>NC_058494.1:5000000-7500000 GCF_020382885.2 Scatophagus argus | reverse complement strand
ACTCTGACAAGTTACTTCAAGGGGGAAATTTTGTTTTGAAAGTTTGTTTGTCGTTCAGGTTGAAGGAACATGCCCTGTCCTCAGTGTTTACTGAAGGTTTTGTTCATTTTCCTCAATCTTTCATTCTTGTTTAGATGGGGAAGATGTGGCGATAGAAAACGGCACTTTTTCCTGGTCTGCTGAGGGCCCTCCATGTCTTAAAAGGTAGAATAAATGAAAAAGAATAGAAAAAGTTACAAGATCCACAATATAAAGAAGGGGAGACTTACAAGACAATTCTTTTCTTTGATGACAGGATCAACATCCATGTGCCACGAGGTTCCCTTGTCGCCGTGGTTGGACATGTGGGCAGTGGAAAATCCTCTTTGTTGTCTGCCATGCTTGGTGAAACAGAGAAAAGAAGTGGTCGTGTCTCTGTCAAGGTACTGAGCTCATGTTAGAAAGTTCTATTCACCGTTGTGAGTTTCATTTTACAAATACTCACAGTCTTTTCCGACATCTGTCTTCACAGGGCTCTGTGGCGTATGTGCCCCAGCAGGCCTGGATCCAGAATGCCACAGTGCAAGACAACATCATATTTGGCCGTGAAAAACTTAAGACATGGTACAACAGAGTGCTGGAGGCCTGTGCACTGCTGCCTGACTTGGACATCCTACCTGCTGGAGATGCTACAGAAATTGGAGAGAAAGTAAGAAAACTAAGAAATTGTACAAATTTTTTGCTTGTCACCAGATTTCTCCAACATTTAACTAAACTGGAACAATTGTGTTCATGCAGGGACTGAACCTCTCTGGTGGGCAGAAGCAGAGGGTGAGCCTGGCCAGGGCTGTCTACAGAAAGGCTGATGTATACCTCCTGGATGATCCGCTGTCTGCTGTTGATGCACATGTGGGTCAACACATCTTTGACAAAGTCATTGGACCAAAAGGAGTCCTTAGAGACAAGGTAAGATATGTAACAAAACCTGGAAAGTATAAGTCAACCTGTTCAATTTAGCTTCAGAGAGCCAAAATATGGCTTTACAACACCTAAAACATTTACGAGAATGTGAACTGCGCTGTTGTTATCATAATATGGAAACCACCACTTTGCTGACATTTTTGTTTTAAAGAAAGCCTCAATTTACTGTTGGATTGTGCTTACATCTTATTTTTCTGTCTTGTGTGGCTTGCTATAACAGACCCGCATCTTGGTGACCCATGGGATGAGCTTCCTGCCACAGGCTGACCATATCCTTGTGATGGTAGATGGAGAAATCACAGAAAGTGGGTCCTACCAGGAGCTCCTCAGCCGCCATGGTGCCTTTGCTGACTTCATCCACACCTTCGCCAGCACAGAGCGAAAAGAGAGCGCCATACAGAGAGGTGAGGAGGCGTTTCAGCAATACATGAAAATAAATAATTTAAGACAGTGTTCTGTTTCTTTGAAGTTTTTTTTTTTCAGTTCTTAATTCCCTAACTTTCTGTTGAAAATGTGCGCAGTAAGGACTAATATGTGATAAACATCAGTCAGAAAATGAATAATCGCAATTAATATCTGAAAACCTGTCCTTTTCTTGTAGCTGGTTCAAGGAGGTCCAATGCTCGTCTCAGCATGGTCGACTTCATGCCATTCTCCAGAGACCTGTCACAGGAGCAGCTCATTGGGTGCGTAAACAGATATATGAATTGTAAAACTTTCAAGATGTTTGGCTTCCTAAGGATCTCTCTCTTTTTTTTTTCCTTTTTTTTTTACGAAACTAACCTCTGGTGTCTCTATATTTGTCAGGGGTGACACCACTAATACCAACCTGCAGAACATGGAGCCTGTGTCTGACACAGACCAAGAACAAGTTCCAGAGGACTTGGGCAAACTGACTGAGGCTGATAAGGCCCGCACTGGAAGGGTAAGTCTGAAAAGGGCTTTTATGAAATTGGGCAACAAAGACACCCCCCTTCTTGTTCCAAAACTCAAATTATTCATACATTTCATACAAAGCTGATTATTTTGTTTTTCTGGTTCTTGCCCACAACTCTAATGTTTTTATTCATTCTCATCACTCTCGTAACATCATTTGTGGCTGATGTAGGCAGGTGTTTTCAGTAAAAAAACAAAAAAGAGCATTTAGAGCACACTATTTTCTTCAGAGGTTGGTGGAGAACAAAAACATTGCTTAAAGAGTCTGTCTGTTGGGTTTACATTTGTTATGTGACCAAAAACACAGCTACAAATGAATAATAAGGTCGCTGCATATCTGCTTGATGGTCAACTGTTTGCTAACAAGTGTGTCATATCAATTTTAAAGGTGTCAATGTTGAGTTTACTGCTTTTTTCTGATGCCCTCAGTTTTGCTGGTTTAATGAAGAAAAAACAGTTGAACAGTTCACACAAAGGCAAACCAAGTTAAGTTATCGAATTCCTTGAGATTGACTGGTACTTTTTGTGTTTTTCTACAACAGGTGAAGTTGGAGATGTACAAGAAGTACTTCAAGACCATCGGCTTGACCATCATCATTCCCATTGTCTTCCTGTATGCCTTTCAGCAGGGCGCGTCATTGGCCTACAACTACTGGCTCAGCATGTGGGCTGATGATCCTGTTGTTAATGGCACCCAGATCGATGCAGACCTGAAACTGACTGTCTTTGGCGCATTGGGCTTTGCGCAAGGTCAGTTAACATCAGAAAAAAGCATAGATAAGATCAAATACAAGGAACATAGGTAACTCCAGTGACTGAAATTTTGATATTTATTTATTTTCTTCTGAAAGATGTGAAAACTTTTCTCCTGAAAAGTATTGATTCGTCCTCGGCTCTGATTTAATCAAACATTTTCCCTCTCTCTTCAGGTGTCGCCATTTTTGGTACAACTGTCGCCATCTCCATCTGCGGCATCATCGCCTCTCGCCACTTGCATATGGACCTGCTGATCAATGTGCTGCGCTCTCCAATGTCTTTCTTTGAGTGCACACCCAGTGGCAACCTACTCAACCGCTTTGCCAAAGAGATTGATGCCATCGACTGCATGGTCCCTGATGGCTTGAAGATGATGCTGAGCTATGTCTTTAAACTCATGGAGGTCTTCATCATTGTGCTGATGGCGACACCTTTTGCTGCTGTGATCATCCTGCCTCTCGCTTTCCTTTATGCTTTTGTCCAGGTACAGTATTCCCCCAACATTTAAACTCACCAGTAAGGACTTTGTTATTTATGTTTTCTTTGGGAGCATTATGATATGGGTGGTTGAGCAAGAGCCGAGTTTAGAGTATGTTTTTGGAAAGCTCTGAGCTCCAAAACCAACCCTGCTGATTTTGCTGTTCGCTTGTGTTTTCGTCCCCACCTGCTGACATAGATGTTACACATTCACTCTGAATTACGGGAAAGCCCTCAGTGCTAACTGTTGGTTTCACTCATTAAAACTGGTGTTTTACTTTTCCACTGTGGGCTACAGAGCTTCTACGTTGCCACATCCTGTCAGCTGCGGCGGCTGGAAGCCGTGAGCCGCTCACCCATCTACACCCACTTCAATGAGACGGTGCAGGGTGCCAGTGTCATTCGGGCCTTTGGCGAGCAGTCAAGATTTATTCTGCAGGCAAATAAGAGGGTCGACTTCAATCAGACCTCCTACTTCCCTCGGTTTGTGGCCACCAGGTGAGCAGATAAGTGAAGGTTATAATGAGCTTTAATTTAATTCATACATTCATGTCTCCAGTCACAGTTCACGATGGACAACAATGTTTCATAGCACCAATGGTTACCATGATTGCTTCATGTTAAACAAAAAAGCTGTGGCTTTAGTGATGATGAAATGTGTAAGAGCTTTCCTGCCCACAGCTAACTCAATGTTACATCCACAGGTGGCTGGCAGTCAATCTGGAGTTTATTGGTAACGGTGTGGTCTTAGCCGCTGCCATTCTCTCTGTGATGGGAAAAAATACGCTGAGCCCAGGCATCGTTGGTTTGGCTGTGTCACACTCCCTCCAGGTAAGAGGCTCTGCTCACACACATGCTAACATGGTGCATGTGGCACTTAGAGGTTAAACAGGAAAATGTGAAATAGGAATGCATGGCTTTGCTCAGTCAGCGAATGCATTTAAAGTGCAGGAAAGAAAATGGTTTAAATTAAACCTCAGTGCATTGGATATTACAGGTGACTGCAATTCTGAGTTGGATTGTGAGATCCTGGACCGATGTAGAAAACAATATTGTCTCTGTGGAGAGAGTCAACGAGTATGCTGATACAGCTAAAGAGGTCAGTGTTCCCACCACACACACATACACGGAGAATTAAATGCTTGATATGTTGCAGTGTTGCGTTTCACAACGTGTACTGCATCAGTAACAAATCACTTCTCAGGGCACTAATTCCAACCTTTTACAATAAGAGGGCTTTTTGTTCCCTAGTCACCTTTTGTTATTGTCTTTTCAGGCCAGTTGGAATATAGAGGGCAGCTCCTTGCCCCTGGCCTGGCCCCAGAGAGGTACTTTGGAGTTCCACGACTATGGGCTGCAGTACCGTAAAGGCCTTGAGTTGGCTCTGAAGGGCATTACCTTAAATATTCATGAAAGAGAGAAGGTGAGTCTTCTTGTACGATATTGTATTGTATATTGTATAACAGTTTCAACAGTCTTAATCCTGGATCTCTTGAGTTCCTTGAGTTGCAGAATTATGTCATAGATAAATACTCAGAAAAAAACCAACTCTTTTTCCAGGTTGGAATTGTGGGTAGGACAGGGGCAGGGAAGTCCTCACTTGCCCTGGGAATCTTCAGGATCTTAGAAGCAGCAAAGGGAAAAATCTTCATAGATGGAATCAACATTGCAGACATTGGACTCCATGACCTCAGATCACGCATTACTATCATTCCTCAGGTACGACAGCAGTATTAACAGAAACCGAGGCCTGGCTTTCATCATGTAAACTGTTTGCAATAGCTGCAATCCCTGTTCAAAGTGAAATAAACCATTCTCCTGTAGTAATCCTGTTACGAATCTGGACAGTTTGGTGATGAACAACATCTGCTGTCCCCTTTCCCAGGACCCTGTGCTGTTCTCAGGCTCCCTCCGGATGAATCTTGACCCCTTTGATACCTACACTGATGAGGAGGTGTGGCGTTCACTGGAGCTCGCTCACCTGAAAAACTTTGTCTCTAATCTGCCTGACAAACTCAACCATGAATGCTCAGAGGGAGGAGAAAACCTCAGGTACACACAAGAGTGCACGCAGACCACTGGCTATAGTTTTGCCCTGTCAGTCACTCATATATTATAACAGGATATCCACACAAACCCGCAGGATACATATGGGATAGAATCTAACATGTGATTCCAACCTTCTCTCCAACTCTTTGTCTGCGCAGTCTGGGACAGCGTCAGCTGGTGTGCCTGGCCAGGGCCTTGCTGAGAAAAACCAAGATCCTGGTTTTGGACGAGGCGACGGCTGCTGTGGACCTGGAGACAGACACGCTCATACAGTCAACAATCCGCACACAGTTTGAAGACTGCACCGTCCTGACCATTGCTCACCGACTTAACACCATCATGGACTACACCAGGTACTACTAATATTTTGTGGTATTTAGTGGACTGACAGATTTTTAAGTAGAATACCAAATATTTGATGGTCACAGCTTCCCTATTATACTGCTTCATATCACTGTAATAAGAGTATCTTTGGATGCCCTTACAGCTTTTACTTCCATGGGGGCATATAACTTTGGCTTCCGGGGACCTATAATGGGCATTTGACATTGTTTTGCAATTTAGTGATAAAACAATGGGCCTGGACACTCTAAATCCACAGCTTTATCACATAAACATCTGTTAAGGCAGGTGTAATACAAAACAAAATCTGTATCTGAAACCCATCTTCCCCTTTTTCTGATGCTTCACAGAGTGATCGTCATGGACAAAGGCCACATTACCGAGATGGACTCTCCAGCCAACCTCATCGCACAGCGGGGACAGTTCTACCGAATGTGCCGGGAAGCTGGACTTGTCTAGGTCTTCACTGGGCTTTGTGCCATTGAGCTGGTGTCCTAGTGAACAGATGCAGCACCTTATCTGTGGCTCTCCAACACACATTAAATCGGGACATTCCGAGCTCGGTGGCAGCTCAAACCTCCTCTCCACATGAGGGCATTGTTAAAGAATCTCAAGAGCAGCTGCTGACACAGTCCCTATTTGTTGGTTTTTTAATACACAGAGACACGCCGTCTTTAGTCGAGAAAAGGCATTGTGAACCTCAGATGATGAACATTCAAAATAAAGCTACAGTGGATCGTTGAGAGTCTTCAAGCTATAAATATTGTATATAGTATATATAGTGGAGTCAGTTTATTCCACAAGAGGATTAAACAAGGAGCTGGAATGAAAGAGTATCACAATTTTCATTCTCTTTTTGAATGGGAGCTATATTATTTTTGTAGTTTTCATACGTTTTATAAAGCACATGACATATTTTTTGATGTTGTCTCAGGCTTAAACATTAATGTTTACTCACACCTTTTTAGCCTTGTATACAAGAAAAGAGGCAGTTTTGTAACTGTAAATTGATTTAAATCTATTTCGTCTTCTTGTTCCAGAAACTGGGACAGGAAATACTCTGACACACTAACCTTCAAAAGGTTCTCCCTGGCAAACACAGAGGAAGTGAGGTTTTCGCAGCATTCAAAATCTGAGCTGGAAGCAGCCAATTTGGAATTTTTATATGTCAGGGAAAAAGAGGAAAACACTGAAGTGAGCCAAGACATTAGCAAACATCCAACTATGTTGTGGCTATTGTTTATTTCTGTCAAAGTAAACACATAAAAAAGTCAATAGAGACCTTGCTGGTCAGATTTAACATGATGTCGGTAGTGAAAACCACCATGAATGAAGAGAATGCCTCAAAACAATGGTGATAAATTTCTGTGTGACTGTCTCTCTGCTTCTACCACACGACTCAGGCCAGATACACATATGCAGAGAAGAAAAAAAATATCAGTATTTTTCTTTTGGTGCTGACATGACCAACTGTAAATAGTCCATGTTGACCTTTACTCTTGATTCAAAGAAAGAACCCTATGAACTTTTCAAATAGAAGAGAGGCATTTACTGTTTTTGTCTTACTGGTTTAGACAAGATATTCTAAGAGAAAGCTTACAGTTTATTTATGTCATATGACAAAATGTAGTAAGTGTCCTTAACATTTTAAGGATTATATTATATTTATACTTTTTATAACAATCTTGTTTGTTTTTCACTGACCATTTACTGTTAATGTACTGTCTTGATCCATATGTCATGCTGGATAATAAAATTTATATAAATCTGTGGTATGGTTATCCTTGAATTTGTGTCTTTGTAACAGCGTGTGGGTAGAAGATCAATAAGCGATAATGCCTTCAGTCGGCCCTATAAAAAGTGAAATTTAAAAAAAATGTCAAAAAATGTCAGGCCTGTGATGAGCCGGCGACCTGTCCAAAGTGTACCCTGCCTCTCACCCTGTGTCAGAGAGAATCAGCTCCAGCCCCCACGTTCCCGAAAAAAATATGATGCAATGATACATAAGGCATGGGTGGAAGTCTAAAGTCTTCGTGAGCACATTCCAAGTCAAGGTGCGTGCTTTTGGGGTTTCTGGGAGCTGACACAGCATTTAAGGACACTTCTTCAAAGTTCTTACCCTACCTATACGCCTAATAATTGAATATACAAATTGTGAGGCAAAGTAAATTGAAGAATTCATGGTCATATTTTGATGCAACCTGGGATGTGGCTGACCCTCAATCCACCAATTAATTGTAGTTACACAGTTTAGTCACTAGATGGCAGAGGTCTATGGTGGGCTGTGAGCACAGACAAACAATCGTTTGTTTACGCTTGTTGCAATGGCGACCATCACAGAGCTCAAGTGTGGTAAGCGCTCACTATCATACGGGTGTTTGGTCTTCTTTCACATTATTAAATTAAGCTAGAGTAGATAAACGACAGATCACTTTACTGGACATGGTAGTCAAATTGCTAGTAGCACTGGTTAGCTAAGATAACGTTAGCTTCACCACAACAGCAACGACGACGCCCTCGCGTGTGTGTGTCTCTATTGAAAAATCAACAATTTTGGTAGCTAGATGACTCTAGTTGTAATGTAATGGACGTCTTAAAGTGATTGAGGGCTCTCTGTAATGTCAAAACCTACATTTCAATTCGGCATGTATACATTCAACCTAAGTACCGCACAATTCTAGGTTTTCCTGGATTTTACACTGCTCACCAACTATAATATACGGTATACAAAGGACCCTCGTAGTTTGCAAGCAAGCAAGCGAGGTCAGGTAGTTACTCTAAGATAAAGAAGGCTTTAGAAAGATAGTAAAGAGTAATTATTATTATGAAAATGATGCCTCGTGATACCGATGTGATACTGAGTCATATTTGAAGAGGCATGTGGCTTTGTTAATAAGCAATGAACTATTAACCTTCCTGCCGTGTTCACCTCCCGCCCCTTACTTTAGTGTTCCCGGTCAAAGTTGACCGGTATGTTTTAACTGCTCTTAAATTAGCACAAAAACATTTTTCACCTCCAAATTGTTGTTCAACATTCTTCAGCTGTGAACAACGTCTCAAAGTAGTGTTTGACATGAATTTATAGAATTAGAATAGAAAATAACTGTAGTGAAAATACAAATGGGCACTGAAAATGTATTACAAGATGAACATGTAATGTAAAAAATAAATGGAAAACCAAAGACCAAACTCAACATGAAGTCGTGTGTGTGTGTGTGTGTGTGCATGTGAATTCATGTACATGAGTGGCATGTGACACTCAGATCAGTTCAGAGTGGGCCTGGCAAACATAGGCATCACATTTGCAGCATCTCATCTAAAATCAACAGACCTATGTAGGCTTGGAGGTCTGCCAGGTCGATTTCTCTCCAGGTGTCCCCAAATAATTCTGGAGAGAACTGACAGGTTTGTCATCTCCAGTATAATTCCCTCTTCATCATGTCCAAAAACCTGGACTGGAACCTCTTCGACAGAGAACCACTTGGTCAGTCGCCTACTCATTGTGCTTAGAGTAAAAGGAGTGCAAGGCAAACATCAAGCTATATATGTGGGGTCTGTGTGAAGCTGATACATTGATTAGTCTGGATTGATTGATTGATTAGTCTCTTTCTGTCTGATGGATGAATATGGTCTGGATACCCATTCATTTGACCAGGAACACCACAGGTGTAACAAGGTTGATTAAAACACTCAAAATTCGATGAAAGAGGTGATCATCACTTCTATATGTTCAAGTGCATAGTGTGGAGGATATCATAAGGCCTTGAAGCACTCAGATGTAAAACACAATATTTATGAGTGTTTTAAGTTGTAAATCGGTCAGATTTGACCCGAACACTACAGAAGGGTTAAATTAAAAAATAATAATAAGCGGAGTGTCTAAGCAAACATCAAACAACATTTGTTTGGAGTCGGAGGGTCCTTTAGCACACCCAATACCTGTCTTCTTTTATTCAAATCAAATCTGGTTGTTTTAGCTGTGAGGGAAACACTGGAGTCCCGTGGTGTGCTGGGCCAACTGAAGGCTCGTATCCGGGCAGAGGTGTTCAGCGCCCTGGATGACCAGCGTGAACCTCGTCCGCCGCTTTCCCACGAAAACCTGCTCATCAACGAGCTCATTCGGGAGTATCTGGAGTTCAACAAGTACAAATACACGGCGTCAGTTTTGACAGCAGGTGGGTGAGAAGATAATAACACAACTGGTATTTTCACAAACATTGCCAGAGATTCGTGTTGCATTTAGTCCCACGTTACTGTGTCTGTATTAAATGATTGTGACAGTTGTGCCCTTCCATAGCTATAAGTCTTGTGATCACTTCATGGTTAAGGGCTAAAAAAAACAATGACAGTTTTTCAAAGTTGAGAAATGTTTTTGTGCAAAATCAGCTATTTTTATTCCAGCTGCTGTTTTTGAAATTCAACCAGTCGCTATTGTAGAGCGAAATGTCCCACTTCTAAACTCAGCTCTGTTTGTTTTCTTAGAGTCAGGCCAACCTGAAGTTCCCTTGGACAGACAGTTCCTGGCAAATGAGCTGAAAATCACAGAGGATACAAGCTCCAAGTCTGTGTAAGCACAGTTTGCTATCCAACACAGCATTCAAATATTTGCTGAACTCTCTTGAGTTATGCTCACTTATTGGATAATAATTTCAAATGTGGTCTGAATCATCACCATCATCATATCTCCTTCTTGAAATATAGAGAGATTTTCGGTAATGTCAGCTTGTCCCCACCCCTGCTTTGGAAAAACACTAACATCAGTTTGTGTTGTGAAATTCTACATTTCTCTAGGGGGGCTTTTGCTTGAGCACACGACTCACAAGATGCATCAGGGATCGTAGTCTGCTTGCATGACTTTCATGTCACTGTTCCTTTTTCTATCTGTTCTACTTTTATCTCTGTGTACCATCTGAGAGAACTGAAAAACACACAGTTAGCCATTTGGATATCATGTGTCCCATTGTGACCATATTGACCAGTAACTGATTCTGGCCTAGGACCTTCTCAGTCAACCCATTTTCTCATGCCAAGTCTTTCTTTAAAACAAGAATGATGGGAAAATGTTAATGACAAGTTTTACATTTTACTTCTCAGACCTCTTCTCTACGGCTTGGTGAGCCACTTCATGAACAGCAGTGATAATGGTGGAAAAGTGTTTCTGCGGGGAGCCTCTCTGCCAAGTGGTACCACTGCCAGCAACGCAGTGCCTGGACCTGATGACTAAAAGTTGACACACTGAGCATACTGGAACAGCATGGACTGAGAAGAAATGAAATTTGCATCATCTTGTTGGATTTTAATGATGTAATCTTCATCTGTAAGTGTAACCTGCAGGCGTTACAGCATGGTCTATTCAAATTCTACTGAGCTGCTAAAAATGCACAAAGCCTTTGTGATGTTTTTTACCTCCAAGTTGTCAGTGATTCCACATGGCCTTATTTGTTTAGGTTTTAATAAATGGCTTTAGGCTCAGCTTCAGTCATGGTTTTGCTGCAGTAATCTTAATGCTCTTTTTTTAATAATACAAGTTTTCTACTTTTATATTATCCTTTGGTTGTTCAAAAATAAATGTTTTATATTTATACACTACAGTGAATTGAAATCTTTTTTGGGAAGTGCTATTTCAGTCGCTACCACATGGTGGCAGCCTCACCAAAGATAAGGCTGAAGACAGCTGCTGCCTTAGGACTTCTTGTAGCCTCACAACCACTATCTGTTCATCAACATGTGAGACTGTGCATTGAAGCACTTGCATTCTTATAATTCTTATAGTAAACGCTCATTAACTTACTATGATCTTATTACTGACATTGTATCAGTTCAGCAATATAAAGAGAGTTAACTTTATTTGAAACTTTGGTGAACTTGAGTGTTTTCTTGCTTGTAGTCAGAACTGGACTTTTTTAATGCAGTTTTCATCGCATAACAGTTTTAAATAGAGATTAATAACCTGGGTTTTCTAAATTTACTTTCAACTGCTTTCCTGTGATTGTCTTAGCATTTTGGCACTCATTGTGTTGGTCTGTGCCACCAAACCCACCCATGTTGGCCCTGTACTCTTGAGTTTCAGCTGGTCTGAGATGTTTTTATGAGTAATCCCCCGTGATTATGAAAATGTTTTATCTTGGTCTTGCATAGCTGATAATCCACATGTTTAGGCTGAACTTAATGGGATTTATTTATTTAGCTTCTCTCCTGCTTGTTCACCTCTTATGCTGTGTTCACTGCTGCTTAGGAACTGGGGCCTTATGCCCCCTCTAATAACCACAATAGCAGTATGAAAATTGTACAAAATCTGCCGGAAAGAAGGTCCTCCCTTTGATTTCAAAAAGTAAATGAAAGATGCACCCTCAAACATGAAATTATTTACTGCAACAAGACCATGCTCTGTGCATCTCACTTCCTCTCTCACCATTTAAGGGAATATGACCTTCTTATCTGACAAACCCAGTGTATGTGGAACTGATTATCTACAGGGAGAAATACTTATTTCTCATTCTGATAAATGTTGCTGGACACTGAGTTGTACCCATTTACCATCTGTCATATATCCTGTCTCCTCTGCCATAACTGAATCTCTCATTCTTGATTGTGGAGGCTTTGATAGATGAGATCATAGCTCTCAACTTAGTTCACTAAAACAATGAGGTCATAATAGTTAGACACTGCATTCTGAATATGCCCGTGCCTCTGATGGAGCGAGTAGCTGTGAGGATGAAATGTGACCATTTACCATCAGCACAGTTTGTGCAACAAGATCTAATGTACACTTAACACTTAACAGTTTCCTAATTTATTGCTTCTTTGTCCCACTAGGAAGGACACTGTGTTTTTTGATGCGTATACTGAAAATAGAGTCACAGTGAGCCTCATCTGGAACATTTGGAGACTGATTTACTTTGTTTTCCTGGAGCAAACTTTATTTGCCCTTAAAGGCCATGGTCCTCAGGCACCCAGTTTATTGGCATCAGACATGCGAGTTCTCTTGAAAATGGCTATATAAGCGGAGGAAGTTAAACAATGGCACATGATTGTTCGGTTGGCAGTTTGCCCTATAATGGGTAGCATTTCTCCTCTGTATAAATTAGTTGTGTGTAAAAGAGACAGCTGTATAAATACTACTGAATGCAGTGGTCTATTGACTGCAGCGGAGTGAACTGATGTTTGCTCCTGGGCTCAAATTAGAATGCAATTGCATTCCAAGAAGGTCAAACATATCCATAAACTTATTTTCTCTCTAATAGACGACCATGTATGGACATGATGGTGAAGAAAAACATTAAACATACTGTATGAAACAGATCTTTGCATTACAGTTCGTGGTTTTGTTGTGTATTTTTTTCTGCCACATTGTGTGGAAGGACAGTCCACATGTCCACGGTAACTGGTACATTGACATTATTGCAATCATGCGTGTTTTTTTTTTCGAGGATAAGATTTTATTTAGATTTATTCGGTAAAATAAGTAAAATAAAATAAAAGTAATCCCTTTCATATTTGATTCACTGACTACTATGATATAACCATCCTTCACTCATACCATTTATCCATGTTCACACCCACCGCGTCCTCTCCTCCTTGTCACTATTGGCTGTTCATAGGTTTATTCATTGGTCTGAGGAGTTACTTAGTGATCATACTCTGTCTCAGACAACTGGGGGAGGATACATGTTTGGGCCAAAGCTTGGGACGGAGTCATTCTTTCAGCACACAGTGTCCCCATACTTTAATTTAAAGTTTTTTAGGTTCTTATCCTCCCCTCTCCTAGCATGTATCACCATACATCAAGAAAACTACAGAAATGTCGTCTAACAACAATCTGGAGTAACGATCCTGTAATATGTGGGTATAGGTAAAGACAGCAAGGCAGTGATACAAAATTCATCTGAAGTATACAGTGTCAGACTGACAGCACATCCCCTTATTGCCTAGGTGTAGCATAAATCAGTAAGCCACAAACCATTTGTCTGTCACAGCTAACTGCAGGTAAAGAAACAACTTTGTTTGTTTGAGCAGTGATATTACTGCTGGACCATATTTAGTCACTGGGGACTTTGTAAGCAACGCAGAAAGCTGCCGAGATTCCATACAGACCCCACTGTCCTTATATGGCACACACTGCAACCTCTCTGTTCAGTGTATCTGCTGACTCCCTCTCTTCTGCTCCTCCTCCTCCTCCTCCTCTCGTTCTTCATCCCTCCGTCTGCCTCACCTCTAACCCTGTCTCTCCCTGTGTATTTCAACCCATCTCCTTCATTAGCACCACCCTGCCTCCTTACTGTTGGCCAGAGGGAGTCCTGACATCCTTCAAGTTGGTCTTGGGTCTGTCATCAGGTTTCTAACACACATACACATACACACACACACACACACACACACACACACGGGCGCAGTGCTGTGTCTGTACGGCACAAAACAGACCCTGGCTATCAACCAGCAGCTTGATTTATTGGAGCAAATATATCGGTGTCCTTATATAGGAAGTTCCATTGGAAAGAAGCTGGAAACAGGAGGGATGCAGCAGGGCAGGGATGGAGGGGGGCAGGGCTGTTGGGGATAGCGGAATGTGATGTGTGTAACGATAGAAGACACTTGTGGGATGTACACAAGCACCATAAGACTCACATTTATTACATGAGTTATGAGTTGTGTATCTGAGGGGAATCTCTTGGTTACAGTAAAGGGGGATTCCTGTGCTGGGGACATCTTGCCTTATGAGGAGTAGGAGCAGATTGCATAATCTGAAAACCCTACACGGAGTGGGACTTGAGCATGCAGCCACTAGGTTTTAGTGACAATGTGTCCATCCCATTTTTGCAGTGTCTTTCAAGTTTTTTACCCAATATGTTATTTCAGATATTGTGTACTGTATAATTCTGAGCACAAGACTGGATGCTAAAACTGAAAATGCGGTATGAATCTCAACAGCAAACAAAACACAAAAGCAAAAAAGAAAGAAAATTACATTTACAGTAGTACATTTTGCCCTCTATCACATACCTTACTGGGACACTTGAAAAGAATAGAGGCATTGATGACATTATAAATATCATTGATGTTTATAATGATGTTATAATGACATAAAAAGCAGCAAAAATAAAGCCATTTAATATATGAAAGTATGCTTTATGATCTTGTGCTTTGCAAATCAAATCTTAATCTGTAAAGTAGCAACTAAAAGTGCATAAGGCAACATTTTACAGTAAGTTATCGTACACAGAGCATATCTAATATCCTGCTTCACACGGACAACATGTCTTTGTGTAAAGTGCCAGTCCAATTAGAGACCAAACCGTTTTCCATTTAATTACATTGACTTAATTAATTGATATCAACTTTTTGTCAGCAGGAATCTCCGGTCCTTTCGGCTCCTCCCCATTCATACATCATACCTTCCTGTGACCTGTTGGTGTCCGCAGTGCGCATGTCCTCTGCCTCCTGCCCCTCTAATGGATGCTGCCTTTCCTCGAGACGATGCTGCAGGACGAGGAGGAGGGCTAGCGCGTGCGGCTCCACCCTCGCTCAACAGTGCGCAGTTTAAATGGTAAAGCTCTGAATTTGACGGGGGTCATTTGGACTGTTCGTTTTTGGAGTACCTGGTCGACGCCGGCCGCTCCAAACCCTAACTTTCCAATTCCAAAGCTCCCCTGAAAACAAACTTCTTCATCCTGTGTAAGTATATCACTTACTGTAGAGTGTCGTTTTACCGGTGGTGATGCTGTAGTGCACTTGTCCTTCTCACACTTTGGCAACTTTAAATGCATTTTAGCAAGAGGAATTCCTGTTGTTTTCTTTATGTGTTGAGCTGATAAACTAAAGATGCTAGAAAACTTATATAAATATTTCTTTACTGGTTTAAAACATTATTTAAAAAATGGTTAGTGTTTAGCTTTTCAGCTCACATTTTTTGACAATGTCTGTTTGTGTTGCATCACTTCTTTCAGTTATTAACTGAAGAAAATGAGAACATTGGGGTCACAGACACATGCTCAGATGTACAGTACAATATGCACTGAGTTTATTAATACTTGTCACTTATACCGAGTTACATTTGGGTATTTAATTAACCCTATTGGATGGTGAAGTGGCCGTAAATGCTGTGAAATAGTTAGTGCATTCACTGCACCACAGCGCAGTATATAGCCTAAAAAGCAAGAAAGGGGAAGTTATGTCTATCTCAGTAAAGACACAGACATACTCTAACCATGGAGTTTCCTGTTTTCCAAATATGGTTGTATAAAGCTACTTGTCTGTCAAGCTGTGATGGCTGAAGATGCAGACACTGCAGTGAGAACTGAATCCTTACTGTTTTCACACATCACCAATGAAACCACTATCAGAACTAGCTTCAAAGGAGTTTATTGAAAGATTGTTCTCTCTGTAGTTATGGACATTAATGACCCATTCAGGAATGTCCGTGTCCATTTGTTCTACTTTAGTCAGTCTAAGAGGGAAGTCTTAGGTTGTGTGCATATTCTGTTGTTATATTTGTATTTAAAAAGACAGTTCTGCAGTCAAAGACCGAGTAGGAATATTTCTTTAATGGGACAAACCAAATATTATTATTAGTATATTTTAGTCTTCATGGTTTAATTATTTTCGTGCTGCAATTCTAATCACGATTCAAAGGCATGGATGTACCTATTGTGTCAGGAATTATTAACAATATGATAACGGTAAGAATGTTTGTGAAACAGCCAAACAGGAAGTGAGGGAAATCATTCACAGGCCCTGCACGTCAACCTCTTTCACCCACAAACAGAGAGGTCACTTAGTCTCCTGAGTGACATTTCTACTAGTTTGTTATTTTGACTAAAGACTCCTAAATAAAGTAATTGTTATTGGAACCATCGGATTTCTATTTCTATTTCATTATTTTCTTCTCAGCTTGGTGTAATATGTTTAAGAATCGTGGCCAACTTCTAATGACAGTGAGGGATTTGTTAATCATAACAGAAATGTGATACCACTCTGATTCATTGGTTAGCACTGAACTAAGCAAGGCAGTCAGTCTGTGTGCTGCATAGGGTGTTCCTGTGTTATCCAGACTAAAAATTTATATTTTCAGTAATTTACGGTATGACTGTAGGCACATTAATTATAAAGCAGTATGTGGAGGCTGTGAGCCCTTGTCATCCCTTAAATTTCCAGTCAGTCTGTACCAACCTGTTATCCTGTCAACCCTGCTTCAGACAGCTGTCTTCAAGATACACTGGCTGAATACAAAGCTGTGTTGACACAATAGGCAGACAGAGAGAGGGGGGCCTTTGCCAAGGTATTTAGCCACAGTGGTGCAGGAAGCTAAAGGAGGCGAGGAGGAGGACCTTGACTTCCTGGGGTGGTGTCATGAAAAGTTTGTTTACTTTTATCTGCAGAAAGAGTCGATCATCAAAGCATCAGCTGGTTCCTTCCTTGTTCCCTCAGAGCTATGCCCGTCTCGCTGGGCTGATCCACCAGCTCTGCTGTTCCTTCAGAGGTTTCTGGGTGGTTTGGTTTAGCTTTTCCCTGGGGTACATTTATAGGCTTTCTCAGGAGGCTCAGTGACAAAGTCTTACATAGTTCCCACTCAATTAAAGTATGTGGCAGTCGTAGTGTACACAGGGATAGAGGTGAGGTGGAGGGTGAACTTACAGCCCACAGAGAGGGGTGACTCATTGTCTGTAATCCAGGAACCTCTAAGTATTTCTATTTAGTAGTTCACAGAACAATCCAACTAAACAGATCATCATATGATTTAAGTGTAGTATTAGACCAGTTTTGTTTGGTGGTAGATTCAGATATATAGTGCAGAATATGGTGATATATTTAAAGTACCTGCCACCAAGCTGTATTTACAACTTTTGTTTTAGTAGACTTAGGTTCAGCTACAATTCCCACACTTACACCTGTTTGTATACCTCCCAGCACAGATACTATTCCCAGGCATGGCTGAATCCCTGACACTGGCATAATTTAGCCACTCCCTGTTTGCATTTAAAAATGAATGCTGCTAGGGGCCCATATGAAGCATGATTGTTAAACTTCTGGGCCCCCTCAGGCTCTCTGCCTTGCTGTTATCATTTTGGAGTAAACGACGGGGCCAGAAAGAGACATACTATTCCCTATATGGGCTTTGTTTGGGAGTTCACTTGCCTTGCTGTTTAGGTCCGCAGAAAAGAGTCCTGCTCCAGAGAAGGGGCCCATATATGGTCATCACAGCACGAGACTGAAGCCTCCTACCAGAGAGACAGAGAGACAGAGAGAGAGAGAGAGAGAGAGAGAGAGAGTTAAAGACATGGCAAAAATGGATGTTGTCAATTAAGCCCTGACTTGATGACTGAGTATGAATGAAAGCCAGCAAGTATTAAAAGTTTGGGGACTTTTCAGATAAAGTTGCTGAGAGAATGTTCTGGTATTTGTCACTGAGTTAATTAAAATCAATTTCCCACCGTCAGTCTTTCTATCTAAATCAGGGAGGGGAATTGTTTGTTCATCTCCCTTGTGGCATATGTGAAAGTGTAGGGTCGAGAGGGGGTGGAGGTCTGTGAGAATGACTGCAGTCTGGAACTCCCCGATGGATGAAACATGTTAACTCTTTGAGTTACAATCACAGACAGCAGGCAGCTTTACTTGTGAGTCTCCTATACTAAGAGGCTCATCACTTATTGTAGAGTTTAGTTAACCTTGTGCACACAATGGTTTTTTTTTACCAAAAATGAAAATCAGAAATCTACCACCTGGGCTTGTATTTATCTATGAAAGTTTCTATAAAATACTGTGTAATTGTAAGTGTAATTGATGCAACATAGCAATATCATATCATGTAAAATGTTCATGTTCTGTTGAAACCTCATTTCTCAGCACCTTGTCTGTATTTCTTGCTTTGCCAGCCTGGCTTTGTTCCCTCTTCCTACTTTAGTTTCCTCCTTCCTCCCTTCCTTCCTTCCTTACTTAGACCCATTCATTTGTTCCCTCCAACAGCTGGGCTACCACCTTAGCTCAAGATGTCCAAGAAGGCCCCGACTGAGGACGAGAAGTTCCTCTTTGTTGACAAGGACTTCCTGAACAGCCCCATGGCTCAGGCCGACTGGGCAGCCAAGAAGCTGGTGTGGGTCCCGTCGGAGAAGCATGGTTTTGAGGCGGCCAGCATTAAGGAGGAACACGGCGACGAGGTGCTGGTGGAGCTGGCCGACAATGCCAAGAAGATAACAGTCAACAAGGATGACATCCAAAAGATGAACCCACCCAAGTTCAGCAAAGTGGAGGACATGGCCGAGCTCACTTGTCTGAATGAAGCCTCTGTGTTGCACAATCTCCGCGAGAGGTACTTCTCTGGCCTTATTTATGTGAGTATAAATGGTTGCGCAATCATTCATTCACACCCTCACAGTGTAACTCCACACATATTTGCGTTTATATATTTATGGGGATTTTCTTTGACTCCTCTGATTCCCCGGCCCCCAATGTTAATTTAAATCAAATCTTAATTT
This sequence comes from Scatophagus argus, assembly GCF_020382885.2. Classification (NCBI taxonomy): domain Eukaryota; kingdom Metazoa; phylum Chordata; class Actinopteri; family Scatophagidae; genus Scatophagus; species Scatophagus argus. Next base: position 7,481,011 of record NC_058494.1, on the reverse strand, counting down.
TCCTATAAAAATAAATATTAATGCAAAAACTGACCCGAAAATACTTGTATTAGCTTTTCCACATATAGAGATAAAAGCACACAAACATTTACCAGCAGTCCTCACACATGTTCATCTTCCTCATGATGTGTTCTCTCAGACATACTCTGGCCTGTTCTGCGTGGTGGTGAACCCCTATAAAATGCTACCCATTTACTCAGAGAAGATCATTGACATGTACAAAGGGAAGAAACGACATGAGATTCCCCCTCATATCTACGCCATCGCTGATAATGCCTACAGGAACATGATGCAAGGTAGGGTATTTTGTGATGTCTACCTCACAGTATCATTCCTCATCATTTCTTTGTGCAGTTTTCTTGTTATCTGAGTGCTTGTGTTGCAAAGGAAATCATATCAAGTTGTAATTACATCATATAAACTGGAGCCATGAATTGTCCAACATTGTGTGTTTCTATTTTTAGTAGCCTCCATGATGCTAACCTGTCCAGAGTTAACCTCTGGACAGTACATCCTGTTATAGGCTGCAGTATATGCAGTTATAGGCTGCAGTAAATGACTGAAAGTGATCAAATCAAATTCATTGATGCCATTGTTGGCTCTGACACATATGTGTTAGTTGTGATGTCAGCTGTTAAAAGTCTTGCTTCTGTGTGAGTAATTTAAGCTGGCAGTATTTAGCTCAGTCTTGTTGGTGGAGCAGTTAATAAAAACCACAAACTGGCCAACGCTGTCAGGTTTGATAGTTTCAAATGCAGAACTGCGTTTATTATTGTGTCCTGTCCACAATCAGTCACGTAGCTCAGCCCGTCTACTGTCAGTCCATAACAAAGTAAGTTGGTCACAGAGCATGAAAGCGAGTACAACAGTATTTTATGGCCTATTTGAGAGTCAGTGTATTGCAGAGGTGACGATAGTGGCCTTGGCAGGGTAGTGCTTACAGTAAATGGTTCTTGGTTAACCCTGCAATTTTATGACTTCAGAGCAGCTGGTTTCCCATAGAATCAGTTTCTTGTCCTTCCAGGGGGTTGTGCCCACTGGACTTCATGTTGACGTGAGGATGTTCTCTCAGAGGAGCTGACATCTGGATTGAGAGATGGGTGGAGGGCAGTAAAACATTTCCTGTTTCAGGAGCCTCTCTTTCCTCATTCAAACTTTTAACTATATATTTTTTCTCTTTTGGTCAATACAAATGTCAAAGATTTTTTTTTTTTTTGTGCAAGAAAAGAGTTTAAAGGTCCTATTAAATGAGTCTGTGGTTTTGTTTCTCTGCTTTGGTTTGATGAGTTCCCCAATGAAGCAGGATGTTTGGACAGGACTTACTGTTAAGCTAGGAAGTAACTGTTTAGACAGCTTCAATCTTCCAAAACCTTATTACCACCCAACCCCTCTGGGTACAAAGAGAGCTCCCAAAACAGACATTGTATTTGTTGCAGACAAAATGATGATAATGCTGCTAATTCCAGCTAGCCAGCTAAGGATGGATACAACAGAAGGGTTTCCAAGGATCGCTCCAAAATCAATGATCAAATTCTACTGAAAGTCATTTTTTGTGCAAGATATGTGAAAAACATTGGGATAGATAGAGAAAGATTGGGCGACTTAGAAGTAGACAATGGGTATGTATGACAATGTGGCACACATACTAATAGATAAAGCAAAAGAATCAGCCCACGGATAGAAGAAAACGTTTCCCTGCGTGAAAGTTTTTGCTGTGTTGAACGTTTTTTCACTTGTGGGACTTTTAAATGAGAACATGAAGACAGCATCACAAACAACAACAAGCTCTTACGTGTTTCTCAGCCCTGTCAGAGGTTTCACTTGTCACTTATCTCTCACAGTTTGCTGCCTAGCAAATCTTGCACCACACAAGAACACACAAGTTAGATGTCAGTTTGCTTTTTAGTTACTTAAACTAACTGTCAAATCATGATAACTTGTGTAATCACAGACAGACACAGATATTTTTACAGCACCTACTGTGAACATCACGCTGCCTCTCTAATTACTAGATGAAAAGTTACTAGATGAAAAGTTTATAAACTGAAATGATTGCTCACTCATTTATGTCACTCAGTCATGATGATTTGAAGGATTTGTCGAAAGAAAAGCATAAACTCCTTTCTTCCGTATTGAGAAAAAGACTTTATCAAGCATCTACATTAGCAGATGTAAATGTATAGATACTAAATATATCTTCAACTAAAGCACTGTAGCTGCGATACACACAAGCTATGTGTCTAGATATGCTTCCATTGCTCTGGTGGTGTCTTGAAGTTAACTTTTGTTAAACGGATTGATATGTAAAAAGGTGCTGAACTGAGATCAGACAAAGATCTGCAAAAAGAAGAAGCTTAAGGAATGCAGCTGCAGTATTTATTCAGCCCATATCTGTGGCTGAATATTACTGTAACGTCAGATTGAATGTTAACATTGTGTTCAATTTGCTGAATTCTTATGGCATTTACATTATAAATATCCTAACTGGGCTTTGGGTCTTGTGATGTGGATTAATGCTCCATGCTGTATCAGACTGTAAGAATGCTGCTGTCACGAATATGTGTACATTGGAGTATTTTGAGGTCCACCAAGCTGGTACACAGGAAACTATTGTACTTACTGCTGCAGCTATGTTGTGTAAACAAGTTGTCACAAGTAAACAAGAAGGGGGAGGATTGATTAGTGTTTGTGTAGGTGTTTGGATGACACATCTGTAGCTCATCCCTGCAGAAGAACCCATACAGCTGCAGCTTGGAGACCATTTTATTGGAGAGTCACTCAGTGTGTCTTGATCTGCTGTATTTTTTTAGACTAAACAACTCAGACATTTGCTTAGGCTCATGATGTATGGAATGACAAGTGATATTTAAGCTCATGGACCACCCATTTAGTTTTTAAATTGAAAACACTGCATTGTTCAACAAAGTACGATGATTAAGTCAGCAGTAAAAGCAAAGGCAGCATTGTCAGTTAATGCATGCAGAAGAAATGATTAAGGCAAACTATAAAATGGAGGTTATAAACACTTCATAAAAATCCATCACATAAAATTAATCTTAAAAATAACTTTTAAGATGTGGCCAAGATTTTACCTCAGTAACCTCTTTAGACAAGCTGTTTCAGAGTTGTTTCGAGTTGCTTTGTTTTTAAGTCTTGAAGCTGTTTCGGTGAATAATGTATATGAAGAGCTTTAAAGCTTCAGGATAGTCTTACAGTCTTAATGCAGTCAAAGTGCTTTCAAGAGTCCTCAAATACCAAAAGGGTGAGACTAAAGCTGCACGTTGTTGAACCCCATTTGTAGTCTTTATTGTGTGACAATGTGACTGGCACTTGTTATTTTTGATGCATTTAGTGGGAATTCCCATGAAGTGGTCACTAATGATGCAGGATGTCCCACGCTGAGCGCTACAGTATGAACAGTTCACATGTAATAATGGCAGTGGTGCATAACTGCAGCAAATGCAGATAACGCTTGCAACTTTTGAAACATTCTTCTTACAGACTTGGCTGAGATCCCATTCCTCCAAAATTGTGTTTCAGTCTTTGATATCTAGGAGATAAAAATATGGCATTTCTACAGGGAATTTGCTGTCCCCTGCAGCAGATGACTGATATGTTGTTTTCTGTGCTCCCAGTGTACATGGATTGCATGTTACATTACATGGATTGCCAGACAGGTGCAAAGACAGCAATGCTGTGATGTAATCACAGTTTGGTGTCACCAAAATATTTTTCATACTTTGCAGCGACAAAAAATGTGTCTGCGCTCAGAGCACAGGATGGAGTGTTGTTTTTGGATATTTTGCAAAAGCTCACAACTCTCTCTCTCTCCCTCCCTCGCTCCATCTGACTTAATTAGGAAATGCAGAGAGGGAACGTGCTGCATTTTATGTATGTATGGAATGGGAGCAGCCAGTGTCAGAGTCCAAACAGAGTAACACTGTCTGTGCTGGTTTACAGTTCAGGACAGGCTGCACACTGTAACTGCACACACATGCAGTGATAAATAACACTATGAAAATGATGATGCTGCACATGAATGATGATTTTCATTGTCTTTTTCCCACATTGGATCATTTTTGCAGCACAGCTTCAAGGTGTCAGTTTCATGTCGAAAAATTACTGTAAAGTTATGTTTTCTTTCCGCAGTACTCCCTGTACTCCCCCAGAGGTGCTTTGTATTGAAGGATACAGTTACAGAATAGCCTTACATGGACTCCCAGGAGTGTTTCTGGAGACACTTTAATGACTCATTGCTCAGCTCATTCAGAATTGATTTTCATGGTTAAAAATCAAAGTATTTGTGGGAGTTACATGTTTCTTTAGGCACGAGGGAACACACTAATCACACAGCCTCCTCTGAGCCTTGAACCAAGTCTGAGCTGGTATCTAATTTTAACACTACATTGATCTTTATTCCTGGAGAAAGGCTTGCAGATTCACATGTGGTATGTACAGTAGTGTACTGAGCTGCTGTGCCAAAAATAGTGCTGGTCATACATATTTGTACTTTGGTTAATGCAGATTCCTTTGGTTTCCCACATCATTGTTGTGCCTTTATAAGAGATCTGGACACTGGCGTACTGTATATTTCTGAATGAGTTGTCATTATATGTGTCTCACACTATAAACTTTCTATGTTTCTGCAGATCGTGAGGACCAGTCCATTCTTTGCACGTAAGTAAAAATCTGTCACCTCAGAATTTAACCTTTGTCATCTTTCCGTAACCTTTTTTCCCAGACGTCACATTAATGCTAGAAGGAAGGTTGTGTCTGTGTGTGTGTGTGTGTGTGTGTGTGTGTGTGTGTGTGTGTGTGTGGAAGGTTACATAATGCTTGCATAAACAGAGTTAAACAAAGTAGATACCTCTCTAGTCTCTCAACACTGACAAAGAAATCATCCACAATATCACAGTGATATTTTTTCACTGATGTTGCTGACTGCTTTGGTTTTTTAGATTGTGTTGCAGTGAAGTTTCTTTCAAACTGGATAATGGTTAATGTGTTTGCAGCACTCCCAGAAGGCTGTGGCTTCACTCTCCTCTTAAACCCTCGGTCAGGAAGTTTGCCCTGCATCCTGATCGGAGAACCAGATTAGCTCTCCAAATGTTTGGGCTCCATTTTGTTTGTTTATTTTTTTCAGACTAATTACTGGGAAATTTGGCCGGGGTATCGGGCATCCAGGGACAAATGACCTCCTTTTGTGTGACTGTAACAGCCTGATTCCATTGGAATGTCCTGAACTTGACTTTAATTCATAGAAAATTAATGAATCCATTACATCCATTTCTTTATTTTTCGATTTCCTTTTCTAGTGACATAATAGGCTTTATATGTTGTCTGTATGCTGAGGTCATGATTTGGTTAAAATTTTCTGCATTGTGTACTTATTCTAGGAACTGTTGGCAATTGGGTTTTGCTCTACAAATACAAATTTTCCACCTTCACATGCTGTACATCCCCTAGGCATTTGTTCTGTTAGTCTCTGTCCACTTCAACAAAAAATCTACTGCATGCTTACGAAGAAGGATAATTTTGGAGAAGAGGATTTTTATGCACTAAATCACTGTTCCACTCGAAGTAGACCAAATATGAACAGCAAAAATTACAGCACATGCCATAGTGGGCCATGAATAGACATACCTCTACAGTGAAATTAGTTCTTCTCTGTGTCATTTGCAGCAACTTAAACTAACATATTAGTATCAAGGAGCTAGTACAGCTGATAATGTAGATTGCATTTATTTGTTTTGAGCGGCACCATGGCTGCTCAGCATCCAGTGATCCAAATGAAGAAAATGAAAGGAAGTGCTCCCCCCCCACCAAGGCTCTTTCTTCACTAAATTTACAGCACTGATGCCAGGATGCCGAATATTCTTTTATCACATCAGACAATTTCCTCAACTATCAAGCTTTCTTTATCAGAGATAAACTTTGGAAAACTTTGTTCATACTTATGCTTGTCAGGGTTCAGGAAGCTAATAGTTTACTTTTCTGGTGTGCTAAACTTATAGTGATATGATACAACAGAGCTGAAATACAAACTCTTGCTTCTCTGCTGATCATTAGTCAGGTCCACACAGTCACTTTGAGATTTCAGTTTGAGCTACAGCTGGTCTCAGTCTGGAGCCTTATAAGGGAGAAATGTTTCTGCTGCGATACATGGAATGTCATGTATGACGCTATCCTCCTGCATGTGTGTGTACAGTACACATGTTTAATTGCACTGTACTGCATGTTCTTTGGCTTTACAGCGTGAAGTTTAGTAGAAGTTTAGAAGTATTTGTTAGTATGTTGTCACAGGAGATCTGACTAACTATGATTTTAGGGATTTCCTCTTGACCTTACTTGTCAGAATTACATGTTTGTGTATACACAGAAACAATTCAACACAGAATGCATGGCGGTCAAGATGGCAGCAAGGCTGTTATGGGATTTATGGCATTTCCACTCACAACTCCAGCAACACTTCTAGTAGAAAGAAAAACTTACATAGTAGACCAAAATTAACAATAAAAACATTTTTTAGCTTCCTCTTACATGACAAATGATCCAACAGGATTTGCCCCCGAAACTATTTAACTCCTTTATGTATCATGCAAGACACAGATTTAGTAATAAGACCCCCACCCAACTTGTATTATGTGTCGACAGGTATACTTCCAGTTAATTAGAGCAAGATGTCAGGAGGTTTGAGACCAAGTCAGTGTTTCTGAATTTCTTATAAAGTTGTTAAAGTTATGAAGGTATGGCCATAATTTTCTTTCTTGTGTCACCACAAATTATAACCTTAAAATGGTCGCAAAATTTAAAGGATACCTCTCTAAGACAATGTCAAGAGGAAAACGTAAATGTGCAGCACATTTTGTAGAAATGTTCACTTGATCACTGAGTTCATTCTGGTGATTATAGCTGTGGTTATATTCCTCGAATTCCTCCAAACACTACCAGGAATTTGCCATGGGAAATAGCTATGAGCCAGCTAAACTCATTCTTGAGATGTTGACATTTCATTTCATCAGGGTCAACAGTTTCCTTGGTCTAAGATGCATTGCGTGTGTGACAGACTGGGTTGATGGCATGGACATAATGACCACAGAGTGGCAGGATTGTGCGAGAGTCCAGATTCACAGCCTCTTGTAACCCTGCTGAAGAGCCGAATGCATCATGCATTAATGCAGGAGTCGCCTGAATGTAGCTCTGTGTACTGTAGGGATTAACTCGTCAAATCTGATCACAGGTAGCACACTCAAGATTTTCAACTGAAAGTTCGTTTTTTCAGGCATTTCTATTGTTTTGTTTTGTTTTTAGCAGGGAAGTCTAGAAATAATCTTAAATGTTATTATTTTACATAATAATAATAATCATATATTAGGAATATTATTAAGATTATAAAATAATAATAAAACATAATGAGCCATCTGAATGTTAGCAATATGGTACATCTGGTGAAATATGATGAAATCCATTCTAACATTTCAAATAATCTGAAGATTGTTAGTGAATCTTGTACGGATGGTAAGTGGGATGTGCGGAAAGAGACAGTTTTATCAACCGTGTGGGGGAGAAACTCCCATCTGAATTTTTCCTGCACTAACAGCTGCCTACACCAGTAGCCTGGATGTCGTATGTGCTTAACAAACCTGAGCAGGACAGAGTAATTAGATTCCTCTCAGAGCTGCCGAGCCCCAACACTGGGAGCATCCCATGCCTTTTATGGACCCTTGTCTGAGAACGTGTCTGTGTTTTGGACTGCTGTCTGGTGGCTCTGGTATCGTTCAGCTCTGTCTTTCGTGTCGAAGATCATTTTCTGGAAAGAACATGTTCCTGCTTCTGTTTGAAAAAGTATGAGTTATAAATGTCTCTTTACAGATAGTACTTTTTTTACTTTGAGGTTTCTGACTAGTTTGACGGCTCCTGTCATATAAGTCCTCATAATTCTGTAAATGTTTAAAAGGTTTCTTCCAGTGTCAGTCCATTAATCAACATTTTGTGAAATACGCTTATTCATTTTCTTGCTGAGAGTTTACTGGGAAGTGTGATACCTTACTCATGTCTGTCCTGTAAATATGAAGCTTTAGCTTGTTAGTGTAACTTATAAAGCATAAAGACTGGAAATGGCTAGCCTGGCTTTGGCCACATGATTAAGATGCATACCACTTTTGTTGAATGCCATACACCCCTCTATTTTTACATGTTTCCTGTCCATCTCCACAATTTATAGTATCAGTTAAAGGCAGAAATGCCAAGAAAAATCTCTAAAACAAGAGCCAGGCTTGCTGTTTCTTGTTTCCAAATACTCCTTTAAAGCTAAGGTAAGTTAAGAGGAGTTCATTTTGAAATGTTAAAATCACATTTCCCATAAATATATATGGATTATGAATGTGATAGTGGGTGAAAGGGATCAGTGTGTAGTAGGCAGATGGAATGATAACATTATGGTTTGTGTCAGATGTTGGTGCATTTATATCTGCTGCACATGATTTCCATTCAATTAAACTAGGTTACTGAAGTGTGAACAGAGTAGCTGTCAGTGCTGTTTACCTTCTTAGTCTCTCTCATTCCCTTTCACTATCTATCCTCTGCATCTTTTAATCCCCTTCTTGCTTTTTCCACTCTAGTGGAGAGTCAGGTGCTGGGAAGACAGAGAACACCAAGAAGGTCATCCAGTATCTGGCTGTTGTGGCCTCCTCACACAAAGGCAAGAAGGACAGCAGCGCTGTAAGTGTCTGTTTGGAGAGACTGTGATGTGTTAAGACTTTTGGATCTGTTAGCCAGTTCCCTTAGTCTTCAGTATATGTAGGAAACTGCCCAGTTTAATCCTGTATATCGCCATTTCCTCCAAATAGCAACAATCAGGATCACAGTTTGCCTACGTGAGTAAAGGGGAATGCCTGGAGTGTGTTTTTGTGTGTAGTGTTTGTGTGTGTTTCTTCCTTAGGTTAGAAAAGTGCATGAAGAAAGTTTCACTGAGTTGCCAAGAAAATTTTGTAGTTATTTCTTTCTCACACCAAGAATTAAGATCCCAGATCTTACTGTTCTCGAGATAGAAGGTGTTTACCCTAACATTTGCCATTTCTGTATCTTACCCAACAGCAACAGACTTAGACTGCATGATCATCATCATTACTGTACTGACTCGCAGACACTCGAATGTTCAGTGAAGGACATCTAGTGCTGGTTTATCATATTGAATTTTGTGTCAAATTGTTATGAACACCCTCTCACTGTCAGCGGGGATGAGATTGAAGCCTCGCTGGCAGTGAAATGGTCTCTCACCAATCAACGAGCACAGTGTGAGCATGCCCATCTCCTGTTCTTATCTATCAGACACAATGAAATCTTCCCAGTCCTCCCCTCCCCTCCATCCCCCTCCTCCTTATCTACCTGCCACATGCCCTGAGGTGCAGCGTTGGCTCTCCTGTCCTATAGTGTGTACTGGACCTTGAGGTTTGCACTGTGTGGAAAATATCCTATATCCTGTACTGCCTTATCAACATCCTGACTGGGCCAAAATGAGCTCAGTCTCTGTCTGTAAGTCTTGATTAAAAAACTCTTTTTGACCAGCACCTCAGACAGGATCACACCTGAGTAAGATGGCTCTCCCTGCTCCTGACTAGATGTGGGTGGTTTGTGGTGTGTTCAGGTGTTGATGTACGTATCAGAAAGACTCATTTGTGGGTCAAAGTGATGCTTCACATTACCATTGACTTTACACACCCTCAAGGCCTTTGCGTCAGAGGAAACACCATATAGTAAGCTGTGCACCCGTGGACCACGTCTAAACAGAACACTTTGTTGGTTTCGACCCAGCCAACTGCTCCTTAGTTAACTGCTCAAGCATTTTATTTAAACAGTGTCTAAAAAGCAGTCCTGCCCATCAGCTGTCACTTTCTCGCCATTTTGCTGTGCTGTTTCTCGTCTTCTTTTTTCTCCTTTCTTTCCCCCCAGTGACTGAAATGAACAAGGCCCTCCTCTCTGCTATGCCTACTCTGTCTGAGTTGCACCTCTCCAGCTGGTCTGTATCTTTCTTGTCTTTCTGACTGACTTTTCATTACTCTGAAAGACTGTTATGTGCCTTGTTTCTCTAAATTTACCTTTACATTCTGAACAGCTGCATTATAAACCTTCATTGTTTTCACCTCACCATCACAGACACAACCCTTCTTCTCTTCACAGCGTTAGCTCATTTACAGGCGAGCTGAGGGTAGTGTTTTTAAGTGAGAGAGTATGTAAGGTAGAGGTCTACAGCACCTGACCTTGATGCTAGGCTGACACAGACCCCTTTGATCGGGTGGATTAACTTGATGCAGCGTGACGGGGTGTCTGCCTCATTTACTCACCATCGCCCAGTTCCACCCACTGGTCCACCGGCCCTGCAGTCTCACTGGAAGCAAATCACCACCGTTTGTGAATCATTTTAATTTGCCGACACACTGAATGAAGTCTTTGGCTGGATCCATCAAAGGTTTTCTAATGTTAACTTTATTCGGGGGGGCTTACTTGCTTCTCCTCATTTTAACAATATCTCAAAACTGATGGAGAAGTGACATAGTGCGACATAGCAAAAAAAAATCAAAGAAGATTATTATGGAATTACGTTGTCATCTAACAGCTAGTTCTATATTTATTGATCACTTAAGGCCTGATTTGCTTATTTTTCAGCAAGTTAAGTCTCCATTTTTCTGCAAGTTATTGCTCACACATCGGTGATAATATTCTCATAAACCTTCCCCAGTCTATACCCACCCTGTACCACTTTATCCCCACCGATCACCACCTACTGCACCCCATCAGCCAATCAGTGTATAATAGTAATGTTTCTGTTATCACTAGGGGGAGCTGGAGAAGCAGCTCCTGCAGGCCAATCCAATCTTGGAGGCCTTTGGAAATGCCAAAACCGTCAAAAATGACAACTCCTCCCGATTTGTGAGTTTGCCTTTTTCATTCAGAGTAACAGACAACTTTTATACAATTCATATTTTGTGCTTGCTTGGTTCATTAGACTGTCTCATCCTGTTACCCTTATTTCTCTCACAGGGTAAATTCATCCGTATCAACTTTGATGTGACCGGCTACATTGTTGGAGCTAATATTGAGACTTGTATCCTGTCTATGTCGGCTTTCCTCACTCTGGGAAAATGGCTGTTGTTAAAGCAAAAAGAAAAGGCATTAAAGATATAAAAGCATTTAATGTTTGGTATCAATTCAGCATTCAGCATCACTTCAATCCACTATGGCTTTTTTCTTTCTTTTTTTTTTTTTTTGTTTCTGAACATTTTTTTAAGCTGTACTTGTTGAATTTGACTGTAGTTATTAAATTTTTGCTTGACATTTACAATACTTAATTATCTGTCCTTCTAAAATGTATTTTTAGATATGTAATTCAGAGTTGTATTATGGACCATATTTTTAATGTGTGTGGGCTGCCAATGTCTTGTGATCTTTGTAGATATGTTTTTTTTTTGTCTTATTCAAATAGAAATTACAGAGGGACAGAGACTAGACGAAAATATGACTTTGTACTCAACCCTCATCTGAACACAGAGTGCATATGTATTCTTTAACAGCTACAACTTTCAGACCTGCTGGAGAAGTCTCGTTGTATCAGACAAGCAAAGACAGAAAGAGCTTTTCATATTTTCTACTACATGATCGCTGGTGCTAAGGACAAACTGCGTGGTGAGTTAAAATGTATTGCCTTAACCTAAGTGATATTATGTCCTGTTGATCAGTTACTGTGGGTTACGCTCATTTCTCAAATCAAAACTCGCAAAGACAAAATGGAGCCTGTCTTGGTTTCATTTTGACTGTCATACATTTTAAAAGTATGTTGAAGGTCATAAGGCTGTGGAATTTTCTCAACTCATGGAGGTTCATGTAATCCTTCAGCTAATGTTAAACTATTTTAATCAAGTTAAATCTGAGGAAATGTTCTCCAAATGTTTAACTTTGTGTATTTTCATATTTTCAGAGGAGCTTCTCCTGGAACCCTTCAGTAATTACCGCTTCTTGAGCTCAGGCCATGTTCAGATCCCTGGCCAGCAAGACGATGAGATGTATGAAGAGACCATGGAGGCCATGAACATCATGGGCCTCACTGAAGAGGAGAGAATCGGTATCAGTGATAGCTTTGCTTTAGCTCGACTTTGTAAGATTAGGATAGGCTGCGTAGAGTGGGGTTAAGTAAAGTGGCACCACCATTTCTCTAAGTGTCACATCTCCATGTTTCAGATATCCTGAAGGTGTGTTCCACAGTCATGCAGTTGGGAAACATTGAGTTCAAGAAAGAGAGGAACCAGGAGCAGGCCACCATGCCAGACAACACTGGTGAGGCTCCACGTCTTCCCACTATAAGGAACTTGCTTCCATATGGTTATCAACTTTTACCAATTTCACAAACTAAAATATAGAGTTCTGGTAATTTTATCACCAGGGAAAAATGACTGTCAAATTTTAGGTTAAAAAAGTTTAAAAAAAAATAAAAAACATACTTGCATTATGTGTACTAAGATATTTGCTTTTCTATCTCTCTAGCGGCCCAGAAGGTGTGTCACCTGCAGGGGATCAATGTGACAGACTTTACCCGTGCCATGCTCACCCCTCGAATCAAAGTGGGCAGAGAGTTGGTGCAGAAGGCACAGACCAAAGAGCAGGTACTACAAGGAGCACATCGTGTGAAGACATGAGAAAACAAATACTGCATTTAAAGAATACTTCCCACTTCCCATCCATCTTGATCCCACTTCAAATATTTTCTGCGCATGTGTGTATTTAATAGGCTGACTTTGCTACTGAAGCCCTGGCTAAAGCTGTGTTTGAGCGACTGTTCCGTTGGATCCTGGCCCGGGTCAACAAAGCCCTGGACAAGACCAAACGCCAGGGAGCCTCCTTCCTGGGAATACTCGACATTGCCGGCTTTGAGATCTTTGAGGTATGGCCATGTTTTTGGAAACTAACAAGCTGCTGTGTAGCTTTAAATACAAAAGACTCATAAAAATGTTCAGGCATGATATGTATCTGTCTTTTTGGTTATTGCAGAACAACTCCTTTGAGCAGCTGTGCATCAACTACACCAACGAGAAACTGCAGCAGCTCTTCAACCACACCATGTTCATCCTGGAGCAGGAGGAGTACCAGAGGGAGGGCATCGAGTGGAACTTCATTGACTTTGGTCTTGACCTGCAGCCCTGCATTGAGCTCATTGAGAGACCAGTGAGTCGGTTTGAGACAATGAAAGCACAATGTCACTTAATTCCACTTCATTCATAGGTCATGCCAAGTATGTTCTCCTGCTTAATGCAGATGTTTTGTGATTCAAAATCATGTGTCTTGTGTGAAATTTTGTAATCACTGCATAATCTCTACAGAACAACCCCCCAGGCATCCTGGCCCTGCTGGATGAAGAGTGCTGGTTCCCCAAAGCCACAGATGTCTCTTTTGTAGAGAAACTCCTGAACACACAAGGGAACCACATAAAATTCGCCAAACCCAAACAGCTCAAAGACAAGACAGAGTTTTCTATATTACATTATGCTGGGAAGGTGAGTGTTAGGCCCTGTGTGTAATATGATAAAAGCAGAATTGTTGAGGACATACATTCAATTTGGTTAATATAATTTAAAACAGTTTGTCAAAAAAAAAAAAAGCTCAAATGATGCTGATATTGTTTTATCCATTTATTTTTTGTAGGTGGACTACAATGCCACAGACTGGTTGACGAAGAACATGGACCCCCTGAATGACAATGTCACAGCACTGCTCAGCAACTCCTCCAGCCAGTTTGTGCAAGACCTCTGGAAAGACAGTGAGACAAAAACACAGCTTACCAACAATGAATTACATTTATATACAAAGGATTCATTTATGAGCATCAGTTACAAGAATTTTGAATATAATTACCTATATAAAACTGTTGACTTGCTTAGGAAACATACAACAACACATTAACATACTAACTGAATAAATCAAAAGTGTAACTGCACTGATACTAAGAAATTTGGATTTTGGATAACTGACACTTCAGTGGTAGTGAAATACACTGTTAAGGCAAGTAAACATTACTTTTGGCATTCAAATGAAATGTGGGTACATCTCCTTTGGAGTTAAATCAAATCTTTAGGATTTGGACATTTCTGACTTTGGTTGCCTCATGTGATAGTGTCACAAAAAGGACACACAAGTATATGCTGGCACCCATTGAAATGAAGGGACAAGAGGCAAGACATACACTGCACCGATTTTTGTCTGGATTCTCTGATTTTGCCTGCAAGCAGAACATCATGCCATCAGTTAATTTGAAATATTTTACATTTCATGTGCATGAAAAATGTATATTTTTAAATTTGCAATAGTTGATTTTCCCTTCAATGTAATGATGTGTGATGTGTGTCTATTTCAGCTGACAGAGTGGTGGGCCTTGACACAATTGCCAAGATGTCAGACACCTCCATGCCGAGCGCTTCAAAGACTAAGAAGGGGATGTTCCGCACAGTGGGGCAGCTCTACAAGGAATCTCTGGCCAAACTTATGACCACATTGCACAACACCCAGCCCAACTTTGTCAGATGCATCATCCCCAACCACGAGAAGAGGGTAAAGAAAAGTGCAACATCAGTAACATTAGTGTATCTTTCAAGGTGCGGTCTATTTGACACTATTAGAAAAACTCAATAAATAAGTTAAGAAATAAAAGAAAAAACACTGCTTTCTTCTCTTGCATATAGTAAACATTCATAATTGAGTGAGATCCATATTTTTCTTTCATAAAATCAAGTGTCGTAAAACTAAAATCTTGGTTTCCTCAGGCAGGAAAGCTGGATGCTCACCTGGTCCTTGAGCAGCTCAGGTGTAATGGTGTCTTGGAGGGCATCAGAATCTGCCGACAAGGATTTCCCAACAGAATCGTCTTCCAGGAGTTCCGTCAGCGGTCAGTGGAATCTGAGGAAACTACACTAACTTGTAAAGTGCTACTGGAGTTTGTAAAATTTCTCGACATCTTTCTGTCTCTTTGCTGTCTGTTAGTTATGAGATCCTGGCAGCTAGCGCTATACCCAAAGGTTTCATGGATGGCAAACAAGCCTGCTGCCTCATGGTAAATACACTTGTTTTAAAATTGTCCTGCATAATAATTTATTATTGAAGTGTACTTTTTAATCAAAAGTTTTCATGCCCTGCGTGAGTCTCTTTGATCTCTTGCCTATGCAGATCAAGCATTTGGACTTGGACCCCAACCTATACAGGATCGGACAGAGTAAGATCTTCTTCCGCACAGGGGTGTTGGCCCAGCTGGAGGAGGAGAGAGATCTGAAGATCACTGTGGTCATCATCGCTTTCCAGGCCCAGGCTAGAGGCTTCCTAGCCAGAAAGTATGGCCAGACAAAACCCTCTAATAAATTGTGTTGTCTGTGTTCCACTGCTCACAAGTTCAGTGAATCTAATCTTGTTAGGGACCTTTTTATTTAACTGTTGAGGGAGACTCTCATAACTTCTTGTTCTTTTTTGCTCCGTTTATCACCGTAAATCAGAAAATAGAGCACTTTTCTTTATATTGAATTCATGTTTCAATGTTGTATGTTTAAAGGGCATTTGCCAAGAGACAACAGCAGCTCACAGCCATGAAAGTAATCCAGAGGAACTGTGCTGCCTACCTCAAACTAAGGAACTGGCAGTGGTGGAGGCTCTTCACAAAGGTCTGCCAGCTGTTGAATTTGAGACTCTCTAATATTTTGTTCTAATATTTTTTTAATGTAAAATGAATTCTTTACAATTCTTTACAATTACAAACATAGGTTTACGTTTTCAACATTTTCTAAAAACGTGATGTTCCCCTGCCTTCTGAACCACAGGTCAAGCCTCTGCTGCAAGTGACCCGACAGGAGGAGGAGATGAGTCTGAAGGAGGAAGAACTGCAGAAAGCCAAAGAAACTGCTGTGAAGTACGAATCAGAGCTGAAGGAGATCACCTTAAAACACACATCGGTAAAGGGCAAAATTTGCAACAATAACACAAATCACATTTCTCAAGTTCTTTCACTGTCACAGCCATTCAAACCTGTTTGTAAGTACATTTTCTGTCCCTTTTCAGTAGTTATTTAATACAAGAGTGAAACCATTCCAGTAGGCTTCTGATAAAGGTCTACCAGGAATCAATGATACTCAGCCCAGTTCTTTCCTGCCCATTTGTGTCAGGTTTTGGAGGAGAGGAATGCACTCCAAGAGCAGCTTCAAGCAGAGACAGAGTTGTATGCCGAGGCCGAGGAGATGAGGCTTAGATTGGCGGCTAAGAAGCAAGAGTTGGAGGAGATCCTCCATGAGATGGAGGCAAGATTGGATGAAGAGGAAGAACGTGCCCAGGCGCTGTTAGTGGATAAGAAGAAGATGCAACAGCAGATGCAGGTCTACACATCTGTTTCCTGTTCATTGCGTTATTGTTTCATGTTGTTTTTATCCAGATAAGAACCTTCACCTTGCTTATTTCAATGCTCAGCTGTGTAAACCGAAGGTACATTATTCTTCATGTAGGAATTGGAGGAACACTTGGAGGAGGAGGAAGATGCCCGTCAAAAGCTGCAGCTGGAGAAGGTTACCTGTGAGGGGAAGATCAAAAAGCTGGAGGACGACATACTAGTAATGGAGGACCAGAATAACAAGCTGCTGAAGGTAAGTAACAGCATTTGTGAGAGAAGTCATTTTATTGGTCAGATACTTATTAAATGAGTTTGAAATTGTATTGAAAAAGATAGTAGATTGCAGCAAACAGATGACCTGTTTGGTGTTTTGTAGGAGAGGAAACTGTTGGAGGATAGAATTTCAGACTTCACTACAAACCTGGCTGAAGAAGAGGAGAAGTCAAAGAATCTCACCAAGCTCAAAAACAAACACGAGTCCATGATCTCTGAACTAGAGGGTCATTATCTATTGTGGACTGTCATGCATTAACACCCTAAAAAACATTACTAGCATCCCAGTGATTGTCATGATTGTACTTCAAAAACCACTCAAGCTAATGGTTGTCTCTCTGCTGTACTTGTAGTCCGCTTGAAAAAGGAAGAGAAGGGTCGACAAGAGCTGGATAAGGCTAAGCGCAAGTTGGAAGCAGAGTCAAATGACCTACAAGAGCAGATAGCTGACCTGCAGGCCCAGATCGCTGACCTCAAAGCTCAGCTTGCAAAGAAGGAGGAGGAGTTACAGAACGCCTTGGCCAGGTAAAGTCTGGAAAAGTAACAAATACAGTAATCAATTACTTCAGTACACCTGAATCCACAAGTGAACACTTGTATACCTGTGTACCACATCAACTTTTAACTTCTTGGGTGCTTTTTCCATAATTTCACTCATGCTAACAAATATCCTCTTCAATGCATTCTTCCTATCAGGCTAGAAGATGAGACAGCACAGAAGAACAACGCTTTGAAGAAAATCAGGGAGCTGGAGGGACACATCTCTGACCTGCAAGAGGACCTCGATTCTGAAAGGGCAGCTAGGAACAAGGCAGAGAAAATCAAACGGGACCTCGGGGAGGAGCTGGAGGCCCTCAAGTCTGAGCTAGAGGACACCTTGGACACCACTGCCACACAGCAGGAACTAAGGTCCGTCATACAGTATTGCGTATTACAAATATACAAATATGTATTCAGCAGAATTTTATTAAGTCAGTGCATATCACGAAGTTATGGAAAAGGTACAATTCATTTTCAAGAAAGCCTATATTAAAGAGAGGACAAACCCGGAAATGTAAATATTCTCATCTTCTGAAAGCTTGTACACAATTGAGGTATAACACATATTTGTAAAATATGACAATATCTGCATGATCCATCCATTCAGGGCCAAACGTGAGCAGGAGGTGACCCTGCTGAAGAGAGCCATCGAGGAGGAGAACCGGACACATGAGGCCCAGGTCCAAGAGATGAGACAAAAACACACTCAGGCTGTGGAGGAGCTCACAGAGCAGCTGGAGCAGTCCAAACGAGTAGGCCTGCATATTTATACACATACATTGTCATAAATAATAGGTATTACTGACCTTGTTTATTTACTTTGATACTGTTTCTGAAAGGCAACCTTTTTTTCTTTAATACACAAGATACTGATCTCATGGTTTCTCTCTTCTGCTCAGGTGAAGTCAAACCTGGAGAAGGCTAAACAAGCTCTGGAGAAGGAGACATCAGAACTAACCATGGAGGTGCGCTCACTCACCCAGGCCAAACAAGAGGGGGAGCACAAGAGGAAGAAGTTGGAAGGTCAAGTGGCAGATCTACAGTCGCGCTTCACTGACAGTGAGAAACAGAAGGCCGAGCTGGGAGAGCGCTGCTCTAAGATCACTGTAAATGACTCTCAGTAATTGCATCAGTACTGTGCATGAAAAAAGTGCGCATTTTTAAAAGCTTCTATACTGATATACTGAAAAGTCCCAGAACCATCACCTTTGTCTTCACACAGATTGAATTGGAGAGTGTGACAAACCTACTGAATGAAGCTGAGGGCAAGAATATCAAACTGAGCAAAGATGTTAGCAGCCTTACCTCCCAACTCCAAGACTCACAGGTAACTGGATTTTATGTTGGACTCTTCAAACATTTGTTCACACAGTACAAATACAGTCTATATGTAACTTTTTATTAAATATACTATTTAATGCTTGCTAATAAGAAGGCAAGAATTAAAGCACTGACCTTTGCCTTGGCTGCAACAGGAACTGCTGGCTGAAGAGACACGTCAGAAACTGCAGTTCTCTACAAAACTGCGGCAAGCAGAAGATGACAAGAACAGCTTGCAGGAGCAGCTTGAGGAAGAAACGGAGGCCAAGAGGAATGTGGAGAGACATGTGTCCACCCTCAACATCCAGGTCAGAGTTCAAACCAGGGGTCACTACTTCACAACTTCTGATAAAACTAGAGGATGAATAAACCTCAAGACAAAAGGTAGATTTATTGTCATCACAACAAGCCTGTTTCTGTCCACAGTTGTCAGATGCAAAGAAGAAGCTAGAGGAAATGGTGGGAAACATCGAGTTGCTGGAAGAAGGTAAGAAACGTCTGCAGAGAGACTTGGAGGCAGCAAACACTCAGTTTGAGGAGAAGGCCTCTGCATATGACAAGTTAGAGAAGACCAAAAACCGTCTGCAGCAGGAGCTTGAGGACACACTGATGGACCTGGACAACCAGAGACAGAATGTGTCAAACCTGGAGAAGAAGCAGAAGAAGTTTGACCAGGTCAGTTCATTCAGAAAACTCTTAACTCCAAGAGATAATTGCCATAATAATACATAGGTATAACATTTTTTCTGTACTGTATAAACCACATTTAAAAAAGGAAAGACCCATTAATACACATTAAAACATTAACGTTACTATCATTACTGTCACCTGAAAACTGTGTCCATTTTTTTTTTCATGTTTTCCTGTCCTCTCTGAACTTCAGATGCTGGCCGAGGAGAAGAGTATCTCCAGTAAATATGCAGACGAGCGAGACCGGGCTGAAGCTGAGGCCAGAGAGAAGGAGACCAAGGCCCTGTCTCTGGCGAGAGCTCTGGAAGAGGCCCAGGACTCCAAAGAAGAGTTGGAAAGAGCCAACAAGGCCCTGAGGATGGAGATGGAGGACCTGATCAGCTCCAAGGATGATGTGGGGAAAAATGTTAGTGCTGGAACATAATTTCATTCAAAACACATAACTGGCCGGTGCATTTTCAACCTGGCAGTTCACGGTATGACTTATGTTTTCGTGCTATTTACACCAAAAGATAGTAGTTAATTTGGCAATATATTGATGGCAGGTCCATGAGCTGGAGAAGTCTAAGCGAGGCCTTGAAGCCCAGGTGGAAGAGATGAAAACACAGCTGGAGGAGCTTGAGGATGAGCTGCAGGCAGCTGAAGATGCCAAGCTGCGTCTGGAGGTCAACATGCAGGCACTGAAGGCTCAATTCGAGAGGGACCTCCAGGGACGAGATGAGATGGGCGAAGAGAAGAAGAGACAACTTGTCAAGCAGGTGAAGAGTTATAAAATACCCCATCCTCCGCATGAAATGTACCTGTCACACCAGCTGCATTCGCAGTCTAAGCAACATTGCATATTGAACTCAGGTTCGTGAGCTGGAGACTGAGTTGGAGGATGAACGCAAACAGAGAGCCCTGGCAACAGCAGCCAAGAAGAAGCTGGAGACAGACATGAAAGATCTGGAGGGACAGATTGAGACGGCCAGTAAGGGGCGTGATGAGGCTATCAAACAGCTCCGCAAGCTCCAGGTGAGAGTGAAGGGGTAGTGGAAATGTGTGAGCACTGTAAATAGACCTGGAATAGATAAATCATATTCTGGTGCTGATTGTTTGATCATCCTTCGTGTTGCTGTCTTCAACCCACCAGGCCCAGATGAAGGACTTCCAGAGGGAGCTAGAAGATGCCCGTGCTGCTAGAGAGGAGGTGTTGACTACCGCAAAGGAAAGTGAGAAGAAGGCCAAGAGTCTAGAGGCTGAGCTCATGCAACTACAAGAGGTAACACATTTGATTTTTAGCAAGGTAATAGCTTGTTTGAGAGCAGAAGCCTGAATAAAGGATTCACCTCTACTATTGTTTCTAGGACCTGGCTGCAGCTGAGAGGGCACGCAAGCAGGCAGAGGCAGAGAGAGATGAGCTGTCTGATGAGCTGGCCAGCAACACCTCTGGAAAGTGGGTGGAGATTTCACTCCGTTGCTTTGTTTGTTAAATCAATTTAGAAGACGATTGATGGTTACACTTGCTCCATGCATGCAGGTCAGCCTTGGCAGATGAGAAACGTCGTCTGGAAGCTAAGATATCTCAGCTAGAGGAGGAGCTAGAAGAGGAGCAGAGCAACATGGAGATCCTCAATGACAGGCTGAGGAAGAGCACGCAGCAGGTGAGTGGACGATAGCAGCTGCTTGTGTCATTAAATGGCTCGATAAGTGCAGAGGCCACATCCCCCTCTTTGCACACTTTGTGTCCACAGGTGGATCAGCTGAACAACGAGCTGCAGACAGAGCGCAGCACCTCCCAGAAGAACGAGAGTGCCCGGCAGCAGATGGAGCGCCAGAACAAGGAGCTCAAGGCCAAGCTCCAGGAGATGGAGAACCAGGTCAAGTCCAAGTTCAAGTCCTCCATCTCCGCCTTGGAGGCTAAAGTGGCACAACTGGAGGAGCAGCTGGAGCAGGAGAACAGGTCAGTGGCAGAGGAAGATTATGTCTGATTAAATGATTTGGTGTCATTACACTCCTGACAGAACAGTGGTGTTTGGTTCCATTATTAAAGTTTTGGTTTCTGTTTTTCAGCTGAGAAAGTTGTCTACAAATACGTCAGTTATATTTGTATACCTCCCTGAACTCTTTTGTCATTTCTCAGGGAGAAGCAGGCATCTGCCAAGAGCATGCGCCAGAAAGACAAGAAGCTCAAGGACCTGATGATGCAGGTGGAAGACGAAAGGAAACAGGCAGAGCAGTACAAAGACCAGGTCTGATCATTGAATGCGCTCTTGCTCAAACACAAGTCTTTACATTTCTGTGCTTAGCTGGGATGGCCTATTAAAAGTGTGCATATTTCCTCCGTCGCTCACCAGGCAGACAAGGCTAATACCCGCATGAAGCAGCTGAAGCGGCAGCTAGAGGAGTCGGAGGAGGATTCTCAGCGTGCTACAGCCGCTCGCAGGAAGCTGCAGCGGGAGCTGGATGAAGCCAGCGAGGCCAACGACGCCATGAGCCGTGAGGTCAACTCTCTCAAGAGCAAACTCAGGTAGGACAAACTGACAAAGAGTCTGTCTGTCTGTCCGTCTCTTTTTCTTTCCTCTTGGCTAGGTGCCGTGTTTCTTATGTTTCTCTTGTGTCGTTCAGCTTTTCATTTCTGTGATGCTACAACAGGAAACAGATACTGCCCTAAGAAAAGTAACAGAACAATAGTCAACATGCACATGAGTAAAACATGCACATTACACACATATATCTTTTCCATAAAAGATAGATATATTCAACTCAAATAATGTTAACTGTACTCAGGTTACAGTGCTGAAGAACACGTTGTCACTGGCATCTTCACAGGGTTGTAAATGCATTTAAAGCATTCAGGTTTTAGTAAGATTTAGCTTGGTGGTCTTACTGAGTCCATCTCTATTACAGAGGCAACCCTGAACCCAAGGAGTAACACAGCAGGTATCTCTGCACTTAAGTTACCCCATCATCATTTCTTTTGTACTTGCCATGACTTCTCATTTCCCCATGCACACTCCTGATGCTATTGTTTCTTTCATCAAGCCTAACTGAGAGAAATATTGCTTCCAACTACAAAAGACTAAAACATTAAGCAGTGAATGACCTTTCCATCACACCAATTAACTGGTGGCCATAATTTTCTCAGTGCTTGGTTTAATTGCAGTAAACCAAACTCATTTTCCTGAGCCGGGAGTCAAATGAGTTATAACAGTAACCAGCGTGCTTAACCTGTAACCAAAGCACAACCTGTACATTCTTTATTTCATCAACACCCAGAGTGGTTTTCAAGCCTAACCAGCTCAGAAACCTTCACATAACCACTTCTCTCACTCTGGGGATATGTTTCTGTGTCTGTATCCCTGTCTTGTGTGCATCTCTGTGGCATTTTAGACGTGGAAATGAGCCTTCCTTTGGCAGCACACCTCGGCGTATGGGTGGAGGCCGGCGGGTAGTCGAGGATGCCTCAGAGGAGGAGGTTGACTCCCAAAGTGACTTCAATGGAACCAAGTCCACGGAGTGAGGGACGTGAGATAACAAGATATAAGAATTACCTAGAAGTGCAAGGTCTGCCACGTCAACAGAGAATAGCTTCCAAACCTGTTATGCTATTTAGTTCTTCCATATCACTTCAAAATACATAGTGTCTCCAATTTCCAATAATGTAGTGAGCTATCTTCTTGTCTCTGAGCACCTTTTCTTAACACGACACAAACAGGACTTGATATCAACTAGGGGAGTTGTTTGGTGGCTATGCAGATGTGTGATTTGTTGTTCCTTTTTTTAATTTACACATTTTTGTTTTGTACTGCACTGAATGACCAATTCTTTCTTAAGCCAGGTTTTGTACACCAGAATAGGTGCCTCTAATTACCACACTAATGTGCCAGCAAAGCCTCGGGTCTCCACAGTTTGTCACCTTAGAACTTAAAGCAGAGACATCATGTAAATCTGTGGATCTGTAACTATTACCAGCGACGGTCGTCCTGTTGCCTGTGACTGCTGTTAGTATGTGAGAGCAGCACTGAACAGATTGGACCTGAGAGATATTTTTATACTCAGTCTGCATCCACTCAGTGCTGCTGCTTGTACCCCAACAAAAAACATTTTGCTATTAAACATTTTTCTTTAGTCACCTTTTTATATTATTTGCACGTGTCTTGTGCCCAGATATGTTTGGATTACATGTATCCGAGCCCAGTAACGTCAGAATGCTTTAGTTTAGGGTTTAGGGTAACCACAAAAAGCACAAGCCACATTTCAGTATTGGGCACTTGGCAGCACTTATTTGGTATCTTTTTTATTTTTCTATTGTTCAGATATACTGTATATGTTCAAGATGGCCCTGGTCACCCTAAACCAGCTCATTCTCCCTGATCATACTATATGTAATCAATTGAAGTTTACATGACACCAATCTTATCTATTAATTGTTGAACCACCTGCACAAGAAATAAAGATCTTAAAAAAAAACAACTTTGGTTTTCTCATTTTAATATTTCTGTCTTGGTCAGTAACTTCAAAGTCAAACATCACAAAAGAACTTTATTGTCCTTTATTGCCCTCTGTTCAGTTCAATTAAAAAAAAACAAAAAAAAACAAGCTGCAAACCAACAGGATTTAAGTTTAGTACCTCAGGCACATACAGTTTGTTGAAGAGGAGAAAAAAAAAGGAAATCCAGTTGTGACATGAACCAAAAGTTCATAGCTACACACAGGATACACTGCAGTATACAATGATGACCGCGATATAAATGTGATAAACTTAGATGTGCACTGTATTATTTGCTTAATGAGCTGCCAGATGGCAGTGGTAAGAACTCTAGATTTATCAGTAACATTTCAGGGAAAAATACAGATGTCACAAAAACTGTTAATCACTCCATCTCCCATTCACAATATCTCTCACTAAAAGGCAGGAAAAGGGCATTTAATATAGGCTCTACATACCTACACAAATATACTATCAACTGTGCTTATCCTTGACCTGTTACCATCTATTATTGCTTGGTATTTTCACCCACTATGTAAGCATGTACAGGAGGGCAGACTGGAGGTCTCACAACTATCAGGAAATTATTAATGTACATTCAGTAGTGAACACATACCCATCTTTGATGAAAATCAATATAAAAGTTATAGGTAACACTAGATGCACATATTATCTCAAAGACAAAAAAACCCCAAAACCTTTCATTAGCCTTGCATACCCAATAATTATTAGTCTGCAAAAACAAGTCTGTGCAATAGCAGGAGAGAGGCGGTAGAATTTAAACAACTACCACGTGAGATCCGACTCACCTGAAGAACACTGATATTATCTCATCTCTAGAAGCCTGGCAGCACGAGTAATGGATAACCCATTTCAGTTACTTACAGCAAAGCAAGGCCTACAAACTCAAGAGGTAATAACACAGATGAAGGCAGCAATGGCTAAAATACAAACCTCCTGGAAGCAACTAATTAATTCTGAGCTCTTGAATACCAAATCTCACGAAAAAGAAATACTGAGGGCTCTTTTTGACCCACAACAGCTTGTCCGCAAGAGGTTAATTCATGTAGGTGTTCAGTGCTACATTACCAGAGCCCATAGTTCAAAGAATAAAGAAGCAAAACAGACTTAATGAAGTCTTAACATGTTTTTCACATCAGATTCAAAGAAAAAAAAAACTATTTCCCATTACTTTTTTTGTTTGATCAGCTTTTCACTCAGCGCTTTGGTTTTGATTTGGTCACAAACAACATTAACCTTCATATGATGTCAGGTTTTTGGTCCCCGTGTCAGGGTCACATCCTGTGGAACTTATCAACATTATGATCAATGGGCAGGTGTTTTTAAACAGCTGTGCTCTCTGACCCACTACGGAACACAAATCACTAGACACAGGACTGCTTTTAGATGCAGTCCACCACAGTGACAAAGACACAGTAGCAGATACAGTGTGAGCAGTAAGTTCTTTGATCTTACACAAGCTGCAGTGCTGCTTCCTAAGACAGATGTGATGTGAAACTAGCCTAAGGCAGCAGACATCCATGCACTGACTACGTGGGGCATGGAGCGAGGAGAGCAGTTTCTTGTTCAAATAGTTCAGCAGGGCGCATGGCGACATGGGAAGATAGCTCAGTTCAAAGTCCCATTGCTGTAGTTTATTAAGGAGGCAGAGGGGACATGGGGACAGTGTCAGGTTATTGAAGGAGGAGGTGGGTGGTTAGATTTCTTTTTCCTCTCAGAGCAGAATCTTGACCCCTCCCTGAGGAGACTGTGCTCCCTGAGGGACTCCTCTCGGGGGAGCTGGTCCAAACTCTAACCGCTTCACTAAACTGCCAAGACAAGATGTAGCACATACACTCATGAGATTATTAAATTACAAAAAAAAAAAAGTGTTTTTTCTGCAAACACTGGTTTTTTTTTTTTCTTTTTTAATTTCTTATAACTCTTCTAAAATGTGCTGGTTCTACAGACATAAAAATTAAACAATCATCAAAATAATTCTGATAAAATAATAAAATATCTGATATTTTCTTCTTTACTGTGTTAGTTAACATATTTTCATAGGTTCACAGCAGTGGCCTATGTTAGTACAGGAACATACTCCTTTTACAGAAGAACTGTATGTTTTATCTATTAAACCACAAGAACAAACATTTTCCCAGTCTAGTCTGTGCTGCTGTTGTTTGGCTCACCTGTCATACTGAGGAGGGGGGCTCATACTGGCAGCTTGAACCTCAGCGCCTCTTTCTAAACCGGGAGGACTCCCAGGGCCGGCCGGAAGCGCTGGTCG
The DNA here is from genome assembly GCF_020382885.2 of Scatophagus argus. Lineage (NCBI taxonomy): Eukaryota > Metazoa > Chordata > Actinopteri > Scatophagidae > Scatophagus > Scatophagus argus. The sequence goes on along the minus strand of NC_058494.1, from coordinate 7,455,019 downwards.
GCTGACAGACGTGTCGTACACAAAGTCCCGACAGGACGCCAGCTTTGACTCAAGATTCTGACAGGGATATCAGGAAAGCGCCAGTCAGCTCACATATGGAAAACCAGACTCATAGTGATTCTATTCAGTGATATAACCCACTTACTCCAACTTTTCTCAGCAGCTCTCCTACAATGTTGAGTGCAGATATTCTAGTAGACGCAGTGAGGGGAGTCCCAGTTAGACCATCCCCTAAAACAGAACAGACAGAAGCAGGTAAACCTGTGGTATTTTAATACAAAGGCAGTATATTCACAGTCACTGTAGTTATTAATGCAGTCTAAGCCTTTATTTACCTCGTCGAATGCTGGAAGCAGGGGGCGTGGCGAATGAGCTGATAGGTCTGGAGGGTGTGACAGGAATGGAGGGGTTGCCAGCCGAGGGGCACGGCACATCTGCTCGATCTGTGTCTTTGCCCAGGCTGCTGGACGGCCGTCGTTCCTTCTGACGTACAGCCAGCTCTTGCCGAAGGTCTGAAACAAACAGATATACCGTGAGTCAACTTTTATTCTGGGAAAGCAAGGCAAAAACAATAAAACAGCCAGCAGTCATCACCGGCGAGGTGATGAGAGGTGACCTCTGCCATTAAATCAAAATGTTCGATCAACCAAGCAGTGACTGACAACAGTTAACTGTGAGGGATACCCACACTTTTGCTTCAAATTTATGCAAGTTAATTTTACACATCACTGTAAAACAGAAGAGGCTTAAAGAGGGAAAAAACATTGTCAAGTATATTTGATTGGTATCAAATGTGGAACAAAAACAACATATGTATAGCCCTTCTTTCAACACAGTTAGATAGGACAATTATGTACTGTAAATTAGATCAAGCGCAGGATAAGAAAGAGGAAAAAGAAAAAAAGGAAAGAAAATACCCACAGGATTTGAAGAATTAATCAAGCTGTTAAAATTCACTAAGTTAGGCAAAAGTGTCAGATTGTAGAGAAACCAACAGTAAACTTGAGAAGCTACACTGCATGTTGGTGTATTTATACCTCTGGCTTCATCCTTGAGCCTTTGGACAGACTCAAGGAGGTTCTCTTTCTCATCCAACTCGCTCTCAAGAAAGGCATTCCTCTCAATGACGTGGTTCATCCGCTGCTCAAAGTCCTCCAGGGACATGATGGTAGCCCTGGGACAAGCAGAGGACAGGCCAATCAAAGTTAACAATACTGCATTTACTGTGCAATCCAGCTCAGTCTGAGCGCAAGTCTACCTCTGTGTGCATATACGAGTTAATCTGTCTTTGACATGCAGTAAGTCCTCTACGACACTGACCTTTTGGTCCTCTCCAGGTCATCGTTGGACTGTTCAAGCTCTCGGATGTATTTCTGCAGGTGATCTCTCACTGCTCTGGTTTGTGCCAGATCCTCCTCCAAAGTTGAGATATGCCTAAAAGCATCAGAGTGTTGAGCCTCAAATTTCTCCTGCAAACATCACACAATGGCAATAAATTAATTGACATTGTCATAGAAGACTAATCAATATAATTCAATAAAAGGATCTGTGTATTAGTCAATGCAAATGTGACAAAAGTGTCAAAAATTCTTTTGAATGTTCTTTTTCCTCTTTGTCCCCAAGAACCTCTGAGCAATCATGGCTTCTTAGCACAATCCTGCATTCACTTCTTCCATTAACGTCCTCTTCCCCATGGAGCACCGAACAAAAATAGCAGTCAGCTGCCTTATAGTGAGGCAATTTTCCTGGTGGCAGTGGCAATGATATGCTGAATTTGGGTTGGCCAAAGGCTGTCTCTGCATGTGGGCGTGTCTCTGTTTCTCTGTCTGAACGTAGGAACAGTATTATCTGCCTGATCACTAACTGGAGCACCCGAGTTTGTCCATCTCTGTTGGGGCCAAGGCCTATTTATAATCAAGGTGCTCTACCTTTATGCTGTCCAGTTCCATGCGAAGTCGGTTGTTGTCAAAAAGCAGCTCTTTGTTTCGAGCCTCACACTGCTTCAGCTCAGCTTCCAGTTCGGCTTCATAGTCTCGACTCATCTGCTGAAACTCCTGCAGCTCCGCCTGAGCCTCATCAGCCCTGATAACAATACAGTATTTGATGACAAATAACTCAAATGTGTACAGCTACAATGCATCATCATTATTATATAGGTTAACTATTACAGAATTTCTATGGAGTAGGGTTTGCTTAATGTCAATGTTACAATCTAACAGTATTAACCTTTGCTGATGCCTCTCTGTCTGCTCCTTCCAGAAGCTCAACTCCTCTTCTAGAGAAGCAAACTTGTGCGTTGTTGGCTCTACCATGTCTGCTGCTTTGTGTCAGGACAATGGGGATGGGAGATCAGCTGTGAAGCAGAACACAGTACAGCTTTTCAGAGTGTCCTTGGATACCATAAGAGCTCAGACATTGTCAGTCAAACTACAAAACTGTTGTGCGTGGCTAATGCTAACAAGGTTAGCTACCCTTAGTGTACAGTGCCAAGCATTCGACATCGCTATCAGGCGTGGGAACACAATCACAATATAAACGTGCTTTTTGCATTTATTTCTATCAAGAACGAAACGTAAAGATGGAAGAGGAAAACGTTAGTGTGGGCTACTTTTTAAAGCTAACAGCGGTACATTAACGGGCATATGGCTAAGCTAACACAGCTAGCTGAGCGACTTAACCAGAGTGTGTTTTCCCAACACAGTGAAAAACAGAGACTAGAAGGACTCACCTGCATATAAGGGTCGATTAAAACATAGTTGAGGGAATGTATTTCGAGGGAAGCCAGTAAAATTCGCCGGGTTTGTGCAACAAACGTATCGTGACTGTACAAACTAATCTCTTATTACGTTAGGATGGAGCTCGACTCACCAACCAAATCCAAACACAGCTTCGTTTCTCGAATTCCATTGGACAAAAGTGATGACGTTGTGAAAATATTATCCAATGATATTATTCAACGAACTTGCAACTGAGGGGGCGGAGCCACCGACACTACAATGCCTATAAATGCTGTGACAATGCACTGCGATTTAAAGTAAAGTCGGCTCACTTCAACCTGCGATGTTGCACGAAAGACGAATCCTCAGACGTTTTCTTCCATGTGTTTGACAGCTACTGACAGTATGTAACAATATGCACATGTAATTGAAAAGTGATGTTCCCCCTCCTCGTGTGTATATAGAGGATGTATTATTTTTATTGCAGGGGATTTGCTTACACTGTATTGAACCTGAATTCAGTAGGTTTGACAAGGATAGTGAAATGGACATTTACACTTTCAATAATTAGTCTGTCTTGGGCACATATTTCGGAATGCCTGATGATTCAGTGGCAGAGGTGGCAGGAAAGAGGTGAAACTATTGAAGTATTGAGGAAGAAACAATAGAAAGTGCTCTGCATAAAGTAATCAGGTTTAAACGATTTTACTACGGAGAACTGCTAGTAGGTGAATTAGGTTATAGATTGTGTATGAAGTAAATTCACCTCATTATTGCCATGAAAATGTTTTGTATAATATTGTTTATTATATACTAATATCTAAACCATTGTAATGAAAGACCTCATAACAATATGTATAGCTGAGAATAACATTCTTTATTTGCATAAGGCCCATGAAAATCTGACAAGCTTTAAGTCTTTATAATAATTGATTTTCACATTTTAGACCATTCATCTTTCATGTAAAATGCAGAGTTGCCATCAGTCTAACATTCTGGACAACCCAGGGTCTTGTTTTACATTCAGCATAAGCATACAGTTTACTATGTGTTGTTAACAGTACATTGACACACAAATAATCACATGCTTTACAGTCCAGTGGTTATCATAATACCTAACAATTCATGTTTAGTTTATGCCTTGGAAGGTCAAACTTTCCTCAGTCACTACATTGTCTTATTTCCCCACCTCGACTATATGTAAACCTAAACACTGTGTTCAGAAACTTTCTGATGTAAAGGGCAGGAAGTAAATTCTTGCACTTAGAAAATTAATGTACAAATTTCAGTCCAAGGAACATGGCTTATATCATAAAAAAATGACTGGAAGGCATTTAAGATCCTGAGAAAAAGATTGTGTACTATAGAAAAACATATAAACATAGGAAAAATTTCATTTTGAAACAACAAAATTATTAAAGAAAAAAAAAATCAAAACAAGGTCTGGGAGACTGAAGCAGATCGCCTCAGACTGGAGATCCTTGTACTTGAAGTATTCAAATTTATTAAAAGTGAAAGGTGACATGTCTGTTAGACAAACTACAGACTGTGAGACTGAGGCCTCTTGTGTTTTTGGTATGTAATACTGCACCAGAGATTCAGATAAAACTAAGTGCACAGGTTTCCCTTGTGGTCCACTTCTTCTTTTCCATTGCAGCAGGGCCTCATCTCAGTGGATTCATCATTCAGCAAGAGGGCAGAGAAATCTGACGGAAAACAAAACAAGTTTATTTAAGGTTAAATCCACCAATCTTTTCTTTTCACTCATGGTACATAGCCTCCATCAGAACGCTTCAAAGTTTTTCCTTACCTCAGAGGAATCATTCTTCAGCTTTATTAGTTTCCTTGTTGTTCTTGCGTGAGCATGATTTCTTACTATCTAACACATCAGTCTTCACCTGACCCAGTGTTTGCAGTAGGCACATGGTGTCAAACCCCTCATCACCAACTTCTTGCAACAACTCAAGCACCTGCAAATGAAATAAGTTACTTCTCTTTGAAAGAAAAAACACCAGCAAACATGGGTGACATATCTTAACCACCACACTGGACATTTATTATCTGCACTAGGACTCACCTGCAGACATTTAAATGATTTGAGTGCACTAAGGTTCTCTTGGAGGAATAACAGATAGATGCTGAGGTCGTTGTAGAAGGGCGTGACCATACCCAGAGTGCCAAAGCCCGGCAGCATCTCATAGGGCCGGAGGAAGCTGGAGTTCTGGCGAGCCGGTCCAAGAGCAGCGTACACCACCAGTGGAACAAGAAGCACATAAACCCCCAAGTTGATGTAGCTGAGCAGCCTGAAGACTCCCACTGCCACGAGCTTACACTGGACAGCCGACGGCACCATGCTGTTATTCTTCAGCTCTCCTGTACGCAGGTCACAGGAGAACTCATCAGTGAGAGAGGCCAGTCGGATGTAGTAGCCAAGGTAGAGGCAGGCCAGCAGGAGGATCAGCAGAGTCAGGCCCCGACATACAAGGTACTTGACCACGAGACCTCGAGAGAAGCGTTTGGTCTTCAGATACTGCTCTACTAAAGGGTATTTGAAGCAACCCTCGGTCAGGTCCAAAGCACTGTTGCAGAGAACAGGTACATGGGCAGTGAGCATGAGGTGAAAAGACCTCTGTGTTTAGAAATGCAAATGGATTTTTTTTCCTACCCATGACCAAGATTTTCTTCTAAGCTTATATGGTGCTGCTTTATAATCCAAATGAAAGTCCGCCCATCTAGATGTATGTGTTGTTTTGAGCCGAGTCATCAAGAGTGAGCAGCAGCATGCATTGGTATCTGCTACTATATAACACAGCCTCTTGGGGGCAGTGTCACAAATGAGTGAATACAAGTTTAACCTATTCCTTGACTTTACTTGTCAAAGGATGGCCCACACTACTTTTTTGGATAGGTGATCTTGCTTATGTTATTCCCTCTCTCACCTGTAGACCAGTATTTTTAACATGGCAACGACACACTCTCAGGGAATATGAATTTTAAAAAAACAACAAACAAATGTATATTACAGACACACAGCAGTCTCATCTCCTGCTAAAACTGTGAAAGAATAAATTGGTATGTAGATCTGATGATAGGTGAGAAGATGTTTACCTCTGGTTGTCCTCGGGTGCATCTTTGCTGTCTAAGGATGCCAGATTCTTGGCCAGTCTGATGGCCCGATTATAAAAGCGGTCCAGCTCCTCCATGATGAAGTTGAGGTCAGAGGAGAGGTGCGGCGCTGCAGTGAAACGCCAGAGCAGGGCAGGGATATACAAGAGGATGGCCAGTGAGAGCAGAATGTATGGGAAGAACTGCGGGAAGAAAGGCAGGGAGAAAACAGATAAGAAAAAACTACAGTAGAAGAAGGCAATAAAATCCAACTTTGATTTCTGGACAGTATTAGCACTGCTTAAAGCTTAGAAGCATTTAGCTTTATTAAACTTGGATACCTTAATTAGTATATTTATGGACATGTGTTTGACCGCTACTTGACTAAATATTACTGTTGGGGGGATGTCTGTACCTTGTGCAGCCATAGTGGTGAGCTGTCGGTTTGTTGCTGTACTGCTGCCCAACAAAATGAGTCCACATATGCAGCCTGTTTCCAGGTGAAGTTTGTGGGAGCAAAGCAGCTGATCTGGGTACCTGGATGAGGAAAGTGAACAGGCATTTAAATGACTCAGCAAATACACCACTCCAGACGCCCTCCCTCCTCCGCACTCATGGTCTAATTTGTCAGCATACTTTTGTAAATAATCATGCCATCGCCTATGGCAGTGTACAATGGGAAGTTCAATCTGGTTTGTACAATTCACAAACGACCCACAAAGTCAACAGACAGTAATATTTTGGCAACACAGGAGCTGTTATATTCATATGACAGAATGATTCTTCACGCAGTCTGAGTTATACAGTTCTAATATCAGTCATATTAGTACGAGTTATACAAAGTAAGTCGGGTCCTGTTTGTGACTGGAGCATCATGCAGTGGGTTAACTAATTCCATGACCGACATACAGGCAAACGTGAAAATGTGCAGTGCAAAAATTAGAGCTCAATTATGTGCCCACATCACATACGCAACATGCATTTCAAGAATCGCTTTACTGGCGGTATATATATCTTTTACATACGCACACTGAATTTGTGTACTGCATTTAACCCATCCTTAGTCGAACACACACGCAACACCTAGCAAATTACATGCAGTGAAACTCACACAGGAGCAGTGGGCTGCTGCTATCAGGCGCCATTTTATTTATTTTAGCATACAGTATTTTCATTTTATGCTACACTTCTACTTCACTACCTTTCTGAGATAAAATTGTATCTTTCATTCCACTGCATTTGTTTGGCAACATTACTAATTAGTCACTTTACAAATTCATGTTATTAGTAAAGAACATAAATGAGCTAATATGTTATGAATTGTGATTATGGTATTGTTTTTTTCATCATTATTAGGTTACCAGGCAGTACGTAAAGTAAATATTGAATCCCACCTTCACAAGCTGCAACAACATTAGTGACACTTACACATTAATGCATCACTAATTATAATTAGGTAATATGATATCATATTTACTGTTCTGCATAATGAGTACTTTTACTTTTCTTGGGATATTTTGATGCTAATACTTTTGTATATTTACGTACGTATGATTTTGAGTGGAGGAGTTGTTTTTTTAAACTAGTCACTAATTATGCACATAAGTGTGACCTCTGTACTATCTGATGTATAAAAATGAGCAAGGGGGGTACAAGTGCAAAGTTTTTTCACACTTGCACAAAATATATCCACAGCTGCAACACTTTATGACACATTCACAATCTTCAGTTGGTGAATTTTTTTAATGATAAACTCACACATTCAGATGTGCATGCAATATTTTTCACAGGCAGACAATTGTACTGTAGGCTGTGAAATATTAATGCATTAATGGCTTGCCCTCATTTGCTCCCATACAGGAAAGCCATCTATCTACATGTCAGGCATGGAAAAGTCCATCTGCATCTCCTCTTTTGTGATTGTTGTTGATTTAATAAGGAAAATCAGGGTGGAATGTTGGCTATATTGTGCTTTCACTTTCACAGTATTATGTGATAACAATAGCTGTCCACAGTAATTAAAGTGTCCTGACTGGTGTACTGGATCCATCCTGTCTGAGTATCAGGGGCCTGTAGCAGGACTGAGACCAACAAAAAACTGTGGGCATTTCAACTAAGGAGATTATGTATTTAGTTAAACTGCTGATGGAGATGTAGATGTTTTGTTTTGTTTTGATTGTTGTTATATGTTGATATATGGCTGCTTCACCGTCTGGGAGTGGGATAAGCAGAAGAGTGGAGACACCACACCTTCATTATTCACAGCTCCCTCTGATCATGGAACATACTGAGTGTAACTGCCCTACATACATACATACACATCACATTATTTCATCCACCACTACAATTAAGTACATTTGAACTGAAATAAATGCAATTGTGTAGTAAGGAGACGGAGAAGAAAAGAATAAAGAAGCGCCGCCAGGATCTCCGTCTAAGGGATATTTTCTGTTGATAATCCGCATGTTGAAATCTATAGGATTATAACCTCAAATGAGTAAGACTCGCACATTGAACAACTCACCAACTGACACCTCCTGAGCAAAAGCGAGCGAGATGAGAAACAAAGGCAGCCCCACCGCTAGAAACGTGACTATCTTGTCCACCGCCAGCTCCAGACGCACCCCTTTGTACTTCGCCTCCGTGGGGTCCTTTAACAAAAAGTCAGAAAAAACGTACTCGGTAGCTACGTGGGCAATCGCCATGACGGACGGCAACAAATAGTCGGTATTGTCTAATTGATGAAAGAGTCGCTCTCTTTTCAATTAGGCGAAAGCGAACTGCGTTTAAATTAATGCAAACTCCCACGATGTAGAACCGTGAAGAACCTATGAAATACCGAGCCGTTATTGTTTACCCATCTCCATTCACTGCTGGGACTGATGGGTGAACCTGCTGTCCCGCTACAGCAGCTACCCCTGACATGACAGGCAGCAGGGGGGAAACTGACTGCCTGCCGCCAGATGGCGCCCCTGTTTCTTTACAATGTACAGTACACTGTGGGATCCCGTTGCACTAGCGAGGAAATGTGGGGGGTTTTTTCTCCAATGAAACAGAGTCTGAATTCGATTTTTTAAAAATGTTTTCATTTTTTTTCAGGGGTGGAAGATGTATTCAAGTAAGTGAGTATGCTACGACTCTTCAGATTTTCTTACTGAATCATAATCAGTGGAGTAAAAAAAATGCAATCGCTTTTAAAGGAATGGAAAAACGTATAGGTCACAAAAGTTATTAGAGAAAAAGGATAGTATGAAAAAAAAAATGATATCATCGCTGCCATTTAACCTGAAAATATAAGTGTGTTCATTTAGGATTCATAATGCCAGTCCCACCATTGTATTATCACAATCACTTTATCTTTCAGTAGATGTACCAGTAAAACCTGAAAAGGAGCAGGCCTTACTGTCTATTCAGCTGTCAGTGGGATTACAGTAACCTCTTGGGGAGGAAGAGCAGACCAAGTTAAATTATTGAGATTGAGGTTAGACCACTGTGGATTTAAGAGTGGAGTTCCTGAGTGGAAGTTGTCAGTGTGGCCATACTGTGACAGTAAAATATGTGCTTCTGCACAATTTATCCTGTGAAAACTATACAGAAACATAGTGGAACTGGGGGGATACCTTTAATCTCTCAACCATGGTCTAGAACTATACTAGAACACTCAAATTTTTAAACTACTACAATGATCCCTAAACTGACACAAACTGGACCACAGACCCCCTTTTAATAAGATTTTGTCCCAAGGTCTGCCACCTGATTAGAATTTTGTTTTTAGATCTTTTATTATTGATCTTTATAATAGAAAACCACTAGTCTAGAATTCGTAGTCTGAATGAGGGGGGCAACAATAAGCCATCGACGCGTCCTGACTGCCGTACGAAAGAAGGAGAAGAAGAAGTAGTAGCCGCAGCCCAATTTGCGACAGCTGTACGTGCTTTTTGGCAAAAGTAGGTTACAAAAAGGTGTGGGTTTCTACGGAAACGGATAGGGGGGAGCAGTCCTTTGAGGAAGATGTGAAAGACGAGTCCTCAGGTAAACAAATAAACAACTATTCTGGAAATTTCTCGCCCTTACTAATTGATATGGATTTTATCAATAAGCCAATGAACGGTAGCGTGTAGGGGAGTAACGTTAGCTACGTTTCACTTAAACAGCGAATTAGTGGTGCTTGTTGTTACCTTTAAAACTAAGGCTAGCTCCAGGCAAGCAAGTTGACACTTACATTAATTTTGCTATGTTCATCTAGAAATGTAGCTAGTTAACTAGCTATTTCCGCCACACACAACGGTTAACACGTATGCTCAAACGTATTAGTGTTAGTTGACTTGTAGCTAACTTAACGTCGGTAGCGTTGGTTTTTATGTCTTCATGTGAACGGAGATTAAAAAAAAAACAGCCAGCTAACTGCGCACCCGGTCACCGGTCAGGTGATGTAAGCGCAGCTAATTAGAACAAACTTTTAACTTTCGTTTCCTCTGTATAGGAAAGCATGAGAGAGAAAAGAGATGAAAGTATGGTGAAACACCTCTTTGGGTTGTATGATGGAAGGACTGGGAAATGAGAGATCCATATGCAGCTCTAGATCCTACCCATGGCTCAGCCACCCCAAAACAGAGGCTTCAACCCTTTTATGGAAACTCAAAGACTGCTTCTCCACCAATGAGGCAACTTCTGCTCTTCACACAGATAAAGAAGTAAGTACATATCTGTGTACAGTCCAACTAATTAAATGGAGTGCAGATTGCATAAGAGGTAGCAGATAAGCTGTTCAAGTCATTTTTTTTTTATTTATGTAGCCTAAAATCACATATCACAATTCCTCAGTGGGCTCTATAAACTGTACGCTGTATTACATCCTCTGTCTTTACACCCACGATTCAAGTGAGGAAAAACTACCCCCAAAAACCTTTTTGACTAGTAAAAAAAAGAAAGAAACCTCAGGAAGAGTCCCAGAGTAGAGATCCCTCTCCTGAGACAGATGTGCAATAGATGTCATATACAGAATGGACCATCAAAATCATATAATATACAGATTATAATGACAGAATTTCTAAAACATAAATGGCAAATTTATGTGAAGAGTGTGGATTCAAGACGACAACTGAGTAGCTTGAGCTGTTGCAAATGACACCTGAGCCGTACGACCACCTCTCCACCATGGTGACTGGGAGGAGGACAGGCCACACAAAAAAAATTTGCAAAGGAATAAGAATATATATAAATTTGTTGGCAAATATACATATATGTGAAGATTTACTGTCTATCAGCTTATGCCAGCAGCATAGGATTGCTGTGGTAAACATTGAGATCAGCTTTTAGCTGTTGGCATAAATAGATCAGTTTCTTTTTCTGTTTAGATTTGGCCTCAAAAAGCCATATGAAATTTGTTAAATACTGGTCAGTTCAGACAGGTTATTCAGATATGATGTGGTATGACTTGGGCTTGCTAAATTTTTATTTAGCAAAGTTTGAATTATTATAAACAAAAATCCACAGAAGTTTGTTTTTCTTTATGTTCCAGAGCAATTACATGGACAGACAGGCTGTGCTGGAACTGAAAGATGTACCTCCTCCACCCCTGCACCATACTACTTCCCAATCATCCCAGCCCTTCTCTCTGGCCCCTCTCCCTTTGCCCCCTCCCTGCTTGCCTCCTCCTCAACTTACACAAGACTCTCACCAACAACAACTACTACCACCGCAACAGCAACAAGAGGGGGTTAGCCCCAAAGTAAGCATTTGCACTCAATGTGACTGTTGCAGGACAGATGGCTATGGGTTATTAGGTGGCGGAGGTGTTGTTGGTAACAGTAGCAGCATTGCTGGTGTCTCTGTATATATTGCTCCAAGCTCTCTGGGAGCCAGCAGCAGCAGCAGCAGTAGCATTAGCAGGTCTGGCTCTTGCTCTGTGGCTTCATCTGTTCATCAGTATAAACATAATTTGAGCACCAGAAGTAGAGGTGAAGTTCTTGACCCTTCATTCAGTCTTGCTTGCAAACCTCAGCTGCTCTCTTCTGTTGCTACCTCTCAGCCTATTTCATCACACCCCTACCTCTCCTGCTGCTCAGGGCTTCTGCACACCTACTCATCTGTACCTCTTCCATGCAGCCAACCCAGCCTGTTTACATCCTCAGCCCCTCTTGCTTCCTCTCTCTCGTGTGTTTCCTCTCTACGAACTCCCTTGCATGGCTCTTGCCTGGCCTCTTCTGGCTACTACCCATGTGGTGTGGACTGCTGCCCATCTGCCAGAAGACCCCAGATAAGCACTTTTGGTGATCACACAACTACCACCACCATGACCACTACAACCACCTCAGCACACTTCTGCTCTAATCCTATGCACCTAAATGTAGAACGCACGGTGTGTGTGAAGGGGGCACACTACTGCCAGGAGTGCCTGTTGAAGGTTGGTGGATCCTTTTGTCTGTATTTGTGAATGAAGATCACTGTAGGTAACTTAATTCTACATGCATGGGTGACCGCAGTAATGTAAACTGAAATAAGGCCATTCTTTTTATTTTTGTTGTTATAAAATGCATTTATGCATTTGGTGGTATTTATTTATTTGCTTTTTGTCTTTATTTGTAGCCCATGAACGGTCTGACGTCTGATTCAGATAAGGTGTGGCCCAATGTTCCTGCTCCCCAGACTGCTCCTATCCCTATTTGCAATGGCTGTGGCACTTCCTCTGATGGCATGATGCTCATGCCATCAACCAGCCTTACTAAGACTGGCCAGAAATATGGTTAGTGGACACTACAATACAATTTTGAACTCCTGAATTAATACCTTTTATTAGGCATTAATGTTCAGTTGGTCTTGAGGGTCTTGTTTGGACTCTTTTGAAATAGCAGGGTCTTTAGGATTTGAGTGAAATGGATATGGAATGCTATTTATCAAAATAAACTGCAACTAGAATTAAATAACTTCGTTAATCTGAAGCTGTAAAGATGCTTTACAATTGTTAAGTGTGTCTACAATGATCGTTTGCTTACTGTCTGCTAGGTTCTCCAGAGAGTAGTGGCCCCGAGAATATACCCCCGGTGGGTGTTTTCTGGGACATTGAGAACTGCAGTGTGCCCAGCGGACGCTCTGCTGGAGCTGTGGTCCAGCGTATTCGCAGCCGCTTCTTTCAGGGCCACCGCGAGGCAGAATTTATTTGCGTCTGTGATATCAGCAAGGAGAGTAAAGCTGTCATTCAAGAGCTCAACAACTGCCAGGTACCAACAGTAATGTATTTTATTTCAGTTGGTTGTGTTATTGCAGGTAATGATGCCATTCATAGCCTGAATGAGTATTTATCTGTTGGGGTTGGGTGATATGACAATGGGCTTTATTTCATACAGAAGTAGAAATGCATCCACTGGTAGAGATTTGGTAATGTGCACATCAGGTCTGGATTCTCGCGAGATCTCGTGAATTAGGTTGCTTCACATGCTAATGTGATTTGGGCAGCAGAACTGCTTACCATGTTCTCACATAATGCTAGGAAGACATTTGGTGTCTGTAATGCACCTCATAGTTGGCTTGTCCACCTCAGAAGATAAGGGTGACAAAAACCAGGAGGAGAGTTAAATTATACAAATCCAAAGGCATCCTTCAGTTGAAAGTGTTGTTCGCATTTAGATTCTTAAAGCTTCCATTTTGAAAGAATGTTAGTTTTATTTTTTGATTGTTTTGTTTTTAACTTAAGTGTAGTTTCATGTGGGGCAGTTGTTTTTAAATGCTGTGAAATTACTACTTTGATGTTTTCAAAGGTATGTCTTTCCACATCAAACATCTAAAAATGACACAAATGTGTCAAGTAATCCTCATTGGCAAAAGAAAGTTCAGAAGTCATAACCCAAGTGTACGTAATTGTGCTTCATCAGGTTACTGTTGCACACATCAACGCCACAGCCAAGAATGCCGCAGATGACAAGCTTCGCCAGAGCCTGCGGCGCTTTGCTGAGACTCACACTGCACCTGCAACTGTTGTACTTGTATCATGTGAGTTCAACTCAGATTCACTGTAATAAGCATTTACAACCTTGAAACCACAAAGATTTGTGTGATAATTTGACCTTTTCTTTGTTGACAGCGGATGTGAATTTTGCAAGTGAACTAAGTGACCTACGACATCGCCATGGGTTCCAGGTAATCCTGGTCCATGGCAACCATACGTCTTCTGCCCTGCTGCAGCACGCCCACTGCCATGTGGCCTTTCAGGAGATCACAGCTGATCTGCCACCACGCATGCTTGTCAAAGCACAGGTAGGCCCCCTAAATACTTCATTAGGACTTAAAATACTTTTTGTATTTACTCTGTATTAAAAAGGTAAGTGGATGCTGGCAAAACAAACCAATGAGAAATTCATTTTAGTGTGGACTTACTGACATGGCAGAGAGTGAGACTGTTGGAATGTGAGCTTGATGACCTTAACAGTTATTTACACTTTTCTTTTTTGGATCATTACAATGTTATCCTAATCTATGCCACTCTCAACCATTCTCCAAATTGATTTTCAACTAAAAAGAAGACTACTGCTATTTTTTGAAGTGTAAAATACAAACCAGACAGGCACGCTGTCTCTTCCTCCCCTCCCTCAGCCCAGTTTCAACCTCCTCTATGTGCACAACCTCCCTGTCAACTGTGACAAGAGCCTGCGGAACACTGTGAAGCTCAGGCTCCGCCGCCTGTCAGACAACTGTGGTGGCAAGGTGCTGGGCATGTCCCAGGGCACAGCAGTCCTCCGTTTTGGCAGCCCAGAGGCAGCTTCACGTGCCCGCAAGCGAATGGAAAATGAGGATGTGTGTGGCCATCGAATCAGCCTCTCCTTCTCCCCACGACCCAGAGATGATGCAAGCCCTGAGCCTGAGTTTCAGTCTCAGCCCCATCACTTGCCTCAGACACTGCCCCAGATCTATCAAAACCAAGATTTAATGTTCACCCCTACCCCATGCACATCCTCTTTTTCCTTTCTGCCCCTGGAGAAGCCCAGGTCACCCAGGAGGCCGCGGCGTGCCACCCGCCCATGTCACACCACAGGCCCAGTGCCTGAAAGGCCCTACAGCCCCAGGAGGGGGTGCAGTGGGCCTCCCGGTGGTGCTCCAGCCAAGCCCCATCAGGTCAGCAGACTCATCCGTGCCTGCTTCCCCTTAACCTCCATTGCCCTCTGTCCTTGTCTGGGCTGCTTTGTAAATCATAGTAGCCCCCCTGCCCCCGATTCTCCTAATTGATACTTTTACTAACAGCTTGTAGCTGCTTGCTAAGCTCCGTTTGTGTGTCTTTGCTAGCTTGTTGCATGTAGTAACTGGCATCGGTGCTTCATGCACCCCCTTCTGTCCTGCATGTTCATTTGCCATTAATCATGTTTATGCATGAATTAGCCCATAGCTTTTGCGCTTTCTTTGTGGTTGTGTTTTGATCAGCTGTCCGTACTGAAATACTGCTTCTATGTGTTGCCCAAAATCTAAACCACGCCTCTCTTTATTTTGTGCTTGAATTTGACCCCTGCAGTTTTCCACTTTCATACAACTGAACTCTGCTGGCTGCAGTGACTGACTTTGCTTGTCTTTTGCTTCTTGATTCTAACCAAACAAACCGGTGTGGAGGACTGGAGAAAAATGACCCATCAATGAACTTCTGCATATGTGGACTGAAACTAGGGATGGGCATTTTAATCTTTCTTCATAGTGTGACAGTAAAGAGAACTTTCAGTTCATCCAATATTCATCCCATCTACAGTGCATGTCGGCTGTTATATGATGGAAAGTAACTATTGCAGATCTGTCAGCTGCCTCTCCAACTGTCACAAGGACAATCCTGCTGGCTGATTCAGCTTGACCATAAGCTTCTCAGTATTCTTGTCATGTTGGTGTTTAATCAGAGAAGCTCACGTTGTGTAGAGTACATTCAAGTTCAAAAAAAATTTAAAAGGGACAGCTCATCCCAAATTCAAAAATACTCATCTTCCTCTTACCTATTTATTTGATCTAAATGGATCAAAACGTGCATCTAGGTGGATAAAATGTGTAGAGACATTGCTGTTTTATTTAGTATTTTTCCATTAAATTTGAGAGAAGGCCGACATCTCTGGAGTCAGTATCTCCAAAATTCTGCAACTCAAACCAAAACAATCTAGATGGGTGAGTAACAACACAGGTAAGAGGAACAATATATATTTTTGATTTTTGAGTGAACTATCCTTTTTTTAAAAAAAAAAAAAATAGTTTGGAGGTCAGTACCTTCCACGGAACTGAGATGCACAAAATAAATTCTGATATTCAGCTGGTGTTGGCTACTACACAGAGCTTTCTAGTCGGCTAGTTTATTTTAAATGCACATCCCTAGTTTAAACCTCGAAACATCAGTTTATGCTTATGCGTGTCTTTCCATCGAGCCTGACGTGAACTGATACGCATGCATATAAACACGTCAACAGAGTTCATCCAGTCACCTTCTACAGTGTTAACATGTGCTGCCTCTGTCAGATCCAGGAGTTAGGTGGTTTGGAGGGCAAGCCCAGAATGGGTTTCCATCACCTGGAGAAAGGATGTGCTGCCTCCTCTTCCCCCAACAGTAATGGTGAGACACCAGTCCTGGAGCCGCTGTCTAAGCCTGGCCTCACTGGAGAGTCCATGTACAGGAGAAGGTACATACAGGGAAACAGGGCATTGGACTAAGAAGGATACCGTTTGATAACAAGAAAGACCTTACTATGTCACTCATATACTTGCATATTTTTGTTGAATAGATGGTGAAGGCTCTTGCCCTTCATACATGTTCCTCTTTTTTTTTTGTTTTATCTTGTCAGTCGAAGAGAGGACTCCACTCCTCGCAGTGTGACTGAATCCCCTGTAGAACAAAAGGACAGGAGCTCAGCAGAGTTCCAGATTAGCACACCTTCAGCCTTCAGCAAGTTAAATCTGCACAGGAGTTTCAGTCCCCTCGTCCTGTCCCAGGGCTCCTGGTCTTCCAGGTAACATTGTGTTTAAGTCAGTCATATTTGATCAACTTGGCTTAGAGTATTCATTGTTCCAGAGGTGACATAGTACCTATGTTACACATACCACACCCTCATAATATTTAGTGTCCTGTTATTTTAATTTTTTCCTCCTCTTGTCTAACAAAAGGAGTGCATCTCCCTGCCTGTCCAGCCGGTCCTCTCCCCTCCTCACTGCCCCTCGTAGTCCGTGTCCTGAAGGTCCTCCTGAGCCTTTCTCAGAAGGGGCAGAGGTTCAAGTGGCCAACCTAGACTACAGAATGTCCCGCAAGGATTTGCAGCAGACACTCCATGACACCTTTTCCCGATATGGTCGGGTAAGCCCTACAACAGTGATGTTTTTACACTGATTATTATATAGATCAAATGCGACTCTATCCATTCCTGTCCATTCACTTCACTGTTTGCACACCTCCTGCTTGAAATGAGATTCACCTCTGTCTCAAAATATCTCCTTGTGGGTGTCACTTGTTTTATCTAGTTGAAAGCTGTGGAGCTCAGCCCCCACACTGACTATCAGCTGAAGGCCACAATCCAGATGTTATCCCTGCGACAGGCCATAAGTGCCGTTAGTGGCTTGCATCGTTATAAAATTGGAGGCAAGCGTATTCAGGTGTCTCTGATCACTGGTGGCAGCAACAAATCTCTTGCTATGCTCAGGTACAGTCAAGCATAGTTGAATTGGGGATTCATCTAACTTTGAGATATGAAATATGATTGCAAATGTTTCTTCAGCTGTTCTAGTTTGCATTCTGGCAGTAAATTTCAGCCTTTTCATTACAGCACTGAGATCATCAGCATTCTTCACGATGCACCTGCCAATTGTCTTCCCCTCTTCAAGTTCACAGAGATTTATGAGAAAAAGTAAGTAACATTGTCTCAACACATGGCTTTCAAACTTGAGCAGCTTATAGTTATGATGCATTTCAAAGTAGTCTGTACTGACAAGCTAAATGATCTTTCTTACCCCTCTCCAGATATTCCCGTAAGCTTGTGGTTGGTGATCTATACAGATTGCCAGAGGTGGTGGCAGTGCGAGAACAGGGAGGCTCAAGGCTTGTGTGTCTTCTGCCCAGCAGCCAAATCCGTCAGAGCCCACTGGGATCTTCCCAGTCCCAGGAGGCCTCCTCCTCTGCTAGCGGCAGCCCCGTGGTGTTTGAAGAGCTGGAGTACCATGAACCTGTCTGTAGACAGCACTACACACAGCAGGACTTCAGGTTATTAGAATTTTGCGTCAAATTCACCTAGTTTACATAATACTCGGGTGCTTATTTCACAAAAAACAGATAATAACAAAACTTTAAAGCTTTAGTTATTGAAATGTGTTTTTGGCCCAGGGTATTGGAAAGCCAGATACTGACCTGTGATGTCCCTCGCTCACATTTGCCTCCAACAATTGAACAGTCAACCTTAATTTTCATGAGCGCTGTTCTATGAATTACACAATTACAGCAGGCTGTCTCCCTCTCTGATTGTTTTCCTTATTGATCTTTTTTTTAGTGAGGCTGACTTCGACCCTGATTCCTATAAAATACCTTTTGCTGTGATGTCTCTGAGCACCTTAGCCTCTGAGGTCCACACTTTGTTGCAGTCACATGAGGGAACTCTTCCTTTACTCAGGTGACAATCAGTTTTTTTATATTCGTGCATTTGTAAACATTTTTTTGAATCAAACAGCAAATGTTTTCACACATTATAAAGTCAATAATCTTTTGTCCTTAGTTTTCCAGACTGCTATGCAGCAAAATTCAGCCCTCTGCAGCTAGGCAGTGAGACCATGGAGGGTGGTGTTCCTCTGGAGCACCTCATTACTTGTGTTCCCAGTATCACAATAGTCACAGCTCAGAATGGCTTCAAGGTCATCAAGTGGATCCATAATAAACCACCAGCACCAAACTCCGGTAAGAACATTCAAAATTTTGTTCAAGCTGGTTTGTTGACTTGGCTTCAGTTCCTACAGTACGTGCATAGTGCTTTATTAACCTGTCCGATACGTATTTTGAATACTAAAGAAATTTATTTCTTAATGCAGAGCCATGGATTCAACGCTGCAAAAGTCCTGTTGGAAACCCACAGCTCATCCAGTTCAGTCGAGAGATCATTGACCTGTTGAAGAATCAGCCTTCTTGCATAATGCCCATAAGCAAATTCATACCCTCATACCATCATCACTTTGCCAAGCAATGCCGTGTGTCTGACTATGGTTACTCCAAGTTGCTGGAGCTTCTGGAGGCTGTGCCACATGTCCTCCAGGTATTGAGAAAAATGAGGATTGCACATTCCTAATTGTACTTTTGTTTGTCTCTTTTTCAAATGTTGTTTTTTGAATTTTATTTTCTTACAGATCTTGGGTATGGGTACCAAGCGTTTACTGACCCTGACCCATCGTGCTCAAGTGAAGCGCTTCACCCAAGATCTGCTCAAGCTGCTTAAATTTCAAGCCAGCAAACAAGTGGCAATCAAGGACTTCATGCAGGCGTACCATTGGTCAGTTTAACTTGCTTTCTGTAGATGTGTTCACTTTGCGTTAATTGGATTGAGTTAATTTTATTTGCCTGCTGGCTCGCCTGTGAATTCCCCTGAAGTTTCTAAAAAAAAAAAAAAATAGGGTGTCAGACATAAGAATGGATCATCAGTGATGTGGATATTTGTTGTTAAGTGTTGTTATACTTTGTATAACAGGTGCTTCTCCAGAGACTGGAGGGTAATCGACTATGGCATATGTGATCTGATGGACCTGCTGACGGAGATCCCCGACACCACCATCACTATTACAAATCAGGATACAGACACAGTCATCTCTGTTCCCAAGAAAGGTTAAGCCAGTTATTAAAAAGATGAAAGAAGACTCAAAGAAACAGATCATTCAACTCCCATTTTAACTTGTTACATATATAATCTTATAATATTAAATATTAGCAAACTTAATTTGAAAATCCTCCACAGTATGACCAGCTGTAAACAGATTATTTCAGGTTTTTATTTTTTCAGCAATTTGACTTGACTGAATTCCCTCTTATTCACCTACAGAGCGTACAGTGGAGGAAATGGAGCGTACTAAGCAGTTTGGAAAGGAGGTGGTGGACCTTCTCCGTCACCAGCCTCACTGCCGAATGCCCTTCAGTAAATTCATCCCCACCTACCACCATCACTTCGGTCGTCAATGCAAGCTCAGCTATTACGGCTTCACCAAGCTTATGGAGCTCTTCGAAGCAATCCCCGACATACTGATGGTGAGTTAGTGAGACTGTGTGTTTGTACAGATGTCATAGGTGCTCCATCACTCAACTATGAGGAATTGTTGATCATAACTGAGCATTTACTGACCTTCAAGACAAAAGGGATGTAAGATAAGCTGTGTGGTTCCTTGATATGGATGTCCAGGATGTTCTCTTGAGACCAAGTATCTCAGTCATCAATTATTTCTGTTTGCTTCTTTGAACTGACTTGCTAATTGAAACTGGCCTGCTCATAAATGATCGGCTTCAGGGGCCTCCCATGGTTTTTCTGCATCAGATCAGGCTCTTCTCATATGTCCTGTACTTAGATTGAAATAAGTTACTGAATTCACAAGCATAAATTCCTCCTCCTTTGAGTCTGCCTGAACACTAATTTAAAAATGATCCCCTACCTTTGTCAGGTGTTGGAGTGTGGTGAGGAGAAAGTCCTGACTCTGACAGAAGTGGAGCGAATCAAGGCTCTGGCGGCTCAGCTGGTCAAGCTGCTTCGGGCTCAGAAAAACTCCAGCCTTCCTGTCAGCCAGCTGCTCACAGAGTACAGCAAGACCTTTGGTTATGGTCTACGCCTGCAGGACTACGACGCCAGCTCCCTGCCGGCTCTGCTGACCAAACTCTGCCATGTTGTCAAGGTAAAGAACACTGAAACACTGAAAAGTTTAGTTTTTGGTTGTTCCTTTTGTTGCTTTTGAATAAAATCTGTAAAGTTAAATCCTACACCCACTGAAGAGAACTTCCTTTGGAAGTTGAGCTGATCTCGAAGTGACAGAGAGCACAGTCACTTAAATTGTACTTCTGATGGTCGTAACATACCAAGAAACAAGCAGCTGCTCTCTTTTCCATTTCAAGGTGGTGGATGGTTCTGAGGGCCGGGAGGTGCAGTTGATCAACAGGAAGTCTTTGCGCTCACTGACCTCCCAGCTACTGGATCTGCTCATGTCCCAAGAGGAGGAACAAGTCATCAATGGTCTGAGAGTGGAGGACTTGAGCGAGCGTTACTGTGTGATCCATGGAGCCCCACTCAACCCATGTGAATATGGCTTCCTCTCCCTCAGCGAATTACTCAAGAGCCTGCCCTACCTTGTGGAGGTGAGTGGAAGTTGGAGTTTGGTTTTGGTTTGGAGTTTTGGTTGGTAAAGCTCTGGTGTACTTGCATTCACACACAGAGGCAGTTCTTACTGTTTCAAATTTTTTTTCTTCTTCCGCAGTTGTACCATGAAGAAAGCAATGACAACAAAGCTGGCAACGCTGCCAGTGGTCATGGTGAGGAGTGGGTTAGGCTCACCAGGCTTTACCAGTTTGCCCGTAATGTACGCGCCCTGCTCCACACCTATCATTACAACCAGATCTTCCTGACTGATTTCCAGGGAGCGTATAACAAATTTACAGGCTGCTGCCTTGAACCACGTTCCTATGGATACATGAGCATTGATGAGCTGCTCAGTGCCATTCCACAGGTGAAAAATTATCTTATTTTTATTTTTTTTCTACAATTTGAGATCTGCTAGTCTTGGTTAAACCCATACCTGATTCTTTTCCAAGTTTGTCATCTTTTCATTTGTTTGTTTAGTTCCTGGATGGTACAGCCCATGAAATCTTATATAGTTCTTGTAGTTTGTTATATTTTTGATGTGTCGTCACCAGGTGGTCTGGATCAAAGGGCACGGTCGCAAAAGGATTATCGTTTTGAAGAACGATATGAAAGGTAAAACGTGATGGACATCTCACTCATAGCATGTTTCATTTGTTTT
This sequence comes from Scatophagus argus, assembly GCF_020382885.2. NCBI lineage: Eukaryota > Metazoa > Chordata > Actinopteri > Scatophagidae > Scatophagus > Scatophagus argus. The sequence continues at coordinate 7,433,225 of NC_058494.1, read as the reverse complement.
AAGTCATGGAGTATACACAGACTAATCATTTCATATGATCAGGAGTCACTATTTATCTAAACTGTAGGTGCTTTCTGGGGATACTCAGTGTAGCTGAGCAGCTCAGTAATAAGGTTCTCTCTCTCTTTCTCTCTCTCTCTCTCTCTCTCTCTCTCTCTCTCTCTCTCTCTCTCTCTCTCTCTCTCTCTCTCTCTCTCTCTCTATGCATACACATCTGTGTTTTTGTTTAGCAAAGGGAAGCTCTTCAGCCCCCACCAGCCCCCAGCCAGGAGAGAACATGGAGAGCCCACGGGACAGCCCAGTTAGCAACAAAATTTCTGGAGCCCAGAGTCCAGGTGACACGGATCACACAATGTTTATATAGAGAGAGTGCGTGTGTGTGTGTGTATGTGTGGATGCATATTCCTGTAGTTGTGGAGACAAAAATCTGTTTACACAGTCACATTGTGAGGACCTGCATTTCTTATTGAGACAAAATGCAAGTCCCCACAACATTAATTGTCGAGTATGAGGCTGAAAACTTGCTTTAAGGCTAGGTTGAAGTTAGGGTTAGGTTAAGGGCTTGGTTTAGGGGGGTCATGATTGAGAAATACAGTGACGTAATTAAAATGACTCAGTGATGTTTTACTTGTCAGGTGGAGATGCAGCTGCAGAGTCAGAGCTGCTGTGTCTGACATCACCAGTAGACCTGCTGTGTGGTCCTGTACCATCCTGCCTGCCGTCACCTCAACTCCACCCCGACCCCATTCTGCTCCAGCAGATGGACCTGATTCACTTTGAGGAGAAAACTTCACCAACAGGTCAGTTTTAATGTATTGAGTTTCATGTATTTGTATTGCATGTTAAGCCATCATTAATTAATAATAAAATTGTTCTTTTGATGCTCCAGGTTCAGTCAGTCCATCACTTGGTATTTTGATGCTGATCCAGATGCTTATTCAAACATTTCTAGATTTCTTATTTGTACAGTAATGGATTAGACTCTAATCTACTCTAGAGGGTTATGTGGCCTTGGCACAGATATGTGCTCAAAAGTGCTGTCTAGTTTTCAGAAAAGATGATAAACAGCAAAACAAGGGAGAAAAGAAAAAACACCTTACAAAATGAGTACATCACACTGTTGGCTTCCTTCCTGCCTTTCACTGGGTGTTATCTCAGTCTGTTGTTGTGTGTGATTTCAGTGAGTGATGAACCTGAGGTGACAGCTGATGGTGCGTCTGAACCACCTGAGCAGCCTGGCAGCACAGAAGACTCCACAGCCACCAAACCACCACCACCCCCTGACACGAAGACCCCCTTGTCCATGGACAGTCCCAGCAGAAGAGCCATGCGCAGTAGAATTAAGCTGGCTGCCAACTTCTCCTTCACAGCAGGCCTCTGATCCTCCAGGCCTCCTTCTCATCTACACACACAAATCAGTACTAGATCACACATAGTGTAACTCTAAATACAAGAGTTGACCGGCTACACTGAACGCATACTGCACAGATCCCATAAGAGCATAGGTATTGTCCCCTCTGCATCCTGACAGGCTGTTGCATTCTTCTGCTCTCTTCTTAATCACTCATCGGCCATCTTTGTTCTCTTTAATTGTTTCAAAATCAGTGTTTTCTTCCGATGATGTTCACCAAGCTGTGATTTTCTTCTTGCAGATTTTCTGCAGTTCTTTAATTTGCCAAATTCATCTACTGTAACCTCTGTTTCATTTCATCTGGAGGGAAGTTAAATTGTATTTCTGTGAATGTGCATCATCAGTTTAGAACCACTTTGTGTCAAAGAACACTTCTAGCTTACAGAGTATGCAGAATCTAAAAATGAGTTAGTTGTCACTGTGTACAAAGTATTAGGTGATACTAGGGGAAATGCCAGGGAGGAGTAGTCAGTTTTTCTATGTTAAATCCAAGAAATGAAGTTACTCGCACTCTCAGTTTATAAGATTGACAAATAATAGAAGGTTTAGAGAAGTTCTGTTCATGTAGCATATTAAAAAACCTTTGTGTATACTTCCTTGCTGTATTCCCAAAGACAGAGCATTTAATTTAAGGCATTCACACAGTTTTGAACTCATTTTAAATTTCCTGAGGTTTTGCTTTGTAGGTAACTCAACTTGACAACCAAACTGGCCTCTGGCATCTGCCCGTTTCATTCTTTCAGTCTTGTCTTGGGTAAAGATTTCTAAAGAGGTAGCTTCTCTTTGAGGTCTCTTCTCCACTTTGTCTCTTGTAGCCTGAAGACAGTATTTTCTGTTGCTTTTTCGTGTGTAGAGTGTTTAGCAGTCTGTGGAAGAGTTTGGCGTGGTGCTTCTGAAGAGATGAACATTACAATGAACTGAGACAGTGACTTTTGCTAAAAGAAGCTAACAGTCTGTTGACAGTTCAAGCATGAATGGTAAAGTTTTGATTGACATTGCAACAAGCATTGCTCTCAGGAATTTTTATTCTTGCAGAACATTGGCTTAATTTATCGCAAAAGATTTGGCTCATCTCTCCAGGGGCTGCTTCAGAATGCCAGACAGGGGAAAGGTGGCTCTTTCAAACGCTGGCCAGGTGCGTGCTTGGGCAGCAGGAACTGCAGTATACTTTGATTGTTTGGCTTTACCCAGCAGCCAGTGTATTTGTGTTCTTTTAGCTGTATTTTGTCTGTGTGTGTGGTTTACACTGGATTAGGTGGTGTGAAATATGCGTGGGGTGCATAAATGAATTTATGCATAGTGTAAGCCCGAGTAGAGCAGACAGGAACAGATGATGGAAAGAGATTCTTTAAGATCGGTCTTTTATTTTCCACCATGTTTTAGGGATCTTAAGGGTTGGCCGTCACCCTTGCAGTTGCCTCATAAATGCTCAAGGTTTTTTGAAGTTAACCTTGTTGCTGGTAGTTTCTGCATCTGTCGTGATGTCCACACTGTCTGAGTTGAAGAGTTCGAGGGAGGCAGTTAGCACTCCTGAGTTTTTGATTTTTAATAGCAAGGTGAATGGTTGTGAGTTTTTAGGGGTAAGAGATGGGACAGGAGGCGATGGGCTGTTTATGGAGCACCATGGGGGCTCTGGGTAGCCTCCTGAACAGACTGCGACGTACACAGAGAGGACCTCTGCGGCTCTCTGGACTCTGCCGGGCTTTTACAATGGCTTGTATTTGCCACGGTGCCAAAGGAATCACCATTGCACCTCCCCGTCTCTTGCATCTCACGTAGAGGAGTTTTTACGTACTGATGTTTGCTGGTTTCTCTGTTTTCCTCTGTCTCAATTGGTAGAAGACTGCTGGCTGCTGAATTGCCATTAAACGATGTTGGATAGTTGTGAAGTTTGGCACGATCCAGGCACCGCTGAAGTCAAAGAGTTGTTGTTGTTTGAGTTCAGAGAAAAGGTTCAAAGAATGGGTAAGAGCCCATTTTATCAGTTTCTGTCCGGTTTTGGTGTTTACCTCTTTAGGCAGTGTTATTACATGAGTTTTCTTTGTCAGACTTGATTTTGTCTTGGTGTGAAAAGCCTTTATAAGAGATTCCACCTGTCAGTTCACCAAAATGTCTGAAATGCCAATCAAAATGTTTTTAAAAATGCTGTTTGGGTTCAGACCTCTCCTGCAGTGTTTCACATACTGTCCGGAAACCTGTGTTATGAAGGAATGAGCAGCTCAGAAGAGTTGTTGATTTGGAATCAGTAATGCTAGGAAGAGGATTAAAATGCTCACAAGAAATGTCTAGATTTAACTTTGGCAGTAAGAATGTATTATACTTTTTGTGAATTAGAGCAAAAGCCTAGCTCTTCCTCAGAGTACTGCAGTGGCAATTAACTCAAGTGAATACATTTAACTTCCCTGTTTAGCTTTCTCTCTCCCTTTTGGTTAAAATCAGTCATAAGCTGTTGTACCTGTCAGTATGCACTTTTGCATAGTTTTGGTTTATGAAATAAATATATAAAATTAGTTAGTGGAGAGAGAGGGGCTGAAACATGTATTTGTGTCTTTACCTCTGTTTCTGTTGAACTGTATCTGACCTTACTCAGTGTTCAAGTTGCATCACAGTTTCTCCTTTATCCAGCAGTGTCTTTAAAATTCCTGCCTTCTGATTGTTTGTGTTTATCTGGTCAACAGTTGTAAGTGAAACGTGTCCTCTCTGTATTTGCCTCCCCTATCTGTCACACTGCTTCACTGCACCAGAAGTCGCTGTAGCAGTCTAATGTTGAAGGGACCAAAAAAAAAAATTTGCGTAAATAAAGTTCACAAGCATCATTTCTGCCTTTTCTCGTTTTGTGTTTTTGAGCTTGTTTTTGAATGACTCAACCAAATCCTGAAAGATGCTCTTTATTTAAACATATATGTACAGGTAGTTTCAGCTTATTTTCTGCATATTTATTCAATATTCAACATTAGGACCTTCATAAATTCACTACTACTACAGAACGTTAAAGTTATCAGAAGGTAGGTTAAGTGACAAAGGGCAACACTTTGCTTGACATGAGTCACTAATGTCCTAAATACACTCAAACATACACGGTCTATTGTAGGCATTTACAAGAGAACTGCATTCATTTCCTGGTGTTTATCATAAAAACGCAAGACTAAATTCAGAGGATGCAAGTTGTTTATCAGCAATATCCATAATATCTATGAATGATGTCATGATACCAGAGTCAATAATTCCCAGTAGCTGTTGGCTGAGATGATGTAAGTGATGTGGTGACACTGGGGAACTATCAAGCATAGTGTACCAATAAATAAATAAACAAAGAAAAACACCATGTTTAAAAAAAATTCAAGATTTGTGCTGGCATATACAGGTGTCAACCATAATGATGGAAGGTCACAAAATCCTTAACAGGAACTAACCTAACCCTTCAAATGTGGGTCATAAGAGGTTACATGCCAGTTAGTGTTACCCTCTATAGAGTGAAATGGACACGGGTTTGGCTACTGAAAATGATCTCAAAGTTCTTCTTCGTCTGAAGTTTCGTCAGTGACACTTTAATACATTTTTATCCTTCAAAAAATGTACAGAAGATTCAATTTAATAATTGGAGTGTATTATAGACATTATTGCACAGGGTGAGGTTGGAAAACAGAATTGCGTTTGGCTAGTTAAGCAAAGCACAGCCAGTTCAATCTCAAAGAAACTTAACTGGCCATGCTTAGCTTGTTTTATTTAAAAACAAACAGGGAACTTTTCCTGCATTGTCCACTCCCTGAGAAGATGAACACTATTGTGTATTTTTCTTTTTACACAGCACTGTATATGTCCATCATCGGTTTCATCGTATTGCCACTGTTCATCTTTGTGTATGCATTTTTTAACATGAAGGAACTGCTCTTGCGACTGCTCCCTGGATGTGAAGTAATATCTACGTTTGATGTTTGAACACAGATGATTTTAGATTCTGTCTCACATTACTTTCAAAATTTTGATGTACAGGTTGCCAGATGTCTTTTCAAATAGACAGATGCTTTACAGGCATTCAGCCTAATATGACCCAACCTTTGTAATAACATTGCAGTGGGGTCCACTTTAATCAAATATTTCTTTGTCATTTTTGTTAACATTGAATGACACATATCGAGAATAAAAATGCCACGCTGGCCAAAGGATGGACACAAGAATATTGTTCGACTCCAGCACAAAAGCATCCACTGGCTGCTGCTCCTCTCCAGTAATTTATATACCTGTCATGCTGCCATATTGTTTGTTTGTATCACATGTGTTGGCCCCACCCTAAGAACAGAGTGTTTCCTGGAAGTGACCAGTGAGGTTCACTGGTTGGTGATAAAAGGCTGAAATGGAAGAATAAATACCCGTGGTCAAATATGATGAGACAACAACAGATGCTTTTTCCTGTCAGGCAGAGAACCCCAGCAGTTACACCTCACTTTGTGGACATTGTGCTTGTAGTTCTATAAAGGCGTGCACTGTTTATCAACCACATGATCATAGACATCATAAAGTAATGTTACATGATGCATGGACCCGATCTAATTCTCATACAGGATACATAAATAACAGACTTTTATTTACAATTCCCATTCCCATTCCCCCCATGTACACCGTGGACAAGTGTCCTCACCCACAGAAGCTCCTTACTGTAAGGTTCCCTCCGAGAACTGATTAGGGATCATTTCCAAAACTCATTTATGAATTTCATTCCTGAACAGTTTTGAGGGAAAACACAGCTTACAGAGGTTCTCTGAGTCACAGGAAGTGATATATGGCATGTCATGTGACTTGAGCATGTTGTGTCTGACATGAGGAGGGGGTCATGAAGAGGTCTGTGTCAGTTACATAATGGCACACTGGGTGGCTCCACAGCAGTCCTTAATGATGGCCACTCCTGACTTGGTGATGGATGGTTTGTTGAGAGGCGGCTCTGGGATTTGTCTCTTGGGCTTTGGAGGATCTTGCCATAAAAAGAGAGGAAAAAAGAGATGATCACATTGTGAAAGTTGAAGTGAGCAATGACCCTGCCCCTCTCTGTGTGGGAATTTTTGGATTTTTCACTCACTTTGTGTGACTTTGAGCTTCTTCTCTAGAGGCATCAGCTTCAGTCTGAGGAACTCTGCCATCTCCTTGTCCTCCTCTCGCTCCCTGAGTTCAAGATACAGTCAAACAGTCTGCCATTTGAACACATTCACATGATTTGCAGGACTAGCACTCTTAGCCTAGCTGCAGTTCCTGCCTTTTTCCATTACCTCATTTCTTTATTTCTGGCCTACTGTCATTTCTTACTGAGACACTTGAATAGAAATAAACTACTATTATGAGTTACACCTGTGCTTCTTCGGTTTAAATGTACAAATACATTTTATCTGCTTAATGCTGCTGTTTTGTGAGTGTGTGTGGTGTGTATTTTGTTCTGATTAGCTAATGTTAGCATGGTCGTCACTCAGCTTACTCGCACACACACACACACACACACACACACACACACACACACACACACACACAGTAGCCAGTGTTGTGATGGTGAAGTGGCCCTGTCCTCTGTCTTCAGGCATGCTCTCATTTGCTTCACACATATAATCTAATGAGTCTCCTTCCCACTGTCAACCATCCTGTGTCTATCAGATGAAGAAATCAACACAAGAAACCAACACTGTCTGAGTAAACAAACAGACAGTCAGCTCCCACAGATGTCCTCCCGGATATTAACTGTTCCTGTATGTGGGAGCACTCTACCTTAATCTCTCCACCTCAGCATCATCAACCAGGAAATCCCTTTTCTGCACCAGCTTATGGATCTTCAGGATCAGCTCCTCTTCCCGTTGCCTCTGCTTCTTGGTTTTTTCTTTCTCTGGAGAAAAAAAAAAAGGAAAATTAAAGAAAGGCAGTGTTATAAACACATAAATAAATGGATAGCTAGAGGGACAAGCAGAGCAGATGAAACCTTAATGTTTTACTTCCTCACAGGAAACATAAATGCAGGTTCCGCACATTCAGTTACTTGCAGACGACCTTAACAAACTGACCTTACAGCAAAGTCAGCTGGCTCTCAAACAGAGTCACATCACAAACAGACCCCTAATTCTCTCCTCATGTATAATTTATACCAAATAAGGCAACTAACTTAATTATGTAAATGCTAGAGCGTTCTGTTTTTTTCTTTCATTTGGTGAAGGAATTTGCATTCACAGTCAGAGACCCATGAACATAACATCCTCTTTGCTTTATCTCATGTTCCTAACCTTCACACTCCGAAGCACAGATAGAGACACACATAAACAAACCAGACAAAGTACACACACACACAGAGCTGCAGAGATAGGCTGTCTGACACAGCTGGTATCTAGGCTTGGTCAGGGAAAACGGGGTTGAAAAACAACTGCAAACATCAGCTCCTTTCTCCTATCCGGAAATGAAGTGGAGCGGTGCAGCTGCAGTCAGTATCCCCCCTCTGCAGGGCAGAACAATCCTGGGTGGGTGCGTGGGTGGTGGTGGTGGTGGCTGCAATCCCAGTGTCAGAGGACAGCAGGGTCTGTTTGTCACATGAGCAATGTTGCTGGAATGAAGTGGCTCAGTGGCTCATGGGAATGTCAATAAGGGGCAGCTTTTGAGTGAGCAGTTGCCACAGTTACTGCTATTTAGCAAAAGTTGCATAAGATTGCTTAAGGTCGGTTTTGTCTTGTCAACTTTTCTTTGTTTTGAGTGGGATGGATTACTGGGTTGCACTGGGGGAGGTCCTGACCTCAGTATATTTAAAGTCTTGTCTACAGCCATGAGTCAGATTAACACCACTAACAACATAAATCAGAAAATGTCCACAAAGGTAAATCAGTGTCTTTCTGACAACATTCATTCCAACATGAGATTCCCAACAGCAGTATTTACTGCAGGACTGCTGTGTCAGATTGTATTACACTGGAAAGAGTTCTGTTATTTTGGCCTCACACTATACACAGCAAGGTTGGAAAGTGGTTAAGAAAAACGCCCTGTGAGTGACAAGTCACTGGTTCGTTTCCCAAAACAGCTGATGAACATCCACGTATTTTGTTGCTTTGCGTCCTTGAACACGACACCAGCCCCTCCTGCTCGCACACACTAATACATGACGTGTGCACTGAGTGCTGTTGCCAGGTTCGCTGTATGCAGAGCCTCGTGTATGTGTTCCTATGTGTGCTGCAGCTGACGTCAGTGAATCATTTCTGCACATTCTCGTTGTATTTCAGTTACAAACCACACTGGACTGTGGAGTTAAATGAATATTTGACTCCATACTGCACAAACACACCATAAAAACATCCAGGGAGTAAAAGTGAGTGTTTTCTGAAATTCACTTTAGACATGTTGTCTGAAAAGCTTCCCCTCAGCTCGTATTGCCTTCACAGTGATGACACATAGGTGCTTGTGTGTGTATGATTATCTCCCATAATTCAACCACATCCCTGAGACTTCCAATCAATCTTGCACAGTTTAGTATAACGGCACCTTCTATAAATCACCACGACGCCTGCTGGGGTCATGAAACAGTTTCTGCCAGGAGTCCAAACAGGGAGTGTTTGCATAGAGAGGATCAATTCTGAGTGGTTTATTTCCTGATATGCTTAATGCTGGTTTTCTTGATTGTTGACAGAGAGAGAGTGTGTGTGTGTATGTGTTTGAACTGTACCTGGTACTGCGACAATTTGTCTCAGCTCCTGCTTCAAACTCATGATGTCTTTGCAGAGCTGAATGTCATCCATCCTAGAAAAAAATGAGAAGGAAAACAGTAAACCACTGGTTTCCATCAGATTGAAGAACAACAAATATTATTAGCTGCTTCCACTTCCACTTGAAATGATGTTAGGCAGAGTTAACAGTGAACCATGGGGGAAAAAAAAGCATCATGCATAAAGTGAACTAGAAATGTCCTGTCAGCTGCCAATTTTATGTTTTGATGAAGTGAAAAATTCTGCCAGTGTTCAAAAGCACAGAGATTGATTTTTTAAACTTGAATATTATATATAATATTTTTCACACTTACGAGTGAAAGGTAAGATGATTTCACCCTATTTTGTATTTGACACTTTCACAATTCTAATAAAATGCATTTTATAACAAAAACAAATTTATCAATTGATTGATAAATAAAATTTATGATGCATGAATTTATCATACATTTGATTCATCAAATATTCTTTTCAAATAATTGTGGTTATTCCAAATGAGAAAAATATGCAGAACATCCTAAGAAACATCCTAATTTGAAGCTAATAGAGACTTTAGAGACTTTGAGATGCAGATAAATTGAAATAGAAAAGCTGTGCTAGGACTTAAAGGGTTAATCTAATCTAATTCACTAAATATATTGTATAAAATGCCCATATGCCCATGCCCAAAATTAAAATGCCCATAACAGTTTCTTGGAGCTCAATGTGAGGTATTCAGATTGTCTTATTTTACCCAAAATTTTATTACCCAAGATATTTACAATTAATATAAAAAATAGAAAAGCATCAAATCCTCATTGCATGCACAAGTGAAAGGGAATGTTTGGCTATTAAATAAATCAAATAAATCACTATAGCAATTAATCAGCTATTAAAAACTTCACACTGCTCTCTGAGCCCATGGGGGCTCGACATGTTCCCCTCTCCTTCCCCTCTCTGTGAGCCATGACAGCAGCCACAGAATTATTTCTCCCTGTCATAGATCAGGCCGATGACTCATCCATAGCCTCCTCCTCTTCCTCCCTCTGCATTTATCTCTGTTGCTCCGTTTTACACCTCCCTCCTCTTTCTTTCTCCCTCTCGACCCCTCCCTTCAGCTCCTTCCTCTCCCCCTCTTCTGTCTTGTTTTTCACTCTTTCAGTGCCGTCTGTAGATTTCAGCAGCTTCTGCACTCTGACACTCCATCTGCTAGTTTGTGTGTGTGTGTGTGTGTGTGGTGTATTGATGAGCCGTCTTGAATCACACAGAGCCTGACAACAGAGACGTAAGCAATAAGCAGCGTGGCGGCCTAATGAAGCCTTTCCAGTGGGCGTGTGAACTAACATTATCAACTGTGTGAGCTCTCTGAGATGCGTATCGGCTTCATCCGACACCTCGAGCATCACAGTGCACACGTTAGGGGCGTAATGACCCACAAAACACACCGTGCGCTTCTTTGTGTCACAGTGCAGACACAATCTGATACAGTTTCAACACAGGAAAATAAATAGCGGCTTGTATAGTCACTTTCAGTTCCATTGTGTTAAGGTGCAACATCCGACACTTTATCATAATGTATCGCAGTTTTTCTTGGTTCATTTACTTTTTTTAAGCTACGTGTATGTGACAAAAAGCTAAACCTTATGCCAAAAACAACAAGATAATGTGACAAAACAAGAAATATTTTCGGCTGCACAATAAAACTTCACTGTTCAGCATTGATTGAGCATATACAAGGAGTGAGCGATATAGATAAAAATATAATTTTCTATCAGGTATATGTAATTATATCACAACAACAATATATTGTAGTAGTAAAATTCCTAGAAATTAAACTGAGTAACTGGACAGAAATGTCAAAATATAATAACTTTAAAAACAAGGTATATCATTTCACTGAATCATCCTGCTCAGTGATTTGTAACATTGCCTGTTACAGTCTAAAACAACCAAAGATATTTAAGGGACATTAATTAGAAATGACTGCAACATCTCTGGTTGGTTGACAAATTTACAGCCTCACGGTCGTATCATCAAAGTCTACATGCACCGCCAGTTTGTATTAGAGCTTTTTACAGAGTTATAATCAATTAATTATTTAAGTATTTTTTCAAGCAAAAAAAAAGATGGTTTCAGCTGCTTAAATATTTCTCACACTGCCATACTGTATGAAGCTGAATGTCCTGAGGTTCTTGGGCACTGAATACGATAGTGAATTTAGCTGCCTGGTTTATCTTATCTGACAGTATGCAAGCAGTGAATGACAGGATATGAATTCCTATTTGATCACACTGTATGTAAACCAGTGGCACGAATGAACATTTGAGTTTCACATGTGAGATGATGGGGATGATGAGAAAGACTGATGATTTAGACACAGAGGAAATAAATAAAGTAAGTCATCCCAAACACTGAGCCAAGCTAATGTCGATGAGGAGCCAGTAAGTCCATCATGGTGACTCATTCAGCTGCTATTGGCATGTCCAGCCCTCTGCATAATCAATGGAACAAATGGGCTGGCTCCCTCACTATCAGACAGACTTTGGGGGAACCGACTTCTACCACAAAGAGACAACACCTGTGCAGTGCAGTGCATCATGGCCTGTCTGTCATGGCAACGCAGAAAACCTCATCTTCCACTCAAGGACAGCAGCAGGAGTTGTTGTGAAACCGTACTGACTGATTTGTCACAGTATGTGTCTAATATGTAGCCTTACAGGAACACAAAACATTGACAATTTAGCAGCTCACATGAAGCGCAGCTCTGACTCCCGGCGCACCAGGACCTCTCGCAGACGCTGGATACGAGCCATCTCCACCTCGATCTCCTCTGGAGCCATGGTGCTCTCTGCCATGGACACGTCTGAATGACCTGGCAGGCAGAAATGACAAACAGAGAACAAATGAATAAGGAGGAGTAAAAAAGATAGGAGAGAAACTGGAGCATCTGACATGGTAAAGAGATTTTTTTTCTCTGATTTTCAGTGACAGCTGAGACATTAACGCATCCAGAAATTCCTAATTTCTGTCTTTTTACCCTTAAAAATGTTCTCGTAGCGTCAGCGTCTTGGCAGACTCATTCCTCCTTCTCCCTGTGACGGGTCACTTCACATCATCCAGTAAAGTGATGTTTGGACAGAAAGCAGCAAGTGTAATCGAGCGAGGTGGCTCAGATTTTGTAGTCACAGCGGTGATTCAGACATACAAATGACTGTTTTCCATTGAAAAGCCTTATCACTGCTGACACGATAAAAGCAGGATTTCAGCATGTGGCAATTTGAGATCTTCTACCAAAGCAGAAGGTTGTTGAGTCTTCATACAGAGACGCATCAATGAGAAGCTGTGGCTTCTCGCTGATTGGGTCATTCCTCCATGAACTGAACCACTGACTTCACACTCTCCATATCTGCCATTAAACACTTGCTACACTGACCAAACATGTACTGCACCGATCAATGCACTGACCACTGCAAATGCTGTGGCTTTTACAACAAACTGACATTTAAAAGCTTTACCAGCATCGTACAACATACAAGGAACAGTATGATCTCCATATGCCAATATAAATATATTCCATGTGAATTTGAGGAGGGTGGTGATGTATTAGAATGTAGTCTTTCTCCAAATATTCCCATCTGCCTGCATGCCAAATCATGAAGGGAGCAATGAAGTTTTTAACAGGAAACTTGTGTCACAAAACTGAGGGTGTGGAGCTTGAAAGATGTTGATGTTTGCTGCATTATGTATGTATTATGATGTAAGTTGCATTATGGGAAATGTAGAATAGCTTTCAGGGGCAGCACGTATCCCAAAGGCTAAAAGTCAGGATGCATGGAATCATATATACATGGCTGCTTAAATCTTGGCACATACACACACACACATCACCCCTTATGGAGACACTGTCCACAAGCTGACAGGACTGAATAAACTATTTGCACCTTGAATCCTGAGATGTCAAATGTGACGCATGTCACTTATGCACAGTGAGTCTTGTAATATTAGAGGACTGGATGAGCTCCTCGTCCTCCTGCAGCTACATAAACTGCAGTGTGCGTTTGTGGTACATTTCATGGACAGAGCTGACTCACCACAGCAGACAGAAGTCTGCACAGGAGGGCCCTGGTTTGTTTGTGCCTCACTGATATTGAATCATCACCCAACGTGTCTGCTGACAAAAGATGCTGACGCCAAAATCGAAGTTTATAGCATGTTAGAAAACACACCAATCTTTATCTCCCTCTTTCTCTCCATCTTGTTTTTCTTTGCACACTCCTCTCTGTCACTCATAGCCATGTGCTTGCCATCAATAAGACCAAGCTGCATAAAGTCCCGACTGATGGCAAAACACCAGTTCAATAATGTCTTAACAGCTCTCTCTTATCTGAACAAGCTGCTCACACATACACACACACACACATACTCAGCATTAAAAGCATCGCAAGGCCTGAAGAGCGCTGACACTCGCTAATTAAAAGCATGTTCGCCAAAGAGAGGTGAGGTTAACTCTGCTGTTTCAGGCCAACATAAGCAGCACTGCTCTTCACAACACAGGCAGGTGTAAACTGGTGTCCTTCTCACGCACATTTTCATTAAAACAAATGAGCTCATTGGTATAATTCAAGATTATGATTTAATGAGGAGCACACGCCCTGGTGAGCCTAGACTGTACGTGGTGCAGCAGCCACATGGGGCCTGTCAACAGGAAAATGTCAGCATCTGTATCTGACAGCCAGTGTAGACACCCCTGACACATCCTGCAGTCACACGCTGGTGCTGCCTCCGGACCCCAAGACCCCACCCCACCCCCACCCCACCGCCACATCTCCATGCACAAAACATACAGGGGGTGAACACAAAATAGAAATGCAAGATAAGCACAGGCGGTATTTCTTTTAGAAATATAAACCTGGAGGGGCTTTGCTCTGCTGCGTCTTGTTTTCAGGTGGAATGTGTGTGTGTTTGTGTTTGTGATAGACAGACAGAAAGAGAGCAATGGCTGGATCTGCGTCTAAAAATATCCCCTGCATTTTCTTCTTCTTCTTCTTCTTCTTCTCTGACTTATTCTGGAAGTTTCTTCACACCCTGCTCTCCTGTGAAGAGTTATCCTCAGAGGAACCAGCCAGAACACATCTTAAAGGATGTTATCACTTGGTTGTTTCCGTCAGCATATGCGTCATTCATCAGCCTTTATCACTTGGGCAAAATAACAGAAACATCTAATACGACTGCTCTGCAGCTGATAATGTCCAAACTGTACTTTGCTCAGCTTTATGGTCGTAATTAAAGATGTGATTTGGGCAGAGATGAAACGATTAGATGATTAATTGCTAGGCCAATCAACATGAGATCAATGTCATCAAACAAAATGCTAAATGTTCTCCGATTCCAGCCTCTCCAAAGTGAGTATTTGCTGCTTTTCTCAGTTTTATATCAGAGTAAAATGAATATAGCTTTGAACTGTGGAATGACAAAAATAGCAATTTACAGACGTCACACTGTTTTGTTTTTTTTACTGACACTGGGGTGCTTTTACAGCTTTGAGGCTCTAGTCTGTAGTGTTGTGGTATTGTGTCAATATAATTGCTTGCTATTATAGTGCAGAAACTGCCCCCCCTCCCCAACACACACACATACCAATTTACAATGATCCTCAAAAACGATCATCTTTTACTCATGTGTCCATGAACTGAAATATTGGAAATGTAAAATCAGAGCAGAGCAGAAGACCAAAGTAGTGACACAGAACTGCTGTGCTGCTCCAGCTCTCACAAGTTTGCCAAATACTCTACACTTGCTGTATTTGTGATATACTCCTTGGCTCAAATTCATTCACAAACCGCACAACACCCAGTGTGTGCATGCATGGGGAATTAAAAGGCCTATTATTGCCACGACGGCGCTACTGATACATCCCAAACCTCTGTGAGTCACCTTTTAACCATTTCAGCGCTACCTGCTCACTGGGTTTTGACAGAGTGGGAGACATCGTGCTATCACTGAGGACCGGGCGGTGAAACAACATCATATTCTGATGCATGACGCTCACCTTTGTCCGTTGTCCATGCAGTTTCCGACACTGCGCCGTAGCTCCTGAGCGCGCGCTCGGTGTCCGAAATAGATTTCTTCATCTCCATGTCGGTGCTGTGCCCGCGCGCATACACCACGATACGACGAGTCTGTGGGCTGAAGTTACACGGCTCCTCTGTGTGCGTCCCTCTAGATCACTCCAGTTCACCCGGTGACAAGGCTCCAGCGACCCGAGACGTTGAGCATCTTTATTCAAGCTTCCAAGTAGCCCGACGTGTGGATGGAGGTGAGGATGTGAGGAGCATGCGCAGTGCGGGCAGGGATGTGAAGACTTGGGAGACACCCACTGGCACCGAGGTGACGTTAAAAATCAAACAATAGGTACACAGTTACACTGGAGTTTTTATTTGTCAGTCTTTCCAAGAATCTGTATTGGCCTATTTAAATATGCCAAGGCTCCGTCTGGGTATATATTCAGTGTATTTATTAGTAATAAAGAGATGTGACAGATAGCAGGAGGTAATAGCTCCTAAAAGCCTCTGAAGTGTACCTCTGGTCGTTATTGGCAGGCAGACAGAAACACCAAAGATTAGATGTCAAGTTTACAAATAAAGGGATCTGGATGTCTATGACAAAATTAGACAAACTGAACCTGGCAGTCTGCTACAAACTACAAACAGTTTTATTAATACGTTCCCTAAAGCTTCATTTTTGGAGGCTTGGAAGCAGGTAGAGATAGTAAGTATAAGTGAGTAAAACAGAAAACACGGGCTGCAGAAAAACAGCCGTGCAGCAGCTGGCAGGCCTTTCAAAGTACATGTTGTGCTCAACATATTCCCACAAGAGATGGAGACAGAGCTTCTGTTGCTTCTCAACAATGAGTAATACAGAGGAGTGAGTAATGTGTCTGATTGATCCAAAACACACTGATAGCAAAATATCAGAGGTGTGAGCGACATCTCAGATCAACCTAAGACGAAAATAGGGTCGTCTTACACTACACTTTAGTAACTGATTTCTGACTCCGCAGCTGTATGCTCATGTAAACACTCACACAGTGAATCAAAGGGATGTTTTTACTTTATTCAACAATAAATATTATTTATCTCCACCAGTTAGTACAACCTGTGTGCAAAATCATTGTTTCGACACATTATAGTCAACAGCACTGATCAATAGTGATATCGAAACCAGTCAAAACGATAATTGAGAAATTTCAGACTGTGTTAAAGTAGCAAACCGACCTTCAACTGAATTAGTAATCGATTTCACCTCTCAGTTCCAGCATAGCACATATAAATAATAGTCAGAAACAAATGCTCTAACACTACATTGATATTATGTTGTTACTTAGTCTGATAAAAGGAAACAGAGCTGTCAGGGTTACATTGTTCTTCTGTAGCCCAATCCAGACACTGTAGTGTTACTGTGATCCATAATATTAATTTAGTTACGTAACAGATCAAATGATATAATCACACAATTTCTGATCAAACACTACTTTAGAATTCATAATTGCAAAGTACAATTCAGCCTCCTATATAAATCATATGAGAAAAACAAAAATAGACACCACATCTCTTGGTGACACCACATGTGCATATGTGTGCGAAAAGTTCTTTTTTTTTTTAATTATCTGTGTGAAATAGAAGAGAGAAGTTTGCCCTAATTCCTTTTAAATTCACCGCCTTCAAGGAATATGTTCACTCTGTGGATGTTGCTGCCTTCAATAAGATCTGAATCATACTAACACAGAATAAATTCAGAAATAACAGTAAGCTTGTGTCCAGAGCAGAACTCCCCCTCCCCAGAAAAGT
Source organism: Scatophagus argus (assembly GCF_020382885.2). Taxonomy (NCBI): domain Eukaryota; kingdom Metazoa; phylum Chordata; class Actinopteri; family Scatophagidae; genus Scatophagus; species Scatophagus argus. Next base: position 7,416,273 of record NC_058494.1, on the reverse strand, counting down.
GCTTGGCAGAGAGGTCTGATGAAACATTTCAAGAATCACTGCAGGCAAGGAAACCTATAAATGTCTGCACTAAGAGGTCAAATAAAAAAAACCCCAAATGTATTAAGAAATTAGGACCTGGTGCAAAGAGAGACAACAGAGAGCACTCCACAGAATCACGTTAACATAAGTTACAACCACAGGCAGGCAACATTTCCACATTCAAGTACACTGATGCTTGAGACAAGCACCATTAATCATTACTAGATAAAACTTCAGTAGTATATCATTACCTTGATAGATATGTAAAGGGATAATGGAAAACATGGAACTCAAAATTGTACTTTGAGATATGTGTTTTGGTGCTTTAAACAATATACTGTTTGTGAAATTATGCCATATCTCCGGGTTGTTACTCCTTAGAGATCGGATCGTTGCAGTTGCAAATAATGGTCCATACGCTGGTCCATGCGCTTGTGCTAATGACAGAGTGACAATGTGCAAGTATAGTAATTTGCTCCATTTCATCAAGTAAAAAGCCGGAGCTAATGTGCTAGCTGCCGCTCCACACTGTGGAAATGATTCTTCGAACACACATTCCAGGTTTTCATTTGGATGTACAGCTGAGGACAGTAAAACATCAACCTTACACTTCCTCATCACACCAGCTTCCCCGTATCGTTAGGCATGGTCCAGTTGAATCAATTGTTTTAAACTTTAGAAAAAAAACCCCAAAAAAAACAAAACCTGATGTGACATGTAGCATGGCGACAGTTCACTGCGGAACAGAAAAGTATGACTCAATGATATTTTCCCACTGTGGTGACGTGCTGTATGAATATTAAATAATGGAAACTGTTTCAAAAAAGCACCTGACAACGTCACCATGACGCACATTTTTAGCTTAGTTGTGATGAGACTTTGAACTCAGACGCCGGCGCAACATCGGCCACAGACAGCCCTGCTGACCACAGGACCAGCTGTCTTCTGTTTCTGTTGACGTCTTGTCCCCCTCCATGACAACGACTGTTTCTACACACCTCAGTTCTGAGCAGGTTTAGATGCTACTGTTGCCTCTTTGGGAGCATCTGTCTTGTCCTTAGTGTCGGCTCCCTGCTTTGCAGATTCTGCTTCGTCCTCTTTAGAAGGGAACATCCACGCCAGAGCAGCACCGGCAGTGCCGTCGCCGCTCTGACGTGAGAAGCAAAGGAAGGTGGCCCAGATGAAGGCACAGCAGCCAGTGAAGGTGGTCCGCACATACAGAGGCACCAAGGCAAAGTTCAGACACTGAGAGAGACAAACATTTTTATCAATGTACCGTTTTTTCAATGTACATGTTTATATATCAGTGAATAATTCAGATTTGTTATTTGAGAGGTAGCTTCTAAAACGACATAACTCCTCAGCAAGTTGTGAAATACAGACACACAGACTCTATTCTTTAAAAAAACTGGGTCAGTCGATGGAATTGAATCTACAACATTTAACCCTTGCTTTGTACTTATGGTGTGTTATGATATTTGGAATAGGTGAAATATTGATTTTAGGGCTGCTCCACAGGCTTGTCTTTTAATATTAATAACTGTGCAAAAAGACCAAGACTGGGTCACTTTTAATACTACCATAGCAGATGTTTACATTAATGGAAGTGTGGGAAAATTTCAAATTTTAAGAGAATCTTCAAGCAGAAGCAACAGATTTATCATGAGGCTGTGAGGTGTCTTTAAAAGATCATTAGTGAGTGGACCTGTGACCTTAGCTTTTCTTCACTATGTATTGTTCCCAAATGTCAACAATGAAAAACATATGGATGGGAGGTATTAACATTTACCTGCATGAATGGCCAGAACATTAGCCCGGTCTGCAGAAACAGACAAAGAGAAAGAAAACAAATCACTTGTAGTTTTCCCCAAATGAAAAGGAGAAAACCTCGAGTGACAAAGAGAACAGCAATCTGCAGAGCTTTCCCAAAACCACATAATACATGACAAATCATCTGATTGCATACACAGAACTATGGCTATACAATACATGGACTGTCTTCAAAATCCATATGTTTTGATTTAGGTACAAGTTAAATGTCACAACAGATGACACCACTTGAAGAACACGCTGTGACAGCCTGTCTCTGCTCCTACTCACTTTGTATGTATTCAGGAATTTTTCTCTCCAGTCTTGCGTGATGTCCTCCTTGCCCTCCAAGAGGCTGACACCTGGGTGACAAACAAGCACTTCACGATTGTTTTGGTTTTCTACAGTTGTATTATAAGCGAGTACAAATACTGCAACACATCCTCTTGCAGGACATTATCAGAATTGTTTTTCATCAGCTTGTTTATTGAATGACAGCTCACCCGTAGTAAGAGGAGAACTGGGCTGGTTGTCACATACCGGTAGGTTGGTTGACACATTCAACAGATTACGCCCTCTAGAGGGCATGTTAAAAATCGTTGGTATTGAAAGTGGTGCCAGAGGTCACCTTAAGGGTGATTTCAGGAGTAAGACATTTTGGTGTTTTTTGTGTCAAAATGTAAATATTCAATATTCATTTTACACAATGGATTTACAGTAAAACAATTATTATCTTTAAAAGGCTAAGAATGAAGGGTAAACAAATGCACTTTTTGAGGGATTCATATGAAAGTGAGAAGTGTCACAACCAATCCTGTTCTCCCCTGTGGGATGTCAAAGGGAGCATTCATTCATCACTATAGCAATTTGTAGGCCTAATTACCACGTGTAATACTAATCCCTCAAGTTTACGTTACTACTGATACTGATGATGTGATGTTTGATCTAGTATAAAGGTTAACTCAATTTCACTACACTACACGTTCTCTGCTTATCTAGAATATGCCATCTGCTAAGTGATGTCTTTCGTGTGGCCTCAGGTAGTCAAGCTTTGTTTCACAGGGCAGTGAACAGCTGTGAATCTTTATACGATACGCTTAGATGACTGGGGTCAAGTTAGACATTGACAGGTATATGATCCGTTTTGAAGTTAACCATTAACTCCCGGTGTGTCCCGGGGAGCTGTGCTGTGTTGCCCATTCCGTCCGACTGGCCACCGACCTGTGTAGAAAACGCTGGTAGCCAGGGGCGCCGCTACAGTCTGGTCCAGAACAAGCTTTCTCACCACCATCCCGGGGGATTTCCCGGGAAACCTCCGCTCCAGGAACCGCATCCAGAAGAAATTGAAGTTACCATGGAAACTGAACGCAATCATGGCGACGTTCCGTGTCTGGCTCCAGTTTATTTTCTCCCTCCGCGAAAACCACTGGTGAACGAAGTCCCCTCCAGCGAACAGACAACCATACAGTGTAACGTTGGTCACCCACGGAAACCGACGCGCATGTCTCAAAAACGCCTTTCGCATTATTGTACAATGAGTATCGACCAGAATTTAATAAGATGTTAGCAAAAAATAAAACACTTAGCTTAATGTGTGAGTTTAAATGTGACAAATTAGTGTTACCGGTAAATTACATCATCTCTTTGGTGTCATCTGTCTGGAGATATCCGCGGCATCGCAAATACTGTACATTTCCTTCCGGTTTTCGATGGAAAACGTTCATAAGGTCTTGCTAACCATAGAGTGTGTATGTTTTCGCACAATTAACATAATAAAGTAATATAATCTCAGATGAAGTACTTCTTTATCGTGCACCATCCGACAACCGGCGCAGAACTGACAGTGAGCCACCGGCCAGCCAGCACGGGCCGTATTGTGACCACGCCCCCTTTACGTAAAGAAGCACTAGAGGCTACAGAAGGGCGGAGCAAAGTTCTGGACACCCCGAGCAACCAATTCAGCCTGACCGAGTGCCCTGAGGAAGCCTGAGTGCAGCGTGTCAGTCTGACCTGAGCTGGTTTGGTCTTATCACTGAAGAGGTGGCTTTTATTGATGCATCAACCATAGGGGTTCAAGAGATCAGAGATTTTTTTCTGCTGACAGTGTTTCGTTACACGTAGTGAACATTTTAATTGTGGCCAGGATACACTATACAGACAAAAGTATCCAGACGGACGTATTTATGGGACTGCTTTTCAGGGGTTGGGCTCAGCCCCTTACTTTCAGTGAAGGGAAGTCTTAATGCTGCTTGTGGCAACACTTTGGGGAAGCCATTTTCTATTCCAGCATGACTGTGTCCCAGTGCACAAAGGAAAGTCCATAAAGACATGTTGGATGAGTTTGGTGTGGAAGAACTTGACTGGCCCACACAGAGCCCTGACCTCAACCCCATCCGACACCTTTGGGATGAACTGGAAGTGAAGCAGAATTGAAGTGGTCCCTGTTAGGCAAAATATATATTGAAGATATTTATAGAGAGACATATTTTTAATAGAAAAAAAATTTACCCTTAAGTACTGAACTCAATTTTTGAACTCAAGATTTAACCATTTACATTTATTTAGCAACAAATACAGCATGTTACAGTAACAAGTTGCACTGAATGCTTTAAGGACCTTGCAACTTTCTGAGTAACACAACTGATGAAAAGGCCTTACACAGCATGTTGTGGTTTCATTTTTAACAGTTTCCAAAAAAAAAAAGACAAAACTAGTTAAATCATATTGGGTTGCAGTTGACAAGGATCTATGCCATCTCTTGCAGAAGATTACTATACACATTCACACATGCAGTTTCCTAAAACATACTCATTCATAGCGAAGTATACAGCAGTAGAGTCTGTGATGAACTATCATACTCCACTCTCCTCGGGAAGGTGCATTTGTAAAGAAAATAAACTGTGCTCAGCTTTTACAATAATGCAGTGTTTAACAATTAGTATTCTCTTTACTGTTTTAAGCAAAGTGCCAAAATAAATACATTCTTTATTGTTGTTGCAGCAAGTTCCCCACTTGTAATTATTCCTTAAACGGTAAGTCAAGGCTGTATGTTTAAGGGCCACATATGTGGTTTTACATGTGTTAGCGGATTAACTATATTTTGTCCAAATATTTCTAAGTTTTTGGATTGATTTCATACCTCTTAGATGTGAAAATACATTGTTTTTCATAACCTAGTTGAGATAGTTAAGGTTTGACTTCTCGGTACAAGGTAGCTGGCAACATTAACTGACTGACAAAAAGGCATTTAAATGAATGCAAGGTTGGAAATGAAAAAAAAAGGTTGTTGTGGGTATTGGGCTAAAAAAAAACCAAAACATAAAAATGAGAAAGAAGTATGATCGTATAACCGTACGTAAGACAGCAATGTTAATTATTTCCTAAAGATGAAAACAGTCAAACATCACCAACATAACAAATGGTGTAAGAGAGTGGAAAATATTAAGTGTTGCAGGTATGAACAGAACAACCTTTACTTCCTCTACTCTCTCTACTGGACCAGCCAGATGAGGCAGGAGAGCCACTAAACATACACATGGTCCAAGTCAGGGGTTAAATCCATGCTAAGACACGATGAATTTAAAAAAAAAAAAAAAAAGGTCAATATGTAGATGGGTCACAGTGTTTCCATTGAGCTCAGAGGCAAAAACAGTCAAGCTCCATGATAAGGTTGAGTGAGGGAGAGAAGTAGGACTAGACACTCCTCTCCCACTCCCCCGTCTCAGTCCTGTGGTAGAGCTGTGGCTGACCACCAGGGAACAGGCTATCAGAGCTGGGGTGTTCTAAAAGGAACTGGATGGTGGACTTTATGTGTCGGACAAAGTGTGGAGGCTCAGCCATCGGAGAGGTGGACAGGTACTGTAGAGAGAAATACCAGAGTCTGAGTCTGCATTATGTGACTTTTTGGACTGCTGCCTCACACTCACTTTCTGAGTGTCTGAAGCAGAACAGAAGCCTCGAGTAAAAAATGAACATCAGCAAAATATAACAGAGGATGAAGTAGATTACTTTTTTAGGACTGCTACCTTTAAAATTGTGTCATCACTTTGTGACAACCAGAAGGCAATATCCAGATTTGGGGACCACTTGCAAGGCCCGATTTTAATCAGTCCTCGACTTGAGTCATATATGTCAGCCATCTGCGAGACAACAAAACATTCATTTTAATAATAATCTTTGCAATGATTTTGTTTTTTGTTTACCCAACAATGAGATTATGTCCTCTTAGTTTCGTCACTTGGGTGGGTTAAATGCAGAGCACGAATTTCATTGGAGTGAGTTCCCTCCAATGACGAAATATGTCACTTTCATCTTTCATCTTTCATCATCATACCTCCGTGTCCCACTCAAGTTGCAGTTTACATCAATGTCTGTCCAGGGTTATATAAGATATGTAGTGAAGGCTTTGAAGGAACTTAAAGTGGAAACAGCCCCCCATTGCATAATAGAGGGGTGAAAGCAGATTTCATTTTGTTTTTGCCAGAAGACTTTATCTAACATACCAATCTAACATACTGCTATATGTTCATTAATGTGTAAGTTCAATGAGAGAAACAAAAAAACAGAGTCCAGTTCCTTGTGTGTGTTCACATGCTTGGCCAGTAAAGCTGACTCTGAGAGAAAACAAAGAAGCTACAAATTCTAAAACACACGGGCTTCATATGCATCTTCAACCCAGCAGCATAGAAGTTCTGTACAATCACCACATTTTTAAGGTGGACACCCAAGATTAGCGTCACCAATTCAATATCTGACCAAATAAGAAATATACAGTCAACTCTTCTGTTCTTGAGTCATGGTGTTGGTTAATGGACTGAAAACGATACGATGTTACAGTGAAGTTGACCTTTTGGATATAAAATATCATCGCTTCATCTTTTTATCCTATTTAACATTTGCGTGAATTTATTATCATAATGAGTGCTATGTAATCACATAATACTTAACATACGGTGAGAATGTTCTGCATGAAATATCAACTTATAACCTTTGGTTACATTTTTGTGCCACAAAATGGGCAGTATTCACACACAGAAAACAGCATTTTATATATGGCAGTACCTGTCCCCCAGTGAAGGTCCTTGCCGATCGAAGCTCCTCTGCAGGTCCTTTATGAGTGAATGAGGAAGGGAACACATCCCCTGTCTTAACATTTACACCTGTGCAGAGACAGACAGAGATGCAATATATTAGAAGTCACATTCCATTAAAGCATCGCATCTCTCTCACTCTGCAGCATATTCTGCACTTACCTATTCCATATACTACAGGCGTATGAGTTCCACTGGCAACAATATCATTAATTTCTACAAAAACAGAGAACAGAAGAGTCACTTGGGCAGGTTTTACTGTCATTATTTTTTAATATAATATTTCTAAATAACTCTAAACAAATCAAGACAGGTGTTAAAGTTACCAGTGATGCAACATGTTTCCAGATGAATATCCTCTTTCTGTTTCTGGAATGCTGCTGTAAAATGAAGTAAAGTTAAGTGCTACAAAGCCCAAAGCTATTATGGTGACAGCATGATAGAGAAAAGGTAATTTAAAAGACTATACCTAGTATATTAAGGCTGAGTTTATGGGATGTTTTTGACTCATCGTTAAATCCCCCGACAAGGTGGAGCTCAAGTCTGCATAATGGAAAATCAAAGGAAAGAAAATGTAGAACATCTGAATAGGATGTGCTCTTATATGTTTTTGTTTGTGTGTTCCATACCTGCCCTCCTTACTGACGTTGCTCAGTGACATGACAGCTTTCACAATGACTGGGACTTCAGACCAGGTGCTGGAACCGTCACAGTGAGCAAGGCAAACTGCTCCACTTCCTAATAAAATTCAATCAAGGGAGTCATTAAAAATTTCATTCCTAAATATGGACACAGGCAGAGTAAAGTCAAGAGCATAAATCTAACGAACAAAAGTTTACCTGTGTGTCGCAACACAACCAAATGGCAGGTGGTGGCATCATCAGATCCAATTACTGAAACACAGTCTGTAATAAGACAAGAATGTGTAATCATTATGATCCAGAATGATTAACCTGGAGTACTATCTGGCTCCCAGTACTTCTTATTCAGAAAACACATATTGTGGCTCGAGGGCATTTAAAAGGCGGATATTTCAATAAGCTGTAAATAATGAGGCTTCACTCACTGTCTGCTGGTGTTGTTGCAGCAAACTCTCTTTGCTGTACATACAAGAGGCACTTTGGGTCGACATCAACAAGTGGCTTGGAGCGAAATGTTCTTCCATTTTCCTGTGACATATCAGTAAAGATATATAACTTTAAAAAATGTCAAACTGACCCTTCACAGATATTATTACAGAATGTAAAGTTGTCATCTTCGGGGTCTTATTATTATTTGACTGCACAATTTAATTTGAAAAGCTGTCATAGAGGAGACGGTAACCCAACAAGCATTTTTCAACTGGTTAAAGAAAAGACTCACTATATATATACATAAAAACAATTAAAATCTCTATATCCCTGCAAACACCAGATCTGTGTCATAAAAGTTTCTTTTTCTATTTCTCATTTTTCTACTAAGGGAGCTGTCATGTCTCTTTAATTCGCATTTCTTTCACATTTAGTAGTTTTTTTTATTATAAATGTAATTATTTTAGGATACATGACGTAACATCAAAACCACAAATGCAACTGTATTACCACGTCGTTTAACATTTTCTTCCAATCTATTTATTAAGTGATTACTTAACAGAAAAGTATGGTTAACGGGTGATGGCAGCTAGCTGAGCAAGCTAAATTTAGCCAATCTCTCTGGAAACTAACCTGTAAATGTGGATACTTGGCGAACAGTTCTTCTGTCGAGTTTATGCGCCCAAGTTCTCTACTTTGAATAAACAAAGGCATTTCGCAATGCGAGGTCTACTTTATAACTGGCTATCATACCATTATAAAGACTAGAGACTTCATATTCGTATTATCTCATATTGTACACACATAACGCAGCGACCGCAGAGCCTTTCAATCAGCTTGAACTTCCTGGAACCGAAGGCTGTCTTCTTCTACTGCGTCAATGCAAAAGAGACTCACAGTGTCTGACATATCGCCACCAACTGTTAAAAGGCACGAAAATGCGTACTGGAGTCAAATTCACCATTACTACCCAGGCAGAGTTTGTGCGTAGTGTCTCTTTTAATCTAAACGAAGCTACGTATAATTACTAGTTGAAGTTACGTCTTAAAAGAGGGCAGGGAGTGCAACGGGGCCGTTCAGCTACGTGACGCATACAACAATTGTTTACCAAAATCCAGAGGCCTATGTAAGGTCAGCGTAATTATCGCGTACTATCCACGTAGTTTTTTAAGGGTAAAGTGTGTTTATTGGGTTATCTTGCACTTTATAACAGGACATAACGTGAACAAACCGTAAAGCTAACATTACAAACAGCGCAGAGGAGTTCGTATAACGTCGGTTTTTTCGCCAACATGAGAGGGGGTTCCTCTTACGGAGACAGAGACAGGGACCGTGGACGGGACAGGTAAGTTTATATACAGAAATAGCGCACATATTTATCAGAGCATTAGTGTTGCATAATGTCTAGACATCACAGTTTGACCCAAAGCCATGGCTCAGACTCCACTGTCCTCAGCACTAGGCCGAAAAGTGCAATAAGAAAACAGGAAACCTCAAGCCTTCCCTACCCCCTTTCAGTTTGTTAACCTCTTTTCATAGTAAACATGCACAAAGTTAGACTCATAGGTTGCAGAGCATTACAGCCTTACAGCAAGTGTATCATAAGCGCGAATTAAAAATGGCCATTTACCATACAAATGCAAATTGGTAGGTCCAAACCTATATGTGTAGTATGCAACTTCATTATAGAATTATACTATATTATTTAACTACTTATTTTAGAGACTTATTTTAAGAAACAGATAGACTTATTTTAAGAAACAGATAGTCAAATTTCTTCAAATAAATAAAGAACATTTTGGCTATGTAAATTGTCCATAACTTACATATGCAGAGTGGTATAGAGCTGTAATAAAGCAGTACACATACATAAAAATCCACATGAGCCCTGTTATTGGTTTGGTAAAATACAGAATTGCTTTCTGGACTTTATGAGAATAATTATTCTGCGTGTGCAATAAAACCAGGGCATATGGATTCAACCATAAATGTGTTGGTCATTGGTCACTGGTAACAGTGGATGGTCAGTCACTGGCATGACGGAGGCAGACATGTCCCCTACAGTGATTGCTGCAGGTAATGCTGCAGCTTGCCATGCTTATTCCACAGTGCTCTGTGCTCTGTGCTCTTATCTCTTAAACCTTATCTGTCAGGCCACGGTTTGGGGCCATGAGCAGTCGCGGTGGTCCTCCCCCAATGAAGTTTGGGAATCCAGGTGAACGTCTCCGCAAAAAGAGGTGGAACCTGGACGAGCTGCCAAAATTTGAGAAGAACTTCTACGCTGAAAATCCTGAGGTTCAACACATGAGTCAGGTAAATCTTTTATTATATTTACCTAAAAGTACAGTTAGGCATGACAGCCATATTTCTTTACAAAGTCAGTAATTCCATCAGAAGGTATTCTAAGAAATATTAATAATTTATGCACAGTGTCCACATGCAAGTTTTCTCTTTTTTACCCTCTTTTTCTGTCCAGTATGAGATGGAAGAGTTCCGCAGAAAGAAGGAGATCACCGTCAGAGGCGCTGGCTGTTCAAAGGCGATCACCGCTTTTCACCAGGCGCAGTTTCCTCGTTAGTAAACCTTACATTACCTTGCAACCTAAAATGTTTGTACAAGCAATCTCTGGGATCCATTAACATCTACAACAAATAATTAATTCACTTACTCATAATATTTAGGGAGTTCAAAATATCCTTTTTGAACTGCCTTACATAGTAAAGCTAAACAAAACGGCTGTTCTGAAAAAACAGCTGACAAGACAAGAAGCAGGTATGTTCAGAGATTGTCTTTCTGATGGAAAGACTGAAAGACAGAAACCAAAGTTACAGTCCAGCAGTGTAACTGTCTTTTGGTTATCTCTCTCTCTCCTCCTTCTGGCAGAATATGTGATGGACGTGCTGATGCAGCAGAACTTCAAGGAGCCCACAGCAATCCAGTGTCAGGGCTTCCCCGTGGCCCTGAGCGGCAGGGACATGGTGGGGATTGCCCAGACTGGCTCTGGAAAGACGCTGGCTGTAAGTCTACCTGGCTATCGTCTTGCACAATGATGACGACACTTTACTGGACATTTAATTAGAAAAGTTCATAAAAATCATACTTATGTATCAGGTTACACAAAATAGAAAGCAACAGTAAATGAAATTAAGTACAACTGCAGTGGGACGACGTCAAGATGAGTACATGATTCTACATAATGTGTTTTTAAAAGGGATTCGTGGGAGAATGAATCACTTTATCTGATTTCTTTTTGTGTTTTTTTTTCCTGTAGTATCTTCTTCCTGCTATTGTTCACATCAACCACCAGCCCTATCTGGAGAGGGGAGATGGTCCAATTGTGAGTGCAAATTCCATACATGTTATTATTTTAGACAGAGGTGTGTGTGTCTAAATCATACTCCCATAAAGTGGACGTACAGTCAGTCTGTAAAACATTCTTATTCATCCTGTCTTCATAGTGTCTGGTGCTCGCTCCGACCAGAGAGCTGGCTCAGCAGGTTCAACAGGTCGCGTTTGATTATGGCAAGTCATCCCGTATCAAAAGCACCTGTGTCTATGGTGGAGCACCCAAAGGACCACAGATTCGAGACCTTGAGAGGGGTGGGTCCATAGTTTGAAATTCAAAACTATTCAGTCCTGTTCTACAACTAATTGAATTCATGGAAAAACACAGAAAGTGTTTCACAAGACAACCGTGAAATGTTCTGCTTAAGCATCGAATAATGTGTGCATCTTTGTAGGTGTTGAGATCTGTATTGCAACGCCTGGTCGCCTCATTGACTTCTTGGAGTCTGGGAAAACGAACCTGCGGCGCTGCACCTACCTAGTGCTGGATGAAGCTGACCGCATGCTGGACATGGGCTTTGAGCCACAGATTCGCAAGATAGTCGAACAAATCAGGGTGGGGCAAAAGCGCAGTTCCCATGGCTACTGATTTTCAAACAATCACCTTGACTCTTTAATGTCATAGTATCTTTCTTCAGTGAAGTCAGCTGGATGCTCTCTCTCTCTCTTTGTCTTTCAGCCTGACAGACAGACTCTGATGTGGAGTGCAACCTGGCCAAAGGAGGTTCGGCAGCTCGCCGAGGACTTCCTGAAGGACTACATCCAGATTAATATTGGTGCGTTGGAGCTCAGTGCCAACCACAACATCCTGCAGATTGTCGATGTCTGTATGGAGACTGAAAAGGACCACAAGTAAGGATTGCCAGTGAGAAAATATCTGGCCTAAAAAAAACATTGTCATCACTTTTTCTATATATTTAACTACTCTAATAGTGTTGCTGAACATTTTCTGTTCAGTTTATCCTTTCACACAGCTGGAACTCACAAGTGCTGCCCTTGTGCTATGATTATCTCTCCTTGTCCACAGACTTTTTCAGCTGATGGAGGAGATAATGGCTGAAAAAGAGAACAAAACCATCATCTTTGTGGAGACTAAGAAGCGCTGTGACGATCTTACCAGGAGAATGAGGCGTGATGGGTGAGCAGTGACACGTGACACCAACATCAGTACTATGACTGATGAATTATGCAAATATTTGGTCTTGATAGAAGCTGTTCAGAGTGCTCTCTAATCCTGCCACTTCATTGTGGTTTTGTTTTCTAGGTGGCCAGCCATGTGCATCCATGGAGACAAGAGCCAGCCAGAAAGAGACTGGGTACTCACAGGTAAGAATACTTTTAATACACTGCTATTACTTCCCTCCTGCCCTCTGCTGTAGAGTTCACCAGAAGGGAAATACAGACTGCTAACTAGTCAGTGTAGGTGTTTTAGTTATTCAGTCTTTATCGCCTGAGTTGTGATTGGAGATGATGATTTCCATGCTGCTCTTCAGTTTTAGTGTCTAGGCCTGTTTCTGCTAATATTCCTTCTAATGTTTCTTTAATTCCAACAGAATTTCGTACTGGTAAAGCTCCTATTCTGATTGCTACCGACGTGGCCTCTCGTGGTCTGGGTATGTCTGCTCACACTTACAGTTTATGGTGCATATTCTCTCACACTTGGCCAATGTCTCATTTTTTATGCATTTTCTTGAAAATTATATGTTTCCTGGAAGTCATACAACTTAAATACTTGTTGATGTGTGCGGTGCGAATGCACCTTTGCTTTTGGGCCTCTATTTACAAAGATATCTTGACTAATAGGTAAGTATACTACAGATGAGACAGCTATATCCGGGAAACTCTGATAATGAAAAGGGGTAAGAAATGTAATTCTACACGAAGTGTAGAATTGTCTTAGTTTGACTGTTGTCTGATTGATCTCATGACAGTTTGTTCCTTTTTTTTGATAGTTATCACAGTAGCAATTTTCCATAATGTACAGCTGGTAAAATATGTAGTGTCGCTGTCGACTAGAAGTGAGAAAATAACAAAAAAAGTGTAATCTGTGTGAATGTATTCATGTACAGTGAAATTAATCAGCACATTATTCTTAAGGATCACCCTTACTATTGTAACCTGACAGTTTATTGAACTGTTGAGTCCAGTATGGAGGCTTCAGGCCTTCTGCTCTGCTGGGTTTATAGTCTGTTTCTTGTTACTGCAGTTAAAAAGCTTCCTTCTGCCGGGGCTCTTTGGCACGCTGCTGCCTGAAACAAGGGGTGTGTGGGGCAGATGCTCCTACGCACCTTTTCTTATGTCTCCCTCATGGTATCAAGACAAATTAAATGAAGATGCTGCTCACATAACTCGTTCTTCCACACAATAGCAGGATCTCCTCTAAGTGAAATACAACAGTCATTCATACGCCTGTGGTTTTCCTGCAGTGACATGTCAGAATGTCTGCTATACAACAAGTCCATTTGACATCCAATTTGTTGGCAGGATAAATGTGAGAAGGGGGGATAAGTGAAGTGTCTCTGACTTGTCAAAATTCCTATGACTGTATCCTTGTTCTTTTTTCCCCTCTTCTCCTCTCAGGGTTTGGCAGCACACGGCAGCTGTAACAGTCTGTGCTGCTGTCACTGCCCCCTACGTCACGTAAAAGTAGAAGCTCGGCTAGTTTTAGAGAGGTTAAAGCCCCTCTCATTCTTCTTGGGTAAATAAGATCCCCCTGCCCAGTATTGTCAGAGTTTGTAAATCCAACGAGCCTTCCTTGGGAGCAGCCTGAGGTGTCTGTATGTCTGCCCATCGGTCCGCCCCAAAAAGCAGACAGACAGGAGAGAGACAGTTAGACGGGCTCGTCTGGATCCGGTCTTGGCCAGGGACTGAGGAGGGTCCTGCAATGCAGCGAGAGAGCAACAGAACCAGCCGTTGTGTGCGTGTCTCTTGAGGTTTAATGGTTCTGCTCCCGTCTGACGTTGCTGGTGTGGGATGAATCCTGTCTCCCTCCCCCTCAGCCCCTCCCTATAAACCAGGACTGATCAGGGGGGACTGACTACCTTTGTAAAAACAACATGAAGGGGGTAAGTACCTCACCGCCCCTTTCTCTTAACTCCTCTATGAGCTCACCATATTTTCATGTACTCTTATTTAAGTCAAAAGAAGAGCAGTTTTTATCCTTTCGCATTGTCCTTATGTTACTCAGCAGGATATGAGTGATGAAATGGCTTCCCTCTGCCATGATGGAGGGGAAAAGGTAGACTGATGATCAGCAGTGCTGTCAGAGCCCCACGTCTTGTGTAATAAGAAACAGACTCTTTGTCTTCACACACTCTGACCAGTAATCACATTGGTGTGAAGATTATGAAGCCTAAACATGGTTTCCACCTCAGTGTCAAGTGAACATGAAAACCTGAGGTTAAGTTCAGTTTTTACTGTATTTGATTAAAAGGAGGTAAAATGGTGGTTCACTGAATGAATCTCTAGATGTATGGATTTTTGCAAGGTGTCTAATAAAGCAGGTAAGTTGCTCTGTTTGTTTAGATTCAATTTCCAACCTAAATTATTGTTTCAGTATCTTATATATATTATATGTATGTTTAAAGGTTAAAATAATCATATCATTTTATATTTATTTAAATACAATCTGTCAGCTCACGTGATTAAAATGGTCAGTTCTTTCTTCAGAAGCTTTTTCCCCTCTTGACATGATAGTCTTTTTTTTCCCCCCATGCTGTAAAATCATTTGCTCTTTATCTGAAAGATGTGGAAGACGTCAAGTTCGTCATCAACTATGACTATCCCAGCTCGTCGGAGGATTACGTGCACCGTATTGGACGTACGGCCCGCAGTACCAACAAAGGCACTGCCTACACTTTCTTCACCCCTGGGAACTTGCGGCAGGCTCGAGACCTTGTCCGGGTGCTGGCAGAGGCCCGACAGGCCATCAACCCTAAACTGCTTCAGCTCGTGGATTCAGGGCGTGGTGGAGGGGGAGGCGGTAAGAAGGGCTGTCACTGTTTTACATCACAGTCAGTCATGCAGTAAAACAGAAAAGATGGGGATTTTGAGACATCTAGGGATGAACAGTTTAAAAATGATTGTACATGTGTTCTTTATTACAGGTGGCAGAATGCGTTACCGTGGCAGCAGCTCCAACAACCCTAACCTCATGTACCAGGAGGAGTGTGATCGGCGCATGCGCCCTGGTGGCGGAGGCGGCAGCAACAAAGACAGCCGCAGTGGCTTTGGCCGCGACAACCATAACAACCGCGATGGAGACCGCTCCACTTCTTCCTCCTCTTCCTCCTACAGGGACAGAAGCCGGGACCGCAGGAATAGCTACAACTCAGGCTCAGATCAGTACCAGAATTATGGTGGCGGTGGGGGCTACAACACCCGCAGCGGAGGCCAGTCTGGTGGAGGCGGAGGTCAGGATCAGCCTAGCCAGCCACATGGTCAGTTTGGCCAGCCTCCTGCTCCTCCTCTTCCTCCTCCTCCTGCTCCACCATCAGGGGGGCCCCAGCCTCTGATGGCTCAGCAGTTTGCTCCTCCCCCTCAGCCACCGCTCATGGGCTTCATGGGGCAACCGCCTTACCCTTTTGCTAGTCCACCACCTCCTCCTCCAGGTCCTCCACCTCCCAGGAAGTAGACAGATGTAAGAGACACAAGGACTTAGTTAATTTGCCCTACTGAGAGTTTTCACAGTGCAACTTTGTTGTTTTTACTCTCAAACTCTTGTCATCTCCAAGAGGCAACAGTTTAAAAAGGTAAATATCTGAGGAGATAAGGGCCGATATTTTCTATTTGTTTTGTACTTTTTGATACAACCCACATGTGGAATTAAAATGTTCCTAAAGATAAGAAAAATTTACCTACTTTTACCTTCATTTTATCAGTTTCCAAAGTCTCATACAGCTGCTCTCAGTCATGTACCATAGAGGAACAAGTTTCTTGTGTTTTCATTTTAATCACTACTACAGCAGTGAATTTCTCCAGTCTGTCATCCGTCTCTGGTTTAAGATGAGTCATTCATCAGCTGTATTAGGATGTGGTTACAATGAAAACTGGCTTCAACTGAGGCCCCAGTGGTATGTGGTTGAGACTGCTTGGTAAAATTATTTTTAATAGATACCGTCACATTCCACTCACGTCTTGCTTTATTAAAGTTCAAAATCTGTCTTGTATTGTTTGGGGGAAGAGTTCTGGCTAGCAATATAATAATAGAATAATAATTATTGCATTTATTTGAAGGTTGTTCAAATTTATTCCAAACACTGATGCAGTTCAAATTGTGAATTTTCTCCCATACTTTTCATATGCAACCACTATTTTGTTTTGTTTTTTTAAGTATAATGGACTGTCACGGATTTAGATGCATTTTGTCGTGCATGGCTTTACTTCTTCCTGTCCTGAACTCAAAACTGATGTGTTTCTGTTTACTTCTGTTTGTCTCACATATTATTTTAATAATGAGATCAGCTAACGCAGGCTCATTTTATGTGCATTGCTGACTTAATTGCAGTTTGTTGCTTGTTTCCTTTTTCCTCTCTTGTTGTTTTTACAGTGCTTTCTTAATAAACAAATGAGTCAAAGTTGGATTTTCTACTTTGCAAATTATTGATTCATACAGCTGAACTCCCTGTACAAATCACTTTATTTGACTTAAATACACATTTGTAGTACATTCCAATTTTGTACTCGGTAGTATGTACATATTTGTTCCTTTTGTTGATAAATATACATAATGGCATTAGGAGCACAAATGGAAAAGACGATTTCTCTCCCTCAGAAATACATCTGTATAGGCCTTTTCACAACACTTACTTTTGTTGTACTTGCTGTATATCAGTCTTGAAAATCGGGATCCAGTTTAGTTGGATGACTCACTCACTTGATATATGTTGTTTTTCTTGCCAGTCCTAGTTGTCTGTGTGTGTGTGTGGTCCAGTCTGATTCATGTCTTTCAAAGCTAGACAAGGCTGACAGCACTGTGTGTGGAATGATGTACAATGAGTAACTTCCAGTGGAGTGCAAACTGAAACATAAAAGTTATCCATTTAAAGACTGAAATTACCAAGATTTTTATCTGTAATAGGTTTTGTGGGTTCCTTGCCATAACTGACTAAGGTCACTCCAGTCAGGATTGTGCCAGTGTACATCCAAAAGCAGATGATACTGTGGAGAAGATGGAGGCTGCAATAATCCCATAATTGTTGAATTGTTGTAGCAATGACAAAGGCATGGACACAAGATAAGTTTGCTCCCAATCGTGATGATCGTTGATGTAGTCAAACCCGTTACAGTCCCCGTTAATGCATAGTTTACAGGACATGATACTGGGAGAACACGTTTGTCATTTACAGTCTGCTTGAGCCATGAAGGACTGAAAGGTGGTTGGTGAGGATGAATTTTTTTGTCCCATTATTGCTTTCTTCCTTCCCGTCTGTTAATAATGTATGTACCGGTAAATGTATCTGTAAACAAAGGCTCAGATCAACATGGAAATGAAACAGCTGATTCATAGTATTACATTACAGAAAGTTCAATGGCACTGCATGACGGCTGATGCGGGCTGATCTACCATATGAAATCTAACACTTACAGGTACAAGCGTAAAGGCAGAATCAGTATTCTTAAACCCTCTTTCTATTCTGAACAGAGTCCCCAGCT
Source organism: Scatophagus argus (assembly GCF_020382885.2). NCBI lineage: Eukaryota > Metazoa > Chordata > Actinopteri > Scatophagidae > Scatophagus > Scatophagus argus. Next base: position 7,398,284 of record NC_058494.1, on the reverse strand, counting down.
CTATTCTTCTTGTAGCTGCACACATTTGGAGTTTCACATGTATCCTCAGGTGAAACCAGTCTACCTCCAATCTCTCTTTATTTTAGTCTTTATGACCTTAGGAAGTGATTGTAGACCTGTGCTCCAATCAACTCAATGTCTGTGGATATCAGGATGATTCTGTAACATCATTTGATGTGTCTCTCTCTCTGATGAGGACATGAATAAAGTTATGTGTATATGTATATATACAAAGCAAATGAACATCAAAACATTTCATCTCAGGCACATGTGGCAGAATCAAACTGGATGTCAGCAATGTCAGCTCAGGACTTCACATGTCCTTCTTTGGGTCAATCAACAATGAGAACAGACAATGTTGAACTTTGAGAGGGAATGGTTTCATGTGCAAAATTTAAACAAAATAAGTGCATGAAAGTCTGTGTGTAAAATCAATCTCCAAAAAAAAAAAAAAAAAAAAAATCAATATCCTGAGTGAAACATAATGTCCAAAAGTGTCCCCCCAAAATATTGAAAACATAAAAAGTGCTGAAAATAAAAGCTAAATTTTTGCATTTTAACAGGGGCAGAGATTTAGTGCTATTCCTTCGCAGTGCTTTTCCACAAAAGACATACTGACATGTCGGAAAAGTACAGGCGTAAATGATAAAATCACTGACAGCCACATTCCATTTAGCAGCTTCAGTTTCAGGGTCCTCCAACTGTTCATGCTGGCTCACCGTCACTCCTGAATAGAACAGAGCCACAGTTAATGTAGGCTCTGTGCTTTCCTTATTATGGCAAGTGCTCTGAGGAAAAGACTTGCTGTCACACCTTAAGACACACACACTCACTGCCCAGTTATAATTTTCCAAAGCATGACACAAATATTAAAACCAAGACGATACGTAAAACTAGATATTAATTCATTATTTACCCTCCCTGGAGATACTTGGTTCTCCTGACATTTTTCCAATTATTACAGCATTTAAGATCATCTCCTCATACAGGGAAAACCACTTATTTCAATGTGTTTACATATATTTTAAGAATTTCCCTCAGAATTAAACAACACAGTTTGTCTGACAATCCTCTGCTGCTGCCCCTCCATGAACACTGAAGTTGTGCTGAAACATTTAGCCAATTAATCAATTCATCATGTGACAGGAATTGAATTTCAATTCTAATAATTTAGTTATTTATCAGGTAAAAGGACAAACTCCTCCACGTCATAAGCTGAATACACTTCTGTGTCTTGGCTTGGCTTTATCACTTTATGCATTTAACTGACATAAAGTCGACCTGAAAAGCTTTATTGATTGACTGAAAGAAATGATTTTTTGCAACCTCTGAACACTCAGAATGAACACTGGACACACAAACTTGTGACAGAACTTGTGGGACATTTTGACTTGCATTGTCCAAAGTTAGGAATGCATCATCAGTCACATGCATTAGGTTGAGCACTGAGGGTTGGTAAACATCTGGGAGGACTGCTGAACAATATGTGAATCAGACAAATGTACACATTCTGTTTTTACAAGGCTCAATTTGTTTCCCCCAAAAGTCACTTCGCTGAATCAATGTTTCTGACAGTTTGTGTTGGGCTGATTGTTCGAAGAAAGTGTAGCTGCAACACAAAGATGATAGAAGGAGAGGAAGGTTGCGAAGGAAGGCACAAGGTAGAAGCTGGTTCCCACAGCTGGTCTCATGTCAGTTTGGATGATTACCAAACCACAGCAAGTGTAAAGAGGCCATCTTGCCTAAAGCCAGCGATCAGGGACAACTTTAACCTAAATCTAAAGGAAGCAGCAAATGAGATGACAGGAAGTTGGCCATTCTCACTAAAGGTCCCCCCAGGTGTTTGGAGGTGGAAACTGGTCTACATCACCAGATTCATCATAAGATTTGTCCCCCACGTTGAAAGTCAGTTTGTACCGCAGACGCACTTTTTCCTGAAACACAAGAAAAAGAAAAAAAACAGAATTACTGCCTGTGCCTGTAAGCCTTCGTCCATCTGTCAAGCTGCAGTTCATGTCCGTGTCTGTCCAGATTAAAGTATGTAGTGATGTGTAGCTTCATACACCGGTGAGGCTGTAGATGTTGCTGCAAAGAAGCTACAAATTCTAAAAAGTGTCTGCTTCACACACGTCTTCACGTTTTATAATGAGCACAGTTTCCAGTTGGACACCCAAGATTAGTGTCATCAGTTCAGTATCTGACCAAAAGTGAAATATGGTCACAGTCTTCCCATGTGTTCCACAGTCATGGTGCTGAATAATGGACAGAAAACATTATGATGTCACAGTGAAGTTGACATTTTGGATACAAAATGCCATCACTTCATCATTTTATCCCATTAAACATTTGTGTGAAATTTTGTCATGATTAGCTATTGACTTCTTGAGTTATGGCTTAATAAAATGTGTTTTTTGAGGTCACACTGTCCTTTGACCACCAAATTCAAATCTCTTCATCCTTGGGTCAAAGTGGATATGTGTGCCAAATTTAAAGAACCTCTCTCAAAGTGCTCCATATTGCTTTCTGTTTTATTTATTGACAAATAAATCAGCTATCAGCCATTGGCCATCGACTGTTTTTATCGTATAATTTTTGTATTTACTTTATTTTGCAAATGATCTATCTACAAAGAACAAATATATCTACAACCCTGCAGGGCACCTTTCATTTTTAAGATAATTACTCCTTTATAAATTATTAAATTATATAGAGCAGTTTGCTTGCAAAAATGACAAGTGTGCACGCCAATATGCCTATTTAATTACGAGTATCATTGTCTCTAATGATGTAACAGGAAATCAATGAGGTAATCAAAGCTTAAGTTTCAACAATATATCAAAAGACTACCATCTGACCTCCAAATTTTATAATTACAAACACTTTGTGAGGTTTCCATACAAGTTCTCATATACTTCAGCCAGTGAGATTCAGAAAAATGTGATGAAAAAACCACCTTGTGAGGGTTAGCCAACAGTAGGATCTGAGTGATGGCAGCTGGAGGCAGGATGGGATTGAAGGCTGGGAGTTCTGTGCTAGAGGGAGGCTGCAGCTTCACTTTCATCACCTAGGCAACGTGAACACAATCACAAAAGCATCATGTTACCAAGTGATATCCACAATTAATATTTAAGATATGGTTTCCCCCTGACTGAACATTCAAATGAAAAGCAACACAGCTGTTTTGGGGACAGGACCAGAAACCATTCAGGTGTCCCTTTGCTGTAATCAGTCTAAGCAGCAGACAACATGAACCTACCTTTGGTACGGCTGCCTGAAAGCGGATGTTGGTGAGAGGGATGGGGGCAGAGGACAGCATGGAGATGATCACCACCAACACGTCAGGACGTGATGGAGGACAGTCACGGGCAAAGGTGAACAAAACCCGGAGACTGTGTTTGTCAAATACAGTCACTGGTAACAAGCTGCCTGAAGAAGATTTGAAGAGAAAAGGGGAAAAACAAAAACAGAATGATAAATACAGAAGTACAAAGAGAAAACTGCGCAATTAATCACACCCAGCATCACTGCTTCTGCTTACTGGGTTTGATTGATTCCAGAGGCACAGTAACGTCAGCCAGAGAGATACTGTCATAGGGGTCAGCAGTCGTGAGACTGAGATTGGAGAGGAGGAGAGCATCGGGCTGCTCTGAATGGACGACCAGGTTGGACGTGGGTCCCGGTCCAGGAGTGGAACCAGAGGAGGTGGTGGTTGCATTTGGAGCAGGTCTGGAGCTGGTGCTGGACTTCTGCAGATCTCGTAGGGTGACTCTGGACGGAGGTTGGAGCTTATCCCTGTATGTAGAGGCCAGGAAAACACAAGTTACCGTACAAACTAGCTGCATTCATGTCAAAGAATAAATAAACAAACACATAACTCCACTTAACATACGACTTACCACTACTGTGCTATGAAGGGTTAGTGCACCAATTCCTTGCAATTGCAAACACAGACACACTCACCATTTGACCTGCTGGGTCCCTGGAGGTAGGGACTGCTGTAGCAATGTCTTCCCCAACATGTCCAGTTCCTCCATAGGTTTAGGTGGAGCAGTGGGGGCACCTGCTGTTGGAGCCTGCGGTGTTTTGACCAGAGCTGGCAGCAACACTGCGGCAGGGACTGGTGTAGCAGATGATTCTGTGCTATCAGAGGACTGAGAGCACAAAGAGAGGGTTTAAGTTTGCATGTGCATGGAGATGGGGCTGATGTCAAATGATTTGAACATGAAATTAGTATCAAAGCCCCTATGTGTAGAGCTTGGTGTAACTGTAGCATATTTTAAAATTATTCTGATGGGGTAAGTTTTTGTTTGCACAACAGACTGCTTTGAAACTTCCACTGGGTGGCACCAAAGCCACACAGGAGGAATATGGCTTTACAGTATGAGCAGTACAGTATTATCTTACAACTTGTACCTGAAAATTGTTCTGTGAGTCGCAGTTTTCCGTTGCATTCAGTCCTGAGAAATGACAGACCACAAAAGCTTAATAAAATTTCAATTTTTGATTGTTATAATATATTACAAGGTAATGCTGTTGAAACAACAAAGTAACCGTCAGAGCTCGTGACATGGTTGGTTTGAATGTGTGTAGCTTTGTTGTGGTCTAGCCATATGTGGCCTGCTTCCAAGGATGCTGGGTTTCAGCCAGTCAGCCAACCGGAGGGCTACACAATGGCCAATGGAAATATGGTCCTATGGTGCTGTGTTTGCACTGCTGACCCGACACCTTTCTGGCTTGTTAAAAAGTTAAGCTTAGTAACTTTGTGTTTACAAGCCAGATGAGTTCTTTGTGCTTACCCAGCGACATGAGTTCGTCATCCAAGAGGCTGATGCCCATGCTCTGAGTCAGGGTCTGCAGATTAGAGAGCTCCAGGTTGGATGGTCCTGTGCTGGCTGATGCGTTGAGCCCCATCAGGTCTACGAGTGCTGAGCTACTGCCACCTGATTTGCACAGAGAACATCCATCCGTGTGCCAAATCACACCTCACTGTCAATTTCAGCGGTAGACTTGAAAACAATCACACACATGCACCTACCTGTTTGTGAGTGTGTGGTTATGCTATCTTTTGAGACGTCCTCTCCCTTTACCAGTTGTCTGTACAGGGTGATGACCTGAGTTAGGCTATCATTGGCCTGTAAGATATCAGCTGTAAGGAGAAAAAAGGCTCATTAGCAAACTGGATTTCAAATGTTAAGCTTAAGGATGGGCCTAGTTCCATGATGAGTGTATGAGGAAAATGGTGAGTTCATTAAAGGTTATTACAATATGGTATTCAGTCAAAGTCATGAGGTCAGCAAACTCACCTAAAGCTTCATCACTATCCTCTGTATCACTCGCTAATCGGAACAGTGTGGGTCTCATCTTTTCACAGCGCTGGTAAAGATCCTGAAAATAAGACACATATTGAAAACCAGTGAGGGGTGCAAGCAGAGTTATGAGACTGCAGCTGCAGAAGGTTTAATGTGCTGAACTGCGCTAACTTTAATGAGCTCCTGGTTGCTTTGGGAGCAGCTCTCCTTGCTGTAGCCCTCCAGCAGCTGGGTCAGCAGGCTGACGCTCTCCTTCACCTCCTGGATGGCGTTCACCCGCTTCGATACTTTCTCCACTTGCTTTTGGTCCTGGGGGAAAAAACAATAGGATCTCCCAGTGTTTAAAAAAAAAAACACAGTGAGATGAATACACATTTCTGAAATATTAAAATTACAGCATGTTTGCAGACTTTTATTTCCTGACTGAATTTGTTTATTAAGGAGATAATGACACAGGAGACGTGACAACATACAGTAAGTGTTATTAAGGTTATTTTAAGTGGGTTTTACAATATAAATCTTGTGAATTAATAGTTTCCCAAGTCTGGGTGATAAATCAAGTTTTAATTTAATTAAAAGTTTGGCTTCCAACAGTAATTAAAACAAGATAACTGAGGAGCAAAAACCATTATTATGTTGCTTTCCATTTCGCAATGGTGCTCTTGTTTAGTCTTATAAAACCAGCTCTGCCCTGTCCATCGTAGCTGTGCACTTTCGCCCCTCCCCGACAGCCCAAGCTCACTCTCGGCCAGCCTGTGGCCTGTTCAGTTCAGCTCAGTGCGGTTAAGGGAGCTGTCCTTTGCAAAAGCCTGATCAAGCCAGCTGCTGTTTGGATTCTGATGTACATCTATGTACACTGTTACAGTAGCAGTGCTTAGACTGGTCAAGAAGAACAAGAGCGCCGCTTTTCAGCAGTACTTTCTCAGATTTTGTATACCAAATAGCACATTATAATTCAAATTTATTATCATACATTTATTTGCTTTTCACTTGAATTTTATTTAAATTTCAAAAAAATACAAAGACAAGCGTTTTTAAAGTTAATGAGTAATTATGTTTATCAGGATCAGGATTTTTTTCTATTATATTAATAATTTTGAGGACCACTTGACTGTTGATGACAACATTTTTTGTACAAATAAATTAACAGCTATTTTGCTAGATATGATCATAATTTCAAACCATGATCATTAATCTGTATTTGGTTTTTTATTGCTTCTTTTGATCATATTCATCAAAAAGTTATTATTGAAACTCAAGCCAAGTGTAGTCAAGTGTGAATTCCATGGTAGAAAAGCACAGATACACGTGCATGTGGGACCACATGTTGTACAGCACATATGGTAAACAAAACTGATGACACACCTCCTGGACCATTTCCTTAATGAGCTTGTTTGCTGCTCTTAAATCTTCAGGGTCGGTGCTGTTCAATAAGCGAGACAGCATCTACAAAAACAGGATAGGACAGAAGTGGGAGAGGAAAGGAAAGAGGAAGAGGACTCTGTAAATTGTTGGTCCCTTAATGATTTTCACAGGACGTTCTCTTCACAGGATTCGACAGGTATAAAATATTCTTATGAATCTAACATAATGGAGATACAATTCACATGTACGGCCTTTTGAAAACCTACTCCAAGTGCTTAGTGCTCATTTGTTGCCACTCATACTTCATACCTTGGATTTCTCCTCATCCTCAAAGATGGCACTTTTGGCTCTGGGTGGAGGGGGTGGAAGGGGCTTATCATCAGGAAGTACAGGATCCAGCTTGACAATACCTGGAAGAAAACAAGGTCACTTGTTAACCAGCTCCCATTACATATGTGTACGCTGTATATAGATTTTAGAGACACAAAAAAGGTCACCTCTGACTTAGTACTGTTCATGGCATATGTGATACTGGTGTTATAACATTGTACTTCACATTTCTTTTTATGTACAGTCTCAATTCCAAAAAAAATCTCAATCTGTGTATGTTAAAAAAAAAAAAAAAAATCTTAAGCAAACTTTTACCCCATCTTTTTTTGAAAAGCAAATGATGTCCTACAGATATGGTTCATACATAACCCTACATGAGTACCGACTACACTGCGGTAACTGTGGACAACTACTCCACTTTGCTGGAAACTGAGCCTGTAAGACCACACCAGATTCAACTCAGCATGATTAAGGACTTTGGTCTCATGCTTGTGGGTCATCACCACAAAAAGGAGAACTGATACTACTTTGTGCAAAACATTATTTGTTAAAACAAGGAAACTATCGGGAAGCAAAACACCATTATCAGTAAAACATAGGAACTACACAAGCTCATGAAGCTCTGTATGTGTAAATGTATGAAAAAACAAATTCATGTAACCAACATGAGACACATAACCTAAAAAACTTGTCCTTTATCTTGACAGTAATTTCTTCAAGCTTCTGCAGTGGCTCACCCTGTTTTTTCAGCATCTGATAAGCTTCTGCTATTTTGGTCTCATCAGGCAGCCTCACCGTCCAGCTGTACACCATTTCTAAAACCTTCTTCTTCACTGGCTCAGGAGACCGGGCCCCCAAATACTAGAAGGGAACAAAATTGTTAAAAGGTAACTGTGACTGTGCTTATGCTTTAACAACTAAATATACTGACATGTGGTTTGCTGTTCTTTATGTTTCTTAAACTTTTCCTGCAACGTTTCTACAGTCATTTAAAAGCTGCTTTAACTAATTAATAAAGTGCTACAAAAAAATAAATCTCACGGATGTATAGTTACAGTCAAGCTACTATGATAGCATAAAAGACAGGGATCATTACCTTGGGTGACACGACCTTAATGAGCTCATTGAGAAAGCGAAACTTTCCCACCTCGCCGTGGAATCGCTTTCCACAGTTCTTCATGCACGTCTCAAGAACCTGGGAAGCGTTTAAAGTGTGTTTGTTTTACCTTTGTACAGACAAGCAAAAAAAAAAACTTGCTTCTAATGTGGCATTCTGCAGCCCTTTTGCACTGTCGCTTTGAATTGACGTTTTGATGCATGATCTCTTACCGTAAGCGCCTGCATGGCCTCCCACTCCTGAGGAGACTGGATTTTATGGGCCAGAAGTCTGGTTGCAAGCTGGGGACTGATAAATAAAATTTAAACTTAACTTTACTGACGGATAGAAAAAAGAAGTCAATAACACTGCAAGATGTAAATTTGAAATGCGCTACAAAAACGCTTGCAAACATGTACAAATTATTTGGAGTAAGACACCCTTGATGTTGTGTCAAGTTGTTAGAATTTAGCTCAGCAGCTGGAATAGTTCTGATTTATTTCGCCATTTTCTATATTGTGGGAAGCAGAACAAGTACTCTGATATGGCGTAATATTGAACAGCATCATCTCACCCTTCTGGTTCATTGTTGAGCTGATCACAAAATGCCTGGATATTATCCCAGTCAGTGTCCTTATTCAGAGGGTTGGTAGCCTTGTCTGTGTAAAGGGAAAATAAATTAGCCTAAATTAGGCGTCTGCTCTACGGTATATTTCACATTTAACAAAAAACACATGAAACAAGAGGCTCTTGGCATCCTCTGTTTCGGATTGTTATGTATAGACCCATGAAGTCTGTCAAACCTCACACAGTGACACCAAGTCGTACGAAACGTTATAGCAGAAGTAATGTACATTTCCTGGCTCCGGGTTCATTCACCGGCTTGTCCTGGTTCTTAGGGAGAAACAGCCAACAGCTAGGTTAACTAGCTAGTTGACTTTGTTAGCATTCAGCTGAACATTACTAAGATTTTTAAATTTAAATGTCAGGTTAGCGCAGCATCACTAATCCAAAGCTGTCAACAGTTAACAGTCGTCTTACAGCAAACGTGATACACTATCTGACTGAGTTAATTCCTCATCGACAACTGCACTTTTCGATTTGATTACATTCGTCCTCCTCACTCAAATTTGTTTTTCGCCGGGGACAGCGCTATACGGTCATATAGCGGTAAATTCGAACAGAGAGTACACCTCCCTATCCATTATTAGTGTATCGTCTACCGCTTTTACGTTCAAAGGTTAATGGGATATTGAACACTATGCTGACTTACTGATGCGAGACTGTAGGCTATCCTCATCTGGAGGGGCCGCCGCCATCTTTCGGGAATTCTAAACAAGAGTCCACTATCGCGTGATTTTTGTAACATATCGCGTGTATAGACTTTGGTGACTTTGTGTAGCACCCCTTGCTGGACGTAAAATGAAATAACAACGACGTGACATTGACCGTGGTGGCAGGTTGCCGAACACTTCAATCAAAGACACTCGGATGGCTCTGCACCGCCCTTGGACTGTCTCTGAACAACATTGATTCTTCAGGATAATATATTTTTTACAATGTGCTTCAATTTTGTTGTCGCCTAGAGGACGTTGCCAGTAGCGCGGGATGTAACAGACTTTTTATCCGGCGTTTTAACAGCCCTTGCAGTCGCTTCATCAGCAAACAGAAACCGTGTTGTGGTCTACCTCAGGGAGGCAACTCGCCTCTCCTTCGACTGAAACTGTATCATCGCCCGTAAATGGCAAAAACAATTCTCAGCTTGCCAGCGCTCTCAAAGACGCAAAGCTGCCATCTAGGCTAGCAGCAGACTAACGTGCCCACTTTAGCCAGCTAGCTAACCTAAGTTGACTAGTCAAGAACTTTGTTGTCAAGGTATCGTTATCAGCTCTGGATAGCAGCCGTGTTTTTAACCCAGTGGATCTGGTCAAAGTTCCAGTTTAGATGCATTTATCGTTATCTGAATAACTCGGTACAGGAGATAAAGTTGGGGCAAAATGCATTTTGTTGTTGCAAAAGTTGGCTAGCGCTAGCATCTAGCAAGACATGCTAGTGTTTAACGTGACTCACTGGCTGTTAATGAATGTATCGTATTGGAGTATCGGGTGTTGCCTGGCTCGTCCCTTAGCCGAAACGCTGCTGATGACTCGTTTATGACTGGAGAAAAGACATTGTGTCGTCTCCTGTCACGCTTGGGACAAAAAAACGCTCGACTATATCTAACAAGAGTACTTTGATTTCTACGATAATACGTTAGTACCATGGGATCTCTCAAGGCTCTCCAGGAGTGGTGTCGGACACAGTGTGAAAATTACAACGATGTGGAAATAAAGGACATGTCAACGTCCTTTCGGGACGGTTTGGCGTTTTGTGCCATAATACATCGTTACAGACCAGAACTGATGTAAGTAACCTGAAGTTTAACTGTGTGACATTGATACTAACCAAGATAATGTGCATGTACGTATGAGAGAACAGGTTACAATGGTTCAGGTTAACAGTAGCGTCAGGATAAATGGGATTTGGTCAAAACACAATTATATAAGGCTCATGTCAACAAAGATTAGATTTTGTTTTTCTTTTTGAACACATTTTAAGTAGAAAACTACATAATAGCTTTCTAACTTGATATGATGCAGTGATTAGATAACTATTTATGTTTGTCAACAATACATAATGTTTGTGTATGTTTTGTCATAACTCCAAATGCCAGGAGTGAGCGGCCAGTGTGCTGTAATTAACTCAAGCTGACAAGTCATGCCCTGTCTGTAACAACACACCCCTCTTCTGAATTCTACACCCTCACTTACAGTACAGAAACTACCGCAAAAGAGATAGGCAGTGTCCATGTGACTTGATGAGGAGGAAGAATTGAGGAAATGATGACTTGCTATTCTTTTGATAGAGACCAAAAGTGGAAAATATCATACTGCCTTTTTAGCTTACAGTTGACAAGTGAATTTGACAAGCCTTTGCTCTAACACACCACAAGATGATGCATGTTTTATTCAGTGATGATCAGCCTCTCAGTACTTACAGCAGGGGTCATTGTGTGTTTGTTACAAATATGTTTGTAGAATCTGTTTATCAAAATTGGTAAATAGTTTGATTTGAAAAAATCGCCATTACTTTCATTGTGATCTTAAATAGACACAGAATCTCTGACCTTCATATGACACGCATTGGACATGCGCCTCTGTGGAAAAGCACTGGTCCTGTGTAGCATAATGCAGCTCTGTGTAGCTGACTGGGTAGTGCACACTGTTGACAACACCAGCATTTGTGGTTTGATTCCATTTGAAACATGTCAGCAATCCATGTTGTTTTAGGAGGACTGTGTTAAAGCATCCAGTAATGTAATGTCCCTCCTTTGTCCTGGAAGAAAAACTGTGGTGTGATGGAATGATTTTGGACAATAAGCACCTTGCTCATGCTGCTAACCTTGCAGGTGGTCCAGGCATTTGTGAGCAAATTGGACTATGCTTGGATGGTAGTAGAGCAAGCATTCACTGACTGAAACCAGTCACTGAAGTGGAACATATGTGCAAACAAAGCACAGCAGTAAAAGAGTGAGTATGAATCCTAAAAAGCCATCTTTTGAGCTCTGCCTCTACGATTTGTGTCCCAGCGTGCCTTCCCGTGCAGCCCTCTGTAAAGCTGCAGTGGCCCAACCGAACTTGCTCTGATCCAGACAGACAGTCCGTCAGACTAATCTGCAGCTGAGACCTTCGCCTGTCAAACTGGATTTAGCTCTAGTGTTAGGCCAGGCCATTGTAGAGCTGCTCTGCACTCTGCAGGCAATGTATTCTCATCCACGTACATCCCACTGAAGTACAGGAAAGACGTTAGTACAGCAAATGACCTCATCTGGAATTTCAGCCAAGTCTGTCACTCAACCCACTGGAGAGGGACTGGAAATGACTGCAAAAAATCATCATCATGGCCCAGTTAACCAGTGTTCCTGTGACAGTACAGTAAAAGCTGTATTATGATTAAATTGTTTTCAAATATGCAGCTCTAGTTCAAGCTTTATCTTGCAATATAGCAGCCACGTCTTCTGCTTAGTTTTACTTTTTATATTTTTCTATATCCTCCCTGTGTTGAAGTTTGTCTCCATAATTCACTTGTTTTGTCTTACCCTCTCCTCTACTAAATCTACTGATTATGATGTATGCATAGGCTTAATTTGTGATTGTTATGACATCACCCTCCATTACAAACTATTCTGTCAGACAGAATCAGATGTCAGAGATGTACCAGTTCACACAGGTTTTGATCGTGTGGTTCTTGAATGTCAGATAATGTGTACACATGTGTACACACATGCGCATGCACATCTTCAGCAGTCCCAGCAGTCCCTTTCCCAAAATAAACCTCAGAGTGAGACTGTGAGTCACAGTGGATTAGGTTTGCAATTCGGATCACACACTGTGCTTCATCATCCATGGCAGTGTCTGCTGGCGCTGTCTGTTCTTTGAGTGTCAAAAGCTACTCACGGCAGTTTGGGCGTTGCTTTTCTTTCCTGTTTGTTTGTTTGTTTGTTTTTGTAAGTTGCTGGTTGTGTTGGTATATCTGACTTAGTGGACATGTTTTGACACGATCTTGACGTTTGAGTTGCTGCACAGTGTGTTTGTGACCATGGGAACTAGATTAGAGAGAACAGAGCTCACTTTGTGTGGCTCCAACACGGAGCTCATTCACAAGGTTTTGCCTTCTTGAGAGTTCCGCATGGTCTCCACAAGCTCTCACCAGGGTCATGGTGTTTTTTTCCACCATACTGTTATTGTACTACTACGCACTTGTGTCAGCATATGCTTGCTTATGCACACAACCACACTTTTACCCCAGAACACCTCAGACATTTTCCACTTTTATGTTTACTGCGGATGTTTACTGCTGAGAGGTCTGGTTTTAGTTCCCTGCTCCAGGCATTTCAAAGCAGGACCTTGTAATTATGAGCCCATCACTCCTGTTTGATGCAGCCGCTTCTTCCCTTTTGTCCTGGCAGTTTTTCACATCAGGCGTCATTTACGTGTGGTTTAGGACCAATAGTGCTAACTGCTCAGCATTGCTGCCTGTCATGCTGTCAAGCCAATAATAGCTTTTTGATGGTTCATAACATATGTGGAAATAGGTCAGCAAGCTAAACACAGCACTGTCCTGTGTCTGTGAGGCTTTGACAGTTACAGTACTTCTTTATGGTCCTTATATAAAGAGAAGCAGTACTTCTTTATGGTCCTTATATAAAGAGAAGCTATGGTTTGCAGTTGTTGCTGGCTACATAACTGTACACTGATGGCCTGCATTCTCAGCCATATCTTGTTTTGAATTTTAACATATTTTTCTGTGTTGTCATTCCAGAGACTTTGACTCACTATCTAAAGAGAATGTCTACGAAAACAATCGACTGGTGAGTCCATTTTACCTTCAAAGTCAGCCATAAAATTATTAAGTCTTATGATTGCATGCAACCATAATGGGAGTGACTTCAGTGTATTTGACTGCATGTGGGGAAAAGAGCATTCAGGATCATAAGAAAAGTTCCAGAGACAACGAAAAGAGGATTTCAAGTGCAAAAGTGCTGAATTTGCAGCTTATTATAAGTCAAAGGATTGAAACCAGCAAAGAACTTTTAAAATCATATTTCCCCTCGTCGGGTTTTTCCACACTGAGTGGAAGCCAGCAGAACACTGACGGATAAACTGGGAGTCTCCTCATTTTCAGTCTGACCTAAGCTTTGGCAGCTTTTTGCTGCTGTTTACATTCTTTTTATCCAACAGCTTTCAGGGAAGCTAGTTGATGGTAGCACCAGTAAGCTCTTTTTTGGAAGTAAATCTAGTGTTTAACTTAAGGTTGTCACGATACCAGATTATAAATACAATATTCGGTAACTCTTTCAATATCTCTGCAAAAAGAAAAAAAAGCCCTAGGTGCTCAAAATTGGGTTTTTCTTTTTTCTTTTTATAATAACGACCTGCACACAGTGCTGGTACTGATATCTGGTCCTCCTTAGTTTTAGACCAGTTGCGTTCATAATTTACTCTTTTGCTAGAAAGTTTGTATTGCACTTACGGTAACGTAATGAGTTGTCATCAACTTGAGTAATATTACCTTAACTTTTCTCCATTATGTGTGTCTGTGCAGGAATACAGGGCAAGATAGCTATGCTGGTTATTTAGTTTTAACATTTAGTGTCTCTACCAATGCATTTTACCAACATTATAGTGGTACAATATCATCATGAAATACAGAGAGAATTGAGTTATTGAGCTGAATACACCTTGTAGCAGAAATGTTAGAATTTACAGCACTGCATACTGTAGAAAGAGAAAATGAAACATCAATAGTTTCAAAAGACATTTCCAAGCTAAAGCAATATTGGCATTTTCCACAGAGACAGCAGAGTGGCATTTTGATTGATTTGGGTTCAGTTCCACTTTGCCCACGTGCTGCATTCATTGGCTGGATATTTCAACGTTGCGTGACTGCCAGCAACTGTGTCCGTGTTATGTAATCTTAACCGGTCGTATTGGAATTTTTCATTAGACTGATGGTGATCCTCAACGGACAAAACATTATATCATAAGCAAATGATTGAGGGTTTGGCAGCAGGCTGGATTATTCAAGGCATCAAGTATGTGCTGATTGATGAACTTTGCCAAGCTTTTGAGAACATTATTCTGTCAGTTTTCTTTGTGTTTTTCACTGAGGCAAATAACTCAATTTCTGCAAATACTCAGATTAAGGGTTCAGTTTAAGTAAAACATTTTAATCGGCACTCAACTTCCTGAACTAAACATATTTTCACCCTTCATGGCATCGAGCCATGCTCATAGTTTTGGTTTTATCATATCAGGTATGAGTCTCTGTGATTTCTTATGCCAGACCAGAACAATGAAGGTCAAGAGACTTTTGTTTGTGCAGCTCGAAACAGACTAATATTTGATAGCTAACAGCATTTTCCATAAAGTCTGTCCAGGTTTCTCAGGCTGATCCGCTGACCTCACTGTCAACAGTTTCCATTGCTGCCACTTGATACCATAGATATATTCACGCCATAATAGTCCCAAACACCGAGGGAAAACAGACCAAAACGCCACCATCAGTTTAAATAATAATAATAGGGAATAGACGACAAATGATACGTGTCAGATAACCGCCTTTGTAAATAATTGGCAGTAATTATTATAATTTATTATTGGTATGCATGTAAACACACTGCATGCAGTTTACTCATCTACGACGTCTGCCTCCCTTTTCTGTCTTTGCTACATTGTAGGCATTTGAAGTGGCAGAGACACAGCTGGGGATTCCTGCCCTGTTGGACCCAGAAGACATGGTGTCCATGAAAGTGCCTGACCGTCTCAGCATCATCACATACGTCTCCCAGTACTACAACTTCTTCAACAACAAGTCTCAAGGTATGGACAGTAAATTCACTTGGATTTCACTTAAAACAGAAACATAAAAGACATATAATCCTTTAAGATTAATGTTGTTCATGATTTTTGTTTTTTTTTTTACTTGATGATATTGATTTATGGAAAATAAGAATTTTTGTGATCCAGTTATAAGGAGCAACCTGTATAACCTGTGGGTGTGACAGCAGCTTACATAATTACTTTATATCATTGACTGAATGCTTCCTTTTCCACAGCAAACCCCCCTTGCATGAAAAGACACAGTACTGCTGGTCACCACGAGCTAGCTCAGAAAAGACCCCCAACCCCTTTGGAAGACAAAGTGGCTGAGGTGAGAACAAGACTTGGCACCTGGAGAAGGTGTAGAGACAAACAGGAATTACCTTGTGCATGTGTTGATATCATATTGTTTTTTACAAAAGGCCACAAATAATACCTGTAAAAACTGAAAGAACAACATTATTTTTGCACAATTTTCTGCTGAAGCTGCATGTTAACAGCTGTATTTTTTAAAGAAATGTTTAGTTTATAGTGTCTTTTGGATGCTTGGATATGCACACTGAATCCTTCATGTTTTTTTGGTCATATACTGGTTTATTTGAAGCCTTGGATTATTAAAGTATAATACTGCATGTTCTGTTTGGAGGCATTAGGTCATCATATCTGTACAATACAAATCCTATCCTGTCCGTGCAGTACAACAATGTACAATATCCACATAAGTACTCTGTAATTACTACTTCCTTGTGTGGGCTTTGTGTTGCACAGCAGGGAAAAAGCAAAGTGACAGAGGTAGAGTCTGTAAAGACAGCCTCTGTATCCTGTCTCTCTTTTCTTTCGCAACGCCGTCAACTTCTTTCCTCCATCCCCATACTCCTATGTACTGGCATGTTCCTCCTCAACTCTCACCCCACCCCTCCCTCTTCAGATGGAAATCCATGCCACTCCCTCCTCTTCCTGCTCTTCTTCCTCCTCACATCTGATCCCCCTTCCACTCGCAGGTCCTGAGCCTAGGCAGTAGAATGGGGTTAGGGGTGGGTTAGGAGGTGCAAGCCAAACAGTTAGGTCAGTCTTTTCTAACCATCTTGTGTAATATACAAGACTAACAATAGAAACTATCTTAACAGTGTGTGCCAAGTTTTGAAAATGCTGCTGCTAACTCCCTTTTTTACTCAACACAAATAAAAAGCCAAAAAGAAAATCAAATGCCTCAACACAAAATACCAATCTTAAATATCAATCATATCCCCAATATGTGACTCCCTTGGGCACTAACCCAGGCTGTTTGGATTTTGTTACTAATAAAACCTTTTTCATCATGACAGATTTTTTTTTGTATCAATCAAATGTTGTTTTACACTGAAAAAGAAAACCATGTGAATCCATGAACAGTAGATGTAGTTAGCTTAACAGAATGAACGATCCACATCCTGAAATCCTGACTCCGTGTTTGATCTCCCCCCCTCCCCATTACTCTCCATCTTCCCCCCCTTCCCCTGTCTCCTCCCTGTCACCTCCCTGTGAACTACGTCCTGGTCGCTTTCACTAGCTGAGCCAGCCCGTGCAGACAGGTGTAGAAGGGCTTGTGGCAGTCAGGTGCAGCACGCTCAGCAGCACCTGCGCCGCCTGCCAGAAGCACGTCCACCTGGTGCAGAGGTTTCTGGTGGATGGCAAGCTCTACCATCGCAACTGCTTCAGGTAAATACTGCAGCTACGCCTACTATGTCTACCTGTGTCTGCAGTGCAATGAAAACATGTGTTCTTTTGAGTTTGTAAACTCAAATTGTTTTTATAAAAGAAGTCAGAATATAAATGATCCTTTTTCCATTATGACATTAATTACATGGTCAGTATTTCACCAGTTTGTCCTTGTAATGTGAACTAGCCGCAGCATGAAATGCTTGGTTTGCATTGTCAGTGTATGTCATGTCTCTGCATCCGTCACTAACAATGAGAACAACTATATAGAGATCTAACTGCTGACTGTCAATACATTGCATGGCTGTTTCTGAAAAAAATGTCAATGACAATCTCCCTCACTGTCCTCCTGTGTCGTTGTTGTCTCAGGTGCACAGAGTGTCACAGCACTTTGCTTCCTGGATCCTACAGATCAAGAAGCAACTCTGGGGCGTTGGTCTGTACACATCACCTTACAAAGCACATTTCGGCCAATCAGAACGGCAGGCCAGATCTCAGCGAGAGACCAGTGGTAGTTCAGTCCGCAAGAATTGGTCGTAGCCCGGTTCCTCATGTGTCACCTGAGAGAGACCAGGCAGAGACTCCTCCAGTAAGCCAAACAAATGATACCGACATGCCTTCCAATGACCCTGTCTCACTCACTGTAGTTACAGCAAATAAAGCAGACTCTTTGGAAAAAGCAAAAGACATGGATGGCGGTGTAGAGACAGAGGAGACACCACGATCATGTTCTCCTCCCAATCCTTTTGATGAGAGCGATGAAGAGGAAGAGAAGGAGGAAGATATTAAAACACCTGCCATATTAACAGCTAATGGGGACCTCCCTTCTACACCTGTCACTCATCATGAAGGTGCCAGTCGGCCGGTACCAGCACCCCGCAGGGTTTCTGAACCGACTCCGCCTCCTCGCCCTGCCCCTCGAGTTCGGCTACTCCGTACTGCAGACGGTACAGTCGGTGCCTTCTCACTGCAGAATATAGATGATTATAGATGAAAACAGGATCTCTTGATATTCATCCTCACATTTTCCTTAAAATCATAGGTGAAAACCAGAAGCCTCCGACTCCTCCCAAACCTCGAGAAAGATCACAGTCCCCTGGAAGGTAGGTGTTCTCCTGTTCAAAACCTCTTTTTCTGTCCATTGCCACTCTTTCATCTTCCTTAATCATATCATCACAGTCTCTCTCCCTTCACAGCATGTCCTGTACATGTTTTCCCCTTCATGCATCCATTTGACTGTGTTTTGTTGTCTTCCCCTCTGTGACCACCCCCCATCCCTGTCTGTGTATGTCACTGTCTAGCCTATCCAGTGGCACCCATAAACCCAAAGACCCACCTTGGCTCGCCCTGGTCCAGTCAGAATCCAAGAAGAAGAAAGCTCCTGCCCCTCCCCCTGTTGGACTGGCAACACCTCCCAATACAGGTTCTCTGTCCTCTCTCAAAGGGGAGGGCTCCAGACCCAGCACACCCCCTCCACCCTCCAACCCATTTGACGAGGAGGATGATGATGATGATGACGAAAATACAGTGGCAGAGGAACAGGAGGGGAGTGAAGGAAGTGCAATTCCACCCACAGTTGTGGCAAGTCACCCATGGTACAGCATCACTCGGGCAGCAGATGCGACAGGTGCGGACACTCCCCCTAGTGGAGGAAGCTCGTCCCGCTCTGCCAGCCCGGGGAGCACCACGAGGAAGAAGCGACGGGCACCTCGTGCTCCACAGCCGCCCACAGGTACCCAAAATCAGTTCAATCAGCACTGAAGTTTTCGACTTGCGCTGTCATCGTGTTGTATCTAGCTGGTTGTCATTTTATAAAGACTATACATTTCACTCTAGCACTTATTGTGATATCACCTCACCTGCAGGTCTGTAAAGCTGGAACACATACATGCCCATATAAAATTGCCCTTCAGGTGGTTTGGTAACAATTTGTGCACAGAGTTTGCTCTTGCTGTAATTCCCTTCATGTTAATAAAGAGCAGTATTTGGACATTTATGAGAACACAGTTCTCTTACTGGCAGAATTTGAGTAGGCGGGTACTACGAAATAATCTATGAAACTACGAGTTTCAGTGCTGCCTTTCTTGATATGTCTTGTAAAAGTGTTTTGCCATTTTCAAACATATTTTCAATTGATTGAATCAAATGTACGTGGACAAATGAAGGTCAACATGAAGTTTAGCTTAATTTTTGGATCACTAACCTTGGTCTACAGCAAGCCAGATTTTTTTTTTCTTTTTTTTTTTTCCTTTTTTTTTTTTAACTGTACTGGTTTTGCAAAGTGTAATCTTGCCTCTGTATTCTTGAGGCTCTGCATTATGTGCTAACACTCTGAGGTGAGGCACTTGGTGTTTTGACAACTCTACAATTAGTCAGCCACATCCTGTAGAGTGTTTTTGACCCGTTGTGCTGGGTAACAATCTTTTTTTCATCCACTACATTAGTCTTCTTAGGTCAACCAGGTCATTCTTGTCTGGTGAGTCCAGTTGATACTTAAGACATTATTTTGGCTCAGTTTTTTCAGCTCTGTGATAGACATTCAGCTTCAGTGACAGTACCACTTCCTTCCTTGTTTAGAGACAACAACACCACAAATGCAAAAGTCACACCTTGAATCAGCTTATCAGCTTTACTTTCTCTTTTGTACTACACCGGTCCCTTCAAACGTTGACTTACATTTTACAGAGGTAAAGGGCTCCGACTCTTAAACCGGATTCAGACATCTTGAATTTAAAATATAAGTTGAATTGGAGTACAGAGAGTGTGATGTACATAGATGTTAATGATTTTTGTTCTTTTCCCCATCCTCTCTCCACTTCACTCTGTCCCAACTGCTTTGATTCCTTTTTCATTTCTCCTGTCTTTGCTGTTTGTTTTTTACTAAACCTTCTTTCTTATTCAGTTCTTCCTCACTCTCAGCCCTCCTCTTGCTCTCCCTCTCCAGCTCTTAGCACAGACAGTCTGTCTTCTGGCTCAGACCACAGCTCCTCCCAGCCCTCATTGGGTGGTGCTGCCAGCAGCGACCAGCAACACACCTTCACCAAAAGTGTCTCAGAGCCTTCCATCTGTTCACCATGCGACTCTGCGACCTCTCCTTCCTCCTCCGAGCATCTGGTTCACCCCTCCCAAAGCCCCTACCCTTCTCCAATGCCATCAAATGCCACCTCAGCTCCAGCCACTCCACAGACCAGTCGCAACTTAGAGACCAAAGGAGCCGGAGCCCCTCCACCACGACCGCCAACAACTCCCAGCCCATTGGCCTCAGGAGCCATCCAGTCACACAATAAGGTAATAGGCCCACCCTCAAATAAAGAAATATAAAACAATATATCTTGCACATCATATTCCAGCTGCATACTCATTCTTATTTTAGCGCATCTGTAAGGAGAACCCATTCAACAGGAAAGCCTCTCCCTCCCCTGCTAAATCCAAAACCAGACCACCAAAAGGGCCTCGTCCTGCCAGGCCCCCTGCCCCCGGGCACGGCTTCCCTCTGATCAAACGCAAGGTACAAAACCTAAAGGAAATGTACATTTTACATTTCAGCACTGAAAAAAATGCATAAAACGGATATTTCCATTTCTACGTCAAACACATATGGAAGTATTCAAATGATCCAAACATCCATCCAGGTTCAGTCAGACCAGTACATCCCGGTAGAGGACATCCACGGGGAAATGAGTCAGCTGGAAAAGGAGCTGGATGAGCTGGAGCAGAGGGGAGTGGAGCTGGAGAAGAAGTTGAGAGACAACCCTAATGGTAACACATTATATGAACTGTAATGCATCACGAAAGTGTAGAAAAAATTATCACAAAAAAACAGAGGAGAAAAAGCAATATGACTTTACCTGAGAGAACAATACAGCAACACCACAACAGAAACATGATAAATATGTCTTTACGTTCTTCTTTTGTGTTTTCAGATGAGGATGAGGAGCACCTGTTGGTGGAGTGGTTCACTCTCATCCATGAGAAACACCTTTTAGTACGACGAGAAGCTGAGCTAGTCTACACGTAAGTAAAACATTAGACTCGGTGCCAGTCAGGCCTGGACAGTGTCCAGAGAATCAGGTCTGCTCATTGTCCAGAGTCTCCTGCTCACTCATGTGGGCACACAACATCGTTTGGATATTTGCATTCACACACACAGCTCTTGTGGATGATGTCTGGAAATTTTCACCCTAACAATGCAGGTGTGAAAGGGGCTTTAATGTGAGTTGTGCTCAGTAATAGCAGGCTTATTCAGACTTATGAGTCAAGTTTCTGCATTTCAAGATTTTTTTATTCATTTATTTGTTTATTTTTTTTTACCAGAGTCTGGGGCCAAACAGTCAAACATGACCAGTCATTTACAGAAGATGAGATGTTATAGGCAGCCTTCCTTTATTGAGGCTCATTATGGTTTTACATAAACACATTATGTACAGCAGTAAATTGGAGGTTATCAGTGTGTAATTACTGTGTGAATGTTCCTCACTGCAGAGCGAAGCAGCAGAACCTGGAAGAGAGGCAAGCTGACGTGGAGTATGAGCTGAGGTGTCTTCTCAACAAACCAGGTGTGTTTGGCTTTACCACATTCACAAAGCTTAAAGAGTCAAATTCATTGTCTGTGTGTAACGCCTGACTCAGGTTACACAGCACATTACTGCAACCAAAAACACAAATTATATCATCAAAGAACCAGTGCTTTTTTAAAATCTTTTTATCCATAACCAAACAATATACATGGGTCCAGTTCAACACTGATCAACAGATGACTCTCTCACTCTCAGAGAAAGACTGGACGGAGGAGGACAAGAGTCGGGAGCAGGAGTTAATGGCTGAGCTTGTTACTATCATTGATCAGCGCAACCAAATTGTGAACAGCATGGACCAGGACAGACAGAGGTAATCAGTGACTGGCAGTGAACTGTGTGTGTGATCTGTAAACTGAGACAGTTATTGACCAGCGATACTTTGCAACAAACAAAAATCTAACAGTCACTCTGTCACAGGGAAGAGGAGGAGGATGAACTTATTGGTGCCATGCTGAAGAAAAAAGGTAGGATGAATTTAATTTTAGCAGGTTAAAGATTCTTTAGGGTGTTCAGGAAGCAAAATATTGAAGTCACATCTCTCGCCTTTGTGAATTTTAATGTAATTTTCATTGGTTTCATCCTCAGACTTCCACAAGGATCAAGAGGGTGAGCAGCATCAGAAGAAAAAAGGAGCAAAGTTCAAACCCATAAAAGTGCTCAAGAGGCTGAGCCATAAAGGTGAACCAGGCAAGAGTCCCCGCAAGGAGAAAACGCCATAGAAAGGACAGATTCTCCTCCAAGAGGATTTAGACAATTTTAACCAGACTAAGGAAAATGAAAACAGGATGTGAGGAAAGAAGTGCATCAGGTCAAGGAGATGACAAAGTCTTCTTTGACCGTGCCATTAATGGTCCCTGCTCACATTTTACTTCTCTGACTATTTTGAGTTGTGTTTTAAAGTGTAAAAACCCAACCGCTTTAAGAGCTGACATGTGAACTCTCTGACCTTTCAAACTAGTGAGGAGTAGTGTAGGTTTCTAAATTATCGCATTGATTTGTTGTATGTTCCTTTGTTGTCCTTGCATTGCACAGAGACTCTGTAGGCTTTCATCAAGGCTCAACAAAGCTGTGTTTAGTCAGTTCATTTTGAATGAAGCTTTTGGATGCCAACTGATTCCTGATAGCTATGAGTTTTTAACATGTTTTCACTCTGCTCCAGACTTACACTCCTTGGATACCCGTCTTCTCTGTGTTTTGATTCCAAAGTTCAGTAGATTGATACCTGAGATGGTTTCAGGATGTGTTTGGTTTGACCCTGTGGTACTAGTGAAAGGAATTTTTTTTTTTTTTTTTTTTTTTTTAGATGAACTCTGCTTTAAATTTTGCAACATCTATCCTCGAAACAATCAGTCAACAATGGATTCCCAAGCTCTTTTAGCTGCTATGTTATGACAGTTTGTGGTTTCCTTGTTTTTAATTTCTTGTGAGAGAGTGATAGTTTGTTGTCATTTGTGTAAATGCATATCATCACAGACATTTAGGATGAACATAGATACTGTAAGGGTGTAAATGTGAGGTCTGGAGGAGAGTGTTATATAAATTTCTGATTGAAATTCTGTTAGAAAATGTATTGTGTTATCAAAGGTCCTACATGCAATAATGTATATTACAAAAGACAGTCACTCAGTATTCTATTAACTGTAGCAAAATACCAGTTTTAAACAGTTTTAACCATTGGGAAACTCTGAATATGCAATCATTAATTTATATTTTACTATGCCTTTGTGTATGTTTCCATTTTTTGCCTTAAAACATGTTAATATTGTTTGTATGAGTGCCATAGTGGATGAGTCTCATGTGTTTGAGCTAATATAAATGTCAGTATGTTTACTCATTTTGTTCCCATAGATTGTTCACCTGTTCACCATTTTAAATGGTTATCTTTGTTGTGTGTGTTTCTGTTCTGTGCCTGTCCTCCTGTCCAGCTGAAACCAAGGGCTTCTGTAGAGTCACATTTTGGTTAGCTATTACATTGTCCTGAAACAGCAGCAGGATTATGAAATATACTGACATTGGAAGGTAGAGGAATAAAATAACTTATTGCAAGTAGCTAATGTTTCTGTGGATTTAATGCTTTCACCACCTGACATCACAGTTTTGTCTTCACTACTGATATAAATGGTGCAGAGAGCAGTCTGTCAGCTGTAACCTGTTTCCAGACATCATGACCACACTCACTATATCAAGTTTGACTTAACCCTTTCTTGTCTGTAATTTGTCTGATTTTGAAATTCTTTTGCTTGCAGTTGATTTCCAAGTCATCTCCAAGAGTTCAGTCAGTGGCAGTGAGTCTCCTCTCCTCCTGCTTCTTTCAAACTCATTTCTTTCTTTCTTTGATCTGTTCTTTGGCTCCCCTGCTCCTCTCAGATGTCATTGCATCCCTCTTGGGACTTGTGGTCTTGTCCAGCAACTCCAGTTCTCGAATTTTCTGTTATTGAAAGTTGTGACAGCACAGGTTTAAGTGCAAGTGTATTTGACACAGACTACTTAATACTCTGTCAGTTTGTATGAAATGCATTAACACTTTATTTGAAGGTGTACGCATAAGACTGACATGTCACTGATACCATGACATGAGACCTCTTAAGAACATGAAGGAATCTTTATGAATGTTTATGACACGATTCTGTTAATAATGACATAAATGACCCAGTGACACTTGATGGCAATGGTCATAAACATTAATAAAGACTCCCTCATGCATGTGGCAGCTGTCTTAGTGGTATGTGAACATAATTTCTTGAATACAGAGTAACACTAATGCAAGTTTAAGAGTTTATTTACATTGCTATTGATCTGTCTGTTTAAAACCACATTAACATTCCTAACAATAAATAAGGCTGAAACATCTATTTTACCAAAGCTTTTTCCAAGACCCATAACACAATCAAATTTAGGCCAATATTGTACACCTCCAGTTCCAAAACAGATGGGACCCTGTATAAAACTTGATATCATTTATACACTCATGTACTTTACAAAGTGATGAAACTCACCACAATTATGATAGTATCATCTGTTACCAACCAACCTGTTTTACCTTTTGAGCAGTACACAGCTTTCTCAGTCTTTTTGTTGTCACAATTTGTTAAAAATGTGTTGCTGGCACAAGATTCACTATAAACATATATGTACAAATTTCATGAGGTAAAACATTAAATATATGGTCCTCTTCACATTATTTTTTTTAATGTTTCCAACACCGTCCCAGCTCTTTTGATATCAGGGCTATAAGTCATTTCTTGCTTACCTGTGAAATCTCTGTGTTGATGATGTTGATGTACCGCTTCTCCTGGCCCAGAGAGGCCATATCTGCCAGAAACAGTCTTCGCTCCTCTATCTCATTCAAAACTGCAAAAGAAACAAACAGGTTAATATTAGACTTATTTGAAGGATGCGGTATATATTTAGCCAAGCAGAGTGTGACAGCATAGTTTGATTTGGACTGAAGTTATCTGAAGCAGACTCAGACACCACAGAATCAGATATGATAACAACTTCTTGTTCTCATAGACAAAGCATCTTAAGTCACATGTGGTGTGTTTTCTGAGAACGTTTCCTCTCTGTTACAGCAGTTTGTGTGCAGTCAGCATCACCTTCTTGATACCGGTCTATCTCCTCTACCACTCCTGGGCTGCCATGACCAGCAACATTTTGGGAAGATGCAAGTGTGGGTTCTTCTTGTCCCGTTGCCAAAATATTTTGAAGCCTCCTCTTCTCTTTCTCCAAGTCTCCTAGGGTGGGACAGAGAAAAAACAAGATACCAATTTCTCAGGGGATCTAGAAAATAAAACAAAAAAGGCCTACCAGATTTAGAAATGAGTGCCCTTTGGTATATTTCCATTGTTTGCAGTCAAGGCCTGTCAAAACACAAATACAGTTTTAACTTAACGCCATCAGCATCAAAAACATACTTAAAGGACCAGGACGGAACTTTTCTCTGACGTAGCTGTTCCCAGAACGACAAGATTCAGCGCTGCGTCTCTGAGGCTTCGCTGGCAGGACTTTCTGGACAGATTTACTGGCTTTAGGCTGAATGGAAGAAGCTGGTGATGTGGAGTCAAAGGTCAGGGGTAAAGATGCCCCGTCTGTGGGGGAAAGTTAAAAAAAAAAGTTTTTAGTGGGGCAAAACAAAATATAGTGATTCTAAAAGTCTGAAATACTGTGTTGAGGGAATAGTGCAGCAACAAGGACAATTCAGAGTACCTACACTGAGCAATTATTCATTTCAATTACTGCACTGCGAATGTATGTGTTAAGTGTCCAGTGTGGTGGTTGGAAAACGCAGAGAGAAGCCATGACATGATATCTGGATTTTTAACTCTATGTTGTACACTGATTTGTACAATAACAGAATTTACCACAAATTTATCACAAATATTCCCAACAAAATATAAACATCAATACTTGATAGCTGTATCGCAATATACCGATACTAACAATAACCACAATACAAAATGTAATACTCATATCATGTTAATTAGACACATATGATAATATTGTGTATATAATCCAGCACAGATGTTCGGCCTTGTGCATCTTCTGTCACTTCATCTGGCTGCCTTTTCATTCATTCATTCATTATTTATTAACTGCAATTATCCTTTTTGTACAATTTCATACAGTTATGGTTGCAGATGCTCTCTCCACCTGCCCATACTAATATTTGGAGTGTGATTAATTTGCCAAAAAAGATTTTCTGATTTTCTATAAATATCACCATCAAGATATTATTATATTTTGGCCACAATGATTGTGTAGTGAAAATCAAATATTGTGGCAGTGCTTATACTTGATGTCTGTGTATAATACAGTTTTATCACACAAATCGCAACCATAGTGCACTCCCAACCACTCACCCAAACCTCTGAGACTTACTCTTGAGGCATTCGTTTATCTGTTTTCTCTGGAGGTTGGTGAGCCTTGATTCCTGCATCATTACTGAGCACCAGGAGAGAGAATGATTAGAATTTCAAAAACAGGCATGTTCCTCAACATACACACATCGTCACCTGCTTCATGTGTGTTGTTCATCAACAACAGAATATTGTCAAGTGCATCATCTCACATCTCAGCATATCCTGCGTCTCCTTGCTGTACTTGGTGGCTCTGGGGTTGTTCCACACTCCGCCTCCAACTCTGCTCTGTGGGGAGGACGCCTCCATCTGGAGGAGACACACAAAACTCAATATGTGTGATACTGAAAAAACACAGAGAGCGAGAGGCTGCGGTGACAATGTCATTTATGGACATCTCAGGAGCTCCTCCACATTGAAAGACTTACAACTCTCAGATTGGTAGAAAATAAGTTTAAAAACAAGTGATATTTATTTAAATTGTGTGACATGGGGAGATTTTTCAATTCACAAATGTCAGGCAAACATACAAATAAAACGATTTAATATTTGCATGTAATATTATGTCACATAAATAATAGTAATAATAGCAGTAATAACAGTAGTAATAATAGCAATGAGAAAGTTCCTAAACTTGTACATAATGACTTTGTCATTCAAAATCACAATGTAGCTTAACTAAACATTAGCTATATTAAGCTAGTGCCCTTGCTGCTAGGTGGCTAACAGTATCAGTTACGTCAGAAGGGTAAGAAGATAGTTGACTCCACATGAAAAAACAACGTATGAAAAAACGTATGACAGAACTTTGACTTAAGGAAAAAAAACTTAACTCACTTAAGTTTAATTTCTTCTCTTGTCACAAGTCAACATTTAGCATTAACACTGGCTAATGTTTGTTGTCAGACTCGTGTGCTAACACCAGCGTCCTCTCCAGTACAACAGACTGTTGCTGTAGCAACCAAGTAACGCCAAGCACTTCCATGCTGAAGCCAACGTCATGAAGCTTTCTTCCTTTTTATTTTCCTTGGCTAAAGTAGCCTATTAATAGCACTTTTCCTCCTAACTACAGATCTTTTCAAAGCATGTTTCACTGTAATACCTACTCATCCGAAACACTGAACGTTCTTCTTTTATTTTTTAACTTTGACACGGGACATTGACATTATATGGCCTCTAGATGGAGACAAAGTCGGTTTTGTTTTAGTATTAAAACTACTGATATATTTCCCTGTTCATCTACAAAAGACCATTTTCCTCACAGGAATCATTATATATTCATGTCACAAAGCTCATAAGGAAAAATATGAGAAAAAATATTAAAAGAATTTCTGTGTGGAACGAAGGTGATCACCTGAAAATAGAGCAGACACTCAATATAGAGACAAGAGACCCTAGTCCCTCATATTAACACAGGAATGATAAAGCTCTGTATGCAAAGCCTTAAAAATGTTTTATTTCGTTACTTTATTCTAAGTGATTTTATAAGCATTTATGGTATTTATTTGTCTTATTGAATTATACACGTCTTTCTGAATTATACACAGTATGACTACGTGCAGTCATGTAGACACATTACACATTATCTCTTCATCGTTTTTGTCTCTTATGATAACGTTATTCAAATTCACAAGTTCAAAACTGAACCAAAACTTTATGTGATGTGTTCCAGGCTGTGATGGGGCTGTTTTGTGAAACTGACCACAGCAGTTTTCAGTTTGTGCACTGTATGTCTTCTGTTGTCGTCACTCTGAAGCAAAGAGCGAGTCTTTATCAGCGATGGGCTCGTCATCAGAGATCAGCAGCAGTCAGGAGTCTATTATCTCTGGGAATACAGCAGCCTGCCTCTGCCTCATGTCAGCAGATAAACAGCAGCCAGACTATAATCACCTTTCACACACAGGTCTTCTCAGAAGTCAGAGCCACATGTCCTCACTGCAAAGACAGAGACTGACCTGTACGAGTGCGTTACTGAACTAAACTGACTTTAAAAAATCACAAGTATTAATTCAACAAAGGGGATAAACTTTCAGTTACATACTTAGAAACAGAAACGTGAACTGTCCTGCATGATGGTGTGTTTCTGTATAAGTGGTACCAGTATGCCTACCCGTTAGCTTTTATTTACTAATATTTTGTGTATTATGCATCCATATTCCATTTCTGTTAAGTTGATCTGTAATAAATGATCAACAATAAATCCATAAAAATCTTTGTGATGTCAATTTAATTAATTAATTTATTTATTTAGACATGTTATTCACTACACAGCAACACGCTCTGCACTCTGTGCCAAAGCATGTTTTATTAGATAGTGGCCAGACATGACCTGTTTACTGCTGAATGACTCTGCAGTGGTGCTGCAGTGTTCATTTTTTTTTAATGATCATTTTTATGTAGTGACTAATGACTCAGCTTACTTAACATTTGGATTATAACTTGTAATTTATTGTTGTACCCTGATATATTTTGTTATTTTTCATTTTTTTATATTAGTTTCTTGTTTAATCATGAGGGAATTACCCAATGTCACAATTTATGGTTCATTTTATTGTACATAAAACTGAGTTTAACCCTTCCTTCTTGTTTTATCTCAGAAAAGCCCTCACCTGATTGTATGATTAAGTTTAGGTCCTGGTGTGTGAAAATATGTCAGAAATTGCACTCATAACAATATTAAAGTTGTATTTTAATTTGAGGCGACTTTTTACAGAACCTTTTTATTTATTTTGTTTTATTGTGTAAACGTATTTTAAATGTTGCTCTAATGCATTTCTCCTTTTTCATTTTTTCTGTGCTTACTAAGCGAAGTAGCATCAATGCATAAAACTTTAACTTTGAGGTCATCTCATAAGATTCATAAAATGTTCACTTACTTTCAAATATGTTGTTGACCATATGAAGAAAAGTGATTCAGTAAAGTACCCATACATTTAAAAGATGATTTGATCTTACCATTAACATTACATTAATATTTAGTTATTGGTCTGGATGTAAGAATGATGCTTTACATAAGCTAATGTTTCCTGTGAAATGACAGCTCTGTGCTCATCAGTTTTTGCTCTGAAACCCACAGAACAGGAAGATGCTGAGTTTGAGGCGAGATAGTAGAGTTTTATAGTGACTGTAAATGAAGAATCTCAAGGGATATAGAAAAGGAGCCGGCTAAGGAGCTCTCACTTACGCTCCACCTCCTAACGGTCAAAACCTACATGAAAAAGAGAGATTTGAAGTTAGACTTGCAGCTGACAGAGATAGACAAGAGAGAGGAGGGAGAGATAGCAGGGGAGGACTGAAGAAAATGAGACAGCTTTAAGAACCTGTTTCTGCAGCCTTTTCGGGCTGAGGGGACTGTAACTGGGATGAGCGGCCTGGTGAGCTGGGCCTTGACTTTTTGTTAGCTGAGTGTGAGATGGTCATGTGAGAAATAAAAAGAGAGAAAAAGCAAACAAAAAAAAAGAAAAGAAAAGAAACTTCCCTTTTGTTGCTACCTCAGTCGCCGTCATATCAAAAGTGCTTGATGGCTGTTACGCAGGCTGTGCTCCCTTCCTTCAGCTCCTTCTCCAACCTCTCTCACGCCACCGACAATATGAAAGTAAGTATCGAGCTCACTTAACTCATTTGATTCATACACTGTGACAAGAAACAAAACCTGATTTGAATAGTGTCTGGTTCTGCCTATTGTGTTACATGACCTGTGGACAGTTGGAATCAAAATAATAGATCTAATTCTTTTCAGAGAATATCAGGAAAATAATCTCATCCTCTGCCTTGTATGATCTATATTGTTGTGCTGATTATTTGTAAGGTCCACAGATAAATGGAGCTTTATTTCACCTAGTCTTGTACTATAATGTTGAAGTTTTACATCACACTTTACCACAGTAGTTTTTTCTTACAGGTTAGAAAAGAAGAGCAAATACAGCGTTTCTTACGTAGGTGCATCAGAGACTAGTTTCACATCCCGTAACAAAGTTCTTGAGTACCCTTGTACTTCTGCTGAAAGCGATATTAGTTGTTGTTCTGGCACAATGCGCTTCCATTTTTTTTAAAAAAAGACGCCCTGTTCATATGTTCCTTTGGAGGTTTAATGCACCTTTTGTAAGCTGCTTTGGTGTCTGCTAATGTAATGTAAAAAAAATATGCATAACATAATCTGAAAATGATCTGCAAGGAGTGAAATGTTTTATGTGCTGTTGACTTCTAAAGTTAGCTTGAATCTGATATGAGGCTTCAGCGGTCTGCCGTGTCAAGTTGATATGTTTTGAAGTTAGTCTCTATCTCTGTTTCCATAGACAGTTTTTTCTTGCTGAGACACAATGGAGGAATCTTTGTAGTATTTTTCTTTGCATACTAAAGATACAGTAAAATGGAACATACATCCTTCATCTAACTCAGACAGCTGAAGCCTCGAAGTAGCTTCAGCTGAACTCTGAGATATATTTTTACATGAAACAAGGACTGTGGATTTTGTTCCCCAATACTTTCATTGCATACAATAACACTATGGACATATGAATATTGTTTTAAGACAGACTTGAAAATTTGTTAACTTATAACTTAAAAACAGAAGCAATATACAGGAATCTGTTTTTTGTTTGTTTTTTTTGTGACATGATTTCCTTCATGATCATCACCTCTCAATGCTCTCCAACATCATCAAGGTGTGGAACACTGACAGTGGCTCTCTCCCCCTGGACTCTCGAAACAACAAACTGTCGCCCAGCAGCTCTGAGCAGCTGCAGGTCTCTCAACAAGTGACAGAGGAGCTCCTGGACGAAGACAGCCAGACTTCCTGGGACATCGAGTTCCTGCTCTCTGATTGGAGCAGCCCATCACCTGACCTCAACCCCTCTCTGGACAACAATGATCAACGGCTACTACAGCTAGACACAAACAGAGCTTACCAAGAGACGGCCATGTTTAAGGACCAACCAGGACAGGAGCATCTGCAGATGAACAATGGCAGCCTCATGGCAGACCTCCTGTCCCCTCCTGAGGCCACAACTTCGGTTCAGCCAGAGTTGTACCTCCCTGGTTATGCTGATGATCAAACCGGTCAGACTTCATTTCCTGGTCTACCCAATGTAGATCAGTTTGGCTTCACACAAGGAAGCAATGTGGAGAGGCACAGCAGAGGAAACCTCAGTAAAGTCTCATCATGTGACTTTAACCCTTACTATCCCCTGCAACACCCACCCATGATGACTTTCTCCGACAGCAGGTTTATGCCACCTCAGGTTGTGACCCCTGACCCTCGACACTACAGCTACATGCCACACTTTAACCACAACGCCAACCTTTTCTGTGACTACACCCACAGCCAGGCCAAGGGTCATCTGCCCCTTCACCAGCAGCCTCTGCTGGTTGGACCACAGCTGCCCCCTAGTGGGGTGGAGGGGAAGCGTGGGCGAAGGCCGACAGGGAAAAAAAGGCCCGCCATCCACAGCTGTGAATACCCTGGCTGCAGCAAGACCTACACCAAGAGCTCACACCTCAAAGCTCACCTTCGCACACATACAGGTACATCCCACGGTCTGTCACAATTAATCACAAGATAGGATGTCATACATTTGTCTGATATTTACTGTCTGTTTTATTGTTTACTCTTCAGGGGAAAAGCCTTACCACTGTTCATGGGAGGGCTGCAGCTGGAAATTTGCCCGCTCAGATGAACTGACACGTCACTACCGCAAGCACACAGGCCAAAAACCATATGAGTGTCTGCTGTGTCACAGGGCCTTCTCTCGCTCTGACCACCTGGCTCTGCACATGAAGAGACACGCCTGATTTGCATTTGGTTTGCACACACACACACACACACACACCACTGACCACTGCCACTTGAATAAATTAAAAGGCAGAGGAGCTTTACAGTCTACTGACTCTCATTCTGACCCACCCATAACACAGCCAACAGTAGGATGGCCTCACAAGTTATTGCATGGGAAGAGTTTGTTTGTCTGTTTTTGGTTTACTTCAAAATACAAATGAGGCTAATCTAATTCAGCGGCCCTTACCATGTGACATGAGCTCTTTTGCTTTTGTTTGTTATTCATTGGTTAAAGAGTGACCAACATGTAATGACTGCTTAAGCAATAGCACTTAAAGGAGTCCTCCGTTGATTTTTGCATTGCACTACGGACCCACAATGAACAGACAAAAATACAGAAATGAATGCAAGAGAGATAGGAGAGATATTATGGCATGGTGCCTGCATTGCCCACAATGCAATGTGACCGCTGACAGCTCTGTTAGATATTTGGGTATGTTATCGGTTTTCTAAGCTCACTTCTTTCTAACTCCACTGACACTGACCCCAGATTTAGTGCAGCTCAGCTACAAAAGGCTTTTAACAGCAGCACATACTACAACATATAAATTCACTTGTATGTGTGTTCTTCTTTAATGTGACAGGTTGTCTAGGTTCCAGTTTAACTTATGTGAACTCAAACTGATTACCTGGAAATAATTTGTGACTTTCACAATAAGACTGCCAGAGACATGGATTAGCAAAAGTGGAATATTATATCTATTTATAATACAGACACACAAATGTATTTTTTGATGACCTTACTTGATTTAACACCTTTCCTGTCCAAAACTCTAACCACAGCAGCATGTCTGACCTCAATATTCACCCTAAAATTACGTGAAGAGAACTAAGTCCAAAATCAAGATTTTGTCTTTACTCAACCAACTGCAGAAATGAAGGACAGCCAAAATGTATTCAACCTCGATGTCAAAAAATCAAACTGGACCTCTCAAAATATAAGTACTTTGGTTAGGACCAGTACAAGAACACAACTACAATGTAAAGTTAGCATGCCTTCAGCAGTACCAGATAGATAGATAGACAAACACTGTACACACTGTGCACATGCAGACAGCAAACATTAACACTAAGAAAAAACCTACCAAGAAATGTGTGTATTATGGGTCATACCGGCATACACAGCAATATATCCTGTAGGATCTCATGGCACACAGAACAAAGTCATGACTGCTTAGTAACAATGCTTAGCTGTATTACTGCTGAGACGATCTGATATCTCTATCTGATTTCTGTTAGAACTTTATTTTATCTTTGATTGTAATATTGATTGTAATGCAAACAAACCATAACTTATATGCTAAACTATTTGATTTCACAGTAAATGCAGGGTTATGTATATTTGTCATCTACCTTTATGTTTGTCTGTTTGGGGAATTTTTAATTTAAGAAAAAAACATATATGCTTTTCTCTCTCTCATCAAGCAGAATTTAAAACTGTAAATAATCTGCAGCGTTCTCAGTTGTTTGTAATCATCTAAAAATGAGCAACATATTTATTAAGATAATCTTTTTTATCAATAGAAGATACTATATTATTGTATGTTTTTATATCTCCAAAAGAGTGCTTTCGGGTCTTTTAACTATTGTTTTCATTGTCATAATTCTAATAAAGACTAATGCTGTAAAACTGTCTCTGAGTATAACTCATGTTTATTAATCATCATCAGCCATCTCTTTCATTGACAGTGGCCAAACTGAATTGAGAAATGGGCAAATACAAAGTGTAATGTCAGTCTCTGGCCTTTAGGTGGCAGTCTTCTGCTGTTATATTAACACACATGTTTGTATGCTGTTGCTAGCAGGCTGCTGGCGGTTGTTTCTAATCTGACTGAGGGTGAGGTAAGGACGAGAGTCTGCTTATGTAACTCAGTGCTCACTGATTCATCCCGATTATGTCAGATGATGGAGGTCGTCATCACATTATGGAGCCCCCCAGCACACACATAACAGCGTAACAGAGGTGCTTTTGTCTGAGGTTTGTTTACACTTAAATCTTTGGTCAGGGTTACCTTTTGTGTATGAGATATACTCCTGAGTATGAGTATATTTGAGTACACATTTTAATTCTAAACATGTTGCATCCTGCTGTTCTTAATGTTGTTGCTTTACTGATGTCATTGCCATTACAACCAGTTAAAAAAGATAATAATTCACACATCCAAAACATAAGGTTTTTCTTTTCACAGACTCTAGCTTTTCCTTATAAGGTAATCAACAATATCTCTGAATCAATCTCTCTGAACTGAAAATAATAAACAAACCTGTCACTTGTAAATGGCGCTTACACAGGGAGAGTTTAAGTTCGGGTTCATGTCATCAGAGTTATTCTGATTATGAGTCTCCAGCTTGTGAACAGTGTTCACATAAACACCCAAGTCAAAATCTCAACTGGAAACCTCTGATTTCTGATTTGAAAGGTCTAATACTAATGATTTGCTACTTACTAATATGGACATGCCTGAAAACCAAAGGGATATGGAAAACTCACACCTGCCAAAGTCTGTCAATAAATGTAATTAAAGCCAGATTTAATGTATGTATTGTTACATTTTCAATATTTTGAACTCACACACTTACACAAAAATACAAACAACTTGAGTTATCCAGTGGTTTGCAAGCCATTAACATGAAGTTTACCATCATGTCCACTGAAGCATGTTTTTGTGTCACATTATGGCATATGAAGCGTCCAGATTTTTATGGAACTTGCAACATCCTGTTTTATGGGGAGTGCCAACATATAACACAATCACTACAACAACAACAAGAGGTGTGAGGAAACCATTTTAGAAAACTGTAGCAGGTATAATGGTTTACTAGATTACTAGAGGGAGGAAAGTACAAACACACTGGTGTGCCAATGAGCCATGGTTTGGCAGAGCTGTTAGCTTTTTAGTGTACTTTCACAACTAAGATTAGCTTCTTAAACCTGCTCATCCAAAAGGGCACGATAGCAGCAGCAACACATTTGGAGCCCTGGTCACAGCCAAAGATACGCACATGAAGTAATCCTGATAATTATAGCGCTACAGATATTCATCTTGGCCATTAATGATCTGTATCTCCCTGAGAATGTGCTCACATGGTAAGATGTTACACATCAGCAGATAAATCCACAACACTTCATTAACAGGTTAGAGGTGGCCATGAAGCTCCATCTGCGACATGAGTTTATTTTAGTGCTGCATTCAAGGCCAGGTGATTCGGGATTTAGAGGTAACACGAGGACAGAGGCAGAGTTGTGATCTGTAGTGCCCTGAAAAGAACAAACAATCAAACTCTTAAACAAATCCCCTTTTTTACTTCCACTTTCTAGTTCCTGCTGTTTACATCATGTTATATCTCTAGAGAGGACGTTATGCAAGCATTATAGATTGTGATATTCAGATGTTAACAGTCTGCAAAATAAGCACAGAGGCATGAGCATTAAGCCATGAATATTAAAACTGGCAGTATCTGTTTGGCATCATTGGGCAAAAATAATAAATAGAGTAGATTTCTATACTTCCTCTTGGCTCTGTTTTCATTCCTCTAGCGCACTGACTCTGGTCCATCACTGGTCATTTCAGAGAGCGGCTGTTATGCAAATGCAGATGAGTGTGCATGTCCCTTCACATGGTGAAAGTGTGATGAAAAAGCAGAAAATTCTACAGGAAGTCCTACATGTTGTGATACATTTCCAGCATCTCCTCTGCCTGCAGCAGCATATAGCACAAAAAGACATGTCGTGAACACTGCTCCCTGCTCCATGTGAAGCTTCAGGCTCATTATGTTCAACACCGCATCACGTGTATCGAGGAGTGGCAAACAGGCATGATGACAAACATAGGGGAATAATAACAGGGGAATACTTGGGACTGTGTGTGTGTATGTGGTGTACTCATGCCACTGTTAGACATCATTGCAGCTACCTCTGAAGCATGGAGCCACAAAGTGCTGAAAAGGGACGATGGACTTGGTGAGGCTCGTATCATGAGGAGGAGGCCATACGAGGCACGACGTGTCACTGGCCATCCATGTCACTTTGCTGCTGATCAGACTTGTGGTTTTGCGTACTGCAGCTTTAAGCCATGAACTATTTATGAATTTTTGTTTGTTTGTTTTTGGCTTAAAATCTGGCAGTTATATTCTATATAGTATATATAGCTCTATTACAAAGTTACAACAGCTCTGTTAAGTTGTACGTTTTGTTTTCTGTAAGTCCCCATTGTAAGAAGAGATGTTATGAGTGGGAAAAGCTGAGTGAGCCACTTCACATGATTGTTTCAGTGTGTCTTCACTGCCACCAATAGATCCAATGGGGAGAACTGTGTTTCATCGGCACTGAAAAAGAGAAGAAAAACTTAAATGTTGAGCAGCTAAAGGAAGGTTTACTGGGTACAGATGTGTAATTAAATTCCTTGTCTCTTCCTTGTTTTCCTCTGTGGAGAAATGCAGAATAATCAGTCTTTACGCATGACATTTCCCCATGATGAGGACATTCAAGGACACTTGTTTAATCTAATTAAAGAGAGGGGGATGAGTCAGAGGTCACACCACTCAAAGCAATAATGGCAATAAAAATATCAGTAATCCATCTCATCAATTCATATATCTGATCCATGTGATGCATCTAGAATTTATGAATGCCATACTTAAGCTTCAGTTAAACTTTACTTGTGCTGTATTTTTTCTTGTTTTTTCTATTTTCACAGCAGAGCAACAGCATTACTGAGAAGAAGTGAGGACAGCAGAGCCACTTCAGTTCACCAAACAAACCTCCGCACACACACAGTCACAGTAAGAGAAACACACACCACCATTCACCAGACAGTATAGTTTAGAGTTAATATTTTAGGAGCTATGTCTCTCCAGTGAGCATCTAGCAATAGATAGACCATGCTTCTCCCAGACAGAACCGATGGCAGCCTTCACACTGAGATATCAGTCTATGCTATGTCGTTATCTACATCTGTATTTTGCATGAGTTTCACGTTCATGAACAGAGCCAAACTGGCAACCCTCCATGTGGTAGGAGAGATAAAGATTTCTAAATACAAATAAACATTTCCAGCTTCATTAGTGTCTCCTCTCATTCCCAGTAAAGACTTGACTTAATTAATTTGCTGGACAGTAACAATGTGTGGATGTGTGGCATAAATGCCAACTGTGTTTGTTTTGTGATTACACAACATCACATAATGGGAATGTTGGCGTGATGTCCAAAAGCGGGATGAGGATTAGAGGGGTGAAAGCTGCTGGCGTACTGAGACGGACTGTGTGTCCAAGTGGATGTAAGTGATATAAAAGGGAAAGAGAAAAAGAGAAGAAAAGATAGAGAGAGCGAGGGAGGGAGGGCTGAGAGGTGAGCTGATTACCCTGATTTGAACTTGAGCGTACACACACAAAGTCAAACAAGGACACTGTCCGC
The DNA here is from genome assembly GCF_020382885.2 of Scatophagus argus. Classification (NCBI taxonomy): domain Eukaryota; kingdom Metazoa; phylum Chordata; class Actinopteri; family Scatophagidae; genus Scatophagus; species Scatophagus argus. The sequence continues at coordinate 7,360,386 of NC_058494.1, read as the reverse complement.
TCTCTGATCAGGCAGTCACTGACTTTCTGCCTTTGTTTTAAAAGAGATAGAGATTCACATAGCCGTGACTGCATGTGTACACACATTTGTAACTCTGTTGCCTACCTTCATTAACATGAAACACTAACTATCCTCTTACCTTGAACGTAAAGGATCAGAGAGTTACTATCACACTCAGAGGACTAAGAATGGTCAAATTCAAAGCTGCCGAAGCTGAGATATCCTGACTTTCATGTAAGTCTCTGTCACTCATTCACAGCACTCGACATGACCAGTAAATTGATTTTGACATGTACACTTACATAGATGTTATCTATGTTATACAGCATTATACAGCCTCTAAGGTACAGTAGGTCATTTACTCTGTAATAAAGATTTAAAAAAACCCTCTGTGTGACTGTTGCTCAATAATTTATCTTTCTGTGACAACACTATCTGTGTTGAAATGGCTACTTTTTACAAACAAATCTGCTACTGATTAAAGCAGCATAAAGTGAATTTAAATTTCAGTTAAGATTTCCATTCAGTGCTCCTCATCATAAGCAGCTGTGAAGTCTGTTTTCACCAAATGGCATATGAATCATAGACTCATGTCTTAAGTCATTTCAGGTGTGATCACAAAGCATTTTGTGCCATTTCACATGCAGATGTAAGCGGGAAAATGTCAGGTGACTTAGTATAAAGAGCAAGAAAGTCCACACCTGCAGTTTGGATGGAAGGGTCAAACACAGGACTTACATGCAGGAGACTGGTGACCTAACCAAACTCTGACCATTTCACATCTTTAACAATGCGTTACTGATTTAACCCTTTTCTACATATTCAAAACTCATGACACATGAACAGTCATTAAACGTGATTATATGCTATACCATGAGATCGCGTTAAATTATGGGTATACTTGAAGATGTAACACATTGAATGTATTTTCCTCCTGATAACATTCATTTTGATTTTTTGAAAATTTTAAAACTTCATTTATTTCACAACTATGTCAACTAGATTGAAATGTTCTTTTTTCCAGCTTTTCTTGGTGGATTTTTGCATTTCTGGGCACATTATCACCACATGCTGACCAGTGAAATAATATGAATGTGCTGAATGTCCATTACCTCACCCCCATGCCTGTGTATACCTGCTCTTAAAACATGCTCTTCAGCACTACAAGTGGTCAGAGACTCCACAGGATACCTTTAATTTAATTAAAAAGACCTCGTTCTGAGACAATACTTGCACATGCTATATTTAAGTACTGAAGTATGTTTATGAATAGTACTCAGTTTTCCATTCATCCAAAAGTTAAATATTATTAAATATAAATATTAAAAAACATTTATCAAAGCAGAATAAGGCAGATTGCTTCACTAACATTAACAAAAGTGGAATGGGCCATAGGTATAAAAATGTCAGTAGGCCTGCCACTTTGGCCCGTGAAATATCTCAGCTGGATGGATTGTTCAGTGCAGACTTTCATAGTTTGCAGTTGATGAAGTGCAGTTCTTCCTCTTACACCCACAGCAGGTTCACATTTATGATTTTCAGTTAAATGTCTCAGCAACTATTAGATTAAATATCATTAAATTTGGTAATGTTAGAGACATTCATGTCCCCCGCAGGATGACTTAACTGGCGATGTCAACATTTTCATCTGTCTAATACTTTGGTTTATGAGCAAATATCTGCAAAAATAATCACGTTTATCAGCCTCAACTGCAATTTGTGTTTAGTGCAGATATGAAAATGCTGACATACTGAACAACGATGAAACAGCATGCAAACATACAGCTAAGCTTAATTGTTTTAACGTTATTACTATGAGAATTTTGGCATGCTAATGTTAGCGTTTAGCTTAAAGCACTGCTGGGCCAAAGTACATCCTCACAGAGTCTCTAGCATGTCTGTAAATACTTAGTGTTGTTCAGGAATCACTTCTCAAAGATTCCTGAAAAGATAACACCCCATTTTAGTTGACTGAAACAGTAACTAAATGAAATAATCTTAGCTATTGTAATTTTTTTTGCAGTGTAATCCCATGCTTCAGGGAGCTGTTAACTGCTGTTAACATTTCAGGGAAAATACTTTCCAAAACCAGATAACCTTGAATACAGGAAAATGTTTAATTTAATCTAATTTGTTGGCTCATTCAGCAGGACCTCGGGAAACCGGTACAGTTTTATTTCACAGAATTTCACCATAACCTCTTTGCACTTTGAGTCTTGGCACACTGCTACATGTCATGGCCACGTACCAACATGTTCAAACTGATGATAGAAACAGGTCAATAGTGACATTGTTGTTACTGAATTGTCCCGAGAGGATCTGCATAAATAACAGAATGAGAAGTTAACTGTTGCATTGTTTTGGAGAAACTGGAGAGATTGACACAGAGACACAGAGGTCCAGTGTGAGGCATTTCCATGAGCAGGGAGGAAGTATCACTGTCCAGCAAATCGCTCATGGAACAATGTTCCTTTTCTCTGTGCAACCTCACCCCAACTGAACTTCCAGCACCGTGCAGGTCTCACATGCTGTGTGTGTGTGTGTGTGTGTGTGTTACATAACAGCCCCCTTTTCCATTCAAACTACCAGCTGGCCCTCAAGTGACTCACTCTCTCTGTCTTTGCATTCTTCATTTACAATACAAGGTTATTCAATTTATAGATGAACTCACAGATGAAGTAATGCAGCAGTTAACTTCTATTGCTCTGACACAGTGAGGCCAACAGTCATACTGAGTGACATTACACATCTTCACAGTTGTTTGTTTTGATTTTTTAGCTAGTGTGTCTGATAATCTCTATAATATGTCATGGTGTGAAGGAAATAAAAGTATAATCACATGTTATGTTTGTGCAACTGTAGAGAAACAAAGAGGACACTAACCAACACATATAACTGTTACCTTGAACTCCTCATTATGGGTGCTCAGCTGCAAAGAGCATATGAGGACAACTCAAACCCCCATGACTGCAGTCCACACTGGCTTTAGTAAACTGGATGACCTAATCTAATAGAGCAATCTAAAGGAGCAAGGGAGAAAATGAAAACATGTGACTAGATAGTTGATGATATGAAAATCACAAAATGTATACACACCAGCTTTAAATACAACTCCCCTGGATAAATTGGCTCAAAAAATAACAAATGAAAATGTTAAAATAACAACCAAAGCCTCACATGAACATTCTGTCCTTTTGTTATGGATGATTTTGTTTGATAGTTTAGTACTCGAAGAAATACGTGAAACTTTGTGTGTGTGTGAGTGTGCATATGAAAAAGACTATGACACTGTGTATTTTGGGTCAGTTCCTTTCACTGTTGAAAGAACATGTTTAGCAACTTCTTCAGCAACTATATAGTAGGCAGGAAAAGAAGCTACCAAGTACAACAGTTAAAATAAAATTGTTGTTGTTGAAGGACATACACTATATTCACAAAAGTATCCAGACACACCTCTTTATGGGGCTGTTTGTCAGGGGTTGGGATTGGCCCCTTATTTCTAGTGAAGGGAAACCTTAATGCTTCAGCATACCAAGACATTTTGGACAATGCTATGCTTCCAGCTTTGTGGCAACAGTTTGGGGAAGGCCCTTTTCTATTCCAGCATGACTGTGTCCCAGTGCACAAATAAAAGTCCATAAAGACATGGTTGGATGAGTTTGGTGTGGAAGAACTTGACTTGACCCACACAGAGTGCTGACCTTAACCCCATCCAACACCTTTGGGAAGAAGCAGAACAGAGACTGTGAGCCAGGCCTCTTGGTCCAACATCAGTGTCTGACCTCACAAATGATCTACTGCATGAATGGGCAAAACTTCCCACAGAAATCTTGAGGAGAGCCTCCCCAAAAGAGTGGAAGCTGTTTTAGCTGCAAAGCTGTCTGTGTGTTTATACTTTTGTCTATATGGTGAATGTGCATACATGGGGTTTCCCTCTCTGCAACTACATTTAGCCACGTTTAGTAATCAGAAAACCCCTTAGTAACTGTTACAAGAATTGGCACAACAAGTGAAAGACATGCATTGTTCACGTGTATCCTAATAGCTTTGAGTTTCCCCTCATCATCGGGTCAAACTTTGTTTGAAAACCTGCAAAACCAATCATATTCCCATCAGACTGAGAGACCTCCAGCATAACTGACCGACACATCACATGTCCTTCTGACAGAAAAAGGTGCTAGTGTGACAGATGTGAATTTATTGCAGGGTTAACAGATTTTTAAGGTCTTAGAAGCCCTACGTGTTGTCTTTCCAGTCACCGTTTTTGCTGTGCTTGTTTGCTTCTATTATCCCATTACATACATTCTCAGTTTTTTATTGAATTTTGTCCCGGTTACGTGTTGATTAGACTTTTTCATATCTCATGTCACCTTTTCGTTCCGACGTCCTTCAGTGACGTGACAGTATGAAGGTCACAAAATATTATTTATACAACCTGTGGGAATTTATTTTGAAAGCAGGGCGGGTTTGTTGCTGTTTATTTTCTGTGTGTCTCCGCTGTTTTGACTCAGCCGGCTTCCCGTTAGGAGGAGGTGGAGGTGGAGGAGGTGGAGGAGGAGGGAGGGGTCACCCGGGGTGAGGATCCGACCCCGGCTGAACCAATGAGCGGGGGGAAGAAACGACAGAGAGATGCGGAGCTGTTGAGGAGCAGAAACACCCAGTCAAGCTGTGACGCTCCACACGCCTCCTCTGTCACACTGAGGACACTGTCGTCAAAGGCTTCAGCAGCTGTTTGATTTGTAAGTAAGATCAACCTTATTTATCACTGATTTCATCGTTTTTTTTTTAATTGTGAAAGGGAATGTGATGTATTCAGTTCAGTCGTTCAATCGGAACGTTTGTGAGCTGTTATTCTAATTATCATCTCATATCGGATGAAATTGCTTGGGAATTCCATATGCGATATAGAATACTTTAATATAGGCTAAACAATAAACTTGGATTTAAGATTTTATAAGTAGCAGATAATCAATAATAGAATTCATACCCCTCTTAATAAAACTGTCAAAAAGAAATGTACATTTCAAAAGCGTAATCAAACACCTTGAGTTTATTCATTGGACCCGCCTCCCCAATGTTTGTATGGCACTTTGATGTTGTAAAAGTAAATGAAACCTTTATGGTTGAAATATAGATAAAAGGACGTTTTTGTTATTATGAGTTTGTGTAAATGTAAAACAATGCTCATTAGTGTTTAATATGAGAGCTTTTTAAAATTAGTAAGCATTTCCTACTGTTCAACACATTACAGTATTTAACTGGCTGCAGTATCATGTCGATTTAATGCTTTGTAACCTTCTTAATGACACCTCACCACATGTTTGCGGTTTTTTCACCACTAGGTGGTGCCATTACAACACACTAATCTCAGACACCTCACAGCTCCCTGAAGTGTCTCCCTGAAGAGTTTGAACATGACGGGTCAGACTGTGGGAGGTATGATCCAGGATCTGTCGGTGCCCTCACTGCTGGCGGCTGAGGGCCTGGGGCCCAGGTCTCTAGGAGGGGCCGGGTTCTTCACAGATGAGGCTGTTTCAATCCTAACCTCCACAAGCCAGCTGGCACGTACCCTCCTGGGTCGCACCTTTGCCCTCAAACGCAATCAGAGCCTTGTCAACACTGAAGCTAAGGCTGGTAGCAGCTGTGATGAAGACAATGGCAGCAATACACGCCGTAAAAGAGAGTTCATTGATGAGGAGAAGAAAGACGAAGGCTACTGGGACAAGAGGAGAAAGAACAACGAGGCAGCCAAGCGGTCCAGAGAGAGGCGGCGAGCCAATGACATGGTGCTGGAGCAGCGAGTCCTGGGCCTGTTGGAGGAGAATGCTCGCCTGAGGGCCGAGCTGTTGGCCCTGAAGTTTCGCTTTGGCCTGGTCAAGGACCCATCCGATGTGTCGGTCATCCCGCTGTCTGCACCCCTCTGTGCTCACCCCACACCCACTACAACACATTTCTACCAGCCTCACACCGATGTATCCTCACACTGCAGCACCCAGCCCAACACCAGCACCCACCACATCCACCCACACCCTCCGCAGCAGGGTCCCATCTATGGGCCGAAGGGAGCTGGACCTCTGTCAAATCACAGTCTAACCGAGGAGTCTGGTGTTTCCACCTCGTGTGGCTCAAATTTGGGCAGCCCCATGTTTTTTGATGGCACACTGAGTGAGCATGATGGGCCTTCTCCAAGGGAGCCGGTGGAGGAGCAGCAGCAGGGCTACGACTCCCACATCTGTCCCCTGGAGGTCAACAAGAGTCAGTACGTAAACAGACAAGACTCACCCGAGGGCTTGAGGAGCCTCCCACACAAGCTTCGCTTCAAAGGCCCTGGCGGTTGCAGCGACGAAGGTGAGATGTCTCCATCCTCTGATAACAGACACAGTGGACCACCTGTAGCCACAGTGGGGCCAAACATTCAGGTGAGGAACCACCAGCAGGTGGTGTGGGACAGTCGGACAGAGAGACAGGTTTCTTGGTCCAGAGAGGAGCAGCAGTATCAGGATCCATCCGCTGGATATTATAGCTCCTCTTCTCTGCAGAACTTCAGAGACACCAAGTATTGGGCAGAGGACATCAGTCTCAGGTCTCAGCTCAGCTGTTTGTCTCAGGAAGTGGCTCAGCTCAAGAGGCTCTTCTCTCAACAGCTGTGTTCCAAGAGCTCTTAAAACCTGAACACAGGAGGATCAAGTCTAAAGCAATGTTAATAGTCAGATTTTGTCTAACCATTCATCTTACAGGCTACTGATGTCCACAAGGCAGCATGGCTCCCAGAGAAAACAGCTACCTCTGAAGTGACAAACAGTATGTATGACACCTGTTTCACTGGAAAAGCTTAGTTTAGGAGCCTGTTTGTTCTCTGAAGGTGAGCATCAGAAAGCACAGACACATTTAACTTTTAAAAGAATACTAAATGATTACAAAACTAAAAGTGATTCACAGTTCTAAACTCTGGGCTGGTCTGTCAGAAACACTGGAATGGCATGAAAGATACAACACAAAGCACATGGTTCAGTCTCTCCATGTTCTTGAGTGAAATGTGGTGGTTTTTGTCTTCTTTGGGACTTTTTTAAAAATATATTATGTGTAAAGGTAGCATGATTACACAATTTGTCCCAAAGACAAAACTTGTTTTTTTTTTTTGTTTTGTTTATTTGAGGGGGGTGGTGGTGGTGGTGGTGTTTAATGTCCGGTTTATGTTATGACAGCAAGGCACATACAATTGTACATTTCATCTTTGTTATATGATTGAAGTGAATTGTACTTTGAAATAAAAATATATTTTCTATACAAGACTGGTGAATCTTTCATGACAAATAAATATTTTCTCACTGTAATAGCAGAGCATCCAGTATACAGTGTCTCTGGACTATATATGACTGTAATATGTTTGTATGTCTAAGTAAATGAGTCAGACCTAGTGTAATAAAACCATCTTTCACAACTTAAAGACATTGCTGTTTTATATAAATACAGCATGCGATATGCAAGAGAATCTTTGAGGTTTGATAAACAGCATTTTGCATTATATCAGTGGCAGAATAACTCAGATGGGGGAGAAAGAGCTAAGGTATTGAAAGGAGGTGCACTGCGCAAAAGTATGAATATCTCACAAGTTTCTTTTTCCAATGAAATTATGTAGCTTGAATTTGATTTATTCTCCAATAATTCCTCCTTTTAAAGCTGTAAACACTGCTGTGGTGTCCCCCCTCATCGAACGAAGGTTACTGAAATGAGGTGGGACGGTGGGGTGCGGGACAGTGTCAGGGAGAGGGGTAGTGCAGGGAGTGGAGTGAGACTGCATGACTCATTTTTCACGTCAGCAGTGTGAAAGCTATTTTTAGCAGTGAAGCAGCTGCTGTGGAGACTGACTGGCCCACATGGAAGTGAAGGATACAGGTTCAGAATATAATAGCACCTGGAAGGTGTTCAGATGTGCATCAGTAGGACTGCTGTAAAATACATTATGACAGTGATGAAGAGCCAGAGAGCTTCAACACATAAAGTGAATCATTCGTTTTTGTCTGACTGACCAATATTATTCCGTAATAACACGTTCCATTTCAGTTTTCAGTCATTTTTTATCAACACCAGGTGGCGCCAAGTGTCTTCATCAGCATGGCTCAGTGAGTATCAGCCATTCATTCATTCATTCAGTCAGTCACAGCAGTGTTACCACGGAGGTCGTCTCCTCCATTGTGCATACTGTAGCACCACATGCTGCACATTCAGGCAAAACATGGATGAGATTTTGTGTCGAAAATACAGCACTCTCGCCTTAAATTTACACATCCTTATTCAAAAAGCACAATGCAGTAACATGGCTTGAAAACAACATTTATTTATTTAACCTTAACAAATTAATTTTCATGCCAACATGTGAGGTTAAACAGGACTTGTGCTTCATACTTGTGCAGCTGCAGAGACTTTGCTCCTTTAAACGTCGGCCCTGACGATGACAACCACAACAACAACAACACAAGGTCGTTTGTCTGCAATCAATCTTCATCCAGCCAAGACTGCAAACCCCCATGCCATAAGCAATATAGGAAGGAGAGAGAGCCTTCTGGTTGCTAGGCAGGCACCACCACACCACAGTTTCCAAGGGAATGCCAGCATGCAGAGAGATGGAGGAGTGTGTTGGGGGTTGGTGGTTATAAGAGGGGACTGGTGGGAGGAGGAGCCAGACAAGTTCAAGGCCGCTGTTTCCTCCAACATGGTCTAATGGTGGTGATGATGGTGTGTGTGTGTGTGTGTGTGTGTGTGTGTGTGGTGTGAATGGGTGTGAACGTGTGTGGTTGAGACAAAGCTGGGGGAAGGGATGTGAGTGAGAAAGTGGCAGGGTAGTGGATGTGTGTCTGATAAAAACAGGGCTGACGTAACTTCTCATGAAATATGGTGGTGACGAGTGGGATAATAGAAAAGCTCCTAAGCAGATAATACACACACACATATTTGCTGTAAAGATTAACAAAATGACAAGAGGATGAGGTACAGCGAAAACCAACAGATAATGACAATGGCAAAGGCACCCTTCATTTATCGTAATGAATGTACCTTCTTTTCCTTCTATGCTCGGATCCTGGGCAGTAATGATAATGTCACTGTCTATTTTTAGTAAGACTTTATTGTGTAAACAAAGGGTTACACTCTGTTGCTTGCCATAGCAAACACAAGTTCACATGTTCTGATCTAAGGAGACATTTCTCCCCTGTGTGTGAGCGACTTAAACGAGCATAAAGAAATAGGAAAATGACAGTCCTTTATAGCATAATAAGGGGGTTAGCGAGGACATTTACCCCAAACAAACTGTTTAGCCACACAAACCATGTACGTCTCTGCAGTTTAAATCCTCCCAGGACATACATCCTGTCCTTCTGCAGACTATGATGTCAATGGAATTACATTTTATCAACACATGAGGGTTGGCCAGACATCCATAATCATGCTGCTAATGACCTTTATGCAAAAATCAGTTGCATTCTGATGTAGTCTAATATTAGTTCCACAGAAGCAGCATCAATACAGAGGCATCATAAAATAAGATTATGAACAGGAACAAGTGGATTGTTGAATTTTTAGAATTTTTTTTTTGCTGTTGTTGTTCTTTTTTTCTTTTAAATGCTGTATTAAAAATATTTTTAAACGCCGTCCTTCAGCTGTTCAAGCCCAAAGTTGTACTGGCAAGCAGCGTTGGAAGGAGTAGCCCATTCAGATCTTTTACAGAATTATTTTAAGTTTGTTTCATATGTACGACCAGGAGGAAATGTCTGATGATGTCTGACGAGATAATATGTAACAGCGACTGTACCTGCACGGTCCAAAGACATGCTGTTACACGCTATGTGTAAGCCTGTCGGTAACATGGTATCTGTGTAAACGCATGTATACCCTTATTATAAACTTAACCAGTCCCTTGAGAGGAAGAGATGGAAACAGAGAAGGGGTGGAGGAGAAAGAAAAAATGAAGGGAACTAATAATACAAAGAGAGAGAGGGAAATAGAGAGAGAGGGGACTCTGGCGCGGAGGGATAGAGGACAAAAACGTGACTAGGCAGCGAGCTGTTATGCAACTGCTGACCTACTAACACATATTTCTAGAAAGGGAGCCGGAGAAACTAGAGCAAAGTGTCCGGCATCGCACAACACGCGGGCAGCCCGAGCCTAAAGACAGAACCAGCATCCACCCGACCCATCGACTCAACCACAAACTGACCAGAGCACCGACAGGAAGCCGAGACGAAAACTTTTCGGTTTTTTTTCCGGGGAGGTTTCTTTTAGTAGGACAAGGGAAGGAGGAAACGGGAGCGAGACAGCTTTTGTGTCGGGGAAGCCTGAATCTTTCCCCCCCTCCTCCAGGACATGGAAAGGTATGTTATGACTGAGGGTCGGACTGCTTTTCTTCTTTTTGTCTATTTTTAGGTCTTTATGTTGTCTGTTCGGTGTGGTTTAACATGTAAGTGTTTCAGCTGTGTGTCTGGAGATGAGAATGTGATGCTTACGGCCGGTTATTGTTCACATGGCGACTCTCGGCTCTGCCGGCACATCGGCGAGTCCGTGACTTTGAGACGTTTTGCGGCTGTTTTTGTCACGTTAAACGCGGCACGCGCTAAGCTAGCGCTACTTTTTTGGTCAGTTTTGTGGCTTTTTTTGCTTTGATATTTGAATGAAACACGTAGCACGACTGGGGGGAAAATGGTTGGCCGTATCCCACGTTATGTGCTCAATGTCACGGCGAGGTTATTTTCCTCATGGTGGTGGTGTTTTCCAGGGAATGGGGGCAGCCGCTGTGCTGTGTTATGTGGTTAATGCAGACACACAGTGTACTACATTAGCCCCTGCACGTGGCACGCTACTGTCTGTATGTGTATGTTGTTTTTATGTAGGTCACCAGGCCGCCTTAGTTGCATGGGTATGAATTCATCTTTGTGGCTGTCCAGCTAATGCAAACATTAGACTGGATCATAGCATGGCTGCTCTAAATGTACTGATTTATTGAGAGTGTCACTATTACCACATTTTCAACAAAGGTACTAAAAACTCACCTCAGAGTGGAAGGTTATTGCAAATTTAAATGGAAAGTACGTAACCTCTAGGTTACATCAGTAACACATTTATGGATGTTCAAGTTTAAATGAGAAAACAGCCCCCAAATGTATGGTTTGTATTCATAGTGAGTCACAGGGTGATTCTTTTACTATTAAGGTGTGTTAAGTCAAGCACAGAGCTTTGCTTTGAGGGAGTTGGAGGGTATGACATAACCAGCACACAGCAGGGAGAAGCAATAAACAGCAGCTCTCTCTCTCTGGGACAGAGCAGCCTGTAATTGATTCCTGTTCACACCCTTTGCTTTCTCCCTATCATTCATACCCAGATTAACACCAAATCTTCATTTCTAATGCAGATAGATATTCATCAAGACTGAATGGGTGGAAAATGTATTTTGGAAATTGTTTCATCGATGACGTAACACAGCTGCTCTTCCAGTATGTCTGAGAGCTATTTTTAACTTGCTCAGTCTTTCTCCTCCAAGAGACAACATACCAAAAAAAGAAACGAAAAAATAAGAAGAAGTGAGGTAGAGCCAAATACATAAATATATAATTTTTTTGTTTGGTACAAAACTTGAAAATCTTGGTGTGTGACTTTGTTGTGAAACTAGAATAACAAGTGAACATCCAGGATGTGATGCAATGCATGGAAACCCCTGTCTGGCGAAGGCAGGCAGAGTTCTGGTGAGCTCTTTGTCCACATGTTGCCAGCTGGTCTGGTTTCAGAGTCATCTGCATTGCTCCGTCCCAGCCAGCTCTTTGAATATAGGTCACACCTGTATCTGGGCGAGGAAACACATGAGGTATATTGTACAAACTGAGGACTACTTTGACCAATCTGTTTGTTGCTCTGAGGAATTTGAGACCACAGATTCATGCACACTTTAGTAACTACAGCTACTTGTCCCAGTTTCCTACTTTAGAGTCTATTAATGAATGAGTTTTTTTACTTTGTGAATCTGCTGACTGTGAGAAGCTAAAACCTTTGACTTGTAAGTGAAGATGTGAAATCAGATTGCACTTAAAAGGCTGTATGTCACATGTCAGCCATTGACCCAGTAATGTACAAAACACTAAAAAGAATATTATGCATATGTGTTAGCACATATGGATATGTACATTTCAAGTCATGTTTAAGCAAATATTGGATTCATTTTTCGCTAAATTTGTAACCTTCTCCTAAAAGTTTGCATTATCTGTCAGGCTTGGTGTGCTGTCACTAATCATTATTAAAATTGTGTGTTACTAAAGTGTTGTTAGCAACACATTACTGTAAGTAAGTGGCAAATAGCATTAAGGTATAGGTTGGAATGTCTGGATTTGTGTCTCTTTGTTTTGTTTCTTGACACAAAGCCATGCAAAATGGAGGCTCCTAGCTGGGGCCCCTCCACGTGTGTGGTGTTGGATCATTTGAAAGATGGAGGAGGGGAAGAGGATGCCATGCTTTTTAGTCACACTTGCCTCAGAGGAGGTCAGAGGTGAAGCATTCCTCCCTCAGCGGCAAGTGCCTGGGAACTACTTCGGAAAAGTGTTTTCCACGGAAAAAAAAAACATTGATAACAAAGTGCTGACAGTAGCTGCAGTTTTTAATGGGGAATTATATCATGCCCAAAGAGTCAATTGCACAATATGCTATGTCTAGTATATCTGTATTTTCTTGCTTTAGTCTTGGCTTTTATTCAGAGCACAGCATGCACAGATAGTGGTGAAAGGGGAGATAGCAAGGCATTCACATCCAGTAACCTGTAGCTTCTGCTGCTATGTAATATGCATGTGTTACACAAGCTTTGCTTCGCAACAGGAGAAATTCAGAGCACGTACGTTACGAGCAACAACAGCAGCCCCTCCCCATGCAGTCCTGAGAGAGAGCCTGTTATGTGTGAATTTGGCTGCAGAGATGGGTGTGTGCTCTGACGTCAATGCCCTCTCCCTGTCTCTCGCTGTTGTCTTTCATCTGCTGCTGGTACATATTGTTACGTGCTGCATAAGGTGTTGTCGGGAGATATAGAGCGTACAGGAGTTAATGTTGCATGAAAATCACAGGGGCTTTCATAATCTAATTTCAAGGCACAGGACGTATTCTAGTTTGTCTCTTTTATTCCTCCTGCTGCAGATTCAGTAAAATTCCTCTCATTTCCACCAACTGAATTTTTCCTGTCACCCCATCCCTCTTCTGTTTCCTCCCTCACCTCTTTTTTGTTGCTCTATTTTTAGAGTGCACTCTAATACTCTCTTTCCCTCTCCTGCCTTCCCTCCCTTGCAGTCCCACTGACCTATTTTATGGTGCACCGTCAAAGACAGGAGGAGTGTTTACTGCTTAGCGTCGTTTCTAGGTCAGTGGGACAGCGCAGACGTATGCGTGCTTCCTTCCATGCCGCCTTTGTTTCGTCGTCGGCAAGTCTGTATGAAATTTATTCTGGGGTTGTATGGGGGGGGGGGGGGGGGGGTGGAGTGCTGACCCTACATTTTTTCCACATCTGTCGGTGAATGTGTCCAAATCTCTTCGCGTTCAGCGTACTTTTACCATAGTTCTTTGAGAAAGAGAGGCAAACAAGAGACGTTTTGGCACTGAAGGGAAAAAAGCTGGAAGATTAGCCTGCAACCTGTCTAGACTTAGCCCCTGAATTACAACATAACAGACATTGGGAAATAAAAAGTTAATTATTCAGAGTGGTATTCAAGCTGTTTCAAGGTCACATGGTGGGTTTTTGGTTTTCTTTTTTTTTTTTTGTTTGAATGTGAGATAATGTAATGGGGTCACTGACTCTGGGGGGCACAGAAATGTTATAACCAGTCTGGAGAAGATGCACATTAGACTGAACAGTCATGTGGCGTTGACCTGGTGGTGGTGTGAAGTCAGCGGTCTGTCATATGGGGAACAATACACTGCAGCACAGCGAAAGAAGCTCAATGTGAGTCAGTTTTGTTTAACCAGAGTGCTTTTGTTCTACTCTCCTTGGGACGTTAGTGTGTTTTGTTTTATTTTTTGCCTTTTTGCAGTCGCAGTTTCAGTAATGGGAGCAGTCAATGGAGTCTCTTTGTTCAGGTCTGCTTTCTCTGCTCGTACCATGTCCAGACTCACACTCCAGCCATGACTACACACAGAGGACATAAGACCAATATAGGAGCACAAATAGGGATTAGAAGCTACATGCTGTTCCTGCAGCAACACTACAAAATTTCTCTGCATTGTTTCTTGTCCAACTTCACCTCAGCATACAGTTAGTTTTAACTTAGAGCTCTCGAACTGAAATAGTTTGATAGTAGGTTATTTTTGTTGTCCTACATGACCACCATAAATAGGACCGACAGCTGTAGTTTTTGATGTACAGAGTGATAAAGATACTGAAAATATTTTGCACATATCCAGTCCACACTGCTTCCGTAGCATAACTCACTTTCTTAATGCTGCTCCTGTACCAATATGGCATTTGCATACTTGTGCTTCTTGTTTCATTTTAATATTCAGGCTTTAAAAGTCTTTGTAAAGTATAGTGAAATATGGCAAAGAAACTGGACTGTGGTGAAAGTGACCGGTAGGATTCAAAATAAATTCCTTCAGACAATTTAGTGTCCACCAAACTGTAATTGTATTTTACTGATTCCAGTTTGAAATATTTATATAGCAACTGGTCTAAAAAAACAGTAGAAACGGGGGGAAGACGTGGCTAATGCAAGCAAGCAAGTGATGATAAAAGTTCAAATTTGTGCTACGTTTAATTCCACTGTTGAGAATGAAAAGCGACACCAGAGGAGTCATTGTTTCCCACAGGCACAGTGAGCTAAATTATTACATTTCCCTCTGTGTGTGTGTGTGTGTGTGTGTGTCATAAAAAGATGTTTTCATGTTTGTAATGGACTCAAGGGCTCAGTGTAAAGATGTGTTACTAATTACTGCATAGCAACTGTGTCATGCTGTGCAGAAAGAGGACGGGAGGAATCAGACCTTAAAAAAAGAGCAGGTCTAGTCATTATGTAACACTGGTCTGCTGTCAACATCCGTTCGTGCTGCGTTCAGCATTGTTGTTAAATTTATGGCGCAATGCATGCTGGGTGGGTTGGGCTTCCTGTAGGGGTACGATGTTAACACTGCATAGGGAAGTTCAGGAGCTTGAAGCGTTGTGTAATTTCAGACAGTGTGACGGCTACCAAAGAAACTGAGATGTTGCCACCACTCCCTCTCCCATGGACACACACACACACACACACTCACACTCCAACACAGATGTGTGTTCATTCCCATAAGTACTTTCAATTTGGTCTAATATGCATTCTCATTTTAGCCTCTCATGATGCATTTTAGAAAATAAGATGATAAAGCATAAATTACAAATACACATTGTTTGCTCTATCATGAACTGTACTATAATTAGAGTGTGGAGACACGTGAAGTGTATTCCGTTCCCTGCTTCCCTCAGCCCTTTATCTGCCACCCTCTGCAGAGCTGGCACCAGGTCAGCCTGCTTCAGTCCTCATTATGTGACTATGACAGCACCCTGTCTTACGCAGGAGCTCTGCAGCAGCAGCAGCAGCAGCAGCACATACGGTACATTTAGTCCCAGCCGCAGCTCTGTGTACTCGTGTGTGCTGCTTCTCAGACTCTGCATCACTAAGTCAAGAAAAAAAAGACAGACAACCATTATGTAATTTTTGGGGGTTGTGGGCGGGTGTTATGTCATAGATTATAGGTGCAGGTTGAATTGTGATAAACAGGCTGTGTATTGATCTCAAGCCTTAGAGATTACACTCAAGCTTTGTCCTGCAGTTCACAAATCTAGTTTGACCTGACTGAAATGTTATGTATATATGTGTCACAATGAAGTGCAGTGGTTTTACAAATAACCTAGCTTTCTCTTTCTCTCTCTCTCTCTCTCTCTCTCTCTCCCTCCCCCTCCCCTCCCTCCTTGTCTCCATAACCCAGTTAGTGGTCAGCAAACAGCAGCACTGAAGCAGGATCCTCAGGGAGCCCCGAAGTAGACGGATTGACCTACATCCTCTGTGAGACACAAGAGAAGGAGAGCAGCGGCCCGACAGGCATCACAGCTTTGCTAAACATTGCGGAAGACACTGATAAACTCAAAGTCACCTCCAGCGAGACTCCAGGGACTGCTTTAAACTGTTTGCCAAGACAGCTGGAAGACTCTTTGCTCACAATACAAATTTGTTTCTGTTCATAGGTTCCTTGTTCAGAACACAAGTTCAATGTCTGAGGTTTTCGTGGAGTTCCACCTCTTTTTGATCTTCTTGGCTAATATGGACACTTGAACGATTTAATCTTGAAAGACAGGTAACAGAAATCAATGAGGCTATCCCTTCGAGGAGCACAAATACCTCATCAAGAAGTTTTTGCGGATCCTGCAACATAGGTCAGACTCCTTAGTAGCAAACAGAAGGCTCATATAGTTTTACATCTTTTCCCTTCCCCCTTTGCCCTTTGCTAGAGTTACACTCTGGCCCCTAGCTGGGAAAAAATGGAAAGTCTGAGTCTACACATCCCATCCACCAGCAACAAAAATGCCATTGAGGCAGACACATTTTCTAACTACAGCGGGACCCTCCCATCCCCTTCACCTGAAGGAGGAGTGCGGCTCAGCCGCCCGGCTAAAGGTACTAAGCCCAATGTGACCTGCCGTCGCAAGCGAGAGTTTATATCTGATGAGAAGAAAGATGCCTGCTATTGGGAAAAACGGAGGAAGAACAATGAAGCAGCAAAGCGCTCAAGGGAGAAGCGTCGGCTCAATGACATGGTGCTAGAGAACCGTGTCCTGGCACTGAATGAGGAGAATGTTCGTCTAAAAACTGAGCTCCTTCAGCTGAAGTTGCGCTTTGGCCTCATCAGCACAGCCTCCTACATGGAGAAAAGTCAGCAGATCTCCAACAGTGGTGCTGGTGGTAATGCTAGTAGCAATGGGAGCAGCACCAATGGCACCCCAAATGGTAACACCTACCTCTCAAGCAGCGGCTACTCCAGTGCATCCCAGGTGATGCTGAATTCTGACTCATCCGAAACTGAACAATCAAGCCGCGGTGACCGTCACACCACTCTCCACAGTTACTCTCCCCGAGGCTCTGTCTCTGACATGTCTGATGGCTCCTCGAGAGACAGCCCAGAACCCATGGGCTACAACATAAAGAAGGAGCCCTCTAGTATGGAGATGGCCAGACTGGAAAGCAATGGGATTCCCAATGGGATTGCTAACGGGTTGCCCAATTGTATGCCAAGTGGGGCTTACAATGGCAACCACACTGCTCTGGTTTCTCCTCACCAGCAGAACACCCCACTGGCTGAAAGTGCCATGGACTACCAGCACCACCAAGAGCAACAGCAGTGCCACATGGAGTCCTCCAGTCCTGCTCCTCAGGCCACCTCTGCTCAGAGGAGTGTCATCTTGTACCGATCCAGCAGTGGCTGTTACCCCATGGAGAGCCAGAGGCCAGAGGACCAGCAGTCCCAGCAAAGCAGACTGCTGCAGCAAGGCCAGCACACCTCAACCTCCAAGTTCTCTGACTGCTCAGTGACCGTCACAGAGGTCGCTGAGAAACTAGAGAGGACAAAGACCGTGGACTCACCTCAGTATGAATACACTAACGGTCATGCTGAGTCGGCAGGGGAGCTACAGCACAGGTACAATCCCAAAGGTCAACAACAGCATGAGAACCATCACGGGCAGTACAGCTACCAGGGTCAGGAGAGTAGTCTTCAGCATGCACAAAGCCACCAGAACCCCTTTGCCCCAGATCTGATCCACAACACTGAGGAGGGCAAGTGCTCCTTCCCACAGCACAACAGCTACCTCAACACACTGGACGAAGAGCCCCCGGAGCTCACCTACGAAGGAGGCCCCCAAGCCGATGGTTTCTACCAGGAGAACTCTTCCACTAAAGACACCTCATCCAGTGAAGGGGACCCTCGCAGCTCTGACAAGGAGGGATCCACAGATGATGAGTCCCCCTCCTCGTCCTCTTCAGACATCAGCAGCTACCACCAGAAGATGGTGGGAGTTGCCGGTTCACAAGCTGAGGTCAAAGCCACTGCCCTGCCCCACAAGCTTCGCCTCAAGTACAGAGCTCTGTCCAATGGGGCGGCAGGAGTGCAAGCTGAGGGACCTGTCAACACTTCCATGTCCCCTTCTCCCAATTTGCCTCAGCACCCTTACTTAGCTCTACCCAGCAACCCCCAGAGCACCCAGGTTAATGGGGAGAGCAAAGAGGTGGAGAATGACACTGAGTATACAGAAGAGGTCAAGCCTCAGGTGAATGAGTCTAAAAAGGACGGGGGTAAAAGGGGATCCAGCAGCAGCAGGGGTGGGCGCAATAAGCGGCGAGATTAAGGACATAAAGGGGCAGCGCATTCATTCTCCTGTCACCTCTTTGTTGTCTACAACAGGCAATTATGATTCACATCGCCACCTTACAAGACAGAGAGCAAGCCAGTGATCTGTGTGAGGTGTTGTTAGGATGTGGTTTCACCATAAGGTTTCACTGTGTCACCTGTTCCCCATCCCTTTATTATCTTTATTCCTACCTCCCACCTTCCCCTCCACCACTTAAAATAATAGATCACTTAATGAGGGAGGGGACAGAATGAAACTCTCCAGAGCTGGAGTCTGGGATATTTCCCTTGTGGAAAATTCAAACATTATTCAATTATTCATTATTGTAAACTGCCTTGGTGGCTGGCCAGCATTTACTGTGGCATTATGGGAACATTCCTTTAACCAAAGAACACGCATCCTTCCTCTAGTGTCTCCCTTTGTGGCAGAGTTACATTCTTCCTCCCTCTGGACACATCTGTACCATTTCATCCTCTTACCATCTGCACACAAGCCCCCTTCACTTCTGAAGCACTTAGATTGTATATTACTGTGACATAAATTTGCATATATGGAATATATATTTTAAGAAGAAAAATGTGGCAAAAACAAGAAAAAATAAAGCAGTTGGATGCGGAAGTCGTAGACTTCAAAGTAATGAGTTTGCTCTTGTTGTGACACTGTGTACAGTCCCCTTTTGTCTCAAAAATGCCTCAAAGATTTTTCTTTTAACTAAAAGTATGAGCCACAAGTTGTAAAAAACAAAACAAAAAAAAAGGTACGCTTTTTTTCTAGACGTATGGAGCAGATTGGGGTGATCTGATCTCTTTGACGCTCAAAGCTGTCAAGACAGTCTGGGCCAGTCATGCGCATATCAGTCAAGGCTATGCAGTCACACATTGCCGTTTGCAAAACCTGACAAGCACAAGGCAAGCCTCGTTTGCCAGCCGTTCCAACAAAAATCAATACATCCTCTTTGCCAGGCAAAAATTGTCTGCCTAATAAATGAAATGGCTTTCCAAACCAGCAAAGCTGCTCTCTCTTCATAAGGTGCCTCTTTATTGTGTTGTCCCTCGTCCCCACTTTGGCCAATGTCTTAACAATCCCACTCACCTCCGCACTGAGTTGTTTCAGCTAGATCATCCAGTCTGTACAAGTTTAACTGTTTCACTTCCTGGTGCCTGCCTCTGGCCACTATGTATAAATGTAAAGTTGTCTCTCTATCTCTTGTACACTGCTGTCATTATTTTATTATTATTTTATTAATATTGTTATTTTCTATTATATTCGGTTATTATTTTGGCTATTATGTATGTATTTTTCTGTCATCCTGTTGTGTCATTTTGCTCTGTGCTCTTCCTGGTTGTGCTGTGTATTTACTCATACCCTTTGACCCCCAGTTACCATTTGTATTCTGTGCTACCATATAACCTTTGTTGTTCGCTGAAAGGATTTATGAAATTAGAAAAAAAAAAAGATTAAGGCTTGTCCAGAAGTGATTATGTATTGCTATACTTCATGTGGATATGCAAAATGGCTACAAAAAGACTCATTTTTGATTGTGAAAGATTCAAAATGGGGAAAAAATAAAAGGTTGTTGAATTTATGTACCTCTCTTTTGAACTTTTTGCGTCAGAAAATGAATGTTGAAAGAGAGCCAAGCTCATACACACATCCAGACCAGCTTCAGCTGCCAAATCAAAAACAACAACTACAACAATAATAATAATTCTAACACTAATAAAAGGACATATTTAAGATAATCGGGAAACTGAATAAACAAGTTTCAATACAAGGAGAAGGAAACTGACTCCTTTAAAGCAACTAAAATAAGAGGTCCTTTAAAACCTCTTGTTAAGTATGTGTTACATCAAGTAGTTAAGCATAAGCAAAGTTACATTTCCTGTTTCTGATGTCCAAAATTGCTTAACGCCATGGCCCATAACTTTGACAGATGTGCTTTATTTGGACAAAAGAAGAGAACGTCCCAGAATGTATCAGAGTGCAAGAATCAAAAACAAGTTACACAACTGACTTGAGAAAAACCTGCGTCAGACTGTGAACAGAGTGTGGCATCTGACCCTGCTGTTAATGGAACAATAGCTGGCGGGAGCAACAAGTTGGCATGGGCAGAGCGTACCACTGACAGGGCTTACATAAGAGCCATTACCGGGATGACAGCTTATCAGATGCAGAGGATCTTGAGAATTTCAAGACAGTTGCACACACACACACACACATACATATACATATGTATACGTGTGTATATATATATATATATATATATATATATATATATATATATGTATGTATGTGTGTGTGTGTGAAATTTTGTGACGCATATGAATATGCAGGAACAATGGCTTGTTCCCAAATCTCAGTTTCAGATAGAAAGAGGAAGGATGTACATGTGTAGAAGCTGCCGACCACAGACAGGCCGTCTGATCTTCATCAGAAATATGAAACGCTTATTGTGTTTTCACTTCTGCCCTCAGTGCCACCCACCCTGTTAAAAAAAAGGTGACATTCCTAAGGAAACTGCAGTGCTTTGTAGTGCATTATCTCTCTCTCCCTCCACCCCTTCCTCTCAGTATCTATGTTTCTCTCTCTCTCTCTCTCATCCCCCTTTTTTTCAACCCATCTCTGAGCTGTAAAAGCTGCTTTGTGTTGTGCGGAGGCTTGTGAAAATGGGCCAGTAGAGTAAAAGTAGGTCAGTGAGGAGGGATAGGAGAGGATAGAGGAGGGGGTGAGGAGAAAGAAAAAAAAAGAGGGGGGGTTATTCAGAGTGAAGGGCTGAGAGAGAGAGAGAGGAAGGAAGGAAAGAGGGAGGGTTACGTCACATGCCTCTACAGTGTAAACTTGAGCAAACTACTCAGAAAGCAGCTCTCTCTTGTTGCTGCCCGAGGGAGCAGGTCAGTAGTACACACACACTGACACACACACTTGGGTTACATCAATGTATCAGCTTGCATGAAGCTGACATTTATAAAAAAATTACACATGCAGATTCATTAATCCCTCAGAGCTAATAGGATTATCTACTGGAAAGCTCTGTGACATTTTAGACGATACTACTATCGCATTTCTTACTATTTTTATGAGTTCCTGTCAAGTTTTAGTGACCTCTCATCAAAGATTGAAGGCAATTATAATGATTTTAGTTCATTAACTCACAGGAATTTGGGTGGGGAAATATTTGAGGCAAGAGGAAAGTACCTTTGAAGACAACAGTGACTCATGACATTATAAGTTGCCAGCTTTCCTTTAGATAGAAATCTCTGCTCATGTCAGTTTGACCTAATTTGAAGTTTTGTCTCAATGTTTACACACACACGCACACTGGTTAAATTCACCTGTCTCTCAGGTGTGTGCACAGCAGAGAAGGTATGACCCTGGATTTTATTTTCCTAGAAGTGAGGAAGTTAATGAAAACTGGTAAGTTCATAGCGAGGTGTGGTTGTGAGTGTGTGAGAGGGTGGTGTTGGCCCTGCACTGCCTGCAGTGATCAACAGCCCTGGCTGGTTATGTAACCGGGATGCTGCAGTATGTAGGTCAGCAGCACAGGGAGAGGCAGGAATGGGGTAACGAGGATGAAGCTGGCGAGTGTGTTACACTGTGTGTTGGTATGTGTGCGTTCACACGTCCATTTCTCAGGTTTGAGTCATTCCACAAACGTCCACACACAGCTGATGTACAGTTTATATCATGTTGTGCAGGTGTCAAACCATCATACCATCACTCACTGGAGAAATGTCTGCTGAAGAAAACTTAGATTCACAGGCCGAGGAGTCCATCAGCATCGGCAGCTGCTGCAGAGACTCATTGTGCAATGAGGCTAAACTGACTCAGCTTTAAACATTAACTTAGTGTGTATATAGTAGATGTTTGCCTTTCACAATCTAATCCTCGTAAATTTTAAATCACCCTTTTTTTGTTTGTTTGTTTGTGTTTGCATCTTTTTGCATCTGTGAAAAAAAAGTATCTGAGAGCATTCTCTCATTTCACCAAATCAAATGAAAAATATAATTAGCTTGTTAGCACCAAAAGTCATTGAAAGACTAATCAAACTCTGGATTTGATCAGGCATATGGACTTGTTGTGCCGTGTTAGGTGGAGTAATAAAACAACAACAAAAAAGCAGTAAAGGAATCAAAATAATGTTAATCATGATGAAAATAATCTGATATTATCCAATACGGGCTTTGCAGAGGTGAATGGCAGTCACTGAGAAGTTCTCCAGTTAAAGAATAAAGAACTCTGGAATGCAGTTAAGCAATTATTAAACCCTTTGCTGCATGATTAGACACATTGCTAATTAAGTGTCTCAAACCCTCAGTGAGGTTTATTAGTTGAGTTGTTATTAAACATTAGGTGCATCCTGTGAATTTCATCCTTAATTTCCTGTGATGACCATTGTACAGTAATTATTTCTAATGTGTTGCTGTGGATCCCTTTCTGTGTCCTTGCTAAGCTGATTCGTAAATTCATGGTGACATTTTTGGTGTTTTTCACTCAAAACTCCATTGTGTTTTTGCAGTACATGTTAAGTTTTACTGCATACTTCTATATTTTTATTTTATTTGGTAATAGTGACACTAAACAAAATCAAGTCCAAAATTGCTGTGATGAATCAAAGTACAAACAGTACCACTGCGCATGGTGATATAAGTACAAATAATAAGAGCTATGTGTTTTGTTCAGTTCAGATTCGGTATATGCCTGCAGGAAGCCTGAAAGAGAAAACAGAACAAGGGGAAAAAAATGACTCCTCTGTTGAACACGCTTGGTTGGCTGTAATTCATGAGAGAGTTATGTTGCCTGCCATGACCCATCCAATCCCTTCTGCCTCTGTCCTACACAGCACTGTAAAATAGGTCAGTGAACGTCTGTGTGTGTGTACAGATGTGTGTGTATAGCAATGATTAAAGAAGGACTGCCAACTTCACTGAGACACACACACACACACACACACTTCCACATACAACACTGATGCATTTACAGCACGACGTAAAAATAGGCCACAAGAAAGTTTTGCGCTTTTGAAATGAAAGTAGGCCACTAGGAATAACTATGTTTGTGTGCGTGCTTTGGCGCGTGCGTGAGAGCGAGATGAATCAGCTCCATGTTATGCAATGCTAAATCCCTTGGGTCCCATTACCATATCTTGTGCCCTTGTGCTGCACACATTGGTGTATGAGTGTGTGTGTGTGTGTGTGTGTGTGTGTGCAAACATGTGTGTGCATGAATGGTGAGTGATATCCTTGTGGTATCCGGCTTTGGCAATCCATCATCTGTCTGCCGAATTTGTCAGCTTGTTGATCCTTCACTTCTTTTCAGCCTGGCAGCTTTGTGAAAAATCTCATGATTATCAGATTTCTTAGGGACTTAAGTATTTATTCATTCTAAATAATTTAACATTTAAAGTTAAAATGAGCAAAAACATGGATTTTTTTAAAGTGGTCAAATTGCAGCCAGTCTATTTGCTTTCTTGCCAAGATTTAGATGAGGAGATTGATATCTTGCTCTCGTCTCTATACTACATAAGGTACAGTAAGCGGCTTCTTAGCTTAGCTTAGCATGAAGCTGGCTTTGCTGCTGGAGTCTGTGCCGGTTGCCTGGCAACCTCACTTTAATAACAAGACTGGTAGGCATTGCATCTGGCCAAGAAATAAGATAATGTCCAGAACAGCTACGGCGTGTCTGTAGTACACATGTAAACTTGTTAACCACAGTAAGCTTCAGAGGTACTGATAGCTAGATTTTGTTATCTTTGGACAGAACCAGGCTCTGTGTTTCCCTCTGTTTACCTGTATTTATGCTAAGCTAAGCTAAGCTAATGCTTGTATGTATGCTAGCTTCACTTTTGCCAAGATGGCAAACAAGCACTATTTCACAAAATTTCAAACTATTCCTATAAAACTAAGTAGCACATCTTTTCTATAGCCTTTTTATAATCAAAACCTATGCAATGTTCAAATCAGTCAAATTTTCACATTATTTAACACAACCACAGAAGAGCTTGGTGCTATATGATGTAATCACGAATACTAATTCAATCCAGACATCAGTGTTTCCCATGTAGTTGTTGCAGAACTCTGACTCAGGTGTTACGAATGTCTCTCCCCTACTCTTCCCGTAAAAAGAAACAACTTTTATGAGCTGCACAGCACAAACATTTTACTGACATCATAGGACCACTCATTGCCATGATCACACGGGCTCGAGTGCTCAGTTTCAAATCCAAGCTGCCACGTTGTTCCATAAATATTTTATTTTTAAAATTAATTAAACAGAGAGAGGAAGTAGACTTGGATTCCTAAAACAATACGGTAACACATTACAGTAAGACGGTCAAGGTTAATATGTTGTTTCTAATATAAACTTACGTATGAATAATAAAAAGGTTGTTAATGGTTTATTGATCTGCTTTATTGTTCTCATGAGTTAAACGCCTATCATGCTAATGATGTTTTCTACCAAAGCTATCAACTTTTAAATGTAATGGCTGTATATTTATCAGTTTTAAATTAGTAATGAAGCCTGCATCTAGATAAATGTCAGCTAGGTAGAGTCCACTATGAGTTTTGGGACATTCCCTCAACACCCTAAATATGATGCTGACCCTTGAGCTCCCAGTAATCTAAAATGTGTCAAGTTATTATGCCAAAAACACTACAGGATACAACCCCAACTCCAAAAAAGTTGGGATGCTGTGTAAAACATGAATATAAACAGAAGGCAATCATTTACAAATGAACCGTGTTTACTGACAAAGGTTTTACAGCGTGTTCCTGAGCCCATGTGGTAATGTCCTTTATACAGACGTGATTCACAGAGTGCTTGTGAACGACTGAGGCTTCCTTTCATACCCACTCGTCATTCTGTCATGATATTGGTACCAGTGAGCCTCTCAAGTGTTCCAAACAGGTGATTTTTCACATTCTGAAACGTTCCCAGTCTGTTGGTGTTTCCTGTCCCAGCTTGGTTGAAACATGTTGCTGGCATCACGACAAGACAAGACAAGACAACTTTATTTGTATAGCTCATTTTTACAAGCAGTTTGTCTCAAAGGGCTTTACATAACATCATAGCAACATCCTCGGCCCTTAAACCCTCACATCGACTAAGGAAAAGCTCCCACAAGAAAGATTCATACCAAGCAGATATTTACAAAAATCAATGAAGCTGATGAGCTAAAACACTGAATACAATGTCTTTGCACTGTTTTCAGGTGAGTATATGTCAAAAGGAATTTGCAAATGATCAAATATGAACATTCTGTTTTATACTATGTTGGGTTTTAATTTTTACACTGTCCAAACTTTTCAGGAATCTTGATTGTATTGTTTTGACTCCCAGCACATGACCAAAACATTCATTGGTATGTGTGTCAAGGATGGGTTCAGATTTTTTCAAGTCTGTCTGTTTAGAAACTGTGAATGTCCATATGTACACTGAAAGAGTTATTGCTCTCTAATCATTCCTTCTGTTCACATTGCAAGAGAGATCCTTTGCTAGCCGAGTCTAGTGTACATGGGGGACAAAAGCCTTGTTCTAGCTAAGCTAATGTCCTCAAGTCAAGTGAGTACATCATGCAAAGAAAAAAAATCCCAATTCCTGTTCCTATCCCTCCACTCTTCTGCTGGGTTCAGTAAATTTGTATGGGAGGGAATTTGGTAAAATATGGCCTGAAAATTTGAAAAATATCCACATATCCACCTGATTTGACAAACATAGTGGCTTATAGATGAATTTTAAAATGCATTTTTACACAGGGATTTCGTTCAGATTCGGACGACATGTCTTCAGGGCCACTATGGAGAGGACAAATGGCTACAGAGATGTAAAAATGAACATGTGAGTATTGTGATAAGACGGATGTTTTTTTTAAATTTCTTTTTAAGTGGAGTAGTGTACACACAGCTGATGCTGTTTCATCAGGAATATTGCACAGTCCGCATTTTCCATGTAAGCCAACATTATTGGAGCTCCAGCTGCCTGACAGACAAACAACATGTTGGAGCTGTGGTGAGTGAGGTAACCTGCAGTTCTTCGTGGTGGTTATTAAGTGGATTAACCCCCTTAGATTAGTCTCAGCCATTTCTCCCATCTGTCTACTGTTACACCACAGACCACAGCAACTACACAACCTCCACAGAGAGGATGCCCACACACACACACACACACACACACACAACATTAGGCATTTACATGAGCATATGAGCAAATCTCCTCGCACTGACCTACTGTACTGTGTTGTATTGTGCGACTGGACAGGAACACACACACACACACAATGGACAAGCGTGCTCAGACTGCAGGCTTACATTTTACTGTAGACATGCACACGCAGTGACCTCTGCCTCACTTGCAAGAAAACACACTAATCAGTGATTAGTCGTTGGTTATTATTCTCAGCTGAGTGAACAGCAGACATGCAACTCAAGTACAGTACTGACATAATGAGGTGGAGTTAGTGATGCGTAAGTTAAAGGCACAGCTGTCTGTATGGAGGGATTTAGACTAAATGTGTAAGTGTGTCACTGTGTGAGGCGGCTTTAGAAATGTTTGAATTGGAGGAGGACTTGGTTCACCACAGGTGAAGACATAATTGTTAAATCTGTAAAAGTGAAAAGACTCACATTTACAGTGACATAGTTTATCCATTGTAACGAATGAATGTCATGTGATGACCTTCACTCTTAAGAGTTTTAATAAGAATTTTTCCAGTATATTGCTGCTAATTTAACTCCAAATAGCATATATCAGTTTTATATCTCAGTGTCCCAGGGGCCCAGAACCTACACCCAGAAGGACCATTCAGTAATTCATCTGTGATACCAACAAGGGGCATAGCTGGAGTGGCCACTTCTCTGTGTTTTTTTATTTTTGTAAGTATTATTGCTTTTTAATATTTTTTGTTTCAACTGAAGGTTGTTGTTCAAAACACTTGAACCAGTAGGGATAAATCTGGGTAGGGGTAGCGAAGGCAACACTTCCCCCTTCCTCATTACCACCACTGAGGTGCCCTTGAGCAAGGCCCTTAACACGAGGTGCTGCAGTGGAGCTGCTCAGTAGGCAGCTTATATAATGTGCAGCTGTGTGAATGTGACCAGGGCTTTTCAGAAGAGAGCACTGCTCTCAGAGAACCGCCTATGAATAAACAGAGGTGAATAATTAAAGAAGACAATACTGTAGTGATAGTATACCTCAGTAAAGTTATTCTTTTCACACTTTAAGGATATAAGTTCATCATTTAAGTAATGCTTCCCTCTGAGAGTAGTTTTTTAGGTTGGTGTGTTATGAACGACACCGGATGTTTTCTTGGTGAGTATGTTCTGCTGTTGTGGTCCAATGAGACATGTATGAAGTTGAGATTGCATGCTACATGTTGGTAATCCAGAAGAAGACGAAGAGTTTTGAAAAAAGCGGCCCCAGTATTGACCAGTGCTTATTGGCAACTGAAAATTGACTAACCACCATAACTCATAACTCAGCACATTGTACAAAATGATTTATACGACATGTGCACGTATAAATTCTGATCCTGCTTGCAATAGACCAACATTTGGAACTGCAACACCATTTGCCTTCTGTCTCTGGTCGGGAATCCTCCTCCCTTGAAATGCGGTACAATTCATCCTTCTACAAAACAAAATATCAGTATCAAATATCAGCATGATTATGTAATGCCATGTCTATTTTGATAGAGGGAAAAATCCTGATAAAATAACTACACATTTTCTGTTGTTAAAAAAACATTTAGAAGATCAGGCAGCCCCACGTTTTGAGTGCTTTCTAATTCTTACTGTGCTGTGGCTCATATAGATGGACAAACACTTTTAATTGCTGTTCTCTGACATTTTATATCTCACCAAGCATTTGCACATTTGGCCACTCACCAAACATTTCGGTGTTTATATGGAACATCTCTGAAATCTAAGATAAGATAAGATAGGCCTTCATTAGCATCATCGTCTGAGCGGCTACAAAACCAAACTATAGATGATTGTCGCTGCAGGCCTAATTCCTAATTATAAAGAACAAACACTACTATGAAACGCAGATCATATAAGACTAATTTCAGCAGCTGAATCTTCTTTGAGTCAAGTTGAACCGAGACTAATTCATATTCAGCTTCACGTGACACCAGCTGAATGTTAGTCAGCCTCCTGATCGACAAATGTGAGTTTGTGACATACTGTAACATCTGCGTCAGAAAAGTGGCCTCATATGGTCTCCATACACACTGGAAGTCATTTAGACTCAATCAGCCACGAGACACCGGGACAGAGGAGGACAGCAAGACGCCACAGCCATGAGTGAGGAGCTCACTGCCCTCTAGCCACTTTGTCTCTGTTTCTTTATCTGTGAGCTAATACACACACAGACTTTAATGCAATCATGGCAGTCACCTGTAACCCATGGGACCCAACCAAAGTGTCACTGAGACATCCCGCACAGGCAGTGACAGTGTATCAGTCAAAACTAATGCAGGTAACGGCTCTGTTTGTCATCGAATGTGGATAAGCCAATCGATATAAATCAATACTCAACACTACATACTGCACGTATGGGTAACACAGGGGGATAAACACGGTGAAAAAGGATTAACAGAGGAGATAAAATAAAAGAGAAAGCGCACGCACACACACACACACACAGAGATATTGGAAACATTACACAGATTTACATTCATTTCCTGGAGGTTTGACCATCACCTAACCATAACTATAGACATTACTTGCCTAATCCTAACCTTCACCTTAACCTAACCCTAACCTCAGCCTAACCTTAAAGCAAGTCTTCACCATAATGTTTAATGGTTTATGTTGTGGAGACTTGCATTTTGTCCCCATAAATAAGGTAAATCCTCACAATGTGACCGTGTAGACAGGTTTTTATCCCCACAACTACAGGAATATGGGTACACACCTGTACTTCTGTACTTGTGAGGATCCTCACCAGTTCATTCCTTGGCCCCTAGCCATAACCTAACCTTTAAAACGGTCTGAACACTTCAACAGTCCTTTGAAGGTGTGTCTGAAAGTGAGGACCACCCAAAATGTCATTACTGACCACCCAAGGTCAAAAATTCTAAATGGATCACACAAAAACATTTATAAGAACACATACACACACACACACACACACATACGCAGAGATAATTTGCTCTGACCTCTTATGACCGCTCATGTACTGATAGTTAGGTGGTTTAACATTGCGTGTGGAGAAAAGTGTGTTCACAATATGGACGTTAGAAGTTTGACAACATCCAGCATTTGTGCACGCACACACACACACACATCTGTCACTGTGAGCTGTGACCTCCCACATTGTTCAGTGTTGTCAAGAAGAAGAAGAAGAAGAAGCAGCAGGAGAATGACCCTGTTTGCACCACTCACTTACACCTGCTGCTGCTGTTTGGTCACGATGACTAACTTGTGTTTGTTCTCTGATGTTATCTGAAGCTTCCTTATGTTTTGTAGGTAACTCCTGAAAAGACTTGATGTTTGACTGAAGGATAAACCATTTGGTCGATTGTGAATGGAACCAAGATGAGTGAAGTAGGGCAAAACCCTTCTTTTCAGGATTTGTATTTGGCGCCACCTGCTGGTCACTTGCAACCATCATATTTATCCAGAGTTTCAGTTGTAGCTTCAGTGATTTACACTGGGGTTCTTTTGAGTTTTACTATAACTGGATGCTGAATTTAATAATAAAAGGTGGACCTGTAGACCAACAGCCTCAAGAAATCCTGAAGTCATAAGCCATATACAAAAATAATTAAAAACAAATGATTACAATTGAGGCTTTATGATAAATAGCAAATTGGCTTTATTATTGGATATTTAATACTAATTATGAACAGCAAGTGCTTAGATTATGCTTAAAAAATAAAGAATCTGTTGAAATACAATATTAGAATAAAGACAAATGGACTTGAATTACAACTCGCATACAGTAATGTTGACTTGTTAACACTTACATTTCAAACATGCGGTGGAGTGAATGAGAACGAAAGCCTACTGAACATAAAGGCTAACAAACGGAGACAAACAGATACACAGCAGAAGTTATGCTGAAGACTCCTTCATATTACATATTACAGCTGCCAGACTTTTCATACCAACCTGACTTCTGACAAACCACAGCAGCATTAAAGCTGCACCCAGTGATGCGAAATCCTGCACAAACCTGAAGGGCAACATCAGTGTGTTTTTTGTTCATGTTAAACAGGCATGTGAACCACACTGTGCACATCATCCACTGACTGAAAAAAAGACCAGGTTTCACTTTTAATATTTGCAGAAATCTACCTTAATGTTTTGTGAGGGATTTCACATCACTGAGATGATCTTATGTGTCGAGTCACATTCACATACTGGGACACTTCATTTTCACATACATGAACCATTCTTCAGATTCATCTCATTGGCAGAGTCACATGTGCGACGTGAACTGTATACCACTCAGTGTAGAGGCCCTGCTGTTCTTTAAGTTAGCCTGTGTTACAGACTGTAATGATTAACAGCCTCGCTTGAATCACAGCCTTTGTCATCAGGGAGGAAAATACAACAGAGACACCTCTAGCTGAGTTATCCAACTCCTCCTGAAACCCTCGCACATGGACTCAGGCCAAACTAGACCACTGTGTAAACATTGCCACATATGCACATCATGCTTACATACTCCTCTCCTTCATTTAATAAGAGCACAGTTAAAAGCCACCAATTTTTGCTTATTAGATGCCACAGCAACTACATTCATGTCTAAAAACAGTGGAGTATTGCACACTAAAGAGAGCATCCAAAACAAACAGACAAACAACAAAGAAAAACATTTTGCCCTAAAAGCTGAATACTGGAATGCATTGAATAAATTAAGTTGATAAAATTACATCAAGTTACATTAAAACATTTAAATACTCAACTAGAAGGCGACCAAATACTTTTAACGACTCTCAGAGGGGTCCAAAGAGTGTTTCAAACACTCTCACCGTTCTTCAGTGCGCTAAGCACGGCTGAAATCAGACTGATTTCACATCTTACCCGGATCTGTTCGGGAATGCTTACTCATCAGGCAACAGGGAGCATCCCGACTTAGTCACTTAGCCCTGCTCTGATTGGTGTAATTAAAAGAGTCGGTTAGTCATTCAACCACACAGGCTGAAGAAAACGTCCCACGTCTCTGACTGTTTCTGCAGCCACATCCTCTCCAACAGGACAATATGATGTGTCGATTCATGACTGTCTTCTCAGGGAAGCTCCTCCCGATGTTTGTACTTAGCTGCAGTGAAACCTGAAGTGCTGTTCAGTTTATGATGTGCAATAACCCACAATATAATGTGCATTTGTCCACAATGACACAAGTGTGTGTGTCTCAGGAAAAAATGTCCCAGGTAAATAGTGTTTCATTTATGCAAAAGGTGTTGATGTATGGTGGAGAACAAAACGAGAATACAAAATTTAAATTTCTTTCTCAAAGTCCTGCTTTGTTTCTCTCTTTCTTCTTGATGTTGCTCCTCAGCACACTTGGACATTTCCCTCTGCTCCCTGCGTCTCAACGATGGCTCCTTATAGTTATTTTTCACTAGAACCAATAGAGGTTTCTCAGGAGACTGTGTGGTGTAGTGGCTCATATCTGCTGTACAGTGAAAATCTCAACACAAATGGCCACAGATGCGTTGCCGGCCTGTTGTTGCAGACAGACAGCTCCTTTGTCTTCCAGACGTACTCCTAACATTCAGGCAGAACAAACTTCTTCAGCCTTTCACTTGGCATGGCGGCTCTTGGGTTGAGCCCCAGGGCTGAAAGAGGAGCTGAGATGTTTCATGTGGCTCCTCCAGCGCTGATGCAGCACAAAGTCATAGTTGGCGGAGGTGTTCATGGCATAAAATACGTTGGCTTTGTCGGGGATCTGGAGCTCTGAGGCAGAAAGATAAAAGAAATAATGAAGTGTTGCAATTTATTTTCTGCAGGCCTACTTCTGTTTCAGTTAGCAATTACCCGTATTTCTTGGAATGATATGAAGGGTAGTTGTGGGAAACGTCAGCATTACACACCTACATAGACAGAATGGCAGCAAAGGCAATAAAAACATAATAAGGACAAGAGCTGTTCCCTAACTGTGTGAGTTATGTCTTTTGGCAGATTTCTATTCAAATTTATGAAAGATTATGTCAGGGAGGGAGCTGACTTTTGCTTCCCACAGTTGATGTCTTAAGCATTTACTGCTGACGTGTTCCACAGGCCAAAATCTTTTCTACTATTAGATGAAATACCGGCGTACACATTTAGCCAGTTTACACAAAACTATTGAAGTTTTTCATGCAAATAAAACAGAGGAATTATTCTCCATGATGTGCAATCCACTACATATTCAGCTTTAAATACTACTTGTCATCAGTGGTCTTACATTTGATCGCTGACTTAAACAGAACCTTGGTGTACAAAAGAAAGGCAGAGGCGGAAAATCCTGCTCAAGAGAAGGAGGCTTTAGAGTTGATCCCGTTCTGTGCGGGTTACACCTGCGCTCAGATAACATTATACTGCCAGAGGAGAGGCCTGAGGGGAGGACAATATTTACCTTTCCCATTGTTGAGCATTTGGCAGAGGCTGAAATCATGACAGCTGACATCCTCCATGTTGTGTTTTTCAATAGCCCTCTGAATCACCTGGGGCGTGTGGTCCTGACTGGTCAGCTGGAGATAAAATCACACAGCCAAATGTCAATACTGTAACTCTCAGTTAGAATACCTAGAAACTTGAACTTCATTTTGAAGGCTGTGATTCTAATGTGAATATACTGTATTTTGGTTTTGATTCGGGCAGATGCTGGTGACTGCAACGATATGCGTCATGAGGTAAGGGAAACATTAGCCAGTTAGGCACAAGATAAAGTAAAAGCCATGTTTTTGATTTAAACATTTATCAAGTGAAAGCTCAAAACACGAAACCTTTATTATGAAATTTTGGGGGTGAATGAATTTTGGCTTTGGTCACTTACATAGCACATAAGTCATTGTTTAGATTTCAGAATACATCTATTGCTTTAATAAAAAATTAAAATGGAACTAACTGCTAGCTGCAGCCTAGGAGGATTAGTTCCTGCATAACTTCTTGGCAAATGCAACAGAACACCTAAATTTAAACCTTTAAACTTTAAACTGTTTTGTTTCCGCAAAAAGAGACTGACACAGACGACTGAGTAAAACCGATTCCTTTCTCTTCTGTTTTCTTCGTTGTTTTTTTTCTTCCACTTTCCTGCTTTAGAAAGTGCTACATCAAGTCAAACTCAACCAGGCTGGCCGACCTTAGATACACTAAATTACAAAACCACTGTCCTTACCAGTATGCTCTTGTAGACGTTCCCATTGCTGACACTCTCCACACTGACCCTGATGATACACGAGTCAGCTACCTGTTTGTTGTAGACAGGCAGCGCAGCCTGAGGAGAGCAGCCGGACAACAGTGACGACTCAGGGTTCAGAACAAGAGAAGAAGAGCTGAGGTCCGGCTGTGACGAGCTGCAGGAGGAGCTGGAAAGACTGGAAGAGGGGGAGGACATGGACACGGAGGAGAAATCCCCTGCAACATTGTGAAGAGAACCTGAGAGAGACTGAGGGAGGGGAGGAAGGGGAAAGATGGAGGAGACAATATATATATAAATTATATATAATATCATATTACAGTTTCAATCCAAATATCACAGTTTCAAAGAAATTTTTGTTAACAAAATAAAACATTTTTTCTAAACACAGGACATACCTTGAGTTTGAGCCTGAGGGGGGAAGGCTGGGGGGCGGAGAGCTCCTCCATGTCCGAACTGCTGGAGCCAGAAGAGGACACACTGATCTGGTCAGCGTGCGTCTTCCTCAGGGAGCTGTCGCTGGCTGTTCGCAGCCTGCACACACAAACACAGTTACACAAAAGTGCAACTGAAATGTGTTTTTTAAAAGCCAGACACAAATCTTTCTGCAGCAGATTCAGAAATCTTTTAAAGGATTATATTAAAGTAAAATTAATATCTGGCTCAGGTACCACATGATTCCACGTGCATTTCGATTCAGACCGTATTTTTCTAATATTCAAATAACAAGTCCAGTGAGGTGGTTCTGCAGACTTACGAGGCGAGTTTCTTAGTGAGCAGGCGACTGCTCCATGAGTTGGGAGAGCAGGGACAGGGGTCAACTGGAGGCTCCAGGTCACGAGACAGCTCATAGCTTCAGGAAACACAAAAGAAGACAAAGTAAACATCGATGCAAATGGCACTATAACAGTCTTCCAACCCTCTGACTGTCTTTATATTGTATGCAGTGTCATCGCCTCCAGTGTGTGTCTCACCTCTCCTGGTCTGTGAGCAGCGTATGTGCCTGCAGCCAGGCAGTGATGCGAGGGTTCACTGGAAGGCTGTAGTGGGAACAGGAAGCCTGAAGCTGCCGAATCTGAGAGAGAATCTCAAACTCCTGCAAGACAAAGGAACAAAACAGAGCAGAAATTAATTCATAGAGAAATAAAAGACAGACCATAAAAATAAGTCAGCAATCACTGTCATTCATGTGAGGCGGCACTAGGAGGCGACACCTACCCGCCTGCGCTTCTCAAAGTTAATGAGTCCACCCTGTGAACAAAAAATATGAAAACAACAGTGTTATAATTATGGCCTCGTAAATCTACTGTAGCACCATAAAGAAAGAGCAAACAGAAACAAGAGTGTGGGTGTGATGCGTACTCGCCTCCACAGTGTCAGTCAGTGCCGTATCCAGCATGGTGAGCACCGTCAGGTAGGTGCCGAGGTACGGCACCACACCACTGCTGAAGCTCTGAGGAAACAAATCAAGCAGCATGTTTACATTTTGGTTGCACAGTCGATGAAAATATACAATCGATTGCTTATTAATTGCTTGAAAATATTTCATTTAGTTTCAAGAAGTTGAAAAAATAAACTGTAAGAGATCAGAAC
This sequence comes from Scatophagus argus, assembly GCF_020382885.2. Classification (NCBI taxonomy): domain Eukaryota; kingdom Metazoa; phylum Chordata; class Actinopteri; family Scatophagidae; genus Scatophagus; species Scatophagus argus. The sequence goes on along the minus strand of NC_058494.1, from coordinate 7,325,060 downwards.
GTTAGCTAATGTCAGTGTCAAGAAACTTGAGCCAAGGAGGACAGAATATCAAGCTTAATATAACGTCAGCGAAATACTGCAAGTGATGTAGAAACATACAAAGATAACTGAACAACTCCATTTAAACAGAGTGAACAGGAGGGTATAAAACATTTTACACACAGCCACACCTGGGCGAGTGAATGGTCAAACTGTGGGAAACCCTGCACACATGTAAGCTTTTACATCTCTCACTATGTAAGAGTCACGTGAGTTCGATGTGCTTTTTCCATCAAACGAACAGGGTTAAAGAGAAGAGGGAACTGGAACTCTGGTGTCACAAATGTGACACAAATTTGTCTGATGCGACAAGTTATATCGTTTTCATAACTTTTGACTTTAAGGAAGGAGAACTGATGATCCGGGCAGAATAAAAACAAACCTCAAAGCCGAAACTGAGGAGCCGCAAGATTATTTCCAGAAAAATTCTGACTTCTTTTCTTACCATCTGCTTGGCCGCTGAGCAGAGCCGGGGCGATTTGGAACCATCTGAGTGACTTCCATCCTGCAGGAAATAGATAACAGTCCAGTCAACTTTATTAAAATAGATTAAGTCAGGGTGTTAATGTGAGGGTGTGAGATGACAACACCAAAAAAGAGGCATGTTATGTAACTGTTCTTTTCAGGGTTGAGCACCTGTTGACAGGTTGCTGCTGCCTGTGGTTCAACACAATCACAGCAGCACTGTTCATTTCATCAGGTGTGTCCTGTGTTTATCAGGGAGTATTAAACATTACCCACTTAACAAAACTAAGGACTGGTGCCCAAGTGGCCACTTTCAACTGAAGTTGTATTTGTGTTGGCTGCTAACAGTTGCCTTTTCATTATATTTTAGAAACTGGACTGCTCACAACAGCGCTATCGCTAAACAAACTTTCATATCAATTGTTTTTCCACAGGGAACAAAGGACACAGAGTGGCAGGTGAACTGGAGACTGAGCATGCAGTCAGTCTCACAGGACAAATAATTAACCAAACACAGGAGGCTGCTTGTACACAATACATTCAAAAAGTACATTTATTTCATTAGATGTTAAAAAAAAATATTAAAAACCTTTCTGATAATCACACTGATATGCTTGCATGCTTACATGTGTGCTTAATGCTTTGCGCAAATGACAATTATTTTCATAAAGCCACAAAATGTCAGAAACCTGTAATAAAATGTCCAAAGTGGCATCTTGAACAGTCATTTTAAAAGTCATTTTACAATGATATGAAACAGAGAAAAGCAGCAAAAACACTCATGATTACCGATTATGAAAGTAGCTGCAAATTCTTTTACTGCTGATCAACTAACTGAAAAGGAAACTCGTTTTTTGGTAAAGGGGAACTCCAGTACTGTTTTTAACAAGAGCACAGCCTGCTAATAAGGAATAACAGACTCTACGCAAAAGCTACACAAACCTCAAGAAGTCCAGCAAAGCTGCTGTGATGACCTGTTATTTTGTGCATTCAGCAGTTTGTTCAGCTATTCTTTTTGCACTGGAGTCAACAGACCAGTGTTTTCCTTAGGTTTGTGGAAGACTTTGGTGCATGTGTTGGCATGGGTGGGTGGATGGGGTGGGGGTCTTGGGAGAGTACCCCAGGAAGACAACATTTGTTTTTCAAGGAAAAGAAATGCAACTTCACTTCATTGTGGACCATTATTATTAGCATATCTGTGTATGACTGTTAGGGACAGCCAGCAGGCTGCATGTGTGTTTGTGTCAGACGTGTGTGTAGTTACCTCCTCCAGGATCTCTCTGCTGATCAGCACACAGTTCTCATCAGGGAAGGTCTCACACAAGTGGTCAAAGGTGGCCATGCTTTCCCTGAAGCCAAACAAAATAAATCTGTTTAGACTTGATGTAGCGTAAATATTCCACATTGTTTGTTTGGTTTTTTTGGCAGCTGTAGCAAGTGATTCGGATTATTGTCAAAATTCCACATTGTTTGTTGTGTTTCTTTTATTTGTTTTTTTTTTTTTTTTTTTTTTGTAGTGTAAATATTCAGCGTGAACAAGGCTGCACGCTCAAAAAGGATAAATGACTCAGAGAGATTCACTGTGAAATTGATTTTCTATTGTTTCCTTTATTCTCTCTCAGCCAAATTTTTCATGTTGTGCCTTACAAAAACAAAGCGACTCAGTGTTGTGTCTTGATTGTTTGCTGACCTGCTGACAGCAGTCCAGGTCTTCTTCAGGCGATACACCGCGTTGGACTGCAGCGCTGAAAGGATGGCCCTCAGAGAGGAGAAATTCTTCAGCTGTCTGCACTCCTGCACACAAAATACAAGAAAATGAAATTCTGTTACGCCTCTTTCAAAAAGAGTTTTAATTTATTTATGTCACTTGACTAAATGTATTTGGACCCTGACCTGAGCGACAGCGATCCACCTCTCGATGACGCGCGCTCTGTGGGTGGGGCTGGTGTGTGCGCTGCGAGGTGAGCTCGGGGCAGTGGAGGGGAACAGGAAGGCAGAGGAGGAGCTGGGTGATGATATGGGAGAGGAGGTAGAAGGGCTGGGAGAGGACGGGCAGAGGAGTGAGGTGATGACACGGTTGGTGATGGCGTTGAACTGGGAGATGGTGGCGCGGACGCTGGGTGCCAGGTTTCGGTTTTCCTTCTTGTCGCGCTGGGACCAGACGCAGCCCAGGCAGTGGAAGGGCACCACTCTGACAAATAGATCCTGAGGAAGACAGAGTCAGAATGAGAGACCCACAGTGACACAGACAACAGTGCTCTGAGATATTTGTTAAAAAAACCTACAGCGTCCAATCTGGTCAGCTGCTCTGCCACCTCTCTCACGGGGAAGTCCATAAATTTGCATTTGTCTTTCTCCTTGGTGGACATCTCTCCTCTGTCTTCCTGATCTCCACGGTCCTGCTGCAACGACTGACTGCTGTGCTCTGACGCAGACTTGGTGCAATCTGTCAAACACACCAAATCATAAATGACAACAAAACAGGCTGCTCAGGGTATTTTATAGCATCCACAGTTTAATGGGACAAATCTACAGTCAATCATAATGTCGCTGAACCGTGAAAAAAAAAGGTATCTGGAAATTTTGTTTTTTCCAGGAGCATGTTTTTAACTATGCGCTCCAATGACGTGCGGTTATTTATGATCCTCCAGTCTCATTTTTATGTCCCACCAAACTTGATTGCAGGCTATTCTACGTCTCCACTTCACACATTACGCTAACAAAAGCTTTTGGTTCCCATTTTAGCTTGAAATCAAGATAAACCATGTCCAAATACTAATCTGATATTGGGGTGCACACATCAGTTTGACTGATGGTCGTGTAAATAACAACCCAACACATCAGTTGCTAGGGAGGAATGTGGACATGCCGTACAATGTAAAATGTCAAAAATACAAAAAGTGGAGATAAGTTTTTTTCGTCAGACAGCGACAATAATCATGCTCCAACAGTCAATCATAGTAAACACTTTGAGTGCTTATTTAATAGTTTTGTTGCTATTGGTATGATATTCATATGTACTATCTCACTCTGTCCCTCAACTTTTTCCATCCCAGTTCATAATAACAACACACTTAGCTGTAGCTGAAATAAGAATATAAACCTTCCTTGGAGCAGACAATAAAAATTGCAGACCTGATGCCTGAAAAATGACACTAAATGGCAACAAATGAAAAGAAGAGCAACTCATTGTATATGGAGCTGAGTACAACAAAAGGATAGTCTGCAAAACTTCCAGATTATTATCCTCTGTGACGCTGCTCCAATCAGATCATCGGTATCTACGGTGCACATGCACACTCAGGTCGCCATGACAGCACAGTCACCTGCCATTCATGCATCGTGATGGCAGGACATAAACAAATCCTACATAATCACATCTGTCTTCCACCTTACCTTGTTCCTGGAGCCTCTTGAGGAGGGTCTCAGCAGACTGGGCCAAGCGTCTGAAGCAGGGGCGATGTCTCAAGTGGACGCACAGCAGCCGGATGGACTGATACTGAGGGGGCTCATGGAAGTCTTCACTGTACTCCTCCAGCCACAGCCGGATCACCGGGGGTAAGGTACTGAGGGGATGAAATAAATGTGTTCATTATAGTGTCAGTCCTTTATTAGTCCAGGTTCATCTTTGAGATGAATGGACAGCATTGGTAACATTTGTAACGTTAATTTGTGGGGCAAAGTCTCCTGAAGGGTGGGGCAATGTAAAACTCTGAATGAGTGGCCACACTCACCTGCGTGGGCAGACTGTGTTATCCAGGCTGGCCAATGAGTCATCTCTGTGGAAAAGCAAACACAATCATCTTTCAGCAGAGAAGAAAAGCAACAGTGAACACATGAGGGGACATCACGGTGACCGCGTGCTGACAGAAAAGATCCTGTAAACAACACAAGGTCCACTACAACTGTTCATCCTGTGGAAATGTCCTGCAACACTCTGAATCCCTGCAGAGACAGTCTGTCTCAGAGAGCCTCCCTCAGACAGCAGTGTTCTCATGAACACATACATAAAGCACATTTCCGGTTTTATAATCGGGTAAATCTATTTCCTGCACCAAATGTGACGCAAACGGTAAAAAAAAAAGAAAAAACTTACAAGCATAGTAATAGTTCGCATTTAGAGAGCGAACCAAAGACTGTGAAAGTTGTGTTTAATTAAAACCATAACAAAGTAATAAATAAATAAAGTGAAATGTATACAGCACGTGTCAACTTAAAGCGCAGGCGGTTTACAATGTAATGACAACAACAAAATGTTACATCCTGTACAAAATCCATACGGAATCCATAAGGCAAAAGAGAGAATACACTCTTCCCAGGTTGCCCTGCCGCTGACCTCTCTTAAAGTTCACAAGAAACCTGCTGCCACCAGCATCACAGACATAAAGGCGACTGTTTGGCAAACAACAAATGAACAGCACTAATGGCCACAGTTTGACGCTGGCAGCCATGAGCAGCACACTGGCCTGAGCTGTGAGTGCCAAACCAGACAGGAAGGCTCTCTGGCATGAATCCGAGTCTCATTATATGTATACTAAAAGAAATTAAAAAAATCTCTTCTAAAAACCAAAAAAGGCTTTCTGAGTTGAACCCTGCATTCATTGCAGATGAAACATTCCTCACACAGTCAAATTAAATCTCAGCTTTCAGGTGAACAAGCACCTGTGCTGGGTGTGGAGGGCGTAGTCATGGTTACTTAGGAGTGGAACAAAGATCCCAACTGCTTTGTTTAGCTCATGACAACACCACCTGTCATAGAAACATGCCTGGCTTTGTGAATAGCTCAGGCTACGTAAAGAGGGTTTTATATAGCTCTATTTTAGAAACTGATATGCACATTCTGCCTGCTCACAGTGATGACCTATTTAAAAGTAGCACACATTGGAATTCAAAGTCAGTGTTGTGAGGTTAAGATGTTCTGTACTGGCCCATAAGGACCTGTGAACCTCTGAACATCACTAATGAACACATTATATTTTATTTGTTATAGTCTGACACGTAAAAGCAAACTCGAAGCTTTAACACTTTGGTTTTTGTATGAACTGGACACATAAGATAAAATGTGTTGATTAGTGAGCTCTAGGAGTGTGGTAGGCTAATTGTGTTGCCTTTGGACAGAGCCAGCCTAGCTGGTTCTAGTCTCTGTGCCAGGTCAATAGCTGGTGCTTCCAGCTTCATACTGAATGGACATGGGTTTGTTAACACATCTCAGTCTGACAAAAGCATCTGTGTGGACCATTCCTCACCTCTGAAACAGCAGCTCGATGAGGGTGCTGGTGGAGGTGAAGGCCCTGTAGGTGGAGAGGAAGATACGCACAAAGTTGGGCTCCTGGTGCTCAGGGTCCATCAGGTGGGTGACCAGACGCTCCAGGGTGGCGGCCTTCAGCCTGCGCACCTTCACTGTGTGGTACTGGACAAAGCTGAAGGCTGCAGGAGGCTCTGTTGTGTGTGAGGCCGGCAGGACGGGCTCCCTGCGCAGCGTGATGCCAAACACAGCCCCATCTTCCTCCTCCTCCCCCCACTCCTGCACCGGGTCCTGCAGGAGAGAACACAAGGTCATCAAGACGTGATGAATAATGACCCAAATTCACGATAAAGCCTGCTATTCTGCTCCTTTCTCCAGGATATGGCAGATAGCTCAGACTTTAGCCTCATGACAAATGCAATAAGCCTTCAGACTGAGACATTTCATGCAAAAGGCTGAAACACAAGGTCAGTTATTCTCAATCTTGAGATTCTGTTTGTGACCCTGCCCTGAACTCTGACGCAGACGGACACCTGGTGACTGGACTGATGATAAGGTAAAGAAGCGTTCACGGGAAAACACAAGGCCAATTAACTGAACTATGGTACAGTCTGACACAGTTTTATCTTAAGTTAATTATAACTTTGGACCTGTTCAGAACAGCGATTCATTTCCCTTCACACTACACCAACTGCATGTCACAAATCTGTAGAGAAACAATAACAAGCGGACAGGAGAGCGAAATCTGTCGTTGACCTGCACAGGTTTAGAAGAGAACAAGTGAAGGCATATTTAGATTGACACTAAACAATAACAATGGGGCCCAGCGCAGCAGAAATGATTTTTCACATAGGACTTTAGTGGAAGAAGTTACATCATGATATCTCTAACTAAATGGAAAAATATGTCCCTAAGAAGACAAAGCTATGTTTTGTTTTGTTTTTTACAAAGCATAAATCATACCTGCATCATGAAGAATGAATTGTATAATGATTTCTAACTTAATAAAACTACAGAGCAAGTCTTGTGCTACTAGAGCAGTATGGACTTAAGTCTGAATCAGTGAAAGTTTGATAGAATAGCCCTTCACAATATGCTGTCCCAGGTGTATAAGAATAATTTACTTAATAGTACCATCACAACATGAAATTCTACAAACACAAACTTAATATGATAAAGACACCTGTGCCATAAATTATAATAAAAAACTGCAGACTGTACAGCAGACTGTTAATAAACCAGAGCTGCCTCACTCTTTGTCTCTGTTATAGGACATACAAATATAATGGATTAGACTCTATAATAATGCAGTGTTAGGGAAAGTACACAAAGACCCAGATGGAGAAATATAAAACAACATGAAGCGTGATGCTGGCCAACTGCAGCAACTATGACACTGAGTCAGTCAGACCAAGCAGACTGAAGGTAATCACAGTGTGATCTGGTACATGTGGAACAATAGAAGCAGACCAGGCCTGGAAACATCTCATATCACATGACAGAAACTCAGGCAAAGCTGCCAGACACAATGAGACACTCGGTGCACTGAAGGGAACCTTTATATCAGTGTATGTTTGTGCAGGTTGCCAAAACAACGAGGGAATTAGATTCACATGTTGATAAATACACGTGAAGTCTGACAAAACCAAGACAACCACACCAGAACTTAATCCAACTCGTTACTGGCCTTCATCATCATTTAACCTACCATCGATAAGTGCCATTTTCCCATGTCTGTCCTCCTCTTGGAGAGAAGAAATCCCACAGCCTGTAAACTCCTTCTGATGCAGCTGATAAGAGCGCAGCGCGGGCGGAAATTACGGATTTATGTTCTTCCTGCGACAGTTCACGTCAATACGAACGATGTCCGACACTTTCATTGTTGAGAATAAAAATGGTAAAGTACGACACGAGTAAAAAGTTGAACCGTGTCCAGACGTGGGAGTTTTAGCGGCGACAGAGTAACAGGTCGTGGGACTTGATGAAGTGGGAGGAGGAGGACATCGGGGGAAGCGGTGATATTCACTGGGCGGGGCTAATGACACAGGTGAGGGAGGGGCTACGGTCTCTGACCAACCATACGGGGATTAAAGGCCCACATTAAACATGAGGCTACGAGTGGGAAAGTTGACTTTGATGCTGATGATACTGCCACAATGCGTTTCAGCTATGGGTTTTGTATGAGTAATGAGTTACGGAAATCTTTCTTGGGGATGCTGCAAAACAAACAAACAGATTAGGTGGTTTGTAATTTATGTAATCATTAAGAGTGCTGGAGTAGACTGTACCTCCACATCATGTTTATACAGTATAAGTACAGTTACAACAGTACCGGCTATCAGGCAGACTGTTTACAGTAGATGTGGTATGGTGGTGAACACACATGGGGGTCACCCTGCCCGGTAGTTTGAAAGTATTCAAAGCTTTCAAACTGTTACAGATTGTAAAAATACTCAGACATATACGTTATTCATTTGAATACTGTATCGTTAAAAATATTTAAATAATACTTTATTATTTAAAACTGTATTAACAGCCAAGTCTGGAAGACTGAATCTCATTCAGTATAGTGTTAAACATACGAGCGTGATAAGTCTAAATACCTCAGCTAGTGGTTTCAAATACAGTTTACTATATGTTTTGTATTTCCTGTAAAATTCTGTCAAACTGTCCTAACTCGAGTTTTGATGGTGTAACAACATGGAAATAACGTAAATACTTAAGTAAAGGCTGCCGATAAAAGGTGTTGTAAATCTTTATAGTACATCCTATTATCTTCCAGTTAAGATAAAAGAGATTGTAAATAAAGGCCAAGTAACAAATTTGCTTGCAAAATCTTGCATGAAAGGTTATACTAAGGCTGGTGATATTTTGTCACTTAAATGGGAACCAACCATGTGGTGCCTGTGTGGTTCAGCAGAGTCAGTGTTCACACTTAGCTAAGAAGGAAAAGCTGTGGACTCTGGTATCAGGATCAGCAGCCCAACATTAAGTTTGCTGGATAAAAATTCTGGATAAAAACCTTCCTTGGAGCAGACAACAAAAAAGTGGAGGTATAACTCCACTTACAACCATGACATTGTTTGTCCAACCTTGAAAGCTTTTATAAAAAAAAATGGGAAAAGAGATTATGGGCTGTTGTGTTGCTTGATCATCTACACCCCCATATTATTAAGTATAATGCATTATGACGACTTACAGAATCTTTACGGTGCATTAATGTATATTTTGAGACAGTGAATTCTCTGTATAAAATTTTTAAAAAGTGGTTCCTAAAACACTGAATCCAAGACATTACAAGTGTGGTTAAGTTCTAACTTTAGGTCCACCTAATGCCTGACATTGATGTTATCACTGTAAACATAGTGTATCTGTGTTTTTTATCCAATGCAAACCAACGGCAGAGACAATATTGTGACATCTGGTGGCCAAACTTTAAAAATTTAAATATAAAGTAAATATTTCAGCTTCTTCAGTCTCTCTATCTGGATCAAGAGCAGGTTCACCGGCTTTAAACCTGTTCTATATTTTTAAAAAACTTCCTGATAAGAAGTGTGATAATTTTACAGGAAGAAATTACAGTCAGCTTCTGCCTCTAGTCTTCGTTGATGTTCACATGTGAATATCAACGTGCTGGGATGAGTGCATTTCAGGGCCTCTGAAGAATCCAGTCGGAACTGTTTTTCCGACGGCCTCCAGCTTAAGTTCCAGGCCATGGTGTCGGGGGCGTGGTGGAGACATACCACATGAAACAGGTCTGTTGTGCTCATACCAACAACTCTGTGGCTAAACACATAATCAAAGAAAAATGTATACATTAAGAGCACTCAGTACTACAGAAAACACTAAATTCCAATGTATTCACAGACAAACAGACTAGCGACAACAGAGTGTGATGACACTGACAAGCTGAGCAGATGACATGTCTTTAAATCAGGATGACCACTGCTCTTTTAGCTCCCAGGAAAGAATGAGCTTTTTTGTATCTCTAATGAGTTTTCTGAACTGAAAAATCTACCATCATTCTACCATGTCTGCCCATGACACCCACCCACTCTCTCTCTCTCTACAAGAGCTGGACAAAAGAGCAGGGAAACAGCACCAGGAGAGGCCTCAATTAGTGCTCATTAGACACATGAATGGGTGATAAGATGACAGGAAAGCAGCAAGAGAAAGCATCCATGCAGGGTGATTACAGAAAATTGTTTGAAATTGTTTCTTCTAAACCTTGCACGACTGAAATCAGTTTCTATTAGCTGGAAATACACGGCACACCCACAGAAATATGACATACTTCCTGCAAAGTCAGCAGTTAGTTCCTTCTCAGTGTCGCTAAATACACGCTGGTGTTGATGACGTGCTGAGTAAAAAATATGCTGAGCTGAATGGGAAGAACAGCGAAAATTCCCAGGGAGGAGCCTGACATAGACAATTTTTTTTAATTTTTATAATAATAGAAAATGAATAATTTAATCATTTTTAAAACAATAATGGGAAAAGTCAATCACTCCTGCTTTGTCAAATGCAAACATTTCCTGGTTTTCTTAGTCTTTCACAGTCCTCTTTGATACTGAAATATATTTTCTTTGGGTTTTGGACTGTTTGCCAACTTCAGCATGAGTTCTGGGAACACGTGATAGACATTTACAATAATTACCTGACATTTTAGAGACCACATGATTCACAGAGAAAATAACTGGTAATGAAAATGATTAGTTTCAACCTAAATGTGTTGGTTTTAGGGGAAAGTGTGACGGGCACTTTTAAATTACGCTGTTAAATTTTATATACCAAACAGTTAATCTGGAAAATATCAGACAAATGATGTGATGGCAAAAATCATCGTTGCTTGAAGCCCTAGAGGTGCTTGAAATGGACTCATTTTTAAAGCTGATATGACAGCCACACAGACAAAAGTGTAATACTGGTCACTGAGCTATAGCTGCCCGACATTTGAATCTGTTAATTCCCATGCAGTAAAAGCAGGACATCATTTAAAATAATGCTAACATTACAATTACCAAATTTCCCAGGCCATGTTTAAGGTCACCATAAGAATATTACACTAACATCTCCAACTCTAGGTGGAATACCTCACCAATGTTAATATTTCTATTTTTCTATATTTATCCTGCATGTGTTTGGCTTCTCTCATGCTCTGTGGCACCAAATGTCCGGACAATAAACCGGGTGCATTTAAGTGTATTGATGCCTGGACTTCTTTGCATTAATCATCATGACAGCTACACCTTGATCTCAGAAAATATTGCCTGAGTCCCGAACTGGATGAATGAATTTGTAAAATACAACAAAATGGATGTCAAGTAGGAATTTTAAATGAAACCAGCTGAAACTTTGTTCCACCTCACCTCATACTGTCCATCAGTGTCCAGCAACTGGAAGCTCGTCAGCCACACTCCAGGCTGCGTGTCCATGTGGACGCCCATGCTGTGACTCGGCCTGGGCCACAGCAGCTTCTTCATCCTGCCCACCTTGGCGCGGAGGCCGCGGGTCTCCCCTCCATCACCACCTCCACACACTGGAAGAATGGTCCTCATCTCCAGCTCTGTGTCACGCTACAGGCCCACACGCTTCGTCAGATCTCCCCCACACCTGCTGCCTCATCTGTGTCAGGGAGGAGAGCGTGAGAACATTAAACATAGTCTCATGTTGTCAAATTTTATGTTTGAATGTATGTCCAACAATCAAGGGAGCATAAAGGACAGCTGTAAGCAGGTTACACATTGGATCCTCCTGTTCCTAACCATTTGAATTTCAGTAAAGATTCGACCTAAAAAAAAAAAACTGGGTCAGAGGAAGGTGAATTTGCACAAAAAAAACGCTGATTAGATTTACCATGCTGTGACAGAAATGGGGTCAATGTTTCAGCCTAACTCAATAGGACACGCAGAGCAACATAAATTACCTTAACTCAGTGAATTCTCTTCACGGCAAAAACTGCACATAAAGCCCCTAAACTGACATATAAAGCAATGTTGTCTGGACTGATTGAGGAATCTTGACTTGAAACCCATACATTTTTATAGCTGGCAACAATCTGTGTCACCAAATAAAAAAAGTGATAATACTGGCAATATACTGTATACGCTCTACATAGTGTAAAATTGTATGAGCGTTAATACTGTCTCAAATGGGTTTGCAGCATCTATGTCATGAGTACAGTCACTCAGTGAACATATGAAGACTGCGATGAGATACAGCTCAACTTCAGTACTCAATATAACCAGAATATATTTCTTCACATATTGGGTTACATACACAATTCACAAACAGTCACGGGTACAGAGAACTGTGTCCTCTACAGCATTCCTAAGGGAAATAATGATAATCTTAGCATTCAAAATACACTCTGGATACAATCATATACCCGTTCACCTACAAAAAAAGGCAGCAACTTAACTGTAATTGTGCTCCTCTTGATTCTGAGTTCCCCGGATCCTGAAGAAGACCATGTTCAGAGCTGTTTGAATATTCACGTGTAGAGACTGTGAAACTTGGACGGAAGAGACTGGCATTTATCACTGAGGACGAATTGTTCTTTGTGTTTGTGGGCGGATGATGCTCTCGCGCATGTTTATGCCTGTGTGTGAGTGTGTGTGTGTGTGTGTGTGTGAGTGTGTTGGAATGGCCTCCTCCCTGCTTGGCTGTACACTGAGATATTGTATAGAATTGCATCTCATCATTCCAGTTCACTGGCCTCCTCATTGGATTAAAAGACAAACTCTCTGCCCTTATTTTAACCTGGACCATAGACTCATCCGGACACTTAAGCATGCATGTGGATGGTTTGATTCTGCGCAAAGAAAGCGCACAGACATGCAGAGGTTTCCACATAAAGTGGATAAAATGAGCTAATTTGACGTTTGCTGGTCAAGGGCTGAAATGTTTCTTACCCGTGGGTGCGTTGAGACAACGTGACACGCCTGAAACCCTATTCAGACTGCTGATACATGCTTGATGGAGGGCCTGTGACAGGGGGTGTTGAGGAAACTCACTCACGCTTGTGGCAGCGATTCAAAATCTGCACGAGCACGCGCAGCCCCGCCCCCTCTCGCTGATTGGTTGATCAGATGAAAAGAAAAGCTCAAAATTATGTTTATGTGCTTGATTGTCAATTGGGGCTGTATATTAGCCGATCAGTGTCCTATAAATAAATTTTAAAAACTGCTTGCATTTGTTTTTGTAAACTAAATATAATTTTCATAGGGCTCTGCAGAGCCTAAAATTCCTAAATTCTCTAATAGACACCTTGTAGGAGAATTTTCGTGTCTGATAAAGGACTAAATCAGTAATTAAGAACACCCATGGGGTCCCAAAAGAATATCAGTATTTCTCTACTCTTTTTGTTTGTATGTCATGTATGTTTGATTGTTATGTATGTTGCATGAATCAGTAGACACCGATGCCTTCAGGGCCTTACAAACTCCTAAAATGAAACCAACTGAGAAGGAAAAAAATAATCCGGTAGAAATACTCACACCCACACTTAGGAAACCTGTGCTAGGGGCTCACAAACAAATTTTATTAGAAGAAGAGGCAAATAAAATAAAATAAAATAAAATAAGGAAAAAATATCAGAAGGCAAAACATTGACTTTTGGTCTTCTGTCTCAGTGGCCTTAATAACAAACAACAAACCTGCTCAATATTGACTGATTAATTTAATCAGTTCAGATAAAGCAGCCAGTTTTGAGTATCGTATTTTTGTGGGCTGCAGTCTAATTCAAGTCAACTTTATTTAGCCCTAAAACACCCATCTTGCCGCTATACGGACCTTGAAAACATCACATGGCAAAATCAAAGGGGTTAATATTAACTTATACAGTTTAGTGAAGCTAGAACAAAGAAACATATCTGACACTAACAGGAAAGAATCGACTGCTGAGAAAAACTACAAACTACTTAGGAAATCCTGCTCACACTGCAGCTACTTGCATTTTTCTCTCCTGGAACTTACTGAACGCACACACATATTCAGTGGATGAGTCAAAGAGCTTTTGTTCAAAAGTTGTCTGTCTGGTTACATTGTGAGTCATTCAATCACAGCAGCTGTATGTATAAGGCGCTAGCTACATAATTAAAGGCTTAAATTGAAGAACATTGTTGAGGTTACATGCTGACATTTTGGTATGAAGAATTATTGTCCTTCCAATAACTCATGCACAAAACAAGACGATCCACCTCACATACAAGAACTGGCTCCATCACCTGCAAAGCATCTGTGCAAGGAGATACAGCAGTTTCTGTGATGCTCAACATAGCCAAGATAGTTCAGGTGTTACAGGTCAGGGGAGGTTTCACACACATCTCTGCATCACATCTTAAACTGGGCCAAAGCATCCACTAAATACAGGCTGGATTTGTCAGAGGTGTTGGCTTTCAGTGAGCTGCAGGCTGCAGGCTGCAGGAAATCACGTATGTAATATAAAACCCCAAAGCATTCAAAAGAGATCAGCAGGATAATGACTCAAGTCACCCATTTGACCCATTTGTCAGCCATTTGTATTTAAAAATAAATAAATAAATAAAATACACGATAAAAGGTGAGAGCAATGTTTTTAATTGCCTTTTCATGAGGCAGAGGGTTGGATTCTCGACTGTGAAAAAGAGGCGGAGAAAAGAGTGTTGGTGCAACAGTGACACTTGACAGAGAACATTACTGTTGTCAAAACAAGCCCACTTATGCAACAAATAATCAGTAAAGGGACAAGTATATCTGTTCATAAATATCATTTCAGAACTTTTCAACTGTGCACATCTATCAGCTAAAAATACAGTCTCATTTGTGTTTTCAGGCAACAATTTGCTCACTTACTAATAATTATTGTAGAGGCAAAATATTAAAGGACTAAAATAGAAATGTGAAAGTTTGAATGGATCTTACAGGCTCTTACAGTAAGCTCATTTTACACTGCAGTCAGGTTTTGGTTCAGCCTGTTGGATTAGAACTTGCCCTTCTTCTTCTTCCAGGGCTTCTTCTTGGACTTGGAGTCAATGATCAGCTGAGACTGACGCTTCAGCGCCTCCCGCGTGATGATCCCATCAACCTCATCCTCATCGCTCTCCTCGTCTGACACACCAACAGTGATAGTTTGGGATGAAAACAGATTTTGATTACATGCTTGAATTAATGTGTGTGTGTGTGTGTGTGCGTGTGTGTGTGTCTCACCGTCATCGAATTCATCCTCTCTCTGGTCCTCAGGCAGCTTGACACGAGTGTTGTAAACTGGCAGTTTATCTTCAATCCTGACGCCGAACTGCTCAGGGCGACAGAGAGACATGGTGAAAACAGTCGATGACAACCACTAGTAAAGGATTTATTTTCTATTTTTGCCCATGTAGGCTTTCTTTATTAAATATTAATCCTCAAAATCCCTATTTCCATGGAAATCTGGCTTCCATCTGTCTTCATGTAGGACTTTTCACGTTGACAGATTCTGAAATTGTACAGAACTGATGGGCAATACTCTTTGTCAATGTTTATCGCCAGTTGCCAGTTTATCTGTTATGTGAAAGTAATTTATTTTATTTTTGAACCTATAATATAAAGGGGATTTTACATTCATGTAAAATCTCTTATTCATAAGGACATTAAATTAGTGTTAAAAACTTGAAAGGGGCCAATTTAAAATTGGCATGTACAAAAGATGTATTGAAATGTGTGACTCTATAGAATCTAAAAATACAAATGACTAACCATAATTTCATCAGACTTGATGTACTTCTTCATAGGAGAGGAGTATGCAAGCAGTTAGACGAGGATATTTGAGCAGATTCTAACAGTAGCAGGCAAGCAAACAAGACTGGACTGATTTACGTCGGATTTACGTCAGTTACAAAGATTATGCCCTCTAAAAATGGATCTGAGGGTAAAATAGTCAATGTCATTAGTAAATGGCCAACATTTTGTTACGTGTTTCCTATGGCACACTTTGATATCCTATGTTCTCAAACAGAGAAGGTGCTGCAGAGCGTTAGTAATCATGAACAAACACTTCGGGTGACTCTGATGGCTGCTTTTCCATTCAGATAAGCTATGCACGCACAGCAGCATGCATGCACACCATACTGTGTTCATTTGTCGAACTGTACAGTGCAGGCTTATACAAGTGCCCCAACATGCCCTTTGACAAACTACGTGGGTCAATGAAAGTTCAAATTGACACCCAGCCTTTTCAGAAGCGACTGTTTACAACCTCTGCAAATGCCAAAGAATTTTTTGATATCCTATCCAAAATCATAACCTGTGTGTGAACCCACTCACCTCCTCCTCCTCCATCTCCTTCATAATAGCAGCCAGATCCTTTCCCTGAAGCTCCTCATGAAGCAACTGCAACTTCAGCTCACACTGAGTCATCAGCTCCAGCACAAACTCATCTGAATCTGGAGACACGTCAGCTTCTGTGTCCTCACTCTGGAGACAAATAGAAGAATAGTGAACAGACATGAGTTTGACTGTCACCAGACACTTTGGAAAAAAGAAATTAACACCAAAACTACTGACACATATTAGCAAGCATTAAGACACACTATAGTCAGCATCATTCAAAGCTACAGCTGGACAATTTACAGTCATGAGGTTGTATTTACCAGCATGATGTGGTGAAGTTTGCTTGTGAGGTGCTCCACCCCGGCTCGAACAGTACTGAGGACTTTAACAAGCCAATCCAGGCGCTCTTTACTTGCCTCACATCTCTGCTGTTGAACCTGCAGCTGCCGCTCACACTCCTCCAGCATCTGTTGGTCACTAATAAAACCACGGAAAATGATCAGAAGCTTGAGAATAAGCATTACACAGCTGCATACACAATGCTTTTCTTCCACTGTTTGAGTGTCTCACCTGGAGAGTTTAGCTTCTCCAGAATATTTCATCTCCTCTAACTGGTGTTTCAGGAACTCCTTCTGTTCCTTCAGCTGCTGCAGCAACTTCTCATTCTCTCCCTCTAGCTTTTCCAGATGTTGGTATGTCTTTTTCTGTGAGATAAAGCGCTCCACTATCTCCTACACATAACACATAAAGAAAAACACATATGTAAACACACATGGGAGCCACACAAATGCATCCATGTACAGTGTGTGCTCATGAATTGGCACACTGTATGGTGAACCGATCTCTTTCTACATCTCTACCTGTATATCTGTGACTCCGGTGGCCTCCTTGATGCGTCTGAAGGCCTCCTCAAAAGTGGAGATGGCCTTCTCCTCTTCACCTGCCATCCTGGGGGTGCTGCGCTGGGCCTCACTACTCAGCTCATCAGGCTGCATAGCTGTTCTCTGAAAAAGGTAAAAGAAGATCAAGTTACTCTGTTCATTCTACAGCATATCTCTGTTTGAATTAAACTGTATTTTTATCAAAAATGTCATTAGCTACTTTTGGACTGACTGTTTGTAGGTCCTTCTATGGTCATGTCTTTTGATGTTATTTGGGGGGGGGGCATGTGTATCTCACCCTTCTATCAACTCTCTCAGCCTGGGCCTTGCGCTCCTCAACCTTCCTCCTGTAGCTGGCTATGATGCGCTCTCTCTCCTTGCGCTCCTTGTAGAGCAATTCCTCCTGCTGCTGTAGCTCAACCTGGCAGGAGGAGTAAAAGAAGGGGTGGCAGAATGGGAAAGAGGCAAGAGAGGAGACAACGGACAGGACACAGTGAGACAAACAGAGTGTCAGTATGACAACAGTGAATAAGTTATGATTATAATTCAGATGCAGAACAGCAATAAGGCTGGCTAATGTACATGCACTTTCATATAAAATGAAGAGAACACAGGTGAATAAATGCTTTAAGAGCTCATTGTAGCTGCGTTACTTGGGATTCGTGTCATTAGTGATGACGGTTGTGGTGAGGGAATCAACCTTCTGACACCTTCCCTAGAAACATGCATACTGAGAGGTTGCAGGTCACCTTAGCAGCTTCTTTGGAGAGCTGGGCGTTGTTGTTGAGGGCCTGCATGTTATGGAGCTCCTCTCTGTGATTCAGGATTTCTGCTTCCAGACCGTCCAACTGCCCCTGGAAAGTCAGACTCTCCTCCTGAAGAGGTGACAGTAGAAAAGTGAGGGATAAAAGGAGAAAAGACAGGATATATGGATGAACAGAAAACAGCTGCAGCAAGCTTTTTTTTTTGTTACAAACAGTAAGGTCATAAGGGGACTGCTGCAACACTATGATCAAAATAACTGCATGAACTATTGCTCATTAACCATTAGGCTGAGATCTTGAAATGAAAACTTGATCTATTAATACACTTACACTGCACTGGATTATGTTACAACAACATTAACCAAATGTCTAAAATGTAACCATGAAGAGAATGAAGTGAGAGGATAAGTTAACGTTATGTAAGTCTGGGACAGGACTGTACTGTACTGTACTGTACCATTGTGGAAGTCTCACTCATCGTTTACATATCACATACAGAGTTTCATAATAAAGGCACAACAAAGTGTCTTGGCACAGGCCACAGAAACCTGTGGAACAGCAGTGGGCATCCACATTTTCTGTGCCTGATATGAAAATAATTAACAAGCTGGACAAAATGCTGATAATGCACAATTCTCATATGCTGATGGCGAATACACAGTTACTATATTTGGATTTCCATGAATTCATTCTTTCTAAAAATGGCTACATGCATTGCAAAATAATCTCTAAAACAGGAAGCTCAGAGTGTTCTGAGAAATAAATCATTATAAAATGTCCAGCAATGAGATAAGTACAACTTATTATTTTGAGGCAAGCAATGTGTGTGTTGAATTAACCTGAAGGTGACTTTTGAGTTTCTGATAGTTAATCATGATGTTCTCTGCCTCCTTGCACTTTAACTGGGTCTTCTCCAGTCTGTTTTCCAGGGCCCGCAAATTCTAACGACAGACAGAAAACTGTTGACTGAGAGTACACGCATGAGCCATTCTGTATTGTATTAAGCACAAACATTCGTGTTTTGCACATCTCTAAGCCTTAGTGCTAACAACCATGGCTTCTTCCTCTTTCTCCCGAGCACGGGCATCAGCAGATTGTGCTCCATCGCTTGCCAGTGATTTAATTTTCTGGTGTTCCATCGTCAGCTCTTCAAGGCGCTGTTTGTGGGTCTCAGTGGTGTGTTTTAGGGCATTGAGACGCTTCATCTTGGACAACACTCTTCGGTCTAACGCTGTCAGGGCTGCCTGAGAAAACGGTGGGAGAGGGAGAAGGTATGTGAGCAAAAGAGAAAGAGACATGCAGATGGGCAAACAGAGAGTTGTGCGCTTGCAGATAGTCTCAATCTATTATTTATTTATATTTATCTACTATTTAAATATTAAGACACTAGACAGACAACTTTTTGAACATCTAATTATATTTGCTACATGCTACGTTGTCACCAACAATAGCTGTGATTTTAACAGAGGTAAAAGTGAAACCACTGGTGAAAATTGTCGCTTTAATTTTTTTTGACCCACTAAATGAGCCCAGTAAGAACGCACAAGCCAGTGCTCCGTCCTCTCACCTTCCCGGACATGTTACGGTAGGGATCCTTCTCCAAGCCTCTTTTAGGAAAGGCCACTTTGATGACATGTTCATCACCCTGAGGGGCAAGACATCAAAGAGAACAAGACAGTGAAATAAGATGAGATAATCCTTTATTAGTCCCATAACTGGGAAATTACAGTGTTACAGCAGCAAACAGGATATAGAGGGTGCAAAGCATGCAAGGATAAGGGAGGGATGTGAGGGTGTGAGGATAAATAAAAGAGAAGCAGCAGGGCTAGGAAAGTATTTTATTGAGATTTACAGCATTAGCTTCAGCCAGTTTCCTGTGCAGCCTCTTGTTCTCCTGCCTCAGCTGGCGAATGGACTCTGCGTTCTTCTTGATGGTTGACTGAGAGCTCTCATAGTATGCTGTTCTTTCGCCCTCTGGTGGACACAATTAATAGTTACACCAAATGGCTATAATGGAGAAATCGTCTCTCAATATTCACTAATATTACACCTAACTACACCTAACTTTCCCTCGGACTTAGTTATAAGTTTATAGTGGTTAACGTCATGGTAACCTAAACACAGCAAAGCACGAATCTTTTAACTGAAACGAACTTGAATCAATGCTCACTTTGAAACTAACAAACAAACTTACCCAACAGTTGGATTTTACGCTGCATATTCGTGATCTGCTCATGTAGCGGAGGCTTAATCGTGTTGGTGAACGGCATTTTTGTTCTGTGTTATGGGCTCGGTTAGCAAAGACGCCTATGCCAGCCGTCAGCGTTAGCTTGACCTAAGCGAACGCCTCTTTGAGTTTGTAGCGTTGCCAAGGCAACGTGTACACTCGCACCAAAGCGAGGCTCAACGTTTCAGGTTAACCCTGTGTGTGGCGAACTGCTGCGACAAAAACACAATTCATACACTGAATTCTGACTGAACCTCCAGTATAATTTAAATGTCATTTACATGTGCATTTATATGTCAATTTATATATGTTATATGTCATGTGTTTTCATAAAAAATATATTCACTGCATAGCTGCTCTTAGTTACAAAATTTTAAATTTTTTTCTTTTAGAAACATCACAAAATGTCAAAAACTACCAAGTATGCTACTACTGTAAAAAAAAAGTTATGAATAAAAGCTTCCATTTGTATATTTGCTTGAATTTCCCTCGGGATCAATAAAATATCTGTCTATCTATCTATATACAAAATTGCATGTCTACCCTATTGCATATCAACCGTTACCATTTAGCTGATTTCATACCTGCACTATATTTGTGATGTAACTGCATAGAGTACATGTTTGAACGTTTATAAATTGTGGCATGATTCTTCAAAGAAATTAATGAATAGATATAAAAATGCTCTATTCAACTCTCATAGACAGAAGTATTGGGCTACCTGATCTTCACACCAACAGGAACTTTATATTGATATTGTATTCTAAAAGCACAGACAGCTTTGCAGCTATAACAGCTTCCACTCTTCTGGAAAGACTTTACACAAGATTCTGGAGTGTTTCTGTGGGAATTTTCTGCCCATTCATGCAGTAGATCATTTGTGAGGTCAGACACTGAAGTTGGACCAAAAGGCCTGGCTCACAATATCCGTTCCAGTTCATCCCAAAGGTGTCGTATGGGGTTGAGGTCAGGGCTCTGTGTGGGCCAGTCAAGTTCTTCCACACCAAACTCATCCAACCATATCTTTATGGACTTTGCTTAGTGCTTGGTGCAGTCATACTGGAATAGCAAAGGGTCTTCCCCAAACTGTTGCCACAAAGTTGGAAGCCTAGCTTTGTCCAAAATGTCTTGGTATGCTGAAGCATTAAGGTTTCCCTTCACTGGAAGTCAGGGAACAAGCCCAACCCCTGAAAAACAGCCCCATAAAGAGTAGTGTCTGGATATTTTTGTATATGTAATGTATTTCAAATTGTACTTTTTTGCACAGTTTTAATTTATTGTATAGTTTAAATGTTGTTTGTCAGTATTATCACACAATTCCCCTATGATGGACAACAGCGATGAAAACAAAGAATATTCTACTTGTAATTGTACTCAAATAAACCTAAGAACCAATGGCTTTCTTTCCCTTTGAGCACTGATATGGAAATTCAAACTTTTATTAGTTTACATCAAAATGAGAGTTAATGTAAAACTTGTACAATGTACAAACTCACAATTTGCACATTAATTAAGAATATGTTATATGATATTCAGTGGAGAGTATGAACAAAAGAGGTATTAAAAAATAAAGACTGCAAATCCAACTTAAACCACTTGGGTCATTTGTAAGCTCTGCTTACTCTGAGTAATGTACTAAGCTTTTAATCACCTGCAGTTTAGCTACTTTGCTTTATGAATTAATTTCAAACAGTGCAATATGCTTAGCTAAACTGATCAAACACAGCCTTACTCAAGTATCAGCAGGGTACATCTGCCATAAAGTGGAGATCTCACTGAAAGACACTGGACCCTTCAATGTTTCAACAATAATCACATTACAAAATAAACACAAAAGTGTCAAAAAGACCAAATTGTACAATGAAAACAAAAACTTTAGCTTTTAAGGCAAACTGATGCTTAAATTAACTACAATTATCATCTGTAACTCAAACTCACATGCTGTTTCTGTAATAAAGTCACCCTTGTTGGTAGAGCTCAGACAGACAACGGGCTCAAGGCTTTGTAACAAAATACAAAGGATCAGTAAACATTCAGACAACACAAATAAATCTCATTTGGCAGCAAGGCACAAACATACATAATGTAGGAGATGGCAATGGAATTCCTCCTTTCGTTCTGGTTCCTTTAAAAACACACACACACACACACACACATAAAGCTGTGACTTAATCTACGGATTTGGGTGCTTCATTGGACTTGTTCAGGAGGGAGAGCAGGTTCTGTGACATGAAATACGGCCTCTCTGCTGATCCATCGTTGCGCTCCAGGTCCTCCACTGTGACATGGACAGAAGCAGTTGAGGACAACATTTTTCCAAAATCAAGCTAACACTGAGCAGCAAATGAACTGTTCTGGGATTCATTTATTATATGTATTATAATATATAAACATTATTACATATCAGTTTGACTTTCAGCTGATCCAGAATCACACTGGGCACTCCAGCAATTTCATATTGCACTTCATATATTGGCTGTGGTCAGAAGTTTGCTTTGTTTTACTAGACCCATCAGTGATGTCACAGGGTCCTGGAGTAAGCAGACAGTGTTTGACTTTAATTGGTCACCAGTCTGACAGGCTGCTGCTCCAAATCAATGCAGCAGATGATTTTAGATTTTATTTTTAATGTAGGCCAAGGTACAAAAACATACAATACTACACTTCCCATAATGTGATATATTCCTTAGCAAAAGTCAACACCTTTTAAATTCCAGGACCACTAGTGTGTAACACAGGCATTACATGAAAAATTTATATTCCTTAACCCAACATAGGATTAATCAAATTATGTCAACAGAACCTTAGAAAACAATACAGTAATTGCCTTACAAGCTGAATAGCACTCTGAGATGCAAGTAAAATGACAATAAAATTGTTGGAGTGCACCTTTAAGACAAAATCAAAGTTCTCGCTGTTTTTTTTTTGTTTTTTTTTACATAAAAACTCACCTTCTTCCATGCACCATAACACCTTAAAATGTGTATACCCATAACAGAACTACTAGGATTAAATACAATCACCTTTAATCGAGATTTACATCCAGTAAATAAGGAATGTCATCAGTAACTTTAGTGGAAAAACAACTTACATCTTTCACAAGGTGACAAACATGAAAAAGAGGTACAAAAGCATCCAGAGACTTAAGATGTTAGTTGCAAGCATTCAGAAGGCCATGTCAACACCATGCAGCACTTAGAGAGAGAAAGAGAGAGAGAAAAAGAGAGAGAGAGAGAGAGAGGGGGGATAGGGACAGAGCGAGGCAGGTGGGATCAGTAAACAACTGTTGGGGTCTTGAAAAGAGGTCACCGTGGCTGCGTCATGACATGACACAAAGCCAGTCCGAAATACCAAGGCAAGTAGGTGGCAATACAATACATGGGATCCCATCTTGGCGTGGATCTTTACAAGACGGAAGCCAAAAAATACATGACAAACATACACTGCTGTGTATATATACAAGTTCATAGGAAAGATCCAGTATTCATACAGTATATCAAATATGTCTGTAACATTTTGGCGTCAGCTGGTATTATTGTAAACCGTGAAGGAGATTCACCATCGATTGAGATGTGATCGCTCTGACTGTAAACACGGTGCTTAGTGGTTCTGTAGTGCATACCAGGATTAAGACAATAACTATTAGTGACAGTAATCAGGCACAGGTTCAGCACTCACAATGTTCTACAGATCTTCACAATGTACAAACCAACACTGTTCTAAAACCAAGACAAGAGAGCTATTTTTTCAAGCTACAGAGATGCACTGGGCTTTTGACCTGCTTCAATCTTCACAAATCGACCGCAACCTTCTCCAGCTAGACGCCTCTCACATACAAGCGATCTGAAATTTTAGCTTGTTGCATGTCGCACATTTAACACGTCCATATCACAAAGTTGTAGCACAGTTCTTTCATTCTCTACGAGGTTTACCAAGCCTCATGTTTTTTGCCCTTACATTACTGTCAACATCTACTCCTGTGGTGCAGATGGATCCTTTTCTTCCTGAAGTTCTTCTTTTTCCTCTTTCTTTTCACCATCCTCCTCCTTCTCAGCCTCCACAGCCGGAGATGACACCTCCTCAGCCTTTTCCACCCGTTTCAACTCCTGCTCCTCTGCAGCAACTTTCACTTCTCCTTCTTCTTCTTTCTTTACCGCCTCCTCTGTCTCACTGGCATTTTGCTCTTCACTTTTCTCCTCTTTTGGCTCTTCAGCATCCGCCTTGGACTGCAGAGGCTGCTCCTCCTCGTTGTTCTGCCTGACCACCATCTGCTGTTTCAGCTGGATCTCTCCGTCTTCTTGCTGCTGAAGAGGAGTCTCCTCCTCAGGCTTCACCTCATCAACCTGATTGGTAGTGTCTACCTGCTCAACACCATCGCCACCTTCCTCAAGCCTTTTTGTTTTGGAAAGGATGTCATGCAGCTCAGGGGACATGAAGTAAGGCCTTTCAGATGAGCCATCATTTCTTTCCAAGTCCTCGCCTTTTTGCATTAGTAGAAAAGACGTATTTTGTGTTTTTCATTGGGTTAATGGAAAATTAGGGGAAAATGAAAATATGAAATAAAGGGAATGTGTGAAAATAAAGTAACGTAAAGGGAGAAACGAGAAAAAGAGAAGACGAGTCAGAAACATGGCAGGAAGAAGAAACCAGTATGTCAGCTTCTGATCATCGAATGAGTGCTTGAACACAGGGAGAAGAGGAGAAATCTGGGCGGTTGCAAAGTTACTCACAGAAGCATAGGAAGAGTGTGTCCACACACATGGCGTACACGCTGAAGAAGCCATGGGCGATAAGGTAGGATCCCACTACCACCGTCTACGTGAAGAAAATTACATACAGTTCATCAAGACCTTTGCTGTGGCACCAAAGCCCACAGGCGAGCTCAAAACAGTCAATTCATAACTGTGACAGAATTTCCCTTCATATTTAGTTTTCAGTCTCTTAATTCAACTTAACCTATTGCACAAAGGGTGTCTGTCTCCACAATTTACAGTCTATTGCTTGTTATCTGTTCTGGAGGCTTAGAGGAGATAGTGAGTAGACAGTAGCTGGTTAAGGAGATCAACAGAGGGGCTCAGGGCAGCAGAGATAATGGGCAAATTGAGATAAGTAATGCTTAGGCTAAATATCCAATTATTTGAGACTACATAAGTCTCATGCCCATAACTGGAGAAATCCCCTAACTTATGTACACCCTCTGGAGGAAGTCAGGCAGATGACATTGCACCTGTTGCCTTGTGTTGTTCCGATTCCTTCCATTAACCAAGTGTTTTTCAATAAATAACTTCTGCAGTAAGACATCATCTGATCTCCTAGAGTCTTCTTCATCAATAACAATATAACTGTCTCTCACCAGTATTGGCACCCAGTAGTAGTTCAAAGATGGAGCCGCCTCCTCTACCGCTTTGATTCTTCCAGAGAAGAAGAAGAAGGAAAAGATCCCTGTGAAGAGAAAATAAGAGTTGGTGAAGTTAAACTAGAAAACCAGAAAGATCTCCTTCCAGTTTAAAGAATAGATATTTTTGGTCTAAAAATAAAATTTTTCTTACCAACAATTCCAACGATAAGGAGCTTCCCAAGAAACAACAGGAAGTCAGTCACTTTATCTAAAACAGCCACCCTGTGTTGAAATGGGCACAGTAGAGATTATGAGAATGTATCAAAATAAACAAGGCTAAGAACAGCGTAAATATTGAATAGATATTTTTTGTCCAGTGGTTAACCAATTAAAAATTGTATATATTAATTCCATAAAATCCCACCTGATAATGTTCCTCATGAGAAGGAAAAAGGCATCTCGAGCTGAGGGACAGAAACTTTTTCCATAGATGGCAATCTGGAGCAAAACAACAAACAACCACTTTAAATCCTGACCAGACTCAGCATTCCTGTCTCCAAGAACTTACAAGAACTCACCATGATGTAGGCATTTCTGTTAAGGAACTTGATACATTTCTCCAGACACCAGAAGCAACACTTCATGCAGCTCAGCAGGAACTTAGCAAACTTGTTCTGAGCACCTGAAAAGTGATAAGAAGATTGTTACAATTACTGGAGCAAACAAACTGTGTGTAGGAACCTCTAGCACGACACATGCATCTATCCAAAACCAAACTTTAAGTCTAACTAGTTTAACAACAACATCCTAAATGCGTAGAAACAATGTCAGTGATAAATATCAGCTAATGATGAAGACAGTAGGTCACAGGAGGTCAGCGTTCCTGTTCTGAAGATAAATATTCTAACCTTTCAGCTTGTGATCCAAGTACTCAAGGATGACCCTGATGACCTGAACCAAAGACAGGATCAGAGAGCCAAAAGCCAGAGAGCCTGTGTGGTATCTGGACAGAAGGAGGAAACACAAGCAAATAGTAAGCATGAAACACACTTATCCTGTCACACAGGTAGAGTAAAATACAAATACAAATTCAGCCTCTAACCGGAGGGCCCGTCCCAAAGAGGCAAAGATGGGATAGGCAGGAATATCTTCAGGCTTCTTGAAGGCCCAGTAATACGAGGCAAATGCTCCTGACAGAGTGACCTGGCCCAGGGCTGTCACAAAGTTTGCACACCAGAAGAAGAGGAAGACATTGTAGAACTGGAACAGGATGAGGTATTTGTGGTAGAGTGTCTCCCCACCATAGAAAGCAAACAAGCACTCTGCATCAGGACACTGAGCCGAAATGTTTGAGCTGTTGAATGTCTGAAGAACGAGAAAAGAGACCACAAGACTGTTGAAGTGGTTTTTCATACAGTTAACATCAACAAAAGTGCAAGGTTTCACACACACACAGTCATGTTTCCACCACTTGTGGGGACATTACATAACCTTGCATTCATTTCCTGGAGGCTTACCGACCACCTAACCAAAACAATAAACTTTAAAGTCCAAACCTGCACCTTTACCTAACCCTAACCTCAGCCTTAACATAAAGCAAGTCTTCACCATCCATTCATTTCTATACTTATTATCCATCAGGGTTTGGGGGGGAGGGGGCATAACTCTGCACAGAAGGCCCCAGACTGAACCTGGATCCCTCTTGCCATAAGGTAGCAGTACTAACCACTGCCACACTGTGCCATCTTCCATCCATCCATTTTCTATACCGCTTATCCGTCAGGGTCGCGGGGGAGCTGGAGCCTATCCCAGCTGACTACGGGCGAGAGGCGGGGTTCACCCTGGACTGGTCGCCAGTCAATCGCAGGGCCAACACACAAAGACAGACAACCACACACTCTCACACTCACACCTAGGGGCAATTTAGAGTAGCCAATTAACCTAATGTGCATGTTTTTGGTATTGTGGGAGGAAGCCGGAGTACCCAGAGAAAACCCACGCAGGCACAGGGAGAACATGCAAACTCCACATAGAAGGGCCCAGACCGGGATTCGAACCTGGAACCCTCTTGCTATGAGGCGACAGTGCTAACCACTGCACCACCGTGCCGCCCATACTGTGCCATCTTCACCCTAATATTTAATGATTTATGTTGCGGGGACTCGCATAGGTAAAGCGTGTCCTCACAATGTGACTGTGTAAACAGATTTTTGTCCCCACGACTACATGAATATGCATCCACACACAAACAAACATCTTCAATAAGTCAATTTAATGTGGTAGTGACATTTAAAAGCATACCTTGGGGTCGCAGGTCTGTCGTGAGTACTCACACTCAGAAGTGTTGAACACCTTGTACACCTGCTCATTAGATGTGGACAAGAAACTGGGAAGAACAAGTGGTCAAGGAGATTTTGTTGATGAAGGGAGGATATCTCTGAAGAGGTCACAATCAAGAGTCATTTACATCTACATTAATGAAACTGTGTCAC
This sequence comes from Scatophagus argus, assembly GCF_020382885.2. Lineage (NCBI taxonomy): Eukaryota > Metazoa > Chordata > Actinopteri > Scatophagidae > Scatophagus > Scatophagus argus. The sequence continues at coordinate 7,297,319 of NC_058494.1, read as the reverse complement.
AAACGAGATAAAGTAGGAAAAAATAACAAATGAATAGTATAGAAGGATACATCATTACAATTTGGGAAATTTAACAAGAGTTGGATTTTTTTGCAACAAAAAGGGAAAAAAATGGTTATAGGAGTGAATAACTACGAAGTGACACGTTTGTATTTTGACCATTTTTGATCGTCATCTGGACAATGGAAAGGATACACAGCAGTGATAGCCCAGTAAGCAATCACCAAGGCGAGGAGGGCAAAGGTCAGCAGTGGGTAGAACAGTGATGACATTACGTGCCCAACGGCTCTGAAAAAGATGACAGTAATAAAAACATTCTTTCAACAAGCTCAGAAGCAGTCCTCTTCAAAAGGAGCAAGAAGGTTCCCCAAACGAAGAAATGCAGAACAGCATTCTCTTAAAGTAGCATTAACTGATTCCTTCAACTTTTGTGGCAGCAAAATAAGCAGTAAAGACAAATCCAACAGAAACAGAGAACATTAGCAACATGTATTTGGAGTCGTGTTTCTGACCACCTGATGAATGTAAGTCAAATATTCAGACTTGTTTTAACTGCGTTTTTGGTGTCCATCAACTCCTCAGGGAAACATCTGGCTCTTACGCTGCTCAGTTTATTAAGGCTATAGCTGTGAATAGATGCCTGTGGTGGCAGCAAACAAGGTTGATTAAGAGATGTGAGACTGAACCAAATTAGTTAAATTGTGGGCCTTGAGTTTCAACACTGAGTTGAAAGACACTTAAATGTTTCATAGAAAAAGGAACTACAGAGTTGGGTGATAATTCTCTGTGCGTTTGTCACAGTTATTTAATCCACAGTAATTGTATAAATGTAGATTTGGGCAGCTTTAAAACAGGTGAAGAGGTCTGGTCACTTCTCTGACTCAGCTGGACAAACCGAGCAGAAAGGCTCTGCATGATGCCAGACTGAGATACATACTGACCTGCTGGCTTCTTTGATAAGGGCGATGGCAATCAGGATTCTCTTCCTGAGGAAGATGAGTAGCAGGATAATGATGACTTCCACTATAGCCAGAATGATCACTGCAAAACAGAATGAAGTGATAAATGCATCAGATTAACAGAATTCATACACATTCCATACAAACATGTATTCAAGTGTGAAAGTGTGTTTGTGCGTACTGAAGGCCAGCCAGGTCTGTCTGATTTGCAGGTAAACAGAGAAGTCCGTCTGCAGGCCCAGGTCACGGATGGTGACATCTGAGCCCGGCTCTCCCTTTAGACTCGCAAACTCCATGTAGCAGTGGAAAATCCCTAAAAAAATAGTTCATATCTTTAGAAGTTCTTCATTTTCAAATGAGCGGATATCTTCATCATCAGTACAGGCTTACCATATCCGATGACGAGAATAACCAAAACAATCATGACCCAGACCATGACACCAGCCAAGAATCGCAGCAAGATGATGAAAATCAAGCTGACAACCATGGCGATCACCAGACCACTGGAGAAGGTGGACACAGTCAAAGTGTTACATGTGTCATGGCAGTTAACAAGAGTCTTTAAGCACTTTTTCCTGTAATCTTTGCAGTTGCTTTCATGATCAGTTTCCTGAGGTTGGTCTTAAACACATGGTTTTCATATACCAAGTGAAAACATTTAACAGTCATGATAACAGTGCATTTTCCAACTACTACAGTGAGTCGGCTGACAGAATCTGTTTAGCGGCTATAAAAGCCAGTTAATGTGTAGATGAACAAACTGATGTTATTTTATCTGTAAATGTAACAAAAATGTTGTTCTGTTAATGTAACCATCAGAAGGTGGATGGACTTACAGTAAAATCCAGTGCCAAGACTGAGTATAATCCTCAAAGATTCTCATGGCCACCTGGCGAGCTTCAACAACCACATTTGACTTCCTGCAACAAAAAGAAACAAACAGTGGATAAAATATGTAATTAAGTGACTGACTACAAAGATATTCATTTATTAGGTTAGTCATGTCGTGCAGATTAAAATGAGAGACAACTTGACTTTGCTGTGTGGCTTTACTCTGTCCAGCACTGACATGTTGTCTGCTGTAACAACACAGCACAACAGCCTGTAATACTCATCATCATGATAAATAACATGCAGAAAGCACAGTGACGTCGCCAGTGGGAATAACTCCAACAGAAAACGCTGACATTAAGACCCTCCAGGGCACATACAATTAGAGCAGAACCAAAGCAGGCGTACACGGTGGCAAAGACCCATCAGTGTACAGAGGTATACGAGCCTTTAAATAGGACGTGGAAATCAGTATAGTGAGATGTGATGGGGATGTGATATGATAGCAGTCTGCTACTGACACAGCATAGCAAAATGTGCGTTGATAGCGTCAAGCCTGAACTGGTTCATTTAAGCACGTAACATTTTATCTTTGACTTAATAGCAAGGATTATTTTCAATTTAACTGAATAATTTCTTAATAAAACATTTTCATTATTCAAATAATCGTTTGAAAATATCAAAAAAGTAACATAAATGTCCACATCTAGCTTTGAGGTCACAAATTTCCTACATTTTATGACCATTTGTTGCCATTACAGAGCTTGTTTATAATTTTTAGAGCTGGGGTAATATGCTTAATATGATTAATCAAACAGTTTTGAAATTTTGCAACACAAAGTGATTAATAAGCACATTTGGTGTAAACATGTTGCCACACTATGACTCAGTATGACTCACTTGGATGCCTCCAGCACATCTGTGGCATTGATATTGACGCCCTGTCCAGCATCAAATGTGGTCTCATTGCCCACCACCACCACGCCGCCTTTCAACGTTCCCAAGGCAGGAAGGCAGCGACGTGTGACTGTGGAAGAAGGAGATGTTTATATGGATCTATTAGTTACTGTATCACACAGAGACTAGACACCTACAGACACAGCAGCTTGTAGCATGGAGAAAAAGTGTTAAGTTTAGAAAAACAAGCTGCTCACTTACAGGGTTTACTGGGCATCACCATGGCTGGACACAAGGCATCCCTCAGGATCTCAGGAGGACTCTGAAATATTATACAAATAATGTAACAACTTTCAATGTACTTATTTGTAGTAACGTAAAGTACATTTCACAGCATCACTTTAAGTATGTATAAAATGTGAATAATCAACTTATTTGAACACTTACCAGTTTGGCAAAATCCACTCCTTCCTTGCAGTATTGTTTGTAGTATTCATGGTCTTCTTTGTTACCTAACTTGGCTTTCACCAATGTCATATGCCTGTCAGGACAGCTTTCCACACATAACTGGACACAAACAACAACAACCAATCATGACAGTTAATTTGCTTGTTAGAAAGGAATAAAATGTTGCAATGAACATGAAAGATAAGTAAGATAAATAAGATATTGCCTCTGACCTGTGTGGTGGGACACTGGAATTCCAGTAGCACCAGAGGACTGGCACATTTCAGGATGTTGAAGTAGAATAGAAGAGGCTTCTTCCTGTTGCACAAGAACAGTAAAATAAGACTATTACTAGGCATATATCACAAACAAATGTTTCAAATGATGAGTGTCAGATTATAGTAACACGCATCATTATCAGAAATACACAAGGTGGTCTGTATGTGAAAGGTTTCTAAGTACACGTGTAGACATGTTCGTATTGTCAGGTGACTCACTCCAAAGATGTTCCAGCTTGTCCGCAGAACTGCCCCCTGCTGTCTGTGGGGTAGATCACTTTCCTGGGGTCACCCTGAGACCAGGCTGCACAGGGAAGAATTTAAATCATTCAGAACAAAGATGGACATTAGACCAAATGACACTAAATATTCAAAATGCAAAGTTGCACATCCTGCTCTTGCACATCACCAGATACTCAAATTAACACTAAATGAATTGAACTGAAGTCTCCAGTAATTTGCAGTCTCAGATGTATGAATTAACTCTTTGATGGCAATATGTGACATTTAAATAAAACTCCAGCCTCTGCTCATACAGTAGCAAAGAGTTGGGGAAAGGTTTGGATTCTGACAAAGAATCTTAATTAATTATTTATGTCTTAAATAAGTAAAGAAAGTAAAGTAAAGAAAAAATGTAACACTTATATTTTATTTTATATTTCAGGGGGGCCCAGCAGGTCAACAAAAAACAGCATTTACTTCTTAATGTTCATGTACGTTTCATGATTTGTCAAATCATTTATATTTCTCTTTTTTTTATCTACAAGTGTTGTACTTAGTACCTGCTGTATGTTGAACTCACTGGACATAAGGAAGCTGCGAGCAGCCTTATACACCACCCTGATGAACTCACAAACAACCAAACAAACCATGTTGTACTGGACGTGAGTCATATTGACTAGTCTTACCGAGGATACCCACAGCAAAGTAACCCAACAAGGCTACGATGAAGAGAATACAGCAGAGGATATCTGTGCAGCCCCTGAGAGCAAAGCAGAAAATTGTTACTGGTGTCTTACATTAAAGGATGAAACAAATCATGATCAGTGATGATAATAATAATAATAATAATAACAACAACAATAATAAAAAAAATTTCTAAGCGCCTTTCTCAAAACTCAAGGACACTTTACAAAGACAAATGATGTGATGTGAAACAGTGAAGCAGACGTCTCACCTGTTGTGAATAGGTCCTTTGAAGTTTGGGTCAAACTTCCTGGACTCCCCTGAGGGTTAAAAGAGACAAAAGGCCTGTCAGTGTCTCACTCTGCAAACTCGAGCATGTTGAAGATGTGACTTGTGAATTCTACATTTTGATGAGATTGGAACACACACATTAAGGCAAATAAATAGAGAACTAGTAGTTTCACTTCATATACTCTTTCATCTCACCACTAACCACTTACAGTCATGAGCTCTCAGTGAAAACCTGAACTCAGATCAGTTAACTAGCAATTAAATAAACACAGGTCACCCATCACACTGCCAACAACAATATCTGAATCCCTTGGTTGCTATTAGTGATTTTGAAATTACAATCACAGTATTAATAGTCATATTTATGTAATATTGTAATATATCTTTTATAAACAATATATGTTTTAGTATCTAATTAAACTTTGAACATTCACATCATTTGGAACATTCAATTTTGTGCAATGATCAAAACAATACCGTCATGAAAAAATTCCACTGAATAATAATAATATTACAATAATTGCTGATGGCTCCTAACATACTAAGTGTACACGTGTAAAAATGACCATAGCACTACAGATTAGTATGTGATTGAAGATTTATGACTATGGAACTGTAATGTTATACAGCTTCACAATCACAGTTGCATATATTAGCTTAAACTAATAAAATATGATTAGTCTAATCTAATCTAATTACTTCTGATGATTAAGTTAAAACTGAAACTGTGTTATGAATTAGTTTCAGGTCATGTTTAATGAAACAGATTACACACATTAATATATAACTTCTTGACTCATCACAGAGAACCAGCATTTCTGCCAATAATTTAGACAATATTTAAAATTATTAATACTTTATCAGTATCTACAGTACAGTGTGTGGATAAGTTCAATGTATGTGTGCACAAAAAGAGCACTGCACACATAGAAGGCACATGAGTACAATATATTATGCATAAGTCTGTGTATTGCCAGAGACAAGACCGTCTCCAGAACAAAAGGATTCTTCTGTCTGACCGTCATGCTTAGCAACCCACAAAATGGCTCCCCAGCGATGGTGAGCTCCCTGTGGACATCACTAGCCGTCATGGAAACACCTCCGACACAGCAAAAGAGTAACATCCACCGCGCCCACTCTGCCTAGAATGACATCATCGTGAGCTAATGCTGACATTTTCAAACAACGGCGAGTATGAATGTGCTCCACGGCCATTTTTAGACAGTCAAATTTCACCTTGACATATGTTTATGCAGGAAATCAGTAAATGCCACCTCCTCTGCCAACATCCTGTTGTTAAATGACTAGACTATGAGATAATGCACATCTTGTCATATTACTGTTACTGTGTACCACAGTCTTTGTGACGATTCACACATCAAAGTTGCATTAAACTGTTCTTCAAGCTCTGCTACAGCTGCAAATTGGGAGGCTGTATGTCTGAGTGTGCCCGAAACACCACAAACTGATAATGCACTCACAGACACACACACAGCACACTCTCTGTCCACACAGTGCAGAGACACAATTGGCACCACCACAAAGGTCTCCCTGGACTTTTTATTTTAAAGTGCCATATGTTTGCTGTCTGTAAAATGTTAGTAGTTGTCAAAACAAATGGCCTATACACGAGCCATTAGTCAGTGCAGCTGAAGTCTATCTTACACAGTTGAATAACGTCACCAACACATTCAGCCACAAATGAGCCTTAAGTCCATCATAAATCCAGCTGGGGCAGACTGTTACAGTACCTTGTCTTGCGTATTTTGTCATCCCGCCGTTATTTCTCTCACAGTTTCTGTCATGGAAGGTTTTTCTGTGTTGTGCGTAGCGGTTGTGTTCGTTGTGTCTTCTTCCTGTATGAAGTCTGGATCCTTCAACATCTAACTCTTCACTTCCTCCTTTCAGTGTATTCAAAGCTCTGGCTTCAACCTCCTACTCCCTCTTTCTCTGGTACCTCTCTTGGCTCCAACATTGTCAGGGGAATTGCAGCAAAAACAGTAATGAAGGGGGAATTGAGAAAGTAGCAGCAACAGCAACAAAGACCTGATGCCTGTGAACCTGCCATTGCCAAAACTGCCTAAAACCATCTGATTACACAAACATGTTCTTTCACTCTAGCATCATAGCAGTTATTTTGGGCTTTGACTCCGCTGAATCGACGCGGGTTCACCATTTCCACGTTATAGCTCTTTTAAAGAGCGAAACCGCCTGCAGAGGAGCTGCATCATCACATGTTTTCTCAGCTTCCTGTTACTTAAAGGAAGCCTCCTGCTTAAAGCAGCATTTTCCAGCTCGTCACAGCACTTTGACCACGCCCCACCCCCACCTCCTAGAGCCAATATAATCAGACTTCACATGACTTACTCCCTAAACAATGAACAAAGATTTGTCAAAACTGTTCCATGCATTGTTAAGACAATGATTTGGTTATGATGCACTGTGTGTGACAAAGACAAGGCAATGAACTGGATTGGAAATCAGAGATAAGGCCATCCTACATGTTCTCTGGTGGCACATGCCATGTCTGGTGTGCCCACTTCTGCTGCCATGTGACAGACTGTCAGCATAGCATGAAATACAATACTAACTATTGACCTCATACATGTTTCAGTTGCATACACAGTGTCATGTCCTTGCAAATTGTTCTCGTTATGAAACAGTTTCCTTAACCTGAATTTCTGAGGCTCAGTTAACAAGGAATAGTTTGGAGAAATTGGAGAAAATTTGGAGAAATGCACTTAATTTGGTTTCTTGCTGAGAGTGCTGAGAGATATCACTGTCCTATCTGTCAGTTAAATGTAGGAGAAGATTAGCTTAGCATGAAGGATGGAACAGAGACACAGGTAGCCTGGTTCTGTCCAAAGATAACAAGATTTTCCCACCAGCTCACCTGAAGCTCACTAATCAACAAATTTTATCTTATTAGATTAATCTATACAAAAAAAACCCCCAAAGTGTAAAAATGGCATTTAATACAAATGAGATAAGGCATATTAATTATTGAGCCTTAGAGGTGTTCATAGATGGTTTTGTTATCTTTAAACATAGCTGTTTCCCTCTGTTTCCAGTGTTTATGCTATGCCAAGGTAATTAGCTATCAGTATGTTCATACTTAGCATACTAAGATGAGACTGCTACCGGTCTTTGCATTTAACTTTCATCAACAACATAGCATATGTCAACAAAATGTCAAATGTTCTTTAAATAAAGGAATATGAGAATTACCAGTATATGTTGTTGATTATATGCAGATATATGCAGATGAAAAACAGTTTCTGATAAACATCCCTTTAGTTTAAATACATTCAGATATACAAACTATGTTATGGAGACGCTGTTTCAAAATTATCTCAGATATGTCTTTCGTGTTTCTGTACTGTTTCTTGTTACTAACTGACCAGCAAACTCAACTGAAAGAGGTAAATAATATCAGTTTCTACTGACTTGGCTTTACGGTAATACTAATAACAGTATTATTAATATTAGAGGTCACTCTCGCCCTATAAATTTACACCACCTCATGAGAGTTGCATTAGAGTGTCCTGGCAGCAGTTAGAAACAGGGTTTTTACAGATTGTTTTTTACAATTATTTACATAAAAAGTTAAAAGGGTTTGCTGTTGCTTTTTGGTCTGACTCCCTCTTCCTGCCATCTCTTTGTATGTATACATTTCCTCTTTCTCTTTACTCCAGAGGATGAACACTGAAAGTGATTTTTCCATCCGCCTTTCATTTGCAGGACCATCTGTGAGTGTGAGAGACACAGCTCCATTAGAGCTGCCTGTTTTGTGCCATGTAACAATCGCTGATTGTGCTGAAAAGCATTCCGGCAGATTTGCTGTTTAAATGGTGCCAAATGTGTTGTAAATGGTCTTGTTTGTTTATCTAAGTGGATAAATGAATGTGATAGTAGTTTACTGATGTTAATCTCATGAGTGTACCAACATTAAGAGATTTTTTTTTTGAAAGGTGTAAATGTTCTCATGTTCTCATATGACTACCATGGGGCCCACGGGTAGCTCATTACATACTCCAGGGGCCCTGATAGTCAAAACCAACAAAGCTTACCAGACAATCTCAGTCTGCAGTCAGGTGCACATGGACTTAAAAACATCCCCCAGACTTTACTGTAGTAAAATCATGAAAAAGTTTGAAGATTGAATGGAAACAAATGAGAATGCTAACAATGGAATAAGACAGTCTGCTTCTGTGAATAACATGATTTCTTTTTTAGTCACCTCAATTGTGTGTATGCGTGTGCATGAGTGTGTGTGTGTGTGTGCATGCATGTGTTAAAGGAAGTGGTGATGTCACGACCAATGTGAGTCACTAATAGGCCCAGAGGGGTTATCAAATGAACCTTTCCCTGGCTACCTTAATGGGTTAGTGTGCACTGTGGTTGTGTGTGTGTGTGTGTACGCGCACATGAGGTCTATATGTGTGAGAAGACATTATGAGTGCACTTATATTTCTATTTAGAGCATGTAGATAAAGTTGATTAATACATGGGGCTTGACTTGATAAACTGTTTCACTGCTATATCTAATAGCTGCTACTGCTTCAAAAATATGACCCTCTGATAACTACTAACGAGGCCACTGGCCTACATTCTCCTAAAAGGAAAGGAGAAAACACATTAAAGCCTCATTTTGCAGAGCTAAATACTTCAAAACTGACAACCACTGGCTCAGATCATCTCCTCTCTTCACTCCTCGGAGAAACTGCTTGGATCAAACAGCAACAGTTTGTTACACATAACAACCATTCATTTTGAAACATTTAGCAGCAATGTTTCTATGTGCGTGCTCTGCATATGTGTGCACATGTAGTGTGTGTGGTAATGCATCTGAGTGTTTGCCAGCCCAATAATGACTGGAAGCCTCTTGTCTGTGTCTGCTGAGTGGGTTAAGCAGACAAGGCTGAACAGAGTCCAGGCAATGCAGGCTGCAGCCTGCCTGACTGAATGCACACCTAGACGGGGAGGAAAATGTAGTAGTACGCAACCGGTGACTGCTCACAGGTCAAACCATGCTGATAAAAACTGCTTTTCAAGAAGACTGGTGAGCTGGAATGTGTATTGTGCATTTGAATCGTATAAACCTTTATCTTCGTTTAAAAGGGCTGTGGTTTTTGACCTTTTAGCCTTCCTGGGGGAGGGGTGCCAAAGACAAATAGCTGTTTACATGGTGAAAGGAAAGCAACAAGGAAATGCTCCAGAATGTGAGCTTCATGGATTGAGGATGTGCACTTTACATAGTGGGTGTGGGCTGCAGCCTGGGAGCTTCTTACATTGTGAAAGAAGGAACAACTCCACAGTCAGACAGCATCAGCGTTGGCTCTCCATTTGAATACCAGTGTGAAGACTGTGGCATGCTTTTGAGCAGTCCTCTCATGTAACAACACTGACATGGGGTATTAAAGCAAGAATAACACTCGTTCCAAAAACTTCATGACTCATCAGTCCATAGGAACAACAACAACCCAGCCCAGACACAAGGAAACCACACCAGGCTACTGTGGGCTGCTAGGTTCCTGCTCAGTGGAGAAAATGCATGTGTGTCACACATAATAATCAGTGATGAGTCATGTCTTTGGGTGGTATAGAGGATGGGTTTTCCATAATATGTGCATGCAAAAAAAAAAATCAGTGCGTATGAAAGCAATTAATATCAGTGAAGTGTATGTGTTTGTATGTTTGTGTGAGTATCTGTGTGCATCTGGAAAACGGGTGAAATGACCATGTGCCAATCTACAAAACAACAAATGGTTTTTGAAACCAGGGGAGCACACAATAAACCAACAATAAAGCCTACTGTCCACTCCTCCTCTGTGGCTTATTTTGTGTGTTCCTGCAGTACTGCACAATCTGAATATGAAGGTAATATAATATTAGTACAATACGAGACAAGCCTTGGTTGGATGAATGACAGCCTACTTTTCATTATCAGCCTCCTTTATCAGTATCATTAAGCCATATATCAACAATTAATGACTCGGCTGAGCTCTGTAGGTTTAGGTGTCACTCTATGCTATATTTGGTTTCTAATACAACATGTTACAATAGGGCAATCCAGCCAAATACAATCACCCATTTACACCATTGTGCCTTCTTTCACGGTGTATCGTCAATTTAAAAAAATTATCTAAGACTATTTGAATACAAACTGTCTGAGATTAAACCGGAGATTAGATCTGCATAAGACCCATGAGGTCCACACCCTCCCATCTCCTGCAGTCATTGTTTCCATTTCTTCGCCCTTTAAAGAAAAAAGCAAAGATCGAGGAGAAAGCGTTTAGATTCTTACCGTATTTAGGGTCCGGTTTTTTTTCCTCCAGCTCCATTCTCACACACTGCTCAGCTGTTCGCGGCTTATCAGACCTTAGACAGGACAGTTACCATGGAAATGTTGAGGAAAAAACCATCAATAACATCGGCTGGCTGCTACAGCCACAGACAGAGACCATCCCGGACCAAACGGCGCATTCCAGGCTAACGGAGAGGACAGACAGCCAATGAGAGAGCCGAGCATGATAACTGACAGATGCGACAACCAATAAGAGTGCGCCTGAGCGGGAGAAACTCATTTGACTCGCCGCGACTTCAATGGAATGTCTACAGTTTGGGAAGACTCATGTGTTTCTAATGGACATAATGCGTCTAGAAATACGTTTAAAATTACCGGCTTCCTCCTCATAAGATTAAATCAGAGAGCCATAAATTAAATTGTGTGTTTTAACTTTATGAGGGCATGCATGTGTGAGAAAATACACCTTGTAAATAAAAGAACGCAGTAGTAGTAGGCTATTTGAGCTACAATTTAAAGCAGTACTCTAAGATAAGATCAGAAGATGAATCCTCACTTAAGAATGTCACTTTATAACACTTCATCTAGGCTACGTGACAGGAATATACTGTCCTCCACTGTATATATTTGGCAGCTTTAGTTACAACCACTTTGCAAGTTAGGCGTTTTCATTCCAAAAAAAAAAAAAAAAATCAACATGTGATGATTCATTCTTATAAAACACAAACAAACAAAAAACAGCAGGTTATACCCGAAAGTATGCCCTTAAGGCTCAACACTGATCAAATACACATTTAAAATGCTGTTAAGTGACGGTTATTACAAATACATATATAAAAGATTTACTAAATGGAGTTTTAGTATGATAAATTCCGTAATAGGTTAAAAGTTATGTAAGGATGTGCGTCTTTCCTCCTCCATTGGAGTACAGTCTCCACCACTCTGAGTAAAAACTATTCCTTTTACACTAGACTGTAACTCATGACAGAAGACTTACATTCATAAGCAATGTGGATCACAGAGGAAGGGTCTCCTAATCTGCTCAGAGAAAGTAACAGGTACAGTTACTGCTCCATGAGATGTTAAACTGGCTACAACAGAAAAATGACTGACCTGCTGTTTTCTGAGCTGCTCCAGTCAGCAATTCTGTCATGTAACTTAGAAAAACAAAACAAAACAAACAACACAAAAAACACCAATGAAACCCACCAATGAAAAAATAATCTGAAAGACAAGCATTTAGGAGAGAGCCCCACCTTTAGGCACGAGTGCGTCATGTCTAGGTGTGTCAGAAAAGCAATGAATAATTAAAAGGCATGAAATGTTATCAGCTTTCTTGAGAAAATTATAAGAGTTTTACACATCCAAAATAAGAGGCAGTAAAACAAACACATACATGTTTCCTGGTAGCACGTTTATTGATAAAGTAAACCAATGTAACGTTTAAAATGAGTTTTATCTTTTATCCAGAAAAAAAAGAAAGCTGTAGCTGTTGTTTTTGCGTGTCAGCTGGCTCCGCGGTCACTTGCAGGGTCACTAACAAAACTTGGGTCCAGGCGCTCACACATTGCGGACTCGGTTCCTTATTTAAGCAGCCAATGAGCAGCGAGGGCGTGGGCCGACACCCTCCGTCCACTCCTGTCCTACCGCACTCCACGAACGCCATTTTGAGTGTGGAAATGAGTTACATATGTAATTGTCACACCTATTAGTTAAACAGTAGGCAGATACTCTTCACGGTACAGGAGGCAGCACCAGGCATCAGCAGCGGGAAACATCCCTTCATTTGTATTTAATTTATTTATCTTTCTGTCCCTAAAGGCAGTCCTAAGGTGGTTGCGTAACTGCCATGCGTTGCACAACTATAGCTCGAACATTGCTGCCTTGCCTCATCTGTCATGGAGGAAATGAGCTCCCACTGTCAACGTTACGTATGGCTGTGACGCTGCAACCGGAGAAATATTATTTAAGCGACTTTTGACTCTCAACCCTCCACTGAAAAGTCATCGGATCATCAGACCAGCTCAGATTTGAAAGGTACTGTACTGTAATTGGATGCTTGAACCAAGGATTAAATGTTTACATTGCTGCATGGACAAATTAATTTAGGGTATTTGAACACTCCTCATGAGGGGGCAACTTTTGTTCTGGTAAATGTCAAACATGAACAGTTCTTAAGCAACATTCAACCCATTGTTTTATGACTTGCATAATAATAATGCAATGATATTATTTTTTATGTTACGAGCCTGCTTAAAAGCACTTTATGAAGGGAATTTAGGAAAGTGTGATGTGTGTTCTATTCTGTCATACTTTCCTGATTTTCACAGGTCTGCCATGACAATACTGCTGCATTATGATGTCATCAACCGGCACGTGCTTTTACTTTGTTTAACAATATTAATAAAACACAACTTTCATATATATTTCCCATCTCCTCTGTGTACAGTACACACATGGCTCTTAGAGGTGCTGTCACCCGTGTGCTGTCAAACACCCAAAAATGTGTTGCGGTCACAGTGTCCAGAGCCCAGGGTACAGCTGCTGCAAATCCCAAGGGTACATTTGAAATTTTCTAAATATATAAAAAGAACTTGTAAGACAAAGTTTTGGGATAATTATGTCCCATGAATGTGGATATCACTGCCTTCTTTTTTTGTTCAGAAAGAAAAAGAGCGCACAGGAGGTTAAACAGAAATAAGCTGCTTACATTTCTGTAAGATGGTGTAAAATCCATTTGACTGAACACTTTTTTCTTTCTACTATTTTCTTCCTTTAGATGTTGACGAAATCAAAAAGCCAGCCAAGGCATGTAAGTGAAGTGTTACTGATCTGAACCTGGTCTGTCTAGATTCTTTCACATGTTCTGTTAGCACATGTTTCAGTGACATAACCACTGTGTGTGTGTGTGTGTGTGTGTGTGTGTGTGCGCGTGCGTGTTTTGTCTCTCAGCCAAGGTGTCATTCAGCTGGTGCGATGCCCTGAATCTGGAGGGTCAGCTGACAGAAGAGGAGATCATGATCCGGGACTCCTTCCGCGACTACTGCCAGGACAAACTCATGCCTCGAATCCTCATGGCTAACAGGCATGAACGTAAGCAGAGCACACATCCATGATCAGAGCATACCGAGGAATTCTATCTCTGTTAGGTTATTATCAACTGTTAGTTGCATAAAAAGGCATTTTCTTATGAATATTTAATTGTCGATTGTTTCTGTTTTGCCAACATGCTCTGGTCTACAGATTTCCACCGTGAAATTGTCTCAGAGATGGGAGAGTTGGGTGTCTTAGGTCCAACTATTAAAGGTAAACAAAAAAATAAAACCACATTATCGTTACTTACTTAATTTTCATTATGTTTTTATTTCCTTTCATTCTCTCAGCTTATTTAAAACAATACATAATTTTTGTCATGTTTGGTTTAGAATTAATTGTAAGACTTAAAACTGTTTGTTTTTTGGGGGTTTTCTTTGCCCCTCTGCAGGGTACGGCTGTGCAGGCACTAGTTATGTTGCATACGGCTTGATTGCCAGAGAGGTTGAGAGAGTGGACAGCGGGTATCGGTCAGTCATGAGTGTGCAGTCTTCACTGGTCATGCACCCCATCAACGCTTACGGCACCGAGGCCCAGAAGGAGAAGTACCTCCCCCGGCTTGGTGAGGGTGACATTTTTCCTCATTTGTACACGACATTTTAAAAAACGCCAAAGAAAGATTTAAAGATTGTCATGTCACGTTTTTATTTGTCCTGCAGCTCGAGGAGAAATCCTGGGCTGCTTTGGCCTGACAGAGCCCAACCATGGCAGTGATCCCAGCAGTATGGAGACCAAGGCCAAATACAACCCATCCAGTGGCACCTTCACCATCAGTGGAGCCAAGACCTGGTAGGTAGATGGACACATACAAGAAGCACAGGCTGTCCCAGTGGAGTGTTTTCTCAAAGGTATCTGTTGACTTGAAAGGAGAGGAGATACTGATAATGGATCTGGACAATGTTTGTGATTTAAGTTGTACTTGAAATGTGATGGATGTGGAAAACTTAAATTACAGAGTTTGACACATGGAGGTCTGATACTGAGACGTGAAAAGAACTGTTACTACAGTGCTGCCATGGATGAAAATCCACATGAAAACAGAGGCAAAACTGACAAAATTGACAAAACTTGTTTTTTTCTTTTTCTTTTGTCTTGCAGTTGATATTTGAAACTCTTATCACTCCTCTATTAGGATCACAAATTCCCCTGTGGCGGACATTGCAGTGGTGTGGGCCAAGTGTGAGGATGGCAGAGTGCGGGGCTTTATCTTGGAGCGTGGAATGAAGGGTTTTTCTACCCCTAAGATTGAGGGCAAGTTCTCCCTGAGGGCATCTGCCACCGGCATGATCCTGATGGATGAAGTGGAAGTTCCTGAGGAAAATCTGTTGCCCAACGTCTCTGGTCTAGCTGTAAGTGGCTGCTACCTAAAATCAAGTTCAATTAATTTTACTTCAATATTAAAACATTAATGTCACTGTGTGCTGATATCTACATTTGCTCTGTTGGTGACCTTTGTGCCTAGGGTCCCTTTGGCTGTCTGAACAATGCCCGGTATGGAATTGCATGGGGAGCTCTGGGAGCTGCTGAATTCTGCTTCCATGCTGCCCGTCAGTACACTCTGGACAGGTACCTGATATTCTGTCTGGAGCAGGGGTGCCCAAACTTTTTCCAAAATTGAAAGTTACTGGTGGACCACAGGCCGAAAACAAACACTTATTTTATTGTATTGTATTGGACTGTTTCATTGCAGAATGGTACTAGGATCCCAAACTCCCTTAACTGACTGACTTACTGTGTAAAGTGTCACTATAAAAATAACAATTATGGATCCTATGTATTTAAAGAGCATTTTTATCCCACAAAAATAAATTAGGTATTAAAAAATATGGATATTATTATAAAAAATATTTTTTATAATTTGTTACAGTTAATTTGTCATTTCTGTTCAGTAGAAACACCTGCTGGGCCAAACTGAACATTATAGCAGTCTTTTTGTGTTGTTGCAGCCTCAGCTGTTTTAGAGGTTTGGTTTTCATGTCTTTCTACCCTCCAATCAGGATCCAGTTTGGGGTGCCACTGGCCAGGAACCAGCTGATGCAAAAGAAAATGGCTGACATGCTGACTGAAATCACACTTGGGCTACAGTCATGTCTGGCCCTGGGAAGACTTATTGATAAGAAGAAGTGAGTCTTATTTTTGTTTTTCTGTCCTATTTGTATCACATGGTTATTTTGGCCTCTGCGAGCCACTGGTCCTCTCTTCTACAGTTTTCCTTTAATGTGTTTTTTCTTTCCCTAAATAGAGCAGCACCAGAGATGATCTCAATGCTGAAGAGGAATAGCTGTGGCAAAGCTTTGGATATTGCCAGACAGGCCAGAGACATGCTGGGAGGAAATGGCATCGCTGATGAGTACCACATTATCCGTCACGTCATGAACCTGGAGGCCGTCAACACATATGAAGGTACAGGCACACATCTAGTTTTCGTATTTAGCTTCTTTAAGAGCGCCAACAGAAGTAGTTTTTGAGTGAAAACTTTAGCTGCAATCGTGTACGTCCACCACCAGAGGTCAGCAGTGCAGAGAAATTGAGATTTTTCAGAGCTTGGTCCACTTTTGATATACTTCATACAAAGCACATGGTCAAAGTAAATATATTTAACAATTCTGAAATTTTAATACAAATAGATGTTGCCAGTTGTTTGTAAAAGAGAACAGAGTAAGGGGAATATCATGATTTTTTTTTTTTATCTTGTCACGTAAAAATAACTTAATGTTTTTTCATCATTCTTCATAGGAACTCACGATATTCATGCCTTGATCCTTGGCAGAGCCATCACAGGACTGCAGTCTTTCACTGTTGGAAAGTAAAGGCTCTCGGTCACCTTCTTGAAATGCACTTGATGTGGACTTTTACTGTACCACCTTTTCATCTGATCTCTGAGAAACACAAGCCTTTCCCTGGTGGGATAAATTACAAATACCTCATTACATTTACAGTCTTTGAAACTGCAAGTTGTTATCTTTGGTGAATGCAAGGTCAACCTCACAAAACAATGGGTCCAACTGCCATGACATTTTTACAGTTAAAATGCCTGAAAATATACCTCAGGTACTGATAAGGCAGGTGCATGTGGAATTTTGAGTTGCTTTATTTCATAATAGAGTATGTAAATAACCAGTTTTGAATAAGTGCAAAGTTATAAATGTAGCTGAGATTTTATGTGCCCAATTCACATTAAATTATCTTTAAATTTAAATTGTTGTCATGTGTTAGTTACTGTAGGTCTGAAGTCCTGCTTATATGCTTTGATGAAATATATATGCTTTTATTACTATACTTAATAGGTATGAAGTATTTGTACCAGAGACCCAAATAATAAATTGCATTTTATTTGTTTGAACACAAAGAAACCTGAACTACTGTCGTAAAACAAAGACAGAGTCAACCAAGGATTCTTGGAAAAAGAGGAAACCAAAAGGAGTTACTGAGACGAAGTCAACTAATCTGAATGCTCACCATCCTATTAAACAAGATCACATTAAGTGATTCAGAAAAACACATGAACTAGTTCCACATAATATGAGCATCAGAACAATAACTAGTTTATCACGATTCTGACATCTGGCTCATGGCCAGGCCTTCTCTGAGACCTGCCAGCGCCTGGCTGGCCTCCATGAGCTCCTTGTTGAGCTTATTGCAGCTCTCCAGCACCTCTGACAGCTCCTGCAGCTTCTCCTGCATCTCATTACTGTTCTCTTCATATACCATGTACATGTGTCCCTTCATCTGCTGGCACATCTCTGTCACCTACACAATACAGAAAAGAGTAAATGAAATTCAAACCACTGACCAGATATGAAGATTTGTGGACAGGTACAGCACAAGATAAACAATGAACAACAAGTGTTTATGCATCAATCTTGAAAATCATGAAAGAAGGCAGAAGGATGAAAACAGTTTTGTACTTTCTTGAGCAGCTTCTCTTGAAAGCTGTCCATCATCTTCTGATCGTTGCTGCGGGTGTCGTTAATCTGCTCTATCAGATCCTGCGCTCTTCTGCTGATGTCTTCTATGCTTGAGCTACAACAGATATTGACATACATGTGGCTTGATGAGTTCCCTCTGTTCATCCCGAGGAAAGTGTTCAGCAGCTACTACATTATCAGACCAATGAATAGGTTACACTGGAGGTAATGCTGTACCTGGTAGGCTGCTCTTGAATCTCAGTCATGCTCATGTTTGAAGTCTTCCCTCTTGTTGAATTATGATCTGTTTCTTCTGTCTGTTTCGCCACAGACAAGGAAAGCAGCTATAAATACTTACATCAGCAGGTGTGCCATTGTACATTTCATTGAGTTTCCAAAAGACAGTGCCAATAAAACTGTTTTATCATTATTATTATTATTATATCGGTAGTATCCTGTGAGAATAAAGTGTTAGTTTGAGGAAACAGGTTATCATCTGTGACAACATGGGAACAAGATGTGTTGTCTATTATTGCATTTATTTATACATATATGGTTTAAACAAACAAACTACACAAGTCAAGCAGTCACGTCTTCAGAAGACCGTAGTTTGTTTCTACAATCATTTTCCTAACTTGTTTGCCCTCAAAATCGCATTACAAGTTTTTACGTTTACGTGTTTACCGTTTGTAGGTCTCCATGTCCGCTCCTGGGAGGGGGATGTGAGGGGGACGGGAGGTCGCCAAAGAAAAAATCCATTTTTGCTGCCTTTGACTCTGTAGTGCCTAAATCTGAAAAGGAGACACGGGAAAAAATAATGACCTGTTTCCACTAATGAAGCTAGCAAAATGTAATGGCTTAATTCTCAACAGCTACAGATGTTTTTGGCTTTGGCTAATCCTTCCTGGCTGTAAAATATAACATTAAGGTTACCTTTAGCCTCACACTTAACAACTATATGAATATACAGTTACACAAATTTTACAAATATTACCCACAGAAATGTATAGATATAGGCTACTTAGTGCGTTAACTGTGTGTGAGTGTACATTACCTATCTGAAATTACCACAGATATGTAGCTACAGTATGTGCACCTACTTGCTAGCGTTAGCTCGCTAAGCGCTAAAACAGTTGCTAGCTCGGCAGTGGGTTCCTTTTTATGTTTATGTTTAACAAACTGACACCCAGCGACTTGTTTTGTATTTTTTTGCATTTTAACCAACTATATACAATATACATTCCTTATATTTTAATATATTCATTTACATTACTATATTTAGACTAATAAAATCCACGCAAGGAGTGTCATTTATGTTTTCTCAAATATAATTTTATTTGATAAATTCAACAAGTGATAAATAAAAATGCTGGTAAAATGGGACAGGATTTAATTTCAGCCAGGTTTTAAGGATTTTTTCTATGGGTTTAAACAACTAAGAACTTCTTAGCTTCTTCTTAGTTGTGCATGTATGTGGGTGGGTGTGATGTCTGTGGGCATTACAGAGCACAAAGCACTTACTCAGATTGTTTCTGGTGGATTAAATCGGGGTGGATTGGGGATGAGGGGGTGATTGATCGTTGCTGCGATTGGAAACTTAATCCCTCCCTCCCTCACTTCCTCTCTCTCTCTCTCTCTCTCTCTCTCTGTCGCAGTGTGGATTACTGTAGCACAGGCACAGCATGCAGCAGAGAGACACAGAGGCTGTCTGAAATATCTTAATGTCTGGCGGAGGATGAACTGATGATGACACCATGAAGCTAATGAAAGTTAAATTAACCACTGCGTAGAAACGTGTTGGTGAACCAGCGCTGCAAAGCTCCAGATGTGTTTAATATGGAAACTGCAAAAACTTTGTCTTGACAGGTGGGTTAATTTATTCACTGGGTTATTTTTATGTCGGTTAAGTGTCTGGAAACTAGCTGCTCTAAACAGTAAAATAAAAGGGTAAATTCAAGTAGATATTCGAATATATTTGCATTAAACCCCCATAAATGCCTTATATTAGATATCACTCTTTTTACTTACTGTTCCTCTCTGCAGGGAGTTGCATCACAGCAGGTGGATAAATCAAACTGGATATATTTTCATTTTGGATATAACGTAACATCTACTACACACTGGAGGAAGTGGAAACTCTGAAAATATGGACAGCTTTAACCACACAGACAATGGAGGACTTTCATTTCAGTACTTGGTCCATAATGTGGAGCCACTTTACAAGGAGTACAAACCTCCTCCCAGGGATCTCATCCAGCTACCTAAATCTGTTCTCTACCTACTGATGGCTGCTCTGGTTGTTGTTGCCGTGGCTTATGCTATTGTGGGTCATCTCATCAAAGACCTCATGCTGGATGTAACAGGTACTCAGGTTTTGTAGAGATAGCCATACATTATATAGACAAAAATATCCAGACATACCTCTTTAAGGGGCTGTTTTTCAGGGGTTGGGCTTGTTCCCTGACTTCCAGTGAAGGGAAATCTTAATGCTTCAGTATACCAAGACATTTTGGACAATGTTATGTTTCCAACTTTGTGGCCACAGTTTGGGGAAGGCTCTTTTCTATTCCAGTATGACTGTGCACAAAGCACAAAGCAAAGTCCATAAAGACATGGTTGGATGAATCCTGACTTCAACCCCATCCAACACCTTTGGGATAAACAAAAACAACCATTCCAAAATCTTAAGTCAAGCCTTTCCAGAAGAGTGAAAGCTGTTATAGCTGCAAAGCTGTCTATGCTTTACATCCTGTGGATTGCTGGTCGGTGGCCTTTTGTCCATATAGTGAATATCAATCCTAATGCTTAAAATAGCTTTATGCAAACATTGTTTGATTGTGCACTCAAAATGCCAGATAATAAAGGGCAAATGTGCTATATATTTGGTTGTTTTTGCTTTTGTTTCATAATGTTACCCCAAACCTGTAAATCAGTGAGGCAAAAGTCTTAAAGTAAAGTCTCAAATATTATAATATTACTCGCCATACGTGAGTTTTGAGGGTCATACCCATGATGAGAGGAACTAAAGCTACATTTTTATGTCTCTATACCAAATATTTCCTTGTAAGTTTATTGTAAAAAAAAAAAAAGCTGAAAATTTTCCATCAAGAAATTTTCCTTGGGGATGAAGCAAAAGTGCAATAACAATTAAGCAAACTTAACAGGCTACAATACTGACCAAGGTTATATTTAAAAAAAAAATTAAGAAAGTGGGGATTTTTGGGATAAATTACTGCATTCTCATCCCTGCCCTCTTCTCTGTCCCCAGACTGTTTGCTGGGCCCAGTCGATGAGGACTTGACAAAAGACAGCAAAGGGGAAGGAGTCAGCCCTCTGCACATGCCACCTGCCCTCAGCCACTCCCACCCAAATGCCTTCCATGTGTGGGACCAGGACGATGTCATCATCCCCATGAACCTCCCAAATGAGAGCCCACTGGCCAGCCCTCTGTTGGCTGTCATCCCATATATACCCTCATTCTTTCCTGCCTCCATCAATGTCAACAGCCCGTCCCTCAATCATCCACTTCCAAAAGAGAGTGATGCATGAGGCAGCATAAAGGTTCCAAGACAAGTTTTCATGTGGTGCATCTTTTGACGCTGTTTCCTCTGGTGTCCATCTTGCTTTGGTTTCCCTTTAGTTCCTTGTTTTCACCTCTGAAATGCATTTTACATAAATCATTTTCTAGGGAGCTCATGATCATGAAACAGTGTCACAAATCCAGAATTGTCGTATGACTCACAGAGATATGCAAATTATGCATAAGTACTTTTGATATATTCCACATATGACTATGCAGTCATACACACAATGATCAAGGCCAATCTGGATGTATGGATTATGGAACAGACTAACTGATCTCTGTGCGCGACTGAGACAGAAACAAGCAGAAGATTTCCTCAGGAAGTGGGATGGCCTTTACTTGTTAATTTTCGCTGTGGATTTGTGCCAAGTTAGCATCATGACTATTTAACTTTTCTTCTCAGACTCCCTTATCGGTCCATGCTGTAACATTTTTCTTCATGTAGGATCTTCACCTGCTTTGACAAACAGAAAGAGTAATGACAAGCTTGTGATGCACATTCAGCACAAAGTACTGCAAATTTATAAATAGTTAGTGTTTGGCCATGAGCAGGGATGTGTCTTGAACTCTGGCGAATTACAAGTCCAGTCAAAATCATGTCCTAAATCTTCACTGTTTCACTAAGTGTTTCTCAAATGTATTACACAGTATATTACACAGTATAAGTGATGAAGAGAGCAGCGTGCATATTACAGGAGAGCCAAGTCAGGTTGAGTCTTTGCGTCAAATAAAGGTGAATAATATGACAAGATAATGACTGTTAACCCTTGTGTCTTTGTCTGATGCTAAATATATTTCAGGAGGAGTCTTTAAGAAGATCAGCCTAACTCACTAACTTACAGGGTGAAGTTAATTCAGTTAGAGGAAGTGACCACTTTCAGGTCACCATGTGATACTTTTTAGGGATAGACACAGCATGCATAAGATAAGTACGATCTGATATGAAATAGAGAGATCATCTCAAATGATCTCATATCTAATAAATTCAGCAATAAATCCCTTTTTTTATTAGTATTGGAAATGTAGGAAATGTGGTAATGTGTAACATAGACACTTTGCCGTGGTCTTAATAATGGTATAAGATTCACTGTGAAGCTGTTGAAGGGTGATGGTGTGTGTTGAGGATGTCACTGCAGAAGGCATGCAGCTCTCTTATGCTGACAGCACTGTTACACAATTCAAAAAGACAGATTCCAGGGTCCATTTTAAGCAGGATATTGGCTGAAATGCAGAAATCCCAGGATATTAAAAGCTCAGGAAGACTGTGACATCACACACACACAAACACACACACACACTTGCACGGTATCCACACTTTCGTTCATTTCTCATTTTTTCTCTGTCTGCACCTATAACTAAACAAGTAGATTATTCCACCTTTGCTGTTTTTCTCTGGACAAATATCAAAGTATTAACATTGTCTTCTCTACATTAGATCATTTTGGGGGACTCTCATTGAATTAACATTGCTCATTCCATCTGTGAAACCTGTGCCTGTATTCAGTGAGGGATGGAGATTAGGGAGAGAAGATTAGATGAGCAGCTTAGCCTTTAATACAGCATCCTTTTATTACTTTTGAGCTGTGGAATTAGATCATCGGACAGCAGCAGTCATGGTCCAACTTAAGAATTTTTCTTTGTTATTGTGGTTGTGTGACAGGACACACTGGGTCCAGGCTGGGCTGTGCAGAGACAGCCAACAATGGAGTTTCAATGGGGAGGACTGTTGTATGAAGGGAGAGCTCTGTGCAGCAGAGTGGGTCTGGTTGACTGAAGCCTTGTGTGTGAGATGTTTCTGTACATCCATCTTTTTTTTTCTTTACCTCCATGAGAAATTCAGCAAAGGTTTTATCTAGAAATAGGTGTACACTCATAATCAATTAAAAGGCTGCTTTCAGATTTATAAAAACCTAAATTTTCATTCCATGGACTATCAGCTACTGTCGGTGGTTGATTTAATTCTTCATAAAGACAGAATTTCATGCCGTGTGACTTCCTCCCTGCTTCGAAGTGTGTGGAGCAGTTGGGGAAACTGATTGCAAACTAATGTGTTTGTTGCTCAAATCAAATAGCTACAACTTAAAAGGCAACTTTTTAAAAGGGACTTTTTCAGTTCTGAACTGAGGGAAGGTAGAAGACTTGCTAATCCTATTTCCTCAGGCCTGCTGCTCCAGGAGATCTTAGCACTCTAAACTCCACACTGACACTATGGGAGATGGCACAGGAGCTCTCCAATTGGTACACATGGGTTAGGGCTTAACATGGAGCCAATTAAGATCCAAAGAAGGTCAAACTGTGAGGAAGTGATTCACCAGAAGGTTCCAGACCCTCTTGTCTATTACTTTTACTTATAATTTTTCTAGCTTCTGACCTTAGCTGTTTGTGTTGGAGGATTTTACACTGTGCTGACTGACATCAGGTTCCAAAGGAAATTTTTTCTGGGTTATTAAAACTAAGGTTGTTGTAAGTTCCACTTCCTTCCAAAAATGCTGTGACACAAAGCTTGCTTATAGCTGTGTGTGAAATCATCTTTTGATTTGTGCTTACCAGTGTCAAGAGTCATATTAGGATTACTTATTGTCTGGATTTTGAAGTGGAACATATGAGCTCAGGATTACTGTGCTGCAGTTATGAACATTTAGTTGCAGGTGGGGAAACATAAGACTGAGGGTTCATGTTAACAAAAATTGTAAAGTTGTTAGTTTGCTTAAAGGTGCTCATTTACACTCCTAACAAAGGAAGGCATTATCATTTATTTGGAGTCTGTCCACATGATGAATGTAGGTCCAATATGGACTGTTTTAGGTCTCTACCAACTGCTAAATGCTCCCCTGGGTTCACTAGCTACATGCTAACTGTGTTGATCTGTTTACTGTTTGACGATGAACAGGTACTGTAGAGCTTCTGGTGGTTTTTTGCTGAAAACAGTGAAAACAATGCTATGAGAATCGAGAAAGTGAACCAAAACAGTTGTGCTGTGGGCAGGACAAGTGAACAAAGAGCTGAAACTCATTGTTAAGACAGGGTGAGCTGCAGCTTTAGGTGATATTTATATGTAGGTTCATCATTATGAACAACCCCTTACAGATTGTTTTCACATTGTCATTTGATAGATGGTTATAATAAAAACATAGATTTTAACTGCTGTAATTAATAATTTGAACTGATTACTGCTTGCTGTGAATCCTTTGGGGCACCCACTGAGGGCCCCTGCAGGTGGCAGAGTATAATTACTGTCCAATCATCAGTCTGTCTGACCTGATGTGCAACCGGGTGAAGCTTTATTCTGGTCTGCGCAGAGATTATGTCAGTCAGGGTTAAGTGATCCTTACCTGTCCTTTATCCTCAGGTGGCTGCTTATCCTTGGCTGATTTCTTGTTAGCAATGACTCAGCTCTGTCAGTTCACCTCTGCCTGTCAATGCATGGTACCAAAGGACTGTAACTTCAAAATTAATAACAAAACACACATTAAAGAATCAGTAAAGCTAAAGTAGCCAGGCAGTTGTAAGGCAATATAAACCTAAGGAAAACAAAATATCAATGGGATTTCATTATGTGATAGGACATTATAGCACACCCTGGCCTGTTTGGGCATTTGTGAATCTATTAACTAAATGCATTGGTCTTCTGCATGAATTGCAGAAACATTTACATGCCCATCTGTTCTGGGTGTCTACTTAGTTAACTCCCAGGTTAATAGTCATTGGTTGGCTGAGTTTATCCTGGTTGCAGCGACTGCCAATTTGGCGTCACTCAGTATAATCCTCTGATGGCAGGCCAGGTGGTTCTCTGTGAGGGACAAAAAGCAGTGACCGCGCAAGTCTTGACCTCGCCTGTCCCACAGGACCAGCCAACCACGTCAGTATCTCAGCTCTGTACATGGGCCTCTACTATGACCCATACAGCTACTGGACCTGCAATACATTCAAAGGCTGGGTGAAGAGATCCAAATTTGTTGCAACAGTTCTTGTATTTGAGATGTTGACAAATTTGAATGTTGTAAATGATAGTCATGAAAATTTCTATATCTTGTCTCACTAATGCTTTCATTATTTCAGAATAAAAATCAAGCCAAGCCACAAAACAGGTGAATGAAAAAAAACATTCAACTCTTCTGAAGTGAGATCTAAGCCATAATCCTCATTTAGAAACATTTAAACTCAGGCAATTCCATCTGCCCTCAATCAGTTTGTGATTTGCTTCTCCCAAACACTGTAATTTAGATGTGCATAACTACAAGTTCATGCTTCATATGCTTATTAGAAGTCACATGATTGACCGAGAACAGAACAGAGGAATTGTTGTGCCTGTCCAGTCGTATTTACAATACTGGTAGACTTACTGAATAGATGGCAAACTCATTGTACATTCCTATGTAGACTCTTCATTTGAGTAACTAGGCTCATGATTATTACACCCTATTCCATGTGCTTTGAGGCTACAGTAGGGTTTTGGAAAAAGAAAAAAAAAAAAAAAAAAAAAAAAAAAAAAGTAAAAGGCAGCATTAACATTTCAGCTGTTTTAAACAGGAAAACCAGTTACCAGGTGTTCATGGCTTGTTTTAATGAAGGCAGCAGAAACGTCATGCTGCCAGACCTTAGTGTCCTCAGTCACACCAAGCAGATCCATTTTCAGCTGTGTTTGCAGGAGACATACACACACACCCCAAGACATATCGGTGATGCAAACAAAGCCATAAAACCAAACAAGCTGACAAGACGCATTCTTTACAAACCACATTTATTCTTTTATAATACAATGAATCTACATGTAAAACCAGTTGATTCTTTTAAAAAACATACAATTGCTTTGAAATATTAATGCAAACGTTTAAAAAAACAAAACAAAAAAAAAACAAAAAAAAAACAAAAAACACATGATTAACAATCATTAGCATCGAACTGAAACACTGCAGTGTGTGCGAAATACTGACAACTTCACCTTCCTGTTGTAAGCTAGTCTACTCAAAGTTCCTTTGAGAGAGGACGGTGCGATAGAGAGAAGTGCCTTTAGCCTGGAAGAACGTCACGATCATCTTGTTCTTGGTGACTTCTGCGTGGATGAAGCCTCCCAACGTTGAAGCTTGGCCAGTGAAGAACTTCACAGTGCCTTTGGGAACATGGTTCCAGTGACGCACATCAGGGTCCAGGAAGTTTCCAGCACCGCTCACCACATAGCCCACACCAGACTCCTCAATGTACTGTAGGGGACAAACACAGGATGGGATTGAAGGGGGACTGAGGGATGGGATTGTTCTACCAGATCACTTGCACATTTTACATGAACCAACCTGCAGATTGTGATCATGACCACAGAGGTAAGCAGTGGCCTTGTATTTGATAAGCAGAGGATGAAGCCTCTGCAGCAGGCACTCTGTGGGCCCGTGTTCAGACACAGACCACACAGGGTAGTGGCCAGCCACCAAAAGGAAATCTGCCTTGGACTGAGCCAGTCTCTGCTGCAGCCAGATCAGCTGACGGTTGGCATCCACTGCACGGAGGGGACCTCTGGGCTTCTCATCCACATAGTCGTCAGAGTTGCCACACAGCATTATGGTGTCAAGCATGATGATGGTCAGCATCTTGCCAGTGTTGGGGATGTGGAAGTTCAGCTCATAATAGTAAGAAGGGAATTTCCTATAAAGTCAATACACTTTTTCATTATTACTTAAATGTTTAAAGTCTGAACTTTAGAAACATTTTGAAAAGTCATGTCTTACCATCTGTCAGATCTGTGGCTGTAGTCAATCTGGGCTTGGACATTCCCTGCATGGTCATGATTGCCAGCAAGCACATACCAGGGGACTTTGAGAGACTTTGCAGTGTACACAGACTCAAAAGTGTCCTGACAGAGGACAGACCATGGTTTTTACCTCCAGTATTGCTTTAACATTAAGTTTTTAAAACTGCCTTTCAGAATACTTCAAGTTTACTCAACTGACCTTAAACCGAGGAGAATCCACACTGTCCACACCTTTGTAGTAGAAGTTATCGCCAAGGGCCAGAACAAAGTCAGCTCCCATCTGCTCTGCTACTTTGCTCATTTCTCGAGCCGTAGCCTTCTGCACAGCGGTGATGTAGGGCGGATAAGGCACTCCACCCCAGTCTCCTACAGCCAGGAACTTAATCGAGGTTCTGTTTTCTGTAAAGATACACAACTAGATCTTTAGAGATGAGAGTCTGCACAGGGTAAATCTCACATAGACAAAGTTGCTCACGATATCATGAAGGCCTACATAACATAATACTTACTGTTAATTTGCTCCAGCTCTTGGAAGGCAGTAGGATAGCAGTAGGTCACAGGGATGGCAGCAATTAAGATGGATACCACTGTAAGTGCCATCTTTAAAGAGAGAAAAAAGCAGCTGGAACTTCAGTTAGCAACAGAACAAACAGCGGAAATGCAGAACAAAAAAACGAAGTCGGTCATACTGAAAGCGAAACCACATCAGCAGAGACGTAGACATGAAAATGAGGAACATAAAACAACTCACAGCTGCCCCTTGTGCCATAAGCCTACACTTGCTCTCTCCTTCCTGCCTCCCTAAACAACAACATGGTCTCTTACTTTATGTATGAAGGTGACTTGTGATTGGCTGCAGTCTGAAGCTGACATGTCCCAGCTGGATGTAATAGAAGCTAATCAAAGCAGCCATGTCTGTGAGGCTGAGAAGGTCAGAGGTCACAGTTTCATATCTGTCAAAGCATTGCATGTCTACTTCTTTTAAATAAAAACTCACAGATCAAATGACTATCAGCATTAGCAGACACAACACAAAAGCAAAGCAGCATCTAATGTTTCAATCCTCCCACCATCAAAAAGAAAACAAAGCTGGCATACAGGAAAAACAACTTGTCAAGAGTAGGCGTCAGTGTGCAGAGATAATGGTGTCACAGATTAAAGACAAAAAACACTCACAGCTGATAACTGGTGAGGTTGACTCCCAATGACCTGACGGGTCACTCTCTGTCCTTGTACAGCTGCTTCTGCTCGTCTTTTAAAAGCGTTCCCAGAGGAGAGGCTGCAGGAGGACCAGCCCCAGGACACGCCGGACGAGCATGACCATTGCTCACACCCTGACTCAGTCTTGGGACTGGGGCCACATGTGATCTGCAATGGTTATTATAGCTATGGTCCAGACTCCACTTTTTCCACTTCAGTGTTAATCACTGTTTCCCTTCTTCATTTTCCTTATCTTTGTGCTTCCATCTTTTTGGGAATAATAAATGTGACCTACCGAGTTTATTTCAGTGGCACAATGCTTAGCATAAGGCACATTAAATGCTGAGCTAAATTGTTTACTCTCACATAATTCATTCTTGTATTTTGTGTTTTTCTTATTAAACTGGAGTTCTGCAACCCTTTTATCTATTTGTACACTTTTTTCATAGTTTCAACTGAAAATAGGACCCACTGTCCTCTTCTCACTTTGATGCAAACAAACAATTATCTGTTGAACATTGATGTCCTCTTCAGTGCACAATAAATTGGGAATTTTTGCACCCCTAAATCAAGTTATCAGTAGAAAACAAATGTTTATGTGACCGGATGAACTGACAGATGAAAGCAGTGTTCGAAATCTAGACAGTATTTCTTATGATGCTCATGCAAATCTGATTAAAGTGACACTCCACTTTTTGCATTAACAAATGAAGTTCAGCCTGGAGAAAGCTTTAAAAAGACAAAATCTTGGATTGGACTTTACATGTCAGGTTTTCCCCAGAAAGCTTGCATTGCAAATCAGAGGCACGGAATTTGAACGATGGACTTGTTTATAAGACAGGAAAGTCTAATGAAAGACACCAGCAAATGCATCATGGGAAATGTAAGATCCAGTGGTTTTGGAGCTTAACTCATACTATTATAAAAAGTCAGAATAACTCACTCCCTGTAGTTTCAGTTTTGACAACTTTTTAAAAATCTGTTTCATGAATTACATGAAAGTGAAATAAGAAATCCGTGGAGTGCCCCTCTATTTCACTGTTGTATTTAGCATATATACTATGTCTAGAAATATAGAGACCAGATAGCTTACAACAGTGGCAGTATATGTTCATATAAAAATGGATTTCATAATTTCTAATATAACTTGTTCGATGCCTACCAAATGTATTTGTGTTGTTGTTAAACTGAAGCCAAGTAGCTTTGCAACCATACTGACCGAATTTCTTCAGAGGGGTCAATGAGGGTTCATCTCACCTCTGTGAGCCACAGAGCTGTACATACAGACCACACATGCGCTGGCTGACACTATGAAGCATCTGCATGCGCTGCAGATGCTGCTCGCAGCACTCATGAGCGCTGCAAGATGTTCGCTGTAACACTGATGAGAGGAATATCTGTGGTATTTTTAAAGGACGCTCAAGAAGAACCTTTTTACAGCTTTGAAAACACAATTCATGATGCCTGAAAAGGTAAACTCTAACATCTTAAACTTAACAACTTTATAACTGTTTAAGTGACGCAGTTATGCAAACTGATGGTCGGAAAATCTGCACCTAAATAACAGCCATTTTACAAGAAATATCACAGTATTTTATGTGACACACAAAACCATAACATACTTACACAGAACCAGTAAACTAGATAAAAACAAAACATAATGATAAACCAGGTATGTTTTGTACATTCATGTCAACATGGACATGATGAGTGATGCTGCATTTTAAAGAAAACAGGCAGACAAGTCCGTGTCTGGGTTTACCAGATGTCCAATAACTAGCAAGTGTGGTGAAAAAACACAGCAAAATTCCAGTTTCAGAGACACCAACAAGCAGTTTTTGTTTTCCTCTTTCGGAAGTCGTATCCCAGGATCACCACCACGTCAGAGTCATTGGCATAGTGAGGTAAGAAAGGCTGTACACGATATGGCGATTAATAATTCATGTTGCTGTATCCAGAGTATGAGCCCTGGTTTTGCGCTCCAAAGCCCTGATACATGCCATACCCCTGCTGATTCCCCCAGGATGACTGGCTTCCCCAGCCTGCGGAGTGACATCAAACCAGAAGGCCATATTTTCTTTATTAGATACATTTTCTCTTGAAACGGGGCATAAAAGCAACGAGAGATCAATTATATATTACTATTAAAAACAAAAGCACAAAAAGTCCTGGTTAAACTTTAAATTGACTGCAACTTCCTACATCTTTACTCACCATAGTTATTATACGCTTGACCACCCGTTACTGAGCTCGGGTAAGCCGTGCTGTACATAGAGTAGTGTCCTCCCTGGCCGTCATTTTGACCCTGGGTCAGCATCTTCTTCTTTTCCTCTCCATACCCGTAGCTGTAGGGGCTCTCCTGGTCAGCAGGCGGAGGCATCGACTGGTAACTTTCTGTCTTCGTGACGCTTGAGTTGGCACTGGAGACTGGTGGGGAGGAATAGGTGCTGCTCTCTGGGTAAAAGGTGCCATAGCCCATGTTGGTGCTTGAGCCAGTGGAACCAGTGCCTTTGGCTGCATTATTACCATACAGTTTATCTAAAAGATGAAAGCCAAAACAAGAGCAGTATCAGCTAAGAACCATTTGTTTCTAACATGGTCTAATTTTCATTCATTAGCGAGAACAAAAGACAACTCATGTCTGGTACATACTAAAATAAACATGTAGATCAAAATGAAAAAATGTTGGCTTTTACAACTGGCATTATGGTGACCACAGGGGAATCGCGCTCTAACCTTTAGAGGATATGGGTGTATTTTTTTTTTTAGCTTGACTTTATGGCTTGTTTTTTTTCCCCAAGTGAAACCGAACTTTATTTTTAATTCCCTTTTTTTAAGCAGCAAAATAAAAACAAAACACCAACACAGCCTAAAGTCAGTCAGTGTACACTTACGATAGCCTGTGCCGCTGCTGCTCTCATAACTGTAGTTGGCTTTAAGAATGAAGGAAAGGAAAGATTATTAGTTGAATTCTTCACAGGTGTATTAAATCCAAGTCAACACTTGGTGAGAGTAACATTCCTTACTCTTGTTGTAGCTGGGTCCTGGAGGAAATGGTTTGCCCCGGCCCCTGCCTCGACCTCTGTTGGGACCCCAACCACGAGACCCAGAGTCTGAAGGAATGCCACGGATAGTGCCGAACCCTGGGATGTGCTGTTGAACAGGAAACAGAAGGAGATTTTATGCCAAGAGCTTGTGGAGGTGCGCATGCAATGGCTAATATATTGGGGAATTATTTTCACGCATAAATACATTTCTAAGTGTACATGTATTACCAAGAGGCGCCACAATCTTAATATTTAACTGGAGAGCTGAATGTTTTATTCAACATTACTAATAGCTGTGCCAACATGTATCTCAGTTGTATCCAGTGTACACTCTAACGAAAATGTACCCTGGCTGGTTTTGACCTTCAAGTAGTAGTAGTATATGAATTACCATGTCGGTGTAGGTGACCTTCTTCTTTGAAGGATTTCTGTTGACATTTGTCACTCCGTTGTCATTTGGGAATAGCTTCTCCAAAGCAGCGAGGGCAGCGAAGGCCTTTGCTTCCTTCTTATTAGAGCCTCTTCCTTTGAACTTCTGCCCATCAACCTCCACCTGACAGACGGGAGAAAAATATCACATCAAAGTTTAATGGCCCTTTAAAACTGATATGCATGTGTTTCCATTACAGTGTGTATTCACACTTGATTCTACCACTTAGAGAAGTCAGAAGCTTTAACACTAACCACTACAGGGGTCTTTTTCACCTTAAAGCGTTCTAGTTTGAGCGCACTGACTCACCTCCATTACAAAACACTTTTCGTGGGAGCCCCCTGTCTCCGTAGACAATTCGTACTTCAGGCTGCGGCGCTTCTCATTCAGCTCCATCACGGGGTTCTTCCCATTTTTGGTCAAGATAGGACCCTGACAAGTCTGTTCACAGCAAGGGGACAAACAATGACACTTAAATACACATGACTGTAAACGCTTCACTCAAGAACATTCCACTGAGTTCACTTTTTTTGTCTTCTCTGACAAAAGCAAAGGCTGACACAGTTTTACTGTATGATGGTTTTATTAAACAAGAAGCCTCTAAATACACCACTTCAGATGAAGGAACGTACGTCTTCTGATGCAGTAGAGGCCGTGGAAGCTGCTTTCACTGATTCCAGGATGCTGTCAGCATCTCCACTGGACTCTGATTTAGAGTCTGAGCCTGTCAGAAGACCGAGATCCTGCAGGACCTGTGAATGACAAAAGTCAAAAACATGAGCTGACCACAATTTAAAACAGCAACAACGCTTCCTTCATTCACATCCAGTGAGCGCTGTAACGGATCAGAAAAACCGTCAACAATCACAACAATGTTTGATTAACAGGACAGAGCACAGCTCGATACAAACTTTAAACAATCTTATACTCACACATGTAGCGAAAATAAACAGAAGTGAACAAATATCTTATCATTCAGTTAATAACTAGATACCTTAGATGTAGGATTTGGTTTTTGTAAGGGATGGGTCTGGGAGCCAATCACGACAACAGGAATACAGATCACAAATACAAGACTCTTGCCTTGGTGGCTACATTAAGCTTGGCAGCTCGTTTGGAAGGTCCTGTTGCCTCAAAGGTCTTGTCATTTAGTTCCACAGCCATTGTGAAGACTGGCTCGTGGACTGGACCAGTCTGAGATGTAAGCCGGTACTCCAGACCAGGTCTGTATTGGTTCAAGCGCATAACAGCATTCATGCTGAAGTCTTCTGTGACTATGGAAAAGAGGAAGAAACAGATAAATGGCAGAGAGAGAAATATGAGTGGTCAAATAAATAAACTCAATACATTAGGAGATTAACCCAAGAACCCAACCCCCATTATCTGTTAGCTGGTATTCCCAAAAACTGGTAACGCTGAATAATTTTACAACGATCAGTCATAACATTATGAAACCTGCCTAATATTGAGAAGATCCTTTTTTTGCTGCCCAAACAGCCCTGACCTGTCACACACACTCCACCAGACCTCTGAAGGTATGCTGGGGTATCTGGCATCAAGCCATAAATAACAGATCCTTTAAGTCCTGCACAACCCGAGGTGGGGCCTCCATGAATCGAGTTTTCGAGCACATCCCACAGCTGCTTGATTGGATTGAGTTCAGGAGAATTTAAGGGCCAAGTCAACACCACAAACACGTTGTTGTGTTCCTAAAACTATTCTTGAACCATTTTTTGCATTGTAGCAGGCCGCATCATCTTGTTGAAAGGGTTCACTGCCATCAAGGAATCCCATTTCCATGAAATGATGTCGAGTTGGTCAGCAACAATGTTTAGGTAGATGCTACATGTCTAAGTAACATCCACATGAAAGGCAGCACCCAAGGTTTTCCAGCAGAACATTGCCCAAAGAATCACATTGTCTCCACCTACTTACCTCCACTGTCTTCCCTAGGTAAGCGTCGCACACACACCTGGCCATCCACATGATGGAAAAGAAAACGTGATTTGTCTGACCAGGCCACCTTCTTCCATTGCTCTTTGGTCCAGTTCTGATGATCATGTGCCAGTTGTAGGCACCTTTGGCGGTGGACATGGGTCAGTATGGGCACCCTGATTGCAGGCCAATAAACAACAAACTACAATGCACTCTGCGTTGTGAATTGGACAACATGGGCCAGCCTTCTCTCCCCACATACATCACTGAGCTTTGGCCACCAGTTTTCCTTCCATGGCCCACTTTCTGACCACTGCAGAACCAGGAACATCCCACAAGAGCTGCAGTTCTGGAGATTTTGTCAAAGTTGCTCAAATCCTGATGCTTGACCATTTTTTTCTGTTTGCAACACATCAACTTCAAGGACAAATTGTTCACTTCCTGCCTGACATTTCCCACCCAGTGGCAGGTGCCACTGTGACGAGATAATCAATGTTACTAACTTCACCTCTCAGTTTTCATAATGTTATGGCTGATCAGTATACATTTCTTCAACACATTTACAGAACATATTTTTGTATTCATACATCAAGTTTCTATTAGTAAAGCCAAAATATTCCTGATTCAGTTTAATGAGCAACAACATACACAGTTAAAAGGCCAATAACAACAGGGCTCCAGAAGTGTTTACACTGTTGACAGCTGACACTGGTTGCTGTACATATGCAAATCCATGCTTTAATACTTGATAAATAACTCTGATCACTGCATGATCACCAAAAGAGAAAGGAATAATAATAATAATAATTAAAAAAAATGTATGTGTGTGTGTATACACAACACACACTCAAAAACTTTGCTTCGCACTCATTTTTTTCAATGATCATATGCAGATGATACCGCCAATTTATTAGGCGCAGGATTGGATCCACTGGATTGCATCCGACTTTAAACTGAACAGAAAATAGCTAGAGCTAAGATTTAACTTACAATTATAGTGATATATTATATCTATATCGTAACTAAATCAGCGTAAAATCATAAAGTTTGTGTTACTAACATGATTTCTTCTGAAAGCGCTTCTGGAACTTGAGATATTTCCTCTGTTTGCTGTTAAGGTGGGTCTCGTCCTCTAATGTCTCCACCTCTGCGTGTGGTCTCTTAGCTGGCAGGTTCAAGTGTCCCGTAGGTGGTGTCTGGGCTGTATGAGACAAGAGAGACACACATGAGAACAGATCATTTCATTAAAGTGTAAAGTGACCTGCACAGGTAGAGGAAAGGACACAGATTATTTGGTACCTATGCCATCTTTGCTGCTGGCTCCCATTGATTTCCGTGGTTTTATAGATTTGAGGTCCATCCCCAGCACCTTGTGCATCTGTCCAAATGCACACAGCCTCAAGGCAAACTAAGGAAAACAAAATATTAGGTACTATTCACAAAAACATGAGTGTGCCTACATGTATTAGCAGCCTCATCTTACCTGAGCACTTTGTGTGATGTCTTCACACTGCTGTGGAGTCAGATCTGTGCTGGCATCAACCATTTCCTTCTCACATGGATCTTTAATTCCAGGACCGTCTTTGTGCACATACAGTTAAATCAGTATAGTAATGTTAATGCCAACATTTATGCAAACATCCATGCTGTTTTCACAATTCAATTAAAAAAAAAAAAAATCACCTTCCAAGAGGATTCCAGATGCAACACACTCCAAAACCCTGCGCAATGACTCTCCTGCTCCCATTGGCCTCTCAGATGTACCAATGGCTTTCTCTACCAGCAGCTCAAGAGGCTATGAGGAGGTGAGAGCACAGAATATAGGCACAATTAATCATGGCAGAGCTGTGAAAATGAGGCTGACTAATACACAACCACAGCCTGTGCTGTATGTGTAACAAAACTCACCCATCCTGAGAGTGGAGTCCAGACAGGAACACGCTTACACAAGTCTCTCATGATCCGCATCACCACGACGGCAGAACTCAGGTTGTTGACTTTGGCCTGAAGACACAAAAAAGCCACTTCAGTCAGAGGAGCTGCCACCTCTGACCCCTTGCTCTGAAGTTCCACAAAATGACCCCGAAAACAAAGCACAGAAAGAACAACTGAACCAGCTCCAAATAAACCGTTACGACTTATACATATTATTACACACTTTTGTCCACGGGCTGGCTGTTTTCACAGCAGCAGTTGAGCTGATACTGAGCGAGTTCAATCTGACAGCAGACATTTTAATAAATCAAATTCTGTACTAGTGTCGATACCAATGATTCATCTAAATCTGTCATTGATACCGATCAGGAGATCACTCCTCATGAGTTAATAAATACAACTGTCAAACTTCTGAAACTTTAAGGTTATGGTCTACATCGACAACAAGTGAGAGCACAGTTAAAAGTGTTACTGTGTCTAAGTGGAGAGAAAATTATAATGTGAGACCATTCAAAGAAACAACCTTACGTACAAATAAGGACGTGAATGCAAACCTGGAACCACTTGGCGTGGCGGAGAGACGCCAAGGCAGATAGGCATTGCTGCCTGTCCAGAACGTCCGGCGGATCGTTGACTGTTCGCGTTTCTATTGACGAGGTGGGGTAAGAAGAAAAGGTACAGTTTGACCAAGGGGGTTGGCTCTGTCTTGCAGCTCAGGGAGTAGCAGCTTTCCACAAACTAGCAGCAGCAGGGAAAGGGGATCCCAAGTACCTAATGTGTAAATCTTTGGTCCCGACAAGCATAACAGTACACCTGTCACAGATCACGGCTAACTTTTTGACGATGTGTGTCCAAGTGAGAATAAAGGCTGCCATAAAGACACAGCAGCATTTACAACGCTGCATGTTGTTCATGTGTGCACTGGGTAAAAAGAAAATACCCCGTTCCCTCAGCCCCTCTGCTTGAGTTTGCTGCTTCCCCCCTTCCTGAGACAGTGTGTCCAATTGGTCAAAGGTCCAGCGTTCCTAAAAACTTGACAAACTAAAAGGCAATCAGTTGTGAATCACAAGCATTTAGAGAATCTATACGTGTGTCCCACACTGCAGCAAAACTGATGGGAGTCCCTGATCCACAAGTGGCTTAAACATGATTTCTGAAAGATTGGAAACACAAAGGGCCATACCAGCTTTGTGCACGTTTTAGCTCATTTTCTACATTAACACTACAATTCAGCTCATCTATACACAGCAAGTTGTAGGCTTGTGCAAGTTGGACAGACTAAAAACTGAAAAACGGAAGGACTGCAGTAAGGTGAACTGGTAAACAAGGATGTTCCAAATACTATTTTCCTTGATGTTTAAATGGGAAGTTTAAATGTAGATGTGTCGACTGGCGTAAAAAAAAAAGAAAAAAGAAAAAAACACTCAGAAAACTGAAGTGAGCACAAAAAAGGTGGTCCAAAGAAATTGCATCTGTGATAGGAGCCATTTAAAATCAGTAATCACATTTTTTCAATACCATCTTAGATGCAACAGCTAGTCAGCTCATTGTTTTATAGAGCAACATTTGAATAACTGACACGTTTGCTGTAGCGCCACTTAGCAGGGTCTAGTGAAATGTAAAATGTGAAATGTGCAATCTGACTTCTGCTTCTTGTATTTTAGAAGCAAATTTATTGCTCACTGTTAATATTCTTTAACAAGTTACATGCAAGAATTCCTGACCATAAATCTCATACAGTCAATGAATTTCCATATAGCCAAACATTTCAGCAATACAACAACACAGCGCTCACCTAGCATAGAGCTCAAACAACTATTAATGCTCGTCTGTTCAGCAACACCTGCCCACCTATAGGTCCTACCTCTATTCAAAGTGATCCACAGCACAGAGGTGACACCTACTGGACCAATGTTGTGCCCTACACACACACACACACACACACACACTAAAATAACTCGCCGAGTTGCATATTAAAAATGTTCAAATCTTTAAGTAAGTGTT
Organism: Scatophagus argus; assembly: GCF_020382885.2. Taxonomy (NCBI): domain Eukaryota; kingdom Metazoa; phylum Chordata; class Actinopteri; family Scatophagidae; genus Scatophagus; species Scatophagus argus. The sequence goes on along the minus strand of NC_058494.1, from coordinate 7,259,525 downwards.
CACATGAAATTAGCATTTTGTCTTTGTAAAAAAAAAGCTTAACATTCCATTAAATTTAATTACATTCAATAAAACTTTTAGAGGGGGCCCTCATGTTGGTTGAGGACAACTGGACTAAACCTCATGTTTTCTCTCCACTGTTCTGTTTACTTTCCACTGGTGTTTTGTTTATGTTTGCACACCATTTTACTGAATAAAAAAATTACCAAAGAACTAAAATAAAGCTAACAAGCGAGCTAACGGTCAACTAACAAACTTGTTGGCGGAAATAAGAATTTCCCATCAACCCCTTCTCTTACGCTACATTTACTGTTATTCTTCTGTGGAACATTACTCATCACAGGAAAGAGCCCTTCAAACACAGTGTCAGTCCTACACCCGATCAAGTCAGAATGACTGTGGAAGCTAAAATCACAGCAACAACAAGGCCAGAATTTTAATTGTGTAGCCCCAGTGTGCAGTGTAGTAAATGGACTAAAACTGCACTGAGACCGGTATGGTTCTCTCTGTAGGGCTTCAGCTAACTTCCCCTGACCTTTCAATGAACTCAATAAAACTTCATACCCCAATATAAATACAGCCCACGCTAATTAACACAGAAGCTCGACCGACCAACACATTCACCTCTGAAACAATGATTTCGTTGTTTCTACTGTTTTTCCTGTGCGTTTGATTCAAATTCTCCCAAGAGAAGCCACAGAAATGTCCTCATCGATGATCAGTTTTGCTGCAGCTGGTGCCAAATGCATCAGCATCAAGTACATGCAAATACGCGCTTTGCTTGTTATTCTTGAAAAGCCTTCACTTTAAACATGAAAACAATTCAACAAGAATAAACAGAGTTGTTTTTATGACTGGCATTGTTATCAACAACATGTGCAGAATGCATCAGCGACTACAGAGGAAGTGTAGTGCTGGCACACGCCAGTTTGTCACAAGACGACGACAGGACTCTCGAGCGAGTGAAGAGCCAACAGTCATTGGTTGTTCACTGGCATCAGTGCGAAACAGTCACTGTACGAGCTCCACTGAGGTTTAATGAGATGAAGATGGACAGCATGTGTGGCGTTTCCATAGTCAGCGCAGGGTTACACATCAATGGAGCAGTGCAGTGTCTGCACATTGAGAACACACAGATCAGGCACAGATCAGCTGATGTCTCGCTGGAGGCTGGACCAACATACGTACCTTCTTGGTCTTCTGGAGTTTCTGCAGCTTCACTCCCTTGCTCTGTCCTGACAAGGGGTGATGTCAGGTGGATAGTCAGAGTCAGGACTGATTGGGTGCTTGTCACAACAAGAGCTGCATCCCCTGGACACTGGCTTACTGTATATGTCCCTGCTGAACTGTCCTATTTAAAACAAGGAACAAAACATTAGGTAGGCAGAAAGGTCTAACAAGCAAAAATAATCTGGACAATGATGTAAACCAACTGTGGGCTTTATCTCCTACCTCTAACTGTGCAGATAACTTTTCAGCCACTTCTTTGAGCAGGGTGACAGTAGGCTTGTCAGAGCAGAGCAGCACCAACTCCAAGTGCTTGTCTCCCTTCAGCAGGAGTCCCTTGGCCACCAGGCCCACCCTCATAACCCCACGCAGGACACGCTCTTGTGAATCACCACTTGTATCATGAGGAGGAAAAAAGAATATAAAAGACTGACATAGATGAAATGAATCAGTTGAGTTAAAAGCTTTTAAAGACCCTTGATAAACATTTTTAATCATTAGGACAACAGCAACAGAGCATTTGGACACCTCGCTCACCTCTCCGCCTCTGTGTTTTCGTTGTCATGTTTTGGGGTATCCATCTGGTCAGACACAATTTTAAGGGCGCACTCCACATGGGAGATGATCATCTGCACTGCCTCCAGCTCCTCTGGCGAGGGATACACTTCAGAGTGTTTTGCCATCACATGGCGATCGTATTGTGATCGTATGTGCACCTGGGGGGCTGCAGCTTCCTTAAATAATAAAAATAATCATAATATAAATTATGATTATATTGTAGAAAAGAACAGCATAGTGTAAATAAGAGCAAACGTATCTTTGGTTTATACTTTAATCACATACTTATAAGTTATTTTTGTAATGAACAGACTGCATTCCTAATCCAGTCACTACTTTGATGTATTCCAGTGAAACTGAAATCTCATGCAATGTATAAAGTAAAAATAGCAATGGGAAGTATAGTATTAGCAGTAATACTTAGGAAGTGCGTGATTACAAAAAAAACAAACACCTGCACCAGATACAGTTTGCAAGAGGAAGAGCAATCTTTTTTTAAGCGCAAAAGAAACAAAAAAAGTGATGGAAAACATTAGATGTTCAGTCTTAGTAAGGAGACTTGAAGAAGTGGATTAAATGACTCAAATTAAAAAAGGTGAAACAAGAACCTCATGATGCCGTTTATCCTCAATCTCCTCCATAGCAGCAATGTAATCGTGGTATTGTCTCAGCTCCTCCTCGTAGCACAGGCAGTCATACCAGTAACGCAGCTCCTCATACCTGGAAGGACAAAATGACAGACTGAGGACACCTGTGATGACCGGCTGCAGCGTTCAAGTCCAAAGCAGATGCTACAACAATACGTAAGTGTGAAAGGGAGGACCTAAAAACAGACAATCAACATTTGCCAGTGACACTTTGAACAACTTGCCTGATCTACCCGCTGAACTTTAATATTTAAGTCTACATTTAATTCGACAGGCTCACCGGGCTCTTAAAACATCTGTCACTGCTGTGCCAACCTCCAAGAGCAAATGGAAAAACTTGTTTAAATTTGGGCTATGTTTGAAGTGCTCTCCACTTCTTTATGTTTGTTTGTATTTTTAAAATATTTGGTTACTGTTGAACTTAAAAAAAAAAAACGTTTTCTTTTCTACATGTTACTCGTATGCATTTTAATGAAAAATATACCGAGTTTGCTTGTTATCAAATGTCTAAAATGACCAAATTCTATCTCCTCGCCTTTATCTCAGTGTTCATATTGAACTATTTCGTTAACCATCCACTTGATGCTGCCTGTACCTGTCAAAATCGTGCGGGAGGAGCCTGTGGCCCTGCCGTATGAGGCTGTCCCAGTACAGAAGCTCCTCATACGCCTGGTGCTCATCCCACGCTGCAGCGGACGCCATGTTGTCACGACTTCCAGCCTGCAGCTACTGCCTGTTTTGGATGGAAAAACCGTTAATTGGTCAGCGTACAACTGGTACAGCTAGAAGCCTGGCAGCAAAAGGCCGACCAAACCAAACGTTCTGAATGCCATCAAGTTATCCACATGCATGCTGCACTGGTTGCAGTTTGTTTGCTCAGCAGGTTGAGATTCCTCGTTAAGGTGCACATTAACAGTTTATTTCAACACAAAATAAACACACAACATCTCATACATCTGTGCAATGACAACACTGTCCTCCAATCATACACTGAGCCGATACTGCGATGAGCTATGACAGCGGGGTAGCTAATGTTTACAGCATTGACCGCCCACTTAATACGAGCGAGCCGCGCCAGCTAACGTTGGCCAGTGCTACTTATGTACTCTTGCATTAGACGTGTCGTTTTAGCACAAAACCACTGACGCTTACCTCTGCTAACGAAATAATAAACAAGTGTAGACCGTATCGAGATAACTTTGCTACCTTTTGGTTGCCGTCAACCAGCGAAGGATCGCTTGACTTCTCCTTTTTTTGTGTTTTTGGATGATTGCAGTACCAACTTTAAGTGCACACTGCCACCTACCGTACCGGAGTAAGTACAACACGCTATATCTGAAGGCTATTTAAATTAAGATGATGATAATGGTGATTCTTCTTATTATATTTGTATTACTTTTATAATAAAATACATCAATAAATGTCAAACAGTGTGTGTTCATGAAGAAATATATTACACCTCTGTGTTTCCTAAACCTTGTCTCTATTTGTTCCCAAAGTCCATCCTCACTCAGCTTATCTCAGCCTTTGTTTTAAACTCAATCTGCCCTTTCTTTATTATGCATTATTTGTATTAGTTTTCAGCCTTATTTAAACCAGCGTGATCAAACCATATCCTGAATACGACTACATCCTCTCTTCTACTTCAGCAAACTGCCTTTTGTACCCTATAATATGTTTTGCCTAATGGTGTCTCACTTATTTGCCTTTTAGCCACCCTGTCTACAGATGCATTATCCTTTACTCCCACATGTGTGGTTACCAATCAAAAATCTGCATCTATTCCCAGTCTCCAAATTCCAAACAAACACAGCACTTTGCATGGCCTCACTTCTTCCACCCACTAAGATTAACAATTGCTGCATTCATCTCAATACACAATACATAAGTGTGAAATGGAGGACCTAAAAACACATAAAAATTTGCCAGTGACACTTTGAACAACTTGCAGATCCTAGAAGGCCTTACCTGCTGAACTTTTACAGGCTGTAACAATGACAGGGATTTCAGTATTAAAAGGTAAATGAAGCATTTACTGATCAGCTCGCTGGTCTCTCAAAAGATCTGTCACTGCTGTGCCAACATTCAAAAGCATGACTCTAGCCCACTGTAAAAAGATAAAAGAGTGTCTTATTTCACTTTCCATACAATCTTTCAATGATGCTAAAATCAGTGTAAACTTCAGAAAGTAGTCAAGGGGGACCAATGCATACTGGATTATAGGGACTTTTTTGACATCAGACTTAAAGTAAAGGATCTGAATACTTCTTTCCTGCAGATCTTAGAAGGCCCAATCTACCCGCTGAACTTTACCTGCACATCTGTTCTTACATAAGCACTTCTCATAATGAAAACACATAAATAATAACACATAAATTGGCCATCTTGATATCATTGGCTGTTTCCAACTAGTTGCACTTTGTTGCAGAAAGTATTTTTGGACAGGCCTGTGAAATAAGAATGAAAAAATGTTGCAGCTGCAGACCACATGAATGTGGTTGGAAAGAGATGATGAGGGTGAAGAAAGTTCATAGTGGTATTTTATCAATATACTGCACTTCACCCAAACTTTTTTCCCAGCAGAGCCACCAGCCTACGCATCTGCCATAGTACGGAATCAACCCACTGGAAATGTCAATTGAATCAAACTTTAATATTTTTGATTTAATATGTCGTTATCTGCATGACCTTTGTGGATAATCCTTCTCTATTTGTCATGATTATCTTCCATGGAAAGTCTAGAACGACCCTGCAGGAAATCACACCACCCTCAGTATAAATTCTTAACAACGTTCTCACGCAAATTCCAGATTTTTGTCATTTATACTGAAGAACAGCCATAGAAACTCTACTGCAATTTGCCTCTGAAGCTGATCAAGTTGCACTGCCAGGAGCACTGTTTAACTATCAGCATAATTATATATAATAACATACATAACATGTATACACCACTGCATGCAGTGTCGTATGTTTACTAACCACACACACATCCTCTCTCTCAGCAGGTCTATTTGTTAGGAAAATGACAATAAGAAAAAGACAATTAGTTAAAAATAAATACAAAAATTCAGAATAAGGTCACATTGCATTGTTTTATTTACATTCATTTTAAAGGTCTTTACATATCCTCCATGAACTGAGGGATAATTCAAGTATTAACATTATTTCACGCAGAGCAATGTATAAACACAAGGAAAGCACATTTGAACTCAAACATACATAAACTCCACAGTATTTGAATATTAACATTCCTTTATGAAAAACATTCAGCAGAATAAATATGTAACATTACAAAGACACTTGAAATACCTCTACTTTTACTCTGGAGCTCCCTCTGATGACTATAATGATGCATCTCAGTTCTTCCACATTTGTCACTGTGCAATTTATTTATTTTTTTTACCTTCAAAGCTGCTGAGAATGAGGCTGAGAAATAAAACCAAACAATACTATCAATACTGTGTTCATATGTGGCCACGAGTTCCAAAATAAGGTTAGAATAATAAGGAATGTTCACTTATTTTAAGTAAGCGGGAGAAAATTTGTGATATTTTGTGCAAAATCATAGCATTAGCTAGCATCCATTTGTCAGCTCAGGCTGAATCAGTGAAACATTTCTACAGTGGACCAGCCGAGAAATGTCACAACCGCTAATCTTATGTGATCGACTCTACCACAAAGTTCGTTCCTTCCACAAGCTTCTGTGCGGATCTGTCTTTCAAAATGTCTGCCAGGTATAAATGACCTGCTGATAAATTACATCCACAAAATACTGTATTAGTTTTTATTGCATCTCAAACTTGGTTGACTTCATTCTTCTCTAGGCTGGGGAAGGAGGTGGGCTCCCAGCGGCCTAACACATTACCACCAAGGCCTGCCTGGCACTTGGCAATGAGGTAGATCTTGCGGAGGACGGTGCGGCGCAGCAGAATGTAGACCCAGGGGTCGAGAATCTGGTTCCAAGTGGCCAGCCTTACACCCATCACCATCAGGGTTTTATAGTTGGGCAGGTCCTCCCCAATAGATCCTGCGTAGGAGCGAATCACGGACATCAGGCCAAAGATCTGCAGGCATGAAACATGTGCTTGAAATGCATAATTCTGCATCAAGAAAGAGCAAAAACACTGTACTGAGAGTAACACTAAAATAATAGCAAAGCAGGTCTTAAAGTGATTTTTTTTCACCATCCAAAACATGGATGTTCTAGATAAGCTTTCCATAACAAGATCAAATATCAAGTGAGGGGGAGCAACACTGCATGTTAGTACTTAATCACATGCATGTTTAGACACAAGACAGTTTCAATGGTAACAAACGTCCATTGTGTGAATTCTCTAAACTAAAGAGGCAATCGGTGCATGCTCACACAACATCTGGAGGAGCAGCTGTTGTAACAACAGAGAGGGAACAAACACAAGCAGCGGGGAGACTGTTCATGTGCCCAAAGGACGATAGAGTCAATAATCAGAGGAAGACATGGTGATTGTGTTCAAGCTCAAGGTACTGATCTGCCCACCTGTGCTCAAAGGAACAGACTGTCTGAAATCAATGTTTGTTTGAAGATCTTCTCTTCCTGTTGACTGAACACTGGATGCATTATCATTATTACTGTTTTCCTGAACTGCCATTTATTTGAACTGATATTTGTTTCAGATCCATTTCTTTGACTATTATTGTTCCCCTGGCAAAGTCAAGTGGAAAAAGAAAATGCATGAGAAATAAAGAAACTGACCAGAAATTGGTCCTTACCAGTGTGATGATACATGCATATTACTAAATTTAGTTACTACAAACCATAGAGTCTTATTTAAACAGTCAACAATTTTATAATTTGTTTCTAATTTGAAACATATATTAAGTGACATAATATTGTGAAAAAAAACTCCAAAAATAGTTATATTTCCACAAATGTGACAAGTAATAAAGTAAATATATGCACATCTATACAGGTGGTTTCAGTCACCCTGGTCAGAAGTTAGGCTGGGAATTACAAACTGTCCCCAAACTATATGCACCAAAAAGAAAGCTGAGAATAGTCCTGCTCCAACAGGCGCAACAAAGCTGACAAGACAGGGAGGGAATCTGTACAGTGCACTGTCCTGAGGAGATCTCTGATCACGCAGCATAAGTGAAAACACGTGTGTGTGTGAATTACTGATGTGGAAAGGCCATCTCATGATGACTTGGCTGTGCACTTCACTCTCACTGTACTTCCCAATACTCACCAGCAGAGGGCTCCAGCAGATACATGAGGTGACCATGATGCCGACCAGCTGCACTACCATTTCGATGTCGTGGGACTTGGCTGAGTGATGTGAGCCGGGCTGCCTCCTGAGCCGAGCCAGCACCAACGTCAGGCCGCTAATGGTGTTACACACCAGGGCCACAGCTAGAGAGGTCAGACCTAGTCCGGAGAACAGCGCCACAAACGCCACATCCACCTCCTCAGTGTCACTGAGCACGTTAATGAAACACCAGGTCCCTGGGTTCTGATAAGTGTAAGAGCCCAGCTGGAAGCACGGCAGCATGGCCACGCACAGAGCTGCCAGCCAGATGACTGACAGGCAGATCTTTGTGCGGGTTTTGGTGACCAGCGATGAGTGCAGCAGCGGCTTAGTGACACCCAAACACCGCTCAGCAGCCATGGCACAGCCCATGAAGAGTGGGCACAGTCCAAAAAACACCATGCTGCCACCCAGGAACTGACACATGCTATCGGAGGAGTTGAAGTCCTTTGGGTGAACACCTCCGGACAGGTAGAGCCGGAGAACCAGGGCACCAGGTATCACGTGGCCAATGAAATCCGTGACCACCAGTGAAGTAGCAAACAGAAGGAATGTGGCTTTGGTGCGCCGGCGCTGCTGGGAGTATGCATTGACGAGGATGAAGAGGGCCACAATGTTGGAGATGATGCCCAGTGTCATGGACAGTATGACGACAATGACGCCACTGGTGGTGGGCTGCACCAAGCTGAGGTTTCCCGGCTGTGACAGACCCTCGACAGACACCCTGGGCTCCACATTCCCTGCACTGACATTAGAGAAGTGAGGGAGGAGCGGGGAGGATGAAGAGTTGTAGTGATTCAAAGCTAACATCACTGAACCCTGAAGGTCAAGAGGTCCATGGTGAAGCGTGTCTGCAAGAGAAAGGAGACCAAATTTGCATCTCGCAAATGGGCTGTTGACCTGATCATCTGCACATTTACACATTCACATGCATCTGCATAAACAAGTGAAGACACATAATGAATTGAGATGTCTCCATGTAGACAAAAATGACATGAATCATATGCTGTGACTGCAGTCACCAGAACTGTTGTGTTGTTGTGATGTTAGTACTCTCCGCCAACATCAACGAGAAGACAAATGAGAGAATATTTTCTGATGTTCCACATGCAGGAAGCACTGAGGCTGTGGAGCTAATGAGCCAACACCATAGTGACAGACTTAATCTATAGTAATCTCCACTCCTGTTTTTGTCATCTAAATAATTACTGGGATTTCACCCAGAATGAGTTAAGAATTGTCTGAGGGCCTCCGTTGCTGATACATCATGTAATATCTCAACTCTGATTACATTGGACTCCAGTGTGATGTAGATCACCACAGAAAACCCAACAGCTGATCGTGACACACCGTGTTATATCAGAATAAGGTCGTCTTGTTATTCTGATCCAAAATAAAAGCTTTCGGTATCGCCCATTCATAATTACTCTCTAAACACCTTGACAGCTGGGGAGGAAGTTTGCACTTTGTGGAAACCGTACTGTGTAGTGTGGAAGCATGTATGAAAAAGAAAATTATGTTCATATCTGTGAATCTATTTAAGTTGTTTTCTTTAATAAAAAAAAATCAAATAATTTTCAAACATTTTAACAAATATGCAATCCATCCAGCTTTAAGTATGGTCAATCGCTCTTAGTGGAAAAGTCTACTTTAGTATTATTTTTTATTATTTGATCTGCTTGAGTATTATTTTTTATTATTTGATCTACTTGAGTATTATTTTTTATTATTTGATCTTAAACGAAAAGGCTCACCACTGCATAGTTCAAATATCCTTCTTAGTCCAATTCAGCGGCAAAAGATAAAAACAAAAAAACAAAAAACAGTTATCCAGAGATGCTCCACAACAATTTCAGCAAAGTCCCCAAACAGATGAAAATATGTCTTTTTTCTTAAGAACAAAAATCCTGTTTTTCTCTGATAAAGTCCAGGGTGCCGACGTCCTTTGCGGAGTGTATTGTAAGTGTCAAAGCGCCCTGCTGCTTCATGGTTATAAAGGCTTTCCACTGACACTGAAATACCAAGACGCGGTTTTATATGTCGTCTTCAGTGTGTGTGGGCGTCTCTGCTGCTGTGCGCCCCCACACTTCACGTCTCATCCCTCCGCCGCACTTTGTGTCGCTTGTGTTTACATGAACTGCTCGGTCCAGTGAGCACACCTCAACACGGTGTTACTCACTTTATACGTGTCACATATATTCCTTTGAAATCATCTCAAATAGGCAGCACGTTGTGTAGGCTACACAGATTTACATGGCTGTTTGTCAGCTTGCTAACTTGGCCAAAATGTTTAAATGTGCTCACTTCAGCTCGTGGATTTTACTTGTTTTAGTGGTTAAGGCATTTGTTTTCTTGTGTTTTCTTTGTTCTCTGCAGTCTGGATGGATATGAACAGATTGGGTGTCATAGCTTACATTTTTTTGCAGTTTAATGCGCAACTGTGTGCTCAAAATAACCTCTGAGGTATCAGCTATCCAGACAGATCCAGTACATGGTGGATATGCTGTTTATCAGTCTGCTGTTAAAAGGATTTTCTGTTTCATTCCTCTGAAGACAAGTCCTCATCGGTACAGGAAGGTCTATTATTTAGACTTGAATAAAAAGATTAGACGTGCATTTATATTTTGACCTTCTGAAAAGTATGGAAAAGTCTTATTTTTGTATCTAAACAGATTGTGTTGCATGTAAACATCAGAATAAATTTGTCTTATTATTCTGATTCCAAACAAAAACATACCTCGTCCATGCCCACACAATTGAACAGTTTGTGAGATAAACTCACATGAAAATGATAGAAAATTCATATTCCTCCTCATGAAAGATCCAGATGTTCCTCAAGGACTGCAAATGTTTTTACAGCTGCATTAAGGGAAACCTGGTATTTTTTTCCCTTCTTTCTGAAAGACACTGAGAGGGAAACAGTGTGTGTCTGATTTGGATCCTCTGGCTACATGATGTGTACAGGTGGTCATGTTTGTTTAAATTAAAGAACTTGGAGCCCGGCAGGAGTCGTACTTACACAAGTTGTGGTTTGGTAAACGGTGTTAAAACAACATCTCAAAACACATACTAGCAGCTGTCAGCTAAATTCTTTTATCAACATGCTAACTTGTTGACAACAACAATACTAATTTGGGGATATTTTGTTCACCGTTTTTAAAATCACATTAGCATACGAATTTTCTGCTAATCAGCATGAAATGTCTGCAGCTGAGGCTGATGGGAGCTCATAGATCTTGAAGATGATGCTAGATGAAAAGTTAAGGGATCACCTAAGTTATTCTGAGGAACATCACTATCTGTGTCAGGTCGTCAAAACATTTCACTCAAAATGTCAACCTCATGGTGGAGCTACAGGAAAATTAAAGAGCTCATCAAAGGCATGATTGGACCCCCATGAATCTTAACACAAAATCTTCCAGTTTTGTAGCTGTAAAGGAATTTCATCCAAAATCCAATCTTTTCTGCACGTCTCTGTACTGTGCACGTCTCTGTGTCTTTCTTCCACCATTTTGCTCTCTATTGTGCAATAAAGCTAAAAAAAGAAAGTCAGGAAATCATCAAAATGATTAGAATTCACTCTCATTTCAAGGTAATAGATCGCTAAGATATTTGAGTCAGAAGTCAGTCATGGACTGACAGACCAAATGACTGGATTAGAAATAATTTTAGAACGGAACCTGATTCCAAATTCATTTTGGCTTGTATTCTTCTAAAGACATACAGTCAAAACAGAGGCTGCTGATTGTGAGTTTATACACATTCGATTCTGACCAGACTGTTGTTTATTTCAAAGCCCACAGGAGCAATTGAGATTCAGATTCAGAGCAGACATGGCAAATTGATATGTCAGTGCTGAATTAGATTGTTGTCTATTATAATGGTTTCATATATCATATTAGCACAGAATAGACATGTCTCAGTGTGTGCTGATCTTGGACTAAAGAGCCAATAATTTATGTCTGATTGTCTTCCTTTCCTGGTGCCCATTTAGACTCTAAGTGCAACAATCAAGCGCTTGGCTGCCATGTGTGTTTTTCCTTCAGCTCTGAAAGGAGACCCTGTTGCTCCCATTTTCCTCATCAGTTCCTCTCACAAAGGGTGCCATTTGGCCTCTGAAGACCATTGGCTCTTCCAATACTAAGTCTGGAGTTTATAGGCTGGAGGCCGCCTCTACACCCGTTCCCCTTACTCTGACCACAGACAGAAAAACCCTCGGACTGCATACCTGATGATCTTTAAAAACACTGAGATGGAGGAGCCCTTTAGGCTGGGAAAGTTCAGAGTAACAGCTCTGTCTTTTTTGGAGTCTGAAATGTAATATTGAAGAAACAGCATAAAAAGAGTTTTCTTGTTGCATGTGCACACAAGTATTCCATCTTGGCTTCACGACACTAAACTAACCACAGCTGTTCAACGGTTCTTTGCAGCACCCATTTTGCCAAAACCTTCTGCAGAGCACATGGCTGTATGTCAGAAAGATTGAGTATTTCTTACCATTTGAGCAGCTTTGAAGCTGACAGGACTTTGATTTGCCAATAACTGTGCTCTCTCTCATGTATGAAAAAGTTTTTTTTTTTTTATAATTTTTTCATTTATTTATTTATTTTATTACAGCAAGGACATTCGAGCCCATGACAGTTAATTTTTACAACTGCAGTATGTTTGTTTCAGTCAAACAATTTGACACCATGTAAATGCATTTGGTGTGGCAACAGGTCAGGTCATGTGATATTTTAAGGAGATGCTGGCTATTATGATTGGAAAGCCGCACACTATCAAGTCTGGGCGCCTCAGACACGACATGCCAGAAAACAGTGCAACATTTGCATGAGAATATTCAGCCAAGGAGACAAACCAGCTGTCAAAGACAGAAACAAGTTCAACCACTTTTCTCTGATGAATATCTGTATTGCAAATTGTTTAAAAACTGCTGTCTGACTGTCTAGCTGGAATCGAGAGGTCATTTCTAATATTCAGTTACTGTTTTGACCACTGTATGTCTCCAAAAATGTGCAACCATGCTGTTTTATTGTTGAGCAGGAGTTACTGAGAAGAGGCAATAGCAGGACCTCCTCAGTAACAATAAATACCTTACATCAGCAATGAAAATAATCCTAAATTACATGTCACAAGAAATACTTAGAAGCACAAGCCAAGAACAGAAGTTTCATCTGACTGTCTGTTCAGCCCCCTGCAGTGACATGATGTGGAAAAAACCAAAAGCTTCAAAGTTTCAAATGGATTTATTAAACTGAGAGTCCTGGAGTGCCTTTGTTCTGATCTGATCTTTTAAATTGTTTAAAGTGTGAAATATAATCTGGAAAAGTGATTAAAATCTGAAAAGTAAAAGCACTCAGTGCGTGTAAAATAATTTGTAAAATAAATAGGGACCAAAGCTGTCAGATGAATGTTGTAGAATAAAATGTCATGTAGTGAGGAAGGAGAAAGTTGCATAAAACCAGTAACTTTCCTCAAATTTGTTTATGAGTCCAGACATTCATGGTCACCAGGGGGTGAAGTCCACTAACTTAACTTTTTTTTATCACACTGACCTGTCCTCTGGCACCACTGTGAAGATGACATCTTTGATTATGTCTGAAATGTTTCCATCGCTATTGGATGGACTGCCATAAAAGGGAGCTCACACATTTTTGGTCCCCTGTGGACGACCTGAAATAACAGGTGAACGCCTGAATTTTCCTCTAGCGCCATCATCATGTCCCAGTTTAAGTTGGACTTACACATTGGATTATGATGAAATACAACTTTGTGTTAATTAGCTATACTAAGACGGTTAACATGGTGAAGATTACCTGCCAAACCTCAGCATGTCAGCATTGTCTTTTTAATGCAGCATCACAAACCACTCTCTGTCACTTTATCAGAGGTGTAAAGAAGAAATAGATACCACTTAGTCTGCATATCACTGCAACATAATAGGAGAAAGTAGAGATTAGGTTATATCTCCCAGTTTAAAGCTGTCATCAGATATTAAAGTCACACACACAGGTGAGTGGAGAATGATTATGAAGTTTGCATGGCTCAATACTCACAAATGCTGGACCCATTATTCATAACAAATCAACAGTTTTACTTCTGCTATTGATACACAGTTGTCAAATGAAGTCTATGAAGTCAAATGAAATTTCTTACCGTATGATGTCTGTTCCTCTATTACAAATCTATCACCATGTTGAATCCCCTGCACGTCCTTGAAGGCATTCAAATCAATGACAGTGGCTGGTCTAGGATCTGACTGTAGTGTGCACAGTAAATGTGTGTGTGTGGTGTTTGTCTATCTGAAACACCCTCAAGCCACAACACGAGATTAGTGTGAATTCCTTTCTTTATCTCTGTTTCTTTCACCATATAAACAGTTTGACCCTCTGGCCAATAAGGCAAAATAAGACAGCAAAGACAATGACTTAACACAAGGCATCAGTGTTATCTGCCTCCACAGTGGATGACACTGATAAAGGGCTTTCTGCAACGGAACAGTAACTGGATACTAGCAAAGCCAACACAATGAGCCTGTTTTGGAAAAATTTATGATCTCTATCAGGATTTAATTGTTGGGGTTTGAAAGTTGGAAAGGATAGAGGTGCTGCACTAAATGTACAAAGTAGAAACGACTAAAAAGCAATACAGTGATTTGGACGGCAGCCTCTATGGCTATTCAAACACATGGCATGCATGCTGCACAAGTTAAGTGTGTCTCCACTGCTTAGCCTGCTTTAGACATTAATTTTCTTCTTCATTCATTCATTCTAAAATGTCCACCACTTATTCCCACAACAGCTCTCAGTTTGTAATAAATCAGACAAAAGCTTTGTGCTACTAGTTATGCCTCTGCACTGGCAGTAGACATGGATGTAAACTGCAGCTTGACTGGTGCATGGAGGCGCACAGTTAAAAGGCAACAGTTCTAGTTTTATGGATATGATATATTAATTTCTTAACTTTGGAAGCAGCACACATTTGAGTGGTAAAACTTGAGCGTCAGTCTTTTAAAAAACACATGGTTAGTTGCACTTTATGAGCAAAACATTCAGAGCTCCCTGCATTCCAATTTTGGTAAATGCTCAGGCGGCACATCCAAGTTTATAGGAAGAACACTATGACTGAAAGAATGTTAACTTATTTCTTTTTGCAGTTCAACTTTAGTGTCATGATGTAATTCATGGGCTGGAAAGCCTGCAGGTGCCAGAAAATACATCCAGTACTGGATCCCCTGACAGTTTTTCAACCAAACGTAGTTCTGAGAAGTGAAGCTTTCAAGATGTACTTCCTGTTGTCTTTGCAAATAGTAAAACTGTAACATTTCTGTGGGTTTTTTCCTCATAAATCTTTGTCCCAGTGAACACCAGTGACAGTTTTCCATATCAGTGTTTGATGGTCTAAATAGAGCAAATTCTACCCATATTGCCTTGGCCAAACTAAACCCATGTTTAGTCATTATTGGAAATAAATCCTTAAAGGGACTCCGTCTGACTCCAGCTGTGTTGGCTTGGGGTATGGTTTAAATTGGATTGTTATTTGCCTAGACACAGAATGCATGAATGGCAATGGAAAACATAAATTCTGTTTTGAAGGTCATCTTTTCTCGCCCCACTTGATAAATGTGACATTCATATTCCCATTCCAGATTCCAATTTAAAACAAAGTAGAGTAAAAACAAATGCATATTAGAGGCCTTTAGCCAGTTCAACAGAGAGATAAGCAGAAACCTATCAGGGGAAGACTCAACACATCTGAGCATGGTGAATGGCCTGACCCATGACAGCTCCCACCTTCATACCTCATGGCTCGTGTGCTCAGTGACTTTGCTGATGTCTGCGATAATAAAAGCGAAGGACTCGCCTCCATGTAGTGATTAATGAGAGGCCCTGTCAGGGTGAATAAAAGAGGGGAAGTGGTAATTAAAATGGGTCTGCAGCACAGTGAGATTTAAGAACCACAGCCTGCTAATCAAATCAGCAGAGATGTTATTAATAGTAGATGGTGGCACAAGCATCCAACCACCCATCAACCCACATGCACACAGACAAGCTAGTCCTCCATCACATATTCCGTCAGTCACACAAAATAAACCTTTTACCTAGCACCACCAACTTGTGCTTACCCCCACAAACAATGTGTTAATCTGTTCAGCCTGATCTAATTTCAGGCTATTTGCAAAGGCATTATTTACTTAGTAGCCTGCTGTTATATGGTTACAAAGAGAAGAGAATGCTATAAATTTTATTGGATTGAGATTAATCCAAACTGCTCTTTTCTATAGCTCACAATCCAGATGATCACAGTTCTGTTATTTTCTGTCTTAAAAATAAATGTCACTGTTTAACATTTTGGGAAATACTTTCTTGCACAGAGTTAGATGAAAAGATTGATACTACGCTTACATATGTACAGTAAATATGAAGCTACATCCAACAAACTGTTAGCTTAGCATAAAACTGGAAAAAACAGCTAGCCTGCTTCCCTTTAAAGGTAACATTTCTCCTTCAAGTACTTCTAAAGCTCACTAAATAACAAATCTTTTTGGTTTAAACTCGATAAGAAGCGACTTCTGTTGCAAATTTACCACTGAATGGATGGAATTGGTGTTTGCTGGTTCACTAGCTAGTTCAGTCAGTCAAGTGAAACAAACTAGCATGAAGGATGGAAACTTAATGTAGCGCAGCCACACAGAAGCTATTTGTAAGCTGTCTTGTGATGAATGGCACTGAACTGTCAGTCCACAAGTAAAATTCTCTACTTGCTTGTGTCACAATTTGCATGGATTCAGCTGCTTATCCTCAAGCTGTTAAAATAATCAAAGAACCACAGTGCTGAATCAAGTTTTCAGGCTTTACATTAAGCTATGATAACCGGCTGCGGGCTTTAACTTTTGGCAAGAAAGTGAATAAGTGCATCTCCAAAAGTTCTTAAGATATTCCTTTAAATTCCAGATTGCTTTGATCATTTGATCATTTGATCATGAGCAATTTGCTCAGTGGAGCTTGTAACTAATGAAAGATCTGTATCAGTACAGACTAACCAATAAGAGAAGCTTAAAGAACAAAACACAGTATCTAATGAAGACAAACTGAATCGAGCCTGAAAAAACCAAACTGCTGATCCACAGAGCCATATGCTGGTGAGTATTGCCAGGAACCGAAACAAAGACCATTAGTGTCTGTTTTCTCCTTTTCAGTTCCTGACTTGTGCTACCAAAGCAAGTGAGAAACATTCTAATGAATTGCTGAATGGTATTAAATAGCGCGAAAATGTGATGAGATTTTCTTCCCTGTTTAGCTCTCTGACTGGAAGACCAGATGTTTTCCCACTTCATGTTTCATCTGTCAAAACCAAGCCATGGAAAATACGTGAGCAGACTGATAAAGGAAAAGAAATAATTTTCGACCACGCTCAATTAAACTGTGGCCATTTGCACCACACATTTTTTCACTTTTCCTCTTGATTCTAAATATAAATTCAGATGTTCAGCATTTTTTTTTGTCTGCTATGATCCTCATACTGTGAAGACAATTCTCTCTGATCATTTAGGAAACATAAAGTTTTATATAAGTAACCATGCCATTAACAGTTAAACATTTAGTGCACCTACTTTACTGAAGCTCTTTATTGTAGGTTAGATTGATTTAATAATGGCAGGTTTTATTAATTTTATTAATAAATAAATAAAAGTGAGCAGTTTGGAAATAGACCGATGGTTATTGATCTAGTAGCAATTAACCTTAGAGGCTGAGGGAGCACAATAAAACGTTAATGTCACTCTTTAAAACTGCTCTGCACAATAAGAGATTTACAGTACCAACAATAATTGGAGCAGCTGCAGCTTTGTGTTAGTTGGGATTTTGAAGCCATCCATGTCTCACTACACCTCCTACCCTCGATTTCAATTGTCAGTCTCACATGATGAAATGTCAGTGGCAGTTTGTTGTAGCTTGAGGGGTGAAATCAATGGGATTCTGTCAGTGAGGTTTTCCTGATTAGGAAAAGGCTTGTGAAAGCTCATGGACACTTGCTCCTTACTACTTCCCCTGTATTTGTCTTCAGCCTGGATGTTATGCAGGGCTGAGTGTACAGTATGACAGATTTAGTGCAGGCCACATGCAGCTGTGTGATGCTGTGGGAGTCGGTGTAAACAGATGGACAGATAACTCACTCTTGAGCTTAAAACCTCTACTGTGATCATGATACTCAACTTAGTCAGCATTGTTCTGTACCCCGAGGTACATACTGTACTTTGGTGACACAGCGAAAGTAACATGCCAGCTCAGTCATTTTGGTAATACTGCTGATAGCAATCACGCTGTGTTTAACTTCAGTCTGACCTTCTCTGCTTTACTCACAGATTAATAGAAATATTAAACAAGCTAGGATCTCAGAGGGGCTCGAAACTCTAATGACTCTAATAAACCAGAATCTGAATCAGCCTTATTGGACAGGTATGTGTACAGGTGAACATAAACCTTATTACTATTACCTTAAACCTATTACTGAATGATTAAAAGTTACTTGGTGTCAGCAACTTTTAAACTGGGGCATTGCAGTAAAACTACCAGTTCAATGAACATGATTTATGTAGAAAAAATAACAAACAAAAGAGTTTGCAGACGCTATTGTGCTGATCTTTATTTGGCTGAAATTTGACTAGGATCCTTATTTTATTAGTTTCTTCCCTGAGCTTGATAAATGATTAATATAGGTATACAGCAGATGCAGTTATTGCTTAGCTTTATATTTGACAATCTACATGTATGTGTGTAACACATGTATATAAGTATATAAAATATAATATATAATTAATGCAATACATATTTCATCAAATAAAGGTCAAAATTGATTCTTAATTGGACTGAGGCATTTTTAATACTTGAAAAATAAATCATCAGATAAGTTAACCCAAGACATTTGTTGTTATAGTATAAATAGAAACATTAACACCACTATTATTAGTATGTGTAAGCAGTATTTAATCAACTTGTAAATTGTTTATAACACACTATAAGGTAAGGTATAAAAATTTTTGCAAGTGTTTATTTTTTTTTGTTTATTTTTTTTGTCAACAACAAGCATTTGTAAGTGGTGTAAGAAAAGTTAATGAATCATTGACAACACAGTATAACAAAGCTGTAATGTCCTTGTATCTGCTTTAAACTGCAACAAACTGCAACATGTTAATTTACTAGGATCGGTACACACATACTTAGTCTTTTCCTGAAACAAATCGGTACAATAATCAATCCATCCACTAATCATAACTTGAGGGACTCGAGTGTGAATAGTATTTTTCTTTACTGTACTGTGTACAGCTGCAGGTATTTGTTTCCTGTGTATTTATTCTTTTTGAATGCTCATCCTTCCCTTATTCTTGCATGCTTTGCACCCTCTATATCCTGTTTGCTGCTGTAACATTGTAATTTCCCAGTAATGGGAATAATAAAGGATTATCTTATCTTATCTTATCTTATCTTATCTTATCTTATCTTATCTTATCTTATCTTATCTTATCTTATCTTATCTTATCTTATCTTATTTAGGATGTGGCAAGACTGAATCAAACGGTGAACGGTCTTCCAACTGGATCCCAAAGCAGATGACCACATCTGGCATACAGTGAAACTGGAGTTTTCCGGGCCCCTGGTTTGCTGGACTCCAGAGGTAGATTTCACTTTTACCTATTTGGTAATCCAGCCTGAGTAAAACCCCAAATGACAACATATCTCACACACACTGAGCCTTGATCCCACAGCAAATCCACAGTCCCTGCTCAGGCTGGGGTTCCTGTGGGCAGATAAATATGGTCTGAAGTGTGATTGGTGGACCACAGCTGAACTGCATCACATCTGTTTCCAGAAACCACAAACTTTTTCCAAATTGCTGTCTTACCTTCCATCGTGTTTGTAGTAAAACTACATCACCTTCACTTACCAGACTGGTCAGCGCTCCATGTTCTCTTTATTTTATGTACAACAAAGTTGATACAACTTCTTCTGCAATTCATGCATCCTTGGAACATTTGATGTAATTCATTTTGATTCATCGTTGTTTTTGCTGTCATTCCTTTGACTGATGTTCTCTCATTTACCTCTGGTGATTTAATGCACATCTTCATTGCATGTGGTACAATGTGATTAAACTCTTATGTCATTGTTGTTTATTCTATATCCTCTTTGTGCCTTATGTTGTATTTATATATTACACGTATATATTCTAAGTTTTATTGTATAGTATATTCATTGTTAAATAATGTACATCCATTTTTGTTTGTGTTTTCAAAAACTCTACACAAACCAGACTACAGGCAGTTAAACTCCTCAATTCATCCTCCACACTCTCATAGGACAGTACTGTTTTCATGAGTATTTATGCATCCTTTTTTGTGAATAGTATAAAGAGATAACAACTTGCTTTTTTATTAGTGGGTTTACTTTAGATTTTTGACATTTAGGTCATAGCTTCACAGTATGTGTACTGTCCTTGGGAGTGAGAAATTTTATTCAACCCCTGTTTTTATTATTGTGTTTCCACAGGGTCAAGAACTAAAGAGATAAAAAAAAAAAAATCTGTAAGAAACAAGTTTTACAAGCCAAAAGGAGACACTTTAATTGGTGGTTGGATGTTTCTATAAAAAGGTTTTACAGTGGGAACAATATGTCATGCAGGGAATTAGGAGTGATGAGAGATAACACTAATATTTAACCTGTAAAAACTGATCTAGTCATAAAATTGTTTACTTTAAATGTCAATATTCATCTCATTGTTTTCACATAATCCTGTTTTAAAGTCTGATGTTGTTCATGAAACATCTAAGGCCCAAATGTCAGGTAGGACCTCCTTAATTTTAAATGTTTTCCTGTTGGCAAGTGCTCAAACACACACACACACGCACGCACATGCACACACACACACACACACACACACACATATTCAGAGTACAAAGAAACACACACACACCTTTAATTGACATTTGGAATGGTTCAGAGAACATTTGGTCTGTTTATTTGTCTCTACATGGCCTGAAATAGCTTCTGCCAAATTACTGCCATACCGACTCTGAAGGGCAGGATCTTTATGGAAAAACATGAAGGAAGGTGTAAAAGTGTGTGCATGTGTGTGTGTGTATGAATGGGGGTTGTATGTTGCACAATTCCAGACTTTTGAGATTCACCCCTGATTGTGAAAATTATTATATTTTAAAACACTTCTTGCCAAGAGTTAGATGAGAAAATTCATACATCATACCAAATTTCGCCTTCGGCATCAATAAAGTCTCATCTTATTTCATCTCATCTTATCTCATCTTATCTTATCTCATCTTATCTGTCCTTTAAATACTTTAAATACTTGTTCATTAGTAAACTGTAGAGGTGCTGGTAAGTGAATTTTGGACAGGCTAACTGTTTCCCCCAGATTGCAGTGTTTGTCCTAAACTAAACTGACCATCTGCCAATGGTTACTCATTTATCAGCTTATTCATTAGTTTATTTGTTACAGGCAATGCAAAAACCAAACAAACATAGTTGCACAGAGGGTTTCTAACCAAGCCTGTGTTCCTGGTTGTACTTTTCTACTTTTAAAAGGTCATAAAATATCATCAGTAACAATGATGAACAAGCGTGTTGCGCCTCCCTGCAGTTGCAGTTCGCTGATCTCCTTGTAGCAGTTCTATTGACGTTTGTTTTTGTGAAACGCAAACAAAGTATAGCTGGAGTGAGAGTGTTATCACATTTGAAAATCAATTAGATTAAAGAAGAAGTCATAACTGATTAACTTGTATATATCTTTTTTTTAATATAAATTGTACTATGCTACCATTTCATATGTTTTTGATCCATTATTTTAAGTGCTTGTTAATATGTGAGGGGTTTGACTGGTGACTGTGAAGCCTGACTCCATACAGTAACACAATAGGACTAATGTGAAAATATCATTGTCTGCATGAACAACTGAGCTGCCTTGAGGGGAATGTGAACTAAAACAGTAACAGCAAACATGTTTGCTGTTATTGTCTTTCATAATTTTTTAACTTGTTTATCAAATTTGAGTTGGGATCCCAAAACATCACCTTAAAAATTGAAATCATTGAGTTCTGCGGCATCCTCTTGATCTATTTCGATTGCATTTTCAACCAGTGAAATTAAAGGTACTAAATTTGTGGAGAAGCATGTCATGGTGGTCAAAAGCCTACTGAAGAATTACTGCTCCTCCTTTTCAACACAAACCCAACTTCTGTGAACTCAAAGTGGATCCACTGACAATAAAAAATTAGTCAGCATATAGAAAATACTAAAAAGTCAAAACAGTTTACTAAGTCAATAAAATAGAAGCATGGATGTGCTTCAATAGGATATTTTACTCTGTAGCTACTTAATGTATCGTACATGTGTGTTACCACTAAGTTACAAAATGTCACTGTGCCCTGGCGTTCTCAAACACTAAATCCAAACCACGTTTGGCACAGGTTGCTACTCACCAAAACCACTCTGAGCCAATCACTGTTATTTCCATGTGAGGTTAGAACAAGACTCATTTTATATGGTTAAGAAGTTGTTTCAGCTCAGCTTAACTCTGGGCTTTTAGTCATAAAATTGTAGTACTATAATAAGCAACAAATTAAATAAAAAATCTTAAAGTACTCAAATACATTTTCCCGTTTGTCAGGATAAATACAATATTTGGGTGGAAAACGGGCGGCACAGTGGTGCAGTGGTTAGCGCTGTCGCCTCATAGCAAGAGGGTTCCAGGTTCGAATCCCGGTCTGGGCCCTTCTATGTGGAGTTTGCATGTTCTCCCTGTGCCTGCGTGGGTTTTCTCCGGGTACTCCGGCTTCCTCCCACAATACCAAAAACATGCACATTAGGTTAATTGGCTACTCTAAATTGCCCCTAGGTGTGAGTGTGAGAGTGTGTGGTTGTTTGTCTTTGTGTGTTGGCCCTGCGATTGACTGGCGACCAGTCCAGGGTGTACCCCGCCTCTCGCCCGTAGTCAGCTGGGATAGGCTCCAGCTCCCCCGCGACCCTGACGGATAAGCGGTATAGAAAATGGATGGATGGATGGGTGGAAAACTAGGGTGTTTTTTTTTTAAACTCAAAAGTTTGGATTCAGATTTGTCAAAGCACAGAGTGGTGAGCCAGTTTTAAAAACATCTGGAACTAATAATACTTATGAGTTCCGACAAGATCTGAGAAAGATTTGTGATTTTACACATATCTCACATACTGTGAGCAGGGGTCAGTGAAACTTAATGCAACTTCAATGTAACTACTTAATGTAGTTTCAAAAAACATGAACGTTCTTGATTCATAGTCCCTGATGAAGATAAACGATGTCTTAGATGACTATATGAGTGTAACTCCAGCGATATGTTTAACCCAGTCTGAGATGACCTTACCTTCCCCTTCTGGTTGTTTGGACTGGAGGCTGGGACCTGTCTTAAGCTATAGATTATTTTATGAATAGTCTTGGAGGATTTCACTGCAGCAGTCACATTATTTATTCCATGTTATCGAGGAAAAATAGATTCTTTGTTACACCAAAGTGTATCTTTTGCATTTTTTTGGTATATTTTGTAAGATGGCCAGTAATAGTGTTATCCAATTGTAATGATAGATCTCCTGACTTTTTAGAAGAAACAAACCAAACGAGCCATCTTGGTATGCAAGGGAATATACAAATGAAATAAAGCCTACATAAAAAATGGAAAATTTGGTTTCAAGCAAGCTACAAGACCAAAAGAACAAGAATGCAGGAAAAAAGCACATCTGTATTGCTGACTGTCTTGGTCAGAAGTAGCCAACAGATGTTGGGTGTGATGATGGGTGTGATTGTTGTTGTCCAAATGAAATGCAACCAGTGGCTTGTCAGGCGCCAGCTTTCTGCCAGAACATGATATCATCCCTGTTATCATCCTTACTACTGAATGAGCCCTTGTAATGAATCTGGCCTTGCTGAAATGTGTCCTTGCTGAAGTCCAAATGAATGGAAATAATTTGCAACAACAAAGATGCCATCTAAAAAAAAAGATGCAGTCCAAATAATTTGGACCTATTTTTTTCCCCCTCAATCAGTCGTTACATTTAACCTTAGGGGGAAGGTGAACAACAATTAAGTATCATGACTTCATCAGATCACCCAGGATGCTTGCATCAAACCGCAAATCCTAATGGAGAAAAGAGAGAATTTTGAATCTATTAATAACTTTGTATATAAAATGTGTGTTATTTCAATCACCTGTGTTATGATGATTCCTTAAGTATCAAGGTCTTCTCTGTTTAGAACAAAGATTTGTAAGTAAGATAAGATTCCATCATTGTCATTTTACTGTAAGTGTAGTTATATTAACTACTAATGTTTCTTTTGGAAACACTGAAGAGAACATTGGTGGCTCAGGGTTTAATAGTTCCTGTGTGCCAGCTGTCAGTGTGCAATTCTCTGTGATGTTCAAGCCTGTTCGAAGTAGGTCAAATGCTTGTATTTCGTTTGACACAAGTGGAACAAAACAGTCTGAGTTTCTGTTAAATGGACAATGTGTTGGCATGGAAATTCATTCACTGCAGCTGATTAATTGCTGCTGGATAGAGTATGGCTGAATGCAGGAATGACTGGAAGTCAGTGCAGTAGAAAAGGTCAACATACAGTGACATCTTCCATCCAAACTGCATTAAACTCTGTTCCTTTTCCGATAGTTTCTTTAAAAATTCTAGCTAACAACACATGTTCTTAATAGGGTAATGGTTGTTCTCTGGGCAATGTTGAAATAAACACCAAAGAAACCCAAAATATAATTCTCAAAAACTGGAACTGAAAGATCTTTACTTTGGCATTTAGGAGCCTTTTAAACTCAGCTGTGTAATATGCATCTGGACACCATTACAACACTTTCCTGCCAGACAAAAAACACTTTTTCTTTTGAACTTGGGTCCATATTTTTGCTCTGGCTTTCAGTGCTGGAAATGTGGAGTGTGAAAAAAATAAAATAAAATAGATAAAAAACAGTCATGGAGGGCAAACCCTCCTTGTAATCAGTCAGGGCTATCACAGCATGAAATGATGCAGCTAAAATCAGTATTTCTATATGTTATTGTGTCTGTCTGGTTTTATTTGAAAATCTGGAATCTAAACTAATACTGGGAGATGAATGAATTTGCAACAGTTACAACAAATCAGGAAATGGAGTTGGTTTCTGTCCCTTGTCTATCAATTGTGAAATCTATACTTATACAATAGGTGTCACATTGGAAAACTGAACAAACCTGAAGACCATAACACATTTGTCCTTCTAAACTGACCGCTGGCTAAACCCGTCACCAGAATAATAATTGTATAATCCTCAAAAGTATATCTGAGACTTGCAGACGGAAAGTTTTGAATTTCTCCATAACCCTCTCCATGGAATGAATTACATGCATTTATCTGCACCAATGTCAGCTGCAATCATTAGCATGTCTGGCTAACTACCTTTAGCAACCCAGGACTAAGCACATCATTAACATGAGCTTGTGGGGCCACAGGTTGCAATAAAAAAGTGCCTTTAACAACTGGCACAACCACTCAGAGGGCGGCACGGTGGAGCAGCGGTTAGCACTGTCGCCTCACAGCAAGAGGCCCCCCCGCCAACCCTAATGGAAAAATGTATAGAAAATGGATGGATTTCTCCCCTTTGTAGAGGCCAGCCCTTGAAGAGTTTATGCTAACATTAGCAGCTCTGTCCTGCCTTTTTTTTTGGGGGGGGGGGGCATTCACACATTAGCATGATATTAGCTCTCAAAACCCTTCTGAAAACATTGCCCCAGTTAAACTGACATGCAGCTGTGCAGCAGGTGCAACAGGGGTACAACACACAGTTTGCTCGCTTTGTTCTGTCTTACTGGGAATTTTTAGTCCCTTGTAATCACAACTAAAATATTTCACCCCCCAGGCAGGAGCACTGCAGTGTATTTCTCCAACACACTGATGACTCTGACCCAAGGATTCGGCACTCCACAGGCTTTTGAAATGCTTGAACACATGCATCACAGATCCTAGTGGAGAGAAAGAGAGAGGAAAGAAGCAAAGAGGAAAAAGGGGTGATGCAAATTATCATGGATGTTAGTATATTACGTTCTTTTTGGCGTTTTGTCCAACATATTGGCTGCACTCTCTATTCTGTTTCTGAACAACCCACATGAGATCTGCAGTATCGCAACTTCAGATCATGTTCTCCCTCTGTTTCTGTGAGCTCTTGTTGGAATTAGTCTGGGTGGGTCAGTTTTTATAAATCATTGCACATCCATATTTTTAGTTTTCACAGGTGGGCAGGTGCAGAATGTCCTGAAGTGGTCATTGTGTGATTTCTGGGAGGAAATTCCATGAGCAAATTAAGGCTACACCAAAAACACTGTCTATATGTGGGCCAGAAATGGGGCGGTTGTACTTTCCAGCTAGAGGATATGATTTAATAAACCCCTCCGTGTTGATGTGTTGACTGATCTCTGTGTAGTGTGGGTGGAGAGGACACTGGAACACTGAACTGGCGTCCTCCAGTCACAAACAGAGTGTACGGGGACTGCTGGCTGACTTCCATGACCGTCTATAAAAAGCTCATGAGAGATTTGAAGGGTAGCAGCTAAAGATGCATCACACAGACACATGCGGAGGAGTGTATGTGTGCATGTGTGTGTGTGTGGGTGTGTGACAGAGGTGACACTTTCGGCAAATGAGACTGATTGACCTGTTAGTACATGAATACATTTCGTTTGAACACACAAGGTTCCTTTTTCCTTTGACACAATTAATGCAAAGTCCTTTCTTGCCTGAGTCATAAGTTACCCTCCACCAGCATGCTGCCAATATAGCTCTGACGTCAGGGAATAAACAAGATTCATCATGAAAAGGTCATTAGTGTCGATCTGCAACCTCAGGGAGATTTATGCAATGCCATCAACTACAATTTAAATTGTAATTATCTTTGGTATGAATTAGCATGTCCCTGTGAGTTGGTGTCTATATGGATTGTTTGTTTATTCATGTCACAGTTGGTGTTCGAAATAAAACTGTTGATGGAAAAATGCTTCAGACTGAAAGCTTATTGGAGCACTCAAATGTCACACCAGAGTGTTTTGAACACGTTTTTTGCAACTTGAACATGCTTTGATTTTTTTAGGGATCTCCCACTGAGGGCGATCTCCACAGAGAACAGACGAGGAACATGGTGAGGCAAATCAAAGAGGAGAATGAACAATCCGTTATGAAACAACATGAGTCAACTGCTGTTCCGAAGCCAAACTCTGCCCCCTCCCTCAGTGGGATCAAGACGAGGCAGACAGCTACGTTAGCCTGCACACACTACTAGGCATCAGTATAAACAGCACAGAAATAAAATCATACAGGGAGCTTTTACAGATTTTGGTCGCTCCCCAATATTTTTAGTTCCATATTTGGAGCTTGCACTGCCCTGCTTAGCATCACAGCATGGTGGAGGAGTCATGTGTTTACGTGACACAATGAAGAGTCACTGAATGTTATCTATGAACTCCAAATGTATACTTTCACTGCTGTATGCAGCAAATGATGTGAGACTTACAAATATGTCACGCAAGGTGGTTACTGTTCAGCAAAGTACATCTGATGTTTAATTCTGTCTAAAGTGATTTATCTGATATATTATGAATAGTCCTGCATACTTTTTAGTGTGCAAGATTGCACTGATGTTTTGATTTTGAGTTTGTTATATTTCGCTTCAAAATAAATCAGTGTTACATTTTGAATAAGGAGAAAACTACATTTTGTATGTATTACGTATACACTACAATGTACATTTAGAATACTGAATTGGTATTCATGTCAATCTTAGGCAGCCTCAAAATAAGCCGCCTGTGTGTATGTTACTTGTTCTTGTTGCCTGACTCACAATTCATCAGTTGAGTCTGGATCATCTCGACTGGCTTTACCGACTTTCAGATGAACCATTCCAACGTGTTGATGAGCGAAAAAGGCAAAACTATCACAGTTTAAATAATCACTACCCGCAAAAGTACGGTATGACTTTCCTGGAATTTATTTCCATTAGTTGTCTGAGTCAAAGCAACACTGACTCTGTTGAATAAAAGGCTCTCACTTTGCATCAGTTACAGGAAGAAACTTCACAGTACATAACACAGCTCTGAGGAATTTAATCCACAAAGTGTAAATGGCAGGACATCATACTGTTTGTCGACCCAGATATAAATATCATCATCATCAACAAGTTGGACCCAGTCTGAAAAAGACCTGGAAAAACAAATCTGTAGCAATTAACTGAATTGGTTTCTTAATCATTATGTGTCATTATAGTTGTCTCTGCTTTCAACAGACGTACCCTTCACACACTTCAGTTTCTCTTCTTAACTTCCACCATCAATGTCCTCTTTGATCACTTCTCCTCCGCCATAATTTGCACAGAGGCTAAACAACGAGCAATTAAGCCAAGGCAACCAAACACAAGGGATAATCTCCCTGAAGGGATGTTTTTGGGACTGGGAGTGATATGTTCATTTTGTATGTCTTACACCTAATAACATTCTGTTTCCCACATTACAGGGGCCTCACTGGTTTGGCACATACTTTGTTTGGCCGAGGTGCTCCTCCATAATGAGCAGAGCTACAGTGTCCAGTTACAGTATCTTACCCGGTTAAAAGTGGTTCATGTAAGGTTGTACAGTGCTGGGAGGGGAGGGGAGGCTTTTCACTGAACTATTAGTAGTGGGTGGAAATCCAGGGATTTTGGTGATTGGCTTTGAACTTCAAAGATCTCTCAGCTCATTCATCTGAAATGTAGTATTTCGCACTGGGTGTGGTTAATGTACAACCATGAGTAAATCAGGAGTCCTTGATTCAGAGCTGCACACGGGTCCTGGAAAATGTCAAGGATTAGAAGATATTTATTGTGTCACAGTTGCTGGGACCTCTTGGGGCTAAAAGTATCTGACAACACATCAGTTTATATGGTTAACTTGGCACTGTTAACAACCGTTAACAAGAATTATATGAAGTATAGATGACTAGTGCCTATATTCAACACACAAGTTGGGTGGATTTGAGTCTCTACAGTCCCTAAATATTCAAAACTGTTATAAAAGAGCAAAGCACAGGATCACCTGAAACCCCTTCCTGTGATACTTATCTATATTTAAGTGTTTTTTCCATCTACTCAAAGAACCAATCTTTTCTTTTCTCTATATTTCATGGGAGTATGAATATGAATGTGAGTCATATTGCATCTATCCATCTGTGTTAGTGCTGTCAACTGGCAGGCCACCCTGCTTCTGTCTAATGCCACTTGCCTTTGTACAGTAAATATGTCAACATCAACCCTGGCTATGATCTGTAAATGCAGGTACAAGTTCATATTCCAAATTCAAAGCAGAAAACAAACCATTTAGGGGCTATTTGCACAACTAATTTAAGAAATTCTGTTTTGGTATCCTGTAGTTTGCTCAGTATTATCCTTTCCAGTGAGAGAAATAAGGCAACCAAAGCCTTAGTTGTACACAAACACTCCTGAGAATTAACATACAACAACTGCAATTGCGTACATGGGTTCCACTTAAATGAAAATGGGCAGAGTGGCTGGCTGTGTTTGTTAAATCCCTCTCTGCAGTTAACAGCTATTGGCCTAAAATCAATACAAATCAAACACAGTTGTAGCTTAAAAGCTTCAGCTTCACTTCTGAGCCAGTTCATCTGTGGAAGCAAAACCACCCCATGGAAGAAATATGCATAGATTAAAATGACCCAGTGATGAAAATGTCCTTCTATGGTGATGCCAAATACTTTTATGAATAGCATGTGGTGTTGTTGGGAGTATTATGTGACAAGATAATGAAAATTACAACCCAGTTTCCTCCATCTCTTCTTATTTCTGTACAATAGAGCCTAACTACTTCTTTCTCTTTCCCACAGAGTAAATTCTTGGACTTGAGTCCAGTGAGAGCAAAATATTTAGACATTATGTGGACAACCAATTCCATCCATTTAGTGACTCTCGATCCTCATTTAGCCTCGTTTATCTCAGCTCATTTTTCTAATTACTGATTAAAATAGTGGTGGTGAGTCATCAGGATCCGTAGCATTGTAATGCATTTTATTAGGACTGGAAGATTTTGAGCTGTTTAATGCTCTGATACCCAAAATGGGTGTCTTTATTGTCACCTAAAGTGAGGTTGACCAAATAAAATCCCCAATGACTCATGCCACATGCAACACACTAAGTATACAGTAACTTGCTACAAAATTCTGAATTTCACATTTCATTTACTGTATTTTGCCTTGCTGTAAAACACAATTGTGCCCAAAGACTGAATGGAAAAACACTGTGCAATCTTTTCATCACCTTCAGTTTTATTTGTTCTGATTTGGCGCTCATGCATGTGACTCATTCTTGACAGGAAATGAAGGTAGCACAACACGACCAGCATACTTCCTTGCTGAGTTTAATTTTATGACATTGTTTTGGAGGACACTGGGTATTTCGGATTCGGGCTGAGCCCTCAAGTTCAGAGTTGAATGATGTGAGGGGATTTACTGAAATACTGCAGGACTGATTTTCAGTAAAATTATGAGGGGAAACTCCCAGTCCCATATTCATCCTATTACAACAGAAACTCTCCTGTCATTATCTGTGTTCTTATCATTACATTACAACTGGATTGAATGGAAGACATTACTGAGAGTGACAACCCACCACTCTGGAGTTCACATCAGCTCTAGCGAGCAGTTTAGCATCTTTTTGCTGTTTGGTTTTGGTTTTCTAGTCTGAAGAAGCTGTTGTGGTTCACTCACACCACTCTGCTAGCATTGTTTTCAGCTGTGGCAAACAAATGTTTCAGAGTTCAAACTTCTGAAAACTGGTGGACAAGACAAATGTCCACCAGAAAATTACCCACTCGCTGATGAATAAAGTGGAATATCATCATCAGGAGCTGTTGGAGACCAAAAAACAAAGAAAAAAGAAAATCTGTATTGGACATAAAGTTTACTATATTTGCCAACAAGTTCACCATATCAGCCACAGATGTGTTAAGAGAGCTTGTTTCTGCCGCTCCCACATAGACCCCTGCCTCCCCAAAAACACACATCAGCAACTGGAGGTTCAATGTTCAGTGGCTTATCACTGCTCCATATCTTAACTGCTATTCATTACTGACAAATTAGCATGTAATGAATAATTCTGTCGAAATATAATTAACAAGTTAAGTCCCATCATTATAAATTAGATTGATAGAACACTGGAGGATAACACGAGACATTGTTTTTTTGTTTAGACTCTACTCTCCGGGGTCCCATACGTGCTGTCATTCTGCTATTTCATAAATGTCTCACTATCCACTTATGAGAACATTTTTGTGTGTTCAATAAAAACAGACTGAAAAGCTCTGACTGAGGTGTTTAATGTTACATAATCCTTCTTTGACTGCAGCTGGCTGTAATTTATGTTGATGTCCTCCCCCGCCACTTCATCATGATGTGTTTGTTTAGCTTGTTCACCCCACGGTGGTGCGTGCCTTCATCCACCCACAAGCTGCTGTCATATGAGAGGAGACTTCAAGGGTTACACTTTGTCTGGACCTACAGACACAGAGAACAGACACAGGCAGACAGATGTGCTGTACGTCCACACAAAAATAGGCTACTGCTGCACACACGAACGGCCGTGCAGACACAGACCAGATTTGATCTTCACAAACAAATTGCTGCTATTGATCAAAATCCAGTGTTATGGCAGTCTGGTCTGAAACCGTAGCAATCATATTTTCACATTCAAGTCTGACTGGGGACGGAATAATTATCTAAAATAGTAAAACAACCATTATCACAGATCAGGCTCTAGAAAGTTAAAAGCAGGACAGAAATGAATAAGCTCTGTATCGAATCTGTGACTTTGCAATACAAATTACATTTAGACCAAAACAAAGCATTTATATAATGAACATGATGCAATCAAAAAAGGTTAACACAGAGGATGAAAATATTCTTTCCTTTCCTTTCCTTTCCTTTCCTTTCTTACTTTCTAAATTCAAAAGATTGACAGTTTTACCTTTGAGTTAGTATAATAGTTAATGGTTATCATCTATGGGTGTGCTGATGCAATTTTGAAATTCCAAATATACATTATAATCATGTTGTTCTGCTCTTCATATATCTCCTCCACTTGCACCTCTTTAATGGGTCGGTGAGCTTGTGCCTTGTTTTGGTCTCCAGTTGTGCACAGCTTTCACTTGTTAACTTCTTGTAAAGCTGAGTTGTGATACACAAATATGAGTCTGGGCTGGATTTCCAAACAGCATCTTGGCAGCAAGTCATGTATTTGTTCCACTGTAAATCACAAGAGATTAGCTGCTTGTGGCGAATAGGTTTCAGATTTTGATCCAGGACCTGTAATGACCCCAATGCAGGAGTTATGTGAGGTCATCAGAGCAGTCTGAAGAATGCTGGCATGATGACACCAGCAGCAGCACGGCCCCGCCTGGGAAAAGGCTCTGTGTTTGCCTCTGGTGTCAGTGGAGCCTGAATGCTGCAAAACTGGCAACCTGAGCAGCCAAGTGGAGCCTGATGATCTAATCATACCCACCCCAGTGAAATGCTGAATCAGGCCCTGATCCAGGGGCTGAAAAAGATTATGCATGTGTGAATTTCTATCCTTGAAGCACACTGCAGTACATGTACATGTGCAGTACAGCCACCAGCTATTTGATAACAGAAATATCAAACTAACTGAAAACAAGAAGAATACACAAACAGAAAAGTATAGCTAGACTGCCAGAGTTGCACAGAATTGGGAAATCGGTCCATGATTGGAAAGCCACAAGTGTAAAAAAAACTTTAGCTTCTGCCAGGACCCCAAAACATATTATAAATCATTCTGGAGATGTCGAAAGAATTTACTTCCAGGCCCCAAGTCACAAATAAACTTTGAGAAGGAAAAAATGCCTAATTCCCTCTTGATCCCCTCCACCCAAATAACAAAGCAACAGTCCTAAACATTTACGCTTGCCTCCCTTTCAAGAGGAAGCCCCCCCCCCCGCCCCGATC
This sequence comes from Scatophagus argus, assembly GCF_020382885.2. Classification (NCBI taxonomy): domain Eukaryota; kingdom Metazoa; phylum Chordata; class Actinopteri; family Scatophagidae; genus Scatophagus; species Scatophagus argus. Next base: position 7,226,746 of record NC_058494.1, on the reverse strand, counting down.
AAAGCACATTACAGCAATCTGTGATCAAAGTGTAGCATTAAACATGTTTCTAATGGTGGTGCGATCGACTAACGTGGTCACCTCCATTGCTCAGTGCTCAACTGTTCGCATGAGTGTAAGTGTTTGTACTATCTTCTACATTTTAGCAGATAAAAAAATGGATATTTAAGTACGCTTTGACTGGTGTGTTATATGTCGCTGCTCTACAAGCATAATATGGGTGTGAGTATTGAATATGAGTATTTTTTGCTTCTTTGCTTCTTTTTTTTTTTTTTTTTTTTGGATGTCATGCTCCTGGTACTGGCTTAAAACCTTAGAGTCACAGTGAAATGGAGGTTTTAGTTATAAGAGGGATTCAGAGCACATGCTTGAAATTTGATTGGGTTACGAAAAAAACTGTGACTCAGTGAATGTCATCAGAATGCGATGCTCTGAGTTTGCAGGAATTATGAAGTCCATCACTCTTTTTTCTCATAATCTGTGAACCTAATTAAACCTGTCGCATCCTACAATTTTTGTTCGAACAACACCAACCTTGTTACACCTCATCTTTAGACTGTCCTCCACAAACAGGCCAGTCAGATTTTTTAATTGTCCAAAATTGCTTCAAAGCGGTGCTCAAAATAGTCCACTATAAACAATACTGTAAACAAGCACTGAAAATTCTCACTAAATAATTCTCCAATCTTGACATGATGGATAGTGATTGCCTAAGTTACAGTGTGAGGCCATCTGTGGTTCCTCAGCAACATCATGACTTGACATGGCTGTCTGAGGTCGTGAGTTCACTGCCTTTGTGACACAGAATCAGCATTTTAGACGTAATCAGTCTTTGTGCTGGGGACCAGCTGTCCTTCATGTTTTAGATATCTCCCTCTTCCAACACATCTGATTCAAATGATCTGCAGAAGCCTGATAATGACCTGTTCATTCAATCAGGGATACCTCTAAAACATACAGAGTAGCTGTTCACCAGGACCGGGACAGAGAAACACATGATTTCAAAGAGATTTTTAATTAAACACATTTTAAATAATTATTGTCCAAGCTATTCGCTGAAAGCCCTCATTTATTTGGCATAACCATGTGTGAAGCCACCTCAGAATTTCTCATTTTTCTGGGTAGCCAGCATACAGCTACTCAGGCAGTGTGCTGTGTGAATTAGAGACATGGCTTAAAGGTTTAATGATAATTTTGCTATTTCTTATTGTGTATCTCTTATTGTGTTCCTCGTCTTGCTTTCTTTCACTTTTCTCCATTTCCTTCTGCTTTTTTCTTTTTTTTTGCAACGCGTCATTGGATCCTTTCCAGGACAAAGTCTTGCTGTGAAACATAAGTGTGACTCTTTTACTCTCTTGAATTTCCCTCGGGATCAATAAAGTGTCTATCTATCTATCTATCTATCTATCTATCTATCTATCTATCTATCTATCTATCTATCTATCTATCTATCTATCTATCTATCTATCTATCTATCTATCTTGTCCTGCTCATAATGCTCAGCTACGACTCATTGCTGCTCAGTAGCTGTAATTTTACTTGTCATGCAGGAAGTGCACAGCTGGAAACAACAGTTTTAACAAGCGCTCGACTGCTGCAACAAATGCAAAGTGATGTGCAAACTTAGCTACAATGTGTTCTCCTGCTAAAAAACAAAAACAAAATAAATAAAGAAAAAAAAACTCAAAACTGTAGAAAATTATAATCACTTAATGTCATTTATGTGATTAATTGTCCCTTAAAAGCCCATGAATGTCACTTTCACTAAATCATTATTAATGGGAATATTTTCAAGTAAACAATACTTCTTCAGTTCCCTGTTTATTCTAATAACTTCAATCATGTTATTTCTACAGCCCACATTCATTTCTGCAGTCTTGTCCAGAATTGCCCAATGAGGATTGTACTACAAGAACTGAATGATAGTACAAGCCTGTCCAGCTTCCAGTTTTAAAGTCCATGGACCATAGTCAGACACAAACTTTATTACACTAGATTTACCTAATTCCACAGCCCTGGAAGACAGATGTTCTTCTAATTTGAGCTCTCAGTTCAGTGATGGCTTTGAAATAGCTGTTTTGAGTTCCTTGGGCATATAAATCATCAGGTGTTCATGGCTGTGTGCTAAAGCCTCCTCACATGCCTCCTCACATCAAGTTATCAGGTGGGATAACTTGATCATTCTGTTAATACCTGAATGTTGGCATACCAGCAAAGGAGCAGACATCAGATTTATCCATCAGTGGCAGGATGTAAACTAGTAGTAAATCACAAAGAATGAGACAGCAAGAATCTTCACTGTGACGTGAATATATAGCAGAGACAGAGAAGAGTGGACGCCATACTCTGTCTGTGGTGGAGAGAGACTTCGTCATCCTCTCAGCCTCTCCAGTGAGGGCAGCTGACTGTCTTGGAGGAGCGATCCGGGTTCTTATGAAAAAGTACTAATAGTACGCTATAAAAATACTCCATTTCCAGCAAGACTTGAGCTGAAAATGTTACTTCAGAAAGTATCTAAGTCCAGACTGGGAAGTGTTCTGCAGTGTGACTCTTAGTACTATACTCCCATAGTATTTGACAGTATACGCTGTCAGTGGATCATTATTACTCATGCATTAATGTAAAAGCAGAATTTCACTGTTGTAGCTGGTTGTGGTGGAGCTCCTTTTAAATAATATTTACATGGACTGAAACTAATGATTATTTTCATTATCGATTAATCTGCTGATTATTTTCTCAATTAGTCTTATCAATTGATTCCTCGGTGTGGTAAAATTCAGAAAATGTCAGTAAATCTCAAAGTAACACTTTAAAAATGCTTGTTTTGTCCAATCAACAGCTCAGACGTCAACCTTATCGAAAGGACATTTCTCTCCAAAATAGCAATTACATTTAGAAGTGCATTCCAATCTGGTAAAAGAGGGTTCATTTAGCAACTGTTCAAGAATCTTAGGACCTCAAGTGAACAAAGATTTCCCTCTTTGGAATAAAAAGAGAAGACAAAGGAGTGGATGAGACACTTCATGTCTAATCTCTGTCTTCCATATTCGTGGACATGCATAGTAACATAAAAAATGTGAATAATAACCTTTTTTGCAATGTATTTGCCAGCATTTGAAGGTGTAAAAAAATATATATCACCTTTTGAGAGAATCTGAGCAGACACACGAGGCAGGTTGTTCCTCATGGGTGTGTGCAAAGTCTGCTAATTTAAACCTACTGCACAGACAGGTGGTGAATTAATGACCCCTTGTCAGCACAAAGGTAGCTATAGCCCTGGAAAGTGGTGGCAATCAAATCAAGAGCTGCACTGTGAACATTATGGACACATGGTCTTTACCAACAGACAGACGGTGTTTTTCAGTCACTGCTGGTAAATTACACACACATATCAACAGCATGTGTACAAAACTGAAACACTTTCAGAACTGAGGAGTACAAAAACACAGACTTGTGCTGGTGAAGTCCTCCTTTAAACAATATGAAAAGCATGAAGAAAGAGGCTGCATGCTCACAGCTCTGACGCTGAATGCTTTTCTCTTCCCTGTCTCCAAGTTTTTTTAGACAACAGCGATCAGAGAAACCAAAATTGTATTTATGACAATGAGAGGAATTCAAAAGAGGAAGAAGTCTGAAAGCTTGAAAGGAGCCTCAGATGGAACAAAGTTTCAGATGAGGAGAATGAACATGGTGTTATGGATGACTGTTTTCTCCTAAGTGGTCAGTTATGTAACATCAGATATACTCACATGCTCACAGCAAACCTGTTTCACAACATCTGCTTGATTCACACTCTGCTGATGGCTGAAATGGCGAGCCAGAGTTTAAGAACATTTTGACAGGAAATAAATTAACAGAACACCAAAAATGGTTTTATGACAAAACAGGCATCGTAATTTATTTTTAAAAGTTCCAATGGCTATACATTAAAATAACATACACATCCAGCACTGCGTGTGACACAGACACAATGGCTGTCAACACTAATAAAATATGACAGGGTGTCCTTGTGGCCTAGAGTTTCAGGCAGCGACCATCAACCGCAAGTATTCGTTTCCAGCCGGGGATCTTTGCTGTAAGTCATCCCTCCTATGTATGTCTCCCTCATCATGTCCTGTCCTCTCTGTCTCCTGTACACTATCTAATAAACATAACTGCCACAAAGAAATCATATATATATATACATATATATATATATGTATACATATAAACATGACATACAACATGACAAAACAATAAAGATGAGTTATGATAACACACAGATGAGAAGAAAAAACAAAAGAGATGAAAGAAAACTACAGTGAGATTTGCAAAACATACAGCAAAAGGAAAACACATGAAAGATACCAAAATACATGTGGGTGAATGAGAGAGAATTTAGGTGATGAATCACATGAAATATTGTTCAGTATGACTTTATTCCAACCTGCTAAGACATGCAGGCATGTGGGAAATGTGGACGAACTGAACCATTTGAGTGTTAAGGTGAGAGCTGTGATGGTAAAGTGCATTTTGTTCGTCATTAAAAATGGTGCATTGATTACCACTTGAACGGCAGTTATAAAGAAAAAACACACAGACTGTGTGGTTATATACATGACAGAATTTAATTTATGTAATAAGTGTTAAAAACAAATGTAAAGAGACCAGAAAAACAGCACTTGATTAGCAGCTATACCTGAAGAAAAGGGAAAGAACAGAAACACAGTGTCTCTAGAGTCTTGATATCTGAGGCTTTGATTGTTTAAGACATTACTGATGACTTCTTTACCAACCAAGTTTATCAAAAGCTTGATACAAATTCTGTCTACCTTTGTAGCACCAGTTCCAAAACATTTGCACTTGAAAAAAAAATACTTTGAGATTTATAGTAAAATTATTTCATAAAACAACACCCCGTTCAATATAAAGGAGAGAAAGTATATCACAGTGACATAGCACCATACCAGTCTACTCAGTAGGACAAAAACAGATATAGAAAATATTGACCTGGATCGTTCTCTGTGGGACAAGCCAGCACTGAAGCACGCTGAAGCACGTACGAATCAGTACAAAACATTCAGCAGTCAGTACTATAATCAAATGTATCGTGTGGCTTTTACCTGAGTGGATCACATTCTGTTGCTTTCCTCATTTGGTTCGTGGTCGCCCTCTCTAGGACGGAAAGGGAACATGTATTTTGCATTTCTCTGTCAACCTGTTACCTCAAAACACACATGAAGACAGCAAATCTCTCCTCTCGCCTGACGTTTGAAAATGACAGTCCTTTGTTAATTACAGAAAGAATTTGTGGACTAGACAGCCACTGGATGGATGAGTGCAGGAGCTGCCACCGGTGCAGCGGGAGGAGATGCTTTGCCTTTGTAGCCCAGTGACAGGATGTGTTTCTGTAGGTGTGTGATCCACTGCTGCTGGACTGACAGAGGTCCATGAAACACCTCTTCACAGAACCTGAGCAGCAGCACAGAGAAGGGAGTGTGAGCTTCACTGCAGTAAATGTAGTACAACAGTTTCTTGATAGTGTATCTTGTGTGTGGACTTGTTGTTAAAAAGACAACCCAGTTGTTCCCTTTCTTTCTACTTAAGTAAGTTTTGTTCAAATCATCTTATCCTACGTTGTCTGACAGGGTCCAGCATGTGACGTAATGCATGTCTTCCCCTCAATCCCTGTCACTTCCCTACCACCTTACAATGGCAAAAAGACCTTACTGAAGGTGAATTTTAACATATACATAAAACCCATTTATCCATTACTCTGAACTTGGTGTTTCACAATATATCACTATGTATGATAACAAAATTACACCAAAAATGAAATACTGATATCATGTTAACAATATTCGTATCATAATGTTGTGTAAATAAGCCCTTTTAACTCATTTCCGTTTCTTTCTGTTCTGGCTTTGTCACACTAGGTGGAGGTAATGCACCTTAACATCTGCTGCCACCTGCCACAAATGGAAGAAAGAAGATGCAGTAACTGGAACCACAGCTTTGTTTTCCCTCCAAATTTTCTATATGGCAATAACTTGTTACAGTGAATTCTGTTGGCTACTATAATCGATATTTTGTATCTAACAGACTGACCTGCACTTGAGGGAGTAGACTTTGCCCACCAGTTTGACCAGCTGTGTTAGTGGGGGCTTTGGCAGCAGAGCAGGGATGCTGCCTGAGCGTGATGGCTGCTGGGAATTCTCTTCCCGTGCAGGCAATACATGTTTTGGTGGATGGAGCCCTGAAACAACACAGAAAAGTATTACAGTAACATGCAGTCACACTTCTACCACTCACTGTCTAGCTGTATCCAGCTATTTTTCATGTCTCTCACCTCGCAGGGAGCGCACACCGAGCTCGCCGTGGGCTGCAGCGGACCGAGAGTGGTTTTGTGATTGTCTGGATGAGCCGGCAGTCACACTCAAGCCCTCTCTGCGCACTGAAGGCTTCAGGCTGCTGCCGGACACAGAGTCAGAGTCTGTGGACAGAGAGGGCGAAGCAGCAGTTCTCTGGGACTGAAAGAAAAGTACAGCAAGTTAGAATTAACACTGCTTTGTACGTTGTTCATGCGTATCCAAGTCTGAATAGGATATTATTTAAAACGCATTCCAGAGCACAGCCCACCTTCTTGATGTAAAGGTCTCCCATACGATAGCGTTGGGTTATTGCTGCCACCTTCGCTGGGTCCCTCCGGATCAATTCACTGAGGAGTTCGATTGGCGAAGTTGCTCCGTCTGCCTTCCACTCAATGATTCCCAACTGTCGCAGGTGGGCCCGAGCATGACTGGCCAGGGCCTTGCGGTTTTCAAAATCAAACCCGCAAAGCTCACAGGATGCATCTGACACAAGAAGATGTACAATATTTTCATATTTTGAAACAAGAATGAGTGTCTACATGGGAAGGTAGGCATGTATTAGCAGTTTAGTGAAGCCCAGGGATAGTTTTGCGGTTGTTAGAACAGTGCAAAAATTGACATTTGTGGTATATTCCCATGTGTTCAACTTGCTAAATTCTGACCACATTATCCCATCTAACAAGAAGACTTAAAGGGACAACAGAGTAACAGCAAGAGTTAGATTTTCTTGTTGAGGCTTACCTTACTTAAAAATGCAAAATATGTTGAGGCACCATTGCACTGTGGGTGTGTCTCATGAAGAAAGACAGCATGAAAAAAAGGCTGATTTTTGGCTCAAGATGTTCGCTTTTAAAGGAAAAGGCCAGTTATTATAAGCTTTTAAATCTGGTAAGGAGACCAAAAACTATGTGTTAGTCTGTCTCTCAATATCTTTCAATTGTCCTCATTTGTTCCTACTTAAGCTCCAAATCTTAAATGTGTCACAAATATTCAAAAGCACTGTTTTTAGAGGTAGGTAAGAAACGGACATAAAGAGTCTAAATATTACTTTATGATAGTGTTTATGTCTTACCGGTGTGTGAGGCTCCGCTCTTGCCAGATGAGGATTTTTCTTTCATGGAAAAATCAAGAGGTGAGGTGCAGGGTTTGCTGTCCGGTCCCCCTGCCTGGAGGCTGTCCAGGGACCGTCTGGAGCCTTGAGGGGTCCACGTGGCTTTGCCTGATGAACCACTGGGCGCAGACTCTCTCCTGCCTTCTGCACCGTGCATCATGACCTCTTTGAGGAGATCGATTGGCGAAGTTTTGATCGACCAGGTGAGGCCGAGCTGGCGTAAATGGGCGCGGGCGTGGCATGACAGGGCCTTGCGGGTATCAAACAGCTGGCCACAGAAATCGCAAAGGACTGTTGGTGTGGACTGCACCTCTGTGGAGGACTCTAAGAAACAGAGCAGGTAGAATTAAAAGGTTATATCCTAAATGTGGTGTGCATACACAAAAAAAATAAGAAGTATAACACAGCTGAAGAGCATAGGAATGAAAAATTAACTCAACTGGGTGGATATGATAATACGATATTGTACCACACAGCAAATTGAAATTAATTCCTCTCTGCTTTACCTGGTTCGAGAGGCTTTGAACCCACAGCAGCAGGCGACTTCTGCGTGGGAGAGTTGCGGTCAGTGCTGGATCCACTTGGTTGAACAGACACCTCGGTCTCCACGGGCTCCGGTTTGGGCTTCCTGTGAAGAGGGTCCACTGCTAGCCGAAAGCCTTTCTTAGCCTTTGGAGCCCTATTAAAGGGAGGTTGAGGAGTACACTTTGCAGGGCTTGGGGAAAGAGATGTGGAGGGAAACGAGGTCTGCGATTGCTCTGGGGTTGGAGACAGAGCCTGGGCTGCAGGAGATGGTGCTGCTGATGAGCTGCTTTTACTGTTCATTTTGTGGGTGTGTGTGGCTTCTAGCACACCACTGCTGACCAATTCCTGGACGGTGTCAATTGCAGAGCTTTTTCCCAGCAAGTCAACCACTCCGAGTTGATTCAGGTGAGAGCGCGAGTGGCTGGCCAGTCCTTTACGATTCTCGAATTCCTCCCCGCAAAGAATACAGGTACAGTCCTCTGACGTCTTAGGCCGTTTGCTGGGAGGAGATGCAGGTGGAGAGGACAGACTGGAGAGACGTTTGGAGGAGGATCCAGGAGGACTTTCTGAGGAGAGCTCCTCCTTTTGTTCGCTGCTGATGGGCTTCAGGTCCTCCTCTTCCATGATCCGATAAAGAAGATCAATAGGGCTGCCCTTGATCTCGCTGTCAGGGATGCCAATTTGGCGCAGGTGGGCCCGAGCATGACTGGACAGGCCTTTGCGCGTCTCATACCAGCAGCCACAAAGTTGGCACACATGCACCTCATCATTGGTGTCTGTAGAAAATGGTTTGTGAAAAGTACCCAGTCACAATGAGACAGTGTCATCTTGTTAACTTTACAAGCACAAAAGTGTTATATTGACAACTACCTGGTATGACATTTTTTAAAAATATATACAGTACATTCAGAATTAAGCCTTACCTAAGGTGATGGGAGCGTCAGTTTCAAGAGGCGCCCACAGTGGCTTGGTTGAGGTTTGGTGCTCTAAGAAGGATGAGCTGCTGCCTTCACTTGCTCTAGACTCAGCCAGCCTGAGACTAGAAGGAGAGGAGGGGAGGAGAGAAGCTGCTGACTCTTTGAGTCTGGCTGGAGATCCCTGACGATCCATCTTGTGCGGCGTTGTTATGACTCTACTCCCTGCTTTGGAGGAGGCACCGCTGTCCTCTGGTTCTGATGGTGTCTTGGACTCCAGCTGGGATGTTTTTTTGAGGGAGCTCAGCCCAGCTACAGAGGAGTCTGCCTTGAAATCAGGAAGGGAGCCATCTCTCTCCCGGATGAGCTGGTAGAGGAGGTCAATGGGAGCTCCACTGCTTTCTGACACCGTCACACCAAGCTGCCGCAGGTGGAGGCGGGCGTGGCTGGAGAGGCCTCGCCGCGACTCAAAGTAAGTTCCACAGACCTCGCACATGACTGGCTGTGGGTTTGCTGTGGGGAGGTTCAGATGGGATTTTGTCATCACAAATTGCATGAGAGAACAGTCAAGGAAAAGAGCAAACAAACAAAAATCAGTATGGCTGCACCAATCTGACTTTCTTTTGCTCCCAATCCAAATTCAGATAGATAATCTCAGGTTATCTGCTGATACCAAATACCGATCCAGTACCAGTACTCTCTTTTTTCCAAATTTACCATCTGCAGCATCTCTGTATCACATTGCGTGGAAAAGCTATTATGAGAAAATCAACAGCCAAAAATCACATCCGCTATGCTACTGTAATCGAGTTCTCATCATGCTGATGACTGATGAAATAAAATTAACATGGATTGACAGAATAAATGCACAGTCATGCTCTTGTAACAATATAACATAAGAAATAATGTTATTATCGATACACAGTTACAAGAGTGCCCCTTACCTTGTGAATCCATGGCTGCTGATAATGTTGTGGGTTTATTTTAAAGGATGTGAGTGTTGATGTCCTGTGGATCCTGTGTACCAGAGTGGCAGAAGATGATTTAAATTAAAAACATCATTCAGTCAGAGCAGTGACTGAGTGACTCAGTTAGTGTGGCTGTTTCTTTATTATGTCCCTTAAGTCCCCAGTCTCCAACTTTCACGACTCTCTGCCGCTCTATCTGTTGAACTCAGTCAAGCCAACCGCCCGTGACGTCACAACCTATAGTACTGCAAGATGGCGGCGCCCTTGCGACGAAAGACAGATATTCTTTTACATTTATTCGTTTTTGTTATGTAGTTGTGGATTGGATGGGGTTATCCATTTAGTAAATAATCTTAGCTTGGTTGAATGCTTCATATACACAAGACGGTAACCTCGCGAGAAAAAGTATCCGGTTGGATTGCAACTTGCAATGCAATTTACTGTTAGAGAATTGTTCGCATCTGAGCAAATACCTCTTAGAACAATGTTCGATCGACTAATTATAAAGTTATAAGTGGCTGACGTATCTTGTAAAATTAAGTTCTAAAAATTTAAAGGACCCCTCTGTTTCTGTCTCTTTGTTTATACTATGGTAGCTTGCTCGTTGCTGCTTGCTGGTTAGCGGCATGATAGCTAAAATTATATTTCATTTTATCAAACAGCGACAAGCTACACATCTTACGCCCTTCACAAACTCCAATTGTCAGTTATAGGTAAAAGTTAATTTACCTAAAAGCCCGAAGAGTCTGCCTCAGTACATCAGTTTTACTCCCACTGACAACCGGAAGTATTATTGTAGACAGTTTCGTGCAGTATTTATGTTTCAAAATAAAAGCCCCGAGGTTATAATACGAGGTGTGAAAAGGCGTGAACAAATGTGCCCTTACTGACCAGCTACAAATAAAGAGGGTTTAATTATTCCTCAACATATAAAGTATTACTACTTTATTTTCCAGTGACTACTAACTGCTGTCCCACAGCAAAGTCCCTCGTTAAATGTCATCAGTAATTAAGCAAACACACACATTACTTTTAAAGTAAAATGAGCGAATCACAGGTTTTATTTTGTCATTTTCTGTGTTATTCCTGATAAAATGATTAGTATCTCAAGTAATAATAATAATTATTCCTTGGTAAATGTGGTCCCTTGGTTTGGTCGCAGCAGAACTTCCTCAGAGGTTCCCGCTTTTTCCCATGAAAAGTATCTTCTTCACAGACTGCAGAAAGTCCCTGAATCCTGGATTTGATCCTCAGTCAAGTGTTCTTACCAGTGAAACATCAGTTCGATATCAAATGATTGTGTCTAGTCCAAAGTTGACATTGTTTAGCTCAAACTAACATTGTGTTTCTTTGTAGTTTTTCAGAGGTTATATGTTTCAAGTGGAGATTGAAATATTTATTTTATGTTGTCTTGTCTTGACTACTATATCTTCCCTTCCACATGCCTCAACAAATCTTTCCTGAATCATTTACAAGTAGTCCAAAACTCATTCATTCTTCCATTTTCTATACCGCTTGTCCATCAGGGTTGCGGGGGCACTGGAGCCTATCCCAGCTGACTACAGGCGAGAGGCAGGGTACACCCTGGACAAGTCGCCAGTCAATCGCAGGGCTGACACACAAAGACAGACAACCACACACTCACACCTGTGGGCAATGGAGAATGGCCAATTAACCTAACATGCATGTCTTTGGGAGTGTGGGAGGAAGCTGGAGTACCTGAAGAAAACCCTCACAGGCACAGGGAGAACATGCAAACTCCACACAGAAGGGCCCAGACCAGAACCCTCTTGCTATGAGGCGACAGTGCTAACCACTGCACCACCATGCTGCCAGTGGTCCAAAATGCTGCTGCTAAACTGTTGACCCTGATACTGATTGAGCTCCACTGCCTCCCCAGTCTATACCACCAGCAGATCTATGATGTCCACAGACCATCAGAATTTTCTAGTTGTTCCTTGATCTAGGCTTACAACTAAAGGAACCCGTGCTTTTGAGGTGGTGGCTCCTTAAACTTTGGAACTCTCTTCCATTGGACTATTCAAGATCCACCTGTTTAGACTTTCCTTTGTGTAATGTTTCTGTTTTCTGTTTATTTCTGCTTGTATTGTGTGTAATGTCTGTTGCCTAATGTGTGTTTTTTTAGGTTTATGCATTAATGTGTGATCATGATGATGTCTCTGCTCCTGGAGCTCAGTGCTCTTTCAGCTGTTGTCAGTGGGTTCATCCACAGACACCTAAAGAGCAGTTATTATGTCAAAATGACAAGAAACTGACTTAATTTTGATTTGTGAGTCCATGTGTCTGTTTGTATTCATCCACAGCTGTATCAAAGTCAAAAGCTTATGTAATGTTTTTACTTGTGTCAAGCATCAGACCGTCCAAATTTATGTTGATTGGTTGGTCTCTGTCAAATGATTCACATATATGTGACTGTAGCTACATCATATTAAACATCCATGACTTGTAAATGACTACAGGGTTCCATTCCAACACAGAATGTGGCCTAACAGATCCAGAATGGAATGAAGCTGTGTCACAGAGTCACAGAGAAACAGACAGAATACTGGCAGACATCAGTCCTTCAGCTCACATCAACTGACGTGACACAGAGAGACTTCCTGTCCATCTTTTTGTTTGCATTTCAACTTTCACACTGAGTTTGCTTCAAAAATGTCCACCACATTGAGTGTCGTATCAGGTAAGCTAAGAGGGGGATAAGTCAGGTGTTTTAAACTGTAAACCACTGAAACACAGAAAACTCTTCAAGTATGCTCACGAACATTCCTCAACTTTATGAAATGAGGACTTTTACTAATGGATAATGACAACAAAGCAATTTTGTCACAGTGGAGCTTAAATCTTTGAAGAGTAAGTCATGCTCTTATTTTAATTTTCTGTGTTCTTAAAAAATGTGGTTGGAAAAATATGAATAACTTTATATGACATAATATATCTTGAAATGACATTAGATGAGATTATTTAGTTTTCAAAAAAAATAGTAAAACTGAAAGTGTAGTGCTGTGATGATTCAAGCTAAAAAATTAACTGGAATAATAAAGTGTAATAACACCTTTTGTGTTAGACATGCAGATGTGCTATTTTGTGATCTGTCAACTGTGTCATGCTCAGTGTAACAACATGAGAGTTCATGTTGTGTCCATCTTGTCCTCTCTGCTCTCCTCTTCCTCCACAGATAACTTCCCCATACAGGAAGGGACCCTGCTGGCCTCCAAAACCTCCTGCTACGAGGTGCAGGCCTTTCTTGGGGAGGGAAGCTTTGGGAGGGTGGTCAAGTGTGTCGACATTGTGACCAGTACACAGGTGGCCATCAAAATAACCAGAGATAAACCCTTTCTTGCTGAACGAGCACTGGAAGAGGTAGAGGTTTCTATCACATCTGTCACATGACAAATGATTACCGCTGAGTTTGTCTTTCAGGTGACAAGAGGCCTTTCATTTCTTCCACAGATTAAAATTCTCAAAAAGCTGTGGACACTGGATCCAGACAAATGCAGTCTCGTCAGATGGAATGGCTCCTTCTTCCATGAAAGGTTCATTTGTCTGGAGTTCGAGCTCTTGGATCAGAGTCTGCACGAGTACACTCAACAAAGGCAAGATCAGCCTCTGTCTATGGCAGAGATTCGCCCAGTAATACATCAGGTATGAAGAGTTTTCTTCTCAGAAGTATCCAGTGTATCATTTTACTGCATACTTTCAATTTAGTGGGAAATCAGTACCTAATAAATGTAAATGTGTGTGTTTCCTCAGCTGACCACAGCACTCCTCCACCTCGATGACCTGAGAATCCTGCATGGCGATTTAAAGCCAGAAAATATAATGATCGTAGACCGCAAGCAGCAGCCACTGCAAGTCAAACTCATCGACTTTGGTCTGGCTCGCCATGTGTCCGATGCTGTTCCCGGGTCATGTGTTCAGTCTCTGTGGTACAGGTAAAGCACAGAAGCTGTTGTGTCAGTTTAGAACTGACAGCATGACAGAGGTGATATTTAACTTTACATACAAGAAGTTTAACATTTTTATTTTCCTCTTTTCTCAGAGCACCAGAGGTCATGCTGGGCATGTGCTTTGCAGAGCCAATAGACATGTGGTCTCTTGGTCTGGTTGCAGCAGAACTTGCTGTGGGCTTCCCACTTTTTCCTGGGCTCCATGAATATGACATGGTAAGTATTTCCTTCACAGACTGTAGAATGTCTCTGAACCAATGACAATATCAAGTACAAAGTTGACATTGTGTGTGTGTGGTGTCTCCAGATGAAATTCATTGTAAACACCCTGGGTCAGCCACCAGACTATCAGCTGAACTCTGCACTCAAAAGCAGCTGCTTCTTTCGCTTTGACAGCAGCTTTAAGCAGCAGACCTGGAGACTGAAGTCTCCTGAGGAGTTTGCTAGAGAGACTGGTCATCATTTCACAGATACAAGATGTTATCCATTCACGTCTCTGGATGTCTTCAAGGGTGTAGGTGGTCTCTTTTGATCAGTCAGTTATGGATGTAAATTTAGTTCAAGGTTATCTTTGATTAAAATGGAAGTCTCTGGAAGCTTATCTGCATTGTTGTGATGCAATTTTAGTTTATTAGACAAGCAAGTTTATTAGACATGTTTTGACTTCAGTCTCTTGTTGTTTAAGGTGATGTGTTTCAGAAACACGGCCAAGGAGAATGAGGTGCAAAACTTTATCAACCTCTTAAAAAAGATGCTGCTTGTGGACAAACACAACAGAATAATCCCTCTTAAAGTGCTGGAGCATCCATTCTTCAGTGTGGACCAGCACACAGACAGCAGCCAAAACAAGAACGTTAAAAACCTGACGGTTGACATGGAGGAGACTCGGCCAAACATCGTCACACTGCAGCCGTCCTCACTGAAAAAGACTGTCTGCAGTGTTGAACCCGTTGCAACCGAGTCCATGACTCCTCATCAAGAAACAGTTTTTACTCAAGCAGAAAATGTCTTTGCATGGCTGGAGGATGAGGAGGATGAAGAAGCACACGTCCAGTCTGGTCAGTCACATTTCTAAAACCCTCACAATCTCTTTGTGCTTACAGTTTGGATCAAACTAACATCATGTTTCTTTGTGGCTTTTCAGAGGTCGTAGTGGAGATCAGCAGTGAGAGCGAAGCCTGTGTCCACGCCTTCTTTAAGAGGGTCATAGAAGCTTTCTCCTCCTGTTTCCAATGGTGACAAAATGTCATTTGCCAATAAAATTACTGACTGTCTTCACTAATGTGTTCATGATGTGTGGATACGAGTAAAACAGAAGTTACTGCAAAGTAAATCTGGAAATATAATGAAATATGCCTTTTTACACAGCAAAACATCACGTGTATTTGAATTACAAAGTCAAAGAGGTGTTCAGAATCATGAAACATCTGAATACGGAAAGTTCAGTGACAGCTGATTGTAATCAGTTGGTGAGGACCACATGATCTGATAAACAGCCTCCACACAGCAACTAAATGAACCTTGAGACTGTGTGTGTGTCTAGTTTTCACTGAATATTTTTATGATGAAATCAGCAACATCCTGAACTTTTGCCAGAAATACGCAAAATATACACATAGATATTCAGTATTAAAATATCAAAATAATGTAACGTAACTAAGAGATGTAACCCTCTGGGTATTTATTCTCATTCCACTGAGTTTTACTTACTGTTGTCTGACACGCGGCAGCTTCAAGACTGCAGTCTTACCTCTGTAACTGTACTGTACTGCCCTTATGATTTATGAGTGTTGACTTTATGTGAACTACAAGCACAGGTGGGGTCAGCAAAAGTGTAACCAACAAATCTTTTGGACACCTTTTTTTCTAAAGGATAAATCTGTCATCTCATTATAAGTTAATGTGTGGCCATGACAAAATACAGAAGAATCATTTCAGTCTCTAACTAATGAACTGTACCATCTAACAAATCACATCACACTTACTGCTAAACAATAGAAACATGCAAGATCGTCAACCACTTTTTTATATTTATTGAGCAAAAAAGGATAAATTCGAAGACCATTGTACAGCCAAGCTACTACAATTATATCTATAAAAAGACGAAATTAAATAAAGCTGATTCTCAATGAAAATCTAATTATAAAGTAGCTAATCATTTGGGATTACAAGAGCAAATTAAATAGTAATTTAATGAATTAATAACTAGGTGTACAATAAAAAGAGGCTTTAATTCATATTTTAATTTTATAAGTAAATAGTTTTGAAAAGTTTGCTTTCACCATTTGGGAACTGCCACGGTTACCTCAGGTCCTGTTTGGAGGGGTTAAATACGAGTTACTCTTAACTTTTACTTTGAAGGATATCATTTTAACTTCCGGAGGCTACCGCTAGCCCCGCCTACTTTTTGCACGCAGCCGTCCTTTTGAGTACTTTCTTGTCTTACCAGTAACAGATCTTAGCTCTGACAAGTTCTTCACGGCACCAGACCAGGACAGGTGAGTCGGGAATTACTTGTTTGTGTGATTCATTTCATTTAGAAGTTCACGTTATGTCTACACAGGTCGACCAAGACTAGCAGCTGTTTAGCCTATAGCAAGAAGACGACAAAGAAACCGGTTTAGTACACTAAGCTAGCGTTCAGCTAGCCTGGCATTGTGGGTCGGTTTCTCCCCCCTTCTTGGGAATTTGGGCCTGTTTCTGGCTCTTTCCTCGCCTCTGTGCTGCACCTTGCTGCAGGGAGAGGTCAATGACCCCTCGACATTTGACTTCAAACTTAAAGCTTTGTACTGCACCGCCGAACTTTGACCGAGCAGCGTGTGCTACTCATTCCTTTGTAAAGCATTCAAATATCACAAAGGATTGTTGGCTTTTGTTTGTTGGGCTGAAAAATACAGATTTTTGCATCCAGACCATGCTTAGTGTGTCAAATTAATTACAAATTAATTGCAAACATCCCTCCTCTTTTGAAAGCATGCATGTACCCTAAAAGTAACGTTATCTTCCTATTGGTTTGTGTTTTTCTTGCTTATGTAAGCTTCTTAATAGGCTTTTGTTCTCTGCAGCCTGAACATGACTTGCATGTGACTGTAGGTGGTTTGCCTAACTAACCACGCTTTTGAGCGTTGCACAAATCATCAAAGCTGCAAAACTTGGGTGTCTGCATCAGCCTAAAAAGTACTTTGTCTTATTTCTCTAAATGTCATCTTTGTATCATGGCCCATGTTGCCTGACAATTTTGTTGCGGTCAGAACTCCAGGTGGTGCCTTATGCTCCACCCAGCCGAAATTATCTATGATGGTGTATGAGCATCAGGAATGTTCCACTAACTGTAAGTACTGTCTCCCTTTCAGTCATTTGCCACCAACATCATGTCTGCTGGAAACGCTAAGATTGGCAAGGCTGCCCCAGACTTCAGCGCCACAGCTGTAGTGGATGGGCAGTTCAAGACCATCAAGCTGTCCGACTACAGAGGTAACTGTGTTGTTTCTCACCAGCTTTTTTGCAGCGATGTGTGTATTCATTTGTTAGCATTTCTGTTTGAGATTCTCAATATAACTTTGTATTTATGAAACATGTAGTCCCACTCTTCTCCAGGCGTTAAGTTCTCTTCTCTGTTCTTCAGGGAAGTATGTGGTCTTCTTCTTCTACCCACTGGACTTCACATTTGTGTGCCCCACTGAGATCGTGGCTTTCAGTGACAGGGCAGATGAGTTCCGCAGTGTGTCCTGCGAGGTCATTGGCTGCTCTGTAGACTCTCACTTCAGTCACTTGGCATGGTGAGATTTTCTGCTGACTGGAAGTGAATGGTGACTTGAGTTTTCCTGTAATTTGTGTGATTGTATGCAGTGAGAACTAGACAACTTGTATAGTCTTGAACTGACTCTTTCAAAATAATGTCCACAGTAGATGTGTGGCAGTAGGTTGAGTAAGCAGAGGTGCTTTGAGGAAAGTACTGTGCTTGAAAGAGAGAATGTATTTCAACTTTACTAGAACTGTGCGGCTGTGATATGTAGAAAAATATAAATATCAGAACTCAGAATTCTCAGATAACTAAATGACTGAGATCAGCAAGTCCCTTTTGGCAATTTCTATGTACTCCGTTATTAATGAGGAGTTTTGGCAGATGTAAAAAAAACACCCACCCCAGTTTATCAGTTATCTCCTGTCACTGTGCTGCTTCTGCGTAGTTGTGATAAGCTCTGAGTCTTGATATACTGAGAAGTAGTAACGGCCTCTTAATCAAACTGCACTTTCTGGAAGGACTGACATGCTTTGAATCACGTAATGAATTTCTCAGCACATTTTGGTTTGTAATGTATTGTTCTTAGGGTTTAAAGGTTACATCTGACAAATTTTGATGACTCTTCCCTCATTTGAAGCATGTTCTGATATCATTCTAGGTTTTAAAGAGCATATACACAAATTTATTGCATTAATTATACAAGCTAGACCTTGGGATCCAAAAGGTGTTTTGCATTTTGCAGCACAAGTTCAGTTATTTTATTCACTGCCACCATATAGACAATCTACTTTACTCTGTAACTTTGAAGGCTACTGTGTCTTCTGTTTGCAACATCACTTTTTTTTTTTTTTTAAACAGTCTGTTATACACAAAATACCACTGAATGCACTGAATCTTGATAAAAGTTGTAACACTAAATGGGTTCTTGATTTTGCTAATTGTGTTTTCATTGTTATCCAACAGGATCAACACACCTAGGAAGGAGGGAGGTCTGGGTGCCATGAAGATCCCCCTTGTGTCAGACCTCAGCAGGACCATCTCCACTGACTACGGTGTGCTGAAGGAGGATGACGGCATCGCTTACAGGTCAGACAAACTGACTGTGTCACTGTCTGGTGGGAGCTGCATTGGAGAGACTCAAGGATGTAGATAGAAGAATCTTGTGCAAAACTATAACCTCGGTTTGTGCCTATCAGGGGTCTGTTTGTGATTGATGACAAGGGCATCCTGAGGCAGATCACCATCAACGACCTGCCTGTGGGTCGCTCCGTGGATGAAACTCTGCGTCTGGTCCAGGCTTTCCAGCATACTGACAAATATGGAGAAGGTGAGTAAAGTCACTGGAAATACCCCCAGTTTAATGTTCTGCCATCATTTAACCATCACACTCCAGTATTACATATGAATACTTGATGTTTAGATTTTTTTGTACTTTTTCCTCCCTTTCTATTATAAACCTCCCTTAACAGGAAACTCAAAATCAGCAATATTTGCCCCTAAATTCGCAAATCATGCTTGTGACCTTAGCATGTCCAAGAAATTAATCCGTAACTAATAAAATGTTTGTGTTTATTTTGTTATTTGTATTTTTTTTTCACCTTAAATGACATAATTTATGCCCTGTTTCAGAGGTTTGGTTTTCAAACTTCATCTGACTCACATATTTGTGACCATTCGATTTCTCTTTCACTTTTACTGTTGTTGGTACATGAATTTATTATTGTTACTCTTCGACTTTTTCTTTTTTTTTTTCTTCTTTTTTTAAGCATAAAATTTTCAATACTGTGCACCTCACACCTAGCATGTATATATTTTGGGGATATTTTAAATGAATTTGCCTGTGGCTGTAAACTGACTTGGCAGATTTAGCAAGTTTAACTACTGCATTTATTGCATTGCATTCATCACTTCACCCTCATGGGTATTTACTTGTGTACTTTATTCTCAGTCTGTGCAAAGTTCAGTGTCTGTCACTTACACCCTGAGGTAACCTCCCTGTCCCTTCTCCCCCCCTCCAGTGTGCCCTGCTGGCTGGAAACCTGGAAGTGACACCATCATCCCTGATGTTGATAAGAGCAAGGACTTTTTCTCCAAGCAGTAAACGTGAAGAACTTCTGGCTGACTACATCTAGCACTTCCCTGCAGTTAAGAGGTGTCCCTTTGAAGCAGTATCTCATGTCGTCCGACAAAATTTAAAAAGCTGTTACTCAGATTCTTTGTTACAAAACTTATCTTCGTATGTCCAGTGTACAATTGTTGGGGAGACCTCATAGTCTGAAGCACTGAAAGTATAGTTTTGTTCCTTTTTCAAAAAAGTATTAATGTTTTTTCCCTCCTTGTCTTGAATTACTTGTTACCATCTTAATTAAACAGTGGGAAAAATAAGCCTGTGTGTGTTTTGTTTGGCAAACACTATATTGTTAAATTCCACATGTGACCTCTGGGTGGTGCCATAAATCTTCCTGAGTTCAATCTGGTTTAGTGACTTCCCACCTTAAAAGTATTATACCAACAGACATATCTTTGAATTGACCTTGGTGTATTATTCCTGAGTCCTGTTCCCGGAAGAGGATCAAAGTACGTCACAAGGCAGTCTTTCTTAATGTTGGAGTTATTGCGGTTTTACTCGGCACAATAACCTGGTATTACCAAATGGTGGAGCAGCTCATTGGGAAAGACTGGATTGTTGGATATGACTGATGGCAGACCTGCGTGGCTGTCCCTGCTAGGGACACTAGTCCCTCTTTATCCACATCCCATAATAAATATATATATATATATATATATATTAAAATCATTTTCCAGAGTAACGACAAGCCTGTTTTTCCCCAATCCCAAAGGAAGTAACATTGGATGACACCTAAGTAATCACTGTGCATGTTTTATTTAGTGAGTTGAAAATATCACCAGTCCTCAGCTAAAACAATCCTGACTCGTGTCCAAGTTTAAACATCTTAGTTCATTTCTGTTGTTTGTGGATGCTTTGTCGCCTCTGTTCGTCATTTGTGTCCGCCAGCTTGTTTGACATCAATTCTTGTCAGTTCAAACTGGTTCTTACCCATCAGACAGCCTATTCTGCATGTTTGTGCGGAACTTTTTAAACCATTTTTTCCTGTACTAGTGTCTCGCGACTTGTTTTGGGAAACTGAAAGCAGAATGGGGAAACTCCCTGAATTCGAATGAACCACTCATTGACAAACCTGTTCATTTACACACACACATTGCGGTGTGAAGCGGGCGTGAAGGGGAGAGCGCAGCACATCTGACTGGCAATGTAGGAGGGAGTTCCCGGAAACCTCTTCGTGATGTGACGTTTGCCAGCAAAACTGACCATATATGGACAGACGTATGTACGTCAATACGGAAACAATCCTACGCCGGGGAAGCAAGCAGCTGCTGTCGCTGTAAACTTAAAATGCTGACCAGAAAGATAGTTGACAACAGTGACCCTATTTTAACAAGAATTAATATAGTACTTTTTCAGAGGTGCAATTTTTAAGTACACACAACTTCGAGAAGAAACAACACCACATATTCCTCGGTTTCATAACTTCATTTACTTAAATATATACTGTACAAGTAAAAAACAAAAAAAACATAAAACAGGCTCACCAGGTTCAACCTGACAAACACAAATAACTTACATGAGAATGAATCACAAATTAAAGTAAAATGTAAACAGGCAAAGCCAAGACGACACTTTTAATAACTTGTTCAAAAATGCCCGAAGTGTTTTAGTCTTGTGTGATTTCTGTGTAGGCTACTTTTCTTTCAGCCAAAGAAGCCACAATGATCCAGTTCTTTCAAAGTCTAAAGACATTGTTCAATGTGTTGTCAGTGCAGTTGTTGTCCAGTGTTTTCCAAAGTGCATCTCTTCAAAAAGATTTCACTTTGGGCGCTAACATGAGCTGGCAGCCACTGCTCACATGTGTCATGACTTTCTGTTTGAGTTGGGCCACCTGCTCTCGCAGCAGAGAGGCCGTGCTTGAAAGTCCGGCGTTGTCCGTTTTCAGAACTTTAACCTTGTCCTCCAGGCGAGAGATGCGCTCCAGCTTGCGCCTCCGACACTTGGAGGCTGCGAGCCGGTTCCTCAGCCGCTTGCGCTCTGCTTTGATCCGCTCCTGGTTCTCCATGTCGAGAGGCGACAGCGGCGGAGACGCGCTGTCGCTGTTTTGCATGTCGGGGACCGTCTGAGGCTCCTCTTTCAAGCCGCCGAACCGCTGCGAGTGGATGCCCATGCCGGCCAAGGGGTGCTGGAAATGGTGTGATCCGTGCGCAACGCCCTGTGGGTGCTGGTGGTACTGGTGGTGCGGCAGGTAGCTGATAGTGGTGGAGGGATAGCTGGCTGCGGATGACAGGCTGGGGTTCGTGGCGCAGCTGCCAAGGGTGGTGTACTCGAGCGGTTCTGGTTGCATGGATGAGCCGAACACGGAGGCTGGCGCCGAGCAGGGAACGCCACCGGTGCCGATGGACACGTTTGGAGGAGCCATCTGGTTCATCTTGTGTAGGTCGTCCAGCGCTTTCACAAAACCGTCAGCAAAGCCCTCCTGCTCCTCTGTGATCCCGCGGTTGTAGAGGTAATGAGCAGGTGTCGGTGTTGTAGTAATGACCCCGTTGCTGTTTTGGATGATCAGTCGCTCCAGCTCAGGAGAAGCGAGTTTCAGAGAGCCAACGTCCGCCGTCCCCGCTGAATAGAAATCACTGTCGGCGCGCAGGTGCTGGGACTTGAAGTTTGAGTTCCGATATGAATCGGAGAAGTTCAAGTTCATATTCTGCTTTAGCAGTTTGTAGTCTGGCAGAGCTGCGCCTGGATGGCCATAAGCAGAAAGAAACGAGTCGTCATAAAAAGGTTGTTCCATTATTGTGGACATATTTCAAATCAGACAGTCAAATACAAGAGTGCGCTGCAAAGATGCTGTTTGGACACCGAAGCTTCAGTGTCCCAATTGATTCAAGCTCCAGCACAAAGTCCCGCTGTATTATTATAGGCTACTGAAGATCAAATCTATCAAAAACAGAGCAAAACTTCCAAAATAGTGGAACTGTACCGTAGCCTACCAAGTCGTCGATTTGTACCTTTAGTTGGAGTCCAGTGACTAATACAGATGTTTTCAATCCACTCGTAAGTACGGGAATCTTTTCTGCTCTGAGTCTGAGCTTCCCTTCTGTTTCCTTGTTAGTGACATGCGCCCGACGAGCTATGTTGCATTTATACTGCATGCGTTCCAACCAGCCTGCTGATTGGTTGTTTACTCCGTGGTCCCCGCCTCCGGGATGTCAAATAGACGATGACGTTATTGCCAGGAACACAGGACTGTAAACAAGACGAGGCCTATTCGGCGTGGGGAAAAACTCAGGCCAGGTAAGTGCACAGAACACCTCAAGCGTACAACCACGCTCCTTTCGTTTATTAACAACTCATGTTAAAAGTGTGTCTCACAGTTCAAAGCCATCCAAAAACAAAATAAGCCTTTTTTTTTTTTAAATCAACCTCAGTCAAAACCAACCACAACTACTTTCAGCCTGACAAGTGAACAATCTCACATTGAAAATATAAAGTTTGGTGGTGGTGCGTGTGATCTAAAGTGATATCGGTCAGTCCATATTAGGATATCCTGGCGCACCAGTTCCTCCCTAACAGGAGCGGGAAACCAATCCCATCCTGGCGCGCTTCCAGTTCTTCGGGATGTGGGAGGCGGAGGAGGCGCACTGCTGCCCTCCTTCAGCCCGCAGGCAGGGAGAGGATGGGTAGGTGGTGTGAAGTTTGGGCGCGTTGTCTTCGTCGTTAAAAATGCATAATGCGCAATGAGTGTTTGGCAAGGGAAGACATATGCTCCGGGTGTCAGACAGAACTCTGCAGGCTAGACATGTGAATAAGAGCCTAATAGTAATAATAAAGACAACATTTAAAGGTAATGTCCAGGTTGGTCTAAAGGGCCACTCGATGAGGGAAAAAGATAATAGTCAGCAAATAAGCTAAGTGTTGCTCAACTAAAACTGCTGTAATTGATCTTGTGGGAATGAGGTAATTGTATCATTAAAAATTAAAACATAGAAGCAGCAGCTGATGTCTAACTGGTGCTGACTCAGGCCACTAATTCAATGTTGTGATTGTTTTTATGAAGTACACTGAACCTAACACGTTACTATAGAAATAATATACAAACAGATGACGGAGTCTTGAAGTTATGTGAGAGTAAAGACGTACCCCTGAACTGAACACCTGTTTGACAGAGAGACGGCTTTGTTTTTTCACGTGGTAAAGACCCCTGAATCACTTCCCAGAGGGCCATGCGCACAGGCATGTTCATATAGTCTGGTTTGATTTTCTAACCTTCTGTTTGTACCTGTCTTTAGGTCACGTGTGTCTGGCTTTTTGTCTCATTATGGCAGCACCTTATCTCTCATTGTTTTATCCGTTGAAACAAAACATACAACACATACAACAACACTGTTCTCAAAGTTGCTGCTCATGAAAATTAACTCGACTTTTGACATTTTGAGGTGGAAACTAGGGAGGCACTTAAAACACATGCACAGAGAAATTATATTCAGCTGTAAATTATCATGATTGCTACTTGTAGAACTGAAAACTGAAAGTCATGGTGGTCTCACTCCTGTATAAGCTGTGATGTTTATCAGATTGGTGTTAACAACTTAAACCCAGATTTTAAAAACTAAAGAATGGGCAAAATTAGAGCTGAGATATCCAAACCTTTAGCCCTTGTGTGGGTCAAACTCCAGAACAGCCGAATCCTACATTTCCCATAATGCAATATTACGACATTGTTCTTTATAAGAAGAGAAATGTCCACTGTCCACTCCTCTAACTCCACACTCCCAGTCTGTACACTGGCATTCCGATATAGAAGTTAACACTCAAGCTAACCCTGATGACTTCACTATGACATCATCTGGGTTATTATCCCAAACTTGACAAAGCCCCACAGAGAGCCATAGAAAAGAGTATGCAGCTACTTTCACAGGCTGAGCAATACCCTGAAAATGAATAACCTGACCTTCATTTGTACAGCTGGTGGAGTGGCCTTTTAATGTGTATGTGATGGGTATCTGGCCATATTTACTGGACATTTGATAGTCAATTTGAATTGTCTCTTATCCAGACAAAGCATTTTGCTTTAACATGTTAGGTTTTTGAAACATCTGAGGCAAAATCAGTTGTATCCTGTGAACTTCCTCAGTTTGTGGTTTCCTCAGTTTAGCCACCCGTCCTGCAGTTGTCAGTTTGGGCTGAGCTCCGCCTACTGAAGCAGTGGTGTGATGTGCTCTTCAGGTCTCCTGTTAGTGAGAAGAAACTAGAGGGGATGCAGAGAAACCAAAGTAATTTCACAGAAACAGAATGAAGTATCACTCAGTTCCAGTTTCAGAGAGACCTCAGGTCAATATGGTCACTGCTTTGAGAGATTGCAAAACTGTGACCTCTCATTCTACTCTTGCATCATATATGATACTGATAATTTGCAGATTTGATCATATTTATATATTCTTAGTCTATTTTTTTTATTTCATGTGATTGAGTATCTCTTGCGTTACGCCACATTAAGTGAGGACAACACAAAAGTCTTCATGTGGCTGATTGTTGCTAAATTTGCATGTGCTAGAAACTCTACTGTGGGATCTTTACATGTGACTTTCCTATTTGAGACCCATAATTGGCTCTGAGGCTTTGAACAATTTCTTGCTCACATGCACATGATTATATGGGGCAATGCACCGAAATTCAGAGAAGCACAGTTCAAACACCTCATACATGCAATTCTGTCACTTTCTTTGAGTGCTGGTGTGATTCAGTTTGACAGATGGGACGATGAAGAGCAAAAGCAGAAGCAGAAATATGAAGAAAACAAACGTGAAAGCACAGAGGAGCATATAGGCGCCTGTGGTTGAGCCATGAAAAGACACTCTCTGTCCTTCATTGGCTGTTGGTTTATCGCTGAGGTACTTGAGAACCATTGGCTGCACCCTGAGGTGAGCTGTGGGAAGTACAAGCCTCCTCACTGCTATACTAGTATATAAAAAGTACTCTTTTAATACCTCGACAAAAAGAAAAATGTCCTAGGTACACAAAACGGGGTATTTGTTTTCCTTCCTTTCACACAGTGCTGCTACAGAAAAAGTCACTAACAATGCCATTTGTATGGTTTAAACACAAGTGCGTCGAAAAAGTATCAAAGTAATGATACTTTTGACAACCTTCAATTGTATTGGATGTCATTTATAAGAAGTACTTAATGTCAACCTCACACTTTGTTCAGTTATGAGTCATGCTTCCAAAATATTAGTTTTTATTACTGAGAACTGGATGATCTGGAACCAGCTACTGACGTTTCACCAGTCAGTGTGAGACAAAAACTTGTTTGGTCTCTGTATGCCATATAGTTGCTTCACGAACTTCTAAACTTTTGTCAGAAAAGGACAAATGTGAAGAACGCCTGAAAGCTGCTGATGTTCATTTGGCCTTCATCACGACTTTAACTCCCTCCCTTCCTTCATGCTTTCCACGACATCCTCTGCAGCCTATTCAGGCACTAAAACAGTTGACTGGCTTTATTAAATGAACCAGAAGTAACGACTCTCCTGTGTCTTTGGCAAGGTCTTCCACGCTGGAAGCTCGATGACCTGGAAGCGGCCTGTAGGTGTGGTGAGTCAGGTAGGGGTGTTCACCAGGGCAAAAAGCTGGCTGTCCCCGCAAGGAGAGGACAGCTCACTCCCTCACACAGTGTATTGAGTTAGAAGACTTAATATGCTCCTCTAAGTGTGTGTGGGTCACTTAAATTAATGCTAACAAGCAATTCCCCCTGCTACTCCATGAACTGAACCCCATCCCTGCACCAAAAGCCTTTTGCTTCTTCTTCCCCCCTATTTGTTATTTGGCTGCCTGTGGGAAATTGAACTGCCTTGTGCATGTAATCGCTTTAATGAAGGCATGTTTAATCAGCATATTCTTCGTCTGTAGCTCCCAGATAGTGCCAAGGAGCCTTGTAGCGACGAGAGACCTTTAGCACAAGACAAGATGATTGCTGGGGCCAAATGAGTGTGGCAGGAAAAGACAGTCGGACCCAGCTGTCCCCCCAGGCTGACATAACGCATATGGAGCTGTCCTTCCCACTTCCCCTCCATCTACACGGATGTTTAAACTCCCTGTCACTCTGGCAGTCCATAAAAAAAAGGCAAACAGCAGGAAGTTGGGGATTTAATTAGGTCTAATCTGATTTTACATGCCCATTTGGTTTATTAATTGAGCTGGCTCATTGTTGCTTTTTTTGTTTTAAAGGGACAAAAAATGAGAACATAATTATGAGTGGGGGATGCAACTGTGAGCATAACGGTGTTAACAATGAGATTAGCTCGATATATTTCAGTCAACTCTATAGGAGGCTGTGGCCCTCTTTGTCTTATTCTGATTAATTACAAAGAAACAAGACGTAGAGTTCACAGCCATTTGAAGCACAAGGTTAACATGCTGATGTTTGGCAGGTATAATGCTTACTGTGTTCACCATTGTAGTTCAGCATGCTAACATTTGCTCATTAGCGTTAACACATGGTCATAAACCAAAATATTGAACAAATCTATGCTAATCAAAGTCAGGAGTTCAGCACAGTCGTTAGGATTCATCCTCTGGGGGGGTCAGGACTGTCTAAATGACATTTTGTGTCAGTCCATCCAATAGTTGTTGAAAGCAGTGGACAGACCTTTCTGTCTCTAAAGCCATGCCATTAGTGTGTCAAGAACCCTGTTTTATTTAACTTCAGCTGTTAAATCTCTGTATGTTCATTCATCAGTGTAATGCGTTGACTTCGACATCAACATTGACATCAACGTGATGTTTTGATGCATGCATTTACCAAAAAAGAAAAGACTCTTTATGGCTCATATGGGAGAGGTAGCTGGAGTGGATATGTACCACAACAAAAAAGTGTAAAACAAAAGACTTTGTCAAAGTAAACACAACAGTTAAGTGACAGAGCTGACTAAGGATCCGAACAGCCAAATCTTTCCCGCAATCGCACGTAAGCAGGACACTTTTGTTCTGAAACTGTGAGGGCTGATAAACTGTAACTGATTAAAAATGTTGCTCACAGTTGTATGACATAGAGTCATCTAACATAGTTCAGCCTGAGCTCATAAGTGGATTCAGATTTATTCTAAACTGGTGGATCAGGGAGGAGAGGTGGGATGTTCCTCTGTCTGACGCTAACTGGGAGTTCCTCTTTGTGTCAAATAGGAGAAGTGAATGTGAGGTGGCAGGAGACCAGGGTGTGGAGGATTTGGCTCCACCACATTTTCATTTCCTCAATAAGTTGTGGTAATGAGCCAACTGTGGTGCCACAGTGTGAATGTGTATATGTCAATAGTTAGCTCTGCAAATAGTGTAAGCACATTAACTGAAATATATGAATTAAGCTACACATACATCAGAATGAATGCAGATATGAGTTTAGGCCTGTGCATGCTTTGAGAAGCCGTCCTCCAATAGGACAGGTACTAGTGGATGTGCAGCTCTTTACACAATGTTAACTTAGATGTTAGATTTTTAATTTGATTAATCTAGATAAGTTACATATTGGACTCCACGTGAGGTGAATTTTGCAGTCTACTCCTTGTGTGTACCCATGACACATTATGTTGCATATCTCCCATCAATTTTAGGTTCTCAGAAGAGGCTGTGTTTAAGATGAACTCCCCTGACTGCACACATCAGTCTGTTTTCAGGTCTTGGAAAGTATTATTGTATAGGCTATGTGAATTAAGTTGTATAAAGCCAAAAGGAGGAGCTGCACCAAATTTGACAAATCAAGTGAAGTCACTTGAGTTGGTTGTGTTTGATGAAGTTTGAAAACGAAAAAAAATCTAAGGGTGTGGAGTAACAAAGAAGTGAGCGTCACACACCTCTGCAGCCTGCTCCTCATCTGTGCATGCGGCTACATTAGCCATGGCTGGCATGATACGCATCTCTGACAAACTATCAGTGGTCGATTTGTTTACTCGTTTTCTGGTTTTTTTTTCCTTCAGCACCAAGACACCAATAGAATGTGTGGAATAAAAAATCTCTGGTTCTGCTTGTTTGGTACCATTTAAAAAGACAAATCCACCGTGAGTGTGACAGTGTTCTAGGAATACAATGCTAAATAAGTGGAGTAGTTTACTCTTTTAAGTGTTGGGTTGTTTTTCATTATCATTCAAGATAATGGATAGCCTTGAAATTTTCTCTATGCAGTTTAACCTTGTGCAGATGGCTCTCCTGCACTGCAGATCTGCAGCATTCCTCTACCAAACTCCTGAGACAATCAAGAGAAAGTGAAAATACGTAGTGTCCTGTGAAGAAGAGAGCTCATTCACAAGGGCAGATTGTAACGTTAATCACAGTAGCTGGTAAATGACTTGGCGCATTTACTCTCAACGTGTACAATGAGAAGCTGTGGTTTTGGTTTGAGGTTTGAACCTCACAACCTACACAATTTCCCAGCAAGTAATTTAAATGAGAAATGGTAGCTATGTTTATCTTTCAGTGCCGAGATGGTACAGTTAATGGTAGATTATGTTACTGATTTGGCAAACTTGGTTTCTATAGTAGGAGTTTGAAACCCAAACAACACATCCAGGAACAGGAACAGATTTCCAACAATGATTCTCTTTCCAATTTATCCCATGTTTCACCCCAAAATCAAAAATACATATTTTTCCTCTTCCCTGTAGTGCTTATTCATCCATCTTGATCCATTTGGTGTGAGTTGAGTTTTGGACATGTCGGCTATAGAGATGTCTGCCTTCTGTCAAATGTAAAGGAACTAGATAGCAATTTGTTTGTGGTGCTCAAAGTGCCAAAAACCCCCACTCGGCAGGAAAGCATCTTTCCAGAAATCATGACCCGGTTACTCGAAATAATTCACAGACTTTGTTGTGAACAGTTTCATGTAGGAACGTTTTCTTTCCGTATCACCGTGCAGAAGGAAGCATGCATCTACCCATGGATGAGAGGCAAACTAATTTAGCTAAGCTAACCTTACAGCTCAGCTGAGGGGGATGCCCTGTCACAAGAACAAGCATCTCCCCCATGAGTAGATGCATGTTTCCTTCTGCGTGTGATGAGATGTAGTTTGGTAAAAAGACAATAGCGCTATAGTGGTAATAAATGTCAGCAACCCACAACCAATGTGCCACATTAGCTTGTATACCTTGTGATTAAAATCTGTCTACTCTTTTTCTTCCTGCATGTCTGCTAACTGCATCCCTCACTTCAACGGAGGGCACCTGCATTATGAGAAATGTTTATCAGAGACACAAAGTAAAGGACAGTGTGTCTAATCATGTGGTTACTGGTGAGATCAATGGTGCGAGTTCGACTGAAACTGTGTAGGCGCGCTGGGTGCATTCTGATGCTCTCACTGCCGCTGATCATCATTGAGACTCAGCACTTCTACACTCCGTTGCTTCCTGGAAATAAAGCACAGAGACGTGAGCAGAAGTAAATGCTGTGATACGGCTGCCTGAATATACTTGTTATCACGAATTTCTGAGTCTTATATAACTTGTGTAAAAGTAAGCAGAAAGACAGAGCAGTTTTTTTTTTTGATTTATGTGGGTGAACTGTTACAGTATTTAACTCCCAATGATTGCCCCAAACCACAGAGGAATTCTTCAAAGTCCCCCATTCATTCATTCATTATAACAGTGAGTAGACCACACTGAACCACAGAGGAAAATATAGTTTGATAATGGAGTAAACTGATGTCCACCCATAGATTACCAATTTACAGTTTGGTTTAATTACAGTCAGGTCATACTTTAAAAACTTAAAATTCTCACTCTGTCAATGTACAAATATTTACATTTGTCAAGTATTTAGAATCCCTAATGCAACTGCATCACGATATATCAGAGTTATAATATTATACACATAGCATAACACTAACAATATTAATTTCATAATCAAAAGGCTATAGTGAGAGGGATTACAGTCATAATACATGCTAAGTTAATCTCCTAATTAGTCATTCAAGCCCCTCAAACTTTCATTTGAATTCAACAGACAGAGGCGTTTCACACGACATCATTATTTACTGTCTGTTTCGCAGCAATGTAGAGATGACACCAGCAAGCAAAGCCCACTTCTATTTTATTTACCAGAAGTGGTTCACCAGCTTGGGTTTTCACACACACTCACATATACATTCACACACAAACACACACTCACACACAGACGGGAACTTTCCTGTCAAAGGATAGTTGTTTTCATACTAAGAAAGCCAAATGAGTGAGAACAAAGTCAGTCAAAGGTGATTCCTTTTTATATCTATGTACAATGACTGGCTTCACTTAAGGCGAGAAGTGTGCTGCTGGATAATTTCTATCCACCAGTCTGTATACAAATATGAAACAGCGAGTAGAGGCATTTTAGTCCTTGTGTGAGCAGATGTTGCTGCCTTACTGCTCCTTCATTTACTGTATGTGATGTTTTCAGTCCTTGTACTGACGTGTGGGTATGTGAGATTATTCTGTGCGTGAACCTTTTGTGCTGAGGTATCTTTTATCTCATGACTCTATGATGTAAAAAGAATTTCCTGATAAGTTAGTCACCATCATATTGCAGCCCACAGATTACACCCCACGTTTAGTGCAACACAAGCCTAAAGGTAAACTGTATGGGTGGAAGTGTTGGCCAGTTGACCGCTAACAGCATGCACCAAAGGGAAAGATATGCTAAATGCCAAATTACATACATTAGTAAGTCATTTTAATCCCACAACATTAAACACTGCTGTTCATGAGAACAACAAACCACAAACAGTTATTGTAAACATTTGAGACTCATTTGTATACATTCACATTCTCGGTTCAGTCCCCCAAATAACATGACACATATGTGTACACTCACACATGCACATGAGACATTTTGTTTTTGTGTGTTGTTACTGTGTAGATTCCACAGCAATTGTCTTGTGAGGGGTGAGACTGAATATTTATATGTTAAAAGACCTTAAATCTTTTATCAACAGTGGACTTGAGAAAACTGAACTCATGATTTGGCTCTGAAGGCTCTTAAATTTTCATTTTTTTTGATATTAACACCTTGTTTAAAGCAAGACTAAATACACTTTAAAAGTAAAATAAACACAAAGTTCCTCCTACAAATTAATAGCTAATAGAGAAGCAATAAAAGACACCTTTTCTCAAAGTAGCACACGTGAGGTTTTGATGGCTGCAGCCTCAATCAGTCTGGTGTGGCCAGTAGCTTATGCTGCTTAATTTTAGCAGAAATAAATTCTATTGTGTAACTGACTGGAAGATCTTATCTACTTGCTTTACTGTTGCATTACACTTTATAATAATAATAATAATAATAAATTGATTTATATAGCAGCTTTCAAAAATCAGGTTGCCAAAGTGCTTACAAATAATTTAGAAACAAAACCAACAAATTATATACAAATAGAGAGCAATAAACAAAATATAAATAGACAATTGGTTGGAGATTTAAAATGAAAGGTAAAAGAACAGCAAATGAAAAAGAAAAATGATTGACAAAAAAATATAGGAATTATCCAATTTAAAACCAATAAGCTGAAAGGGACGATAAAAAGACAACATCACATAAAAACCAGTCTTTAAAAGTGGGTTTTGAGAAGTGATGTAAAAGAAGTCATCTTGTAAGCCTTATCGCCTCGTGAAGGTCTTTCCAAAGCTGAGGGGCTCTGACAGTAACAGCCTGATCACCTTTAGTTTTTAACCTCGACTGTGGAATGACCAGAAGGTCAGCTCAGCTTCTTGGATCACCTGGTCTCAATGGAAGGTACATCTGTGTGTCATCTGCATAGCAGTGAAAAGAGACACTGTATCTTTGAATTATTTAGAGAATAACATAGGACCTAAAATTGAGTGGTTTGTGTGGGCTGTTGATGATGTATATTCACCTGTGATTTTAATACTTTATCCCAAGTCGCCAAGTCGACAGTTTAAAAGTGTAAAACATAATTAAGGCAGACCACTTGTCAGAACGACAAGATTTGCACAACACCACAGTTTTCTTTCTTTTTTCTAACTTTCTTTCTTTCTTTTTTTACAACATAGCTGCTGTAAATCAGCTAATGTAGTTGGCATGCCCACCTCTTCAGCAGTCAGTTGCAAAGAGGCAGTGGTGAGTAAGGAGAAAGATGAATATTTGCTTTTGCAGCAACTTTATTAGTTCTAATGTACTTCATTATTTGACAGTCTAATTTTGTGTGACTAGAGACTGGCAGACACACAGTCAAGCAGAGACATTGATTTTATTAGACACACTAGCCAATGCACATACTACATGATTCTTCATCTCCAATGCAAATGTTAAATGATACAGCAAAGATTTTATCAAATCATGTTTTAATCAATATTCAATAAATATAAATGGTCTATAAAAGGTGTGATTTTTCTTTTCACCTGTGCCTTATCCTCATTTGTTTTTAAATTTAACACCAACTTGTCATAGCTCTCATCTGTTTTTATGGCATAATTTTGAGAGTTGCACCCTTCTCATATTTACTCCCCTTACGTTCCCATGAGAGCAAAGGGGAAAGACAACCACAGCATGGGGGAAATGCAGAGTCATTTGTAAGTCATCAGTTCTCAAAAAAAAAAACATCCCCTCTGCAGAGGCACCGAAATCCAGAAGTGGTGAGCACTTCATTTTTAGCATTTCTAACAATGAGGTGAACCATATGTAAAAGAAGTTTTAGTAGAACATTTAGTTTCATTTCAGGAAAGATGCAGATAATACAAATACACAACATATATTAGTAGTCAGAGGTGATACGCCTTCCCATGGTGTTCAGTAATCTGTCAGGTAGCGGTAGAGACAGGCGTGACTGGGTGAGGTCTGGTGACACTTTCATCAGTACTCATTGGCGTGAAACCACTAATATATAGAGACTGAGAGAGAGAGGTTTTAGTCACACAACCACAAGCTACTCAATTCTGTCTGGCAGTGAAACGGTTAAACTGCACTTTTGCTTTTTCTGCCTCCCAGCTGTCGGGTATTACTGGTGGAGTCTGGTGCCCAGAAATGAGGTGGAGGGTGTTATCACTCAATCAGATGGGTATGATAGTAACCATCAGGCATTGTGTAAAAAAGATCTCAGCTTGGCTTTGAGTTTTTATCTGCAAAACAACCTCCTTTTGTTCCTTGTATCTTGTTCTCTCTCTTCTCTATCTATCTGTCCATCCTTCTGTCTATTTGTTTGACTGACTCTTTTCAGTCCCTGTGTATCCATGCATTAAGTGTGTGCTGCTGAGCGTGCTATTTGCCCTTGAGGTGTTTTTCATGTAGATATTGGTGGCACAAGTAGTGGATTTAAAATTCTGCCCAGGGGCAACACTTGACCCTTGCTTGCATTGCAGGAACAGATAGGTGCATACACAGTAATGATGAGTCTTCTTTTCATGTAGCTGCATGAGCAAACCAAATACACAAGTATGACGTTGTTGTTCTTCAGACACTCGGCTAATTGACCCCTTGCTAAACCCTGCTGTTCTTCCATTATAACCATGCTAGATGCAGGTGCAGTTTGCAGTGATAACAGTTACAGATTTAACTCTGGAGGTTTTAATTTTTAAATGAGACTTGTGCTTACAAACATGTAAGTTGAAAAAAATGTCTTTTTTCCCCTCTAGGGTGGCAAAGTCAAGTCACGTTGTGCATTCAGTCAGCATTCTTGGTGCCAAAACCTTTAAGGACGGCCTAACCCTGAGCTTTCTTTGGTTTAATCTCAAAAATGCTTGTTTGATATGATTGGATGAACAACATTTCACGCTCACTGACTATTCTTTACTTGACCTCATCATGTTAGGAAAAAAATTGCCCGCTGTAAGTTTTAAGCTAGTTAGCCAAACTTGCTAATGTTTTGTATTGCGCATGAATTATAGCAGATAAACACAACCTTTAATCCATTGCTAAAAAGACGCCATGTTTAGAGGTCATTTTGGTCCAAAAAATCACAGGAATCCCAACTGTGTTTTAATTAACAAGACCATAACGGCCAGCATTGTAATTGACCCATTATAATCAATCTAATGACTCAGCTGAGCTGGAGTCCAACAGCACCTCTCCGCCAAACACAGACCACTTCTTCTCAGGTGTGGATTTGGTTTTTTATTTTTATTTTTTCATTCACAAAACAAGATAGAGAAAAGCTCTTATGGTTTCATGGTAAAAATGCCAGCTCCAGTTTCTCATGGCCAGTAGTAGATAGATTGATCGATTGAGCATAATTAACTTTTTCATCACTCGAAATTCATTTGGCACTCTTATCCAAAGCAACTTGAGCTTTCATCATCACATACAAGAAGAGCTGTAGGTTTTAATCAAATGTCCTAAGTTAGTGTTTTTACATTAGCACATGTAAGACATTAAAATACACGAAGTTAAAAAGCCACAGTCTTTCAGAATAGCCAATCAGTTCTCTCAACATGTCCGCTTTTCAGTTTAGCATCTTGTTTTTATAGGCTGCTCATGTAAGTACACATCAGACAAGCCCCTTCACTGTCCGTTTTTAAAACACGTCTTAAGACCCATTTTTATTCCTTGGCTTTTAATCCAGCATGAGACCCTGTTTCTGTTTTTGCTTTAATATTATTTTAACATTGTTTTATCGTATATTATTGTTTTTATATTGTTCTTTGTTTTATATGTCTTATTTCATGTTCTATTTTATGTACAGCACTTTGTGTCAGCTGCAGCTGTTTTTAAAGGGCTTTATAAATAAAGTTGAGTTGAGTTGAGTTGAATCAGTGTCTTTGCAGTCTTTTTAAAAACCCAGATCTTCATTTATCAAATGTGTGGGAGCGGAGCATCTCATATAAATATGATTACCACTGATTATAGTACTTGAAAAGTGCTGTGAGTGAGACTGTGGTCCACAGTGAGAGTGGCTCTCATTCATAACAGACTGAAACACACTGAGTTACTAACCTCACATCCTGTGCCAAATGAAGCAGGAAATGTTTGATTTCCTGTAGTGAAGTGTAGGTGGGGGCTATTGTGTGTTTGTGTGTGGGTACATCTGACACTTTGACAGCGTGTGTTTGGATATGCATGTCCACATTTCATCTAAACATGAAGATCTATTAACCAGAGTATACTTTTCTTAGAAGGATCCTCTGAGAATAGCCCCTAATTAAATACATTAAATTAGAACATCCTGTTTCTTTTTCAGGGCTAACAGCTTCCTCTTGACAATTGCTAGGCTGCCACAGATGTGGTCGGGTCATTAGCAAGTTGGAAATTACAGAGAAGTGTAAAGTTGACTCTTATCAGCAAATCTAAGTAAAGAAGTGCAGCTGATAGTGTCAAATCCATCCATATTTGTGGTTAGTTCATTGCCTACTGTCCCAAAATGACGTCAATGAATTTCTAAGCAATTAGATGATCTGAGAAAACTTGACACATTGACAATATTATGTGACTGTGTTGCCAAACAAATTCAGACCTCTATTGGCACCTCAGGGCCTTTGAAACCTCTAGTGCGTTTTTAATCACACCCTTGTCTGTCCTTCGAGTTACGTGTGGTTGAATTGTGGTAGACTGAATGGTGTTTCAAAAAACGTAATCAAAATGCTGCCTTTTTTCATACAGCATGAACAAAGTAGTCTCTCCGCAACTGACGCAAAACTGTCAGTTTCATCAGCATAAATGACATTGTTTTGTAATTAAGGCCACACCCCTCTTGACTAACAAGCTTTTAACAGTTTCGTTGAACACACATGCACAGATGAAACACACACACATATACGCAACTGCTACCTCTGAGCCCGAAAATACTATACTGTTGTCCAGGAAACAGCCAAAGCCTATCAAAGTGTGCGTAGTGTGTGTGTGTGTGTGTGTGTGTGTGTGCAAGAGAGAGAGAGAGAGAGAGAGAGAGCATTTGTGCATCTTGGAATAGCTTCAGTGACGCATACATTTGCTCGCAAACCCCATGCCAGCTAACCGCCCTCTTTCACCTCCCCATTTTCTGTTACATACATCCATCCATCTGTCATCTTTTCCTCCTTTCCTTTCTTTTCCTGTTTTCTTCTTGTGTCTTTCTTCTCCCCTTCTCTCTCCCCATCTCATCTCATCTCATCTCATCTCATTCATTCCTCTCTCTTCATGGAAAAATGTGAAGCTCCACAAAGATCTAGACATTTCCCCAAACCCAGTGACTGATTTCTGTCATTTTCATTTTATTAGCTTAAAACCCCTACGTGAAACTAGAGTGGAAACAAATCAACAAACAAACCAATCCTGCTACTCTGTGCTGGAATGATTAAAATGTTATTTTTTAATAGAAGAATGCACCACATGCTGCCAAAGCTTGTTAGTTCGTGATATCAGTGTTAGCAGCTCTGCTTATGAGCCATGTAAGGTTTATTTTTACAGACAGTAAAATCCCATGAGGGAGTGATGACTTCATATTGTCTCTGATTAATGGTTCTACATGAGGATGGGGGGGTGGATGGAAAACTCAGCCAAATCCCTTCTGCTCCATCCCTTCAAGGCATCTACAGCCTACATTAATACAACAACCATGATCTGGTGGCCAACTTTAATTTTATTTTCATATCTATCTGCTGAGTGAGAAGTGAGAAGCAATGTGATATGTGATCTTATTATTGACCTTATGATTATCACCACAAATGTTGTTTGCTTGGTTTTTAGGCTGCATCTGCTAATGTAAATTCATACTGACATGACAACAGCAATATTTAAATACTATTTAAATATCTTATTAATCCTTAATCCATCATCAAAGACAGCCTTAGTGCTCCATTCCTGATAAATATAAACTTAATCTTCAGTGTTCACATTCTCACTTTAAAGGCTCCTGATAATAATAAAATGAGCTATATGGGATTGATTCATGTTTAACAAGACACCCACACAAAATTTTAGACAAGAAAAAAACTCATTTATATTTATATATATATATATATATTTAAATTCATGTGATCACACATCACAAGATAACATGTCACCAGATCTCTCAGCTTTTTGTATGAAGTGACTTCAGAAATACATTTTATCCTAGTTTAGTCCAGCTGATTTAAACCTCACCTGAAATATAACAACACTGAGGACCTCACATCCACAGGAATTCAGAAGACTGCAATGAATAAAGTTTGCCACGTTTTGGCAAGTGTTTGCGTGTATGTGAGAGTTTGTGATGTGTGTGTGTGTGTGTGTGTGTGTGTGTGTGTGTGTGTGTGTGTGTGTGTGTGTGACTCGCTCTGAGTCACTGTTGTGCCCCTGGGTGCACAGCTAGGGCAGTGCAGAAGGATTTTGTGTGTGAGTGTGTGTTTGAGAGTATGCAAGTGTATGCATTTGTGTGCAAATTAACATCCATACATTTGTGCATGTGTGTGTGTGTGTGTGTGTGTAAGAGAGAGTGAGTGTGTGCTGACTTGTCCTGCGGAGCTGCCCAGGCCTGAATACCCTCCCCCTGATGACTCAAGACCATGACAGCATCCAAAACTGAATCTTTGTTTATTATTCATTTATTTTGAACCATCCTTTTCTTACAAATATGTTCATCTTTTAAAGTTTGATTTTGTAGACATTTTACCAACTCATTACAGCTGATCCTATTTTCAAGAACACACACATCCACCATCTTAAATCCATTCTTTCAAAGGATAAGTCTGCTTTAATTCTTATTGTCAACAAATCACCAAAACCAACATTAAATTGATTCCAGGAGGGAGTATGATCCAGCGTATGAGGTCTGTGACACAGGCCAATACGCATGTTGTCTAAACTATTAAAAACACTCATCAGTGAGCCACCCTGTTACTCTGTGTGACATGTTTCGTCATTAGCATGTTGTATTTTGAGTTGATCCCACATACAGTCATGCTGCCAAAAATACTCACTAGAGCATAAAATGTGTATCAGTCCACTGTTGAAAATAGTTCCTAAAAATGCACTTAATTCTCCTGTTAGATTAACATTTGCTAAAAACACCCAGCTGTTTAAAGATATTTGTAAGCCTCATAAAAGTGAAAATGCATTTTTATGACCTGTTTTGAAAGATGGAACAAACTGACTGTGGATCCATCCATCCATCCATTTTCTATACCACTTGTCTGTCAGGGTCTGACTGGGGATTTGTGGACAATAAAAAAATTTATAACAATAACCAAGAACTTGATGATGAATAAAATTAAGGTTAAAATGACAAATTGTCAACAACAAGTACAAAACGTCCTGAGCCAGCTGGACCAAATCATGTGATCTGCCATTAATCAGGCCACCTGCTGAGTGTGAACAGATTTGACTGGTCGCTGGTCCACCTGAACTTCAGAGTGTGAGTCAGTCCCACCAGCAGGGGAGTTGATACAGAACAGATACCATGGGCTCCTCCTCACACTGCTAGCGTGTGTTTAATTGGAAACCCACTGTCTTGTGACTCAGGATGCTGCCTGTGAACGGAACGGAAAACCTGCATCATTTTGTGGGGTTCTCAGCCTGTTTTGGGGGGCCTCTGTCTGGACTGATGGGAGGCGATGGAAAAATGGAAAGAAAGAGGAGCGAAGGAGAGTTCCCACAGAGGGTGTTTTTTCAATTTAACTTTACAGTAAAATCTTTTCCTGGCATCACTGTGGGGGAAAAAAACACGATAGTGGTTTATTACAAACACTCAGCTGTAATTAAATGTGTGGCTTTCATGATGGGAGTACATTATGAGTGATTATATGTGTCATTTTGTGGTTATGAGTGTTAAAAGTTTAAATGTTCTGACCATTAAAACAGTTAATTAAGATGTGTGGCAATACTGCTTTAACATCAATACAAAATGATCGATGAAATTGTTTTATCAGGAACAAACTACTAATATGACCTGCAGTTGAACTAAGTAGATGAAAGTGTTGATCACTTTGAGGCGAGTCCTCATGTGTCACAGTCAGTGAATGACTTGTTTGAGTAACGACTGAACAAATAGCAATGGGGGGATGATAGGAGGAGAGCAGCACCTTCAACAGCATTTCACTGAGGGGACCCACAGAGGTTAAAAGCTCCACGTGGAGACATTCAAAGACGACGCGTCTGAAACTAAAAAGGGCCCATTTCAAACTGCTCCAGTGACTCACGGCTCCTTTTCCTGACTTTACGGGAAGTGGAATGTGTTTTTAATTCTTCAGTTTTCTCTCCTCCTCCTCATTTGGTGGACTAGGGTCAATGTTTGTCTGTCTGTGTGAATGTTGTGGTGTGTCTGTTTGTTCATGTGTGTGTCTCCAGTCTACACTTCAGGGCAGATAGCCCAAATTATCTCACTGGTGTCTGGAGAGAGTTAGTAAAGCCACTCAGACTGAAAGTGTGGTTAAAGTGGGTCAGCTAAGTCCAAAGCTCTAGCTTAACCAGTATGTAGAGAGAGCTAATATTGTAGTCAATCAGGTAATTGATCACTTTACATTTAAAATACAAGGAATTTTTAAACTAATAGTTGGACATTTTGCTTTCATGCAGAGTTAGTTGAGAAGATCAATAGAGCGCTCCCATTAACATGCTATATTTCAAATGATTAATCCATACAAAAACTGAAATTTATATTGGGGGTCCTGCTGTGCTGGACTATGCCTTGGACTGGACCAGTGACTTCCTGAAGGTTTCGTGACGACTAAATTTTCAGCACATACCACAAATAAGTGAAGTACAAGCTTAAAACCACCGCGCAGTCAATTAAACCTTTTCGTCAGACTTCTGCCTTTTTATGTCTTTCAGTTCTCGGTGAAGAAATATGTACATTAATTTACCTCTCAAAGTCTCTAATTAGCCTCAAATATGGACAAATTTTCTACTGTCCTTTAAAAAATAGTCAGGATTCTTTTAAAAATGAATATTCCTGTTACAGAAACCTGAAGACATATGCATATGACATCATGTATAACATACTTAATTATAGAGTGATAATCTAAGTATAATTACTAAATCAGTCTATCGTCAAATTTGTCTAGAAAAATGTGTGAATTTGGGCTAAATGTATACAAATGACTCAAGTTGACTGATTTTCTCTGCAATCCTTAACATACTCATACTCAAACATAACATACTTACAGCTTGTATCACCAGGCTTCATGTTACAAATAATGTAATTGCCAATAAAAATCACATTATGTTCAGAAAATCAGTGTCAATCACATACATCACTGCTCCATCAAATACAATGTTGCTTTTCTTGTTTGTGTTACACTGCAGATGTACTTCTCTTGTTCTTCAGTAGCTCAGCAATGCTTCTGTCACCTTACAGCAGTAAATACAGACTCTTGTTCTGTTGCCCCGTGGCTGTTGTCAGTCAAAAGCATCACCTTCTGCCCAGACTGGCTTCCTTGGAAAGTCTTGGCCTATTTCTGTTTGTCTTGACTAGGGTTTTTCCAGCCTGAGGAGACTATTTTGGTCAGATAAATACAATGTTGTTTCGGGAGCGGGGGAGGGGGGGTGAGGTGCAGATGAGATCACCTCTCAAGGCTCCTGAGCTGCAAAACAACGTGCAGCAAGACAAGACAAGAACTGCCGTGAACGCAGGCGGAAAATAAAGGCTTCGGAAATTATTGACATCCCGTCCTGGATTCAGGTCAGCCTGAGGCGAGGAGTGGGGAGAGAACCTGTTCCACTGTCTCTCAGGATCATGGCTAGGGAGATCTGTGGAGAACATTTGTGATTGTAAGACATATTGCTTTGTGCAGCAGAAAAGAAGGAAACATGTTTAATAACCGCTGAGTGTACTTTAAGGCCTTCACCACAGGGCAGACCAGACACGTCTGTATTTGTTACATGATTAGTTTTGTGTGTGTGGCTGTGAGGCCATGGGAAAATGAGGCTCACGACTGAAGTTTTATTTTTTTCCCTGGAAGGGAGGGGGCGTACTACAGTAAAGTTCTTTCTTGCATGGTGAGAGTGTCTGTCTTTCTTGCTGCCTCACCGTCTGTCTGTTGTGTCTGTCTGTTGTGTCTGTGTTTTGACAATGGGAATGACTTGTACTGCAGTTATCTTCTGATCAGTGGGTACGAGTGAGTGTGTGGGTGTGTGTTGCCTTGTACACTCATGTCTGTCTATGTGTGTGTGTGTGTGCGTGTGTGAATGAGAGTTTATTGCTATGTGGTTGTCTGCGGTTTCAGCCAGGTGTGGTGGTAGTCGGATGGGTGTTTGCGTGTGCTGTAAAGTACAACACCTTTTATGGTACATAAACTTGAATATTTCCATTTTCATACTACTTCATACTACTCCTCCACAATACTGCGCTTGTTCTACCACTTATCTGACAGAGCGAGTTACTAGTTACTTTTCAGATTAAAATTTGACATGAAAGCAAAAAAATGACCCTTCTTTGGGGGCTTGTGACCCCTAAAGCATGAAGTTGTTGCCCCCCTGTCACTTTTTAGGTTCAAAGAGCAATTAGTACATATTGGTGGGGGAGGTCCTGCTGTGCAGAGTTGGGTCCTGCTGGGTACCACTGATTTAAACTTCCTAAATGAATATAACTAAAGTAGCACACACTCACACACACTGATTGAAGTAAGCTACCACACCGGGTGCTGGCCTCACCACCAGGAGCAGTTCTTGGTTCGTTCTCTTGTCCAAGGCTGCATAGGGACAGAAGGAGGTGGAGATCACACTACCAACTCTGTGATCAGTGGAAGACTCTCAGCTGTCCTACTAGCAACATTTAATGTAGCTACAACAGTACAATGCCACTTACAGATATTACACATATGTAATACCACTTAATATTAGTCTTAATAGTAATTTATCTGCTCAATATTTACTTTTACTTTCAATACTTAAAGTACATTTGGATGATATTTTTTGGGGCAGTTAACAAAATTCCATTTTACCAGCATGTCTAAAGCTAACTAATTATGTTGTTTGTTAAATGTATAAAAAGCATAAAACATGACAAACTGTGTCATTAGTGGGGAATTTACTTGACTTGGGCCGAGTCCTTCTGTCACCGAATCATCCATCCATCCATTTTCTATACCACTTATCCATCAGGGTCGTCGTGGCGGGGCTGGAGCCTATCCCACCTGACTACAGACAAGAGGCGGGGTACACCCTGGACTGTCAATCACAGGGCTGACACACAGACAACCACATACACTTACAGCTGGGAGCAATGTAGAGT
Source organism: Scatophagus argus (assembly GCF_020382885.2). Lineage (NCBI taxonomy): Eukaryota > Metazoa > Chordata > Actinopteri > Scatophagidae > Scatophagus > Scatophagus argus. The sequence continues at coordinate 7,184,008 of NC_058494.1, read as the reverse complement.
AGCCAGTTAACCTAATGTGCATGTTTTGGGGATTGTGGGTGAAAACCCACACAGGCACAGGGAGAACATGCAAACCCCACACAGAAGGCTCAGATTCAAACCTGGAACTGCTGTGAGGCGACAGCACTAACCACTGCAACACCACGCTGCCTTGTCACCGAATCACATAATCCAAAACTAATCCTGTTTTCATTTTCACTGTTTTTGTTTGGATGAACAAGCAACATACAACATGTTAATCGGGGAGATTTATAGAGGTTGGTTGGCAGATTTTTATTACCTTTGGACAGAGGTATGCTAGCTGTGGTAGCAGTCTGATCTCTTGTAGGGTGTCAAATAATGCTGTTTGTCACTTCCCTCAGCATCTTGTGCAGGTGCAGAAGGTACCCTTTAGTGTCTGGATGGGACACACCACGCTTTAAACTAGCTCCAGTGCAAACCCACCTGCACCAGTGTGAGATGATCAGAGCAGCTGCACGGCCCAGTGCAGTTTCTAAAGCGAGAAAGTCCCAAGATAGGTGCAGGGTTGAGTGGATGGTTTCACACAGAGCATGAACACTTGACTTTCACCAAGGAGACCTGGCTTCACATCCCGTGTGAAACCAACTGTCACCCATCTTTTCCTTAACCCTTATGAAGCAGTTTTTGTGCCTAAACTTAACCAAAGTGGTGTTTCATTTTAACCAAGTGTTAGAAGAGCCTTATAGGAGGAAGGGTTTACATATAGCACACAGACACTAAAGGGTACCCTTTAGTGTGCCCTTCCTGTGCATTGGGATGAGATACCAAGAGGCCTGACAAAATGACATCAGTATCTGATGAGCTGAAAAGAGAACATATTGGTGGTAGATTCATATTTATTTAGAATGCAGGATTTACAAGGTTCAGTTTATGTGTCAGTATTTTTACTTGTTTATTCTGAGAAAGAAAGCTGAAGACAAATCTAAGTTTTGACATGTTTTTAAGCTAGGTGTGTGTGTGTGTGTGTGTGTGTGTCTGTGTGTGTGTGAATGTGTGTATAAACCCTCATACATCTGGAGCTCCTTAAAGAGTGTGTGGGCGCAAGGAGTTATGTGGCAAAATGAGGTCATCATCGCACTTGATTTATGTGACATACACGATTACTTACACTCCTATGACTTCGCCAGTGTCTCTGCTACAGCATGAATAATACATGTCCCTGCCGAAAGATGACATCTTTCACTTTCTCCTCTCTCATCTGCTGTTTTACAAAGTTTACTTCATCATTAGTGAACCATGTTGTGTAGGTTTGTCCCAGTTTTGTGTCCAGTTTACCTGCCATCTTTAATCCAGTTCAACATGTTCAGCCCTCACATTGGTAGTTTAAGAAATTGCACAACAGGAAGCGTGAATGACTGTGTATGTGGACGTGAGTGCGTATGTGCGTACGTGTTTCCTAGAGGATGCCACACCCTAGTTTAGAAAAGTGATTGACATGTGGTTATCATTTTGCTCGTGGTTCATTGTGTAACCGTTGTCTTAACACAGGTGTCAAACTGACTCACAAAATAAATATTGATACGTGCAGTAAAACTCCATTTCGGCTTTTTCAGAGACATGCAGTGATTTGCTTGCAGCACAGAAATCCAACTGTCCACCAGAGAACAATAGACATGGATGGGTGGTGGATCACATCCCGGATGTGCTTTTGACAGCCAGGCTCGGACATTGTGCCCCCCAAGAAGCTCTGAGCAGAGCCGCAGGATGGCCACTTCCAAAGCGAGGTCACAGTGGTCAGCGCTGAACAGGGGGAAGAGCAAAAGAGGGCTGGGGTGGGGGTGGGGGGTCAAGAAGGAGGGGTGTGGATGGGTGGGGGTGATGAGTTGGGGGATGGAGAACAGTCGTTACTGTCAGCATCCATCAGGGAGCCCAGGGGTGACATGGGAGCAGGCAAGACAGAAAGAATAAAGGGAGGAGGAGGAGGAGAGGTAAGGGTGGGGAGTCTGCCCCTAACAAGTCACCCCTCAGCCCTCGGTTAGTCAACACTTGTTTGCTGTTCCACACCCTGCACCACATCCTCCCCTCTCTGTCTGTTCTCCACACAGATGTGTATCCCTGCAGCTGCTGGATTTTTACATAGGGCCATGCCAGTTGTTTTGCACATTTACCACTTTAACTATAAATTATAGCCACTTTTATAGATGACAATCAAACCTCTAAGGTGGACCCCAAACCATGTCAGTAAAATGTCCAGCACAGCACAACAGAGCCACCCCATCTGGTCACTGCAGGGGTCATTCAGTCAGGCCTGCACTGTTCACAGGGTGTACACCACACATGCATTCTCCCACCTGTCAAGAATATAGATGGATTTTGCACCACTGGACTTAAATCATCTTAGTAATGAGGAGTTTATGCACTGCAACTCTATACTATAACACAATTCTCTCTGTAACTGTTAATTGGCTGTTCATGCTGACACAGTCCTATCATGTCCTGCAGGAAGACTTGCACTTCTGTTCTTCCATACATATCACATTAATGGACCAGCATCACAACTGTCAGATGTGCACCGTTGACCACAATTTCAAACCCCGTTCACTGATGTGTGTCCCATAGATGTGAATGCAGATGCCACTTTAGTCTCTGTTCCTGTTGAAACACCAGCCTGTTCAGCAGACTCCTGTGACTGAAGCTCCTGCCATCCATGACCCAACACTGCTCCATCTTTAAAATTCACTAAGACTTTTTCCTGGCACCATCTTAATGCATAACTGAGGGTCCTTTAACTTTAAAAATTATCTTAATATCAGAAAAATGATCATTTTTAAACTCTTGTTTACTCACAGTGTTGTAGAAATCCCTCCCATACCTAAAGTCTGCTCCACCTTACCCTCTGAAATAATAACATCTTCAGGTTGTCTTAGATAATAACCTGCATTCTGACAATTGAGACATTGTTTGCTAAGTTTTCACACCCTAGAGGGAAAAACATGTTTTTCTGCCGCTGGCAACTGCTGAAGAGCTGCAGCGTAGACATAAACGGTGGTGCGGCTGGGCAAAGGAAACTCCATTGAGCAGCCGGCAGTGACACAGGCAACATGTCCACTGTGCTGTGACACTCAGGTGTAAACACGCTGAGGACTTTATAACACACAGAAAACAGAGATGTCTGTGGGGGATCCAGCTTTCACAAACTAACAAATTTGAACCTAAAAAAATGATTCTACAAAGAGCACTTTGTGTAGGGGTTTTCAAAGGCTTTTCATATCAAAGACTTTTCACCTCCGCCCCCATCCCACTCCCTGCCAAAAAAAAATAAAATAAAAAAAAATGTACCCATTAAACCATGGACCCAGTTTAATTAGATTTAAAAAATGTTATCCTTTGGAACCACATCTGAGAAGACTGTTCTTGTTGTTTGTTAAATATAACTTGGTTTACAATTATATAATTGTGAACTAATGCCAACAGAGTGAGGAGCAAATTTATGAACAGAAAAGTCCTTATATGAACATATTATGCTGAGGACTGTGAGATAAAACACAGAAATCTGGATTCCTGATTTTCAAGCCCTGGGGTGGTCATGGACCCCACTACGGCAAGTGCAGGGACCAAATATCATTGTCTGATTTTTACGTGAAATGACTGAGGAGACCATTTAGGGAAAGACAAAACTTTTAGACTTTTTGAGAAATATACTTATTTGTCTTCTTCTTGACAAGAGTAGATTGATACCACTGTCCTATCTATCTGTCCAGTATGAAGCTGGATGCAGGAAATGGTTAGCTGAGCAAAATAAAAGCTGGAAACAGCTAATGTGACTCTGCTTGAAGGTGACAAAATCTGCACAAGACTGACTTTTACACATTATATCTTGTATGTTCAATCCATACAAAAGAGAAAATGTTAAAGTCACAATTTTTGGTTATACATGGGTTATGTGAGAGTCTCTTTCTTGGATAGAGGCAGTGAAAACAAGACTTTAGGAAGTTACTGCCAAGGAAGAAACACCTTCTCAAGTTTTGTTTTTACACTACACTTTGTACAGATTAAACAAATAAGATGTAGTTTGTTAGTGACTGAGCTTTAATGACGCTGGTTGGCATATATATACATATATTACCTTTGGACAAAGTCAGGCTAACTGTTTCCCCCTGTTTCCAGTGTTTATGGTACAGCTAAGCCATCCACCTGCTCACTGTAGCTTCAAACTGTATTCAGCATAAAGATGTGCGTGATGTGGTCTCACTTCTCAGCATACTTTCCAAAATGTTCAGCTTCCTTTAGATAAAGATGAAAAGAGGCAGTACGGAAATATTTTTCTACTAGGCACTTTAAACACACACATATGATCATGTCAGATACACACACACATTCACTTAACTAACCTGCAGGAAGTCTTTTTTTTTTTTGGTTTTTAAACTGCTGTCTATCTTGATAACAGTATTCTGTCTCACAGACCATTAACAAACAGTTGATTCATTCTGGATCAGACAATGCTGATAAAGTGGTCTTGTTAAAACAAAGACAACAGACACAGCTGATAGACACAGTTATATCGGCACACACAAACACGCACACACACGACAGGGGAAAACCAGACAGACGGGTCCTTATGCACAGAGAGTACTTTTTCATGAAGCAGGGTGTGTAAGACAGGGAGTGCCTGAAACACACACACATACGTACACACACCAGACAAAAACAAATGTGAAAGTACAGGGTTAGAATGGGTACAATAAACACCAAGCAGAGTCACGTGTGTTTACTCAGTTGAAAGAGCATGTTAGCTCCTGTTTTTGCATAATGCTAAGGTTGTAAACACTGTGTGAGAATGTGCATTTCACTCAGCAATCAAGTCAAAACAAATCTTGTTGTGGTCACATTAATAACTTGTTTTTATGTGTAAGTGTATTCATATACTGACATAACAGTGTGTGAGTTTATCTTTTTCACTGGTGAAAATTCCTGTTTCCTTTCTGTATTTAATGGAGATGTACATTTTATTATTTGTATTTTTTATGTTGTCACCATATTTAAGGATTATGAATGTCTAATGTTTGTCTCCAGAGTGTCTGGTGTCTATTTTTAACAATACATCCCTCTTTCACTTTCCAGCCACCAACTCCCACATCAGCTTTTCTAGTATATTTACAGACTGTTTAGATCCTGCTAAACCATATTTTACTGTCTTTGAATGTAGCAGGATTCTCCCTCTTTGTCCTAATGACACACTGAAAAAAAAGGGAAATTTTGCTTTCATTCCACTTAGTCATATTTTCATTGTTTTGGTCATTGTGTCTTCTGGTAATAATAACAACGTAATTAGAAAGTTATTGTTGAGATTTATTTTATTTTATTTATTGTTGCGAACTTACTTTTCGTTACATCTCGGATAAAGTGGTTTGATGTGGCTCAACCTTTGGTGTGTTGGGCTTTGTTGAATTGATGTCAGTTACTTTTTTGAGTGCGATGTTATCGTAATTGATATAAATGATGGTCAGCATTACAATATAAGGCTTTTGAGGTGTAATCAACTGGAATTTTTGTTTATTCTAAAAATCTATTGCTTCAAGAAGTTTGATTCAAGTGTAGAGCTGATGCAGAAATCTTTAGAAAACCCAGTCTGTGAGACTGCAGTTCAGAAACTGCAGCAGTAGGAGGAAGCTTTCACAACAGATGTTCAGGTCCTGATAGCTAACAGGAATCTGCAGCGTTTTGGCTGTCTGTGGTGTGCGTCTCTTTCATAACAGAGTAAACATTCACAGGTTTCAGATGAGGCAGATTCCAAGAAACTTGTCTATGAAAGTTTCTTTTCTTCCCACATTTTTGCTTCTCTGTTCTGTTTCTTTCACTCTTTTTCCGTTTCAGGAGTTCATTTCCTTTCCGCAAAGTCCCACAAACTGCATGCACGCAGAGGCAAATACATACAGTTTGATAAGTGAAATGTGCATATACACATGTTCACACACTACCCTGTGGTAAATATGGTTAGATCATTTGTGAGGAGCTGCAGAGTAGATGTGAGTCTTAAATTAGTTTCGGTAAGCCTGCCTGCTGACCTCAGTGCTCCTGGTTCCAGAGAAAATGCACACAAACGCAGTTCTTTGAAATCCTCCCCCACACTTGTGTTTTCACACTTAATGACAAAAATCATAAACCACATTTCCCCTGAAGCCAGCATGAAGACTGGAATGGGTTGACCTTTGTAAAAACTGATTCTGGGAGACAGGAAATAAAGAGCTTTTGTAAACAACTAGCGAGCTAGAGTGGTCAAACATCTTCCCTGTTGCTTGATCTTGCCTGATATACTGATACCGCTGGCCTTTGATGCTGGTAAAGGGTCATTTAGGGGAACCACAGCATTTCTGGGTCACTGAAACTAGAAGTGACTCACCTAAACAGAAAAATGTACACGAACTCATGGATTTGAGGAAACATAATTTGATCCAACTGACAAAAGAAAGGGTAGAATTCCATCATATTCTCCTCTTTAAAAACTATACATATTTTTATTGCTTTATTAGCTCATGGTTTCTGTGTTGATCTGATTCCGAGATACCCAACTTTACTTTTTAAATTTCAACACGTGCCATATCTATTGTCATCTAATTGCATTGTGTTTTGGCGGTTACCTACTAATCCCCAGCCCGGTGAATTACTGCCCGACAGGGAATGTGCCAGAGTCAGCAGGATGGCATCTTTGACTGTGGCGAGGAGCCAGAGCTCTTAAGCCTGCAGCACCTCTTCATATTGTTCTGTCTGCCACACAACAAAACAGGGGCCTCCACTGCAAAATACAGCCAAGAGCAGTACTGAGCTGCAAACAGACGGGTCAGGTCAGGGGGCTGTTGGTGTGCATGTCGATCAGTCACAAAAAATTTCCTTACTTGCACTCGGGATTTGGATTTGTCTGTGTTGCGATATATCTGGAATAATGTCCAGCAACAAGGAGGCCAGACCATTTCATACCATGATGACGGCTGCCCCAAAGGTGAGTTTGTGTGTGTTGGACATTTCATTTCATTGTGTTAAAGTGATTTGGTAAAAGACTTTTCATACTTTTCAAATGTGATGGCTACAGCACATACAGGATGATAGTACGAGGTCCGGACAGGACCAAGAGGAGAACCAGATCCTGACTGCTTGGCAAAACATGGTAAGTACATGAGGAAAGAAAGTTCTTATAACTGTTTCCCTTAAAACTTTTAGTCAGTTTCAGAATTAAATGAATTTAAAAAAGAATTGTATGGTGCAACAATATCCTGTGTTGTATGTAGGAAATGCACATGCTGAATCATGGTGAGTCAAACACTGTAATTCACAAACGGCTGTGCAGCTGAAATGCTATCTGTTTTGTCACATCTTAATTATTTTTGTGATATACATTAAGGGTTGCTCTTTTGTCTCATGCGGATATCAGGAAACACGAGTAACTTATTTGTGCTGATTCTAAGTGCTTATTTGTTTTTGTTATTGTTTATTTCCCCTAACTCCTCTGTACTGCAGTCACGTTTGAAGCCATGTTTGTTTTTGATCTTGGGGAGGATGTGGGGTTTACAAATGTTATTTGTTTAATTGTGGAACTGATATGGCTGGAAGGCAAGGAATAGACTCTCTAAATGTTTATGCTGATAGGGGACTAATGTATATGTACTACTATAGCCTACAACCTACTACTAGGCTGTAGGCTAACAGTAGTACATAATATTATGAGTGATGGTGACAGATGTCAGTCTGGTCTGGTCAATATGGCAAAATTTTAGTATTATTTTGTTTCCACAAACAGCTGACAGTTGTTTTTGCCTCGTGCAGTCCTCAGCTCTGCAGCAACATAGTCTGTGTGAACACTCGAGAGCTCCAGGCCAAGCTCAATCTTTCCTGTCCAAGCAGAGGCAGTCCACTCAGGCAAGGAGGGCCCTCTCCCCCCGGCTGCAGCCCAGGTAGGAGCCTCCATCCACAGGGAGAAATGAAGTTGTGCAACCCACTCATGGGCAGGATGGAAAGTGAAATTGTGGAAGAAAGTCTATTTTTTTGTGTTTATGTTTTATTCACTGAGGTCTTCACTGTCTGTGCTCTATCTGGTTTGCTGCTATTACCACCTGCTGGTCAATGTTGGTACTGGAATGATATACAGCTGATATATAACTAAATGTGTGCTACTCACCATATTCTCTGCTCCATTCTTCACTGTATAATATCTACATCTTCATTTTATTATTTAAATTATTTTGAAAATGTACAATGCATATGCAATGTTAATGCATTAGAAATTATTCTATTTACAGGGATATTTGACTAATAAAGTAATAAAGAAAATAAAGTAGCAAAGAAAACGGTCACCCATTTGTCTTAATTTAGCACCATTTTCTGTCAGACAGAAAAGACTTAGTAGTAACAGGCAATATATGTTGTACAAATATAATGCACAGATAACTGAAAAAAGAGAAGTACATTTTTCTTTAAACACACACCTCTTTTCTTGGCGGCCAATCCAACCCCTTGTCTCCAGTCTCTGTGCTAAGCTAGGCTAAACATATAATGAAACTCATTTAGCCTAGTGTAGCACAAACATGAAAGATGAAAAAGATATCTTTCTTCTCATTCACTCAATACGTCAGAGCACACCTTCAAAGTTACTAATACTGCCTTCAAATAGACCCAAACTTTCCTCCCAAATCCAAGAAATTAGGTACTGTTCACACTTGAATTTCATTTCACTTTGAACATCATCACTGAGGTCAGACAAGGTTCATTTACATACACATGGGTTTTTTTGGTGAACTCTGGGGAGTACCAATCAAACTGGTGTTATTTTTTTTTAATTTTAAGATTGGTGTTTTTTCAGTTTTTGTAAATACGGGGATTTATTGCTTTCTTTAACAACATGTGACAGTACCTCCCTAACAATCTTTTAATTCTTAAAAACTGATCACTCTTTTGCTCCATAAGTGCTGCAGATTCATAGCAAAAGCGGAGCCACAGTTCCATATCTATGACTAATTTCACTAGTGAAAACAAGCACTGAATCAAGCATTATGGTTTCATATAGACAGAAGTTCAAGTGAAGATTGCAACCTATTGTCCACCTAAGATCCAGTGAGCTCTGATCCCATGCTCACACTGCGAAAACGCTGAGGTTCATTGTAAGAAGGTACGGTGAGGAAGGACATTTTGCTTCCACCAAAGGGAGGTTTGAGAATGGCAGGTACAGCTCTGTTTTGGTTGATAGCTGGCTGGGAACTGCAGTGCTCCAGAGTGGAGTGGGCAGCCGGGTGAAGCAGGAAAGCAGAGGGGTGACGGGAGGTGATGGCAGAGGCTGGTTGTGTAGATGTCTCTCTTGAGGACTGGGGAGGGGGAGGAAGGAGCGCCACACCTTGAGTCTCCTCTCTTGCACTCTCAGTATTCCATCTGTCCTCCCTCATTTGCCACTCTACGTCACTCTTTCTCTCCAGTCCACTCACTTCCTTCTGGTCACTGACAGCACCCCCTTGCCTCTCCTGCTCCACTCCAAACTGAATCTCCAGCAGAGGCGTTCTGGTGCTCTTATCCTCCCTGAAACTGCACACAGTGCTCTGGGTTTCCTGCCCGAGCCCCGATGGCAGAGACGCACCTTTGCCTATTTTACAACTTTCATTGTCTTCATCATCGCTGGTGCATTGGTCAATGCTGGGGGAGTGGCGTAGTCTCTGGAGTTGTGCTGAGGTGCGGCGAAGAGCCCCTCCCATGAAGCCAGTGGGGGAGGGGGCCGCATTGAGCAGGCGGTTGAAGAGGGCCATGTTGGGGTGACGACTGCCTGACTCCTCCAGGTTCTCAGCGATGTCCTCCAGAGGCTGGAAGTGCATCTCCTCTTTAGGGATCCTGTTAAGAAATGTTGTCGCAATTTACAATGAATTGTTCTCTGCCGTGGCACTATGACATACAACTGTGTTTGAAATCTCTTTACTTCTTGAATTAAGACAGAATACTTTCAATCTCATTGCCCAGATTTTCCCTAACACCGTGGGGAATCAAACTGAAAGTGGTACAGTCACAAGTTGAACACAAATACAATGAAAAGGTAAAACCCAGACACTCACGCCATGTCAAAAGTGGACCCCTGGAAGGAGGGCTTGCGGAGGACAAAAAGAGTGGCTGCAGTGTAGGGGGGTCTGGGGTTGGAGTCGTTCCAGTATCGATCTCTCTCCATCATCGGCAGGTCTCCATACATCTCGTCCACCGCCATCATGGATACCTGCCGAGCAAAATGCAGAAGGGGACACACACACAGATAAAGTATACACCGTAAAGGGCTTGACTGAAAGATTACATTTGTGTTGCACTTAAATAAAACCATGATGGTTAAGTCAATATGGGAAAAAAGCTGAGCCACATCTAGTAATATAGCCTCCAACGTCAGATAAGTCTTAAGTCTGTGTCTGATTACCCATTCAAAAGAAGCTACTGAGAAAGACAGAATGCTTTAAAGGTGTGACAAAGTAAAACATAACATTGAGAAACCTGGAAATTTCTGTCTATCAGCCAGTTGGTCTCAAAGTCATCATCATCTTCTCCAAAAGGATTGATCAGCTGCTCTGCAACCTTCAGGACAACATAACAAGCTGACTCCATGAATCATTCATATTGTTTTATCTTCATATTGTGTTCAGGTATCAAGGCACATGATATGTGACCCTTTTTCTGACCTTGAGCCACCCAGCATAAAAGAAGAATTGTAGCAGGGTGAAGATGGGCACGTAGAGGTCGAGGTCATGACCCGGATAGCCTTGAGTGGGGTCTAGGAACTGGCGACCAATGAGACAGACCAGGAAGAAACTGTAAACTGCCAAAGTCACCACCTGGTGGAAGGATGGAGGTTATTAGCCTGTCACACTTTTCATTAAGTTCTTCATTCTGAAATTACTATTTTGCACCCAGATTTATTTATTCCACAAAATTAAACAAAATTGAATTTGTAATAAAATTGTATCACAGTATTTTGTGCCTACAGCAAGCTGACATTCAAGTCCTCTTGATCTAAATGAGATTGGATCTCTCTTTCATGATGACGACAATCAAGCACTGAATTTTAAAAAGTTTCATATTTTTATGATACTTGGAGTTACTTTGTTGAGATAAATTCCACTGTCTAACTTACAACACTTAAAAATAGCCAGTAGCACTCAAGCAATACATTTTTCTTATATTTTGTCTTGCCACACACAGTGCATTTAAGAACATAAATAAGAGCTGTGAGAGCTTTCATTTAGGCCTGCCAGTATCAGGGTCGAGATATTGTACGTGCTCGCTCTTTAATGGGACGATTAAATGAAACAGTCACTAATGACATTAGTTACGCCTGTGCTGTTTCTCCTGGTCGGACAGGTCAAAAGCCTGCTGTGAAAAAAGACTCGGAAAGTGAAAGTCAGCTTAATAGAGTCGATCTGTTGGACATGAACACAGAAGGATGACAGTGAGCCAACACATACTAGGACCTCTAAACTTCAGCAGCTACATGGAATTCGGCCATCATTAATGTCTGTCTCTAAGCTTAAAATTCTGACGCCTCTACTGCTCACAACAGAAGGATGGTGATTATTGTTATTGTTATTGTTATTGTTATTATTTGTCATTTCAGCTGGAAAAAATACAGTTAAAATCAAATAAAATAACACTTCTTCAATAACAAAATGTTAGACAATACCTCATATAACATTTTCAGTGCACTGGTGCATAACAAACAGATTTCAGTATGATAAAATTAAGTGCATATAGCTGTGTAAAAACCAGAAAAACCTTCCCGCAGCAGAGCTCTTACCTGAGTGTAGACTAGGGGAACGCTGATCATGTCATAATGAAACAGCATGCTGCACTTCCCTCTGAATGCATTCAGCTCCTGTTCACATGCAAACAGAGAGACATGCGGAGGCCAGTGTACAGCATTTATAGTGACTCTTCTGACTTTACATCTCTGTGAATATATACCTCCAACTGAAGCCTTGTCAAAACACAACTGTAGCTACAGATCAGCAGTGTATAATGTCGCACCTCCAGCAGTAGTTTGAGTGTGTGATCGTCTTTGATCCTGCCCTCACAGCGGGCCACAGCTGCCAGGTTGGTGAACCAAACACAGGGGATCCAGTATTTGTTATAAGGAGAGTGGAGACCCTCGAACTTCTTCCGTTCCTCTCTTGACATGAATCCTGTGTAGAGGAGACCAAAGCAACACTTGTCAGATTCTTTTATTCCTAAGGTAAAATGAGAAATGCAGGATGAGGGATCAACTCAGCCTGAACTTTTCTTTGAGTCTGCCTTGCCATGTTGCCATTAGTCCTTATATAGTGTGAATGAGAACTAATCAAGAAGAGACATTACTGTATATATGCCACTCTAGCGGTTATAAAAGAGAAATTGAAAGTACGCTATTTCTCACAATTGCTTACAACTCTTAAAAACATTGTCATGATCTAAATCAAAGTTGCGATATATCTTATTTAGAAAAGAGTGAGGGGGTTGCTACACCAGCATCTCATGACCTTGTGACAGACATATGATTAACTTTGTTTTATCACCAGTGAATTTCAGGATGTGCCTGTCCTTGCGATTTCCCCTGCTGTAGAGAATGTACAGGAAAGAAAACAACACACACACTCATGATGTGACTTAGTGACTGATCGCATCACTTCATCTACAACACCTACTGTCACTTTGAAGAACAGCATGATAAAAGTTAATGCAACATATAAAACTGTATAAAACTGCTGTAACTGTAACTGTAAATGGTAAATATTGTATTGCATATTTGAATGTTGTACAGCAAAGTGTAATTTTTACTATTTCTTTTCAAGTTTTATTCATTGAGGACTTCTTCAGATAACTGTATGAGATCATACCTAACTCGGAATCACAGCCTGTCCTTGTGTCTACTCACCAGCCTCCACCACATGGTCCATGGTGGGGAAACGTTTGAATACGGCAGTGCTGACGGAGCGGAGGATGAGCAGGGCTGACAGACTGGCGTAGCGCATCATGGTTCGTCTCAGCAGGCGGCCTCGCTCATCGCTCCCCTGGAGGCCCCCCGACAGGACGCACATGAGCCTGTCAGGCAGTGGGATGCTGGTGTACTGGCTCCACCACCGGTTCACCACCAGGGTCACATAGAAACCTGCAAACAGCAGGGGGGGTGGGGGGGGCACATGGGTGACTTCCTTGTCATAGCTCTATGCAGTCCTTTCACTTCCCACAGTGGAGTACAGGAAACAGCAAGTCAGCTCCACTGTAACTTTAGGGGTCCCCAGCAAAATAAAAATAGTTTTTACTGTTACATAATTTCTGCTATGGAGCCCAACTGATCCGAGAGTCAGATAATCTTCAATATGAATATACTCAATATGAGAGGTTTAGGAAGCATTTTAGCTGATTCATATGCATGAAGGAAAAAGGAAAAGAAAGAGTGAAAAAATATCAAATGAATAAACACAGTACAAAGTGCAGAAAATAGTCTTTATGAATGTGAAAATTGGTATCACATCTCTTTTGAAGGATCTTTGCCTGGTGTATTTTAATTGAAATGTTATGATCTCTCAAACATCAGTTCTGGCATGAATGCTATCCACAATTAGTTAAGAACAACATTTTTAAAGTGAGATAATCAATTAATTATTCTCATTATTGAATCAGAATGTCACCATTCCCTCCATTACCTACAGCAGATTTGAATACTCTTTCTTCCAGTCAAATAATGCCCATGCATATTTACCCTGCTATAAATCTTTCAGAGATTTAGACCTTAGAATCTTACATGGAATTTTGTAAGAAGCTGTCCTATAGATGCAAACATCACACTAAACAAAGGCCTAGGACAAACTGCAGCTCAAATTCTGCCTTCTGTTTTGTTATCCAGAGGATGATGAGAACAACATTAAAGCTTACCCAGTACAAAGGACATAGGGATAAGACTGGCATAGTGGTTGCAGTAAATCGCCAGTTTTTCAAAATACCTCTTCTGGTCATCATACAGGAAGAATCTAAAAGGATCCAATCATACACAGTCATTTGTGAATCCAACTGGCAGATGAATGTGTCAGCAGTCAGGTTTCCTGAAGCTGTCCTTTATGTCCTACCTGTACGTGATGCTGATGGCGGAATACATAGCAAAGAAAGCCAGGAACTCCTTGTATAGCACCTTGTAGATGCTACCTTTCCAGGCCAGAAGCAGTTTGGAGAAGCCACAGAAACGGGCATTTGCAACTCTTGCTGTGTAGGTGACAGTCATTGGTAACAGCCAGATTAAAGGTCCTCAATAAGACAGCTGCATGAAAGAAGTGTAACAGTTAGTTACACCTTAACTACAGTCAACTAAACTTTATTCAATGTACAGATAAAGCACATTCCCCATCGCCTGTATCTAATCAAACTACATGAAAAGACTTTTAAGTTATTCCGAATGTATTTTGTCTGGTAAGAGTATCTCCTTACCTTTTGTAGTGTTTTTTCCTGATGATCGCGCCAATTGCTCAGCGCATCTCTGTGCGTAATTGGCACCGCTGGACAACTGAGCACTATAGTCTTCTCTGTGCTTGCCAGCGGTGTTTCTTCAAAGCGCACATAACTCTGACATCCCCTGGCGTCAGCTCGGTTAAGTCGAGGCTGCATGGCAGTAATCCTCGGAGCCTCCGCGCTGCGTCCAGTGGTCAGCTCGCCCCGGGGTAAATCCCCAAAACGAAGAGGAGGAGCTCGTTAGCGCGGCCCCCGACCGGGAGAGCGCGGCTCGCTGATGGACCACAAGCGACAGGCCGCAGCGCCGGGGCACAAGGAGCGCACAGGACCGTACAGTACAGCAGGGAATTATGAAACGCCAGCAAGTGGAGCATGGCAAACCTTCGTGTTAAGTGATATGAAAACAACAACCAGTTTTCCCTCCTTACAAGTCTATAATTGTACTTGTTGCAGCTTTAATGACAAACACGTATTTCTGCAATACAAGAAAGAAAAATATTCTGCGTCATTTGGTCTCATTCAGTCTTTCAAATTTCAGCTTTTTCTTAGAGAAAGAAAGTGGGTGTGGTAATCACACTTTCTCCCTCTTCCCCACCAGGACATTTTATTTTTATATTGTTTTAAGACCAAATGACTTGGTGGGTGTGTTCCACAAAAAGCTGCGTCTGGTAGTCATGTGGTGGAAAGTAAAGCAGTAGGCTAACCTATGCTGTGCATGAGTGCAATTTGGCGGTATTTATATTTTAATTTGAGGTTACTTTACTAATACTTACTAGTACTACTAACTTTCACTTAAGTGGGATTTTGAATGCAGGACTTGTTTGGGAGCACATTTAATGGATATATTGGTACTTTTAATTGAGAATACTTTCACCATTGTGCACACAAGGCCTTTATCGCTTTTAGAAAATATTTGGTGTTGTTTAGCTTTGCCACAGCACATCTTTCCCTCTTGTATATTTCATTTTATGAAGTCAGTGCCTTCATTGGTTCCTCCTGAACTGTGGTTAACTGAGGCTTCAATCTCTGTGCATGCCCTTATGAGAAATTGGTTTGTCTACTTCAAATAACAGACATGATAAGTATGCAAACCAACAGAATGACAAAAAAGCATTCATTTGAGGCAAGTTTGTTTTAATTCACACTTGCAATATAATTTAAAGAAAACCTTAGGAAAACAGATTTTTATTAAATCAAACGCATCCAGTGACACAAAAGGGGAAATTTTTTTTCTTGAACATTAACCTGCCACCTGTATCTTTTAAATTGGAAAACAATGAAGCATCAGGCAAGCCAATCTAAGTCCAGTATTCATTCATTAGGGCAAAGAAGCTCCATTCATTTCATCAACAGTTGATTAAGCAACATTCACTATGTTTTAATTAACAATGTGCTAAATAAGGCTACTAATATATTTCAATTGTGTTCCCATTTAGTTCTCAGTAAAGAGGATGGACACAATATGTTCGACAGAGGAGAGTGGTTGATGAGTTTTGCGAGCATAGTATGGGAAACCGGAGCTGAGAATTTGTCTGCATAAAGTCTTTCAGCCACTGGAACATCAAGTCTCATCTCACATTTTGTCTTTGAATCTCGTAAAAGTAGTACCGTCTCCACCAGCATACCACCTGAGGCAACTGCACTGGCCTAAAATATTTAACAGAGGCCATTAAGACTGGGCAGTTCAAACAATAAGAGCAATATATGGATATAAAGCTCCCAATATGACTTGATTCAAAATCTCAGTGACAATAGGTTACTGCATGGTGAGGTCTAATGACAGGACAAATGGTAGAAGACACACTACTGCTCTGTTTTTTTTGTTTTTTGCAGTAACAAGGATAGTCTTGGTCTGGAACAAAAATGACTAAAGACCCCAGATAGCCCGTATTGGGCTTTGGATGTTTTGTTTGGTTTGTTTTTTGAAAGGTATCCCTCTTTTTTGACACCCTGATTCTGTAGAGATTTTGATGTAAATTCCTGACATAAGAGATGAATTTGCGTGAAAAGTCAAACCGGAGAACAGACACCAAACCACACAGAATAACAAGGCATAAACATTAACCATCTGAAAGCCGATTTATCCTGGAATACACAGCACCCGTCAATGGAAACACTTTGTCTTCACAACTGAGGTTGGACACTGCGCAGGACAAAGGGAGTAGAAGAGGAGGAAGAAGAAGAGGTTTTTGCAGAGAAAAAGTTAAATGCTTCAAGTACGAATAGTACAAGACCCACACGGAGGAAAGGAAGGAAAGAGAAGTTGACCAGAGAGTAAAGCAGCACAAATATGCACTGCATTCTGTCTGTAACAGTAAAGAAAGCTATGTATGTGTGTGTTTGTGTGTTTATGATATCATCAGCTCCCCTTCGATGTGGCGTGTGTCTTGCTTGTAGCAGTGTTCTGCTTTGGATGGCAGGCTGAGGACTGAGTGGACCAACTTGAGGCTGTTACTGCGGTGTTTGAGGCTGGCTGGGGGGAGCTCCGAGGAGGTGAGTTCAGACTGTATAAGTGTGGTCTGTAAGAGGGAGAGGGGAGCTACTGCAGGGAGGGGAGATCACTTATTTGGGGGTTTGTACGGTTCCAGAAGTTGCTTAGAGAACGTGTTGACCTTGTCAGCACCTCGAACTTCATGTGGCAGCAACGGTAGCTTAACTATGTGGAAATCTTCATAAAGGTCCTCCATCTGTAGGGAGAAAACAGACTATTAAAGAGGACGATACACACAGTGCAGCTGGATCGTCATCACCCAAAAACAAACAACACTGTCATGTACCTGGTCTAAATACTTGGACTGGATTTTATGGCGGGCTTCACACATTTTACACGGCCTCTCTGAGTCAGGGAAAACAAGCTGGTTGACGATGATGTTGTGTGTGTCAATGCGGCACTTGGCCAGCTCCTGGATCAGCCGCTCCGTCTCATACAGTGACAGGAACTCAGCAATGCACACACAGATGAAGGTGGTCTGTTCCTGATGAATACAACAAAAAGTAGGGAAGGGAAAAGAGTTGCAGCACATGTACACAAAGCTGTTAATAACGTGTTGAATTACCAACAGAATATCTGTGTAAAACATTGCAACATACAGTGCAAAGGTGTAACATCAGAAGACATGATGCAATAGGAGACGGGCTGCCTGAATAACTTTGAAAGCCATCTACACAAACAGACTAGATATTACTGTAGAAACTGCTGAGTTGCTGAGTTTTGCTGAAGTACGTAAGTGACAACAGGGCCCACTCAAGACCTTGTAGAAGAACATGTGCATTTGAAAAATCTGTATTACACAAAGCAAAGGCTCAAACAACATGAAAGCAACAGCACACTTCTTATGTTATTCATGCAGCAACAGCAGGTTCCGGAGTGACTTACCGGGTCTTTGAACTGCTCACTGACGGAGCGGATGACTGGCAGGGTCTCCTCAAGTTTAGAGGCCAGCTGATCTGCATTCATGTCACCCAGACCAAGCATGTTACACATCTACAGGAAGAGAGAAGAAAAAAAAGAATACGTCTACAGGTTATATCTACAAGGAGCAATAGAAACTATCCAGACTGGAAACTTTCCACACACCACAGAACATCATCAGTATCCATCTACTGAGAGTCTGCCAGTGATGTCGGTAATGTGTCCAAAGCCCAAAAGGATACTAAAAGACAAAAGCCACCCCAGCCACAGCCTGTTCACCTGCTGCAAAGCAGCTTCTTCATCATTCACGGTATAAAGTAGTTTATTTTTCTGACTTATTACTTATTCATCCATTTATATAACTTTTTGCTGTTTGAAAAGAGACTACAATTTGCATTTCATTGTACAACTCCTGTGTTGAAAAATGAAAAATAAAAGAACCCCGTATTTTAAATCATAGCTAATGTCTAATGTATAAAATGTCAAACCAACTAAAAAATAAAAAATTAAAACTCAAGTGTAGCTTTGTGGAGCTTTTATTGATATCTAAACTCACTACTGGTAAATGATCACAGTCACAGTCACACCCTCTTCACCTGCGAGATGAAAGGGCTGATCTGGTTCTTAATCTGCATGAGGCGGCCCAGACCACGTTCCACAATGGTGGGAAAGTTGAGCAGCCGCAGTGTGTGACCGGTAGGGGCAGTGTCAAACACCACCACTGAGAAGTTCATTCCTTTCACTAACCTGAGGTACAGTTAGAGAGGAGCACTGAGTTAGTAGAACAATGGCAAATAACATTTTTCTTAACTAGTTCAGTCATGCTACCGAGAAAGGTAAACTCAGTTCTGGAACAGCATTGTTTTGTGATCTGGCTTTCCAGAGACCATGCTATCTTACCTCATGACCTCTGCATAGCTCATGGCCTCGTCGATGCCAGGGAAAGCACTCATGGCCTCCTGCATCATCTTCTTACCCATGCTGAGCATGTTGTCCTCCTCGAAGAACTCATCAGGCAGCTCTGCCACACCCAGGCTCGGGTCAATCTCCTGCACTCACACAAACACAAGTAATCAGCACATTATAACTGGGTACATGCAAATTATTTTAATGCCTCCAGCAACTTATTTTGGTAAAAAAAAAAAAAAAAAGAAAAAAAAAAGAAAAGAAAAAAAGTATGGTTTGTGCTGGAGACTCAAATGTGGAACACTCATGACACTGAAGAGGTGGTGACCTCATTCTCTAAATTTTTACTGAATAAATCTCTTTGTCTAAGATATATGTAACATTAACACATTCAAATCTTTAAAGACAACTACATCTTAGTCATGTATTTTGTTGAGCTATGTACCTCACTAATGTTTCCAACTATGTTCATAAAGTCTGTGAATGTGACGAAAAATAACACGAAGAAAACGTTAAAACACTGCCTTTTCCATGAACGTTTCTTTCAAAATGTAACAAATGATTTCTTTAATTTGGATGTATCCCTTTTATCATCTCTACTGTTTGAGTCCCTGGCATTTTACTTGATTACATTAGATGCCAAAAATTAAATGTAATACATTAAAGGTTTCTCATATTTTAATGTATTTAAACATCTGACAGGTGACTGGCTATAGATGTTTGTTCGCTCACTGGCATGTCTTTCTGAGACAATTAAATTGAACAGAAACACTAACGTTATCCGTCAGACCAGTGTTTAGTGTTTCAGTGACAAGTCAAAATTTCTGCTGCCATGTAAACAGGTTAAGAAATTGACCTTTTACTTCAGTGATTGCCTTTAACATCTCCTTGTGTATCAGTGCTCACAGTTTTCTTAATGCAGTGTGACTTACCATTGCAAAGAGGTTATCATAGCCCTTAACCTTAGTAGGGACCTTTGAGAACTTCTGGTCAAAAGCATCAGAGATATTATGAGCAGGATCAGTGGAGATGATGAGGACGCTCTCCCTGACAGCAGCGAGCTGGACAGCCAAACTACAGCTAGACAAATGACACAGATGCGGGTAACAACCTCATGTCAACAACCTTCTTCCTCGAAGAACTGATAAAGAATTATTTATATCGCTATGTTGTGCTGCAGTGAGCAAGCTAAGTGAAATATTTAATGAACTTATTTGGTTCTGGTTGCATGCAATGAATGCATTCAGTGGCGGCTGGTGCTGAAATTGATTGGGTGGGCTAACAAATAAATTAGAGCCATAGAATTGCAAGTTAAAGTAAAGTAACATTCTCATTCTCTCTCCTCAATATATATATATTGTTAATATATTTATATACTATATATATACTATATTGCGCCCTATTGTGTATACCTGGCAGCTAACGCTAGCTTCATCTCTGGGCATTTGTCCTGTAGCTTAGTTCCAAAATAATAAAGTTACCTTTTGAATACACACCAGACATGAGATTCAAGTGTTAAATGGAGAAAACAAGCGACAAGAAGCGTGTTGTCGGTTTGATCCTGCAGAGTGATCGTCAAACCACTTGAGTCCGTAAGTCATAGTTATGTGACATGTGTCAGCTGGCTAACGTTAGCTAGTGACAGTGCTTGACAGCATTCAACTAGCCAGGCAAATTAAGAAATGGCTCGAGCCTGACTGATTTAAAATGTATGGTAAAGCTTTCTCAAGTCTTGCGCGTCTTAAGCCAACAAGCTAACGCTCATCGGATTGGTGTTCCGGAAAAAACACATCTTTAACGTTAACTGAGAATAACCCACGTCAACTTATGCCTGGTGGCTAATCTAAGATAGCTACGTTAGCTAGCGACGTAGGCTAACTCCTACTCATTTGAAGGAAGCTAATATGCATTTCCCATCAACTTACCTACATGTCGTTTTACCGACACCACCTTTTCCACCCACAAATATCCATTTTAAAGACTTCTGCTCGATTATATTCTTCAGTGTCGGTTCTAAAGGCTCCACATCAGGCGCATCTTCAAATTCGTCTTCCAATGAAGCTGCCATCTTGTCTGTGTACAATGTAACGTACAGCTCAGGTGGGATGTACCGACAGTGCTGCCTTCACTGCTCTCCGGACAAAGTCGAACTTACCTTTCTGTATAATCGTGTGAAACTGAAGTCCTGGTAAAATATCCAAGCAACAGAAGTCTAAAGTGATGTTATGGTAGTTGTGGGAGTAATATATTTGGAATAAGCAATTTATAAGTAATTTTAAGCCACCCCCCAGAGGACTCAGACACTACCAATAAGGGTGGAGTCAGAATGGACAGTGAAGTAAAAGATTTTAAAGCTGGATGGGTCCAATGAGGCTTTTTTATTGTTACAAACCTCAACCTGTGGCTTTATTCCTATCACATGACAAAGGTAGAGACGTAGACTTTTAAATTGAATGGACATCACAGATGTTACAGAAACTGTACTTTTTTTTTTTCTTTTTTTTTTTTTTTGCAATGTAATATCTTTATTTACTTGAATGATAATAATTACAGGTACAACACAAAGATTTTCATTTTTAGGTTGCCACTGTGATGGACAAAGACAACCTTGTGATCAAAGCATTGCAATTTTGAATCCCCAGACCATCACAGAAGAGAGAACATGTACAAGCAACATATACAGTACTTTATGACTTGCAGGGGCACCTGAGCTTGCAGCTTTCTTTCATGAAGCAACAATAGAGGATAGTGATTGACCTGACAGCTCCCTGAGTGATACTCAGAGTGACTTGGAAAAGAGCACTTTTGTTGAAAAATGTCCACAAAAAAATAATTGAACATTTTATCAGGCGAAAATATTTTTATTTAATTTAGCTTAAAGCCTGCGACATTTAAAGTACATGCTATTTTTTACTGAATGTTTCAAGGTAGCTGCAATTAGGTTTGTAAAATCAGTCAACATAATTTTGATTTCATCAGTAACGTCAACTCACCGACAGTATGAAATAGAAACCATCAGGAGGATTGAAAATCTCTACAGTCATTTACACGAACATGCACATGCTGTGACCACAGGATAAGGCACTTGCCTCCATAAACATCTTTTTATGACTTCACCCGCACTCATCTCAGTGCTGCCATCAGACCTGTCAGCTTTAATCCCTCTAGACTCATTTAACCGTTCTCTGATATCCAAGCAGTGCCAAGCCAGAATCTTTATGTGAGTTGTCTGAGCTCGTACACACTCCATCCCACCAGGAAAGGAGCAACTTTGCGCTCCATCTGATCTTTCACAATCAGTCTGACGCAACCAACGCGGCCAGAACGCAGGACCCAGATCCACCCACTGGTAGCTTAATCCACAAGTGGCCGAGCGCACTAACCAGTGTCTGACTGAACTGGCAACATGTGAGGGAAGAGCACTGAGGTCAAGATCTGCAGCTTCCTTCTCCAGCTTCTGCCTTTGGTTTGCTGCAGCCTCTCTCAGCTCTGGAGAGGCACTCAGGTTAAACCTCTCTCTGGCAGTGGTGTTGCTGGGCAATTTGGCAGAGAGTGTGTCACCATGCAACAAAGGTTTACCATCACTGTGACCTTCAGATGGCCTTTCTATGGACATCCAAAACAAGTCAAAACAGGATCCCAGAAGACGCCGGAGGCGAGAAGGTCGACGATGTCTGGGTTTGGGCAGGTAGTGGTAGTCTTCAGTATTTGTCAGCAGGGTGTATGGTTGGAGTGGCTGTGAGTAGGATGGTAGACTGGCTCTCAGCTGAAGAAATGTTGGATCCTGGTCCGTGTCATCCTCTTCTCCAACAACCGTTACATTTGGAGGCTTATTCTGGGTTGAAATGTGAGAGGTAAATGCTGAAGATCCATACTGAAGAACCAACACAGAAATCCAGACTCCACAGCTGAACAGTCCAGGCATGGTCTCAGGTGTGGATGGTAGAACAGAAGTATGAGAATTTTTCCCTCGTCTTCCTTTTCACTCGTCGAGTTATGGGTTCTCCTCTGGGTGCTTCAGGGACTCAGTGTACCCAACAGCAGACATCCTTGAGCTCTTAATCAATAACATACTGAAATTAACACCTTATCACACAAACAGCAGGCTTATTATTGAGTATAGCACACCTGAGCTCCCACTTCTTATTCAAGGCTCTGATGTTTTGACTAACTTCATTGCAGATATACAGAACAAACCTGAGAAGTCGTATTTTGCTCTCGTGTGTTGATTATCAGAATAACTGGAATTTTAACAGATTCCTGTGTGCTAGCCAAGAGAAGACACGCACTGAGCTGTCATCAAGGAGGGACTTGTATAAGATGAAAAACTAGTCCTACATATTTCCCAGCAAGCACAAAATCAAGAAAAAAAGTTTCATTTGACCTTGTTTTGATGGAGCCATGTCAGCCATCTGAGACACAAGATCTGCAAAAATAAGTCACAAAAAGACCTCACTTAGATCAGTTAGAAAACAAGCTTCAGGGTAAATTCCCATCAAAGTAGCTTAGATGATGACCCAGCGGAACGGATTTAAAAAGCAGACAGATGCAACATGTTTGCACGACAAGGCAGCTTTTATTCAGATCTACACAACATCAAGTGTCTGTGTCAAAGGAACACAGTGTAATATCAAATATATTTTTAACATTAAACAGAACTGTAAACACTTGTTCTAATTTAATCTTTAGTTGATATCAACATTATAATAATGCATTTCATAAATACAGTCACATTATGTTGCTTACAATTACATAAAGATAACAAACAGCAGAATTAACTGTGAAACACTGCATTTATGCAATGAGTTGATTTGACAGCAGTTCTGTAGTGTCAGGTGTGTGTGTGTGTGTGTGTGTGTGTGTGTGTGTGTGTGTGTGTGTGTGTGGGTTCAACACCTGACTGGGCACAACATGTGAGAGATTGCAGGTATATTTAAATGTGACGGAATGTGTGCATTGGCTGTTACATCCACTCGCTTCTTTTGTTTGTCCTCAAACTCAAAGTGAAAAAAGGTGGTCATGTGATGTCTCCTGTTGCCGGGTCGATTGCGGCGGCGGTCTGGATGTGGAGGGTGGCACGCTGAGAACTGCCCCGCTGCTGTGATCTGCTGCCTTTGCCCGATCTTCCAGAAACTTATCAAACTCTGGAAGGCAAAGTTATAGTCAGAGACGTGTGTGAACATGAACACACGGGAAGTGAGCGAGATTTCTAAAACACAGTTTTTACACTGAAATGGCAGCAGAGAGAAGAACACACCTTCACTGGACACTCCTTCACTAACTGACGACTGCTCTTCCTGTATTTCCAAACACAGCATATCATACTTTATTAATAATCCCATTGTTGTTATGTCAAAAGAACACTGTATATAGAGAGGCTTTCTCTTACCATATCACAAGATAACCATTTGTCAACATCGTTCTGCACAGAGTTTCTCACTGGTACCATCTAAGAAAAAAGCAGGGTGAGAGAGCAATAGGGTGGAACAGTGTTTTAGGTATACTTACACAACTAGCAAGTTGTACTTTTTATGTCACAGGAATGTGTACTGTGTTAAATACTCGATGCACGTACCCCTCCTGTGACCTGCAACCTCGTATCCAGGGCTCCAGCAAGGCCCTCCACAGCTCCTGGGTCCTCATACCTGACACTAGAGATAAGGTGTATCATAAAGGTGTGATGTCACGTCGACTTTATTAAACCAAATCTTCATTTTCGCAGCCCAGTATAAACAAATCATTTCCAGCTTTACTTTCAGCTTCAACAGAATATACAGAGACATTGGTTATTAAATATAAAGTACATGTCTTTCTTTTCAACATATCTCTTTGGCATTTTTGTCTTTGACGATCACAGCATCATGTACTGTAGGCCAAAACTAATCTGTAGATATCTTTGTGGCAAAACTTGAAGCTCATCGGTCAGATTGAAATTCATAACTATATTCAGAAATTTTAAATTCAATTATACTCACTTGGAATAATAATTAAATGTATATCACAGATATCTATATTGTTAATTCAGGTACAGCTTGTCCTAGTCATGAGGTACTTTCATCCCATAAAGTCAGTGCAGCACACAAATAAAAACACAGTGTGTGTAGTGAGAGCATCGTGATCATGACATAATGTGTATCTTTCCATCACCAGTTAACACCAGTTGACACCACTCACCTTTTCCTTTGCTCAGCAAGGGAGCTGCCTCTTGTCTGGGCAAACATGTCAAACTCCTCCTCCTCCTCTGCAAGGCACAAGGTTAACACAACTGATATTTAAATAAATAGTAATATGTCATAACAACTGATCACCAAAAAACTTCTTTCATCTTGGTATCTAAATTTCTGTGGTAGACATATTTAATAATAAAACCACAATATACCAAAATGTCATTCGTGATGTGATTATCTGTCTCACTCTCCACATACAACCTGTCACTGCCAAACATATCACAATATATTTCCTCCGTTTCCTAACACAAAAACACCAAATCACAATAGCAACGGATTTGGTATTGCAAAACAGTGCAGATATGACGCAAAAATTATCCAAAGTTTCCGCACTGTGGTTGGATGATTTCCACTGATTGACTGTGGTGCTGACTGCTGGTTGGCTGGTTGCTGTGATGACAGCAGGCTGGCTCAGAGTCGAATGCTCAGGGCTGAGGTCGATGAGGCTCTGGCTTGTGGTAGAGCTCTGCTAGGAAGGGAACATATAATAAAAGAAGATGAAAAACTTTACACCTCACAGTTTCCTGACGTATACGGTACTCAAGATCTTTTTCTACCTGTTGAGTATTTGTCATTTGTGCCTTGTTCAGTCTGTCAAACCTAAAACACAAACACAACACAAAGAATATGAAATCAGCCATGAGTCAGATACAAACTGCGCACGTACATCCAACATTGTCTTATAGCACACCTCTCGTAGCGGATGAAGGCATTGTTGAGGTCATCGTTGACCACAAGAAGCTCCTCTATAAACCCTTCATCCAGCAGCTGGGGGATGAGCTCCACCACTCGAGCCTGCATGTTCTTACACACTGAGTACAGCTGCTGCTTGGACACAGGAGGAGATGGAAATGACATGACACAGACTGCGGGAACATCAGGAGTCACCAAGAGTTATCGAATTATCAGACGTAAATATTCTTTTTATGCCGCCTTATCTACATTCACGTCAATCCCTGGTTTCCTACACATCCCAGAAGTTGTTGACAACAACATAATACCTGAAATTGCTTTGAGCACACGCATGCAGTACAGTACCATTGTACATTCAGCATTAGCAAAACCTGTAGCACATCACACCTGTAGCAGCTCTGTGTCATCTTGCTGGCTCTGTCCAGGTATTAGTTCGTTCAGCATTTCTGACATCACAGTAAGATTTCCCTTCACAAGCGCCAGCTCACGCCGCAGCTTCTGTTCCTGGATAGGAAATACATTTGTTTTTAAATCCACAGCAGTCAAAAGCCTCAACACAATAAAGTTTATTTTACAGTTAGTTTGTTGTTAACTGCTTGGGTTAGTGATGCATTGCTGTTATACAATGTGAAGGCAACACTGGAAGAGAAGTGTTAAGAAGTGTTGAGAATTTTAGTAATATTATGACAAACACAGAAGTTAACAATGTTGTTAGTCATACCTACACGTAATGGCTAAGTGACTAGTGGTTTGGGGAACCATAGGCCTGATTTAAGATGCAGTTAAACTTCATGTTTTGTTTTCCAACACAAATCACAATGGTTGTAATGAGGACTTTTTAACGCTAAAATATCAGTCAGTCCTTAGCTTTCTTCTCTGTAGTCACTGACTAACAGGTGTTATTCCAGGAAGCGGCACCTGTTCTGTTGAGAGGGAGGATGGTACATCACCAGGTTGGACTGGAGGTGAACTATTCTGAGTGGGAACACTGGGAGGTGCTTGTGGTCGTGGCTCATGTGTGGGAGTAGGGACAGTGGTTGCCTCAGGAGTCCCGTTTTCTGGGATGCTCTGCAAAGCAGCAGTGAAATTTGTCAGAGAGGTACAGTATAGATAAAGACATCTACACTTGGATGTTATTTTCACTTTGAAGACAGTCTCACCCTATTGGGAGTGTGGATGGGGGACAGAGCATCCAGGTCTGTCATGGGGAACTCCAGCCCGCGTCTCCTCAGGTCATCATAAACGTACACCACCCCCATCAGCGAAGGAGAGCTGCGAAATGCATCAGCCCACGACTGGTCGGGAGAAAGAACATAGTATGGAAAATACGATGAGAATGTTCAGTCACACAGCACACGGGCCAAAACAAAGACTACATGTGAAAAGAACAAGAAGACAAGAAAGGCCACATGCCTTACTCTATCTAATGTTATCATTCCTGCTAGTCTGCCAATCCACACAACGCAGCAAAGGAACATATGAATGTATTGGGATCACAAAGAACACTAATGATAACACCACATGTCGGTAGCCATAACAGAGTCCAGCTGACGTACACTTTAAAAGCTGTGAGATGTCAACATGCCACTGAATCTCAAACAATACAGGTGAAGACTGCCAAAGCACTTAAAGCTAAATAAGAGTAAAAATAAGAGTAAAGTAAAATTCAGTGCAGCACAAAATGTCAGAGTTTAACTGGCTCCAGGTGCTCAAACATGAATATTTACTAGTTTCCCAGGTTTCTATGTGAAAACAGAATATATCTGAGTTTAGGATTGCTGGTCAGATAAAACCAGCAATCACCTTTGATTTTTAGTAAAATATGATGGTGATTTACTTTCTGTTATCTGACATTTTATGGATATGATTAATCAATTATTAAAGAAAATAAGCATCATCTCCATTAATCAATAATGGAGATGCTCATTTGTCGCAGTCTTAGTGCAGACATATCATTACTACCATAACTGCAGGAGCTTCCACATACCTGTATGAGGCTGAGCACCCTGTCGTGGAGGACAGTGGGGGGATTGTATTTGGGCAAAATGGAACGAACCAAAACGGATTCAACGAACTCCTGCGACGCCACCAGAACATGGAAGCGATGTCCGCAGTTCTTCACACAGGTCTCAAGAACCTGTGTATGAAAAGGTGCAAATGTAATCAAACCTGTGATTCAAGCTGATCCAAAGTAAAGCTTTTTCTCCCATTGCCTCAATGTGGATGCTTATTTAGTCACTTGTGGAAGCAAACACAACAAAAAAGCATCTCCCCTAGGCCACCAGCCAGCCAGGACAAGGGTCATTCTGGCCTTGTGATCACACTCTCACACTCTGCAATCCTCAACTCATGAAAGAATGAACACAATCTTAAATACAACCACACACAGATGATTTACTCACAGTAAGAGCCAGCATGATCTCTCTGAAGTTTTTGTTTCCTACGATCCTCTTCCTAATAGCTCTCACTGAATCTCTGGGCCTGGAAAAAATAAAAACAAATTTGCATCAGATGATCAGTTTGCTTGTTTTTCCATCTTGGCATCTGAGCATGAAAATAAACAATAGTTTAGAAAAAAAGAAGATAAAGAGGGTTTCTGTTGCAGAAGCATTAATGAAGGCAGTTCATTCATGGTTTTATGGCTCATGTGAGCGACTCTTCAGGCAAAGTATAACTGCCTGAAGACCTTCTTAGCTTTCTAACTAGCTAACTAGCTTAGCTATCTAACTACTACAAACATGCTACATTTCAGACCTGCAGTGCCATTCCTCATAGCAGCACAGTGCATGACAAACTGTCAGATTGCTCTCATACATATGTAGTTCATTCAATAAATAGAAAAAGGCCTATATATAGGACAGTGTACTGATTAGTCAGAAAGTTTAAGTGTTAAGGCTTAAAGCTTTGAACAATACGCATCAGATGAAGGCTGTGTGTGTGGTGATCCTACCCCTCTTCTGTCTCATTGATGATGTCACATATCTCCATGTTGAGACCCCAGTCCTCTGACTGCAGAGAGCCGCTGGTCGCTCGCTCTGTCAACAGAAAAAGAGTCAGGTAGAGTTGGACAGTCTTCCTGATATGGGGCTTGTCCAGACGGTCAAATCAGTCCACTCCACCAAACTGACTAAAACAGTGTGTCACAAGCTGATAATTCAAAAATCAAGCAAATATGGGACTGGATAAATGTTGAAATAATCCGGTCTTCTGATGTCTGCAAGATATCAGTTTGATATGGCTTTAATAGCCTATTGACATTACAAGCAAACAAACCACTGATGTGTGATAATAATGGCGCATTTCTTTTGACATGACAGGCTGACAAGATGGCATGAGATGCCTAGACTTTGGAAATCAAAGGTAAATGTCCAATATGCTGATCTGAACACAAATACACTGTTGACAAATAAAGACTCATCTCCTTTACCAAACAAAGCCTCGCCCACTTTAAACCAGTGAGAGGACAAACATCAAATACCAAAATCTCTCCTGTGAAGTAAGTGGAATGTACCAGGTAACAGTTTTATAGCAGCTTGTTGTTTATAGTATCAAGCTGATTGAGAAAATAGGTTTCGGCTCAAACGTGTCTTTCCCTCTAAACTATTTAGCAATCAAAGCCAGCTTTCTTTGCACTCCACCCCTCATAAGTCTCTAAATCTCCTTCATTCCTTTCCAGCAGCACCCCCCACATTTCTCCAAACCCTCTCAACTGCCTTTCTCAATCGCTTTGTTTTTTTTACTCCCTTCTCCTCCTCGCATCCACTCCCTCCCTCCCTCCCCTCTCCTTCCCCAGCTCCCACCACTTCATGTGACTGTCAGCTGCTTCTGTTCTCATTGGCCTCTGAAGTGGATGAAACCTCTCTGACATTTATGTGTGAGAAAGCAAAGGGATGAAATAAGAGGAAGGAAGACATGAGGTGGGTGTGGGACATTTTCTCACTGCTCATGACTGTCCTGATTGCACATTTTTCCAGACATCAGCAGCAGTTCTTGCCTTACAGCAACCTACTGCCATTATGAGGAAATACTGCTGCTGAAAAAGTTTAGTAACATGACATATGGCCGTTACAGAGGATCAGAACGCTTACTCACAAGGTGTGAAACTGCACCTCGAGAAAACACATTAGTGATTGAGGAAGTGACAAGAAACATCCCCTGCCTCCTTAATTCGGTTGTCGCTTAACTTGTAGCCACCAATGACACGGAAGACTGGGGGGAACAAGTCCCGCCTCTGTCACGTCATTGGCCCTTAAGACTTGTTTTTATGCTTCTGTCAAAATTTATTATTGAACATTTTAGGATAAGAAAACAAACACCCAAAGTGTAATTAAGTTATTTCACAAGCCTGGCAGCGAGATTATAAAATGCTGCAACGTGTTACTGACTATTTCACTTAAATGATGTCAAAGTGAAACCAGCGGCGCACCGATCCTGACATAAACAGTTTCAAAATCAGCTGCGACTTACCGATTCTCTGACCGACGGGCGTTGAAAAGGGGTTTCCGAGGAGAAACTCCATTTTCTCCCCGAGTGAAAACATCCTCGAAAATTAAAAGCGTCTTCTTTGAATTTAAGGTATTTTGCCAACCGCTGAGCTATGAACTGCGGTGTTCCTATTTAAACTCACTTTCAGTGCCTGCCGCTGCCTCAAAGGCGCACGAGCTGAGGAGGTCACGTGAAAACACACGCACACACACACACAGCCAGGAAACACATATCACACAGGAACCGCTTGTCTGATCTCACCCACTGTTTGAAAAGGTGCAAAAGTTCACATAAAGACACTTTTCAGTCGCAGGTCTGAGTCAATTGAATATTACATTATCAGAGATTTGAAGGAATAATATAAAGACGTATAATTATTTTTGTACATAAGTCCTCAAAACTGAAGTTAGTACATGAGAGTGAAGCAGATAGGCCTGCTCACAGCGGCATCCTAACGCCACAGCTGGTTACAAGAAAGAGTCACTCAAAATCTTACTCAAGTATCAGCTAAAGTATCTTCAGTAAAAGTACTCATTCTTTTGCAGGCCGTTGACCGTTGTTACAGAATACTGTATAATTTATGCTTTTATCATTGCTGGAAGAAGTATTAGATAGATAGATAGATAGATAGATAGATAAATATTTTATTGATCCTGAGGGAAATTCAAGATTGAAAAAAGGAGCAGAGCAGAAAAATGCTTAACAGTAAAAGACATGCATTCAGAAACTGCACTGTAGGCCTGCCTGTACAAATATACATGTATATAGTTTAATCTATAGAAATGCATATTATATAAAGTGATCTCAACTGCACTGTACATATAAAGTCTTGATCTTTAAAGTAACTAGTAACTATAACTGTCAGATTAATTAAAAACTAATACAATATTTCCCTCACTAAAAAGTGGTGTGTTGTAGTAGCTCACTGTGGATCCTTCGCATCCATCCTTGTACATTTTTAAATCTTTGGTTTAGCGTGGCCGGCCAGGAAACATTTGGAAAAGAGAGAGATACATATTCAACAGGAATTTGCCTTTATGTTCAAAGAACATGTTGGGCCTGATGCAGACCATAAAACTTATTGCATTGTAATCATTTACCAATCTTCTTATCTTTGAATACATACTTTGTTCCTCTGTGTTATCAAATTGAGTTCCTGTGTGAATCTGAGTAGGATCATTTTGAGTACATTGTTAACACATTGTTAGGACAGACTCTGTCCAAAATCGCTGTGGTAAAAATATGAATTTTATTTCAATTGAGGAAAAAGAGGTGAAACAGACCTTCAGCTTCTCTTTTTTCCATATAGTTAAATCACACGCCATGCTTTCAACAATGAGATGTTTCATTTAAGAATCATCACAAATGGTGAGAAAACTCACACTTCATCTTCACTCAGCCTCATTTATGTAGTCACAGCAGGACACAAGACCCATGAGAGGAAAACAGTCCCTGTACATGCAGAAGTGGAGGTCGATATGAACAATATGCATATGAGGGGCAGGTACGTGTTGCTGTAGTCAGTTTGGTGAAACTCCACAACCAGCGTTCGAGAACATAAATGATTTGTAGGTGTAAAGTTGCGGTTTGGTCCGAAACCTTTACGTCCGCAGCACCACCTGGTGTCTTAAATGTGGCCTGCATTATAACAGAGAGACAGCATTTGGTGGAGAAAGAAATGTTAGCTGCCCACAATCTAAAAGAAACTATGTGTTTATGGTTTAGGACTCTTGTTGACTAAGCATCTCTTATTTGTTTGTTTCTCATTTCACCATCTGGTGTTGTCAGGCACAGTGCTCTGGAGATTATTTTATTTTCTGGTGTCTGTTTTTACCTGATTCTGAAAATCGCCTCATCATTCGTTATCAAAATAGTTGCTAACTGATTTTCTGTAACTGATAAATTGATTAATTGAGTCTGTTCCACTTAAACTGTTGTGTAATTGAAAATATAAAAAAGGCATAACATTTGTAAGTGAGCGGAGCAGAAGTGTAAAGTGGTATGAGTAGAAAATAAGGAAATACTCAAGGACAAGAACTTCAAATTTCCACTGTAGTGGTACAATAGTCAAGTAGGTGTACTTAGTTATATTACAGCACTCTTTGGCATTATGTGGCGTTATACCTGACTAATATATATGACGCCCGCTTGCATTTGTGTAATGTGACCACTAGGTGGCAGCATTGAACCTACAGTATGTGGCCCGTCTATGAAAGTTTCTCCCTTGTTGTTGTTGTTCAAGACAAACACACCCACAATGACAGCTCAGAAACCATGTACTGATAGACTGTGGTCTGGGGTGTACTATTGAACACGTGAAATAATTACAGTCACGTTGATATAATGATATACAGACTGTGGATTACCACTGACTCAGTCCTGACTGAGAGGAGTTGCAGTCAGAGAAATAACATCTGCTTGTACAACTTGCATCCATACTATATGCATCTGATGAGGAAAATACCTTAAATAAAAAGTAAGAAAAAAGTGAAGTGTTTTATAGTATGACATAATACTTCCTCAGTTCCAAATCTGTGATATGACTGTTTCTCTGGGATATCAGAACGGTCATTAGTTCAAATCAAAATCATAGAGAATGTGAAAAAGAAAGTGAGTGACCTTTGACCTCAGATACCCCCAGGCCTCTCCCTAATACTTTAATGACCCGAGTAACAAAATGAAAAGTGAAACTTGTCTTTATTGTTAATTCTCAGTTACACCATTTATGAATCTGTAAACAAATTTTTACACATAAAGCTAACCTTTCACATCATCTCAACTGGTATACAACTCCAGTCCTCTTCTCTTGCACACAGCTCTCGTCAAAGCATTGTAGCTTCAGCTGATCCAAAAGGCAGATTAGAAAGCCCAGAGGGATGCTGGGTCACAGTGTGGCCATGAGGAGGAGAGAACCGGTGTTATCTCTTTTCCCCAGGCTGTATGACCTGGCATAATGTAACAACTTAAAACCCACACAGCACTGTTCACACAATAAGAGGTCTGGACCAGGCCTCTGTGGCCAGCGGCATTCGTGTTTCCTTTCAGTTCATTGGCCAGCAGTGCATGAAACGGCTGTGCAGCAGGAAATTATGGAGAAGAAAAGCTGACTTATTAGCATGTTAATCCACGTTTTGATTAATAAAAAACAAGTTTGGTGTAATAATTTAAAGGGAACGCCTCTCTTTCCTAGATGTTTCCTGTATAGGCTCTCGCTCCTGTGCTTGAGTCTGAGAGGGGAACTACACACATAAACAATCTTAATCCGAAATTCACACATATTATTGATATAATTCATAGCAACTAAGCCTAATTTCATGCACGTATGTATGAATGCACTTGTGTGTGAACGTGTGTGCGGTTGCACTAGTTGTAAATTGATCCCTCCTACTCTCGTTGGTTCGTTGTGCAGAGGAGGGGCGAGGAGGAGGAGGAGGAGGGTTCCGAAGCAGGAAGGAAAGCAGGCAGAGAGGGAAAGGAGGCAGGCTGTGAATGCTAACAAGCTCCGTCGTAGTCATACAGCTCCTTAGGTAGGATTTGATAAAACGTCTTGCAATGGAGAGGAACGACGACCACTATTAAACTCCTACTATGCGCCAGTGCCGCGTTCGCCCTGTGCGCGTGCAGCAGCCTCACCGTTGTCGGCGCGTTTGATCAGAAAAACCGTCTTTTTCCGCTGAGTGAAATGTATCGCGACTGCTCGGGATTCACATTCTGACAATGGAGATTGAAAATATCGTGGCCAACACGGTTCTCCTGAAGGCAAGGGAAGGTAAGCACGGCTGAATGACAAGAAAGACAATAAAATGAATATGTATCCCCCCCCCCCCCTCCCCTTACGACATGGCCATGGACGAACCTGAGCTTTCGGCTGTCCTCCTTGGGATTTATGCTTTCTCTTTCTCCCATCCCTGCGCAGCGCTTTGTCTCCGGGCAAACGCTAAACATATTCCGTTGAAATCAGCTGTTTGTGCACAAACAACACACATATTTACCGGGCAGGTTTAACAGAAGGCCCAGCAGGCTGGAGATGAACAACGCAGGGAGTGTTTGCAGCATCGCCTTGCTCGAGAGGCTGTCGAGCATTTTCTTTTTACCCAAGCACCAGCGGTTTTGAGGATATTTACAATTTACGATGACATAACCGATATTTAACGGTATTCACATTTCATGGTATTGACTGTGGGTTGAAATATAGCTGCGCAGCGGGGCTCTGTGCCTCAGTACTGCCTCTTGTTACCTGTCATTGTCTCGGTGTGTTTAAAGCCATATCAGGATTGTAAAGTGAACGTGTGGAATGATTTGACGCAGAAATATGCCACCGAATCGCCGTTTTGCTTTTATTTCATTTACCGTGAGGAAGGAAGAATATTACAGTGTGGATGCAGTGTGGGGGGCTGGAAGAAGGCCCACTGTGTACCCCGGCGGCCAAGGCGCTATAGCCCCGAGTGTGCACGCTGCTCAGGGGGCCGGTGATCCCGCAGCAGCTCACCTGGAGGTGGGTTAGAGGCGGGTGTCCATCTGTTTTCCAGGACATGGCAGAGCAGAGAGGCTAGTGAGTGGGCGCAGGGTGGGTGTACAACACTGTATCAGCTGCCAGATGAGGGTAAAAAGGTGTTATTACTGCTCTGTCACTTTTCTCTCTCCCTCTCTCTCTCTTCCAATCGGATTTGACAGCAGCAGAAGAGTGTACGGCCTCAGAGCAAGTACGTGCAAGTTCATCCATCGTATTCGACAGCAAAGTCGCTCACAATGCGAGCATAGCTCGGAGGTCGTGGTTCACCGTGCCTGTGCAGTGTGCAGAGGCCTTCCCTGCTTTGTGGTTTGCATTATGTTCGAACCGCGTTTCAGTTCAAGACTAAACGCCAACACTGCTGTGAAATTGATTATTCACAGCAACAGCGAATCCATTTAATATAGCAGCAACAACAGCAGCAGCAGCAGCAGCAGCAGCGCCCTACAAGGCACCAGGCTTTCCCTTACTTGGCGTTAAATGGTGCTTGGCTTTGCTGTGAGTGTCACCCTGTGAGGTTATTGTACACTGATAGGATCTACAGGCTTAGTACCTGTCAGTGTCCTCAGCCTGTTATCACCAGAGGCCCCAAAAGGCCCTCAGTGATGAGTGTGAGTGTGTGTGAACCAAGGAGAGAGTGAAAGGAGCCTGGTGTAAGTCTCAATCTGTGGCACAAGTTCAGCAAAATTGACTTTAGTGCTAAGTAAGTTTGTGCTGATCAGGCAGTTGGTCATTTGATAGAAAAATGATTGCGATTTTGATAATTCAGTAATCATTTTAGTCGTCTGTCAAACTGAAATAGCATTTACAGTTCTCATAACTTACGAGAACGAATAGGATAAAAAAATATTTTCAGTATGGTCAATAGATTTAAGAAAAGAGTCAGTACTTGCATCTTAATGAGGATTTTTTGTTAGTTGGTATAGACACTCCTTTGCCACATAAGACATGTTGAGTTTACAGTTACTGTTTTTTTTTATTTTTTATATTTCTCCCTACTATACCATTCACGGTCTTAATCAGCACTCAGATTAAAACATCTAATAGCTCCCAATTTATCCCTTTATGTTGCACGGGAGACTAATTGGATTTTAATTAGTCTTTCCTGAGGTGGGTGTTTGCAGCTGTCAAAAGGGTTTCATATGTCGCAGTGGCAGTTGTCAACACTGGCAGTGTCACAAGCTGTGGTGTGAACCCCATCTTTTAAATGCACGAATCCGGATAGAGCGTGGCTCCTGTGGATCAGGGATCAGTGGCCTTTTTATTCGAGAGTCCTCCTTCGGTTGCCCTTGTGCTGCATGGCATCAAGGCCTCCACAGGCAGCAGGCGGCTGCAGGGAGGCCGTCTACCACCTGCATGAGCTGTAGCCACTGAGTCAGCAGGAGATTGTCCTGCTGATGTGTCCTTGAGCAAGACATTAAATCAGTTGTCTTTTAACTCTCTGACCTTGCCGTGAAGACGGTAAGCATTTTCCCAGCTTACTAATGAGTATGCATGTTGCATAAACAACCAGAGGTTTAGTTTGTCTGCCGATAATGGAGACTTCTCTGTCCCAGAACTGACTCTGACTTTGATTAATAAGATCCGACACTTGTCTTTTAGCGCCCAGAAAACGTTTGAGCACGGTCATGAGATGCTCGTAACATGGCTTTTGGGTCAACTTGTACACACCTGTTGATGTGAAACTGGGTGGCCCCAGCGAGAAATGTTATGACAGGGTGTGTCTAGTCTGCTACAGCTGAAGTGACTCGTCAAGGGAAGTGGTTTGGTGTTGTAGAGATGACACAGCTTCCACCCTCCGCCTGTGTGAAACGTACACATTCCCAGTCTGTACAAAAGCGGGGAATCTATCGTGATCTACCGCGTTTGCTGTGTTTATAATTTTCCACGGCTGCTCATATTGCAAGAGGTGACAATTACATGAGATGACATGCGGCTGTCTTCTACAGTAAGAGGAAGTTACTGCTCCCCCGAGAGCGTGTGAGAACATTTTTTAGTGTTTGTAAGAATACCAAGAAGATAGCTTTTAGCATAGATGCAGCGCACGGTTTATGCTAAGCCAAACATTAAAGTGTTATTTTCCACATAGCCTGGTCTCATGCAGAATAGCATCGGGAGTATGTCATCATACTCATCATCATCAGTATTTGTATTGTTGGGCTATTCAACATTTACCTCTAAATTGTGGAATCTAACTGATATATTGGAGGACTTGTGTTGGCAGCTAATATTATCTTCATCAGCGAATGCACTGGCACATATATAGCACATATATATATATTCATCGAAAACTTGCGGTACATAATGCAGTTGAAAGCACTTGAGATAATTTTGGAGCAGTGTTATCGTAGTTTGCCCTGCAGACGCCACTGTTTACAATACTTCTCAGCACCTGAGCTGGCAGAGCACCCTATCCTAGTGGAGCAGATGGCTGTGTGAAGTCTGTTGAGAAAAATTATGTTTACTCTTCTGCTGTAAAATATCCTGCCTCCATTACATGTATTTGTCAGAGCTCTTTAAAAACCAAATTGCAGGGTCCTTTTGATCAGTTTTGCATGAAAAGATTGTTTATATACATACAAAAAGAGAAACAATTGTTGTTTTTTTTGTAGCTGAACATACAGTTTTATCTCCATTAGCGAGCAAAGTGGTGCTGAATATCCCCTGGAGAATTAATATGAGATATACAGTGCCTATAAAAAGTATTTGCCCCCTTGGATGTTTTCTCTTTTTATTGCCTCTGTAAATGGACTCAAAATTGCTCAATATAATTTTTTTTAATAAAAAAAATCTGAACTCTTAAATGCTGAAGTGAAAACAGATTTGTACAAAGTAATGTCAATTAATTAAAATATATAGTGTAAAGTAAGAGATTTCATAAATATTCACCCCCTTCCAGTCAGTATTTAGTAGATGCTTCTTTGGTCTAGTCTGTGTGGATAGGCCTCAGTCAGACTTGCACATCTGGACACTGCAATTTTACTCCATTCTTCTTTCCAAAACTGCTCAAGCTCTGTGAGGTTGCATGGGGATCAGGTGTGAACAGCCCTTTTCAAGTCCAGCCACAAATTCTAGATTGGATTGAGGTCTGAGCTTTGACTAAATCGTAGTTCTCTTGCAGGCTGAATCAGATTGTCCTCCAGAATTTCCCTACATTTTGCTGCATTCATTTTACTCTCTACCTTTATGAGCCTTCCAGGGCCTGCTGCTGAGAAGCAACCTGACAACGTGATGCTGCCACTGTGTCTGTGGTGATGTGCAGTGTTTGGTGTCCACCGCACACAGCGTCTAGTGTGACGGACAAAATCCCAGATAATCCATTCCTTAACTTATACTTTTCAGTAACTTATTCTCAGGGTTGTTCGGAATGCTCTTTTTTTTCATGGTGTAACTGTAGAGAAAATTTATAAAATGAGCCGATTAAAATGCAGACTATTCAGTGAAACAAAGTGGTGAACCAACTTTTTCTCAGTTCCTACGATTGGAACTTTAGAGAAACATGTCTGTGACAAGAAGCATCTGAGATATCCAAGCTGCAGAGAGGAACAGGGTTGAGTTGCGTTACTACTCTTTAATGCAGACCTGTATGGAACGGGGACAAGAACATTTGTTCACCACTATTGACATTTTCACCCATATTTTCATATTCAGATGTTACAAGTGACTGGACATGAAAGGGCATTTCACCTCTCTTTTCCTCCCTTCCTGGAATCAAATGTCTCTAGATCTGTTTCTGCTGCTGTCTTTATTAAAAGGAAGCAATGTGGACAGTCCACTGGTCACTGACGAGACTGAAATCCGGCTTGGCCGTGGTAAACATGGTGAAAAAACATGGTGAAAAACTCATTTCCACTTTACAAGTTTTAAGCTTTGATATATATATATTTTTCAAATGCCGATAAGTGAATATACCTCTGCTGCTGGTGTCACTAACCTCTCTCTACCCCTCTCCACCACCCCTCAAGTTGTATGCTAGCAGGTCCTCTCCGACCACTTGTGAGGCTTTGCCTGTGACGTTAGCCAGCGTAGCTTTATTAGTTTTGTGGTCATAGCTGGGCTAACAC
Organism: Scatophagus argus; assembly: GCF_020382885.2. Classification (NCBI taxonomy): domain Eukaryota; kingdom Metazoa; phylum Chordata; class Actinopteri; family Scatophagidae; genus Scatophagus; species Scatophagus argus. Next base: position 7,145,269 of record NC_058494.1, on the reverse strand, counting down.
TTGTTGTCATCACTCTGGGGTGTTTCCTCCAGCTGCAGCTCATAAAACACATTGCTTTGTGACTGTCCCTTGATGTGGGACTCATTTTACAGTTATTACACCCACAAATGGGCTGTGCGGAGAATGGGACGCAGTGTGTTGCGTACGCAGCTCTGCTGCATGGCACTAGTAGCGACACATAGCTGGGTGGCTACTGGGATTCTCATTAGCACAATTTTTTGGCAAGCTGACTAAGCATGAAGAAGCACTTTTTGAGGCACTTTGTGAACATCATAGGGACGTCGTTTCAGCTGCCTTATTAAATGTTAAATGGGCGCTCTTCCTATGAGAACCCAGCTATCAGCCAGCAATGGCAAGGCTGAGTGTATTTACAAGTTCTTATGGTTCAAATAAAGATTTTGGGTTCTCTGAAAGGAGTTTTAGAGGTCTGGCTGAGTCTAGAAGCAAGTGCATTAAATGTCAAAGATCCTTCACGCTTTATCAGTTTGCCTTTTAAAAAAACATTCCTGGAGTCACAGTTTTGCCGCCTGTCCTCAGTTCAATTTTATGTCAGTTCTGCCTTCAAATAAGACCTGAAGGTGTTGTCTTATCACAGATAATCTTCAAGGTGTAATGTGTGCTGCTATGTGTTCCACACCCAAGGCTGCTTTGGTGTGATCGTGCTCTTTGTAAGTGTGACCGTGAAACTGGTCTCAAGACAACTGCAGAAATCATATATGATGGTTAACCTTTAGGTTTGTCGTCCACTCTCAAACTCTGCATGTCTAGTTCAAATTTAGTCTCACCGTGTTCCCTTGCCATCCTTCGCCCCCCCCATGACACTGTGAAAACAAGGGTCAGTTTTCAAGCACCCCTTGGCTAGCTTTAGTGGAACATCTTGAACACAGAGTGATGGGGCAGAGAAAGGAAGGGTCGTGCAAAACACCACAACCTGCTACTGGAATGAGCAAAACTGTATGTTTATGTATAGTATGTGGGTGTGTGTTGTGTATGTTGTATGTAGTGTGTGTGTCTTTTCTGCTCATGTGAAAAACTATATGTCCCCATCTGCCGCTTTGCCCGTTAGTTGTCATGTCCTGGAATTTACTCTGTTTTTCTCTTTTTTTTTTATTACACGTGACCCTTGTTTTCTCTCAGGGCCATATGGAGGGAGAGAGAAAAGGGAAAGTCTGGCCATAAAGAATTAACGAAGGCATAACAAGAGAAGAAAACTGTTTATATGGGGGAGGGGAGAAAGAGACTGGACTCGGAGAGAGTGAGTGAGAGAGAGAGGGGAGGAAAAAGGGAAGGGGGCATGTGATAGAGGTGGGGATTAGAGAAAAGCAGTGCTGCCTGGTATTCACATGTTTCTCTTTTTCCCCCTCTCTCTCTCTCAGCTGATGTGTGTCTTTCAGTGCGAGTATACATACGGATTACCTTATGCAAACACTGGGCTTTTGCTTTGAATAGGCAACACAGATACTCCCAGCTAATGTTTTCCTTATCAGGGGCTACTCCAGCCAATCACACACTGTATGAGAGAGCGACTGGGAAAGCAACAGGCCATTCATTTATCATGGCCAGGCTCCATTGTGCCCATATGAGCGTGCATGCTCATATTACAATGGGTCTCAACTATGCATGAACCTTTCTCATTTCCTACCATTTAAGTCAAGTTTTTGGGAGGGCACTACAGCCAAGCCTCCACCTGCATGACTGCTGCAGAGTGGGGGTCAGATGCAGTGAGGCATGGCCTGGTACCGAATATTCTGGGTATGTTTACCATGGCCAAAAATATCTTTGTAAACACCGTTATCAGTGTTTGGAAGGTGTGTGTGTGTGTGTGGGGGGGCTGCTGCTGTTGGTGCCAAAATGTAGAGTTACTTAACGGCATGATTGGTTTCATACCATTTCTCTTTGTTTTTCTTTTACTTTTCTCGCTGTGGCCATAGGTGTCTTTTAATTGCACAAAGACCTTGACTGTTGACCTCCATGCTGCATTCAGAGAAGAAATAAAAAGTCAGGTCACGGAATTAACCCTTCTTGTCCTGTCATAGGTGTCTCTGTGGAAGTGTGTATAGAAACTGCAGGAAGAATATTGTGTGAGGATGTAAATCCTGGCTGCTTGCTGCCGTGTTGTTTCTGTCAGCTGGATTTTCTAGCCTTGTGGCTGTTATTCTGAGTGTCAGCATGTGACATGTGTTCATCAGATGGGTGAGCGGATTCTCCCATATGGCGATGCAAAATAAAGACGGGTTGTGAAGACAGCAGCTCCACGTGGCTCTGTGTTTCATGGTAACATCTGATAAAGCTGGGAATCACAGCAGAAAAAGTTGCCATTGATGCTGTTTTCACTTCCAAGTGTTTTTTTTTTTTTTTTGGTCACAGCTAGTTCTTTAGTGCTCACAGAGCTGAAGAACCCTGAAGACCTAGCTGTGACAAAACACTGTTTATTATGTCATTGTGTATTCATAATAATGCATTGTTTTCTTAGTAGTGAATGCATATTCGATTTTATTGTTTCATTTTAAAGAACCAAATAATAATTTAGGGATGTAACAGACAGTCACTTATACCTGTTGACAACATGTTGATCAACATGTTGATTAATCGTTTTGTCTTATCAGCATTTCCCAAAGCTCGTGTTGTGTGGTCTTCTTTTGTATGTCCAGTGAAGCCAAAAACTCAGAGATGTTCAGTTAATCCTCACATACCAGTACGAAAAATACTCAAATTTGATAAGCTGAATTTTTGCCTTTCTTGCTGAAATGATTTGTGTTAAGACTAAAAATTGCTTAACTATTTTGAAATTTAGAATCATTTTTCAAGTGTGAGAAGTTTTCTCTCTAAATATCTTTAGGGATGTTGGTTGGACAACACACAAGACTTTTTAAGATGTTATCATAGGCTTTAGGAAATTATAATTGTGAGAAATGCCTCTCTTGGCATTGGCATTTTATGGATCAGAATGATTCATCAAGTAATTGTAAAAATTTTGTAGCATTTTTATATGTAACCTGAAGAAATATTACATCTCTTTTTGTTTGCTTGCATCTCACAAATAACCTTGGAGCTGCAAGAATAATTTTGTCTTGTAGCCCAAATATGTTTAAGCCTGATAAATGATTTGGGAGTTTAAAAATCTGAGTGAATCTATTTAATGATCTGGGTGCTTGGCCTGAGATGATACTTCCACAGTCTACTGTGTGACCTCCAGCCTGGCTCCTTCTCCCACTTGAGATGAAAGAGTGAGAGGAAAGGGAGGACAGGGACAGGAGCATATTTGGGATGGTGCTGGACTGTATTTGGCCTTGCTGCACATGCCCGAAGAGCATGTGAAAACTGCAGCTGATCACAGTAGAGGGAGAGAGCATAGATACAAGACTGTGCACGCATTAATGCACTCACACTGTAGCTCACTCCGAACGCAAACATACAAAAACAAAGCTGCATGAAAATATTCTGTGTACTCCCTCTCTCTTGTTCTTCCTTGTTGTGTGTTTTCTTTTTGTTTCCCATACTCCCCTTTCTCAAATACAGTCCAACCGGTCAGACTTGAAACACACCAGAATACTTTTCAGACACAAAGTAAATGACACTGCTGTTGATGTACTGATGTACCTACTGTAAAGAGTGCTGTTCCATAGTAATAAGACATAAATACTTCATGAGATGGGTTGTATTGATGCTACTTGGTCCTTAGCATCTTCTTTAAGAAATACAAGACTGTAGGATTTTATCAACAGAGAAGAAGAGGCTCAGTGTGATGTTGGGTCATCCATTCATCTGTGGCCCAACCGGTCTACCAGTTTACTAATGGCAGTTTTTTTATGTGAGGGGGCACAAGGTGGCCAGCTGTTGGTAACACTTAACACGTCTCTGACTGCTATGCGACCAGGATGACCCGCTGTCTACAAATCTTTTAAGCAGCAGGAATGTGCATCCTTGTACTCGAGGAGCAAATCTTGTGATTTGACATTTATCTTTGTCAACATGTTCCAACATTTGGAAAATGGTCTGAGCTGCGCTTGCGCAGGCCTGTCCTGAGATCCTGCGTGATGATCTCAGCGCTGGCTGCAGCTCGGCTATGAATGAGCGAAACTGCTCAGAAGTCGGTGTTTATGGAGGGCCTCGTTCTCTCGGAGGGGAGAACCAAAGTAAAATAAATACTTGCTCCATCCTGTCTGCATTAAGGGCCTGCACACATGGCTTTGACGTCAGAGTGACATTAAACAGGGTGGGGTGGCCCAGCCAGCTCTGATGTACGCACACACACATGCTCGCTTCCATAATTTGCTTTTAAAATTGCTGTTTTTCCTTTCTTCTCAGAATCTTTGTCTATCCTCTCATTTTCATCAGTTGTTCTCTCTATCCTCAAATTTAGGTGACATTGCTTGAATGTGTGTAAGGATTTCTCTTGCAAAATGACCAGCCTGGTACAACTGGTTATCATCAGACAGTGTGTACCATAGCCAGTATAGCATTTAACTAAGACATTTATCCTTTCATTTCTTTTTTTTATTTACTTTTTCCTTTTCCTGCGACAGAGAGATTACATTCTTGTGCATGTGCTTATTCGTCTACATATCTGTGTGTGTGTGTGCGTGCGTGTGCATGTGCTCGCGCACCCTGCAGCTCCACAACAGGTTTGTCAACATGCCTGTCAACATCTACAACCTGAGACCAGAGGGATCTTATCAGCTTTGTTAACATCAACATGTAGCTGCTTATAACATGCCTTTTTAGCCATTTGGGCTGTGACAGAGTAAACAAATGTGCCCCTTTCTTAAATGTGTGTGTTCCCACTGCTCGTCCAATTACATGGTTTACATTACACTACATTGTTTGTAGTGCTGTTATGTGATGTATATATGTATGTCTTTGGTTTTATATTACTCATTGTGAATTTAGGACAAAACTAAAATGCAGTGAAAACGTCCACATGTTGCAGTGGAAGAGAGATGAGGATGTTTTTGTAGAGGTGAGAGCATGTACACTGTAAAGACAGTATGCTCGTGTGTGTTGGTAAGGTGTTGTTTTGCAGGTGTTTGACCATTGTGACCCTGCTGTATTTGCTGGTATTGCTGCTGTCACATGTCACTACCGGACCAGCCAGTGTCTCGTGAACTTTGGGGCAGAGGATTTCCCTCTCTGTCGTCCTCACACTGTCACAGTCTGCATAGTTCACTCCAGCTCGGATGAGTTTATTTATTCAGTATTTTTTTTAAAAATATGGAATTGGAAGTGATAGGAAACATGAGCCCAAAGATAGTTGTTGGTGGAAATCTGCAGCAAGGGCTTTCTGTCCTTGATCTGATCCCCTTAATAACATTCTGCCGTCTTAATAAATTATGGAACGCTGTATTCAGCTTCCTAACTTGATACGCTTTTTTGTTTTAATGATAAAAACCCATTAGAAGGAGATGCCTTGTATTTTTTTGTCATGAGAAAATGTAAAGTAAATGATCAAATGCCTAAAGTCGGCTTAGAATACCTCTTAAAGTTGTGAAGCTTTACTTTTAAATTCAAATAAGCTTGCTTGAGATGAGTGTGGGTGACATATCATTGTCTAAGCTAAATTTAGATTCAGAATATTCATTACTTAATCTTTTAGCAGATGATCTGTAATTTAAGTAACAAATTTGCAAATTTTAGACAACATTTAATTCATGCACGGTTGTCTTAGTGAGCGTTATATGTAACTATTGAGAAAATTGGCCTTGCATGTTTTGGGACTGAATACTCGGGTATGATAACCCACAGGGAGTCGCAGGGCTTTTGGTGTGTTCATACTTACTGTGAGTAATGCAGCAAATGAGATAAAAGTGATGGAATGGGATAACAATGTGATGGCCATACATTCAGGTGGTGATTGATGGGCCCATGGCCTAAGGAAGATGGCCATGGCTCTCATTCCCGTGCAGTTCAGCTCTTTGAGTGATTATGCATGAACTTTGGAGTGTGTGAAGTGAACTTTTGTAATATTTCTGTTTTGGCCAAGTGAAAATTGGGCACTGCCTGAGAACTGCTTTTGTTCTTTGCATTTTTTGAGGGTAAATTTGTTCGTTAGTCAAAAATAATGTTACATTCTCATACCAGCACTCAGTCTATGATGATGCAACAATAAGCAGCAGAAGTAAGCACATTCTCATACCTGAGAAGTTATCACCAGGGTATTGTTTGTCGTGTTTTGACCTGATGAATTGTCTCTTGCGTGACATGTCTGCTACATGTGTCACAAGATTTGTTAGTTTGCAAATAAAAGACATGTCTCATCTGAATACTTCACTGACGTCTCCATCTTCAGTACTCCTTGTCCTTGTCAAGACCTCAGTTCATCCCTGATGAGGCTATTTCTCTGCACTCACACAGTCACACACACACACACCCCTGCTGCGCATTTCACTAAAGTATATGGTGTGACCCCAGCACTCTTTTGCCTAGAGGATGTTCACCCCTCAACCCCTCACATCAGGGTCATCTGATCTTACAGGAAGAATGTTCACCACAACTGTGTGTGTGTGTGTGTGTGTGTGTGTGTGTGTGTGTCATTGATGTAACTGATGTGTGTTATGTTAAAGTTAGGTTTGGCTAATGTTTGACTGAGCTGCAGGGAAAGAGCCAACTTTGTGTGTGTGTTGTGTGTGAGACATGAAGTGTGTATGCTCCATGATCTTTGAAGCTGTCAACATTCTTCACCACATTCTCTGTCATGATGCATAGAGGTGACTGGTGAGATGAACCAGCTGTCCCTGCCTCTGGTCACTGCAAGGTCAACGTGCCTACGCACACACACACACACACACACACACACACACACACACTAGACACTAGGCTGAATATCTTGTCCTTGCGTTGAAAATGCCATCCGTTTAATGTGGTTAAAGACTTCAAGTGCAATGTTAAAAAATGTTTAATTTCCCTATGGGCCGATTTAAGTCTCCCTCTGTGTTTCAGGTGGAGGAGGGAAGAGGAATGGTCGCAGTAAGAAATGGAAGGAGATGCTGAAACTCCCCCACATCAGCCAGTGTGAGGAACTACGCCGCACTATTGGTAGGAATCCGGGAGTATGCATGTCTGCATGTGAGGCAGAAAGATAACGTGCCATGCTGTGTTGTTGGGTTGGGTCTAACTGTGGGAGGAAGTTCAGATTGGACTTCCTTCCTGTTTCTACCCGTCTCCACCCACAGTTACAGGCAGGGGACAGGAAACTGCGTGTGTGTGAGCATGTGTGTGTGTGTGTGTGTGTGTGTGTGCCTGACTCAGGGAATCCATTTGCACAGCCATTTTTTAATCACAAAGTCTCTCTTAACATGACTTGCGTGTCGCACAATAAAACAAACGTCCTCGCTCCTGCTTCCTTCCTGTTCTTCACATCCAGGGCTGACTTGAAAATAGGGGCAGGATTGTCTCTTTGAGGCCCAGACAAGTGCTGTACTACTGGACTACATTAACCCCCCCTCACTCACCCACCATGGGTCCTCTGAATGCCACAGCACTGCGAGTGTTTGTGTGTGTGTGTAGGTGTCTGTGTGTGTGTAATGGTGCGTCACAGCTATCTCTGCCAGAGATTGCAGTGCTACCCTCCCCCACATGCTCTCCCTCCCTATTTTCTGTCTCTGTGCCTCCCCCCTCCCACTATCAGTATCTCTCCCTCTCTTTCCCTCCCTCTTTCCACCACTTGAAAGCAACATAAGAGTGGCAGAACAGGAGTTATGGAGAGAGCGAGTGAAAAACAGAAACAAAAAGAGGCTTTAACCACGGGAGGAAGGATCTCCTAAGGACAGGAGAGAGTGATAGAAACAGCGAGAGGAAAGGAGGGAGGCTGGGTGAAAGAGATGTAGATGCACATAAACTCCCTGCGGTGATATCTGTTACTGAGCGTCGATTTTGTTCCTTGTCTTTTTTGTCTTCATATTACAAATCATCACTCAGAGATCTAATTATCATAATGAATGTGAATGTATCTGTCATCATTAGTGATAGATTACCTGCCTAAAAACAGCACATCAATGCCACCTTAAGTGCGAAGTGGCATTGTACTTGTCATGTCTTACATATTTATTGCCATTTGAATTCTAACTTTGCAGAGAATTCTAAAAATGGGCTTTATGTGCCTGCATTTATGTGTATGTGTGCGCGCTTGCTTATGCACACAGCAGCTGTTGAGGGTTACATACGTCACTATTACACAGACTCCATTGCGTAATTTCCCTATCACAGCGAGCGCAGGATCAAAATAATCCCCTTTACCTACTTAAACACAGACATGCAGACATGTACACGAACACACACACTCAGATCCACCTACCTGCATGCAAAGGCACACACACATACATCCCTGTGACTGATAGCACTGTCTTTGTTGTGTCTTGAGAATATCAGGCATTTGACCTTAGCCTTGACAAGTGTGCACTACTTCTAGGAAACCCAAATTACATTATGTGGGCTGCAGCCCTTTGTCTGCCAACCTTAGCCAACCTCTCTCTCTCTCTCTTTCTCTCTCTGTCTCTCTCTCTCTTCTCCTCTCCCCCCCTTCCCTTCCCTTCCCTTTTTTCTCTTCTGGTATCCAACCACCACGTAAAGTACAGGTGCACTTATTACATTTGATCACTGCCTCAAAAGCATGCACACCCGTTGCGCATGCTTTCACTTGTTCACATTTGGAAGACCATTCACTGTCTTGCTAACTCACTCAGTCTCAGCCTAAATTGGAGTTTTAATTAAGTTGTAATTGCAGCTTACTTCACTGGCGCAGACAGTTACAAGTCCAGGGTAGCTCAAGCTTCACAGCTCCACAGCTCCATGCTTTCATTTCTCTTTCCCATTTCTCTCTGATATCTTGATGTCTTATGCTTTCCTACTTTCTTTCTCTCCAGTCTTTCACAGTTGTTTTCCTTCAGGACACAGGAGAGGGTTCTCTTATGCTAAGAGGAAATTTTTCATTGGTGGAATGCTGGCCTGCGTTCTCGTATTTAAATGATTTAGTGCCTGGAATCAGCCTGGACACACACACACACACACACTCACACGTGCTCTCACACGCTGACCCAAAGTTAGGCCAAAGAAACTGTGGTTTCTTTTCAGGTCTTTACTCGCCTGCAAAACTAAGGATTCTGATCCAAAATGTAGACGGTCAGTATAAAAAGAGCAGTCTGTAAAGTTTGAGAAGGAATGTGCAAAGACACACAAGATTTAACATGTTTCTGTCTTAACATTTGGACTTAAACAGACATCGACTTAGTTAATAATGGATGTCTAGAACAACTACAAAAAAAATTTTCTCATTTACCACCAGATTCAGCTGGTTTATTTTAAAAAAATTGACATAAATTGCCTCTGCAGTAGCTGTTGACCCTGAAGAAAAATGCCATGTTTTTAGAAAATTGACTTGTTTACCATTAAGTTATGAAAACATAGATACTGAAATCATTCACGTGTCCCTGGGTGTAGATTGTTGCCAAGTCCAGGTTCTCTGTGTACTGTTAAAATGTAAACAAATTATGACAGAACTGCTGAGACAACTTCTCTCCATTGAAATGCATTGAAATTGGCTTTATTTTTTTTTTGTTTTCAGTCCTTCTTTGACAGGATCAGAATATATCTATCTATATATGTATATATATATGTATATATGTATGTATATATGTATGTATATATATATATATATATATATATATATATATATATATATATATATATATATATATATATATATATATATATATATATATGCATCTGTATATATCTATTTATCTCTATATATAGATGAAAACCTCTGGACAAGCAAGCCAAAAGTCAAATTAATTTGAAATTGACTTCAAATTTATATACTGCCAGTGTAGTGCTAGTGCATGTAGATAACATACTGTCATCATTTTATCATGCATCCATCACTTTTCTTGATTTGGATTATGCTGGTTGCCTACGAGAGACACATAGATCCATTTGGCATCAGATGCTTAAGTTGCTTAAAACTTATTTAAACTTTTCCCGGTACTTCCTGTGTTTTTTTTTTAATGCAAATTGGTGTGTGTGTCACCTCATCCAGTGACCAGTTCTGTGGGGATTCTGTGGAATCTCAAGGCCTCTGGAGTGGCAGGAAACCAAGCAGTTAGAGTGAAACCACGCTGAAATCCTTGTCGTTAAACCTGTTCTCGAACAAGACACTGAAACTTTATCAGGAGCCTCATTGTAATTTAGAGCGTCAGCCCAATGTCTTTAAACCTGTCGGTGCAATGAGGTGTGGAAGATACACCAAATTCCCATGAGAAAATATCAGCTGACGTAAAGAATCTGTCATCTCCAGCTTTTTGGCTGCTGAAAAGTAGACACTAATGATTCAAACTAAGGCAGCTAAACTAAAGTCATCCTGTTGAGAACCAAGTGGAAAAATTGACTTTGCTGAATTGGGTTTGTTTAGGTTCATAGGCTCTTTTGCAAACAAACCGGCTCGTAAACAGAAGTCACGTGTGCTCACGAGAAGTTTCTGTATTGAACAGAGTGCTGATAACTTGTTTAGTTTATACATTTTTTTGACATGGATGTAGACAAGCAACCTTTGTGGCACACTTCTGTGATTAAACCACTCAAATGCCATTGTTCTCCTCTGGCCAGGTGAATCAGACTATAGGAGTAAACACTCCAAAGTTCAAATAAACTGTCCAGACATTTTTGCTGTACAGATGCCTTACCACTGCCCCTATCAGCTATGACTGTGAGGGGTTTTCCCAGCTCTGGCTCACAGCTGAACACAGCTGATAGAGAAACACCAAAGCGGGCGTCCACAAACTTGGTGATCAAAGATGAAAGGCACAGTTAAAAATCTCTGTGAGATCTTTGAAAGAGCTTTTGTTCTTCACATTTAAATCACAGCAGTCAGAAAGGGAAGCAATAAAATATCATATCTCTGCACTCTGTTGTTTGCTCACCAAAGTGATAACTTTGTTTTTGTGGTCATATGAGTGGTGACTTTGAATGGGAAGCGCTGAGCAGAGTAGAGGGGAATGCTGTGTAATAAACAGTAAAGCTCAGAGGGCTTTTATGAACATTTTGATTTACTGTTGGAGGTCGTCCTGTAGCTGTCACCACTCAGAAATGTTCATCCCATGCGTCTCCACGTCGTCTATTCAGAAGCGCGCATGTCGCATGTGTATACGAATGTGTGTGGCCTATTTTTGTTTGTATGTTTATCTTGTATGTGTGTGTGTGTGTCCATACTGTCAACCAGTGATGGAAAACGTCCTGAGTCTTCTTCCTCATTTGGTACTAGAGGAAATATGACTCAAATGGATACCATTAGTGCTAATAGGCTGGGGCCAGCTGCCCGGGAGACACGGACATACACAGAAAACAAACAGTCATACAGAAAACACAGTCAGTGTGTTGTGTTTTCGCTTGTTGTAGTTGCTGATTTTGCCATAAATAAGCATATGAGATTTAAAGTTTTGCCCTCTCTTCATAGCTAGATTCTGTTCCACTTACGTTAGCTTCTTTATGCTTGGTTTTCATCAGTCATTCTGGAAAACTGAAAAGGTGTTCCTGGGGTATCAGCAGATATAGTTAAAAGTATTAGTCCGCTGTAGTAAAAGTTTAACAACCCGTCTGTTTTGCATTATTAACACAACATTTATTTTGCTACATTCAAGGACCCAAACTCCCATTGAAAGCTATGCCAGGGGAAATCTTAGGGATTCTGTTATTACATGCCAAGCAGGAAGTGTTAGTATTTTTTTTTATCAGTTAAAATATACAAAATTACTATTAGGTACAGTAGAAAGTATTTATTTAACTTGGAATAAGGATAAAAAAACATGTTCATGTTTCAGCTTTTTAAGTCCCTTAGAAGATAAAGCTAATCGATGAGCTAGCTAGAAGACGGTTGGAACATCAGTGCTAAATTTCTAAACATGTTTTTAAACACAGTATGCTACAATGACAACTGCACTACTGTGTATTTAATTATATTTTGTACCTCTGAATAAAGCAGCTACCTCCACATACTGGTAAGCTAGTGAGCTAGGCTGGGTTAATCACAGAGATAACTGCACAACTGAAAAACAGAGACATGAACAAGGTTGGTTGATTGTTGCTCTTGGCACAAAGGAAAGAAACATACAAAAAATACAAACTATTCTGTTAAACCCTTTAATGTAGTAGTGTAGGGGTTCCCAACTATGTTTTAATATAAAGTAATGAAGCTTGTGTGCTTGTGATCCTTTGTCAACTTCTGTGACTGACAGGCAGCTCAGTTGAAAAGTGGTTTTACCGACTCATGTTTTACAGAGTATGTCATTTTGATAATTTTGAGAGGCCAGGATGGTTAATAATGTTTTTTCCTCTGTCTCCTTCTCCTTTTCATCCTGCAGAGAGGGATTACACCAGTCTATGTGAGAAGCAGCCAATTGGTCGGCTGTTATTCCGTCAGTACTGTGACACCAGGCCAGAGCTGAAGCGCTGCATTGAGTTTATGGATGCTGTGGTAAGACTTTTAGGGGACCTTATAGAAGTACTCTGCTTATTCTCTGATGTTCTTATAGCTAACCTTTTTTCACACATACTCTCTCACTTTTCTGTCCCTGTGTCCCCACCTCACTCTCTTTAATCTGATTCTTCTCTCTGTGATTTCTCCCATGAGACTGGTCTGAATCAGGCCCTGCAGAGCAAGGAGTAGGAGAGGAAAGTCGGTGCTTGGTTCCTTGCCTGCTCTTGGCAGTAGCGTGGTGTGGTGGGTGGGGTGGGTGTAGGGGGGGTGATTAGCAACTTAGACAGGCTGTCAGAGCAGCCCCCTCCCCTTCCTCTGTGCACTCCTCCATGAGGTCAAGCCCACGTCAGAGGCAGGTCCCCTGGGTGAGTAGGCAAACACAAGCTTGAGCTTGTGTCTAGGCCCCTGGAGGTATGCGAGAAAGGAAAACGGGGGATACATGCTTATTTAATAAGAACCTACATTAGTCTTTTTCAAGGTAGGCAGACAGGCACGTAGATACACACACTGGGAGTGACACATACTCAGACTGACTGACAAAAATACTAGAAATTAAATGAGCAACAGTCAGTGCTTAACATGTACTCGTAGTCCTACTGCAGACACAGCTCAGTCCCATTCCTCTCCGCCGAGCTTGTTTTCAAACAAAACACACGGCTCGAAACAGTCAAACTCCAGACCTTCTCCCTGCTTAGAGCCATATTTGACCAAAAACACAATCTGTGATGGTGTGATAGGGTGAAGACTGAGGCCTGGTAGGTGACAGATATAACAGGCGAAGTGTGAAGATGAACATGGTTGCCATTTTGCTGCCTTGGCAAAAATGAGATGTTATGATGCCATCAGTAACATATCTATACTTGTCTGCTGTCCTGCTCTCATTTGAATTTCTTCATTTGTCATTTGTCATCTTCACCCCCCCCTCCCAATCACCCACCCTGGTGCCCGTCTTTCTGACCTTATTTGGAGAGATATTAAATATGGCTAAAAGAGTATGGCTTCCTACTCTGCTGCAGTTGTTCACACTTCTGTTCTTCCCGAACAGGCCATGTACCAGCTAGCTCCTGACGAGAAGAGGAGGGAGGAGGGACTGAATGTTTTAGACACATACTTTAACAATGGGGTAAGACACTTGAGCTGACCAATAGGGACACATAAATTGTGATATTATTTTAAGATAATATTTTTTCATTTCATTTCTATTAATGTATTTATTTAGCTTTCTTTTAATTATGTTATCATTACATGTACATTTATTAATGACTAAACACATACTTACCAATGAAGTACGTGTGATATGTGGTGGAAAGTATCTGACTGATGGTGATGTATATGTGGTGGAAAGTATATAATCCAAGATGTGTAATTTTTCTTTGTTATGGTGTCTTGTTCATTAGCAGCTCCTCTGTCTGCATCACTGTTAGACAGTATTTACACCTTTGTCTTGGTTGTTGTTGTTGCTTGGTTAATTTTACATTATTGGACAAGATTAACTGGATGCCATTTCTCATGAAAAACTGTGAGACACACACAGAAGTAGAATAAGTAAAAAGGCTGTCTTACAGTGTGAATAGGAGCAAATAGATTGGGTAGATGTATAAAGTTTAGCTTAGCTGAATGTGTAAGTGTGTCACACTGGTGTGATTTTTGCTTGTTGCATTTTCATCACAAACACACCACGTGCTTTGTTTTTAATCTTGGTGCACGTCGAGTTTACAGCGCTGTCCCCACACTAAATGAACTGCCTTATTTTATTCGGACCCAACAGGTGAGGCGTGACCATCCTGGATGTCATGCTCCACTGACCAAACTGTACAGGTTCACAAAGAGAAAGGGACTGACTTGTTGTCTTAGCTTCGACAGTGTGCTGCCTCACTTTGTTTCTGCGCATCTCTGTCCACCTGCCTGCCTCACTCGTCTTTCTCTGTGTGACCCTCAAGTCGGCAGCCCATCTGCCAGACATACCCCAGGATGTGGTCGCTGGGTGTCGGGAGAGGCTGGAGCAGAGTCCGTGTAAGGAGCTCTTCAATGACTGCACCAAGTAAGTCTCCAACTCGTCCACACATCTGGCGTATGGCGCCCTTTTAATATTCCTTCTGACTGTGATCTGACCCACAGCTCGTAGTTGTGATCGGCCTTTTGATCCAAAGTCCATTTGTTGAAAAATGTCCAGACTTTGTGTTTTTATTTTTATTCATGACTGAGTCTGGCCCTCAAGTGCAGTGGCACCGATAGAATCCTGTCCCTTGTGAAAATGTGTGTGTGTTTATAGACTGTGTGGACCAACGCACTGTCACAAGTGATGATGAGGCAGCTGGCACCTGGAGCGCAGTATTACACACACATACGCAGATTTGCAAGCGCACACACAGTGGAGGCGAATGAAAAAGAGCAGTGGGCAGAGAGAGCATCCGGATGGCTGGCATGAAAACAACAGCCACTTCAGTGTTCCCCGTACACACACAAACATAGATTTACAGACACACACACACACTCTTGCAGGTGTTTCTGCTTCCTGCTCGGAGAGCCAGAAGAAGCAAACAAACGGTGGATTATTACCATGAACGTACTTCTCATTGCACATGCGCACACACACAAATACACACACACATATTCACGTTCACACACCTCAGTATAACTGTATCAGCCAGTGATTTAATCCTGTCACAGTCAGGACATCAGCTAGATGATACATTGTGAAATGTGAACAATGATAAATTGTCACGTTTTCTACATTCGGAAACATTTTGGCTTACAGTACATATTACAGTATGAGCAGTTAAAGATGTGTCAGATATCTCTGATCGTTTAAGCTTCTCTCAGTTTAATTGAAGTGAACAATTTGACATGAGTAAATTAAGGTTCATGATGTTGCTAATATATTAAATCCTATTCAGCTGTTCAGGCCTCACCAGAAAACATAACAAAAGAACTTTTTTGTTGTCGAGTATGCACAGATACAAAGATTTTGCTGGATTGTGTGAACAATCTGGCAGTTACTTGGCAGTTTTTTTTTTTTGCGAATGACATGTGATCATTTTCTTTTATTGAATTTGTTTGTTGGGGACCAAAAACAGAAGAAATATATGTCACCTTAATATATCACATCAATACATAAGATCACAATCATCCACCCTTCATCAAATCAACAGACTTCAAGAAAACAAACCCATGTTTCCTTAGTCCAGGCAAGAGATGAGTTTCTGTGAAGTACCAGCTTTTAGCCACACAATCGGACGGATTTGAGTTGGAAACGCTGCGACCAGCCTGTGATTCACTCGAGCTTCCCTGGGGGAATACTGGAATCTGCTAGAAGGAATTTCAGCAGAAGTAGGATTCATGGTTTGGAAAACACTTACTTGTGTTCTCAGGCAGGACTCCTGTTTGAACAAAACACATGTAGAGACCTGTTCAAGAGCTGTTGGATTTATAAAATCAATAACCCAGATGGTTCAGAGGCTGTTCATGCTGACGGTGAAGTACAGGTAATAATGTTGCTGCTGTTGTGAGTTAGTTTCCCAGGCACAGATTTATCCAGGTTATCCAGACCAGTAGTGAAATGCAGTAATATGCGTGTGACATTAGTCTGTTTATTTTGTCTTTAACTTATTCATTTACCTGTACTATTGTGTTTGCTGCTAAAGTTTGAGTTGGGGGGGGGGGGGACAAAATGAGCAGTGTAGAGACATACCAAGAGGACTGTGTGTGTGAGAAAGAAAGCAAAAGCTCTGTTAGAGAGAGTTTGAGCCAAGCGAGGTGGTAGTTTTAGTGTGACTGAAGCTGGAAAACATCAGTGGTTGAGGTTAAGATGAACAACACACACACGCACACACACACACCTGTCTTCTCTCTTTGGCTTCTCAGGTCATGGTCTGCTGGCCCTGTTTCCTTCCCTTCATGCATCTCTATTTTAACACCTCTGAGTAGTCAGAAGGGCACTGGAGAGGGCAGAGAAATGGTGTAAGAAAGAGAGGCACCACTGAATTTGAGCTGTGGGAAAGCACAGCATCTACTCTGTTCAACCTTCTTGACCAGACTGAAAACAGAGCGAGCAAAGAAGCAATAGGCCGACAGGATCACAGCATGAAGCCTAAGCTAGAAAATCCACAGAGAGTAATGAAAGGACAGCAAAACGGAGATACTGGGAAATATGAGCAGAAATGGAAAGAAATTGTTAAGGAGAGCGGGGCAAAACAGTGGAGTGCACAAACGTAGAACAACACAGGCACGTGTTGGTGAAAATAGCAACATCACTTCAAATGTTTTTGAATGGGATTCCTGTTCAAGTTTGATCATCACTCCTTCCACTATCCTTATTATTTATATTCCATTGTGGAATTTGTATTTTCCTTAATTTTATTATTCCGACGTGTAATTCTGACCCAGAGCTTATTCAGTTGTTTTTTTTCTCAGAGGGAGAGCCTGTAGGAAAGCATGGTCCTGCACGTGGAAACGTGACTTTTGGCAGAGCCACACACCCACTAGCAGAAATGTGTTAGCTCACTCATGGCTTTTCTTCTGCTGCAGTGGAACATACGGTTATGTCATACCAAGAGTAGAGCGTGGCCTTCAGTACATGTGTATCACAGTGCTTTGTTTCTTGCCCTGCTTGACAAAAGACCGTGTGCTGATTTTTTTCCCCCCTCCTCCTTTTCTTGTCCTCTCCCTCTCCTGCTCCCTTCATGTAACAAAAGCCATATTGTAGCTGTGTTTATTTCTACTCCCAGTGGTGTCTGTCTGAGGCTCCAAGCCAGGCACAGCTAGGCTCCTGCCTTTCTGGAGCCCCTTTCTTAAAGTGTCCGAGACCACTTTTGTCTTTTAAGATTGAGAAAAGCCAGCTGACCTGACAAATGAACATTCATATGAGTCTGAGAAACTTTAGCCATCCAGACAAGGTTTGATGGCAGATTTGAGGCATTACTTACAGGGGGAAACTTGTGCTGTCCTATGGTATAGAAACCATTTTATTGCATCTGTGTAAGCTACATCACAGACCAGCACTTTGCAGGAGATTTCAGTTCAAGTTTTAATTGAGCTTTGAGGTTCATACTAAAAGCTCAGGAACAGTAGAGAACAGAGCAATCAAATAGACTACAAGAATACTTAACTGCGAAGGATAAATGTATGTTCATCTCATGTACAAAACAACTTGGTCCCATGATGACATAATTAAGTGTTTTTTTTTTGTTTTTTGTTTTTTTACAAAGCAGAGGGTGCTCCACTTGTGGAAACTCTCGACTATCGAGCCATTTGCCAAGAACAGCCACCCCAGGGCTGCTGGTAACCACAGGCAGCTTTCCTCATCCTCCTTAGTGATGAAGTAATTTTTAAATATGGTCAGGGAAAATATCTATGCCAAATATGAGCATCTCTTCAACATTTGGGTGGTAGAAGAGGGATGTGTGCTGTAACTTTGGTTTGCAGTCATGTGTTGTGGGCTGGCAGAGAAGGTTTTGATTGCTCTGGTCAACAGGAGAGAAAATAGTAATGGCGTATTTGATATTATCTGCTTTCGTTCAGGAGCTTTAACAGCTCATACACTATATAGACAAAAGTTTTGGGTCAACTGACTGTTACACTAACAGGAATTTGAATGACATCACATTCCAAATGCACAGACAGCTTTGCAGCTGCAACAGCTTCCACTCTTCTGGGAAGACTTTCCACAAGATTTTTGAGTGCTTCTGTGGGAATTTTTGCCCGTTCAGACAGCAGAGCATTTGTGAAGTCTGACACTGATGTTGGACCAATAGACCTTTCTCACAGTCTCTGTTCCAGTTCATCCCAAAGGTGTTGGATGGAGTTGAGGTCAAGTTCTTCCACACCAAACTCATCCAACCATGTCTTTATGGACTTTGCTTTGTGCACTGGGACACAGTCATGCTGGAACAGAAAAGGGTCTTCCCTGAACTGTTGCCACAAAGTTGGAAGCATAGCATACCATCCCAGTACTTTTGTCAATATAGTGAATATGCATTACATATTTGAATGCATCCCAAACTAATAATGTTAATGTTTTAATTTAGTCATATAATCAAAGCATAGGAGTACTGTCTTTAATCTGAATTTTGTTGTTAATCAGTACCAATAATTCACACATGGTTTGGTCAGATATGAAGGTTTTCAAGAATATGTTCAACTTAATAAACATATAAATGTAAAGCAAATGCAAAAGCGGTGTAATTTCAGTGTTTTGGATTATCATCATAGTCTGTGTTGCTTCTTTACCTGACATTTCTGTAATAATCAATTTAACCAAATCACATGTTAAAGTGGTGAAAATACAGTTTCATTTTATGCTAAATACCCATGTTGCCTCTGTCATAGACTGACTGCTGGTATCGTACATAATAGTTAAAGGTTATTTAGCACAATTTACGACCAGGGATGCACCATTTAGATTTTTTAAGCTCATAAAATTTTAGAAAACTGGCGCCCATGTTGACCAGTATCCCTCGAGACATGTGAGAAGTTCAGACATGTAAAAGAGTTTACGATTTTCTGACATGCATGTTTTCAGGTGATTAAGTGGTACACTTGCCTTGCATACATACATGCTCCTACATGCTTCCTTCAGCTTCATAAAGTTGGCTGTGAGAGGTGGAAAGCCCTTATTGCCTGTTAGTCATTTTGTCATGGGTAATGACTTGGAGATAGAGTTTTGGATAGATGAAAGTCTGTGTCACAAGGGTGTATTTTCAACTTGTTTTTCTTGTTCCTGTGTGATATATGCCTTTTCTTTTTGTAAGATTGTCAAAGCTTTCAGAATTTGTTGCAGGTCATATTAATATAAATTTGACACATTTTTGTATTTTCACCGTTTTTCATTCTGAGCCAAGTTTGTCTTCGTTTCATTTATCTTTTTGGCATAAATATTTGAATGTTGGACTATCCAGCACATCATCAGTTTCAAATGATGCATGTATTGGTGGTATTTTTTCTAACACAATCATTACAGCTCAGCCATGTTAAAACATCTGTGGTATTTGAATTTGGCCACAGTGGAAGCTCATGGAAACATCTTGTTCAGTCATTTAAATAACAGAAACTGCATCTGATAACAAGCAGCAAATAACCATCAAAGAATCATCAAAGTGAAAATCTGCTTACTGTTATGTGTAGACTGAAGGGAAAGGGTCAAACAGCAGACCTAAAAGAGTCAAACCCACCACTGTGATACATAATCTCACAGTGTTCCTTTGGTATTTGGCTTCTTTCTCCATTTAAATGTGTTATCTGTCAACAACACTGACAGCAAGGACAGTAAGATTTTTAGCTGTATAATAACCACAATATTTTTGCTGATCCATGTTATTTAATTTCCATGGCCCTTGAAGAAACTGTAAACCTGTCCCAGTACAGTTCAGTTTGTGTCTCTTTTACACGACACTGTTAAAGAGTACTTTTTTTTTTAAAGTCAAACAACATCTGCAGTTAAATCAGTGAACAAAGACGCTAATATACGAGGCTGGCGGGGTCATGTCAGAGAGTCGTGTTCTTATGACTCTCAGTGACTGTGTGACTGTGATGTATGGTCAGGACAGCATGAGGCTGTGACCTTTCGTGACCCCTTGTTTTCCTCAGAGCACTTCATTTTTGTGTCATGACGGGTGCTTGTTACCTCAGTCCTTCGCCTTAGGGCAGGATGTTGGTTTTTTTTTGTTTGATTTATATGTCTGATTATGTGACATAATGGCATCAATCTGGACAGACTCACACTCAAGTTCGTGTGCGAGGTGAGGTGAGATTAGTTGTTCCGCTCAGCCTCCTGCTCAGTTAAAACCGGTTTCCCCAAAATCCCCCGTTTCCTCTTAGAGTTGAATGGAATGTCTCTGTTCAAACGGTGGTGTTTCGGCACTGAGTTTGTTTCAGTCTTTCCACTGAGGACGGCCACACAGCCGGCGATGCCTAAACACAGGGACAAACACGCATACAAGTGTGATTGAGGGGTTAGTCAGATAAAGAGGATGTGTGTGTGTGTGTGTGTTTGTAGTCATTGTAAAGAATAAAAAGTGGTCTCTGGGGAACGCCGGCCAGCTGTTTGTCTGTCTGGAAGATTTGGCAAAGAAACTTAGATATGCTTGTTTTTTTTTTAAAATTTTGTTTAATTTTTGTTTATCACCTCATTAAATGATCATCAACCCCTTCTCTCCTTCTCCCTCTCCCTTTCTCTCTCTCTCTCTCTCTCCCTCCCTCTCCCCCCTCTTTCTCTCCCTTTCTCTCTCTCTCTCTCCCTCTCTCTCCCTCCCTCTACCTCCCTCTCCCCCCCTCTCTCTCCCTTTCTCTCTCTCCCTCTCCCTCCCTCCCTCTCTCTCCGTCCATACAGAATAGTTCGTGATTATCTGAGTGGAGCTCCATTTTCCTCCTACCAGGAGTCCATGTACTTCTCTCGCTTCCTACAGTGGAAATGGTTGGAGAGGTGGGTAGTCAATGTGCAACATACACTTGGTGAAGCAGACTTGCAAATCATTCCTTTGTCTTACAAAAAAAGTGACACCTGTCACCATCTCACATGCGTTCTCTGTTTAGGGTTGCATTCCACTTCATTGCTTCCTATGGGCAGCAACTGTACTGTGTTGGTTGATTTTGGTGGATGCTTTATTATCTTTAGAGGGAAAAAGAAACACAAATAATAAAATAAATTTTAATAAACAGAAAAAATTGATGATATCCTTATGTTAAATGTGCACAAACAGTATACGGTAGTATATACAGACTAGTGGGAGGAAATTTGCACCAAAACGTAAAGGTGGTGCTGCCAATAAGTTTATCTGTGTGAGTGGTAAATAATTGATGATGCTTTGCGTAATGGCTTGGTAACCGAAGCAGGGAGGAAACAGCAGTCATCAGGGTGGATTAATAATATATTAGAGCATTACTTTGTCTGCAACATTGCATGGTATGAGAGAATGGCATAACCTATCAGTTATTTTATGTCTCTTTCTTTTTCATTTTTCTCTTTCTCCTGCAGGCAACCAGTAACCAAAAATACCTTCAGACATTATAGAGTATTAGGAAAAGGTGGATTTGGCGAGGTGAGTGTCACTGCAATCCAGAAGCAAATTAGACAAAACTGATGGTGTACTGTGATGTTGTGGTTATTAAAGTTGTTTTTTTTTTATAATGGACACTGAGTCAGCATTATGTTCCCTTACACAACAAGTTTGGAAATGAGATGTTAATGATTTAGGCTGGTACAAGTAACCTTTAACAGCTAGTTAATGTGCTGCGCTGTTTATGTCCTCACTCCAGTGATGTTGGGTGGAGAAATCTGTGGCGTGACACATTTACTTCCATTCGTTGTACTTTTTAAGTGTGTGTGTTTTGTGTGTTTTTGTGTTTTTTTTTTGTTGCTTTTTTTTCTCAAGTGTACATGTGTGTACGTGTGCATCTGTGATCATGTTTCCTCACTCCTTGTTTTCCAGGTTTGTGCCTGCCAAGTACGTGCCACCGGTAAGATGTACGCCTGTAAAAAGCTGGAAAAGAAACGAGTGAAGAAAAGAAAAGGTGAAGCAATGGCACTAAACGAAAAACGCATTTTAGAAAAAGTTAACAGTAGTTTTGTAGTAAGTACTACCTTTTTTCTTATTCAATCTTTAAACAGAAATGTACCTGTTTTGTCTGTCCATTTGTTTGAGTGTGTGTGTGTGCGTGTGTGTTTTCTGAATGTGAGAGAGTGCTGTTTGTTGTGGCTCCAGGATCCTGCAAGAGAAATCAAATAACGTGTTTGCAAAGGCTGTCAATCAGCTGTTAGAGACAGTTGCTGGGACTCAAGTTTTGTTTGTTTAGTGACGTCCACGCCAGGTGGACAAGCTTGTGAGTCACAGAGGAAAAAAACGTGATGGGATAAAACCACAAATGGGCCGGGAGGTGGGGACGGGCCAGGGAGATGTTGAGGGCGTGTTGGGGGTGGAGTGGGGGAGTGGTTAAGTCAGGTGATATAATTGACCAGTTGCAGGTGACAGCAATTCACATATTTCAGTTCAGGCCAACTTGCATGCACATTGGCCTCTGAAGCCGAATCCAAATTGATTTTCATAATAAACCTTCTACTTTGCCAGGCAAACATGCTGAATTTGATTTCATTTGGAGCATACTGTCAGCCTTTCATCGTCTGTGAATGTATTCTAAAATGTGGTTGAAAGCTGTTTTACTGATCTGTTTTGTGTTGTTTTAATGAAGTTTTTTTTCTGTTCACGAAGTTCTTGCATCAAATTTACAGGTAGCAACAATATCTAAATATAAATATTTAATGAACACATTATAATATTTGTGTACTTTTTTTCTTGACAGTTCTGTGTCGTAGATTGTGAGGGAAAAATAACACACACCAACACATGTACCGCTGTGCCTACTTTGGTCCCACAGGCATGACCCATGTATCCATGGCCCCATTTTTCTTATTCATCGCCTTTTAGGCAGACTTTTGCCACATGTGTATCATGCATGTTAATAATAATAATAATAATGATATGGTGATGATGATGACAGTATGATTCACTAGCCTGAAACAGTGATGGATGGATTACTTTGAACTGTCAAACTGAGTCACAGTAGATCTAGATTCCCTTAGAGCTCGACTGGAGTGCATTTGAAGCCAGAACAGTTGCTGTGATAAGATGAACAAAGCCCATCTGTAAGGAACTGAAAAATACACGTCAGAGCAGTAAGGTGAGCATGAAGTTTAGGGAAGTGACAGATTTCAGAGGCAATTCTGAGGAAGTGTTGGTCTGCAGAACAATATGAAGTTGATTGCCAAAGAACTTCATCAATGCACCACAGTTGTTGTTAGGAATTGATAATAAAAGTGCTATTTCTGGTAGAACAACTAAACTAAACAACCAGTTCAGAGACCTTTAATACTTAAAATACTATTTTACATTGGTAAAACTACTTTAGCTAAAACACCATAAAATGGAGAAAACATCATTGGGCCTTCAGTTCCTTCCATTGACACTGTCTCATTCCTTTGAGCTCATCCTATCTTGCAAACTAATTGCATAGAATTTTGTGGCACGATTAGAGTTTCATAAAAGGGCCACAGCATGTATAAAGAACCACCCCCCCCCCCCAACACACACACACACACACACAAATGTCATTACCCTGCCACCGTACTACCATGCCTCAAGCTCTTAATGGTGACGTTTCTCTTGGCTGATTTTCCTGTGGAGGGTTTTCATAAACTGAGCCATAGTCATGAGTAAGCGGTGGTTTTTGGCTGCTGCTGTAATGCCGAGTTTGAACAGCCTTTAGGGAGTCACCGAGCTTTTCATTTCTTCCATGCTGTCCCACAGCTCTGAAGAGCAAAAATTTACCGTTGACAGTCCATTAACATGTAAGATGATACATTACAGGAACAGTTCAAATGTCCATTGCTCATAAGTGAAAAATAAGAGAGATGTGACAAGAATAACATTGAATGTGTAACTTGTTAATTTAACACCTGCAATAAAAATCTAAAATAAAATACAGGTAAGTTGCAAGAGCAGAAAAATATCAGTTCAGTTTTTAAAATATGAACCATCTGTGTACATGTGATACAGTGTACATGTTCCTGTGTGTGTGTGTCTCACTTTTCTGTTCTTTTCTGCTATCAACACTTTTTGTATATAAAAATGCTTGAATTTCAATCCCGCTTGCCTACGCATGTTGATATTAAGAGTCAAACGCAGCTGGAAAACTAGTGATTTGTGCTTCTCTTTCTATGTCGTCCGACTGTACACAGAAAAACATCTCAGGTGCTCCGACAGGAAAAGAAAACTTAGCTTTGGCTCAGTGTTGTGTCTCTCTTTAAAAAAAATTATTGTTCCAAAGACAAGAAAATTACAGCAAGTGTTCGTTTAACATTCTTGGAACGTGGCTCGGAGCGGCTGGAGGGATAAGCATTTTAATTTCTGCTCTGTGGGTCTGTGAGCAGTGTGTACTTTGTGTATGTGTACATACTGTAGAACACGGTGTTCTACTGTTTAACCATACAGAACTGTGATATTGATCTTACAGTAAGCTGGACTGTAAGAGAGCGGAGCCTCAAAGCCGCTCCATGTTCTCCATTTGAAGCTAATGACTGCATTTGAGTTGTACGACGCACTGGATTAGTCGGTTTCTGATGCAGTGTGAGCTATGTTGCGCGTTCTTGTTTTGTGTGAGTCATGGCAGAAGCATGTGTATGGGCATGCAAGTGTGTGTGCTGGCACACACACACACACACACACACACACACACACACACACACACACAGAGGAGTGTGTGTGGAGTGGGCTTGTTGCAGAACCTCAGACTTGCAGCTCTTGTCACCTGGGATTGGCACATGATTCTCTGTGTGTGTGTGTGTGTGTGTTCATTCTCTATGCTGCAGGCAGAACTGATGACTCTTCATGTGCCTCTCTACCTACGAGAGCAGCTCTGTTGCCTAGCAACACTGACCAAACAGCAGTAGCAAGGAGAAGAGTCAAGTGCTCTCTCAAACCCCTCATTTCTCTCTCTCGCTATTCTTCTCTACCTTTTTTTTGATCATACCATTAGTCAATCCGTACTGCTAGTTCACTGTATGTTTTAACCATAGCCCATCCACACATTGTGTGTGCTGGTGTGTATATGTGTTTGTGAGACTCTGGGCAGGATGACCCTGTTCTGAAGTCTGAGCTAGAGCTACCTTGCTCCGCAGATTTGGCTGGCTGTCATTTGAAACGTTTTAATACTGGTGCTAATACGATGAAACTGTTAAAGAATTGAAATACAAGTAAGACTCATTATTTAATAATATCATAATATAAAATTCTGAAAATATAAGATTTTTAAAGGTTAATTATAGGATCATAGGATTACATAAATAGTGGTTTAAATCAGATTTCACTAAAGCGGATGTGGTGATATTATGAGTCACCCCCTTTGAGTGTTAAGTAATCTACAGAAAGCCAATTGCCTTTGGTCTTCCTTATTTCTGTGACTGTATTGCATTAGCATAGATGTCAGACTTGAGTCGGAATTTGATTTCACAGTTTGAGTGAGCTTCTTTCATTATCAGGAGGCTTTTTGGATATATTTACTTTAACATGTTTTTACTGACAATAAACCCAGTGTGAGAGGCATTGTACAGTAGATTTTTCCATTGTTTTTGGACAAATCTACTATTTTGGAAGCATGCATGACACTGTTTGCTGTAGCGTGTAGTACATATTAGTGTATTTCTTTAGGTACAGTACATGCACTTGTGTGATGTTCACTTGGCCCATAAGATTCTTTTCCCATCCCCTCTTGTGGTCCGTCTCTTGCTACATAGTTCAGAGCAGATGGGATTCCTCTTGATGGCAGCAACATCCTGCTTGTCCACAACAGCACATGCACACACTATACCCTGCGTGTCACTGACCCACAGGGGGCAGAAAAAGGGGGAAGGCTGGTGGGAATGAGAGGGGGGAAGCACATGAAGCAAGAGAGAACGGAGTGAACAAGCTTCTGTTTTTCCATGTCTGTGATATATCTCTCTTTGTTTCTCTTTGTATACATTTCTGACATTCCGTCTGGGATAATGGATGATTATTTGGGGCATTAAAGAAACTAAATAAAACAGTCATGTTCCTCTAGCCACCCTGTCTCTTACCACAGCTCTTCCCCCTTCTCTTCATGTCCTCTGCTACATGACTCTTTGACCGGTCCTCCTCCCTTGTTACCACCACAAATTTGCCTCTCTCTCCAGGTTAGTCTAGCATATGCCTATGAGACCAAGGATGCGCTGTGCCTGGTATTGACCATAATGAATGGCGGTGACTTAAAGTTCCACATCTACAACATGGGCAACTCGGGCTTCGACGAGCAGAGGGCCATCTTCTATGCCGCTGAGATCTGCTGTGGCCTTGAGGACCTGCACCGTGAGAGGATAGTCTACAGGTTAGGTCACATGGGCGTCAGACACTCTCCCTCACAAGTCACCAAACTTTATGGAAGTTTAGCACGACATTATGCAATGTCCCTTCAACCTGAGGTCAGATGACATATCCCACCAATGCAAGAGGCCTAAAGCAAGCCATAAAGTAACTATGTGTGTGACTGTTTGTCCCTGCTTGGATTATATTCCACAGTAGCATTTGCAGTTATGTAAGACAAGTGCAAATAGAAAGTCCGCGATGATGAGGTGTTACTGTATTAATGGTGTATTGATTTTGCCGAGGTGTGATGTACCTCAGTGGAGTAATGCTAACATAAACACTGATGTTCTTAGAAGTAATCATATAACACATGGTGTTCCTTGATCTCTGCATGTGTTCATGTAAGCGTCACATTTGATTTGCGGTTGAGTTTGGCACTGTTGAAAGGCTCCCGGTTTTCAAATTCTATAGCTATTATAATAAATAATTTTGGTATTGTACTTCGCAAAAAGTTAGATAAGACAATTATATAGCTTAAAATAATGTTAAAGTAAAACCCTGTTACAGTACAACACATGATAATACACAACAACACCTAAAGAACAGGAAATAATACAATGAAAAGTATACAGATATTTATCCAGATTTTTATTGTTATGTCCTTGTCCTCAAATGTTCAATTCTCTTACCGCACAATATCAACACAGTGACTCCTCAATGTTGTTTTTTTTTCTCACAGGGATTTGAAACCTGAAAACATCCTTTTGGATGATCGTGGTATGTTCCAGTTTTTTACCTTTGTTCAACACAAGCCAGAGCGGGCACACACAGTAATATATGGCACTTCATGGCTGGAGAATATTATTTGTTCTCCACCGTTTGTTTGATGCAACTCACACCTCATAAGCTACAAGACAAATAAGCAGTTTGTAACCAGTCCACTTCATAAAATGCCAGCACATGCTCTTCACATCACGCTCTCTCTTCTCAGCCATACTTTCATTTCATGTCTTCACTGTAACGAGGTCTTGTGTTCAAATAGAGGAATCTCCTTCATGTCACACTTAAGCGCTTACTGTTCTTGGTCACTTTCTTTCTTTTCACACACTATTACTTTTGCTCCTGCATTGTGAATGGTATCTAGGAAATGACATATGCTAGTAACTACATTTCATTAATAAATTCATGTGCCCACATGATCCCAGTTAGGTAATGAATCTGTGTTTTTTGATTAGGACACATCAGAATTTCAGACCTGGGTCTTGCTGTTCAGATCCCTGAAGGAGAGACGATACGAGGGAGAGTGGGCACCGTTGGATACATGGGTAAGTATTTGGGTAACCCTCTTCTACCTTTTTTTTTGTAGTTCAGCATTTCATTCTTTTCTGAAATCACTGCAACCATTCTTTTACCTCCTCTGTGCAAATCTCAGCTTTCTACTACTCGTTATGAGCTTCATTGACTGTCTCATTTCCAATTGATTCAGTTTGTGAACCCCTCCGAACTTGGCTTCTCTTTTGTTGCTCCTTATCTCCGTTCCTCAGCTCCTGAGGTGATCCAGAACGAGAGCTACACTATCAGCCCGGACTGGTGGGGGCTGGGCTGCCTGATCTTTGAGATGATACAGGGCCAGTCTCCATTCCGCAAACGCAAGGAGCGCGTCAAGAGAGAGGAGGTGGACAGACGAGTGCGTGAGGACCAGGAGGAGTATTCTGATAAGTTCTCAGAGGAGGCGAAGGACATCTGCAGACAGGTGAGATGAAAGTGACAGTTGAAAGGGAAAGAAATAAAAAGGGGCGCAGGGAGGAGAAAACATTAAGAAGATTCTTTGAGATTGGTGGCAAATCAGTGCATGGGTGTATGAGGCTAAAAGGATAGTGGAATGGGAGCTGTATGCTGAAAAGTTATTGTTTTTTCTACCGCTTCTGCTTTTTCATGATTATATGATAATATGATACCCCATATCGTGTTCATTATGGCTAAGATCTATCTATCCATTTTTTCAATATGTAAACACTTGGCCTGTTCAGGGTTGTGGGCAGTTAATCCCAACATGCATTTATTTGAACAATCTGAATAATCATTTCTTTCATGTTGGGAAAATATCAGGCTCCCAGCTAGTTCCTAAAGTTTGGTGCAGGCCAGGTACCATACAGTTTATCAGAGGAGTTTTTTTAATTACTGTTTATTATTACTTACTTTTTGACAATATAGTAATTTCAGCCAATGTTACATAGTGATTAGTGCAGGTTTAAGGAGATCAGTCAGCTAACTTGGCTTGAATAGATATTCCCATCTGTCTTTCACTTCCTGCCACAGTCTTACTATTTTGTACTCCAAAAGGAAGCCACTCAGCTGCTTTGACTCTGAGCAGGAGGGGATGCGACGTTTATTTGTGTGACACGGTGGAACATTCTGACCCGAGGTTCAGTAGATTCAAAGACTCCCCAGGGAGAGGAGGAGTGGGGGTGGGACGCAGAGAGAAAGAGGGGTTTCAGCAAGAAAAGGGAAAAGGATAATAAGGAAGGGAAGAGAATGCGGGAGGGGCGGAAACAGTCTCTGCCATGCCAGCGAGATGGCTCTTAACCAAGTGATCTGAGTCGTCAAAAGCAGAAAGAGAGTCTGCTTTGAACCATCATGTAAATTGGCTGAAAGTAGTGAAAAAACAAGAGAAACTGAGGGAAGCTACAGTGAATGCGTGACATGTGATGAAAACATTGAGAAGCCATTGGTTTGTTTATTGGAAAAGCTGGTGACTTTAACAGAAGCGTAGGCCAGTGAGAGTGTCTGCTGGTAGCCGTGCTGATCCACTTCATGAGCCTGCTGCACTGTAGGTGGTGTGGTGGTAATATTATCCAGAATTTCTCATAGAGACAACAATGGCTCTCCCTAATTCTGTCCATTATGGTGTTGCATTAACCCCTGAGTGTATGTATTTGTATTGTTTTTTATTAGATTACGTGGAGTCAGATTCATAAAGTCAAGAGGATTAAATGCAAACCAGGTCCATGTGTGTGTGTGCTGTGTATACAATGAACTAGAGAGATTAGTCATAAAACTGTCAGGAGTTATCCAACATCACAGCAGCCCCCTCCCTTTGTTTGTGTGTTTGATTCATGATGGAGAACCAGGCTTAAACAGAAGTTTGTTTTATGAGAAACTTGAAATATATTAAGCTATAATTTTGATACCAGAGCCATTTGGGCTAACACAAACAGTATTTAAATGTTTTCCACCTCTTTCTCTTCCTCCTGCTGCATGTCAGCTCCTGGCCAAGAACCCCAAGGATCGATTGGGTTGCCAGGGTCAGGGAGCCATAGAGGTCAAGCAGCACCCTATCTTCAAAAACATCAACTTCAAACGGCTGGAGGCCAACATGCTGGACCCTCCCTTCAGCCCCGATGTAAGAATGGCATACTCACAAGTGCGCAAGGGACATACAGGCTCGATTCACAGCAAGCAGCAAATCAGCATACAGGAAATACCATTGTCACACATAAACAAACACATCCAGGATGAGTTAGCTGTCATGTTGGCTAGTGATGGTGGTGGGAAGCAGGTGTGGAGTTTCAGTGCCTTCGTTTGAAATCCCAAACCGCTGACGAAATGGAAAATATGCTTTCTGTGACCATTCAAGCAGAGTTGTCCTGTTTTCTGGTCATGGTCACTAATACCTCCAGTGTAGCATTTTAATGGTAAATAGTAAATGGCTGTGGTCATTCTGGGAAACTCAAGTGTGAATATGTGTAACTATGGAGTGTAGCACAGACCACTGACTTGCCTGGATGAATGTACTGTAAGCTTTTATTATGTTCTGCACTCATAGATTTTCCCCTACAATAACAAAGCTGTTCATGGAAAGAATTATTACATTTTCAATGTCATAAATAGCCTGAGTTAGAGAGAGTGAATGACCCGAAAGGTTAAATCAATAGTTGAAAGTAGATAGTGTTATCTGTGTTTCTATTTTGAGTTATTCGGGTCACTAGGGTCTCGCTGAGGAAAACAAGGCAGCAAAGAGTCTTCAGGCATGTCAAGACTTCCATGAGATTGAAATAACAGCTTGATTTTAAGCTTTTCAGGTTTAGCATTCCCCCTTTGGTCCAAAATAAACACACTCGTCACAGTTTCTTTTTTTTCTTTGTCATTCTTCCTCTCTCTGTCTCATTTTCTCTCTCAGCCTCGGGCCGTGTACTGTAAAGATGTCCTGGATATTGAGCAGTTCTCCACTGTCAAAGGCGTGAACCTTGACCCCACAGACGATGACTTCTACCACAAGTTTGTCACAGGCAGTGTCTCCATCCCATGGCAGAACGAGGTACTGCAGGCTCAGGCTATTGGATGATGTCATTGTTCAGGACCTCAACAGACAGATATGTAGCACTGGTGACACAGGAATACCAGTAAAGTTTACCTTCATTTAAGAGTAATGTAGAGGGATAAATTGATGTAAATCCTTTTAATTGTCAATATACCATTGTCTTAATCAGAGAGGTTGGTTTTATAAAGAAATCAACGCTGACCCATAGGCATTTTGTAGCTCCAGACACCTAAAGAAGTGAAAATCATCAGGACAAATAACAAGATCTCCCTCTTTTGCAGATGATTGAGATGGAGTGCTTCAAGGAAATCAACGTCTACGAGACTGACGGAACGCTGTGCTCCGACCTGGACATGAATCGGCCTAATCCTCCACCAAAGAGAGGCTTCTTTTACCGTCTGTTCAGAAGAGAGGCAAGTTCTAGTGCTCCGCCAACTGTCCGAGGGGGTGGGGGCTAAGGTACTTCCTCTCTTCCTTCTTTCCTTCCTTCCTTCCTTCCTTTTTCCCCCCCAGGCCTTGTCCAAACTCAACATGCGAAGACTTCACCACTATGAAATTTGTTGTTTCCAGTTATGTCATTCCTCATTGAGGTTGGATAGAATAAGGCCTCTCTTATTCCTCTTCTCTGGGGTTCAGTCCCTTGTTAATGCCTTTGCGTATTCATTTCTGCATATTCTTTTCGCTTTGCATATTCTTTTCTTTTTTCTGCTGTGCTCCTTTGTCTCAGAACATGAGGGCTCTTTCGAGAAGCTGGTTTGTGGGAGGGTATAGGGATGTACCAAAAAATGTTTGCGTAAAAGAAATGGTTCCCACATATTTTACTGGTTGCATGAGCTACTCAACTAACAGTTCATTTACACTATCTGTTCTTAATTCCAGAGACTTTTCATTTTGTTCTGTTCTTGTCTGAACTTTCCCTGAATTCAAGGGTGTAACTATCACTGGGGACAGGGCGGATATTTCCCCCTCTTATTCAAAATCCTCCTTTTTGTCCACAGCATATTTTTCTAGTTTCTGTTTGATTTTCCTATTAAAATCGCAGCAACAGCCTACCGGCATAATTTAGATAAGAGGGAGAAGTTGTCATTTTCCACCCTGAGCTTTGCCTCTGGGGCTACATTCATCGTATTTATGGAGGTTGTTGGGGCTGTATTCAGAATACAAGCACTGCTTACCACTACTTTTGCATGTTTTTCAGGTTAAACATATATATATACATATATATATATATATATACATATCTGAACAATTATTAAAGATGAGACAAGTCTCTCTCACGGAAACCAGACTTAAATTTAAATAGAGGTAGCACATAAAAACACAGATTTCCATAACATTTGTAGTTGTTTTTTTATTCTACTATTACTGTTGAAACAACGGTAACCAGTTTCATTACAATCTGTTATTTGCTACCAAACCTGCACCCTTATGTCCTTTGCATGGCTTACGTTATCTTTCAAATTGAGTGCTGGGCACCACTGCAGAAATACATATTGTGATGCGGTTGTATCAGGGTTGGGGTTTCAGAGCAGATCAGATCAGATCAGAATTCCTTTATTTATCCCTGAAGGGAAATTCTTATTCTTACAGACATTGCACTTGCAGTATTCCCGACCAAGAAAAGTGAAAAGTGAAAAGTATAAAAATAGGATAAACAAAACAAGATAAGTGTAAATCGAAAATCTAAAAGTACAGGTATTTACATAAATCTAAAATCTCAAAGTATAGGTATTTACAATGTGTTCAATTTTTTTTTAAATTTTAAAAATAGAGGTATGTACATGTGTAAAAAAACAATATATACATTGTATATATAAAGTGTTTCAGCAGAATGTGACTAGTGCGGTGATCAAAGTTGCTAACATTGGGGATTTATCCTCACTTTTGCTCCTTCACAGGTTTGTTTTAAGGGCGGTTACAGTGACGACGAGACGGAAGAGCCCTCTCGACTTTAAACCACTCCCTCCACCCGCCTCTTCCTCCCCCCTCGCCGCTGAACTTCACCACAAACTCCGACAGAGCGCAAATCTTAATAACTCAGTGAATGTTGATCTGTATTTATGAGCTGTATTAAAAGTGTATTATAATTAAAGAAAAAAGTATGAGTTTAAAGATTTTGTACATTTGTACTTGAATTTATGTGTAGATGTATATTTTCACTAAAGGTTGTATTGTACAAAAAGCCATAAAAGTACCACTTGAATGCATACATTACATTTTTATTTCCTGTTTATTTTCTTTTGGAATGAGTATGGACAATGTGTATTGGGGTTTTTTTTTTTAAGAAGCACAGTATCAGTAGTCTTTTTATTTTTCTCAATGTAGCATAAGGCCTTTTTGTTTTCATATGTGCTGTATGTTTGTCAATAATTTGACCAATGTGACATGGTGTTAGCACATCAGATCCACGGAGCCCTAAACTGACCCTTAGCCTCTGCACCCCTCAAGGCTCAGGTAGATCTGAATGAAGCGCATGGATCAAGATGATACAGGATACAAATTTAGTCTAACGTCGCTGTGTGGACGCCATGCTGGTTAAGCCTTCCTATGTTTTTCTCTGACCTGTACCTGCGCCCTTGCGACCTTCAACCCCCCCCCACCACCACCACCAATTTGATTTTTAGCTGGTTTGGAGGTTGGAATCCATTTCCTTCCCTCAGCCCAGTTGGGCAGGTTGCCTTGGGCTGGATGTCATGTGCAGTAAGCTGTCTTCGAGGTGCCTGTACCAGCTCAATTCTAGTAGAGATGGCATGGATTTATTTCTGAAATTCTTTTAGTCAACCTGCGCAACAATAAAAAATAAAATAAAAATACAATGGGAATATTACAGAGGCTTTTTTCCTGTAATACGAGGCCTGATAATTATCATTCCTGGAGCTCTCCAAAAATCTCTCATGAGCTTCAAAAGGCTCAGAACATTAACTTCAGATGCCAGACAGTGTTTCCTTTGTGAGCACAGCTGTTATTATTCACTCAGGCAACACAATTTATGGTGATTTATCTTTATTTCTTATCTTTATTTCTGTTTCTTTTGTTATAGTACTTGGCTTTGTCTTGTTTTTTTTTTCCTGTCCAGTTATTACTAAGATGTCTCATGTGTAGAGCGGAAATCCTTTCCCTTGGACTATCTGCCAACTGTATTTTTAGTATACCAGAAGGCCTATTACAGGTTGACTGGAGAATGAGTTGAAAGATAGAGCCTGTTGATGTGGATGATTACGATGGCGGTGATTATGAGACTGTATCAGAGATCTGACCTGCAGCTGACAAGGGCTTCATCTAGATAACAAATTGGTGTTGCATCAAACTAACTTCCATTGATTCAGCTGTCAGCAGCGATTAGCCTCTGCACTGAGTCATTCAGCCTGCTTTGGCCTCTGTGCCTGTTGGCCACATACCCTGCTAACGGACCTCCATTAGCTCCAGTGGCTTTGGCTGTATTTGTACCAGATGACAGTAACTTTTTTTTATTATCATAGCACCCACCTCTAACTTTTTCATTGGAATCCTGGTTGTTCCCCCACAGGAATGACTTGTGACAGTTGCTTGTATGTACATAGAAAGGGAGGAACATGGAAATTTGTGTTTAAACTCCTGTCTGCAGAGTTACCATCATCTGTGTACAGCACTAACACTTGACAACCAGTTGTTGCACTTTCATTTTCATCATAGAAGAAGTGTTACCTTGCAAGTTAACTGATCATGAAAGAATCCATTTTCCGTACATTTCTGTTCTAATCAGGATTCATTATGTTCAATACTGGTTTGTTCATGTTGGCATTTCAGAAGCTTTTGAAGTCATTTTGCTTTTGAGGCAGTTGCTGTTTACTCCCCACCACCTGTTTTAATGCTGTGAAAACCCAATCTGGACATGTTAGCTTTGTGTGTTTGTATATTACTCTGTATACAAATGCAACTCTTGTTCAATCAAAGGCATTGAAGTAGAACAATACAATAGTTCGGTATCATGTCGGGACTTGAATGTCACTCAATGGAATTTCAAACTTATTCGAGACTGCCTACATTTCAGATGGTACGCATATAAATCCTCATCTCGTTATCTAACTCTTTTGGATAGCTGGCTTACTCTTAAAAAACAAACAAAAAAAATTGTCCCCTGTAACACATTCCATTATCAAAAATCAGGAATCTAACATGTGCATCTATCTGTTGCTGGCATGTTGTCACTTGAGTCTTTTTTTTTTTTTTTTGCTGCTCTCAGGCACATTTTGAAGCTGATTTCTCTTGCCTATGTAGATTTTAGCCTTTTAGCGCTATAGCCTCAAAAACCTTGTAAATTATGTATTTCTAACATGTAACTAAGCTCTAACACACATTCACTCACTTTCACAGGGAAACTAAAGTGTGTTTGCCACCCATGCCTCTGTCATTGTTTGAACTTTACTCTTATACAATACATATAGCAGTAAAGAAGTTCTGTTTAGTTTCATTGCACTATGGTGTGTTTTGACAATGACTATAGGAAGTGTCTTTAACTTTTTTGCCAATGATACCAAAAGCAACATGAAGTAAATCCAACTTGTTTTGTTATCTGAAAAAAATACTAAAGAAAAACTGTCAGCCTTTATTGTGTGTGCCAATTACCAACTTAAGTTCTGACATCCTGACCTTTTTTGAACCTCTTTACCATTCCGTCCACTCTGAGAGAAATTCCTTCACATAAAGGAACTTTAAACAGCTCAGCAGTTTGAATGTCCGCACTAAGTGCATTGTAATGCCTGTTTTAAAAAATACATATGTTTTATTACTCAAGCATGTATTGGTTTGTAATACTTCAGGTTCCTTGTATATGTAAATGATGACCTTCTAGTGCCAACATATCTCGCTGGTATCTGAGGACAACTTTATAAATGGCAAGGTGATCCGCTGAGTTGGCCCCGTTTGAATACATAACAAGAATTCCATCTCTCCTGCCTTTCTCCAAGGCGGTGATGGTGAGGGCCCCCCCCCAAAAAAAAATAAACAAAAAAACAAAAAACAAACTGGGATTACGCTCATCAGCAGTGTTTAGAAACAAGAGATCCTTAGTTCCTCGATGTCTAGTTTTGAGTCTACTTTAGGGATGAACACCAATAAATGCCTGGAGGTTCTCTGGGGTTTCACACTCCTCATGTCTAGGTATGTCAGATAGCATAATGATATTTTCAAGGAAGGGATGAATGACAAATGCATTATTGGTATTCAAACAGGGCCTGGGACTTCTTGATTTTTCTTCTTTTTTGTATCTGTACAGTCATGTCGTTCAACCACTGCAGTCATTGTTAAATCTTGTACAAGTTGTATCACTGGTTGTTGTACCATATCTGACATTTGTAATTATGAAATAACACACTGCCATTTGTATAAAAAAGCTTGTGTCCTGGCTAATTTGTGTCATATATTAACTTGTTTACTGTGAATAAAAAACGTTGGGAGAAAACAAGCTAGAAAACAAACCGAAAATACTGACATGCTGCAATATTGCAGGATATCTGTTGGTAAGATTTTATTAAAGCTCTCATTGCTGAGACTGGTTGTTATAAACTACAGTATAATTGCGCATATGATAGCAAGAACAAGATTGGATTTTAATACACGTGTTTTTCTTCTTGATATGATTCTCAGTACGTCGGCTTAGTCTCCCCACAGTCACACCTACCACTCATTTTACGGCTACTGCATCGGTGTTGTTCAAAGATTTCCACAATCTGGATTATAGCGGTCCCGTGACAGCAACAATAACAACAAAAGAAAAAACACAGTCACGCATTGGTTCTTTCTTAAGTCACTCAACATAAAACGATATTCTGATTGGCCGCTGTCGTTGCACCCCTACCCTATCTGTCAAGCTCTCACATTCGCAACTTCCTGGTTTGATTTGTCGGGATAACGCAAAGCTGCATCAAAGATGGCTTATTATCAACCAGCATTTTGTTCATTTATGAATAACGTTGTGAAGGAATAGGAGATATCTTGCACGAAAAGAAGACGGAGAGCTGGTGGTAGTTGTCGCGAGCAGTGTTAGCACTCTCGTCGCACTACGCACCGCTTGCTCTCTCCGTGCGCTAACTTGTTCCCGACTGTGCTCGTTAGTTAGCTCACATAGTAAATATTAGCTAGTCAAGCTAGCTTGCTTACTGTTGATTGCTAAAATGGCCACCATGGAGAAACTGATGAAGGCCTTTGAGTCCCTGAAGTCATTCCAACAGCAACAGGGACCACCAACCGCCGAGGAGCTTGTCCAGAGGCAGTAAGTGGATTTTGGTCTAGCGGCGATTGCATAGCAAGCTAATAATCGCTGAGCTAAACAGGTATCTTAGCTTGCCAGCTAACGCCAGTACCTCCCAGGAAGGCAAGGTTTACTAGCTGGCGTGACGTTCGGTAAGCTAATAAGCATGTTAGCAGTGTCCAAAGTCTTATTTAAACTGCATTATTTTAGATCTATTACGACATTATCCATTTATTAGAAAGGTTTCTTTGCCTGACATTAACGGTATGTGAGTGTCAGCCAGGAAGATTTTTGAGGTTAGATTAAAGAGTAGCTGAATAGTAGCTAACGCAGAAGAGGTTCGCTAATTGATGCCCACGCACCTGCTAAATGGGTCAGGAACCAATGAACCGATTAAAAGGTTCATTTGCTATCACTTTATCTCAGAAGAACAATTCTGTTAGAAAAGCCTCATTACAATTTGAGCAAAACATTATGAAGTTAATTGCACAGAAGGGTAGAGATCATAATTAGGGAACCGATGACCAGATGCAATGGTAATATAGCGTCCTAAACTGACGCCATTCACGTCTGTCCGTCGCACCCGAACTCGATCATGGACCCGTGGAGCAAGAGATGCGGTAACCTTTAGTCATGAAACTACCATCTTTTCCACCTTTCCAAATTTTCCATTAAGCTCAGTCAGTCATATCGAAAAAAATATCTGGAAACATCATATCACTTATCAATTATTATCATATGGTATAAAGTTAGGCAAAATCCTAACTGGTATGCATGGTGTTACGCTCACATGGGATCAATATAGGTTCATCTCAGGGGAGTCTGCTGTGCCATTGAATTTCAGTGATTGGTTTGGTATTTAGAAGGTTCATACAAGGTGGTGACCATTTTTGATCAGTGATGTAGCCATAGAAAGCAGTGCTCTTTACTGTATTTGTACATGATATAATGTGAAACAGCAACTACCTTGAATTTACTGCGCAACAAGTTTTGACCTTTTTGACTCTGCGTCCTGTGCTTGTTGTTACACATAATTATGGTGATTACATATGTCTCATCATAAGTGGTGTACAGGATGGATTATATGCAGGCTCTGTCAGCTATTTAAGAAGTCTTACTTTACTTACATTTCATTCTGTAGAACAAAACAGAGCAGAGGATTTCTTGCAAGCATGTGACTGTTTTGATATACCCTTTTTAATAAGATGTAGATTAAACAGGTATGGAATTGTGCTCTTGTGAGTTCCTACTTTATTGCCTTGATACTTAAAATTCTTGTTTATGCCTTTTAATCAAGGAAGCTAAAGGAAGATTTGAATTGATGAGGAACTCTTCAGTTGATGTCTTCTCAGTGATAGCAACATAAGTGACCAGTGCTTCAGTGTTCTATGGATTGGTGCTGACTTTTAATATTCAGTATTCCATCCACTGTCCTATTTGGCTATGAGCAAGAGATTTAATTTGACTCCTGATTAGAGATGATGGACGTTACGTCCAGCAGTTCAGTTTCACAGGGGTACTGCCCAGTTGTTTTCTCTAATCGTTCCATCTCTGCCTCTGTCTTCCCTTGTCTTTTGCTGCTTCTTGCATTCCCTCCCTCTTCTCCCCATCTTTCTCCTTTCACAGGAAAAAGGAACAGGCTACCACAAAGAAGGACAGGGTAACACACTGCCTGACAATATGTGAAAACATTGTGGCTCAGTCTCTGAGG
Organism: Scatophagus argus; assembly: GCF_020382885.2. Lineage (NCBI taxonomy): Eukaryota > Metazoa > Chordata > Actinopteri > Scatophagidae > Scatophagus > Scatophagus argus. Next base: position 7,106,677 of record NC_058494.1, on the reverse strand, counting down.
TAGGCCTTGCTGATTAATTTACATTTAACAGAGTATGCCTTAACAGTGACCTAGAATAAATATGTGTCAGTTTGAGTTGGGTTGCATTGAGAGGGCTTTAAGTTCTACCACTTCTGATTACGTATTTCTTTTCCAGGTCTATAGGCCGGTTCTATAGAATGGTTGTCATATTTAAATAGTTTATAACTGGGATGATACCCATTTTGCTAGGCTAGCCTGATCTGCCATTTTTATTCTGTTCTGCAACAAGCTACATCTTAAATCCATAAAGTCTCATCCCATCTCATTAAATGTACTCAGCTACTCCAGGACTGATCTGTGAGGGATGAAAACGCAGGAGTTCAGGATAGCCTGTGAAAGTCTTTTAAGTAAAACGTGACTGGATGGAAGAATGTCACTTTGTTGTGTGGGTGTATTCAGTGTATTCATCAGAGCGTTTCATGTGTGAACAGTTTAGTGTAGTGTTATTGACATAAACAGTGTGTGCTGAGTTGAATATTTGTGTGCGTGATGAAATTTGCTTTGCTTTTCTTCTCTATGGTCCTGGGAGCAGAACGTCTCCAGAGTTTCAGAAACTGCTCGGCATCGCCATGGAGATGTTCTTGCTCTGCAGTGATGACAGCGAATCAGATGTCCGGATGGTAGCCGATGAGTGCCTGAACAAAATCATCAAAGTGAGCAGGACTCTTGTTCCTCTAGCAAGGATCTTTTCCTTCACTTTTGCTTTAGATATAGGGCAATAAGTTGACCATCCATTAATTTGTAGTTAGTACCTTCTGAGGACATGGTGCATTGACTGAATAATGAGCATGGATTTGGGTATTGCATGATGTGATCAGATGTGTTCCCACCTTATCAATCAGTTTAAAGGCAATGAAAGAATTGAAGCATAAATATCAAAGTAAAAATCAAGCCATAAGTTCTGTTTTTATTCTTGATACAACCATGTTGCCCCAGATGATCATTTTGATATTCATCTTCAGGCGCTGATGGACTCCAACTTGCCTAGGCTGCAGCTGGAGCTGTACAAAGAAATTAAAAAGGTAATGAGCTATATCTCTCTAAGTCATTTTTTCTCACAGATTAATGACCAGTATTATACAGTATTATTCTCTCAGATTAATGAACGAGAGTTGACATTTGTTTAATGTACGGTGTGAAAATTAAAACACTTTATTTGTTGTTAGGTACTGTATTCTTAGTTTATTAGTAGTGATATACAGTTGGTAATATTAGTGTGTGTGGTGGTTTGTTTGTGTATCTCTGTAGAATGGTGCCTCTCGGAGTCTGAGGGCAGCTTTGTGGAGGTTTGCTGAGCTTGCCCACCTCATCAGACCACAAAAATGCAGGTATACACGCAAATAGGTAGAAATGGCTTTTTACTTTAGTCACGTAACAACCATATTCAAATTACACTTTTCCAAACTCAACAGAAATCTTACCTGGAGTATAGCAGTTTCTATTGTACATCGTAACCTTATTCCCTAAAAATCAGTTATATTTATGCAAGTAGATTTGCGTCCTGAATAAACATCACTATGTTTTCATCTGTCTCTTGTCGTCCAGACCCTACCTGGTCAACCTGTTACCATGCCTCGCCAGGATCACCAAGCGTCAGGAGGAGACTGTACAGGAGACGCTGGCTGCTGCAATGCCCAAGACCATGGCTGCCTTGGGACATTTTGCCAATGATGGCGAGATCAAGGTATCCACACAAAGGACAAACAATGAAACTCTGCACTATGTGGAGGAAGTAAATTTGGGCTCTGATGATTTTCATATTCAAACAATTGTTTTGTTTTTTTTTTTTTTCACTTTTTGACTTGGGGTTCCTGGTATTTCTTCTCCTAAATTTGAGTTATTTTCCTTTAAGTCATTATTAAAACAAGCTGAAGAGAAATTCTCTATTTTGAAAGTTTAGATTTCCCATCTTAGGTTAATAAACATTAAATTTTCTAGACTTGCTCCATTCCAGTGCTGTCAATAATTTACACAGGACAGCAGTTACCGGAGGACATATGCATATCTAAATTCTGATAGCTTGTTTTCATTGTAGTCCAATCGTTTTTGTCTCAGGTGCTGCTGAAGTCATTTGTCGCCAATCTGAAATCCAGCTCCCCTACTATCAGACGGACAGCAGCCAGCTCAGCCGTCAGCGTGTGCCAACACTCCAGACGCACCAGCTACTTCTACACCTGGCTCCTTAATGTGCTGCTGGGTAAGACACACTCACAAACATACTCTGGACATGCTCCTTCTTACCTTTTAAGCTTAACCAGGTATCAGACCTATTTTAGCTACAGTGTCCAGGACAAGAAAGCACACACACATACACTCTGTGCATTTTCTAGGTCTGCTGGTTCCAGTGGACGAGGATCACCCCAGCCACCTAATTCTGGGGGTGCTCTTGACCCTCCGCTACCTGATGCCTCTGCTGCAGCAGCAAGTCAACACCACCAGCCTCAAAGGAAGCTTTGGAGTCATGAAGAAGGAGGCTGACGTACAGCCAACACCTGAACAACTGCTACAGGTAGAAGGAAGTGATTGTGTTTGTTACTGTGCATTAAAAAGAGAGCTGTGGCTAAATTTTCTGTGTATGTGTCGGAAGGTGTACGAGCTGACTCTACACTACACACAGCACTGGGATCACAATGTGGTCACAGCAGCTCTGGAGCTCTTGCAGCAGATATTCAGGACTCCTCCACCGGAGCTTCTGCACTTGCTCATCACCCCTGGCAGCATTCAACACGGCACTGTGTTTCGGCAGGACACTGAGAGCCGTGCTCGCTCAGGCAGCATCCTCGAGCTCATTGGTAAACACATCAATCAGTCTGGACTGTGTTCATAAAGCTTGTTTAACCTTCTGTACCATGTAATGTGGGCCCTACAATATTTAATACAATTTATGTGCTTCAGGTAGCTTTTAACTCATTAACTCTTATCTCAAAGAGATAGCTGGACTTGGTCATATGTCTTTGAAGACCTTTCGCCTCTCATCCGAGAGGCTTCATCAGTTCATCTTGTCAAGACTAGACTAGGCTAGTCTGTGAGGTGAAATGCCTTCAAAGACATATATCCCAGTTCAGTTGCATTCGATTTAATCTGTTTGAGTATCCACAGACATTAACTCTTACCGACTGACTTTGCCAGGTCATTAGTTGAGCAAACTGTGTTTTCTGGTTTCTGCTTCTGGCATTTTCTTTGCTTGCTTAATCATTCTCTGTCATCTGGAAATAATCATCCTGTTTCTTACGAGTCTGTCTGAGCTTTTGCTGCTTTTCTCTTCCTTACTTCCTGTTTTTACTTCCTGTTTCCTGCCATTTGCAGCTGGGGGAGGGTCTTCCTGCAGCCCACTCCTTCTCAGGAAACAGAGAGGTGATTGGTCTATTTATCTCCTCTGCTAACCTCTATCCTCTCATCGATGCTTCAGTCTGGGTTTTGGCAAACTAACCTGCAACTGAGTTGTTGGTTGTCATCCAAATTTTTGATATACTGTATCATTAATCATGCTTAATTTTTTTCCAATTTAGTTTATATATGTTTGAAAATCTGAGGCAGATTGTTGTCGATGTTTAATGCACTTAGTTAAAGGTGAATTTGCACATAATATGCAGAATATTTTGGCTGCTGTTTTCTCAGGCACAACTCAGCATTGACTGCTCCTCCACGACTTAACAGTCGATAGGGAGAGAGACAGCAGCTGTGGTTGAGTGAGCTACACAGTGAATGAAGAGAGATTGTGACAGTTGGTGCAAACAGACCAAGTGAATTGTTCTAAAACACAAATAAAGACACCCAAACCTCTGCACTACCCTCTGGATTTTGTGTGAATATAGTAGACGTGCACTCTGCTCTGACGTCTCTCTGCTCCTGCCTGTCTCTGTGCAGCGCACACCTGCAGCTAGAGAGTCAGCGTTGATGATTTAGAGAAATTACTTTTGTAATAGGGTGTACGTTAATGTTTTTTTTTTTGAAGAAATTGAATGTTGTATGTCTCTGTTCCTTTCTTGAGCTAGGGTTAATGCTGATGTTATGTTGACATGAAACATCTTATTTCCAGGTAAAATGCTTTCTGGGGAGGAAGATGGGTTGGAGGATGATGCTGAGAGAACAGAGGTCACCACTGGCTCCTTCACAGGTGAGATGCACCCACCAAAAGGCAGAATGTAAACTGAGTGGCTGAGTGTAAAATGTGGTTGCCCATACAGATTCTACTTGGCTTTTAAATCTGGATGTTAAAGCCCAATTTAGCAGTAAAAATATGCTTGTCTTTAGCATCAGTGGTTGGCGCAGATGGCTCCTCTGTGGCCCAGGTGGACATCATCACAGAGCAGCCACGCTCCTCCCAGCATACCCTGCAGCCTGGGGACTCTGTGGACCTCAGTGCCTCCTCAGAGCAGGGTGGCGGAGGCGGTGGGACATCTGCATCAGACACTCCAGAGTCACCCAATGACAATGAGGAGGACATGCTGAGCCGGAGCTCCAGCGGCGGGGCCAACATCACTCCAGAGACAGCTGACTACACCACACCTGAGAACGCTCTGCCGGAGGGGGGGCCCCTAGGAGAAGGCGGGACTCTGCTAGGCACTAATGATCGCTCACTTCCACCCAGCGACTCCTCACAGACCACCACGGAGGGACCAGACTCAGCTGTCACCCCTTCAGATGTAGCAGAACTGGTCAGTGTCACTGTGTGGGCATGCAAGTGAGATTTCATTTATTCAGAGAATACAGCTTGAAGATGCAGTCCTTTAATTCTGTGTATGTGTGTGTGTGTTTGTGTGTAATACAGAGCTCAGCTTTTCCCTAGACTCCAAAAGACATAATTACCGTGTAATTCCATAATTAACTATGACCCCTGATGTCCCTAACGGCATAGTTCTTCATTTTGTGAGTGATACTACACTTCATAGAATGAGGATTTGTATTAATTGCATTTTTCCTTCCATTTTCCACAATTTAAGCATTTAAGTGTATCACTAGTTTTGTCCATTTTAGTCCATAACCTAAACATTACATAAACCTTTACTCTAAATACTTTCCCAAATAATTGTATTATTCTTTTGTGTTTCTGTCCTACCTTTAGATTGTTTTGTACTATATGTTTTCAAATTGACTTTTTTTGGGGGATTTGCAACAGCAATCCATTTGGGTATAATCTGAAATGGAAGTGATAATATTTTTATCAGACCTTCGAATATAGATAAATTCCCAGTCAAAGAGATAGGTTGCTCGTTGTTTTGGGTCCTTTACCTACAAGACCGATTTACAGTGACATCTAAAAGCTCCCGGAACTGGTTGGCCATTATGTTTACTGCATTAAGAGAAGAAAAATATAAAAATGCAAGAAAAATGGGATGCCACACATAGCCATTAGGGTTGTTGCGAGGCAACGTGTTGTCCCCCCCTCCGAAGCCATTTTGGTTTGAGATTGTCCATTCTAACAGTACTACTTCTATGGTCTTGCCCCCTCTCTTTCATCCTTCTTCCCACTTCGTCACAGTCGCGCATTCCTTTGCCGCGGGTGATTGAGCTGCCCCCTCCCTCGCCAACTTCCACCGAGGGTCCCGATGCCACAGACAGCGACTACACTGCTTCCTCTTCGTCGTCTTCTTTCTCTTTCTCCTCTTCTTCTTCCTTCTATGCCACCTCCTCCTCTAGCACTAGTGACAAGGTCAGCCAATTAGTCACTTTGAACAGAGTGGAGAAGTGGGATTGCTTGTCTGGAAACTTTTAGCTTTCCTCATTCTTTCTTTCGCTTGTTCGTCACCACCCATGCACTGATTTTGTCCTGCTTATTGCAACTTCACTCCTCTTGTTGTCAGTGACAGTACATTATGCCCTTTCCTCTTTTCCTTGTTTGCATTGATTCCCTCTCAAAATTAGATGGTTTTGAAAGACCTTTGTGAAAACAAGCAACCCCGACTTGCTGGTTTGAAGTGTGTTCAAAGTGAGTTCAAAGTAGAAGCATGAAGGACATCTGTTCCTTCAGATTAACTTCCCTTTAACCTTTCAAAACAGTGTGACAGGCTTTTGTTCCAGTGGAGGTCAGACAGAGAGAAATGAATTCAGATTCTTTGATTAAGTGTACTTTTTGCATCTTGTTAGGGAAAGCTCTTTCTCTGAAAAAGTTGTATGTGTAATGTATCTAGCAAAACTAATACTTCCTTACTTGATAGGAGAGGAATTCATTTTAAAGTTGAATACTTTGGATCAAAAGCTTGCTCTTCCTGGATTGTGGCAGCCATAACGGAGTTCTCAAGCCTGTGCTTTTTTCCTGTGTGTGGTTGATTTGCTGTAAATTGTGTTGACCCAAGCATGATTCATTAGGGTTTTTAAAAAGGAATGTTTTGTTGACTTGCAGTTTTAGTTGTTTGTTATGCTGTGTCTTTGTCCTCAGTCCAGCAAATCTAACTCAGTATTTTCTTCCTTTGCATGCGGTTGCATTTGATGTTTTTGTAATCTTAAGTTCCTTTCTGTAGATGTTTGCTTTGTGTGTCTGTTCATAAGGTACTGGATGGCAGTGAGAGTCAGTACTCTGGGATGCAGATCGGAACACTACAGGATGAAGAAGATGAAGGAACAGCGCCTTCCTCCCAAGAAGAACCCACAGAACCGTTCCTTCAGTCAGCACTGGGTATGTTGCACAATAATCACAGAAACACTAGTTTACACTGAAAACCGTTTGTACTTATTGCTTTGATTATTCTCATTGTTTTTACACGCAGCTCTGAGTAAGCCTCATCTCTTTGAAGGCCGCGGTCACAACCGGCAGGGTTCAGACAGCAGTGTGGAGCGCTTCATACCAAAGGACGAACCCGCTGAACCGGAACCTGACAACAAGGTAAAGACACACCCACGCAAAGGCATCCATACCAGTACGTCACACCAGAAGATAAAAAAAGCAAAACGTATTTTGTCTCTGTATCTAACTTAATTGCCTGCTTCTTAGCCATCACGGATAAAAGGTCCAATTGGACATTATACAGACCGGGAGATGGAGCCACTGGTGCACTGTGTACGCCTTCTTGCTGCTTCCTTCCTGCTGACAGGACAAAAGAATGGTGATTGTGACCATACTGTTCAAAATATATCAGATTTCTCTTTAAAAACATTTTAATTTCTGAGATGCTGAAGTTCGAGCAACTCTATTTTTTTCTTTTTCAGGTCTCATCCCTGACAAAGAGGTGCGAGTGAGTGTGAAGGCTCTGGCGGTCAGCTGTGTCGGGGCAGCAGCAGCTCTGCATCCTGAAGCCTTCTTCAATTCCCTGTACCTGGAGCCGCTGGACGGCATTCCAGTAGGAGGTAGGGGCATGAAAGAAAAAGATAAAAGCAGTTTTATTTAGCTGATGCGTGACACTCGACTAGGTTAGCATTAAGGGGCCTATGAACAAAACTAATATTATACTAATCATCACTCAGTTCGGCCCCCTAATTTAAGAGTGTTTATTAGTAATTTACTCAAACTGCATCATGCAGTTTTCGGGGGTTGGGGTGCATTTAGGGGCCCTTTGCAGCCACATGGGTGTTTCTGCTTAGTCAGGCTTATTAGACTTCTGCTCAGCTCGAAGGTGGCTGGAGCTACACTAAGATTTATGTGATGCCAGTTGACTTGATAAAACAGTAACCTGACAGGAGAGTGAGGGATGTCCTGAGAAGAGGTCCAGTCAGGCAATAAGTGAAAATACCTGTGTGCTTGTATGACGGGCCTCACGTGAAAAATGTGAACCATAGACCATGTCCAGCATGGGCAAAATACTCCACTTCAAATTCAATTCTCAATAGTATTTTAGAGTGGCTTAAAATGGCTTTTTTTAATTGTAGCACAAATGGTTGTTGTGAATGTGGGTATTTTGGTATATTGAAATGACTGCCTGTATTTGTTGATGTTCCTCTTGATATGTCTTCCATGTTCACTTGAATTGAGAGTAATTTCCACTATTTTAGGTCAAATATGCATATTTTGCATATTGGTCAGCACTGCCAGGCCGTGTGCCAGAAAGGTGTTCAATAACTAGTAAATAATCCTATCCTAACTACCATTTGCGGTTTTGTTACTTCCACCGAAGGAAAATAACCTTACCATGCATGCTCAGAAGATTCTTCTCTGGTATTTGATGTATGATGTAGATTTAATCAGCAGCTACTCACCCGGCGTATTTGTTCTTTTATTCTTCATTTTTGCATTTTCTCGTGTAAAAGTTTTATTAGGAGCAGGGGGAAAAAATAGCCATATATGTGTGGGTAAAGCCTCAGAGAAGGGCATTATTCCTTTGCCACAGCAGACAGTTATCATAGTAGCAAAATCACAGGTTCTGTTAATAACATTAAGTGTCCCAGTAAGCCATTAGTGATTCAACATGCACAGTACCAGGACCGTGAATTTGAAGCCGCTAAATGAAGTTCAGCCATTATACACATTATTTAAATTTGTTCTTTTTGTACTGACATGTCTAAAAATACCTGGAAAAGGCCTGTAGTGCATTTTTGACAAGTAATGCTGAGAAAGTATCGTAGTTCCAAAATGTGTTAATTAGTGGCTGTATTGTGTGTTTTCAGCACCATCTTTGACCCTGCTTTTTTTTGTCTGTCTGTCTGTCTGTCTGTCCCTTGCAGAGCAACAGTATATTACTGACATCCTGGGCCTCATTGACCATGGGGACCCCCAGATTAGAGGGGCCACAGCCATCCTCTGTGGGGCCATCATACAGGCGGCACTCACCAAAACACGTTACAACATACACAGCTGGCTGGCCAGTGTGCAAAGTGCAACAGGTTAGTGTGTGTGCAGGGGGACAGTATACGTACAGGTATGTTTTTCTTGATTCTAACATATTGAATGTGTGAATAGTATTTTATGGTTCTCTCCCGCATGTGTGTCCTGTTGCTCTCCAGGTAACCCTCTGTCCCTGGTGGACTTGGTGCCTTTGCTCCAGAAAACTCTGAAAGATGAATCCTCCGTCACCTGCAAGATGGCGTGCTCTGCAGTGAGGGTAAGAGTGTGTCATCGTCTGTATGAGTGTGTCAGTAATCTGGACTCCATGAGTGTGTGAGTTTGACCTTTTTTATGTGTGTTTCAGCACTGCATCATGACCTTGTGCAACAGCACCCTGAGTGAACTTGGCCTGCAATTGGTCATAAATGTGCTTGCTCTGAGGGACTCTTCCTATTGGCTAGTGCGCACTGAGCTCTTGGAGACCCTGGCTGAGTTGGATTTCCGGTAGGGTCAATTCTCATGTTTTTTTGTTTTTTTGTTTTTCTTTTTGTGTTGGATGGACTTACTTGCTTCGGCATTTTACCATCATGGTTCGGCTGCACTTTCTAAATCACTATGTCCCTCACATTATCAATGTCAGAAACAGTCTTATGTATTGAAATGATGCAGCACAACTCAAGTCATAATTTATTACCTGTTATGTCTATGAGCAACATTCACTCTTCCCTCCATTCTAGGTTAGTTAATTTTCTGGAGTGGAAAACTGAGACTTTGCACAAAGGGGATCATCACTACACTGGTGTAAGTTCTCCAAATATCAAAGTGTGAATCATTGCTGTTTTTAGCATGTGTCGCTAAGACGGTGGTCCCTAATTTGTCCACAATGTGCTATCTAGCGACTGCGGCTACAGGAAAGAGTCCTGAATGATGTGGTCATCCGTCTGTTGGGAGATGATGACCCCAGAGTCCGGCATGTGGCAGCCTCTGCTGTCAGCAGGTACACCATCTCTTCTCAGTTACTGTATTGTCTATTTCACACATCTTGTAAATACTGGTCTTAATTGTAGACAAGCAGACTTTAATTTGATTTTAGTTCAGTAAATTAAAAGGTCTCTTCTCGTTGTTGCACCACCCTTCCCTCATGTCTCCGTGCATCTTTCTCTGCCAGGCTGGTTTCCAAGTTGTTCTATGACTGTGACCAGGGTCAGGTGGACCCAGTAGTGGCTATTGCCCGCGACCAGAGTTCAGTCTACCTGCAGCTGCTGATGCATGAGACACAACCTCCTTCCCAGTTCACAGTCAGCACCATCACAAGGTATGTGCTAACACAGACACAAATTCCTTAGGCGTCACATATCATAAGCTCGTGATGCCATCCTTTTGCTAAGAAGTCAATCTCATGTTTTTCTCTTGTGATACCTACAGTATGTTGTATCAGAACTTACTGGTACTAAAATGTCTTTTCCGTGTGATCACAATTAGATTTGAGTTGACTTTTAGCAGTTCATGACAAAATCACAGCTCTGCTCTTTTCTGTTTGCCAGGGCATACAGAGGTTACAACTTGTCCAACGCTGTGGCTGATGTCACAGTGGAGAACAATTTATCCAGAGTTGTTACTGCTGTCTCCCATGCTTTCACCTCCTCTACCTCCAGAGCACTGACTGTGAGTTTTCAGACCCACATAACACTTGACCTTTTTTTTGCCTGCTGCATGAAAAACTGGAGTGTGTTTTGTTTTCTTGAAATCATGTTTAAGTACCTTTCCTTTGTCGGCTTCTCTGCAGTTTGGCTGCTGTGAGGCCTTGTGCCTCCTGGCTTTAAACTTTCCGGTGTGCACTTGGAGCACAGGTTGGCACTGCGGATATGTTAGCTCAAACAGCAGCTTTTCTTCCCGCTCTAGTCTCAACCGCAGCAGGAGCAGGGCCCTCAGGTTTGTGTTTCCTCTCTTTTGTGAATTCATCCTTTACCTGTACATCCGAGCTGCATGTTCTGCCTCACTATTTTATGCCAGACAATAAACTACTCTTGCACTCCATTTCAGCACACGTGATTATCTTCTGTCCTTGTCCCTCTGTCCTGCAGTGTGTCACAGCCCAGCAGCGCTCCGTCCTCTTCAGCCACCTCCTCATCTGCACCAGACACCGAGCGGAGGACTCTGACAGTGGGAATGACCAACATGGTCCTGTCCTTACTCTCCTCCGCCTGGTTTCCTCTGGACCTCTCTGCACACCAAGATGCACTTTTGCTTTCTGGCAATCTGCTTTCTGGTGGGTAAAATGCATGCAAAATTTGCCTGACCACACTATTTATGTATTATCAAATATATAATTTATCAAAAGTTCTTGGCAAAAGCAGTAACATGCTGTTGATTAACCAGTATCTTATTTTTGTTCCTAGCTGTGGCTCCAAAATGCATGCGGAACCCCTGGGCTGGAGAGGAGGATGGCAGCAGTAGCAGCACTAACACAACTGGGGGGGGCACAAATAAGATGGAAGAACCGTGGGCAGGCCTGTCAGAGCGCCCCCTGGTAGCCTTGTTGGAGCAGCTCTTCTCCCACCTATTGAAGGTCCTCAATATCTGTGCCCATGTGCTGGATGACACACCACCTGGACCAGCAGTTAAGGTAACTATTTATTTTGTTGTTTGTAATCAAAGCGATTATTTCAAACTGTATTTCACTGGCATTTATCCGTTTATGACTGCAACTTGCATCCATAAAGAAGTCCATTGTACTGAGCTCATTGTTTTTCTTTTTTTTACTCCCTACATTTCAGGCTTCCCTCCCATCCTTGAGCAACACCCCCTCTCTCAGTCCCATCCGGAGAAAAGGCAAGGAGAAGGAAGCTGCTGAGCCCAGTGCTGCTCCTATGAGCCCAAAGAAAGGCAATGAGGTCAACACAGGTACAGCTACACCTGACCACGCACTAGCTCAGGTACAGCTGATCTCTCTCAGACGGTCTGTGAATATTAACTTTGATGTTGTGCTTTTACTGAGCAGGCAGGCCAGCAGACAGCACAGGGTCAACAGCCATAAACAAATCTACCACGCTTGGCAGCTTCTACCACCTGCCACCCTACCTCAAGCTGTATGATGTCCTCAAAGCTACACACGCCAACTACAAGGTCAGAACATGACTCTGTTTTAAACTACTTCCTGTCATAACATAGAGGGGTGGTGTTAACTGTATTAATCTCCTAGGTGACGCTGGACCTCCACAGTAACCAGGAGAAGTTTGGAAGTTTCCTGCGGGCCACTCTTGATGTTCTGTCTCAGCTCCTGGAGTTGGCCACATTAAATGACATTAGCAAGGTAAAAATGAGATTCTGGATGACTGGACTATTAAGCGATTTAAAAAAAAAAAAAAAAAAAAAAAAAAATCAAGTCTATTAGATGCTCTGATTAATTAATTGAATTCAATCGCATACATCAGTTTTTGCTTTGAAAGTATTTAAAAATATTTCAATTCTGATAAATTTTGCCAGAGTGGAGGATCAATGAATTATTGACATTTAAACTTCAATGTCTTTTATTTCAAAATAACATTTTTTTTTTCCACTGTCTATGTTCACACTCACACTGTCACCAGTATTTCTCCAATAATGTATATGCCAAAATAAACTCAGGCACCAACCAACAGTAATTTATGTCTGCAAAGCCTCTGCTAACCCCCTGTCCTCTAGCACTGAAACTGTTTGCAATCCATTTTGCAAGGGAGTGACTTAGTCGGTCACAGGCAGACTTGATCAGTTTAGTTAATCAAAGTTAACGCATTATTTTAACAGCCCTAGAATAACGTTAATATGTTTCATTCATATGTGTAACCATTTTTTGCATTGACTGTAACCGATCAAAGGAATAAAATGACGCACTGTATTTTCTGTCAGTGTGTGGAGGAAATCTTGGGCTACCTCAAGTCCTGCTTCTCCAGAGAACCAACCATGGCTACTGTGTGTGTTCAACAGGTCAGTAATCTGTGTGTTTGTCTCTGAATGTCAGTTTTTTTTCTCCCCCACATGGTGTGTGGCAGTCTTTATGGTTCCAGCACTGAGCAGTGTGCTGCAATCAGTTTTACTCCACACAGAGTGAGGCTGGTTCCTGCCGACAGGGACTTTAAAGGAATTGGTTTCCCTGTGCGATGGTTCCATACATATTCACACACATTGCAATATACTTGCTGGATGTCATCTTGCACATGATACCTAGACCCAAGAAATTTCCCAGCTGTTACTTGGATTGGATCAACACTGCAGATCAAAATGCAGCTGAGGATATACTGTAGTTTGCGCTGACCTCTTAGAACAGAAAGTGCAGGAATTACTTAACAAAAAGAAAACCTACTCAAACAAATCAGTTTCACATTTTTAATTGCATAATCATAGCCTTTCCATAAAAAGACAGAATTAATGTTAAAACATGGATTAGTGTTATGTAAAAAGACCAAAGTCACTAAATTACAAGGCAGAAATTCAAATGGAAAAGGGCTGTGAAAACACAAAGACATACATCAGTTTTCTGGAAATGGGGAATATCTGACTCACAGCCTTGGACCTTTGAAGATTATTTGAAAATACTACATGCCTGAACAAAGGTGGAGTCCAAACTGCTTGCTTAAGTAACTGTAGATCTCTCTTTCTTTAGCTGTTGAAGACCCTGTTTGGCACCAACCTGGCCTCCCAGTACGAGGGTGTTCTGAGTGGACCCAGCCGTTCACAGGGCAAGGCTCTCCGTCTTGGCTCATCTAGCCTGCGGCCAGGACTCTACCACTACTGCTTCATGGCGCCCTACACCCATTTCACTCAGGCTCTCGCAGATGCCAGTCTTCGTAACATGGTACAGGCTGAACAGGAGCAGGACACTTCAGGGTGAGTTGGACAAGATGGACACACATCCAGATAATACACAGGAGCAGACTTTGATACATGAGTCAGTAAATGGGCATTCTTCTGCATAAATACATAGAAATAAACACAGAGCAGGTGGAATATTACAGAACCTTTTCATCTTCCACTCCTAGATGGTTTGATGTAATGCAAAAAGCTTCAAACCAGCTGAGGTCCAACATTGCAAATGCAACACGCCACAGAGGAGACAAGGTAAGCTTCTGTCGTACTTCTACGAATTAAAAATGTGTTGTAGGCAGAAACCCCAAATGCTTTTCATAGTGTGTTTTTTAATGGCGTATTTGCTGCTGTTCTGAAAACTGTGGCCTCCTCTTTGTTTCTCCAGAATGCCATTCACAACCACATTCGTCTATTTGAGCCACTGGTGATCAAAGCATTGAAACAGTACACGACCAGCACCTCTGTGGCCCTGCAGAGACAAGTACTAGACCTGCTTGCCCAACTTGTGCAGCTCAGGGTCAACTACTGCCTACTGGACTCAGATCAGGTTAAAAAAAAAAAATAAAGACAATAAAGCACTCATGCTTTTCCATGACGCCATCTTCCATCCTCACCTTGTAGAATTTAGGACACTCAGGAAGATATTTTCTGTGTTTCAGGTGTTCATAGGCTTTGTCCTGAAGCAGTTTGAGTACATTGAAGTGGGGCAGTTCAGGTAAGCTTACTTTGTGCATTACTCTTACTGTTTTCAGAATCCCATGAGTCTCTCAGGTGAAGTGATTTGGTTCCACTTAACGGTAGATTCACTCAGCTATTCCAACACATTTCTGTGAACTAAAATAATGGTTCTTCTACTCACACAGAGATTCGGAGGCCATCATTCCCAACATCTTTTTCTTCTTAGTCCTGCTATCTTATGAGCGTTACCACTCAAAGCAAATAATCAGTATTCCCAAGATCATCCAGTTGTGTGACGGCATCATGGCGAGCGGCAGGAAGGCTGTCACGCATGGTGAGAGAAGCATGAGCAATACCTTCTACACAGAATAGTTTCTTAATGTTTCCTCTTCCTTAAATTCCTCAAGTTCAGATAACACAACCTCAAAAACTCATCCATACTGTAACTGAAAGACCAACTTGCTTGGCAAAGAGGCACAGTATTTATATTTTACTCTCCTTCCTGTCCCCCAGCCATTCCAGCCCTACAGCCAATAGTGCATGACCTATTTGTGTTGAGGGGCTCGAACAAAGCAGATGCAGGCAAAGAGCTGGATACACAGAAAGAGGTGGTGGTCTCCATGCTGCTCAGACTTGTGCAGCACCACCAGGTATGATCACAAATGGATTCAGGCACAGCATGCTAATGTCAGAGTATTCAAGCTGGTGTTAAACATCTGACATTTGCTTGTGTGCTGCAGGTCTTGGAGATGTTCATCCTTGTACTGCAGCAGTGTCACAAAGAGAATGAGGACAAGTGGAAGAGATTGTCCAGACAGATTGCTGATGTCATACTTCCCATGATTGCAAAGCAGCAGGTAGGAAAATGCATGCAGTTGTACTATATGTGATGAGTCACTAGTACATGACAGCAAAGTAGGATAAAATTTTGTCTATGTTGGTTTATGTTGGCACATACTGACATTAAACGTATTTGTATGTTGTATCTTCACAGATGCACCTGGACTCTCCGGAGGCCCTGGGAGTCTTGAACACTCTGTTTGAGACTGTGGCGCCCTCTTCTCTTAGACCTGTAGACATGCTGCTCAAGAGCATGTTCACCATCCCGGTCACCATGGTAAGAGATCTTTTTGGATATCTGAACATGCACCACACCCAAGACAGACTTTTCCTTTGCTAATGCAATGTACTTTAACACCTCGTCTACCTTTCCATTAAGTTATTGAAAACTATAGATTTTTTTTGTCTTTTTTTTTGACTTGGAATCAAATGTCTGCCCCTTCAGGCGTCAGTAGCTACAGTCCAGCTATGGGTGTCTGGCATCCTTGCAGTCCTCAGAGTCCTCATCTCCCAGTCTACTGAGGACATTGTCCTGTCTCGGGTCCATGAACTCTCCCTCTCACCACATCTCCTCTCCTGCCACACCATTCGGCGCCTCCATCAGCAGAGCTCCTCTCCAAGTGACCCACCTGCTGCTGATAGTCTTGGTAACCAGGAACCTAATGGTGAGGCACAGAAAGCCCTGCCTGAGGAAACCTTTGCCAGGTTAGTGTGTTCACTCTTCATATTACATAAACAAAAGTATTGAGGATTGGGGCACCTCACCATTGTGCCAACAGGGACTTTAATGAAATCACATTTTAAATTCTATAGCTTTGCAGCTGCAACAGCTTTCACTCTTTTGGGAAGGCATTCCACAAGATTTTGGGGTGTTTCTTTGGACATTTTTGCCCATTCATGCAGTAGAGCATTTGTGAGGTCAGACACTGATGTTGGACCAAAAGGACTGGTTTGCAATCTTCATTCCAGTTCATCCCAAAGGTGTTGGATGGGGTTGAGGTCAGGGCTCTGTGTGGGCCAGTCAGGTTCTTCTACACCAAACTCACCAACCATGTCTTTATGAACCTCTTGCTTTGTGCACTGGGGCAGTCATGCTTGAATAGAAAAGGGCCTTCCCCAAACTGTGGCCACAAAGTTGGAAGCATAGCTTTGTCCAAAATGTCTTGGTATGCTGAAGCATTAAGATTTCCCTACACTGGATTTAAGGGGCTGAGCCCAACCCCTGAAAAACGGCCCCAGAAAGAGGTGTATCTGTATACTTATGTCTATATAGTGTAGTTTTAGGGTAAGGATTCAGGAATGTTTCTACTGTGTCCTGTTTTTTTGTAACCACTATTACATTCTTTTTTTTTGTCTCCCACTTTCACTTGACATTTCTCATCTATCAACCCATTTCAGGTTCCTCCTCCAGCTGGTAGGAGTGTTGTTGGATGACATTTCATCTAGACAGGTCAAAGTAGATATTACAGAGCAGCAGCACACCTTCTACTGCCAGCAGCTGGGCACTCTGCTCATGTGTCTCATACATGTCTTCAAAAGTGGTGAGTTCATATTGTTTCATTCGTCATCACTATTTCTTAAACAATTGAAAAACACATGCAGCTTCTCAAAACAGTGCACATTTTTAGCTTTCAGTTTTTCAGTGAAATTCACTAAATCCGCCAAATCAGTTTTATAATGTTCTTTAATAGTTCTTTCCCTCTTTTGCTTTCCTTCTCCTTCCAGGAATGTTTCGCCGGATCACAGCCGCAGCTAGCCGTCTCCTGAAAGGTGAGAGCGGAGGTGGACAGACTGGCACAGAGGCCAGCCTGTTTTACCCCTTGGAGGGGCTGAACAGTATAGTGCAGTGCCTGATCACCACCCACCCCTCCCTGGTGCTGCTGTGGTGCCAGGTCCTCCTCATCATCAACTACACCAACTACTCCTGGTGGGCTGAGGTGCACCAAACACCCAGGTAAGAACAGATAGTGTGGCCTAAAACCTGTTATTTTATTGTAAGATAAATTTGCAGTATACCAAATTTTCCAAAATCAAATGCCCATTAGGACTTGAGCACAGCACCGTACCTTGTGACAAACTACCCTGTCTCCATCCTTCTCAGGAGACACAGCCTTTCATGTACAAAGTTGCTGAGTCCTCACTCCTCTGGGGAAGGAGACGAGGACAAGCCTGAGACTCGTTTAGCCATGGTCAACAGAGAGATCGTACGCAGGGGAGCCCTCATCCTCTTCTGTGACTATGTGGTGAGACTCTTAAAGCTGTTGGCTAGTACAAAACATTTAACACTGTTGTAATATATCGCAAATGGACAACAATCATGAAAATGTTTTGATTGTACAAACCTTTGTTTTAAATTAAGGTCTAATTTAGATTTTCTCTCACATCTCTAGTGTCAGAACCTCCATGACTCAGAGCATCTGACCTGGTTGATTGTCAACCACGTGCGTGACCTCATCAGCCTTTCCCATGAGCCTCCAGTGCAGGATTTTATCAGCGCTGTGCACCGCAACTCAGCTGCCAGTGGCCTCTTCATCCAGGCCATCCAGTCCCGCTGTGACAACCTCACTACTGTGAGATTACACCTTTTTATCTCTCTCTTTTGATCATCCGTCACCAGTCATTTTGTTCACCAAGCACACTTACAAAACATCTAATCTTGACCATATCGTTTAAATCAGCCAGTTTATCATGATTTTTTTTTTTTTTGTGTGATTTCACGTTTCCCTTCTTTCCTCTCTTCTGTCACTGTCCTTCCTCTTCACCTCCTTTTCTCCTTGCTCCCCTGCCATCTTCTTTCTTCCTCACTAAATGAATCCTCTCCTCTTCTGCAGCCGACCATGTTGAAGAAGACTCTGCAGTGTTTGGAAGGCATTCACCTGAGTCAGTCTGGCTCCCTGCTGATGCTGTACGTGGACAAGCTGCTTAGCACACCTTTCAGGGTTCTGGCTCGCATGGTGGACACACTCGCGTGTCGCAGGGTGGAGATGCTGCTGGCTGAGACATTACAGGTGAGATGTACATGTGATAAATTCTGTTTTAGTATTGTACAAACTCTCATCACACTCATGAATAGATTGATTAAAAAAAATAAACTATTCAGATGCAAACTTTGTCTCATTCTGTATGTAATTTCCCTCAAGTTGATGGTGTGTTTTTCTGTCTCTCCACCCTCTAGAACAGTGTGGCTCAGCTGCCTGTGGAGGAACTGGACAGGATCCAGGAATATCTCCAGACCAGTGGCCTGGCTCAGAGGTAACACTCTGATGTATTACAGCCAACAGGAAGAATAGCTTTAGCATTGTGTTGCATATTTGACTTGTGATTGTATAGTAAAAAAAATATGTATTACAAATACAACACACCAGCTAGAGATGCCAAAGGTTGGAGT
The DNA here is from genome assembly GCF_020382885.2 of Scatophagus argus. Taxonomy (NCBI): domain Eukaryota; kingdom Metazoa; phylum Chordata; class Actinopteri; family Scatophagidae; genus Scatophagus; species Scatophagus argus. The sequence goes on along the minus strand of NC_058494.1, from coordinate 7,088,210 downwards.
TTTTGAGGTTTCCTTAAGCTTGTTTAAAGTTGTTAAATGTTGCTGTGTGTGTGTTTACCAACAGGTCTTGTTTGTTACTAATTGCTTTTCTGCTTCTTTAATGTTGGTCTGATTGGTGCCGTGGTACTTGCAATCCAGCTTACAGCATGTGCACACTGTAGACTGTTGCAGTGCTGCATTTCTCTCGCAGTTGTGCCCTTTTTTTGTTTTGCCGTCATTGTTACCAAATAACATCTAGACAATCAATTTGACATTTGTGAATCTTGAGTGTGAATATGGATTACAGTAAATTTCAGACCAAGGTAAGCTGACCTCCTGTGCTCTGAGGTTGTCTAGGTCTCCATGTATCTGCAGGGACAGATGTTTGTCAAACTGACAATGGGTATGCGTTACATCCACATTTCATCTCATCACAGGCACCAGAGGTTCTACTCCCTGCTGGACAGGTTCAGAGCTACTGTTGCAGACACCAGCAGCCCCACACCTCCTGTGACCTCACACCCCTTGGATGGGGATCCACCACCTTCCCCTGAGCTAGTCATTGCAGATAAAGTGAGTGATAAGAGAATTAGCATGTGGGTCTGGTATTTAATGTTTTTTTGTTTTGTTTTATTTTTTTCTAAACTACATCTTGAGCCTACAGAGCAAGAAAATACGGAATTGGAGTTAAAATGTTTTTGTACATAATTTTGTTCGCAGGAGTGGTACGTGGCTCTGGTCAAATCTCAGTGTTGTCTTAGTGGAGACGTTTCCCTGTTGGAGACGACAGAACTCCTTACCAAGCTACCTCCTGCAGACCTTTTTAATGTCATGAGCTGCAAGGTGACACAGACCACAGTTTCCAGATATCACATCTCAAGGATAAATACAGTATTTTAAAATGTATTGATTCTGAACGTGACCTTTTTTCCTCCCTGCCCAGGAGTTCAACCTAAGCCTGCTGTGTCCATGCCTGAGTATGGGAGCGCAGCGGTTAGCACGCGGTCAGGGTTCACTCTTGTTGGAGACGGCCTTACAGGTGACCCTGGAGCAACTTGCAGGTGTCACTGGGTCACTTCCTGTCCCACACCAGTCCTTCCTGCCGCCCTCTCAGCCACAGCCCTACTGGGATCAACTAGCTGATGTGTATGGTGAGTTCTAGAATTTCTTACACTGTTGGATTGAGTTATTTCTGAAATAATATGAACTTTAGGTGACTTTGTTGAATTACTCTGTTTTCCAGGTGAGCCAGGTTTCTACCCCAGGGTTTTGTCGCTTTGCAGAGCTCTGTCCCAGTACCTGCTGAGCATCAGCCAGCTGCCTTCCTCACTACATATCCCCTCTGACAAGGAACACCTCATCACCACTTTCACCTGCACTGCCACTGAGGTAATGTTGTATTATTGTTTCTTTATTAAAGCATATTTGCTCTTTTAGAGGTATCTACTTTCATCACAGAATCATGGATAACTGAATTTTCCCAATTTTACCTTTTTCATACCTGTGTGGTTCTCTCTTGGCCCAGGTGGTAGTGTGGCGTCTCCTCCAGGACAACCTGCCCCTGAGTGTGGACCTGCAGTGGGCTCTCTCCTGCCTGTGTTTGGCTTTGCAGCAGTCCTGTGTCTGGAACAAACTCTCCACCCCAGAGTACACTACACACACCTGTTCCCTCATCTACTGCCTACGCCTCATCATTGTTGCAGGTGAGGAGGCCACCTGGGACATGTTTCTGCATAGCCCATAATTTTGTGTGGTTAAATGATTTTTTTTTTATTTTAAGACGTGTCATTCCAGTGTTGGTCAAAACTTTTCTGTTCTTCCCAGTGGCTGTGAGTCCTGGTGACCAGCTTCTGCATCCAGAGAAGAAAAAGACAAAGGCCGAAGGAGACCAAGTCGACTCGGCACATGCTGACCGTAAGTACTTCAGCATTGCTCGTTGCTTTATGTTTAGTATATCAGGGCGTTGCATCTAAATGGATCTCAGTTGAAAGCTTTAGATGGAATATGATTGCAAAATTCCTTCTGTATTGCAGACATGTTTGAATGGCAAGCGTGTGAGATCATGGCAGAGTTGGTGGAAGGGCTGCAGAGTGTCCTCGCCTTGGGTCACCATAGAAACAGTGCATTCCCTGCTTTCCTCACACCAACCTTGCGCAACATTGTCATCAGTCTTTCCCGACTGCCTCTGGTCAACAGCTACACACGAGTACCTCCCCTGGTCAGTGACTGAACAATATTATGCCTAGAGTTTGTATACGTGAATGTAATGGTCTCTTAAAATTATGTGTGTGTGTGCATAGGTTTGGAAATTGGGCTGGTCCCCTCAGCCAGGAGGAGAGTACGGTACAACGCTGCCTGAGATCCCTGTAGACTTCCTGCAGGAAAAGGATGTCTTCAGAGAATTCCTGTACCGCATCAACACATTGGGTACAGAAACAAACACACTTTCCCTTTACTGTCTAATTTACATTTATCTCATCAGTGACATTGTCAACTATTGGTTACCCATGATTCAGTGGAGTAAACTCTGAATGCAACTATTACACCAGATCTTTTGTCTGACAAAAGTTTGCATTATTTTCTGTCATTTGGATGCTTTTGTTACATGTTTAGGCTGGAGCAGCAGGACTCAGTTTGAGGAGACCTGGGCCACTTTGCTGGGAGTGCTGGTCACCCAACCCATCACTATGGACCAGGAGGAGGAGACGCAGCAGGAGGTATACATGCACAGAAATAAATTGTTCATATTCTAAACATTCTCCTTTAAGAAAATCTGATAGGACCACAGACCACCATTTGCTTGTTTAAGCACAGCTGCTTTCTTTAATGAGACATGCAAGCATTAGTGGTTATTCGGAGTGAGCACCGAAGAAACGCACATGCTTAATTTCATGACACCTCAGGACTACAATGCAAGAAAGTGTGGGAAACTGTTTTGCAGCCCTCTGTTTTGTGCCTCAATCTTTAGCATGTCTCAATCTTCTGTTTATCCTTTTGTGTCTAGGAGGACTTGGAGCGAACCCAGTTGAATGTGTTAGCAGTGCAGGCCATCACCAGCCTGGTGCTGAGTGCCATGACCCTGCCCACTGCTGGAAACCCTGCAGTCAGCTGTCTGGAACAGCAGCCCCGCAACAAGAGCCTCAAAGCACTGGAAACACGGTAGCTATGCAGCTTTTTTTTAAATTTACACTGCTGTAATCCCCAGAATAAGCATGCATTAATCTTTGGAGTATTTTGTGTGTTTGTCCACACAGGTTTGGAAGGAAACTTGCAGTGATCAGGGGTGAGGTGGAGAGAGAGATTCAGGCTCTTGTGTCAAAAAGAGACAATGTCCATACACACCACCCGTACCACGCCTGGGATCCTGTGCCCTCGCTGTCTGCAGCCTCAGCTGGTAACACATAATCCACATTTCCAAAGTGTATGTCTCTACCTCCACCTGCTGCTCTTACACTTACCACTATTTTCTTGTTCAATTTTGTTTCAGCAGGCACACTGATCAGCCACGAGAAGCTGTTGCTACAGATCAACACAGAGAGGGAGATGGGAAACATGGACTACAAACTGGGACAGGTAAGAGATGCATGATAAGAGGGAAAGGTGGATGTTTTGGTTCTGCAGTTCTTATGATTTTCAGTAGCACAATGTTAAATGTATTTTCTTCCCCATCTTCAGGTCTCAATCCACTCAGTATGGCTAGGTAACAACATCACCCCGCTAAGAGAGGAGGAATGGGGTGAGGATGAAGAGGATGAAGCAGACACTCCAGCCCCCACCTCCCCACCCCTATCTCCCATCAACTCTAGGTAAGACAAATAAATGCGGACACTCACAGATATTTGCTGCATACGCACTGAAACAAGAAAGCACAACAGGACCTACCACTGTGTATCTGTGCTTTCAGGAAGCATCGTGCAGGTGTGGATATCCATTCATGTTCCCAGTTTCTCCTGGAGCTCTACAGTCAGTGGCTCATCCCCGGCTCCCCGAGTAACAGGAGGACCCCAACCATACTTGTCAGTGAAGTGGTCCGATCGGTGAGCTGTGATGCACACGCTGTTATCATTTCACATGTTTTCATTCACATCTGTAAAGATTATCTGCGGTACAGTTTTAGGTAAACAACCTAGTTTTCCTCAGCTTCTCCACTGTTGCCCTCCTTGTGCCCTCTATAGCTGCTGGCGGTGTCAGACCTGTTCACAGAAAGGAACCAGTTTGATATGATGTTCTCCACCCTGATGGAACTGCAGAAGCTCCACCCGCCAGAGGATGAGATCCTCAATCAATACCTGGTGCCTGCCATTTGCAAGGCTGCTGCCGTACTGGGCATGGTGAGTGCTGCAGTGTGTGGGTGGAAGGATGTGTGTTTCTGTTTGGTTGTAGTAGTTTATCGTTGACGTCTAATCTGATATTCTACAGTGCATGAAAGCTCTAAATGTATACTCCTAGGACAAAGCAATAGCGGAGCCCGTGTGTCGCCTATTGGAGACCACCCTGCGCAGTACCCATCTGCCTAGCCGCATGGGGGCTCTGCATGGAGTGCTGTATGTGTTGGAGTGTGACCTGCTGGATGATACAGCCAAACAGCTCATTCCCACTGTCTCTGAGTACCTGCTGTCCAACCTTAGAGCTATTGCTCAGTGAGTATCCCTCTCATTCTCAAGAAGTAGTTCAAGTTTTGTCAGTTTAATGACATTTAATTGACTTCACTTTCTCAACCACAAACCTGCCTTACTGCTTATGTAACATAATGTTCTTTTAAAAATTTTCCTGTGGTGTGAGCACCACTGCAACTCAGATTTTCCAATTCTTAAAGTCTGTGAATTTAGCAAGGTGCAAAGTGTGCAGTGCAAGACTTGGGCACTAGGTGATGCCCTTCACATTTCAAACAAATACCTTCTGGCTTTATTCTTAAATTTTGTTCCACTCACTCTGAATGTCTCCCCTCTTAATATCCTGCAGCTGTGTGAACCTGCATAACCAGCAGCATGTGTTGGTAATGTGTGCAGTTGCCTTCTACATGATGGAGAACTACCCTCTGGATGTAGGAGCTGAGTTTATGGCTGGAATTATCCAGGTAAACATTCTGTGTGTGCGCATGTGAAGTAATATGATTGATGGAGTTTTTCACCATGACCGGATGGGAGAAGAGTAAAAATATATTCAAAAATATAGCAACCTATTTATTTGTCTATGCATTAAAGTTGAACTTTTACACTATATAATCGGTGTGCTGGTAGTAGCTTTACATTGTAACTAGCATTATGCATCCTTTTCCTCTTTGTAAAATGTCTCCCTTCCTCTCCCCACTTGATCTCCTGCCTCTGTTGCTGTCTTTTAGCTGTGTGGTGTGATGGTATCGGCCAGTGAGGACTCCACTCCCTCCATCATCTATCACTGCGTTCTGCGTGGTCTGGAGCGCCTCCTGCTGTCGGAGCAGTTGTCTCGTGTGGATGGAGAGGTGCTGGTCAAACTCAGCGTGGACCGAGTCAACATGCCATCGCCACACAGAGCCATGGCTGCCCTGGGCCTCATGCTCACCTGCATGTACACTGGTAAGAGAGGCACTAACATGTTTGCTGCACTTAAAGTCCAGCATAAATGCAATGTAGCACTTTGTTTCTGCTAACTAATGGGCATGTACTGGATTAGGACTGATTGCTTTTAATACTGCTGCTGTAACTTTATCACTGCAAACTCACCATAGGCTTGGGCTCTCACTGTTCTCACTGATGCTGCACTGACATTAGTAAAGTTTGTAACTGTTACTTATAATTATGCAATAAGGTTGTATCCCATTTCTTTGCTTCTGCTCTCATCCCCTTCCTTCCTAGTTGTATGTACAGTAAAATGTTGTGGTGTCCCTGCTGCAAAGTGACCCCTCCACCTCTCCCACAGAAAATGATTTGCCTTCGCTATCATAAACATCTACAAATAAGGATGTAGACGGCAGTAATGCAGTGTAAAAATAGGATAGCATCTCAATCCTCAGTGGAGGCCATGGAGCTTTGGCTTACTCTGAAAGAAAGGGGAAGAGAACTGGGGCAATCTTTAGATTAACATTAGGTTGTAACTCCACCAGCTTACACTTGATTGTGCATACCACTGTTGCATGCAGCTCAGAGCACATACAACAAATTGCTATTTTATATTAAGCAATGCATGGAAGATTTCTCATCAAATAAAATCTCTGCAGCCTCCATCTTAGATTGTCATGAACTAGTAACTAGTGTACATGGATAACTGAATATATAACCAACACATTAATTACAGCTGTTCACATATCGGCTCTCTGAACACCCACTGCCAGAAACACCAACATGTATACTGTGGTTTAGTGATTTACAGTCATTAAATCTCTTTACAGCACAAAAGACCTTTTTTATGCTCTAATCAACCCTTTAATGCTTGCTTCCTGCATGTGATTTGTGTATTGTCTGCATACCTTTGATTATACCCTACCTCTAACCCTGCGTTGGCCCCTACTAACTGTAGCAACTGTCTTAGCATGTTGTTGTCTACTTCTTTGTTTCCAAGAATTAGCCGGCAAACTCTTTGAGCAAACCCCTTGCTCCTGCAAATACCAACAGATTTACGACTTTCTGCATACGTCCTGTTTTGTGCTGTACAGCAAAGCAAGTTGAAGTACAGTCAGATCACAGGAGTGGATAATCTAGTATGTAATGTACCCAGGAAGCTCTTAATACGTTTAACACCAGTCACTTACAGAAAATCTACTTCAGATTGTGATTTGACCAAAGGTAGCTCAGAATTTCTCAGTTTTCCATTTGAGTTCCACAAAATTCTGATCTGAATCTTGTGATATCAGTGTCCCTACTCCCACTCTAACTTCTCCCCCACTGGTTCAACTGGTGCCACTCCCCCCACCCCACCTCTCGTCCTCTCAGCGGTGCTTGCGTCGGGTTCAGACGTGACAGGGGTTAGAGGTCAGGTTGACTCTGGCTCTGCCGTAGCAGAGGCGGTGGGCGTCACGGCAGGTCATGTTGGTTTCCCCTCAGGCAAGGAGAAAGCCAGCCCTGCCAGTCGCCCCGCCCACTCTGACCCTCAGGCCCCAGACAGCGAGTCGGTCATTGTTGCCATGGAGAGGGTCTCTGTGCTCTTCGACAGGTATACACACTTGCACATCCTCTGTTATCACAACAGTTGTACACAGTTTTAGAAATAAAAACAAGCCACACACTCTTCACTCTTAAATTTGCAGCTTTCATCGTTCGAGTTAAACCTCTTTGGGTTTGTAGTGGCCAAGATAATTTCATGGTGGCAGCTAATAAATGTTTTGGCAAATGGTTGTTTCATTTAACATCATCACTTGCTCCTCTGGGGTTTCAGGATCCGGAAAGGTTTACCCAGCGAGGCTCGAGTGGTGTCAAGGATTCTCCCGCAATTTCTGGATGACTTCTTCCCGCCACAGGATGTCATGAACAAGGTCATCGGAGAGTTCCTGTCCAATCAGCAACCCTACCCACAATTCATGGCCACTGTTGTCTACAAGGTAAGCAGCAGGAAACCAGTTCATGCAAATGTTAAAATTCACTTTAAATACCAAAGAAGAACTTGATTAAAACTTCTGTACATTAGTTTGGCAAGGCTAAATTGGATCTCATATTTCATTCATTTGTACTGTCGAATCATATTCTCTGACCAGAATACTGTTACTCCGTTTCTGTTAGTTTGCTTCTTGTAATGAGTATTACAGAGAATTTCAATGAAGTCCAGTCTCAGTTAAGTTGTTACTTGGGACCTCTGTTTTGACCACCCCTGCCAGCTTTTTTGTTGTCCAATCAGACAATAAGTTGCCAAGGCCAAGATGTAAAACAACAAGATCGATGCAGTCAAAATTTGAAGAAGAAAACATGAAGAAGCATGAGTCAGCCATGCTTATACTGAAATAGAAGTTAAGTAAACATAAATAAATGTTGCTGTGCTCTGCAACACAAGCCTAAATCTTATAAAGCTCAGTATTTGTTATTTAAAATGCCTATTGAAAATCTGCAACAGTGTGCTGCAGTTCTTGTCTCAAGCTGATTTAGAGGCCAGTTTGGCATGGTAATTTAACAGAAATTTTAGATTTTCCAGCACAGCAACCTTGTTTTTCCTAATTACAGACAAATGACAGCAAGTTTCTGTCAGGGAAAGAAAAGCACTTGTGAGTCAGCAGATGCTCAATGCATCTGAAATTCATGCCGGTCCTCAAAAAATGCACATACTGTTGGTAGAAACAACAACAACAAAACAAAATTTACAGGCTACTTAAATAACTGCAAATGTAATTTTAAAACATTTTGAAAAATTGACAAGCTAATCAAATCTTTCATCTTTATATTCTGTACAGTTCCTCTCATTTTCCTGCCTCTCCCTCTGCTCTGTACCGACCTCTAGGTTTTCCAAACACTCCACGCCACAGGCCAGTCCTCTATGGTGCGAGACTGGGTGCTGCTGTCCTTGTCCAACTTCACTCAGAGGACACCAGTGGCCATGGCCATGTGGAGCCTCTCCTGTTTCTTTGTCTCTGCTTCCACCTCCCAGTGGATCTCAGCCTTGTATCCTTGCATGACACAAGTCCCGTGAGCAGGACTGTGATTAGGTTGTTGTATCTGTACTGTATGTTGGGATGTTTCAGCAAAGTGTAAACGTACAGCTTATCAAACAGTGTTGTCCTTAACCCCCCTGTGCTCAACCAGACTGCCACATGTGATCAGTCGAATGGGTTCCAGTGAGGTGGTGGATGTCAACCTGTTCTGCCTTGTGGCCATGGATTTCTACCGGCACCAGATTGACGAGGAGCTGGACCGCAGAGCTTTCCAGTCTGTCTTTGAGACTGTGGCCTCACCAGGCAGCCCTTATTACCAGCTGCTGGGATGTCTGCAGTCAATCCACCAGGACACATCACTCTGAGGCCAATGGACTGTAGGACAAGAATGCACAGAATGAGACAAAGAGGCAGAGGGGATGAAATATGGAGAGAAAAGTGACAAATGTGGTAGGGAAAAAAAATTAGATCTCCATGTGCACCCCTCTCCCCTTTGAGTTGTGATGGAGGGGATGAACAGAATGTTTCTACTACTTTCTACTGTAGCATCATCCCTTGCCCTCCTTTACACTGTTTAAAAAAATTTAAGAAAGAGTGGAATCACTGCAGTTACCTTGATTACTTCAGTGGAGTGAGCATAAAAAGAAACCAAGGGCAGATCTGAATCCATGTCAGTTTTGAAGACTATGTTAAATGTAAAAGGACTATCTGAAGAGTGCACCAATGTGAAGGAATCTGGCTGCAAAGCCTTCAGACTGTGGGTCAGCCTACACCCCCAACAGACCATTCCTTGAGACAAATGACAGCACCTTGAACACTTTCCCTCCCCAGCACCTTGATTGAAAAGCATATAAAAATAACATTAATGAAACACATGATTGGATTAGTTTATTTTCCTCTGAGGAGTTGCTTGAGTATTGTGATGTCAGTGAAATACAAATAGAGAAAAAAAAAACAGACAATGCAAAGTATTTACTATATTTAAAGTTTCAATGCATCTATTTTTCAGTACGTTTTGTTAAAGAGTGCTTTGGGTCTGGTTAGGACATTGACAATTTGCCTGACACAAAAGGGTCATAAATACCTGCTTAATGTTGTCAGTTAGTATGTTGGAAGAGCTTTTTTTATATTTAAGTTATTTGTGGTCCTTCTGACACACAAGTTAGAACCTTACATGTGTAAGAATGATCACTAATAGCCATATTTTTTTCTTTGCAGTGATGATAAGCAGGAGATGGGTGTGTAAAATTGTCACTGGAGAAAGGGCAACTTGTTTGCACCCATTTCAACTAGTTGCTATGATTTTTCTGTATCTGTGCAGTGGCCTATTCTGCATGTAGTAATGAGGGGGTCAAAGGACTAGACAGATGTATGCTGGGAAGTTGGAAAGAAAAAAGAAAAATTCTTCTGTTTTCGAAACAATAATGTAGTTTTAACTGTAAGGGCCCCTATACTGACACTTAAGGTGGTGGAAACCATCGAGCAAGAAAAATACCAAAATTGCAGAGATGTTGTCTATTCTTTTTATGATTTTATTTGTCTAGTCCTTCTTTTTTTTAAGTCAAGTCTTGCATATTCCCAGTCTACCCGAATGATTCCACCTGTTTATTTCTTGTACTTTTTTAATTCTCAGGATGTAAGATGTGATTATTGTTGTTCTAATAAGACTGGAAGTAATTTCCAGTCATCTTTAAATAGTTACCTTTGAATCTTGTAAAAAGTCATTGTCAAGTAATATGAAAAGCCATGATGCATGACAAAACAAGAACAGTGTAAAGATGAGATTTTAAAATGGACACCAAGATAATGTGATGTCATTTTCTTTTCTGTCTTAACACACCAACACACATAACATGAAAAGTGAGTTCAGCAGATCGCAGAATGCAGGAAGCTACAAGCTTTATAGTGTTTTCTTGAAGACTTGACCCTGAGTTGCCTGGGAGTGTGCTGGGCGCCATTATTCTGTACATACACTTGCCTTAGATCAAGACTGAATATATGTTTGTCCTGTACACTGAAAGCTTGAAAGCATGCTTAGCATAACTGCTCTTTTCTTGCATAGTCCTTAATACTGTTTTTCCGTGGGTACAGTTGCCATGACTGTTGTGTGGAAGAGATTCAACACAATCCAAAGGGAGCCTTGTAACCTTTGTGACCAACAGCAGCTTTGACAAATCAACATACGAGGACTTGTAGTGTACGGAGGCCACGTGACGGCAGGAGGTTTCCGTTTTTGTTGAGCTTTAAATATCTTTTTCTTTCTGTTAAAGACTGGTAAATATTTGACCATTTGTCTTTGTCTCAGAATATTAAATACCTAGCACTTAAAAACTTGAAGTTCCTCTCATGTTGATGTTAGGCACTTTCTTGATATGCAATGAATGCTACAGTACATAAAAGTAAAACCATCAGTGATTAGTGTGCTAAATATGGTACCACTTTCCAATCTTCAAAGGCAGTACTACTGCTTTCCTTCTGATCATGTTGAAATAATGCAGAGTCCTCTGCAACTTTTACTGAAATTCCAATGAGAGGCCTCCCTGAAGTAGACTAAATCCTGTCCTGTTGATCAACAGTCTTTTCAAAGTCACTTTGGTTTTTTTGTGGGGAGAAAAGAAATGACAAAACCTTTTTCCTGCTCTACTTGTGTTACAGGAAACAATTCAAAAGCAGGATCGAAAATGTTCTTTTCATCTTGTCTTCAGGCGTAAGACGAGTAAAAGACTGACTGGGGACCCCTGCGGGGAGGTAATACGATTACCCAGAAATCTTTTGTGGTTTTGGGAGATGGGCGTGGAGGTCATGGACAAAGGTCATGTTCAACTGATTTAACATGCTTCCCTTTAAGACTTTTCTTCCACTTCAAGAGTCAACAACTCCGATAAAGTAATAAAAGAGCAGAGAATCACTATAATGACTAAATCTTTTCTTGCCAAGTTCTTTACAAGTCTGTATATTAGCATCTTGGTGCTAATATAACCCCCCTTCCTTTGTAGAAAATACAGTTTGGTTACCATTTGCCACAACTTTGACTTATCCAATGGTAATAGAAGCAATAGAATGTGAATGATAAGATTCCGCTTTAGTTTCTTCAGTCTGATTCTCAACAAAAGAAGAGACCCTGGCGTCTCATTTACAAAAAAAAGAGATTGTGAATTTCTGTTGATTTTAATATTTTAAAGCGATGAATCACTGCATATGGTCTGTTGTAGAAATGAATAAATTATTTAAAGATGTCATCTTGTGTGACATATGTGAGTGTGGAGAGTTCAGCTAAGTTAAATTCAGCTAAGCTACTAACAGTGAATCCCTTAGTGCGTCTCTAATACAATCAAACTGTGAGGATACAGCCATTAAAATGTTCTGCAAGGCACTGCTTTGTCTTCGTCCCTGTCAGAAAGAGGCTGTTGCCAGTGAACTCTGGTTAGCCAGACAGATAAGTGATCAAGTCAGGCGAGAACTACTGAGAAAATATGTAATTTACCAACACGCTCATTTCAAGGTCCATTGTTGCATGCTGTGTTGTGTCTGCTGTCAGACACATAAATGCAATTCTCTTAGGAAATTCAATTATAGCATTTTGTAGACAATTTCCTTCTCCTGACCATCCTGTAATTCCCTTTTATAGTCCCCACAGTATGAAAGCATATGCTGCTCTATGTTGTTTTACAGCACCCATTAAGATTTGTGGTTCATGATTAAAAGGTATTAACAAGATTAGCTGACAGCTGCCATATGGTTCATGGAGCATTAAGCTGAAATCATGATGGCACAGGTATTAAGCAACTGTACATGGCAAACACTTTACATGATGGCTGAACTTTAGAAAGGGTTTATTATATCATCTGTATGATTTACACCAAGCACAGCACTTTACATGTCATTGACAGTACAAACTAAAACAATGACTATCATGTAAATATGAGAGGTGACAGTTTTGGAAAGAAAATTGACTTTTCATAGACCTTACTGGAACTCCAAATTGCACAATCGGATCTTTTTAAGCTAGGAAATGCATAAAGAAACCATCAGGTGTGTATATGCCCTGTACTGCAAATCCTTCTGGTTTGAAACTGCATTTTCAGAGTTTAGCTACTCCAGTGACACTTTGCATACACAAATTAAGATTTTGTCACTCAGATCTGAAGTAGATTTATTTACTTTTTTTTTTGGTTTGACTCACTGACATGAAGAACTGTTTCACTTTGAAGTGTTGGTGAAGTTGCTGCCCCACCCAGGACTTGATGTGGATGCTTTTCAAAGTAGGGTTAGCTGTAATACAATTTGTACAACAGATCAAGATCCTTGACCTCAAAAAACAAGATATAGACTCCTGTTCAGCAGCCTAGACAAACTCCTCTCTCCCAGATAGACTGTTATAAGAAATACTGTGAACAATATTAAGAAAATGAACTTAAAAAAAAACCCTAACTCTGATGTATTTTCTTTTATCACTTAAACTGTTTGAAGTTTCCCCTTCAGCACACCCCTCCTCCGTAGCCCTCTCTGAAGCACACCTCCCTCTCCTCCAGTCCTCCTCCTCTTAAGTCTACTTCGCCAGATGGTGCAGCCTTTTCTTTTGTTTACCCATCGTCCCTGAGTTTACCTAACTAACCTTAGCTACTAAACTATGGAAACTGGCCGAGCACCACCACCGTCGGACAACGACGAGTAAGTAATTTTCTTCTATCCCCCGTTGAGTGAACCCGCTAGACCAAACATCTTTGTCGGAACATTAAAAAAAGACCTGCATCCACCTTTTACAGCTATCCCTGCTTTACAACTCCGACGTATTGTGGCCAGCTGTTGTCGTTTGCTGACTCGCTGCGTGATGGTAAAAGACAGATCGATACACGCACTCCAGTTCCAATAACACACCCAATAATTATAACAGCGGACTTGAACAGCCTTTCTTGCGATGCTAAGTTTCGACACCTGTGGAATAAAGTTACTGTTTTTACTTTTATCTGCGATTTCTCAAACTAACTTTTGTCAATTTCTCCGCACAACTGTTCGCTGTCTGACTGACAACTCAGAAAACCAATGACAGGATATAAAAGTCTGTGTACGGCGCCGTTGCCATAGTTACGGACCGACATTCCAAAGAAGTGGAAATCGGGGGGCGGGACTCTAGCTTAAGCACGGGTGGATGCACTTTTGAACAGCAAGTAACGGCAAGAAAGTCTTGGTTAACTCTCAGTAGTTCGCTGAAAAAACGCATGCATTTGTGAGTGTTAAGTGGCAAACACATAGTTGTTGAGGTCTCTAATCAGCGGCCACCGTAACCAACGCTAACGTGCTACTTTACTAGCATGTACAGCTAACTAAGCTAACGGTGAAGCGTCTGCTAACTTTATTTCAGCTAACGTAACCATTTTTTTCAGCGTCTTAATGAATTTCATAGAGTATTTATGACTGGATATGAAAAATGAAAGCTACAGTCCGCGTTGATAATAAACGATAAGAGAATTTAAAAGTCAAAAGATTAAGTTACCTTGAAATTGTTGTGGGCTGGGTCAGTTAGATTTTACCTGTGTGCATGCAAGGTGCGCAAACGCCTCTGGTTTGGAAGCATATTCCCATTGGACAGAGCTGTACAGACTCCACCCGGCTCAGGTGTGGCTTTTTGTAGATTCCCTTCCTTAAAATGTTAACAGTCAATATTGCCATTAATGATGATGAAATAATTGCAGAGGTTTTTTTTTTTTACCATATCGACCAGACAGATAACATATTTGATCTATGTATGGAATAAAAGTACGATAGTAGTTCATGCAGAGACAGCAAGAGCATGACCGGCTTGGTTGTATTCTGTTGTGCTGCAGGTAACTGAGCCTGTGAATTGGGAGTGAGAGTGACACCAGGATGGGAACGCTGCAGTAGCAAGACTGTGCCAGAACTGAGGCCAAACTTTCACCCCTCTGCTGCATTTAGAACTGCTACTCACTTTTTCGTAGCAGCTTGACAGCAGAGCGATTTGACAAGAAGACAGACATTGGATATGTCTTGTGTTTCTTGAGCAGAGCCTGGGGGTGTATAATGACTGATTGAACCTTAATGAATCAATGAACAAGAAGATATTCCCAGGCACAATGTTCAGGCAAGTGGATGTACCATCCAAAAGACGCCCTTGTGGTGGAAGTGGGTTCAACGTGACTCAGCCTCCACCACCCTCCTCCTCTACCCAGCAGGGTCGTATCCGGGCTGTGGAGGTGGCGAGAGGAAGAACAGGGTATGGCTTTACACTGTCAGGCCAAAGTCCATGTGTCCTCAGTTGCATCCTGAAAGGGAGCCCTGCAGACTATGTCGGTTTGCGTTCAGGAGACTACATCCTGTCTGTCAATGACATCAATGTTTCCAAGGCATCCCATGAGGATGTGGTCAAACTAATTGGACGCTGCTCTGGTGTGTTGAAACTGGTTATTGCTGAGGGAGAACGCCACAGACGGCACCATCACCACCAACGTACTGTTGGAAGTCGTCACCATAGTAGCAACACAATGGCGGCATCTTACATGGATTCGTGCTCTAGTGATGATGAGTTGGATGGTTTTTATGACAACAGTGTTAACAATAATAACAACAGCAGGCCAGGTGGTGGAGCCCGTGCGGGATGGTACAAACCCAAACTGGACTCTAAGCAGCTGGGTATCAACAGGGCAGAGAAAGTTGTGGCAGAGCTGCAGTCTGGTGGAATTTTTAACATGATCTTTGAGAACTCCAGCCACTCCTCCAGCAGCTCAGACAAGGACAGGCCTGGGGTTAGCTCATCATCAAAGCCACGTCCTCCATCCGATCCAGAATTCCCTCCGTATCGGAATTCCTCCCGTTCCCAGAGCAACCCAAACCTGCTCTCTGAGGAAGAGATGGCCCAAGTTCTGAATGACGACTCTGTCTTCCTGGACTCAGACTTCCGCCATCTTCACCTTCACCACCATGAAGAGCAAGATTTGGATGTAGGAGATGGAGGCGACTTGGTGCTGGAGCCCAGCGAGGGCATCCTCAATGTTGGCATGATTGTTGGCTACCTGGGCTCCATCGAGCTGGCCTCCATAGGGACGAGCTTAGAGAATGACAGCCTGCAAGCCATCAGATGCAGTATGAGGCGTCTTCGTGCTGAGCAAAAGATCCATTCACTGGTTCTTATGAAGGTGCGATTGAATGTTTTATTAACCATCTGATCATAATAAACTGTTAAGAATATTTTATTTAAGAAAACCTTAACTGCAATAGTATTGTCAGTTTCTAGTCTTTGTATCGTTGAGCCCAATCTTCAGATAAGATTTGATCATATTGTATTTAAGCTTAATGTGTTGAAAAACACATTAAAAGCTAGTGATGGTAATTGTGGTTGTGTCTTTGCCATATCCTGACAGGTCATGCATGACAGTGTGCGTCTGTGCAGCGACAGAGGTCACGTTCTGGCCACCTATCCTGCAGAAAAACTAGCGTTCAGCGCCTGTTGTCCAGATGACCGTAGATTCTTCGGACTGGTCACGATGCAGGCCGCTGACGACCATGACGACTGTCACTTCAGCAATGGACGAGATGATGAGGGTGCATTGAGGACTTCTTGCCATGTGTTCATAGTGGACCCAGACCTCTGTCACCACCAGGTATATATGGAGGATGTTTTTTATATATATATATATATATATATATATATATATATATATATATATATATATATATATATATATATATATATATATGGGATAAATGTTCAGTTTATCTTAAACAAAAGACAATGTGAATTGTTTTGTTTATACAGATATGATACAGCTGTAACATTGTCGTGTAGTGGATAGAACTTTTTGTCTGTTTAACAAACCAAGCCAAATTTTTAAAATGCTTTGCTGTTACTTACATTTATAAAAATAAAACAATATAACATGCTGGCCTTTTAGATCGGATATTTAAAAGAAGTATTTCCTCATTTAAATATCCAATCAAAAAACAAGTTAATTTTAATTTAGTGTCAGTGGTGCTATTCAGCCAGAAATGTACTAACAGCTCTATTTTATATGATTAGAAGCAGATTCAACAATTCAAGCATTTTTCCTATGCAATTCTGTCATAGACAAAAACTGACATATATTGTACAAATCGACTGACACACTTATGATTGTTGTTTCCTAAGGTCCATTTGGGTGTAGCTCGGAGGTTTGGCTTTGAGTGCACCCCGGACCCAGACACAGGAGGCTGTCTGGAATTCCCACCAAGTTCTCAGCCTCTCCTCCAGTTTGTCTCTGTTCTCTATCGGGACATGGGGGACAACATTGAAGGGGTCCGTGCTCGGGCCTTCCATGATCCAGACGATGCTCAGCAGAACCACAGCACCAGCAGTAACAGTGACAGTGGGATTGGCAACTTTTTACCCGAAGAGAAAAACAACAGGGTGCTTTTAGTCGACCTCGGAGGTCCTCCAAACCACAACCACACCTCTGGGCCACGCCAGTGGGACAGCCCACCTTCGTCCCAGCAGGCCTGGAGCCCCACCCTAGGAGCCACGGCCTCACACCCACCTCCTCCTCCTCCACCAGCTCTGAGAAATGGCCACTACCGTCACGAACCACACCTGGCTGACCTTCCTCACCCTCTCCCCTTGGCTCACTCTGATGTCCCTGGCAGGCACTCTCGAGGGGTCCACCCACACCACTACTCGACAGGGAAGCGGGGAGGAGCTGTGGTGGGAGGAGAAAAGAGAGTGGGTGGAGGAGCAGGGGTAGGGGTGGAGCAGCAGCGGTGGCTGCCAGTCCATGTGCTGAGAGACTGGCGTCAGCAGCACCACCACAGCCACCTCCAGGGCCTGAGCAGCGATCAGGAGTCCTATGCTGAATCGACGGACGGATGGTCATCAGCTAACTGCAGCACCCTGCCCCCACCCATGAATAAGATCCCTGCTGATCGCTACCGGGCCCCACTGGCACCTGGAGACCACCTGCCACCACCTGGAGGGAGCCAGCCGCCTCCTCCTTCACATTCCCACTCCCACACCCACAGACTGGCTGTTCAGAAAGATGAGTGGGCCAAGAAACTATTTGGTGCTGGGGACAGGGAGAGAGCTGGAGCAGAGAGAGGGGAAAGAGAGAAGAAACGAGGCAATGCGAAGGAGGGAGAAAAAAAGGTATGTTTTTGGTAAAGTTAAAAATGGATTTTAACTAGAGATACCCTTCAGTTTTGGTGCTCACAGCATATTTTATTAATTTTTTATTCAAAATTTAGTCCAATAGATCATCAGCCTTACTACAGTGCTGCATTCAGCCAAGTTGTGGGCTTTTGTAAGAGTTGTGTCAAAACTGACCATGAGATGAGAAGCCTGAACAGCAGGTAGCATCCCCCATCACACACCCTTGCTGTGGAAATTTACTCTGACTAGAGAGTGTCCAAGACTACAGTTTATTGAGGCTGTAAATCCATCTGTGTTCATCCCGCTGCTCTCCATCGCATTCTCAGTTTCTCCTTTAAGAGACCCAGGATTTAACCCATGCAGTCCTTGACTAAAACTCGTCAGTGGTTTTAAAAGTTGCGATGAACCTTACTCACCCCACCAAACATCCCTACACTATACTGAAAAATGCCAGCACCCCATTTGGCTGTCCCCACAGACTCAGTACAAGTGGATTGATAAGTTATTTATCCAGACTGCTCCAGTATCAGATCATGTATTATGCACTAGCCCGTATGCCTTCACCTGAAAACCACCTGTTTCCCACCGTAATGAGACTCAGTACAACCGCAGAGCAAGCTTCAGTCTAGTTTTAAACGTGGTAATTTCGGTAAATGAAAACTCTCAAACTATTCTAATTAAGTTTAAGCTATGCTACAATAATGCATTTGTCACATTTTTGGGGAATAAATTTCCTTGTATTGTACTACAGCACATTTGACTGCCTGTTTATTGTTTCCACACAATAGACAGGAAGAGATACTGACAGAGAGTAAAAGATATATTCAGCCTGACAGGATTCCTTCTGCATTAACCTCTTTACAGCTCGTCTGTTGAAATGCACATATAAAATCCTACGCAGTGTGTAGGAAACAGTCGACTTGTCTCTGCCTACATTTACATATTAAAAAGTAACTGGGGATAGGCTTTTGTTTCCTTGGTACTGAAGTAGGCTGGTGCTTCTCCCAGCAAAAATTGAATCAGACACAGTCCCAGGGACCCCTGGGGGACAATCAGAGGAAGTGTTTACAAGTCCATGGGCAGGGTAAAGGCAGTGACAGGAAGGTGGATGTTAACCCCTCTGAACAATGTCCTCATACTGGAGGGCTCCCTACAGGTCATGGAGGCTATGACTGTCATAGTAAGCCATGATTAACGGTAGTCACAATAAAATGCTGATTCTGCTGAGGCAAATGAAGCTTTGTGTGTCCACTTCCACTACTTCTGTCTTTCATAAGTAATATGAAATTCTTTACAAGTGATTTGTGACCTGTTGTTGCATGCAGATGATACATACAGTCTGTTATGTATAATCCTTAATTGATTTTTAGTGTTTACCACATGGTGGCACTGTTTCACTATCTAAACCTACATAAGCCTGCTGAATGTCCTGTGAATGTCCATTTTCATTAAAAAAGTTATAAATCCACATTGGAATGAAGCTCATCTGTCCACAGAATCACAGTCATGATTTTCATCTCCTGTGAAACAGAAAGCTAAAATTGCAGTATCTGTGGAATTAAATTCCTTGAATATGTCGAATACAGAGAAAGACAAACAGCTGTATCCTGACGCTTGAGATGGGACATCGTGGTCATTTTCATTTTTCATGTGTTGTGAAATTAAAGAGATAGCTATTTGATTAGGATGCCTGTTAGGCTTTGGCACATTTCATCTCCTGTTATACTGCTTATTATTTTAGGAATTATTTTTACAAGGATTAAGTGTTGTGTGTATATTTGTGTTTGGTTTTGATGTTGACAGCTGTGTTGTTGTAAACAGAAAGGATGCTTCAGTTCTGTAACATCGATAGTTTGTGTGTCTGTGAAGGGGATCAAGATCCGCTGCACAGATAAGAGCTGTGAGCTTCCCACTAAAATGTGGTGTTTCTCTGAAAAAGCTCTGTTACAGCCACACCCAAAACAAGAGCAGCACCACTCGGATCAACACTTTATTGTTTACTTTTGAATCCAAATCTCAGCTTCTCTCATAAAACCTTTTGTTTACTTTCTGCTTCATTGCCGTCACAAATAAGACTTGTTTTAAACCAGCCGGGTTAAACAGGTGTCATGTGACAGTGTTGGTGTTCACATATGTAATTTAGCGTTCAAATTTGTGGTATCTGACACACACGTACACACACACACACACAAGCACATAGACGCGCAGACTCGGTATCCAGGCAACACGGCTGGTCATCTCCTGATGAAATGCCGACAAGACCTGCTTCTAATCAGCCAGTCAGATTCAACATGTGTCACAGTTTGGCCTCTGGAGCCAATCAGCATTGATTAATCACTCATTAGTCAACCAGAGTCCCCTCATATATACTCTCTCCTGCAGCATAAGCATATTGGCAAAATGCCGTTTGTGGGAGGAGATCACGGAGCAAGATTTTTCTGTTATTTTCTAAAGACCGAAGGACGACAGCTGTTCAAAGGTTAATTGTAAACTTGTGAAGGCGACGCAAACATTTTTTTGTGTGATTTCATCATTGTCAGATGGCTTTGGACAATAAATCTTCACGACCCAATGACTAATTTTCACATGCAACAGTTTATGGCTTCATGTAACAGCTGGCCAGTTTTAACTTCATTCCAGTTAGTGGATCTCCACTACACAATTGTTAAACCATCTCCAGTAGTCTTTGTACATCATGCTATTATTAAATGAAAGTGAACACTATAATAAAACCACCTGAAACATACTATGCAGTCCAGTGTCAGGGCAAATACTGCTTCCTCACATGAAGTATTGTCTACCCCGTTTGTCTGTCAGTATGTGTCTCTGTGCTGTGGCTGTTGCTAAGGGGTTGACTGAAGTACTGTCTTGTACTGTGGGCTAAATCACACGCCCGTACATGCCTCCCTCTGACATGTGGAATTTAACATTTCAGTGGAAAAAAAAGAAGCCCATCTCCAATGGACATGCATGTGTAAAATTCAGGCAAAGATGCACAAATCTCTTCATGCAAGTTTTATTTTAATTCTGTTTATATTTTATGCTTTGTCTTTATTTAGGTCACCTATATACATACATTCAGTTTAATGCAACACCTGTCCCACCAAATGCACGCACGGGTGGCATTTATAGGGTGTAAGAAATAGTGTCAATGTCTATTCATGAAAACTTGTTTGGATTGGATCATGGCTTTCAAATTCATTTAGTTTTGGACAGCGCAAATGTAGCAAAATTACTGCAAGTTATTGTACGAGTTAATATCCCATGAGACGAGATTAAGTAAAACCTGGGTGGATAAACAAACATTTCGTCCCATTAATGCATGAGAGTCTTATTAACATATAAACACATGACCTCGGCTACCAGCTGTCATAGTTGTCATCTCAGCTAGTCTACAGGTTAATAATGAAAAATTGATTGAATGTGAATATATTAGATAAGGTGAGTGCTCTCCCATTATAGCCTGACTCATACTGGGTGTTTAAGGTCCACACTTTGATAACGACTTATCACCTGCTGTTCTTTTTTAAGTTAAATAAACATTTTTGTCAAAGATTCTGTGACATTGTTTTTAACAGAACTGTGACAGGGATACCTACTGAAAGAGACATTTTACAGTTTGAAAATAAATCGTGATACTGTCTTGTGGACTTTCGGTGACCTCATCTTTGGCATGTCTATGATGAAATTTGTTGTTATTTATTGGTAAACATACACACTGGTACTGATAAATATACACAATGAGCCAATATAGGCTGAGATCATCATATCAGTCATGCTCTAATTTCTACATTTGTTTATTTTTCCATTGTGTTGTTTGCCAGTCAAAAGTGACAGAAGGTATAAGAGAGGGATAATATGTGGCCAAACTGAGAGCTCAGAAGACTGTTGATCCATGTTAAAGAGACAGTTCATGGCAAAATCATAAATACATATTTTTCCTCTTACGTGTAGAGCTATTTATCCATTTAGAGTACTTTTGGTGTGAGTTGCAGAGTTTTGGAGATATCGGCTGTAGAGGTATCTGCCTTCTCTGAACTGAAAAGGAAGTAAATAAATAAGATGGAACTTTTATTTTGGTGCTCAATGCGGCAGTAAATACATTTAGTTTATTTCAGAAATCACTCAAGATGATCCACAGGTCTTGTTGTGAGCAGTTTTGTGTAGAAACTTGTGCCGGGATGTAAAAATGAATGGCATCCTCCACAGGATGGATGATGGTGAACTGTACCTTGTACCTCTATGTCATTATTTTCATTATTTTCACTGGAAAGTTAACCAAGCAATTTTTGGTGTTAATTTACTCTTGAAAGGTTCTCACTCTTATTTTGCTGTTTTGCTGTTTGCTTTATTCTCTTAGTTTGGAATAAAGTATCTTGTTTTAATGGAAGCTCAGTTGTAGTTGTATAACACAGAACATATGAACTGAACTTGATGCTATTTTCTCTTCACAGGGTGGTCGGTTCCGTGGTCTGACCATGGGCTTCCCTCCTCTCCCCCAGCGCTCCTCAGCCAGGCGCTCCTTTGGACGCTCCAAACGTCTCAGCCTGGCCCGCTCCCTGGATGACCTGGAGGTGGGAACACACACACACACACACACACACACACACACACACACACACACACACAGTAGTGACATTTGCCAGTAAGCACTGAGTGTTACTGCAGTGCTCAAGCTCATTCCGACCACTGTGTTCATGTCACATTTGAGCCACACGTGCACCATCCATCTCTAATAATAGCAGCTTATGTTGATCATACATCCTCACATGACATGTCAAGTCCTCTTCTCCTATCACTGTGGCAACAATCGAGGACAGAGACACTTTATAGAAAGAGCCTACGCATATTTACACGTTGACATGCATGCATTTGGAAGATTGCTGCACAGTTTTGATAACAAGAGATTACTTAACATTAACTGCGGTTATATTTGATATATGCAGCCATACATTTAGTTGTAGAAGTTTTGCATATTATGTTGACTGAGTGCAGTATGGATACACTGTAATAATTGTACTTTTACACTCCTTTTAGCTGCAAGAAATGACCTGGTACACAGTCATTTGAGAGCCATGAGTTCTGACTAACAATATGCCCATTTAGTTCTACTTAACAGCATTTTCTAAAGAGACAGCCTGCAGCGACTGCAGTAGTACAGAACGATACAATAGACAGCTGTCATGTCTACCAATGTCTTAGCTTTGCAGAGGGCTACAGTATATTCAATTTAAATGTGTTGGGAATTGTGTATAAATATGTGATGTTCCAGCAGCTATTTTTGTAACCGTTTTTCTTAAAGCAATTAAAAAACAAGCAAAACAGATGACTAACTACAGGATAAAACTGATCATTAAAGTTGACTAAAGTGAATATACTGAGTATGTGTGTTTGTGTGAAGGTCGGAGAGACCACAGCAGTCCTGCAAAATGAGAGTCCTGCTCCTGCTGTCTGTGAACACAATTCATAAGAGTAGTTTTAGTCCTAAGATAGCGATCAGAAGAAAGCTAAATATTTCCGCCGTTTAGTGACTACTGAGGCACCCGGGGAACTGATAAGCAAATCCCTCACTGTCGCTTCAGTAGTGGATTTTTTTTAATGTGCATTTTTGGCATTTTTCCTTCATTGGACAACTCAGTGGAGAGAGAGACAGGAAGTACGGAAGATTGGGAATTACTGGCTGCATTCAAACTGGAGGTGCTGCTTTTTAACATAATGTTTCTTATATAAGAACATCGAACGATTGATCAAATTCCTGTGGGAATTCCAGTTCCCATTGTTGTGTGGGAATTTCACTTCAAAGTATACTTATTTTCCATTCACAGTGGTGTTGGGTAGAGTTTACATTTTGTACTCGGCTGTGCTAATGCCTACGTTGTGCTGTCAGTCCGAATGTATCTGTCATGCAGTCATATTCATTTTCTTTTAATCATGAAAAAAAACAATAGGGAAGTCATGCGTCATTAGGTGATAATATTGAAAACCCTGGTGCATTTTTGCAAATTTTTCAATTGCAAACAATTTTGTGCATTTCAAACAGCGGTAGACCTTCCCTCTATTCTGCCCCTTTCTTCCGGGTGTTAGACCTTTCTCTCTTGCTGCATTTGCAGTAATGTCCACAAACAGAGAGGGCTTTGTGTTGAGTAGAAGAAGGGAGAAGAGAGAGAGGTGTGTGTGTGTGTGTGTGTGGTGGATTTCACTGATGGTGGTGGGGGTAATGGGGTTCAAAGTGTTAGCCTGCACTTCTAATGAGCTCTGATGAGCAACAAGCTGACATTCCCCTCGTTAGTGAGGTCTCAACACAAAAGCACATACAGCATATAGACACACACGCACACACACACACAGGAGAGATACACACACACATACTGGCATGAAGAACCACGCACGCACATATGCAACCCAAACTCTAAGTCACATACAAACACAGCAATGCTCATAAGCATGCGCACTATAATTAATTGCGCACACACACACAGCATCTTGTTAGCTGTGCTATTTAAGCTCCTCCAGGTTTCAGACTTCATGCTATAGTTGGAGTGTGTGTGAGCGCACATGTATGTGCGCAGTACTGAATGTATCTGTGTGTATATCTACCAGAGCTTGAGGCTCACAGCTTATCTTGTGACAGGTCTGATTGTAGAGTTCAGCCATTACACACACACGCAAACAAAGAGACGGATGGTGTCTGTTGACAACAGTAAAGAGAAGGATTTGGGGATGTACACATCTGCTCTTTTCCAGCTGCGTGCCTGGATCTCCGTTGCCTGATGAACCTTTCTGCAGTATCATTGTCCAGGGTCATATGTGCACGCAGGCTAAGAGACACAGTTAAAAAATATTTGCACAACTTTTGAAACACAACAGTTTGAAAGTGCAAGTGTTCAAAACCACAGAAAACTATTTTAGAGACAACCGTCAACAAGATGAAAAACAGCCTCACAGGCAGCAAACTTGAGTTAACCATTTCAAAGGACAGAAACAAATTGCAGGTGCACACCTGTGTAAGCTATTTACTAATAGCTTACTAAAGTAAGACTGACAAATGAAAACAGGTGCAAATGATTATTTAGTGGTTGAATGCACAAATATAAGCACTAAACAGTGCACACAATAGGCTGATTGCTGCTGTAAATCATTTATTAAATTTACAGATTTTATTTTAATTTGATACAATCGACAAACATCTTAATGTGAGCTTGCACATTAAGTCTTCAGTTAATTTTACAAACAGGTCTTAAAAGTACTGAGTACACACATGATAAATAGACTTTCTGCACAGCACATAATATTGAGTTTTGTGTAAAATCTGCCAATATAAATATATAAACATGCTGATAACTAATACCATAAGTTATGTACAATAAATGTTGAAGTAATGCTTAGGAAGATCTGAGACACTTGGATTTAAAATTAAACTAATATGTTGGCCAGGCAAGTTTTGAAAAATTGCTGGTAAATTTTTGAGAGGTGTAGCAACTGAGCAAAGTAGTGCTGGCACCATGTTTGACATTGAAAAACAGGCTAAAGCAGGCGCAAAATGATTCTTCCAATGAACAATGCCAGATGGGACTCCAGCTACGTACACATGATTCACAGGAAATGATGCCCTTGCTACGTGTAGTGCAGAGGCCATAAGCCACATTTCATGTATTGCGAAAGACAGTCTATCACAGGTTCATTATTTCTGCATTAGACGACATTGTTTACTTGTCTTCTTCTAGTATGTAGTCTCCTTTATTAAAACAATGTAATAGATGGTGTCCTTTGCCAGTGGCTAATTTGACTACCCTGCGAAGCAGATGCACAAATATTTAATCTTCTGTTGTATTTCTGACAGAGTAGAAAGGCATATTTGCTGCCCCATAGCTGATACGTGTCATTGTGAGCAAATGTCTGATAATCAAAAGTGGATGAAGTGCTGAATTATACTACAGAATTATGCTTTAATGAAAGATTTTGGCTCTTCGGCCACTTATGCAGTTTCCCTTGATTGCAGGTGCAGATTTGCGGATTTATTTAGATTTTTTTTTTTTTTCGGATTTGCTTATTTCTTACATGTCAAAGCCAGGCAGCTGCTACTTAACTTCTCTGTTGTACCATAGAAGTGGCCCTGTGTGTATATGTATGTGTCTAACTGGCTTATCTTGGCTTCTTCTGCACTGGGACAAATATAATCTGTCTTTTTTTTTCGACAGGGAAGGTTGGGAACATTCTTCTGATCTCATGTGCAAACACGCATCATCACGCAGCCATAACCTTAAGACATGCATCTGACTGTGTTCTGAGGTCAAGTCACCTTAAAGCGATATTTGAACTTTGCTGGAACATTTTCAGTTTTTGAGAATGCACGCTCCTCTGCAGTGCAAGTTAAGGATCAGTCAGACGTGCATGTGATTAGTATTAGTATTTACGATATACTATATCCCCACAGCTTTAATTATTGTTTTATTAAAAGGGTCAAAAAACAACTCTCAAAGGATGCTATTTAGCACAATACTCTCAAGCCCATTTGTAAGTTTAAAGAATTGCTGATCACTGTACTCATTCCTCCTGTCTATACTGGCTGTTAACAGATTCTTTCTTAATGTTTTACAGGCTAAGAGAGAATCCACAGTCCTGGTTCTGTGCAAAAATGCTTTTAAAGTTCATCCGAAGCTAATATGTGGCTTTGTAAGTCTGTGCTGATCAAAACAAATCTTCATCCAAACCTCAGTAATTTTAGTGCCAGGCTCCATCTTTCTGTTTTCACAGAGGGTGTTTTCTTTCTGAGCCACAAGGGAGTCATAGTGGCAAAAACAGTAAATTTTACCTTCTTTGTTTGTTTGTTTTTTCACTGAAAATACTGAAAGTCCTCCATAGATTGATGACTCATTGCAGTTGAAGCGTGTCTATGTGGTCAGTATGGACAGAGGAAGTTATTAAGGAAACTATATTTTTTAAGTATAGTATAGAGGCAAGTATTGTTGTTACGATGAAGAGGTCTTAAAAAAATGTCCCTTTACTGGCTCAGTTTCTTCGTATACAACTCTTTCACGGACTCAGTAGCATTAAGCATAATGAACAATTTGATTTTAATGTTTATAATTCTCTTTTAAAACAAAGCAAAAATATATTCTACCAAACTTTCATCATGATTTTTCACACATAGTTGATATCTATGCTGAAAACAGTGTAAACACAGTGCTGGATGGACACATGAAAGAACTTTGCCTGGTGGTTGTTGGGAGCTCCTGGTTACCATACTTTATTGTGTGAACACAGGACCCGGTATATATCTCGAGAGTTCTTTGCAAGGCGGTCTTGACGTGACATTCTGACGAGCCATGCTGTGAAAAACGTTGTGTTCCTGTGGACTGTCTCCTGCCTGTATAATGCTCTCTTGGTTATTTATCAGTGCTGAATGCAAGTGAGGTGGTGCTTCACCCGCTGTCCTCACCCTTGGGCCAAGTGGAGGATGGGCATGAGTGGTGTGTGTTTGTGTGGGAGGGGGTGTTAGGATGAGTACCTTCACTGTGTGTCAAGGCATGTTGGGGAATGAGGAATGCTATCAGTTCTTGCTGTCAGCCAGTGGATCTCCCTGTTTTCTCTACACATCTCTCTCTCTCTGTCTTCCTGTCTGCTCTGCCTCTGCCTCTGCCCACCCTCCACCCCCAGCTCCATGCTCCTGACGTGCATGGGGCATACTAAGCAGATGACAGAAGAGCTCTTAGGGTAACACATTCAACTCCATGCTGATTTTATGTGTGGGTGTGTGTTCCTTAATGGCAAGGGGTCTCCCTCTGCTGCCATGCCTCTGCATTTGTCCAAATGTGTATATGCGTGTGTGTGTGTGTGCGTGTGCGTGCTGTCTCAGCCCACAGTAGTGTGGGTGGAATAGAAATTATACAAGGGTGGGTGGAAAGGCAGAGAAAGAGGAGGGGGAGAGCGGAGAGGCAGGACGAGGGAGAGATGATAGAGAGGGAGGAGGAGGGGGGTGAGAGAGAGGGAGAGAAGGAAGGGAAATCTAGCGACAGCGACATTCTGTAGCGGTTTGGACATTTGTAAGCCATCAGGCATTGCTGCTTTGTCTTTCTGCGCGTGCACACACTCACACACACTCACACACACACACACACACACACACACACACATACACATACATACACACACGTTCAACAGCTGATGACAATGTGTACTGAGGGAAGATCTCCCATGCAGTGCTGAGGATTACTTGTCTCTTCCTTCATGGAGCAACAAACTTTGAGCGTGGATTCTGAAACGGCTGCTGATCCAGTGAGTTAATATGTGCATGTGTGTATGTGTGTGTGTGTGTGAGAGAGTGTGTGTGTTTGCCCTCCTTATATTTGATGCAGTCCACATATGATCCCACCGATGACTCTCTTGTTCGTGTCACATATAGCATGCAGACTGTGTTAGACAGTCGTGGTTGTTCTACAGCCACATTGTCGAAACAAATTCTTCACCTACCAGCTGAAGAAATAATACAAATCGATTCACTGTCAGCTTGAATTTAATCCTTGGTAAGCTTTGTATCTGTAAGAAGCCTGAACAAATTGTTTAATATCTGAGCTGTCTTTTTTGTTTGTTTGTGTAAAGGTGTCAGTTTACACTAATCACCCAATACATAGATATGTATTCAGGGTTAAAATGAATGAAATATCCTGAAACTTTTTGCGAGGCCTATCTCCGAAATGACAGATCATGTGACATGTGCAGGCCAATCATCATGGTCTTCTTGGTTGTGTCAGCACGGAAACCTGTTGATTCTTTGGTGTAGTCCATTAGATATGTTTAACTTCAGAAACTGTATTTGCTTTTGTTCCAGGGGTCTTAAGTAGTATTATTATTATTTAAAATGTTTAATGTGTTAATGCAATCTTCTATTACAATATCACCATGCCAACCATGCATTGTAAGTTGTCTAATACATCAGTAGATGTGTATGTGTGTGTGTACATATGCAATTTTGAGTGTGGAGCTTTTGGCACTTTGGTGGAAAGCAACGCAGGACATTATGTCACTAAACACAGCAGTGAGAAAAGAGCAGTGTGCAAGCCCTTTGACCTAACACACACACACATACACACACACACAGAGAATAAACAAAACAAAACTCAGTAACATACCAAAAAACAGTGAATAAGCACAGAATCACCCAAAGACACCCAAAGATAAGAACCTGCACACACATTTCTTCTTCTGTGTGTGCGTGTTCTCACTGTGTGTGTTCCTCGTGATATCCCCTGGGAGCAGAGTGCGTTGGGGAAGAAAAATCAGATGATGAGACAGGATCAACGCTGCTCCTGTACACGAAACACCTCAGGAGGCCAGGAGTCACATCAGATGTAGCTCCAGTTTCAAATAAACACAAGTGCTTCTTTTTTATCTTCATCAAGTGCCAGATGGGTGCAATTTACCACATCAGCACAATCAAACAGTGTCATGTGATAAGACAGGCGCAGCACTGTGTATTAAATGTGTCGATGAAATAAGAGAAAGATCTTACCGGTCTGAGGTTGTACTTTGCGGGAGCTGTTAAGTAAATATCCTGTCAAGTGTTTTTCCTTCAGTGTGTTGGTGAAGGTCTCCTGTTGACCACTGTTCCTCTTTTCCGCTGCAGTTTTCCTGTTTAAGCATGAGTCACTGTGATTTTCAAGCTTTCTTCTCTTTCTTTTTTTTTTTGTTGCATAATTTTGCAGTGTATGTGACTTGTACGCCAGCGACTACTGTAAATCGTAACTTTTAAAATGCATAAACGCTTGCAAGTCAACTTCAGCTGAATATCAATTAGCAGTACGTGTCGCCTTTAATGCCGATCTGACAGTCACGTGTATAGCAAGTGAGCTTTCAAGCATGAGACAACATACAGGAAGAGGCCAGATGGCCACTGTCTGAGTTGATGGTGTACCTACATGTGTATGTTGACCGTACAATTACGTGTGTTGTGTGTGTGTGTGTGTGTGTGTGTGTTTGTGTGCGCGCGTGCGATTTGTTGCCAGTAAGGTCTGTTCTCTGGTGACCTGTCCACCTCCATTAGTTATTGATGCTAACACACACTGTAGATGATTGATGAGGCTGATCAGCTGACTCGTCACTGACTCTTACTGAATAGTGGTATTGAAGTACTTAAAGAAACTGATCTGAAGATCGCTGCCTCCCCTGTTATGACAGCAGAGGGCACTGTTTAGTTTTGTTGAATTACAGTGTTTGTGTGCAAGAAGGAGAAAAAGAAAAACGGGGGGTTTGGTAGACTATTTTTTGCAGGATTTTTTAAAGTGAGTTAATACATGTCCTTCATTTTAATGTATTTGTTTCTGAATTGTCAGCTAAACCAGTAATGGAAACCACCTGCTGATTTCCCCTGTGTTACTTCATTTAAGACCTTGTTTCCAGTTCCTTACAATTATTATCTTACAGTTTGAAGATCAGTTGGCAGCACTGCTTTATGGCAATATTGGATTTATGTGTCAATATACAAAACCACTGCATTTTTCTGGTTTTGAACAAGCCTGTTAGGGTGTTTTATATCAAAACGGTTTCCTAAGTGAATTTTCAGACAATGTTATACATCACACTATAATATTCTGTGCACAAATCTGCAAACTGCTTATTTAGTATGCCAGCATGTTCCAGACATGGACAAAAAGTAGTCACAAGACATGTGATAGTATAAACAATAAGAAATGCAGCCTAGTAAACCTACTTAAATATATAATATACTTCTCTAGCTAACACATATAGCCATGTAAATATGTGTGGTTTGGTTAAAACAGTGTCACAGAAATGCACTCCAGAAGCTGAGAAAATTCAGTCTCAGTCTTAACTTTTAACATGTGTTCTGCATGTGTGTGAGTGCACAGAACCATGTGTCTGTTTCTGTGTGTAGCTCTGTTGTGTTACTGTCATCTGATATCTGTGAAAGAGAATATTTCTCTTTTGTGTTGAACTGCCTTAGAGAAGACCATGATCTAATGTACACACACACACACACACAAAGGAAGTAGAGCTGCTTGGCTAGACCGCAGGAATGAGGCTAAAGAGAGGACTGATATATAACAAATCTCTTCTACTCTCTCCTCTCCTCTCCTCTCCTCTCCTCTCCTCTCCTCTCCTCTCCTCTCTTCTCTTCTCTTCCCCTCCTTTCTCCTCTCCTCACCTCTCCACTCCTCTCTCCCTTTAGGATGTGAATGTAGCCAACTTAAACTTTGTCACATCACTCTCTTCCAGTCTCGGAACCCAGTCTTTCTCTCTTCCCCTCCATTGATTGATGTGTTTTGGGCTGAACTTGAGCACAGGTTACTCCTACACCACTCATTATTCTCCCTGGTCAATCGAAAGACTCTAAGTAAGCTGTTCTAAAATTGAGAGTCTGAGGTTTGAACATTGTGACTTTGCTGACTTTTGGGATGCATTTTACAAAATGACCTGAACCAGGTTTTAAAAATGAGAGCTCCACTGGATGGCCTGTTTAACATTAGATACTCTGGTAATTAGCACATTGGCAGCGCCTTGCTTCAGTGAGTGTGTGTGTGTTTTCTGGGAGGGTGGTGGTGTAATGCTGCAGCCATCTCTGATGTTCCTATGAGACGGGGACGTGGAAGGTTAACATTGACTTTAACAACAATATGGGACTATATTGAGTTCTATGGTCTCAAATGGTGCTTGTGGTGCTGAAAAGAGGGCTGTGAAAATGTCACATTTTGGACCAATAGCCTTTACAGTGAGAAAGTCTTTCATTGGAAATAATGAGGAGGAGGTAGTAGTGGACAAAGCTCACATAGCTCTTCATGTTTACTGTTTTTAAAGGTTGCAGCTATTCTGTTTTGATGTTTTTGATGTCTTCTGGCATGTAAAGACAAAAAACAGTTGTGAGTGGATGTGCAAGTAAAAAATATTTAGATTCACTACAGCTTTCGAGGCTGGCTGCAGTTCAGAGAGTATGGGCAAATGGAAACACTCATCAGCAGTTTATTGTGGTTCATAATGAGTCTCACACACATTTGTTTAATGTGTGTGAGACACAGAAACAATACTATGCAAATACTTATCTATGAAACACAATTCAAACAGACCTTTTTACTGGATGTGCTCCCTGTCACTATACAGTAAATGCCAGTATGTCATCATAGTGAGAGACAGTAGCATCAAAAGACTGTGGAGGTACAGGAGAAGGTGTAAGAGAAACTCTTACTCTTTTTTTTTTGCCAAAACAGGAAATTGGGGGAGCGAAGTGTAGGCTCAAGGCCATATGCACAAATTCAATTGCAGTCTTTGTGTGTGTGTGTGCGTGCTGAAGTAGGCTGCTCTGTCCTGTGAAGTGCTTTTGTTTGCTTCCGCTGACCTTTTAACAAACCTGCAGAAATTTCATTTATCTCTAATGCTGGAAAAAAGTCTTTTTCTTCTTCATTCATTTTGTTTCCTCCTCTGGTCTACCTCTCTTCATGATACGCAAACAAAGACATTACATTTCATGTATCATGAGAAACATCCTTCACAGCTGAATTTGATCGTACCTAAACCTGCCCCACTGTGATTTGAACAAGGAGGAGTAGGAGGAGGGTGGAGAGGTAACAGGCTGTGCTGCAGCGTGATTGGCAGACTGACATTTGCTCCCTCCCCTTCTCTGGAACTGCTGCCTAATCTGGGCGTGTCACTATGGAAACTGAGCTGGGTATGTGTGTGTGTGTGTGTGTGTGTGTGTGCACGCACGCGTCTGCGAGAGAATGAAACTTCCTAGTCAGTCTGTCGGCTAAGTGTGTGAGAAAGAGAGGAAGAGATATGTAGTATAGTAAGAGAGAACAGTGAGATGCAGTACATTCAAAGTTAAGGTTAATGCTTAGAAGAGTGTGTGACAGACGTGCTGAGGCATGGCTCCATGCGAGTCAGCTGTCTGCATGAATTTCCTGCTTTAGATAGCTCCCGAAGAAGCTATGTCAGCGCACAAGTGAGTGTGACCTTTTTCACGTGTGTTTGTGTGGTTCAGATATGTAGACTGAGCAATCAGTGGGTTCCCTCTTTTGTGAGAGGAGAGCAGGATGAGCCTGAGGAAGAGGCTCTCCTTCAAGCGAGTCTGGAACTTCAATACAGTGAGTAGTGCACACACACACACACACACACACACACACACACAGAGTAAGCAGTTTGTATATGGAGAGTGCACAATATGCTGTATTTTTTGTATAGCTAGAGGAGGTGGATGGAAGGAGAGACTTACTTGCTCATTTACATTTACTCATTTACTAGAAGCAAACTTAATTAACACTAGATTTGAAATATTCAAACATTCTCTGATTTATAAGCCAAATTAGTTTTTAACAACAAACCAAAGTCTAGTTATAATGCTGCCAAAGTGCCACGAGTGGAAACAACTTAGCAGCCAAAAATTCAGAAGGACTTTTCCTGACGTTAATTTTCTACCCCGGGTTCAGTTTTTCCACTTAACGACAAAAATCAGAGAAGGATGAACAAGGAAGAGTGAGTGTCATTCAGTGAAAGCAGCAGTGCATAACAGGGTTGTGCTCACTACAAGCAGGTAAGACAAGGGCAGACAGAGAAAAGAGGGGACTGTTACCTACAGCAAAGTACAGAGAAATCCATTGCCATCAGACCATCTGGAGGAGGGCGAAAAGATCAATGGAAGTGAATGAAGACAAAATAAAAGTGAAAGAGGACAGGAGGGAAAGACACAATTCAAAAGCTAAAACGAACAAGTTGTCCCGTCTTTTAAGAAAAAAGGGACAAGGAGGTGGCAGGCTGGGGAAAAGTGTGTATAAAGGTGAGATAGAAGAGAAAAAAAGACTAACAAGAGTTTGAGACAGCTCTTGGCTGTTTCGCTTCCTCTTAAAGCCAGATGTGTTTTGGGCCAGAGCGGGAGATAGAGAGAGAGAGAGAGATAGGAAGAGAAACTAAGGTAGAGATGGTGGCCAGAGATTGAGACAAATGGAAGCAAACACTGGAAGAACCTATGGTTTTGCGTTTCACCTCGAAGGCTTGTCATGTGTGTGTGTGTGTGTGTGTGTGTGTGTGTGTTAGAAAGTGAGGACAGAAGCATCTTTAAGACAATAAAGAGCTGATCTAACTAAGCTGATTTTGTGAAATCTCACTTTAATTAGCGTGTCGGCTGTCAGCTGCAAGTGTGTTCAGACAGAGGTATGTGATCAGATTGTATTGTATTTACATCTTGTTCTCCATCTTCTGTGTCTGTGTGCGTTCAAGGAAAGGAGCCAAGTCAAACAAAGATTTATCACAGGCTCAGCCTCTGAGTCACATCTCCTGTGTGGCTCCATTGTACCGAAACAAACATTATCTGCATTCCTTCCTTTCATAGAGAGTGGATATTGATTCCTGAATGCATCTTTGGGATTTAGGCTTTCATCCCAGAATTCCAGAGACAGTCACAGAGGATTTCTCCCTGGAATTAAAAAAAATTATGAAGTTTTGAAATACTTGTGGGAACACTGAGGTGGTGAACACACAGGGTCCATTGACACAGTCTGCTAATCGCTGTATGTTGATTTAGTCAGTTATGTTTTTGAAAATATTCCTGAAAATCTCTAGTTATTTCTTTTCTTTCCAGGAGGTGATTATATTTAACTTTGTCTTCATCTCAGGGTTGCACAGCGGGCACTGTCACCCATGCTCACACCTGCACGACCTCATTTCACTCACTTTTGGACCAATCAGACCTAATGAGCTTGTCTGCCACATCCCATCCTCTTCTACATAAGCTTCGCTAAAGCTAAGCGGTTTTAATGGTTGCTGGTCCTGGCAGGGCGACTCTGGTCTTCTCAATGGCAGCTACTATTCACCTCATATTCAAAAGTAAACACACAGGCACGAACACATTGAGACTGTTGGCGCAACAGTTTCCTCCTCAGCTGGAAGTGTGTGTGCATGTGTGTGTTTGGGTGCATGCAGTTGGGAAATCTGTGTTGTGAATTCTAAGTCACCTTTTAAGGACAGCATGTGTGTGTCAGTTGTTCACTTATAGGTGTGGTCCTTCTTTAGTAATGCCAGTGTTCATAGGCACAGCAGCAGAAGCTATGCTCAGTGTTCTTCCTTATTTCCGTTCGTGTTCACCTTTCACTGACACACATAAGAGCTGGAGTTCATTCCTTTCCAAAGGTGGCAGTTACAGCTCCAGTGATGGAGCCAGGTTCCTGTGGTACAAACAGTCTTGTCTTTGTGTGTGTGAGTGCATATGTTATCCTTGACAGTTTCTCCCACAGATAGACATTTTTTATTCACCCTGTGAAGTATTACTGGCTGTTCTGTGTCTCATCCTATGAAACAGAGTGTCTTTTTCCAGGAATCACTAGACACACATACAGACAGACAGGGAACATTTTGGAAACTTAAGATTGTTTAAGGAGACTTTTATGGCTTTTACAGTATTAATATTATGATAACAGTGAAAATGAAAGGCTGTAAATTGTGCCCTGTGTTTTGCCATAGTTTGAACCCGACATCCAGCCTTCATAACAGATGATGTAAGCGTCCCCTCTCCCCCTAGTCACAGCTAATAAAGCACTTGGGACCTGTGGACCTGTACACCGCTGTAACCGCTTTGCACAGATACACACACACACTCACACATAAACAAGCAGGCATGTGTAAGGTGGTGTTTTATGTTCAGGGAGCTGAAAACAGAATGATGTAGGTGTACAAACACATAACCCAAAGGGTCATTTCATCCCTGCTGTTCAACAAAGTCATACTGCAGAACAACATCCAATTCCCACTGACACTCCTGTCATTTGAATCCTGTCCTGTAAATGTAGTGAGTCAGTCACATGTACCAGCAGTGATGGACTAGGACTGAAAAATGGGCCTGGGTGATTGATTTAGACCAGTGTGTGTTGTAAAGATGTGATTCAGATGTGATTATTTTTGTGAATTCAAAGATATTATTAAAGATGTGCCAACATACACACACTAAACAAAAAGAACTATTCTAATGGACAAGTTATAAATAGGGAATCAGATCGAGTTTAACATTACTGAGTATCTACCAAAAAGCACTGATAAATGATTAATCAGGAAATCCAATGATGATCAAGAGTTTCAGTCGTTTATCAAGCAAAAAGTTGGGGGTTCAAGCTTCTCCAATGTGAGGATTTGCTTCATTTTTAGAGTTGAAAAATGAGTCTCTTGGGGTTTATGGACCATTGGTTGGACAGAACTGACAGTCTGAAGGTGTCATGTTGGCCTTTAGAAAACTGTAGTGGGCATTTTTCATTATTTTATAGACTATATCTATATATATATATATATATATATATATATATATATATATATATATATATATATATATATATATATATATAAAGAGTCAGGCAGACCGTCAACCTCAAAGATCCACTATCGGTTGCATTCAAATATAACATGAATACTTTAAGTCATTATGTTATGTGACATTGTGGACAGCCAGAATACCATAAAATTCTAACTTGAGCATCAAAAGTATGATAAAAACCAAATAATGGTGCTTGATGGTATTTGTTAATTTTGCGGGGCCAGCCTGACATGGCAGACCACTGCAGTAACAGCTGTGCCTAAACATTTCAACCAGATGCATATTAGTGTGATTGCTGTTCTACTTCATTGCTAGAAAGCGCAGGGTTTTCAGTAATGCATATTCTTAGGTTGATGCCTTTTGTGTTATGTGCCCCCTAAAATATCAACACCAATTTGGGCGAGCATGTACACTGAACTGTAATAAAATTATAAAGGCTCTTGGAGAATGCCAAGGCCAAGAGTCTCCTCTTCTACGCTATGCAAATGAGCAAGTGCATCCACTATATGTCTGGACTAGTGTTGTGAGTTCACTTGAATCTACATGGATGCAAAACCACCCACCCGAACTGGATTATTTTCTTTATTATTTATTTAGAGACCTTCACCAGCATGGACATGTCATTCCACCTGTAACAGTCCCTGTAGGCTGTTTTGTCTGTCATGCAACACACATTTTCCAGGCGATTTCTTTATTGTGTTTTGCAGTGATGTGTGCTTTCTTGATTAGAGAGGCTGGTTTCAGTCATTTTAAACATTTCCATGATGCAGTAATGTCACTGCAACAAATATTGTGGGACATTTAAGCAGCAAAACTAAAAGCTGCAGCTGGCAGTAAACTTGGCAGTACAGCGGAAAGTCTTCAGAGAAAACCGAAATAAATATTTTGAGACAGCTATGATGAGGCTCAGGATTTACTCATAGGATTTATCGT
This sequence comes from Scatophagus argus, assembly GCF_020382885.2. Lineage (NCBI taxonomy): Eukaryota > Metazoa > Chordata > Actinopteri > Scatophagidae > Scatophagus > Scatophagus argus. Next base: position 7,051,319 of record NC_058494.1, on the reverse strand, counting down.
TTCCAACATTTTTCACTATATGAACTTAGACTGTCTGTGTGTTGATGTACAAAAACATCAACTGCAAATAACTGCAATTAAATTAACAAATTAAACTGCAAAATTAAATTAAATTAGAAACAAAACTGCAATCCTCACTCTGGATATATTTCCAAAAGCATTTTGTCAAAATATAAAGATGAAGATGAAATTGACATATTTTGTCATTGGAGGGAACTCACTCCAACGAAATTCGTGCTCTGCATTTAACCCACCCAAGTGACGTGCACACACACACAGCAAACCCGGGGCAGTGGGCGACCGCGTGCAGCGCCCGGGGAGCAGTGGGGGTTAGGTACCTTGCTCAAGGGTACCTCAGCCATGGACACTGGTACGGGGAATCGAACCAGCGATCCACCGGTTACGGGGCCGACACCCTAACCGCTGATCTGCTGGGTGTGTGCAGTTGTAGTGTCACCACATGTGATTCACTAGATGTGTGTGGTGGTCTTTGAGGATACCCTGCGTGTACCTGTATCTTCTTTTTACTATTATTATTATGTCATTGTGTTGTAAATGATTCAGTGTGAGTGTGAGTGTCAGCCTTTGTGCAGTGGGCTTGCAGTACCCACCAGGAGGTGTGGAAGAGTTTATTATAATGAAACCAATGTGAAACAGCAGATAATGTTTTATTTCTCTGCATCATTCACTGTCTGGCTTATTCGACCACCGCTGCTCTCTTGAGTGGGTGGAGGGGCCAACCCACAGCTGAATCCTATCTGCAGTAAATAACAAATTCATGCACCCAGTGATTTGGTTCTGCTCCAAAGTTTAATAGATTTTTTCTTGGCCCGTGCTGCATGCTTCTACCAAGTTTCATGAAAATCGAGCCAGTCGTTTTTCCAAAATCCTACTGTCAAACAGATTTAACTATAAATGCAAATTCCGAAAATGCAAATTAAATAGGATAAAATAAGATTACCTATATGACTTTTTTATGATTAGGAGTCTGGCTGGTTTTAGACTTACTTCCTGCATTACTTTATGCTGTTCATCGTTAGAATTTAGGTCTACTCAGTTTATGTAAACATTTACTCGTTAACATCATTAACTGAGCTCTTTCACTTTCTCTTTCACTGTCCTGTGCTTTTTTAGAAAGTAAGGAAAATAGTAAAATGTTTAAATTTATATAAAACTGTGTAAATTGTTTGACATACGACGTGCAAAGCCACTAGTTTTTTACAATTTGACACTAGCACTTTTACATCGCTCGTTTTCACCCAAAAAGGAGCGTGGTTGCTCACATGAAAGGGAGTTGACTTATGTCTGCTTTCGCCCAGTTTGCCCTGACTGGTCAGCACCCACAGGCCTTGTTTGGGCATTGCAGCTCACAGCCCTGCTGGTCTTTTTGCAAGCAGGGAATCAGTATAAATGACTTTAGCTACACGTATGATCTGAGCAAACTAGAGCTGGGTGCTAATCAAAGTTACCCAAGGTTAATAAGCAAATGAATTCCTGCATTTTCACAGTTTCATTTTCACATGTAACTATAGCTTTACACAAAACAGCAGTTACAAGCCTTCAACCTACTACTCTCGTTATTTAGTTGGCTTCATATGAATTTTAATGTTTGCAGTTTCTCTGGACTGTCCCTCAGTGTGAATGTAAATAAGTACAATTTACTGTATTGTACTTAAATACTGTACTTGTACAATGTACAATTTTGTAGTTCTTGTACTTTAACTGGGTATTTCCATTTTCTGCTCAGGGTTTGTTATCTACTTCTACTTCACAACATTTTGGATGAAAATATTGAGTAAGATGGGAAGAGGAAAATTGGGTGAGACCACAGAGTCTTACATACAAAGATAGGTGGCTGCGTCTGACCTACAAGGAACGTATGTTTTTATACTGACGTGTTAATCGATCAAAAGAAGGCTACAGCGACAGCTTTGTTTGAATCCATAATGTTCATAACCACACACACTTTGGTGGAACTTTTTTTCTAATAACTATGATCATGGCCATTAGTCATGTGCTGCTTTTTCTCTGTTGGTCTTATCAGGGCATTAACTGTATGATGGGAACATAAGCCCCATTAATATCTGTCAACAGTCTGCACACAATAATTGCACACAATATCAGGACTGTGATGTATCTGTGGATCTCTGCTGCCGCTAACATTGAGGTAATGTAGAGCGTACTAAGTGTGAAAGCAGCCGAAGCCAAAAACATGGGTTCTGTGAAGTGGCAGGACCTCTTTGCAGCATTGTTACTCTGGGGATATATGTAACGTTATGATTGTCTATAAGACATCTTCCAGCTGCATGCTGCTCTGTGGATAGGGACTAGGGGAGACAAGCTTGAGGTGGGAAAGTCTGGAAAACCCCAGTCATTCCCTGTGGGCTGTCAGGAATGACTGGGATCTGCCAGGAGAGGAGGGGGGAACACCACTGGAATGACTGAAGCAGGGTTGAAGGAAGGAGGGAGTAAAGAAGAGAGAATAACTTGGGGACAGAGGAAGAAGTGGGGGGAGGGAGGTGTCTGGATAGGAGGAGAAGAACAAACAAAAGGAGAGAGACTGAAAATGGTTTAGATGAGAGTGCAAGGAGGAAAAGAGAGGACAGGGGACTTGGGGCCTAAACCAGGGGCCAAACCACTCCACCACAGAGTACGTCTGGAAGTGATCACACTAGAGCTGAATGGGGATTGGGGGTGAACACACACACGCACACACACATACATTCACAAATGCAAAAAAAAAAAAGAACCCAGCATACAAAAGACACCTCTAACAGATGTCGACCACATGCATACATCCAATTACACCCACATGAAACAAAAATTCACATGAAACACACTCACATTAGAAACAGAATACACTCTGCTGAAATGTGTGGGAATCTAATTGGTGTAAGGATCGGGTAACCAGTTTCCACTGGTGAGGTTTCTACCTCTGTCATTTCCTCTTGTCCTCCGTGGCAGTTCAACCACAATCAGCTGCTATAAAGTCACATCAAATCTCTTTTCATGTGCTGGTGCCAACCTCTGCTCTTCCAGGGACAGTCTGAAATAGCTAATCCGAGTGATTATGCTTGCTGTGCCATCTGGCCAGGACAGCCTGGCTCAAGTGAGGAAATGGCCAAGACACACATGAATTAAACCAGCACATATGCTACACCGCCAGGGTCAGCTTTATTAGATTTGATTAGTTTAAAAGTGTACGTTGAATCTGAGTGACGATGTTGCCAAATTTGGGTATGCGTAATGTCACATTCATTAAAAAGAAAAATAGTTGTTGGTACAAATCAGGTTATAGTGGGAAATATGAGAGTGCTTTTACTTCACAATGATGGATAATTTTTGGCATGTTAGTGATATAAAGTGCTTCCCCTTGAAGGTTTTTTGGAGGGCAGTCTTTTCCTTACACTTTGAATGTTTCTCAGTTGTAGAGCCCATTGTTCATTGTTTTGTCTTATTAAAACCAACTAGAAGCTCCTATTTTTATTTTACTGGCAGTTTCATTTTTATTCATTTCATTGTTTTGAACTCAAAGACATACTCCTACAGGTAATGATCTTTTCTTTCATCCTGTGCTCTGTTGTCACAGTGATACCTTTCTTGCCTCAGTGCTACAGGCACAAGTTCTTGTAGAAAATACATCAGAAAGGCATTTAATTGTGTACACATGGCCAAGAAATGAGATTTTCATACAAAAAACTTGGCTGTTTTACCCTTGTTTCTCTGATGTTTGATTTGTACACTGGGTGTCACTTGGGTGCCTAATGTTACTGCAGAAGGCTGACAGTGATTGTTAAGATAAGATAATCCTTTATCAGTCCCATAACTGGGAAATTACTAAATCCTAAATTGTTATTTAGGTCCATGTGGGTTCTTTGAGAGAAGTAACTGCAGCTATGTACTGGCTCCCTGTGTATATTGAGGGGAAGGTAGTAGCTGCACCCTGTGCGTAAAGACAGGGTGTAGACCCAATATCACAAACACCTATGTAAATTCTTTTCAATGTTTAGTTTGAATATGATGTCATAAAATGTGATTTCCTGTTGAGAGCATGAGCATGACAAAATGTTTCAAATATACTAAAGCTCCTATTTAATAGCTGGTTGGGGTTTTCTGCATTGCAGTTACCTCTGAGGATCACGCTTACTCTATGAAGTGTCATTCAAGCATACCAAACTTAGTGAGAAACTATTTGACTCCTGAGAAATTAAACTGAAACATTTCGATCTGATGAGTGACGGACTTATAACCTGGGTAACGTAAAGTCATCGAAGAGACTCCCATACGTCTGCGTTGAGCAATAATGACATCATTCGGACTTCCAAATGCAAACAGAAAACGCCTTCAGAAGCAGCATCAAAAGCCTCTGGCAGATGTGGCTGATATCAGTTTAGTATTCTGTCTTTTGACAAACAGTTTTGTCTTTAATTGCTGATCACCCCTCCTTTCTCGTCTCACGGCTGTCTCTCTCTCTCTCTCTGTCTTCCCCTGTCTCTCTTTTGTCTACTGCTCTCCTGTTGCTCTTTCTGAGTCACAGAGCTATGTTCCAGAGTTAGCTACATTACTGATGTCTGTGTTGAATGATCTCATCGCAGTTCAGCATGTCTGGGATAAAAATCATTGCATTGTACTCTGTGTGTGTGTCTGTGAGCTGTTTTTTTTTTCTTGTCAGCGTTGGGGAAATAGGATATGACTCAAGTAAATTTGGTTTGAATGTGTGTCTCATATGTGAGTCTGTGCCTCTGTTTGCATGAGTGAACGATATGGTGATTAGATTAGATACAGATTTAAGATGTCGCCACATGTTAAAATCTATAATTAGTGAGATTGTGAGATATACAAGCAAACATCACACTTGACTGTGAAATTGGGGGCAGGTAGGCCCTGAAAGTTCCCCTCTTCTCACACACACACACACACACACACTGTAAGCCACACCCCTCTAAAGACGTTTTCTTGCAGAGCCAGCACAGCCAGTTGATTCCACCCACACACAAGACAATAAGTGTGGGCGCTAACCTTACAGTGTTTTGATGTGAAAGTGTGTGTGATAATGAGCCAAGTCCTGTGAGAAAACACAGTCTGTGGCTCCATGTGGCTAAAAGTGCGTGTCTGGACAGCTGACTCTTGGCTCTCATGTGCTGTGTGAGCTTGTGTGTGTCCTCTGTGTGATGAGGGACTATCCTAATCCATGTCTCTTTGTGCTCCCTTACAGTCAGCTGCAGTCTCCGATGGAGGTGAGTAGACATGTCTTTATAGCATTTGACTCACCCTATATCTGTTTTAATAATCTATGACTTTTCTCATGATTTTGAATCTTGAATCTCTACTTTTTTATTTCTTTCTTTTACATTACTGAAATGGTTTCCCTTCATTCTTCAGTTGTTATAATCTGTGAAAGTGTCCTTTTATGTAATGAAGTTAATGTCTCATGATATTGTTGTTGATGTTGTTGCTTTCACTATATTCACTGAAACAACAGACACTCTGGTTTGACCTGTTCAACTTCTGCCCCACCTCTGCCTGCTGTGCTGAGTTTCACAGGCTGTAATCTAAAGGTAGTCACAAAGTTGCAAACTTTAGCTGCAGAAAAGGACCTTGTAGTGACAAATCATGGATGGAGACATGCAGCATGAGATAAGGAGCACTTTAAAAGGCTAATGTGGTTTTGCATTTACTAATTTATACTGGTGTGTTTGTGAAACAGCCCTGGGAATCAGAAATAATAGTTTCATATGTGAAAGCTTGTTATTGATAACAAGACAAAATATGCATATCACCCTGGTGTTGTAATTGTCTAGATTTAATTAGCATGTCAAACCTTTGAGGCATCGATTTTTAATTGGATTCTGAGCTGTGTTGTATCATACTGGACTTCATTTGGGGTAAACAGTTGGTGTCATGTGCGCAATTAGCATGTGCCAACACTAACGAAAGATCTCCAATTTAGGAGACTTCTCATGGTGCTTTAACACCTCGCAAATGCACATGAAAGGCACACTTTATGGCAGACGGGAGATAAGAGGAAGAGGGGGTGAGAAACAACAAGGCAGATGTAGAATCCATGGCAGTCATGTTTACAATCAGCTCAACTGAAGAATTGTTTACTGCCACTTATTCACACCACGTGTCCCTGGACGAGGGGTTGTTAGTGAGTCAAGTGGAAAGTGCTCTGACCTTGCTGACATTTATGTGCATGTGAATGAGGCTAGTGAAAAGTGTAAAGAGTGTAGATCACCAGGGTATAGTCTGTGAAATGTGCACACAGCATGGTCTGTGTGTCGGTCTATTGGCTGAGAGCCCATCTATGCACTGGTCTTATTTTGATTAAAGGTTGTGTCTTTCTATAAATCATTTGCTGCTTTGTTGTTGACCCTCATTGTTACATCATTCTGAGATAACATAAGTAAACGCTAAGAAAAAATATACAGCGGTAGTTTGATAGGTAAATCTGACTGTACATATCTGTGAGTCAAGAAAGTCATGAACTCAGTGAAGATTACATGAAAAATGTTATCTTAGCAGCTACTGGGATCCTGCACAACTAACCTCTGTATACTGTGGAACAGTTGCTATCATGTGAGTGAGAAGAGTGAGAAGCCCAACATGATGAGAGATGCAGTGGTGCCTTAAAGCTTAAAGAAGCCACCATACAGCTGGGTGAAATCTCGTTGTCCTGCTCTCTGTACCACCACTGAGGTGCCCTTGAGCAAGACAGTGAAGACTCTAACTGCTGCTCAGTGCAGCTGTTCAGCAACCAGCAGATCAGACTGTAGACTCTAATAATCTTTAACATTGTATATAATCTAACACTGAAAATGTACAGCTCTACATGAAGACCACCTTTTATTTAGCAAACTCACATCTTCTTGTTTGTAGTTACTAAGTTATTAATGCAAAATGTAAACAATAAATACATTATATTATAGCTGAAATTAGCCCTCTCTTTTCCATCTCCAACTAGAGATGCTTACACTTGAATGCATCATTACTTATAATCCAATAGTGTGGGCCATTCTGCAGGATGACTACTTTTCCTTTTGGTACTTTAAGTACAATTAGATAATAATACCTGTTAGATGATAATACTCATGTACTTTTACTTAAGTAACACTGATTGCAGGACTTGACTTTTTAATATTTTTTTATAGTTACGCTGTGGTATTGCCACTTCAGTGATAAAAATACACACCACCGTTTCATGTTTAATACAACTGAATCTGTTTTATGGATGTTTTAAATATTAAAGGAATCAGTCACTGTAAGTTTTGCAGTCAGTGTAAATGTATTCATAGTTCAGTGTAGAAACCACTTGTTAATGTTACTGCGACATCAGGAAACTGCTCACAAAAGTGTACCATTTTGCTTTCAGAACAAAAAAGAAAAAAGCAGTATATACCAAATAAATAATTTATTATAACAAAAAATCTGAAATAATTTGTGAAAGTAAAGTCCTTTCTATTGTAGCATGAATTTGGACTTTTGTGAGTGTGCGTGTGCCACTAAATTTAAGACTTTGTTAACTTCAGCAATATGATTTGTATACTTGTTTTGTATGCCTTACTGTGAACCTGTCTCATAAATTAGATTTATTTTGATCTATCAGAAAAGACAAGTGGGGGCTGACCGATAATCGTACTTATTTTTTGTTCCAGTCAGTTAATGTGCGCGCGCGTGTGTGTGTGGGCAGCTATATGAGGGCTGCAGGCCTCATTAGTCTCAGTAGTGGCCTTCCTTTAACAAGCCCCTCATCAATACTGCAGCTTTGTGTGTGTGTGTGTGTGTGTGTGTGTGTGTGTGTATGTGTGTATACACACACACACATATGTATGCATTTCTGCTCTGTTTTTAGTCCTCCTCCTCCTCCCTCGGCTCTGAATTATTCATCATCACAAGGCCTGTGTGTACTTGTATCACTTACCTACCTGCAAGCTAATAAAGGTGTGTGTGTGTGTATATGTGTGTGGACGTACATGCAGATGGGTGTGCATGTTGTGACCTGACTCTCTGTGGTCTCTCTGGTTGCTCACCACCGACAGCCTTTTTCTCTCTCTCTCTCTCTGACTCTCTTTTCTCCCTTCTATTCCTTTTTCCTCCTCTCGCTTGCTTGCTTCCTTCCTGTCATGTTGTCAGCTGTGTGTGCGTGTGTGTGCGCCCTGTCTTGAACTGTGTGTTCAACCAGATGTGTTTGAGTTTGCAAAGGGCCCTGATAGGGTGAGTATGGATGGAGGGGCTTGGTTACCCCTCAGGATTCGTTACCTGCCCCGCTGGCACCACACAGGCACCTACCAGCTCTACCAAGGTGAGGATATAGTTGGTGCTTCAAATGCTTTGTTTCCATCAAAAGAAAATGTCAATTTTAGAAGCAATAAAATCGAACATATTGATAGCACAATCCGAGATGTTGATTACCAGCTTAGTTTAGTTTAATCACTGGCATTCTTTTAAAGATTGCTAAGTTTAAACGGAATCCCCAATTACAGTATGGGCATTTTGTTAAATAAATGGTTTTGTAATACAGTGGATACAGTAGAGCTTAACCTGTCCGAATGTGTGAGGACTGTTGTAATCAAAGTTAGTTGAAAAGCGTGATGATTAAGTGCTGTACCTCTGCTCTGCTGTTTCTTTTGTCAGTTGTCCAGACAAGATAAAAGTGAATTGAACATCAGCTTTATAAAGGAGTGAGGAGTGAAGCTGCATTATTGCTGTCTGTGGGACAAATTCTGAGTACAGTAAAATAGGAAAAGTACTTTTCTTTCTTTCTTTCTTATTATCTTATTCTGGTTTGCTATTATGGAGGTTCCACTTTGCCCACTGAGCTCTACTGAGCAATTTCCCAGTAATATCTCTCTAAATGGCTGCTATCCTTTGGCATGTTCAGCAAGATGTACCCATTGTGAAACATAGATATCAAAATGTACTAAACTGTTCAGTAATCCTCCTTAAAGCCATTAAAAAGTTGGTTTCAAATGTTAAGTGTTAAGAACATTAACCATTCATGAATAAATAATCAACAATTATTTATTAAGAGTTTAATGTGCTTTGTTGGAACTTTTTTGATATGCTTCGATTGAGGGTGACCTAACAACAGCACAGCTGTTACGAGCAGTCGTTCATCCATCGGAGGGATGGACCCTGCAGTCTACTTGTCGAAATGTCTTTGGGCAAGTCACTGAGCCTAAAAGTGCTCCCAGTGGCTGTTACATTGGTGTACGGGTGTTCGTGTGAATAGTAAACGCTCCTGATGCTTGCGTGGTATCCTCTGCCACCAGTGAATATGTGTGAGTGGTCGGTCAGACTACAAAAATCCATTTAATTATTGCATGACACATTTTACAACGGGTCTTTTAACGGGTTACTCATAGAATATTTCCATTTAATTCCAGGTTTCAGAATTTGTCATCTCTAACTACTCTGCTTTGAGAAAACGATCATTAATGTGAAATGCTGTCTGAAACTGATGATGTATCTTTAGGGTCTGTGTGATAAACTTTTGATATATCCAGGATGTGTGTTGTCATCGTCCCAGGATAAGTGCTTAAGATTGGAATGGATGGTTTGATGTTTCCCTACCACTCACAAATTAAAATCAATGGCCGAAGTAGAAATCTTAGTTTACCATTCAGTTTGAAACTGAATGAGAGTTAATGAGTCAAGTTTACAAAAAAAAAAAAGCCTCAGTGTGAGAACTGTCTTTGATAACATAAAAATGGTGAAAAATGTCCAAAAGCGGAAATCACATTAGCCATTAATAGCCAAGTTTCCAAGTTTTAAATCACAAAGGACTTTAGCTGTGTGCAGCACACTGGTCTTTCAGTTTATTTGGAGGATTTGCGTCGTCTCAGGCACCTGACCGGTGATGCTTACCCTCTGGCTGTTCTTGTATTTTGTTTTATCTCAACAGTGTCCCACTTTCAGTTCATTAGGCCTGAAGCTGTGTTATTTTGGTTACTCAGCTTCGCTCTGTGCCTTTGCTTTGCAAGTCTGTCTTAACATTAGGAGAATAGACATATTCAGGTCTAGTGGAGGAGAAAATAATCAAAACTTAAAGGCATTGCAGCTCTCCACTGAACAATTCAGCATCCATGCAATTTTAAAATACTTTTATTTAGAACAATGAGTTGAAAATAGCTCAGACAAATGGGTAGATCAAGTCTGTAATAGCGGTATTGTAGGGAATTTATGAAGGAAATTGTGCTGCACAGAAAACCACAGTAGGCATGTGTGGGTGGAGGAGGTCTCACTGAACTGGCTGCTGCCCTGGCCTGATTATCAGCACCTGGGACACACAGGGCCCAGGTGAATACCATACTGTTGATAGTGCTGCCTTCAGGTGAAGCTCTACAGACAGAGCTAAACAAAGCAGCAAAAAGGGCAAGCGAACAAAGAGGAACAAATAGTTTTTTGATCAATAGACTCTGAATCACATCAAATTTGGAGTTATTCAAGGATGCTCAGCCCTACTGAAGTCACTAGCACCGCAACTATTTGATGTGTGTATTTGTGTGTACAGAGCTCAACAGCGTGGAGCTTCAGGGCTGCAGCAGCGACAACAGTCTGAACAGTAATGCCAGCCTGCCCAGCGTTCAGAGCCACCGGCGCCACACTGAGAGGAGAGTGGCCAGCTGGGCTGTCTGCTTCGAGAGACTGCTGCAAGACCCTGTGGGAGTCCGCTACTTCTCGGTACTGCAACAGCACACGACTGGTAGCACGTTCACCTAACAGTTAACTGGCTTTGTTTCCTTCCAACTGTCAAAAGGACTTTTTGGCAATTCTTCTAATGTTGTAAAGTGAAAAGCTAAATCACCTGAGCTTCTGTCAGAAATGTAAGGGGTTTGTGGGATTTGTTGTTGTATTTGTCAGCTCAAATTAGTCTCATTCTGCTTTTGTTCTGTCAGATCTACAGTGCTCATAGAAATGGCAAATATTTTTCAAAATGAGACATTTCTGTTTTTCTTTGGGTGTGTATTAGTTTGCCTCATTTTGCTTCGATCCGCATTTAATTTTTGGGCTTCAGGAGTTCCTAAAGAAGGAGTTCAGTGAGGAGAATATCCTGTTCTGGCAAGCTTGTGAGTTCTTCAGCCACGTCCCTGAGAATGACAAGAAACAGGTAATACACACACATGCATCCATTTACAGTCCTCTAGCAATAATGAGAAACAACTAAATGGATTACTGAGCTCTTTTCATTTCTCATCTTCTCCATCTCACTTTCTTATTACATTTCTTTTTATCTATACCTTAACCTCTTCTCCGCCCTACCTCCCTACCGTCTCACCTCCTCCAGCTCTCTCAGCGTGCCAGGGAGATCTACAACAGCTTCCTGTCCAGTAAAGCCACAACACCGGTCAACATAGACAGTCAAGCTCAGCTTGCTGATGACATACTCAATGCTCCCCGACATGACATGTTTAAGGAGCAGCAGCTACAGGTAACATATACACCAAAACCCAGCATACACTAAATAAACAAAAGTGTACATCGCATTCTCGCGCAAGTGCACGGACATTGGTGTGGAGTTGTTTCCCCCCCTGCGACTGTGACAGTTTCCACTCTTCTGGGAAGACTTTCTGCTGGATTTTTTTGGGGGGAAGGGGGTTGCCCATTCATGCAGTGGAGAGTTTGTGATGACGGACTCGTTTGGCCATGTCTTTTTAGACTTTGCTTTGTGCACTGGGACACAGTCATGCTGGAATAGACAAGGGCCTTCCCCAAACTGTTGCCACAAGCAGCATTACACTTCCCTTCATTAGAAGTAAGGGGTTGAACCCAACCCCTGAGAAACAACCCCATCCCAATACTTATGTCTATATAGGGTATGTATTGACATCTCAGTGTGGTTGACAATTACTTCTGTGCAACAGGAAGCATCTGCTCCAGAAGCTAAATGACACTGACTTCTGACCTTCCTTATGAGGGGGAACTGAAAAAAGGCTTTCCCTGAAGGACATATTTGTTATCTCTCATAAAACTGAATCCCAACAGTCCCCTATTGAAAACTGACTAGTATTACAGCACAGGGTGCTTGCACAACATAAGATAAAGTATTCATCATTGCCTGCTTTCTAACACCGTGGATGTGAATGACTTCTTAGATCTGCATGTCGTGGAGGGCTGAAAAGCTTCATTGATTTCAACAGCTGAGCTCAGATGTTCAGACTTTGATAAGAGTCACAAGGCTAGAAGGATATCCTCAACATAACCTTCCATATTTTTACACATCAGACATGCACACGTTCTCCCAAAGACACGCACACGTCCGCACACACATGCGCACGCGCACTTCAAAGCCTGAGGAGAGCTTTTTGTGGAATACCCCTGGGCTTGTGTCTTGGCTCCCATGGTGCCATTGACTTAAACTTCAAACTTTATTGTCAGTATATTTTTTACATACATTGAAATTCTTCTCTGCATTTAATCCATCACGGGTTGAGCACACACATGCAACATGCAGTGAAACACACAGCAGCAGTGGGCTGCCATGTCAGGCACCCGGGGAGCAGTTTTGGGGGGCTAGGTGCCTTGCTCAAGGGCTCATCAGCCATTACTAATGGAGGGTGAGAGCATTGATTAATTGCTCCACCCCTCACCCAATTTTTTTTCTCTTCTTGCCGGTCCAGGGGGAATTGAACCGGCAACCGGAAGTGAGATATTAGACTTTTTTTTTCAGATTTTATTTTTCTCCCAAGAGCTTTCAAAATCTTCTTCCTTCCTGCATTTTCTGTCACCCACTGATTACTTCCTTCTTTCTTTCTATTTCACCCCTTTAGATTTTCAACCTAATGAAGTTTGACAGCTACACACGGTTCCTCAAGTCTCTGCTGTATCAGGAGTGTATGCTTGCTGAGGTGGAGGGGAGGCCCCTGCCTGACCCCTACCACATCCCCAGTAGCCCCACCTCCAAACACAGTACCACTGGCTCTGACCGCTCCAACCTTTCCACACCCAAGAAGGTAACACAACACACACACACACACACACACACATACACACCAACACTTCCACTTGGCTGTGTCTTGTCAGTTTTCACAGTATTACTGCTGGAATTACAAATACCTGGGGGTGTACTTAGACCACAAACTGGACTGGTGCAAGAACGTGGACATGGTCTACAGAAAGGGCCAGAGCCGCCTCTACTTTCTGAGGCGGCTGAGGTCCTTCAACATCTGCAGGACGATGCTGAGGATGTTCTACGAGTCGGTGGTGTCCAGTGCCATCACATATGCCGTTGCCTGCTGGGGCAGCTGCCTGAGGGTGAGGGACACTAACAGACTCAACAGAATCATCAAGAAGGCCAGCCATGTTGTGGGAGAGGAACTGGACTCTCTGACAGTGGTGTCTGAGAGGAGGATGTTGTCCAAAATAAGAACTATACTGGACTTTCCCTCTCACCCTCTCCACAATGTGCTGATCGGCTACAGGAGCTCGTTCAGCAACAGACTCATACTGCCACGATGCACCACAGAGCGACACAGGAAATCATTCCTGCCTGTCGCCATCAAACTGTTAAACTCAGCACTGTGACGGACACACTCACTGTTTATACAATGTACATATTGGCTACTTTTACACATTGTACATACCTGTATTTTTAAATTTTCTTAAAAAATTTTTTGAATACAGTTTTTGTAAATACTACCGTACTTGAGATTTTAGTTTTTGTTTATCCTATTTATATACTCTGCACTTTTCTCCTTTCTTGGTCGGGAATACTGCATGTGCAATTGTCTGTAGAAACAAGAATTTCCCTCCAGGGATTAATAAAGGAATTCTGATTCTGATTCTGAATGCACAGAAGCATCTAGATTGATTTATGAAAATCAAATATAGAAATGGCCTATGAATTCATTAGGATGAGAACGATGCAAAAATCCAGGTTATTCAGGAGTTTGATGGATTCAGAGTGTTTGCCATCTAGTAGAGCAGTTTTGTGTGTTTTCTCCAATGGAATTGCATTGATCCTTTGAATTTTTATATGTACATCTATGTGCTCTCCTCTCTTTTTTTTTTTATTTTGTTTGCGTATTCTAGGAGGACAAAAAGAGCAAGTCAGGCAGATCTTTAAACGAGGACAGTCGGGATGATTCGGGAGACCGGAGGAAAGGCATGTTCTTCTCCTGGTCTCGCAACAGGAGCTTTGGCAAAGGCCCGAAGAAACGAGAGCTGGCCGACTTCAACTACAGTCAGTAGCTTTTTTTTTTTTTTTCAGTTTTGAGTTCAGTTCAAACAGAAACCATATAAAATTTTATTATGTTAAAAATGGACACTTTTGAAAATAGGTGTGTTGGATATACAGTAGAGTGATAGTTGAATTGTTCACTTGTTTATCTTTTTGCAGAACACTTCTGACAAGCGTATTGTTTTTCAGATTTCTCTGGCAGCAACGGTCGGCGTGAATCTCAGGGTTCACTGTCTTCAGGAGCCAGTCTGGAGCTGGGGACGTCGGGGTCTGGGAGGAACGAGGTCAGTCTGAAAGGAGACATCAACAGATAATTAGTTTAGTGGTTGTAGTAATAGGCTCATACACATTCATTTCAGCATGGAGCAGCCGTAACTTCACCCTCTTCCTTTCAAAATATCTGTTTTAAATCTTTTTTTTAATTTTATTTTAAAACCCTCTTCACTCACTATCTCCTTTCCTCCTCCCTATCTTTGTCTCTTTTTTTGTACGCTCAGGGTGATGTTTCCCGTGGTGCAGTATCAGTGACAGCAGAGCGTGGAGGAGGCAGCGCCCCCTTGAGGCAGTGTAACATAAGCTTACCAGATGGCTCATGTTGCTCAGTGCCACTGCGGGCTGGAGTGTCTATCAGAGATCTGTTGCTGGGTCTCTGTGAGAAGCTCTGTATCAACTTGGCAGCCATAGACCTCTTCCTTGTCGGAGGGGAGAAGGTACAACACAAGAGAATCTGGAGCCGTCCAAAATACCTTGTATTTTTGCCTTCTTTTATACAAATCAACCACAACCAATCACATTAAGTATATGTTGGTTGTTACTTGAAAAAGCAAAAAAACACACTTGTAACCCAAAACAACAAAGACTTTATAGTTTCTTTCAGTTCTGTGAAGCACTTTTGGTTCTTTCAGCATCACTGTTTTGTTTTATGGTCTGCAACTGTTTCAGTTCAGTTTCAAACAGGCAATAGTTTCATAATATTTTGGCCATTTCAACTTTATAAAGTCACACACAATATGTGTGACATGTTTTATTTTCAGCTTCTTGTGAAGTTCTTCCCACAACAAGAAAATATGAATGCAGCTTTAATCAGTGATTATTACAACTACTAGAAAGAAGCATTGTCTATCAGTCAGGGGGTCAGCGGGCCGTAGTTGTCACAGGTTTAGCTTGTGCTGTTTTATTTGACAGTCTGTGATCACATGTTGGGCTTAGACAATAAGCTTGACATTCTTAATGATGGCTTCTCTTTTTTCTGTGTCTCGCCCTGTCAGCCACTTGTTTTGGATCAAGACTGTATGACATTGTGCTCTCGGGACCTCCGACTGGAAAAACGCACTCTCTTCAGGTACAGTAATACACAGTAATCCCTTCAAACATTTCAAACCGAGACTAGGAATAAAGCTAGTTTTGAAACCACGATTAGCGCTTATGCTGCAGCTATAATGTCCTATGTCTCGTTTTCCAGGCTAGATTTGGTTCCTATTAACCGTTCAGTGGGCCTAAAAGCGAAGCCCACCAAACCAGTGACTGAGGTCCTTAGGCCTGTGGTGGCCAAATATGGCTTGCACCTCTCTGACCTGGTGGCACGTATTGTAAGTCCTCCCTCATTCTGGCTGCCTGTAGGTAGACGGAAAGTGTATGTGAGGACGTCAGTCTCATATCGTGTGTGTGTGTGTGTGTGTCTGATTGCGTGGTGCAGAGCGGGGAGTTGGAGCCATTAGATCTAGGTCTTCCTATATCCAACCTGGACGGGCTACGAGTGGTACTAGATATAGCAGAACACACTCCTGAAAAAGGTAAGGAACACATAAAAATTAGTGCATGTATTGTATGTGTCCGTTATTGTCAGTTTTACATTCGTATATCTACATGTGCTCCTTTTCCTTCACCCAACAGACAAACAGAAGGTCGTAGTCCCCTCAACAAGCAGAAACCAGTCAACAACAGTAAGATCTCCTCCAGACTTATATTTCCAGTTTTCTTCTCGCTTTGGAATGTTCCATAACCCACCGAATGTCTCCACTTCCTTGTTGATGATGTCACGCTACTAAGTGTCTCTCTTGCTCGTCTTCAGTCACCCATGTCTGTTTGCAACGTGTTAAAAATGTACGCAGGTGTGTGATGTGTGTCTCTGGCAGCGTCGGGGCTGTGTGTGATTGTATTTATGTGCACCGTTGCTGTGTGGCCGAGAGCCTCGTCACACTCTCGAGGTTCCTAATGTTCCATCGTTGTGTTATGCCTGTTGGCCGAATGCATCGCTGACTTCTTTTTCTGGTTTGCTGGTTTTCTTTCTTAATAACAAACCCAGTGGCCAGGTTACAATAGCCCAGCGTCGCACTGTGTTTTCTGGGTCTCCCTCTATGCATCTAGAAAGGGCTTAGTCGGTGGCAGTAGCATCTTCTGAGGTTTCTTCTTACGGGGGATTTAAGCTGATTGATCTGATCTGCAATGGCCTTTTATTAGTTTTGTGGTTGATTCCAGAAGAATCTTTTTTTAATCTTTAAACAGGGTGTTTCTAACTCCAAGGGGAGTAGTGTGGCTTTAAGTTGTAGTAGAAACTTCATCTCTCTGTTGTTCTGTGTGTTACTGTATCGTACATATTAGTGGTATGTAGTACACATAGTGGTGGACATTGTGGTTGTCTGAATGGAACATCCCATCTGTCTTGTAATTTGAATTTATCGAAAATATGTTTTTTACAGTAGGTGATTGATAATTATATAAAACCAACGGTCTCATTATCATAATTATTTTTAATCAACTTTGTGCCCCCAGTGCCCCATCAAAGTGTCCCCAATTCACAGTTTTGTCACTGTCCTTGCCATCAGTAGCACTAGTCCCCACACGTTGACACAACTTGTGCCCTCGCTTGCACCATCATGACTCACCAGGGCTCTAATGCCCCGCTCCGCTCTCCTTGTGGCCCCCAGGGGGAGAACAGGCCATCAGGGAAAGCCGGTTCAGTCCACCCCCATGGGGAAAACGGCAAGGCTGGGCCCAGCCCTGACACAAGCAGCCAGCCCTTACCCAACCATTCTGTCTCTCTCCATAAGGCTCCGGAGAAGAGAAAGCAGAAAAAGATTAATATAGATGAAGCTGAAGGTAAAGACTGAACGACCTCTCTCTCTCTCTCTCCCTTCTGTGTTTCTGTAGCCTTTGTTGCTATGATCACACTAACTCTATTGCCTGTGTGCAGTATTGCAGAAGCAGCACCAAATGCTTTCAAAGCTAGCTAGCTACATGTAGCACAGTCAGCTCTGCTCACACTGTACGTAGCTTTGACTTGTCTAACTGATTAATACACGCACTGCTGCATGTTTTCTGAATTACAATGTTTTATTGATTATTATGCATCATTTTGGGTGATTATTCATTTGCTTGTGTGTGTGTGTGTGTCTGTGTGCGCACACATTCATGTATGTGTGCCTATGTGTGTTTGTACACCTGTTTCTGTTTGGGGTGGGTTTGCCTGCAGAGTTCTTCGACCTCCTATCCAAAGCTCAGAGCAACCGAGCAGACGACCAGCGAGGCCTGCTAAACAAAAGCGACCTGCAACTCCCAGACTTTCTGCGCCTGTCGCCAGTGGCAACCAACCAGGCTGGACCTCCTCCATACGACCCCGAGCCCAGTTGCTCCACCCCGTATTCCCGTAACCCCAACAATGGCAGCTTCCCTAGCAGCGGTCGCCGGGGCAATAAGGCGAACAGCAATGACAGAGGGGGAGGGGGAGGCAGCACCCACTTGCTCAGTGCAAGCCATCAGTCCCAGAGCTTGGACTCTGCACTGGGCACTGAGAGTGGAGGGGGGAGGAAAGCCAGACCACCTCCCCCATTTCCTGGCACCATCTCCCCCATCCACCCATCCCAGGGTGCCCAGCGTTGTCTCCTTCAGGACTCTGTAAGGGGAGAAGCGGTCCAGACGCTGGAGGAGGACACCCTGTCGGATCTGACTCTTGTAGGAGAGGGGGACATTAACAGCCCCAGCCTAAACTACGTCACTCCCTCGGCCCTACAGTGCAAACACCACCCCCGACCCCAACCACAAGCACAGGACAGTCAGCCTAGCTCAGGTACTTCCCCCGTGTGAACTCTTGAAACTTTTGAACTTTCACTTCCTCCTTCACCTGACTGTGAGTGGGACTGGAGACACAATGAAGTCATTTTGAGTTTCCTTGTTGGTCACTCTTTGGTCTGTGGCTGAATCGGCCTTCAATGCATCCAGAGCTCCTCCTTTTGATTTCAATTTCTTCCGCTTAATTAAAATTACCTAAGATTTAGTTCCTTATTTACGAGTCAAACAATGTAAATGACTAAGCTGAGACTCATCACATTCAGCAGTGTGTTAATTCAGTCAAATATAGGGATATAGTGAATTGATATAGTGATGTATGCACTACCCTGCAGCCAGCACCTACTGTAAGTCAACAACAAGCTTAAGAGGTCAGAAACACGAAAAGAGGAAAGATGGATGCATTAGGCTCGGACAGAACCTGACCTCGAATTTCCCCTGCGTGGTGTGTATCTGTGTTAACTTCTGAGTGGACTTGCTGTGGATTTCTTTTTGGAAAGCTCGAGGATGATTGGTGATCACCAGTGCCAGAATCCCTCCTTCACCCACCCCCGCACCCACCGTCCCATGTACAGATTTTAACAATGCACTTTAGCCACTTACAAAGAAGACCGTACACATTTTTAAAAATCTTTTTTCTCCCTGTTTGTTTCAAGCTGCAGGTAGTTGAGCTGCCATACATTCAGAAAGCAATTAGCTAGCAGTCGTCACTGTCTGTTCAAAATCATTTCAAAGTGGACCATGTATGCTTTTCAGCCTGTTCCATGCTTTTGAGCACACTGCATGCTGACCCCATAAATACAAACATATACGACAATATCATGACCACATGCATTTGCTGTTCTTTATCGACTTGAGCACAGTGCATTCTGTGTTCCCACCACTGTCCTCTCACCTCAGGCATTTCTCGTGTCACTCATGAAGACTATGGAGAGTCCTTGCTCTCTGACAAGATGATTCAGAAACTTGCGCACTGCCTATACATGAGCAGTTTTTGGTTTTCTACATCCATTTTCTTCTTTGCACTACATCACACAACAGCGGCATCTCTTTTTATTCTTTCATTCACAGTCTAGCAACTCAACAGTGTTGTAAACTGCCTTTCCTTGCAGGGTTTTAGCTGGAAAATTTGGTTCTAACAAGTCAAATGGTTTCACTTTTTAAAGGTTTCGCTCTTACTTAATCGTGCTATTAATTTATCCCGTGTCCTTTTCATTTTTACAGTCTATCAGTTAAAAGTATTAATTTGTATATAGTCAACTCTGTGAAATCGTGTCGCTGCAGTCACTGTTAAGATGCAATGCAGCCATGCAGTTTCTTCAGTAGTATCACAATATCTGTTCTGTTCAGTCGACTGTACTGTCTGTAAATAGATCAAATAAATGTTTTAAAGGTTGAACTCTCTCTGCAGAGCCTCATGTGAGCTGCCTTCTTTCTTGACCTTTATCTTCTTTTGCCTTTTTTTTTTCCTGTTATGAATGTGTGCCTGAATTTTTTTCCCAACACTTATGTACATGGAAGCGCTGACCTGGGATCAGAGTTTACATGTAGTTTTGTTAAATCTGGGTCATTCAGTTAGGTATTCATGTGCATCCTCATATCCTGATCACAGAGAACGTCACCATGGGAACCAGTGGTGGAATGTAGCAGTGTGGAGATTCTTGTACTTTCCTTAAATGTTTCCAGTTTCTTATCCACTCTGTACTTCTGCTCCAGGACATTTCAGAAGAAATATGTTTGACTCCACTATATTTATTTGACCACTGTAGTTATTAGCTATTTGGCCAGTTTAAGGATTTGACATAAAAAGCTGTGATTGTTTCATACAAATCAAACTATCATAATCAATATAAAAATACAGCTCGTGTCCATGGTGTATTAATGATCCAATAGCATAATACATGTTTCTTTTGATACTCTGATACTAGTTTGGCTGTTGGTATTTCTGTACTTAAGTAGTAAGATTTTTAGTTCTTAATTTTTACGTGTAACAGAATACTCTTGCATTGTTGTTTTTCTTTTGTACAGTAATCTCAGGTTATGACACAAAAAAATGTCTTCTACTGATCAAGACCTATCCTAGTTTGAAATCCACTCAATACCAGCTAACAAAATGTGACAGATTTTTCACTTTATTTTTTCTTCTTTTTTTGGCCAACTCACTCCATCTGTACAACCTCTCTCCTATTTATCTTACTTGATATTCCTGCCGTTCTCTCCCTGTTGCCTGTGTGTGTGTGTGTGTTTGTCTGCAGGACAGGGCTTTTGTTTCGAGGTACAAAGGCTTTTGGGGGTACTGGGCTATTAGCTATGCATGGGTTCCCCTCTGCTCAATGCCTCGTTAGGCAATCTTTGTCATGCTGGGCTCTTTGGTAGCCCACAAACAAAACTGGGTTCTGTTTCCTCCTTGTCTTTGCACACACACATTCACACAGATACTCATTTCCACTTCACACATACATGCACAGCCACAGAGCATTTACATCTGTGTGTCTCTTTTGCATCACATGATGATCTTATTCTGTGGCAGTTTTCATTATAATAGTTCTTCATTGTTGTTTGTTGTGTTTCCTCCAGGACTGACATGTGACAACAGCAGCAGCTGTATTTAACTGGTCCATACAATTAAGCAAAACATATTGGTACAGAAGCAGAGAGAGAGAAAAAATCTTTGCCTGCTCCAGTTTCTCCCCTCTCTCTTACGCACACAGACACACAAAGAGCTTCCTGTCTGGCTGTGATGCATGAGTCTGTGGGATTTTTCAAGTGTTCACCAGAAGACTCTGTCTGGGACGATGATAGATCGGAAAGAACAAAAAACCAGTGGAAGACAGTGGATACTTAAATTGTCCTCTTTCTTTTTCTACGTTTTTCAGATGAGGATCACAGAGCGCTTTATGAAAACTATAACATTCATTTGGCCAAGCCCAGTTCACTAGAATCTTGTTGAAAATCATTATTTTGAATATCAAGGAGGGGTTGAGATTTTTTACATTTTTTTTTTTTTTTTAATGAGTCCCTGGGTGTGAATCTTGCTTTCATGCTGCAGGGCCCAGAAAGTTATCTTCTTGTTGTAATTGCATGGGAAAACCCTGTTCACAGAAGCTCTTATATGAATACAGTTTTGGCTTGGTGTTCCAGTTCACTGGCTCTTGTGTGCAGGCCAACAAAATAATTAGTGTTTCAGCTTCATCAGTTTCTTATCTCAAATGGCTCCATCTGCTGGTCAGAGGAGGAAAGAAAACATTTCCTCAGCTGAAACGAGGCAAATTGGACTGCACTGTATTATATCCAGGGTTGAATGGATAACAGGTTCAACAAAACTGACAGCAGTGAGGGACATGTCAATCAAGCTCACTCAGACAGTCCAGGGGAAATCAGAGCTATAGTAGAAATGGCAAAAGAAAATCATGTCCTTTGTCTTTTCCTGAACTTTTCCCTTATCCGGATGGAACACGTCATGAGGTCAGATAAATATGGGAACAAGAAGTCATAAGGACTTAGGAAAAGACAACTGCTGTACCAAAAGAATGCGACTGCATTTAACAAGAGGGCCACAAGGAATTGTGGTCAGTGACATTATTTAATTTCCTTTCGTGAAGGATAGTCCAATGTGCACTATACTAAATAAGATTTTTAAAAAAACAAAGAACAAAATGCTATTTAAGAGGTACAACCTATGTCTAATCAGTAAGTAGAAACACCTGTAGACCTCATGACGTTTCTTCATTCCTCAGCTCTCGTAAAGCTAATTCTGAAACGCAGACTTCAAAACAGGCATATTTTTGTCCTCTTGTAATTTCATTTACAGTTGAGTAACAACGTCAAGCAGCAGCCCTTCCTTAGGACAACTTACTACTGTACTGCACTGTACTATATTGTACATTTCACCAGGGTGTACAGCCATGCCAGCAGCTTTGTGAGGCAGAACTTTGAGTTAAATACTAACATTTAGCAGGCAGGCCAGCATGCTAACATTTGCTAATTTGCACTAAACCAAGTACAGCTGAGGTTTATGGGAATGCCAAAGTTGAGGGATTGGGAAAAGTTGGGTTGAGGGAAAAGTGATTTCCTCCTGAGAGGGAACACGGACATCTGAACCAAATTTCATGGTAGTCCATCTAACATTTGTTGGGGCATTTCACAAATGCAATGTAATATATAACACAGCCGTTCATTCAGCCATGCCACTAACGTGGCTGAAAGCTAAAGCACTGAAATGAGAACAGCACGACACGAGAGAGAGATTTTAATCATCACCTCCAAGATTTGTCACAGCTGACGTTTTGACAGGAAAAACACAGGTGGAATTAATAACATTAATGATGAATGATGAGACTTCATTATCATCATTAATTACCCCAGTGCTTTTCCTGCTACTACATGTCAGATGTCTATAAAACAAGACCAATAAATCTAAAAGAAAGAAAAGAAATGAGACAGATAGCAGATGGCAATGAATCTGAAGTCAGTATCACGTGGTTATTAATATTAACGGAGCCATGTGAAGTAACACCAGGCAATCAGCTGCCCAGCAAAGAGAGGGAGCACATCCCTCTTTCTCATAGCCAGTAGATGGCAGCAGTCTGTATTAAAGATGAGGAGACAGTCTCTTTTCACGCTCAGACACACAAATACACACAGAGAAACACACACATTCACACTGAGCACCAGCTAACCCTCTTTCCCATGATGTCATAGCCAAAAGCCAGCATGGGAATATCTGTCACATCCACTCAGCTTCATGCTGCCACCCAGCTCTGTGTGTGTGTGTGTGTTGGAACAGTTGGGCTGATTATGGCTGTCTGAATGTGATATTTAGCAGATCATTAATAATCCTCTTAATTTCTCTGTCACTTTTTCACATACATGTAAACATGCTGAGAGTATCTTTAGTTCAGTCTGGTTTTTTGTATTATTTCTAACTGAATCACAGATTTTTACCAAGGAATGCAGCTTCTCCTATTTTGAGTGTTTCTTGCCTGTGGACTTTTTTTTGCAGTGATGGTGAGTGCTTTGCTATTCCTTTTGTCTCCTCAGTCTCCTTTGTTGTCCCTCGTCTTAAAGCAGCCTCTTCATTCTTAGGTAAAGCCAGAGACAGACGGAGAGGGAGGGAAAGAGAAGAAGGAGCTTTCAAAATGCCCAGCAGAGGAACAATATCTTCCAAACCCATCCCTCCCTCTCCTTCCCCTCCTCCACCACGGCCTCCTCTTCGCTCTCGTCGCAAATCCAAGTCACCTTCATCCCGCTCCAACCACTCAACCCCAAAGCGAGCCTTGGATTTGGACAAGATTGGGACCACATATGATCTGGAGGACAGCAGGCAAACCCGCAGAGGGTCCAGAGACCTCCGGGGCTCCCAGGGTTCAGAGCTGGACAGGAAGTGGGAGGGTGTGGCTTTGGAGCTGCGTTGCCGTGGGAGCAGGATGAGGTCGGCAGTGTACCAGACTTCAGACTTGCCCTCCATGGTCAAAGCCAAGAGACATTTAGAGCGGAGTGAGGGCAAAGGGCAGATAGACCGGAGTAAACTGAAAGCAACGTTTGTTTGAGGAACCCTGAGTCACTCAGTGGACTCACAGCCTGTCTGACCTGCTGATGGCGTCTCTGTGACTCTGACCACACCGATGGTCTCTGCTGCAGCTCAGACTCTGTTTGGGGGTCAAGTTGAGACCAAGGGCATGGTGTCAACAAGTGTACAGCTGCTCCTGCTCTCTCTACGGAGGACTGCAATTACAAGATGGCAGACTAAGATTAATCAAATGCTGTGTCCTCAATTCCATATGGCATGCTTATTCTCAGTATGTGTTGTCCTTTGGTGGAAAGGAAGTACCTTCATTCAAGAGCTGTACTGAAAGGTCCAGTGTGTAAGATTAATGGGGATCTATTGGAAGAAATGGAATATAATTTTCAGAATTAAGTGTTCAAAGTGTATAATCACCTGAAACTAAAAACTGTGTTTAGCTTAGAACGAGTGTTTTATATCTGCAGGAGCAGCAGGTTCTCTTCCTCCATGTCCACCACTGTGACAGCCTTTAATGTTTTACTGGCAAACAGTAGGTTGTCCTACGTGCTTGGAAGGGGAGTGTGTGGTGATCATACAGATCATATACACTGGACCTTTAAGTACAAGGACTTGTCGGAGTATTTCCAGTTAAAACTACTATATACTAGACTACATTTCAGAGGGGAATATTGTAATATTTAATCCAATACATTCAGTTTCACAGCTATTATTACTGGCTATAAGATTCTTTTTTTTTACCAATTAGTATACTGGATAGTACATACTGTATACAAAGAGCATATCATATGTAACTGGGACACAGTGATGCACCTTAATGGATCTGTGACGCAGTAATTTTAAGGGGCAATCCAGCGAATTAGTATTGCTCTTTTGAGAGATTTCTGAATGGGCAAAAGTCAACCCAACAGAGACATACAGAAATATTCTGACTTTCAGTCTGTAGTAAGCATCTTTTGTTAGACCCTCCCCACCTGGAAAACACCCACATCTTTCAGTCTTGCAACCCCTATTGATGTCATCATAATGGTTTCCCAGACTTAACCAGGCTCCTCCAGAGCCACAGAAGACAGCCACAATGGTAGATAAAAAAAAAAAACTAGAGCAGTGTTGAAGTCAGTTAAAGTTCTTGCACCACCTGAATCACCCTAGAAATTGTCAGCTGTGTGCAATATTTAGGCCAAGATAGCGAGGGAGTGACAGTTCTTCTGTTTTGTGGCACTTTATTCACCAGCTAGTCCAGAATTCCTCTGTCACCTCATGGATAAATACTCTTGAACTCACAGAGGCCCTGGAAATAATACCACCCCCAAAAACATCCTGTTCTGAGTCAAGTGCCTTAAGATGCAAGACTTTATTTTGGACTGTGGCTTGTTGCTATGAGACAAGAGTAAATCAGTGGAGCTGGACTGCTGTATTCTCCTTTTGTCCTCAGGATGTGATCATTCAGTGGATACAGACATATCAAGTTCAAATAATAAAGTATTTTCTTGAGTAGTAATCTTGTATAATCGTTTATTTATTGTTGCGGATTTGAAACTATTTTGCTCATTTCACATCTTTGAATTGGGATTACTCACCAGCCAGCTCTTCCAGATTAAACTGGCTTTAAACGGACAGAGCTGAGGCTCCGCTGAATCCCAGTCTAACACCCGGCTGAGGGCCAGCCTCATGAGTTAAGTGAAAGGTGCGCGAGTTATGTGGTTTTAATCAAATTAGCTCCATTGTAAACAATAAGCACTTGACGCAGGATGACAACTGTACTAATTTGGCAGCAGCCCGCGGGGGGAGACTGGTGCGTCTACCCGCCTCGGTGGTCTGATGGCCCGGAGAGAGTGCAGTCAGTCTGCGGGACCTGAGCTGTAAATGCTATTTTGAAATGTGACCTCCCCCCTCTGTGGAGAGGAGAGAGGCGGCGTACAGGGCGCACACACACACACACACACACACACACACACACACACACACACACACACACACACACACACACAGCTGCTCGGAACCATGACAGAAGATGACGGATACAGTTGTCGTGGAGGGACAAGTCAAGTTTAGAGATGGAAAAAAGGTCAGTCCCTTCAATATTACTCTCATTTTTGAGCTTTAAAATGTCTTTCCGCACTCCAGGGCCAACTGCAAAAATGTACTTTGTCATTTTCTGATTCTTTACAAACTTGTCCACAGTGGAAGACTCGGTGGGTCGTTCTTCGGAAACCCTCTCCGGTCGCAGGTATGTGGTAAACAGCTTTTACTTCTTTCAGTCAGCTCTTAATTGTTGCCGGTCAAAATGTGCACGTTTTCACAGCGATAGGAAAGTCACCAGTTCATTCATTCGTATCGTTCAGCAATAATCTCAACTGGCTTTCTGCAGCTGAACTAATCACAACTTGTCAATTGGCCGCTTGGCTGTGAGCCACAGAAGCGCGTAACGCACCGTGTCCGCGTCAACACGTGAAGATGTTACGCAATACAGCGATCGACTGAATTTATTTTATTAACCAAATCCACCTTTAAAGAGTGCAGACAAAACACGCCTCTCTCTTCAAATTAAGAGTGTGGATATTAAATCTTGAGGTTTTATGGTGCCAGGTGGCTTTAAGATTCATTATTTAAAAGTCCTTCAGCTAAAAACATAAACGGCGACTCATGGACGTTTTTCTCTGCAAGTTTGGCAGAAAAAAAAGAAAGCAGCGTTGTTTTCAAAGGGTACTGAGCTCCACATGAGATGCTGTGAGGGCAGACCTCTCAGCATATCGAAACATATGGCTCAAGCTGTAGGCTACTGCTGTGTCCTTGAAGAAACTGGGTGGGAATAGTGTAGGCTACTGTGTGTGTGTGTGTGTGTGTGTGTGTGTGTGAGAGAGAGAGAGAGAGTATGTTGCATTTGTTTCTTGTCTTTCACCATCAGCTTTGCCAGCGGATCAGTTCATTGTTTTAGGGTGTGTTGTGACAGCTGTGCCATAAACACAGGCAGGCACGCAGCCTACATTACAAAAAAGCAACACTGTTGTTATTCTGCACTCTGAAATGAATCACAAAATTGACTTTTAAGCCTGTCAGTCTTAAAAGCTCCCCACTCTTTGTGTATTTGCCCTGCGTGTCTGCGTCAGACTGCCTGTCTCTGCTGGTCTATAAGGAGAAGAAGAAAGGGAAGGAGAAGGCCAGTGGCCACAAGGAGCGGATCAGTGTGACACTGGAGGTAGGTTCAACTGCCTCTGATCTCATGTACAAGTGAACCGCACTGGTGGCAGGTTTATTACAGCTCTTTAGTCTTGTTGCATCACACAACCAGTCGGGCCGTCTGCTGCTGTCATTTCACTGCTCTCATATGTACAGGGGTAGACCAAATAATGTGAATGTCATGTTGATGGATAGGGTCTTCCGCTCAGAGGATAAGAGAATTGGTCAAATAACTGCAAGTTAATGCACCAAATGCTGAAAAAGAAAACTCCAGCATTAAATAAAGAGGAATGGGGGACAAGACTATCATGCTGAATGTCCAGAATATCGAATGATAAATTTCTTTTTCATATGAACTCATTCCCAGAGACCATGTGATCTAATCTCAGTGCTGCACCAGAGCAAAGGGAACTGCAGTCACAAGATCAACTGCAAGATTAATGAGGTTCCCTGATACCTGAGAGAGTTTTGTGTTTCGCTCTCATGTTTCAGTTTCTCACTGCCTTTAGCTGGGAAAGTGTTCACATCTGCCATCAGATTTTCATTAGGATAAATCCACCTGACCTCATTTCATTTAGGCTAATTTAGGCGTCTGAGTAATATTTTGTCAAGTGCAGTCGAAATTCTCAGTCTAATGCATTCTGCTCCTTCAGGGGATCTGTGGCGTGGAGCCAGGCCCGGGGTATGAAGGGGTATCCTACACCCTCTCCATCCTCTGTCTGGCACACACGCTGGTTCTGGGCTTCAGCAGCCGAGACGCCCTGCTGGCCTGGGATGCCCGCGTCCGCTACAGCCTGGGAGAAGGTCAGTGGTGTGGAGATCACAGTTCTTGGATGTGATGTGTGAAGGATCCTGAGTGAAAAATCAACTCTATCAGACCTTTAGAGCATGATATGGTCAGTTCCTATTGACCCTTTAAAAAGAGTAAAGTCTGAATGCGGCCATATGTGTGTACTGTGTATGTACCTGTGTTGTAAGTGTTGCTACCCACTCCACTGGAAGTCACTGGCTAGAAATCACAGGTGGAATTACACGGGCAGATAAAATCTATCTTCAGTCACTCTGGTCCTTCTCTGTCTGCAACATCTGCTGTCTCATCTCCACAACTTTCTCTTCAGTGAAACTGATTATAAACTGTTGTAGACAGAGATGGCCTGATATGACTTATGAGGTTTACTTAATTTTATTGTAAGTGTAATGTAGTGTGCTCCTAAGTAAAATTTCTAAGACGTAGTGCAAGTGAAGGGTCCTCCTGTTATCCTTTAGAGGCTTCCCCTGCACAATCTGAAGTTTGCAAGAAGAGTCTCATGATACAGGTCCACTCTAACAGTGTGAAGAAGTAATAAACACAAGCATTTATCTGTGGCTTTCAATTATAAGTTTCTGGTGGTTCACCTAAGAATTCTAACTCAAACCTCTCACGAATAACTCCTTACCTCTACTCCAACTTTCTTTTTTGCTTATTGAGAAATGTTCTCTACCACCATGAATTTTAATAACATACTTAAATTACTTCAGGCATACTTTTAACTGTAATTCTCAACCAGGTTGCAAGTTGAATTGACCTTTTTTGGGGGCAGCACCAAGCAGTACTGTCAGTACTCTTATTTCTTAACATTTTTCTGCATTGGCAGTCTCCTCTTCCTCCTCTTTCCAAAATATTACCTGCAGGATATTTGCAAGGGTTCAGCTTACCTTTTTGTATGACCCACCAGCAGCCTGTTCCTCTTTCATGTGGATGTCACATTATTTTATCCTCATGAAACTGCAGTTTTCTCAATATTACAACGCTGTACTTTTCAGTCCCTCTGACTCTTAAATATAATAAAATCCACAGCATACTAAATATTTGATCTTGCAATGTAAAACACACGGCAAAAACTTGAAGAAGTCCAGATTTTACGAGGAGTTTTTGTAGTCGCACTCTCTGCAGCTGAGAAGGTTTAAAATGTACTGAGTCGTACATGCATTTATTTCCTCCTGTATATCACTCCAGCTCTCTTTACTCAGAAAAAGTGTGTTTAATGCCTGCAGGTTGCCCACAGTGCTGCTGTAAAGCTTCAGCCTTTGGCCAAATGTTGAAATCTCAATTTACCCTCCTTGCAAAGTGTGAATATCAAAGTTTTACATCCTTTACGTGATTTAAAACTTGCTTGAGATTACTTGCTTTGTTAACACCCCCCCCAAAAAGCAGAAAATACTTTAACTACTTTCAAAATGACACATATATACAGTATGTACAATATATACTGTGTGCTCTCTGTGTTTGGAGGCAAAGACAGACCTTGGCAATGAAAACATGCCATCTGCACACACTAAGCAATGACAAATTGCAGCCAGCAGAGCTTAGAGAACTGCTTAATCATCATTAATGCAGCCTTCAGTTTGCACATGTGTGTTCATATGCTTGTGTGTGCATATGTGTGATAAGCCCTGTTTGTTTTTTGTCTTTATGTTCCACACAGTTTGCTGTTGCTCTGATGTGCTTTATGATCAAAGATACTTCAACTGTCTTGAAGTCATTTTGACACTTTCTCTCTCCTCTGTGTGTGTGTGTGTGTGTGTCTCTCTCTCTCCTTCAGTCCACAGGTTCAGTGTCAATGTCGAGCCAGGTACCAAACTGGAAAGCGGCCCCGCCTCTCTCCACCTGTGCAACAACCTCTTGGTCCTCACTAGAGGCGTCCCTCCTGTCGTCGTTGGCCACTGGAAGTTGTCGGCATTGCGGCGGTATGGTGCGGTGCCGAATGGCTTTGTGTTCGAGGGTGGGACTCGCTGTGGATACTGTAAGTAACAAATGGATTGAGGGGGTTTTCTTGCTATGTGAATTTAGAGACTTCAGCCTGCATCGAAACAGCGCAACACTTAAATACTAATAGCTGAAAAACAGACATTGGCAATCCACAGACCTCAAACCTCAGATGTCTTGCTGTGTTCTGTTGTTCTCAATTGTTTATTTGTCTAATTTGTGGCCAAATGTCCAAACCTACATGATGTGAGGTCAGGATTATTTCCAACAGAGATACAGCAGCATAATGTGGCTTAATGAGGAGAAAAATCTGTGAGTCACCAGCATATTTTGATGTTATTCCCTCAGAATCAAAGAGCCTCTTTCTGTGTTCTCAATGTATTCATCTTGCAAAGCAAACCAAAGTAAACACATAGATTACTGGAAGAGAAAAAAAATTACTCATTAACAGTATGCTTTTAGCTGGTGGTTAATATGTAGGCCTAGACTATAGACTGAAGCATAGGCAAAGGTCCTTGAGATACATTCATTATCCATTCGTCAATCCATCTATTTTCTATAGCGCTTATCCATGAGGGTCACAGGGGGGCTGGAGCCTATCCCAGCTGACAACGGGTGAGAGGCGGGGTACACCCTGGACAGGTCGCCAGTCAATCACAGACATGCATTATCCTCTCTGATTAAAACATGAAAGCCACAGAGGAATAATACTTTAATAATATATTTACAAAGAAGCAGCAGCAGCTATATGTAGTCGATAACCATGAAGGAGCCCGTAGGGAAATGAAGAAGGAGGTCTGTTATTAGGACACTTTTTTCATTACATAAATAAAAACATTTCCAGAAAAGGCACCCATAAATTCAGCAGAATGCAGCTAAAGGAATATTTGACACTTAAAGTTTGTGTGTGTGTTTTCCAGGCTTGAAGTATCCTCTGAATGTCCAGTTGACTTGAGCATGAATGTGAAGAATGTGAGGAACTTTTATGTATTTGGGTGGAGATGTGTGTGTGTGTGTGTGTGTGAAAGAGTGAGATACATGAAGAGCAAAATAAGTCTTTTGATCCTGACTTTATTTTGAAGCCTTAAAATATGTTTTTTGCTAGTTCTCCTTTATAGTGATAACTATCTCCTTGCTATTGTGCCGTTTTAGAGAGGTGTTAGTGTTAAGAGAAAGTTCCTGTATGCACTAATGTGACATCTGTCTGAGTGTGTGTGTGTGTGTGTGTGTGTGTGTGTGCAAACAGTCTCATGGCTCCTACAGGAATAACCATGAGGTCCTCAGAGTCTGGTTTCAGTGCTCTGATGGGCACCATCTATAAATACCAGCCTCCCTTGTAGTAGTCACTGAGCCAATCACATGACACCGACTGGCTAGAACTCCAATGACAGTTTTCTCCTTCACCTCTATTTCCATATTACCCAGCAGCCACTGGGGCAGTAGCGAGAGGCCCACTTGGCTGCAGAAACAGAGAGTGAGAGAAAGAGAGGGATGCGAGAGTCAAATCAGCAAGTGACATTCCTTGCGTGATTGCAAGGTAAAGCGGAGTGTTGGTTTACATTTTTACATGTTTATTTGTATTTGGTGAGGACATGTGAGACATAGCAGGCTTTTGATGATGTCTGGTTTCACCCAAAGCAGATTTTTTACACACGGATCATTGCAGTGTGTTTATGCGCTCTTGTCTCTAAGCACTTGCTAATGTTTTGTACTTTCATGCTTCAAGTTGTGTACACCCGCATTGTGTGCAAAGTTATCGCAAATACCAAGATGGACGGTCCCTCTTAACATTTTTTTGGAGGAGTCATCAAAAATGAACAGAATTAGCTCTGCTCCACCTAGCAGCTCCTTTAAATATTTTCAGTAACCATAAGCAGAGGAAATTATACTGTTTATCACTTCACTTCTAATCATATACCAACCATTAGGTCAGTGACACAGTCAGTGATCATCTGCTCTCTTTTCTTGGTGGCATAGCTTTTCCTTTATGTTTATCTCGGGAAGGAACTTACAAGCACTATGCTGTCTCACACATCACTGGCTTTGAAAACTAAGACAAACAACAACTACAAAACCTAAAGAATGAAATCCACAGCAATATAGATTTTCTCACAAAACTGTTTTTGCTTCTGGTCAGATCAGTCCATAAGAGATGTTTTTCAGTCAAAGCATAACAGCGACTTCATTCACATGCTGTTATTAGTGCAAATGGTGCTTCTCCTTGTCTGTGCTTTCTCTATCATGTCAAGTCAGAATGTTTGCTGTAAAAATGGTGTATAGGTCTTATTTTCACAGCAGCTGCCCATCAATATAATGCTGATTATTATTTCCCTTTGATTTGCCGTTTTGTTCAGCTGAACAACTGTGTGTCTTGATGTTGGATGAACCATGCAAACACATTAGGATGCACAAACACATTGGTGTGCTTAGACTTTAGAAACCCCACCAAAGAAAAACTTGGCGCCTGAGGGTGTGTGATGAGTCCTTTAATAACTCACAGCGCCTTAATATGCTTTAGAAGTACAAAATGACTGCATATTTACAACAGACTATCAGGCCATGATCACTGCAAAGATGGGCCAGTGGTACAAAATAATTAGTAGAGACAAATAGTTCTTCATTAGGCTACATTTTTTCAGCCCTGTAATTTGAATCAATGTCTTATAAAAAATTTTAACTCCTTTACCCTCTCAGCTCCCTAATTTCCCTTGAGGCTTTTTTGCTCAAGCAATCAGTAAGTGAGCTCTTGGTCATCTAATGCTGCTGTATAAAAATATTTTACCCTTGACTGAAACACTGCTCTCTGCTGCAGCTGCACTTTTAAAGTCAGCTGTGCCTGGGATGATACGACTCTTGGCTGAAGAGCTGAAGTCGTACACCACAGTGACATGACAATCCTTTTTACTGCCATGGACACACAAGATACACACACACACACACGCAGCAAACCGACCAATCCGGTGGGATAGTGGGCAGTCATCTGGGTGAAGCCCTTTACTAGACAGTAATCAGTCGAGCTGGGATCTTCATGGATTTCTGTTGGCCGTGTGCCTTTGGTTGCACGGATGCGTGCACACACCGCAGCAGTGTGAGTCAGTATACAGTCATATCAACACTCCAGCTTCCACTCGATGTGATGAGGCCAATGCGGTCATTGATCGATGATGTTTGGAGCAGAGCTTGTGTCTTCGAACTGCGTTTATGTCAACCCCCCTCAACACACACAAACACACACACACACACACACACGGCTTCACAGCTCACATGCAGACACGGTAATAAATCATTTTTCAGCAGAGTTTGGATGACTGGTCAAGGCTTGTGATCAAGATATAAGTAATTTTAAGCCGAAATACTATGTCAGCAATCTCTCCCTGTCCCTCAGCTGCCATAAACACAACCCATCGTATCATAGTACAGAACTGTGTCAGTGCGTGTTTTTGTTGTGTGTTGTTTATTAAGTGTTATGCAGCAGTTTTGCTGCTTACCTTTGAGTGTCATTACAGTTTGTCCATATCCCTATTTGTCCAGCTCAGATGCTTTCTAGAAGTAAAAGGCAACATCAACTACTCTGATGTCGTGTGACATTAAGGTGTGAGTGACCCCCAGAGATTAAAATGCCTCTGACTCTCCACCTGTCATTAGAGGTGTTGAAGTCTTTTGAATTAGTTGTTAACCTTCTTGCAAACAGCTGTCCCCTGCTATTGACTCATTACTTCTACCTTATATATAGGTCATTACATCGGAGAGCGCTGAAGAGAAAAGTTACCTGTTAGCTTATATCAGCCAGTTTAGAGGATAAAACAGATTTGTTTACATGGTGTTGCTTGCGCCCAGATTCAAAAGAATGCTCTACTAGTACAATAAGAAAATAAGATCTGTGACTCTTAAGTGGAGTTGTCATGCAGCTGAGCACAGCCCATTTGTGAGAAATAAATGAGGACCAGGTCCAACAAGGCTCTTTGGTGTCTATAATAAATACAAAAAATGACTGCCAAAAATTTGAGATTTTCATATTCCAAAGATAAATCTGAGTCATGTTGTCCCTTAAAGCAAGACACCTTGTGGTTGAGAGGAAGATCTGTTAATGAAACACCTTCACCAGACGGCAACCAGATGATGAAATTGACTTAATGAGCAATCCATAAAGGAAAGGGACATGCCAGTACAAAAACAGTAACAGAACACCTCCTGAAAAAAAAGAAAAAATTGGTGGACAACACTTTAAAAACACCTCTCAGTCCTCACTACATATATGAGTTTGGAAAGATGTGGGTGTAAATTGCAACTAGACTGGTGCATGGAGACATACAACCATTAGGCAGCAATTCTAGCTTAAACCGTCATTTACTTTGATGTGAAGTTGAATTTGACAGTCCTCACTTTCAAAGCCATACACTGTTTTTTGTTTTTCTCTTGGTCTGATTTTGATGCCTGAATGACTGAATGGGTGCATAAAGGGTTCAGTGTGGTTTATAGTTGTGTCACTTGTGACGTACACCTTTCTTACATACTTTACAAAACTCTAGATTCACAAAGGTGAGGACTGTATGATTCTGGGTTTATCAAATGTCCCTCAGTCAGTTCAGTTTATTCATTTGGATTAAAAGCAGAACATTTTTTGCTTTTGTTGCTTTTCTTTTTAGTGTTTAGCAGCCATAGTCTGATATTAACTGTGTAGTTACTTCATCTCCTCGTGCTGGCAGTCAGTCTGCAGGCCAAGCATCTCCACTGACTCAAGAAAAACACAATAAAATACACAACAGCTTGATGAAGCTAATAGGTTTCCATTACAGTCAGTGCTCAGTCATGATTCAAGCAAGAAACTCTTCAGTTATTCAGCTTGAAGATCCAAATGGTGCTCAGAAAGTACACAGTAGTAACACTGAACACATGAAAGTAAGCAAAATGTTAAGTAAGTAAGTTTATTAAGTAAAACATCAACATTCTGGATGGACCATCAGCCAAATATTATATATTAACATTGAACATAAGTACTTTAATAAAACAACAGCAGTTTATAAAATCTTTTGCTTACTAATGTTACTCAAGACTCTCAGGTGTTTCCTTTTTCATTAACAGCAAATTCAGATGTTTATTTCCTTTTTCCTTTTTTTGTTAGCCAAATCCCTGAGTAAGGACATACTGTCTTCTCAATATCTGTGCAATATGAGCTTTTGATGTTTCGAGTTTTTTTTTTTCTTGTCTTGTGTTTTTGCGGACTCCAAGCTCTGTGTGAACTTAATAAGAGTGGGGGCTGAATTGAGAGATGCTTTATGTAACTTTTAGAAGAAAGGTTTGTTGCTGGCTCAAAGTCTTAAAACCTCACTGAATACAAGTACATCTCAAAAATTAGAATATCACGAAAAGTTCAATATTTTTTATCACTCATTTCAGAATCGAAACCCATATATTATATAGATTCATTACACATAGATTGAAATATTTCAAGCCTTTATTTCTTAAAATTTTGATAATTATGGCGTAAAGATAATGAAAACCCAAAATTCAATGTCTCAGAAAATTAGAATATTACATAAGCTCATTAAAAAAAAACGGATATTTTAAACAGACATGTCAGGCTTCTGAAAAGTATGTTCATTTTTATGGACTCAACACTTGGTTGGGCCTTCGATGCTGTGTGGCATAGAGGCAGTCAGCCTGTGGCACTGCTCAGGTGGAATGGAAAACAAGGTTGCTTTGATAGCGATCTTCAGGTCATCTGCATTGTTGGGTCTGGTGCCTCTCATCTTCCTCTTGACGATATCCCATAGATTCTCTATGGGGTTCTGGTCAGGCGAGTTTGCTGGCCAGTCAAGTACAGTAACAACATGGTCCCTGAAGCAGCTTTTGGTACCTTTGGCAGTGTGGGCGTTTGCCAAGTCCTGCTGGAAAATGAAATCAGCATCTCTATATAGCTTGTTCAGCAGAAGGAAGCATGAAGTGCTCTGAAATTTCCTGGTAGATGGCTGCATTGACTGTGGACTTCAGAAAGCACAGTGGACCAACACCAGCAGATGACATGGCAGCCCAAATCATCACTGGCTGTAGAAACCTCACACTGGACTTCAAGCAATGTGGATTCTGTGCCTCTCCACTCATCCTCCAGAATCTCAGTTTTCCAAATAAAATGCAAAATTTGCTTTCATCTGAGGACCATCCTCCTCAAATTTGCAGTTATCCCTTTTGCTGGTGCATCTTTTCCTAACACACTTTTGCAGCACGCTGTGAACAATCAGCTTCTTCAGCAACAACCTTTTGTGGCTTTCCCTCTTTGTGGAGGGTGTGAATGACATCTATCAAGTCATTAGTCTTCCCCATGATTGTGTAGCCTACTGACCCAGACTGAGAAACCATTTCAAGGCTCAGGAAATCTTGGCAGGTGTTTTGAGGTTATTTCCAATATTGAACTTTTTCACAATATTCTAATTTTCTGAGAGACTGAATTTTGGGTTTTCATTATCTTTTAGCCATAATCATCAAAATTTCAAGAAATAAAGGCTTGAAATATTTCACTCTATGTGTAATGAATCTATATAATATATGGGTTTCACTTTCTGCAAAAATAAATATTGAACTTTTCATGGTATTCTATTTGAGATGTACTTGTACCATTTGGCCTTGCTCCAAAAATTTTGACATGTATCTCACCCTTAACTCAAACGGTTTTATTACCTTTGCTTACCTCTTCTTTTTAATTTGTTGACTTGTAATTTTCAACATTTTTTCTGTGTTTTTAATCATGTTTTGTGTTATCCATCACATTCATATGTGCCTCTTTCATCAATAATGCTGTCTTTCTCTGTCCCCATCCACTTTCCAGGGGCTGGTGTTTTCTTCTTGTCCTGTTCAGAAGGAGAGCAGATCAGTTTCCTGTTTGACTGCATTGTCAGGGGCATCACCCCCAGCAGGGCCCCTCATGGCTTGCAACCTGTCCTGCCAGGTGAACACACACACACACACACACACACACACATACATATGCATACATATAAGCTTTTTTCAAAAAACGGTAGAATATGCTTGTGAGCATAAATCTGTACAGTACAATAATTAATTTTAGTCTTAAATTGTAATATTGTTGAAGAAATATCTGCAAAAGAGGCCTACTATTCTGAACTAAAACAATCAATCACATTGGTATGTGACTCTGTGACTTCCATTATAAAGGTTTACTGCCTGTTTAGAGCGCATGTTTAGCATTTGTGTCAGGCGCCATGCTAGCGGAAACACCACATGCTTAAGGCCCCAAGGGTCACTCTGTGGATTAAGGAGTCATGACTTTGTGTGTGACTTGTGCATTATTGTAATGTACTGCTAATTTCACAGGCATTGCTTAGACCACAAATATGGAGACAGAGTTTAGTGTCAGTTGGAAAGAGGGAAGTTATACAGGACACATACCAAAGACGTCTGATTAGACAGAGAAGAAGACTTTTCTTATTGTGATACACCACACATCCACACATGCACACACACACATACACACACACTCACAGGATGTCTCACAGATGTGTTTTTTGTGGTTTTTGGACATAACATAAACTTAAACGAAAGTTGTAAAACTTTGGTAATGCTTGAGATGAACTAGATGCAGAAGTAATCAGAATGTGGAGATAAGTCTAATGTAATTTCCTATATTTTTCCATTCATCCACCCATTCATTTTCTGTGCCACTTTTGTCAGGGTTCCTCTATCATTCTGCTATTTAAAATGATAATATAACCTGACTATTTTGACCTGGACCCAGTTTCCCCATCTATTTCCATCTATTTCCATCATAATGATCGTTTTCATTGACTTTCCTGTCAATAGGTCTCCGTAGAATTATTTATATCTTGGTTGCCCAGGAGTTCTTTTACTTGCAGTTGTTGTACTTCAGAAAGACTGACTTTAAAGGAAAGATCAGCCCCAAAGCTTGTTTTCTTGAACACATGGATGGCTCTGTCAGCCATAACTTAAGCATTTTTGGTAGCTCTTCACACTACACTAAAGTTATGAGACATAACTCAATTTTCTTAAGCCCTGTACTTAAAGGTGCCCTGTGGACTTTTACTGTAAACAAAATTAAAATTTGTTTCTGCATACCTTCAGTCTTTCTCACTAAAACAAGACAAGAGTATCCAGAGAGTTTTGAGTATTCGGACACCTGACCATTACACCAACAGGGACTTTAATGACATTCTAAACATACAGACAGCTTTGCAGCTGTCCATTTCCACTCTTCTGGGAAGGCTTTCCACAAGATTTTGGAGTGTTTCTGTGAGAATTTTTGCCCATTCCATTGCCCAGTAGATCATTTGTGAGGTTTGACACTGGCTCACATTACTGTTCCAGTTCATCCCAAAGGTGTTGGATGAGGTTGAGGTCAGGGCTCTGTGTGGGCCAGTCAAGTTCTTCCACACCAAACTCATCCAACCATGCCTTTATGGACTTTGCTTTGTGCACTGGTGCACAGTCATGCTGGGATAGAAAAGGGTCTTCCCTAAACTGTTGCCACAAAGTTGGAAGCATAGCTTTGTCCAAAATGTCTTGATATGCTGAAGCATTACGATTTCCCTTCACTGGAAGTAAGAGGCTGAGCCCAAACCCTGAAAAACAGCCCCATTTCATAAGTGAATTCAATAATAAAAGGACATGTCCCAATACTTTTGTCTGTATAGTGTACTTTAAACTGCCACCAGCCCAAAATGTCAGCATCTGATGACTTGGAAATAAGACAAATCTTCTTCTTTCTTCAGAGTTGCTTACTGCTAGAAACATCTCAAAAAATTGCAGCAAAAATAATGACAAAATAAGAATACAGACCGGGTGCAGTCTCATACAGACTACTACAGACACCACCACACACTTCTGGTTGGCCATAAGTGATGACTGAGAGAGATTACTTTTTATGGGTCCAGACATTGCTTTTTAGGAAGTTATGCCTTGAACTTCTTCCTCCCTGGAACATTTATTCTAGTGCGAATCGGCCTGTGTGAGTCTGCTTTGAGGCCCACTGTAACCCCACGGCATTCAGTGCTGTGAAGTAGCTATAATTAGCATAGACCAGCAGCGTTAGCAAATGTTAGCTGACACCTCACATAGTGTAGTGAAGAAACTTGGCATCTGCACGTTGGCATTAGCTTGTGCAGTCCAGAGGCTGAGATCCAAGGGTTAGGTTGTTAACACTTAGACACACAAACACCCTGACCCACTGCAATGTGCACATGCTGATGGCCGCACACATGCAGCATGTATATATAGCAGGCATTAAGTGTGTAATTGGCAGGGTTTTACACTAAATTGATGTTCAAACTAATAGTCAAGGCGCCTATAACCTCCTCTGAGAGATGTTAAATTTACAGTGTAACAGTTGGAGACAGAGTCACACACACAGCAAACATCTTGAAGGGCAGGCTGATGCATACAGTAGCACCCTAACAACTTACAACTAACAACTACCTTTATATAGATAAGTTTTCTGGCCTGGTTTTGTGAGGTGTATATGTGTAAAAGACATTCTAGTGTGCTGAAATATGTTTTCACACCTTATGCCTTTTAAAAGATAAGTCAAATGTGAATTATCTTAAATATTTCCATTCAGGTCTTTATCTATATATATGACATCAAAACTCCAATGGACTACATTCACCCTGAACATGTGTTTTAATGTCATCAGTTGTGGGCATAAACGTGCCTTGTCTTCCTGGTAACACATTTGGAGGGTCTTATGTTTTTGTGCTCTTTTTGTGTGTTTGCTTGTATCATATGAATTACAGATCCCAATGCTGACCCAGTGTCAGCGGAGGAAAGAATCAGCAAGGAAACATCAGAGCTGGAGAAAAGACTCAGCATGTTGTCTCATTGCAGCCTAGCGAGCAGCACTGGTAGGTTTTTCCATTACCTTCACCTTGGCCTATTCAATATATAATTCATGAGCACTCTATAATCTATGCATAATCTTAGGATGTTTACATGTTGATGTAGTCTGTCATGGCCTTCAGAAATTTGCTATAAATCAGGCTGGTCCAGCCGACCACCAGATTCATATTGATGGGACACCTTTATTCATACTGATGGGATTCATATTGATGGAACACCTTTGTGTCATAATTACATGTGTGTTTCTTAGAAATATGAAGCTCGGAGTAGTCAGAGGTCCTGTGATTACGTTTTGCTAACTCATGACTGAGTTCAGAAAAAGATTATCATGATTATGAGATATCATGAATCACTACACAGAAATATCCACAAGAGACTGTAGCAAATGAGAACAGTTAACTGAAAACTGATTTCACAGGGTCATAATATTTTGTACCCAACCCATTAAAGACATGATCTACATAATAAATATTGAATGATGTTGGTCTTTAAGGATAAATTCTTTTTAGTGTGTGTGTGTGTGTGTGTGTGTGTGCAGACTGGTTAATTAATTACTTCATCAGGATCTAATAACTTTCTTGCCCTCTTCAGCTTCCACTTACAGCTGCAGCACATCTGTTGCCGGGGACGACCAAAGTAGCATCTCCAGCTCCTCCTCCAGCCAATCAGATGTGAGCTATGGAGGCAGACTTCCATTCTGGGTGGAGCCGTTAGCTAGGCCGCTTCTCTCTAACGAGACAGCGTCAAGCTCCTCCACACTGAAGGATTTGAACAGTTCGGATGACAGGCTTTATGCTGCTGTGATGGGAGGCTCCGGGACTCGTCCATCCTCTGCCCAGCTCCATCCTCGTGGTCTCAATGACAGCGGTCGACAGAGCTCATTGGACAGTGGGATTGGGATAGCGACAGGCAGTCAGTCATCTTATTCAGGAAGCTTCTCCTCATGCACGGGGAGTCTGGACACAGCCAGCCAGGCAGGAGGGGAAGACTTTGGCTCTGTGGCCAGCTTGCCTGCTCCTCCTTCTTCATCTCCTTCTGTTCCTTCCTCCACCCCTCCTCCTCCTTCTCCTTCTCCTTTACAGTCCACACTTACCCAAGAGCACAGTTCAGCTACCTCGGGCTCCTGCTCTTGTGCCTCTAGATGTGGTTCTCGTGCATCCCTGAGGCACAGTGAGGAGTATCAAATCCCCAGCCTGATCAGACTGCGGTATGACACCCCCCGGAGTCTGCTCCAAACCTTGTCTATAAGGGAACCCTCTGCCCAAGAAGGCCCACCTGAGCTGGGCAGGAACAGCAGCAGCACTGCAGAAGGAGGGGGTGGTCAGGGTCAAAGGTTGAGCAACAGCCCTTCAGAACCCAGGACTCAGTGTCAGGCCATGATGCAGCGCTCACACTCCTGGGGCAGTGAAAGGGTGCCCTCTGTGGACAGTGAGGGGAGGTCCACACCTACAGCCATGCTGCTGCCTGGAGGCTTGGTTTGTGGAGAAACACAGGTACTCACATTCTTTCAATAGACCAGTCAACCAGTGAAACAGCCTAGTAGAGTATAGCATACCAGGAGGAGTATCATTAAATAATGCATAATGCCTTTTGAGTCCTCTGTGAAATTGAAACCCCTGTTCAGAAATTGGATCACACCAGATACACAGGCTGTATTAGTGAACCACAGAACATATGCTTTTATAAACATTTTCATCATACTACAGTCTAATCACCCTTTAGAGATATGGTTAATCACATTATAATACAGCTCAAAATGAAAAAAAAAAAAGACAGGTTTTCATCATTATGTAAATGGAGCTCAGAGAAATTCTCTATCTGCAAATTCTCTTTGGGAGTTTTGTTTCTGTGTTAACATTTGCATTAAATCTGCACTGTTAATGAAATAGAACAAAATGTTTGCAAATCATCATCCTAATCACTTTTTCCAGCTCTAGGGTTCGCTCCCACAGATGCTAATCTCTCCTTAATGTTTCTGCTTACATTTATTAAGCCCACATTTGTATTTTTTTTATTTTTGTGCTCATAAATGGGGTCTTATGTAACTATCCCTTGTGCTAATAGGCTAGGATGAGCTCTGCGGCAGAGCTGTGGTTTGGATGTTGAGGGATGAGGAAAGAGGCAGGCTGAGTTCAAGTGATACCGCTGAGGTTACCACGCTGTGACATCTGCTGTCACAGATCTGCTGTATTAGAGTGGAGGCACCTCAGTGTGACACCGCTGAAGACTGACAGTATCTGT
This sequence comes from Scatophagus argus, assembly GCF_020382885.2. Lineage (NCBI taxonomy): Eukaryota > Metazoa > Chordata > Actinopteri > Scatophagidae > Scatophagus > Scatophagus argus. Next base: position 7,009,523 of record NC_058494.1, on the reverse strand, counting down.
GACTTGTTCTGCTCTCATCAAGCCACAGAGCTTGAGAACTGGCTCATGCATTTCTCCAGCAACCGGTTTCAGAGGAACCCCTGGGGAGCTGTTGTACTCTTGTTACTCTAGTATGCTAGATCTCTTTGAACCCGGACACCTTTTTACTTTTAACATGGACAAAAGATGCTCTGTGCATAAAATCCAGCCTCATCAGGTCAAATTTTCTTTGAAATTTCAAAAGTTATAATAACATCAACACAGCAAACCTTTCTTGTTAGTTTTCGTTTACATGCAGTTCACAGTTTCCAAGTTCCCAAGCTACAAATGCATAAGCCACATGGATACAGAACAAGATTAAGAGTCAGCTTTGTGAGGCTGTACCTTGGCACAGCAGTGTTTGAGCTAAATGCTAATGTGTGCATGTTAGCATGCTGATGTTTAGTATGGACTTTATCTTAGTTTAACATGCTAACACTAACTGTTTAGTACAAGATGCAAAGTACACTTATGACTTATGGAAATATTAGTTTTACTATTACTATTACTATTAGTTTTAATGCTGTCAGCAGGATTCATCCTTTGGGCACCATGGATATCTCCACCAAATTTCATTGCAATCCATCAGATAGTTCTTGAGATATGCCTATTTTGACCTGGACCACATTGGTGGGCACAGCAACCAACAAACCAAAGTTGCCACTCCAAAACTTTGCACCTAACATAACTAACTGACAATAAACAAGTACAAGTATTGATCTGGAATTTGCAATAATCAAATTACCTATCAGATGCAATAAACAGAAAGGAAACAACAGGAATGAAGTGCAAGACCGAGTAACAACTGTCAATTGCATCAGTTTACTCCATGTACAGCCAGAGGCCCATATAAAAGCCCACATTTAGACTTAACCTAACAGACCCTAACAGACCCTTAACCCAGACCCTAAACTGAAACAGAACCTGCAGATGACATACATAGAGAGACTGGCCAAAAAAAGACCTTACTGAACAATAGTGCTGCTGGAGTCAGTTTGTCGAGGCTTGCAATGGTCATTTTTTTTAAATTTAATTTATGAATGTTGAATGAATGCTGACTCAACTTAATGGTGGCTATAGAATGGAATTTTCCTTTGGTTAGGGTCTCTAAACTTTTGCTCTTGCCGTATTACATAACTTTGCAGTGTTTGCGACTGATGCACCAGCAGTTCTAGCAGCAATTATCTGGCCTCGTCATATACACACTGCCATTGACTCTTGACTCAACCTAATGACTTACTTTTTTGGCTGCCTCTGTAATTGTGATTTACAGTAGTCATTGGCTCAAAGGCTCACGGAGAAGCCAAAAACACTGCAAAATGCTGAGAAACATAAAAGCAAAAAGAAAAGCAGCTGTTTATAATAATTTCTGTATAAAACATATTTGCTACGATTGGATTAGATTCAAACTGGGGACATCTAGCATTATTAAGCTTTACTATCACACCAGATTACTGAAGGAACAAAACCATTTTTTAACCATTTGCTGGCTTGTGTTTTAAGACTATACATGGGCTCAATCTGAGCTACAGTGTATCCTACAAACACAGCAGGCCTCCTCAGATTCTTCCATATGGGCAGTCTCCAGTCCAAGTGACTTTGCTTGTCTTTGGTCTGAAATCCATGGGGTGTGGAAACGGGTGAGATGACTCAAACACCAGACTGTGACCTTGAATCAAAGCCTGGCCCCCCTCACTGTGAGGTGACAGTGCTACCTGCTGAGGCTCTGAACTGCTAACACGGAAAAACAATAATTGTAAAAAAAATTAGTTACAGGTTTTCGTTGAAAACCTGGCTAGAGCTGGTTGTTTTCCCTTTAATACTTTTGTCTAATACCTCAAAATCCACTGGAAGAGACTTCTGTGCTTTGTCTAATTAATTTTCTGATGGGTTGTGAAAAGCGTTTCCCCCTTGTTGTGAGCAAATTATCATCAGAGCAGAAGCGGAAGCAGCATGTCTTGTGATTTCTGACAGGTTGTGTAAGGGAGGGAGTGGGAGTGTGTGTGTGTGTTCATTATACATCATGTGTATGCTTCAGAGAGAGCAAAAGGGGACTGAGTAAGTTAATGAATAGTGATGAAACCAGCAGAAACCCTCTGAGAAGAGATTCCTGTTGTATGAAACACAAATCAGTTTCTTCTTTATTCGTCATTTCTTGACTCAGAGGTGTCAGCAGTCCAATGTGGAAAAAACTGCACGTCCTTCATGTCGGGTAATGAGAAGATGCTTGGAGTTGTATTATGTTCATTGAAACAAACAGCATGAACGATAATATTCCTGAAGCTTGAGCCTGATGCTGGTTATTAGGTGCTGTGTGCAGGAGAAAATAGTAAACCGGAACACATTGTCAGAAAGTTCTCATTTCTGAGTCCACCACCGTTTTGTCTCGTCTATCGCCAGTCAAAGATGTCAGCTCTGTTTTCTTGGCTCCGTTGCAGCCTTTTTTCCCCCTTCGCCTCATGTTTATGCACTTTCCCCTTTATTCTTTCTGCTTATCAATCCTTTTCAAAGCCCCTCTGTCCATCTTCCCTCTCCATATCTCATTTCTCACCAATTAACCCTACCTCGACGATAACCTCTGCTGTCTCCCCACCCAGTGCGGCCATGGTTTGGACAATTACATTACACCAGAGCAGTGGCGGTCAGTGAGGAACAGATGCTTGACTCAGGTAAGATTTTATCTGACTATGCTACTTCTGGGTCTTAAGGAGCCATAAAAAAGAACTTTTGAAAGGCTTAAAGCGAGACTATGGAACATTTGAAAGATGAAACAACTCCCTCTTTCCTCCTATGAATGAAAGTTTGAATTCATAAACAATAAAACACATCCTCGCTCATTTCAGTACACTCAGAGGTTTTGTGCTATGGCTGGACTTGGTACGACAGTTATGTTCGCCTGTGTAAACTAGTTACTTTACAACTGACATTAATGAGCGAATTTGCTGATTTTTAATGCCTCTTTCCACATGTTACTGTTGCAGTATATTCAGACACATCAGGTGATGATGTCTTTAAAGTACCTGACTCAAGAGAATCTTGGGAAATGAAGGCAGCTTCATTGTGCAGTTGTCATGTACAGTGCTGTAGCTAAGCAGGGGTTACATATATCACTTTAAATCAAACATGACAAAGCTTATTTCTTAAGTCTGTTACACCGTAAATGAGCTGTATGTATTTTAGCTAATGCTAGAGTGAAGATAAAATCTTTGAAATAATGTTTTTGACATTTATTTTTCAGGTTGCCAGCTCACCATCAGTCCTGTTACCTTCTGATGATACACAAGGTGTGTTTGTGAATGCAGTTAGGGCTCAGTTATTGGGTATTACTCAATGGTAAAAAGTTACTAGGAGCATTTACATTTTTGAGGTACTTGTATGGAACTTCAGTATGCCAATTTTATAACATGTTGCTTCAGAAGGAAATATATTTATCTCCAGTCCACTTTCAAAAACTACAGTAAAAGACATATCTGTAGTCATGTCTCCCTAAAATACTTGGTATCAGAGGTGGCTTGGTCTGCGATTGAGTGATCATAGAAATATTATAGGACTACTAGAGGTGGCAGTGTGTCTCTATGATCCTCTTGCTCTTCCTTGACTTCATGTAGCTACCTGTCACTTTGATCACGGAGACGGCACTTCTCAATAGAATCTAGGCCACAGTATAGTATAGAATTGAGTATTTATAGTATGCAGCACAGAGAATATCACAGATCCAAGACGAAACTGGCAAAAAGCACAATTACAAATCTATCTGTTACTTCACCACCACAGATAGCACTATGGATTTATGAATACACAGCAAAGTTGGGCTACTGATATCTCAGAGATATGTCAGGGTCAGGGCCATGGATTTTAACTTTGTCAGATAAAGGAGTCAAGCAGACGAGACTAACATATTCAACTAAACAACTCCTTTGCACTTCCTGCTACTATGGGATGGAGAGGAGGGGGTGGCAGGTTAACAACAGGGATGTGTTTTGGTCTTTTTTGCTAACAGATTATCTGAATACTTAATGTGTTACTGCCATCATGTGAACTATGTACTAATTGGTCTAGACCTGCCCTAATTGGAAAGTGTCATGAGACAACTTCTGTTGTGATTTGGCGCTAAATAAATAAACTGAATTGAATTGAATTAAAACTCTAATGTGCAGAACTTATGTTCCAGACGCTCCTCTCTGTGTGAGAGAGGAACATGATGACATTGGGGCTGTTGGTGATAAAGTGGTAGGCCTGAAGATGTCCGTGCCCTCTCTGCCACCCTCAGCGCCTCCACCTCCACCTGCTACACTGGGCATGTACAGGCCAACACCAGGAAGTGGTAAGAAAATTACCCGTCTTGTGATAATCAAGTGTGATGTTTTCCAAATACAAATTATTTGTCTCAGTGGGACTTGATCCAGCTTGTCTGGGATCAAATGTATGACCAATTTAATCCTTTTGGATTCTTCCTTCAGGTGTGTTCGAGTCTCCCCATCCATCTGTGTCCCTGGTCACTGGACTTCATAGCCACAGCACTGTTAATTATGTTAACATCCCCATCAGCTCCCTGTCCACTAAAACTAGCAGAGAGCTCCACTGCACGGAGCTGGACCTGCAGGAGCCCAGCTCAGCATCAGTCTCCAGTCCGTACAGTGCTCTCAGAGGTAACACCACCAGTATCAGTAATAACACAGAGCCTTAAAAGGCCATGTTAAATCTCCAGCTGTCTTTTCCTTCTACTGGCTTCTGTTGAAGTAGCTTCAGCTCTTGCATCCCATGCCTCTGCCTCCTGTAGACCTAAGCATTACTACTACACACAGCATTTTAGTTTATAACACACTGCATTATAGCCTAAAATTAAAAATGATTTGGTTAAATGTGAATGCATAATGTCCTGGCGTCCTTATGCATTCACTTTTTACTGGCTGGGTGGTTGATTTGTTAACTCTTGTACCACTATGCATGCTGATTTTTACAAATGTACAGACAAGGAAATAGATGGCACTGCTATCATAATGATGGACTAACAATGCTAACAGTTTGCCTTTGGTTGACAGCAGTCTGCTTTTGGCACCTCTGTCTCCCTGTGCCTGTTGCCTGTATTTGAAAAACTGTACAGGAATGTGTTTTTTTCAATTTGTAATTCAAAAAGAGGCAGATAAGTACATTGAATGTGTAGAAACAATTTATTTATATAAAACAGACATATGAATGAGATTTCTAGTGCTAGTTCAGAATCTATTTGATGTGGTACAATCGCAGATTTTTAAATTGTGACAACAGTGACATAAACCAATTTACAAACAGTCTAAAATTATGTATTAAAATTCTCAGGAGTGAATTGGCAAATTAAAGAGAACAACTTAAAAACGTATGCAATTTTACAATCAGGTGAAATGAATAATTTAAAGTTATATTCTGGCACTGTTAATGAAAATGTTCTGTGGCTCAATTGGTACAAGGTCAAAGTAACTGAACTGCAAATCTCACAGACTGACAGGTCATGCGACAATTTTAAGTCAAAGAACATATGACAAGAAGTAGAAACAAGAAATGTTTTCTCTTTTCTCCCCCTTCACCACTCAATTTTCCTGACCAGAAGAGGGCTCCATTATTGGGTACGCCCACCTCGACAACACTGCCATGGAAACAGCTCAGAGAGTGGGGGCGGAGCATGTTCAGGGCAGGGAGGACAGACTGACTCAGCTGGAGAGCAGGCGGCGAGGGCCACCAAACTGACTGTGCGACGCCCAACTCTGTGACACTTCAAAATAGTTTTCATTACTGATTTTCTCCATCTCTCTGAACAAACTGAGTGCTCCATTTCAGCCGCGTGTCATACCAATCTTTGCTGCACGTAAAACACAGTGCCAGTGGACAGCAATTTCCCACCAACAATCCATTCCACTAAGAAGAAAATAGAAACTGTCTGAGAAGTCTCTTATACAGCAGCCATCTTGGATGTGTTTTGTGTTCTGTTGTGTCGTAATTTCTCATATATTTATACTTAAATTAGTGCTTCCCTGCATTTCCCTTGATGACATTTACCCCAGAAATACTTTTTATGGTTGCATGGCACTTGTGTCTGTTGAGGTTGGAGGAAAATCTGTCTGCCTCTTTCAAGATTCTCTCAGGATGATTGTTGAGCACCAAAGACTGTTTACCACTGACATGACAGACAGCAGCTTTGCTTGGCATCAAGTTCTACTTTGCTGGAAAGAATTACTTACTTTACACTGTCTGGATGTTTCTATACTTATTATGAACTCTCTTAGCGAGAGGTCAGAAACTGCCTTTATTTAAATTCAAACGATTAATCACAGGGTTGAAGCAGAGTATGATTACACCATGAGATCAAGTCCTTTCTCGTAGCACTGACACATTACAATCCACTGTTAAGAGTCCCAGCTTGCTTGGATATCATTCCACATCAGAGCTTAAAAGCATTCGATTGAAATAAGCAGCTTAGAGTTATATCTCAGGTGCAAATTACATTAATCCAGGCCCATGTGGGCCAAGCAGGACATGACTGAGTAATCAGCCAGCTAGTAACATTATTCATCACAGCAATCAATGTCTCTGCTTCTGCTCTGTGAGAGGGCAGGAATTGATAAATTGAGAAGCACAGTGTGTGTGTTCCAATTTCTCACCTCCCTCTTGAGATCATCAGGACGAATTGTGCAATATTTGATGCCAATTTATTTTTATGGTGGCAGATCCCCGACGGTGTCTGAGCAGGAGACATCGAGAAAGAAACAACGTGAGGATGTGTTACAAAAACTAAGAATAGCTTGGTACACTATTTGTAAATAGTAACTGCTTTTATTTATGACAAGACAGTATGAAATCATGTTAAAGTGTATTTTTAAGATATTACTGTTTGTAAGCCGTTGGCTCCTCCTATTAAAGATTGCTGTTACAATTTTCCAGGTTTCAGTGCTTCTAACCTGAACGTGCAAAGCATTCTTCATTTCATATTGATTATACAATAGCAGTAACATTACAATGTTTCAGCAGACTGACCTATGAGTTACTATAGTACTTACAGCCTCTGCGATATAGCATTTATCACTTGCACAGCTAATGGCAGATGGGTGTGGACTATGTGTCTGGCCAACAATGTGCCAATAATCCCACAGGATGAAATACTCATGCAGTCAGTTGGCTGTTCCCAGGACCTGAACCATCCCTCTGCAGTTAAACTACATCATCTGGTTCAGAGTGACTCGAGTGCTGCTCTCCATCCCCCACAAACCACCCCCACAAAATTTGGCCTTCTTGGAGTATTGCCACATTCTCAGCCAGACATTTCTTCTGCACCCACCTGCCACTAGTTGTACAAATCAGTACTACCAGGGAGTACCAGACTTGTGTGTAAACTATTCCACTTTTATTTTATCTGTACCGTGACTGATAATCTGACCAGTTTATTTATCACAAAAAGTCCAGCTGATTTATAAAAAAATCTCTCATCTGTATAATATGTACAAACAGCTCACAATTTACTCATTTAGCAATTTCAAAACAAATCAACAACTAATAACACCAGAAATGTAGAAAACACTGACTGTTTTTTACAGTAGTTGAAGGAGAATGGGGGACCGTAGCCTAATTATTATATGAATTATGTCAATTCATTCAGCCTTCACTGACATGATATCTGAGCCTCTCAGAGCTCATTATGTGCGAGTCCCTGACGGGAGATCTTGTTGGACAAGTCCTGCATATGTTTCTTCATCTGAAATCAGACAATGAAAGACATGCATGTTGTTAACAGATGTTATTAACTAGTGGTACTTTTATGACATGAGATGACTATTTTAACATAAAACATGAGCTACATACAAAACATTTATCAATCACAATGTTTGATTTTGATCGCATCGGTATGTTTAAATATAAATGTTTTTATAACCAGGTGAACATGAATTTCCCTTGTATGGAGTTTCCAGCATTTTGTTTATTACTAAAAACTGCTGTGTTGCAGCTGCAGAAATAAGAGACTCAACTGTTCTATGACAGGAACAACATCAGGTGTTGTTGACCTTTGTTCCATATTTCTTTCTAACGATATCTTATATAATATTTTATTCCTTGTCCATTTTGTGACATTATCAGTTTTCACTGCACTTGAGCAGTCAGCCATTGGACAATAGATTTGTGGTATTTGATGGTAAAATAGGGAATAAGGGCTAACAGATAACGTTTTGGTCCCTCCTTACCTTGTAGCCCATCTCCCTGGTCTTCTCAGCTAGTGTGTTGTACTTTTCCTGGGTCTTCTTTATGTGCTCTTTGTCTCCTAAAGACTCCACATGTCGCAGCTTCTGGTGGGAAAGCTCTAGCTGCTCCTGGTAATGGCTGTGCTTCTCCACCTTGGTCTCAAAATGATGCAGTTCTTCCTAAGTGAACAAAGAAAGGAGGACAGTGATCGCAGAGGGGTGCAAGTTCACCTTCAATTACATGCATAGCTGCACAGGGGGAGCTGATATGCATCTCAAGCAGTGCCTCGAGAGGAAATGTCACAGAGAAAAGTCTAGCTGAATGTTTCCTTGTGATTCAACTGATCTTGAAGCCAGATATCCTTAAAAACAACTGATATTTAAATTGAGCTGTGCACTGTGAATATCTGCTCATGGGACAAAGGGTGAAAAGAGCACAATGACAGATAGGAGAGTGGAGTATATATGAATTGCAAATGTGTGATGCACAAAATTTGACCATAATAATGTTCACTCTAGGCTTTATGGCTTATCATACACAAGTAGTACTTAGCTACCAAGCATACTACAAAAGTTAATACACCTGTTATCAAAAGAGCACTTGATTAAAAAGTTTCTTTGTACTCTGAAAGTTAGACTGTTGCACTGTGATAAAACAAGAGGGGTTATCTAGAAACAAATGAGTGAAATCAGAAGTGGCTAAGAAACTTTCGTGACTGATGTAGAAGCTACCTTAAGAGAGTCCAGCTCATCTTCGCTGAGGTTGGCTCTCTTGGCAGCCTCCCACAGCTCAATCACACGGGGCTCCCGAAACTCTACAGACAGAGAAGTGACAGAGGGAAAGATAAAGAGATAACCAGTCCAAATAGACAGTTTGGAGCCTCAATAAGCCCAATACTTTGCACACTCAAGAGGGAGGGAGCTTTGAAGAGGAGCAGTCACAGCAGATGTTTAAGATAAGATACAACCACAACAATGACCTACCCTAGTTGCTCAGTCATTTGGTTTGTGCGCACACACATGCACACAAACACGCACAATATGAAAGAGAAGTAAATTGCATTTAAAGCTCAGCTTGAGGTGCTATCACCGACTTCTCTCCACGTGCAACAAACCTGCACGTCTAAAAAAAAAATCAGATGGAGTAAACAGGGAAGAGGAGATAATAACTTTTTTTGTGCAAGAAGGACAGGAAGTGATGGGAGGATGAGAACAAATGGTTGAGACAGAAACAACCTGGAGGGGAATTAGGAGAAAAGAAGTAAAAAAAGTCAGTTTGAATCAGCATCAGGAACATCCCTTCAACTAAACTACCCAACAGACTCCCACTGAAACCTGCACAACTGAGACCCCACAGCAACTCTGCAGTACACTGGAGCAAAAGCAGCAGAATATGAGAGATGAAAGACTATAAACAATAAGAAAATAAATCTTAAGAGAGTAAATTAATGTTTTCCTCCAAGTTAAATAGCACAAGGACAAGCTCTTTTATGTAACTGGGTGGATGCATGAAGCAATGTGAGCTTCTTTAAATAACCTCTTTCAAATACTTCTTTTTTTATATCTTTTCCATTTTAGAGACTTATTCAATTTGAAACTAAAAACACAAAACACTTAAGTTAAGCTGCTAGCATATCAGTGGTTGCCAAGTGTGATACCACAGAGTGAGTGTGTTATGATAATTACAAATCCTAGTTATTAAGCTGATGAGATAAATGCAGAGTGAGACTAAGATGCAGAGAGAGACAAGCTGTGCGTGGGTGTATGGGTGTGTGTGTGTGTGTGTGTGTGTGTGTGTGTGTGTGTGTTCTCTGTCTCACCGCTGTCTTCAGTGAAGCCCTCATGGCTGATCTTACGGAGGCGCTCAAAGCCCTGGTTGAGGTCTCTCATTTTGTGCTTCAGGTCCGTGTGCTTCTGTTGCAGTACATGCTCCTTAGTGTCACCCTCCAGGGGAGAGATCACATTCTTGTGTATTTCTGTTGAGGTGAAGAGACGGAGGGAAAGAAGAGGAGGAGATGGGGCAGGTTAGGAGTCAAAAGCCGGCAGGGTTGCGTGGTTGGATTTAAAGGGGAGCGAGAGCAAATAATGAAGGGAGGAAACAAGAAAACAGAGGGAATAAAAAGCAGAAAGTTTAAAAAAAGAGAGAAATTTAAGCAATAACAGAGAAAAAGAAAAACAACATTCAATAAGGACAGTTCAGTATTAGCTATAAAATAACTCGTGAAAATTTTATGGCACGACTAGCTTTTTGTTCATATATCACATTTAGTATTTCTTAAGAACCTTGAGTAGCTTATGAGCCTCAGCTTGGAGGTTAATATGACAGTATGCTGCCTGTCTCATTCTAGTAAAAAGTGAAGAGGCAAAAAGCAGACAAAGGCCAACTGGACAGCAACATATGCACTCAATGATAAAGCCTGACATTTGGATCAAAAGAGAAAAGGCAAGACCAGGTTGAAAGCTTGACAGGCAGTAAAAGCGCGCATGGATGGAGGTGGTGGTGTTGCCGAGGTGTACAGAGACTCCCCCTAAAGGCAACAAGTGATTGGCTCAATATTTAAATGCATCAGACAAGCAGAAAAACACCCCCGGCTTGCTCCACAGAGACGCAGCGCCGTGCAGCACTAACGGAAAAGTTCTGGCACCGAACAGCTGCAAAGTGTCCGTCACGTCCAAGGGAAACGTGCCTGTCCTCCCCTCATCAAGCTGTATGACAGCTGAGCTTTAAACTCAGAGCTTGATGTGATATGACTTGCACAAAGCGGCGGGTGGCAGCGTTTGCGGTCTGATACCTGCCACCTACGTACATGACCACCAGGCTGAACTAACACGGCACTTCAGTCAAATCTTTGGATGACTGACTTTAGCAACAAGGGTGAAAGAGGGTGAGAAGGTGTATTTCTTTGAATTTATTTACTTTGGAAGCTGCCCTGATGTAAACTGGTGAATGGCAGAGATGAGGACAGGACTTAAAGCATCGTAAACTTAGTCTCAGAAAATAGGCTGCGTGACACCTGCTGCATGCGGCAGAGCAAAGGGAGTGACTCTCGCAGCTCACCCTCAGTCCTGCTGACAGTATCCATGAGGATGTTGTATTCGTGCATCTTGTCCTTGTGATGCTGGAATTCCCTCTTCAGGTTCTGCAGCTCCTCACTGGAGAACTTCCCTGAGCTCTTGGCCTGGTGGGGGAACAGGCATGGGACAGGAGAGTCACAGACACATTTTGGATGGAGAATTTAGGTGCTGCTGGGTGAGAAACTTGAATTGTAATAGAATTGGGGTTTTTTTAAGCCTTGTTTAACATTTGTTGCACCTGATATTTCTCCACATAAATTTAAATTCTAGCTTAATTGAGGTTTATTTTATTTTGCACACTTATTTTGTCAAACAGCTATGGTGGAGTTTCATCCGGCAGCTGCATGAGGGAGTCATAACAGTGTAGCACTGACACATAAAAAAAAAAAGAGGGCATTAAATAGCAGGACTATGTTTCACTGTTGCAGATCTCTTTTGTACACATACACACCTTGTTCCAGAGCTTGTCCAGCCTGGGATCATCAAAAAGGTCTCCCTCTTTGGTATCGTGGTCCTTCAGGTAGTTGCTCTCCAGGGGCCGAGTGTCTCTTTTCCCATCCATTCCATACTTGGCCAGGATCACTGCACAACACAACATCCACACATTTTAACTAATGTTCTAATAAATAATCCTCTAAGAAGTAACAGCTGAGGCTGTCATGAGAGGAAGCTGTTTGATACACGAGAGAATCGAAAGTCACTAAGACACAGACACATTCATCATTTAAACAAGACTGAAAGATTTCACATCAAATATTACCCAGAGGACCTGCAACTCTTGACAGCAACTCATTAATTCGTAAGTCACCACCCATGTTAAAAGAAACAGAAAAGGGTGAATGAATGTATTAGCTGCTGAAAATAAACTGAGCAGGCCATCAAACAAGGTTTAGAGTCTGGGAATCTGACAAGAGCCTATCAAATCAAACTAACTTCACTTTTTTCTTGAAATGGGTAGCACGCAGTGGGTGCTTTCATGTTGCTCTTAACCTAAACAACTTTTGAAGATGTCAAGAGTGAGAGAGGAGGAAAATGCTCATTTACCCTCCCACTCACTCACATAACAGAAGACTACTTAGGCCAAAACTTGGCAGGAGGCCTGAACATGCAAGAAAAACAGAACATGCAAGAAATACATCCACAGACTCATTTTCCAGGACAGACAGGGGAAGATGTTGACACATATTTGGTATTTCTGTGACTCATTTGTTTGTTATGTGTGAAAAAACTACTAAGCAGCACAAGACAGTTTAGTCCTGTCTCGACATTTCACACTACTACATAACAATACGTAGCTGGACTTAGCTCTGACAAAGCTCTGTCCTCATTATCCCGCTGTAGTAAACTTACTGCAGCAGCTGAGTGAGCACTAATCTAAACCTACTGGTAACCTATCAGTGTCACTTATTAACTACTGATTCTTCAGTGGGAGAGTGTCTACATGTAGAGGGCTAGTTTAAATCCCTCGTAAACAGGATGCACGACCTTGTAGACAATCCCTGCAGCACCATTGGGCTTGTATACTTCACATTTTATGGATCTAGCTGAGGCTCTTGACCCAAGTGATCTACAATGTGCAAACACTAAAACAATCTTATGTTCCCAGATTAACAACAAGCAAGGTGGCAGGATTCGTCTCTGAGCATATCATAACGTCAAGGAATGCTACGTAAAGAAAAACAAAGACAGAGGCAGATATGATTTTTTTAAAAAGACATGATTCTGTGAAAAGAAAGTGACTTGAGTTAATTTAGAAAAGAAAGAAAAAAGAAAACAGGAGCAGAGAGTGACTGCCTGCAGCTGGAAGGTCACTGTGCCATTGGGCTGTGACGGAGGAGAGTCCAGCGTGGGTGGACTGCTGCCCGAGGAAAACGTCTACCAGCTGCTAGTAGCAGAATGCTAAACAGGCTGTTGTGTGGGGCTGGGTCACTGCCTGCAGGTACTGAAGCGAACACCCTTCACACACTCAAACTGCAGCTCTGTATGCACTTAGGAATGGATTGAACTCTTAATCATCCAAATATACCAGTCCTGTCCTTTCGGCGTCTTAGAGCAAACTTCATTGACAGTAGCTGTGTCTAAGTTGTTAATGCATTCCTCACAGTCCAGCTGGTGCATGCCATTCAGTACTGGGAATGCAACATGTGTAGCATAATCTTACTCACATCTATGTGTGACACTGCATTGACTTTAGACAGTCTGCAAAACTAAAAATATATATTTGATCATGAAATTGTTTTGAGTCATACAGACACCTGAATTAGGTGACACTTGGTGCTGTTAAACCTGCTTCATTTCTCACCATAACGTTTACTGAATGGGCCCTAACTGACCGAAATCTGCAATGAATCATTGGATGGTTTAATCTTCTAATAAACATTTAGCCCATGATGAAATAAAGATTTTGTTGTATATGTACTCATATCTTTCACATGCTAAATCTTAACACTGTCTGAAGGTGAACATTTGATCTGACACTTGGCTTACCCAGTAAAAAGTAACACATGAATTATCTTAACAGTCAAAGGACAGAGTTCATTACACTACACAAACTGTTATATCCAGAATAATGTATTCCTATGATCCTGATGGGATCGAGAATTATGAACCCTCCACCATGAACTGCCTAATGACATTTAGTACATCATACATCATAAACTATGTCCTCTGTCTTTTTTTTATTGTGATGAAGATTAAAATATTGTAAAATAAAACTCAACCTCAACCTGCTGTCTCAATGGGTCCTTTAAACCACCAGCCTTAAATGGCAATGAAGTTTTATGCTTAATCTTAAATTGGCAGAAAGGTGCAATTTGGCCACATTAGCCTCAAAGTAACATGTGCAAGACAGGAGGTTATTAAAAAATCCTGCATTAGTGGAGACATCAGCATCACTTTCTCAATGCCATGCTTTTTACTATATTCAACTATGTAATTTCACTCAATTTTGCATGTAGAACACCTGGAGTATTATTTATGAACAGTGTATGAACAAGTGTTTCCATTTTGTAACTCTCTGTTGGTGAAACACACACTAAATTCAAGCCAACATTTTAAGGATAATTACTTCCAAAGATCATAAAAATTTGAGCACAAAGTGGCATTACCAAGGCCAGTCACTGAATATTTATGGCAGAGTAATTCTGAATTCAGAATTCAAACTAAGAACATGGTTCAGCCTATTCCTGGCTGAATCACTATGCAAAGACTCACCATTGAAGTTACGTCGCAGCTGGGCCTCTTTCTCCCCATTTTCATCCATCCCCTCCACCTTCATCTTCTTCCACTGCAGCTCATCTTTCTCCTGAATCTTCAGGTCACTGTGCAGCTCAGCCTGCCGCACTGGGGACAACTGCATCTACAGGAAGCAAAAACAAGAGACAAGATAACATTAGATCAACAGAAGAAGTTTGAAGAAAAAGCTTGAGGACAGTGAAGAGTAAGGAGTGAGGAAAAACACACAGCCTACAGTTAATCAAAGGTTATCTGATTGATAGATATGAGTTTCCTAGAGAAACATTTATTTATGTTGAGCTGGAAGCACACTACACATGCATGCAGTGTTTGTTCACCAAACATCACATGAGTTTGTGCATATGAATGCATCATGTCCTGCTTAGCTAACTAAACCGTTATGTTAAGGCTGTATCTTCATTTAGGCAAATGAAAGTTCAGACAATACTGAACTCCGCGGCAGAACAAGGACGTTTTGGCGTCAGTGCGGCTGTGCTGCTACTGACAGCCGTTTGCTACAGCTTCACGTTAACCGCAGATATTA
The DNA here is from genome assembly GCF_020382885.2 of Scatophagus argus. Classification (NCBI taxonomy): domain Eukaryota; kingdom Metazoa; phylum Chordata; class Actinopteri; family Scatophagidae; genus Scatophagus; species Scatophagus argus. The sequence continues at coordinate 6,994,448 of NC_058494.1, read as the reverse complement.
TAATGTATCTCATATGGTAACATACGTACCCGTTTGGCCTTCTCCCACACCTGGTTAAGCTTAGCTATCCTGAACTCCACTGCCTGCCCATCACTACCGCTCGGCTTCTGTTCGTTCATTTCACGAGAGTATTTCCCAGCCATAACACCCATGCCGAAGCACAGAGCTATAACTAAACAACGAAGCTTCATTTGAAAAATAAATACAAACAAATGACAGGGAAAAAGGCTGAACTAACACTAGCTAGTCAAAAATTTAGCCAGACAACACTACAAATGTTTCGCTTGTTGTGGCTCACAAGTCATGTGCTTAAAATGGGCGGCCACTTCCTTGAGACCCGGATATGGGATATGTAGTTTCTTGCCTAGGATAATGTTTTTTGTGTAAAGCGGAAACGGCCATTTGTGAACTACAATTTCTGAAATGCCGTTCTGCCCGGTTACCTGGCAACGAGGGCAGCAAAAACTGGGCAAATAGAAAACCTCCACGCGTTTTACACGACTGGATGCTGCTCACATCATTATAAACGCTACAATGTAGGATGAAGTTACAAGGGAATTCCTGGGAATCCTCACTGTTTTCTGTGGATTGGAATATATTATTTACAAAGGAAGCCTGCATTGCGTTTTTTTCTATTATTATTTAATTTACACCGAATAAAGAATAAAAAATCTGTCCAGTGAGACAATTGACCAAGTGTAAACTATATTTTTTTATTTGTTTTTGTTTTATTATTACCACATTACTATAACCTGACTACTCAAAAATCGACAAGTCACACTGAAAACAAAGGTCATTGATGACAGAGCATTGTTAAATTAATTTCTCTCTCCACTCTTATCAGGCCATATGTATGTGATATTTAAGGCATTCACATTAATAGATATTTATCAGTTTCACCAGCTGTTGTAAGGATTTTCAACCTTTGTAATGTGTGACATAGAAAAAGTTTATCATTACTGCACCAAAGAGTTAAAAGGGGTAACAGTGCTGACTCACAGCTTTATATAAAAGTATGTAGATAATTTACTTAAATAATCCATGGAAGTACACACAAGTACACACAAGTACACACATACACACGCACACACACACACTTTATAAAGTAGCTATTGATACTGTCTCATATTCTTACCAGCCAAGTTAATTGAATTTAGCAGGAGACAGAATGCGAGCAGGGTTTTTATTATTGATCCACAGAACCGGTTGCTTTGACAAAATTGTTTGTATAGCATTCATGCCAATGCACCACAATAACTGAACTGAATTCAGTTAAGCTATATTAAACTGGGAGAAAGAGAAGGGGAAGGGAGACAGACAGACAGAAAGACATTATATTGTACTCACTCGCCTTCACAATATTGCTTTAGAACTTTAACGTCAATAAATCTCAACCAACTGAAACTGGATTGAGAGAAGGGATGAATGACAGACTTGTGGGTGTGTGCCATGCAGCAACTCACATCTTCTCAGCAAAAGACCAAAACACATATTTTCTCAGAGTAGTTTTTAAACAGGAAACATTCACAAAAAATCTTTCTATAATTTACTTGACCTGAACAGGATTTCAGTTAGAACTGTTATTTAAAAAATAATTCGTCCATTATTTAGATTTTTTGAAAACCAACAATCATTTCTAGACAGGTCAGTTTAATCAATTTGATAATGAATAGATTTTAGCTTGGATATTTTGAAATCTGGACACAGTAGATCCAAACAATACAAATAAGTGGCTGTATTATATTCTACAAATGTAACCCTGTGTTATTTCACCTTGCAGGTCTGTAGAGTCAGTTTATTTGAGGCAGTTAGTTGTTGTGACAGAAATTGCTGTTAACAGGATCAAAGCCGCTATGAGGATGGGAATCCAAACAAGATGAGTTAGTGCTGTAATCTCTGCCACCTGGTTAGTATTATTGTCTGATACACTGTAACGCCAATACAAACAGATAAACAGATATTGCAGCATTTGATCGATATATTATAGGGGGCATAGTCCCCAGCCAAAGAACTTTAACACATTTGCATTTTTCCTCTTATAAACCTTTTCTTACAAGCTCTCCACTGAATTAATTCAAAGTATAATTTGGACAGTTTAAGTACAGTCCTGACTTCCTAATAAGAAACAGCTTTTGAACAAATGTTTATTTGCATATGATGAGGCACCATAAATTGGGCCACTTATAGTATGAAACTCTCTAGATCTTTTCCATCTCCTCTCTCTCTCTCTTTCTCCCTCACCCTTTGTTGTGTTGCACCTCTTTTCACTGCATCCCCACAGGTTCTTGCTTTAATGAGTAAAAAAGTCTGTCAGAGATCTGGTTTTGAGAGAGCCACACTGACACCTGTGTGCTCATAAAGACAACAGGCTGGTTTTGATTCAAACAGCCGACAAACAACCAAAGACTGTGAGACAGTTTTCACTGTCACATCTGTCTCAGCTTCAGACACACCTACAGCATTTTGTACATGCACACAAAAAGCAATGCACGCTCAATGACTGACCACTGTTGAAATGTGCAGGAACTTGTGAATAAATTCATGAATATATGATTTAATATTTCTGTGCATTTGTGTGTGGATCAAAGTGTGAAAACAAACAAATGAATAGCTTCCTCAATAAAACATAGGACTCATATTTGACATGTTTGTACATTAAAAAAATGGGCCTTAAATTGTACTGTCACAGATCACAAAGGATCGAACAGAGAATGATTGGTGGGTGTGGGTCTGGTTGTGACTGGGTGTCAACCTACACAAATATGTGAGTCTCTGGAGTGGAAAGTGAAAAAAGGCCAGTGGGAGGTTTGGGCACAGCAAACAGCCCACAGTACCGTGACCGTTATATAAACCATGTTGATGATGGCATCATTTCTTCTCCCTTTGGCTTCCATTGGGTGGAAAGAGAGAAACTGATTGAGGTGGATATGAGCACAGTGAGACACTGCTCTCATACAACCACTGGAAAGCGAAAAGGAAATAAAGAAAGTAAGAACGAAAAAGAAATGTAGAGAAAGAAAGAAAAATATTTGGATAGCAGGTGTTTCACCAGCAGGTTGTGTTGTCCTGAAAATGTGAGGGGATCATAATGAAATCAAAGTTATAATCCATCGCTGACATAAACAAACAGAGTCATTAAGATGATTGCAATAAACAGGCTTCAATCATCTTATTACTTGTGCTTTAACTGCAGGAAACAACTGGAACAGACACTGCATTACTTTGGCTCGAATGAGCTCCTCACTCATAAAACTTTCAGCATTTCAAAACCTTCTAACAGCTATTTCAAGGCACTTTTACGTTCATTTTATCTAAATAGCATTTTGTCTACATTTTGGAGAGCTTGACGATAAATCAAAATGTAATGTATTCTTTGTTACTGCAGATAAACTATTCTCTGCTGATAAAGGGAAAAGAAGAACATTCCTTAGTCTTTCTATTTGTTTTTAATTACATTTTCCTTGTCACTTTGCACAAACCAGATTAGAAAATAAATATGTTTAATTGTATGAGGTCCAGACTGCACATTCCCGGAGGAGGGAGATGAATATTATATACAGAACTTCCACGTGGTGTTTTAAGTACTCACGTCATTTCCTGAGATCATCAAAATATAACAATACTGCATTGAAAATAAAGATATTTAAAATGAAATGAAAGTACTGAGTATGAAAGATAAAAGTACTCATTGTGCACAAAGATGTCCTCTGTGACTAATATATTGTTAAATATGTTTAATGAATTATGACATGAGCTGGCTGAGGTGGATCCAGTTAATGTCATATGCAAAGTGGTTCTTTAGTTCAGTACTTTCCCAATCAAGATAAATTAAATCTGACAGGTGATTCAGAATCAGAATCAGAATTCCTTTATTTATCCCCGAGGGGAAATTCTTTCAATTAATAGAGCTGAAAAGAGTAAAACAACAAAGTTTGAATATCTGCTCTCAGTTTTCACCTCATTGGTGCTTGAACAGTTAGAAAACCATCTCTTTGACTGAAAAGTTGACAACTTATAAAGATGTAGATGTGACAAGAGAACCCAACTAGGGTTATGATTCTTTTGTGTTTAGTTTGCAAGCCAAAAAGGTTGGGAACTGTTTAACCGGTTTATTCTCTGGAAATATATTATATTTTATGAGTTGTTCATGTTTTTTATGTACATTTTCTATATTATATTATATTATATTATATTATATTATATTATATTATATTATATTATATTACACTGCAGATGCAGATTTGTTGTATAATTTTCAAGTAAAGTGTGTGTCTCTTTCTGTGTCTCTTTCATCTGTCTCTCTACATATCAGCCCAACCTGAGCCTTTGAAAAAGATGAAGAAGAAATCCCAGAAGTCTCGCAAGAAAAAGGAAAAAAAAGAGAGATACAAGCCCATCTTGGCTGACATTTGTTGCAGCTAGTGAGCTGCACTATGAGTCACAACTAGTCCAACTGTGCCAGATGTCCAGGTACTCATGCACTCTTATCCGCTCCAAGCCTCCAATGTTTAACATGTTGTGAGACCAGCTGTGTTCCTACTTCATCTGCACAGCACGACAGGGGTCAGGATACTCCTGGGAGGGACCATGATATATGTCATGGGATGAGATTCTGTACATCTATGTAACAGAATAACAATATATGTAATTTTTTTTACTTTCCCTTTTCACATACACTATATTGACACAAGTATTGGGACACATGCCATTACAACCATTACACCAGCAGGGAACTTTCATGACATCCATCCATCCATTTTCTATACTGCTTATCCGTCAGGGTCGCGGGGGAGCTGGAGCCTATCCCAGCTGACTACAGGCGCGAGGCGGGGTACACCCTGGACTGGTCGCCAGTCAATCGCAGGGCCAACACACAAAGACAAACAACCACACACTCTCACACTCACACCTAGAGGCAATTTAGAGTAACCAATTAACCTAATGTGCATGTTTTTGGTATTGGTATTTGGTATTGTGGGAGGAAGTCGGAGTACCCGGAGAAAACCCATGCAGGCACAGGGAGAACATGCAAACTCCACATAGAAGGGCCCAGACCGGGATTCGAACCTGGAACCCTCTTGCTATGAGGCGACAGTGCTAACCACTGCACCACCGTGCTGCCCAACTTTCATGACATTGTATTCTAAATACATAGACATCAATATGGAGATAGTGTCCCTGTTGCAGCTATAACAGCTCACACTCTTCTGGGAAGGCATTTCACAAGATTTTGGAGTGTTTCTGTGGGAATTTTTGCCCATTCATGCAGTAGATCGTTTGTGAGGTCAGACACTGAAGTTTGACCAAAAAGCCTGGCTCACAGTCTCTGTTCCAGTTCATCCCAAAGGTGTCATATGGGGTTGAGGTCAGGGCTCTGTGTGGGCCAGTGAAGTTCTTCCACACCAAACTCATCCAACCATGTCTTCATGGACTTTGCTTTGTGCACTGGGACACAGTCATGCTGGAATAGAAAATGGTCTTCCCCAAACTGCTGCCACAAAGCTGGAAGCATAGCTTTGTCCAAAATGTCTTGGTATGCTGAAATATTAAGATTTCCCTTCACTGGAAGCAAGTGACCAAGCCCAACCCCCGTGAAACAGCCCAATTCCAAACCTGAATTCAATAATAAAAAGGTGTTGTTGTAAATTGGTGTTCCAATACTTTTGTATATATAGTGTATCTATTACTGTCTCAACAATTATTTTCTGCTTCCCTTACTGGTCTTCTAAATCTGGATACAACAAACTCCTTGTTAGCTATGCAGTTGCTGTCCAGTTATTTTTTTCAGTACAGCTGATGGACTGAAGCTTGAGGAAGATTATGATGATATGATGATTGAAGTGTCTGTGCTAATTTTAGTTCATGATTTAAAAATGCAAGAGCTTCTATTTTGGCGTACCTGCAGCAAGGAGGTTTTACTGATGTTCACAGCATGCAAGTTTGCTTGTCCTCATTTTGCACATTACAAAATGATAAGTTTGTAGCACTTTTCAGCCTGTCAACAACTTTCAGCTTATGACATCTCTGATGGAGCTTACAGTCTGAAGACCAGTGTGACATTGAGGGTTTGTACACACAAGGGACAAAAGAATGTAATATATGACTTTAGTATGCAGGCTAGTCTTTCTTATGCAATGTGCTATTATACACAGGATCATTAATATGGAATGTTATTACAATTAAACTAGTGACTTTTTTAGCCAGCAATGTGAGTACTGTTGTTCTTTTAAGGATGGTCTGTCAGTCTTTCGGTCAGATTTCTGTTTTAAGTCTTACTGGCATGACAAGGCCATACATTTTTAATGAGAAATGGATGTGGCTGGAATGTCACTAACACTATGTGTAACATAATGTGCAGTGCCACCAGTAACTTATCCTCCTGCCTTACACTCAGCTTCATTGGAGTTGAAGGGAATCGTTTCATTCACTCACACCAGCAGACACGTTTAGTGTAACTTCTCCTTTCTACATGTCTCTGGCATGTCCAGCAACACATTTTAATATTTTATTAGTTTTTATATCACTATAAATGAAGTCAGTCTAATCAATGTAATTATTCATTCTAACCTCACTATTTACACTTCAAACCCAGGAGCCCATCATGTCCTCATGCTTAGGACCTCATTTAAATGTTACCTGTTTTATAATGAGGAAGTGAGAAGCAACTCAGATACTGAAATCAAGTTTAATTGTTGTGGATCCAGGTATGTGATGATTATGTTTCTTACTAATGGGTTATGCGACAGTGAAATGAAGAAATTTCTGTCTGTTAGTGGTTAAGTTCAGGTACTGTAATCACAAAGTTTATAGTGGGGTAAGACTTTCGGTAATGAAATAATTTCATAAAGGTCATTGTAAAGTTTTAGTCAAGGTAAATAAGTACAACATTGGAAGTGAAATAAATATGGCTGGCTACAAGGTTAACCCGCCCTTTTGTTACACTGTGCTATTTAAATGCCAAAGTATGGCCTATTTTTAGCCATGTCTCCTCCTCTTAATGCTTTTGTGTACTTACTAAGCACAGAGAACATTATTGGTAATTACAGATATTGTGGTAATTTCATTAAATGTCAAGGACAACGTAAGGTGAAGTTGATCTCTCTGTTGCAAATGTGTAGCGACAACATGTGGTCTGACCCATCACAGATGCTGGACCCATTACTTTGATTTTATTTCTTACACTTAAAACAGTGAATGTAAGTTACAAGTTATGACAGTGACTATTATGTCACTGGAAAGTGCTAAACTGTGCATGTTAGTTATTTGTATTGTAACTTTACAACAGTTTTGCAAAGACAGTAAAATTAAATCACAGAGAAAGATTTAAGGAGTTAATTAGTTAAATCTCCAGCAAATGATTTCTGGCTGCTTGGGGGCAGTGGAGCTGTTAACACAACACATATCACCAGATTTTAGACCTATATGGCAAACGAGTTACAAAACTGCTTATTCACACATTAGCAGTCATATGAATGTAAGACCAGTATTTACTCTGCTCTGTTTTTGGACTCCGGGAACTGTTTGGCTCTTTAGCTGCTAACTGTGTCTGTCTGCTGTTTGGTGCTGGCCAAGTAAGTGGATTTTTAGGGCTTTTGCACTTGCCACTTGGAAACAACACCGAGAGTGATGAGGAGGAAACCAAAACAAAAAAGTTGGAACCTGGCAAAAGAAAACTGTGAGCTGAAAGACACTAAAATGCTGCATAAAACTAAGAGGAACAACAAAGTCACAGCACTGTGGGCTCATCATTATGAGTGTCATTAGATGGATTATTCATAAAAAATAAACAAACAAGCAAAGACTTAAGACTTAACTTTTATCATTAATGTACTAAAAAGGTAAACAAAACAAATAAAAAAAAGCAGACTACAAAACAACTGCTCTAATCCCAGTGGAAAAACTGTGTAAGTACATTTCTTTATTTATATTACTATCGCTGTATTATCTTTGTAGACATACTCATGGGGGAACTTCTCCTGATTGAAACATCTGCTCTCTTGTATGTGTGTGTGTGTGTGTGTCTGCGTGTGTGTGTGTGTGTGTGTGTGTGTGGAAATGAAGGAGAGTGGTGGTGGTGGTGGTGGTGGATTCAATATTCATTAAATGTTCTCAGTCTGCTGACCTTTTCCTTCCTTCCGCCCTCCCTGAGTCCACGCTTCATTTGATTCAATAAGAGACGTTAATTTTCAAAGCAAACCTTCACTTACAGATTTATTCCCTGGGGATATTGCTTTGTGTACAGAGAAGAAAGGAAAGAAGAGGAACAGATCAGATCAGCTGTGAGGAGACCGATGACGGCGGAATGGGAAAAGACAAAAGAAGTGGCTAAACAACCTGTTCGTTGCAGCAGGACCATCTCAAACCTGTTGTTTAGGAAGGGAGGAAGTAATCAGAACCAATAATATAATAATGATATGTACCTTGACGCTCATTTTCGTAATTCTTCTAAAACATATATTTATATCAGAGTTGGAAAGTCAGAAAAGTTTCAAGAAGATACTTATATAGCAAAATATAAAGAAGAATTATTAGGCTGAAACAACTGGAACAGGCCATTAGTCCATGAGTGCACAATACAATAACTTATTAAAATCAGCTTTTAGATGTCGAAAGGCAACAACAGCAGTCAGCTGTGTTTACTGGCAGGAATGACTGATAAAGTCTGTTGACAGGAGATGCTCTTTCACATAGTAATATGAGACTTAAGTTCACTCATGCATTAAGCAACCTGATGAAATGCATCAGAGTGAAACCTGTAAGGCTGTAATTTGGCTGAGTCATTTGAATGTTATCGCGGTGAAAGGCCTGGATTAAGTGACAAGTTAATTTAGTTGATTTCAGTCTACGATTATGTTGTAAGTGTTTGAAAAAGTAAATAAAGCTTTGTGTTGTGTGTGTGTGTGTGCGTGTACATTGCTCATAACAAAAAGTTGATATGAGCACTGAGCAGAGGCATAAGTCAACTGCTTTGGGTAGAAGGCTGTATTCAGAGCTGACACAACAAAGGAAACAGGAAAAGACAAACACAGCCTGACCGTTTCTCCAAAGAGCATCTTTGTCCACAAAAATCTATTTCTTAAAGGCCACCTGAGTCCTGCGGCTGGCTCCACGGACCCTACAGTGAAAAATCTGGTTTCTCTTTTCCCGTGCAGACCCTGCTGCTTGTGTTGACCTGAAACCAGCATGGACACGCAGTCAGTTAAAATTTGTTTCTGTTGATCAGTGTGTTGCTGTGGCAGACAGTACAGACTCCACAACGACACTGACTGCACCATAATAGTATTTTGTGTTGATAATTAGTTTTTTCATACAGATAAACAATTTGCGGATACCATGAATCATCAGATGCAATCCAGTACATTTCAGTCCTGGCTGATCTGGTGACATCCGTGTCTGGTTACCATAGTAACAGCAAGTGCAGTTTAACACCACAGGTCCCAGGATGGATTCTGGAGGCAGCAAACACTTGATGAGCAGCTATAGGTTAGATACAGAAGAACAAATGAACAAAAATGTTTTGTAGATTTTGTAGAATTTATTTTTTAATTTTTTTTTTTTTTTAATGAATGACTGTGGCAAGTGCTAAGCTCTGTAACAAATACAATGCATCTCACAATAAAAGCTGTGCCATGTTTAATGCGAAGCAGCAGTAGGAAAATGTTCGGTTTCCAGTAGCAGTAATCATATGACTCAGATTCAGCTGCAGGAGAGTGAGCGCTGGATGCTGAGGCTGATATGGTGAAACATTGTGAGACAAAAGTATCTGTGTACCCCTAATGTGTGTAAATGCATTCACTAGAATACAGAGTGGTAATTTCAGGGTGTATATATTGAATGACTAAGCTAAAACATGGTGACTGTAAATAATATCAAAGTAAAAATCAATGCTATTTGTAACTTTAAAGTAAGTTGATGATTTATTGTCTCTGGCTGTTATATAAAAGCTACTAATGTGAGACTAATAGCTTGTAGCTATTTTTTGAGAAAGTGTCAGAGATGCATTTGAGCAAATCAAAAGTGAGTTTTGAGGCTTCAGTTGCTGTTATTATTATATTGCTAAGGCTCCTCTCCTCACACTCCCTCAGGCAAACTGAACTCTAGAGGTTAGGTATGCCAGCACAAGCTCTTAAAAAGGTTTATTTTTGCAACACAATTTTCAACTTCAAATTGAGGCCCTGGGATTTACATGGACCTTTTTAGCATGTTTTAGTAAGTCATAATTACTTGTGGCCTGGAGTTAACAAGTCACAGCCCTGCATTATCTTTTGCTTCAGAATTGTAGTTGGCTAAATGTTTAGTTTCACAAGCTACTTAAAAAGAGCCTCTGTAAATTTACATAAATTAGACAAAAAAAATAGCAATAAAGAATGAATGAATGAATGAATGAATAAACTCTTCTTAAGCTTGCTTCCAGGTGCTTGGAGCATCTGATAGGTGTTTTCTAATGACTTCTTCAGCAAACAGGAGCCTTGTAGAATATCAAAATATGGATTTAATGTGAAAAGCAGTGACTGAAATTTAAATCAGCCATATCTCTTGAATTTGAATTGATGTTTTGTCACATGAATGATGAGGCTTTTAGGAAAAAACACATGCGGCAGCCCTCTCTAAATAACTGTTGTGATCTTTTAGCAGTGTGGTGCCACCTGTGCATACGGTACCTGTTATGTTTTTCTGATACCAAGAGCTTCAGGTGTTATGATAAACCACAGATCTCATGCACGGAGGCACATGGCTATATTTACCCAAGTAATGCATGTGAATCTATACAACCCTGCCATACGCCTACCCTTAATTCAAAAAGAAGAGAATAAAGAGGAAAAGCTCCTGGGCCCTGCTGAACCACCAGCTGCCAGATAAGCAAAAGTCTGAAGCTATGAAATGCGTCTCTGTGGAGTCTGTCAGCGAGAACCAAAGACTGTAGGATCCAAGGTGGGCTTGGAGTCGGGAAAAATGAAAAGAATAAACTTTATACTACCACACAAAACATATTGCATATGTCATCCAGCTACAGAACATGACACTTGCAGGCGTTAGAGTGGGGATAATATTTATGAAGAGGAGGAGGAGATAATACAAAGACCATTCTATTTTCTCGCTCTACGTTAAAGATAAATTGCTGTTGGGTTGTGTAATCTGATCAAGAATGAGATAACCAACGACCAAGGTAAAGATCAAAGAGATGGAAAGATCGCGAGAGAGAGAGAGAGAGAGAGAGAGAGAGAGAGAGAGAATCTGAGAGTCCAACACATTTTCATGTAGCAGACTAGTCTGAGATCTTAGTCAAACATTTCCCAAGTTTTCAAAGTCATGCTCAAAGTGTTCGTCTAGCTCGTTCAGCTCCACAGAGTTACTGTGCCATTTAAAAAACAACAGCTCCTTCAAAAGCTCACATCATTTAATTTCCCAGTTTACTTCTTGTAGATTTCATCTCAAGGAACATGAGATGCTATTTCAGTTAACCATCTACTGACAGTGCTACAGGAAGTGATCATTTAGATGCTAAGAAGTAGGAAATTGCATTTTTATTGAGTGTGTGTGAGTGTGCAAGCGAATTCTCATAAAAGTTATTGGGAGATGTCACAGTGGAGGACAGCTGGAGAGGGGAGAGAGTGATATCTTTAATTCATAAGGAGCAGAGCCATCACTGAACATAATGTTTCAAAGAACCGGAGACTGAGAGAGACGAACAACAAGGGCAAAGGGAAAGGGACGAGGAAATGGAAACAGCTCAGCAGTGAGTGACCTTGCTCAAAGACGGGACAGGTAGACCTGTCATGTGTTGGGTTCCCTGCAGGGTACAACTGTATATGAACAGTGTACTCACATTTTTTTTCTTCAATTCAGATTAATAAGTAAATGTTGTCGTGGTTTAAGGGGCAATCGACCAAATCTACTTATAAGGATCAGTTTTCTCATCATGAGAAGCTTTACTTGGCCTATGAAAACAGTTGTATAATGTCTTTCATGCCTCTGAGAGAGCTTAGTCAAGTCTTGGAAAGTTACTCTGAAGAAGCTATGTTGATGTAATGAGGATTACTTCCTCCTGGCCCTTTCATACATGAATTATGACAAACGCAGTTGGAAGTGTTTTTATTGCTCTTTAGGCATGAAGAAAAATGTAACTTTTTTAAAGCACATTTTTCATGAAAGCTTTTCTCTCAGATGGACAGCATGCATTTGAGTTTTGAACTGGAGAAACATGAATTTAACTAATCAATGAATAAAATGAGATTTTATGAGTAACTATAAATAATATTGATTTTTAACACTATTAAATTTATGTGTTGACATATTCTCTTTTCAATACACTGAAAAAAATGCTGAACCTTACTCCAGGCAGCTCAGTCTCTCTTTTTCTCGTCCTGTTTCTGTCTTGCCTCTCCCTCCTTTCCCTCCTCCACTCCATCCCTCACACAACTCATTGCTCTTGACTGCTCAGCTCCTCCCTACCTCCCACTCTTGAACTGTATATTCTTTCAACATGTTTTTTGCATAATTAACAGAAAATTATTTTCCATGGCTGTCCAAACACACTCTTTCAGATGCAATTTTATGGTCTTACTGCTTTTGTACATCAGTTCACCATCTATCTTTTATGAAAATTTGGAGCGTACTAAGGGCACAAAGTTGTAAGACACTGCATGCAGACTTTTTTTTATGTGCACAAAGTTTTATGGCATCTGTTTGCATTTTTTGCTTCAGTGAGCTGAGGCCAGTGGTTTTCAGGGCCAACCCTGATCTCAGGGGGTGCCTCGGAGACTGCTCTGCACTTCAAAGGAGATGGCATTACACTGCGCCTGGGTGGAACCTCCATTTATCAGCACACAAGTAAGAGATGCCTCGAAGTGCAGAAGATCCTTCTTTTCCAATCCAGACATTCTGTAGAGGTGCCAAGCATTCACAGTGGTCTCATCCACTAAGTGAAAGAAAACACTCGAACGTACCACCGTTTGTTTCTGCATTTGTGGGGATACAACATGACACACAGATCCATGAGATATATTCTTCTGATTGTACAGCTTCAAGGAAAACGTCCTTTGGATGTTGAGTGTTTATTTCCCCCTTTCCATTTCTGAACTAAATCTATTGGGCACTGGTCAGCGCAGGAAGAGTCCATATGGATCATTGAACATTCCAACCAGTGTATGTTTTCAGTGATGATATCTGACAACAGAGCAAGCAATGAGAGGAATGGTTGAAAAGAAAGTGTCAGACACTACACTGGTGTATGTCATCACAGAGGGGCACGTCTGCAGCCATCCCCAGTCTGCTGACCTGACACACCCAGTTGAAATCTGTTCATGTATCCAGAGCGCCCTGCTCATGCACACTTTCACAGCTGAGGGTTTAGGTTTCTTTGTGAGGAACTTCTTTGAGGTACGGCCACCTGTCTCTTTGTTCCTTTGATCTGTTCATCAATGAGTAGAAATTCTTCAGGATCAGGAAGGTTCGGGAAAGTTTTCTATAGACTGATTTAAAGGGCTTATTTTCTGGTCCCTGTGAGTAGTGATGAACAAAGTGAATGCACCTCAGGATCTGCACAGATCTGATGAAGCTATTCTTGTGGATCTGAGGTATGACATGATCAAATTAATCAGGACCAGATTTTCTTCTCTCTTAAGGAGTGCATACAAGTTTGTATTGTATTGCACTATTTCACTAAACAGATTTTTGGGAAATAGACTCATGAAGAAATCGATCAGCTTCGTTCTCTCAGCATTCAGTTTCCACTCTGCTAAAAAAGGAGGCAAGTCTATCTCAGACTGTAGTCTTTGGTTTTCCAGACATTTCTACTCTGTTCTGCCCTGAGTTGTGTCAGGTGCCACATCCTCAGCTACTACAGCAAGCATTTGCTAATCCTTTTCTGGCAGCCATTCATCATCACTGCCACTAGCTTGATCCTCACTTGACTCTTGGTATTTGCTCCATTACTCTGTAGATCTTTCTTTCTCACCCTGCACTTGATCTCTCAAGTATTTTCAAGTAGTCACAGTAATACCATGAATTTTAATGTGACGTTGTTGTTACACAGGTTGGTTATTATGTGATTTTGGTCATTGGCTATCTTGGTTTCAAAGAGTTTTTATTCCACTCACAAGAGCAGGCATTTGGGTAGCAGTGTATGCGATGACACATCAGCATCACCTGTGATGGCTCATGCACAACTATACCAGCAAAACCCATGCATATACAAGAATATACAGCTTCTGAATACCAGTCCACTGTAGAGACCACTGTGAGTGAAAGGGAAACCACAAATTTATCTTTATCTTGAATTTCCCTCAGGATTAAAAAAGTATCTATCTTTAACAGAAAACCTGTGTTACAAAATGCGATGATTTACTGGGAGGCATGGAGGGTCTAATGAATCAATATGTATTATCAAGTTGCATTATGGGAGGTGCAGAGTCTTTGAAGCTTGATTCCACCAGGGAAATCAGAAAACAATCAGAACATCTCAGCTTCTGCTTCATCCTATCTGATCATTTTTTCTTAAATGTTTCTTTTGAGAGCCCCACAACTTGAAGTGCAATACAAAATTGCTGAAGCATCCTTCAAGTGAATGCATGAATACATGAACAATCTTCATATCTTTTTGTATTCTTTATGTTTCTTTTTCCTTTTGTAAGGCAGAAATTCTGTAAAATAACAAATACAAGCCATGACATGATCAGCCTGACATATGTGTCAGCATTTTCATATTTGTGTAACAAGGGACAAAAAGACCATATTCCACCCACAGACTGTGTCTGTAATCATTTGCGTTCTTTCTTGTTAAATCTCAGTGAGTTTGCATGCTGAGTATAACTAACACGGCACTGTGACTCTGTCACCACTGCTCTGTAAAGTAGCCATGTGTTCACCCTGAGGCTAAGGACAGCCTTCTGCGAATGACATTAAAGCACACAGTTGGGTTCTACCTCATTCCATAGGCAAACTGATGCATCTGACAGGAAAAGCAGACAACACACAATTTGCTGTGTTAAGTCACCTCTATAAAGCATTATAATTGTACTCTTTTTCATTCTCTGTTTTCTGTAACTTTTGTATTGGGAGGTGACTAATTCACAGCTTATTCCCTCAAGTCTTGAACCATGAGAAAAACACATCATTAAAGATATATTCTATACTACACACAATGCTATCTGCTGCATGAGTGAATCATCCTGGGCATTCTGTGTCCTTAGTTTAGACTGTATGATTAATATGAATTCTGCAAATATCCGCTGTCAAGTAAAACATTCATGTAACCACTCACGAGTCACAAATAGACATTTTATAGTTACATCTATATTTAAAGCTGGCAGAGACACGGCTTTCAATGCTGCTCAGTATTTATGTATAGGACAACACCATCAAAAGTACAAAGGACAGACATCTGAAATCATTCATTCATCATTCCAGTGTGTGGCAAGAACTGCAAAGGTATAATAAGACTTTGGAATCCAATATAAAAGAGGAACTAAAAGGCTGCTTTTTTGTTTGTTTATTTAGAATAACTGACTTTT
Source organism: Scatophagus argus (assembly GCF_020382885.2). Taxonomy (NCBI): domain Eukaryota; kingdom Metazoa; phylum Chordata; class Actinopteri; family Scatophagidae; genus Scatophagus; species Scatophagus argus. The sequence continues at coordinate 6,978,936 of NC_058494.1, read as the reverse complement.
AGATTTGTTTTTTGTTAAATGAAAATGTGTAACATGATTTACATTTAAAAATTTGGATCCAACACCTTGAGTTATTCTTTAAAAGTTATGAAAGATTGCTTTGACAAACTATTAAATAGATGGAATTATTGCCACTACAAGCAGAATTTGCATTCACTGAGATGAACAGTGTATTCCTGTGAGATTTCTCTGATAGAAACACATATTTTATAAATTCTTATTATGCTTATTATGGGATTAGCAGCCACCAAGGTCAGGTTGGTATGGTTTTGGAACTGAAATATTATCCAATACAGAGAAAAAAGTGGCAAAAGAGAATGAAACATTATACTTTCTTACTTTCTTTAAAAACTATGTGTGCAAGTCCTTGTTTGATTACTCAAAATTATATCCAATTGAATCCATTGAACAGTTAAAATAATAATTTAAATAGTTTAAAAATAATTTACATAAGCTTCTCTGATATCGATAATTAACAAATATTATCCATATTAATGGGAAATTGTGAAAATGAGCACTTTAGTTCAAGAATGTATGGATCTAAGTTTTTAGGCACATTTAGCTGTTTTCAAAATAAAAGCAAAAACATCAAATAAAAGAATCATTTGAGAATATACATTCTAACATACAATAATTAGTGCATGAGCCTAAGCGCCTTTAATGTTGTGTTGGTGGTTGTTAAATAGCTGCTTTGGGTGAACAGTTGCTTATGGGTGTTTTTGATGTTTTCTGTAAGCACTAATATGACCTGATTGTACATGGAGAGAGTCAGCTAAACTACAAGGATACATTAAAGACCATGTGTACTTGAGTGCTTGTGCCCACTACATGCTAATCAGCATTACAATGTGTGGTCATATAGAACAACTATAACAACATCAACTTAATATGACTGTTTAGTTTTACTGTTTTGATGCAGTGACGATACAGTGAATCAGACTGTGGTTCAATGTCGGCATCGAAAGTCCTTCAAGACAAATTCCAGTCATATCCACAGAGAAACAGAAAATCTATCCCTGTCAAGGATTCTTCATTTAGCCTTGAATGAGAAGTTGTCTCTTTCTATCTATAGTGCACAGACACAAAATCTTTTAACATCTGACATTCACTCTCACAACATGATTAGTAGCGTGAAAGTAAAGGACAGTTACGCAAGAACTTATGAAAAAGAACTGATTTATTTATTTTGTGTGTTTAGAAATGAAACACTTCAAAGAACTGTTGATGCTAAAAGCACAATTACACAGAGAAGAGTTGGATCAGTTATGCACAAATGATGATGCATTTGTGTGTGAATGCTGCATACACAGCTTAATATGCATCGTCGACCCTATATGCACATGCAGTGACCGCAGTTATTAGATTCACATTACTCAAAGAAAACCTTCAGAAACACATGTTTATGTTTCTGATGTAAAACCAAACGTGCTCTACATAGACAAAAGCATCTGGTTTTCAGCGGTTGGGCTCTGCCCCTTACTTCCAGCGAAGGGAAATCTTAATGCTTCAGCACACCAACATACCAAGTGTCTGACCTCACAAATCCTACAAACTGCATGAATGGGCAGAAACACTCTAAAACTTTGCAGAAAGCCTTCCCAGAGGAGTGGAAGCTGTTACAGCTGCAAAGGTCTCTATGTATTTAGAAAGCAATGTCATTAAAGTCCCTGTTGGTGTAATGGTCAGGTGTCCCAATACTTTGTTGCACATTAGCAACACTAATGCATTGTGTCATTTTGTTTAACGTTGTCCCTATTACTGATTATAATCTTTTCATATGTTTGTTTGGCCAACTTCAAAATCTGGTAACCAGTTTGGTAAATCACATGTACTGGTTTGATGGAGAGGACTTTAGAGGAGGTTTATTATATATATATGTATATTAAATAAAAAGTTAAAAGTTGGTGACTTAACAAAAGATGTATTTTTTTCCTGCACTGCCACATGCAAACAGAGTGGCAGAGGGAGGGACAAGGGAAATTAAAGCACAGAATAAAAGAGAGAGGACATGTGCATCTGTCTGCAATGATGTGAGACACGGTGTGAGATATGAGCTCAGGTAAGCTCAGGCGCCTTTAAATCTGCCACTTGGTGTTCTGAAGCTCATAAACATGAGGCATCTTAAAGAGGAGAGGATACGCTGTCAAAGGTCACGGTACAGAACTGCCTGCATAGCAGACTGACGAAGTAAACGAGTGAACATTTAGTGACTGAGAACTGGGAACAAATTTCAATATTGATCCTAACTGTCTCTTTCTTTCCCCTTTAAGACTTTCAAGACAAGAATTGCATATATAGACTAACATTGGTATCACGGTACGCTATGACAACTGATTTATTCTTTTCCTGGCCTTCATGTTGATAAGTAAATGAATACCTATTAAACAGATTCCTATATAATTATTGTGCTTAATGAGTTATTCAGATTCTCCCTCAGAGATGAAACTAAAGTAGATTAAAGCAACCTGATCCTGAGATCAGACTACAGGAGACTCATTAACATCTTTTCAAGGCTAAATCACCCCACAGAAAAATGGCAGCTCACGCTACAAAACAGTCATGTCAAATTAGTTCACCAAATGTTCCCCCTGAGTATTTCATTAATTGAATTTACAGGGCCATGCTTTGATTAAGCAGTTTAATGGTCACAGGAGGAAGTAATTGGAAATAATTAATAATTAAGGTAATTCAGAGCTTCTGCCTCTGACAATCAAAAGGATTTTTTGCTGGGTTTGCTGGGTGCATAAGTAAATAAACTAAACAATATATTATTGTTGGCTTCATGATGGGCATGATTCCACACATTCTCCTGTTTTATCCACACTGCAGCTTGACCATCTGGGTGCGTTAGTAGCAGCTAATGTAGCCTTGTGCTTCTTCTTTTGTGACTTTGTGTCACTTCTGATTGTTAAGAAATTTAGGAGGATGACCTTCCCAAATAAATGAGAAAAAATGCATTACATGGCAAATAAAAGGAGCAAAAATAAACTGGACTGTGACAGGATTTCACTGTATTAGACACACTGTTCCTTCAGCTCAGCATCACAGTCTGCCATTGTCGATCCTTAATGTATTCAGGGTCATATTTCCTCACTGTATTTATTGGTGCAGGGTTGTCTCCCACATCACACATCATTTTTTATTTCAAAAACCAATCCATTTAAAATATAAAAACTAACTTAGTAAATTACCAGGAAAAAAAAAATGAATGTCATCTCTGGGCATTAGTGCCTCAGCAGCTCACTGGTTGAGAATGGCTGCTCTAACTTGAAACAATGATGAGGAGCAGGCTACAGAGGTCTCTGAAGGTCTTCATCAATTTTCACACCCATCCATGCAAGAAAGCCGACCACAATACAGCTCCCCCTTTATACATGATTTCTTGCCACACTGTGCGTGTGTGGCTTCACAGTGACATGTCCTTTGATGATTCCTTAGAAAATTCACATGATTTGAGTGAGATGAAGAAGATGAATGTGGGTGGGCACAGACAGCCTGTGCTGTGTGTAAACGCTCAGAGTGTAGAGGACTCTGATCATTATAATTCTCTTTTAATATTAATGCAATGTTAATGATACCAGTTATCACATGATAATTTTTGTGGCACAGCAGTTCATATCTTACTGGGTGTTTGTTCCCTTTTGTTAGTCTGCATATTTCTTGTTTTACGTCAAGAAACTGATTTCATTCAATATATTATAGGATTCAGGCCATTGTAAATAAATGAGTACACTGGCTTCTGTCACCCTCTGCCCTTTGTGTTCAAAAGGTGGACACACCATAATTTACATGCCTATTACCTCGAGCTCCACACATCCCTGTGCATAATGCAATTATTGAGCTGGAATTTGAGTATTAATCATGAAAATATATTGTCTGTAGCTTAAAGTCTGACTCTGGCCTTATAGTTCGTGTGCGCTCTTGCATGTGTGTGTATCTGCAGCATGGTGCCATGTACTCCCACTGGCCATCTGTACCTGCTGTTCTCTTTCTCTGGTCTATACAGGTGAAATGTGGCAACCACTTCTTCACTTGCCAACCTAACACGATCACCTCGGTGACTAGTGCTTGTCCACAGAGACAAATACGTTTTCAGTGAGCATCTAAGGAAGATTTCATCAACAACAAATTCTGTTTTCTGAGTGTGCTTTGAAATGCCTGACTAAATTTCAATCTCCTCGCAACACAAGCCTTTGCTCATGTGGCCTGCTAAGGCTCAGTTGGTGTTTGCTTGAGGCAGGTGTCATGTCAGGTAGACTGTACATGAGATGGCAGCTGTTTTCCTTCAGAGGGTAGGATGAATGTGTCCTCTACCTGACAGCACTAATGCACCACTCACTGTCACAGGATTTTTGATCTGATTTTCATCATAAATGTGGACAAATCTGAAATGAGATTAATAATAATAATAAAAATGTAACACTGATAAATGATCACTTTTTAAAATTTTTGAGGATGGACAAAACTAAAATAATAGAAATAAAAATAGAAACTATACAAAAGCAGTTGCAGAAATTAGTATGTAAAATAACAATGGTGTGATTAACAGAATCAGCAAGTAATTTAGCGCTCCTTTTAGCTCTGCTTTTGTCTCCATCTTCTCCCATCTTATTCAACGTTCCACCATGTTCACTCACTCACTCACTGCTGAAAATGCAGTGAGTGAGAGTCAAGCAAAATGGTAACAATGGGAACTGGAAAACAAAAACTCTGAAACTAAAGCTCTATAGAGTAGAAGTAAACTGTGGAGCCAATATTGTGGTATTCTGTGGGTTCATCATTACTAGCAATCCTTTCACATACGAGAAGTTATGTGATCCATTACTTATAAATAATATTGATTGTAGTCACTTATTGAAACCAGTAGTCAGTTGCTTTCAGTTGCTGGGCTCATGTTTTCCAGACTATAATCTCATCTTTTAAAACTGATCTTAGACATTTTGTAAGTATAAGATTGCAATGACAAATATAAGAACCACGATATGATGACCAAGGATAACTCCATGATATATCTTGGATTTGATGTACATTTACAGCACACGCCTCTGTGTATATCAATTCAATATTGATCAAAATGTGCCTGTCTCTTCTCAGCTCTTCTCCCACTCTCCCAGCCTGTGCTGAACTTTATCCGTGCTGACTACACAGAAAGTATTTGCTGATCCGCTGCAGTTACGCGGTTTGTGTGTTTGTGTGTGTGTGTGTAATTGCGCATATGTGAGTGATCGATGAATTTATCTCTGACACTGAGATCAAGAAGCACCAAAGAAGGAATAACTGCAAAATTGGATGAAATTTTGATACTGAGTGATGGGGACGGAGAAATGGAATCAGAATAAAATGAGAATAAATGGCAAGAGAAAGAAGGGAGTGAAAGTGGCAGAAGGAGACATTTTTTGATTGCTGCAGCTCTCTTCATGTAACATTTTTTTTTTGTTATTCTACTCTCTCATTCCCTTGGGCGTAGATGATGCAAAATTAATTTAAGGCTTTTCATTCTCAGCTCATTTACAGCAATCAACCCTACCTTGTTTTGTCAACTCTCAGCTGAATACAGCCGTAATTCATTATGTATGCACATTTGTGTGTGTGTATTCCCAGTGAGACAACTTGCATTCAAGACACACTGCTTTATTGCCTTTAGTCCGTTGTCATTTCATGTAACGCCTGCAATATCCTTTTTATGTGTGTGTATGTGTGTGTGAGTATTTTGTGTGTGCAGCATATCAAACAGCTCCACTGTGTATTGTAGTTTGCACAATCCCATTCTCTCTATTCCCTGACAAAATGATGTAATCATATGCGTTAGAGACTTGCAATGGAAGCATCTTAACAGAATCACACCACAGGACTGAATTCTGGACTTCAAATAAAGACATTACTAGGAAAACAAAGGAAAGTTTAGAATCCATGGCACTCAGGACTTTTTAGGCAGTTAAATCTTATGATATGAGAAAAAGGCGATTTATCTTCTTCCTTTCTGTTTTTATAATACAGAGAAAATTCTTGGCAAGACAAATGCAATGCACAAGCACAGTCTCTCAACAGATCCTTTTTAGAAAACACCTATATCTTTATTTCCCCCTAACCCAGCATTATCAGCAGCCGTGCAATCTAAAGGCGTCACTCTAAAGGCATACTGGGAGAAAAAAAGAAAAAAGGAATGGTTTGCAGGCCGTGCTTTTCACAAACACGGTTTCTGGAGTGGCACTCCAGCTTTGAATGTGCCTGCAAAAGGAAGGGCAAGATGAGGAGGAAGCCGAGAGGCGAATGGAGGAGGAAGAGCTTTGATTGAGTGAAAAGGTCAAAGCGTGTGTAACTGTGCTCAGAAATAGGGTCACTGATGGGTTAGTGAGTGTCTGCCATTCGCTGGGCATCACTGAAAAACTCTGATGCACACGCTCTAAAAAAGAATTCACTAACAGTACATTACAGGCAGCAGGAATTTATCTCTCTGCTGTCCATGCACTTACACTGCAAAATGTGTCGATCCCCTTCTGCCTTGAAAGGCCCATTAATGAGGGCTGAAGAGCTACGTGTGTATCCATCACACAGTGCATTTTGTCTGCCCTTTAAACATACATTACAGCACTTGAAAAATTGAAGAAGAAAAAAAATCACAGTTATTTCATGCAACTATAACATGTAGATTGCCTTAAAATAATCTGTACTGTAGAATTTCAAATAACCTTAATAGTGCAAACATCCTTACTGACTATGATTTTTCCATATGGTGTTGAATACAAAATACTTCCTTTAATTATCTCTCAAACTGTTTGGTTGTTCATTTCCTGCATTTTACATTAGCAAGAGAAAATAGCCTACTTTCAGGGCAGCAGGGCATGCACACCGTCATAGAAACATTTTTTGGAATGCTTCTGCTGGAGTACAAGGTGCGGCCACTTTTTGAATTCACTCAAATCATTAAAGATCAAATATTTAATTTTTCCCCCACAAATAGCACTTTAAATTAAACAGTAACTGCAGAAAGGCAGAAGCAATTTTGATAACGATTTTCTTGTTATGCAGTATCCTGCAACTTAGAGTATTAATTATTATTACTACATTCTCGCTGAACTTACAGAAGTATACTGATACCACTCTCTCATCTGTATGAAAAATATGAAACAGCTTACTTAGCTTAACTTAGAATGGGAACAGGAAAACACCAGTTTATGCTAAGCTAACTTGCAGCTGGTCATAGCTTCATATTTAATGATCAGATTATTGTGATTGTAGTTGCAACTAACCCTCTGCAAGAAAGTAAATAAATATACTTTTCTCTATAAGCCCTCTCTAAGCCCTGCAAAAGCTTCCAGCATACAATAAGGAAGAACTGTTGATCCAGGATCAGTGTTGTCGGGGTTCATGGATTGTGCTGACAGCAAGGAAACTAGATCCCTTCCAAGCACCGCTGCCAGGGAGTGGAGATTGAGGAGACAATTGGGATGCAGGGTGACTAAGTTGCTAGAGAGATTTGTTACGCAACAGTGAGGTCACATGTTAGACGATCAGCAACAGTTGGTGGCTATTTTATTGCAATATTGGGAAAGATCACAGAATCTGCCACTGGATCGATTTTTAAACACTGCTTTTCAGGCTAACAAAATAAGGATGCATGTTATGAGAGCTGGATGAAATCAACAAATCCTAAAAATATAAATAAATATATAAAAATAAATTAAATATGACACTTCCAAAATTCGTAATGTTTCTAAAGGTTTGGGGAAGCAATGTTCAACAGTGTAAAGTAAGGCAAAGGTAGTTAAATCATTAATCATTTGTTATAATTCCAACACGTTCAGATTGAATTGATTTTAAGGAAAAGATAAAAATGAAATTCAGCAGCTTGTGTCCAGATGAATGCAAGGCCACTTACATGTCAGATTTTCAAGTTCTTGTTGGATATGCAATATCCTGGAAGTTTGTTAAATAGTGAAGAAATGTTATTAATAGAGTCAATAATAGATTTAAATACGGAAACTTTGTGTCCATGTACACAAATCCTAGAAAAGAAATGAAGTCAGTATTTTGACAACTGATTTCTCATTAACAAATCAAACCAAACCAATATCACAGTCCTTCTGTATGTAAAAGTGAATCCTACATTTTGTGAGCAAATATTTTAGCCATAACCAAAGCTTGTTTTTTTTTTTTTCTTTTGCCTGAACTTATCCTCAGATGAGAATCAAACCCTGGATTCTGGTGTGGCAGTCCTGGACATTGTATGCCCACCTCTGCCCTGACCACCTTCCCTGTGACTCCAGGACAGTTTACAGTGAAGCTGACTGTGTCCATGTTCATGAAGCCTGTAGATAATATTTTACAACTATTTGTAAGACTGCTGTGTTTGTCAACCTTCTCAACAATGCTGGGAACAACCTAGATGGTATGACCCTTCACTGTTCCTAAGCTCCTCACAGAGATGAAGAAACAGTAATTATCCCTGCCAAATGTTTGTTAAATCTACTTCTTGAAAAATACTAAGCATTATGACTTGTATACTGTATAGTGTTGTCTGTCATCACTTAATGATCTAGCACACTAGTGTATCTTCTGTTTTCTTGTTCTTTAAAATGTTTCTTTTGAAGCTTGAAGTAAGATTCTTTGTACAGAAAACCATTCACCCTCATCTCCTGTTTAGGAAGGTTATCATATCTCGCTATCTCCACTTTTGTTTCTGTGAGAGGACATTATCTGCATAAGCACGAGAGGTCTCTTGTCAGGAAATCTTAAGTTGTTGTACTTGTCTGGTGGCATCAACATTTCTGGAGTAGGATTAAGAAAGCAAAATGAGAATGATGTCCCTCAAATAGAAATGAAGTCTTGTTCCTGAGAGTAGCTCTGGTCGCTCTGAATGAGCACCATTTAAATGCATGACATGTAAATGAGAGAGGAAAAGGATTATTAAAAAGAGCTTGGTGGAGTTCAGCTGCTAAGATTTTTAACATGTCTTGTCAGGGATTTAAATAATTACTTCACTTACGAAACTGCAGATTATTATTATTTTTTTTTAAATGCTTATAGATTGCAACATAAAAAAAAGATCTGAAATACAATACAACACATGAGCAATATCTCCCCAGTTACCGGGTGCTTTACTAGGGCTGTCAGTTTAAAGAAAGAGGGCTAGTGTGATGTTCAGAGAAACACGACATCAGTTTTACATCTGCCCCCTCATTATGGCAGCTATCAGGACAGACATTTTCAAATGTGCAAGTAGTCATTTTTCATGATGTCCATATGATGGTCAGTGTCATTTTTGTGAGTACTTAATTTCCTCAAAGCATCTTGCTTACATGAACACTGCACACATACTGTAATACACACACACACAGAGCATGCATTTTTTTCCGGAACCTCAAGACACACCATTTGCCTAGTTAACGCATACACATCTATCATCATAAGAGGGCGATATTATGTGTTTTTGTCATCCTCACAACATAAGCACATGTGTGCACACTTGTGGTAAGGCTTGTGTGCAGTGTTTGCCATGGCAGTGCAATGCAATATGCTACTGCAGTCTAATCTGTGGCCTCAGGACACACAGTGAAGCACGTAAACTTGAAATAAGCTGATGAAGGTTTGAGAGGAGGATACTTGTCTTGGTTGGATTCTCACCTCAGTAGAAATTAACATTAACAGTTCGGTGTAGCTCCTTCAATACACATCTAATTAGCACTCAGGCAAGTGTCAACTGCTAAATCCTCATGTTTTGGTGATTTGTGTGTGTGCATGCGCATGTGTGTCAGCAGAAAATCAGAAAGCTAAGTGAAGGCAGACTATTTACTTTAAAATGAAATCATCTTGAAAAAGAAAAATACCAATGAATGGAGCAGGGTTTAAGACCTTCCTAAACATCATCAGTACCATTAACCCTGGAAAGAGGATAACATTAAACAACTCAACTTTACTCTAAAACTTAGTTAATTTGAAAACACTTTTACTTTTGTCATAAATTTGTGACTAGCAAGCCATTTAATTTGTTGACAAGCTGGTACCATGCACTGTAAAGACTCAAGGTCCCCACCTTCATCAACATGATTATTAATTATTTCCAATCATTTTCTGATTTCTAAACATTAAAACCACTTAATCAAAGCATGGCCCTGTAAATTCACTTAATGAAATACTCAGGGGAGACATTTGGTGAACTAATTTGACATGGCTGTTTTGTAGTGTGAGCTGCCATTTGATTCTTAGGGATGATTTAGCCTTGATAAGAAATTAATGAGGTCTCCTGTTGTCTGATCTCAAGACCAGGTTGCTTTAATCTGCTTAAGTTTGATCTCTGAGAGAGAATCTGAATCACCTCAGGTACCAGGTACAGTCATAAAGTGCTCTGTCTCCCAGGCAATGATGGACATTATGCAGAAAGAACTTTGAGAATGAATAACTGTAAATTCTTTTACTCCTACTTCCCCATATCAAAACACCTGGGCACTTTATAAAACCTGAATAACACAGAAGGTGATAATTTGCAAATGATTTTTGACAATAATGCTCAACTGAAATGGGAAGAAAGATATTGTATTCAATGTTTCACCTTTTCAACTTAATCGGCGACCTTGACGGATAAGCGGTATAGAAAATGGATGGATGGATGCTTAGTATGAATCTGATACCAGCAACACATTTCAAAAAAGTTGGGACAGGAGCAACAAAAGACTGTACAAAAATCACCTGTTTAGATCATTCCATTCCATTCCATTACTACATGTCCTTCATAAAACAACTGTCCATAAACACAATTTGTTTCGAAGTAATTGCATTTTTCTGCGATTGGGGTTGTATTGAAGAGTAGAGGAGGTTATAGGTTTAGGATAGTCTAAAGAAGTAATCACAGAGAAACAAAGGGGTGAAGGCACGAAAGGAGAAGAACATCAGAGGAAGAGACTAAAAGTAAAAGAGCAGCCAAAGGAATAAAGCCTGGCTATTTCATGAGTCTGAGAAAAGCTGGACCACTTGCCCTTAAAGTGCTCTTTGCCTGTCTCCCTGGAGGTTTGAGTCAGGGTCCTGCAGGTTGGAATGCTGGATCACATTGGTTGTGACAGAAAAGGCCACTGGTTCAATCCCTTGTGGAATTAAACCTCAATGCTTTATCAATAAATGCTAAAGGACAGCTGACAGCACTGAAGCAACAGTGCTGGAAAGGAGCACTATTTTGTGTTTTCCAGAGAAAATAGTTTCTGTCTTCACATGTGCTATGTTGTCATCTCATATAGTATGTTAGTACTTCTAAAATGTTGAGAAGTTTCAGCTCCAAATGTGACAGAATGACAGGACTAAGTGTTTACAGTCATGGTATCAGCATTGAGGCTTTAGTTTGAACTGAATGCTAACACTGGCAAGCTAACAACGTCACAATAACAATGTTAACATGCAGATATTAAGCAAGTGTAATGTTTATTATGTTAACCATCTTAGTTAACCATATTCGCATGCTAACATTTAGTAATTGGTTCTAAATGCATAGTGCAAATGTTCTTATTATTTTGTGGGTATTTAGTCATCCATCCATTTTCTATACTGCTTATCCGTCAGGGTCTCGGGGAGCTGGAGCCTATCCCAGCTAATTACAGGCAAGAGGTGGGGTACACCCTGCACTGGACGCCAGTTAGAAGAAGAAGCTGGAGTACCTGGAGAAAAACCACGCAGGCACAGGGAGACCATGCAAACTCCACACAGAAGGACCCAGGAGGGGATTTGAACCCAGAACCCTCTTGCTATGTTCTCAACATTGCTATGAGGTGACACAATAATGGAAAAATTACAATTTTTAACATATGGGGGCGTTTGAGGTACATGAATGTGTGATTCAAATCTCAAGAGATCACTAAAGTCGAGGATTCTTCTCGTGGGGACATGGTCCTGGTAACTGGTCAATATCTATTTTTATATTTTTAGCCATGCTAGCAAAAATTTATTTTCAGCTGCATGGCTAAAAATCATGTCACCTACCAAATATCTGAGCTGCAAGTAAACATGGGACAAGTTAGAATTCATTCAATTTGCTTTTTAAGTTGGTGGGTGCAAACAAAATGTCGATACAAAATACAGTCTTTAAAGGTAATGAGATACTGCTGCACAACCTAGACAGATGTGCTGTGATTAATCTGTAGCATTTATACAGTATATATATATATATATATATATATATGTCTCTCTCTCTATATATATATAGAGAGAGAGACAAGAGACATTTATCAGCAAAAGCAAGATGCACTTTATTCACGTGTTTTAGATCACTAGTGCTCTGCAATGTTGTTTTTACAGTACATGATGGTTCCCTTCTTGTTTGTTCTCATGCATGTGCATAAGGACGCCAAGCCCTGAGGAACTGCATAAGTGATGACATACACAATCCTGCCAAAGGTTTGTCACTATTCCACAGATCTATGCAGAAATGTGCCAGAAAAAGTTAGTAAAGAAGAAGACAACACACAAATAAACATATATTCATCTAGTATGAATGTAAGTCACAAAGTAGAGTTATACACATGATTAGCCTTACAAAAGCTCACTATTTTGAGGCTATTGCAGTTTTCCAGTTGCAGCTGACTCTTTATCAAGAGCATGGAGGACTTTTTTTTTTTAACATTTATACATAAAAACGAAAGATAAATCCCCTCAGCCAAACTGGGACATTCTAATGTATTGGGCTGTTTTGAATATTCTCTGTAGAACTGTAAAGATTCCATAATGGAAAATCAGAAAGATTATCTTAATGGGTTGATGGTTCAATACATTTGTAAGATTGAATGAGCTTGTCTTCAAGGCCATTTACACTTTTCAATAAAATGGCCTTTCATCAGTCAGTGATTGTGACTCCTCACCTCTAAAAACCTTCAATGTGAATCAGTCTCAGTGAATGATTTAGAGATACGTGGAGGGGGGAAGTGTGCGAGGAGGAAAGAGTGTCTGGCTGTACTAGTGAGGGAGGCCACAGGAAAGATTATGGGAAATTGACTAGCAGACAGAAAAAAACAAGAGGCTTAGAAGATTTTCAAAGAACAATATCATACAACATATTGAGCCTGTGAATATTCTCATTCATCCAGGTCATGGTTATCTCAAGGAAATTCAATCGAATGCAACTGGACTAATAACTAAGTCCAGTTGCATTCGATTGAATTTCCTTGAGACAACATATTGAATAAATGACTGACAGCCCATTTTTTAATATAGGTACTGTTTACTCTGTTCTCATCATCCATTATACAGTACATGTGTATATCTGAAATGACCACACATCAGCATTTGCCTCTGCACACAATTAAAAACATCAAACTGAGTAATAATTGGTTTCCAAATAAGGTGCTTTCTATCCTAAAGTTCACAGAAAAGTATATTTACACTCCATTTTTCCATTATATTCAAAAAATAATTAAATACAGCAATGAATCCTGAAGCCCAATAGTGAGCAGTCCTTACATTTACTGACTTCTGCCATTGTTGCATGTGCCTGTGTACAGATGAAAGTGTTGTAGACAAATGGTCACGCACACATGTGCAGAAACACTCAAAACAAGATAGAGGTTTGATCTGATGCACAAACACACACAGCCATCCAAGCTTGTAGTTGTTTCCTTATCTCTTTCTATTCTTCTTATTTATTTTGTCATTACAGTTCCCCTGCGGGCACTCTCGCTTCTCTGCATTACTGTTTTCATATTATTTACACTGATGCTCGTTACTGCTGTTTTTGTCAGACGAGAGGAACGCTGCCACATCTGCCTCCCTCTTGTTGACTCGATAGTTTGCAGTGCCAGTTTCTCATTCTGTTAAGCTGTTGTGTTGGACTTGGAAGTGCTCTCGATGTAATGACCCACTGAACCATGACACAAACAAAACGTTCTGTTTGTTTTTCTTGTTTGGACTGTTGCGTACAGATGTCCTTTCAGACATTAGTAATAATAACAACACAGTTCTTCAAATATGTTTTCCTGTGTTTATATGTTTTATCATTAAAAACAGTTAGGAATGCAACAGACTGTTGGCTGGAATGTTTCTCTGTATGCTGATAAGAGGACTGGATACAGCAGGATGAGAGAACTCAGTAAGCATTAAGAACTAAATATGTGAAACAGTTCAGTGCTCAGAAACAGCATATCGGTTGTGAGGGAAAAAGGAAGAAGAAATTGCTGTATTCTGAGCATTAGAATTTAAATAATGTCTTAACTTTATGTTCAACTTTATATAATGGTCAGAATACACAAGTATTTTATTCTGTTTTATCAGGTATGACATAATCTGCACTATATAGACAAAAATATCCAGACAGACCTCTTTATGGCGCTTTTTTTCAGGGGTTGGGATCAGCCCCTGACTTGAAAGGAAATAGTGTGTATAAACATGTGAAATATGCTGATATTTGTTGGGATCTGAGTCAACTCTTTGGATGGAGAAAAAAATTGTGAGCATAACCAAGTACGGTGTGATGCAATTCACTGGCCATTTAAACAGCTTTATGAAGACAGTAGCTTTAACAAAGGGACTAGGCAAATAACAAAACAAAACTTGAGTTCAGTGCCATACGGGTCAAGAGTGATTGCCTGAAACAGAGAGTTGTATGAGTTATATGTTGTACACCCTCTGGCTGATCATTGCAGTTGCGTTTGTCTAAGTTGGAAATTTGAAATCTATCTACTAAATCTAGCGGCTCAGGCTCTTTGCTGGTTCCAGATGGCAGGAGGAGAAAAGCTTTAAAAAGGTCTGACAAAAAAACAATAGCAGAGCTATTCTGAGCTCTTAGAACAGCTGTAATGTGTTGTGTCGACTTGCTTGCCTGCTTGGTAACAGCAGGCAAAGATTCAGAGTTTGGATGTGTGGTATCATCAAGGCTGGTGTTCAGATCTCTGCTCACGTCTCCAAGCAGTGTGGGTGAATGCTGTAATGGTATGGGGCTGCAATTGTGGACGTGTGAGGAGAAAACTCACATTACACCACCTTCACAGTAAACACCTAATAACTCTTAATTAACAGCTCCATTTTGGCCTTTATTCAAATCTAAACAAACTTTGGGAAAAGTTTATTCCACGCTGTGTGTTCTGGGCTCTACATAAACTCCAAATCTTGTAAAGCAGCCAACTCTGACTTTAATCTGCCCACCCTTTTCTCTTCCTGTCTCCGACAGTCCCTGCAGACCTCTGTCCACAGCCACCCTTTCCATTCGGGTGTTTTAAAACCTGATTATGGATATTCAGCTTGGTGCATAAAAGTGTACTTTTATGCTTCTCTGTAATATCTTGTTAAATAAGCCATACACAAGAGACATTAATGTGCAATAATACTGCAGTGAGTATACTATGTTGACATTTATAGCTGCTGAGCTTGCATTTTATACTGTTGAAAATAATCATTAGAATGTCCTCACAGTACGAGAATCTCCAAGACTCATTTTGCCATTTTTGTAACATTTAGCTGAGAGGCACAAATGGCTACAATGGAAAACCTCCTCTGCTGATCTCTCCTGAAAGTCCATTATTATTGACTCTGTATTTACAATGCATTTTCAAACCAGGATGAAAGACTGTCAGTCAATCAATCACTGTGTTGCAGTCTTACACTAAATGCACAGCAACACACAACCTGTCCATCTACATAAAGACACTTTGACGATCAGGTCAGTAGCCTTTGAATTCACTATAGTGCGCTGAAAAGTATACTTGAAGACAGCAAAAACCAGCCAACTGCCCTCCCTCTGATCTCTTATGGCATCTTGCACACAGTCAGCTAAAACCGGGGTGCGGGGTGATTATGAGTAATTACTGGGGCATTTGAGGGAGATCACAGGCTAAAAGCTGAGTCAAAAGGGCCTTTGCATGATTGGCAGGTGGAGCCATTAGGTCAGCCAAACATTACTACACTTTTCAAACTCTCAGCACCCCTTCCCTGTCATCAGAGTAGTGAGAGAAATTTCACACTATGTGAACTGGAAAATGTTGTATTGCGCATTGCCTTTCAAGAAGAGCTTGTAGCACAAGCAGGTATCAAATATAAGTTTTACCATAAACCCAGGTTTTAACTATGGTATATATTTCAGTTGCATCTTAGGTGACATCACTGTTTTCAACATCCGCAGCTGTTAATCTTTGCCAGACAAATATTTTTAACTTCTTTGCCATTTTAACTTCTTCATCTTGACTCTCAGTGCAGTGTTTCATTTCTTAACAGGGCCTTTTCATCATTACAAATTTGGGTTACCTATTTATTTTTAACCATGTCCTCCAAACTGAATGTTAGTTTAATTAAAGACTTACCATTGCCTGTACTCTAATAATGATCCATGAGAGCATCTGTATTGGTACAACAGCATACATACATGCAGTACTATTTAGGGAAACATAGTTTAGATTACGAAGAAATTAAAGTCATTGTCAAAAGGAGGATTTAGGTTAGGGGACCTTCATCATCATGCTTACATGATGATGTAACAACTCGGTTACTTGGTCATGGTAAAAAGAAGCCATCACTGACTGTCAGTAACAATCAGAAAACAAACAGCAGTCTCCTTTGTTAAAATTAACATTTTGTGATCCATCTGTCCAACCCAGTGTCCTCCTGTTGACTTTGTCGCTCTATAATAACATCACATTGCAAACTCTCTCTTTTTTTCCCTGATTGACAAACAATGTAACATGTCATTTTGGGGCATATGCTGAAATGCCTGATTCTCTCTTGAGAAGACAATCTCTAAAGCCATGTACACTGACAAATGCCAAATATTCTCAGAGGCATTGGCACTACTGAATGCCATGTAGTGAATGCAGGTTGGGACTTGCAGTAGAAAAACACTAGTGAGAGTGAAACTGGGCAAAAGCTCTACATCTCCAGATGTTACAGAAAAAGTAACTTTGTTAGACTGGTGCACCAGTATGGTGCAACACTTGAGCCATTTGTCTGTTCTAGTTCTGTTCTGTTCTAATAAAACAACCAAAGATGCCTTGATGAAGATGCACTTCTTTACCTGAAATCCACACCTGGAAGACAAAAACACTGACTGGATTCAATGGTTTCAACTCCACCACAAAGTCAAACAAAGTACAAACTTCATAACATTTCACTCCCAGTCTGAGAGGTCAGACTGATATCTGTCAGAGACGAGTACTGGGACTGTAGAACAACATGCCGTTCTGATATCCACCTGCCCTTAAATGTCAGCAAAACATAAGAGCTTGTTTTCACTTCAGGAGAAAGAATACAGCACAGCAACAGAGCTTATGAAAGATTTACCATTTTCAGTTCACTGAGCACACAAATCACTGAAAACTGAAAATGGCCCACAAACATAGTTTTCTTACTCTAAAAGGTGCAGCAGAAGGTATACTTTGTAACAAGAATGAATGTTAAGCTGCCACAAGGTATTCTCAAGATACTGTTCATGTCCAGGAGGATTATATTACAAGTTGGATGGATGATTCAACAAAGCAAGTCTGAGACAAGTTGACTGTTACCTGTTTGCTTCTGACACTCATTGTTAGTTTCCTTTATCCACAATCGTTCCCTAACCTTAACAAAGTCATCTTTCTGCCCACACGTAAGCAGACTTAACCACAGTGACATTAGATCAGGATCAGTTCAACATGTATGACTTTCACAGAGAATTCATAACTTTCAAGGCTCATTCAACCTTCATGACATCAGGTGGTCTACCATCGCAGTACAATTTTGAACAAACTGGTTTTGGGTAAAAGGTAAAAGGTGCTTGTATTCGGAATTATGTGTTCCTTTGGCTCACCAAACCCTTCAGGAATGAATTATAATAAACAAATATAATTTGACTTTTGTTTCCACCATCCTTTTAATTGCTCATCCTATTTGAAACAATAACAAAAAAACCAACCAAGTCTGCTGGGATTCTTACTCAAATATAGGACGGTTTGTGTCACCATATACACCATATAGAGAAAAGTATCCAGACAAACCTCTTTATGGGTCTTTTTTGGGGGTTGGGCTTGGTCACTTGCTTCCAGTGAAGGGAAACCTTAATGCTTCAGCATACCAAGACATTTTGGACAATGCTATGCTTCCAGTTTTTGGAAGCTGTTCCAGCATGACTATGTCCCAGTGCAGAGTGGAAGCTGTTATAGCTGCAAAGCTGTCTGTGTGCTTCAGTTTATAAAGTGTATTTTAAGTGGCAGGCACACAGTTAAAGTTTGTGAATTTGGTTTAAAGTTTTATGAGTTCTTGTAAAAAGCCACGGTCACTGTCCCCTTTGGCCAGCTGATGTGAAAAATGTATTAATTCCTTCATTCCTCCTAAGAATGCTTTTCACCAAGTTTTGCGGACATTAATTCAGTATTTTAAGGTTTCCCATTAACAGACAAACCAAACAATGGGAAAGACAGGTAAATATAAGCATCAACTCTGCAGGTGGAAGTAATAGTGACACTATAACCTGGCTGTGGACTAACTGCAAAACAGCAGGAAAATTGGATTTCAGTTGAGTGACCTACAGCATATACACTCAGCAAAATGAAGCTGTGTGTATTATTGTGTAGGACCTGACATTGTTCTCCAGATGATTTAATGCAGGTTTTATCGAAGGAAATAATTCTTTTGACCTACCTTTAACCTTCTAAGCGATAATGAATGCATGATATCAAGCTCCACATTTGATACTGAAAAAAAATCTACTTCGCTGTATTTTAATAGCTGACAAAATCGTTTTCAAGAGCCAAAGGTCATGTTGTCATATAGTTTGTTTGGTTTAATGACATTTGAAACTCAAAGCTTTCAAATTTAAAATCAAGAAAAGTGTCTAATGTTTATGAAGCTGAACTGAGCAAATGTTTGGCATTTATTTGACTGAAATAGTACTCATTTTTGATCAACTAGCTGATATTTATTCACTCACATATGATGCTCACACCCCTACAGACACATCTCCTCCTCCTGTTATTTTAGCCTCCACTCTGTCTTTCTCTGTTTCTCACCTGCCCCTTGCCTTCATCTGTCCTCTCTGACCAGCTTGAACTCTTTGAGCTGTGCTTGCGGTGGTGAAATTCTGCTGCGTTAGCGAAGAGCGCAGGTTCGCTGAAATGCTTCTTTTGAATCCCCTTCAAGCTCATTTATGCTGAGTACACTGGCAGCAGGCGTGCATGCACACACAAACAAACACACAGTGTGAGACCCTGTTGACAGGTGATTCCTCACACTGGAGGAGAGGGTGTTTTTTTCTTAAATGGACAGATCCATCACAGACAAGAAAGTGAAGAAACTGTCAGAGAGGAGGTGGGTTGAGAACAGATGTGTGTTTGGGAAGTTGGTATGGAGGTAATGAAGGGACCTCACAGCTATGGCTGCGAGGTTGTTAGGGTTCAGAGCCCAAAATTATTATCACTCGCAACATTCAACAACACCCTTTCCGGAGCCTGTGATTTGGCGATTCAATGTAATTACTCTGGGTAGTTTTAGTTTCTGTGTCTGCTTCCACAGTGTCAGCACAATCTTAAATCACCAAGTCTTTTATGTTAAGTTATTGGCTCATTGCTTATCTGGGTTCACAAATGCACTGCTTCAACTGCAGTGCTATCAGAGTGAGCTAATTAAGACTGAAATCAAAGCGTTGTGTGTGCGTGTGTGTCTGTGTGTGGTCAGTGACTCATGATGAATTGCCACTGCCCCTAGTGAGTCGATTTCTTCCTTTTCGGCTACAGTATGTAGACAGATTTTGTACATTTCTTTTGGGGACAGACCTCAACTGTACATTCTACATTACAGATATTCTCTAAGCATGAAGCGTTAGAAAGGAGGGTGTGTTTGAATTAGCTCGATCGACACTGCAGTCATCAATCATGCTTGGAGACTCACAGGCACACTGTTTGAGAGACACTGACGTGGAAATTGTCTGTCCCTGAAACTGAAGAATCATTGAGCTGTTACATACAGAAGGGACATTACACAGCCAATTACACATACAGTACACATGACCTACAGTGTGTACTGCTGCTCATTTGTGGCCGCAGAGCGACGTAGAGACAAAGTATTCAATTCAAGTCCTTGTGTCAGCAAACTGAGCAAGACACACACCTCTTCCCGCTCCAAGAATCACAGTAAGCGTGACTTAAATATGACTGTGTGTCACGCTGAGCAATTGTTAAACGCTGTGAATTCACTGAAGAATAAATGATTCTTTGCATTCACCAGATAAAATGTCATTCTGTTACTCCAAAGCTGTCACCTTCTTGTACCCTGTCACTGATTGGAAGTTGAAGGATAAATATAATTAATATTCTTCACAGCCTCTGTTGGTGATATAATTCTGACTCAAGCACAGAGATAAACTGTATCACAGTTGCTAATTAATTAACACATGGACTCACACACAAGTGTACACAGAGAGTACAATCATGAGTCTGTGATTTAAGTGCAGTGAAATTATGATGATCACCCTCCTCTACCCCTGGGTAGTCTTTCTTGTTAAAATGGCGC
The DNA here is from genome assembly GCF_020382885.2 of Scatophagus argus. Lineage (NCBI taxonomy): Eukaryota > Metazoa > Chordata > Actinopteri > Scatophagidae > Scatophagus > Scatophagus argus. The sequence continues at coordinate 6,958,497 of NC_058494.1, read as the reverse complement.
CATAGGAGGGATGGGTTTGATCTAATGACCTCTGCTGTCTTCTAAATAGTTTATGGGATGTTACGCCTGGCCTAAGGGGAACCTGAGCATGGCATAAAAACGAACTCCTCTTTCTTTCTAGCTCCCAAGGAGTGACCAGTCCACAGCAGAATGCAGTCCAATTTTCCTTCTTGCAAGAAAATTAAAAAAAATAAAACAAAACAAACAACAAAAAAAAAAGTCAGAGTGAGCATAGCCCAAAACAACAAACAAAACGATCTAGTTTTAGCCAGAGCTAACTTCCCTTGTTCACAAAATAAAATAAAATAAAACACAGTTCACTGAACAGAACTCCCTAACCAGAAAACAGGAGAAAAGAGAACAAAATAAAAATGCTTCCCACCCCTACCGTTAGCTGGCCTGCTTGCTAGAACAGGACTATTTACAAGAATAACTCAGGCTCAAAGTTTTCTACAGTATGAAGATCACACACGAATCACAATCAGCAGGGTCACGTTGGGAGCCAGGGAGAAAAACGAGTCCAACAGCATACAGGGACAGCGCCTTTTTTAAAGGTCGATCAATTTACGTCCTCACCAATGAGCGACGACCTCCTGCAGATGTACAAAGAAAAAAGAAGACAGAAACACACAAACAGCACCGCCTCTGGGCAGGGAGGAAAATAACTTACAATACACTAAATACCATATCATGACCCTGGGCCATAACAGGGGGCATGTAGTAAGAGACCAGACGACTTCCAAAGAGAGGAAGCATTTTTGTCTAATACTTACAGAATCAGATTAGAATTAGAACATAACCAAAGAATGCATCTACATGATTGTTAATTGTAACACCTGATTTTTTTTGTTTTAGTCCTTTGACAAAAATGTACAAGTTTTTGTCAAATTTTAGCTATTGACTTTTATTAGCTGAACTCTACAAAATGTTGGCCAAATATATTGTCATGCAGTTCAAAACTGTATATCTCCTGAGCATGTCGAAGGTACAGCTATCACGTGCTTTGCTACGTACACCTCCCACAGGTACAAGTGTCAGGTCACGTTCACTTGTTCACCCACAGAGCCCCTCTTCTCTGTAGCACAACACACATACCCTACTCAGCAAATCCCGTAGCCATTACTCTGTGTTGTTCTGCTCATTTAGCACTAGCACATTTCTATGTTTAGACTTTTGAAGGAGAAGTTTAAACCTCAGATAATGGAGTGATAACTCTTTAGTGAACATCATAAGGAGGGTTTAGCTACTTGACTCTAAAGTGGTGATTCCTGAAATATGATCGCATTATTCCTTTATGCATGATATTAACCTATGCTCTGTTCTGCTGTTGTTATCACACTTATGGAAAAGAACCTGAAGGTTAGTGCTCCACTTGAGCTACATTAGTAAGTAAATCAACCCAAGAGGAAAGACCTTCAAACAGGGAAGCAATTGTGGTTGACAGATGCTTGTCAGAATCAAACTTTTATATTTAGTCTGCTGTACCGTCATTATTGCCATAATTGGAATATAACTGTTCTTGTTGTTTATTTTGAGTATTCATCTTTGCTTGCTGCTTTGAGTTATTTATGGAAGACACAAAGGACAGTCTGTAATTGTTTGTTTTGTTAAATTATGTAGAAGTGTCTCTTCTCTGCTTATGGGAAAGAAAATGTCAAACCCTATTAGGATTAATTAGAATCAAAGTCGGAGAATACAGATGTACTGCAGCGATGAAAATGGTCTGTGTGAGTGTAGCTCATGCCAAACAAACACTGGAGCAAATTTAATAACAAAACATAACCTTTTCACCTAACAGTCCCGCTTCAGAGGCTGAATGAAAGACAGGATGTCCGCAGAAATACAAGACATGAAAATTAATATTGTTTGTCTTTTAAGTTTCTCATCCACAATAACATGCTACTGAAAATATGCCAGCTATGCAAAAATAATTAGAAGTTTACTGTCAGTACTTATCGAGTTACTAAGATCACACAAGACAGTGCCCAACTTAAAATGTCAAGAAAATCAATACTAACTGGCTCATCAGAGTGAATCTGGAAAACAATACAATACAATACAACAATGTAGAAAGAACTGATATATTTTGCAGTATTGGAAACCGTAGATTAAATCATAACATAACAAGTTACCCACTTTTTCGTGTGCAGAAGACTTTACTCCTGCCATTTGGCCGATCAATGACAAAGCCATAACTGTGTATATGCTTCATCAAGATGAGATACATGAAGTTAACTTTTAAAAAATATGAAATTGTTAAAGATTTTGTCTTCAGATTCTGTTTGCTCCCAGTCATCACCAAATGATTATCAGAGAGGCAAATGTTTATATATCTGAATGCAGTGTAAGAGAAGAAAAACAGAAGAAAGATAAAAGATGAAAAACAAATAACACTCTTCCAGGCAAGTTTAAAGTAATACCTATAAATGTTTCAAAACTTCTTAAATTGATTCTTCATTTATTCTTATGTTTTACTCATTACTCGTTTCCTAACGATGAGGTTGCTGGTGACACCTCCCTGCCCCGACACAGACAAACTGTCTCTGTCTCTCTGCTTCTCTCTCTCTCTCTCACACACACACACACACACACGCACTTAAATCCGTCACAGCAGGATGATGCAACAGTCTTTGTCTCAAAGAGGAGACGGTGCGTTTTAGGCAAGTCAGAGGTCAGTGTGGAGATAGAAGAGGAGACGAAGAAAGATTTAACGAAGCTCACTCTCCGAAGGATAAACAGCCTTTGTGACTTGGCAGGCTGGAAAGGCAGAAGAAAGTAGCTTGTAAAAACTACTGAATTAGTAAGCTTCATGAAAAGTGGGATGATCTGCAGACTCAGGATCAGATTTAGTCCTGCCATGCTTTGTTTCACATGTGTTCTGTGCCTTGAGACATGCATATTATATAGTTCAGCGAGAAAGATCAATGATGTAACAACGGTAACATATTTAAGCATCTTTCTGAAAAACAAATTTGTACACTGAACTTTTTCAAGCTTTAATACATCAGACACTACTTACAGGCACAATGTGAAATTGTACAAACAAAAAGAATAAAAGGTGTCACCAACATTTGCTTCCATCTACTATACGTAAATCTGAAGTTAAGTTCGTAATAATTGAACCCACTATCAAATACAATATTTTTACAAATATTTCCTTTATATGACAAAAGTTACAGAAAAGAAACAATGTTAGGATTAAAAGTGTTTAAACCTGCTCAGCTGCCAGTGTATTAGGTACATGTAGATTAAATTATTGTAATATGGGCACATACGGCATCAGTTTTGTAATAATAAATGTTTATTTATTCAGCATTTCAATTTCATTCTTTCTCATTTGATAAATTTTAAAAAACAAGATCTGTTAACTTAAAAATAAATACTGCATTCAAAACTCTGCTTAGATCGATAGGACATGAACATGCTTATATGTCATAAGTGGCACAGCATATCTGGTTGGAATCAAAATCCTGCAGCCTCTGCTTTGCAGGTCTCCCAGAGGCGTGTTGGTCTGACCTGTGCAGGGTCCAACTGTTTGTGGTAGCCAGATCAAAGAAATGTAGGACAGTGTGGACAGTGCATTTCTTCATATCCTACTGATATATGGAGCCCGTATGGTGTTGACTGTGTAAATATGTGCTCTTGTTTTAAATATGTGCGCAGTGAGCTTCACAATCCGTGTCGACAGATTTGCAGTTTGTGATCACGTGGCTCCATCACAGTGCCAATGTCCACCGGAAATATTTCAGAAGTGGTGCACTCAGCTGACAGCGGCATGGTTTCTCTGTGGCTGGCACTGTCAGCTCTTGATTAAGGCACTGGTTTACACCTGGAGGTGGTGCCACACAATGATCCCTATTACTTAGGACTGGTTAAATGCAGGCATCAAGTATGACTATATGTTGTACAATGGGGCGACACGGTGACGCAGTGGTTACCACTTCAAGAAGATTCTTTGTTTAAAACCCAGCCATGGCCCTTCTTTATGGAGTTTGCATGTTTTTCCTGTGTCTGTGTAGGTTCCCTCCAGGTTCCCAGGCTCAGTCTACACTCCAAACACATACAGCTTAGATTGGTGACTTTGAATTGGCACTAAATGTGAATGTAATCATGAATGGTTTGTTTGTCTCTCTAGGTCAGTTCTGTGATGAACCGGTGACTTGTCCAGGGTGTTTCTCTCTTTTACTTTCACTCACTTACTCACTAAGCTACCTATAAACACAAAATAAATACAGTACGTAACATACACATTCAAATATATGCATCCATTCAAAGCAAGTGAATTTCTTGTTTTTGAAAGACAACCAGCATGTAAGTGCCAGTAAAAGAGCCTCGCATGAGACGGTTCTGACACTGACCCAGTGGAAATCAGTCAAATAGAATATGAGAAAAATCAAAATGCAAATCCGTGCTCTTGTAAATATGGTTTATGAGAGTACAGATTTCACAAGGCTCTAATTTCTCAGCTGTCCCCAGTCGGGCTCCGTAGATACAAAACCCGCTTGCTTCTGGTCTTGCTAAGTTGAAAAGATAGTGATGAATGTGTCATCTAGAAAACAGTAGGACTCATATAGACAGCATGCTGTCTGAAATGAAGGCGAAGTGTGGTATGATGGCCAGAGCTACCAAAGGGGTAAGATTTAACATTTCACTCCAAGAAATAGGTATTAAAAGTGAGAGCCTACTCTTTCAAATCAACACAGAGAAATAAATGACAGTACTTATAGCGCAAGATAGACGCCAAATACTAGGTTGATAAACAGATACTTTTACACTTGAGAGCCAATTCATTATCTCACACAGGGACACACACATGCACTTACACACAGATTGAGACAGTACCTGTTTGTAGCAGGCATGTCAGCTAATCAATGGTCTGTAATTGAAGAAGTGTTGGCCAAAGTAATGCCATTTGGGAGAGGACAGTGGAAAAACACTAATAAGTCAGAGAAGAACATTGATCCACTGCCTTCAGCACATGATATCAGAAAAGTAACACATATATATACATATATATATATATATATAGGTTGTATGTATAAACATACATATTTTACATATTATTTATTTGCTTTCTTCCATTCAAAAAGGTTGTTATCACATGATGGCAAGTGTAACCACATCCTGCTGACAAGAGCCAGTTTGTCAATATGAATGTCTTACAGCAATTACGCCCAAGAGGCATCTTATAATTTCATTGTGGCAGCAGCAGTGAAGTGCTGTACCCATAGATGCGGTAAAGAAATCCCAGAGACAGAAACCTCAACGGACTGCATAGCTGGCATTTCAGAGATTCCTATTTCCATAGGTGCCAGAGAAGTCTGACTGAATGAGGCTTTGCACATCATATTCCTTAAGTAAACCTACCAGTTATGGGGTCTAGAGGTAATAACATCTTTCTAGCTAAGGCACAATAAAGAATAATCCTCTGGTCATTCTATAGGTGCCTGTCAAGTTAACAAGGTGTAACAGAACGTCAAAGATTACCCTTTGTTTATGGGCTTGGCAATTTGTTTTTCCCATGAGCCAGTTATTTCATTCCTGTTAATTGGAGACACAGGCCAATGATTTCAATTCTGTTCCTTGTTTTCTTTTTATTAGTCATACTCAAATAAAATCTTAGAGGCCTGAAAATGAGATGCTGCGTTTTTAGTGTGTGTGTTTTTGCTGCTACAAATTAAATAAATTCATAATGTGTGGACCCTGCGATTGACTGGCGACCAGTCCAGGGTGAACCCCGCCTCTCGCCCGTAGTCAGCTGGGATAGGCTCCAGCTCCCCCGCGACCCTGACGGATAAGCGGTATAGAAAATGGATGGATGGATAATGTGTGGAGAGGAGTGAAAAAAGTTTTGAGAAGTCTCATATACAGATTAGATACAGAATCATCTGTCAATTGGACAATCCTTTCCAACTGCTACCGCGAGCTTGACTGATGGGTGTCTGAGTATGCGAGAGAAAAAAATAGAATGAATTTTTACAAGCTGCACTCACTAACGTATTTAAACATGCAAAGGTCGGATTTATGTTTTATTGATGATACGGAGAAAATAATAATAGTTTTAAGTGGGAGGACTAATGAATGAGTTTGGTGAGAGAACTGGTCTAAGCTCGGGGAATCTAACCTGAAAGCTATTGTTTAGCTGAAAATACCAAACAGCTGAATCCTCTGATTAAGGCTGTTCACCCCGAAGTGGTAAAATGGGAAATTACACCACTGCCAACAGGCTGTAGTTTGTGGTTTCATGATGGTGAACTAATCACACACTACCAAGAACACTCTATGAAGTGAGCAATTCAACAAAGCAGGATGCTGCAGGGTGAATGTAATGTTGCAGCGATGCTGTCCAGGGTACTAAACAGCAGCCTGTGGCTACTTCACACTTCAGTCTGAAATGAATGTAACAGACTGACATGCTGGGTCACACAAATTACATGAAACTTTAAACAATTCATTTTAATGCAGACAAATGTATTGTTGCTCTGTGTGTGAGTCGGGTTTTCCCTGGAGTTCTTAAGCACATCCATAAAATAGTTCGATTACCTCGTTACTGACTGAATTAAGATTAAGTGAGTATTAAGGAGACTATGTTGTGAGAACTTTGTTTCCATCAGATTGAATATACATAAGCCAAGCAAAAACTTAAAACTGCCGAGACTGATTAGCCTCAAAAAGGTTGTGGCTGACTTGGGTTCTGTGGATTCTTGATTGGATTGAGATGTGGGGAATTCAGGGACCAGGTTGGCACTGAGGTGGAGCATTTGGTCTGTGGTGGTCTTCAGGTGGGCGACATGAGTCAAAGTAATATCCACATGAATGCCAGGAAGGTTTCCCATGAGAACATTGCATTGTTGTGATGTGATCAATGTGATTCATTTCACTTGTCAGTGGTTTTAATGTTGCGGCTGATGGGTGTATATGTATGTGTGTGCAACATGCGTGTGAGTATGAATGGTGTATACGTGTGTGTTTGTGTGTGTGTGTGTGTCTTCTGTTTGTGAGTGAGCCTATAGGGATTTGGTCATAAAGAGGCTTAGAGAGAGACAGAGCAGACTGCAGTCCACCAGCTCTGATGAAACAGTAACCAGAAGCTTTTGCTCCTTATCTCAGTCGCCTTTCATATGGAAACAAATCTATTATATTATATTCTCTCTCTCTCTCTCTCTCACACACACACACACACACACACACACACACAAAGAAACAGGTAATACTGTTTCTAACAGTCTTTTTCCCCTCTGCACACTGACTACCATTAACCACGGAGTAATGGTGGTTCCCCAGTTTGAGTGTGTGTATGTGTTATAGTGTGTGCTTGTGCCATTGCCCTCTAGGTGTTTTTGAAATGACACCCTATTTATTATATAAAGGACTCTACATTTAACCTCTGCTCAGTATGCAAGTTGTCAATCAAACACTTACAAACCCCTTCAGAGGCATTAAACTTTCAAATGCATTTAATAGTTCAATTTATTTTTAATTTATTTTTGACTGCAATTAAAGGATGACTAATTTTGACTTCAGATGGACTTCCAGATGAAGAACCACTATGTTTAATCTGTGTCCTTAAGGTTTAAAAATAAGAAAGTCTCTCAGTCTGTTACAGTCAACTGCTACTTGGTTGCTGCTGTTCATCCTCCCTTGCCTCCTCCTAAAGCTCCTCCCATTTGCTTAAAATTGAATTTTCTGCCTCCACTATCCGGGAAAGATGGTCATGAGATGCAAATCTTGACTTCAAAATATCTCTTAGGTTATGTCACTGACAGTTTTTCACACTCCACAGTCCCTTTATACCTTGACTGTCTTGTATAACCATAGACAAAAGGCTATTTAGCATGCATGCTATCTGTCTGTTAAAACACATGAGCTGTCATTCTGTCATGCTGTCTTGTGCTGTCAGTAATGTTATGATGGAAGACGAGTATGACAAGTGTTGCTGTTTTATCCCTTGTTCTAAACTTACGTCATCTAAATATATTCATGTTTAAAAGCAGAAGTTGTGCTGTGATTTGCCAAGGTCTTACTTTACAGTGTATTCAAATGAAACTACAATACTTTCCACATATACATATTGTAAAACCAGAACAAGGAAAAAAAGAGAAAGAGACAGACAGGTGAACAACTGCACACACACACACACACACACACACACAAGTGGGAGGGTTTCCTTTCAGACTGTGTGGTCTGGTTTGCCCCGACAGCCACTGCCAGTCAGTCTCTCTCAGCTCTTTATTGGGTTAGAGCTATCAGAGAGGACCAGGTGGCCAACGAGCTGCAGGCAGTCCATTTCTGGGAAAGGGACACACACTCATGCGTGTGCCCGCACATGCACGCACACACGTACTTTGCATATACAGATGCATACACACATCAGTACAAAGAGATAAAAAAATTGTGCTCCAGTCTCCTTCTATGCACGCCAGGATGTATCAGAGACATGGAGACAGATGAAAATGAGCAAGGACCAGCGTCAATTTAGCTGAATGGCGACAGGCCTGTCAAATGATTCTCCCTTCTCCCAAACAGCTTTGCTTGATTAAACTAATATATCACCAAGGCAATCTTTCTTCCTTTGTAATCAGAAACAGACTGTCTCTGTCTCTCTTTGCGTTTCTCACTCTCTGGTGTTAGTTTGGCCATTTTTCTCCATCTGCCTTGAGGCCTCCTTCCAGTTTTAATGTCCCACTCCCTTATGCCTTCTTCACCCTTTCCCCTTGGTGGATATCTCTCGTCCCGCCTCTCTTCTTTTCTGCAGTTTGCCTCTCACTCTTATTGTGTTTAACAACCAACGGTCTTAACAGTTTAATTCACTACATTTATTTCAGTTCTCCAGGACACACTAGCCATCAAATACCTTACGCTGTCTCTTTGCTAACCAGAATTTCTTTCTGTTTCTGTTGCTTTCATCTGGACTCTTTTTAAACAATGAGATGTTGTAGTAGAGCATACATACCCGTACAATTACATGCATCTTAACTCTACATACATGCTAAAGAACATACGCATACACACAGAGCCACATACCCACTATATATTCACTCACTGTATACTCAAGCCAACAATATATCCATTAACAAAAGAATCTAAGGTATGTCGTTGTCTCCCACTGCAAATTACAGTAAAGCACATTACAATCCTTCCTTGAGTCATTTGAAATGAATTTAGAGGAACTGTGTACAAAACAAACAAACAAACAAAACAATGACATGAGCGTTATAAAATATTCAGAAACAAGGCAGACATGACTGAAATGTCTTAATATTTCATGAGTTCTGAATGGGTCTCCTAGGAGACATGTTGTATGACTGAGCAGTGGAATATTGTTTCCTGTTAAACTGTGTTTGTCTCAGCTCCGTGCTTCTCCTTGTCTTGTTTGATTACTACTGCTCTTTTATGTCTTTCTATATTTTATTTCTGTTTCTCTCTCCCTCTCTTCAGCGAGTTGAATTAAGTAGTTAATCAGGGGATTTTGACTGGGGAGGGAATATCTATTTCCAACTCAACCTTTGCCCCCGGTGGGAGAACAAAGGGATTAAAGCAGATGAGTGAACAGGACAGCTAGAAAGGTGGAATAAAAAAGTAGGAAGACAAATATAGTGAGAGAAAAGCAGGAAACAGTAGAGGGTGGATCTATTAGGGATATATATATATATATATTTTAAATGTTCCGATGTTGAAACATTACTTGTTTCTGCACACATCATCATTTAAATTCCTGGAAGCATCAGCATCATGCAGCCTTCACCAGGTGACCCTGCCAAGGTTTATCAGAACCCAGTTTGTTTCCAGATGGCCAGCTCAGTCTTCCATGGTGTTCCCTTCCTGAGCCAAAGACATTTTAAAGCTCTCTACCACTTCACTGTGGCTGCTGACGGCCCATCTTCCCTCATCCCCCAGCAACATGAACACTTGTCAGAAGGACATCAGGCAGTAAAGACCCTGACCCTGCTTCTTGCTCTCAAGCCACCATTCTCACATTTAATAAACAGCCCCTTGTTGTTGTTTCCTTTCAAAGGCTTCTTCCATGTGATCCTTCCAAGGGGCTGTCAGCACTAGTTCTGATTGCAATGTGCTGAAATTTCAGTTGTCAGATCTACCTGCAGGTCTTGTTGCTCTGTGGCTCTCAAAAAGGTGATGGTGTGTTTTTGTGGCATTTTCCTTTTCATAACCTGAGCAGATGGTTTTTAACAGTGACCTTCAAGAACAAATGATCCCTCTCCAGTGGAGCATCTGCTCATGAAGTGCTACAGGGCTACACTCTGAAACCACAGTGGACTGTTAGGCTTAATGTATGAGGGTTTAATGGGAAGGAAAGCACATTGCATCAAGTATGGACTCTTTACTTGTAATTATTTGGGAACGACCAACTTCAGGTCGTATGCTGTAATGACTGATATGAACATGTGATTTATACATACATCATCTGTTCATTTGTGTTTTACCTGGTATTAATCTGCATTCTCCCTATTTTGATTCTAATATATTATCTTTATCTGTTATTGAATTTCAATATACAAATTAAATTGTTGAGGCTGGTGAACACTCATGACCCAGGTCAAGAGAAGCAGTTCTATTGTATGGGCATTTAAACATCAATTTATGGTTGTTGTTTTAACCACACAGTTATAGGTGCATCAACCATATTTAAAGGGCCAGTGTGTAGAGTGTAGTGGCACCTTGTGGTGTAGTTGCAGATTGCAACCAGCAGAACACCCCTCATCTCATCCTTCCCTACAATGTCCACTAAAGACATCAAAAACTCAAAAGGTCCTCTCTACAGCCACTGCTTCGCTTATCTGTTCTAGTCTAATGTAATGTCCAATGTAGAGCAATGGTGGTGCAACATGGCGGATTCTGTAGTTATAAAAGGGTCATTCTAAGGTAATGAGAAGGCGAAGACTGTTAGTGTCAGCTGATTATACACTAATAAAAACATGACAATGAAAATTATGTAGGTTGTAGCTTAGTCACTTTACTCCACTGGGTAAAATCAGTTACTTGTTATGTTAGGTTTAAGTTATCCTCTGCTGCAAACAGACTATATCGAAAAAAGTACTGGGCCACCTGACCATGACGCCAGCAGGGACTTCAATGGCATTGTATCATAAATGCACAGACAGCTTTGCAGCCATAGCAGCTTCCACTCTTCTGGGAAGGCTTTCTGTGGGAATTTTTGTCCATTTATGCAGTGGAGCATTTGTGAGGTCAGACACTGATGTTGGACCAAAAGGCCTGGCTCACAATCTCTGTTCTGCTTCTTCCCAAAGGTGTTGGATGGGGTTGAGTTCAGGACTCTGTGTGGGCCAGTCAAGTTCTTCCACACCAAACTCATCCAGCCATGTCTTTATGGACTTTTCTTTGTGCACTGGGGCACAGTCATGCTGGGATAGAAAAAGGCCTTCCTCAAACTGTTGCCACAAAGTTGGAAGCATAGCATTGACCAAAATGTCTTGGTATGCTGAAACATTAAGGTTTCCCTTCACTGGAAGTCAGGGGCCGAGGCCAAGTCCCGAAACTTCCGACTGAAGGAGAAACAGAAATGTGAAGATTGTCAGTTTTAATTTTAACCTATTTTTACAGATTTTGAATAGGTTGGAGTTGGAGCAAATGCCTAAATTGTTGCAAAAACACAATCATTGTGAGTGATTTTTGAAAAAGCAACACTTCGCATATGGAAGAATTGAAACAATCTGTAGTTTACAAGCTCTTTCACTCACTTGCATCGCTTCCAGTTAGGAATCAATATGAAAGCATTCGAAGCAAAATAAAATCTGATCATTCAAACCACCTTTTGTAAGTGGTTCAGACACATTTTAAGCAAATGTTACAAATGCATTCAGCTCTTACCTCAGAAGCTTAACTATGTCAGGAAGCAGTAGTTACAGTAAGCCACTTAGAACACCCATGCCCATCATAATGCAGCCGAAATTACACAGAAATTAGCCTTCATTCTCTGTCTGGTTTAAACAAGATCTCAACACATGCGATCATACAGCAGAAACACTGAGCAGGTGCAGTATTTATCTGATCCCTGATTAGTTCAGTCACTGAATGATTGCTTGTGTGGATAAGAGAGCATTGATCTGTATGGCTGAGGGAGACATGGAAGTGAGACTGCCTGAGGGTGATAAACCGAGTCTTGTTCGTCATTTAGACATGCGATTCATTCATATGTTTGTGTTAGTTCATGGTTAGCAGTTGTATTTATAACTAAATTTCTAAATGGAACAAAATGTTTTTCTGGTATTTTTTCCAGCCACCAAACAGCCACAGGTTCCTTACCACCGCTCTCTGGAGTAGAGCCCACTCTCATTTATATGTCGCCTGGGAAATCCAAGACAGACTGTAATCAGATTTGTGATCTGGCCAAAGGAGACACACTGATGTGGCTAAAATCTGTGGCTGAAATCTCATCTGGATTTTGTCTGGATACGAACCACTTCAATGTAAATGGGGCATATGTCCCTGAGGATCATGAGATGTCTGCTGTTCTATATTCCAAACATTGCTGATTTTGTATTCATGTCATTTTTTTTAAAAAATTCATTACATGTTAACTTGGACTTTGACCCTGTGCAGGGGCAGTGTTGCTTAATGTATATGTTTTATAAACACAGCAAATCCAGAGGTTCTCGAACCAAGGGCTGTATTTAATCAGAAATATGAGAAGCAGACTGGCAGAGCAGACTGAAGTGACTGGTTGCCAGATGACTGACAGTCTCTATTTGTGTGTGCGCTGACATAAAAGTGTGCCTTTTTCAACCCTTCTCTGTGCTTTCCTCCTTCCCACAGGGCGTCAGACATGGGACTGGTTAGATCGATTAGACTGTGTGCTGACCCACTGTCAGAATGGCAGAATACCCACAGGTCGGACAGCAGTTGTTTAGAGCACACAGCTCTCCCTTCTTCCCTGGCTGGCACTGTTACTGCCATTCTGATTTAAGAGATTGGTCAGAGCTCACAGTAAATGTGTGGTCACGTCCTTGTGAAATAACAGTGACAAAGGAGAGGGGGGGAGAGAAACAGAGAAGAAGAGATGAGCAAGCTTCACATTTCCTATTGTTCCAGTATGACACAACATTAATCAAAAAGGCATAAAATCAGTAAAGTGAAAAATGTTTTTTAGTCAAATATTTGCTATAAAAACAATACTGACTCGGTGAGGGAGTGTGCAGTAATTCTTTTATTGCCTGATAAAAGACTGATAAAAATGATAAAGGCAGAGTGAAGCAGGAGCTGCTGAGACATTTTCATCAGGCCTGTAACATTTTGACATCACCCTGACTGCAAGCTCTGGAAAAACATAGAAACTACACATACACAGACATACACAGTGCCTGAAGTCCACTGTGGTTTTGCCAAAATGTGCAATTACCTCAGTCTCTGTGTATTGGCAGCTTCAGCTGGAAGGGAGGGGAGGGTGGAGAATGAAAGAGGATGGAGAGATGTATCTTTGGATAAATGCCAAGAGGAAAGAGAAGAGGAGGTATAAGGGTATGAAAAGAGGACAGGGAAGTTGAAATGCTTTATTGGCCAGCTCCTGTCCATCAATCTGTCTTCAAAGAGAAGAGGTCCTGCAAAGATCAGCAAGACCTTTAACATCTCATCTATTTCATGGTCACACAATGCAGGAGACAAGGGTAGATGACTCCACAGAAACACATTTTACACACATTTGGTTCCCAGAGCTAAGCTGACTAATGTTGCAGGTGGAGGTGGGAAGCCAGCGAGGGAGCCCGTCCTTATTACTGCAGGAGTAACTTCTTGTGCTTAGTCATTGTGTCTGTTCATTATTATTATTATTATTATTATACACAAATGGCAAAATTGTTAAGGGGTGACTAAAACTGGGATTATCAGATTCAATATTCAACATTTTCCCGATTGCTGGAATCTGTGCTCTGTTATCAAAACCCTGACTTCTGATCAGATAGATTCATTTAAAACACATGACTTTAGCTCTGATGCAGCATGCAATCTGCAAAGTAACTATCAACTAAAGTTATCAATTTCTCCAAAATATTGTGAAGTGACAGGATAAAGTACTGTAGCAGAAAATGGACATACTCAAGTAAAGTACAAGTACTTACGTACAGTACTTGAGTAAAAGTTTTGACACTGACATATTTATTTTTGCGTGTTGAGGATAATTAGTGTTATTCATACAACAAGAAACGCTGTTAAGGCAAACATCTACACTACAACCACAACTGTGCCATGTACATCATCTGAAGCAGTTCAGAACGTGCTAATCACACTGGGCTGTGACTTTTACTCTGACCGACCAATCAGGACAGAGGACAGAAGAGCTAGCTGGCCCTGGGAAACGTCACTGCGAGGCTTCTGGAATCTGATTGGTTAAAGAAACAGTCAGTGGTTAATATAGTCTAAATTGTGTGGGCCAGCACTACTGATTCTGAAGACCCCGGGCAGATTAGACTGACATGGCAACAGAGAGAGGCTGAAATCTGATTGGACAAAAATCGAACATCCACATACATGTACTGGAAGCGGGGCAGCTGAGAGAAATACTACGAAATGAAGAGAATAAACTGTTGGGAATAAATTAAAACAATTTCATGGAACAAATATTAGAATTTAGGTTGTAAACGTAGGTCAGTGCTTCTGATAGTGTTTAGGCCAGCAGAGAAGGCCTTGCTGGCCCTGACGGCCCCCACTGGGTATTCTCCATTGACAATAACCGGTTTCAGTCCTGACAAACACATCAATTATCAGTCGCTTTGTCGATCGACTGATACGTATTTCAGTCCTGAAACACATATCAGCCGATCTACAAATTTTTGCAATTTAACACTGAAAATGAAAACAACTTGAAGTTTTTTTTCTACACATTTGAAGGCAAATTTAAAAACAACATTTTCTTTGTCCAGCAGATTCCACAAACTCATATTAACAAAAGTATCAACCCCTGTATGTAGCTTGTGTAAACATGTTCACATAACTGTGGATGCGATTGTCTGAAAATCAAACAAAGCAAAACAATATATGCCAAGGCATCGACAACAATGAGAAGCCACGCAGCCTCCATTTGACAATGCAGTGTGTAATTCCCTGATGCACTGTGACATTTTGTTTCTGTCGAAAAAAACATTTACATCAAAATAACAAAATTAAGCAGTCACCACAGTATCAAACTCTCATCACTCTGATGTCTGCTGGTGTTAAAGAGGGGATCTCAGAATCAAAGTTCTCAGAACAAACAAAGTGTGGCATCTTTTTCCAGAGGACACACTTAAAATTCCTTAACTTCATTATACATGTACAGCTTCATGTCCCTGCAGCTTGCCTCACACTGTAGATGCTGCTAGTTAAGAAGATCTCCAGCAGAGTCCCCTTGGTGAACACTAACCTTGAGGCAGACCTCTTGACAACCTTATCTGCATTCATTGCGTGCAGTCTCACTGAATGTCATCCCACTGTATTTTGAACAGTTAGTGGTCTGTCACACAGTTGCACAGTCAGTGTTTAAACAGGCATTAGAATTTAATGTAATATAAGCTTGTGTGTGTGTGTGTGTGTATGTGTGGCTGCTCTGTGCTATGATGGTGATGAGAAAGGAAAAGGTAATTAAAAATTCTCTGTCTACACACTTAAATACCTGTCTTTCTCCTCTCTCCCTTATCAAAGCACACTGTGCGATTCTTTCAACTCTATGTAGAGCAATGAAAAGCCATAGGAAAGGAAACTGTGAAAGGATAAAGTCTATGTGCATGTACTATACTTTCAACAAAGGTTTCCAACAATGTGTTCCTGTGGCTTTTATATTATTTAGCTACTGTGTCACAGGGCTGCCTCGGAGTTACTGATCTGTATGGTCTTTGCATAACTCCACTTTATAGATGATGTGAGTAAGATGACCCACAATAGAGTCAACGCATAAACACACACACTCAGTGTTGGAATAACAGTTATTATTTCAGCAGTCCAAATTGGGTTACTCATTGAAAGTACAGACAAGCAATAATTCAACTCAGCCTTTTAAATTTAATTTTTAAATAGAGTTTAAACTGAACATATTCTCTGCTTGTCAGCTCAGAAAGAGCTCTGACATTCCAAAGTACAATAAGAGAAACAAAATAATGTTCCAGTGATAGATTTCTGATTTGTTTGAAAGGAACATCATGAGAAAAGAAACTTAATTAAAATATAATCTAGTAGTTCCTTTGCCAAAAAAATGTCTATGTGTTGGAATGGAAATGACAACTGTGTTTAGGAGGTTTGGATTCATGAGTTTGGATTTTAACTTTTGTCACAAATCTTAGTTTTGTGACAATTTGGGAGACAGCTCTTTGCGATATGTATCGCTAAAAAAGTGATGCTGGGAAACTGCTGCAATCAAAAATGTCCAAGATATAAATAAAACAGGTAAACATTTAATGTGAAAGGGGTCATTTATAGGAACAAACTCTGACAGAATTATGACCCAACTTCACATTTCCCCTCAGCTCTATGAAGTGTTTTAAATTACTATTTTGATTTTACAACCCACAGCTTTACTGGACCCTCACTGCTTTCATTAGCATCACTTCCAGCAGTAGCATGTTCAGCACAGCAACTCAAACAACACAAGTGCAAGTCGTCGTCACAAGTTAGGCTGCATTCTCATGGAAGAAATGAACAAAGGACGCAAACAAACAAGACTGGTTAACAAGCATGATGACAAATAGCCATGCTCTTCACAAAAGATGTTTGCCTGATTTCTATTTTTCACAGATAATAAGAGTCTTTAGAAAATGTGCCTTTTATTCAGAGTGATTTGGCTTATTCGACATCAAAAACAGCAGTAACTTACTTGAAACAATTCACTCCTGCACAGTTTCTCCTGTGCACTCACATGGCAACTCAGGTCATGAAATATTAGCTTTCTAAAAAATTGTTTAGCAGAATGCATAATGAGAAAAAAAATAATTACTTCACTATTACAGTGAAGCTCTTATAAAGGAGATGATACATCTCCCAGTCAACCCATCTGTTGTTTTCAGTTTTCTATTTCCTGTCTTCACCCCCTCCAATTTTAATTGCTTGCTCTGCCTCAGTTAGTTTCACCTGTTTGTAGTTACATAACCCTACCTAACCTCTGCTATATTTGTACCAGTGTCTCTCCTGTGTTTTGCCTTCCTGATTTTTTTTGACTTTCACATTCCTTGTGGACTTTGCCCCTGCTCACCCCTTTGGATTTTTTTGCCTGTCCTGACTGCCTGTCTGTGTACTGAACCCCTGCTTCTGAATTAAAGACTGTGAGTTGGACTGCAGACTTCTCTCGGAGTCCCACAATGTGGTCTTGTTTCCTGTGGTTGGCCCTTTTTAACAGTGGAGTTGGATGGTGTGACAAGACTTTCAAAAGTTTTCGGCTACAATTTAATTAAAATTTCATCCTTTTGCTCATGAACGTAAATAAAATCCCTTGCATATGAAGAATGTGCTCATGAAACCCAGTGAACGTCTGTTATCAAATTTTCAAATGTGCACTGGCATCGCTCAGAAAATGAAGCTGTTTATCATAAAGTAATTTTACACTTAATAGTATTTTCCTCATATCAAAGATGAATACAAAAAAGAATCAAAATAATATTATTCTTCTGCAGTGGGGGATAAAAGCTGTTATTATAATCAATCTCAGGGTTTGAAAACTGTGGGCAAACTACCTCCTCTATCCTCTTAGTTGCTTTACTGCAGCAGCAATAAAAAAGAAAGTAGAAAAAGAATTGTGGCTTCATGCAGAAAAACAACCAGAACTGGATCAAGTCGGAGCACATTTTATCAAGCTCTGCACAACGGTCCATTATAAAGATCTATTGTCTCAGTGTAAACAACATGGCCTGCAATCATTTGAACCTTTCTCATAATAAAGAACACCACGGCCAAGGGTAAGTCTGTCATGACCATAGATCAGTATGGTGAGGGATTTCAAGAATATGATTCCAGCTTTCAACACGAACAGCTCCCAATCAGTCCTTTTTTTCTCTTTTCCTGTGCTTACTTATCTCACTGTATCCTGCTAATCTACCAGTTTCTGCTTGTTAGCGTCAGTCAAGACACTGTTTAGGTGAAACATGCATGAGTAGCTTGTGCTTATTTTTAGAATCTGAGATACAAATGGGACTGGAAAAAATGTGATCATGTTACCTTTAAAAATGATCTCATCTCTCTCATGTCATGTTAGTATGCAGCAAGTCAAAGTGATTGATGTTAGAACTAATAAAAATAGAAATAATAAGAAAAAATATTTCTCTGTTCATGCATCTCTCATAATAATGAGGACAGTATTATGCTCTAAATAGTAAGTTAAAATTATAATAAAAGTCTAAGCACAATGGCTTATCACTTTCTCCTCATCAACTGATAACTTCCGGCACCGTGCTGTACTTCCCCTCTAGGAACACATGTATAAGACCCAGAGAGGAAGCTGTTAGGTAAACCAGCTGCTGATGAGCTGTAACACTGGCACATCCTGTTCATTAAACAGAGATCAAAAGACAGCATCTCTTCTTTGCTTTTGAACATTTCTGAAGAGACACTGTTAAAGCCACGACTACTGATTTTCCCTAAATGTCCTTGTGCATATAGTGCAACTACTTTTTCAGACAATATGCTCATATTGGAGGCTGGAGTGTTTATAAATTAAATCATAACAGTCAAACAGTGACTCCTAAACAAATTCAAGGGCATTTCTTTATTAACATAATCAACCATTTCAAAAAGCTTATTCAGGATGTGTCCTTGTTGTGGGTGTTTGTGGATGTTTGCTGGCACTTTGCAGAACGCACCTGGAATTGATTACAAGCTGTTACCAAGCCTCCCCTCTTCTGCCCTGAGTTTTTGTCTGCTTTCAATACTTCCTGCAAACCTGCTCAATTGTTTTATAAATCTAATCTTTATTTACACATTTATGGGAAACCTGATTCCCTTGGTTAGTATCTCACTTGATTTTAGACAGATCAGTCAAAGGTCTTGCTCTACACACCAAATGAGCAATTCTACACAAAAATATCCCAACGACCACGAAGCTTTGTACAGACATCCGTGATCCCTAGAAGATGAAGTCTGCAGAGTTTGGTGTTCTCAAGCACCACCAGCAGAGTGACATTTTTGGATTTCAGCTGGGTGGATAGTTGATTGGACCAGATATCTATGGTGCCCAAGGGATGAACTTAATGACTCTGATGATCCCCCTTTTACTCTCACACCATTGTGGCCTTTCCAATACTTCAGTATTTGACTAAATACTTAAATACCAAAAGGAAATAACATTCTCATCACCTTCAACTGTCCTTTGATTTAGTGCTAATTAGAAAACCTAGCATGCCAAAACTTGTTGGAGTGATCATTGGGCCATTGGGTCAGCTTATGGAAGCATTTTGCTGAAAGCACTATTGTTTATATTGTAAGTACAGCCTCGTGGAGCCACTAGCATGTCTGTAGACTGTTTTGATGCAATATATCCAACAATCGAATTGTCAAAAATGTTTTCAATAACTTACTTCCTTTCTTTTTTTGTTAAAATGCTTTGTTGACTTGTTTATTGTTTGCCAGGTTTTTTTTCTTTTCATACCAAAACATGCCAAGAGCACATATCACAGATTGTTTTATCTCAACAACCTTTACTTCTTTCTCCCACATGGAGCACTATTAATAACAGCAAAATGAGCTGGCGGTCTCATGAAGGCGTGGGCATATAAATATGTGCAGGAGAAAATATAATCTAAAGGTTCACCGTGAGTTTAACATAAGATCATGTGATGGCAGAGAGCTCTTTGTATCCATGGAACCCGTGTTTGCGTTTCTTCAGACTGGATCAGTATACAACTTTAGCCTTACACACAATCTTTTTCCTGCAGTGTATTTGTGCAAATTACAGTTGGAGGCTTATCTTCCATTTACACATCCCCATACATGTCATCATCATCCTCATGTAAGACATGTCTTACCAAACCTCAAACAGAATTTGAACCAAAATCTAGATGACAGTAGATGTTAATTTGCTTACATTTAAATCAGCTCTGATCAAGTCAACCCCACACAGTCCTGATGAAGCAGTTAAGCTGATTATTTGAGTTTAAAGCACTTACTAAATAATTCAAATGGATGGTTTTTATTTCCTAACTTTAAACATACTACTCATACTATTATTTTCAAGGGATTTAAAATTTAGATGTTTCAGATGGAATTCAAAGACAAAAGCAACATAAAATGCCTTATCAAGTTGTTTAGTTACTACAAGCCCCCAGAAAAGCTCCTTGGGATAGATTCTACAAATCTAATGAGAGAATGAACATCATTCTTACTTAAAAAGCAAACTTTTTGTCTATGGTTGTGCTGAACGTTGCCACAGAGGGGCTGATTTAGACTGTGTAGCTTTCCTCTCTTACAGAGCAAGAACATTATTTCACCATTATTGCATGGATCACACTCCCTCTGATTCAGCACTACGGACAGCGCCTGAGGCTGTGCTTGCTCCACAATAACAGGCAACACCACGGAAAAGTTGCCTTGACAAGACGGCTTTTAGGCAGTTCATACACACATGCACGCGCACACACTGAGATACTTAACCCTGCCAGTTTCCATCTGTCTTCTCTGTCCTTCACTGCAGTATTTTATCTCTGTCTAGTAAGTAGAACCATGGGATAAGCGTTTCAGTCCACTCCATTTCCTCCTATCTGCCTCTCAGTTCTTTCTGTCTAAATTCCCCATTTATATCTTCACATAACTTGATTTGCAAGACCATCTCCACCTACAGAACCTCAAGAGAACCCTTTTCTCACTGTCTCTCTATTCTGCTGTCCCTCTCCCACCACTGTATTTCCCTTAAGTACCAAAGGCTAACAGTGGGAGAAGGATGATCCCTCTGTCTTTGTGCATCCCTGTGCCTTTCTTGCCATTTCGGTGATTGAGCTAATTCACTTGCACTGGTGTCTCTCTTCCTGTATGAGACCTTATAGAGATCACCTTTCACTTTCCCATTACTCTCCCACTTTCAGTCAACCGTCCACCTCTATCTTCCTCACTTTCCATCCTTTGGCCTCTCCCTATCATATGCTCTGGTGGTCTATGCCCATTGATAACACCTGGTTTATAAGGAAGAAAGAAAAATATGCCAGCCTGGACTCTGCTTTGCTCCTTTGCATTAAGTCCTGTCTTCTCTCATCCTGGCTTATCACTTGCTCCGGTGGTCCATACTGCCACACCAGAGGGACAGATGTGGTAATGCTGCAAGCCGCTGAGGGGTATGTGTGTATGTGTGTGTGTGCGTGTGTGTCTCTGTCTGTCTGTGTCTGAGTTACTCAGGTGAGCTCAGGCCATAAATTGACAAATCAGGATGCAGACGGAGCGAGGAAGCAGTCCATCCTGATCCAGTGTTTCTGCTAGAGCATGGTTAACCCTCTGATTTATGGGCATGTGGGCATGTGTGTGCCTCATGGGGATGGAGTGGACAGGGACTGCCATGAATGTGTGTATGCTGTAGGAGACTGTGGAGGCTCTGTGTTTGCCTACATTACAGCAGTTGTTGATGGACTACCCTGTGATTGGCAGGGACACCGAAGAGGGGTGGTGAGTCTGATGCTGGAGTTATAACCACACTGAGCCCCAACCTGTCTCTCTCAAATCTCCCCTCCTCCATCTCCTGCTTCATCACACAGCAAACAAATTCTCCCCTGTTTATTTAAAAAAAAGTATTTCATATCAACTTTCCTCTCTTTCACTGCTGAGATTTGCTCCAATAAACAAAAGGCTATGAATCAACAAATGTGAAATCACTAACTGACGTGCTGTCACTTACTTCTACATTTCTACAAATGTCATTTATCTGGAAGTAGTCTGACCTAGTATAGGAAATAAAATATTATTTGGAGAGATGAAGGGGGGAAGCCGTGCAGCCATGAGTGTTTCTACTTTAAAGAGGAGAGAGGAGCCTGGGAGACAAGAATGAACCAGGACAGAATGAGATGGAGAGATAGAGAGATGTGGGTGGATGTTGGAGAAAAGACAATAGTAACTACATTAGAAGCTCTGCAGCCCAAGGCCCTGGCAATATTGCATTTCCCGCTGAGAACAAACAACATGAAAACAGGCTCACAGAGGAGAGGGAATTCACAGCTCTGCTGATATGGAGCTGCTATTCACCGTTAACACATCAAGACAAACATGCAGCCAAGCACACGCCCACGAGTATGCAACCACATGGTTGCACGTGCAGAAACAGAGACCAACCAAAACTTGCTGTTTATAGAAACTAAATCTGCAAATCCTAAATTTATAAGGGTTCCACTAGAAGTCGTTAAAAAAAAAAAGAAAACAGCCATACAAATAGTTCTGTAAGGCTGCACTGGTCAAAAGAAACCCAGTGGTAAGATGGACGAAAGCTGGAGTCCAAAATTTGTTTTTGATCTTTAAAGGTCATTACCCAGTACCTCAGGCTCAAAAAGTTCTGGTACTTTTAATCCCAACTTTGTGTTCCTCCTGTGCAGTGTTTCCATTTAGACTATAGGGAGAAAAAGAACTTCGCCATAAAGAGGACAGCACATTCACTAGATATGCCCGTGATTTGGTTAATACAGACTGTTGAATGCCCTTGTTTGGTCAGTTGAAACTGAGCACGTAGTTGTACACCAAACAAGGACCTCATTACTGGAAACCTGTGACATTTACAGTGACTAAAAACTGTGTGAATGTACATTTGAGCATATGAAAGTGAAAGTTTTCCTATGACAGGCGCATCCAAAGAAATGTGAGTCTACTCTTTAATTAAAAACTACAGGGCAATGAGATACTATAGAAAAGTCACTTCTGAGGAGAAGATGCCTGCTTTCTCAAAATATAAGTGTTTATTCATTTCATCCTTCTTTGCATTTCTTTCTTGTACCTTAAAAAAAGAAGGAAATGAGAGATAATTAAACGTTTGTGGGAAAAATCACAACTTGTGTTGATACTGACAAGCAAAGCAGTGCTAAACAATATGGTTGAGGGAAGTCATTATTAGTTTTGCAGCAGTGGGTAACAAACCAAAGTTGAAATTTTTATTTGGGGATGAAGTTAGATGAAAATTTACCCTTTTGATAAAATACTGTATCTGCCTGTACCAAAAATTGATGGCAATCCATCCAATAACTGTGGAACATTAAAAGTGTCTAGTTGCTAATTTAGATGGATGCAAAGTGAAAGCATTACCAAAGTCTTCAGGGACCAGGAATCATGACATTTCGCTTGGGACATTTTCACTCAAAACTAAAAATGTCAGCTTCATGGCGATGCTAGGTTCAAGTCAAGGGACCAATAATCAAAGAATTAATCATCCAGCAGCTGGAGAGATGCTTTACTTTGGAGCAGAGGGGTGGACAGATCGACAGGCTTTACCATCCCTAAAGCCACGCTGCTGGCTTTTAGATGTCCAGCATCAAGAACACAATGATCCATTGCATATATTAAGGGTTACAGTAACACTACAGTCCATGAAATCACTGAGCAATTCAAACATCACAAAGCATCAGTTATCATTACACCATTTAGCTTACAATGTAGAAATAGCAAACTGGAAAGCAAGCAAAGCAATAAAGTCTATGAACATATCTTCTCTGCAAACATTTGTATGTATATGTGAAACTGGGTGTGCTGTAGAAGCCTGTGTATTTAATTAACATGACCTTTAACTACTGATTACACTCGTCTGTTTGCATGAGCTGACTTTGGCCACTGGGGAGTACTGCCTTCATCCATCACAGTGTGTGGGCATGTTCATGTATTTGAGAGCACATGTGACCACGTGAGCACACATCTGCACCCGTTTTCTTTTCTCATTACTTCATCTTAAAGCATTCACAAGGAAAGTAACTTCAGCTCACAGCTCACATGGTAATGTGTTCTTCTTTCAACTACAGATTCAGACCCAGGGGTATAATGATTCACTCGTTACAGGGAAAAGTATACGCAAGCGTAGTGCGTTGTTTAACCCAAAGGCACAACCAGACACACAGATGACTGCATGTAAAGTACAACACGGCTACAGTCATTTTTGTTCACACGAAGCTGTTAGGAAGATTTAGGAGATTTTCTGTGCAGACAGTACAGTACTGATTTATATACCGCACTGTACCGCACATTTAATGATGCCTTTTGTGAAATATTTGTATAATAACAGGCAGATGAAAGAATTGTCTTAATGGCTACTGTCAAAGAGAATCAAAAAATGAGCATCCGTCGTGAGTTAAGGACTACCCCACTAATGCAGACCTAGTACAGGAGCAGCAATTAACATTTTAGCATCTCACTGTAATACATTCACGGGGGATTAATAGGGTTTTTGATCAGCACCAGTGACTCCCTGATTACCTGGCAAGATGTTGCAAGCTCTTGCATACACGGGACATCGTTTTTCCCTCTAACTCAAATCTTTGCAAAACAATCTCAAAAATGCACATAACAGGTTATTGTTATTGAACTGTTAGCAGTTAATGCTGGGGTATCAGAACAAACAGCCAGGGGAGCTTCATCACCAACACAAAATGGGTAGAGCTTCTCCCTATACTATAGCTAAATCAATCAGTCTGAGGTTCCACGTCCTTATGATGTCTTTAGTCACCTCTGCTAAAACTGAACATGCAGACTGTCCTTGTCAGCAGCTGCCACATGCAAGGCTGAAAAGCAAGGATATTTCCCACAGGTGTAAAAGTCAAACAATAAAAATTTTAGAGAGTCGTTTTTCCACACCACTAAAACCTGAAACATGTTTCCAAGATACTGTACAAAAGCAAACATGCACAAGAGTCATTCAGAGACATATGAGTTGGATCAATCAGCTGGCTTGAGAAGGAGTTTGCTCTATGTGTACTTTTGCAAAAACCAAATTCCAGTTTACCACACTGTGTTACAGGCACGAGAAGGAGTCTTAGATGGCTCTTAGGTAAAAACATCCAATTCATGGAAGACCTATCACCACTACAACAGAAGCAAGAGTCCAAGAAATCTGGATATGGCATTCAAAGATGATGCCTTTTTCAATTTTTTGCTCTCTGAGCCAGTTAACCTCCTGCGAGATTCCTCACACTTTTACATATTTGGACTCATGAAGCATGTGTGAGCTGAGTGAGAGAATGTGACTGAATCCAAATGTCCAGACCCTGGACTGTGTTTGCAGACTTGCAGACTTTGCAGGCACGTTCACAGGAAGTCTGCAAGTGCTGAGGGCTGTCCAAACCCCCACAAACCCAGTCCACAAGGGGTCCCAAGTGGACTTTCTGAAGACTTGCAAAGACTTCGCTTGGAATGCAGATCTCACCAGACCTCACTGATACAATTACTTAAATTAAAAAAAAAAAACAAAGAAAAAAAAACATTAGAACAATGACTCTATTAAAATGTTACTTGATTGTAGGCCAGAAAATATTTAACTGCATCAAGATAAAGAAATATGTGGAAGTATAGGCTTTAAAGGTAATGAAACTTTATCTTATCATTGCAACCTTTAGCCTCTCTATCAGTAGCTTATAGAGTTGTTTAGTCTCATGCCATCTTAAACTTGACAAAATGATGGTAAACACAGTATGTATAACTGAAGTTCCCAAGACTTCATTCCTCAAGTCCAGAGGGTGGACATTTGAATTCAGCCTGTGAGTCTGAGACATCAGCTTACTGTTGGCTCTCTGCACACATGAATGGGACAAAACAATTTAATCATACGGTTCTTGTGGACATTCTAAAGGTCACTGGACTGAATGGATCAAATAATGATAATAAATAGAGTATTTTTTCCTAAACACACTCATACACATGGCTGTAAGTTGATGGATACATTTTTCTTGGCATCACAAACAGCCCAAAATGACTCTTTGAGCTGATTCATCCAATAAAATCTAGAAATGGAACAGCTGCATCACTATAATATTTTGAAAGCCTTCATGTGTGCAGGGAGCAAACAGGAAGTCATGTAGCTCAGACAGAACAAGACTAATGAAGATGCTCTTTGCTCCAACAGATGCAGAAGCCCAAGAAAATGCATGTGCTCAGTTGCAAACTTCACAGCAATAAGTGGTGAGCCATCTTGGAACATACAGTTACCTACTTACACACACGTGTGTTATCTCAGTTTGCAAGGTTTTTCATTGTTAAGTTTAGTGCTAATAAGTCTAAACTGATTTAGTACTGCTGATTAGTCTATCAACGGAAACATAACCACAACACAGGGATTAATCATGTCATTTTACTGCTAATGAATCAAAAATGTCAAACATTAGTTGGTTCCAGCTTCTCAGATGTGAGGATTTGGTATAGTGTGGACATTTTATGGACAAAACAATCAATAATCAAAATCATCATTTGTTACCTATCATCACAAGACTAATCAGTTACATAGCTTACTCTTCCATATTGTGAAATAAAAAATATTTTGAGTGTGTGTGTCAGTTAGTTGAATGCTACCACAGAGTTTCAATTGCCTGGTTGAAAAGGTAGTTTAAATAAATGTCACAATCCCTGGCCCTTGAAATATTTTTCAGATGGGAGGTTTATTGGTGGGTTCTAGGAAGATGTACGGCAGAGAGGTCCAGTCACACCCTTTGTAAGAAAGATAAAAGAGCAGTGACAGCAGTGGACCCACCTAAGACAGAGAAAAGAGATAACAAGGGAAAGGATCCCCTTCAGCCAATCAATACCTCTCAAGTGTCGCTTCATAATCATTTCCGCTCAACACATTTACATTGATTGTCCCGTACAGATGCACACTCTCTCTTGTGCACACACACACAAGCAAGCAAAGTTTTTTTTGTTTTTAATTGCAAATGGTTCCAAGAGGAGTAGCACATTTATTGTTATTTTGCTCAGTTCGCTCTTCACCTGCGAGGTTGGATAACATCGACTACTCATGGGGTGCAGCAGAGAAAAACAGCAACGATGCAACTCTGCAAATGAGAAGCTATCCATCTGGTTTCACACTGTTGAGGGATGTGTGGGAACAACACTGCAACTGAGGTGTTAATGTTCCATGTCACTCTTAGAGCATCTCCATGGGAGCCAAGAATGAAAGGCACAAGCTGACTCCATGTA
This sequence comes from Scatophagus argus, assembly GCF_020382885.2. Taxonomy (NCBI): domain Eukaryota; kingdom Metazoa; phylum Chordata; class Actinopteri; family Scatophagidae; genus Scatophagus; species Scatophagus argus. The sequence goes on along the minus strand of NC_058494.1, from coordinate 6,931,440 downwards.
TGCCATGTGCAACAACAGAGCCCTCAGTGTAGATTCAATTCCAGGCAGCTTCTCAGGGGAATTACTGCAAAGTCTGTGGGAATTATTAATTAATTATTTATTAATTATTATGGTTAAAGGAAACATCCACACTACAATACTGTGAGAAGACAGCTTTTATGGATATAACTCACTGCACTTTTCTTACAATTGCCAAAGTGCCCCAAAGTCACTGTTAGGCACGGCCTTCATTACATACATGTATAACATATGCATTTTCTAACATGTCTACAGGTTTAGCAGTGGAAAGTGCATAGAAACAGCTGCCAGTCTTTCTCTGTCTCACTCTCTCAGCACTGTCCATGGTTCTGAAACAACAGCAGTGCTGACTGTCATGGAGACGTAGCCTGTGGGAGAACACATCAGAATTCACTTCACTCGAGACATAATGCAAAACAAATTCCCTCATATATTGGCAGGGACGATTCTGTCCTCACAAAATACTGACAAGGACAGAGCCCTACCATCATATGCATATCGCTCCACACACACGGTCACTTGCAGTAAAAAGATCAGTGAGTATCTTTGATAATGTTTCCAGAGGACAAAATAGGTCACCACTTTAGAAAAGGAAGCATAAACAAAAGGATTTAATAGGATGTTCGAGAACACACAATAAGAAGAGAATGTCTTTCTATGGCATCAGGCCTAAAGACTCCTCTCCTGCTGCAGCATCCACTGACATTGAACAGTCATTCAGGGAGAATAAAATACCATTTTTCCACTGACAATAGTCTCAGCGGACTCAATATATTGTTATGCAACAGCGCTCCAAGCATGTTGTGTTGACTGAAGGATGGGTTTGTGCACCTCTTACTTTTTGCTCTTACTGTTCCTATTATCATTGCTCCCTGAGTGTTCATGTAAGAACCCACATGGAAGTCCAGACAAGTTCCCCAGGGTTTGCTGAAAGCCATTTAGGAAGTGACTGACCGAGATGGAACTAAACAAGGCAGAGTGAGGGACAGTAGAAACAACAAAGATACATGCACATGATATGCTACACACGTCACAAAATAACCATGTAGAGGCAAGCATCTGTGGGTTAAACTGTTTTAAACCAGTACAGATGCATGATTCTGGCATGGTAATATTGGCTGATGTTCATACCGTCACTTTGATCCGGAAATATTTTGTATGCAAATATGAAAAATGGGAAAAGTGACTTTTGCACCATCATGAGCTTCACATTTGTCTTTTAGGGTCAAACGTCTCGACATCTATTGGATGGATTGATATATGAAATCTGGTACACGTATTCATGTTCTCCTAGCTAAACATTTCCTTTAACACGACTATCTGGCTGAAATTTTAATTTGTTCAGTACTTTGATGTATGATCAAATATCAAAACAAGTGGCATTCCCATCAACCTTAGCTGCATTTAGTGCTACACTGAACTCAGATGGTGACATTATACACTATACATCATGCTCAGTTACCAGCAAGTTAGCATGCATACATTCCCACATATGTACTTAAAAAAACTAAGAAAACGAATGAAGCAAAAGTATGAAAATAGAGAAACAAACCAGCACAAATAAACAGATGAATTAAACTGCGTGATTTGAGGATTTTAGCTCTGAGGTTCTGGCTGTTTGTTTCTTTGTTACCAGTAGCAGTGTGTTTTGCTCTGAGCTAAAGACCAAAAGCCAATATTGCATTCAGAGCTGGAAACAAACTATAATTTTCCATCCCACCTGCTGTGGAAACAATTCTCCAGGGGCCACTATCCTCACAGACAGGATACAGAGAGGATTAGCTGACATGCACACTCATATCACCACTCACAATACCACTTCAGCACTGACTCTAATGAGTGAAAAAAATACAAAGGAAATGTTACATGGATTCATTTAGTGAAAAATCACACACACGTGGTCTGGGAAGACTACAAGTGTTGTAGTTATTTGAATATGCTGATGCTGATTGGTTCATTTTCATGACTGATCATATTTATCAACATAGGATTACAGTTTGATGACAAGACCTATTGAGGTTACATTTGTGGAAGAAAATCATTGTAAGAATAAAAATAATCATGACAACACAGATCTTTTTTTTATTTTTTTATAGGTTGTCCCAGTCCCTGGGGTGAATCTTTAGATGTACAGTATATGATTTCCTTTTCTCTATGACTGTATGGCCTCTTCGCAGCAGCTTTATCGCTGTGGGCTTTGCCAGAGACCGGTAAGTGACATAGTAATTTTAATATGACAAGACCATAAAACTGAGCTTTATTATACCCCTCTTGCCAGAGAGACAGCACAATGCTAAAACACAGGCTCAGATATATCTTGATTCATATAAACATACACACCCAGATGCATGCAGCTGCTATTGGTTGGTGGTACGAGACCAGGGTGAGCAGAGGACGATTAATTTGCAATGTTAGATTCAGATTTCTGGGGATGAATGGACCAGAGACACAAATACACCGTAACATGAGCAGTATAACAAGGACTGCTCCACATACATCTTGGTATATGTGTTTGTGAGTGTGTGTGCGTGTGCATGTGTGAAGGTGGGCATCAGTGTGTGACTGAACGAATGATAGAAACAAAAAGAGAAAAGGGTATGACGGAAGTAAAAAACACAAGAGCGACACAGGGTGCTATGAAAACATGTACATCCACAGTGGAGAGAGTTCAGAGAACTCACAGGGTTTATAAGGCAGCAGATGGACTATTTCGACACCATTAAGGATCAAAGAAGCAATAAACTAGCAAACAATCCCCACACCTAAAATATGGGCCTGTGTGTGTGTACGTATAAAAGAGGATATTTTGTCCTTTCCATCGCCTTCATTTCCTATCCAAGAGTGTTTTTAAAAGTTTAGTGCAGAAACAAGGTCCACACATGCAACACAGATGCTTGCAGCCATGCAACATCGTTTTCACGCATTGCTGCATTCAGAGAGCGCCACCTGAAAATCGTATTGCAACACAAGCGCAAGCTGCAGTCTGAGTGTTGCAGCCTGCATGAAGAAAGCTGCCTCCCTCTGTTTGGGTCAACTTGTGCTTAAAACAACCATCAACAAATTACACCTCTTCTCTCCTTGTCAGTTTTTCTTCTTCCTGCTGTAATGTATGTTGATTCACAGCTGGTGTTGCACTTCACTTAAGAGGGAGTCACTTCTGGTTCATGCTTTAATGGCCCTGAGCACAAGGCTCGTCAAAAAGTCACACTTCCCCAATTGTCACACATAGACACACACACACACACACACACACGAGTTTACCATGGTCAAAGAGGAAAACTGCCAAAATAATTAATACCACATACTTTTTAAAAGTCGTTCTGTTCACAGAGACATAAATACCAGTATGCAACAGGCAAATAAAATTTCTAATTGTGGCTTTACATCTGGCCAACTGGTTGCTTGGCTATAGTGGCTGCATAATACATGTAATTAGAGAAATAGAAAGGGCAGGGGGTGGTTTGTGGTTCTTTAGTCTCATAAGCTCATAAGCTCTGTGTTAAATATTGTTATATTTTATCAGTTATAGCCCATGTATTTATATTTATATTGATAGGTATCAATTCTAACTTCCTGTCGCTTAGTGTTGACAGTGTGCAGGAGTCCACTACTGTCTTTTGAAATGATCAGTCAATCACAGTAATTAGACATAAATGACTTCCTATTTGCTTATGTTTGGGTGAGTGGATTGGTGTGTGCATGTGATTGAGTGTGACTATGCATGTGTGTTTTCTATAATTCTCATTTCATTATGTCCAGCTGTAATTGAATCTCCAGGATCATCGAGCTGCAACCACTGCTGAAGTCATGAAGATGTCGACTGTAGGAAGTGATTGGTTGTGTCCATTTTTCATTGTTTGTGGAAGGACCATCTCTGGGTTACAGGGTTTTTAACAGCCTGGTGTAGTTGGAGAACATTTTCATAGGCACAGTATATCTGCATGATTGTGGGGTACATGAAGAGGTAGTAAAACTGATCCTGCCCATCTGTTCTCATGAATTTTGACTGTTGACTGGCTCTGTCCACCCACACATCAATATACATATAATGTAAATAGACCCAGAGTATTACAGTGAAGTGTCGCGTAAAAAATTGCTCAGGAGCAGGAATCAAAGATGTAAACTTGGCAAATTGAAAGCAACATAAGAGCTTGGTGGGCACCACCATCCATACAAAAGTAGGTAAAAATGCATCACAAAAGAACAAAATGGCAATGGAAGATAAATTATCATTAGCTGCTGTTTAATGGTTTAAACTTGATCAGTTAAATTGCTCTGTCAGAAAGTTAGAAAGTACACAAGTTGTTTTTGGACCAAAATGTTTATGCATAATAAAAGAAAAAATCCCACTAGAAGGCACAAAAACACCAGTACAAGATGCATATCTATGACATACTATCACTATCACTAATGTGACTGTTGACAAACAGTTGACCACTTATACATCCAGGCCCACGAAACATAAGCATTCATTTGGAGTTGTGTCTCTGGTCACCTGATAATAATATGTTAATTTTCAATGTCTTTTAGCTCTGTTTTGGTCTACACCACCTCTTGAGGGAAGTATGTGTCTCTTTACTCGAACGGTGTTTGCCTTCCTTTAATGACTGATTCATCCGACAGCCTGTTATTCCAAAAACAAACAGACCTTCATCGTCATAATCAAGTGACCATCGTCATGGTAATAATAATAAAAGAAAATGGTTGCGAAATGGTTATTTCAGTTAGATTTAGACATCAAAACTACTTAATTAGGTAGAGGAAAATACAAACACTGGAATATTTTGGTAAAAATTTTAGGCTTCCGAACCATAAAGATCACTGACAAAAGCACATTTACACATATTTACACATATCAACAGGAAATGCAACTTTGCCCTCCCAAACCTCTGTAAGGGTTCAGCTGGTTATTGCATTGATTTAGAAAAACAGAAGCAAAAGACCACAACATTTTATGCTTGAAATTGAAATGACAAATCATGCATTCTGCTATTGCATTCACACAGTAATGAAAGCCATTCAAAATACAAAAGTTAAAACTCTAGTTAGTCACTACCCACAGGTAAGTCATTGGTCAACAACGACAAATCACAATTAGAAATAAGAGCAGAGCTCCAATGTGCGACAAAATCACCGGCAGAGAGGGAAAGAGGCAGAAGAATGGTTTGTATAAATAAACCAATAAACCAATTATCAGCCTGGCCGACTATCAGGCCTGATAATCAGCATTTTTCTGATTATCATTTATCAGTGTTATCAGTTATAAGTTATCATATAAATGAAGTGGAGCAAAGAGTACAGTATTTACTGTTAAAATCCAGTGGAGTGGCAGTATCAGGCAGCACAAAACTGAAATAGTCAAATGAAGTACAAATGCCTCAAAATTGCACTTAATTACAGAACTTGAGTAAATTGTATTTATTTATATTTCATCACTGGTTATTCTAAACTTTTGACATTGCATATTGGTTTCAAATAACAGCTATAGGTCTCCTTGTTTGCTAATAATCGGTATCTGAAGAAAACATATTGATTGCTCCCTAAGTAAGAGGAGCAGCATGGGGACAAGAGCCCCCTCCTCTAGCAATGTGACTAAAAGTAAACAGCTTCAGATATTATAAGCTTGTCAGATATTTATCATGTAGTACAAAGTTAAACCAGCTTATTAAAGACAAGTCCTCCTTCTAAACACATTCAAATCTAATGCAGTCCTGTCTCATTAAAATCAGTCGAGTACAACCTAGTTTCTCTCTCAATTTTCTACCCATCACACTGAACTCAGCATTACTGAATCCAGTTTGGCCAAACTATGCATGGACACACGCATGCACACGCACACAGCATGTAAAACCATATTGCTGAGTATGAAAGAAGAAGAAAAGAAAAGAAGAAAGTCCTAGAAAAAATGAAATCAACAGGAATTTGCTTTGACACAAGCTGCTTAACATTTGTCTCTCTCAGTCTGTGGTGTCATTTAAACGCACAATAGAAAACGTTACGCACACACACCCATATACAAACACACACACACATACATACACCATCTGTTATTCACAGTGGATAGCAGTGGGCATTATCAAACAGAGAGGCTGAGATGTCACTGCTCCAGCTGAAAAACCACACTGACACCACAAAGGCAGTCTGTATTCAGATCAGCTGGCACTGACAATGCTTGTCCACAGCACAGACTTAAAAGGGTTTAGAAGCAGACAATCTGCAGATAGGGAGTATTTCCCCAAACTTAAAGAAGATTTGGCTGCTTTGATTTTTTACTGAATAAAGCATGTTTCCTGTGAGACGGGGATAAAGGCAAGGTTAGCGAAGAACAGCACACAAACATGCATATCCAGTCAAAGAGAGACACACATACACACCCACCTATATACACACCAAAACACAACTGATCCCCAACTTTCAGAGCTTGAAGGATATTACAGTCTTAGAAGCAGTTTCAGTCTACAGATGCAGGCTGAAGAAGAGACAGACAGGGACAAAATGGTTTCATTACACAATATCCATCTTGTAAAATGTGAGAAATAGCTACAAAAGGCAGGATGGCATTATGTCAGTATAATTTCTCCAGTCCTCATCAAATGTAGACACACTTACTACATCACAGTGCAAGACAAAATGCTGTGGATATTGGCACAAATGCAGCTTGGAGAAAGTTGAATCACGACGTGTTTTATTCACATTCCCTTACGTCTTCATTCATAAATAGCCACACTGTTTTACTTCAAGCAGGAAGAGGGTGTAGGACAAAGCTGCACTAAGCCATGAAAAAAGGAAATGCTATTACAGATCTGATGTAAGTAACACAGAATTAATGAGAGCAGTGATAATGAATTCTAAACAGTTTATGAAAGCAGTGATGCAGCTTATGGTCTATAGTGTGATCCTGTAAAGCAAATATAACAGAGTGCTGACAGATCCCTGGAAATTTAACAAAGGTGAGTTTTGACCTGCCCCACATCTTGTCAAGAGTATCTGTTAATCCTCCATTGCTCATTTACCTTAACTGAGGACTGTGTGATGGATGAATTCAACACTGTTTTCCTGTTTCAGTGCAAGCTCCTGCAAGTCAGGTCAAGAGTGTTTGCTTGGCACACTGCTCACATAGAGTGCTAGCTGTGGTTTGCTTCTTGGTCTTCTCCATGCTCTTTCATTCCCTTTTATCTCTTATTTTCCATAAAAGTCAATCTGTACTGAGTGTTTTGTCAAAGTGATTGATATCAGGTGATTTGGTTACTGCCTATCTCTGCTTCTCATTGGACTGTTACAGTCCATAACCTTTACCTCCACTTTCTCATAGCGACTGGCTTTATTTGTTCCCACTTCCCAGCAACCTTCATATATTCATGGAGAATTTTAGATGTTCTTCTGTGCTGTGCAACTGGGGCACATATGGGCTGCTGTGATGCACCATTACTCATGACACAGTGAGTGGGCATAATTTCATATTGCATTGCATTGCATAGCCCGTTTGATCATAAACCCAAAAACTAATCAATGCTGATACTCCTTTTTCAGTGAAGATTGTCACAGTACCAGAATTTTAAACTTCAGTACAATACGATTATAAAAACATGATGCCACAGCAAAAAGAAAAGAAAGGATCATAGGACCCTAGGATAATTTATTCTTTTTTAATTAAAAACACGCACACAGAACAGGTACAGAAGTCACTGAGCACATACCAACACAATGTTAATTTCTGTGCAGCCTTGGGTTAACCATTGTGACTGATCTGCATTTTAGCTTCAGTACTTTCGATACTAGCAAATGTGGATATTGTAATGGTTTAAGCTTGTGGTATCGAAAAGGTATTGAACCTTTATGCTAATAGTTAAAGGAGTATTGATAAAACAGCAGAATTTCTTGAAAATAGCTGAACAGAATAATTGCTCTAAGCAGACCAGATGGTAGGCAGTGGATTATAAAACGCTTGTTATTTAAATTTGAGACTTGCCTTGTGCCTTGGCTTGTGAGCATCTCTGGCACATAATCCAAAAATACCCCTCAACAGAATAAATGATTAGGCTTCTAGACTCATGAAAAATTGCTTGCCATCAACTGCCCAATCAGTTCCTCTACAATGCAGTTCCATTTTATGTTACCACTTGTCACACTGGCCCCATTAGGCAACTTCTGATCATCTGGTCACAGTTTGTCACAAATTAAAAGCCTCTTTAATTCAGAGATGTAACTTGGGTCCCCAAGTAGCACTTCACAGGGAACATGATGATGGCCTCCATGTGCACATGCAGGCTTGAGTGATTGACCAAATCCAAACAACAAAGAAACCAACAAATCATCCTCTACAAATACAATGATATCCTGTGAGAACATGAATAAGAGTAGGATGGGAAGTGCAATACAATTTTCCACTTAATTCCCAAAGCGTGAATAATACCTTTCAACACAATACTGCCAATTAACTCATGAGGAAAGGTTTCTACCACCATATATAATCGGATGGAGGGATCAAGGTTACCCAGTCTCTTTCTTCCCATAGGACTTAGCTCAACTCCTGCCTCTCCTTGTTATCTTGCTCTTTAGCTGACTTTGTTCTTTCTTTGTTTTTTCTTCCTCTCTCATCCATTGTTTGCTTTTTTGAGTATTGCTTACCATTCTCTTTCTCTCTCTTTTCTTTCCTACCCTGTTTCCTAAACTTTGCCCTTTCCTCACCATGTTTCTAAGGTAGAAGCTTTAAAGGCTGAGCTCTCGGGCAGCAGAGCCATCGGTAGTGGGATTACGCCAGAAAGCCTCTCCAAGGCATCTTGGAGAAACCTTTAGCACTAGAAAAAATGTCTTGTGGTTACTGAAGTCTGTGAAATGATCTATTGATCAGGCTGTAAGTGAAAGAGGCACTATAATGCAAAAGGCTTAGGTGGGTTTATCTGCTGATGGTGCATTCCATGTTTTATTGGATCTGAAAGTGCTCCCTTTGGGGTAGTTTACTTTACCAGATGACAGGTTTGGCACTGCTGAAGTTTGCCCTGGTTATGTGTGCATCACACATGATGCATTTAACTCTTCCTTGTTGACTCCATTTGCAAATCTGAATTAATTATGGATTCTCAGAGACAATTCTTCACTTTCTCCTGTCTCCAGCCTTACATTTGATTCCTATAGCAAGTTGTCTTTCCTCTCTTGGTCAATCTGTGACCTCTCTCCGAGTGACACTCCACAGATGGTCATTTTTCACCATGGGCAAGTCAATCTGGTGTGCAGATCATGATGCAACACCTAGTTGATCGATGTCTATGTCTGGGGTGTCACATTTTCAATGCATCCCTGCTGTGCCTAACGCTCGAGTTGTCTGAAGATCTGCCAGTGTGGCCCAACTGTCCCTCAGACTGAAACTAATGACTTTTCCAGACCTCACAGTGCACAACTACTCATCTCCAGAAAGGCAGTGCTTATAATTGGAGAGTCAGCCTTTCACAGGCAGTTGCATAATCTAAAAAGCAGTATCTCTGCACTAGAACAGTCTGTACTGCTACAGAAGATATACAAAAGTTTTATGAGGCTGAAAACACTTCATAATGGCCGCTCTGGGGCATCAATTTTGGAAAAGCTATTTGATTTGTGTTTAGAAGCGCATTTGCTAATTAAAGTTTCAAGAGCCCCAAACCGTTACTGACCCTGAATAATATGGATGACGTACTGGAAAGACCTTGACTAGGAATGCTGTATTAGTCTGAAGTGATGAAACTGATGAAATGTCAAAAAGTACTCAATGGAAAAGATCCTTTGTATTTATATATTTTTGTCCTCACTATTAGCCACAGTTTTAAAATACCAATGAGCATACCAGACTATCAATACCTATCAATACCTTACCTTTGCTTAGCCTTGCTTGGACACATTTGGAATTTGACAAAACAAAATGAATTCTATGCTGACTACAACTGACAGAGAAACAACAAAAAGAATGATTGGTTAAAAAAATTGTTAGGTCCTATTTAATAAATGAAATAACAGTTATTTCATTTAAATGTCATGTAATTATTGCATTAAACAATAAACACAGCAAAAGTTCAACATACTCTTGAACTATTGATTCTATTTCCTCCATTAAAAGAGAGTATGCAAACTCAGCAGAAGTTATTTCTTAAAAGCCACGAAGACACTTTTGACTTAGACTCTTTCTAAAGTTAAAACAGATAAGCAAATAAATCTCCTACCTCTTGTATTTAAAATGCATCTGACTTGACAAGCAGCTGCCTGCTTCACAGGAACAACTACACCAGGGTCACTGTGGACGTGCTGGCAAATCTCTGGAAAAAAGCATAAAACAACAGTTTAAGAGATCTGAAAGGTCCTACTAGAATTTAATCGACATGTACTGCTATCTGACTTGGTGGTTCACCATCTGGAAAACAATCTACAGGCATAATAGACATTGTAAGCACAATGGAACAGAGAAGTGTGGCAGGAGGGTTGAAGTTTGCCTGAGATTACGGAGGCAGAAAATCAACTGCCTACAACTGCCCATTATCATTCTGGCGCATGTCTAGTCCTTCCGTATTAGAACAGATGAGCTCCAGGCCAAAGTGCTCCATCTGTGTGAGTACACAAGTGCCTGTCTGCTGCCCCTCACCAAAACCTGGATATCTTACAGTGGCTACAATCTGGATTTAAAGATTGACAGATTCATGGCCAGTGTGTGTATGGACAAAGACAGAGACTCCATGAACCCCTGACGGGTTATTGTTGTTTGTGCCTATCTTCTCTTTTTAGCCTCCTGGGGAATTTCCCCAGATTTCATTACTGTTGCCTTTAAACATCCTAAAATGCTGCCAACATTAGCCAATCAAGCGAGAGACTCCAGTCTTTCTCCCCTGATGCTCCTGTTTTTGTTTTATTGGACTGTAAACATGGTAGCTGAAGACATCTTTTATTGGTGTGTTATTTGACCTACTCACTTCAGAGTTATGAGCCCATCAGTAGAGCATACAGATCAACTATGATGCCTCCCATAGGATAATTAGATCATAGCAACATACACCTGGAACCAGACTGCAAGTCTGGATTAAAAAGGAAGGTCATCCCCACCAAATCTGACTAAATGGCTCAACACGTATGTATGAATACATGTTCTAGTTTTCCTATAGCTGCAAGACATGTTTCTCCTCTGATGCAATAAAGTCGGAGCTGAAGATCTGTGACTTTAACTGTATCTCCTTGTGGCTTCTTTAATCACCAATGCTTGAGGGGCTCTGACAATCCCACACACACACGCACAGAACTACAAATGAAGAAGTAACTGGGAGTGATTGAATTATTTGGACCAGCTGAAGAGATGTGAGATTAATTTATAAGGAGATGTTGACAGCACCAACTTTATTTTTTGTTGTGATACATTTAGGCTTAAGGTTACCAAAAAAGAAAAAAAAAAAAAAAGAAAATCTCCTGCATTTTAAAGCAGTCGAAGAAATCCAAATCAACAGTTCTATTGATCTTATTTTACTGTTTTTCCAACAAGGTAATTTGTCACTGAAAGGCGAGGCACTAGATAAGAAGCAGGCTTGGTTCTGTGAGGTGATGCTAGGAAGAAGGAAACTCCCCAGGGCTAGATGTTGCTCCCCTGAACTATTTGTTCTCGGCTCTATAGTTGTCTGCCCAGGTAACACTGCCATTTGTCACTGTCAATAGCTGGAATCACACCTCCCTTTATTTGGAGGGGGGGGGGGGGGGGGGGGGGGTGTTGGTGGCGTTGGTGGCTATATGAAGACTACTGCACATTAGGGACGGTGGGGAAATTAAAAGTGGCTGTCATTACTGGGAACTGCTTTGATTTCTTTAGGGAATAGCCTTTGTTAGCATGTAGCTGATTTTCTATGCTGTGCTCATGTTGTACATTCATGCATATTTTCAAGTAACTCACTGAGAGTTCGTTAACAGGAAGTACATGCCTGTGGCATTATATCTTCTACCTATTATGAGGAGTTGATGGCGTGATGAAGTGCAATAACCAGAGTGGTCACTGTATTAGATTTCTGTGGGCCACAAAAGGCTGGTCATGTTACATTGTGAGAACACATCAGCTGTTATTAAGTTTTTGAAGCTCTACCAGGTGAACCTTATTAGGCTCATATTGCTTCTCCCATCCCCTTTAATAGAAAGCTTTGGGCTTCTCCTCCAGTTTCAGCTCAACCAATGGTGCAGTGTAGCGCCTAACTAAAAAAATGTAGCTCACTGCAAACCAACAACTGCCCTGTTACAAGGACAAACAAGGGCCACACTGTGCCCAACTACAGTGACTGAACCAGAATAACAAAGAATGAAGCAGCACAAAAAGAAGGACAATTTAGTATGTCATTAGTTTGAAAACGGCCAGAAAGTATGAAGCCTTGATTTAAAGGGATAAAAGTAATCAACACAGTCTCCTTGACACCCAAAAGCTGGCTCCTGGCTAGCGCTGCAACAGGAAGAGCCAACGTATTCCCTCAGAGCAGAGCACAATGTTAGAAACAAGAAAAGGGCTTGGTAATAGCTGAGATCGCTCACTGGTGCCCCAATTATATGGACAGAGCTGTGGCCTGGGGACACAACCTAATGACCATAATAAGGCTTGTCTGTCTGTTCAAAATCAGCTTAGAGTGCATCCATGCTGACCTACAGGATCACTCTAGCCTTAGTTCAATTTAAACAGGCAGCATGAGAAGGAGCAGGGTGCTTTGGGGATGGATGGGGGACTAGGTTAGAGACCGTTTGCCGTCCTGACGCTGTTTCCCAAGAGAATGGACCACAACCCTCTGAGCTTCCCTCATTCCACATCATAGCCTTGATGAGGATCAATTTGGACTTGAGCATTTCTTGGGGCTGTGGGTGCTCTTTAATTCAGGATGGCTGAACGCTGTGATTAATGACAGTCACTTAGCTGGCAGACCGGTCAATAAACACACTGGTCCAGGAACTTAATACCAGGCTATATGCCAAAGAGGAGACAGACCTTCTCCAGGCAGCTGCACCACCCAGATAAGCAGGAGTTCATAGGAACAGAGAGCCAAAAAAAGAAAAAAAAAAAAACCAGACCAAAAACTTTGTGTGGCAAATGTACATGTATACGTATGAAATGAAACACATAAATAAATAAATCCAAAAAACATAACCTGAAAGGCACTGCCATGACAGATTCAGCCCTTTATTGCCTTCAATAAAGCCCACCCATGACTGTAAGGTGTATTCCTATTAATCAAACATCATGCAAGCCCCAATCTCTTCTGGAGGCTTTCACACTGTTTTCCATACAGATGATTTAGCTCTTTTGATATCCCCAAAAGCTGAGTGATTCTTAGCTCCATCAGAACATGACAACTGCGCCGTGTAATCCTGTAATCTTCTTATCACACAATTACCACAATGCAAACACGCAAACTAATAAAGGCAGGAGGGAGCAGGGAATGATAAAAGTTTCCACTGCAAGGTCACACGGCTCTCCCTGTGTTCACCTTACAGGGCGAACTAATCTCTACACAGAGGAGTATGTATTGACCTAATGGCTTTGTAGATATAATACTGCATGTTTAATGTTGTTCATATTTGTGTGTTCGTCTGTTTGTCCCTCTGCTGCTGGCTGTTACAATACTGACCTCCAGTGTGCGCACAGAAGGACAGAGCAGAGCGCGTTGTCAGTCGGTGCGTGTTAAGAGCAATGTCACCTCCCTCTAACATCTCCTGCTCACTTTACTTATTCAGATGGGAGCAAGCGCGCTCGAAATACAGAAGTAGAAATTCAAAAGTGAAATCAGGAGAGAGATCCGGTTTGTCACTGTCAGTCGGTTTGCGTCGGCAATGCAGATAAAGAGGACACACGTTAAACAAGTACTCCCCCAGCAGCAGCATGCCCGGATCATATCAAACATTCCCAAGGAAATCATCAATTATAAAAGCGTTTTATAGTAATATAGTTTGCGTGGTTAATTCACCGTTTTCATCTCCTCTCCTTCTCCGCGGCAGAGCGGGTCCCTGCTAGTTTTTTTTTATTTCTAATGTTAAAAAAAAAAAAAAAAAGACACGTGGTTGTTACAAACCTCTCTCAGGACACAGCGGGGAGGCGGAGGTGGAGAGATGCGGGCGCAGTCGGGATGGGAGAGGACGCGTTGAGGAGAGAGCTGCTCTCTAACCATGGAAATTCTGCTGCTGAGCAGCCCGCACATTTTAGGAATAAGGACTTAAACGACTTTGCATATTGTCTTCTCTCTGTCTCTCTCTTTCGCCAAAGAAGAAGAGACTTGCGTGCAGGATGTGGAAGATCGCAGGTGAGGAGAGAAGAAAAATGTCATTTGCTGTAGATTTCTGTAGTGAAATATGCGCCCAAGTCCTAGTGGGATATTTCTACAGATTATTTCCTAACGTTTTCATTTTTTAAAAGTCCTACATTGACTAAAAGAAAAGGCACAGAATGGATTTCTTTAATAGCTCCAGCCTGGAGGACAGGACAGAGACAGAAAATATTTCCTCTAATTCCACCTCTCAGAGCCAGTACTCCCAGCTCGCTATCTGGGCTCTGGCCGGACTTGTCAGCTTTCTGATTTTGTTTACAATAGTCGGGAACGTCTTGGTCGTTATCGCCGTTTTAACGAGCAGAGCCCTGAAACCACCCCAGAACCTTTTTCTCGTCTCCCTGGCTAGTGCGGACATACTGGTGGCCACCCTGGTCATGCCCTTTTCTCTGGCAAATGAACTCATGGGCTACTGGTTTTTTGGCAAAATTTGGTGTGACATCTACCTGGCTTTGGACGTCTTGTTCTGCACCTCTTCTATTGTTCATCTGTGCGCTATTAGTTTGGACAGGTACTGGTCAGTGACACAGGCAGTAGAGTATAACTTAAAGAGAACGCCTAAAAGAGTTAAAGGGATGATTGTGGTGGTGTGGTTGATCTCAGCTGTCATCTCTTTCCCACCGCTGATATCAATGGACAGGAGCAGCAATGAGGCCAGTCCCCAGTGTATCCTGAATGATGAGACCTGGTACATCCTCTACTCCAGTATTGGTTCATTCTTTGCCCCCTGTGTCATTATGATTCTGGTTTATATTCGAATCTACCAAGTGGCAAAGACCAGGACCAGAACAATGTCAGAGAAAAAGAGGGATGTGGACTCGCCACTGGAGAATGGGATGGACCAAGCTGAACCAGGCAGAGGAGAGTCATTAAAGTCCAACAGGAGCGGAAGCATGAAAGAGCAGGACCGTGAGAATGGGCACTGCCAAGAGCAGGCTGCTCGATCCCCTCTCCCAAACGAGCCAAAACATCCTGCGACAGACCATGATGACGACTTTGACGACAGCAGCTCGTCAGATGAGAAACCGAAAAAAAATTCCAGTTCCTCCAAACATCACCACGATGACAGAAAAGACAGGAAGTCCAGCCGAAAAAGCAGCTCCGCCTCTAAATACTCCAGCAGGAAGTCCCGCGCCAGTTCTAAGTCTATGGAGCTGTTCTCATCTCGCCGCAAACGTAGGAGCACCGTCAATCGCAAGAAAGTTTCTGCGGCTCGGGAGAAGCGTTTCACCTTCGTCCTGGCCGTCGTCATGGGTGTTTTCGTCTTGTGCTGGTTCCCATTTTTCTTCTCCTACAGCTTGTATGGAATCTGCAGAGAGCCATGCAAGATCCCAGAGACACTGTTTAAGTTCTTTTTCTGGATTGGCTACTGCAACAGCTCTCTGAACCCGGTCATCTACACCATCTTCAACCAGGACTTCCGCAGAGCCTTCCAGAAGATCCTCTGTAAGTCATGGAAACGTTCTTTCTGAATGCTTCCTGCATGGATGAGGTTGTAATAGACATTTTACCCCACAGACACAAATTTAAAGTGTTCTGAGCTGTGGGATAAAGTGCTTGCTGGGGGGGGGGCTTTCACACCTTTACTTTCAGGGATTGCACTAGAAATGAAGGGATGCTTAATGGATCAAAGGATTGAACTAAGGTGCTGAAGAGGGGTTTAAAAGACAAGGCTAAGCTCATTGCCATCCAGACTGCTTTTGGACTCAGATGTGGGCTTCGACTCATCCCCCCTCCTCTTCATTGACGTCTTTGGCCTTCATTTAAATACAACACTGACTTGTAACAGTTACTGGGATGCATGCACACCACAGTGGCTAAACTTGCATGAGCTGCACAGGACGCAAAGGGTTTACAGAGACACTCGATTTATAAAACAACCTCATTCACTGAATATAATGCGAAGGCCTTGACAATCTCCACACAACCGTTGTTTGTGACGTTAGACAGTGTTACCTACCTTCACTCTCTGTCTCTTACTCTGTTTTTCTCTGCCTTTCTATTATGTCACAATCTCAACACGAGGACCAATGGGACGAAGGGGCTCCTTGCTTACTGTTTCAGTAGCAAAACCGTTTCATTAAAAAAAAAAAAAATCTAAAAAAGACTCACTATTATAAAATACAAAGTCACATTTTTGCTTCAGTGCTCTGTACTCGGAAGTATCCAAGCTGGGATCTGCAGTGGAAACTTTTTATCAGGACGTGTTTTTAATGTTTGTTTTTTTTTTTTTTTTGTGATCTTGTACATGCACACAATTTGTGCAAAATATATGGAAGACAGCAGTGCTGTTGAGGAGCACCCACTGAGGCTTTCACTGTGTGTGTGTGTGTGTGTGTGTGTGTGTGTGTAAAAGAGAAAAAAAGGACTAAGTATATAACATGTGAAACTGTGTTGTGATAAAGTGAGTCAGAGAGTTTTATCGTCTTACCCAACTGCCAGTTAGTGATTGTCTGTGTGTGTGTGTGTGTGTGTGTGTGTGTGTGTGTGTGTGTGTTAGCCTGCTCTCTCAAAAAACCTGATTCTCTCTGGTCAAGTGTCTTTCTATTCTCCTCTATTCTATTTTCTTCCGTTGTCTTTTCACTCCTTTACAGCATCAAAAGGCACTTGGCCACATTACAAACCAAACAAATTCTCACCCTGTTGTCATGTCTGCTGCTCTCACACACATATGAACACACATACACATTATTATTATATACACAAAGACATATAAATGACTAATACAGACAGTATTTTCATCTTTACATTTCAAGCATTTGTAGCCAGAAGGGCTAATGCTTTGTTTCCTCCTGTAAATAATTGAAGACAGTACAGTACTATTGTGTGGTACCTCATAATCACACATATATCAATATGAAAAATGTATTGTTTGTATAATGAACACTGAAAAATTTTCATGTTACAACAACCTCTGTCCTTTTCTAAAGGAACAACTGTTTACTTCTCTGCTTTGAGCACATTCACAAAGATCAAATAAAGAAATTTCTTCAAGTGTCATTTAAGAATTACAAGAGTGCATGACTTCTTTACTGTTGTGCCCCTGTAGTTTATTTATTATTTACGCTGACTTGTGTCGCTGGTGTGACTCAGAACATACTGTGTGACTAATGATCTTTCTTTAAGTGCTTGCATTTTAAGGTAGCCTCTGTGGTAAGCTGTCATTACTGAGGCTGGAGAGCATCAGAGAGTGTGAAAAAAATGATGGAAATGGAAATTATATCAACAACATTCATCATCAAAATTCGAGTTTAGGTTAGTGATAAATTTAGACTTAAAATGAATGGGAAACAGACATTTTGTTAGATGTTTGTTAGGCTTCAAATTCACAATATGAAACAACTCTATACTGCTGCCAAACTGTGCAACAACCGATCAAAACAGTAGTCACCTGATAAATACGTGAGACAATTACACAAGTGACTCTCAACCAGCGGTATTTGTACCTCATTCTGCTCTTGGAGGGCGTACAGACCAACGAAGCTAATTGGATGGGGGAAAAAATGACTGGGTAGTATATTATTAATATTAGTAGTAGTACCTTCCAGCTATGACAGGCCGACTGCACAGGATGTCACCTCACTAGCAACATCTAAACATCATGTACTGTGATTGAGAAAGCATGAAAACTTATAAGCATGTGAGCACATAAATCTAAATGAGATGGTTGAAATTTGTACATGCTGAAAATTGATAAACTGATTGTACTAGTTGTTATCTTCCACCCACTCTCCATTATTTGAATTTCTCATCTTGATAAGTCTCTTACTTTGCATTTTCCATCAAGTATTTGCTGTTTTCATTTTTGTTACTGCATTTTTAGATATTGAGATATATCGATTTTTCAAATCAATGTTGGTAATCAAGTACTTTCTGTATTGGTGCAGCCCATGGTTCTAGTATAAAAATGCTGTTTCATATTGTGAATATGAAGGCCAATTATGGTCTCTGACCAAAATATTGTACTTTTAATACACTTTGGATCTTGGATATAGTTGTACACATGAGAATCTTTTGTAAACAAGGCTGAAATTCTCAGATAACACTGCTAAACTGCTTCCTCGACAGACAGAAGAGACAAAGTGAGGCTTTGCAGTGCACACACTAACGCAATCCAAGTCAGAATAAGAATCAAAACAAAAGCTTCTGGGGGATCGTGAGTGCAATTTCTGCTCTCTGTACTTCACTTCTTTCAAGTCACACAAAGATGATTCAGAAAGAGAAAATGATTCAACAATCTTGTATTGACTGCCCAGTTGGATTTGGTTTAGCAAAGATGTACGCCGCTATTTGAATGACAGGGTAGAAACAGTTTTCTTCTGGTCAGAGACATTTCTCCATCTCCCACTGTCTGAGGCCCTGTAGTCAGGCGTAGGTGTAAACACTATCTTTCTTTACTGCTGATTAACCACTTAGTAATATCCCCCAGACATATTACTCCTTTGTTAACCGGCCACACTACATTTTGCATACTGTGTAGTACCTGGGAATTCTTTCACAAAGCCTGATGTTTGATTTGGAATAATGCATCATATTGAATTAAATTAAATGAAACACCCCAGTATGATTTTTGTTTATGATGCAACTTCTCCACCCGTGTCCTTCAAAGAAGCATCACTGAAAGTTACAGAAAATCCTTTTATCCTTCTGAAATGAAAACCAGGGGCTCACTGTCCCAGAAATGAGCAAGAACTCCGGCTGATCCATAAGCACAGGTCAGCTGCCTCAGCTTTTACTGATATGTTGTGTGTGTAATTGTGCATTTATGTGTATTCTGGGAAACAGTACTCACCAGCAACCCTGCAATCCAATCAGAGGTCAGATTCGGGTGAGAGTTTACCAGAAAGCCTGGACCCAGACATGGTATATAACACACCCCTCCTCTCTCTGTCTGCATTATGCTTATTTATTTATTCCCTGAAAGAGTTAGAGTCACCTCCATGACCAAGCAAAATGGATTTTGTCATCGCTGCCTCTCCCTCATCAAAGTGTTTATGACTTGCTGTGTCAGCGGGTCACATCCTAACACTGCTGGCAGTTTGCTTCAGTGCTGCAGATCTGAAGCAGAACCCATCAAACGAGCCTGAAAAATGCACAGATGGAGATGGACTCGGCTCTGTCTTACTTCATGTCCCCTTTAAAGTCAAGTCTTTGAAGATGCTCCTGGCCTCAAGGAGCACAAAGAACTAAATACATGTTTTCTTCATCAGCACGTGTGTTACTTCAGTTCATCGTATCATCGCCTCTCACTCACTTGACTATACTGGAGTTTGACGATTTTTACCAATCCTTTAACAACAAATGATGAGAAGGAAATATGTTCATGTACTGGACTTCAACAGCATTGTTCCATAAATCTTTACAGTCCTTAACTGTGTTAGCTTTCCATGATGATGATGTCTTCAACTCAGCTTGACCTCCAAAATCCCCCATCTCCCTCGCCTCCCTCACACATGTCATAACTCATTTCACCAGATCTGCATGAGTGCTCAGTGGGCGGGAAGTGGCAAATCAAGACAGGCCAGAGTGTGAAGTATTTCATCTTGTACATTATGTTGTGGCAAATACTCATGAGAGGTCTTAAATCTAAATTCCCTGAGATATAATTGTGAACCCTAAAGGACAGTGGAGTGTTATGAATCCATGGAAAATCCTTTAACAATGTCACTCTGATTTTCTCTACCCTCTTGTCTCTCTTCTTTAAGCCCACATTGCCTCCTCCACCAACTTTGCCTCTGTTTATCTGTTATCCCACATCCTGCACAGTTTGAACTTTACCAGTTTCATCTGCTCACGTCTCACACCACTCAGATCTTATGCTGATGTCCTCTGCCTGTGACCTCCATCTTTCTCCTAATTTATTTTTTGTGGAGACTTTTGTCT
The DNA here is from genome assembly GCF_020382885.2 of Scatophagus argus. Lineage (NCBI taxonomy): Eukaryota > Metazoa > Chordata > Actinopteri > Scatophagidae > Scatophagus > Scatophagus argus. The sequence goes on along the minus strand of NC_058494.1, from coordinate 6,911,245 downwards.
GTTTCAGTGTTAATCTATAAAAATCTTTAGATATATCAACCAGAGAAACACTATTTGTGAAGAAGGCACATTAAAACATGCATGCATAGTAATTAACCACCATTAGCTAAATACATGTACCCTAACCTTTTGGACCTTAGCTGGACCTTTTACTGCTTCTAATTACTTACCAGCAGTAAAGGAATAGTTAGACAGTTTCAGAAATATGTTTCTTATTAATCTTAAATTCAGGTGAGAAGATCAATAGCATAAATTATGGAGCTTGAACCAGAAGGCGATTAGCTTAGCTTAGTCTAATGACTGAAAAGAGAAAGAATAGTCTTACCTGGTACTGTTCAGGGTTCTAAAACATTGCTTTAAAGCTAATTACTTAACATGCCATATTTTTGGTTTATCTGGTGAATAACAGCTGCATGGACTGACCAGAAATCTTGTGAGTTTGCCAGGCAAAAAGTAAAGATGCTGCACTGAAGTGCTGGGTATATGGAAGAATTGTTGTTTGTCAAGAATTAGTACCTAGAAATGGGTAAAGTAAAGTAAAATTAGTCATTTTTACCATTCTGTTTCTGTAAACAAACAAGACATCAGGTGTTAATTAGTGATGCAATGAGTGAGAGATGCTGGTAGAGCCAGACTAACAATTTCCCACTGAAGGCACAGCTACGCTAACCCCCTGAGCTTCCTGCTCTGTATACATAAGTGAATAGTTCAAAAACTTTGGGCAATACTCTTTTGGTCAGAGTTTGATGAAAACATTGATAACACTTCTCATCCAGGCTATTATAATGACGCATGAACCAGGGGGAACACCTACCAGCACCTGTAAAGGTCAGTGACTTGCTGGGATCTTGCTGTCATTGTGAGGTCAGACACTGTGAGGTCAGACTCCAGAAGTCACTGGACCCAGAAAAAAAAAACCAAACCCAGTAACAATCTCTCTGTAAACCAGAGTTTTTTTCTTTTCACATGCTGTTTTCACATTTCAAGATTTAATGTGTTAGTGAGCTTTTGAGGTGTAGGTGTATATTTGATCTTAGGAGGGACCTAAACTAGCTGTTTACCACAATCTTAATGCTAAGCTAAGCTAACTGACCCCGACTAATATTCTCTTATACTTAACAGTTATATATCCTCATCTAACATTTCTCAAGAAAGCAAAAAAGCATATTTGCTTATTATGTTGAACTAATACTTTAAATCAGTTGCTCTAGAAGCTGCTTCTCTCAGATACAACTTAAAAACAGCCCTACAGATACAAACTTTGTTAAAAGGACTTAAGGCTACCACTGAGATCAGAGAGATGTACAAATACAATTTAAGACGTGACAGTGAATTAAAACCTCTACAGCCACCTCTCTTTCGCTATTGTCTAGCATACAGAGTTCTGTCAGGGAAGGATAAAGGGTTCTGTAATGGATTTCACTGAATGTCATGTTCATGCCTCCAAGCGTGCGACTAGCACCATGTAATTTGTCATGCTTTCCATCGGTGTTGCTGCTGTGTTACAACACTAGACGTGCGGTGGCTGCCAGGTAAATACAAATGAGAAACTCAGTGTGAATGCAAGAGTATTTGATTAATGAAACGGAATGTCCAGAAAGGATTATATTTCAGCGGTGAGAACGCAAGTCAAAAGGGCGATGTGGAGCACAAGCGACGCAGTTGCACGGAGTAATCAGTTATCAAGTCAATCACTGCATTCTTTTATTTCTTCAGGTTTCTCTGGACCTCTTCTCTCAGAAAGGATGGAAAAGCAGAGGAATAATCTCTCACACACACCGTATGCCATCAGTCTCACACTGCTCATACTATCTCAGCCACTGTCCTTCTCTCTCTCTTCCTCTATCAATCTATGCCTTCTCCTCTGTCTGACAGCAGCCACCCATTCTTTGAGCATTTGCTTCACTTTCACAACAGAGCAGCAGTGATGCACACACACATACAGAAGCTGGAGTAAAACAACCTCCAGTTCCTCCTGATTGCCTTTAATTCTTTTAGCTGCTGATCTTGCTGACATTTTCTTTAGCTGAATCAGTGCATCTTGATTCAATTAAATACTTTAATTCAAGGCAAGTGAAGGGGTCCCTGGATTGCATTTTAACAGTAGAGTTATTGATGGGTGCTTCACAGGGGAATAGCACCTTCTACTTTCTAACAGCGCTGCCAGATGGTCAACACTGATTATTTTTCCCCCCATTGTTTGGGTATGCACAAGCTGCACCTCACTCATGACCTGCAATCAGCCTTAAAGCCAGCAAGTTTTATGTCCTCCCAAAAACTTAATTAGACACTATTTTATTGAATGGCCATGTAAAAACTCTCAAAATATATTTTCTTTTCTTCACTTGAATGCCCAGAAGGAAATGTATTTGGCTTTTTTTTTCAGTACTGAAAGTGTGGAGGAAAAAGTATGGCTAGTCAAACTAACACTAGTGCATTATGAAAGAGTGGAGAGAGTGATGGAGGAAGTGAATAAGAGGAAATTATTTATTTACAGCTTCAAATGCTCCATTCTTGTTTCACCTTGCATTTTTGTTTCTAAGTCTAAAAAAGACTGACTCTGCAGCCATACTAGCAGCTCCTCGAGGCCATACTTACAGGCAAAGTGGTGCTTTTAGCCAATTGCTATTATCAGCATGGTAACATTCTTACAATGACAACACTAACATGTTTAGCAGGTATGTTTACCATGAATGTCATTTTCGTTAACTCAACATCTATTGCATATCATCACACAAAAAAGCACAGCTGATACGGATGGGAAAGTCATTAGTTTTGTATGTAAATGGTCAAATAAACCAAAACACTGGATATATTGTTGAGCTGATGATGGTGCTAGGTGAAAAGGTCAAAAATTAAAGAAAAATTGATCCAAGGGGGATAATCTATCTACCCCTGATGATTGATTTCAAGACATTTCACTCAAAACCACAAATGGAGTCAATGTCATGTCAATGTCAAGTCAATGGAATTCATAAACTGGGAATCACGAACGCCTACAAAATTGCCATCCATACATTTAAGTCTGGACTATAACGGTAGACTGACTGATCAAACAACACACTAACAGAGATTGCATCCATACAGGCATGTCGCTAACATGGTTAGAAACAGATGTGAACTAATAATGTATAGAAGTTCAGATATCTTTCCCAAGGATACATTTCTCTTTTGAACAAAAGCTGAGTATAAAGGTTACAGTATTTATCTTTGTCCAAAGACATGAGCTTTACCATGAGCTGTTTGTGGCTCTATTTTATCACAGTATTGCATGTTGAAATGTCTTTCTCATGCACTGGTGTCTGGCTAAGCTGCCTCCATCTAGCATCCATACACCCTCAGGGTCAGAAGTTCATTCCCCACTCCTGCCTTCTATTCTGCTCTATCCATCAATCTCATCCCCCTCGACATCATTTCTCTCTGTCTGTAAAACAACATGATGCAGAAAATGAAAAATTACTCGCTTTTCCTCAAACAATGGAGATGGGGAAAGCTGTCCTAGGTTTTTTTTTTTTTTTTTTTTTTTTTTTTTTTTTTTAAAGGAATAAGAATTGTGTGCAGAATCAAAATACCATTTGATGAACAGGTAGTTGTCCTGTAATTTACTTTTTATTTGACACTTGGGATGTGGTGAACGTTCTTTTACCCTCTACTACTGTGAGAAACTCTGAGATCTCTGATTCAATTTTTAATCAGGCGAATGAACACTTTTGGGACAAAATCTGTTGCTATATGATGTAACATGAAATGCAGAGGCTAGCAGATGGTTTTGTCTTCACAGCAATTATTAAAATAATGTCTCTAAATCACTGTGTAAACGCAGATTAATTTTACTGAGGACACTTACTGCAGTCAATACATGTCAATGTTTCCATTCATCAACTCACTTTATTGACTGGTTCATCTCAAGCACTTAATGAAATTTGAATTGTGCATTTGGGGGCAATCATTCGAACAAAATCATGAAAAAGGGACATGGCGTTTGAAAGTGCTGGTGTTGGAGATTACTGGGGGGCAGCCGTGGCCAAGAGGTTGGAGAAATGACTTGCAACGCTTTTAATTTAGATAGGAATGTCTAAAAACATGTAGTCCTTATGTCACTGTTTGATTTTAATCGATAGTGATTGTTTCTTGATCATTTATTATGTTAGCGATTAACTCTAGTTGAGTCCACCAATATTACTGCACAATTATGTAATGTAAACAGTATGTAGGTACACCTGAATATAAGAATCCATTCAATACAGCATGTATTATAGGAATACGTGGACATAAAGAAGATTGTTACAACTTTTAATTTTGCTGTCAAATTAAAACTATAACATTAAAAAAAGAAATAAAATTAGTCAATTTATGTGACATCTGGGAACATTTTAACATCAATGTCATTGCAGTTGCAGTCCTGTTTAGGGTTAAAGTGCAGCGCACTGCAACCTGTATCAGTACTGTAGGATCTGTTGTGTCTCCTGCCAGCACTTCTCCTGTGGTTGTCATGCCACTCTTTCTCTTTTCTCTTCCTCAACACACAACCTGCAAACACACTGATTGTCTGCAAAAACCTGACTGTATCCTGCAGTATACTTTTACAGCTGCTTTTATATGACTCAGACAGTCACAATATGCATAATTTATGTTTGTGGTAAAAGCAAAGGTATGTCTTCAATGTTTTTTGCAACTGAATAATCACAGTTGTGATCAAACAAGTTCTGTCAGTTTACTGTATAGCGTAATCGGGAATGAAATTTCTGTGATTGTAGGCAACACTATAATAATATTTCCTATGTTCATCTTTGTCGGTATGTCCTTATTTGGACCCTCTAATTTACATGATTTACAGATGTGGTAAAGTCTATACAAAAAGACAAGAAATTATATCGTTCACAGTTGTCCTTATGACTCTGCAATGTTTTACCAGCTCTGTGCCCTAGATTTTACCCAATCCAATCCTTTTCACCTAAATATCTTTAAAGCGGAGGGTAATCAGTTTTTGATCACATTTTGGCATCTTTTTTGCTGCCTGCTCTACTTCTCCTCCCTCCTCCCCGGCACCCTCAGTCTTCCTTCCTCCACCTCCTCCTCCGCAACCGAATTCTCATTCTCCCATTCCCCCGCTTGTGCTCTCTTCCAACATGATGCTACAGCTACCCAATTTGTAATATGGCAAATTACAAAACACAGATGTATTTGTTCTACTCTACAGAGCGCTGATCAAAGGTACGCACAGGAAACCTCCAGAAATTCTCTAGCCCAATATTGTTCATGGCAGCAGTACAAATATATAATAATATGATAATATGATAATACATATATTAAAAAAAAAATAAAATAAAACAAGCTGATGTCTTGTGAAGCCCCTGTTAGGCACAGTCCAGGTTAGGCTGTGCATTAAAGTGCCACTGCTCAGCATGCATTAGGAGTAAGGATGGGAAACACCCTGAGGAGGCTGCCTTCTTACTGTGGGAAATGGAAAGATCTTTACACAGTAAAATAAGAGAACATTAAGTCTTCATAAGAAACACACATTGCTGTTCTCCAACATCCATAGGGGCATAATGGATTTCTCCAAAACAGACTGGTGTGGTTTACACACAGAGAAATACATTTGTTCCATAACCCGATAAAAGTAATTTCATATCAACTGCAGCCCAATGGACTATTACATCATGTCTGAAATGCTAAAAAGTTTCATACTTCTTGCTTCATATCCAGTGCATGATGGGATTGGCTCGTGCCCCCTATGACTTCCCTATCCTGACTTACAGCGCCATGCAATAGTACACTGCTCGAATGGATGACAAAATGGTATTCTGCTGGCATGCACCATTATACATACAAAACACCACATTATGTATGCAAAACAGACTGCATGAAAAATGCAGTAATGAAATGATTCATGAATATTATGCAGAAAGTAGAATGAATAACAATCGCCTCATTCCAGTTGCCCTTTCCACTTAAATGAAGCAAGCAGAGCCAAGTCCACTGAGGGAGCTGGAGTTGGCGAAGCAGGTGTGACAAAGTTGGAGATGGGATGGAGTCATTATGATGTCAGTCGGAAATGTCACATTATTCCACTCGGGAGCGTCCAAGGGAGGAAAAACCGCAATGTGAGCACAATTTTCTGCGTCATGATTTTCCTATTAGCATTTGCTAGCCTCGTACGAGCACATCAGGAAAGAATGTTTAGCAGGTCAAGGTGCTGAGCACAAAGAGCGAAGACACATGGACACATACTCACACTGGAGTTAAAGCTCCTGAGTGAAATACACTGTATTAGTACTTTTATGATGTGAATTGCTGATCATGATGTCTGTGGTTATATCTTATGTATGCCTCTCATTTCTTTTATATGGTTGAGTCATTGCTGGTAAAGCTTATTTCTCAAGAGAGCTTTAATTCCAGAGCACAGATACCTTTCCATACAATGCAAACCTAATATACCTCCAGTTCTGTTCCACGTTATCTCTCAGTGCTAAACACATAGGTTAAAGCACATATCTAAACTTGTGAACACCATAAAAAATGATAAGTAATAAGTTGCAGATGTTAGCCCTGTTTACTATGAAATGGTGGAAATGCTACATGGTGCACAGATAGATAGACAGCACGCACATGATAGAGATCCTTCTGTGCTTTCTCTTTGAAGACCTAAAAGAGATAACTTTGTAGATTAAAAGCTTAACTTGTCTGTAAATCTATCACTTTACAGTTGGGTTGCTGTGTAAGAGATGAACTCAGCTGACACAGGCTAGGTTTAATGCATAAAAAGATTCTGAGTGCAACCCATACTGACATCCTATTCATCTGTTTTCATTAGCAATGCTTGGCAGTTTCATCCTTCTTTGTTTTATGGGCCTGGAAGTGTTTGCAATATAGCAGTGAGTCATTAAGTGAAGCAATCTGCACTTATTAGCCTGTTAATCTCCCTAATTAATTTGACTCTTGGGTAAACAGCTGTATATAGGCAATCTCTTGGGGGCCAGTCTTCAAGTGGCTGCACACACAACCACTGACACACAATCACATGGCTGCACTTCTGCAAGTGCACACACACTCAATTTGTGTGCAAAAACAGGCAGAGATAAAACTCCTCCACATTGACAGATACACAAACACTTACTCTAAAAACAAATCTGTAAGGGCCATCCACATCAACAATAACAGTAACAGTTGAAGTGCTAGAAGCAAAGATAAGTGGATATCTTTAGGTTGTTGAACTACCGCGACCCGGATGACTCAGAACCTACATCTAAATAACCGTAACAGCAGCTGTAAATATATCGTTTTAAAAATCCTTCCAAATAAAGTGGATAGCCAAGTTCACACCACAACTATAATGACAACAAATACTGGGCCACTTTTTAGATCACCAGTGTGGATACTCACATTGTTATCATTACAGGTATGTTTATAATTAGATTTCATGGTGTGGACAGCCCTTTAGACAGCTAAGCGTATACCACATCTGGCTGAGAATGGAGACAAGTAGCAGGTAGACAACTTTACCTCTGTAATGATCTTAATATTTTTTATTAGAATGTTTTAGGTATGACACACTGATAGCATGACTTTCAGGGTATCTGTTGGGTGGTTGGTCCAACACAGCTGAAATTTTCTACAAATATCCCTTGTCCCCAGGGATATAATGTTGGCATTATCACTATGAGCATGTTAGCATGCTGGTGCTAGATATTAGTCTAAAGCCCATGTTGAAATGCAGCCTCACAAAGTCACCAGTATAGCTATAGTATTTCTGTAACTACAGTGTCTTTAACTACAGATTACACTCATCTGCTGGGAGAACTGATGAACTGCTGTTCTAAAAGGCTTTCAGGAGAACAGAGTGAATGAAAAAAGGTAACATGTGCACACTTCTTATTAGGACTGCACTGAGTTAGATTAGCATCTCTCTGCCAACTTCTAAAACAAATACGTTTAACAGCAGAAACAGTACATATAAGTTAAGATTCATCAACCTTTGATACGTAAGACTAGATGATGTAGGTTTTTTTATCTCTCCATTCTCCGAGGAAGCCTGAAGTATCCATTGCTCAGGTATGCTCGGGGCAAAGGTCAGTTCTCCTTAACACTGAAGCTGTGCAATAACCATCATCATGAAGGTGACAAAGCCACAATTGATTTCCTATACAATCTTAGGTATATAAGCTGCTTCATGGATGATCTCTCTTATTGATTGCAAAGTGTCTGCATGCGTGTGTGTGTGTGTGTGTGTGTGTGTGTGTGTGTGTGTGTGTGTGAGAGAGAGAGAGAGAGAGATGCAGAGGGAGTCCTAATTTATTAAACTCTGGCTCTTGTGGTTTGTGTTGACATCATGCTTGCTTCATTGCCTACAACAGAGGCTATACATGTAATGTCACAGTAGGCGGAAGTCACCATAGTTCACAATTACTGTGTGGCAATGTTGATTTTTATCAAGTGCCACAATCTTAATGTTCAGCATGAGATGTTGTAAGAAAACAAAAGCAAATTGGAAAATTGAAAAGAGCTGTTGTTCAATTGACTGTACGAATAGATTCAACAAGAAATTAGAGATAGAAACTACATATAAATGTCTGGAAAACCAATTCCTGACCACACATCAGTGTCCACGGACCATTGGGTCTTCATTAAGTCAAATTTCCTTTAATTTAAGCAGATAATTATACTAAATGTATTTGTATGTCATACCAAATGCGGCCATGTTGCAGGGGACTGTGATGTCAGCACATACCTTCTATTAACTTTTAAAGAATTGCAATGAGGACCCATGGGCTCAAAAAATATAAGAGTAAGTGAAAGAGAAAGACAAAGAGAGGGAGCGGCAACTCCAATAAACATGATGAATTGCTTCTTTGCAACTCTGGATGCAGTCATTACATTTGCAGTAAACAAGCAGTTTAAATATATTCATCACTCATGGATGTCAGTACAGATGTGATTAGAAAAAAATGTAAATAGCCACAAAAAAAGTCCAGGTTGCCTGGTCAGGTATCAGTGAAGGAAATAGCAGGCTGATATATTTTTCTTTGAGGCAGTGTGTGGAGGATGTCTGCACCTCAATGGAAAACCTCCTTGTTTCATATTTGCTTCAGTGTCACACCAGAAAGGCACTTGGGCAGCCGGAGTGAACCTCTGTTTAACTCAAGTGTACCCACTGCTTTGACCTGAAAATGAAAATGGTGCATGATACCCACTTTTCACTTCCACCCTTGCTGCTAAAAGTCTGTGCATGCCCCTGGTTCTGTTATCCTGACGTGTTTGCAGTGACTCCCCATCTCCTGACTGATCTTGCAAAGAAACTGTATTCCTAACATTCATTTGTGCTTTTTGAACAGAAAGCATTTGTGAAAAAAAAGAGGTGCAATGCAGAAATATGTGGGAAACTGAACCAGTGAGTGTGAAGCTGGGGCGTGCAATAAAATACCAGTTACAAAGTCATCCTTACTTCACCCCCTCCCACTCTTGAGCACTCTCTAAGGATTACAGGAGATAATCCTGCAGCTGAAGGTGCCTGGGACAACACAATACTATTTGATGGAAGTGATAGGAAAATCCTGCATCTGCTGAGCCACAGGTGGTCCACATGGGGCTGGATCGACATGCTTTCCAGTACAACATGGTGTATACTGGAGCAGTGCAGGATGCCGTTGATGCCTCTAAGGAACAAGACAAGGGATAATGGAATATTAATGGAACCTGTCTGTTTGTCTGAGCATGTTAGTGGTCCATCCATCTCATGTACAGCCTACACCTCAGTGATGGATGCACAGAGACAGCTCACACATGGGAGTAAACCTGTGATGATTGTATTGGAATATGTTCAGCAGTTTTCTTTAAGCTGCACACACAAAAGATTGCATTTCCTCTTCGAATTTATGGCTCTTAGCTACATCATGCATGGAAGTGTAAATCTCCAAGGAGACTAAAAAAATAAGCTGTGTAGCTGCATATGGAATGAATGCACTTGTCTGATATATCAGATAGCCAGAAGGAAACTATGGTGTGTCCATTAGAAGATCTGACTCTGTCGATCAGTATTTCCGTCACACTGTCTCAGATCAACACCAAGCCAAGGGGCGTTACTCCTATCTCGAGCTTCCTCCTCGATGATAATGTTTTCTCCATCTGCAGCACTGGGCTATAAGGTATATAGCCTGCCAAATTAAATCATTCAGTTGAACAGCCTCTGCTGCAAACACAGGGGAGCTGTGATAGTGAAAGTCGGTTTACGGGGAACAGGAAAATGAAAGGGGTTTGGTTGTTCAGAAGGCCAGATAAAGGGAGAAAAATACATGAAAACATTAATGCTGACAGTGAAGTTTACAGGAGAAAAAAGACTCAAAGAAGGTTTGAAATTAAGGAAAAAAGATAAAATGCTCATATCTTACTGCTGCCTTGAGGCCCTTTGTCCAAAATGTTTTTAATCTCCAGCCTTGAGGCTTAGAGTGATTCACCTGCTTCATCATTTCAACTCCAAGGATGACCATTAACATGCGATGTAATATTGGCAGCAATTCAAACTAAATAAAACAGAGTAAAACATGACCCAGAAAAGAAGTGATTTCACTGTAGAGTATACAATGTTCCAGGTTCCCAAGATACAGTATATCAGTCTTTTGTGTAAGATGTTCTACATTCAATTTGTTCTTGTCGGACAACATTTGTCAATTGGCTGGTCTGACCAAGCAATTGACAAAATGGTCTCAGTCTGCAAATACTATGAAAAGAAGGACTGAGCTTAGACCAAAGTGAACATCTATTTGTTTGTGTGTGTTTAGACAGAGTGTCTCAGACTTTTTGTGTGTAGAAACATAAATAACCTGGGCTGCTCTTGAAAACGCATTCCAGTAGTCATCAAATATAATAAAGTACATTCATATATGTGTTCCACTGCCTATATTTACAGAATATATTAACAGAATTAAAAATATTTATTATTTTTAAGTAGCCAAAGCGCAGAAAGTTAGGCACAACCCCAGAGGTCAGATCATTTTTTGTGTTTACATTGAATGTAATAAGACATAGATATAAATAAGATATTTTTATCTTTATCTTGTACTTGCATTAGTTTGCTTGTTTTTACTCATAAAATATTCACCATCAATCTCAAATATTTTGCTGTGTGAATAAAAGCTGTTCTAACATATAAAAACTTTACTTTAAATATCCACTGCTTCTCTCATTTTATTCTAACACAATCAGCACTGAGCTCTATGCATTTATCTCATTGGTCTGTAAATATGTAATCTCTGCTGGTTTGCCAAGCAGACAAAAATGAAAAACTCCACTTTAATAGATTGCATAACAAGCCTGCACGTTCATGTGAATGTGGATTAAGATTTTTACAAGCGTTGAGTGTCATTTCACAGGCATGAAACTCGTATACACTCTGCACCCTCTTTTCATTGGAGGTAAACACTGGAGCAGTGTCATTGCCTACATGGTATACGGCTCCTAAAGGCTCAAGGGGAGTTACAGAACATATGGAATGCAGTACTATAAGAATTTGTGCATGAACACTTCTCTTTCTCTCTTTCGCCCTTTCAGTATCTCTTTCACTCTTACACCTCTCTGTTGGACTCTGTCTCGGCCTCCTTTTTTTCTCCATTGTCTCTGCAAGATCAGTTCACCCAATTTCCTTCTTCAGGAGAGGTGAAGTGTCCTCCTCCCCACTTCAGCTCTGCAAGTGTGGAGAATCAATAGTATTTCTATTGCAATGTTAGGATGTCTATTTGCTTATTACCCACTGAGCCAATGTCCTTACAACAACTGACTTGTCAACAATGCACTCTTTCAGCTTAGATTTTACTGTCACAGTAGACTACATGTGAAGTGCTTCATCCCAAAAATGAGACTTTGTCTATTTGAAAAGCCCGTGCCTGCATATTGACTCCTGACATGAAAGTGAAATACGTAGGGTTACATTTGTACCGAGTATCATTGTGCTCCACATAAGAAAATCCGTCAGTACAATTAAAGCAAAAAGATGCAGAAGATAAGAGATTGTTCACTGAGCTGTTTTACTGCATTGTGTATTATGATTAATGGAGCCATATGTGAAGGTATTTAGTGTTTCAGACAGTAAATATGTTGGTAAAACAGGAATTCCATAAAAACCTACTAGTTCTTACATTTATTATTACCATAAATGCCATTTTTCTGCTACAACAAATTTCAATAAAAATGTATAGAAGACTCTGACAGTTGGAATAAATCACATTTAACCAATGAAAATAAAGCGGTTTTGCACCTCAGCATACCACAGTTCTAATTGCTTTAAATGGAGAAACTTACAAATCTGTACATTCTTCTGCTAAGCCCCAACACCCACCCCACCACCAAAAAAGTAAAACTGATGCTTCTGCTTGGTGTAACTTCGCAAAAACAAAGTCATTAGTTCCATTAGGTCTGTATCACTGTGCTCCACTGCACGCTGATTTGGCTTACACAGCCCCCAATTAAGCCAGAAACCTGTAATTCAACTGTGTCTTTGTTTCTTATAGTTTCATACCTCAACTTGTTTCACAAGATAAATGAATGGATTTGCTGTCATGAAATTGCAGTCATGAATTCACAACAATGAACGCATGGAAGGACCATAAAAATAAACAGCACAGATTTTCTCTCAGTTACACACATACATACATACATATGTACATATTTACATATTTAAGCAGGCTGTATAGGTAAGTATGCAGTGTACACTGTGCGTGCACATGCTTTTGGCAATGTGTGTGTTCATGTTTGAGCATGAAAGAGGTACAAGGAAATGAGAAACCGCTGATTAAAAAGCTCTGAAGCGAATCCTTGTTATCTTGACTAATTACCAAACAATTAACCTGCTTTGGATAGAAAGTAGGTTTGGATAGAAAACAGTGGACGGACGGACACACACGCACATACACACACACGGGTGCCAGCTGAATGAACGAAAATACAAAATGCATAAATTTGCATTTGGAAAACAATATAACAATGTGCTTTAAATATATGCTGTATACTGTATTTTTCATACATACACATGTGAGCTGTGTGTGGTATAAGAATGTGGCAAACAGTGGGAGAACATCAAGGGAGCAACATTTTATTTGGAGCCTAAATGTTTCCAGTGCATCAGATCCCAGCAGAGTTACTTACAATAGAATGTACCATAGATCGTTCCTTTTCCACTAGCTAATGTTCTAGCATTAATAAATTGATTTAAATACTTATCCCTTTCAACACATTTATTTATTTGATTACTGTAAAAGTCACCAGCAGACTTTACATAAATTCAAGATGACTGAAATGTTAAAGCTGCCCTAGAGAATTAACAAGGGTTTACTATTACACAATCAGGAGAATGAACAGGTTTTAGAAAAAACAGCTAATGCATTCAGTAGCAGCATGCCAGCTGATTGCTCATTAACATAATTGGTGCCTGTGTTGCCATTTCTGTCATTGTAAACAAATATACTAAAACTTAACACTCATCATCATCTAAACAAGTTCAGCTTAAAAGTCAATTTTTTGTGACTGCTATTCAGGAAGGTTTTATACTGTGTACACAAATACATACAGTACAAATACAACTGAACGTTGTTGAAAATGGCCGGTGTTTATGTTATAAAAACTACTATTGGCTAATAATTCTTCCAAATATTGACCACATATTGATGCTGGTCATGGCTGGGCTATACTATTAATAGAAATGCTTTTTTCTTTTCTTTTTTTTAACATACATTAATGGGACATAAATGTGTGTAGAAGGAGAGGAAGAGGAAGAGAAACTCAAGAGAGAGCTCAGTGCATTGTGGGAGATCCCCTGTCAATCTAGCAGCATAACTAGGGGCCTGCATAAGCCAGCCCTAACTATAAGCTTTATTAAAAAGGAAAGTTTTAAGAAACACAGAGAAGATAGCAGTTTGTGCTAATCAGATACTAGTCATGTCATGCTACGGTGAAATATACCAAGGGCGATGACTGAGGAAGCAAGTTAGCTTTAACATGACACAAATTAACAACAATTAATTTAAATATAACTTGCTACATGTGCAAATTGAACTGTACACATGCTTGCTTAACCAGCGAAACATTTTCCAAGTGTGAAGAAGAACGGCTAAATATTCCAGAGGACATACAGACAGAGATTACTTGCTTTACAGGTCATCTATAGCCGCATATGCTTACTGTAAATCCCTCTAAAACGTAAAGCAAATATACTTGTGAGTTACCCATAGAAATGGCTCAATCTGAAGGATCTTATTTCCATAAAGGATAATAGCACTGATGCATAATGTATAGGGATCGTTAAGAAAAGCCAAGGGAGCTGAAGAAAACTCACAACAGCATGTTGGGGGACACAAGTGTATCAGGAAAAGAAACTGAGCCTGCGGCAATACACAGCACACAGCAGGCCGCTGACCTTCAAACAACACAACAGTCACCACCTCATCAACACATCAGTATGTGCTCTACTTGCGCTGTGTGTGTACATGCGCGTGCAAAGATGTGCAAAGATCATTCTTTGTCACTGGTGCCGCAGGGAGGCTAGAAACACTATGCGATATTTAATACCATCAGACCTCATGTGTCTACACTGAAAGAGTCATAGAGGGCACAGCTAAGAACATACAAGACAATGCATACAAATTGAACAATCTGCAATAGTACACCCATCGACCAGAGTGGAGCAGCTGAAGGTTAACACTATCGCACTGTTTCAGTGGAAGCTGATTTTCTGTAAATGTGGAACATGATTCGGTCAAAACCTAGCATGTTTCTGGGTCATGTATGGTTAATGTGTGAAAATGTGTTCCATTGGTCTCGATAATATGTCTTGTTCAAGTGAGAAGTTCAAGGTCACATGGTTAAGCTATGTTTGAGTTTAAAATAAAAAAAAGGGTTATAAATGCAGCTGCAGAACAATACTTTCTACTTGTGTATTGCATCTGATTGGGAAAGAGATAATAATTGCAATTATAACTTTTCATTATCTGTACCTCCTGCCCTTTCATCATTTTTATCCCCAGATATCTCTTGTTTTTCCTGGAGTCAGTCTGTTCTGTTCTGTCAGAGTGGTTGTTATTTGGGATCCTTCACTGTGTGCTTTCCCTCATGCCCCTTGACGCATGAAAGGATGTTTTCTCCCCTGTTCTTCTCTATGCAGGGCTGTTTCATTGAGTCAGCAGATGTTGCAATTCAAAGACAACTTATAATTAAGCAAATGATAGTCAGTAATAATTAATGGTAGATTTGAGTAAATAATCAGAATAGTCAAGTCAGTTTTATTTGTATGGCATCAAATCACATCAGAAGCTATCTTCAGGCACTTTTCTTATGGAGCAAGTCCACATTGTATTTGCTCATGAACAGAGGCCCCAGCATCCCCCCTGAGCAGGTACCTGTCAACAGCACCAAGGAAAAAAAAATCACTTTATCAGGAAGAAACCGCAGACAGAACCAACAGTGTCCACCAAACCATTTTTTTTTCCAGAGAACAGTGATTTTATTGAATTATTTACAGTGGGAGCGTTGTATATTTACACTACACTACAGACATCAGCAGTGTCTCTCTTCTAGCCTGGCTGGTATTCAACCATTTTATTCTACGTGTACAAGTGCTGAACAGTGACAACAACAGAGAAGAAACTGATACTGTTGTCTCTGAAATGTATCTCCTAAACCCTTCCTCTCTATATGCTTCAGTCTCCCTTTCACCCACAGCAAATGCTCTACCTGACTATAGTCTACATCCACATTTTTAAAGTCGGTATCTGTTGATAATAAACTGCGATGTAAGACTCAGTCAATTACAAATATTCACAGATGTAGGGCTAACCAACCCAGCCAACTGCATGCACTTCTTGTCAATCTTCACTTTAATGAGTACAAGAATAAAAAACAGCTCAAGTTGTCCCTACTTGAATATATATGTTTATTACAACACAAGTCTGATATCAGAGAAGTTCTTGTGTAAATGGACACAGCTATATACCAACACTGCATTCACACAGATTTATATACAGAATCATCGCGGCACCAGAGAGGAGGCAGGGAGCCTCTCTACATAAAACCTTTTAAGTGTGAAGGCTTCTCAGGTCAACTACATGTCAAAGCATAAATTCTCATAATCTGATAATACACAGATTCAAACATTCCTTTGTGACTGTAAATTTCCGCCACACCGTGGATAAGATCACAGCAAGGTAAAAATTTAACTTGTAAGGTATACACAAATACACACACACACACATACAGCAACAAAACACTTCACTCCCTCAAACCCTCTTTCCCTTGCTACTTCTGGCTGGTATCACTTCCTTTCTCTTCTGTTCTTTCTCTTTTTCTTAATGTAATAATTCACCAGTGAACTCAGGGAACCCAGACACTTATTGGGTTGCAAGGACAAAGGAAGTTCATGTGCCCACTCCTACTCCCTCTCTCTCTCTCACACACACACACACACAGGACAGTAAGAGGACATACTATTTTTGCGTGGCAGACATCACTACCACCTGCTGCTGCTGCTGCTGCTGGATGGGAGATTGATCAAATTTCCCAATGATTAACTCTCAGCCAACATACTCAACCCCTCCACTCACACAGTCAGCCTTCAACAAGATGAAGGAAACACTGAGAAACATGAATTATCATTTTTCCTTTCACTCCCCTTCATCTTGTCTCAATCATGTCCATGTTACCTGTTGGGCTATCAGAGGCTGTTGCATTGTAGATGATTCCCTGTCATAGTGATCAAGGTGTCTGCGTCTGGGCTCTAATGTTAATTTGGCAGGACTCAGGAAGCACTTTGCAAAATGAAGAGTGGTGCTCTTCAGTCAGTAAATATGGTAACTACTGACTGAGACTGAACTTTAACACAGGGATTTTGATTAAGTTTGGTCTTTTGACTTCAGACACTTTGTGCATGAAAGAGAAAGATATTGAGCCTCGTTCTTTACAGATACAGTATATAACATTTCAGCATTGAAATGTCTAAAAACAACTACACGTTATATATTTTGTCAGGTTGCTTACTTTATTCAAGGTAAGGCGTGCTTCATATGATCGCTTGTTGCTTTAACTTCTGACAGAATCTAAGAGTAAAGAAAGAAATCAGCGAATGTCGCTAAACTTAATACTAATCAAAGTTTAAAACATTCCTTCATCCATCAACTTTTACACCTAATCAACACATCAGATTTGCGACGAGGGTTGTTCAACAATGAGGACGATGCCCATGACCCCATTTCACTACTTCATCAAACTGTGTTTTTGATTTGAGTGAGAAACTAAGGTGACCCTGAAGTGTTGAAGCACACGCAAAAAGTCAACAAAAAGGAAACATCGCAACATAATACTGGAAGTGAGTGATGAGTTATATCAATGAATATTATGATGGTCTATTAGCCATGAATGCGTTATACTGTTAGCCTGCACATGTGGAAGAGTAAAGTTATTGTCTGTCTGAGAAATAAATAAAGCATGATTATCACAAAGAGCAGTGTTGTTCATATGTATGTATGCCATCTAACATTATTTATTATTATTATGAAGCAAGTGATTTAGCTAACTACAAGTGATAGCTAAATGACGGGATGCTAACATGCCTTTTGGTATTTTATCTAATCTTATCGTTACAGTTTTGTATCATCTCACTCTTTTATTATACTGCATTGTGTGTATGGTAATAGAACTTTCAGTATCTTGTATTGCACCTAGTTGTGTTTATGTAGTTTTTGTTGTCTTTATGTTTTATTTTTATGCAATTTATGTTGTCTTAAGGCAAAAATTATTTCCTCTGCAGGAAACATTTGAGGTGAATTTACAATAGGCCACCTTACAAACTTATTCGAACTTAACGTTTGTAGCAGCACAGTGAAATGGAAATGCAAGCTAAAACTAAAATAAACAAAAAGTAAAAAGTAAACAAGAAGAGAAAATCTGAATTTGAGACCTGTCAAAACTAACAGATATTGACTATCTCAAAAAGACAACATGCACTCTCTGGCATGCATTCTGCAAATGCACTCCTGTGTGCAACAGACAACAGTATACTGCAGTAGAAGTACTGTGTTGATTTAAACATTAGTTAATTATACCTTCTGGAGTAGGTCACAACTGTCTCTATATAAAAGATCATTCTTCAGTAGAGAACGTGAGCTGAATCTGTATGCAAGTGGTTACACTACATGAAGGTGACCATTTGGTCACAGGACAAAGGGAGCACAAAATGACCTCTCCTTGCACAAAATCACATCCATCCATCCATCCATCCATTTTCTATACCGCTGATCCGTCAGGGTCGCGGGCGCAAAATCACATAAAAATTTGTAACACTGCCAACCCCAGTCTATAGGTTCATCGCCAAGACGACAGAGGAGGCAAGCTCTCTCTAGCAGTCATTGTGGTGACCTTAAATTTGATTTCAGAGTTAAAATCTAAACTACGCATTGAGGCTAAACATGTTTGATGAGCTTTGTACGCAATCTCCTCACTGTACATTAGTACAGAGTAAGCTAACTCTCTGCCTAAGACATCCCTGAAAACCAGTTTTTAATTAGCAGAAGTTGCTTCTTTCCATGTCTGGACCTCTGAGAATATGGTCTACACTGTGCAAATGCATAAGTGTGAGTCTGCATGTTGGACCAAAACAGAGAATTATGAGCTTAAGAAACCTGATAAACAGCTGTCACTGTTCTTTAACACATCATGCACATTCTTGTTTTCACTGAAAAAGCCCAACAAGTTCTTATCACCAAATACTCTCAGAGATACACAGTTCACAACAGAGTGGCTCAGTTGGATTTAAGAAAACACAAAATAACTAACCCTCAAATGCATTATGTCCTGTCAGTAGCTGGAACTCAAACAAAAGAAGCTGGCTTAAATGAAACTTTTAAAATGCATGCCAAAATCAACTGTAATCCGCTTCAAATGCCAAGACTGATTAAGAATTTTGAGACCTTCTGCCTCTATTTTGTCAGCATGTTCCTTTTCCTTCTCATTCCTTGTGCTGATTCTATAATTTTGCTTTAGAGATTCAACATTGTAACTTTCATACATTTTATTGATTTAAAGACATTGGTGATGTTTGATTGAATACATTTTTACACCTGTTATCACCTGGTGGATTTTGTACTTGATTAATCTTTTTCACTCCTGATTGCAAAATCATCCCAGAAAAAAGTGCTCCAAAAGTTAAAACTGAATTCCACTTGTCACGGTGCACAAAATTTATTCAACCATAAGTTACAAGGGCATGCATTTATTACAGTTTTTAGAGGCAGTGCTCTGTGGTGAATTTTCGTGATTAGTGAGTTGATATAAGGTCACTGGTGGTAGGAGCAATTCTTCTGCTCATAAAGTCCAATCTTAGGAAAGCACCTTATCATTGTCCATTTTTTAGTAACATAGAGATAAACTATTATAAAGGTCTTTCTTTTTTCTTCACACAGACAGTAAATCTGTGTTTTAAATAACAAGCTGCGTGACCTTTTTTCATATTTCTGACAAATTGAGTTATGAAAGACCACATGTGAATGTAGACCAGATGGTGGCAAGGGCTTCATTTGCTTGATTTGGTATGTGAGGTCGACTTCAATGAGAAATGTAAGAAATGGTAAATGGGTTTCAACTGCAACATTTGCAACATAAATGAATGAGTTTCTCAAGGAATCATTTGCACACTTTACTGCACACAGCATGGTCTATGACGAGAATACGGACCATGATGTGTCCTACTCTCATCCTGTCCAGTCCTTACTAACATTTTTCTTCCCAGAGAACACAGCAGCACCTGATGTTAGGCTCCACTACAGCCCATTATCGCTGCTAAATGTACAATTTTCTGTAATCACACAGAAAATGGTAAGTGATACTTTACAGCACAAAATTGTACCCCAAGAGTCAATACTGGGCAAAACATAATACAAATATGTTAATTTTGATGCTTTTACCAACCTACTATTTCTACAGACTTGTAATTAATTCGTCTCTGGATAACCTCATTCCTGTGTGCCTTTTCACAAGTCCAGCTGTGCAGGACGAAAGGCTGTTCTGAAAAAAAGAACATCACTCAAGCTTGTTCCCGCTAATGAAAGGTTCCTCTTGTTAGGAGGAAGAATGACACTTACCTACTCGGCAGCTGAGACAAGGCTGGGCAGTGACAGCTTGGACTATACTTAAACATCCAACACATACACACACACACGCGCGCGCGCAGATGTGTTAGAGCTCTGTTACGGCCTATTACCCAGCCTTTGCTACCATGAGAAGAGAAGACAGGTAGGTATTGATTCACAATCCCATAGTCCAGGCAAATACACAATGGGAGAGAGGGGAGAGTGGGGGAGACATCTTATTCTGTCACCTTCTCGCTACAGGCTGATGACACATGCTAGGATAATGACTTGTCCATTTCAAAACACAGTACATGCATGAAAAACCAGAGCCCTCTCACTCACTTGAATGGAAGTCTCAAGAGTCTCAAGGCAGGGGGTTCCGGCAAAAAAATAAAACATATGTCTGCACAAGCGTGGAATGGATCCTCCATGTGAACACCACAAAAATGTATAAAGAGAACTACTACATGTGCTTACTGTCCACAGCTGTTTGGTTAAACATCTGTTTGTAAGTATATTCAGGCCCTTAGTGTCTGTACTTGCTGATCATGAAAATCTGAACAAAGGCAAGGGTGAATGTGTGCCATATCTGGCCAGAGGACAGGACCCAAACAGGAAACACTTGCTTTAATTCACTGAAAGAAAGGTTACAAGTGCAATGAGACTGTACCTTAACAGACGTCAGTATATGTCAAAGTAAACGCGTGTTGGATTGTCAGTGTTTGAATCCCAATCACTGCACAGAAACGAACAACCTAACAAGCTCGCCATCTCCACACAGTAACTGGCCAGGTATGTAGAGGTGAGAAAGCTGGCGACCTCGCTTTTCATTCTTCACACATTTCTCCCCTTTTCATGTGTACAACTGAGTGCAAGTGAAGGATGAATGCCTTTGAGGAGAGATGTTCCAAAAAGCGTGAGACATAAATACAAATATAACCTGCATTATGCCATTCGATGTGTTGATACTGTAAAAACACACAAGAGACACAGCGCCCTTGGAGAGAGCTCAGAGAGGCAGTGTGATGCAGTCAAGACAACGCCGTGATAGGTGGATTTCACTTCGCTTTTGAGCGTGGAAACATGGAACGTGTACAAACACCTCCTGCTTCGCACAAAATGAGCCCATTCAGCCTTTGAGGTTTGAACATTTTGCCAACATGATTTTATTTTCATCTTTTCTGTCTTTAAATGTTGGTCTAATAACTGCCTATGTGTTTGAAAATGATTAAAAATAATAAAAAAAAATACAAAAGGAAGAAGAAAGAAAGTGACATATTTTGTCATTGGAGGGAACTCACTCCAACGAAATACGTGCTCTGCGTTTAACCCACCCAAGTGACGTGCACACACACACAACAAACCCAGGGCAGTGGGCGACCCTTGCTCAAGGGTACCTCAGCCATGGACACCGGTACGGGGAATCGAACCAGCGACCCACCAGTTACGGGTCCGATACCCTAACCGCTGATCCACGACTGCACCCCAGAGATGTTCCCTGACCGGGAATCAAACCCGGGCCGTGGCAGTGAGAGCGCCGAATCCTAACCACTAGACCACCAGGGAAGTTAGAACATATTGTGAAATGTTGTGTCTGATAATTGTGTCAGTAGATAATTTTTTTCTCAAACCACTGAAAATCTTTTAAAGCAAACAATAGCATGCAGAATTCTTAACAATGTTTGGATAACTATGACTTAACGTGTAAAATACAGAGAAGAGCTCCTTGGACTACAATAACACAGGTGCCTATGTGTTAATGATAATCATAATGAGTGACCAGAATAACTTCAAGTGTCTTTCATCCAATGAGAAAGCACGGGAAAAATAAAAAAAGCCACTCTAATGTGGAATCTCTTCCCCTGGGTTTATTCACAAGCTTTTTTGGTGCTTTGATCTCGGATGGATAAAAGAAGTTGGGGGTCAGACAGCCGCACTGCAGAGAGCTACATAAGCACTGTACTCATTCCTCCACTGCTGAATCCTTCCTGTATTTCGCCTTTTAATCCTTCCTTGCCCACCATGTGCCTTTACTTCTTCGTTTTCCTCTCCTCTGTTTACACCCTGAGCTTCTTCCATTTTTAGCACTTTGCTGCACTTTGTCATTCTCAGTTTCCTTTTCTACTCTTATTCCCATCCTCTTGTTTTTTCTCAACCTTCTGTCTCCCTCCTCCCTCCTTCGCTCAAAGATGTTGACAAGATTAAATCTTGCAGCAGGCTCAGTCGTTCAAGACAGTCGAACTTGTCTACCTCCGTTTGGTAAATGCAACGACACCATGGTAACCATGATGTTATCACAACTCTGTTTCAGCTTCCAAGATAAGGGCTGGCAATTTTGTTTTTTCTTGTCTAAGGATCGACAGAACAGCAAATCAAGGGTGATCAAGAGCTGACTTGCTTTGGGAGTATTTTTGTTAATAAAAGACCTTTTAAACAAATAGGATTTTTCTGTTAATATGCCATGGTCCACTTAATTGAGATCCCAGTTAATAGCATTTGGTTTCACAAGCCGTCAGCTGCTGTCTGCTAGAGAAGTTCATTATTTCCCCATCTGGTGCTTTAAATGTTTCACAGAGGGAATCACAGGCGGAGAACCAGCCTTTGGAACTCATAAATTATACTAAATTATGAGTCAAAGTCTATAATTGGAGTTTCTGAATCTAAAAGTGAGAGACATGCTCACTCTGCCCTGGAAAGCATGATTGTAATTTTTTGCAGGGATATACAAATATACAAATCACCCATGTATCATGCTAAGAGGATAAATAAGGTGCTAATAAATCAAGATGTCTGGATGAGCACACCCATCAACCTCTCAGTCTCTCTCAAAGCTTAACCAAAAGAGGCATTTTACCATGAATCAGGCCCACATGTCCCCATCTGACGGTCACTTCTCTAACTCCCTGCTTCACACTTCTGTTGATCACCACAACAGGAAGAGCACATTATGAAGACAAGTAGCTCTCCTAAGTGATCCAGTGGTATATAATGGTGTTGTATATGCCTTTAAGATGAACACTTTCATAATCTTCTCCACAGGCTTAGATGATCACAAAAACTAATTAGCTCAATTAACCCCCCATATATTTTCCAAACACCACACTCTCCCTTGCTGACATGCAAATCATGCAGAAAATGGCTAAAGCAAGGCCATAACAGTGAGAAAACGGTTATGTCCATGTGTGATGCAACCATGGCAACAGGCGCCAATATGCTATCTAGGAAGCGTTGAGAAGTAAAATGAAAAAAAATCAAACAAAAAGAAAAGCAGTGTATGTGGCTACGTGTTTAATCACAAAGGGGTTTCATGGTGAATAAAGTATTTTGAGACATTCCATCTCCATCTCAGTGAGCAGAAATTAGAAATCCAGTATCACTTCTCTGCATGTTAGACAGAGTTATCTCTTTCCACTTCCTGGACTAAGTTTAAATGTTTCTACCATACAGAGAAGGTGATTCTTCTCCCACAAGAGAAAGCTGGAACACCAGTTTGTTTAAAGAAATGTTCACTTAATGCAATGACAGTATGAGCCCCAACCCTTCATTTTTTTATTATTGTTTTTTTTCTGTTTTTCTCTTTCACACACTGTAACAGGTCTGTCTCATGGGGCAACAGGATACGATGAATCATTCAACACTAGTGGTCTGGCCATAGGAGTGTGAATGCATGTCTCTCTCACACACACACACACACACACACACACACACACAGAATGGAGGTGCACCTGCATGTATCAAAGATTGAAGCTGCTGGTTTACAGAAAGTGAAGGTCAGTGGCAGGTGGATGAGGGGTTAATAGGCACAGTGTTTTGTTCAAACCTGCAGTTATTATCATTATCATTATTATTATTATTAGTAGTAGCAGTAGTAGTAGTAGTAGTATAACTGTTTTTGTACCGTACATTAACAGCTACCATGACCCCTCAAGTTTTTGCAAATACACAAACTATAGAAACTTTTTCACGTCAGAAAGCTCTGTTGTCTGGGTTTCCAAACAAGGAGAGAAGAAAAACATCTTGGTTCAGTGGTGAACAACAAAATGCCTAACAGTGGGCTGTCATTTTGGATGACAGCCAGTCTGGACACGGTTTGACTGTTTGACTGCGTACTTGTGAAAAGCAGAAAAGGAAAGTTTGTGCGCAATGCAGACAGCTGTTAAAATGCAGTGATGAACAACAGATTGGGGACACACACTCTATATCAA
This sequence comes from Scatophagus argus, assembly GCF_020382885.2. NCBI lineage: Eukaryota > Metazoa > Chordata > Actinopteri > Scatophagidae > Scatophagus > Scatophagus argus. The sequence goes on along the minus strand of NC_058494.1, from coordinate 6,886,938 downwards.
ATATGGTAAATTTACCTCATTCATTAAGGAAATGAAGACATTTTTGTATCATTAGGGAGTTAACAAGATGTGAAACTGAAAAAAGATATCCCTAAATTCAGTCCAAATAAAAATAAAGATGTTGCAGATATGTGCTCTAACTGTCTGTTTGTGTGCTTGTCTCATGTCTCTCACAGTCCACTGTCCTGCAGGCTGAATTGAAATGAGAGCGTCAGTGATAATCCCCTTCAGCGAGACACTGGAGGACAGCGGCATCCTTGCTCACTTCATTTATCAGCCCAGCCCTGGTGACAGTAAAGCCCTAGCAACCTAATTAACCACGATAGCTGTCGGTTGTTTAATCTCCACGGCCTCACAATAGAACTGCTGTGTTCCAGCAGAGATTTACAGGAAGCCAGGGGTAAGAGCTGACACACAACAGTGAAAACTTCTTAGAGACTAAGACGCAGTGAGCCTGCTGCTCCTTGAGGCAAACTGTGTTCATCTTTGAGGGTGCAACGTGGTCTGTAATGTTTACTGTATGTGTAAGTGTGCATGTTTTCTGAGTTTTGTTTTGCTATGCATTCGGGAGCATTTTCCTACTTTCCCCAGACCAAGTTGTGCGACTCAGACAAACGAGCAACTAAATTTAGAGACTCGTCTCATCTCAACTACAGTTGTGTTTCAGCTCCCTGGGGGGCATCACTGCAGAGGAACAGTTTAGGTGGAAGCACGCAGCTTACAGGGTGAACTCCAGTGTCGAGACTGAAAGACAAAGTGTGATGCATTAATGTAATTAAGGACATGAAGAGGTGTAGCAAAAAGTCACTATTTAAACTGCTGAGGCATGTTCTGTGTCAGTCAACTGTTGTGCTTGGATCATTCACTCATCAGTGCCTGATTTTCCCGCGTAACATTTTAACATTTGTAATACATCTCAATTATTTGAGTAAAATTGTATTGTAATCACTAGAGCAGATGGCCCAAGCTTTTACCAAACCAGCTTTTACCAACTCATACACTCTGGTAAAGCTCATTGCGACTGCAGTCTAGCCCTGTGTTAAATAAGAGAAGCTTCAGAGTGGAAAAATCTCTCTGCAGCCCTCACTAAGTCACCCTGGACAGGCCTAATTGAAGTCACTGTCAACACAGCTGGTATGAATATCAATGGTGAAAAGTTCTAAAGGCCAAAAGAAGCTGGCAGAATGCCGGGTGAAATATTCCCGCTTCTGGCTTCTGGAGAGGAGATCTCCAGTGATAAAGTAACACAGCCTGATATATCAAGTCTGCTGGTTTAAGACAGAAAGATAATGATGAATATAAGACTGTTAACTGTTGCTAACTGTACTGGGCTCAGCATCCAGCAAACATGGCCAAACTGGGACTGAACACAGCCCAAGAGACCAACGGAGGCCAGTCTGACCACAGAGTATCCAGTACTGAGGCGGTTTACTGAGTTTCCTGATGGACACATAGCTTTAATATTACTTGATGTTGCTACTTTTAGACAGTTCGCTTGGTTAGCCATGTAGCTCACATTAGCGTTCCAACTGTTATATGAGAAAACTGCAGTACAGTTGATGTAATGCACCAAGAAATGTTACAATGTGCCAAATACTGAATTTATTTATTTTGCTATTTTCAAAAACACAGCTTTACAAATGTTTTATGAGGAATGAAATGGATTCAACATATGTGCTGAATTGTACACCTCAAGGACACACACACACATATTGTCTCTCTCTCTCTCCCGTGTGTTTGTCTGTTTCTGCTGTCAGTGCTTGAGTGGTCCTCTTGTTGTCGGTCAACATACTCTTATGATTTGCAGTTTGTATCTGTGTTTTTGTCATCAAAAGTCATATATACTGTATAACTATATAAAGTTATTATATATCGCGACATTTTGTTGATGTGTTGTGTATACATGGGAAACTTCCCCCTTCTTCGCTCCAAATCGAGGGCCAAGTGCAGAAGGCCCTTGAGGCAAATTGAGATTTTTGATAATGATCTATCTGAATAAAAACTGACTTGTCAATATATTTTCATGAGTAACACAGAATGGAAGTAGAAATTTTTTACTTTATTCACAAGAAAACTCCATCCAGCACCTTTAATGAATTATGGATACTGTAGGTACTGTTTAAAAAAAAAAATACTAATACTGTCATCGACCAGAAACGTCCTCTGAAGTAAACCTCAAAGTAACAGTAATTAAGGTTCATTTTCACATTGATAACAACATCAACACCAAGTTATTCAAATTCAGTCTATGTCCCTGCCATCTGTGGATAACAAAACTCATCTATACACAACATAACACTCCACATCTCCAACAATGTGTATCAAACTAGATCAAACCCCACAGGACAGAAAGCCTTCAAATAACCACCAAAAGACACAATCCCAGGTACCAACTCTAAATCAATCTCTCAGGCGTCTGAGAGAACACATAAAATATCAATTACAAAGACTCCCAGTATCTGAGCCCTTTATTGAATCCTGACTCAAACATCTGCTGCTGCAGATGTATCTCTGTGGACCTTCAGTCACTGCTGATCTTCACACCACTAACTCGCAGCTATGTGGTGCAAGTGAGGAGGGAAATTAGAAGTGAGAGGATACGAAGGAGAGAAGATAGAGAAAGCAAGCAGAGGAAAGCCTGTGGGTGCTTGTGCACACACACACACACACACACACACCACACATCCACACTTTGGATTTCACCATGTCTGTGAATCTATGTTTGTGTGTGTGTGTGTGTCTGTGTGTGTGTGTGTGTGACCACCCGTATTAGCTCTGTAGTTAAACTTCTAAGTCCTGCAGAGAGACTCTGACAAATGGCCTGTCTGCTGATTCAGTCTGAGCAGTCAGTCTAATGCTGTGCCATTTGATACTTGGCCTGTTTCTAAATCATCATAATATGACTGAAATATCCTGGGCCTTTAATCATTCACCACCCTTTAGGAAATGAAAAATTATTGAATCTGTAATGGATGGGAAGAAATTATGAGAAATAACATTTTCTTCTTTCTTCAACTGCTCCTAAAACACAAACAAACAAACAGTTTTCACACACTTGCGCACATCTACTAAGAGTTAAATTGTGATCATTATTGCCTCGGCAACGGCAGATTGGACATCATTGTGTATACAGCATGAGGACACTGAATACTAAACATTATTCAGACAGGCAGAAGAGTCTTTTGGGCAATCCTCCTGTGTTTTACATTTGTATTAATAAGGTATCACATTGTTCTTAGAGGAAAAGATTTCTGGTCTTTGAGAAAAGACAGCTGGATTAAAGAGTTCAGTACGCTTTCAATGAACTAGTTCAGAGGCAAAAAGCATATGGCTGCAAACGACCTGCAGCCATACAGCCTGCAGGAGACACTACAACGTGTACAGATGTGGCCAGCTTTCCTGCTCTCTATTAATGAGTTTTTACAATACAGCAACATCCTAGTAAGTGTTAAAGACACTATTAAGGCTTGCTAAATGAATACATGATACTGCATGTAAGATGAACTCTGGCATTGTAATATGTGAATGATCTGTTTTTTTTATTTGGTCTTTTTTCTGTATCTGTTTGTGCTTCTGTGTTTGAACTCCAGCTTCACACAGGAGTGGGGAAGGGCTCTTTCCCTGAAGCATAACAATATCTTAAATGTGGGGTTAAACAGAATGAGCTTGCTCGACATGTTTGTCCGAGCGTCTCGGAAATCAACAGCTCATCGATTACGACGTGAGGAGGTGTGGAAGTTTGATCTTTTGTTTGACAATGTTCGACACAGCACCCCACCATCCGAAGCTGGGATGGTGCAGGGGCAGGGGAAGCAGGCAGGCAGCCAACAACAAGGCGGGTGGTTAGAGGTTGTGTGTGTTTGTAGTTTCACTCAATGGAAAAACAAGATAGAGAGCAGTTAACACCAGACTTGGACCTGAGTAAAATAAACCTATTAGAAGTCTGCTTTTTGTAGGGCCATTAGCAATTGTTTAAAAAAGAATAGCTCATATTTTTGGTATACTCTGGTAAAAATTTAATTTTTTTGTTGAGTCCTTGAAGGCTAAAATGAGACATAAAATGAGTTTGTGTGCTGCTAGACCACTATTTATATTCATAACACTTAGTAATAAGATATGTGCATACAGCCAGTCCACGGTGCATCCAGAACACCTCCCTCAAAGCCACGGCAGAAGAAGCTGCAAATCAAGGTCAGTCTTGAAGGGGTAAGTTAGGTAAGACCAGTGACATCGTGGCCAACAATAACAGCATGAATCAGAGATTTCTGTCATGACAACATCAGCACTGCCTTCCTCTTTGTCCTCCTCTGCCTTGTCTGGGTCCACACTTGCCTTACAGAGCCAGTCAGTCACGTGTCACCTGTCCACCAACACCCACACCAATGCACCCCCGCACTGCGCCTCTGTTCCCATCACCTTCTCACTGGCTCATTAGCCTGTCTGTACACGGTCAGCGTTTACCTCCCATCACTGGCCTTTGTGTAAGTATTCCAGTCGTGCTTGTATCGCCGTCGTCTCTGTCTGCTGCGGTCGGGTGCCTGCTGGCTGCCCAAGTTCAAATTCTTGTTATGTGTCACATTTCAGTTCTCAGAAACCAAAAATGTCTGGTTTTGTAAGCTCGAATATAGTCCCTATTACACAACTAGAATGAATTTCAACTGCACTGTGGGACCGGGAACCACTGGCTTAAATCTCCAAAGTAATTACAAGGTTAATTGGGTTGCTGCCATTTGTAGTGGAATTATTTCAACCTTATACTTTGTTCATTGAGTGGAAAAGCTGAACAGGTCATGGGCCTTTAAAAAAAATGAATCAGACAAATGAAAAGTTCTTATTAATCATTACATTTTTCAGAGAAGTTTAAAACCAAAAACAATAAAACAGGTGACAAAATTTCTTTGAATCTCGCTTAAAATAATAATAATAGTAATAAAAAACTCTTCATTTTTTCATTCATTTCATTTTGCAATCGTGCAGCAAAACCAGTTCTGTGTCAGTCAGATCCAGTTATGATATTTCTAACTAATTTAATTTCTAATTTCTAATGATATTTCCCTCTGCTCAATTTAAGAGAAGACAGGGAGTGATTTTGGTGCTCAAGCCATTAGCCCCTGCCCAAACAGGTAGAACAAAAGACCTTGGAGAGTTAAACCCTTCAAGAGGAGTAGAAAAGCTTAACTGCTGCCATGACAACCACTGAAGAGAATCCAAGCTTGCATTAGCTTGACTCTAGTGCCATCTTATGGTAGTAATTCACACTAAACATAAACAGTATGCTGCAAGTGAAGCTGAAAGTCTGGGCTTGCCTTTGTTTTTTTAAAATAAGAATGACAACAAACCATAAAGAAAAGACTGATTATCACAATCACCATCCAGCACATAAAGCAGATCGGTCCTCAGAGGTAAGATCAGTAACTTTCCAGGGGTAAATGGACACATGATCATTTCAATGGTTCATGGGTTTTGTTCACTCAGAGGAAATGAGACAGCGCAGTGTGATGACATGAAGAGGATGAGTGACAGCAGGGAAAGCTGCGAGCCCAGAGGATAAGGTGGCTGTCAGCTGTAGGAGGAGCTAACATAAGCATTTGGCATCACACGTGGCGTTGTGTTTGTGTGCATGCCTAAAAGTGTGTAAACTGTGCCATAAAGGTATTGAAAAGTGAATAAATTCTAGTGAAGAAATATCATTTTGGTTGTTACAGGGTATTTTTATATTTTCATATAAAAGCGTAATGGACACCTGCAACAGACACACTGGATTCAAACAGTTTGAATGAAGTACAGACATGTGTGTGTGTGTGTTCTTTACATATTAATGGGTTCTGACAGTATGAGTCTTAACAAAGGCCAGAGACCTGTGGAGAAAGAGGAAAATGCATAGCTTCATCCAATCATGAGCCAGAATACTGTGGGCAGAACTTTGCAGTCGGCCTCTATGTATCTAATCATGCCTCTCACACTCTCTCTCACACACACACAGATACACGCAGAGTGTGTGTATGTCATGCTAAACATGACAAACAGCTGAACTACTAACCTCATGTGGAAGTGTGATTTTTCACTCTGGTTAACTGTTTTGAAAATTTTAGCCTTTGGAAAACATTGGAAAAATACAGGTGAAAGGTGAAAATTTAGAACATTTCTATTCCAATGGTGGATTTTTAATGGTGGTTTAAATAAAAAACATTATTGATACTAAAAGCAGTTCCAAGATAAACCTGGCTAATGAAATTTTATAACAGCAAAACAATTAAATATCATTAGAATATCAGTGACAACATGCACACGTTTCAACACAGCTGTGTCTGTGGCATTACATTTGTGCAGATTTTCCACATGAAGAACATTCAGAGCGCTGTGGATCACAGTGGATAACTCATGGAGGTGGATCAGTTACAGGATGAAAATGACATCACTATTTACAAAACTTTCCTAAACTTTTCTATGTTATTTGGTGTTTTTGAAAAGTTGCATTGCTAAAATAATACATCAATAATAACAGGATTATCCACAAAAATCAGCAATGCGAAATGACAATTTTGATTCATAAAATGTAAACGTTTTTCTGTCTTCTCTTTGTTTATAGTAACTGTGAACAGCAACAGAAAAACCCCTAAAATTTAAGGATAAAAATTCCAAATGAAGAGAACACACTTGGGGGGGGGTGCAGTATGAAACAAATAAAACACAGGCGAAGATAATTATTTTCTGACACTGATACATCAAAACAAAAAACATTGACATGATTGAGATTGAGCAATAATAGATATCTAATAAACAGAATACATGTTCATTATTTTGGGTTAAGAAAATTGTTCAAGTAAAAATATATTTAAGGTGTTTCTGACATTTAAAATAAACTTTTTTTTTTTTTTTTAGGTTTCATAGAATTAAATTCCTGTGCAGGAGCACCTTATTTTGACTGTCATGTTTTAACTTATTTTCAGTGTGGTGAGATAAAGGCCATATTGTCTATCAAGAAACTAAACCAGATTTACATTACTGAAGACAATTTGCTTCTTCTGAATTAAAGGCTTCTTTTTTTCAGACATAAAGGACAATAAATTCGTGTATAAACCACTTTTGTCTCGAATTTCATGGTAGGAATTACTATGTCACCAGACACCAAACTGATACTGCTGTCACCAGAATCACTGCAGATATTTTATCACAGGAAGAGATGACTTTTCACTGCCGACACTCGATCACACCAACGCAGACCCTGGATTTCAGCGTCCTGTCGTTTTGCAAACGCTGCCATTAGTGCGGAGTAGAGATTAAGGCCATTGCATCTTGCATCAGTGCCTACATGGGTGACTGAGCTGAGGAGGGGGAGGGTCAGATTGAGGTGATCCCTGTATTCACTGACAGCACATTAAAGGGACCCCAGTGAACTAGGAGTATGGAGACTGTACCATAATCACTTTAGAGTCTGAGAGTCATTGAAAATAGGCCATTTCTTAGGTGTGTGTGTGTGTGTGCGTGTGTGTGTGTTGTGTGCTATGGCAGAAGGACTGCACACACACTCAGGAAGTGTAGTCAGTGTGGTCAGGAAGGGCGGGGCTTTGAGGAGGGTTGCGTGACAAGACTGAAGAAAACAGAGTCCTGTCTGGTGTCTCACAAACTCTCTCTCTCTCTCACACACACACACACACACACACACACATATATACATACATACACAAGCATGTGTACACAGACTCTTCACTCAGGCTAGGTTAGCTGGCCTGCCTTGTCTTCACTCCCTGTGCTCGACTTTCTTCCACTCCCCATCTTTAACATCTCAGCCTCTGAAATCTGTCTTTTCTTTGATCCTCTCGCCACGTCAGTGTTATCTGGACTCATATTTTCTCTATAGTAGTTAGAGGAGGAATGCAGGTAAAAGAGCCTTTTTGTCATGATGTTGCTCTTGTATCAGACACTCCAAAAATGAAAGCTGTTTTGAAAGAGAAAAGACAGGTAACAGTGAAGTCCTTTCTTTCATTTATTCTTTTTCATAGGAAATATTTCTGTTAAACATTTACGTAAGACACAATCGGCTGCCAAATTCCAAATACATGAGTGAAATGTTTAATGTTAACACTAAACACACAAAATTATTGTAGATACAAAAGAATAATCTAAATTATTCCTTTCAAATTGTCTTAGCATGCATGTTATAAACCTGAGGATGGGTTAACTGGAAGAATATCGCTGCCTTCACTTTTCACTCTTTTTTCTTTCATAAAGTGAAAGCCTTTTTTCTTTAGGTTTGTTGGTTACAAATTGTTACAAAAATAATTTTCATTTTTAATAAATGCCCCATTTTCTGATTCCTAGAGACATTTAGTCCAAGTTGAACACTTAAGCAGAGCAGTACCACCACAACATTAGATCCTCTGCATGTGATGCATTTCCTGCTTTTCGTGGTTAGAGGATGTTTGCATGTGTTTTCATTAAAAGTGGTTTGTTGTTGATGTGTTGTTTTGTCCAGTCCAGTCTTTCTTTGGTATTGTTTTTCTAATGGATTTTGCATTGTTTGTTATATGTTTCTTTAGAGAAGAAGTTGATCCTACACTTTCCATGCCCACCTCGGGGGCTAAAACAGATTGTTTTTTTTAGTATGCAAATAAAAACACTAAAAAAGATTTGTTGCACACAAGCTTGATTTAATGCTGAACTGAAACATGTTCCACACTGAGATGAGAGTTATCGTATTTGCTGCTGGAGGGCTGGCAGCTGGTTCACATCATGTTCACACTGTAAAGCTAAACATCCACCACACAAATCACTTCACATAACCAGCGCCTTTGTAAAGCGCTTCACTGGCTTCTCCCTCAGCAGAGTCAGCAGCGAAAGTTCGACTGAAATAAAACGAAGCACAAACAAATGAATGAAAATCTTAAGCAGGACTCGTCAACTCGACCTCCGCGCTCCAACTTTGAAAAGCTTATTTGGTGACGTGATTATGTATTCATTTATTTATATCAAAGTTATTTTTTATGTGTGACATATGGAACTTTAATTTGAGTGTCGCCTTGTGCTGATTTCGGTCAAGTCACAAGACAACATTATACAAGTCATCACATGCGCACGCACAGCGCCACGGCCGACTCACGGCTTCCGTTACTACTACTACTACTAAAATCTGATCACTTGATGGACATTTGCCTGAGCAAAACTGCATCATATTTTGTTTAATAGATTTATGTGTAATTTCAAGTAAGAACTAAAATAAATGTTGCTCAAAGAATTACTTAAAACTAACTAAAACAATTTATTTTACGCAAGCCATTTGGTAATTGGAATATTTGGATTTTTTTATTTCCTCTTTTTTTATACGAAAACAAAAGCCCTCACAACACAAATAGAAAGAAACCATGTAAGGAGAAGAAAAAAGCAAAGAAAGAAAGAAATCTTCTGAGCAGAACGGCGTTGTATAATGTAAGTGTGCGTTTGCGTGGTCAACACCTCAGCTGTCCGAGGAACAGAAAAACAAAATGAAAAAAAAAAGCAAAATTGTGTTTGGTTGTTAGTTAATGTAGAAAAAAAGTCGTCATTTCAGTGTATCTGATAAAACTCAGACAGTCTCACCAGAAATGTAAAAGAAATGTAGATAAATGTGTGAAAGGGCTGAATAAACTCATAAATAAACACTGGACACTGGACAGTGCCATGCAGCTGCTCACTTCCTTTACCTGTGTATGGAGTGAGCGCGTGGGGTGTCAGAGGCCTTCCTCTGGTGCGTGCTAACGGTCTGCTACGCTGACGCACCACCCTCATTCACTCCGCTCGTGCCAAACTCTTCATTCTCACGCGATCAGTTAATGTAAAAAGAAAGAAAAGTGAAAGAAAGAAATGCGCATGTGAGCATGAGATGAGAGAAGAGAGGAGCGGACAGGTGGTCTATTGGTTTCTGACCCTTTTATAGCCGAAGTAGCTCCATTTCTACTAAAACCCATTTAGTAGAAATGCTGAACGTACCACCAGCTGATCCTGCAAGCGGCTGGAGGGCGAGAGGCTGAACACGCGGAAAACTCCTACGACCTGCCGAGATGTCCTTTTTTCTTATTGTGGTGCAAGAGGAATTCGATTTGTAATTGTGGCTAGCCTAATATGCTGCTAATCTGCTTTATAATGGATGACTACTGGCTAACATAAGGTCATTAAAGTTCGAGTGTGGGAAATGTGCAACGCTAATCGTTTTGTTCTTTCGTGTGGAATAATTTAAAACGGTAACGTGATAGCCTTTAAATGATGTTGTTCAAATCAGGGTTAGAAAGAGCAAACCACGGTATTACAGTGGCCACAGTACGCTGCGCGCTACAGCCAACACCTCATGGAAAACGACTGGAACGCCCGAATTGTTTCGAGAGAAATTTAGAATACCAAGCAGAGTGTGATGTTTTCCATGTGTGGAAGAGAGATTACAGATTATTACAGGACAATTATCAGAACTCTAACAAGGTCCTATCATTTTGCTTAAATAGTTATATAACGTTCAAGTTCCAAGGCACATGCTCTTTTTTTGTAGTGTTTCTGATATTTATCCACAGCCATGAGCTGCACCCATCGGGTGTGACTGATTGGTTTGTTTGTGTTTGGACCTGTGCCAAATACACTCTGACTGAACACTTCATAGTTCATCGGAGCTCTCCTTTTTATGGAAAAAAAAAAAAATCTACCATATGACCAGATTCCTTCTTTTAAAGCCTGACTGAACACTGTGGGCAGGTCTTGGCTCTTTACGCACAAGGATCTATTGCCAAAAGCTTATTACAGGAGGTCAGCAAGTCCCCCAGCCACGTGTTTTCAACTATGGTAAGAAAATTTGAAGAAATATTACACCTCGCTTAGAAGGTATTAGCATGTTCCTGCAGGGGCAAAACCTGAATAAGAGGTGGACAAAATTCACCCCACGGAAACGATCACTGAGGCTCGTTTAAGACAACTCAGTTCACGCAAACTTATGTACATTTTAATTATTTATTTTTCCATTACTGATGAGTTTATAAACAGGTCGCATTTCTATTCGCCCACTACTTAATGTTTTCCTTATTTTAGGGTAATCTTTCTGAAAGGACTGGGAACTTTAAAGCAGGCTTGGATGGGAGCACAGGGCCGGGGAAAAGGTCTCCGCTTTTCAGTCCCTTTGTACTGGGCTGACGAGTCCGTCCTGACAGGGGTTAACGTACCGTAAAGAGGTTAAACAAACGGACATTCCCGTTAGAAATCCTCCAGACACTTACGGCCTTAAAAGCGGAGAAGCTGACAGTGGTGGTGTCGGGTTTTAACCTGGGGTAGAGGCCAAGCCCGTCTGATTGGTTTTTAAAGGTTGACCACCTTTTAATAGACTAAAATCAGTAGGTTTATGACAGTAAGTCGATGTTCATTGTAATAGCAGTGTCTTTTTCTAAAAGAAATAGTCTAGTAGTTTTGATACACTGGGATATCCATGAAGTAGATTCATTTTATTTATTTATTTTTATTTAAGCTGAGTGAGCTGAGTGTATTATACAACACACATACAAAGTAAAGTAGACCTACTAGTTTGCCAATGTGCCAAAGTCATATTAATGCTCAGCTAGTGTTTAAAATACCTGAAATCATTATGCCTGCTAAAGTGACATATAGGTGAATGGATGTTGCCCATATTTGAACTAGGCCTCTTTGAACTAACAGGACTAACAGAGTAAGTGAATGAATGAATAAATAATTAGCATCAGATCGGTCTGTCTTGCACATTTAGGCACTGATATGATGTGTCACTGTGTGCTGCAGAGTTTTCAAATAGTTTTGTCAGACAGAAGGAAGAAAACAACTGCTAATGTTGGACTACTGGACAAACTGCAGCAGGACAGTCTCCAGCACAGTCAGGTGCAGCACCCCAGCTTAGTTATAATTAACATTTACTTCAAATAAAACCCACTTGTACGTAATTTGATGTGATGTACTTATGCCATCGCCTATCCAGTGTAATCCAGTCTGTGTGGAATAAAAGGACCTTTGGTCAAAATCCTTGAACTTCAACATTTGACTGGAGATGAAAAGGTCTGACGCTTCCATTTAGGGACTTTAAAGTTAGATGTATTGTGCCATACATAAAAATCTGTATTCTTCAAAGAAGCGGCCTACTGACACAGATCCAAGAGGCAGAATGAACAAGAAACTGGGTTAAAGCAGGCTCTGAATGCATTCTTAATAATGAAAGAGATAAACATGCACATCTTAGGAAAGCACCATGAAAGCATTTCTTTAAAGAGATAATCTACAGTTTGCTGTTTACTTGTTTCTTTTATTTTCTTTTGTAAAAGATTTTCAAGTGCAACAACATTAGTAAAGTTTGTCTTTAGGGGAAAAACAATGTGCTCGAGGTGTAAAGCTCCTGTTTTGCTTTTGGACACAAATGTGGGTTTGCTGACTTGAAATCCCTGTAGAGTAAGAATGAGAATAAAAATCCCCAAACACTTTAAAGTCCTTTTGAGTTCTGAGTCGGAAAGCTCTTCCAAGCATTCCTCGTGAGGCTTGCGCTGACATGGAGCTAAAAATGCCTTGCTAAGGTCTGGCATTTGTAGGCTGTATGCTGTTGACTTGCTCTGAGAGGGAAGAGAACGACAGAGATTATGGGCAATTAAAGCCCACTTTATGCTGGTCTGCTGGCGTCACAAAGTCTGGCCAAGAATGCTCACCTCGGCTAATACTATCAATGAGAACAAACTCTGCAGCATCAGATGATTATGTACAGTGAATTATTAATGCCAGAGCTAGCACAGCCCAGCTAAACTGGCTTGCCGGTTAAGGAAACAAGGTTTTATTAGACAACAGTTAAATACTGCAGGATTTGGTAAGATTCTAAATAAAGACTGCGACCTACTATCAAACAGGCTAAAACAAGAAATATTTTCAAAACATTTTTTGTTGTTTCGAGAGGGAAAATCCATTTTGTTTTTAGTGTAGTTCTGAATTACTGACGCATGCTGCCTTGCACTTTCATGCGTTTCTTAACTTCTAGCATGCACTTAACACACCAGCATAATATTACTCATGAGTAACGAAAGGATGTAAAATATCTTGTGGCTGCTTTCTAACCAACACAATGTGGGGTGGTTTCTGCAAAAACTTCTCTGATGATGAATAACTCCAAGAAATGCATGAGCCTAAGGTGCACTGAACTCTCTTCACCATTAGAGGGCCCCCCACAAAACTGACACAAGTATCTGTTAGGGAGCTACAGCGTCGGGCCTCAGATCTGTGTGTGAATGTCACAAGTCTCAGTGGTTCAATTTTGCCAGCATCATTAAAGCCTAAGTGTGCTTTACTTGTTTATGCCACAGTTCTCTTGCTGGAAAAATAAATAAACAAAAGTATTTATAGAAATGTATGTGAGTACTGTATCTTTATGTTGTTGCATGTCTGTGAGTGTGTGTGCCTCAAATACAACTCAGCTGAGGTAACTATACCAAAGTTCACTGAGTCACTATGAAGACTTCTTTTAAGGTAAAGAGAGCTGTGAAAAGCCCCTGAGGAGTTACATGCTTTCCTGTCTCACTGCCTCCAGTGTAATGAACTAGGTCAAACTGTCTCCACTTACATTGACTGTAAACCCCCACTGAGAGTGGCAGACTCCACAGCCATTAATATCACACTTGAAGGAGTAACGACTGCTATAAAATGATGATTAGACTTGGGTAAATCCAAAAGTAACAACAAGAGACTGTGGAGGTAATATAACTGGTTAATAAAAATCAAACATCTGCCTGATTTGAGGCAAGAGTGAACTGCATTTCAACAAAAAATATTGTTAATAGAAATAGACAGTCAGGAGAAATCCCTACAAGCACCATCTCTTCTATTATGTTTCATTCCTGTTACTTTTTAAGTACAAGGTCATCTGTATCTGTAGCAGAGCTAAATCAATTGTGGCTGCCAAAAAGGAAAATGTTTCATGTTGTTCCTGTGTAAGAATTTCAAAGCCTGTAAAATGTGTTAAATACAGTCAATTTGCTCTCAAAAAACAAACAAACAAACAAAAAAGACATGCAATTTAACCTCTTTGCCACCTCACAGATGACTTCTGTTTTCTCTTGGATGATAATACCACAAACTGTAACTCTGTGCTTTGCCTCTCATTGGTCTGGCTGCACTGAGGGCTGGAAAACACTGACCGCCGCCAACTGGAGAAACACGCTCAATTTGATGCAGCTGTCTCCTGGAGCACAAGCTGATGATGTGATTTTTTTAATTTTTTTTTTAATGTTTTTGTGGTGAAAATGTATTTCAAAGTTGTGGTCATATGGAGGGGGCCGTGGCTGTGGAGCGGGCCAGCAGTCAATATAAAGCAAAGGGCATGCCAGGCTGGATAAGGATCAGAATAGGATGAGAGAGAGAAGAGAGAGAAAGTGAGAGAGGGGCTTCTGGGTCTGGGCTGTCAGCCCACAAGAGCAGGAGGCGCTGGCCAGGGTGCCACATCGTTCAGACGGCCTGGTGTACACAGAGAAACCTGATCTAATGTGGAGCTTTGACTCACGCAAACATCTTTTTCCCTTTTAAGAAACGCCATCAAAGCGCTGTGTAAAACACTTAGCTCAGAGCAGATGGTTGGCAAGATGAAATAGTGGCAACCTAAGAGTGATGATTCATAAGCTCATGGTCTAAGGTACAAAGAGTCAATTTTAGAGAACCTTGAACTTTTACTTTTCAGCACTGTCACCTCCTATATTTACACACTTAGTCCAGCGGTTGTGAACCATACAGATCGTTGAAGAAGTCAGCATCTTGGACCTCCAGGAAGTGAACCACAGCACCAGAACACCTAACACAACACACACACACACACGGGGAAGATGTCGTATTCTGAGAGTGCCACCCTCCCTTATGTTGCCACCAAGTCCTTGTAGAACTTCTTGGATGATAAGCGCTTAAGACCGCAGTAATGCATGATGGCGCAAAGGCTGATGTTGTCCATTTTCTCAGACAGTGAAGACTTTTCAATTACTTGAAACAGAAATACCTAAAAAATTAGTAACTTTAAACTTCCAGCATAATCACTCAAAGAGCTGGACTGCACGTACTAATCAGTCACCTCTTGTAACAGTGATGATGAGTGATAAACTGTAGTGGAAAGTATTTCTACTACAGTATCTCTACTGTTTTGTACTTGTGTGTTCCATTTTTTACCACTTAATACTTTTACTGCACTACACTTAAGACACAACCGTTATACTTTTTGCTCAGTTACATTTATTTCATAAGCTACTAGTCATTTTAACAATCAAAAAAACATAACCCTAGAAAGTTTTATGAAAGATGTTGCTTTACCTTAGATTAAAACAGTTGTTCCAAACTCTTCTGGCTTGTAACCCACTGCAAAAAATAAATTAATTTATATATATATTATTATCATATTTTTATGCCTTTGAGTTGTTGAAGACATTTACCCTCTAAACCTGTCAAATGGCTTCATTTAAATAACTGTTTGAGGCCCAGAAAGGAAAACCTATCCATTATTTCACCTCAAGCAGCTAGCAGTCCGTGTCATGTGTCAAAATACATCAGTCACAGAATGAGTGAGCAGAATAGTTTAAATACACTTTGTTAATAAATACACTTTTACTTAAGAGGGATTTTAAATCAGTTGACAATATATCTGAACATGTTTATATCACATAAACTTTGCTGTGTGCAGACTCCTCTTGAACAGCAAATATGACAGATTGTAAGATTATCTGTTATAAGCTAGGTTTTATTAATTTTAGACTCTTTTTACATGATCAACAGTTTATTGCTGCACAATGAGCAAACAATGAGGTCGTCCTTTGTATTGTGGAATTACTGTGATGTGGGGATTATTTTTTGGGTAGGGTCTATTATTACACAGATAAGATTATGTAATCTATCATCACGTCATGATCCTGATTCTGAAGAGTAATTTAGCTATAAACAATTAATTGTCAGCATGTTACCTAAACATTGTAAACATTGTGCTTTTTTCCCCACACTTGCTGAGTTTGTTTTAATGGGACGAGCTACAACTGCATGCAGACAGACCCAGCAACTAAATTGTTCCTATGTAGAGCGTATATAGACCACGATGATTGTCTTTGTCTCCACGGATCATTAACACTCTATATCAAACTGAAATAACAGATAAATAAATAGGCTAAGAAATATTTTATTTCTACGGATAAATCTCGCAGCGGTCTGAGAAGGGGCTGTTAAAATTCATTGCGCCATTAAATAACTGGTTACCTTTCACCGACTGTCTGTTATGCTCGTGGGGCGAAGGGACGTTTTTTGTCCTCATGTTGAAGACAACGTCACTTGAGGCACTTGACTTAGCGGGATATTACAAGGCAGGTGCAACATTCACGTCTGCAACGCAAGGCTCGTGTTACTGTTGTCTGCGCTGAGTGTTAGTTTGAGGAGCAACATTACCGCTGATCCTCTGTCAAAGGGTAAGGCTGGCCTTAGGGGGGAGAGGGAGGGAGGGAGAGAGAGAGAGAGAGAGAGAGAGAGAGAGAGAGAGAGAGAGAGACTGGAGTTAAAGGTCAGCGCCGCTGAGTCTATTGAGGAAAATAAAAAGCTTAAATGTCTTGCCATTTCAGCGAAAAGGGTAAAGACGGCCGTCAGCACTCATTTAAATGTTTCATTTGATCTAATAGTGATAAGCTTATCTTAATCTGCCTGATGAAAAGTGTATTCTCATGACACATACTACTCTTAATAACTGATCTTTTGTGTGCTTGCAGCGTAGAGGCTATAAGTAGAACCAGGAGCATCTGTGAAGCGGCTACTTTCACTCTCAGATCTGTAACGAAGCTGCAGCGGCAACTTGGAAACTTAAAGTGACTCTGTTTGCATATTTATGCCTACATGGACTACTTTGTAAGGAGGTTACTCGCTGCTTTGAGGCTGATTTTCTGAGGAATATAAAAGGCTCGTTGCTCGAAGTCAAATAGAAATGTCAAGTTCAATCATTTTAAAAAAGAAAAACACATAAAGTGCTGCTTTGCACAAATTTCTGAGTACAACCTCCTGATTTTATTTTATGTCTAGGCCCATGCTACATCATGAAACGCTAAAGGGCAAGCCACTACAACACTGTTGACAAATAATGCAGTCCTTCATAATGCTGTCGACCAACTCTGAAGGAGGACAAACGGGGGGGAAATACTTTAAACCCAATTAAACCACGCAACTCAGCAGTAGACAAACAGGCCTATTATCTATTATTATCTATTTGAGCCATTACGCAAAGTTTTCGTAACCTTTGACAGCTGCCGCATCTCCGAGACGCAGCCCTCCTCGTGCCACTGCCAAGCCATGCACGGTTCAGTACGCGCATGCGTTCAAAAATCATAATCCAACATTATGCCACCACGGACATAGCTAGTTATTATATGGGCTTACTGTACATAAAATGAAAACTGAACCGTCAGCGTCTTCTTGACGCTGTCTAAAGTTATCCAGACTTTGTAGCTCAGGTGCCTCGAACATGAACACAACACAGCTAGCTTTGGTTTTTGCTGCATTTCCATGATGGTAAAAAGGAGCAAACAGGATATTTCAGCAAACACATGGGACCACCCTTAAAAGTGAGCGGCTCCACACTGTCGTTCCCTGACAGTTAATTGCTTACTATGAGCCTTCATGTCAGAGTGGAGGGAGACCCCGGGGTTGGCTGCTGCCCTGGCGGGATCTTTATTTTGATTTGCACTCTAATTGACCCAAATAAAGAGTGCTGTACCACGAATAGAGGTTTTCTCCTGGCTGCATGGCCTCAAGGGGACGGGCCTGCACGTGAACACACACACACACACACACACAGATAGAGGGGGAGAGCAGCAGCGGCTGACGCAGAGACAGTCATTCTCCTTTCCTTGGAAAACCCCATTTGCCACTGCGCTCGTCCAATCGCTGGATGCCCTGAGTCGGCTCGTTAAGCGTTTGACTTGACGTTTCACTGTAGTACCGCTTCCGTCTCCCTGTCTCCCTCTCCTCCCGCTGGCATCGAGGAGATCCCTGTCCCGTCTCTGCCATGAATCATCATCCGATCACAGCGCAAAAGCAGCGGCGCTTGAAATGACTGCTTGGACTTTCTGTTGCCGTAACGCACAATCGAGACAGGAACCGCTCGGCTTTGGCGTAAAAGCGCTGTGAAATCGGGAAAACATGCAGGAAAAGCTGACGGACACCCAGACTCCCACCTCGTCGAAGGCGTCGTCATTTTTTATCGAGAATCTGCTGGGCAGAGGAGGGAATGGGCAGGAGTCGATGTCGACCAGCAGTCGTGGGCAAGCTGCTGTGGACACGCTCTCCACTGGCAGAGTCCTGAACGCACATCACGCCGACAGGACTGCTCCAGCGCCCGATGGCTCCAGCTCCACGACTCGGTCCCCGTACACAGCCTCGCCGTTGCAGTGGTACCGCGACGGGAATGCCTTAAACGTACCAACTTTGGAAACACCGCAGAGTGAGTACAGGGTGCTTTTACGAGTCCTGAAAATAGCTGATTATTAACCCCAGACCAGGCACCAAATAAAGCTGCGGATTTATCATCGTTTATCATTATTTTTTATTTGCGGACTGTTGGCTTATATTCATTTTCAAAACGGCGATAGGTGCGTGTCTCTTTCCAGGTCACATTTATACAGCTTTTATTTAAAATCAGATGTCACCGTGACATTAACCACTCCGTCCGGTCGCTTGTTTATTTATTTGTGTAAGTTTATTACGGAGGCTTTATTATTAGAAGCATATGGAATTAATCTAGAGAAGCATGACATTCTACTTCTCACTTCATTAAATAAAACCAACAAAGTCAGGACAAATGTGGAGCCTTGACTGTTGTCGTCGTGGCTCTTCTCTCCGTTTATCTGCTCCCAGCTCACTGAGATTCCCAACCCGGTTTACAGACTACCGTGCGCTTGGCTTGCAGTGCGTGTTAACATTCAGCATTTTCACGGGACTTTGCAGTGATTCGTCTAACACGTGTTCTTCATGTCTGATCACCATGAGCGCAATTCATAGTCTGTAGTGTTTCATTGTTGTTTCTCATCAAGAGATCAGTACATCAATCTGAGGATTACGCACAAATGCCCAGAATGCAACCCAAAGCACATGTACGACGCGCAGCACTGCATTCCCATATGACGCTTTTACGCAAATTCCGTGAAATTTGCCCTACACGTACGCACTCTCACATCAAAACAAAGTGCCCCTCCCTTTGTTTAGTACTGTAAGATAGTTTGTAAAATTCCAATATCACCATCCTTGAGTGCACGAAATGTAAGTAGTCGGAGCCAGTGCCGACACAAGCGTGTGTATTCACTTTTTGGATATTGTTATTATTATTATTATTATGGAAGCTTGCTGGATTTTCTTCAGTAGTCTGTCATCTATTCATTATTCTCTTATATGTGTCACAATCAGGCCTGACACGTGGATTGTGTGTTATGCAATCCAATAAAAACGCTTAGCTTTGCCCATGCGCACCCCAACTTTCCAGTAACAGGTGAACTGTAGGACACGACTTGACCAGACTAATCTAAATAGAATTTAAATCAAATTTCATTTAGAATTATGTGTCTTCGAGTAAATTAAGACGTAGTTTTTTTTTATGTTTTAAATCTGTCTCGCTAATTTATTGCGACATGCTTTAAAGTTTTGGAGTGGATGGGAAAAGTTTTCAGCCCCTTTGTTTTAAGGCCAATAATATTTCTGAAAGCTGGGCTGAGGAATTCAACTATTTGGCAAATACTATGTAAAATAAAAAAAATAATAAAATATAATAATTTATTTTTTGTTGCCCTTTACAATCAGTCATATTATTGTTTGTTTGTTTTTTCCCTCCTCTCAGGTCCAAGAGATAATACAAATACAGACGACCACTGCTGCTCCGTTTCAACCAGTGACAGATGCTCTCCGGCCGTGTCTGAGCCCATAACGGAGGGAAGCGATGAAACCGACAGGAAAACCGGTGACAGCAACCTGACAGACGACAACGAGGACGCACAGAACGGTTACAACGCTCGGCCCGAGCAAGACGCGTCTTCGGACCCGAGCCCCAGTCGGAAGAAGAAGACCCGCACAGTGTTCAGCCGCAGTCAGGTGTTTCAGCTCGAGTCCACCTTCGACGTAAAACGGTACCTGAGCAGCTCGGAGAGAGCAGGACTGGCAGCTTCTCTGCACCTGACAGAGACTCAGGTCAAAATCTGGTTCCAGAACCGGAGGAATAAATGGAAGAGACAGCTGGCGGCGGACCTTGAGGCGGTACATATCCCACACTCGACCCAGCGGATTGTCAGGGTCCCCATTCTGTATCACGAGGGACCCGCACCCCCTGCAGCACTGAGTTTCAACCTGAGCGGACATCCAGTTTCTCCACCCGTCTCGGGCTTCTCCAGTTCCATCAGCTACCCTCTGTCCTCGTTTGCTCACTCAATGAGCATGTTAAGATCGCAGATGACCGGCTTGGTGTAAAGAGCGCTGAAGAAACAACATGACTAACAATATGAAATCACCCTGTTGAAACTGAATCGTGCAATAACACACAATACCGCAGAAACAGCATCCAAAGATAAGAGCCGCACAAACCGTGATCATAACACGGAAATGAATCGTTTTTATGAATCTGTTCGTTTGAGAGTCTGTGCCCCTGTGGCACATTAACAGCCACCCCTGAGAGCAAGGGAGGCCCCAGCTGTTCATGTACTGTACTGTATGTCTGAATACACGCAGATTTTTTTGCAAACTTTTATATTTAAAGCCACAAATCTTTCCAACTTTGTCACTTTTTTTCACTTAATAGCTAAATAAAAAAAAAAAAAATCAAGCACAAAATTGTCTGCTTGTCTGTTGCTTACACTCCCAGACGTCAGTGTGCCTTCCTCTCTGTCAATCACAAAAGTGCAGGGTCACACAGAGAAGACAAGTGAATCCATATGTGCTGTGACACGACGAGAGCGTGGAGCTTGCAGCAGGAGCCCGTGGGCCTATTCGGAAATGGCAAAGTTAACCTTTCATATACTTTTTGAAGTACAGGCCTTTGTTATGACCCTTCACCTTCTTCTCTCCGGTGTCCACCCCAGCTGAGCATCCATTCAAAAATAAGTTATATGCACGAATGTACGAATGTTTTCGCACATTTCTTCATCATTTAAGATAAGATGAACTTTATTGATCCCACAGTGGGGAAATTAACTTGTCGTGGCAGCTCACAAGAACAGAAAAAGAGTGCAAAAAAAGCAAGAAGTTTTAAATTTAGTGCAACTAAATGCAGTAGACAGACACATCTTATTTTAGTCCTGTTTTAATTAACCACCTGTTTTGTAGACTCTTTTAAACCCAAAGCCACCTGGCATCAGGAACAAAACGATCTGAACTGAAAAATAAGTCAAAACAGCACATGCGAACGCGCTGTTTCGTGAATCTTCTGAATAAATTCGTATCATTTTAGTTACACAAAATCCCAACCAGTTCTGTATTTTAAAAAAAAAAAAATCAAATGTAGGGGACAGGAAACACACAAGCAAAATAATTAAGCTAATATAGGCAAAAATTTTGAACATTTTTTTCACTTCACCGCTTTAAAAGAGATTCAAAATGGAGCATATGATTTGCTATGTACGAATGAATTGTGGGCTAACAATAAATAATCCCTTAAAAGAAACGAACATTTTGTGAAGGCAATTTTGTAGACTTAACTTTTGAAAAAGCAACTATTTTTGTTGGTATACTTTCACTACTTTACTTTTTAATCAGCTTACTGGTGAGAAGCCCTACAGAAAACAGAGCAAGCGGAATTCAGAGAGAAAAGAAGATATCAACCTACTTTTATAGATTTATTTCATAGGAAAAACAACAACAACACATTGCCACTAACGATTGGATTTTCTGTACGTTTGCAAAACAGGTGAAAAACGTTTGTTCATGTTTGGGATTTCAAAATCTAACTCGAAATACCTGGTGATAACACAGAAATAACTACGGTCAAAGCCAGCATCCACTGTCAGCGGCCTCACAGAGCAAACACTACGGTGTGAAGTAACAGTGAAATTAAAACTATGCCTTATTTCCTCGGGTCCCCTGCTGGTCTCCGGACTCCTGGTCCCGGTCCCCTTGCAGCAGTTGTATGACGATGAGAGGGTGGGGGTTGGGGGGTGCGGGAGAAGGAGGGCACAACAACAATCTCGTGCCCGCCCTCTCCTCCCATTCTTCGCGGTTTTATTGGTCCATATTGCACGCTCCTCTGGACCAATCAACGAGGACAACGCGCGCCCCATCCGGTGTGTGCAGTAAGTGAGCAGGCAGAGAGCATCGCCAGCCCGGCAGTGTCTGCTCAGTGGCTGCTGCTATGGTGCGTAGAGCATCGAGGCGTTAGTGGTCAGATTAACGTCCCACTTTCGACTTAGTAGAGTCGCGGTAGTAAACAAAAAAGGACTTACGCATTGGAGAATATGAACAAAGTGGACGCACCATGCCGACCCGCCGCCTCTCTCAAATTCACTATTGACAACATCCTCAACCTCAAGACAAGCGGGAGGAACTATGACAGCTGTCACCCCGCCGGACTGCAGGATGACTCGGCTACGGCGATACGTGACGACGGTTTCCAGAGCCACCACGAGGAGCACGTAGCCCAGCAGAGGCAGGACCCAGACAGCAGGCTTAACGAAAGTGGTAAGGGTGAGTCTGTCTATAGAGACCGTCTGTCATCTGTGTTCTCCGTTACGCACGACTCTTTTACGATAATCTTACAGTTTCGGTTGAAACGTAAACAGCGTGTTCAGCGAAGTGTCATTTTGTTCGCAGAGTTGATCTCAGCCTGCAACGGAGCAACGGAATCAGTCATCATCAGCCGGGCAGACCCGAAGAAGGCGACGGAGGTGCGCTTCGAGAGCGGGGACAGCAGCTGCGACGACAGCAGCTCCACCACAAGGGCCACGGACCCCCACAAAGGAGGAAGCCCTGCCAAAAAGAGCAAAATCATAGCGAAAAAGAAGACGCGCACAATTTTTTCCAAGAGACAGATTTTCCAGTTGGAGTCTACCTTCGACATGAAACGTTACCTGAGCAGCGCAGAGCGCGCCTGCCTCGCCAGTTCACTTCAGCTCACAGAGACCCAGGTGAAAATATGGTTTCAGAACCGCAGGAATAAATTGAAACGGCAAATCTCGACCGAGAGCGACGGACCTGTTAACGAGTTCTCCGAGACTGGAAAGCCCGTGGTGGTGGGGCAGCTCCCGGCCTTGTACAAAGAGAGCAACCTGCTGGGGAGATGCCTGCTGCCCATGCCGCTGCCAGTCGTATACCCGGGCAGCAGCACGCCTTACCTCTGCTTCTCAAACGCCAGCAAGTACTTCAGCCTGTATGACGGGGACGTATGATGGCTCCATTAACACCCCGCGTGAGAGAGACACTTTTTGGTGGTCTGTTGCCAACTTTGAAGCATTTACGGTGTTGAGATGGTGGGCCGGACCCGCGGCCTTACTATTCTGCAAGTACAACTACAGAGGAGTAGTTACATATCACTTACAATAAGCTGATTCGGTATTATTTATTTTTCTGTGGGTTTTGTAGGTCTGACACTAAACCTGCTAGAATTACACACAGTCGTTTTTAGGAAATCACGGGCTGAGCTAATGATAGCCTGAGGGAGGCCTAAAACAGAATCAATCCCTACATGTTATTGTTTACATGTCGTCATTATTATTATTATTATTATTATCATGATTATTATTATTATCATGATTATTATCAACAACAGGATTCCAGCAGCTTAAGCCACCAAAGAAACTACAATAGCCTAGCAACAGTATTTGCATGCATTTTCTGTATCATAATGAATTTTGAATTACTGAAATTACCTATGTATTTAAATGAATGTAATTAACATTTTATTCTATGTTTCACGCATGTCTATTTTTTCTGAGCATCCTATTCTTACTTTATTCCACGTTTGCGTATAGGCTCATTACACCATTTATTGAAACTGTAATTAAAACATCTTCATTCAAGAAATATTATTTTTTTTTTTTACAGAATTGACTGAGTATTTTGAATTTAACTTTTTTATGTTTCAGACCATACAAAGTATGTTAAGTCAGTTTATTAATCCAAACAACAGGTTTTATATTTCACAGTAATTTCAGAATAAAACGCAACATGGATTTTATAGGTAAAAGATTCCGAGAAGACTTGTTGATTGAACACATTGAACAGCTGTCATATAAAAGGTGTAAAATCTTACAGCAAAGTGTACACTTCTGGTGTCAGTAAAGGCCTCTTAAATGACACAGTGCTTGGAAAACAAATAGGCCCCACATGGTTGCCAGCATACACTCCTTTTAACCACTGCTTGCGTTCTATTGGGAGCAAAGCAGTTTGTATAAATGGTATAAAATATATATAAAATCTATATTATATTTAATATTTAAAACAGAAGGAAAAAGGCCATTATAAAACTGTAATAATACAATTTAGTCTATGAAAGAAATTGCAACAAATTGGTGAATGTCAATATATATCACAACCAGCATATACCAGATTAACAATATGATATGGGTCTTATTTTGCTCCTCCTTGAGAAACTTAAAACCGTTGGAAAAATACTGATTCATTACCACAGATGTAGGTCAATACGACCAACACATTTCCTGCACGCAAACTGCCACTCCCCTTCTAAGTTAAGTTTCTGGATATGCATGGAATATTCATACAAACTACACAATATTCTGAGCAATATGATGCTAATTTTATCCCTCACTGAGAAACTAAAACATTTTGGAAAAATAGTGATTCATGCAGGAAGTGTTGGATGTGTGAGCTGGTGTCTGTATCCTCAAACCCAGACCAGCGACAGCAGAGACTCTGCTGTCACAGCACAGCCACAGACCAAATACACCAGCAGCCTCAGCATAATTTAAAGCGTATACAGTGGTAAACTGTGCTCCCACTCCTGTGAAGCTAAAGCCCAGGCTCATTCCTTCAGGACTAGCTTCAAGTCAGGCATTTTGCTAAAGATATGGCTTTTCACTTTAATGAACCTAAGGCTTCACTGTGCATAAATGCAGCATGCTAATCCTTAAAAAGACACAGAGTTATTGGCTTGCTGGATTTCTTGTTTCTCTGATAACTTAATTGTCACATCATCTGCATTGTGAAATGTGTAACTCTTTAGCAGTAACCAGCAAGGCCTGCTGGCTGTAACTGGGAGGATCCAGTTCATTTCAACTGCGACAATAACTGAAGCAAAAGAAAAATATAGAGGTGTAGAATGAGTCAGTTTCAAAATCTAGATACAGTATATATCTGTGACTGGTAATGTAACCTACATATTCAGGACGGGAACTAAGCATTATTGTATACCAAACGGGGAACATGATATAACTGAATCTGATTTTACCTCTTGCTGAAAAGAAAAAAGAAAAGAAAAAAAGAAAAAATATCTTCACCAGTTTTTTTTTTTTTTTTTTTTTTTTAACATTGAAGTCCTTACAGATCTTGTGACTGGTTAGGACACTAAACTATCCTTCAATAATATCTCAAATGGTTGTAGCAGTTGGGAAAGCTTTACAGTTGGAAGTTGTGATGCTTGGAACCTCATGACTTTCTGAAGACCAAACATAATGCGATATTTAATTGATGCAGGGAATTGTTTTCACTCTCACCCTCCTTGTGCCACAAACAGGATTTGTTGCTTAGCAGAACTAAACTGGATTCATTTTCCAAACTGACTTACAACTATTGCTTTACTTACAAACTAACAAACTTCAAATCCAAACTAAAATGATCCTACAGGAATTGTCAAAGGATGAAAATGCTGTTTTTTCCCTACTAATGAATACCCACTTCCTTCTCCGACTCAGCTGAAAGCCAGTTGACCTTATCAGTGCTGCCCTTTGACCCCCAGTTGCACTTTGCCACAACATTTCACATTTCTATAAATGTAGATCTAAATCATAATGAAGAGAAAAGTTAAACCTTAAAGGACTAGAGGTACCATTCACTGATGTAAACCAGATTCTCCATCAAAAACCAGGATGCTATTTGTTCATTATTGATCCACTCCACCAAATAATAAAGAAATCTCTGAGGCATTTGCATGCATCATTGTGTGTGTGATTCAGATACACTGACTGACTGTGTGTGTGTCTATTCACCGAGGAAGAGAAGCCTGTTATGTCTGGCTGTCTCATGTTTCAGAGCTGCTACAGAGAGTCACACTACTACTCAGTACCCACAATCCCTGGCGGCTACCCGCTTAGACATTGTGGCAGACGAGATGCAAGGTGTGGTCAAATGATTTTTGTTGTATTTAATGGAGACATAAATTTAAAGACATTCAGGTTGGATCTATGGACTGCAGAGAATAAAGTAAAACGATTTTAAATAAAGTTTTATACATTATTATGAATGACCTTAGTGAGTGCATTTCAGACATGCCTGTTGTAAGTGCTAATTGTTTCTACAGCTGTGCTCTTTTCATATTGTCACTCCATCCTCCTCTCCTGCTCTTACTGTGCTTGCTTCCCGCCTCTTGCCTTGTCATAGTTCATCACAGCAGTCTGTGCACTGAAGCTCACTGTGCGACTATGACTGGATGAGAAGGACTGAGGAGTGTGTGTAACAAAGAGACACAGAGGAGAGGAGAGATCGCTCAGAACCAGTTGATGAGTGTGTGTTTGTGTTGGAAAAACTACAATCACGTTTGTATTCCTCCATGGGTCTGCGCCTCTCTATAGCAAAGGTCTGCCTGGTCAAGAGCAAGGAAGTCCTGTTCCTGTTGGATGGAGAGTGTGTGTGTATATGTTTTACACGCCTGTGTAAAACTTTGGCAGCTCCTTTCTGCATGACTAGATGGGGCCCCCTCTCTCAGCTCACTTGTTACTTCAACCTCTGCTGACCTCTCCCAGTCATCTGACAAAGGTCACTGCCCAAGATGGTGGGAGAGACTGTCCTCGAACTTGTTTTCTTTGTTCTGCATTTTCTGCGTTATGTGGAAGCACATAAAAGATTTCACATGGAGGATTTCATATAGATGCTCTAACTTAGGCTCCACAGGCCAGTGATGTATCTGTTAGATAAATTTGTCTATATGATTAGGGGAAAAACATTCTCAATTTGGTGAGGAAAAACATCCCTGAGTTCAAAAGTGACTTAAAGTTGGTCATTCTAATAAAAGACTGAAACAAAACGTGGAAGATGTATTTGCGGTTGTGCTCTCCAGCATCATCCCTGTCCAGGGATTCCCAAGGGGTGTCCCAGTGAACTGTGGGGCAACCTGAGACCAAAACTACATGACACAGCATATTGTAAAGTAAACAACAAGGCTATTAGTTAGAGGAGGAAACCTGAGACACGAGGACTGTGTATGTGTCACGCTTAAAGACTGTTTGATGGCCTATTGATCTGCTAATTTAGTCAACCCCCCTTTTTCACAATGCAAAATGCTGGAGGAAATTGAAAGAGGGGGATGAAATCAGATAACAGCAACTGATACAGAGATAAGAGATGAGAGAGTGCAGGGACGAGATGGACCAGACTGGACCACGGCTTAAAAATAACTGAAAAGTAAGCTAAGTGAGAGAGTAAAAAGAAACAAACTTACATGAATGAATTTACAGATTTAGACACAGGATCAAACTCAGTGTGCATTATCATAAAACTCTTCAAGTTTTAACCTACCAAAGGAAAATTTAAGTGTTACAAAGTATTTTCTGTGTGATCATGATCATGATGACATAATATGCTGAAGAGCAAAGTAATTTGGATTTATCCTCTGGAAATCACGAATGTCTTTACAATGTCTGTTCCAATCCATGGTACATGTTGCAATATCTCATTAGATAAGTGGAAACTTTGACCTGCTGATGGTGGACACAGTAATTACAATTCACTCTATACAGAACATGGATGCTTGTACCAGATTTCACAGCAGTCCATCCAAAAGTAGAGATACTTAATTAAAGACAAAAATGTCAGCCTCGTTATAGAGTAAAAACCAGTGGTATACCAAAGTCAGTAGGACTGATCCTCTGGGGACAACAAACGGCTTCCATTGCAATGGATTTGATAGCTCTTGAGATATGTGTGTTTATGTGTTTTAGGTGCAGTATTTCAGCTACTACTACCTACTTCATAATCTTAAATTTTATATAAACAAACTCTTAATCTATAGCCACAATAAAGTGAAAAAAGTCTAACTTAAAATAAAGTATTTTCATGCTACTTTAGTCAAAACAAATGACACTAAATCCTCGCTGCATCAAATCTATGTAAAACAAATTCACACACATGCACACACACACACACACACACACACACCATGTATCAATTAAATAGCATCGTCTCTCGCGCCCTCCCTCACGTCCTGTCCCCTCAGACACCCTTGTCAGGATAATGTGCCATTAATCTACCACTGAAAACACATTATTGGCCAATCAATAGGTACGATGGAGGGATAAAGGAAGAAGAAAGAGGAGAAGGAAGGAGGAGAAGGACAGGAGGCGGGGGGGGATGCTCTAAGTCTGGGGGGAGGCATCTGAGTGAGGGAGAGGGGGTCAACACTTATCCATAACACCAGAGAATGAGCTCCACTATTTGCAGACATGGAATACTCAATGTGGTTTCATACCGACAGTCAATACAGGTCCATTAACAACAGATATAGTTGTCAGAGTGCCCTAACTTTTTCTACACCGCTCCCCCCCAACTCCCTTTGGCATCTTTTCTTTTAACAGCACCGTCTTACATTTTACAGTTTGCTTGCTTTTCATCTAAATGGTTAAATCCCAATCATTTTCATGTGTTATTATGACATCCAAGTGTCAGTTTTATAACTGGGACAAAATTAAATGTTATTGTGTGGTAGCAGTCTGCAGCCAACTCAACACAAGGAGTGTTGAGTGTTTTCCTCTGAAGGGGTAGTTTAAAAATGCCAAAGGAAAAAAAAAACGCCTTCTTCGGGAGCCAGTGATGACTATTCTGTACTATCGTAGAAAACATGGTGGTGCATCATGGCAGACTCCATGGAAGAGGACCAACAGTATGGCACACACACATGCACACTGACATTTGATATATATTTTAAGCCAAATGTTTTGGACATTCAAATTTGTATCACACTGGTAATTAAAGGTTAAACTGAGTTAAATTAATTTTATTAGCATTAATAAAGATTTGCTAGCTATTAGGGGTGCAACGAGCCATCTATGATTGAGGCAAAGGCCAAGCTATCTCATCATTTTTAAGAAACCCCTTTATTTTAAAATATGGCAAGTCTGTGTCACTGTTTCTTATCTCTTTTCTAAACATTCAAATAGCGTTAACACCAAGCAAATAAAGGCAAGCAGCCAAGGAAGGACAAAGAGGATATTTACTCCCTTCATGTGAATAAATCAACATGAAAATATTTTGGATTTCAGTTAACTACACAACAATGCCTTACCCTACAGATAATAATGGTGACTGGCAAATCATTTTGTCTGTGAAGCTCCATTATTGAGCCTAATATTCTGTTAGAAGTTCTTGTTTTTAAGCAATGTTTTACATGTGTTAGTGGAATCAATTTAAAGGAAACTTTAGTGCACTCTAGTGCACTGCAATTATTTACAATTGTTTATGTGCTGTTCTTTTGTTCTTCAATGGCCAAAAATTAAAAAAAAGCAAAAAAGCAGCTCCTTCTGTAACTTATTGTGTCAAATGGGCATATGACACAGTCTCATATCATTCTCAGGCCCCTGAAATAAATTGAAATGGTATTGTGACAGATTTTTTTGATATCAGGAAATCAATCATTGTTCTAATAATCAATATAATATTATACTGTGATGAAACTGGCAATTTACATCCCTACCAGCTATACCAGTCCTTTCATCTGTTTCCTGACCTTTAAACATGGACACACTATTGGACACTACTGGATACTTAGAGCACTTGCACACACACTTAAGCATGGCTGCATACACTTTCAACTACAAAGACTCACCGGTCCTTCACATGTACACCTTGATGGTGTTGTACCACAGGATGCGGTCATCCAGATCTAAGCAGAGCACAACATGTACTGTGCATGTAGCAGAGCTGACCTGCATGCCACTACAGTGACATGACACACAGTAACACCCAGGAGACCCGACAGACACTGGCCTGCTGCCATTTACAGCTTCACTGGATGCTGCTGAATTAATAGCTACAGTGAAACCCAGTCCCCAAATACCCGCAGATTATCCGATTAAGGCCTACACAATTTAATATAGTCCTATCCATCAGAACAATCTCAATGGGTTAAGAGCTCAAACAAAAAACTGAAATACAAGGGGAACAAGAGGTCCGGATTGGAAAGCACTGGGATATAACAATTCACTCTTGCCCCAATTTTTAGAACTTTTAAATCCAGAGGGGAAAAAAGAAGCACATTATGCTTGTTGTTAAAAAAAAAAAAAAAAAAAAAATCAGACAGGACAGCATATTAAGTTTTGACATGAGGGCTTTGGATATTACAGCCAGTAACCACCATTGATGTAATATCCACCAAAAATATTCTAACGCTAACACCAAATCAGCTTATTAACAGATTTTTAGTGTTGATGGTGTACTACTAAGAAATTAAGTATTGCAACCGTTGAAGTGTAATGAATCAAATTAAATGAAATGTAAAATAAGGAATAAGTTACTGCACAGTCACTGCCTGAACGCTGCTGTGTTTTCAGTTAGATGGATGCTCTTCCAGCAGAATGAGCCAAGACATTCAGCCAGTAGCACTGTTGTGATACAGTGGGCTTTCGACCGTGAAGCCGTGGAGGATCAGTCTCTGACGTTTTGGCTGCTGGTGTTGCTGACTAGGCAGCTAGCTGGTGTGATGAGTTTAAAGATAAATTAAAGAAACAACCAATAACAGTGAAAGACAGTAGAAAACGGCTGGTGGCTAAATATGGACAGATGCTAGGGGTAGCTGGCAGACAAGGGTGGCAACTAATGACTGTTTTCATTATCTATTAATCTGCAGATTATTTTCACAATTAATCAATTAGTCTACAAAATGTAAAAAAATTGCTCATCACAATTTTGCAGAACAAAGGGCTTCTTTTGTCCAACCAACAGTCCAAAATCCAAGGACTCTTCATTTACTATCATAAATGACAAAAAAGAGCAACAAATCCTTATATTTAAGAAGCTGGAGCCATTCATTTGTATTCAAATGAGAACATTGAAATATTGGTCTGAGTGCAGATTTTATATTTTCAGAATGCTATTTTCCCAAACCCTACTGAAAAGCTGCAGCTCTGTGTTATTGCCTTTACATACAGACAGACGACATGAGAACATAACCACTGTGAATCGATCATAAAATTACATTTCATTTCTCTGTTTGACTGTTTCTCTGTGCCTCCCTCATTAAGCTATAACAGTCACCAACAAATGAAGGTTTAATAACAACAAAAAACTTCCACCTTCAAGCTCAAATCTACCAAGCTAACACTTCAATCACGCTTCATGTTCACACTGTAAGCAAACTTCTGTGTGTATGGGTTGAAGAAGAGGAGGGCACAAGTGCTGTAACCTATACGCCACTGCTTGTGACAAACAGTTGAGTAGACAAACCTGAAAAATAACGCAAATGGAGGCTTTAACCTTGCCAACGTTGGAATATTTTGTAATGATCTAATAAGGGGCTGTGGTGTGGTGGTTAGCACTGTTACGGCAAGAGGGTTCCAGGTTCGAATCCCAATCTCGACCCTTATGTGCAATTTGCATGTTCTCCCTGTGTCGGTGTGGGTTTTCTGTCTTCACTCTGGTTTTCTCCTGTGAGTGTGAGTGTGTGTGTGTGTATGTGTGTGTGCGTGAGATTGTCTGGACTGAATCTGAAAGGCTATTGGCAACCAAGTGAACATCAAAAGGGAAAATCAAAAGTCTCCCAGTCAATAGCAAGATAGCACCTGCATGCATGTGTGTATCTAGAAAGGTTGTATGGTTAAAGGTTTATGAAACTTTGGTTAAATGATTCTAAAAAGGTCTAAAATTGGATTCATGGCATGTTACACTGACGCAGAATAGCATGTGACAAGAGGAAACTTTAACTATATAAAGATGTAAACATCACAAGAGAAATCTTAAGCTCACACTGCTATGAGGGGTAGCAGGAGGAATATACGTTTAAGCAGAGAGAGTGCATTTTTAATGTACATGAAAAGTAATTTATTGAACAGGACAGAAATAGTCCTGTGATGACTGTGAACACCTTCTAACAGACTGTGAACACCGGAAATCCTGTGACTACAACACAACAGAATTTTTATATGTACAAGTTTGTCTTTCATTCGATATATTTTAAGTTGCTAATACTCGTGATTACTCTCTGTTACTTCCTCACAAAAACACATACAACAAACACACCTCTTAGCCCTGAAGCAAGAAGATCTCTTGAGGATTGTGCTCCCCTCTGGCCAGTTCAGGAGAGGCTCTAAGTGCTCTGTAATAGCCAGCAATCAGCACAGATGGATAGAAACCAACGTCTCGCCCTCAGGAAAGAAATATAAATAAATAAGATGAATAAATAAAAGCCCCATGTCCTCACAACCACATTCTGCATTGGGCATGTGTTTTATAATGAATATAGATTGAGAGGTTGAAATATTTATGGTTCAGGGGTGGCGTGAGGTGGGGGGTGGCTAATGGTGTGAAATCGCATCCCAAGTGGACGGAAATGAAAAAGGAAAATTCCTTTTGGTCCGGAAGCTTCCAAGCAAGCTTTTGGGATGCCTCAACTGGGATTCTGCAAAGATGCTTTCTACAGAATACCCTCAGGATGATTTTTTTTCTTTTTTTTTTTGGAGTCACAAAGAAAATCCTATGTAACACTGAAAAAACCATAATCTATTCTTGTCATAAATGGAAACATCTGCATTTATAATAATGTTTTCATAATCCTTGTGTGATGTCACAAAATATCAACACACTGATCAGTCTTTCCAAAATACCTAAACACTTGGTTTCCTCTGAAGTGCCCTATTCAAGCCTATTGCCTAACTTCCTCCTAGGAAGCCTACACCTAACAGCTATAAACAGTTAAAGCCCTCCATTGGTCAGTGGAGAGGTGTCTTGGGACACAGGCTGACTAAGAACAGCCCAGGGGCCAGATGAAGAATAACTGAGTAGACTGCTGCAGAGAGAGAACATATTGTCCCTGACAAGAACAAACATTAGACTGATAAACAAGTGGCTCGGGGTGAGCAAGCATTTTAGGGAAGCATGAGAGAGAGAGCAAACTGCAAACTGTATGAAAGAGTCAGAGGAGATGAGCCGAGATGAGCGCCGCCTCCAAAAATAGTCACACCGAGGCCTCGGGAGAGCTCTGAGATTCACCGTTTGTCTTTTACATCGTTACCTGGGATCAGCTTCAACGTGTTTTGTGTCAGTGTGTTTGTATACACAGGGGCGTGTGTGTGTGCTGTCTGTCTGAAGGAATATTTGTGATGCTATTTATATGTGTACACCTGCCAATATGGGACATGTAACCAGAGACATATTTTGCTACTTTAATTCAGTCTCAACTGAATTGCGAAACACTAGAAAGCATTGAGGTAACCCTGGTTAACCCCTGGTTCACTAAGGCAACTGAAATGCAATGTTCATTACAACATTGCACATCAATTAAGCAGACAGAATGGTGATAAACATGTAAGTCGACATTAACTACTCTTGCCCTGTAGCACTGAGACTGTCTATCAATAATAATGTCCAAGTCTCATAAAAGGGTCTCCCTGCTCTTCTGGTGATGATAAAGGAACGAGTCATCTGAGATCTCTCTTTTCAGAGCTGCACTACTCCCGGCACTTTCACTACTTAAGAGGCATAAAGCCTGCTTGTTGTCACACAGAAATATATTCCTGTCTTGAAGTAAATATTTTGCCCTGCATTTGAGGGGTGGTTTCAAGTTTAAGTGTTTTAAAGCGTCGTTTGGGGTTAGAGGCTTAGATGAGTGCTGGAGAATATTTGAAAGAGGCAACTTCTTTCGGCAGGCGGAATAAAAAGTTGATAGTCTGTTGGGAGGGTTTAATAATGAAACAAGAACATGTGGACTCGCTGGAGTTAAGTACACTTAAGAGTGCACTCAGAAGTGTTGTGGCAGAGATACCAGATGACAAGTTGGGACAAAGAGGTGCCATGAAGATGGTTAACAAACCACAGCTGAATTTCAGTTGATTTTCTTTTGATCAAGACAACAGATTTCCCTTTATGGTAACTGAAAAGATTAAATGTCAAACAGTTCCTGCGGACCTGTTTAACAGTTTGTGTTATGAAGCACATAGCTGTAAAATTTCTACATTCAAACATGGTAACAGTTAATGTGAATGTTCATAAGCAAGAATTTCTAAGTGCTGGTGTCTGGACGCTATGATGCTGCAGACTGAACAATAAGTGTATTTCCAACCATTGGTGTATAAACATAAGAATGCGTGTGCAAGTGTGTGTGTTTGCGTCTAGCCTCTCTCTGCCATCAGGAGGTTTTAATAGAGTAGTATATTCCTTTGCATTTTACATGACTCTAGGGCACGCTGCTCTCGCCTGTCTGCTCTGCTCAGATCACGCGCTCAAATTGGAGCACAGAATGGACTGCAGGTCTTCATACCATCGCGCTCTGTGATCTGCGTGTCTTTATGTGTGTTTACAGGCATGTGTGCATACTTTACATAGGAATCCAAATATGGATTCCTGGTATTCCTACAGTTACATTTTTAGGATTATACTGGATCTTCAGCATTCTGTCATTGTGCTGCAATGCTGTATACACTGGCCTGAGATGTGGTATGTCAAGCCAGAATTCAAACACACAAAGTGAATTTTACATACTTTGAAAAAACATACCATACGCACTCCTTACTCTTCATCAAGTCAGAATTCACGCTGTTTTCCTGAAAGCCTCGCACCTCCGTGAGGTACGTATAAAAACAATCTTCCTCAAATACTTCACTTTAGCCTAGTTAGCAGCTTGCCATGGATTGGCACAGACATTCATGGTCACATTATACCCATTATATTACCAGAATGTTAGAATCAGTATGAGCATGTTGGCATGCTAATGTTAGCATTTAGTTCAAAGCACTGCTGTGCCTAGGTAAAGCCTCACAGTGCTGCTAAACAGTGGACTCTTCTATAGGTTCATAAAAAAGTTAGACATGAACTAGTATAAAATTTGACTCAATATTTTCCCAGACTATCAATATTTTACCAAAACTCAGTGAATACACAGCCGGCAGTGATTGGGCTACTATATTTTAATTTATATTTCTGTCTCGATAGTTGTGACTTTGCTTTGTATTTTTAAAGAGAAGTAGCACCAATCTGTAATTGGTGCTACTTCTCTAACCACCCAGGCTGATACGTGTCTTTGTTTTCACAACACAGAAACAGGTCTCTGAGGTCCTTTCTCACACTTCCACTCTCCCATGCCCATGTCAACTTCGGTATTACATACAGCCTTAATTCTCTGAAGTATTCATGATGTTTCCTTTAGAAAAGCAAATTAATCATTTATCGGCCCATATTATAACAAAGAATATAAATCTATTTGTAATCCAGGTTCACATCTTCAGGGTGTAACATTCATCTCCACTTGGCATAAACTCAAACACAGGTGGAGCACAACAGAAAAAAAGGGAAAATCATTATTGTGGGATCACAGAAAATTACACCAACACTTCCAATTTCTTAACTGAATGAGCAGAGCAGGGCGGACTGTATATCAGCCACAGCAAATAGGATGCTCTATTGTAAATCAATATGTCAAATTCATAAATGGACATACTTAATGATAATTTACCTCAGACCCCTTATCTTCCTTAACCAGAAGCAAATCTATTATCAAAACTATCATGAGTGATTATATTGTACCTAACACTGCTAACGATGAACTACTGTGGCATGCAGGCTCGCTAAGCACTAACAGAGCCAGAAGAGTGACTGACTCTCACATTTCCACACGAGAGAGCAGAGAACTGGACTGTATGACCAGAGTGAGTTGGCGTGGGGGGGGGGGCTTGACAGCAGATGTAAAAGACACCATATGGAGAAAAACCAAGAGACAGGGACAAGAAAAAATACTGTGTTAATAACAGAGACAGTAAAGTTGAATAAACCCATCAACCTCTAACAGATTCATAAGACACATTATTGCGAAGAAAGTTCTATTGGGACATACTGTGTTTTATAGAAATGTCAATGGGGATTATACATGTTGCATTGTGTTTGTGAATATTTCTAATGCAGATGCAAAAGCTGCTACGTGTTTCTGTGTGTGAGAGCATTTGCGTGTGTGCGTCTTTTAGCTTAATGCAAATTTAATGAGACTTGCCATGCCTGATGAAGAAAAGTACTGCCAAATCCTCTCATCCCCACTGACAGGGTGAGCAGTGAGTGAGAAACCACTAAAAAGGGTAATTGCTAGGCAGAAAAAAGGTACAATCTAGATTGAGGAAATAAAATTTGCCATGTTAGGGAAAAACTGGTTACAATTAGGGGGCTCCAGGGATTTTTTTTATTTTATTTTTTGCCAGATTTAACGCTTAAATGTATCAATCTGTTTAACTGAAAAACAAATTCACAAATTCATACAATCTTCCATTCCATTTCGGGAGCTGGCAATCAATGTTTAGGCACAACAAGCAGAAAAAAGCAGCACATCTTCCCCTAATTCTGTCATTTTGAAAATAACACACAAAACATTACGACGGTAACCTTTCCACTTTCCAATCAGTCCACACTGCGACAGAATTTATAGTTTTCAAAAGAAGATTTATTAAAAATAGACTCAGGTTACTGGGGGCCTGGGTCACGCTAAACACTACTATTAAGAATCAGAATACAACAGGACTAACTGAAGCTACACGTAAACCAACACTATGTTTGGTTTACTGGTCTATGTTAAAAAAAAAAAGGTCTGAGAACCACGTAATCTAGAATGAATGCAGAGCATGTGCAACTTGTAACTGCATCTTCTCTGACAGCTCAATACGCCTGGCTAATCAGCCGTCTGCCACGGAAATCTCATCGTCATCTCAGACAATCACTCTGCTAGCTAAATAGCTAGTCAAACTACTAGCTGCTACAGTTTATTTGTAACTAAAGTATAAACATAATAAACGTGATTTCTGAATGTGCAAAATATCAAAACAACTGGTCTTATTAACTCTTTTTTAGAAGCACTGCATTGTGAGCATGAAGCAAGTGCTGCCAACCAACCTCTAATGAAGACTAACACTCATAAATTTACTCAGCTGTAGTAAATTCTGTCAGTTGATTAAACAACAACAAAAACCAATTATTGGATGTTGCCTGGTTAATATACTCTCTGGACTTGAGTGTCTGTAAATTTACAGGATCAAGATGCTTTTGTGAAAGAAGAAAACACCACTCGGTTCATAGAAATACGACAGAATGAGTCGCTTTTTAAACAAACACACGTTAACATCACTTTCAAACAGAGTTGCCAACTATGCAAGACTTTTGATTTGCACATTTACTTTAGTAAATATTGCAAATAAACCCTCACTCACAATATCAGTCAGCACAATCGCAACTTAATATTTTTGCTCAAATCATTGAGTTGATGATATTATTCAGTTTTCTTATTGTCAGTGACTTTGTATAAAAAGATCAAAACCAACACTGATCTACAAACAAGTATTTCCTGTGTAGCTAAAGCTGGGTATATCTTACTACACTACACTCTGTACCATAGACCTCCATTGACATTATCAAAAATGCAAATAATAATGCGAAAAACATAACTCAGTAGGTTCAAAATGGGAGTAAAGTCTGCTGTCCCAGCTGTATTAGAAAAAATGAAAATAAAACCCATTTTGACTTATTTAAGTCAAATCTATTTATTTAAGATTTACATCCTCAGGAACTAAAGGGCTCGCAGATAAAATTCATCATGTAGGAAAGTATAATACTTATGTGGCTTGTTTGTTAAGAAAAACAGAAACACCCCAGCCACGTCCTCTGTTTGGTTTGTAGACATGTCTCTGGTTTCAAACAGTGATATCAAGCAGAACAAGCAAAATCTCTAATTGCATTTCTGCTTCGTAGCGAGCACACTGAACAAGTTTTGCCACCTAAAAATATCATGTATACTCAGCACTCTCCCGTCTTTGTTCACACTAAATTGAGTGCCTGAACACAACTCAATTCGCAGAGTGTAGGTAG
Source organism: Scatophagus argus (assembly GCF_020382885.2). NCBI lineage: Eukaryota > Metazoa > Chordata > Actinopteri > Scatophagidae > Scatophagus > Scatophagus argus. Next base: position 6,848,745 of record NC_058494.1, on the reverse strand, counting down.
AGTTATATTTATAAATATTAGATGGGATACTTTTATTGCACGGACCTTGTCGTGCTTGTCGTTTCAGATGTGTGCTGCCCATACTTACACAGCAAACCGGAGGGTGAAAAAACTCATGCAAATAAACAAACCAACAGAAATAGTACATGCAAACCATAAGAAGAAAAAAAATAGAAGAAAAAAAAAACTAATGTTGTTTCATCTTAAATACTGAAGCAATAAAAGAGGTGTTTCTTCTCCATTTGGATCTCTAAAAAGCTTTTAAAAATTTAATCAACGTTGCAAGGGTGTTGTGGGGATAAATAAATAAATGAATAAAATACATTTCAAGTCTAAAATGCTCTTATTGCTGCAGAGTTTCCATGTATGCCCTCTGGCCAAGAAGCAGAGAAACATGTGTCCCATTACAGAGTGGGAATGCAAGGAAGAGGTATATCCATCACTTTGTACATAATAAAAATGAGAACATACAGCAGATGCTAGGCTGGTGTGCAAAACAGACTTTGCTTTAATTCCAGCATACTGAAATAAACATTTTCTGAGCATCGTTCTGTCATCAAGCCCTTTTCTCATCGCACTTTTCCCCTTTGATTCTCTCTAATCGTCTATCAAGTTACAAGCAGCCTAAGAGTGACTTCATCTGCATCACCCTGTCCTGTGAAACCCCTGCACCAGATTTATTGTTATGATTTCATAAGGTCTGTGTGTGTGTGTGTGTGACAGTGTGTGTATGTGTGTTAGAGTGAGAGAAAAACAGTGAGAGAAAAAGAGAATGTCTGCATGTTGATTTATGATGCTTTACTGGTAATCAATATGGCTCTTTTAAGTCATTTAGATGCAGTGATTGATACTTGGAGTGGTCAGCATATGGGCTGGGAACTCGAGCTGCAAGTCTGACCGTTCCCACATGGGTAACACTATCTGCGATGAAACCAGTGCATCTATTGTTTGTGCTCAAGCGAATTAGCCTGAAATAAAAAGGACAAAATAAAAAACACTTGTCAACAACCGAAGCTTTTCTACGTGGGAATTTAAGAATCTTCTGAAATAATTTTTAATTTGCAGTAAAACTTATGAAACCTCAAATTAAAAAGGTGGTTCTATCTTCTTTGGAATTGTTTAGTTCCTGGAGATGATGAAGGGCTGCACAGTTTAGGTTTGGGGGTGTTTCTTGTGTTTCTTTCATGTGCAGGTTGATTTGACAGGAGGGTTAGATGAAGATAAGAACATACAGAGCTCTCTCTTTGGTCATCTGTCAGCGGACAGAGACAAGACTCCCTGCAACAGACATATTTTACCTCTGACCAGGCCCTGGAAGAAAGGCAGCTATTTTGATTGAGCTTTGATTAAATGTTGTTAACAATGCAGAGAACTGGTTTGGCCTTTTCCTAACTTGGCCGGCACACGGGCCGAGGGGCCACAGACGAAGACTACAAAGAATTCCTGCTCGTGCTTTAAGATAGGTAACGTCTCAAAGAAGCTGTCTGTGAATTAAACTGTCATGTCTTGGGTTCAGCTTTGTGGTGCTTATCACATTACATGTTTTTTTTGGAGGAGATCAGAGACTAATAAAACAATAAAGAGCATGTTGGGCAATATAAGCGATATTTTTCTCAAAAATTTCTGTTCAAGAGATTCATTTTGTAACTGTGTAACTAAAGAAAACAAATATAATTTGTTCTAACTGCAGACATAAATGTCACATGTATTTTTCAAGATAATCTTTGCAAATACTTTTTCAGTTTCTCTCTTTGGTTTTAAAAGTGCACGTTGACTGGCTCCACATGAAAAATTGGTAATACTTGTGCTTTTTCAGCCAGTGGACACGTTGTTCAGAGTGTCTTTGTCTAACCTGTGTTAACAGCCTGTGAGGCTGATCCAAACTATTAGAAAGGAATGTTTCATCCAGGGCGATGAAAGACAACAACTATACCCATCTTATCAGCTCCTGGTGATCAGGACGGATACTCAAAACCCTGCATGGAGGGATCATTGCCCTCGAGACAAAGAGCACACTCTCACACAGGCAAATAACGGCACAGATATCTGCAAAAGACACACTCACAAACACTTGAGCGTAAGCAGACGTTGACAATTGATACAGCCCCGCTGAGAAATACTCTGTTTGTTTTCAGTAATATTCCAAATAAAACACTGCAGAATTTTTATTTTGTTGTGTTTATCATTTAAAATGTATTTTCACAATTTTGGAAAATATTAAAATATTAATTATGAAGTTAAACCAATGTGAAAATCCCCCAACCTTCTGTACAATAGCATTGCATCCATAATACTGTATCTAGAGGGAAGATTTTTGCATTTTGTGTGTCTCTGCTTAATATGGTTGTAGTTGACTAGAAAAATGCATTTCAAATGCTAAAATTTGTAGGTAATTGGCATCAAAATGACATGCTAAGCTTTCAAGCTGTCAAATAACTACAACAGGCTATCAAAGGTGGTGCAGATATATTGTATAGCCAGTATATTAAGTACATGTGTAGGTTAACCTAATGCTTGAACAATCCTAGAACATGCCTCCTTTCATGGAGGTTATATTGTTCAGTTTTTGTTGGGGAAGTGTTTTAGAGAGGTATTGGCTTAACTTTATGGTTGTTATGGTGGCTGCAGGTTGTGGTGCTTTTGAATTTTATTGCATTATACTGAAATGTTACTAATATTAAGCCCTCCCTATTTATATCAATAAGGGCAAGATTTCTTGCAAGGCTGTTGTATTAGATTGTATTAGTTTTAGTTGCCCATCAAACTGACTGAGTGTTTACATATACAGTATAAATCTTTTCTTTCTACATAGACATTAATCTGTCAAAATAGTAAAAAAAATAAATAAATAAATAAAAAAAAACATAAAAACTTCTAATTTAAAAAAACTACTTCATATGAAACAGTAAAATAAATAAAATTAAAAAAGCAGAAATGTGAATAATGCATAATTTTAAATGTTTCTCAACCCCTCTACTGTGTGTCTCATTGATTATTTTGGACTGAAACTGTAACAAAAAGCCATCTCAACACAAACTGGCTGGCTCACACACACACACACACACACACACACACCTATCAGATCTCACAAGCCTGTATTTCATGTCCAGCACAGCGCTGATTGCAATAGATTTCAGATGAGGATCAACACTTTGAAACTGAGTCTATGACCTGAGGGCTGAGAAGAGGGGAGGAGAGAGAGAGAGAGGGAGAGAGAGAGGGAGAGAAGATAGAAAAAAGAGGATAGAAAGATGGACAGCAAAGGAGAGAGAAAGAGCAACTGAATAAAAGAGACTAGCACAGTCCAGAGAGCGACAAAATAAAAACAAAGGGAAACACAGATAAACACCTAAACAGTAGGAGCATTCAGTGGATTTAACATCTGGGTGCTGGTGTTCATGTTATGTCTATGCTGTAATGACAGTCATAATGAATAGCCTTGGCACATTCACGGCTGCTTGTGTTTTCCTGCGTGTGCAATCTAAGAAAGATGTATTCATAACTCGCCGTTCATAATCCAATCTGTGACTGATTTAGCCGTCTGCTGCCCAGGAGCCAGGCGGGCGCTATGGGATACCCCATCCAACACTCCGCTTTCCCACACCGGGACAGCGGGACACTAGGATATCCCCGCGGGGCCGGAGCTGGGTCGAAGTGGGCCGATCACCTTAGTCTAAACTGACGTGTCTGCTTAACACACACACACACACACACATACAACACTCCAGGTAGTTTGCGTGGCAAGATCTTAACGGCACTGCATCAGTAAAGATATGTGCTTTAGTCTGTGGTGTTGAATATCGTCCCTAAAGGGGTTCGGGAGGTGTCTGTGTTTGATCTGCTGTATGTATTTCTAAGTTTCTGTGACTCTGTGAGATTGAGCGTTGCATGTTTTGGCATGTTCGCCCACATGTAACAGAGACAAAAAGGCTCTTAGAGATATAGTTTACTAGCCTACACAGTAATGGTACATTTGAGCAGCTTGGAAGACATTCATGATCACACAAAGCACACGGAGGAAACACTCACTGGCATTAATCCTCAGGCAGTGAACAGAAATTGCCTTTCCCTCAATGTCTGGACAATAATCATCACCATGATTTTCATCACCGTATTTCAGATGCACTTGGCTGTTGCCTCCAGCTCTCTTTTGTTTCTAAAATACAAAACCTCCTTCTAATATTGGTTTCAAACAACAATCACGATCTGAAAACACACCACACTGATTAATAGTTCGCGTAATCGCTCCTCCTGAACCCCATTTGGCCTCTTCATCAGCGCAAGAAACACTTACCCAACTTACCCAACCCAAAACCGTAGCCTGTATATACAACCAAAAACCAACAGAAAAACATCCTGGGTCCAGGGGTCAAGGTAACTAGAGGGTATTGTTGTTCCCTGGATCTTTCGCCTCTCACCCTCTGTAATGAATATGAGAGGCCTAATAGACCCTCAGTGTGACCTCCAATAAGTGCTCCACGCTTGGAAACATGAAATGCTGTCTTCAAAGTGCTGCCACTTCCTGAATGTTGCCCTTTCATTTAACGTGCAATATGTGTGTGTGTGTGCAAGTGTTTGTGTGTCGGTGAACATACACTTGAAACCAATGCAGCAGAGGTGACTGCCCCCTTGAGCAGTGAGGAGAACCAGGGGATTCCAGTCTCACACACATTTCAACAGTTACAATTATTCATAATTGCAGAGAAAGGTTGTGTGTGTGTGTGTGTGTGTGTGTGTGAGAGAGAGAGAGAAAGTTGCGCGAGACCCACAAACTGACAAACTCAATAAAAGGTTAAAAATAACTTGGCAAACTAGTGGGAAAAGCAGAGAAAGTAAGAGGGTGAAACTGTTTATTTCTTGGGCAAGATTCAGGCAGTTTTCACATGGATTCACAGTCAATGAGCCAAGCTGTTTTTTTTGGAAGAAACCAAAATGAAGACATTGTACAATAAATGGTTAACAATGTTCATAACAATCTTAATTGAACCGTTTCCAATCAGACACAAATCTACGAAACAAAAATAATTCTGAATACATGCTTGGATTTCATCTTACTAAAGGCCCAAACAGAAAAAACGTGATCTCGTAACTGATGCATCTTATAAATTATTTCAGTTAAATGTGTGCTTTCACAGGCTTCCTCACACAGGACACAATCAACTGCAATTAATCTGATCAATGGAATGTTAAACGGTATACAGGATATGCTGCGGCAAGACTAAGTGCCCTCGAGCCCCATCGAGGATATTCGACGTGATGGAGAAAAACCATGTCCCCTTCTCCTCAGGGGGCTAAATCTCTCCCATGTTAGATAAATTAGTCTGGGTTAGTACCTGGACTTCCTATAGTCAACTCACAACCTTTTGATCTCTAACTACGGCAAAATGGATCCAAGCTGATGAATTTGTGCCCCGGTTATGATTGATTATGTGGGTGCTTAGGACGGAAAGGCCTGCCAAAGTTTATTTTCAGGCTTTCTGGCACTGGAATGAGAGTTGGTTTCTCTCAATATCAGGATTTTAAGAGAAGGAAGGGTAGCATTTGAGAAGACACAGAAAATGAAAATATAACAACATAAAGGCTTACAAATATCCAGAATTTAAGGAGTTGAGGTCATCATGTATGAGCTGGAGTGGGTGGAGGGGAGCTGTTGTGTGTGTCAGTGTGTGTGTGTACGATTGTGAGACAATGAAGGTCTTGGGAGTGGTGGGACGGGGGGGGGGGGGGGGGGGGGGGGGGGGGGGGCAGATCTGAAGTTAAATGATGACTCTAATGAATGAGCCTGTAATGATCTTCATATGCAGTGGCTGGTTCTCATGCTGACCTGGAGAGACAGAGTCAAGCAGGAGGCTATCACATACGCACAAACTCAGAATAAAGTAGAAACACATGCTGAGTGCGTATGTGTGTGTCTGCGTGCACTGCTGCTGTGTGTAGGAAACAAAGCATAGCATAAAATTACTTCACACCACTGCTCACTCTTCTGTTACTTTCTCCTTTCATGCCGTTACACACTAAGCAGCAGGAAGTAGCCTCCTCAGTTTGTTTCAGTGACAGTTTGACAGGAGCTTTGCCCCCCTTGCCAGGCTATGGCGGCACATTTTGTCCATCTGCGTTTACACACATGACGGGGTACAGAATATTTAAAACACATTATAAAATAATGAAAACCAATGCACATCACAAAAAATATTTTTTTTAATTATCATAGACCATATTTGTGACCCAGACACATTGTCAGCACAAACTGAACATGATAATGATAAAATTTATGGAAGGGTTGCTGTTTTTGTATGTCTTACCCTGTACAGGTTTGTCCTGTAAGTTGGTAAGTCACTGTGTATACTTTTACTGCTTTGCTGGGTTTTTACCATAGATGTACCACGCAGAATATCACATGATCTGATGCAAAATGTTATGCAGGATTCAACCGCCAAAAAAATGTTGCAAACTGGTACAAAGATTTTACACTGAACGCACACACATGCTATGAAACAAGCTGAGAACCACAAGAGGTTGACCTAAAATCTGCTGTAGACATGAAGGTTGCCAGTGGGGTTTTTTTATGAGCTCTGTGCCGTTAAAATGCAGCTGCCTCTTTTTTCACAGTAAAAACAGCCCTTGCACACAAGTATATATACACACACAATATTTTTTCAATATTTAAATTTTTTTCCTTTTAGATTTACATTTGGGAACACAAATACATGAGCTTTACGGTAAACCAAGGATATAAATGATTAATTGTTAATTGATTAATTGACCGAAACTCTAAAATATTAACTTTTATACCACAAGCGGTGGACTTCATCCTTGCAGCTCAGAAGAACGACTGGCACAACAAAGGAAGAAGGAGTTGATGGGAAATGTCGAAGCAAGATGAAGAGGGCCAAACCTTGAAAAACATTCTCCAGTGTGGGAGCATTACACTATAAAGGGGACAACTGTTTAATGTTAACATTGCGATACTGTCTTCAAATACAGCTTTAGTGCAATGCCAATGTTGTACTACCTGAAAGGTCAATATCCAACGGTTGCATTGCAAGTCCAAACTTGTGGAACACCACCATTTAAAACATCATCACACCTAAATAACAAACTATCATGACTATGGCGAACAGGCGCAATAACTGATGGTAATTTGGTAGTCTGTAAAAGATTTCATTAGCTACAGAACTACATAACAATCACGTAAATAATGTCACTAGAATTTTTAAAATAAAACTTACCAAGAGAAAATGACATGTGTTTTGTATCTTATTAATTATTAATTGATTGTTAACATGCTAACTAACTGACTAAATATCAGTTACGAAAAATGTGTTTATTTTGAAACCCTACTGTGATGGGTTAAAAACCTCAGCTCAAACAAAAGCTAGAATGACTGCCTCACATCTGTATGGCTCCATGCACCACCAAGTTGCAGATTACATCCGTATCTACATCCTGACTCAAATAATGCATGTATGACTGCTAACAAGCTTTATCACATGGGGCACCAACAATGTGCTCAAACACAGTATCATCAAAACCAACGAGTTTGTGTTGGACAATGCATCAAATATGGATGCTGCTGCAAACCAGCTACAAATTTTAAAATACTGATTGATTCAAAGTGGACACCCAAGACCAGTGCCACCAATTCAGTATCTGGCAAAATGTGAAATATGGTCACAGTCTCCCGGTCTGTCCCTGAGTTATGGTATGGTGAATAATGGACAAAAAACATTATGATGTCACAGTGTTATCCTATTACACATCTGTGAACTGTTGTTATAATCAGTGTATGAATTTTTGAGTGATGGACAAGTTCTAATTTGTAACTCACCATGTATGCATCAATTTGGGTACAAGTGGACATTTGTGCCAAATTAGAGAAACTCCCTCAAGGTGTTCCTTAGATATTTGCTTTCGCAAGAATGGGGTGGACGGACAGACAGCCAGCCCAAAAACATTATGCCTCAGGCCACAGCTACCTCCGGCGTGGACGCACAAGAAATTTGTTTAATGCAAATTTACTGTCCTCATTGTCAACAATGAGGACAGTAACATTGGCTGGCTGTCAACATTGGCTGGCTATATTGCTTAACCCTCAGGAGTTGACAGACGCGCCGGCGCGTCCTTATCACAAGACCACTTTAAGACCACGTAGCTGCAAGACGCAGCCTCGCTGAATCCCAGTTTTGTTTGTTTTTTGTGTCGAAAGTGGGCACTTCAAACTATATACCAGTTTTTAAATTTTGTTAATATGTCAAGTAAAACCCGAGTTATGATAAAAAATATACGCACTGTTTTTTTCATGACCATTGCCATCAGGTTTGGTGCGCGTTTGGGGCGCGCATTTTATTCAAGAAGACGCAGTAAACACCAGCGCATTGAGCACACTTCATTCAGCGCATTTCAGCGCATTTTCCCCAGTCGGATTTTAGAGTTTTGTGTGATTTTAGGTCCAGTGTGTCAATACAGTATGTCAAAATGAAAAAAACAACAGTAAATCACACTTGTGAGGTTGTGATGATCAAAAATGATTCAAAAATGGCAAGATAAAAAAAATTCTAAGTTGAAATATAAAATTAGAATCAAAAATAGTCAACAACTGACAATTATACATGACTTCAGAGGGTTAAACCTATTATGGTCGTGAACACAATTACCTCCCAAACCCTGTCCAAACAGTTAAACTGTTAAAAATATACAGCATCCTGGTGTGGAAAGTGTTGTCCATTGCCTCATGGCTTAATAAAAAATTTATCCCTGATTTTAATAAATATGTGATGCCTCACGTCCAGAAACCACCTAGACTAGGGGTGTCAAACTCAAATACACAGTGGGCCAAAATTTACTGAAAACAAACTGAAATGACCTTATTGAATATACTGAACCTGAACACTGCACAGCAGTTACTTCCTATAAGACAACATCTATCACTAAAAAATGTAAACTTGTTGCATTCATTTCTTATGGCTCTTTATGCAATGTTTCCAGAGTAATTTAAAGTGAAAACATTTTTTGCTACAGACCAAAAACAGCCAGAAATTAATCTACTTCAAAGAAAAATCAGTTGTCCTGTAGTAGCAAGGAAAAAAAAAACAAACAAAAAAAAACATGCATTAAAGTTCAGTCTGATGCTCTGTAATACTTTTCTGTGTTTTGCCATTTCTGAACATGGCCTGCTGTGACATCAGACTTCTGTTCAACTCTTCTACCTTCTGGAGCCTTTGTTTCATGTCCAAATCCCTGTACCTGTCATGGTGTTTCGCTTCGTAGTATCTTCTTACGTTATATTCTTTCATTATAGCCACATTGTCTCCGCACAGAAGACAAACAGCTTTGCCCTTCATATCCGTGAACATATACTCTGCCTACCACCTTATTTGAAAACCCCTGTTTTCAAAGTCCACCTTCCGTTTAGCCATTTTTCAGGAAGAGACGTAACGCTAGCTGAAAGGTGGCCACAGGTAAGCTAACTCACTCCATCAGGCTGCTGATAAACAAGCGGGACAGGGACTTGCGCTCGCAGGCCTTTGATTGATGTGCCATCGCACTAGCAGTGCATTGTGGGACTTGCAGTTGTAATAGTGCGGTCAATATACCAGCGGGCCAGATCTAATAACTAGAAATTATCATGCAGGCCAAAGATAATTCCATCCATGTGACCTAGACTAAGTCTGCTCAACCATTAGTAAAGGCACATATGATGTAATGAGTGCAATGTGTCAGCCACATAAATACTGCATTCAAATCAATGCTCCACATGGGACACTGGCTGCACTTATGACTTGAGTGAAACATCATAATTACAAAGTTTTACTGGAAAATTCAAACAAGTTGCTCAAGCCTTTTAAGATTTTTCTTCTGCTCAGGGATGTATGTCTGTCAGTATGGCATCTAACAAAATACAATCTGATTTCTATTAGATGTGGTAACAGCTGTTTCAAAAAACATAAAGCTTCTTGCACTGTGATGTTTTGACATACAAACGTATTGTGATAAATAAGGGACAAATTCCATTAGCTGCTTCAGTATCATGCTGGCTAACTGTCACACTATCATGGAACCACTGATACTGTTATTAACAGATATTCTGAAAAGCTCAAGGGTTATTGTAAAAAAGGCCTACTAACTAATACAACAATATATGAATACACAATACAACTTGTGAACAAGAACTATGTGAATATTGCCTTTATGCCTTAAAAACAAAAGATTACTCTGTGTGGGCATAATGACTTTGACCCCACCATAACATGCAGTAAACAGATATCACACCTAAAACTGAACCTTGCCTGGGCATAAATTCAAGTCATTATTGCTCAGAAAAGACAGTCTATCCTTGCTTTCGCACTGGCAATACGATCAAACAGTGCTAAAAAAGTGAATTCTATGGCATTCTGTGGCTTGGAAATGATGAAAAAGAAAGTTTCGACAAACTTTACTCAAAACGGTTTGTCAGATAGTTCAGTTGCTGAATTTGATGATGTTTGTGTGTTTCATGAAAAGAGTCAAAGCTGCAAGTGAGCAGCAGTGGGCAGAAACAGAGGCGGGACAATCAGGATCCAGGCATCCTACATGAAGGCAAAGGAGTAGAGTTACATCTATGTTAATGTTTGAAGCGACTGTTTTCATGGAAATTAATTTAGGGGTTTAATCAAAGTCAGGAGTGGAGCTTTAAAATGAAAGTCTAATCTCTTATTTAATACCAAATCAAATTCTAATTTGTTTTTGTTTTTTTTGTTGTTGAAATTGTCAAAATATGTCAAAAGTCTGACATGGGCTTGGGTGCGGGCTACCTAGTGTACCACAGTACAGACTTGTTCAATAGCTATTTTCATTTTGTCTCCTATCCAATGGCCTGTGAAAGGCATTTGAAACGGGTGTGTCCAGCCTTTCTGCTGTGTTGTCAACGCAGTTAAAGCTAAACTTAGAGCGTGTTTTTTTTGGAAAGTAGCCAAAGCTATTTACTAACAAAATTATAACTATAGTGGAAATTACTTTTCAGTACTTCATCTTTCAATATGTGCATGGATGTGGCAAGTAGAGGCGCTGACACACGGACAGAAGTGCAGATTCGAACTCAAACTGGTCATTTGATCATGAAGCCTGATGTAACTATAATTTCATCTGTGAAATGCATGAATTACACAGCACACTGACTTTATTCAATGGATTTTCCTTTTTTTTTGCAACCTCCTCTGGGAGGTCATACATATGCTTTGATGACTCAATGAAACAAGCAGCTTTAGTGGAGGAAACATTGTGAAGCAAAAATAATCATTTTTTTTTAAATGTATTTTAATCTCAGATGTTGCAAGCAGGCTTGTATGATATTTGGACTCAATAGGCACATTAAGCCTACATTTACAACACCGGAGTCACTATTTGTCAGATACATTCATTAACAACATTTCCTCATTATGTTGATAGGGCTGTTAACTAATTGTCATGTGTGCCAGTTACAATCCTGTTAATATCCCGCAACAGACTTTCCTATTTAAAGAACTCGCCTCTATACAGCTGTTACTGTTTACTGCTATGTAATCCACTGGCCAGTGGCCACAGCTGCAACTGGAGCTGAAAATGCTCAAAATCAAAAGCTATTTGATTTAAGCTACCTGAGGGATTACCTTTTCACTGCTATTTATGATTCACCATTTGAATATGAACATACAGTATCTTCAAATATCTGTGGAGACATCTGGTATAACATTGGTGTATAACATCAATATTATACCTACTCTACTCAGTCTATTCTGACAGGAGGGTTTTGTTGTAATTGCATCGGCTGAAATCAGACTGCTTTCTGATTGGGCAGCCATCCTGACTGTCAAAGTCATTAAAGTCAATGTTGTATTCTCATAGAGTAAAATGGCTAAATTGGATTAATTCTGAATCTGAAACATTCTAGCTGCCTCTTCGTAGTCTTCTTCTCTTGGCCAAAAATTGCACATATTGTATTATTTTAGACGTTCCAAATAATATTGCTTAAGATGGTCATGAGTTTGGCTGCCAACCAGTGCAGGGTGTACCCCACCTCTCTTGTCAGCTGACTCCAGCCTACCCATGGCCCAGCAAGGATGAGCAATATAGAAAATGGATGGATTAGATAATTGAGTAGTAGGTAGACAGAAAATACAAATGTTACTGTCGGACATATAAAGCATAATGCATACATGTATAAATGGGTGATGTAGCCAGGGCAATCAATGCACATAGCAAGGAGGTCACTCTTCTTGAGTGTGTGCGCATGTTGGACTAGGTGTTGTAGAATTAGAAGTGGACTTGAGGTGTCATGGTATCAAAGGCCAGATGTCTCCATAGACGTCGTTTGCCATTTCACTTTATAGCCCCTTTGACTCAGAATTGTGAGGGCAAAAGTTAATGGACCATCTCATGTGTATCTGTCGGAGTGTGAGCCCTTGTATTACTTCCGCTCAGTACTGTGTATTTAGACAAAAAGCAGCAAAGTGGATGAAGGAGCAGCAAAATAACTTCATAAGCAAACTCTGTTTCAAAATGTTTCTCTCCCCAGGAACTTTAAATATTTTGCATTCTAAGACAATGATAAAACATTTACAGAGAACAACCTGAGAGGTCCAGGTAAATGCGAGTCTGTATGCAGGCAGTAGAGAGTGCAAAGTGAGTTCCTGCGTCTGTATCTTGGTCCTCTGCTTTTAACATTAACAGAGTGCTGGTGTGACTTACTCCCAGAATAAACTCTCTAAATAAAAAATAAATACAATCTGATCTACTTTCAGTGACTACACCTTTTCATCTTATCTTCAAGGCCCTCCCCTCCCCCCACTGGAGTTACCATGGAGATGACCAAATGCATATCATATGCATGCATGAGCTTGTGTGGCTTATGCGCTCAGGGCTGGTCGGCAGAGGGGGAGAGCGGGGCGCGACACAGAAATGTGTTCTACTTAAAATGCTAATTTTACATATTTAATGCCATGGAGCAATTCCTATTGGGAGATGAGCGTAGAAGCACTGAAGTGAAAGGAGAAGGGGGAGAGCACTTATAGCATACACTCGACTGTCCAACAGGAGGGAGGAGGGTGTGGGGGTGGAGGTGACGATGAAAGCACAAATTCCCTTCTCCCCACTTAACTCATTTATTCATCTGTTTGTACTCTCTCTCTCTCTCTCTCTCTCACTCTCTCTCCCGAGTCTCCTTATATAATTGCTCTGAGTGTGTTGAGACAGAGATTCACTGACAGTAGCCCAAACTGTTTCACGTCTGACAGACAATATCAACCAAAGATTCCACTAACCTGTTGCCAAAACACCAACACGCCTGCAGTTTGTACAATGACACAGGAACAAGTCTGTCTTTAAAAATGTCTGTCATAAAGTGTATGAAATGGTGTATTTACAAAATTTTGCAAATATTTATTTGTGAAAAAAAATGTTTTACAGAGAGAAGAGATCTATATTGTGTATCAACATGGCAGAGCATATATGTATCAACACCACATCCACATCATTTTTGACTATTAGTTCAATGTCCCAGTGTTCTCTTGAGGTCTCTTCCTGTTGTGCTCCCTGACCCAAGCTAGCATGCAGCCATCAGTGGTTTCATGGTTGATTACAGCTGTTCCTGGATTACTCCTGTGTTGTTTTTGGGGCTAAAGGTAAAACCAGATTAACTCGACTTTGGATCTGTGAACTCAGCTGGAAGGCCAGAGGGCCGGTTCTCATGGAGAGAGAATGGACACACACATCCACAGGGCAAGAGCATGTATACACACACACACACACACACACACACACACACACACGGGCCAATAGTGTTCTTAACTAACTTACTATGTATCTACTTAATAAGTATAAGTTAATATATTACATAACTGCCTATGAATTATATCATTACTGGTGTTATTAATGTCTTAATAATTAATAACAAAGTTATTAACTATGGCTACAACCAGCTGGAGTGTCACTGCTAGAAATGACTATGATATTGAGACACTAGTATGGACATGTAGCTTAATGTAGATAATCGACAGTGCACTTCTGCAGGATAGCATTGTATTACACAAATTCTATTCTTGGCAAGCTCTCAAGGGCCACTTAAAATGAGGTGCTGAGTGCACTTTTGACACAAGAGGACTCATACTTTTGTTCTGTGTTGTCAGTCACCACCAGCAATAATACCAACTTTTAAGATAAACTGCCATCTTTCATCTGGTAAAAACACAATTCAGCCAGATTTACATTTTGGGTAATGACCAATCATAGTAATTCCCATGCATGTTTCTTATTTTTTAAAAAAGAAACATATTACAATACTATTGCACTTTTTTCCTAGCTCTAATTTATACAAAATTTAAATACTTCAGTATTTTACACCGTTCTTATTGTGGAATGGCACTAAAACCATGAATAGTTGAAGATTTCTAGTTTACTCATATGGAATTCTTTTTATTATAACAACAAACCTTCCCTGCTATTAAGATTTAAAGTTGCCTGGTCCAGATCCTCTCAAAGCTGATGTCAGTTGCTGTTTAAATATTTGTTAAATCATCAATAAATTTACTATATTTAACTTTTATGGACCCTTTGAGATCAAACTAAAAATGGCTATGATAGTATCAACTCATAAACCCCCTCTTTTAATACACCACTTCACAGCTCTGTCTCAGGTGCAGTGTTATGTTTTCTTGCTCTACCCACACCTTGTAGAGATAATTCCTCGCTTCACCTTGTCTGCATATCAGCAAAGAGGCCATTAGCAAAGTTCTCTCAGCTTTCTCCGTCACACTGACAGGTTGCTTCTGCTGTGGAGCTCAGTGGAGTCAATGGGTCTCTCTGGCTGAGGATGCTCATGGCTGACTGGAGCTATTGACAGTCCCCAGCACTGACAGCAAAGCAATCTGCCCCCAAAGTCCCTGGACTCACCGTCTGTGTGTGTGTGTGTGTGTGCACGCGTATTTAACTCAAGTCAACTGACCTCCAGTTTCCAAACTACTTTTCTGTGTGAAGATGTGGAGTTATTTTAACTCCCCCCCCCTCCTCTTGGATCTAAGCTCTTGTAAAGGGGTGGTCTGCCTGTGATTTATTTTCATTTGCTGATACAGTTCAAGTGTAAAATACAGTGAATTATAGAAATTATTTTTTCCTCTCTTCCTGCTGGAGGTTGGCATAACCCAGCATCCCAGTAACCTCCAATCTGGTTTTGTAGCAGCACTGTCATTATTTCTGTGTACAACATGGCCTTTTGGTCATGGTAGACATGAGTGAGCGTGCCATCTTGCCAGTCACAGATGTCCTTAACCACTGTTTTAGTCTGAGGAAAGACAAATAACATAAGATAAAACTGACAGGTTAACCTTTTCAATTATCTCATCGCCATGAGGAAAAACAACGCACACTGTTAATGTAATGTGGCATGGAGACAATTGAAATATCATCACGCTCATATCCTGGGGCCTACACACACACACTATATCTCCATGAGATACAACATAAAAATGCCCAAACAAAACAGCTGGAATTCTGCTCCTGCGCATGTTTGTAAAGTTCAACTCGCCGGTGTCAGTCGAGTCTCTATGTGTCGTATGCCTCAATGAAACAACGCATACACAAATCTCAGTGAGTGGCCTGCTAGACACACACAGTTTCCCCAATCCTCCCACAGGCACCAGTCCAGCCCATGAGGTCATCGCCTGCCGAGACCCAGGATTATAACTCCAAAGGAACCCTTGGAAGCATGCGGTTATACGTTCTGACAGCCCTGCAGCCTGATTAAGCCCCCTGTTTGCCAACGCTAATGCTAAGCTAATATTAGCTTTGTTGTCAGCCGAAAGGTGCCTTTTTCAATAGTCCCGACAGGCTAGGCTATGGCAGGCTAAGCTAAAGCTATGCTAATTTCCCCGATTGCACCTCTGTATTTCCTATCCAAATGACTTAGCTCGATGTGGGAGACTCATCATCATGTAATAAGCTCATTGCACTGAGCTAACAGAGGATCACTTTGGTCTAATACAAGATTAAGGAGGGTCATATGCAGAGGATTTGGGTTTAACTAGTTTGGAGGCTAAAGGGAACAAGACTAAAAAGGGTGAAGCACAGGGACACAAGCTTAATGTTGCTGCTTGCCCTCAGGATAGAACTTTACTGGCTGAATGAGCTGAATTGTATAGGAGTTGTTTTCAACAAATGAACATGGAGCCTCTAAATTCATCATATCCCTCTCACTAGTTTATAGTAACTGCAATAGTTGTTCGCTACAGTATACTCCAACAGAAATTCAGGCCTCTAGATGAAAATGTTTTTGCCAATTATTACTTTGCCCAAAATGTTTAGTCCCATCTGTTTGTTGGCACAATGTCTCCATAGATTTCACATAAACCTTGAGGCGTAGCTCAAGAAAATGACAAAAAATCTGCTATGTGTACCGTGTGATTGTGTACCACTACTTGCACAGTAGTATATTCTTATGTAGATCAAATGGTTTTAAATATTTTGTAGTATTAGAATAGCATGTTTGCAGACTTTGCTTTTTTCTCAATGAGCATGTTGCACTTACAGTTGAGTATAATGGAAAACATCATCACAGTTTGCTCATCATAGTTGGCTCTAAACAGTTAACTGTCAGTTGGTTCCTCAGTAGCATATTTCTCATCTACTAGTTGAGCTTACCATAAGACTGTCACAGGCAGAGTAATGACAAATGTGACAAAATGCCATGAAACAGAAACTGAGAGAGATGGAGCTCTCCCAAGAAGGTGAACTTCTGACATTACGGACATACTTTGTCATCAACACACTGAATATTGTAAGGTTAGCACAGGATTATCTTGTTATCAAAATTGCAAAATTAAAATTACTGGGTTGCATTGCTCCAGAGTGATCCTGTAGTGGACCATTTCTCTCTCTCTCTCCCTCTCCCTCTCAATACATCAGCACTCTGAGCACTTGGTGGCTTTACCATTAATTAAAATCCCAGCGCCACTTGCTGAGCTGCACTGTGCACTGTCACATCGTGTTGTGTGAGCTCACAATGTGGTGTTTCTCTGCAACACACACATTAACAGACACAAAAAAACTCTTGTATGAAAACATGCAAAATGGATCTCTAACATACAGCCACTACGATAACCGTTCTTGTGTACACACAGATTTAAAGACATCCATGCATGGCTGCACAAGCAAACACAATTACCAGATAATAAGCTTTGGCTGAGAAATCAAATAGAAAATGTCATTAATTACAATGAGAGAAGAGAGAGTGAAAGAGAGAGAGAGACTTGTGTGAGAGAAATCAACCATCATGATCTCCATCCGTACGAGTTCTCCGCTTCATTCTCCCTGTCCTAACACATCGCCCAGTAAATAGGCTGAGGGCAACAGCTCAACTCAACGCCACCACGTGTTATCCCAGAGTGTCTGCTTACGCCTCCCTGGCTCTAATCAGCTCTGACAAACCAAATATCTCTGGAGAGTTTACGCCACTTGGTTTGACTTGTCAGTTGACTTCTAACTACACAGCAGATTGCATGGCTTTGAGGTCAGTTGCTTTTTCAGCAGTCACGTGATATCATGAATCATGAACTCGTGCTGTTTTTCTACTGACAGTTAAAGTAAAATATAGGGAAAGGCCTTAAAAATTGGTTTTACATATATCCTTTCATTTATCCACATATGCAATTTGCTGCTAAGCTGGGCAAAAGGTAAAGATGGAAAAAAAAGGGTTAAACTGATGCTTTGAAGTTTTTTTGTTTTTTGTTTTTGCTTGCTGCTTTCTTGTTTTTTTTTTTACTTATTCTGTTTTTTGCAATGATTTTAATGATGTTTCAAACTGACTGTGATGACTGAACAAAATGCTCAGTCATCTAGTCAAAACATAATAAGTACCTCAGCTATCATCATCATCACCATGGCTATCTGTGTGTGTTCAGCGATGCTGACTGTGTGCTCTCACATACTCTTGCATGACAGCTAAAGTAGCTTCATCTAATGGGACTGATGTTCCCTGCCATTTGCCTTCAGGGCTTTTCCTCATTCTCTCTCTTCCTTGCTGACTTTTAAAGTGTTTCTCTGTTTTTTTTTCTCCCTGAAGAATCATGACCAACAAAGCTTGGCTTTTGAGAGAGAAAAGGCACTGATCTCAGTGTATGTTTATTGCTTTATTATGGCCCTGCCAAAGTCTTCCATCACTTTATGGGTCATTCAGTAAAACAGAGGTTGAAGTGAGGGTGGGTGAAGTTGGCGTTTGAATAGTGCCCCTTTCTGAAATTCCTTTATAAAATGATGGAATTTGCAACTGTAGACTGCTGTATTGGAGAAAACCACATCCTTGTTGAGCTGCCCCAAACACTGTTGTGTGGGCTCTGGAGCATTGGTAGTAATCAATAGCAAATATTCAAAGCATCAGGATCAGTTGCAACTATTTTCTAAACAAAGTAGCATAAGTGTAGGTTTTTGTCATGCAGGGGGTAAAAACGTGGCTTAAACATCAGAAAAAGACAGCTTATGGTATTGCCACACACCTCTTTATTATTGAATTCAGGTGTGGTATGGGTCTGTTTTTCAAGGGTTGGGCTCAGCCCCTGACTTCCACTGAAGGGAAATCTTAATGCTTCAGCATACCAAGACATTTTGGACAATGCTATGCTTCCAACTTTGTGGCCACAGTTTGGGGAAGGCCCTTTTCTGTTCCAATATGACTGTGTTCCAGTGCACAAAGCAAGAGGTCCATAAAAACATGGCTGGATGAGTTTGGTGAGGAAGAACTTGACTGGCCCACAAAGAGCCCTGACCTTAACCCCATCCAACACCTTTGGGATGAACCACTCTAAATCCTCTACTGCACGAATTGGCAAAAATTCCTATAGAAACACCCCAAACTATTGTGCAAAGTCTTCCCAGAAGAGTGGGAGTTGTTATGGCTGCAAAGCTGTCAGTTTATTTAGAATGCAATATCATTGAAGTCTCTGCTGATGTAAAGGTCAGGTGCCCCAATACTTGTTTCCATATAGTGTAAATTTGCTACCTTCTTTTAATCAAACAATAACCTGCTACTTACAGCATTCAGGCTGTTGTGCCATCATGACAAATCAGTTTCAACAGTATTATATAGATAATTTTATTGATATTTGGAACACAGTCGTTCACTGCTGTGAGTGGAACGTCAGGTACCAGCTGAAATGATCTATCATAATGTCATCAACAAAGAAACAAATGACACAAAAACCTCTTCACTGTCAGGTTGATGATGCTTTCTGTCCTTCTGTAAGAAACGGAAGCTATATCTATTAAGAAGCACACACTCTTGGGTATTACTGATCTGCACACATCCTGTTAGTATTTATGGTACTTTCATCCCACATGACATGAGTTAGGCTGACTGGAGACTCTTCCTTCTTATGTAGATTCAATAAGGTGATCATGTTAAATTGTTCTGACATTCAGGTTAGCTGAATGAGCTGTTGTACTTTAATATTAAACTGCAACAGGCATTAAAATTGTTCTTTCATGTATAGTGTATCACAGCTGCATATTGGTCTCAGTTTGAGGTGAGTTTTTTTCCTACATCTTTCTTCTTCCTCACTGAGTCCACTACTGTTCAGTAGACACGTGTAATAATAACAATATTGCATGGTCTACTTCCCAACATTGCATAAGGAATAGAGAGAGAGAGACTGACTTGAGATGCAGCAGGAACAGAAGGAACATCAGAGGCCTCAGGGTAACAACCACCTAATTGAATTGCATTTTACTTCACTACTTTCCACAAAAACTAAGAGGAGCGGAGGTTGAGGAAAGGATTGAAGAGATAAGAAAAGAATAAAAACAGTTTTACCTTAATGGTGAAGGTCATTCCAGAGCACTCTCTGTCAGACTGATTCAAAGACAGACACAAAAGACAGCTCTGAATTATGTGCACCATATGGTCTACTTATTATACCTCTTGAATTCAAACTGACAATAAAATAAAGAAAAAAAATTCTGTAAGTTCTGACATTTATTTTGAATGACATTTCAGCTTCAACGTTTGACTTCATCACCCCAATTTAACATCATTCAGACATATTTAAAAATGCTTTAGGTGAATCTGACAGCCCATCCATGAGGAAATTTCATTTCAGACATCTGTAATGATCCTAAAATAAAATTATCTCATTAGCTGAGTAAACAACCAAATATTTTTATCTTTATATGCCTTTTTCCAAATGCAGCTAAATTTTGATCTCAGTTCGGTTTGCAGTGAAACACATATTAATCACGTTGCCCTTTCACCATTTTTCTTCTCTTCATTAACCTTGCTACCATCTCCTCTGAATCATAATGACACATACTAAAAATACAAGCTTTTCATAAGTTTGCTTCCTCCGCTTTTGTATTTGTTCCACTGGCCACATGGTTTAGGGGCATTTCTCAAAATTGGAAAACAACATGTCAATATTATTGCTTGTTCTTGTGAAATATTAAGTTTTAATCATTTTCCTTAATATCTCTGGTGAAGTTTATTGCATTCAATTCACATTTGGATATAAGAGTATCATTTGTTGCATGACGTGTCTACTCACATTTTCATGGACACACCTTAGTTGGAGAAGAAACGTTCTTAAAATTGTGATGATGTTACAATCGTAGCAGCTGTACCAAATATGGTACAATATAACATATATTGTTACTATTGCACTTTACCATCCACTGCGACACACTATTCCCCGATGATTCACATCAGCTCCAAAATTCGATGGATTCTTCCTTGGCAGAAGCTACACCCTTCCACCAACTTTGCCAAAAATCAGGCCAGTACTCTTTCCATTATCTTGCTGACAGCTAAGCAGACAAACAACCCAGAAAGAAAATATAACCTCCACTGCAGAGGTAATTACTCCCATTCTGCAGCTCTACATGTCTTTTTAGCCACTTTTAGCTAATTGTTTTGAGTCCACAGCCAACAGATTCAGCTTAAGGCCATTTCTGGCAACAACACAGCTGTTTTCAGCAAAAAAAAGCTTTAAGAAACCAGCTATGTGATCCCTGCCCAACACAATTAGCAATTAGTGGAACATCTAGTGGGCTAAAGAGTCAGTAATTTTCTCTTGCGTTGGTTAGAACCAAAACAGAGCAAAATACCCTTTTCAGAACGGACAA
Organism: Scatophagus argus; assembly: GCF_020382885.2. Taxonomy (NCBI): domain Eukaryota; kingdom Metazoa; phylum Chordata; class Actinopteri; family Scatophagidae; genus Scatophagus; species Scatophagus argus. The sequence continues at coordinate 6,827,634 of NC_058494.1, read as the reverse complement.
AAACCCGCTAGTATCTACCAACATCTAGCTTTTGTCCTCAATGGGAATGGGAATAATAGGAATTTATTCCCATGTCAAATTTCTCTGGGGTGGAGACTCTAATTTTTGCGTCTTTTCTGGCACAATACTATGATTATGGTGAAGTTAAGGATGTTGGTGCATAAATATTTTTCTATCCAAGCAGCACTCAAACATCATTTAGTCCAGGGTATTACTTCTTTCCACACAGCTTTCACCTGTTCCCTGTTTTCTGGTACATTTATGATGTTGAAAAACAAATAAAAAAACAAACAAACAAACAAAAAACATAAAGGGAAACTTGTCTACTGGTAATGAGAAAGTAACCAGTCACCTAGTTTTAAAGGGTATACCTGTGCTTATAAGAAGTAATTCTGGTGTAAACAGATAAAAGAAACAATGAATATCGAATGTTTCCTCAGGTCTGTTAGATGTATACACATTGTTGGCTGAAAAATTAGATTCATTTTGGGGCAAGAATGTTCTGTGTTAATGTTCATGTTTTTAACGTTCAGCTTGGCATTTGTGGTGTGGACCACTAATGCAAGAGCTCCAATCAGAAAGCTTTGGCAGCATTGACTTTTTGCTCAACCATCCTTTTAAGCTTGTCTCAGCTCATACTAATGTGGCAAATACAAAAAGCAAGACATAAATCTACTCCTGTATCATATATACTCTGTTTAGGAGTAAATTATAGCAACAATTGACTTTGCATAATGGCCAAAGTCAGGTAACTTTATATTGGCTGCATCTTTTTTGATGGTACCGCTGGGGTATGTCTAGTATCAGTCAGCGTAGGCAAATGGAACATTTTCTGTCCACAATGCTCAAAAATTTATTGAACAATGACCAATATTATAGGAGAGCAGAGTGCAGCTTAGTCTGACTCAGAGTATGGCATTCAAGAACAACATGCTTACAGTGTTCAGTGTGTTCGTTCCTGTTCGGATTTTTCAAAGTAATCTTTGTTTTGCCTGCTTTCCTGACAACATTCTGAACTCAGCTCAACTCATATTAAACTGTGAATTTTGTCTGTCTAATCTCTGGAGGCCTTGTCTTGCGATATTATATATGGAACGAACATGACGAAGAATGACACTAAAAATCAATAAATCCTAAACTAGCTCACCAGCCCTTCTTCCACCATAGATTCCCATGTTATGCTGTCTGTCAGTGAGAAGGTGCCGACAGAAGTTGCCCTAGGAAATTGATGTAATCACACACAAATGGTGCATAGCTGTGTCCAATTTCACACGCTTTGCTGCTGCTTACGGCTACCCTGCTCTGACCTCTAACCCCTCCAGCAACCAGACACTGGTTGTTGTGGTACAAAGCTATGGCAACAACACTCCAACCAAATCAGAAACAGATACTGTCTCTTAATAAATTGTGAACAATGAACTTCAACTTTATGAGGCAAATGAGCTATTTACAAGGAAAACAAGCTCACCAGTATAAGAACTGTTTACACAATACCAGTATGATGAAGATCATGCATCTAGATTGCTCTGTCTCATACATTCAATGGCTTCAAATGATCTGACTGAAGAAACACCAATAAAGTTTGCACCCTATCTCAAACTTCGCAAAAGCAAGCCAGAGAAACTATGAGAATGGTGTTGTGAAAGAATACTAATGACAAGATTTTTGTTCTCTCCTTTCTTCTTCTTTACAGCTCTTTGTACAAAAAAGAAAGGGTTTTCTTTTTCATAACAAATAAAGGGAAAGGAGAATAAGAGGTAAACAAACTGGATTGGTGAAACTTCCACTTGTCAAAAGAGCTTAAGCTGGCAAATTAGTTTTGGGGTCACATCCTGATTCTGTTCTATTGTCTACCATGACACCAGTTCGTCATGCCTCTGCAGAGAAAATCAAATAAAACAATAGCAGCGTAACAGGAAAGATCAGTCGATGTTTTAGTAAAACCTCGTGATGGCCATTGTACAAGTCATGGATGGGTAGTCATGAGAGTGTTTAGTAAAGGAAGTGACTCAGAGAGAGATGTCCAACTGTGTGCTACCCACACAAGGTCTTAGTTATCACACTTAGTTAGACAGTGTAAAAAAAAAAACACTTGCAGATTTTCCTTTATCTCTCATTACTAAAAATGGTCTTGTTATTTTAGTTTTAATGTCACCTCAGAACACAGAACACAGAGACAGCACCAAACAACTTATTTAAATAAATATGGTTGGTCAACTACTGATTATGGTGTTGTCGTTCATTTTAAACTGAGAAGCTGCCAGTTGCAGATTCACATCTGAACTGTTTTTAAACTTTGTGATAATTCATGTTCACAGTAATGTTGTAGCTGCCCAGCTAAACATTAATGTCTGTTCAATTCTTAAATCGAGCTTAGCCACAACACTGCATTTGCCCTTTCCATTGTCCTCAAACACACACACACACACACACTGAAGCATACATACACCTAATTCAGTTACTCATGCACCCCTTAACCTACCGCCCCCACCCACACCCACACATATACACACAGTCTACTGTTCCTCTGCCTTTACTGTGTGCATGTCCAGTGGCAGGCCTGTAATTGCTGCCTCTGTGGCATGGACAGACAGGCAGACCGGGGATTGGAGATGACACGCACCCATTATTAGTGGACCAAGTGCTGTTTTTGCAATTACCGAGGGTTTGGCTGAACACACTGAATCAGACTCCGGGACTCTCTATTCAGAAGCCATTTCAACTCCAACTGGCTGCACAGCTTCTGTTGGCCCCAGCCTAAACAACACTGGGCTGGGCTGAGCTTCTATGTGAGCCTGAAAATCAGTTCTGTTGGGGGTTGGAAAGGATGGAAGGGAATCAGATTTTCACTTTTTGAAGTGTCTGAATCAAGAGTCCAGCTATCCAAATATGTTTTTATTTTCTGAGGCAGGGATGAACCACTTTGATTTGAACCAGAGCTTTTCTGGTTGTCCCTGTGGCCTGTGCCCACAGTCCATAGAAATTTACACGTAAAACATCTCTATATGTCAGCACTGTGATGATGATGTGATGATCACTGATGATCTGTTCTGGGTCTACCCCACCTTTCACCCAAGGTATTCTCAGATCAGCACAATCCCCTTCATGACCCCCCAAAAAATAAGCTGTTTCAGACAACAGATGGACACTGTGGTGAGTAAGGCAAATTGTACTTTGTGATATTGGCCTGTATTAATAAAAGTGACTTGCCATATTTGTCAGGTCAAGAGCATTTGCACTTGGGTTGTTTTAAAGGCTAGAGATTTTATGTGTTTGATTTTCATGTATCAGAAACATTTTGGGGAAAATGCTTTCTTTCATTCTAATACACTTTTCTTTCCTGTCAAGAGTGAGATGAGAAGTTCAGTTACATTCTGATAGCTATATGTAATATGCTACAGCTGGGAGACTGTTAGCCAGGCATGGAGCCTTAAAACAAGGGGAACAGCTAGCATGGCTAAAATCTACCTACCATGCTCACTAAGTTCACTTAGCTAAGTAACTGGAGTGTAAAAACAGCAATTTGTGGTTTCATGGGGTGATGTGCCAGACTATTTCCTGGCCAGGAGCAGCGACTTTCTTTAGCCGCTGTTTACCTTACAGTGATGACAAGACCTCAGCATGTTGCTGCTTCAGGCCAAGAAATGGTCTGCTTTCAGTTTATATGCTAAGCTACGCTAAATGCCTCCTGGATTTTGCTTTATTTATTTTTTTTTGCTTTCAGATAAATGACCTTGTCTTCTGAATGCACTAAATGGTTTACAATATCAGAATTGCAAGCTTTATCTCTAAATACACTTGCCATTAAAATAATTTCTTGAGACAAAAACTGATCATGCCACAGTGGACACAACATAAGTCTATCAGTAAAAAGTAATTGAACAATCATCACACATACTGTGCTGCTATGTATTCTCAGGTAGCAGAGTTCCAAGGAAGTCTAGACATACATATTAGTTCTGCCCAGCAGGTCAGTTAGAGAGGGGGTCTGACTCGGAGCCAGCTAGTCGCTCAGGCATGAGGAGGGTTTGAACTTAGCTGGGTCTATACAGCCCATTGTTGAGGCTGAGGTTGTGGTTGTTGTGCTGGCAGCCAGTGGTTGCTGCGTACCTGCAATCTCCCTGATGATAATGCAACATGGCAGCCCCGAGGGCAGAGCCCATACAACTTTCTCAGCCCTCTCTAAGTAATTGGTGACCCCTGAACCTGCCCTTCGTATAAAGGGAGGGAGGGAGGGAGGGAGGGAAGGGTAAAGGGGAGATAAGGCGAGGAGGGGGAGACAGGACAAGGGATAGTCAACAGAGACACTGAAAATGGGGAGACAGGGTCATAAAGAGGAAAGGAAGACAGAGGTTAGGAAAAAGAAAAATCAAGGAGACGCAAGCTGAGAGGAAAAGGTTAATCTCTTTTGCTGGTGATAGTCTGAAAGTTCAACTGAGACAGAAAAAGTCTGCAGCCCAGTTGTGTCCATCACACATTGGGGGCAAACAGAGAGACCCCTCACCTCCAGTCTGTCCTCTATACATATTCTGTCAGGTTAAATATCAAACTGCAAATTGAGAAAGTTGTGTTCTATCATTTGTGATCATCATTTGTGACATATGAAAATATGCTAAAATAACCATTTTCTCCAAAAGAATATACCTGTACAGACCCAAAATGGTTTTATCAGACACACTTGGAGGGATCACACTTGCAAGTTGCAACCTCAGTACATGCACCCCTTAACTTACCGCCTCACAGTTCATCAGGACGATTATGACACATCACGTTTTTACTTCTCACAACAGCCATTCAAATGAACTTTTCCTCTTCTGATGTTTAACATCAAAATAATAAAATAAGATTTAATGTCTAAGTCCATTGAAACATTTAATGTGCGTATGAGAACATGGCAACTGAGTAAGTTCCTGCTAATATTTCATATTGAAAGCCTTGTTAAGAAATTAAGGGTTTCTGCCCACTGAAACAATAGGACTTTTAAAATAGACACGGGAAGTGTTGAGTTTGTATTAACACCTCAATGCAGTACTTTCATCAGGGAAAAGGCAAGTGGATCAAAATGAGGCTTCATACTAATTTCTAGTAGTGTGTAACATTAATAATAACATAGTTTCACAAAATAGACTTGCTTCTGAAAGCAGCAGTTAACACTATACATTTCAATATGCAATGCAGCCATATGACACTGAGATGGACTTTGTTGTTGTTGTTGTTTGTTGTGTTCTTCAGAGCTTTCTATAAGCTACCTATTACTTACCCTGGATCCTCTATCATTATCATTCAGCATCTTACATATTAGTCTGTTCCATTGCATTCATCGCTCCGGCCCTGTCTGTGTGGGTTATTCTATGCAGTATGAATCCATTTGTCTCCACTGATGGAAAATAATTGCAAAGCAAACAAATCATCTCTGCCACATTGAGCAGGCCTCTACTCCTGGGGCATTGCAGCTAGATAGCTACAGCAATGAAAGATCGACACAGAGCAGAGAGAGTGAAGGGAGAGAAAGGAAATGAAGAAGATGGAGGAAAGACTGAGTAAAGTGGGTTGACATTTACATTATGTGTATAGTGTTAAAAAAAGGTTATGTTAGAGAAACTGATACAGTCAGACTGAAAGTGACTTCACTGGGGAGGCCAGAGTAAGAGAGGTACAGAGGCAGAGGCCTAAGTAAAAGTCTGCCAGATGGAAACTCACTCCAGGAACATAAGGAGGAGACATCTGGGAACATGCCTTGGAAAGAAGATAATTATAGCATGATTCAAAAATAGCCTAGTTTCAAAAAGAAAGCCTACAAATGCATCATAACTGTTCATGTTGTTCTGACTATAATATCAGCAACAGGTTCCACTAATGAGGCATTAAGAATGCTTTGAAACTAGAGATGTTGCTGAAGTTTTATGAGAAAATATATGAAGGCTTCTTTGAGATGAACACAGAAGAAATACTAAACAGAGTGACTACCCCATTCATACTGTAGATTCTGTTTGGGTGAAAGCTAAAATCAAGAACAAGCGGCCACACAACAGAGGTTATTTGGAAAAAAATGATATTCTGTTTTTGACAAGATCAAGAGGAACAGTTCTACCATGTTAAAATGTGATTTAAGAAAGACAACAAAGGTGATGATGATTTATATGATAAAATTTAAGTCCTTTATTTTTCTTTTAAGCTTATTAGATCAAAAGTTTGCCCGTGATTCCTTGATTGCATTTTCCCCCTTGGATTCACTGGTTTATGTGAAACAATTAGAAGTTGCTACTGTCCGCCCTACAGAAAGTTTTGAATGGACATTATGTGAATGAGTTCAGGAAGACTTACCAATAGCTGGCATCTGACCACCTGAAAACTTCAAATTTGACTTGAAGTTTTCTCTGTGTTATTATGATTAAATAAGCAAATCAACAATCAAAGTTAAAGTTTGAAAAAAGGACATTCTTCGTCGTTCTTTATGATGGGTTTGCCAATCTAAGTCTCATCTAATCTTCTTCATCAGAATTCCCTGTGTGATTTGATCAGATTTGACTGACCATGGCCTTGACTGACAGCATGCACCCACCAACTTTCACCAGCGATTAGTATTTTGATGAATATACCATGTGTGCGCTGACAGTCACTGTATTGTGCGTGTGTGATACCTTGTTTCAAAGTTTCTGAGGTGAAGTGATAGCAACAGCTTGCGTAACTGCATGTTCTGCATTTGTGTATACAGACTTTCACTCCCTACAACAAAGGTTTAAGAGGTTAAAGGAAAATCTGACAGTTTGTATCAAGTGATATATCAGAGCAGAAGATAAGGTTTTTCCATTTCTAACTCTGAATACTTCCAGCATGGTTCGAGGTTGAAAAAGCAGAGACTTTCACAGATTAGCTTTCATAGTAAGCTGACACACAGAGGCCCTTATGCTACTGCTACAACCTAACCGTAATGTAGGCCTTCAAAAGGACATTACCGTATGACTAAGTATGAAATGGTTAACCTTTCAAACTATAACATTTATGGTTTGCGTCCAGCTTTGTAGGATATATTAGGAACATTAGCACCTCCGACATGAGACTGATGAAATGTCTAACAGTTATTTGTGTTGGGTTCAGTTCAGTTCACCGTTACATGGTCTCGTAATGAGGATGCTCCTCCAACTCCTGCAGACTTGCATTAAGCTCACCATCATCATAAAACTGCTGTGAGCATACATGATCAGCCTACAAGGTCGATAACTGCTTTAGCATCCTTGTTAATTGCATGAATTACATAATACAGACTATACTATGCAGACTCCATATACTGCAGCTGATTGTGGTATAGATTACGGATATGAGTTGTGCTCTGGCTTAATACATTTACATACATTAGTTCAAGCACAGGTCAGTGTGCTTTAGAAACAGACAGCAGATGGGCTGCATGCAATCCAGTCCTCAGCAGATATTATTGACAGACTGCTGTGCATCCTCCATTCCAGCTGTGAGGACTGGGTAAGCTGGAAGATGCAGGTGGGACAGATGGATTATGCCAGACAGATCTAAATAAACCACTGCTACAGACTATGGTGGAACCAGGGATTCAGTTTACGCCTCATTATGCTATTTGTAGTCACGGTGCGCATGATCATGTCTTTACTATTTTAGTCTGTATAAAATCTTCTTTTAAAATTCCCTAATGCCTTGTGTGCATGCATTCAGCCTTGAGAAGTCAATGCTGATTGGTTGGTGCAGATAGGTTTATAACAGGATTCAAAACAATGTGACCAGAAGATGCTTCTTTAATCTCTCAAACTATTGCTATTAAAAGAGATTAAAGGCTCAGTTAACTCATAACACCTCTAACAGAAAGCAACCATACAAACAACTATGGTTGTATTTGACCAAGTATTGGGACAGCAGCCTCTGAAGTTATGACACCACATCAATACTGCTGAAGTGAACAGAATTTCATCCACGGTGCTTACAGCTTTTAAAAATTACATCGTTTCATTTGTTACAAACAAAAAAGCTGGACCCTGGACAACACTATCGATTTTTTTTTGTAACACTAAAACAGGATTCTTTTGTTGCATTATTTCTATGAGAATATGTTGGGCTGCAGCTTCAACAGAGAGACATAAGTATGACTATAAATAATGGCTGTGTTCCATTTAGCCGTTTAAGTGACGTAGCCCAGGTATTCTGCCTAAATGGAAGTAAGTCCTCGTTCGTGTTATTAGTTACACCTGTGCTTTTACCACTATGACAAGACAAAATGCATGCGGTGACAAATATGTTGCCTAGTACGTATGCACAGACTGCAAATTAATGAACGTATTCACACATGAATTACACACGTTTGTAAGAAGCTCACCCTCCGTAACATTTAAAAAACGTCAGACAGGTAGACCCGTTTATCGTGTGGGGGTTGGGTACTAACATGTCTCGAAACGATCTCCTCTCCTACCTATGTGGTCTGCAGGAGTCCTGCTTGTTTTCATGCTAGCCAGGCAGAATATTCATGGCCTGTTTCATTCAGTGAGTGACAGCTGATTACATTAAATGGTTCGAGAGCAAAGACACCACTGCATAAAATGATAAAATATGTCTATTAAATTAGCCTACCTTGAGGTTGAATACTGAAGGAAAGGTGTGTTTCAGTTGTAGCGTTCTTGTCAAACACAAACTTAGCGTGATGCGTTGGACTTATCTCACACAAAAAACAAATTCAGTAACTTTGCGTATTGTCATCTTGTCCCGAGTGAAACGTCTTATCGTAACGCTCATTTTATGTCAAACTTTTGACTGCAGAGCCTATTAGAAAACCAAATCAAAGAAACTGCCGACAATAACAGCAAAACAAAACGTACCTGTATACCCTGAAGGCGCAAGGATACAGCACGCACCTAAGCAGTAGCCCTGTATGTAATAAAAAATAAAACGTGTTCTTCCGCAACATAACTTAAAATATGTTACAGTAAAATGAGATTAGCAGATGCAGCTTCACCCTGAAAGAAAACTGTACTACATGATGACCTCTGAGAACCACTTCAACTTCTCATTCAAAACTTAAATTCTGCACAAACTGCGAGTTTAAATTACTTTTCACTGTTGTTATGCGCCACAAAAGATTCAATGTCATCATGAAGAGACACACGAATGAATTAAGAGTTCTAACTCCGGTCACGATCTATTACTAATCAGTTTGACTTTACATATCAGTGACTTTAATAAAGTTGTGTAGTCTGTCATTACATGATCTCTGCCCCCCCCTGGTGGTCAAATGCTACAACAGTCTCTCGAGACAAGGTAAGTAGGCCTCAGGCTTATTTCAAACTCTAAAATATGTAACGTAATGATTCCTAAATTTAAAAGTGAAAAAGATGTGCCACAGTATTATTTAGTATATATTTTCATGCTTGTGAAATACAAACAAAGCAATAATTTCTGCTGTTCACAGTTGGCACAGTATTGCTGCTAATCCAACTTTAAATGCAGTGCTCAATGTGATGTATGCATATGAGATGCTGTTACATGTCCTGGAACTTTTGATTGTAGTACTTAAGCCTTGTATAATGCACACAATGTGGCTAAGACATAAAGAGAAATCACCTGTGCAATATAAAAAAAAAAAGAAAAAGAAATCAGCAAGAAATTTGTACTCAACTCTTTCTTAAAAAAATATGCACAAACACAAATACATTTTTTGTCGCAGATGTCACGTGTGGAATTGCAATCTGTAATCAGAGTATTCAAATGAGTGCTCACCATTGTTTTAGACAGTGAAAGTATTTAGAAGTTGAACAACTGAGGCATCCATTACTGTTTCCTAATTCTCAGTGGTTCAGTTTTACGTAAAACAAGTTAAATGCAGCTGCAAAGCATTATTGGTCAAAATTCTTGGTTGCCTGGTAGAAAAGAAAAAAACGTATTCATATCCTTCCAGGAAGCACTGAAATCTATTTAGGAATGCTGCTGATTTCAGGGTCACAGCTTCTGTTATGTAGATGTCTCTGACAATACGTCCATCACCAGTCTCCCAGTGGTATGGAATATTTATTGTCCTGTAATGCTTCTAGACATTTCGCAGTAGCCAGTGTGGAGGTGTGATGCCAGACTGGGAGAAGTAGGTCCACCACCATGGTTTCTCCTGCCGTTCTAGCCCTCCTTCACCTATGTCTGGCTCACTGTAGCGCTCGAACTGATTGTAGGGGTCGAATCGATCCCATGTGTCCACTGTGGGGAAGAGATGGTCATCGATATCGGGCTCCACAGGAACCTGGATGCAAGACAAGGGAAAAGGGAAGATGAAGAGAAGAGATAATAAATTACCATCCCTAAAAGAAATTCTGTATTTGCACAATCTGCCTTTTCAATTAAGGCCATTAAGCAATGGAAAAAGTTCCTTACGGAAACTGCTGGAGCAGCAAGTGCTGAGTGATAATGATTATGTATATGTATTGCATAGTGTAAAAATCTAAGATTGAATTTAGTATTTGTTGTATTTTGAACTTGTTTATATTAATTGCATTATACTGTGCCAATAAAAAGTCCACCTCCTTGGATGTTTTCCTCTTTTATTGGACCTCTGCCGAATCAGGTCATTCACTTTAGGGAGACATAACGTCAAGATTTTTGCTTTTGTAAATTCTTGTCAAAAAAAGACAAATTATATTGAATATTTTTTACACACACTAAAAGTCTATTTACCAAGGAAATGTAGGTGAAACTAAGCTAATAACTAAGTCTGTATCAGTCAACAATGTATCTCTTCTCCTTATTTAATTTTTTTTGTACAGTACATAAAAAAACTTTCAAACTTTATTTTGTCAGTATATTTTTTACATACACCAAAATCCTTTCTCTGCATTTAACCCATCAAGTGCCCTGCTCAAGGGCACATCGGCCACCTAATAGAGGGGGGGGGGGGGGATCATTGATCACTCCACCACACCCAAATTTTTCCTGCCAGTTTGGGGTGGAATCAAACCGACGGCCCTCCAGTCACAAGCCGCTTCTCAAACCTCTAGGCCACGGCTGCCCCCTGGTCCCTGATGCATAAAAGTATACACTGAGCTAAAACTAAAGCATGCATCAGTAGAAGGTGAGATTTGAAAGGGACTGTTGAATGGCATTAGTTGAACAGGATAATGAAGACAAAGCTCCAAACCTTCTCCAGGACAAAGTCGACACGTCCAGCCTTGTTCATGTTGTGAGGCAGGTAAACCCTCTTACTGACCCTGGAGAAACCTTTGGCTGTGGCTGTCAGGATGTGAGTTCCAGGGTTTAGCAGGCGCCAGTAGTCTCCATCTTCAGCTGGAGGGGTGAGGGAAGAAAGGGAAGAGCAGGAAGAGAACAGTTTAATACAGTCAACACATTGGAGAGCGGGAAACCAAATGAAAGATGCTCCTAAAAACACCTGTACACCTCAGGCTGATGGAAACAATGGTAGTATTTAATCATAAAACAATGTATTGGACATAATAAAATTTTGTTCTGATGGTGGTGCTGAAAGAAAAGTTAAGAGCTCACCAAAGTGATTACAATTATACCTGCGGATGACATGAACCTGTATGCCAAACGGCAATCCAACTAATAGTTGTACACATTTCACTCAAAACCACAAATATTAAACCTGTGGTGCAATGAGTGGGACCACCACAGTCATTAGAAATTATCATCTGGGGACAAAGTTTCATGGTGATCAACCAAATAGTTGTTGGGATAATCAGGACCAATGTAGGCAGGCTTGCGTTTACCTGTGGTGACATCTTTCCGAATTCCCCTGACGGAGATAGTTGCACCTTTTATCCCATTTCCATCAACATCCTTAACTACTCCCTTTATCCCTCGGTGGACCTGTTTGGAGACAGTGAGCACAAAAGAAAGCCATATAATTTCCTTGTCTGTCTAGTATTTTTGTTCTAGGTCAAGTGCTTATGTTACCTACATTCATCTTCCGTATAGTTCCTCTGCCTATAGGCACATGTTATTAAAACCGTTTTAATTATTTCTTGTTTCTCAAACCTGCTACTTGTTCAAGTGTTCACTTTTTCCAGCAAAGCTTACTTGACAAATGGCTACCATTTTACACTTTCATCTTCAAATATGTATCTTTACTCTATCAGTTGAGATAAATAATACACTATAAAAATATGTACTTTGAACAAACATGTGGCAACTGTCCATTTCTTTTTCACATTTGGGAGTTTTTCAAATACTTACAGACTCCATAAAACTGAGCAGAGCTTCCTTATTCCTCTTCCATTCAGGATAAAGCTCGCCTTCTGATGGGAACTTGTCACAGCCGAGCTCCACAGTAATCTCCAGACAATTAGTGTGCAAGTAGTTGAAGTCTGACATACCTGCAATGAAGAGATGTACACAGTGAGTCCCTCACAACCAATATGAGTGGTAGAAAATGTTATGTGTTAATAGTTCTCTCTGTAGTTTGAAAAGTGTTTTATCTCACCTCCAGCAAAACTGTACCACAGTGCACCATTGATGATTCCCCTAGTTCTGTAGAAGGAGGCTCCACACCTCTCTGTGTCATTGTTTGACATGGTGGCATGTGCATCTGCATAAGTCCGAGCCAACTGTTTGAAAGCCTGAGGAGGGGAGGGGAGGGAATATGACAAACGAAATACAATCTTACACCAAGCATTTTGACAGAATGCAACAATATGAATATGTCATCAATCAATTCAGATTTCCAACCTCACTCCTTACCTGCTCATCTGGAGTGGGTGAGAACATCCTCTCCTCATGAATGTCTCTCGAGAAGTCAAAGGGGTAGGAGATCACCAGCTCCCCGCCATGGAGACTGGCAGACTGAACAAAGGGCAGTGACCTGATCCACTTCATCACTGCATAGGTCTCTGGTGCCACCTAGAGCCCAGTAATAGAGTTGGATCTTGTAGGGTTCAGGCTGAAATATTCCATCTAAAAAGTTAAAGTCTCCAGAAATCTGATTAATAAAAACTATCCCCTTACCTTCCCAAACCAGTAGGCATCAGGGATTGGGATGTGGTCAATGCGGAAGTGCCTGCTGCGGCGGCTTCGGTAGAAAATGGAAGTGAGGTCCGGAAAATTGCGATTTAGGTCGATATTCTGGGCATTGGTCCGTCCATTGGTCCAGCCATTCAACAAGTGACCCTGAAACATTCAGGTTCAACAAGCTAGGAGTATTAATAATTGTTAGACAGTGTGACAGCATTTAGACTAATAACAATGATGATGATAAAGGTGATGACGTGAAGACATTAGACAGAGTAGTGATTATGTGAAGAGCAAATTATATGAATTATTAGTCATAAGTACAAGAAGGAGCATGTTAGGCTATCTGTTATTCAGTTGTTAACATGTAGACAAGACCATATATCCGTCATGAGAACAAGTAGCAGATGGAACTACAAGAAGAAACCATTGTTCATTAATATTAGAGGGGAACAGGAAATGCATTTAATCTGTCATCTGTCCATCCAAACAATCAAAATGCATTTTTGGACTATGCAAACTGTTTCATATCATTGCATATTATAAACATATACTGTATATGTTGCCATATACAGTACAAATTTGTGAACGATATGAGGGTTCAATTTGCTCTTTGATGCATTAAGTGTGACTGAACTTCTTCAATACATGCAATATGCATAATATACATATAAAGTTCAAAGCAGTTTAATTTTCATAATATTTTTTGGGACTAAATTAGTAAAAGGTACAATATATATGCTTCAACCATGTAGTGAATCAGTAAGACCAGTGCCATCAGGCACTCTGTCAGACTAAAGCCTGTGCATATAAAATGTGTTTCTTGCAGCATTTTTTACATGGTATGACAAATACATGAGCAATGATGATCCTTATAGTGGGCATCACAGTGTGAACTGCACGACACACACACGATCAATGAACAGCATGCAGGATATGCATGCAGTGCTTGTTAGTCTTGATACAGCCTGGGACATTAGTCAATAAACACACAACTTTCCTCAGACATGTGCAATTGCTAAACAAGCTAGTGATGATTAGTGTTAAAGTTTCTGGTTAGTAGAAAATAAGGTAGAAGGTGAAGGCTTGAGCACGTTTAACTTCGTCCATCCAATTTAGCAGCTGAATCTGGACTGAGACAAAACACAAGTCAGATGTACCAGCAGATTCCCACAATTACTGAATTGGGCTGCCACAGCTTGTCTGGTTGAGTAAATTATTTTGTGTATACAATACCACGGTTAAGAGTAGGCACACTTTGTTCTTCAGCAAAAGTAAAATATGCTCTTTTTCTAGACATTTTAAAAGTGACAGAATCTATATTCACAAAATGCACAGCTTCAGTATTGTCATAATGCTTTATAGTGTCCCATTTATAACAATCAATCAACATCGTAAAACCCTGGGCCTAGTAATGCCCAAACTCCTTCAACACAGCACCTCATGCCTCCACCTCCAGACCTTTGACTGAAACTCTGTACAGTGAGACTGAGAACGGATAATGGCGGTTTGTCTTTTTCTCTGTTAACAATATTTACTTCCTGGTTGCTGAGCTCCGGATCATTGCTATCCTCTACCTCTGAGGCGGCAAGCTCATAGCCATCTGGATTCATGGAGGCCAGAATATGAATGCGGGTGGTGTTGATGAGGGTCTGAATTCGCTGGTTCCCCAGAACGTACTCTGAGCACAGGTACTGGGTGAGATAGATGAGCAACTGACGGCCCAGTACCTCATTACCATGCATGTTGCCGATCAGCTTGATCTCTGGCTCCACTATGGTTTAGACAGAAACATGGTTAATCCTGCATTAATGGATTTTTTGGATAATTTTTGGGACAGTGGAACAAGCAGTAACTACAATATTCTCCCTTTAAAAAACTGTAACATGCTAAGAAAAAAACAAAAACAAAACTGTAGCAAACATGCTCTTTGCACTTCCAGCAGACACATACCAACATTAGCATTTTTTGGAGTAGTGCTTGTGTCTACCTGACTATATATATATATATATATATGTTCAATATTCACACTCCATTTTGGTCTCCATCCACCCCCAAGCATCTAAATGCTTCACTATGTTCACCAGCTAATTCACCTGCAACTTGGTTTATCAGAGCTTTTCAATTTAAAATAGCTTCTTGCTGCAGCTGTAAACCAGGGCAATCAGAGCAGTAAGACAGAACCTAAACAGGCCTGTAAGTTCAGAACAATGAGCTGAATGACACTAAAATACTCCGCTGTACCTTCATAGTCAGGTCACTGTGAATAACCTGAAGGGTCATCTCTACGAGTGCAACGCAAAGTTATTCGATTCTTTGTTAATAAAAAATACTGAAAGTGCAGCTTTAATGCAAGGGTTGCGTATGTATGTTAGAAGTATTTTTGTTATATTTGTAGGAAATAAAGATATAATATGTAGCATTTCCCCATTAAAGTGTCTAAAAAGACTTTGTGATATATACTGAGTAGGGTACTTAAATTATCCCAAATGATTCCAAGAATGTTCAAACACAGAGAAATCTGTAATTTTATTCAAGATAATGGTGGGTTTTATTTGGTGCCCTGTCACTTCTTCCTCTAGGTATTCAAAGTGAGGAAGGAAGTATTACAGCAGACCTGTATTTAGGTAAGCTGCTCCAATTATTTCATCCAGTCCAAATGAAATGATTGGAAAGTCTACCCACCTGTCTACTTAGGTACCTGCCTACCCATGTGCACACTCCTCTCATTGTGCATGACCAAGGTGTTTGACTAAATAGATATTTTTCTGAAGCTATTAGTGAACAAGACACACAAAAGAAATGCAGTCAAAATGTCAAAATATGAACATCTAGAACTTACAAAAAAAAGGCTTCACATTTTCCCACAAGACCACTGTCAAACACAAAAAACTTGTTTGTCTACATGTGCAAAACCAACCTAAATTAAAATCAGCGAATGAAAGAAAATAAAACGACCAGGAAACCGAATCCAGGACACAAATGTTTAAGTACTGGCAATGAACACAAGCACAATATAGTTATTGAAATAAGAGATAATCCAGAGGCAGGAAAAAGTACACATCTCCAGTCAAAGCAGAAAAAGTTAAAGCTGTTCTTATTGCATTATGAGTAATGTCAACAGTGTCACCACCAGTGACGAATCCACAGAGAATTATGACCTGTCTGTGGCCTCTCTCAGCTCTACTGAGATTTTTGGTGTCTTTTGGCCCATTGTTTTGGCTTCACTTTGCCCGCAACTTGACTGTTTTAGCTCACTCTCTGGATAAAGCCACCGTACAACAACAGCCAAACATCAAAGGTAGCTTAAGATATCAGAAAGAGCTCAAAAGAGCATAAGTATTAGACTTTCCAGGTGTCCATATACAGGCATAACTCCAAATGAATGCTTATGTTGTTCATTATCTGCTGGAGGTGTAAATAAACAGCTGCTATCTACTGTAGTTCACCATATTGAAATGATTTTGAAATGATATTATGTTAGTGTTGTGTTTACAGCTTGTTTCCATTGCACCCAAGTGGCAAAAAATCCCATACACATATCAACAAAATATTATTCCGCTGAATTTACACTGCTTCTCGTTACTCACATAGCTCGTGCTGTCCTGGGTTGTCAGTGAACTCGATAACCAGTAGATCCTTGCCCTCTGTGCTGCGTCCGATGCTGTAGACATGAGAGATATGGGAGCACTTGGCTGCTGTTCTCTTCAGTAAATTGTACATCTGGGCGTTGGAGGTATAGGTGAACTGGATGATGGTGCTGGGTTCTTCGGGAGCGAGGCTGGACATTGCTACCTCCTGTCTGGCTATAGGAGGTAATACCAAAATTTAAGGAGTTAGAGAAGGATTTTTAGGTTGCTTTCACAGAGCACTAGATTTGCATCTGTCTGAACAGTACAACACAAAAGTATGACCTATACCTCTCAGCCCCACCAGCGGGTCAAAGCAGCCCTCTTGTTCGCTGGCAAAAAAGCGGTCACAATCTAGGAAGTAGGGCCAGGCCATTTCAATGGCCTCAAAGGCATGGGCGCAATTCTTCCTCAGTTCATCGCACGTGCTGCGGCAGGGTTTGATCATCTTGTCATTCTGGCAGGGTGAGGCGAGTACAGAGCAGCCCACAAGACGTATCTCTGGGGAGCACTCCCCATTGAGCAGGCCATGTATGACACTCAGGAGGAGGTACTCTGGTCCTGACTCTGCCTCCAAACGACTCCGGTGGCCAAGGATGTTGGGGAATATGGTTCTAGAGCATAAGCATTTGAACAGAAGTTGTTTAACTTATCAACTGCAATCTCCTGTGAAGAACTTAGAAAGGACACTGAAAACAAAACAATAACAGCATTGACTAGTACCAACCTCTACGACCCACCTTGAGTATTCCATATCATTACAGTAGCCCAGGTTCAGCTCTGTGCAGGTAGCTTGGAAGAGAGAACAGACAAAGAAAGCTGGTAACTTAAGCACTGAAATGTGATGTGCTACGTGATGCATAGTTTGGTAAGCAAAATAAAGCTTTTCTTTGACGGTTGTGAGTTTTCTGCTGGAGCTAGAACAGTTTTTGTTTTTTATTGCTTACACTGAGAAATCTGTAGCCTGAGAAGTCACAAAACATTTACCTACTAAAAAGAACACGGAACCTGGCTGGTGTAGCACCTGGTGTGAGAAATGGACTGTAGGATTTTTGAAGCTCTATAAATTCTCTCCTGCAAATTTGAATCCTGTCTGAGACTGGTTATCTGGAAAAGAGTCCTGTTGTATCTTGCAGTGAGACTTGGTATTTGTTTGTTTTTTAAAGTCTTGCAGGTCAGGTCATGGCTTGAAAAGTCATATAATGGCACATAATCCACTTTCTATTTAATTTTACACTCCATACTCCAATCACTTTCTGTACCTGGGAAGTAAGATTTGATCTTTGAAAATACATCAATGATATGATGTAATGTAAGGCACTGGATTGCACAATGAAAAATGAATCAGACACTTATGTTTTTCTTCAAACACATTGTTGCTGCATCTTCCTGTGGGAGAACAATTTCAATTTCAATTTATTTATATAGCACCTTATACAATCATAATTGTCTCTAGATGCTTTTCAGAGACCCTGAGCCTGAACCCCCGAGCAAGCAGACAGTGGCAAGGAAAAACTCCCTTTTAACAGGAAGAAACCTTGAGCAGGACCCGACTTACAAGGGAGAACTATCCTGCTGATAGTCGGTCAGGTGAAGGGGAGGGAAGAAGAGGTAGACAGGACAGATAGGATGAGAGAGAGAGAGAGAGAGAGAGAAACATACATGCAGTAAACATCAGAAATTACAAGGACAGGCATGACAGGTTGTTATAATTGGAATTCTGAAGAATATATATTGTATGTATTTGTTTTTTAGCTGATATGTTGTTTAAGTTAGTTATAATAGCACTACATAGAAGAACAACATAGGCAGATGTTGAACACAAGCCGGGCAACAAACACAAGCAAGCAGGAAAATATTAGTGCGTCATAAATTAAACGCTAGGAGGCGACATCTTCAAAGGAAGAGACAAACCATAATAGAGACTCTGCGTTATTACTGTTTATGACAGGGCTGATGTGGTTCAGCAAAAACAGCAGGTGACAACGTGTCTGCACTCTGAGGTCATGCTGAAATTTCCATGAGAAGGACAATTTGTAGGCCTATTACAGAATTCAACTTTAATTAAGCTGTCAGGGAGACTTGAGAACATACATTAAGAAATAAGAAAAAATGTATAATTGATTATTTTAAAGAGCACCCTTCAAATTTGAGTTTCTTCTCCATTAAAATTTAAGTTATGATGCGTGTTGGGCGATCTGCTCCTCAGCTCTATCAGCTGGTTTTTTATTGATCACAAGCGTCCGAACAATCCATTTTGTAAAATCGTCCATATTGCTCCGGTTTCCTATACATCCCGCGCAAGCCAGCACGCATCGTGGTTTTGTTTTCGGACAGTACGCGTATTTCTAAACATTTGTTTAAAGTTGAGGAGACCTTACCTAAAACCTCGTCGTCGGGCTGACAAGTCTGCTGCGGGGCGCACCAACAACTTTTCGTCAAGGAAAGAAACAGCAAACAAAGTCCTAAATGCATGTTGGAATGCAGCAAGCTGCTTGACAACGACCGGTGTGTGATGTGGCAGTGTGTGTTTGAAGTTGCAACTTTTCCGTTCTCTAGGCTGGATGATAATTACCACCCACAGCACGGAAACCTCCTTCCTTTGTCTGCACGGAGCATCCCTGACCCAAAAAAAGTACGGCGCGCCAGGATTATGGTCCTCTGCTGTGCGTTACGAGAGAGCGCCGATCATATTTCACTGCACAGGACTGTGTGTGTGTGTGTGTGAGTGTGTGTGTGTGTGTGTATGGGAACATGAGGAAGAAACGTGGCTTGTGGGGGTGGGAGTGAGGGAAGTTCATGCCTGTTTTGTTAGGGCCGCTGAGCCTGTTCACCAGAATGTACTTCTGTACCATTATAAAATGAAACCTCGTCAACCTTGATGTCCTCGCCGTTTTATTAGTGTGATTATAATCTATAATTAGAATAGGATTGGAATTTATCATGTGTTAACAGCAGTGGTTCCCAACATAAGGGTCAGGACCCTCCGGAGGTCCCAGGATGAATATGAGGGGTCACCAGGGATTAAAGGATCAGAATAAAGAACCTAAATTGTCTTGTGACTTCTTCAGGCATCATTCAAATGAGATAAATCTTAAAAGTAAAAAATTGCTCTGATCAAACTGATCACAGGTGGGGAATTACTGCTACAATGTGACCATGTTGACTTACAGTATAACATGTTACCAGAATGTAAAGACTGACACACATGCTCATAGTGTTTGTGACAGTTTATTCTTTAATCTGTGTTTTTGCTGTGATGCAACATCTTCACACATTCTCACTCTTATTTTTACACTCTTTGTGTTCATTATGACACTCATCAGCACAAACTTTAATGCTAGCTTCAAAGCAGAATGAATATGTTTTTCACTGAAACTTGAAGACCACTTCCTAACAAATTCAAGGTTACTTCAATCATACATTTACACTGATGATGGGAATAAACATAGTGTTGTGTGTTTCATGTGGTGTATCCTTGGCAATGCCTCAGCAGGCCAACTGACGAGCCCTGTGGAAGCAGCAGTCTGTAGAGTCTGAAAAGGCCTTTGGCACACATCAGAGGCTAATATGCTCTTTCTGTCCTTTACAATCCTCCCAGTGAACAACTCTGTGGCTTAAGGAGTACTGTGGCCTTCCCCTGTGCTAAAGACAGAAACACTGACTCTCTTCCTTCTGTGGAGCTGCCCCTGACCTCTGACATTTCTTCAGAAGGGATGCAGATGTCAAATCATTTCAATATCTGCACATCAAGCTCAGGTAATTCTGGCAACACAGTTGTCGTCTGTGGTGTCCAGCGTGCTGCTTGTGCTGTGAACTGACAGCGAGTAGCGATCCTGTCTCAGAACCCGGCTGATGATACTAACCAGGACCTTCCTGTACTGCTGGCGCAGCAGACAGTAGACAAAGGGGTCGGTGGAGGTCTTGGCATAGGACAGACATTTGGCAGCGATGCCCCAGTACCGGGGGATGTGCGCAGAGGGGAACAACTCCACCAACCTGAGGAGGAATGCAAGCACAAGATGTCAGTTCAGTTGGCCCTGATATAATGAATGTGGAAGCCCATTTGTCTTTGCTAAAAAGCTCAGAATTATGGGTTGTCTAACAATTATTAGAGTTATTGTCTTATAATTAAGTGATACACAGCCAGTTATATGAATATTATGCTATGGTTATTAGCAAATTTCATTAGATATATTTTAATTTAAATGAATCTTCTACATTTTAGCTGATTGCTTTGCAAATGTAATTGTGACAAGCTAACAAATACGAGGATATGAACAACTGCAAAATATAATGCCATTCATTGCACTAAATGCTTCCACAGACATATGATGCTGAAATGTGGTAATTAGTTTCACTTGTTCATTTTGTGAGATAACAATAAACTTGTAGTAAAATTTCAGGACTCTTAAATTTTAATGATATAGACGTTCAAGAAGTCTGATCTCCCTGCATCGGATGTCATATCACAGCAAAACTGTCAGATGCACAAAATGGATGCAATCAATATAAAGCCATTATTGTATCATAGACACATCAGACACACAGGAAATGTTACTTTGCTTGATTTACTCTGGGGGCATTATTGTAAAAGCATCCATACAGACAGCTCATATGGGAAGATAACCAACTGGCATAAAAGCCTGTGATAGAAGAGACAGCAGGCTACAGAGCAGGGTGTTACCTTGTTATCACATAAGGTGAAAAGCAGAGGATGAAGGAGCCAATGAAGATGCAGATTTTTTTAGTGGCTCGCTGCCTCCTCTTCTTCTGTTCAGCTAGACACCTCTCCCTCACACTGACAGACACAGAGATTAATTCATATCCGAGACAACAGCTAATACATTAACAATCTAAATAATTAACAGTACAAACAGGTTTTGGCCAGTATTCTAACATAAACCAAGAATGAAACAGACGAAAGTGCAGGTAAAAAACTCAAGAAAACGTCTCAGAGCTTCAAAGTTTTATCTCCAGTTTACTTTACCTGGGGTGAATGTCGACCAACAGAAGCAGAGTCTGCACTGTGATGACATCTATCCTCTTGCAGTGGGATCTGGCCACTCTCAAAACCTTCAGGTAGGCAAAGCACAGCACGACGAGACAGAGCGCAAAACTGCTGCAGTGGAACAGCGCCGTGAAAGTCGCATAGGCGGCCAGCTGCGACCTCTCCTCCGCGTCCAGGTGAACGGTACACGAGGCGTACGTGTGGCTGTAACCTCCCCAGTCCATCAGCATCTGGGTCAGAGAGAAGGTGAGAGACTGCAGCCAGGAGTATGCCACGATCAGAAAAGCGTCCCGGTAGCGCATCTTGCTGGAGTAACTGAGGGGAAACACCACCGCTACCCACCTGTCCATGCTCAGCGCGGCCATGCTCAACATTGCATTAGTGGTGAGAAAAGTCTCGGCAAAACTGACAGCTTGGCAGCACAAGTCCCCGAAGGGCTTCGCGCTTTTGGCCACTCCGAGAAACGTGGCGGGCATGTTGATGACAGTGAGGAGGATGTTGGAGAAGGAGAGGTTTAGGATGAAGATGCCTGGCACATGGGATCTTAACTCGGCGCTCTGGGTGAAACATAGCAGCACTGACAAGTTTGTCAACAGCGAGACAACAGCTATCACCACAATTGACATTTCCAGCAGGAACTCCGGTATGCTCATCTCTCGAGGCTCGGCGTTAGCGGCTGTGAGGAGGACGCTGTGGAGAGTACGCCATGCTCTCTGCTCGTGGCCACCACCAGCTGTGACTCATGGTCATTTTTCCGGCTCACATGCCAGAAACGCGCTTATGAACAAGAGACACGCGGAGAGAGCTGTCCAGTGCTGAAATACCCAAACAAGCCTTCCTGTCAGTGGCAGTCAGTGGCATGAGCTGCTATTCAAACACATTACATGTTATTTAAGCTGTCTGTCCAGTGATTAAATGAGTGTTTGATGTTCTTTTCATTCCTCCAGTAATTATCCCCTCCAGTCCAAAGTGAAAAGCTGTGGAAATGATGAATTCAGGTTGCCAAGTGCTCTGTGTTTACTCGCGATCATGCGCACTATCCAGCGCCTCCTCTCTCGCTGGCGATGCCGTGCGCCCTGCACGTGCAGGGGGTGGCTGGCTCATGTGACGCTTGAACAATATTCATGCAAGCAGGAGTTAATATCAAAGATGGATGGTATGGTGTTTGCACACATTACACACCCTACAATAAATAAATAAATACTGTTATTGTGTTTTGCATAAAAGCCCTCAGTGATGCCTGTGGAATATGTCCGAGTGAGGCACTGCTTAAAATTTGCTTAGAATTTGGAAAGCATTATGTAGGTGTGTGTGTGCCTGTTCGTGTGTGAGGCAGCAAGAGCCACTCATTGTATACTCTCTCTGACATATTGTATATAGATAATTCTATACACCTATGTATCTATCTATCCATCTATAGATGGATAGATAGATAAACATATATAGAGAAAAAAATAGATATACAATCCTGTATTGCAGAATGGCTAATAAATGAACCTTGAAGCTTAATTTTCTTTAAACACCTTCTAGTAGATCAATCTGAGCACATAGCCACGGTTAAACTGTGACCACAGTGACAAATTTAGTTGTAATAACCCCCCCCCCCACACACACACACACACACACACACGCCGCTGCAAAATATCAGTTGGCGCACACATACACACACAGAGAGAATCACTAATCTCCATAGCAACACCAAATCTCTGGTGGCTTCATAACTCTTTGAACTTCATCTTCTTCAGTGCTGATTTGTGATGATCTCCCCTCACATGCCTGTAAGAAAGCGTTTGCCACAGCATGTTCATCTAAATACAGTTCTTGAAAATATCATACAAGGTATTACAAGGCATATTCTACATTACAGATGCAGAGTGAAGAAAGGAAAGAAAAAAGGAAGTATGAGAGGAAGGGTGGAACCCAAGGCTGAAATGGGAGGAAGGACATGTGCAAGATGGATGGGTAGAAAAATGCATGGCGCCACATTTGCCTTCTAAACTATGTTAATGGGCTTTAACAACAATAATAGTAATTTCACACTCCTCCACTTTAATAAGCTGGTGAAAATGATTTTCAACACATTTTCTGTGTGTCTTTGTGCATCTTCTGTCTTGAAGGCTCAAGATGCCTAAAAACAAACAAAGCAATACATCATTTTTTAATGTGTGAATTTACAGTGAGATCAGTCAGCAACACAGATGTCAAAAAGACAATTATTTAGCTTGATCAATGAGCAAATTGTTTTTCATTTATTGTTTGCTGTGACACATGTTCATGTTTCCAAGCTGTGATTGAGCAGCTGGTTGTTTTATATATTGGCAAGGAAAACGCTCCCCTGCACCTTATTATGAAAAGTAATGACAGGATAGCATTTGGTGTTGGCAACAATGAAATGCAGTATACCTCTTTCATTCCCTGTTTGTTGTATTCCCTGATGAGTGGTAAATTTATGAAAAACAATTCATTCAGTTACATTATGATTAAGGTTTGGTTGGGTTCAGGCATAAAATGATTTAGTTAGGTTTAGGTAAAGACTGCTGCTTGGGTTAAAGTGGTTACTTTATTAATGTTGGGGTCATTTCATCATTGTTAGTTACAATAATAATTCTGGTTAAGCTTTGGGAATGATTGTCATGCTTTAATAACAAGAAAGCAATGAGTGTCAGTTAAACATCAGCATTCTGTGTTAAAACCCGATGTGTTGACTCAACCTTCCACCCAGACCTCCTCCACCTTACATTAACATCACATGACTTCCTCACTTGCTCACATTGCTTTGTCTTTTGGATGTAAACTTGGGGCATTTCCTCAAACAAACTGATGCTGTTTTCTTGTGAGGACAGTCTCATCTAACAATGTGACTGATTTGATTTGATTTTGTCATTTTTAATCTTCCATAGCTCTCACCTCTGCCAGTGTGCAAGCATGAGTGAGCTAGTGTGCGTGAATGCGTGGGCAGCTTTTCGCTCAGTATGTGCACATTATACATGTTTGTTTGTGGGCATGAAGGTGGGCTGCGTTAAGTTTCTTCCCGGCAGCTCCCCAGATGTTGTTTTTCCCTGCTGTCATTTATATTCAATCATTAATGGATTCTGAGAAGATCACATTTTCAGCAGTAATATGCCTAATATGCTGCTCTTTTCTTTTGATTTGTCATCCTACTCTCCTCAGTGGAAGCACTGTCCATGAGCGTGTTAGTTTAATGAGTCTTTTTTCCGTGAAGGAAAATCCCCTTTGTTGCTAAGGAGGAGAAAGAAGAGAGACAGAGAGAAAAAAAAGAGGGAAAAAAGAGGAAGAATGAGAAATCACCCCTCAGCCAGAAGGAACCCTCTAAGTGATCACGTGTTTCCTCTGGGTTCCCAGGCCTGGAGAGGCTGTTATGCAAGCAACAGAATGCTGATGGCAGAAACACTTAAGAAGTCCTGTTAGCAGGCACAGGGTCCATTCGACTTCCCCCTCAGCCGCTGCCCCTGGCTCTATGACTGTGTATATACTGCAACTCTGTGTGAGATTACGTAACATTACCGTTCCCATGGTCGGCAGCACAATATGGAGCTCTCTCACCACCTTAACTTTGCCTCTGTTCCTTTGCCTTTGAGCTGGATAAATGACTTTACTCTCTGTCCACCAGCCCGTGCATCCGTCTGTCCTTATATTCCTCTATCCCCACTACTGCACGCAAGTCAACCTCAGCCATCCTAAGGCTTGGTTCCCTGCAGGTGAATTCTGTGAGAAAGGTGTCTATTTGAAACTGACATTTACATTTGAATACATCCTCAATGGGCTACATCCCTATAGGCACAGGTCTTTAGTACAGCTAAAGGTTCTTAGTGACTGGGAAAAGAGAATCACACCTTTTTGGCAGCAGTGACCCTGATCTGTCTGCTCTTTTCAGTTCTGCACTTGGAAGACCCAGAGAGCAAGGCACTTTGTCGAGGTGATGGTAGCATGCCCCTGAAGTGTAATACCTGTCTGAGGATGATGGTGATAAGAAATGAAATAAGAGCTGTGACAAAAGATGAGGAAAGAGAAAATGATGTGAGCAAGAGGAAGAATGGAAACAAATGTCATGGGTGAGTGCTTCTGGAGCGGGGGAGTCTGGGAGTATAAATAGGTCTTAGCCCTGTGAGCTACAGAGCAAACGCTCCGCACACAAACGTTAACTCTCATAGACACTCACATGTCCAGACACACATATAGACTCACTTTCATCCGCGCTCTCTGCC
Source organism: Scatophagus argus (assembly GCF_020382885.2). NCBI lineage: Eukaryota > Metazoa > Chordata > Actinopteri > Scatophagidae > Scatophagus > Scatophagus argus. The sequence goes on along the minus strand of NC_058494.1, from coordinate 6,801,808 downwards.
ACTCTTTCCCTCCCTGCCTCCCTCTCTCACTTTAACTCACGCTCAGTCACGTGCTAACAGTATGAGAGGCTGGCTGTGGCAACGATTATGTGCAAGTGTGTGATGCTGTACGGGTGAGAGTGACTTTTCTCTTTTTTCAGTTTTTTCTGTCTCACCCGAGTGAACTAACAATGAAACATGGCTGATGATTGTCACAGACCACATCTGATTCTTTCCTAAAGGTTATTAATGTGAAGATAAATAAATACATTTATCTTATATTTAATTTTTATCTGTTCATATGTAGACATGGACAATGTGTAGTAATGAACTAGTCCTCAAAAAGCCGCAGATCCTTATGTATTTCAAGTCATTTTATGTATTTACATGAACTGTTTGTACTTGCCTCAAATTGCCCCTTGAGGGACAAATAAATAAATATTTTTATTTGAACTGAAATGGTCTTGTTTGACTGGACCACAGCAGCAGCCAGTATTTGTAAAGGTATCCTGCTCTTGACCACACTGTCAACATGAAATGCCCTGATAGTGAAATAAACAGAGTGACCAACTAACCCACACTCCATTCTTTACATCCTACCACTGGTGGGAAAAAGGCTTGTATTGTTATAAAGTCATAACAGTGTTGTATTTGTTTCTGCAGACTTCAAATCATCAAAAACATTAGACTCAACCCATATGTAGCAAAGTTCAAGTTCACAAGCCATGTTCTTCTGGTTAACTGTCCTTTGGGCCTATTTTGAATTCCTATTGTCTTTGCAATCCAGTGTGGAACTTCTTGTTTTTAGATATTACAATTCTGGCACCTACTCAGGCCATTAGAGAACATGTGGTTTTCTACTTTGCAGTTATCCAAGATTACAGGTCTCGCTTTCCCTAGTTGGTTTGTTGTTTACTTTCACAAATGTGTGCCCCAGCTTCCTTCCAGCATCCTTTTCAGCTTTTAAAATGTGAAAAAGAGACTTCTGGATACTGTATCCTAAAAAAAAGTTGCATCTTCAAGCACAGCTTCAAGCTTCAAGCACATCGGGAATATGATCAAATGGCACACATGCCAAAACTGCAACCAAGTAAATGCTCCTCTTCTGTCAGTAACCAACAAAAAGTTAAATATTCAAGGCATAAGGAACCCTTTCCAGCTACAGTAAAATGCCAGTTTCTGTGTGTGTGTGTGTGTGTGTGTGTGTGTGTGCCAAATTTACCCACTGAATACTGGGCCTCTAGCTTGGGCACAGCTGTCATTATTCTCACACAAAACTAAGCCAACCATACAGCCAAAGTACAAGGCAATTACTCTGTTGACTGGTGATACACACAATCCATGAACATAACCAACACAGACAGACAGACAAATAATATTGCCTGCGCGCACACACACACACACACACAGAGAGAGAGAGAGAGAGAGGTTACAAGATGAGAAAATGCAGCTGAATTTTCCAAATCCCAAGAAATGCCTCAGTAGGAAAAAAGAGGAGTTGAGAGAAAAGGCTGTAGACTAGATATATAAAGCAAGAGAGACATCAATACAGAAAGAGAGAGAGAGACGAAGGAGAGGAAAGCATGAGTCAGCAGTCTGCCAGAAAGAGGGAGTTGAGAAGCAGGGGAAGGGCTCACAGGATTTAGCTATCACCAGAGCCCTGACAAAAGAATTTCTGGGCTCACTTTACTGTGTGACTGTGTGACAGTGTGTGTGTGTGTGTGTGTGTGTGTGTGTACGCGTGCATGTGAATATTTGTATCATTTCCTCAGCAGAGCGTATGTGAGGCCATCAAAACTGAGGAATTTGTGTAAAACCACAGCAAAGAATTGGCTTATGTCTCTGTTTTGAGCTTTGCTGGACAGTTTAGCTAACAGCATGACAGAAATACTTTAATCTCAAAGGAACAGTTCAGCAGTTAGGAAATATGTTTATTCATGTTTTTGCCAAGAGTTGGAACTGATACCAATTCTGTCTATTTCACAAGTTAATCTGCACAGAAAGGAAAATGTATTAGCATCTGGTTTTTCATTAAATTGTTATGTTTACAAGTATTCAGGAAGTAACTCATCATGGCCACTGGTTGTAAATAGCCTAAATAAGAGCACCCGACTTAAAACAACAACTTGTCGTTTCACATTTTTGTTTGGATTTTGAACAAATGAGACCAATTACATTCATTGGTCAGTTTTAGACTTTGAGGCCAGGCTAGTAGTTTCATGCTTCTAATCCTCATGCTAAAATAAGCTAAGCTAACAATTTTCTTGATTTAGATGCTTTGTTAATGCATACAAATTACAATATCAGAGTAGCATTGATCTTCTCAGCAAGAATGTAAGTTACTATCTGCATTAAAGAGACTTGGCAAATCAGCCCAGGATAGGAGGGTTCTGCAGCGGGTGATGAAAAAGTACCCATCTGCAGAACATCAGCGATATCAGTGAGAGGTGAGATGAGGTGTTTGTGCAGAGCTTGAGGGACACTAAAAGACAACACCCACCACAGCAACAGCCTGTCAGACAGATACAGAAGTATGAGCTACTGTAATACCAGACTATAGAACAGCTTCGTACCTCCGTTGCTTTTCCATACTCCATCATAAAAATAGTCTATTTTTATGCCTTATTTGTGACTCTTGGGTGAGAATGGACCAAAATAGTTGTGAGTCACAACATCAAAGAGTAATGAGCTGAAAGCAGCTAAAAATCTCTGTAGAGCTGAGGGGATCCTGATAGCTTTATCATTTTGAGCGACACTTTTGACATGCAAGCGACGTCCTGTGATCTATCCATTGTTAATATACTGTAGAGAAACTGATTACTGTTGCTTTAAATACAGAGAAAATAATACAATTTAATATATGTTATAAGTCAACAGTAGTCTTTTAAAACAATCCACCCAATGGTCTCTTGGCTGTCTTTAAATGTGGATTACATTAATTATAACTCTAACAAAGTGAACCAGAGTAGACTGGTGAAGTTCACCTTGGATGTCTAACGCGACAGCCTTTTTGTTCAACGCCTGGAGGTGAACAATTAGGTATGCTGCAATACTAGACAACACTCTTAGTAACCATATTCACACCCTGAAGAAGTGAGAGGTCTTTGAGGGAAAAGAGCACAATGTCCTCTTCACCGTCTGTTCCTACTGACTTTATGTTATACCACAAAAAGTACACCACAAAAAGACACAATGGAGACTTGTCTTCCTTTGGAGAAAAAAAAAGAGAAAATTTGGGGGTGTGAATGAGAAAGAGACAAGGTGTGGAAGTTATAAACTAAGAGCCTGTTTACGCCTGGTAGTGACCGTATCTGTCCTGGGTGATCCGAACACAAGTGGACAGCTCTAAGTAAAATGTGTGAATACAGATCTGATCACTCAGACCACATTCTGAGGTCATCTGGGCCACACTGAAGGAGCTGAGGATGTGGCTGACAAGGGTAAAAAGCACCTATGCTGGTAAGAGAAAATAACAGTAAAACATAAAACCTTTTTTTTCTTCCCTCTGTTGCCCCCACCCACCCTGCTTTTGTGTATAATCAACCCCAGAAAGCTGTTTGGGTTGAAAGGACAAAGAGGGAAAGAGGGAGGGAAAAAAGAAAGAAAAAAGAAAGAAGAGTCATCCACTGTCTCAGTCCAACAACAACTGGGAATGACTCTGGACAGACAGAGTATTTCCAGAGAAAGTCTCATCAAGATCATAAACAGGACTCTCTTTGCCTGGAATGCCTGGAATTTAAGCTCTCATTAAATCTTCAAAAACTATGTGGCCCTTGGTGAAAGGGTCACACAGGGCCACATGTGTTGTACCTATCATATGCATAGAATATTCCTTGCATGTATAGCTGTGCACTTCAGTGCACTATTTTCTATTTTATCACATTTGTGGAGGTGGAGGCAGGAAAGATTACATGCAGAATATACTCAACAACATGTGGATCTACTTAGCCAGACTAATTGTCCAGTTGTGGAGCCTTGCTGTGTGAGAGATGTGTTTACGGTATGCTAAGGTTGTGTGGGCATCTGAGCGTGCATGTGTGGTGAGCTGAAAAACTTTATTTTCTCTTCTCTTCTCTTCTCTTCTCTTCTCTTCTCTTCTCTTCTCTTCTCTTCTCTAGTTTATCACACTATACTTTTGGTCAGTAAGGCTTTGAGTCAAACAGTGAGAGCTGGACTGCAAACAGATGGAAGTAGTTAGGGCCTGTACTACTGTAATGCCACAGTTTAACAGGATTTTTTTTAATTGAGTCCAATCTGTCTTCAGCTCTGCTGCCGTGCCAGATGCCCCAATCTGCAGTCTGTGCCTTCAAAGCTCCTCAACTCACAACTTTTTACTGTGAACAAAGTCTCTTGAGCTTACTCAAGATTCAGCTGAAGCCGCATGCTGTGAATTTACTGTTTCACAGTTTTATTTTTCTTGGAACATTTCCCAGTCTTATGTTACTCACTCCCTCAACCATATGAAAGCCCACAGGCACCCACACACTGAAAACCCAGTACTGGGAAATGCACTCAGATCTTTTACTTAAGTACTAATGCCACAGTAGAAGTCATGCATTTCAAAAGTAAAGGCACCAAAATACGCTCTAAGTACCAAAAGTAAAAGTACTCATGATGTAACAGTCCATTTCAGAATCATACATATTATCATTGTTGGACTTTAATTATTGGTCCATTAATTAGTTTATCAGCCAGCAACTATAGCTGTCAGATAAATGTGGTGCAATGAGGAGAGAAATATAATAGTTTTTACTCATTATCTTTATTATTTATGCTCTAGACGTATAAATCAGCATAAGGCATCATTTCTAAGGTGAAGCACACGTACCTCAAAATTAAGTACAGTCAGTGTACTTAGTGTACTACTACCACAAAAAAAGTCAAAATGCAGAGGGTTTTCTTGATTAGTCGGGATCAGCAGCTCAGCAAATGCATTTGTGTGTGTGTGTATGTGCATGTGTGTGATTGCAAACAGCAGAGAGATGAAGCTGCTTAGCATTTATTAAGCGCTGTTGCTTGCACTCAGAATGTCATCAGGTTGAATGACTCACAGTTCGACATTATATGAGACCTTACAGTGGTGCCCCACTATAAATGCCTCTGAGTCCTTATCTCTGTCTCTCTGAATGATGAAGAGAGCATCATGAGAACATGTGACTGAAGGTCCATTATTCCCTATGAATGCCTTTCCTGGAGGTCTAGAGTCCCTCACCCCAACCCCAGCCTTGTCTAAGCTACAGGACGGAGCTAAGAGAAAAAAAGAGAAAAGAAGTGAGAAATGAATGGGAGATAGAAATGCATACAGGCCAGCTTTCAGGATCCCTGAAAATGTATTTTAAAATCTCAAGCTTTTATCTTTCACATTAAATATTCAAGACAGAAATGTGCAACAATCAAAATTAAAGTAAAAAAAAAAAATACTCATTATGAGGAAAAATGTCCCCTATGGCTGTTGTAGTTGGTTGAGGTGAAGCTCATTTTGAGCTCTATTGCATTTTATTAAGAACTCATCTGATTGATCAATAAATTGATCTGTTAGTCTAAAGTTTGAAATAGCGAAAGTTAATCCAGAACCCAAAGTGACACCTTCATAACACCTGATTTGTCCAACCAAAGCATTTGAGCAATTGAAAAGAAAAGCAGAAAATGCTCACGTTTGTAAAGCTGAGACCGTGAAATGTTTTTTTGGGGTTTTTTTTTTTTTTTTTGATTAATTCGAATTAGAATTCATCACTCATTAGAATTCCTGGTTAGTCAATTCATCACTTAAGCAGGACTTGCTTTTGTGTTTAATTCATAACAAAACCACATATTTTAGAAGCTCTTTGTATGTTTTGCATTACTGTCAGAAAATGTTGCAAAGTAAAAAAAAAAAAAAGATTTTTCTTTTTCTGCATGTGCTTTTGGATGTTTATCAGTGCCCCTCACTTCAGCTGTATGTAGACTGCTGCAGGACTGCACACATACAGCACTCTGAGCGTCAGTTGCCACGTCAGGAGTCAATTGTTATACCGCACACGCCATCTAGTGGTCTATTTGGGAATCATAATTTGGGTTTAATTTAAACCAGACCGGGTTTGGCCCGTAGATGGCGGTACATTCATTGGTCGGTGGCTTGAACAGGCGTTGAACGAGACCTCAGTGTGAACATGAATGCTTTACAGGGAAATGTAGTGCATATATTCTGTACTGTATTGGATATAAATGAATACACGTTTCTAATTTGAGCATAAAACAGGAAGTCTGTTTAACAAAAAGATGTTTTGATCGGATGTGAGCTCTGTGGTCTGTTCTAATGTGGAGTTTTGTCTGCATAAGGACAAACAGCTGTGTCTTCTGTCTGTCCCACTGAAGTAGTCTGGCGCTGTGCTATGACAATATGTCTTGGCATGACTAGAAAACTGTACACTCACACTCAAACAACTGGGTCAGCGACACACACACATAGGAACACATGTTAGAGGAAGACTTCCACTGCCTGATATGGTTGTAATTTGTCCACTGTGGTAGTCTCTCGTTATTCTGTCAGCATATGTTTCCCTTTTCTCTTGATCTCTTTCCTCTCTCTCTTCTTTTTTTCCATCGTTCTTTTCTCTATTTTTCACTGTGCTGCGGTCCATAGTAGCATAACGTCATCATTGGAGACACGAGTACAGATCAAGACTAAGTCTATTCTAAGCAGGGGTGTGTAGTAACGGATTTCACTGTGTCTGGTTTTTTAAATATAAGATGCAATTTCTGTGTTTGATAAGCAGTTCAAAAGTATTCAGATTATAGTACATGTTTTTTGGTTATTCAAAATTACAAACATTGTCATTATTGGAGATCTCATTACATGTTACATGTTCAGTAATTGAATACATTTCAAAGGTCCTAATCATCAGGTTACCAAGGAGAGTTTGTTCAAGTTAACTATACATAATTGTATTCTGACTCATTTAGAAGAAAATGCTGCCAAGCTGAGTTTTTTATTTGTTTAAGACTGCATTTGGAGCAGCAAAGCAGCCCCACAGGCATCTTCTGTCCTCATCTCCAAAGTCGAGAACATTTATTTTATCTACGGCAATTTCCATGGCCATAACAGGAGCAGCCAGTGTGTGTGTGTGTGTGTCCGTGTGTGTGTGTCCTGGTGTCCACTTAGGTTTGTTTAAATGAAGAGAACGTCCCCCGAGTGCAGGGAGGAGAGATGAGATGTAAACAAAGGCGTCAAACTGCTGCCTGTGCATGTGGACAACTGCTGCTGACGGGACTGGACAGAAACAACTGTACAGCTCCTTTTTAGGAAGCTTTTATTCTTGGAGCTTCTTACAATATACAAAGCAATATATTTTCTTCTGCACTATTTTGATTGTTGCAATAAACTACTATGTAAATCAAACAGAGGCTGTATGAAAAAAAAACAAGGAAATATTCTGCTCACCAAAACGCATCCAACAAAATGTTCATCAGAACTGAAAACAGATCAGTTCATATTTGACTTGTTCAGAATTCTGTGCAGTATGTTGTCCAAGGCCAAGTGGAGCTTCAATGCCAGAATACTGAGTCCTGGCCCACTTTACAGAAACTGAGGGTGCTGTTCTTCAGGGCACAACAACTTGAGGGTGGATGTTGAACAGTAAGTCGTCATTGCCTCGCCGAATCTCAAACAGGAGAGGCTCATCACTTTGCAGCACCTCACGGATGTCTTCAGCGGTCTGGACCGCTTGTCCGTTTAGTTTGACTATAACGTCACCCTCCTTAATCCCTCCTCTAAGACACAGAGACAAGAGAATGAAGTCACTGATTTGTTGCCTGAGGTATAATAACTGTAATGTAAAATGTGCTCATGTCAACAACACATGACTGACTGTAGTGTCATCATTTGTGTACACAAATTCCTTGATCAGAACAATCATTTTTCTCTATAGTCCATAAATAATAAATAACTTCACAGAACCACTTGACAAGCTTCATGCTGCTTTGATGAAATGCAGCGTTTTGTGTGGATGTGCTTGGATGTTTGCATGTGTGTGTGAGCATACTTTTGTGCTGGAGTGTCAGGTATGACCTGTTGCACCAAAACTCCACTGCTGACCTCAGGAAAGTCCAGATACTGACGTTTCAACTGGGATAATAGACTGAGACACACAACAACGCAGCAATAATAATAATAATATCAGTTTTATTAACCAACACTGCACATAACATTTACCTCCTTTCAGATGTAATAAAAACACGTTAGTTTCACTGTAAGAAAGCCAAACATTATTTAGCCAAATGCTAAATTAAATGATTCTCAGGCTCTGTAATCAAGAAGCTAATGTGTGTCCGTGTGTGTGTGTGTGTGTGTGATATGCTACAACTCACGCTTTGGTGACAGTAAGCATCCTGATGCCTAAAAAACGTCTCTTCACTTCAGAGAACTCTGAAAGCAACACAAAAGTATAAACTGGACGGAGTGATGGACCACCTCTAACGTGTGGACAGTCATGGAGACTCCGTCCGTAGCTCTCACCTGCATCCGACTGTGGTTCCTCTGTAAGTCTTCGCTGCAGTCTTGTCTTTTCTGTTCCAGCAACAACAGCAACAACTGGGTTGGGATTTACTAAGAAATAAGCTCTTCACACAAAGTATTTGTACAGGTAGGTTCTCAAAGTACAAAAACTGAATCAGTGTGCTGCTCAGGCTCTGACCCCTGACCTTTGCTGTGTTTGGCCTGTGACTCTGTGAGGAAGCGACTGATTCTGTCTGAGGGTATAGCGAAGGAGATCCCCGCTGTCACTTTCAGAGTGTTGATGCCAATCACCTCGCCATCCTGAAATAAATACACACATGTACAAACATACAGAGCGCACACACAAATCATTCCTAATGGCTGGATCTCAAATACTGTCCAAGAGCTGGGGTACATTTACAGGCTGAGAGACAGAAATATGGCATAAAATGAGGAAAGTGTGTGGGGTTTATTCAGTATTTAGAGGCTACAATATCATTTTAATCACTACAATTCAATTATTATGTGAAGGAAAACTGCATAATTCAACACATAAATACACAAGCACTGATGCAAAATATATGCAAATGTTAGCCTGTTATCACACTGAACTGCCATTTTGTTTTTACTTTATTAAAATAGCTCAAAGAATAACAGACAGTGGACAGACATTCAGAGGTCTGGAGCTGAGCTATGCCAATATCCCTCACTCAGCACTCACGAGTTTATCTGAGGTCCCCATAAGTCAAATCAAGTCAGTGATTACAGTAGGAGTCGTTAAAGCAGTTATATGTGCACATGTAATATGTTAAGGCTTTAAACATCAGTTGACAGTGTTAAAAAAAATTCAAAGCCCAATCTAATGCCAGTTTTGCATTTATGGGGTAAGAAGCTCATGTGGGTTTCAGATATTTCAAAAGACAGATTTAATTAGCTTTGTTTGTATTGTAATGAAAATAAAATTATTTACACTATGTTTCAAAAATATTTTCATTATAGTTGTATTTTACATTCGTAGCTTCCTCCATGATGTTCAAAAGTCACATATCAACAGATTATTTTACTTATAATACATTGGGCTAAGAGATATTTGGGGCATAACAGGACACAAACCGTCCCACTGACTAACCCTCCACAGTCATTTAAGTCATTACAGCTCTACTCACCAAGTTAACAAGAGGTCCTCCGGAGTTTCCGTACTTTTCCCCCCGAAAACATGAAATATGAGACGGAGACAACTGCATCAATGAATTCTGACACGTGCAAAAATCGATCTAAAACAAAACAATGTCAAAATCTCTATGTGCATCTGCATCAAGCTGTAAGCAATAACAGGATACAGTTGTGCATACGGATGTGTGTGTGTGTGTGTGTGTGTGGACACATATTCCTGTAGTTGTGGGGATAAAAATCTGTTTGCACAGTCACATTGTGAGGACCCGCCTTACTTCTGGGGACAAAATGCAAGTCCCTACTATGTAAGTAATTAAACATTATGGTGAAGACTTGCTTTAAGGTTAGGCTGAGGTTAGGGTTAGGTTAAGGTTAGGGTTAGGTTAAGGTAAGGGTTAGGATTAGGCAAGTAATGTTTATTGTTATGGTTAGGTGGTGGTTAAGCCTCCAGGAAATGTATGTAAGTCTGTGTAAAGTGATGGAGTGATGGAAACAAGACTGTGTGTGTGTGTGTGCGTGTGTCTGAGCTCACATTAATAATAGCGTCAGTCTGGATGTAGTCCATGTCTGAGTCCTCGATGCCCAGCTCCTTGCCGTCCCTCTGGGCGGTGCTGACGATGCCGGTGGTGACGGTGTTCTGCAGGGCGAAAGGGCTGCCAATAGCAACCACAAACTCCCCTGGTCTCAGGTCAGCTGAACGGCCCAGAGACAACACAGGAAGCTTCTTCTGCTCCAACATGGACACACACGTGTGCACAGAGAGACATGTCAGATAGGGATGTATTGGGAAAGATGGATGGAGAGAAAAACACAAAAGGATGACAGGTGGAAGATGGTTGCTAAAGGGACGGAGAGAAAGAGGTTAATGCTTACAAAGCTGTCCAACAATTTAGGATATGGGTGTGAGAATACACACACCAGCGCTGTGTCTCTGAGTCACAGTGCTGGTGCTTATGAAAGTATTCCTGCTAGACTTATGACTGTCTAGCAGGAAACTGTCAGAATTTGGCACATAGAGCCGTCAGGATGTGGGTTCTTGTGCAATAGTGGAGAATGTTTTTTGTATTAGGGTCAAAGATGTAGAAGATATCTGGAAAATAACATCTTTAACATTACTTCACTTTGAACAAGAAGAGAAGGTGAAGAGAGTCATTATGATGTTGACTGTAGCCTGTGCTTGGTGCCGATGCTCTCACCTGAGGATTGACCTTGATTGTGGCGATGTCAGCCTTCCTGTCTATATCTCTGACCACAGCCTCATACGCGTCGCCGTCGTGGAGCTGCACACGCAGCTGGGGCCTCCCCGACGCCGTGGCAGCTGTGGTTACCACGTGAGCGTTGGTCACAATCACACCTGAGTGGGTCACGATAAAACCAGAGCCACTGGAGAGACGCATGTGACGACCAAACAGAGGATGCCTGGAGACAGAGAAGAGAAGGAGACAGAGAATGAGAAAGCAGACAGAAATAATCAAATCTTGCGTTTTGAAAGGCAGGCCTTCTGTTCTGTCAGGATGAAGTTTGAATTTGACATCAGTGAAGATAACATCACAGCTTGTGAATTCACAATGCATCTGTACCCAAACAGTGACATAAGAATAATTCAAATCTTCAGTGGAAAACACACACACACACACACACACACACACACACACATGCACATCGCACCTTAGAAACAGTTCAATGTGGACAACGGCAGGTGCTATTTTCTCCACCACATCAGCAATGAAATTGAACTTGTAGCGAGGACTCCCAGGACGGAGCAGGGAATGACCTGTACTGACACAACACACTGCACCGTTAACAAAAACACACACACACATCACAAGGCCCACATTCAGGATGCTTATTCCCCAGTGAAGTACTGCCAAAACTCAAAATATGTTTTAAAATAATAATAAAGCCAACTTCTCCAGCCCTCTGTCCACCCAAAGCAGTCCTACCTGCGACTGAACAGGGTCCATCGTGCGCAAGACTAACTGCTGGTCTCCCCTGCTGCTGGGCTTTACGGCTGGCTGCAGTCATCTTACACGCATTACCGTACGTTTTCCCGTCACTTCCACACATCTCATGCTCGGTCTTACACCGGCAGACCCGCTTGGAGCCTCGCCGCCTCCCCGCGGCGACCAGCTTGCACTCCAGGCCATCCCCGCAGGGCAGGTCGTTTTTGCGGCCACAGGGGTCTCCCTCCCGCGGCGAACACACCAGGCAGCAGTTACATCTGTCCAGGACGTACCCGCCGGAACAGCTGGGGCTCGGACACGAGCTCACGTCGCACCGGGAGGTGCACAGCTTGTCAGAGCGCACAGCTCCGGTGAAGTCGTGCGTAAAGAGAAACGCTGCTGCAAGTACAAGTAACTGCATTGTGATCCCGACAGAAAGAACGAGCAGATGGCTTTAGATTCCTTATCTCGTCATATTAAATGTTACTCTCCACACATCCACCAGCCGGGGTGTTTCTGTGTTCAGACTGTAAATAACACAAGTTCAGAAATACTCCACTGGTACCTTGGTTCTACCGCTCAGACTCGTGGCGCTGCTGAAGCGCGCGTTCCGAGCTCTCTGTAGATTGAACCACGGACGACGACGAGTCATCGGCGCCCGCATATTCTGACAGCCTTGTGACTGTGCATTAGCTTTGCACAGTGCTGATACCTGAGCCGCTCAAGAAAATAAAACTGATAATGTGCACCACCTAGTGGGGAAAAACACATAACAGCACAAGTTAAAACATTTAACCCGACTAAGCCGACTTTAATCTAAAATGAGATAGATCAGTTAATAACTAGTAGTTACTAACTGAATGAATTGTAGATTTGGACAGCCGTGTTACATGTTTGATGATTGCTGGAACATGTGCTGCAAGACGAATTTCCGAAGCTCTGTGTAAAGGCACGATGAAGCCTTATCTTATCTTATCTTATCTTATCTGAGCCTGCAAAGTCTGCAAGAGAGGTGAAGTCCACACACGGGATTCAGCCCACTGACATACTGTATATCGACTTTATAAAGATAGCAGTAGTAGTTTACAGTCGTAAACGAGCTGCTATCGCCACCTATAGGCAAAATAAGTAGTTGATACAGTGTTTCAATTTTAGTACGCCCCCTGCAGGCAGGTAGAGCTACTGCTGATTCTTTTATTTTATTTTATTTTTTTTTAATAGCTGCTGTTTTTTGTGTGTCTGAGCACAAAGTAGGACACAGATGTAAAAAATAGAATTCACGATTGCTGAATCTCATTTAGCTGCTTCAGTTTCAGGGTGCTGGTGTTGTGCATGCTGGCGTACATGAGCAGAACTGAGGCGCCACATGAAAAGGATTCTTGTGTTGACACGTAACCTACCTCTTTGCACAGTGCACCAGATGTTAGCTGAGTTAAAGTGCAGTGACAATAACACATCACTATACAGCATTTTGTGTTTCAGCCTTAAGTTAATAGCCTTTACATTTTATAGGATTAAAATGTAAAAAGTAAGCGTCTGTATCAATGCGTTTATTTTCAAGCAAATATAAAGACCTGTCATGGCATACTCCACACATCACATGTTGAATTTGAAGTGATGACAATTTGCATCTCCTCAACTGCTGACATATTTTCCCACTTGGTGGCAGTGTTGAGCCCTGCCCCCCCACCCCCCCTTCCCACTGCTGACACAGACACTGATCATATTACATATTTTATTTCCCCTCAGTAAGAATGTATGGGTGCTGCCGTTGTCTAAATGGATGAGTTTCTGTGTGGTGACACTTTTGAGCTCCTTCACTAGTCTACCAGTGTCATGGCTGGGGAGGAGCGCACCGTAGAGGAAGGATGTGGGTGTGTGGTGGTACACGTGTTTCATTTGCACATGCATGTGGAGATGCTTCAACGAGAGCGAGTAAATTATGCACGTGTTTGTGTCCACATGATGACATCTGCTCATCAGCGCTTCATTAAATGCATTGTAAGTCTAACCTGCAGCATGAACTATGAGGATGCTCTGCACCTGTACGTGTGGTATCACTGCTTTCTACAAGGTGACTGATCACAAGGTTGTTTCCATGACTTTGGTGTCAGCATCAGCCCTTAGATCCCCAGCACTTCAGTTTGTCAACAACTGCCAACACTTTTAATGACAAATTACTTGTTCCCATTTATCAGTTTCAATTTTTTTTTATCTAGAAAACTTGCCAATCATTCACCAATTCAAGTGTCTCAAATATGAGGATTTTGCAGCCTTTCTCAGTTTTATACTTTAGATAAAATTGAATATCTTTGGTTTCATGAACGCTGATTCAGAAAACAAAACAAAAAAAAAGTAAATGGAAAATTCTAAATGTTTTTCTTCTCACCCAGTCAGTTTTCACACACAGATTCAACAGTTATTAATAGCTCACTTTCACTGGACGCATTACGCTTCCAGTCATCGGTCAGTCATTAACTAGCCTGCTCATTTAATGGCTTTGTCCCAAGCGCATGGAAACCGACAAACAAGTTATCTCGGCTCTGCTGAGCACACCTTTGTCAACCGTAAATATACACTTATGTAACACTCTGTGTATCGTGTGATTTCCCTCAGCAGAAGCTTGGTTTGCTGCTTCTTTATCTCATCCCTGATTCATCACCTTTTCTGTGAAACTGTAACATAATCAACTGACCAAAACAAAGATTCAAACTTCCCAAATTTTATTTTTTCATCTGTTAAATATACAACTTTTCAACAATCATTGAGTTGGAATAAAAATTTCAAGATGCATACATAAGAAAACACAACGGCATTGAGCAAATGTGAAATATTGTCGTCGGTGTTGATTTTCCTCTTCATATAATGTGTTACTAAGGGGAGAGACAAGGTGCCACCCCCCCAAGCCACGAGGTTTGAGAGAAAGTTGCTTTCCAGCAATTAAATATGTGTCAAACAACAAATACATTCATTGTTACGAGAAAAGTTGATTTTTGACAGCATTCACTCATACTGAAATGTTTAGGAGCAAGAAACCGTATAGAAACCGTAAACAGATTACATTCAAGCAATGTATTTATTACTAATCCTGCTTCTCCAGATTTCATATTCAAGTTTCAACAAGATTCTTTTCTTGAGGTTTTTCAATATTCCTTCCACAATCAGATTTTGGCAGTAGCGACACTTGAAGACACTGGGTTTGTGTTTGTTTAACGGATGTGGTTTTGAAAACTAACACTGGGTAAAGGATGGTTTGACCCAGTTATGAAGCGCTAGTCAAACACTTCCATCAGTGCAAGTGCACATCTATATTTTAATAAGCAATCCTACAAGGCAAAGCACGTTCTTAGACTTTATCCCAGACCAGGAACAACAATGTCCCAGATTAAAAAAAAAACAAAACAAAACAAAATCACTTTCTGGAGAGATCTGTGAAACCAGTCCTTTTATTCCCAAACACTCCTGGACCACAGATCTGTTAGTTTGTGGTTTGAAAGTGCTTGTTCTTTGGCCATTTGGGTGCGTAAAAAAACAAACAAACAAACAAAAAAAACCTTTCTGCCTAACAATAAACAAAACCCATCTCGGTGGAAAAGTCGATTATCCAATCACGTCACCATGGTAACCGCAACACAGCACCAAGGTCTCAGTGAGACACTGGTATGCCAATCTCTTCAGCTCCCAATTTTGTCTGCACTCTCTTTACAAAATGAGAAATGTTCATGAGTGCAATTTTTTCTGTCTTACATTCTATCATCATGTTTTCCTCTTCATTTCTCTTCTTGCCAAGGTGTCTCCCCTCAGCTCTTCCCCCTCCTCACCCCTCTCAGTCTACCAAGAGGAGAAAAAGGGCCGCTTGCAGTGGAAGGTTTGCGTGAAGGCGTTGCCAAGAGTGACCACACGTCCCTGACCTCCTGAGCGGCTGCGCTCCACTACCACCCGGGGCATCTGCACCAGCTGGATGGGGCTCTTCCCATCCTTCAGCGCCTGGGTCAGGTTCAGCACCTGGTGACGAACAGGGTTCATTGTGTATGAATGTCAAAAACATACAGAAACATGCAGAAACAATGCACTGTGAAAGAGATGTGAGATGAAGATTGGTTAAGGTTTCATTCTGAGCAGTGGTGCACTGGTTGCATTTCAGTTTATCACTGAGGTTAAGCAACTATAAAACCTGAAGCCAGGACCATTCAATCTGTTGAAAAAGATTTCAACAACTAATCAGAACAGCTTTAGTCTAACTGATTAGTGGTTTCAGCTGTAATGACAACAGAAGACAGCATTATAGCTAATATTACCTATATTATAATATTACTAATAATATAATATTATTAGTAATATTATAATATTACTAATAATATAATATTATTAATAATATTATTACCTAAACAGAAGATAACAAGACAGGAAATGATGTAACTGACCGCTGATTATCACGCTAGAAACTGAAAGTGGGACACTTGAGAGAGGAAGGAAAGCAAGGTAAGATATAAAAAAGGACACAAAAGTCAAAAATACTCACCTGACCCCTCATAACAGACATCTGTCTCTCAAACATGGTTTTGTCAAAGCCTTTATCTGTCTGAAGAGAAAAAGAATACCTCCTGTTAGCACACCTCCCGTGTCACCACATTTTACTTAGATATGTCTACATGACCATGACACAAGAGGAATTTTAATCTGTATGAGCAGGGAAAAGTCACAAGATGGTTTGTACCTTGAACATCTCATAGAGGTCCTCACAGAGATCCTGGACGAAGTTCATGTCAGATAGGCGGGACAGAACCAGGTCTTGGGTCTCCTGGGAGAAGGCCACCTTAGCCTGGGGGAGCCACGCCCAGTGGAACGGGTCTGATGGAGGGAACACAACAGTTTGTCATGAGCTGTCGCAACACACTGCACCTCTAAAGCTCATTATGCTAATCCTTATCATCTCACCTGATTGCTAAAAATGTTCTAAAAGAGTTACAAGGTTTTTATTTGTTTTTAGCTTTTTGTTGTGAAATACTTGACTTAAACTGGACCCATTGTGCTCTGGCAACTATAAGCAATCAATCCAGCATAAAAGTCAATTTCTGCTGTTTACACAAGTATTAGTGAGGACAAAGAGTGGAAAGAAACAGTGGGTAGCAATGACAGAACATGACTGAGAATACGTAAGGGAGGAAAGAGAGCAACATACAAGCTCTCCATTCGTCTGGGTGTTTGAAAGGGAAGGCCAGGCCGTTGTCGATTGCTGCAATCTTGATGCATGAGTCTGTGCTGCTCTGTGGCCACTCTGGATCCTACAGTGATGGGAAAGAGGAAAGAGAGAAGTCATCATCAACACCTGACTGGTTATTGATCACTGTCCAAAGGCCCGATTAACTGGACACAGAGATGACAACCTTTGCTCATTTATCAACACGTGGCAAGTAATGATTGATGATAGCAAGTCAGATAGCGCTCTGGTTGTTCATCATGTTGTCATCCCACCTCTTGTGACATTTCAGAGTGAGACTTCTCCCTGAGCAAGACTCAGGTTAAGTTTCTGGTTAAGCAAATGTGATCTTACTCTCCAACAAAACAGGTTTATCTTTTCCATAATGTTGTCCACCACTTAAAATGTCAGCTATTGAGTGGAAAAAAAAATACACTTTTAATGGATATAATTTTGACGGTCAGCTTTGCCCCAATGGATCAATTTGCAGCCAATGCAGCAGTGTTGCCAGAAATACACCCTTGTTCGGACTTTCCTCACTTAAGCTGTGTCCTTCCATGACAATGCACCAACATTCCAGCAGTACAACTGCCTGCAGCAGGGTTAAAATTTGTTCCCCGATCAGTCTGAACACACCTTTTGTCCATCTCCTTCATCTCCTTCTCCTGGCTTCTCGTACTTGATCAACCAGTTATCATTTCCTCGATCTGAGGAGGAAGACAAAGAGAAAAAGGAAGTAAAGGAGCGTAGAGGAAGAAGAAGTTTTCATATGAAGATATGTAGGTGGAGGCGGAGAGCACAGTCTGACAGATATTAAAATTACTGGGCATGATTACAGGTGCAAGTTCAACATAACATAATCATGAACATGGAAGAATGCCGACCGTCTACAAGCAATTATCAAGTGCGAAAGAACACTGGTCAATAAATGGCACGTGTGCATTAGTAAACTTAAATCCAAAATACTCACGCCCAAATTCTAGGAACAGGAACGTAACAAAGTTTGACTGTTATGTAGTCCTGTTTTTAAGTTCAGTAAACACAAAAGTTCAGTAAACGTTAACACAGACACACCCTCACCTGTGTTCCTAATAACGTAGTCTAACACTACAAGCCGCTCAAACTGTGACTGCAGCTGCTTCCTGATGTTCTCTGGCAGAGGTTCTGCCTCGAAGCGCCGCAGCCAGTAGTCTGCTTCACGGTAACCCTCCACAAACAGCTGAAATGAGCCCACCTGGAAACAAACACACAGCATGGAAGACATCGCATATACACAAAAAAAATCCTGTTTGCATATAATATGAAATTGTGATGTGAACAAGCTAAAATGACAGCAGTGCATGACAGCTGAAATATGAAGCCGACCTTCTCTCAGTGCTCCCTGAACACATTTTCTTCAGCCATTTTTGACAACATATACAAAGCTATAGATCATTAAGCAGGCTGCCTCAGATCAGAAACAGAGTCAAATGCCAAAACTGCTGCTGTATGTCAGCGGAGTACACTGAAAAGTAAGA
Organism: Scatophagus argus; assembly: GCF_020382885.2. Lineage (NCBI taxonomy): Eukaryota > Metazoa > Chordata > Actinopteri > Scatophagidae > Scatophagus > Scatophagus argus. Next base: position 6,783,523 of record NC_058494.1, on the reverse strand, counting down.
GCATCAGCATTTGGAAGACTCAGAAAAAAAAATACAGTTTAAAGCAGAGAAGACTTTTTTTTTTTTTTGAACAAACACATTTTTCAGAGAACACTAAGACAGCATTAAGACAGCATTAAGACAAGTGTGGCACGATTAAGTTTACTGTCCTCCGCTCACTGCTCAACTCTTTTATTACATAACGATGAAATATTTCTTCTAATTACACCATTTCTCGGCCTTCTCAAAATGCAGCTAAGAGAAAAAAAAAATGCATATAGCAGAAGACAGGAGCTACCAGCTGACGCTTCTCACCGATTGCTCATATAAAACAACTAAAAGCTGGTGACATCAGACCGTGGAGGTTCACTGCCATCTGTTACCTTGGGTGGCAGGCCCACTCTGTGAAAGCGTCGTCCCACCTTGGGGACTTTCTCTAAGGCGTACTTCTTCCCTCTGGACTTGGCCCTGTCGATGGCGCTGTAGTGGAACGTCTCACTAGCCAGATACACCACCTGATAAAAAAGGATGCTCAGTTAACACAGATTTAGTTGTAGCTTGTGACCACTGCTGGATGGGTTCTCCTACAGTTATAAAAACGTGAACGTAATCACATGTACATCCATGTTCATTCAGATGATCATTTGATTTGAGTACATTTATAGGCCTTCAGAAAGTAACCTGATTTCAGTTCAACTGTGACAGCACATTGCAAATTCAAAAACCTTATCGCCTATGGACTCAGAGGCCCCACCTTCGTTCTCGGCACCACTCCCAGACCGAGCTTGGTATCAACCAGCGAGGCTGCAGCCTCTGAGAGGTAACCCTGGTTCGGCAACAAGCAGCCTCGGCCGAAACAACAAGGACAGCACAGCTAATCAGAGAGTGAAAGAAAAAGAAGAAAACATTGAGAGAGCTGTTTTTTATGACATGTCTGTTATTCCCCTGTACATTGTTTACACACAGATAAAACATGTGACACACTTGTACCTTGTGAAAATATTTGGTCCATTTGGGGTTCAGGTGGCCATATGGTTCCTCAGACTTTGGTTTGAAAACACCAATGATTTTCTGAGAAGAAAAAGAGAATAATAAAAAGTCTTATGAGGAATTCTAACAGTTGAAAAATTCATCTCACGCAGGGACATGACTATAACAGAACTAATTTTACGGGACAGGAAAAGATTTAAGAACACAGGCAAGACATGTGAAGTTGTAAGAAACAAATGTGAAGTGACAGAATTGCTGCTAACAAGTTAGAGATCAATATCTTTTCCTCGAAGCGTACATTAAACTTGTTAATATGATGCTAATCATGCATGCTGGCTATCTGTTATCGATGTGAGCATCACTGCCTGCATTACTCAGACAGTCTCCATGGCAGATTCTTCCTCCTGTGAACATTACAACTCTTGCTCACTCCTTTCATCTGCTGGTCTCTTCTCGAGGGAACATAGAACCACATCGTAGGGAGCTAACAGTAAGCTAAATGTCAAAAAGTTAACACATTTAATCACTAGCTGGGATTTTGAGCTAGCTAGAATAGGAAAATTCCTGTCTTTTCTTCTCTTCTCACCCCTTTTGGATCTTTGACAAAGTAGCTCCCACTGGAACCCTGGGAAATCCGCTCTGGAAAGACGCCATTCTCAATAGCCTGCTCTGCCCTTTGGATAATATCCGCAAACTCAGGATCATCAGGAAAATGGTTGAAGTCACCACTGTTGGTACCTAGAATGGGAGAAAGATCAGAATAATACTGTGGGCAACAAACTGGATGCACAGCAGACATTTTGACATGTCATAGCACGAAAGTCACAGGCGTATTAATGAATGCCGCATTCCACTTAGAGAGGATCCTGCTACTGTGCATGCCAGTTCACCGTGACTCCAACTGGGACACTTCATGAAACTGAGCCACGTTTGCTGTTATTAAGCTCACCTGTGTTGCAAAATGGCACAACAATTATACTGCATCATCATGCCACTTCCAAAATATGGCATTAAATTTATGCCATATTATTAAAATATGTTTGTGAACCTCAAAGCATCATCTGGAAAGATGAGGCATCTTTCAAAGAGGGATGAGCAGCAAAAAGTTGGGTGGAAGGCATCGGTTCACTTGGTTTAACCTGCGCGGTAGCATAGAAAAAGGAACAGCTTGCCATTAAAGACATATTTTTATATGTATAATGAATAATATTTAAAAGCATTCACAGGTGTTTCTCTATTAAAAAGTGTTAGAAAAGGTGAACACAATTTTTATTTAAATTCCCCAAAGAAATTTGTCATAAAACCATCCAAATAGTGCATATTGCTATGGCTGCCCACCTACCTACAGGTCAATATTTTCAACCTGCTGTCTCTCCTCTAATAACTCATTCTACTGTGTCTGATCATGCACACAGTTTGTATGGGAGAGGCAACTGGAGCCACCACCCATTCTTCAGGGTTAGTTTACCTACGGGAAATTCAGAATTGTTATTTTACCAAACCGGCTTGTCTTCGAACAGACAGGTTGATCAAACATGCAAATTGCACACAGAAAGGGTCCAGTTGGCGGATTTAAACCCGCCCTTGTGGTGAGGCGACAGAGCGAAATGAGTGACTCTGCCACTTTCACAAAGCGGCATTTTCTATTGCTCTGCAGATCTGAATGTGACTCTCTGATGGATATGGGGCACCAGTCATATGACATGACGTGTTCTACCTTCTCCGGCTCACACTGGGCAGAAGAGTCAGCTGACAGAAAGGCTCCATATGCTCTGTATCAGTCACAGTAAAGTCACAGTGGGATGCCGGGAAGGATAAAGGGACACTCGTAGGGAGGAGGGGAAGGAGGAAATAATGGACAAAGGGACGGGAAGACAGTTAACATGCCATTTGTCACAGTGAGATAAGGAGAAACAAAGATAGCTTTGAAGCTAATTCACTTGAAGGGTGTCTGGGAGAGCCTAATTAAAAAGTAGGAAGGACAGAATAGAAGGATGGAGATATGCATGAATTACATCAGGGAGCAGGGTTATCACATAGCCCACCTACAACTGACCAATTACAATTAAATGTCCTATTGTCTGCTTGGAGCCAAATCAAATCTTTTACTTAACTCTAAAGGACTTTCTGTTGCCATGTTGGGTGACCCCTGAAAACTACCAGCCTCACTGTTATCACTAACACCTCCAAAAACTCCACATATAACTGCATTTTTATGGTTTCGTCATCAGTGTGTGAAGTGCACTTCAGAGCTATTGTTTTGTGCTCCCTTTGGCTCATGGTTAGCCCAGTTTATACTATGAAATCATCTAATTTCTGCCTGAAAGGAGAGAACCAGATGAATGGCACACACACTGGTACAATGGCACTGGTTCTGGACTGTTGGTTTGACTGTTTGGTTAGCAATTTGAAGACATTATTTTTGATTCTCAAATTGGTAATGAGCATTTTTCAGGATTTTTCCAAGGATCAGACTAAACGACCAATTAATTAAACAAGAAAATAATCAGCAGAGTAATCAATAATGAAAACAATCATTATTTGCAGCACAAGTATGCACCAGCATTTTGCCATTACATAGTATTACACAGGTCAATCCCATTAGTTAGACCACTATGAAGCCCACATTGACCCCCCTGAGGCTGGAAGATCTTCTTGTATTTTGTATATTTATCCCCCTGCCACATGAAGTGTGGCCATGACGGTATCTTTTTGGTGGCCTGCAGGGAAGCTGATTGTTATTTAATAACAGTTCCACCCTGACTTTAACTTAGGAATAATGTGCTGTCAACACAGAGCTAAAGATAAATTGTGAGAAAGTCCTGCTGGATGTCTCTGATTTACAGCATGATTTATCTGTGTGAAAGACAGAGGTGACACAACATTTTATCATCATCGTTTAATTTCCAGCAATAAATTCAGTGCGTTTATTCAGCTGTCTTGCCTGATGAGGGATGTATGCTTGCCTGTACTGTTGATGAAATCAATGATCATGTCACTGTGTAGTGTGACTACAGATGGCAGGGATCTCTCTCTCTCTCTCTCTCTCTCTCTCTCTCTCTCACCCTGCAGAACACTGGTGTGGAAGTAAATACACATCCATACTTTCTCCATCCCAAACTTCTTCTCCATCACCCTCATCGTCATTGTCATGCACTGTACTGGACTAGAGTGTTAGCATGTCTGCATGTGTGTTTGCTTACACAAAGGCCTTGTGCATATTTAATGTTGATCTCAAAGCCCTTGGCCAGTTAATGGGCCCAACGGAGCTCTTTCACAGCTCGAGTGCAGCTCTGTCAAAGCTCAAGAGACGTGCTGGCCTGCAGTGCACACAGTGTGAGACATCGCAACACTGCTTTCTAAAAGTGTTGCTGCTACAACGTGTGGCCACACTGAACTTTTACACAATTCTATATTCAAGTCATTGCAAGTTGATATTCATGAGTAATTCCCTGCTGTTCTAATGCAGGAGTTTCATCCATCCATCTGGTGCTTTAAAACAGCTGTTCTACACTTAGTTACATGATTAAATATTGAAATGTATGCAAATATATCAATCAACATCAGGTGTATTTTGCCTAACCTTAAATTAGATTTCACACGGCTTGCTGCACACTGCCAGCTGACAGTGTGAATGCCTGCAAGAACAAATATGAATGTAAATTTTAGCAGTAAGGACTCACATGGTCTAGTGCCAGGGTGGGAGAGATATGAGCTGTAGAATTTGATGGTCAGAATTTACCATGGAGATGCACATGACATTTTATATCACCAAACTAACACAGTACAATAGCTGTCAGGATCATGTGTGACTCTTATTTTGTAATGCACTTAAAAACTGTCATTCTAGATCAGAACACCATTAAACTAAAAGGCCACGGGAAATGGGACACCTGTGATTTCAGGCTCAACCTGTCTACCTGTGGCCTAGATTTCAGGCCCTGACAGAACGTGGTCAAACAACAGATCTCAGCAGAAAGAGGGGAACAGCACAGTATGAGTGAATATAGGAGAAAATGAATACTCCAAAATTATGTTGCAAGGAGAAAAAAGCAGTGGGTGGTATGAGGAGGAGAGGTGTTAAGTCCAATTAGCAGTCAAGTTAGAAATCATGGTGCTGCCATTGTGTCTAGGTCACATTTTTTCTTTCCCCTATAGCATTGCTTTTTTGTGCTTTTTATAGCCCAAAACATAACCTGAACTGCAAATATGAACATTTGGGAACACCCCAGCAACAACCAGACAGATTCTGTAAGCTTCCTTATTGAGAACTGATACTGAGGGGGGACATCTGCCAAGAAAACATCTGCTTCTTCTGAATTTGCATTAACAAAATACAGAACACAAACATAAACATAATAACAATTAGAAAACACTATAACATTTGATTACCAACTGCACTCTGGGCTTCCAGTGTTCAAGTCACCAGGTTAAAGGGCTAGCTCATATCGTCTACATGGACGATAACGTGCGGCTGTTACATCAGCTGACTGGAAAACTCACACACCGCACAGACCAGTATCTCCATGCAAACAGGCCTTCACTGTAACATGAATGTACTGATAGTTTTCGTGACACTCACAGAGTTATCTGTTTGTTTAGAAAAGATACTTTTTAGTTGTGCTGAGGCAACAACTTATTATTACCTTGTGTCCTATCCATATCCAACGCTGTGGTTCCTCGCATAAGGCCTAAGACCCTCCAGGGGCCCTTGATGGACTATCAAACGATAGCCATAGTGAAAGGGTTAACGCCCCCATAAGGGGCTAAGATAACAACGTTTTGTCTACCTTGCATTGTTCTCCACACACCTAATCTAACCTATTAATCAGCCTGTGCAATTTTGCAATGAGCCATATGCGACAGGACATATCCGCATTGAGCACTAAGTATTATGTGGACTCGCTGCCTATTTATTCACCGGGACTTCCTCTAATCAGATCTTAAAGGCATCCAAAACAATTACCTGGGGAGGCCAAGGTGTCTTTATCCGATGACGAGCTGTGTCTGTTCCGCCTGCTCCGCTTCTCTCGTACACCCCGTGGAGACGACGAGCTTCCTGCTAAGCACGGTAACAGTAGCGCCTCTTCGCCGGAGCCGTCGGTCTCCAGCTCGGTCAAGACGCTTTCACAAGAGCCCGATACCCGAACGGCGACTCCGGGGTTCACCGTAAGCCCCAAACCTAACCTATTTCTATCAAATAATACCGTTGGGGGCTCTGGGGAGTGAAAGTTACACTCTGAAGTAGGCACCGCTGCTGCTCCGGTGTCCAGCGCTGGCTCGATGGTCTCTGTCTCTGTCGGGTCGCATTCCGACATCATTGTCGCCGAGTTTATTAATACATATAGTTAAATACACATTAAACTACACTACGTTTCCCTTAAGCTGTAAGACAGTCATTTTAAAGAGATGTCTTTCTTTCTGAGAATACAAAACCCCAAATAAATGATTCGAAAGCAACTGCTTTCGCTCACTGATACGTCCACATAATCTGTCAGGCTCGCCTGCGCCGCTTCCTATTTGGCTCACTACGCATGCGCTCCACTAAAGAACACCGTGGGCTAAAGTTGCCTTCAAATGCTCCATATGAAATCCGAAACCCGAATTTTAACGATATTAGCAATTTACTGGTTAAATTTGCTGTCGACTAACGTACACACCCTGAAAAACAATTTCCTTATCAACATGATTGGACAATAGCCATCGTAGGTTGTTTTTTCTCGACATAAATGTTACACTTAACTTACACACTTGTGTAACACATGCTTTCGATGTCCAAAAGATAATATAGTTGGTTATTGGATACATCTTTGAGTCAGTCAGCTCACCATTTAAGAAGCTACGTTAACCTCAGCTAAACATCATTATATTACTCATAATAAAATCATTGTACATGAATACTTTACATTCTACTTTTAAGGATCCATTGCTAAGAATTTCCCCAAATGAAAAATATTTCAGGAGGTGTGAAGACTTTCTTGTATTTAGTCGTAATTTAAAAAAAGCGACATTCTGTTACACAAATATATTTTATTCCCCGTCACATTTCAAAATGTTAGACACGTTACAAATAAGCATAGTGATACATTCACTGTCCATCCATTTATGCCACTGCTTGCCTTCCTTCAAAATGTAGCAGCAGCTTTAATGACCACTAGATGTCGACAGTAATACACAAATGAAGACTGTGAGTCCCACGCAAAATGACTCAAAAAACACTTTAATCGTTCTTTTAATCATTTTTTTTCGTTTTTTTTTTTGAAAATACTGTTGTTCATTATTTATCAGTTCAAAACTATCCTTTTCTCATCAAATATCATCAGTGTGAATGCACAGAACACCACAGAAATAGCATAATTCCTGGCACACCCACAGACTGTCTAAACGTAATGCTGGGACGACAAATCAGACTTTTTTGGTGCAGCAATCACATGATAAGATGTTGCTACATTTTGCTACTAAGCATCCATTCACTAGTCTGGACTCATAGTGGATTAATGCAGACTCTTTAACTGTACCAGGCTTAATACTTTTTGTACTACTTTATTTGACTTTGTCGTCCTTCTCTTCAAGGATTCAAGGATTCAAGGATTCAAGGATTCAAGGAGCTTTATTGTCATTTCACACACGTAAAACATGAGTGGAACGAAATTAGTTTCCCCGGTCCCAGTATAAGCCCAGTTTCTTAACAAAATAAATATAAATATAAACAATGCTATATAGTATAAAAACAGTGTAATATAAGTGAAAACAGTAGATGATATAAACACCAGTGTAAACAGTATAAACAGTAGTGCAAAATGGCTGACAGGGTAGTGCAAAATGACCGTAGTGCAATGAACATGAGCAGTTTGAGTTCTGTGCAAATGCTGCATTGTGCAAAATGTTCCATGGGTGGTTGTTTGTGTATTTGTTGGTGTGTGAGGTGTGAGTTTGGCAGCAGGGGCTACAGAGGACCTCCAGAGTTCAACAGTCCTGGCCCCCCTAAAAGGTGAGACTGTGGTATTGTTTCTCTCAGTTCTTTAAATTCTCACACTGCCCCTGATTGGCCCAGCTCTCTTCACTGCACCTCATTCTGCTTTAACCCTCAGCCCCTCTCCATCTATATCTTGGCCCCTCCACTGCCACCCTTCTCTCTAATAAGGGAGCAAAGCTGAAACACATGCAAATGAGCAGTCAGCCAGCTGGTATCACAGCAGTCATGTGATCTATCAAGGTAGGGGGTTAAGGGGTGAAGGAGACATGGAGAGAGGAGGGAGGGAAGGAGGGGAAGGAGGGGGATAGAAGAGGGATACAAGGGATGCAGGGATAGAAGACGAGGGAGGATGAAGGAGGGATCTGGGGGGATGAGAAGGAGACGGACAGGTTCAAAGACATGCTGTAGAGACACGCAAGCATCCCTCTGCCAGCTCTTTGCGAGATGTTACAATAATCCCATCAGCCCTCTCTCCCTTTGTCCATCAGCTTTCTCCATACTGCTTCTGCCTCTGCCTTCTTTATCCTTTATACCCTTTGTTTCTGTGTCCCTCTACCCTTCAAGGACAAATACCTGAAATGTTGTTTGTGTGACATATGACACTTTACAGGGAAGCACATGAGCACACCTCTCTCTTTCTGTACGTGTGTGTGTGTGTGTCTCTGTCTGTCAAACCTATGTACTTCACCTACCACTGGGTGACAAGCCCTTGCAGCAGTGTGCATGAATGTGTATGTGTGTGTGTGAGATCTGTCTTTGCCTCAGTGTAGCTCCCATTCCAGCAGATTCTGCTGGCATAAGATCTGGTTTACTCTGCCAACAGCAACCACCCTCGTCCATTCCTCCTTCCTTCCTTTTCCTTTCCCCTGGCTGCTTGATGAGGGAGAGACGGAAAGACCTATAGCTCATCTCATTTTTTTTATGTGTGCCTGCGATGTGTGTGATTATTACAGTATTTGATTTGTTAGTTTGTGAGCACATGCATCCACCATGCAGTGCCAGAGCAAGCTCTTCGGCAGTCCACCACAGAGACAGACTTTGGAACATAATATATTTATTAATACTGACTAACAATTTTCTGCATGCAAAGTTCTGTTACATTTTTCTTTTACAATCACATACACATGACATCAAGTGGTCATCACGCCTTTATAAATATTTAACTTCGTGGAGGTATTGGTTACTTGTCTACTATTCATCTGTATTTTTTTTTTTTTTTTTTTTGGCCTTGTTTTTCTTTTATATGTCAGCATTTGTCCGTCTTGGCTCAGTCTGGTGTCTGTGAAGGAGCACTGCATTGTGCCAGGGCAACACCAGTTACCTGTTACCTGTCAAGGGAGATTCACACAGAGAAAAGACATTCAGAAACTGCACGCGGATGCCATTGTGCACATTGTGTGCATGTGTGTGTGTGCTTTCTTAGTGGTAAGGGAGTACCTCTTGGACCAAACATCTTCAGGTAGCAATGTGAACAGTATGGCTTCTCATCATACTGAAACACAGGAGACATTTACTGCATCATTCTACTCATTTGACTGATCACTTTTTATTTTTCCTGTTTTCCTCATATATTTGATCATCTACTGTCCTCATGTACCTCAGCATGTTGTCCAGCTGTGAGCTGTCTGTTGCACTTTTGACACTTCAGACACAGAGGGTGGTAGTCCCTCCCTAAGGACCTCTTCTTCTCACCTGTACCAAAGAAAAATTGCGGGCATTATCAGTATTTAAACAACACATCGCTTACAGTTTTTTTTACAACAATATGTACAGATTCTCCAAGATGTGGACCAATTGTTTCAGCTGAGTAATAATATTTTCTCTTTAGTCAACAAGAAACAGCGTGATTCAAGTGTCTGCTTCAGAATACAGGCTGTTACTTTCATCAGTACAAACAGACCAAGGAAGGTGGTTGTTGGAGGAAAAGAGGTCAGTAAGCCACGTCACGTCTAAGAATTTTAACCTAGGCTGCACATGAATAGGATCATAAAAATAGCAGTTTAAAAACAACAACTACTACTACAAAAACAGACTTGAAATCGCTGTGCTGTTGTGCATCTAATAATGAGGTCTGAGTGCTTGAGAGGCCTAAGCTAAAAAAGACAGAAGGTGAGGAGGAAACCCAGAGAACAGCATGTGAGCTTGTTTGGCTGGACCCACATCCTGTTGTTAGAATGGATATGTGTGCATGCATTTCTCTCTCTCTCTCTCTCTCTCTCTCTCTCTCTCTCTCTCTGCGTGTGTGTTTCTGTGTGTTTAAAAGTGAAGGAGAAAAAAAGAGTGAAAAGCCCTCTTTTTGTCCTCCAAACAGAGAATAGAGCCAGATACACCAAAGCCCCTATTTGACTTGTCATAATAGCAAAAGCGCAGGTGTAACTAATAACATTAATAATGTCTCAGTTCCATTTAGGTGTATCTAAGACTCAATATGCACAACAACAGGGCCTTAATACTGGTACATCTGAATGGAATGCAGCCCTGATTAACATTATAAGTTGCACCTGTGTTTGGCAGGTTACAATGTCCACTAGAAAGTACACTTTTGTGACAAGCTCTGTGATAAGGCCATTCATGTGCAGCTTTTCTCCTAAAGTGAAGCAACTAAAAGACAGAAATTCAGAGAGAGACAGGGAGAAAATCAGAAATAGAAAAAAACAGGAGAGAGAGAGAGAGAGAGAGAGAGAGAGAGAGAGAGAGAGAGAGAAAGACAGCCAGACAAAGGAAGACAAACATATAGAGTACAAAATTAAAGAGGTCAGACTTACCAAAGTAAACAGGCTTCCCGCAGATTGGACAGTAGCCTACCATTATGATATTTAATTGTTTATCATACAGTGTGTGGCGTGGTGAGAGTGAGAAAATATATCCTAGGAGAGCATACGAGGGTATAAGTGTGTGAACTGAAAATTGACAGGAAAGCCGTTAAAGAGTCGGTGTCTTGTGAAGTCAAAACCAGGATGTGGTGAGTGAGACGTCACAGGAAGAGAAAAATGTGATTTGAGTAAGTAAATATTATCTTAAGTGGAAAAAAGAGACAGACTACACCTTGAGTGACTTCTTCTATATGATTACAGATTTAAAGGCAGGGAAATATTATACATAATTTTTTAGCCAGCTCAGTATATGTTTTTACACATGATTTGGGTGTCCGGCTATGGCACTGTATAAAGGGAGAGAGAGAAAGAAAGAAAGAGGGGTGAGGAGAGAAGGGACAAAAACAGCTGTCAGCAGCTCAAATTCCCAGCTATCTTCTCTCTGTTTTCACCCTCTTTTCTAGATTAAAAACAAGGAGTTGATCCTTTCAGCTGAAAAGGGAAACCTGACACTTGTGCCTTTCTCTCCTTCTTTCTGTTGGTCCACTCTCTCCCTCTCTCTCTCTTTCTCTCCCTTTCCTTGTCACATACTCACACACATGCACGCCCCCGCTCACTGACTCACACAGACACACACCATACACCCATTTATACTCTCTTTAACACACACACACACACACACACACACACACACACATACATACGTACACCAAAAAGGCTGTACTTCTCCTCAATGACATCACACAGGGAGACTGCAGCCAAATAGCAGAGGGAGCGGCAGGGTTAGGTCGGGTTGGTTACGGGACCAATGAGGGGCGGTTCTGTGTGTGTGTGTGAGAGAGAGAGTGTGTGTGTGTGTGTGTGTGTGTGGAGGCGGATATCCCCTCGGGATAGGTGATGGAAGTGGACCTGGGGAGGGACAGGGGTGAGGAGAGATGAGCGAGACAAGGATGGAGACAGTAGCTGGCCTCAGCTCAGCAGGGACAAAGAAGATGAACTCTGATGAACTTTGCGGAGTAGGAAGACAGGCAAACGACTGTGCAGATCGATCCCTATCACTGTCAGTGGGACTCGTTTCTTGCCTGTGAATGGCTTAAACAGGCATTAAAATACAGTAGTGGAAGACATATTCAGATCTACTTAAGGAGCAGTACCTTATAGTAAATAAAATAAAATTTGACTTGAGTAAAAATTCTGAAATTGTTCATAATGAAATATTACCTTTGTCACTTGATTCAGGATCAGATGGGCCTGAAGACTACAAGTCTGAAAATCAAACAAATTTTGCAGCGTGTAGTCACAAACACGTGAGCTTACCAGATCACTGTAGCCTGCACCTCATCTATGATTGAGGTTAAAGGCTGAGCTGAACCAAACAGAACTGTCAGCCACTGAGTTGCATCATGGGTAATGTGGGTGCCATGCACTGGCAAGGAGCAGGAACACGTAGAATGAAAAAGATGATGTGTCTGCCTCTGTCTATCAGTTTCAATCATCAGTCCGACAACATTATAGAGGAAAATGCTTAATTGGTTGGGTGCTCTTTTATACTTTACTTTCACTTTCAGTTATATTAATGTGGTTTCATGTTTAAAAATTGTGTGGAAAAAAATAAACTTCTAAAGAGCTGATTTAATTTTAACACAGTATCTCTGAATTTTATCAATTTTATCTTGTTTAATAATCATATCACATATTACAGAAGAAACAAAATGATAAGAGATGCTGATGCTAGATGTAAATTATGTCGAAAATATTGTATATACTTAAGGGTTTCTTAAAGCAGACTCCTTGTTCACATCCTTATATTATTTACTTTCTGAAGGTATGGGGAATATAAAACAAATGTAAATCCAATGTTATACTTAAAAAGAGATCTGTAAGGGTTCTTAAGAGAACAACTTAAAAAAAATACCCCACCGGTAATTAAAATAAAGCTCTAAAATGAGGCCTGAGATGTGAAACAAAAAACAAACCAGAAAGCATGCAAAAGTTGCTTAAAACAAGTGAAACCCAAGATGATTTGGCAGCAATGTTCATGTTTAACTAATCAAGAGTTAGGACCAAAAAAATCATTTTATTTCTATTAAGGACTCTGTCACAGCTGTAGTGAGGAAATGAAACTGTGTAGAACATTTTGTACATTTAATAAATGTATCTTTAAAATGTTTTAATGGAAAAACATGAGCATGTATGATCAGAATGACATGTCGACATTAGTGCAGTATGAGGTTCAGATTTTGTTTGATGTTACTTTTGACGTCAAATAGATCAAAAATAATAATTGGAATAAAAAATAATTTATCATTAATTTCTTAATGACTTTATAGACTGCTGAGTATTCTATGGCAATATATCATATTCTAGAAACGGATCAAATATGTAAAACTGTAATCTTTAAACTCACTTGGAACTACAACTGATAAATGTAATGAAACATAAATGTACAAAATTTCCTTTTGAAATGTGCTGGAGTTAAATGTAAAATAGCTTATAATGGAAATACTCATGTAAAGTACATTAAAATTGCTCTCTCACTGCCTCTTCAGATGTATGTTACAACATTTGTGATATTTAAAAGTGTATTTTCTCAGGACAAAATCATCTGCATATCATTTCTGTTGCTGATGAACTTCTGAGGGCTATGAAATATATGAAGTATCTCATCATTTGCATATTTGCCAGCATCCCTCTCCTGTGTGTGACGCTTTGCAGAGGGATGGAATACCAAGTAGCTATTTCATTTGACCAGCCTTCCCTACAGGATAACCTATCATGTCTCTCCATCTGCATTCATTGTGTGTGGACAGCGCGAGGAGAGTTACATCTTGAATCTGAGCCTATATGAATGCGCAGCTTACAATGTTTTATGCAAATGATGATGTCATGATTTTAATAGAAAGCAGATAGTGAATATGTACAAAAAATGCAGAGAATGGAGTCATTAGAGAAGGAAATGATAGCGAGAAGGAGAAGAGGATAGAGGATTTCCACAGGTTGATTTTGAGGAAAATGTCAAGGAAATCAAAAGGAAAGAGGGATGGAGCATGGAGAAACAGAAGAGGTGTAATTGTGAAATGGAGAGAGAAAGGAAACAAGAGGAGACAAGAGAGGGGGCGTTAAAACCACATTTCCCAGAGGATGTTTTGGTAAGGCTGCATTAAGAAAACTGCCAAAACTCTTAACACACACATTCCCGCACTGGCATGCACATATGCATGGTTCACTTCTGCCAAGTCATATGAGATACACCAACACACACTGGATGGAGAGATGTGGGAATATTTGTGTGCCTGTGTGTGAGCTGGATTTATAGTAACAATCCTAAAGTGGTGGAAACAGACAGAGCCCAGAGGAGGGAGAGAAACACTGGCTCCTCTCCTCCATCTCCTCTGGTGGGTTGGATCTCGCCGAGGCCAAACCCTCTGATGCCGGCTTTGAGAATTGTGTGCGGGGGGTGGGGGTGGGGGGGGCAGGAAGAGGCTCAGGAAAGAAAACGGCTGGAAGGATTCCTTCTTCCCACACATAAATGCACTCTTGATTACATGTGCATACACATGAAAGTACACTCACACACACACAGACACACAAGCAAAAGGAGCCTTTGGAAGGCTTCCTTTTTCCCCACTCACTCTCACACACCCACTCTTCATCACGTTTCAGTTTTTGGCATCCTCCTTTCTCCTCCAAGCCCAGAATATGACATGGCTTTGGGGTTGCATCTCAGCTGCATACACACAATCAGCCTCGCAGTACAAAACATATGGCAAACAAAAATCAAGCAGCATTTCGAACATTTGAGAGATGGAGATAACCAAAGGACCATATGACTGTGGTACCTGTTTGACGTACAGAGAATAATCATTCTGAAAACTTTTTTGTTTTACTAGTCCATTCTTTTAAATCATCAGAATTATCAGGAAAACGGGAAACAGCTTAAGATTTTCTGACCAAGTCAAAGAAAAAAAAAAGCCTCTCCCTTTATGGTTTCAAAGTCATTATGGTGCTCATTTGGCACAGCCAGCTGGATATTTTGGTGTGTTGTGCACCATAGTGTGGAGGGCCATTTCTGGGGTGTGTTTTCCACAAATATCCCCCCTCTGTGACGGCTGTTCTGGAGTCAGACGATCGAAAAGCTATAATCCTCTACTTAGGGTATCAGCGGATGGAAAAGTCATGAAAATAAGTCCTTGTTTTCCACTATTAATCTGGCAAAGCTCATAAGTCCCCTCATGCCACTATGTCATGATATGATTATAGCATGAAGACTATTACTACATGATTAGGAGTTATGAGATGCTGGGTCAGTCAGATTGCATTATGGGATATTTTGTTGTTTTGTATGGTCTATGTTTGTGTCTGTGTGTCTGTGTGCCAATAGCATAAATTACACAGGTGTTGATGCCACCGTGGCTTTCAGTTCTCTATAGGGCTGATATACAATGCCAATCCTCCAAATGGCTTGCAGGGAACATGAAATATTCATACACACACAACAAGAACAAAATTTTTCAGCATTCATTTGTTGCTGAGAATCCTTTAACTTCAAGAACTGCTTACTAAAATGTTGTTAAAAAAGGGGGTAAACACAGTAAAGGCCATGATCCATCCATCCATCTATTTTCTATGGGGCTGGAGCCTATCCCAGCTGACTACGGGTGAGAGGCGGATACACCCTGGACTGGTCGCCAGTCAAGCAAAGGCCAAGATGAGATTTTTAACACATTTAAGGCCAGCTAGAGGCAAGTCTTGACAATATTTCATTAACTTGGCCTGTTGTACGTTCATAGTCCCTAAAAGGATGAATCCTACTAACTTTGGTAATCCCTTCACTTTTTAGGGGGACCATATAGCTGTTAGTGAAATATCTCAACAACAATTGTACAGATTGCCATGAATTCTGTTTTTTTATACCTAGCACCACAAAAGGTCACAATTTTGATATATTCAGTGAGATACCTCATCATATCAACTAGTTGGATTGAAACAAATTTTTGTACAGACATTCACGGCCACCAGGAATTAATTACACGAACCTATCTTTCATGGATTTTCTTCTGGTTCCATCATCAAGGCAAGTTTTTAATGTATGTGGTTCTTTGGTACTCTCTGTTTAGTACTAAGCAATGTTAGCATGCTAACTAAGCTAAGATAGTATGTTCAATAACATGTTCAATACTGTATCTGCTAAACATCAGCAAGTTAGCGTTAGTTCATAATGTTGGCTAATATTAACATTTAGCAGTCTCACAGAGCAGTTTGCTTGGCTGTAAAAGTGTCGATGTTGAGGCTTTAAGAATATTTTTTAAGTGTGAAAAATTATCCTTTTTTTTTTTTTTAGGTTTTTGGTAACACTAGTAACATACTGTGTGCCTGCTGGCGGGCCAGTCTTTATAAACTCAAGCCATGGAGTGAATCAAATCAAACATGCACAACCGTATATTAAATCTTTGCAGAGACTGTTAAATTTACAAAGGATCTTAAAATGTCACATTGAATTTGGTAAAAAATCAAATTCAGTTTGATTGTAGACCTATGACTTCAACAAAGTGTTGGAGCACGGTGATAATATGAAACAGTCAGACTGTGTGGAATAAGATGTTCTTAATGACCTTAAATCTACTTAAGATGAAACAAAAAAGGTTTAAACAGTGTCGTTATACACAGTTTAAAACTTTCAGAGTGAACCTCAGCCACTCAGCAGGGTTCTGATAGCACTGGGTTCTTGAGAATGGTCCCACCTATTGTTTAGATCTGCTTGGGGAAACAGAAAGGCAGGCAGAAGGAAAGAACCTAATGTGTTGCTTCTTGCCTGTGCATTCTTGGCATAGCTCTTTGCCCTTTTCATTTTTTGACTGTGATTTTTTTTTTCTCCCTTGCTTTAATAGTGAAGCCAAGGGTCCACAGCCAGCCAAGTCCCACCGCTCCAGTCTGGCTAAGCCACAGAAAGCTTGGCTTCCTCATCTCCCTGCTCTCTCATTCTCCATGTAAGACTACAGTATGCGTCCCTCTCTCTTTCTCTTTGTATGTTTCTCTATGTCTCTCCTATATGTCTCCATGATTTCTGTTTTATTTTTTATGTCTGTATTGGTGAGTTTGCCTCAGTTTCTCTTCTCTAGTTCTCTCCTACACACAGAGAGACACATACACACCACCCTCTCTATTTCCCTGCCTGTCGGTCTGTCACAGCCAGCGGACTGGTTTAGCAGGCGGGGTTCAGCTGGGCTCCACAAACACATGGCTCTCAATCTGCCTTCTTGTGTGTGCTGGAATGGTATTTCTTTTTCTATGCTGTTCATGTTTTCTATTTAATCTTCTTTTCATTTTGTGGACATTTAAAGTTAAATATTTTTACACTGACACATATGGATGAGGCATCATACTGTACATGGTCATATGAGTTTCTTTTTTGTAGTGAACTTTGTATTTAAACCTATAAATTTCAACCAACTAGATCATTTGAAATGTCTTTGCTGTTACATATAACTTCCCTAAACATATTGCATAACGATTAGGTAACACTCAAGGTATTAATGGAGTGACATGTCATCTATCTCAAATTCAGATGATCCTCTGAACTGTATTTTTTCAAGTAATATGAATAAATGAGAGTTTGAATGTATCCATAAGAGACAGTGTTGCCAATTTGCTCCTCTCTGTCTCTCAAGTGACATTGAATCATAGATCAAGAACCCCTTGTGTGCACTAAAAACAGAAATCTCCAACTCAAACAAAGCCTGCTCCCTCTTATATGCCCAATTCTATCTGATCAGCACCATTCATTCCGCCACTTAGACAGGAATCTAATTAGAGCAGAATATCAACATTAAAACACATATCTGCCCCCCCTCCCTCTTCTGTCTTTGTTTCTGTGCTCTTCCCTACAGCTGGTGAGAGTATGGTTTGTGGCTGCCCCTCCCCCAGCGTTTGAACAAACCAATAAGAGAGCACGTCAGCAAAATAACCCCCCTCCACACACACACACATCCCTCGTTTTCCCTCACCACCCCACCATTCCCAACCCCATCCCCCAGAGCCCTCTCTACACCCCATCCCCCTTTCCTACCACCCCTAACCCACTTACTCATCTTGCCTCCACCCTCCCACACACCCACGAGACGTCCCCACCCTCTCTACCTTCTCACCCATACTCTCCCTCCCTAACTGCTCCCTAGTCTTCTTACCCCTTTCCTCTCACTCAGCTCCCCTCTCACCCTTTTTCCTGGACACCCTCTCTTCAAACTCCCCCCCCCTTCATTACACCCACTCGCCATTTTCCTTATCCCCATCTCTGCCGCTCCCCTTCCTTCCCCCACCTTTCTCTGTCCTCCCTCCCTCCCTCTCTCCACTCTCTTCGGCCTTATCTTATGAATATCGGTAGCACACTGGGTGAAAAATTGATCCTCCCCGCCTGTCTGTGGACGCTGCCACAGCGCATTAGCCTGCATGTGAGTGTGTGTGATGTGTGTGTATGTGTGGAGGCTTTCTGCTTGCGGGAGAGAGGGAGGGAGGCAGGGAGGGGAGGAAGAGGGAGAGAAGGAGGGTGGGAGGGATATTTGCATATCATCAAAGTAGGGAAAGGGAGTGTAATGAGGAGAGAATGTGTGTGTGTTGGGTGTATGTGTGTATTAGGACTGGTGTTGATGGGTTGGGGTTGAGTGTGTGTGAAATGAGAGAACAAGACCAAGGGAATAGGGTATGGGTGGAGAAGGGCTGACTGGATGGATGGGTTTAGGTGTGTGTGTGTGTGTGTGTGTGTGAGGGAGAGAGAGAGAGAGAGAGAGAGAGAGAGAGAAGACAGACAGATCACAAACACATTTCCCTTCACATGCCATCCATTACCCCCCTGCATACACATACAGAATATCAACAACACACACTATTTACACCCATTTATGTCAGAAATGTTCCATATACAGTCCATATTCTCGACCTTTGACAGAAAAGCCGTTTAATATTTCCGCAGAAAAGCGCTAGGCCCTTTCTAGCTTCAGTAATTGTTGGAGAACTGCGATAAATTACCATATTCAAACAGATTTCAAATTACAAGAACACATGGAGCTCAATAGACCTGTACAGGGATGAACACGCGTGCACAAACCTGATCTATTCGTAGGGACGTGTCTTGGGATAGAAGCAGACTCGTATCCGTTAGTCCTGATGACCAAAATCGAATTAGTTATTAGAATTATTTATTTCAGACATGGGCTAAATAAAGCCATTTTAAAATGGTTGTCAGTCGTTTTTTTTTTTGTTCTTTCTGTCTTGTTTTCTAGTCACTGCAAACTGGTGTGCAACTTTTGCAAACACAGCGAATACTTATTTTTAAAGCGAACTTATGGCTCCAGAGGAAACAGCTGCCTTGGGTAGGCTTGGTATTTGTAAATAAATAATTTAAAGCCCCCTTTTGCCTGCCTCTCTGCTATCCACAGCTTCTGATTTTACAGGAGACACAATCGATTACCGAGCCTCAACGCATTTATCTCATCAATATATTCGTGGCTGTAAATTAAAACGAATGAAAATAAACCATATTGAGCAGTTTCATATATCGTTTCGTGGTCTTCTCTTCTATTTGAATGTTTTGGAGAGAGATTTTCTAAATGCAACTACAAACACTTTCTGTTTTCCGGTATCGATTGGGCAGGCCTGGTGAAATTCTACTTGAGCGTTGACGGTCTGTCACATTTCACGCTGACACCAAGCGAACACTGGGCGCATACACACACATCCTCATACACTCACACGCAGGGCTCACCATATTATCGACAGATCCGAGTCAGGAGTACAGTCGAGGAGAGCACATTGAAGGTAAGTTGTTGTAAAAACTACTCAGGGCAGGGAAATTAGACTCTATTTCAGTGGTAGACTCAAAGGCGGGGTCATTCCTTAAGATCGTGTTAATTTTAGCCATGGTTCTTTCTTTGTAATTTTAGGTTGACCACTTTTTTATCTCTCTCTCTCTCTGTGCGCCTTGCTGTATGCCCCTTTCCACTTAGGGAAACATTTTGGGCTCACCCTAACTCAATGAAATCACCCACCTAAGTCGTTTTTAACTGTTTTTGTTTTGTTACTATTAACCAAGCAATTTAAATGGAATCGAGGCGTGGGTGGCTAGCTACGGGATTTTTCTCTGTGTTGGTCGGTGAAGGAGGAGGGGTTGGTATGGTTTGCCAAGCTAGCGAGCGACATTACGCAGACTGGCTGAACAAGTTTAAATGGTTGTTGAAGTGGGTAAAGTTGCTTTAAACTCCGCTCGGTGATAAATACGGTTATGAGAAAGCGAGCGGATGTGCTAACACTGTTCTTGTAAGATCGCAATAAGCGTGATAAAGCGTTTACCAGAGTAGGCTATGCGCACGAACGTTAGCATGTTTCCCCAACGTTAGCCTCCTGTGAGCTAACGAGCCATGGCCACACTCGCTGCCTGGTTGTTATGAACGAAACGTCGCTGTTGAGTCATATACTTTATTATCCTGTGGAAGTTACTTCGCTTCATTTATTTTTTGTTAACGTAAGTTGCCGACCCCTGGTCACAGCTGTGTTTAGATAAAAAAAAAAACAGGAGATAAGGGCGATAACGCGAACGGAAAGCGTTATTTAGGTAGTTGTTGAACCAGTTTGGGTAACTGCGTTGTGTTTAGCAATGTTACCTATACAAACTTGAGGGAAGTAGTTACAGCGCACACATGGTTGTCAAAATAAGCAGTGGCGGTTAACATTAACTGTTTGTGTCAACAGTCTAACACAGAGTGCCCCCCAGCTTAGTTTAAGTGTTAACACCTCTCCAACTTTATACTTTTAAACAGTGACTTAAAGCTTCTTCTGTGAGAGGAAACGAGAGAAAAAAAACGCAGAAAAAAAGAAACGGAGGAAATCCCCCGAAAGGAAATGCCAATCGCAGCCGCTGGACAGCCAACGACTCAGGAGCCTAGAGTTTGCCCCCGGCTGCCCTCCACCCCGGAGCCTGTCCCTAAAGGGGCTGATTTATTCGACGAGGCGGGGGCGGCGGAGTCGGCGGAGCGAACAGAGTACGGGGGCGCGGAGGGGGGTAGAGGACTCGGGGGCTATAGTTACAGCCAGAGCGGCGCTAGGGGCTTTGCACAGCCCGGATCCATCAACGGCTCTCCGCCGCAGTCCCCAGCCGCGTCCTCCTCTTTTCTCTTCCACCCTCTTCACACGCACCAAATGGCAATGGAGCCCCCAAGGACTCGATCGCGTTCTCGGTCTGGATATTACCAGCACTACGGTGGTGGGAATAGCAACGGAATTACCGGCAGCGGAGTCATGGGGTCTAACCATCACCACCATCACCATCAGCAGAATCAGCAGCTACATCCACAGCAGCAGCACGGTGCCGGTTGCGCACCACTTGGAGCTCACAGCAACCAGTCGGAGAACCAGCAGCGAACCCCAGGAAGTAACGCCTCACCCGGCATTCAGAGGCTGTCTTCGGTTCCCGGTGCTCACCGCATCCCGGCGGCAGGTAAATGCCCCCACTTGTCATTGACTGTGTATATGGCACTCTATTCTCGACCGAGACAATGAGAGGATTCACACTTTTTTTTTTATTATAAATAAGCACGTTGCAAGCAAGTTGAAGTGATAAAAGTCGGTGTGTTTCATTCCTTGGGGGAGTTTTTTTTTTTTACAGGCAACAAAAGTGTCTGAAGATGTGTGAAGACATTTGTTGTATTCTAATTATACAGGTATTTTATCTGCTTGCCACAAAGCTGCAGTGTGGATGTGGTGCGACTGTTAGCACATGACAGTAGGTAAATGAACAACAGCAGTCTGTGGTGTGGAGTGGGGTCGCCTCAAGCTTATTGAACTGCTGTACATAGTTAGTTACCCAGACTGTGTTTCTTAAGGCACTGAGGCATGTCCACTTTTAGTCGACTACACAAATATTGATGTAGCTAGGTAACAAGCCTTACAGTGTGTACAGGTTGATCTTTTTTCTAAACTAGACATGATCTGTATTTTTTTCAAACACTCTCATGGGTACATGGGGTTAATATCATGCCGGGGGTATGGCTTTTTGGGCTGCAAGTGTGAAGTTGTGAAAAAGAAATAACTAAGAAATCAGGCACTTCTCATAAATTTCTGTATTGAAATATTAAGTCTTTAGGTCTCATATAGCTCAGTAGGTAGATGGCAATAACTGGTAAAGACACAGGTTTGTTTTGACTAAAATCATAGTGCTGTAAATGCTCACCTATTGTGTGCCTGCAAGAGAATCAGCTAAATGACAAAACAAAATGTGTCATGTTATATGAAAGAGGATGAGGAAAGAGGCCTCTATATAACAGACTAAGAAGTGCTAGGATGGGCATGTTTCACTGTAAAGCAAAACTTTGTGATTGTGTGTGTGCATGGACTGGTGCTGGGTGTTGAATACATGCGAGGGCACTCTCACACAGCGAATGCAGTGCATTGAACCACGCAACATGGAAACAGCACAGCTAGAGTTTCACATTCAGCAAGGCTATGGCAAAGCTTTTCTTTCAGCACATCTATCAGGCTTCTCAGGTTAGGGAAATGCTTGGTTGGTAACTGTCTCCTGTGTTGCTTTGGGTAATATTTTGTAAGTGATTACTTCATAATGAAAGAAACTTTAAAGGAAAATTACTACATTTTTTTACATTTCTTTATGTACAATTCATGAGACAGATTTTATAGTATAAATTAAGGAACAAAGGGGCTTAATGTAACAAGGGGTTTAAGAGGAATTTCTTAAAGTTGCTTATGCAAAACATTCCAGTGAATGGTGTGCTTTACCCTGATCAGACTGAGTACTTGTTCTGCTTCTTCATGTTGGGAGAGCTAAACATGCACTAAAAAGACTAACAACCCAGTCATCCCTCTCATTGAGCGACTCACAATGGACCGATACAATCAGTCCCATTAGTCCCTTAGTCATTTGTCGCATTTTTTTTCTTCTTTTGAGCACACAGCTGAACTACACCGTGAACTTAATTGAAGTTGTATATAAAGTCAAAAAATATTCTTCACCTAATGTCTTTGTCTTTACTAACACATTTAAACAAAACGTGAGATGCGGCTGTATGTGTACATGAGCGATTACTGAGCTGCTGTGTATGGAGACTGGAATTACCTGTCTGGGAGAGTGAGAGTAAGAAAAAAAAAAAAACCCAAAAAAACAGCTGAACACATATGAACAAACCAGGGGCCCATCTTGACTCCCAGCCTATATGTTGTCTAGCAACATGTGTTATACATGGGTCTTTGTATGGGTCTGTGGGGTTGGAGTTAGTCAAGCTCTGTGTTTGCATGTTTGTGTTTAAAGAGAGACGAGGAAGAAGTGAGACAAAGGATTAAAAAGAGAACAAAAATACAGTGGGCCCAGTCACGCAGCGTTGCAGTAGGCGAACTAGTCATCGTCAGAGTATCTGCTGTGACCTATGACCCATACGCCGTCATAGTAGCTTGGCTATTACATGTAGGATGATACAATTCAATGGGTAGAATGATTGTATTATAGTTCCATTGACATGGATTTTGATTTGATGGTTGGGGTTCTGGTTAGAAATTCTGTAGGCACTCACTCATTATTTGGATTAATTTCAATTAGACATGAAATGCGTGGCACACAAAAGAACAGAAATTCAGAAAGAATGCAGGTGTGTGTACACTCATGTATGTTTGTACTTGGTATAAGTAGCAGAAGTAATAATGTTTGACTGCAGCAAAAGTGCAAAAACAGAAAAGGTTATGCTTCATTTAAAAGCCTGGATGCATTTGAAAAGTAAAATAGTTACTTTATTTTTGAAAAATTGTTAAGTTAGCCAGAGGAAGCTTTAGAGCTAATTTATACTTGAATATTCTCATACACAAGTGAAACAGCTGCCTAGCCGGACCTTTCTCCACACTACACACCTTTTATTAGACCCTCTTTCCATTCTCAGAATGCGTCCTGCTTGTTGGGAGAGATACTTACACTATTCTTCCTGTGCTAGTCACCTGCACTGGGCATGAAAGCTAATGATATCCTGTATGCTTCAAGCCCTCACTCTCCCTGTCTCTCTCTCTCTCTCTTCTCCTTGTACTCTATTCTAAATCTGTTGGGCTCTTTTCCCCCCTTTGTGTCTTGTTCTCTCATGCTTGTTTTATACAATTTGCTCCACTCACATTTTTTTTTCTCTTTTCTCTTTTGACATTCTCTCTCATGCACTGTTCACATCCTTACCATGTTAGGAAATCAACATGAGTTATGAGCAAAAAATGACTCCTGAGAGCCCATGTCTGTCAAATTGAGATTCAGGGTGCAAAAATGAAGCACAGAAAATGTAGAAGTACTTCAGCCAAAAGTGCCCACCAAATGCTTAAAACTGCTGCCAAATTGGTCCAAGTGGATAAAAACATCCTCTGTGGCAGCTGATATCCTTTCCTGATTCTGACCCATCTCTGTCACTGCCTGTCCTCTCTTAGTCACATTCATTTCTCCCTCCTATTTGGATCAGTCAACCCTTTCTGTACCCCTCCGGCCCATTTTCTCTGGTCTCCTCCCCCACCTTTGTTTAATGGAAGGATCATTTTAATGGAGAGGGGCAGACGTTCCTGCCACTCTACCTTTACCCTCCACTCCACTCCTGTCCTCTCCATCCTTCTGTCTGCAGTAGAAGTGGAAACATGCACTCTGTTTTTTTTTTTTGTTTTTTTTTTTTTACTTACTTTCCTTTGTCTTGTCGCCCAGGCAACCCCCTCCGGTTTGAAGAGAAACTCTTTCACTTGGATTGACCAAGTAGCAGGGGTTCCCTGCTACTCCGTCACTCCAAATAAACAACAAAGCAGTCACTTTGGTCAGTAAGAGTACATCCCCGGGGTAGAGGACAGTGACTTTAAATTGGCTTTAAATCCAAAGGATTTTCTCTGATCTGTCTGGGGGGGATAGGACTTCCTGGAGGGGGAGAGGGAATGTCAAAGGTCACTGAAAAAGCCTTAAGTAAGGTCAGTATAGGGAGAGTAGAAGAGGGGGCTGATAGGGTGCAAAAACTGAACTGGAGAAGAAAGGAGATAGCGGAAAGTCAGTTTTAAAAGAAGTTGTATGCTTGCTGAGGAAGTTACAGGAGTTGATGTACACAACGTGAGTATGAGGAAGGTCAGGTGCAAAGGGAGGATGTGGAAGGAAAGGGAGAGATGATTAGACCGATGCACAGGAGAAACAGTAAAAGAATGTGACCGAATTTCGTGGAATAGGGCAGACTGTGGAGGAGGCATAGGACGTCATGAGTATTATTGTAAGCAAAGCACAGACAGGAAGCACGCCTCACAGTCAGCAGTTAAACCTGGGAGGAGATTTGGATACCGTGACTGAAAAGACGAAGATGAAAATGATTGGCTGGGAACAGGTTTGAGGCACATTGCGGGGCAGGAGAGAAGGCGAGGCCAAGACCAGAGGCAGTAAGTTTATGAGTGTAGGTACAGGTATGTGTGAGAAAGACATGAGTGAATGTTTTAAGGAGAAAGGAGGGAGGGAGAGGTTGTTTGCTCCTCCTGTTTGCATGTTGGCCTCCTGTCCCTGTTGATCTAACTGGGAATGTCCAGCGGATGTGGTTCGGTTGTGTCATGGGTGCAAATCTGTGGTTCCAAAGTCCACTGGCTGTAGTTCAGAAGGAGCATGTCTTCAGGCAGATGGTTTTATGTTGTTTTATAGCTCTCCCCCTCTCTCTCACTGACTGGACTAGAAACTTATTATTGTGTCAGAAGCTACATCAATCAGCCTCAACATTTTTTTGTGCAGCCAAAACATCTCTGACCTGTCAAGGGAAGGGACACAGGACCTCTGGGGGTTTTTGTGTTCAATGGTATCGGACTGTTGGATCCTTTGGGTCCTGTGCGTTGGGGGTGGGGCCTCCAGGTGGGAGTGTGTTGGGGTGGGGGGTGTTGTGTATTTGTTCTACAATGTTTAGGTGGGTGGTTTGTATCAAAGAACATCCACATGATTGCCAGAACCCAAGGTTTCCCCACAAAACACTGCACTGTAAACAGATGATTGATGTTATTCATTTCACCTGTTAGTGGTTTTAGTACTGTAGATGATCGGTGTCTATGTTGACACTGTCGATAACCCCTTTCCTCAAGTTAAAATCCTGCTTAATAATGAGCCACGGATACCAACAATTTTATCATTCCATGGTCTGTCACTGTCTTAACCTCCAGTTGCTTTTGTAGCAATTCTGTGTCTCAACTGTTTTTTTCCTAACCTCTTCAGCTTTTGCTTGCCATTTCAACATAACTCGTCTGTCTCCTTCCCTATTTGCACCTCTTGTTGTCCTCTTTCTGTCCCTGTTATAACTGTTATTCAAAGTGAGTTGGCACTGCACACATGGACTGAGCACCCCACTGCAAGCCGGTGTAGATGTTGACTAAAGTAGTAAAAGTTTGTTTTGGTTCTTTTGTATACTTGTGTTTGTAAGAAAGCAACCTTTGTTTGTTGGATTTGGGCAAAACAAGGGATGTTTGGGATGTACTGACAATACAGATGGGGGGCATTTAGATATCAAACATTTAAACAAATGAAATGAATATATTTATTCAGCCTCTCACTAGAAGTCTTGGACCAAGAGACTGACACCTTATCTTATGAAATTAACATATGTTTTTTGCATTTCAAATCATGTGGAAGACACTGGAGCTTGCACATGCATTACTGTTGTATTATCACCTACTATGTAGGTATGCAGTAGTTTCCCATGAAATCAGATTTGTCAGTGTTTTTGGATGCATTACATAGTGAAGAATTAATCTTTCCTTGTTTTTAAATTCACTGATTCGGAGAAACCTTTTCAGACAGTGCACATGCGTTGGTTATGCCTATTCAAAAGTCATAACTGTGTGCGTGTTGTCACATGATTCCTTCATCTAAATGAAGTTACACCTACATCTTATTATTAACATCATACAGCCGCAAATGGTGCAGTAGCTGTGATCGTGTGTTGAGCTAAAATTTTGCCAAAGGAGAGGATGATCTCAAATTCAGAATGGGTGAATTGTAATTCAAAAAAATACCCATTTTCTAAGTGCTTACATTCATCCTGGACACATAAATTGTGGTTAGGTTGACACAGAACAAGTACATTTCTTACAATTTCCATTTATCTCCCCCGAATGTACTTTCAATGAGTTGATAGTTCAGTTTGTGCCAATAGTGTTAGGATTTATAATGGAAGGAGAGAATTAAGACTGTCATCTGTCTCTGCCTTTCTGACTGTTACTTTCTCTCCACTAACACTCCCTCTCTCAGCTGGTTCCTGTCTTTCATTTGGGGATAAGAGGAGAGGGAGATTGTGAGGACAGAAGGAGGAGTGAGAAACAGTATGGAGTGTGATGGAGTGGTTAACTCTGTGTTTGTGTGTTCATGTACCTCTGCTGACTGTGTGTGTACGTGCACATGCCTTATTTAGTTGCTGCCTGGGTGGGCTGGGAGCAGGAGCAAGGTTGTCAGAAACATATTGCATCACTATTGAAGCTTTACTGCACGAAGAAGAAGCTGACAGAAGTAAAAGCAAGTGTGCTAAGGTAGATTGCATATAAAATAATGCTTAGCAGCAATATTTCAGTGACGTGTCAGCTATTAGGAATTCTGTAATTGCCTAACAGACTACTTACTATGGAGCTGGTAGTGTATGTCAGACTTGGGGCCTGGATAGCATGCAGTGAGCTAAATGAAAACATTTTGACAGATTTTTTTTTTGGTGTATCAGTGCATTGTATGTCTGCAGTCTGAGTGTTAGGTTTAGCAACTCTCTCTTGCTGCACAGACTCTCAGTTTTGTGACGGAAAACACAACAACAAGATCACAAGATGTGATGAGTTCATTTTACAAATCGCCAAAGACGGCCCCGATGCCGCCACTATGAGTCTCAATAAGAATTTTTTTGAAAAAAGGAGTATATTAAAGATTCTGAGTCTCAGAATATGCTGAAACTTTTAAATTCAGCAGTTAAATTAAACACAAGATGTCTCTTATTTAACTGACAAAGACATTCTTTGTATGTGCACAGGAGGTATCAGTTTTCCACGTCACACTTGTGTAAGCTACATGCTTGATCACGATTGGTTTTCAGACTAGCTGCGATGACACAAAGTCATCCTTGTACATCCACGCCTTGAAGGTGAGAGTCAAACTCTTCTCTTTCAGCAGAAGAATGTGAAAATGTTCTTCTAGAGTCAAAATCTGCAGTTATACCATTCTGTACAGTGAAGCTCAGTCATCCAAGTGAAGTACCAATAGGCAAAACACCATCTTCAGTGGTGGGTGTCTCTAATATGTTGAAGTAGTGGCTCTTAAATTCAAAGAAACACAACATTTGAAACAAACTGACATCGCAGTATGAAATAATATAGGACATTTCACCAGTTACATGTGTTTTTATCATTTGGGGTACTTTAAAAGTCTCCTTTAAAAGGAGTGTTTCTTGATAACAGGTTATTTACATGTAACCAACCATTTTTAATGATATTAAAAATATATGCTTAATCTAAGTGGTGGAAGACCAACAGGCTTAAGAGAACTTTTCTTGTAGATTAGTCAGGGAAGAGGAAACCTTGTGTCTTCTGTATTAAGCAGCAAAAAAGTTTTAGCATGATGCGTAATTGTGTAACCCTGTCACGAAGCAATCACTGATTTGCATCAAGCCGATGTATTTTTGATTTATTTCATTTTATATACTTTTACACTCAGGATGCAAACCGGTTTTGCTTTAGTTTCCAGTGCATTCTCATTTTCCCCAAAGCAGTATGGCCATTTGTACACACAATAGCTTAATAATCAAGTTTGTTGAGAGTGAACACCTGTGCATGTTCTGTGAGATGTAGAAGCAGTTTTCAGACTTGAATAAGTACAGGATGGAGGAGCAACCTCAAGGAACGCAGTAATAACAGAACAAAAAGGAAGATAATGAAAAAGATAATGAGGATGCAAAGAACAATAAATAGATGGAAGAGGACAATGAAGTGGGAGACAGACAGAATCATTCCCATTTCTACACACACACACACACACACACACACACACACACACACACACACACACACACACACACACACACACTCACTCTCTTACCATCAGGTCTGTGTGAAGCAGTGTTAGGCAGGTAATGGCTGGGCAGGCATTACATGTCTGCCTATTTTAAGTCTGTATGCCAGCTTGGTACTTGATTCTGCTTTGTGTGAGGGTGTGAAGTGTGCTGTGACATGTGTTCAAGAGGCGGGGTGATGCGAGAGTTGCATATATATGCACGTGTGTTTGTGTCACACATATGCTCGACTAAAATTGTCTTTACTTTCTTTATACGTTATTTAAATTGGTACAATTTCTGTGTCTGTCAACAAGATTTCTATCGATTTTCCCCATTTGTTACTGTTGAGCTGTTGCTCTGTTAAGCAAGCCTGTCACTTATCTACCACCTTATCTATCCAAGTGCCTTAACTCTCTTTCTCCTGTGTTTTTCTGTTTTGACACGAGAAAGGAAGAGGTAGTTTAATAGAGAAAGCCTGCAAGAGAGAGGTTGATGGAGATCACGGACAGATATGGGGTGATAGGGAAAGCAAGGAAATGTGGCTGCTGTGAGATAAAGCAAGCAGCAGGAATATATGGGAGAGAGACAGGCCGGCAGATAGGGAAATAGATCGGTGGCAGGGAAGGATAGTGATGAAGTGATGGAGAGTGTGAGGAGGAGGAGGAGGATGTGTGAGGAGGGTGTCTGAGCTGAGTGCAGTGGGGTGGGTGTCGGCGGGTGGCTGAGAAGGGGAGGGAGAGGTGGAGGAAATGGATAGAAATAGCTGATGCACTCTGAGGCTTACAGAAAATCAATAGCAGTCAAGAGGGGAAGCCACAACCCCCACCTCACTTTTTCTCTCCCTCTCGACTGCTCTCTCACCCTCTACTGCTCTTGCTCCCTCCAGTCATCTTTCTTATGTTTTTCCTCCACACTATCTTCTCCCATCTCCCTTTCCTCCTCAGTGCTCACACCCTTTCATGTACATTTCCACCCTTGTCCTCTTCTCCTGTACCTTTGCCTTTGTCTTGTCCTCCACATTGTCTTCAGCGGTCGCTGCGCTTCTTCACACTCTCTCTCCTCTGATTGCTGTTATGCTGGCCTTGTCTTTCACCCTCTCTCCAAGACATCCTCTTCTTCAGGCTGCTCAAAATGCTTTACAGGGATCATAGATGTCCATAATTTTGTTCAGCTTGCCAAAACAAACACGTGAAGTACACGGTAATTTTCTCTAGCCATTGAAAAGGTGTGGTTGAGTTTTAAAATAGTTATGTTTTATATTGGTTGCAAACTCTCACTACTTTACATTGTAGAGAGGGCTTTTCTGTTGGCTTGCGTGTGTTCATTTGATCAGACATTGTGCTATAAAGTTGACATTTCAGTTAAACTTTCAAAGGCAAGATGGTGGAAGCTATGATGCAGTCTGTTGACCTTCGTCACATTGACAGTGACTGTAGTATAGTGCCATGTAGACATGCAAAAAAAACATCTCTTGATGCCAACATCAATAATATTTTTTTGTATTTGTTAAAAGAAAAGTTACAACATCAGTACAGCTTAGCTTATCTGTTGTTACTATGACTGTTTCCTACTCACAACCACCTTTGCAGCCTGGTATTCTGTTGTTTTCAACACGTATACATGCCTTCTAAGCTCACTGTCTTCTCCACCATGATTAGGAAAGTGTTTTAATTGAACTTTGCGAGTCCTATGCAAGCACATCGCCAGCATCATACTCTCCAAGTGCATGATTTTAGGCGTTCTGGAAGCAACAAAGGCATTTGGTTGCCTTTCTTCTTTCAGTTAGTTGCTAACTGCTGCTAGCTGCTTTTTAAATTCCTCTTTTCAGCACGTCATCAAAATATCACACCCCTGTCCTGTCCTGCTGCCTCACCCTTTTAACTCGAGGCTTTGATTTGGATCTATTGCTGCTTTCACTGCCAACTTAAAGGCAGAAAAACAGGGCCCTCCATTCCTGGTTCATATCTTTTACACGGTGAGGTCGAAAATCAGCGCAACATTACGCCTTGAACACTTGGTGCAAAAGGAGTTATTGACACTGACTCTGCCTTCAGTGTGCCTGTTATGTGTATACTCAAGTATCCAATATCTTCCTACTGATCAATGTGTTCATTATGCAGATAGTCCCACTCTGGTTCTTGTTTTCTGCACAGCCTGATGTGATGCATCCATGTGTCCGTTCTGCCTTTTGAGCTGTGCTGTTGTTTCAGGGTCCAGCTTTGAATTTTTTCTGTTAACTAGATTACCGGTAAGCCTAAGACTGAACAAACAATGATACATTTAAATCTTAACACTGAGTCTGTCTCACCAGTGGAGTTGTGAATCATGGACTGTTTATATATGGCAAACAAGAAGACCTCTTGCTGTGCCTGTCTGTGCAAATGAAGTCTTACATGAGAAAATCTTTAATTTTGAAGCTGATCATTCATTAAAGGGACACCTCACCCCAAAATAAATGAAAGAATGCCTATTTTCCCTCTTACCTGTAGTGCTTATTTATTCATCTGGATTGTTTAGGTGTTAGTTGCAGAGTTTTGAAGATATCAGCTGTAGCGATGTCTTCCTTCCCTCAAATATAATGGAATTAGATGGCACTTTGCTTTGGGTGGCTAAAATGTGTATTTGAAAAGCTCAGCAGACCTTGTTGTGAGCTGTTTCATGTGGGAACTATTTTTCCATGAGGAGACGTGTGCCTTCTTCAAATACTGATACAGTAGAAGGAAACAGTTCCGAAAACTCAGCAACTCACACCAAAACAGTCTAGATGGAAAATAGACCTTTATACGTAAGATGAATGATAATTTTGATTCTGGTGTGAATTGTCCATTTAAATCACTAGTATTAGAATTTTTAAAAAAAAACTTCCTACATGCAGAAGATGAAATTACCATGTCCATGCCCATTGAAAGTCAAACTGCCATCCTACTATTCATCTTTCCTTGAGGCTTTAAGTGTTGAAAGTTGTGTGTGCTGAGCTGTGTGCAGTCTGTTAGTCCAACAGTGGACATGATGTCATCGAAACATTTTAAACCTGTTCTGTGGCTTTTGTATTGTGCTATATAGAGTGACTCGAACTGAATGACTTGTCTCTGACTCAATTTACTGGACTCTGACAATGTGCAAGTGAGACCATATTCAGGGAGGGAGCTGGATTTTTGCCTATTGTGATCTGTGAATGAGTGTTGTACAGAAGAGCACCGTGCAGACGGTGAGTCCCATGAATGCTTCAGCGGTACTCAGTCCCTAGTCATCGCTGTGAAAATAGCCTTTTAGCTGGTTTTCACTACTCTAATGTAAGCTTTACTTACCTCAACCTTTTTCAACCCATTTATTTTGACTGCTCTGGGGACTGGAGCATAAGAGGAAATGCTTTTTTAAGGATTGAGGAATTCAGTTGTGAAAACCTCACTCTGTGTGCCTCTTCGTTCTCTTTCTCTACCCTTCTCTTCTTTGTTGTCAATCACAGCTTTTCTTCAAAGAGGGAGCCTGTGAGCAGGAAAAATCCCACAAACAGCCGAGAGGTGAAAAATGCTCCTTTTAAAAGCTCTTTTGCATTTATTCCCCTTCTACTTTAGCTTTCTTCATCTCTGTCGTGAAGGTAGCCTTGCCTGGAGTGCCCTTGGGAGTGCTTACCCTTGGTGTGTATACCACTGCCACCATCTGTGGTGAGGACGTCCCCAGTTAAAGACTTGCCCGTGAAAAAAAATCAAAACAAAAGCCTGAATAAATAGAAAAGACAATAAAAAGATGAAAGGACTGTGGAAAAACAAAAGAGTAAAAGTCTTAGCCATGATGCAAGCTGTGGTATCATCAGAAAGCTTCTCTAATCCAGGATTACTGTGTTTATTTTGTGCGTGTGTGTGTGTGCGTGTGTGTACACCTACATCTACTGCCTCTGATCTGAGAGAACAGTGTACCATATGGGTTTCAGTCACTTTTGTGTTGTACACATGGTCAGCACCTCTTCTCACAAACATGTTGTCATTGTTTTGTGCTGTTGTGTATTAAATCCAAGTGGCACGAGAATAAAAACAACAACAAGATTAAATGTAGTATGTAGATAAAGAGGGGTCTCCCCACAATGACGGAGTATAATGGTGTTATCAGTTTCAAGAAAAGGTATTACCAACACATTTTGGACATTGTATTTTAAGATCATACACAATACAACATAGACTTTGGAGGTCTGTGTGTTTATGCCAGAAGCACATTGGTTAGTGGAAGTGAATTAAAAAAAACAATACATACATTCAGTTCTATTGTTGACTTATCATGGGGAATGTTACTGGACTTGAAAGGTCTTACAAATGAGGGTGCTGAATGCCTTTGGAATTTCTGGAAAATAATCAGTTTCTCTGCTTGAATTGGAGATGTCCAGTAGCTAAGCATTTTATGTTATATTTTTGATGTATGAACTCATCCGTGAGAATCAGATGAAATGTAGAACATGTGTGATCCCTAGGCACTGTTTACATGAATGTACAGTGTATGTAACAAGCACTAGCGTTTACAGATTTAGTCACATCTCATACTTTTTCTCACTGTGCCATCTTGTATTCTGTTCTCCCCATCTCTGTAGGAGCCTCTGGTGGATCCTACCACTGCCACCCAGACATTTCTTATGGAGAGGAGAGTGATAAGGTAAGCTATACCCACGTTCATACTAATAAAGCAAATAGAGGGATGACTTTAAGTTGCACACTTTTGCACAGCCTGTTTGAGATCAGACCACACTACAAATCCATATTGAATGACATATTTTCTCAGCAGAAACTATGCGAAGGACTGAAATGTAAACAAGCAGAACTAGACCGGTTGTTTCTAATGTTGTAGTGACAGATGATCAGTTGATTGTATAAAGAGAGTGCAGTGTTGTCTAGGAGAATAGGAGGTGTGAGTGTTGTAAAGGTCGTGGTCATGAAATTTTGTATTTCATTTGAAAATTTGAAACGCTGCAGCTCAGTGAGCAACTGAAACAGGGCACAGTTTGCAAATCACAGCTCTGCTTTAAGTTTCCCAAATGCTGAAGTAGATTTTTACAGTGCATACATAAAACACATTAAGCAGCATAAGCTTGTGGCAAGTATGCCCCCCAGGGATGGAGTAATGCAAAGTGTGCTTGTATGTTGTGTCAGTACATTCCCTATAGACAGTTGTGTTCACTTTGATCCAGGTGTTTTTGTTTTTCTTTCTTTTCTTTTGACTGTAATGAACACTGTAGGAGCTGACCAAGTTTTGAACTAATCAGCTGAATGCCAGTTGTGGAAACATTTTGTTTTATTAGCTGATTTCTGGTTGATGCATCATATTTTTATATTGTTCCCTTTCCTTTGAGTATGCTTATTCTTTGCTAGGCACTATAAATTGGAATTCATAAGGGGAACAAATTAATATCTTGTATATTTTCAACATTGTATTACTTATCATTTCAGCAGTCCTACCATGCCAGTGGTGGCAGTTTTTGAAAAACACATTTAGTTCATGTAACCACAATTTAAAACTCACCACTGTATACAAGTGTACTTCAGTAAATGATAGTCATCTTCACAGGAGAAGGGCTGAGTTAAAAAAAAAAAAGGCATGCAGATGAAGCAAAAAAAAAAAATAAAAAACAGAGGAGAAGAGGGGAGGCAGGATGCTGAGGAAGGTGTTGCAGAAAGCTTGGAGGGAGAGACGGAAGGGAGGGTAGGCCAAAACCAGGGAGGGGGTATTGCTAATGATTTCACCTCCAGCTGTGGGACTTGGTTGGAGCGAGAGGAGGGGAACGAGCGAGGCAGGGAGGGGGAGGAAGGGAGGAACAGTGGCAGAGGAAACAAAATGGGCTTTGAAATCTTGTTGATGGAAAGAAAATAAGTGGGGGAGGGAGATGTGTTTGAGTGTTAGTGGAAGCATGTCTGCAAATATTAATGAATCTGTAAAAGCAAATGACCATATTGGCTCAGTGTTCATGCACCCTTTCCTACACCATGAATGCTGGAAGAGACCTGGGCTCTGTTGTATTTTGGAAATGTGTGTGTGTGTGTGTGTATGCATGCACTCTGTGGGCCTCCCTTTATTTCAGTTCTCAGCAATGACAGCGAAGCCACAACAGCTGCCGGCCACAGTCACTGTATGTGCAAGCAGGAAGCATGCATCCAAATGTGGACATGGTGAACTAGAACGTGGATGGGTGTGTCTGTACTCATGCTTCAGGATATCTGCCCAGTCTGGTGTGTGCACATGCTGAATGTGGACACAGTGAAAGGTTGTGTATGTGTGTGTGGTCCCTACGCTGTTAGCACTGCAGCATGTGCTGTGATATCAGCCAGAGAGCAGTTCACAGTGTTTCTGGGCCGTGCTGGAAAGTCACTGTGAGTCTCTCTCGCTCTGTGTGTTTTGGAGCCTTAAAAAGTCAGCATGTTTTTTTTTTTCTCTGTTTTTCTGGTCTTAGTGGAAACATGTTTGGACCAGACGTGTATATATGTGCACAACAAGCATTCTACTAGAACATAAGACCACGTTAAGGCGTATTGCTTGAGGACACACACGACTCCTTTGTCTGATACTGCTCCCCTCCCACTAACGCGGGTAGACAGGCCCATCAAACTTTCATACTAATGGGCAATAGGCTGCATGTGTTCAGACAGTGTGTGTATTTGCGTGTGTGTGTCCTGTCTAAGAACTTCTTGTCTTGTCCCTTCAGATTTCAGGCCAGGGTCTTGGGCAGGACAGACGGGTTAGAAAAAGGGGGGTAGGCAGCAAGAGGAGGAAGGGACTGTAGATGGGTTCAGCTTATCTGATAAAAGAAAAGGGGTGGGGGTGAGTGTAAGGGACTGTTGAGAAGGGTGGGGAGTATGTTAGGAGGGAATATGTTAGGCTCTGGTTGAAGGAGGCTAGTTTAGATATGAAAAGGGGCACAGTAGATGTCCCAAGGGTGTTGGTGTTGAGGCTAGGCTGGTAGAGAGGGTTTTGGGTATGGGGTTGAAAGAGAGGGGGTTGTTATTGAGAGGAATGGAGAGGGGTGGGGGTGGATCACTGGTTCCCTCCACCCTGTGCAGACATGGGTATAGATACAAAGTGTCTGCTATGGCACTTTTGGTAAAATAACCTAAAAAAACTCATCAAACATTAATATAACTTGATGATGAGCCATATGACTTTATACTTTAATTTACCTTAAGGAATACATAGATTTTTTTTTTCAATATATTCTATGTTACCATTCTAAACCGAGAAGGACTCATTCTAGAGCCTTTATTTTTCACTGGGAAAGATTCAAGATTTTTGTTTTTGTTTCTTTGTTTCTCACCTTGTTTGACAAGAGAAGGTTTTGATATGTTGAAGAAAGTTCAACCTTGAATATCAGAATTGGTCAACCTTAAGAATTGCCCAAGTGAGTAAAGATTTGAGGGAATTGCCTGGAAATGTGTTTAAGCACATACAGTAAGAATAAGAAATTAAAACTTAAATATCTTTGTCTGTTACTGGAACATTTTTGGGTCATTCTAACCCCTTTGCAACTGCACAATTCAAAATCTGTCCATCAAAAAAAAATATTATACCATCACATCCAGAAGAACGAGGTAACCAAAGTGTATTTTGGATGATGGAGAGGGCAGGTAAGGATTCTTTATATATAATACAGCTTTTAAGGATTGGAGCAGGCTTGCTGATGCACCAGTCGTCTTAGACACAAATGTTCAGGCATGGTAATTTACACGGCTTATTAAGAAATACAGACAGATGCACTCAAAATTGTGCTGTGTAACTGTCACTATGACCTAAATTTGTTCTGTCAATTAGGGTCTGGTGTGGCCTGAGGCTCCACCAAGCTTCACCCCTCTCTCATCTCTGCCTGTCTTAAGCACTAATTCTATCTCTTCTCTTTTTCATCCATTACCTCTTCCTTCTTTCTAGCCCTCTCCTGTCGTGCAGTCCACTCTGGTCAAGAGTAAATGAAGTCATTGTTATTGTTTGTCTTTCCCATAGGCCGGCCCAGCTCAGGTCACATCCAGTGCTAGTGAGCGATAGAGCCATCAGTGTACTATGTGTTTGGCCCTACAGTCAAAATACATTTTGTTCAGGTTTGTTAGAACAGCAGAGTCTGCCTCTCGCAGCCTCGTAAGGTATTGTTCTTTATAGGCTGTAGAGCTCAAACAGTGGCAGCTGCCCATGTGTGAATGTGAATTTGCGCATGTCTGCGGGCGTTTCCATAACTGTGTGTGTGTTTCTGCAGCCTGCTCTCCAGCTGTTTCCTGTTAGCTATCACACTGCTCTCAAGGTTGCTGAGCTGTGTACATGTGTGTCTGTGTGTGTGCGTTAAAAGTCACAGCCGCTGAGTCATTTTTATCACACTTTAACAACGTGTCCCTCCCACAAAGAGGGGAGGTGGGAGCAGAGATCGACTAGAGTGAAAGGGGGGGGCGGGTATTGAGATGGTAACTATGAAGAAATATATAGTGTGTGTGTGTGTCTTAAAGAACGAACCGGTGTGTTCTTCAGAGCACAGCTAAGGATCGCGTAAGGGTGAATGACTAAGAACTGACACATGAGCGTGTGTGTTCTTGCCTCACCAAGTGCCAAGCTTGAGAGTCACTGCTTGACTGTAAGTGAGGTGACTCATGGATGAGTTGAGTATATGATAACTCTTTAGTCAGTCTAAACCTTGATGAGTACATGTTCAGCAATGTCAGTGTTTGTCTTTGTATCAATGACTTTTTTTGTCTGCAAGAGAAAGTATTTGTCAAGCTGTCCAGTCCAGGGTGTGTACGATACGTATATGGATCATGCATGGGCTTGTGAGTGCTTGTCTTGCGTTTGCATTTCCTCACTCCAAGAGGAAGTGACTTTGAACCCTCAGGGCCTCAGAGCACTGGTGGTGTAATATGCTCTCTTACACACACACACACACACACAAATACATATGAACACACACATACAGGAAATGCCAAGAGTGACAAAGGAACTTAGTGTCTGTGCGGTAGTATGGATTGTAAGCCAGAGGGACCGTAAAGCATGGTGAAATTGATTTGATCCGAGTGCTATGGGTCACTAACCACAATACCCATCTTCTCTCCCACTCTTCTTTTCTTTCCTACTTTTCATCCTCCATTTTCCACCCCTCCCTCTGCAGAGTGAGGAAAGCCCCAGTCCAAAGCGCCAGAGGCTGTCCAGTCAGTCTGTCTTGGAACAGCTAACCTCATCAGCCCCCCCACCGTCCACCCCGTCTCCCCCCATCCGGCCCTGGGAGTCAGCACCCCCAAGTCGAAGACAGCCTCACCCCCACACACACTACCACCAGGAGAGATGCTTAACTCCTGCGCGACACAGACGCAGGTATGGTGGTTTCCTGATTTCTACAGCTTACTTCCTCTGGGATAAGGTAACTGAGGATCCCTAATGTAAAACATTACTTCTTTTCCACCTCTAGCCCACCAGCAAGACGTCAGCGTGGCCGTCTCTCCAGACCCGCTCGTCACTTGCCTCCCCATCACAACCCCTCTCCCCAAGGCCTCACACCTCGCCTATCACCACCAGAGCTCCAGGATGAAAACTACCACCGCAACCCCCACCTCTCCACACACCAGACATACCCAGCACACACACCCAGCCCCTATGGCCAGCCTAACCCAGTTGGAGGTGGGGGGCCAGGTCTGGAGGAGCCCCGAGCTTTCCACCCTCCCACTTTGTCACCACGACTACTGCATCCAGCTGCTCACCACCACCACCACCACCATCAGCAACAGCATCATGGGACGCAGCAGCAGCAAGGAGCCATGGTCATGGACTTGCATGAACAGGTTAGTGTGCAAACACTTTATGGTGCGAGACAGCCAGGAGACATTGTGTGTTTGTGTGTGTGAGGCTACATAGTAACTGTGGTATGTTTTCTCCCCAGCTGCAGCAGGCCAGTGTACCAGTCTCCTACACAGTGACCCCAGTCCCTCCACATGGCCTCGCAACGCCTTTGTGTAGTGGCCAGCACCTTCCCCCTACCTGTTCCTCTCAACAACAAGTCCCTGCCTGCAGCGTGGTCTTCAGCACTGGACAACATTACCACCCGGTAAGACGAACACAGCCATGTGCAGTTTGTAGGAGTGTGTGGGTTTGTTTGTTAATAGAAAAAGTACAGTATGTGCTGTACAGCTCCTCCTCTGGCTCAACCAAAGAAAAGACAAAGTGGTCAAAAGAAAAAGTCGGTAAAAAAGTAGCAAAAACCTGGAGAACATTTCCCTGTTTGAAGGAGCTTGTTACTGTTTTAGGGCTTTGCTGCCACCTTGTGGCAAGATCAGGCACATTACAATCACCATGCAGAGAAAACATACATATAAAACTTTCTTCTCTCCTTTCTTATGCACACTTTTCCAGATGCTGCAGGCATGTTCAATGCAACATTTGCCAGTGCCCTATGCCTTTCCCTCACTGCTGTCCAGTGACCCTCAGTTCCTGCTTCCCCATCCACCTCACCTCTCTCACCACCCTGCCCACCTCCCTGCACCCGGACAGTTCCTGCCTTTCCAGACTCAACAGCCACGATCGGTAAGTGCATGAATCTTTTGTTATATTGTGTATGTGGTATTTATCCACGTTGACTTGTGTCAATCTGTACCAAAATAATGTTAACGCTAGCATTTTAGTATGCCTAAAAGAAGCCAGTGATGTTTGTGAAGTGATAGTTTAGGAGTAGTAATGTTATATAAACTTAGAAATACTTCATAGAGTATATTCTACCCAGAAATCATGCCTAAAAATTTGCAGACAGTTAATTTTATGTCCATGGGGGAAACATCAGAAGACAAACGTAATGGCCAAAAATCAGAATTATTATAGAAAAATACTATTGAAAGGTAATGTCTTGCTTTTAAAGGCTGCATCAATGTTAACAGAAACATTACAAACATCTGATCGTCCAGAGTGAAACTGTAACAATAACGACAAATGTCTCTGAGTTTAAATATCTTTGGATGACGCTGCCTCTCATGTTGGTCATCACAATGTAGGCAGTCAATCTTACTATAGCGTTTGTAATTACATCATAGTATTTGAAACACAGAATATTAATTGCATCATTCACCTATTAACAAAAGTGAAGCCACCAAACACAGATTTCTCATTCAAAATCTGCTCTCCCACAAAGCTACTGGTAAACCCCTTTGGCCTGGTTATCGTCCCATCATAATGATTGGCATGCTTGTGTTTCTGCTCAGCCCTTACAGAGGATTGAAAATGAGGTTGAGCTTCTGGGAGAGCAGCTTTCGGTAGGCGGAGGCTTCAGCTACGCCCACCATCACCACCACCATCACCACCAGCCTCCCTCCACCCTGCCGCCATCCACACCTCTCCAGTTCCTCTCACATCATGACCCCCTGTCGCAGGAGCTCTTTACAGTGGTGAGTATTGAATACATGACATTGTCAGTTGTTTGGATTATAATACACGATTATGATAAAATAACGCTGTTATCCTCGGGGCAATAAACCGATTTTCTCTTGTTTGTCCATCTCTCACAGCCCTATCCCCACTTCATGCCTCGCCGATTCACAAGCCGGCGTTACCGCTCTCAGCAGGCTGTACCCCCATCACCATACCACCCCAGCTTCCTGCCTTACTTCCTGTGAGTGTTTTTTAATTCCTCAAGTTTATGTTGGAACTAAACAGATGAATCTGCTCAGGATTTGATCACGTGTCAGAGGTATCAAATACAGTCTACTAAACTTTATTTATATTTTCCTCAACCACCTGCAGGTCCATGCTTCCTGTGCCCCCTAATGTGGCTCCCACTATCAGTCTAGAGCTGGACATGGATGATGGAGAGGTGGAAAACTATGAGGTAGGGCAAACTGCTGCCACAGTGTTCTGCCAAGAATAGTGTTATCACGCTATACACATCAGGATTTCATTTACAAAAATGGCTGTGAATTGAACACAAATTAATTCTTGAGTCAGGATGTGCACGTTTGTACTTTGATATCCAGTTGCTCCCTTATACTCCCTTTCCACACAGCAGTTCATTAATAATACTCAGTTTCTGTTGTAAACCGTTTCTGTTCTGTTGTCCTCTAAACTTTGCCTTTCTGTTTAAAATCTTCAGGCCCTGTTGAACCTTGCAGAACGGCTGGGAGAAGCCAAGCCCCGTGGCTTAACTAAAGCAGATATAGAGCAGCTTCCATCGTACAGGTTCAATCCCAACAATCATCAGTCTGAACAAACACTGTGAGTATCTTTGTGCCTTTACAAATTTATGCCTTTTGAGATATTTGTCTTTTAGGTGGCTTGGTGTGGTATAAATTAGTACAAGATGTTGTTTTAAATGGCATTAATCTTGCTTTGTCTTACAGGTGTGTGGTTTGTATGTGTGACTTCGAGTCTCGCCAGCTTCTAAGGGTCTTGCCCTGTAATCACGAGTTCCACGCCAAGTGCGTAGACAAGTGGCTCAAGGTGAGTAAAGACGTTCAGCTATATGA
Source organism: Scatophagus argus (assembly GCF_020382885.2). NCBI lineage: Eukaryota > Metazoa > Chordata > Actinopteri > Scatophagidae > Scatophagus > Scatophagus argus. The sequence continues at coordinate 6,742,278 of NC_058494.1, read as the reverse complement.
ATAAATGTAAATGTCAGCTGTTTCCCACTGCGCCCTTGGAGCCTAGGCACATCATAAAGTTGAGCCGCAGAATTCATCTACAACTCTTTGATTTACTTTTCCTCCCTTGAACAAATGCTGAACAGAGCAATAAATTGACTTTTCCCATAAGATTTCACAGTTTTGCATGCTGTTGTGTCCTGACCTTTAATTTGCTGCCTTGTAAATAGCTTCATTAAGTTTTTTACGGTGTATATTTTACCTGTTTAACCTTTACCTTCTTCTTTTTTGTTCGTTCCAGGCTAACCGAACCTGTCCTATCTGTCGAGCCGATGCCTCTGAGGTCCAGCGGGATTCTGAGTGACCTCTTACACCGCAGTCCCTGACTACCTTTTGGATGCACCAACTGATCAGAAAATTCTTTCTGTCATATGCCTCCACTCGCACATTCTGCCACACAACTGGGACCAGAGCTCCTTATTCCTTCACTCTGTAATCCCCCAGGACACTGAACAGCAATTCTCACCTGGGATCAGCAACGTTCTCCTGACGCATACCGACTTTATCGCTGGACTTACTCAGCCTTGTGTTTTGGACTATTACGCCCATAGTACTCTGCCTTCTGCCCATGGTTGCTCCTTACTATGAATGGCCTTTGAAACACATACACACAGTGTCATGTGCAGGTGCACATATAGAAGTGTATTTTTTTAACCCATTATGAGCCCTTCCAAACTGACCTGTTCAGTCTTCTAGGTGATGGACAGAGAAAGACTTTTGTAAAGTTGTACTAACCAACATTTAGGGGGAATTGGCAGTCCAAAGATTCTGATTATGTCTTTGTTATTATTCTGGTTATAATTAATCATCCACATTTTTGCTTGCAGAAACTGTAATTTTTACAAGACTCATTATAGTTGCAGTTGAACAGTATCAGTCCACTTTAATTTCTGTATGTTTATTCTTGCATTCCTCTGTGTGAGAGCAGTCTGTATTGGGTGAAACAGAGATACTGTACACTGTATGTTAAAAAGTGAGCTACTTTGAAACAGTGAAAAATATACTTTATTTTCTTTATATGTGTGTCTGTATGCAGGTGGGTGTGTGTGTGTGTCCTTGCACTTGTATGCAAGTGGATGTGTGTGTGTGTATTACTACTCCTGTGTATTTATACAGTTCATATGGTACAGTGCATTGACCTCCTTAATCCTGATTTTTTTATTTCACTCTGCTTCACATAGACTTAGACTCACTGAAGGTTGAGGGTCACTTCAGACCTTTTTTATGTTCAAGATTTGATCAAAAATCAGTTTAAAATCAGAGCGTAGGACTGGGAACACTTCCAGGGAAGTTAACAACGCTTTCACACGCCGCAGCTTCATCACTCCGTGTCTGCTCTTCTGCATTGTTCTTGTCTCCAACTAGAAAATGCTGGAGACATTTTTTTTTGTGCTACAGTATGTCCTATCCTGAAGGAAACCGATCAGGACTATTTAACTTTCTCGACATATCCACTAAGCTCTCCCCCCGAGGCACATCATGTGAATACAGTTGGATCTTACAGAGCTGACAAGGTGGATGCAAAACTTTCATTAGCAGTGTCACCAAGACGTTCATACCTGCTCAGTTTCTTAGCTTTCTTATGGGAATGAGGCCTTTGAAAACATGTCTGTATCTGTCTTGGTACCCAAGCAGCTTTCTGTAAGTGTTGATAGATATGGATGCTGTGTTTTGTTCATCATTGACAAGGAACAAGTTTGAAAGGATCTATAAGGTCACAGTTAAATCTACCGTTTCACCAGACGGTGGATTAAACGCTTGAGCACTTTAATATGTAGATTTAAGACTTACAGGCTCTTTTCATTCTGAACAAACCACTGATTGTTTCCCACAGTCCATGTGTGTATGTGAACAAACATTTAATCCCTTGAAAATAGAAATGTCCTCCACAGCACCCTGCAATACCTACAGTATCTTAATGTGTCAGTTCCCTCTATTTCCAGAGGTTTTGTTTCATAATAGTACTTTGTCTCTCTAAGGCCTATGTCAGCATGTCATAATGCAACTCAGAGATGTTCACCTCATGCACGGGAAAGGATTTCTAATGTAATTTATCACTATTTATCACAGTTAGTGTTATGTGTCAAGATGACAGCCTAACATAAGCCTTACAGAGAAAGTTGAGACAAAGGTTTGATTTGGAAATTCCTGCCAGGCTCCTGCTGTGTCTTACATCTGAGAAACCTTTTATAAAACTCCATTTTCTCTAGGTGCCACCTGTGTCTATCCAGCATCACCACTTCAGACCAAACTGCACAAAACCCAGTGGATCAGTGTTCAGGAAGATGAATACATTGTTCTAGAAAACTTCTCTTCAGTGTTGTCAGTACATTAAGTCATGTAATATCCATGGGAATGGAGGGAAAATATATTTTCTGTCATCTTTTTTCCTTTGGGGTCAAAGGTCATATTTGTGACTGTATGCATCCATTTTGTGTCTTAGAATTATTTTATGTTGGACAGGTTGTTTTTTGTTGCTTGGTACACTAGCAATTACCTCAGTCCCACTATTTGTCTTTTCAGAAAATGGCGCAACCAGTATGATTAGTGCTTCTCAGTTTATTTTGCTAATCTTTTCCTTGCAAATTGATGGGTTGTTTGGATATTTTTCCTTTTTAAACTCTATGAAACTCTGTCATGGAAATGGTGTCATAGTAGTTTCATTATGTATTATATCTGTAACCAAAATCGTTTGAAGACCTGTTATGATGATAATGAAATTTTTAACAAACATTTGTACATTTTGTATGAGAGTTATTACTAGTAATACTTTATTAAGTAGTGCAATGATTTTTTTAATCCCTTACCCCCTCTTTTGGATTTCAAAAGCTGGTTCAATAATAAATGTATAACATCCTCTTCTAAAACATTGTGTTTTCCAGTTACTCTTACCTTAACTTGCTTGTTTAACCTTTAAAAAAAAAAAGAAATGATGACAAATTGTGGATTTTTGGCAAAGTCCACTTGGTGGCAGTGTAGTACTGTTACCCAAGCAAAAATACTTCTAGACATACACTTCTGACCCCAGTCAAATTGGTAAATTTACACCCGTCATTATTTACTTCTTCTTGTTTACTTCTTGGCCTGTCAAAGTCAAGCGCTGGCAACATCTGCCTCTATTTGGAACTGCAGCACATTTTATATACATTTTTATTTGATCTTAAAACATCAGCCATTAAAATTGCATACTGAATTCAGAGGAAAGCCAGGGCACTACTACGGGATCATGCTCATCTGCTAAGCAGATGACACTACAGAAACACTGGAGGGCTGCTCTCAAACTGGGGAAAGAGATGCATTTATTGATGAGAAAATTTGTACAAAGCCTTATGTCAGGTGCAGATATCTTTTTCAAATGTTGTTGGCAAAAAAATTTCTTAACAAATAATCTGAAGTTCTGTTTAGGAGAAAATGGCTTTAAATAAGAAAATATCAGTGCAAATAGCTCACTGATTGATGACACTGACTCTCCATGGCTGGACAATCTGGACGACTTCCCCCATCAGGAGTGCTGTTCATGCTGTTGATTGTGGAGAGGTCCCACCCTAACCACACCAACAGATGAAAGCCTCTTATTTTATGCACCTGTGAACATTTCCACACATCTTCTTTGCTGAGTCCGTTTACCCGCCCTTGTCAAATAGCCATCTCTCCAACTGACAGAGAATACTGGACATCCCACCCTGATTATACTATTCATTTATTTTTATTAGTCTTGACAGGTGAGGAACCTGATATTCTGTTTACTGCTTTAAGTCACAAGACAAGTTGTGTTCAATTAATGTATTAAAGTAGGTATGTGAGGTATTAGGAAAAGGCCACCCAAAAAACGAGATTGTGTCCTTGATTAGGCTTCATTTATTTTTCTCTTTTGTCAATATTTACAAGTGGGTTAATATTTTTACTCATCAGTTTTATATTAATATGCATCATTGTTTGGTTGGCCTACTGGCAGAGTGTCTTCAAACTTGGAAATATAATTTCAGTGGTTGTTGGTAGGCATGTTGTCTTTTGCACTTGTAGCACTATTGCAGTTGCATTGTGCCTACAATTGTGTTCATTGTGTAGTTTGCTCTTTTTCAGGCTCACTCTCCATGCAGCAGTTGTACCGCTGATCCGTCTCCTGTCTTTGAGACAAAACACTTTTTCTTTCACCAAGGAGGTTACATACTGAGGATAACGAACAGGGAAGAGAATTTGAATTTGAATTTTTATTAGTATTAGTATTAGCCAGAAAGAATTCATTGATAGATAAAAAATAAAAACGAATTAGGATGAATTGTGTCATCTGATCACTTTCAAATGCTGTGAAGAAGGAAACATGATTGACAGTGACAAGTGTGGGATTGACGTCAATATAGCCGGAGCAGCTCGTTATGAAGTCAGCAGTTTTCATTGCCCAACTCAACCAATCAATGTGAACTGGAGACAGTAAATTTCCTTTGGGAAAGTAAGAATCATTTTTTCACTCTGCTCTGTTTCTTGCCCACTGTATTGTAGCACATTGTAGCGCACTGATTTTGCTTTAAGTTGTAATATTAAAATGACATATGTCAATTTTGCTGTAGAATGGCACAAATAAACCTGGATCAGGGGATCAGTGAGTTGATATGTTAGCTGTTGCTATTGTACATCAGTGTGTCATCAGCGTAGAAGAAGTGGCTCATGTAACATCACTGCTAAACCCTTATCCATGTCTGATCTTCCGATGTGTTTTGCTTAGTCCAGCAGCAGCTGCAGCTTTGAGTCTCTGGTGTTGCTTCCAGTTCCCATCTGAATCCAGTCAATGCAACATCAACTGTACATCTGTTTGGCTTTGTGATTAGAATGTCTGAGAATTTCAGTGTCCAGAAGAAGGTTATTGATCCACGTCTGGATTGTGCTCTCCTCGAGCTGTTGCTGCCATGACTTGCCATATGTTAGTCAGTTACAGAGTCAACCTACTATAGCTTTCTTCCTTATGAGCAGTGAAACATTTACAGTAACATGTTGCTGCTACTGTGACATATTCAGAATAAACTCAGTAAGTGTAGTATCTTTGTCTCACAACAAAATGCTGGGCTGCTTCTCAGCCATTACTTCACATGTCCCATGATGCTCCATAATGCGTGTTGGTGTACTTTGCCCATGATAAAATCAAAGATCTAGGGTTTAAAGAGATACTAGAAAATAAACAGGCAAAAACTGATGAAGATGACTCCAGACACTACATAAAATTATTTGACAAACAGCGTGAAAAAGTATACAATATGGGATCTGAAAAAATGTGCTATTTCACATTATTGTGTCTTAAGTAGTCTGCTCTGTGTTTTCTCTGCAGTGCAACAGAAACAGTGCTCAGTGGAGAAAGAGGGAACCCAGCAGCACAAACAGTCACCACTCTCCTCATTTTGACTGCATGTAGGATTCCTGTGAGAGACGCTTACCTTTTGTTGACTAAAGAATTACTGCTGAAAAATTAACCTGCGTTTTGGAAGGGGCTACCACACTTGATATGAAATGACGCAGAGTGCAGAAGAACATATACTCTGCTTTTTGATTTATGTCTTTCAGAAATTGCTGTAACTGTGCTGTCAGTGTCTGGGAGACTGCATTGGCGTGACTCTTGTTGGGCATCTGCCAAGAAAAGAAATGCAGGAAATGGACCAGCAATGACAGGCTAAGGTGAAATTTATTATGCCTCTGCACTAACGATAACCATGGCCGGAGTTATTGTGTTTTTGTGCTGTCACATTATTGGGAATGAAATATCTCAGGATTGCCTTGAGGGAGTCCTCTTGGACTCAAAGATGAACTGATTAGAGTTTGTGGTCAAAGGTCAGTGTGACCTCACAGAACACTTTTTAGAAATAAGTCAAGAATTCATGCACTGATTATGACAATAAATTCACACAAATGTCTAATGGGATAAAATGATGAACTGATGACATTTTATATCCAAAAGGTCAAAGGTCAACTTCGCTGTGACATAATAATGTTGTTTGTCCATCATTCAACACCATAATTCAGGAACAGATGGGAAGACTATAATCATATTTCACATTTGATCAGATACTGAATTGGTGACGCTAATTTTGCAGCGTGTGGATCTGTGCAATGTGTAGATTATGACACAGTTGATCGGTTTGAGATTGAAATGATTCTTCCATATTTAGCAATGCTTATGTCAAAAATGTTTATTAGTTACACTTTTGCTAACCCCACCTGTGCTTGTAGTTCACATAAAGTCAACACTCATAAATCATAAGGGCAGTACAGTACAGTTACAGAGGTAAGACTGCAGTCTTGAAGCTGCCACGTGTCAGACAACAGTAAGTAAAACTCAGTGGAATGAGAATAAATACCCAGAGGGTTACATCTCTTAGTTACGTTACATTATTTTGATATTTTAATACTGAATATCTATGTGTATATTTTGTGTATTTCTGGCAAAAGTTCAGGATGTTGCTGATTTCATCATAAAAATATTCAGTGAAAACTAGACACACACACACACACACAGTCTCAAGGTTCATTTAGTTGTTGTGTGGAGGCTGTTTATCAGATCATGTGGTCCTCACCAGCTGATTACAATCAGCAGATGTTTCATGATTCTGAACACCTCTTTGACTTTGTAATTCAAATACACGTGATGTTTTGCTGTATAAAAAGGCATATTTCATTATATTTCCAGATTTACTTTGCAGTAACTTCTGTTTTACTCGTATCCACACATCATGAACACATTAGTGAAGACAGTCAGTAATTTTATTGGCATAATTAAATAATTAGCATAATTATAGGTAATAATTAGTACTGTGAAGAAAATAACAAATGACACAAAATGGAGACTGATCATGTAGACCAGAAATTTGGCTTATTGGTGATTGGTGTCACCATTGGAAACAGGAGGAGAAAGCTTTTATGACCCTCTTAAAGAAGGCGTGGACGCAGGCTTCGCTCTCACTGCTGATCTCCACTACGACCTCTGAAAAGCCACAAAGAAACACGATGTTAGTTTGATCCAAACTGTAAGCACAAAGAGATTGTGAGGGTTTTAGAAATGTGACTGACCAGACTGGACGTGTGCTTCTTCATCCTCCTCATCCTCCAGATTTGCAGAGACACTTTCTGCTTGAGTAAAAACTGTGTATGTAAAAACTGTATGTCAAACGTAAATACAACTTAATCAATGGGTTCATTACTGCCTACAAAATAAAATGTTCCTTTATCATAGTTTAGGTTCAGACAGTCAAATGTCTAAGGAACTGAGTCAGGATGATGGAAGACATTACAGCAGTTCTCATTTAAACTTATACAAACACTAATTTCAACTGTTTCTCTTCACAAGTTTCTCACTGTCACTGTTCACCTTTCCAGCGTGTTCTCTAATCAGGGTAAGAACCATACATGTCACACATATATACATAAAAATATAGTAAGACCAAATGTCACAGTCACAGTTTTCTCTTTAAAGTTGATCTCATTTCATCTAATATTTTCAATTATAAAATTGAAAATTGAAAATATACCTCACTTGACACAGCATCATGGCAGTTAGTCTTGAAATATAATCTACAGAACTTGTGTACATGGACACAAATGTATAATTTTTTGGTGACTCTCGCAACTTTAGTCTCATAGGTCCTATTTTGTAGTTTCCTCTTTTCCTGTTTTATTTTGAAAATATTCATCTCCTTGCATGTCTTCCCCCCGTCTGATTACCCTGATTGGTGTCACCTGTTCCTTGTTGATTTTCCCTCCTTTAGGTATAAAGTCTTTGCTCTCCTTTCTCGCATTGCCAGTTTGTTGTGGGCCTTTGTGTTTAGCGTTCTAGCCGTTTCTCTTTGTGTGCTACTGTTAGAACATCCTTCTTGTATGTTTTGACTTACACCTTGGCTAATGATTTTTTGTTTGAGTACTTGACTGATTTTCTTTGCCCCATGTCAGTCTTAGTCCACTGGGTGTTGGTACCACTGTCATAGCAACATTAAGTTTTTACAATTTGTGTTCATGGACAGAAATTTTCAATCAATAAAAAAGACAATTCACGCCCACGTACATGAAGCCCGCTGTTTAAATTTTAACACTAATTGACAAGCTGCTGATACTGCACCAATAATCCATAAAAGCATTTTCTTGTTGTCTGCCATAACTGTGGTATCTGCAGTATGTAAAATTCAATTTCACCGCATGTGTTCGAGAAACAACATCTGAGAAGTTGCTCCTGAAAATTACATCTCACAACATGGGACAAGTTGCAACTATATATGTTTCCACTCTTTGCTAAACTTCCACACGACTGAATTTCCCAATGGGCAAAGCAGACCACTACCCTGGGCCCCAGGAGCAGGTTGTACCAGCTCTTCATAAATTCAAGTTCACCTCGTTAAAACACATGTGTTTACCAAGTGGAGATTAAAAACAGATTGCACCACCCAAACTAGTTCCTATTAAGATGTTTACACCACATAACTGTTGTGGAACTAACTGAATCAAAGCTAATGTTAACTTGCTTCACAAACATAACACATCATACCTCAAATGATTAAATATGCCAGTAATGTTGTACTAAATAACCAAAGCTAGGTTTCTTTTCACTTCTCATTCTATACTGCAGAAATTCTAACTTTAAAATGTTCGCATTTGTACATGTATGCATAATAATCATATCTATATTTACAAATGTCTGTCAGTGATTAAACATTTACTTTCCCCTTAAATCTGTATTTTCGGAAATGATGCAGCTTCATGCTGATTGCTTGATTGGACAAATGTTTCCTAGTAATCAGTTTACATTTTACTGGGTGTTAGCATGGTGGAAAGTTTTTACTGGCAACATTAGGTTTTAATGGCGCACTCTAATTCATAAATCAACTGTTCGTGATTTGTGATTTATTTTACACACACAGACACTTAATAGTAGATTTATGAATATGTGGTGCAGCCCTACAGGGGTCACCCAAAGCCCAATGTTCACTGTGTAGCAATTGATTAATTGAAGCATCACATTGTTATTATTTTAGTTGACATTGTGCTTACATTTGACATATGTTTATTAACTTAATAAAATCACCACACAGTGAACCTGGAGCCATGGAAGCAGCAGATTGGTCAGGCATTCGGCTTCAACTTAAATCACTAGGAGTGTTATAGAAAGAAATGGGATGATTATGCACAAAATGAGTCTGTGGTCTGAAAAATGTTCATCACTGAGTCTTTGTCACTTAAAAGTCTTGATCTGCCTTCAGACTGCCATAAAATCAGTAGGAGCCACTGTTTCAGTCATTTATTTGTTGCTGCCATCTAGTGGTGAACATGATACAGTATTTGCATGACCACATGATATCTGTTCATCTATACCTCTGAACTATTTTAAGGAGTGAGTCACTTTTAATGAACTGTAATTTCTTGAAATATAAATCTGTTTCAAAAAGACACTGAAATGTGACATATAAACAGTGACATTTACCTGCATTTATGGGAAAATGTTAAATGCCGCCTGTAGTTTGCCATAAAAACTTCCTGTTCTGGACAAGTTTTTGAGGTCATCCTTTACGCATCACCACACATACAGAACTGCAGTGACAGATTACTCTGAAACATTAGCTGATGTCTGACTATAATGATTCTGAAAGAAGAAATGAAGCAGTTCCAGGCTTCTGTCACGTTGTATTAGTAAAGTGGTAGGTGTTGTTTTCATCAAGAGTCAGTTAATCCACCTAAACTGAGTGAAGCACTTCCAAAACATTGAGAAATGTAATCCGTTACACTGAGTAAGTCATGCCAGTAAAGAAAATAGATTAACGATGACTGTAAATCTCATCAGATGCAAATCTAAATTTGGTTGCATCATTAAAAACTAATACACCTCAAGGAAAAAAAATGGATAAAATCCATGGAGTAAAAATGAGAACAATGTTGAGTGAACAGGAAAAGGTTCTATATACATAGTATATACTGTAAATTCAATAAACGTGGGTTGATAAACACAATGCTTTGTGTCTTTTTATGTAATGGCTAATATATTACAAAGCAAATTATTTTTCAGCCCTTTAACTACTGTAAGCACTTTTGCAAAATAAAACATCACACAATGTCAGCTTGTGACATATTGCACCTTCCATGTGTGTCTTACTGTCAGTGCCTTTTCCTGGACTTGTGTGATATGCTTTATATGATGCAGAAAATTGCAGCTACAAGATTAAACCAGATGTTTGGCAGAACATTAGTGATGTCTCCCTCACACTCTCCATTGTAGTGTAATCCTGCAACTATACCCTGAAAATAACACCCAGACTGGCACATTGTGTGCATACAAACAACACAAGATCTAGTAAACAGATGCCCTTGGGTCTGATGTTTTGCGTCTGATCGGTACAACTACACCTATCAGGTATGGGGAGGACAGAAGGGTATTTCTGTAGACTTCAGTTCAAGACTTTACTATCACAACAGCCCACATACCATTACCATGCCTCAAACCTACTCCTCTCTCCCAGCCTCATCCCCTCAGGTGTACATAACTTGTACACCTTCAGCTCTGATTAACTATCAAGAAGATGGACTGACCCTTTTAGCTGGAATGTATTGCCCTGCACACAACATTTATATTGGTACTCGTGAACAAGTATTGACATCTTTTCAGGATCTTAGTGTGATTTTAGAAAACCATCATGTTACATGACATGTGTTGATGCACACCCTTGGTTGTTCCTTGTCTCCTTGCTCTCTGCTCTGTTCTGTATCAGCATCAGAACCCAACAGATCCACCCTCAGCCTCTTCTGCTCCTCTGACTGGACTGCATGTTTACAGTATAATACCGCTCATGACAGTAAATGCATGTAAAACTATTTGGGGTCGAAGTTCAATTGGATCAGACAGACCACATTTGGAGGTGGTCAGGCTCATCCTGTGATCTGATGTCTCGTAAATCAAATCTGTACAAATCGACCACATATATGAAAAATATACAAAATTCCACCAGTAGGTTGACCTGGCTCCTCCTCCTCCTCCTGCTAACCTAATTTAAAACGGCTAAAAGACAAAGATAATAACAGTAGGCAGCCAGTCTTCACAATAAGCAACTTCAAAATGAATGATGGCGGTTCCCTTGACCATCTCACTAATTAGCATATCGAGATCCAATCACAATGTGAGCAAGAATGAGGAAATGAGATTGTGTTAATACCAGGTGTAAATGGAGCCATAGTGATGTCACCAGTTTTTATCACAGGTCAGGCTCTGAGTTGAGTTGGTCTGATGAAAAGATGCTACTCAGTTGCATCACAGGAGAGTAGCTACACTTTATTTATTTTCAATTCTGCACTTTTGCACAAGGATTTTTAGGTTGCTTGTTTGAGAGTTGACTATAATATATAGGATTACATACATTTCCCACAGTACACCTGTTGGCAAACCTGTCACTGTGACTGTTATCCTTCTGCTTGGAATAGTAGAATTTCCAGGTTCTGTATATGGGTGGAATATATGGTCTGAAGCTTTTTCTTCATTCTTCATTTCCCTCTTGGTCTTTTTTTTGAGTCTTGTATTTCTGTACATGTGGTGAATTTGGACTGGGTGGGTGGGCGAGGGGTGTGTATTTTCATGTATCTGAGTTTGTCTCAGAATGAAATAATGCACTAGAAAAGCCAAACAAATGTCAAAATTCAATCTGGGACAAGGCTTCTGCTGGTCCAGCTGGTTTCTCCGAGAGACTGATAATCTTCCACTGGAGGTGTTCATTGGCTAGCATTAGCACTCTCATATAGGTGTGTGTGTGTGTGTTTATGAATGGGAACCGTGGCTGTTTGCTGCAGGCTCAGCAGTCTTTCTAACATGCACTCTCAGCAGACCTGATCTGGATAAATATAAATATAAAGATTAAATACCAGCGGGTATAGAGCTCTGACTTGTAACTCCTTCTCTGAGTATTATGTTGAGATATTGGTCCCACCAAACACAGTGTGTCCTGACTATCACTATTTAATATGACAGCTATCGTCTTGGCACCTTCATTTGGCAGCCTAGAACCTGCCTGTATGAAAGACAAAAGTAGTGATGGAGCAGCAGAGTTAGAGAGGCAGGGTGTTATAAATTGCCGTAAGCTGTGGTGAGCCTGTCCCAGTTAACTTGGCTGAAGCAGACACACACTTCCATTCTGGTAGATTGCAATCTCCAGTGAGCCGTGTAAGGGAGTAATATGTTAGTTATATGGCCCAGACTGAGGGATTTATGCACATTCTGAATTCATGAATAATGGGACAGGAGCAAATCTCTCATATATTTTTGTTTTGACTTCATTATTCATGTTTGAGAATATTGTCTAGTGTGTGTGTGTATGTATGTGTGTGTGTATGTGTGTGTGTGTGTGTGGGGGGGGGGGTTGTTTATGCACAAATTCACACACTTTTGTGTCAATAACAACTGAAAATGACTGGTTTGGATTCAGTTATGAAAACGTGTTTGATTTTTTTTTCCTTTGTATGTTCACATAAGAGGTGAAAAGGTTTACCGCATCCCAATTTAAGAACCTCTCAATCCCACCTGGCCAAGAAGAATCCATACTCGTGACTGCCAGCTGCTAGAATCTGCAATATTTTATTCATATGCAGCATACAGAAATGTCTAAAAGAGGTGCAGTCATCTCATGTCTTCTCCCCTTTATTGCTTTCACACCCTATCCCGTCTCTCTTTTCACTGTGACTTCTGCGGCTGAGTGGCCTGCGACATGCCTCTCCTCTTAGTGTGATGGCAAACTGTAGCCATGTGCAACCAATCCGGTTGTTAAAAATACTTCTGGTATGAAATAACCCCAACACCCGCCAACACACACACACACACACACACACACACACATGGATATGCAATACGTTTGTTACTCTGTATAGTGGCTCTGGCGGTAAAATGGCCAGCAGACATTAGCTCCTCTGTAGAAAACTGTCTCTTAACAGAATTCATACAACAAGTTTAAAAGTACAAAATTACTGTGGTGCTCTCTCAGTGAAAGAGGATTAACATTAGTTCTTCAGATGTGAGACGAACAGAAGCCTGTTGATGGTGATTTAATAAAGAAACCTGTTTTCCCATGGCTCACATTCTTTTGTGGCATCACAACCAGTTTGGAAGCCAATCATAGTCCAACAGACAACCTCAACTCACACTGAGCATATGTCTTAATGATTTTTCCAGATGCAAGCCACATGGGTGTCAAAGTGCAGAGTGAGTGAGCAGTTCCTGTGGAGCTCATAGATTTTGCTGTCTTGCTCAGAGACACTCTGGCAGGAAACGAGCTACAAATTTCACAGCACCATAATGTGCTTCATGCTGGTTGAAGTGAATAACAAAACAAAAAAACAAAACACGTCTCTACATGATGTTTCCAATCTTTTGATGACTTTGATGACTCTGCAACATCAGATAACTTCTTTAATTCAATTTTTAGCGCTTTAATTTCAGAGCAGTGGAAAAGACATCCTCTCCCCCATCCCTCCTCCACTCGTTATGACAACATCTGCTCACAGCTGGCACTCTGTGGCTGTCTGCTCATGCTATTAAATACACTAAACCCACCATTAGGATCTTTTTTTAAACTAGCTTTACTTTGCACAAAGGTGAACAATCAGAGCTTATATTTCTTATAATGGTTCTTATTTAAAAGTACAAGTATAAACAGATTCGATGGGTGAACGAACCCTTATTTCACAGTCATGGTACAGTCATGATGTGGCCCCTTCTTTTTTGTCCGTATTATTAAAATCTGGGCTGACTTCGAGCCATGAAAAGGGGGATATGAAGGCACCACTGGCAGAACGGAGGCCACCTACACACTGGCAGCGGAACATCACTTCAAGACGTGACGTGAACCACACATGAGCGCACACATTCTCACACACCTCACCGTCCCGTCCCCCCTCCGCTCGCTTCTCCTCCCTCCTCTCCACCGGGAGAAACACGGACTCCGATGGAAGGTCATTCTCGGCCTCTTTACTTTCAGACTTTAACTTAGAATAGTTAACCCCGAGGACCCGATGTGCAACAAGCGTCTTGGCTATGCGCCCCGCGATTTCAACAACTGCGCCAATTTCTTACCGCGCCAGAACTTCAGCTTCATCAACTGAAAGCGAACTTTAAGCGGGTGAGCGCTGCTTACTTAACTGTGAGGAGACGTTAACTGAGGATTTTCTGGTCGTCGACATCAAGCTTACTCTCATTTGGACTGTTAAGTTTGGACGGAAAGCGGGTTTAAATGTCACCGTGGCTGGTTTGTGGCTGAGACGGCGACGCACGAATAGAAGCCCGGCTCGTCTAGTTGAAGGACCAATATGTTGTCTTTGGCGAATAAACATCTGCTCCAAATGATGTGTTTATTATATTAGCAGAGGTTTCTTGTCATATTTTTGCGCTGCTCAATATTCCATGAGCAGACGACCAACCGGAGCAGGTGTGCGGCAACCGGCGCAGAGAAGAAGGGAGATGAGAGACAGGCGGCTGACTGTATCACGACGGAATAGAAATACTGAATAGTCTCATTAAAAGCACTTCTTTGGAGACAAGTAAAAGAACGTAACACGTTTGTTCAGAGGCCAAGAGAGGAAATGATCACCAACACTGTTCTCCTGCTCTCCATTCTCTCTCTCACAAGTGAGTTCTTTCATATTCCTGAAATATTACAAAGTACGGAGGTGTATTTAAGAGATCTATCTATCTATCACACACACAGGAAGTTTGATGATGACTGGTAATACCTCCCTAGTCTATTAATTATTGCACTTACTGCTGTACTATTACTTAAAATACTTAATACAGGTGGGGAAAAAATGCACTGCATGATTCAAAAAAGTAAATTCTTCTACAAGCAGAAAGATAAGGCAGTGAAATATTCTTCTTTTTCACATTTAATTATTCATCAGACAGTTTTTTTTTTATCTCCCTATGGTGGGTAAAGGCTATTCAAAGCCTCTTCCATATGCCTAGAGTACATCTCTTTCTTTTATTTTACATTATATTAGATTTAGTTGATTTCATGACAGCCAAATCTGATGCGATGAGTGCAGCAGGATGTCACAATGCAGCATGTGTACTTTGTATTTGTAAAATCTGCTCTTCAGGTTGCTAAAATCCCCAAATTTCAAGCGAGGCTAATGAGGTCACGACCTCTGTGTCCTTACTGACAGCTACAGCCCCCAGCATAGCTGAGCTCTGCTTTGCCTTGTTGTTTTTATCATATTGTCTCTGTAAAAAGCAATCACATACAGATTCCAGTGTGCGCACGTGTGTTTAGTTCACGTTGCCTCGAAAAAGCACTGAAAAAATCATCTCCTATCTGTATTTGTATTCTGTGCCATCTGATTTACATTGTTAACGGAGCGTTTGATGATAAATCTGAGCCGTTGTGACTTAAGAAAGAGACAGAAACTCAGAGGCCCCCTTGTGTACCCCAGAAAGTGAGGATGTGTCTTTTTGAATTAAAAGCAGCCACAACAGCCCCAGTTACAACTTTTGCCTCAGAGACAGGGTTTTTAAAACTGTGTGCAGTGCCCTCTTAAAATACTTGTAAGTAAAAGCAGATGGGCTCTTTGAATAATTTACAGAGGCTTATTTTATACCTATTGCCAAGGAAGCCCCATCTCCTGCTTTTTGGGCAGAACATTTGGATACCTCCTTTGCTGTCATAGAAAAGCTTCCTTTTATTAACTTGACCTTGATTCAGGTTTTCTTCTGTGGAGTTTTCACTTGTGCATCTTTCGCCCTTTGAATTGTTAGCCCAGACATTAGCTTGTAGCCTGGGCTGTAGTGTGTTGACTTAGACTTGCCTGTCAATAAGGCTTTACCAAACAAAAATTAACCATGCAAAAAAAAAAAAATCTGAGCCATCAATGATCATTTCTCCACCATAAGAACAACTGGACAAAGCCTATGTAGTCGAGCACTATACTATAACATCCATCAAGGCAAAGATACCCTGAAATCTAGGTTTAAATTATTTAGATGATGTAATACACCAAGAAGGCACATAGCACTTCTCTGTGTTTTCCACCATGTTGTTGTGAGTGTTTGTGTTTCCCTGAGGGCCGCAAGACTTGACCAGGTCTTGTACTATGCAGTGATGTTTGACATCATTCTTCAGTCCCAGCATCAGTGTTTCAACTGAAGCTGTCATAAAAGATAAAATAGATAAAAAAAAAAACGAAATCAAACATCAGTCTCGATATAAAAAACAATCATTTTAATGGGTTTAAACATTCTGTGTTGCATTCATACACCAGTAATACAGGCTGGAAATAGCAGAGTAAATATTTTTTGCATACCAATCACCACTGAAATAATAACTAGAGGCTCCAGTGCATAGTGGGTGGGCAAGCGGCTACTTTATTTTACAATATGCTCAAGACTTACACTGTAGGACTTGACTCAGCTTTGGTTGGTGCTGAAGACTAAAAGACTGAAAATGCTAAAAAAAATCGAGATGTTATCTGCGTCTGTATCTGTCTCTATGTCAGTGTTTGGATAGAAGATCACAAGTGGCTGTGGATTTTTACTGGATGTCACATTAAATTGGGTAAATATTGTAATATTCACTGCCAATGTAATTTAATCCTGAAACGTAATTAGTTGTGAAGTATATTTCCACATCCTCACGCTGTACTTGAACTGAAACATTGTGTTTTGCATTGGTTACAGAAATGACTTACTGTAAAGAAAATATCCTTCAGTTTGTAATAATAATAATCTTTAATTCCAATAATGCTGCATTCTTGTACCTTGATGCACTGACATTATTGCAGTTCCCTGGGGAAACGTGCAGAGATTCTTCTTCTGTAACATATTTGGTGTGCAGATATGAGAGTGGTATCAATCTTCTCATCTAACTCTGAAAAAAAATTAAATAAATAAGCATTTTTTTTCAAAATTACAAACTTTATTGCATTTCCCTGGGGAAACGTGCAGAGATGGAGCAGAATATTACACTCAAGTAATATGGGAGTCTACAACTGCATTAAATGTCAATCCAGCAGCACTCGTGGAAGAACACCAGACCGCTGAGCCCTGAAGGAAAAAAACACAAAACAAAACAAAAAACCTTTAAATCCAAAAGTGATATTAGTCTGCATAAATTAAATCGGCTACCACTTTAACAGGAGAAATATATATATCACCAAAGCTAACAACACACAGATGTAAACAGTCCCAAACACACATATTAAAGCACAGAGAGCTGCATGGTTACACACACTGCAGAGTACACGCACACAATGCTGCATTGGCAACACAGTCAATGTACTCACTTGTCTAAACATTCTGTGAGCTGTGTACACTGCAAAGTCCTCGACAATCTGCTATTCAACTTTTTTATTTGACGATTCATAGTTTATATGATGACCAGTCCTCCCAGCATCTTTATCCCAGTATAATCAGTGCACTTGGTCTCTCTGTCCCACTGCGCTCCTCAGAGTTTTCAAACATTTGGAGACAAAACTTTGAATACTTTGAACATCTTTCTCTTACACGAGCAGACTATGTCCTTACTTGATGGCAAATCATTTATCCCCTGATGATAAACTGAAGACTAAAGTTCTAAAAGATTCTCCTGACTCTCTTACTTTCAAATAGTTGACAACAAATAGCTGAAAACGCGTTCACTGTGACATGAAAGCTTAAAACAGCAGGGTGCTGTTGGAAAAAAGAAAAAAATAACATCCATGCTCACTCAGCCTTTGCTGCATGTAATCTTACAAAAACAGACAATTCATGTGGCACAGAGGGGGTGAAGCATTCCAGATATTAAACGCTTTCTGGCTGTTGTCACATTGTTTGACAATGTAGACATAATGGCTGTGGAAGCAAGAAGAGCGGGTCAAAAGCATTTTACTTCTGACTTATTCATACAGTCACTTTTACATAACCAATAATTTAGGGCTGAGGAAACACAAAGCTTCAGGGATCCTCGCACAGGGATGGATGCATGACTGGAGTTTTGTTTGTTCTTTGGCTCTAAAACCCTGCAGTGAAGTACAAGACTGCAAGACAAGCACCCTTGTGATCACACACACACACACACACACACACACACACACACACACACACACACACACACACACACGCATGTTTGAAGAGTACTTTCAGCCTTGTTGCCCTTTGGTAAGTTTACTTCATTTACAGCCAACTTGTTAATTGTTCATCATTCATGATGACACTGCACTTCAGCCCATGCAATGTCATGAGCTGTTTATGTTGAATGGTACAAGGAAACAGAGCTTATGGTTTGCTAATAGCAAGTGAAGATACATGCGGGCGTATCTGTGATCAAAGGATTTTAAATAGAGATGCACTGTTTGGGTCTATAGTACCAGTCTCTGTGTTCTGTGTTGTCTGTAGGCAGCAGGGCAGAGAATGCAGAAGAGCGGCTGGTGAACTACCTGTTGGGTCCAGAACGCTACAACAAACTGATCAGACCAGCTGTCAATAAGAGCCAGCAGGTCACCATCTCCATACAGGTGTCTCTGTCTCAGCTCATCAGCGTAGTGAGTATATAGAAAAACCCACGTTTTTACGCATGTGCAAATATAGATTATCATGTGTCAGAAAAGTTGTGGCACTCTAACACAAATGCTCATTATTCCTGCATTAGCTATGTGGTAACACTGACATTGTGACTGTGACAAAATGGCATATAAGCAAAACCCCTCATGCTCATTATGGATGTTATTACGGTACTTCACAGGGTTTAGGGACATTATTGCTCCGCTCAACACGCCTTTTTCACAGCATACATTTTGACCTGACAAAAAACACAGGTGTTACTACTTACATTAACAGTGTATTTGAGTGTACCAAAGCCATGATATTGTAACAGTGTGACAGTACCAGCCTCCTCAATGTGAAGCATTGACATCATTCATTTTATTATTTACACCTGTGATTTTTCTACTGTGACAAAATGTCAAAACGTGCAGCCTCATAGCACCATGCTCTATCAGCAAACTCTGAGCTGTTCTAACAGAATAATCTCTAACCAAGGTCTGTCATTGCTTTACTTAAGATTTTCTTGTTACCATGTGGAAACAGTTTGGCATTTTGTAACTACTTAAATACAGTAATCTGACCTCCTCTCCCTGAAATGAAACAAATGAAATAATGCACCTACATAAACCGACAACTTTGAATTGCCTGCAGGTGTACACGAGTCTGAATCTGTTTGTCTGTCTCTTTGAGTTAGGCCTGTGACAGACAGGTGAGCTGTTCAGGATGAACATGTTGGGATAGGCTGCAAAAAACCTGAACAGAAGAAGCAACTTCGAAAATGGATGGATAATTTTGGATTTTTAAGGTTCATTGAAAAGACTAGATGTTGCAATCCCTAGTGTTTGCACCACTTATAATTCATGAGTTCTTGACGGATGGCTGCTATAAGGCTTTACCAGCGGGATACATCATCAGTTGTGTACCTCAGCATCACTGGGTGTTTTGGCCGTTTAACACAATACACCCTCTGCTGAGGCAGGCCCACCGCAGATTGATCAAGCCTGGGTGTGTATCCTGCGGTTAGTTGTTTGCCTTAGCAGCCCAGATGGTGTCGCTCCTCTTCAGGCACAGCCAATGACTTGTCCTCTCGGCGGTGTTGGTCAGCTCTTTGATGGCCTGTCTGCCTGGTTTGACATTTAGTTGCAGATGCCTTTTACCAGAGAGGTGTTACCATTCCAAGGCCGAAGCTTCCCCTGCCTTGTTGGACATGGCCCGCTACGTCACGATGGAGGAGAGCAGAGTCCATATAGGCTCTCATTGGTGGAAGACGCAGGCCGCTCCCACTATCCAATGAGATGCCCGTATGATCAGCTCCATTGCCATGATGAATGCCAGAGGGGAAATTGTGCAGGCTGTTGTGATGCTGATCTCCAGATGCTGCCAGGCAGTGGTGTTGTTCTCAGATGTTACACAGAACAGGAGATCCTGAAAGTAGCTCTTGACCAAATATGTGATGTGGTGTGGGACGCCAAAGTATTTGAGGCCATCCACAAGATCTGAAGGGACTGAATTGAAGGTGAAGACCACATGTAGGTCTCTCCGTTCCTTTTTGGCAGTTTGTATCCGGTGCCAAATGATATTGGCATGCTCCAAACATCCTGAGAAACCCTGGATCCCAGCCTTCTGCACTGATGTATCAACAAAGTTGTTTCTTTGTTAGAATGTAGAGAGCCTTTGGGTCAGGACACTGAAGAAGCTCTTTCCCTCTACATTTAGCAGGCTGATCTGGCAAAACTAGCTGATGGATGACAAGTCCTTCTCTTTGGGGATCCTGCTGCTCTTCTCCATGCTTTTGGAATCACTCCCTTCTGCCAAGCCACCTTCATCAGCTTCCTCACCTGCTTCACAGTCTTCTCCACCTCGCTTCATGTGGGGGGCCTTACGTCCATTTGGTGTTCAGGTGCATGAATTGATGTCGTTCGGGATGGTGACTGGCTCATGCCTCCGATCATCAGAGAAGGTCTTCCTCAGGTGCTCTTCCAGGTCTTTCATGGGCACTTTGAGGCTCCTTTTCTTGGTCAAAGAGGCCTTTAACAAAGCTGTAGGGATTGCTGTAGAAGAGGGTCCTTGTCCGTTCTTTCCTTTTGCGTTGTTGTCTGAGGTGCTCTGATCTTCGCAGCTTTGTTAGTTGCTGCTTTATTCCAGCCTGCGGATTGTCAAGTCCCACTCTTTCCATCTCTGTGGTCTTCCTCCACTGCTTTCTCACTTGTCTTCTTTCTTTCACCAACCTGTCAATCTTTAAGGGTAATCCATCTCTGTATTATTCATGTGGGTGTAGATGTAGAAGTAAAAACATCAGGGGTGAACATCAGTGTCAAACTCTGTCACACATTCTTTAGCTTCCTGGTCCAGATCCCACTCTGAGGCTTTGTGTGGCATTCACTTTGACATAGGCGACATCTTGGATTTATCCAAATATTACAAATGTGTATTACATTCTTAAGTTTCGACGACTCTTATTTGCTTAATGTTTACATTCAGCACTCTGCAACTAAAACGCAGTTCAGCTCCTTACTGAGTCCAACTTTGTGACGTGTGAAAGTGTTGGAGGGTATGTTATTTTGCCCCAAAATGTTAATGCTTTGTTATTTTGATTTGACTTTTTGTGTGTCTTGCTAAAATCATTGTCAGTAAAATTTAATGGAAATGATTCTCATAGTATTAAACACTCTGACCATTGCTTTCTTACAGAACGAAAGAGAACAGATAATGACAACCAACTTGTGGCTATTTCAGGTACAACACAATCTTTGTAACTTTGTAAAACATATAGTGTTTAATATACAGTGTGTACAGTATGATGGTGTGTATGCCAGTCAGGGGGCCTATAAACACACTCTCTGCAGGAGTGGAATGACTACAGGCTGAGATGGGACCCAGAAAAATATGAAGGCATCAAGAAACTGCGAATACCATCCAAACACATCTGGCTTCCTGATATCGTGCTCTACAACAAGTAAGTATGTAATTGTGATCCTCCAGAGCAGTTTGCAGAGCAGGAGCTGTTTGTTAGTATTTGATTTAGGTGATATTCTAAAATCATAAAGAAAATCCAGCTATATTTGCAACTTCTGTGTATGTGTGTGTGTGGTGGTCTCATATTAACTGATCACAGCATGTACTAATGGAGTTGTAGCATATCATTCTACAGTATTAAGAGGTTTTCCAACTTTACCATGAAGGCATAACAAGCAGAAAATCTGCTGGTAAAATAAGCACGTTTTTCCATTGGGATTTTGTAATTGAAATCTTCTGCATTCTCTCTCTTCCAAGCCTGTTTTTGCTGAGGTGCAGGGGATTAGTAAGTGCTGAATCAATGTCTGGTTTCCATATCACTTCAGCCAATCACGAGGGAGAGTTTGGGTTGGTCTGATATCAATCATTGCATCTACAGCGCTGTTGCCACAAGAGTTGGCTGACTTTAAATATGTCTCATTTAAGTGTTGATTTTGAAGGCATATGGTCGCTAATCTCACATTTCACCCAAAACCTCTCACAGTGCTGACGGCGTGTACGAGGTCTCCTTCTATTGCAATGCTGTGGTCTCCAACACAGGAGACATCTTCTGGCTTCCCCCGGCCATCTACAAGTCGGCCTGTGCGATCGAGGTGCAAAACTTCCCCTTCGACCAGCAGAACTGTACTCTCAAGTTCCGCTCCTGGACCTACGACCACACAGAAGTGGATCTAATCCTCACAAGTGACTTTGCCAGCCGTGACGACTTCACACCAAGTGGAGAGTGGGATATCGTCTCCCTCCCGGCGCGCAAAAATGAGGACCCCAATGACATCACATATCTAGATATCACCTATGATTTTGTGATCCAGAGGAAACCGTTGTTTTACACCATTAATCTGATCATTCCGTGTGTGCTGATCACGTCACTCGCGATCCTGGTGTTCTACCTGCCGTCAGATTGTGGGGAGAAGATGACACTCTGTATCTCAGTGCTGCTGGCACTCACTGTGTTCCTGCTGCTGATATCAAAGATAGTGCCACCCACCTCTTTCGCTGTGCCGCTCATAGGTCGGTCATCTTTACACGTGTCTATGTTCAACTGTGTGTAGAAGATTAGGAATGTAAGCCATTACCTACAGTGGAGTAAGGCATCAATTGGACTTTGTTCTGAAGTATGGCCAAACAAAATAAATGTATACTACATTCAGAGTTTACTTAAATTAATTAAGATTGTTGGTGTATTATTTTTACCAAAAGTATCACAATTAGGTAGACTGTCTGCAGGGATTACAACATTTTTCTTTCTTGCTGAGAGTTAGATGATTGATATATGTTTATGTTTGTCCATTCTTACAACA
Source organism: Scatophagus argus (assembly GCF_020382885.2). Lineage (NCBI taxonomy): Eukaryota > Metazoa > Chordata > Actinopteri > Scatophagidae > Scatophagus > Scatophagus argus. The sequence goes on along the minus strand of NC_058494.1, from coordinate 6,719,418 downwards.
GATTTACATCTCACCTTTGCCCTCTCTGTTACCATCTCTAAGGTAAATATCTGATGTTCACCATGGTGCTGGTCACTTTCTCCATCGTGAGCACCGTCTGTGTACTCAATGTGCACCACCGCTCCCCATCCACCCACTACATGCCTGAATGGGTAAAACGCATCTTCTTAGTCCGCCTGCCCACCTTCCTCCTCATGAGGCGTCCAGGTTCTTCCAATGTCCGTGATAAACTTCGCCGCAAGTACGCCAACCAAAGTACTGTCGGCAAAAACTATTCCCAGACTGGTACAGAGAAGAAGCCATACTCAAACATCAGACTTGGTGGGATCCGTACAGACACCGACTCTTTCTATGTGAATGACGATGTGGCACACAAATTTTGCTGGAAGATGGGCGACATCCCAGATGGGGGCAGTGGGTTTCCAGACTTCCGGAGGCGTCTGGCTGTTCAGTGGGATGCAGATCTGGAGGAGGCAGTGGGTGGAGTGAAATACATAGCTGAGCACATGAAGACAGAGGACGACGATGAAGGGGTGAGGAGTTAAAGCTGCGGTTAAAAAACAGATGAATTATAAAAGAATGACAGAATAAATTGTTGTGGAGACAGACTGAGGGACGTAAAGATCTGTAAAAGTAGATTAAGAAGATATGTGATGACTAAGCTGCAACAGGGAAGAATGAGGAGATTTGCACAACAAATGAAGAGGTCATAGGGGCCAAATGAGAAATGGAATATGTTACATCTCAAATACAGCATTTGCTTTTGTCCTTCTTTGACATTAATCCAGCTTGTCAATCATATATTCTTTCTCAAAATACCAGATAGGCTTTCCTCAGAAAACCTTACACACCCTCGTATATGAACACAAACTGAATGCACAAACATACAAACCACACATACAAACCCTAACTCTGACCCCACACTGGTGGCCCTGGGCCTCAGGGGCGGCTGTGGTCCAGGAGGTAGAAGGGTCATCCAGTGATTGTCTACCAGTCGAAAGGCAGGTGGTACAATCACCAGCCCTTGCACTCTACGTGTCAAAGTGTATATGCTTAACCCTAAATTGCCCCCTATGGCATCTCCACTCGTGTGACTTTTTAATGTAACCTGTAACCCCACAAACTAATGTAGACAATCATCTCATGCTAGCAGTTAGATTTTGGGGCAGGGAAATAGTTTAACCCCTTTTGTACACTTCTCTTATATTTTTGGTTTTGAAAAAACTAAAAATGTTTCACATTTTTCTGATCTGAAGAGTTCCCTGAAATATCTGCTCCTTTTCACATATACTTGGCTATGATTTATGATTTTTTTTTGTCTCAACAAGCTGTAAGTGTCTAAATGTATTGGTTTGGTTCTAGATCATAGAGGACTGGAAGTATGTAGCTATGGTGATAGACCGTCTCTTCCTGTGGATCTTCATCCTGGTGTGTGTTGTGGGAACTCTGGGCCTCTTCATGCAGCCGCTATTCCAAAGCTATAACACACCCACTGCTGATGACACAGAGTGAGTCACATAAACACTCTGAAACACATTAAAATATGTGACAACACACCTCTTATCTTGGTAAAGACTGCCGTTTCAATGGCATTTAAATAATCTGTTGACAAAGAAAAAAAATATGTATATCATGTAGACCTATTTTTATACACCACAGAATTAGAATCTCTGTCTAAGGCTACATTAAGCTATCTGCCTCACAATATGAGCCTTTTCCTGGTCAGTGGAAAGCTGTTGAGTGTCTAAACGGTACCGGAGTTCTTTAAAGCTCCAAGCAGAGTAAACTGGAAAATGGTTTGTTAATCTGGATCGTCGATGGTGAAGTTTAGTGGGTACTTTGCTGACATATGGTATATTTTGTCATTTATGATAAAGAACTAACACCTGCAGGGGTTGATAAGAACCAGAATCAAAGTGCAAAATCAGAGCTAATGAAGTCTAAATTATTGCTAGTCCTATGGTAGCTCCTTCTGTCATGCTAACTACTTAAAATGTCTCTTCATTTCAAACAAACCTGGGCTACCAAAACCATAAAATATTTTTAAAGCATGCATTACTCAAACCAGGCGATTTATGTAGAATAGTATAATATATATATAATATTAAGAGTATTAATATTGATTTTTACTGTTGTATATTTTTCTTTCTGCAGGTATGGAGATTTCTAGGATTTCTGTGACATGAGAAAGAAAACAGGCAACCAAGCGTCACAGAAGGTATAACAGAAGCTGCAGGAGGTCTGACTCTGATCTGCCTTTGTCGGTTGGATAGATAACATAACAAGCCTAATCACTGGTACACTGGTTGTGTTTGCAGCAGTGGACCTTAAACAAAGACAGAATCGTACTGGATCACTTTTAATGTTACTGCATGGCTTCTATGTTTGATGGACTTTCTTTCATCCAAGCTTTGCCAGCAGCACATGCATGGCAACCTTGATGCGCTTTTTATAACTTAGAACTAGATGACATTGTCATGGAGCCAAATACTGCCAATAGACTGTTGCACACTATTTTCCCAGGATTTAACTTTCCCAATATAAAGAACAACCACAAAAATGGCGATACGTACTTGTAATTTTTTGTCTGTGTTTCATTTTGGACTGACTGTTCTGCTGATGGAACAGTTAGAGCAGTGTGCATTGGAGGCACAAAGGTTCATTATCAGCACTGCTCCTTTAAGGTATTCTCTCCTCTGCAGCATTGTTGATGTGAAAAATAAATCACTGTAAGACATTATAACAATTGTTAATATTAGCACAGTACATATAACAATCTATAATTTCTTGATTCTCTACACTTCTTAAACTGAGCTTTGTAACAAAGCAAGGGCACTTTTTCCTATTCACATTTTCACTCCATAAAAGCATTGAGACACCGCCTCTCTGTCCTTTTCTTGTTCTGCTTCAGAGCTTTGCGTCTCATCTCCACTGTCCACCTCCCAAACAGTGTTGTAATCGTTAATGCATTGTCTTCTGTTGACGAATTCCCCTCTTCCTTCTGTTATTCGTTTATTTTCTCTCCTTTGTTTGTCATGTCACATCACAATTGTAGCACCACCAGGTTACATACAGTATTAAAAATAACTGTGACACTGACTGTGTTCTATTCTACATGTTGAATAAAAAGCTATGAATTTCATGTGTTTGGTCAGTGCAGTTCAAAATCAGTTTGCAAAGACTTGAAACGTATATAGCTATCGTAATGAAACACATTACTTAATTACTCAATTCTAGTTTAGTTTAGTTTGGTTTTAATGGTGTTAAAATTGCAGGGGGGGCCTGTAAAACCTTTCAGGTGGTGCATTCACATGCTCAAGTGAAGGTCCGACGTGACAGCTTCACCACAAGCTGCCATAAGCTATATCAATTTATTGTTTTTTTGGTGTTATTGGTCAGATGAAATGAATACACACACACACAGTGTGTTGTTTCCATTACTTGTGGGGACATTATATAGACTTACATTGATTTTCTTAACCACCACCTAACCATAACAATAAACATTACTTGCCTAATCTTAACCCTTACCTTAACCTAATCCTAAACTCAGCCTAACCTTAAAGTAAGTCTGCACCATAATGTTTAATGGTTTATGTTGTGGAGACTTGCATTTTGTGCCAGAAAGTAAGGCAGGCCATCATAATTGGACTGTGTAAACAGATTTTTGTCCCCACAACTACTGGAATACACACACACACACACACACACATATATACAATTAAACCTCTTTTTAAGCCTCCATTTTGGTCAGTGGATCTATCTGGCCTGGAAAAAGGTTGAATCCACATACAGGGTCACATCTTGTTAATGGACACTGTGGGGGTTGTGTGTGTGCGTGTGTGTGTGTGTAAAAGAAAGCCTTCCTCAGTCTAGACAAAAGAGGAAATGTGCTAGACAGCACTAATGCGATTTTGTTCCACTGGAGATGCGTGTGTGTGTGTGTGTATGACACTGCATGTGACCAAATTTTTGAACTCCATCTGCCAGCAAAAAGGTAAAATCAGGTGAAAATAACGTCACCTTCGAAACTCCCAGCAGCCTCTGAAGACAGAGTGGACTGTTACTTTTTATGTACTACTGCATGAATGCACACACACACACACACACACACACACACACACACACACACATAATAGAGTATGATAAGATTTAACTGGCCCAAATCCTTTATCTCAGCAAAAGTGAAGCACTGATTTCAGAAGTGAGCACATCAGCAAAAATACTACTACTATGGATACTCTGCTGTGGTGGACAAGTATTGACAAAAGCCATATTTATTGTGTCCCCTCTGGGTCGTGTGTGTGTGTGTGTGTGATATTTACCACGTGTCCCACCCTATCAATATGAGGCTGACTGGAGCATAAAGGTGACAGATGTGATGTTGGTGTGTCTGGGGGACAGGGCAGAGAAGGCCAGCTGTCATGCTGTAGTATTTGATTGTGTAATGTACTGCGGCTCTTCGGCTCAGCTAGTACAGCTAATACACCTGACACACCTTGCCAGGAGCCTAAAAATTGGGTGCCCTTGAATCTGCATATAGTATCCAGCCCCTTATATAGCCAATGGATTGTGGAGCTGCTCATCTAAGGAAAAATACAAGTTTTGATTCATTTAAAACACACACACACACACACACACATGTATGTGCACACACACACTCATTGCCAGGAAAGCATGATTGGTCAGCCGCACAGGCCGGAGACAGAACCACCACGAATGTATTATTTAGACTTGGAGACAATGGAGTTGCTCAGCCTTGAAAACACTTTTTCATGGTTGACAGATGAAGCTTCTGTCAAATGCAATGCAAATTTGACCTAAACCTAAACGTGACATTCAAAAGAATGTAAAATATATTTTAACAACGCTTGCACTGTAAATAACCTTTGCATGGACATTTCTAAAAGATCTAATGATGTACTACAAGCCGAAGTATTTGTTCATGATTCATTTATATATAACTTTAGTCATTATGAACTATACATAACTATACTGCTTACAGCATTTATGTGATATGCATTAACTGTTATTATGCTGAAGTGTTAGTCTAACTAACTGCAACAATGAACTAACTTGAATCACTGGTTTCAGCACCCTTCAGCTGTGATTTCTGAATGGTCTCACCATTTTTCACAGAGCAGCACTTTTCCAGGACAGTACCTTTTTCTCCTCTTCATGCCACTGCTCAGCCTCACCTGCACCCATCAGAACTCTGCTGGCAGAGCTGGCCTCAACTGATCCACAGCAGTGTTAATTTAAGTGAAGTAAATACCAGCTTTTCAGATCAGCTGTTATTATTACACACACGTGCAGGTGACACACACAGCAACCTGTCCATTTGTTAGGGTACACAACTGTTGTTACTGAAGTGCATGTGTCACATTTAACGGTCATAACTACCAATGAAAGGCCATAATGTTGTTAAATTTCACAAAATTCAAACAGTCGGCTCTGTGGAAAATAAAATGCAAATATTAGGCTGCCTGAAGGGGACATGAGTAGACGTAAGCGGCTTAATATAGAGATGGCTGGGTGACAAAACTTAGTGGACAGATGTCAGCCCATGTGGACTGACCATTTAGGTTATGCATAATCAGATTGGTTTTCATTTTCAGGAAAACTTTAAACACACTTCATGATTCATGAGCTTTCAAGAAATGCTTGGAATGTGCATTTTAGCCTTCTTGTCAAGAGCGAGATGAGAAAATCAATACCACTAATGTTGGTTAGCTGAAGCAACACTGGAAGCAGGGGTGAACAGCTAGCCTGGCTCTGTTTGAGACTACATAACCTCCCGTAAAACAACAATTAGTGTTGTTTTTACATTTTGATTTGTGTACAGATTAAACAAACATGCTAATTAAGGCTTTAGGGGTGCTGGAAGACAGACTTTGTTGGACACAGAAAATGTCTTCCTTCTGTTTCCAGTCTTCATACTATGTCAAAAATAATTGGCCTATTTAGTTTGGGGTAGTTTCATATTTACCAAATGTAAGAGTGATCTTCTCATCTAATTATATGCATGACAGCAAATAAGTGTAGTTCCAACTATACTTGTGATATTCCCTAATTATTATTATGAACGGTGTAAACAACGCTGTTATTCTTTCCTAACTTGTCATTGACCCTAGGCTACATATATTTATGAAAATGTGGCATCAAACTTATGCATTTGTCAAATAATTGTAATAATAATTTTCTTTTTTACCTCTCTTATTTTTTTCTAAGTCTTCATGTAAATTCCTATAGCACTCAGTGTGTATACGTTTCACTTATCAGCATGGTGTGATGTCTCATAATAACAGTCCAGAGCCATCAGATTTAGATGCTTATGTCCTGTGATGTAAGCCAGAGTTCTGCGTCTTAGTGGAACGTCTGGCTCCCTGCATTGCTAAAGTTTCCTGTGGTTGTTCTCTTAAATACGCAGGATTTTTCTGACACCACTGCAATATTTCTGGAGGGTTCGTCGTGTAGCTCACCTACACTGGTGTCTGACGGCAGAAACTGCTCCTTGAAACACACTCCACCAAACCTGGACACATGCCAGGCTCCATCTCTGTGGCCCATTCCTTCTTTCTCTTCCCTTTATTAACCTCCACCCCCCCACCCCCTATCCTCCTCTATTTCTGCTCTTCTATTGCCTCACTTCCCCCCGCCCTTTTTTAGTCTTTTGTAAATTGCATGTGAAGAAATGGGAACTAAAAATATGCCAGTGATAAAACCAATTATCTGTCCTTTTTCACGCTACACGCCCAAATAGCTTGGAACATGGGACAGGCTGTGTGCCAGACACCAGCCTCCTGTGTGTGTGTGTGTGTGTGTGTGTGTGAGCCTTTACCTGCCTTCAGTGAAGTAATTTAAAAGCTTCAGCTGGCCGTTACCAGTGCGGAACTCCAAATCAAAGACAAAACAGCATTCACACAAGAAACTGAAAGAAACTGAAATAGATTATGGGTGTAATTATTATGTTGGTCTAAAGAAGTATTGTATTCTTCAGTTCACAGTGAAAACTAGTAGAGAAAAACAGCCAAGAAAAAGTTGTTCTAGTGCAGCAGAGGTCACAGATGACCCAGCAGTATTATACTTTTGGAGTTTCTACTGTGTCTTTGTGGCTCCTCTAGATATCACCCGCTAAGCACGATGGCTTAAGTCAGCTTGTCCCACAGGATAACCCACTTCCACCAGCACACAATATCTGATCGCGCTGTGCCTCAGCTTACGTGCATGTATGTTTGGTCTGCTGGCTGAAGATGACCAAAGAGGACACCAGCACACAAATGCTGCACTGACTAATAAATTCAAGAAGAAAAAAACAAATGTCCAATATTTCTGTCCTGTGAGTAAATGTCAGAGCAGACTTTGAATATTTAAAATACTTATCCTTTCAGATATTTCACAGTCTGTGAAGCACTGTACTTGGCAGTTGAGTTTTAAGTTTGGCTTTTCAGTTTCATTTCGAATTGCCAAACCATGAAAAAACATCCCCAGTGTTGACAGCACATTTGGTCCTAATTATACTCCCCTTCCCCTTCTGCCGCCACAGAAATGAATAAAAGATATCTAGCTCTTCAGACAGTAATGAGTGTGATGCTCTTAGACAGCACTTACGATGTACTAACAGCGGTTTGAACTTGTTCAAGTGTTTCTCTTGCCTGTGGCTCGAGCACGTATGAGTGTCAGATACTCCTTCCCTCGCTATCACAAGCTGTAACAGTCAAAGCACTGCTAGACTGGTGAGCTGCCACATTTATTTCACATTTATACCCCTCAGTTTACAATCCCTGACTTTCAAAGTTCTGAGTGTGTGTATGTGAAATTCTATTAGCCACATGTTGGGACAGGTTTCAGGACTTTAAACTAGCAATCTGGAAGCTTTCTGGGGGCACAAGTGTGTGTTCCCAACTTGATTCATTGCGGTTATAGTCAGCATGAACTAACCCATTCTGGGACTACATGCACTAGATCATATGACCTTTACCATCCCAGGGGAAATTAGTTTTGCAAAAGAAGCATGTTTGTGTTTCTGTGTGTGTGTGTGTGTGTTCACTTTTCACTACAGTGTGAAATATAGGGCTTGCTGCTTACATAAGTCATCCCTATGTGGGTGCACTGCACACTCAGGTGTGTATAAAACTACACAACAGTGCACTCACATTACAGAGCTATGGATCTACATGGGCAGAGTCAATCAAATTATTGCTTTCCTTAATCAGACAAATGAACAGATGTGTTAGTGTAGGTGTGTGCTTGTGCTCTTCCACCTGCACTTATGTGTGCATTAAGCTGATAATCCCTCGCTCAAGAATAAGATTGCTTCTGCTGGCAGAACTCCCATCGTTTGATGTAGACACAGCCAGATGTGTTGACAGAAAATAGATCAAGTCTTTACTGAGATCATTTCATTTGGTCTGAAAATAAGAAAGTATTTGCTTATATGTGTTATTATTATTATTATTATTTTGATTTTTTTTAAATAAAACATGATACAAAAGCTTGCACTCATAATAAATAAATAAATAAATCAATTAGGTGTTTTGTTCCTCTATAGACAAATATTGGCAGTACTTTGGGCTTCATTGTCTTCCTCAAGTGCAGTTCAATATATTTATTCACACTTAAACAGTGAGAAAGATCTTGGGGGAAATGACTTGTTTAAAATAACTCTTATATTGAGAAAAATGTGCTGAGGAAGTTTGACATTTATTCAGCATTATTCTTCAGAGCAGCTCTGCTCTGTATCACAGTTATCCAATCCAAAACAACAGCCTTTCAAAAAGGCCCTGCCATTATTAAACGCATTGGGGCTGTGTCAGGCAGGTGGGGATTCAACTCCCTCATCATTTTAGAGATCTTTTGCTTTGCCAATGCAATCCACAATATGTATGTATGTACCTCCAATAATGTTTTAAAGACGAGTCAAAGCCAAGTTCAGATCACCACTGATAGAGAAATTACACATAATGATGTCATAATTGATGTGATGCAGGCAATAATCCTGATCTTCAGAATCTGAGAAGCTGAGAAAAGGTTAAGGACACACAGCTTTTAACTCATGGTATGTAATCACTTTGCTGGTTACAACTTTATTTGATTAAGAGATTTAATAATTTATTTTAGATTGAGATGTCATAATTAAGGGCTGGCATCAGGTGCAGCCATGTGTAGAACAGACCGTTGTGTGTGCCTGACTGATGGATGCAGATGCACATGCTCTGTGAAAGCCATGCATTCTGCTCTGCCCATAGTGCAAAGGTGACCTCTTTACTCTACCACCACTCTTATATTTTTTCTCACCATACAAGGAATACATGATATCCACCTCCCTGCCTCCTGGAAGCTTCCAGAAGCCTTTGATCAACTCCGCTCCATTAAACCCACCTCAGCGAGATGATCATGCCGTGGAGAATTAAAAAGGCCATCCAGATTTCATTACTTGGGGTTGAGAATAAAAGCACTTCTCTCGGGGTCAGGAGATGTGGTGCAGATATGTGGATGTGAATAATTCAGGATGGTCTAAAAGTTCCAGCGAAGGAGATAGATTTTTTTTTTCTCTTAATGTGTTGTGTTTCTTCCAAGGCAGAAAGATGGCACCAGTGTACATTGTTGGAATGAGAGCAGGTGCAGGGGGAAAAGCATGCTCGAGATGTGTGAGGTGAAAGGAAAAGGGTGACAGGAAACCTTTGGAAAGGGAGCAATTTAATCAGCAAGAAGGGGAAACTGAATGAAACAAGAGGGCTGAGAGGAAAACACAACTATGAAAAGGAGCACAAAGAGTGACTGAAGAGGAAATGTGGTGTATTGTTGATATGACGACTGAAAGGAGAGAAAGTAAAAATGGAGAGACAACGCTGTGGAGGGGAAAGAGGATGACGCTAATGGCTTTTGGACTCGGTGAATCCAGCTTTTAGGAAAAACATGAATTAAACATTGCCCAGGGCATAGCAGCGGGACAGGCTATGGTGCGTCACACTAAACAATCCTGGCAGAAACACTGATTCTCACCTAGTTCCTCCTCTAAACTGCTTTACTAATAAGGCTGGAGAAGACAAGCTTGTCATGACGCCACACTGTGAGCTCAGCACTTGTCAGATGGTGACACCGGCAACAGCAAAAACACATTATCCCCGTTGTGCTTACTCTGCTTTTTGTTTTTTGTTTTTTAATCTGTCTTTTTATGCAGTGCCTGTCTGCAAGGATTGGACTCTGTAACAAGGAATAGCTTCAGGTAGCTAAATAAGGAATAGAAGGAGAAATGGGCAATGTTGTGGTGGTTGTAGTCGTGTTGAAGTGATGGCAGATTGTTGTGACAACACTGACACACTGTTGTGAAGGTTGATTGTGTTTATGCTCAGTGATGAGGCCTGAGGGAGGGAATGGGAGGTCCTGCCATAAAGTGTGTGTAGAAACAACGGTGTACACGCACACACACCTGTGCTGCAGATACTCAGGATATTTATATCTCACATGTCACGTCTGGTAGAGTTTCACCTGAGGAAAAACACCCTAAATTTAGCTTTTTCACCTGAATAATAATTATAATATGGTAGTTATTTCATCCAGTTTGTTTTCATTAGTATGATCTTTGTGATTAATTTAAAACATAACATTGAATTGAGTGTATGAGGAACACATCAACAGAACAAAAATTGGTGTTTTTTTATTGACAGTAAGTCAGAAGTCTTCACTGATATGAAGGTCCAAGTCAAATTATTCCTTAAATGACATATTATTGAATAATTACATTTCACACATGGAAACCCAATAGATAATAACAAGATAACACTTTAAACACACTCTCAGTCACTCAGAAACATATAGAACCTGTTTTTCTAGCTATGAAACAGCAGTCACTATAGTTTTAGGGGTAATAATACTGTACCCTGATAGACAGGGCAGTTTCTGAGGGTAAACACAGGATATATAATGTTTGTTTTTTCAAAGAAAACCTCTCTCAGATCCTTATACTTCTCAGTGTAATAAGGAGTCATATTGTGTCTGGGCCTCTCTTTTATGACAAGCTGACAAATCCTGACCCTCCTTGGGATCCTGTGTCTATGACCAGGCTGCTGTTTCCTCTCAGCCTGTATATTGTCAACGTTTTCCTTAGTTTTGAATCAGTCGTGTTGGTCTTCCCCTATCTGCCTGCCTGTCTGTCTGCTTGCCTACCTGTCTCTCCCTCTCTATGTGACCAAGACGAATCCCCCAGTGATGTGTGGTTCGTTTTCTAACCACTCACTGAAGGTTTGGTGTCGGCTGGGTTCAGCTCAGCTCGGCAAAAGCGTTTCTCCCTTAATTACTTTGTTTGATGACGTCAGACCAAGCGTGGAAAATCACGGGCTAAAATTAAACTTAATCAGCGCGATTCGGAGGCTGGTAAACAGGCACTTGGGGAGCGTATAATACAAGCAGCGCTTTTCAATGAGGCAGACACGATGTCTCCGAGCAGCTGAACTTTCCTCAGCACAGCGCAGTGCTGCACTTCAGTGGCTGGGACAAGACACAGCAGGCTGTCGGTCTGTGGATGCACTGACAACACGCAGTTGTACAAACTGCTAATAAGGAAATAGTCCTTCAGAGTTTTCATAGAAGTGCGCTGCTCCGCTCAGCACCACGGACAGCTCTTGGTGACTCACAGCCGCTGTCCGTGGTGCTGAAATGAGCGGGTCGACATATCGTTCAGTCCTGCGTTTACCATCACGCAAACTTTTTTTTTTAACACGTCTATGTGAGCTGGAGATCTGGGTATAAATGGGAAAAAACTGTAATTAAGTCCAGCGTTATTCTATGTTGTTACTGTGATCACTGACTTATCTGGCTCGGTCATAAAGTAATTAAAGGACATTTCATCGTTTCACAGTGAGAGTCTGCGCTGTTTTTACACAATCTAATCAAAACGTGAAACAACAGCATTGTGGGAGCAGCATTTGTCTTGACGTTTCTAAGCACCACTGCTAAACATTCCTACGGAAATTAGGCTTACATTTGGATTTATCCTATATTCATTTTCTCTTCTTGTCTTCCACGGAGTGAAATTACACCTGTTATCCTTCAGAGCATTTGTTGGGACTGTTTTCCCCTCCCTGTTTGCAGTCCGCATGGATGCGCCAGAGGGGAGCTTTGCGCTCATAGGGGAGGGACGAGCGCAAGTCAAGTTCGGATCGGATCAGGAAGGAGCGCACCGGCAGAGCGAGACAGACGGCACCAGGGGAGAGACGCGTGTTTACATGCCATTTCACGTTATTTCTTCCTCCCGTCGATCGAACCGACAAAGTTCCTTCCAAAAAAAGTGAAGAGGATCCCCAAACGACGCGGGGGAGAGATGCAGCAGGCAGCGGGATGGACTTTCCTGCTTCTTCTCGTGGGTTTGATGGCGCGAGGTAAGTGGGATTTACGTCAGGTAGGCTTTTACATAATGTAGATTTGATGATGTATACATATGAAGATTATGACATAGTTTGGTTTAAAAGAATAGGCGAGGGAAGGTTTGAGACTTAAGGCTGCGTCGGTGATATAAGTATATGATACTTGGTGATATCCGGTCAAACGCTTTTCAGTAAGTTTGTCTTAATCGTTCAGCTTTGAGAAGTCAGCCACGAAGTAGAGGAGGATTATGTGCTGTGCGCAGAAGTCAATAACCGACAACTAAAATCGGTCTAACTTTTCTTGGCTTTGTTATCTATATATATATATATATATATTTTAAAAAAGTGGACAAAATGCCATTCTCGTGAAAATGAAAATGTTTTTCTTTCTCCACACGACCGCGTCATAAACCTCATGCGCGCCTGGGTGTCACGTTAACTAGGCCAACAAAAGAAAATGCAGAAGAATGCGAGAGGAGGCAAATGAATTTTGATGAATGCAAATTTTGTTTTGAGGCATGAGTCGTGATTTCAGGAAACCAAAACAGATTAGAATTTGTTTACAGGCTCTGTTCCCCTGTTCACAGCTGATGAGAGAGTTTGGAGGTTATACAGGGCCTGCGCCAACATTGTTTTATTCACACCGAGGGCAGATATCCGGTTTTCAGAAAGGGGAGATTTCCCGCCTGCAGGCAATTGATAAACACCTACATTTTGCAATGTGCGTCTTTGAATAAGCTTGATAACCTTATTCTGTTTTTGCCCCAATTATGGAATGAATAAAAAGTTGTACTAACGTGTTGTTTGCTCTTGTACTTCTTTGTGAAAAGACATATATAGATATATTGTGAAGTGGGGTCATTTAAAGGTTGATGGTTCGTCATCTTTTCAAAAAGAATATTTTAAAGTTACAAGTTGTTCTTATCTGGGTCAGGTTTAGTATTATGTTTAATTTATGTGTATTTATGACTGAGATTAGTGCAAGAGTGTATAAATATTTTACATATAAAGAGCAGCTTTGTCTGAAGACACTGAGTTGAAATAGATGGCGTACGGAAGGAAGTGTGATGACTTGCTCAAGAGCCACAACATAATGATTGACATGTCACTGGGTTAGGAAGGAAGGAAGGAGCACATGAAAGGAGGGAGAGAAGAAGAAAGTGTGAAAGGGAGAAAGGATGGAAGGAAGATGAAAGAAAGGAAGGAAGATGGGTAGGACAGAAGGAAGGAAAGGACAGAAGGAAGGAGGAATGGAGAGGGAAAAGATTAATGAAAGGCAGAGGAAGGAAGGAAGGAAGGAATGAAGGAAGCAAAGATTTGGTATCGCTGAAATACATCCAGACTTAATCACTGACCGCAGCTGTGGCAGAGAGCCGGGCTGTGACCTGGAGCGACTCTGGAATAGATGCTGAGACTTATTTATGCAGCGGCATTTCAAAGCAGTAACGTAAACATTTGCTCCAAGGGCACAAATAGCAGCTATCTGATTTATGCAAGGTGGCAGATAGGCTTCTTCATGGTTTATCAGGCTCTACACACATACTTTACTCCATGCATGACCCTCTTGGCTGGGAGGTGTCTCTGTGTGTATTTATGCGTGGGGGTTTCTCTCTGTCGGCATTATCAGAAGTCAAGTTTGCACTTAAATCATTTGTAAATGTTTGTGGGAAGTCATGAACCCAAATCTCATTTTGAATGTGAAAAAGTGTACCCAGATGAAGGGACTTCTGGGAAGTAAGATGGACAATACTTAGCACTCCTGAAGTCACTGATGTTTAGCGGTGGGCAGATGCAGATACAGCTGATGTTAGCCATCTAGCAGGAGCACTAGCTAAGCTAAAGATGCCAAAATTTATGCAAATGCTGCTAACTTTTTCATGTGCTAAGTCTTGGAGTCGTCTGTTTAATTTTCAGTTTTAAATATGAGCGCATTTTTACAAATGATAAAACTAAACTTTAACATCCGTGAGTTCACATAAACAAATTGTTCTACATAATTAGAAATTTTGCAGTCAGTGTATTTAAAATCTTTGTTTTACCTACAGTATCTACTCATAGCAGCTAAAACATGATTAGCACTTCCGATCATTTCTAGACATCCCAAAGCACTTGATGAAGGTTTAAGAAAGCTAATATTCTTGGTTAAATGTTGAATAAGGGATTTATCTATTGATTTGAAGTTTTTTAGTAGCCTAAACCTAAATGCATATGCAGTATATGTCACATTTCTAGTTTAGAATAACTGCCAGTGATTGTAATAGGCAGCATTTACAGTATCTTCCCTTTGAAACACAGTTGGCAAAGCATGTTAGCAGACAGGGTTGAAATAAGGACACACTTACAGAATGAAATATTCACGGCTCTACACACAAAATAGCAAATGATTCAAGGTACCTCCACTCCACAAACATTCACTCTGTACCTGTCCACTTTTATAGAAGCCCGAACAACAGGCAAATTCAAACATGCACTTCCTGTTTCTCTAACCACGCGCACTTTGATATACTGATGTTTGGACACCGATAAGTCATTTCCATAGGTGTGTATCATCACCATGTGAAATTGCATCTTTGTTCAGGGGAAATTTTGGCTTAAACAGAAGGCTAATTTCAATATGTCATTAGCTGCAATTTTAGCCTGATATACAAAATGCCTGCTAGTATGCACATAGGGCTCCCCTGTGCCTTCAGAATACATGTCAACACACTCACACACACACTCGCACAGTAAATTGTATGCACACATGTATACAGTTCGTCTTTTGCTTCAGGTGGTTTCAATGTGCTACTACTAATGTGTTACCTCAGCCTGTAGGTATATTCATAATGCTGTCCCTTGCGTTCATATGAAGGCTGCTCTCTTAATGTATTTGAATGCATGACTGATGATCCGGTCAGTGAACTGTGGTGATGAGGTGTGTGTGTGTGTAGCTGTGTGGTAACAAGGCTTATATCACAGTAACATTTATAGAGCAGAACACAGAGCAGAGGGGGCGTGGCTTAAGACAAACTGAGTCATAGATAAGTGTACCCAGAACACCTCACACTGCAGCGCTCGCTCCGTGCCGCTGTAGTCGTCAGCCTGTTTTCCCGAACACCCAACCTTTACACTAGATTTAACAGTTTCACCAGAACATATAAAGTGTGGGAGTGCATTTCCACAGACGCTTTCACCGTCAGTCATCAGCAGAGCAATGCATAAGCGGCACAGGTTTAATTTTCAACAGTTTTTCTAATCGCTTGTTTAGTGTGTAAGCATAATATGTGTTGTGGCTTGATTTCTGACCTTTTCCAAGGTTAAGATGACGTTTCCTAGATCTCAGAGAGAGCAATGTGGCCTCTTCAGGCTTTCAATTACACCTAATCACCAAGAAATGTACTTTTTTAAGACGCTGAGATATTGAACTACAAACGCTGAATGACTCTTTTACATGAAACATATTCAAATTCGCGCAACCCACTTTTTGGGGGACGCGCCTTGAGGGAAAAATCAACTTCTATTTGATCTGCTCATTCTGAAGGTGAAAAAAATAATTCATTTTCCATTTGCTTGAAAATATGCGAGCACACAGATTCATGTGCAGTCTTCTGTGAATGTCAGAAAGCTTTTAATGTCACTATAGTGAACCTGTATTAGTGCTTAAATCTGCTGAGAAAAAGACAGAACTAAAGAGTGAAAGAAAAGTTTTTAGCACAGGCTTTGACACAGTGCATTTGTAATGAGAAGGAGCATTCTGCTGTCATGGGCATCCATTTATCGGACACACACACACACACACACACACACGCATACAGTGAGAGTCTACCCCTTCACTACCCTATCTTCTCTGGCTCTTTGCACCTGTCTCTCATATTCTTGTGCTTCCACCACACTTTCTCACTCACAAATCTCTCAGGTTCTGTTGCTGTCATCGGTTTTTCACCTCACCTTACTCAGTTATATCTCGGTCTTTTCTCTGTCTCTCTCCCTCTCTCTACTTCTCTCCTCCTTTTTAATCTCTGTCAGTTGACTTCAACTCATTTCAACTCAGCTCTACATTTACAAAAGGAAAACAAACAGTATAAAACAGGGCCTTCCAGGTAATTGCAAAGCAATTTAGAATTTTGATTTACAATAAAAGCATTGTACATGATGAAGATGTAAAAGCAAAAACGCACTTTCTCTTTCACTCTCGTCTTTCCTTTAAAAGCATTTGCATGCTCAGGGGAGAGTGGAGGCTAAATGGCTCTCTAACAGCCCATAAAATGGTCTCTTCCTCTCCATCACTCATTATCTGTCCTCTGGTCCACTCCTCCTGCCACCCCACCACCACCCCCCACCCCTTTGTTCTCTTCATGCTTACTATTTTTTTCACGCTATCCAAGTTGACCTCCAACCCTCATTTCTTGGGTAGGATGTACATTCGCACCACCTGGCTTTCTAAAGGCTTTAGATTCTGCACATTGAGTTGAATAATTTTGAGTCTGAGCACATCACTGCTGACTTCATGAACTGTTCTTAAGCTGTTTTAAAAAGGAATTCATTGATAAGATAATCTTAACCAATAATGAAAAACTACATAGCTGTACAGTAATGCCAGTGTGTAAACTGTTATTATGGACAGGTGGTCAATAAGGATGACAGCTATACTAAACTTCTTTTCCAAATTAATTATTTGTTACTAACTAAGTTATTACTAACTTCCAGGTGTAGTTAGCTTGGATAACAGAGTAAAATATGATACATGTTCATTTCCTAGTTCTCAGCAGACTGGCTAGTTGGTTGCTGGCCACGCTACAGCAGGCTACTGCTGGATGTAGTCAGCTAGTTATTTGGACATGTTAACTCTTGCAGCTCACATTAGGGCAGATAAAAATACAATTTAATCAACTGAGAATTTTGCTCTTGTAGTGAAGCTAAAAAAAACAATCTCCAAACCCCTTCAAAGCAGATATGTTCATGTGGCTCCTTTTGTTGCAGCCCGGTGTGCACGTCTTCAACATGTAGAGAAACTCAAAGCTTGACAGACCTGCCCTTTCTGGCAATTATTGCTAAGCTATGATTGGACGATTGCAGTGGGGGAGAAGGGTTTAATGAATGAACTGTCTTTTATTTGTGCTTCATGAAAAACACATGTTAAACCAGACTTTTTCCATACCCTCATCCAAGTGAATCATTTCTCTCTTAATTACCTTTTTTCCATGTAATATGTTAATCCTAGCATGATGAAAGCAGCCCAGGAAACTGATGAGTGACATTGGTAGGCTAATAATTGGAAACATGGAGAGAGACAGAGAGCGAGAGAGAGAGACAGAGAGCGAGAGAGAGAGAGAAGACAGAAATGCAGTGAATCCAGATGAAAGTGTACAGAACCTGTGGCTCATTTTCTGTCATAATTGGTTCTTTTATGATTCTCAATGTGAAATGCATCTGACCATATTAAATGTGTGTGTGTATGTGTGTGAGTGCGCGTGAGTGTAGGATCATGTTTTGATCAAAGAGCTGGTTTAGTCAGTGGACATGTAGCAGAGAGCAGCTCTGCCTTTGTAATTATGCTAACAAGTATGAGGCACCATGACAGTCCATTTTAGTCCATCTAATTTCTTCTCTTCTTATAGCTTTTAATTAAAACTTATATTGTATTCTTTTCCTTGTGCTCATCCAGAAAAAAGCAGCTGTCAACACTGTTTTTGTTTATTTTTGCCAAGCATGGATAAGATGAAAAGTTTTCTTCCATGCTGCCTTTAAATTCTATTTAGCATAGCATTAGCACATGCTAGACAGCTAACAGACACAGGGCTGTGATGCCTAGATTCACATAATCTGCTGAGTGACATCTTAAGAAGGCTTTGCTTTCAGTATGTATGCCTCCTCTCCTCTCCTCTCCTCTCCTCTTGTCCTTGTATTAGGTTTTTTTCATTCCTCTTGTCATTCTCTCCAGAGGACTGTCATGAGGAGTTCGCCAGCAGCAGGGTTTCGGGTGTCATTGTTGTCTGCGTGACGAGGGTTATCTTTGAGGAAGGGATCTTGATGTAATAGGGTCACCACTGTTTCATCATTAGGATTTCAAGGCTCTCTCCAAAAAAAGCCCATTTTAATTATGAGATTTTCCTCTCATCTATCCCAAACTCAGTTTTTGTGTTTGAGGTGAAACAAGTTGTACAAAGTTCTTCAGAATGGTAAACATCTTCTTTGTCTTATTGCTTCCTGTATTTCTTTCTGTTTTTCTTTGACTCTTTCCTCCTCCCCAGTCCAGCTGTCTCCTGCACCCTGTAGTCCAGGGTGTCCAGCAAAAAGGAATGTTGTATTGATTTTGATATTAATAGAGTTTCATGAGAAAAGAGCATGAATTCCTGCATGAGAACTCTAATAGCACTGGGGGTCTTGAAGGAGAAAGTGGGGGTTATCATCTTCACAAACTGCAGGAGTGTCAGCCTTTGTGACTCATTTGGCCTCAAGCTGTGTGGGGAACTTTCAACTAGTTGCTTTGATATGGTTCACTTTGTAACGTTTACAGCTTACGCAACCAGCAAAAACTAGTTTGTCTTGAAAAAAAAAAATGCAGCTCATAAAGATATAACCCCGAAAATTTTAAGGTGATTGATTTAGCAGCACTTCGGTTGCTGTTTTAACCAAAGTGCAGTTTAATACTAAAGGTCCCAGAATTCTGGGGTTAGAAAACTGCAGCTAAACAAAACCATGTTGTTTTAGTAAAGAAGTCAGTAGATGACCTTTATCCAACAAGCCTTGAGCAACCGCAATTTGATTTCATGCTGTACATGACGCAGTAAAAGCTCATCATCTCACTGCAGCTGTTCCTACTTGTTTTCTTAATGTTTTATAAAATATTCAAAAGCAATTTACTTTCAGAATATGCAGAAAATGATCATCCTTTTGTTTTGTATGAGTCAGCTTTGGATGAATTCAGCAACTGTGGAATGTTGCTAACTATCACTGAAAATGACACAGTTCTGATGTAAAAACAACACGATTGTTGCTGTGGAAGTCTAGTGTTTCCATCTTAACACTGAGCGTATTGTTTAAAAGAAACACTTGAACTGGGAATACAGAATGGGGAAAAACACAAACGGAATCAGCAGCTTCTCCCACAACTTGATTATTTACCTGCACAAATAAATGAATGAATAAATAAAATCAATCCTTTATCTCCACTCCTCAGGCTACAGTCTACAACTGCTCTGAACTATGTTAAAATAGCTTGCTGTGCATTTTCCACTGTTGTGCCTCAGGCCTTCCTGGATGATAAGTAAATAAGGCCCTTCATACTTTGGTTATGCATACAGCACTTAAGCAGCAGTCTAGCCAAAGACATGCCTATATTTAGATAATCAGAACAAATCGTGTACTCATAGAGGATGAACCCCCACAGCTGCCAACACCTGCCTATCTATATTTACCATTAGTCAGGAGAAGAGGAGAGGACATGCTTGTCACTGTGATTTATCTCCATTTAGATGTTACATTGTAGCTGAGCTTAAATGAGATTCTATTTTGGGATATCTTGGATATGTAATATACCACCTGCCCATAACACTACCTAAATAAGGAGACAATCTTGGGATGTTTAAAGTCACACTCCTCTCAAACATTTGTTTATACCTACACGACAAACTGCCGCAGTGGTCAAATCATTCAAGAATCTAGATTAGGTCTGATGTTTTGTAAGCTGAGATACAGTTCACATTGAACTAACGCTCTCCTCAAAAGATTATCCATGGCCTTGAGGAAGTTAACAGACCAAACCGAGGAAAATACAGACACAACATAAAGTACATATGTACAAACATATCATACCATGTCAGCGATGCATGCTGGATACCGATATGCCACTGCTGACAATATGTTAAAATGCTGTGAACAGCGCTGAAAAGCTGCATGACATCAAGCGGAAGACAAAATGAGAAGTCTGAGTCAGTAGAGTAGCTACCAAAATATTTGTCACCATGGCAAGTGTGGTATCATTGACAATGAAAATTATAAGAGAGGCTGGTATTGGATCAATGAGTTTAAAGTTTGTTTTCACAGATAGTGATTTAACATCTTCAGCAGTAAAAGCTCAGAAGCCAGCAGTGAGACTGAAAGCTGCCGTGTCACTCAGGAGCTCGAGGTTGAGAGGTCTCTGTGGGGCAACCGTGTCCTGAATGAGGTCAAGTGCTTTTTCCCCTCTTTATCATACTGCCAGCAGAAAACAGTAACATAACACACGATTCAACAAGCTCAAAGGATGGATGTAAGAGATCCAACTACGCCAAAGAAAATGAGAATAGATACTATATACAGTGTGATATACCGATACCATTTAGAATGGACATGACTGCTTTAAATTAAACCAGCCTAATCACTCAAGGAAAAGCACTGATAGTTATCTTACATCACAGACTTGTTCAAAGTAAGCTTGCAACCCTGAAGATCTAAGCAGAGGGTCTGTAATCCAAAGAGACTTCTTTATAGACGATTCATCAAATATCATAAATCATTAATCCACAGACTCAAAAGACTTGATTGATGTGACACAGCATCAAAATTGGAAGAGGTTGCTGCCTATTTTTCCTCTAAGTTCCCTATTAAAGTTGTGTGTGGCATGACTTGAGGTGAATCAGATGGACTTGGTGGGTGGAGGTCTGTGAATGGTAACTGTGATTCTCCGATTGATCAGTACTGCTAACATCAGCCTTTCAGAAATCTATAACTACATAGAGACATTTAGATGTAGAAGAAATTTGTTGCATTTATATTTGGATGTGTTTTCCCTGAAGCTTGTTTTTCTTTCAGCCTCTTTAACTTGTTTTATTCACATTTATTCATCCACTCACTAATCGCTCTTTCTGTCCTCTCTCTGCCTGCTTTCTGTCTGTTCAGACTGCTTTTCATCCAAGGCAGAGGACCGGCTGTTCAGGAAACTCTTCAGAAGATATAACCAGTTCATCAGACCAGTGGAGAATGTCTCTGACCCTGTCACTGTGGAGTTTGAGGTCTCCATCTCACAGCTGGTCAAAGTTGTAAGCCATACATCCACACACACATGCACACACACACACACACATGCACACACACACACAGAGAGGAGTATTATAACATAATATTGAATTATAATGCCAAAGATGTTTTAAACACCTCATTCATTTCACACAGTTCTGTATGTGTGTGCAAGCAAATGTGAATGTAACCAAAATGTTGTTCCACTCATGGCATCCTCTCAACAGTGTGTGTGTGAACTCAGAGTCGTCTTCCTACGAGCATCTTGATCATATTTCCTACCTTTGATACATAAAAGGCAGAAGATAAGCTGCGGAACGAGAGAAGTGAAAGCTGAAAGTGAATACAGTCTTATAGTCTGCTCAATTTCACGGATTCCGAAAATGTCACACAGTGTTGTTATACACTGCTATTTTGCTTTGGCTACGTTAAGTTTAATGCGGGTGGGGGATGATGGGGGAGGGTTGCTGCACATCCGCCACTGAAAAGAGGTTTTCAGCTCAGAATGGAAATCCTCAGATTAAGAGAAAATTGCCTGCAGGAGCTTTTTTCAGACTGGACTGATATGTAGTTATATCTGCCTGCTCGGCAAGGTGAGATTCATCTAAAGGTGAGTGTGTGGTTGTGCACGAGTGGCTGTTTTTGCTCTGACTGAATGCGTCACGATGTGTGCATCTATGCACATATTTTCATGTGTCTGCTTGTATACATTGTATGTGGCTTATGTATTTCTATGCTGTGGTTCATGTTGAATTCTGAGAATCGCAAGACTGCAAACCAAACTGAATAAGGTCTCAGAGAGAGGTATAGAGGACATCTAACATCTGTGACCTCTTCATTTATTATTAACTTACTCATAGTCGACCTTTTCAGCCAATCAACTGCAGCTCTAAGAGACAAAGATTAGAGGACATATTCCATTTCTTTTCATATTGATGTGGATTTTTATTCTATAGTTTTTCTTTTTTCCTTTAAAACCCAGTATGGTGTAAGCTTTGCTTGTAGCTATCTGCTAAGTAACAAGTTCTCCTCTTTCTCCTTGCCTTGCAGGATGAGGTGAATCAGATCATGGAAACAAATTTATGGCTCAGACATGTGAGTACAAAGACACACACACACACACACACACACACACCTTTTAATTATTATACTGACCTAACCCCATCTTGAGGTCCACAGAGACAGAAGCAAGACAGAGGAGGGTTCATGTTAGCACATATCTATACATACCAAGCAGACATCAATATGCCATGCCACACTCTGTTCTTGTGTGCATGCCTGCGTGTTTGTGTTTTCGTGTGTGTGACATCACTGAAATGTTAGATAGTAAGACAAAAGGAGAGGGACAAGTGAACAAGAAAGCTACGATATCACAAATGAAAACAATCAGCTAGTGAATGATGGTAACATTATGGTTAGTCACGCTCTACCTCTCTGCAGATCTATAGGCCTGGACCCTAAACTCCTGACCTCATGCAGCAGCTGTTCTGCTAAATAGCACATGTTGTCTCTGTCCACCAAACTGCTACTGTTCTGATGCCTTTTAGCTATTATTTCCTTTCTTTCTCGTTTCCAGTGCTGAATCTGTATTTCTCTTTAAAAAGCTACAGTTTATAATAAGCATTCTAGACATTTCCTTTTTAAATCAGCGTCTGATTGCACCACATTGTTGAACTAACAGCTGTTGGATGCTGATGCAGTTCAGTGGTAGATAAGATACTGTGATCTCTGAGTGCTCCAATTAAAATGCATTGACAGGCCTGTGTGGACCGGTCTTATTTGTTGTTTGCGGTGGCTGAGCTGTTTATTTATAACAAGGCATCACTAATGAGAAGCTGTGTCACTGATAAAGACTTTGACTCACAGCTAGTGGGTTTACAGTGGTAGCCATTTTAGAAGCCCCCCCCCCCATGCTGAACTTATTGCCTCTGTGCTGCAGTAACACTGCAGGGGATTCCTTCTGTAACGCGATACAGTGTTTCTAAATGTCTTCATCTTACACTCCTTTAAACCAAGCTGCACTGATGACGTTTAGATCAGAGATAAGAGAACTTAATTTGAAACAGTACTAAATACTGTGCAACTACAGGCCTCCTTTGTATATGATGTGGATTCGTTAAATGTCTGATCTTTGCCAAGCTTTAAATTTATAGGCTGAAAAAATTCATGAATAATTTCTATCAAGAATAATTTCCATGCCAGATATCTTTCTCCAGAAGCCTTTAATAATCTGGTTTACAATCTGTATGCTATACTTGTAAATAGGTCTATATACAGACTCATCTTGTAAACAAAAAGCCATAAGGCTCAGCCTTGATCATGAATTACATCTCCAGCCAATCATATTGCAAACTCCCCACACAGATAAATGAAAAAGCCAGTGTAGCATGAAGTGGTTAATTAAACAGCTCCCAGGTCATAACTGGGTATTAATCCTCCTTGCTAATGAATGAATTCATCTTGAATGACATGCAAAAAGGCAAGACTAATGGATCTACGGCTCATGAAATGTTACCCGCAGGTATGTTGATGGAACAGTGAGTGAACGCAACTCATCCTTTATATCTCTGTCACTGAGCTATTTGCTCACACGCTCCTCTCCTCGCAATTCTCTGAACTGCTCTTTATACAGATGATAGAGACGTTACTAGTGGAGATGACTTGAGATTTGCTTACTTAAGCTTCGTGGCTCTGTACCAGGAGGAACTGCATCAAAAACGTACATGATTATGCTTGATTTTCACTGAAAAAGCAGTGAAAGCCCACAGATGCTCTGTGATACTCATGTCTCTGTCTATAAACATCAGATTTTTTGCTACAGTATCCTTATTTGGCTCTACTGTAAGACATCAAAGGAAACTCTGCCTGCAGTATAAATATTTATCTCAAAATATTCCCATGGAGGAGGGGGGGGTGATGTCTCCAGTGACTAATACTGTCTGCAGTGTACAATGCAAAACACAAAACAGATGTTTGCCTCCTCAGTATGCTCAGTGTTTTTGTCTGCCTCTCTCTCAGATTTGGAATGACTACAAGCTGCGATGGATACCCGCAGATTTTGACGGCATTGAGTTCATTAGAGTTCCGTCAAACAAGATCTGGAGGCCTGACATTGTGCTCTACAACAAGTGAGACCGGTCGTAATCGTTACTATCATGTCTACCATTACCTTGTTCACTATTATTGCTATTATTATTTGCAATGGATGTTAGCTCAAAAATTTAAAACAACCTATGTTCATATTAGTGACCTCTTATGGCCTTTCAAATATTGACTGCTGTCTAATAGGAACAGAAGCAGGGGTAGCATAGTGATATAAAGAGGTCATTAACAACAACAGTGACTGACTTTGACACCAAATGATTGCTAATGTCATGGAATGTTTAAGTTTAGACTCTAAACTCTCTCTTTTAACCCTAATACTCTCTTTCTTATCTTGGTAAATTCACCTTCACCTCCCCCTCTCTTATGTTCCTCACTTTCATTTACATTTTCTCCTCATCTTCCATCTCACTGTTTGACATCTCTGCCTCCCTCTAACCTTTGTGTCATATTCAATGCCCTCAAATGTTTGTATCCTATTAACTCATACCTTCTTTGCCATGGCAATACTTATGCTTGCTTATACAAACACATACACACACATGTCATATACAGTGCTGTAGGTGACTTCCTGGTGGAGGATAAAACCAAGGCTCTGCTGAAGTTTGATGGAACAATCACATGGATTCCTCCAGCCATTTTCAAATCCTCCTGTCCCATGGACATTACCTACTTCCCCTTTGACTATCAGAACTGCTCCATGAAGTTTGGTTCCTGGACTTATGACAAAGCCAAGATTGACCTGGTACTTATTGGCTCTAAGGTCAGTGTTTGTGACTGTGTCCAGGTCTGTTGCAACTACTACTACAAATTATGTATGTCTTTTATTGTGTTTCCTGTCTGCCCTACTTACAAGGAAAGCACTGGTTACACCTGTTATTAGTTTTTATCTGAGCTCTTTCAGGCCCTGAAAAAATAATGGTGATGGTGTAATGGTGATGTGATGGAGTTACCTTGAAGAAGGCTTGAAAATTCACATTTTCAACAAAAACCCTGCTTCACCAACTGGGGTCATGATATTTGAAAGAAGTGGGTTTGTAGGATGTAGAGAGAGTCTAATGAAAGATGTTACAGAGTTGGATTGTGGGAATTCTGAGTTTTAACAAGTCCTTTATTTAAACAGATTTGTTACTTATTTTAAAGTACTAAGACCTTCAAGTATCAAAGGCTTGAAGTTTTATTAGTAATTGTAAAGTAAGATGTTTCCTGTCTGTGTTTTGTGGTAATATCTGAAGTTGTTGGAATGACATCAATGCTGCATTAATGTGTGTGTTGCATTTTACCGCTTTACATGTTTAAGGTTGAGCTCATTTTAATGACATTACAATCAACACATATGGCACATGGTTTTCACTGGACAGGAAAGGAACAAGAAATGCAACCTGAAAAGGAACTAAAAGAAATGTAGAAGAAAATAACAAATACAATATCTGCCCATAATATGCAGTGGAGCTGGGGTATAGATATGTACAGAATTAAAACACTCGAGTAAAGAAAAAGTACCTCAATTTTGTACTGAAGTACAAAACTTGACTTAATGTGCTTTCCACCGCTATTTTTAAATTTGTCTCTCGTAAGTTACTTACTTTATGTAAGTCCTTCATTAAATTACTGTAGTACCTCTTTAAAGGCATAATATATCCCAAACTGAGGATAGAGAGACAGCAGAAATGGCTGAGTGAGGTATACACAGAGGTTGGATTCTACACAGTGGTGCATGAAGGCTAATAGCCATGAACATCTTGTACTAAGAAAGTAGTGAAATGCAGACAAAGGGCAGGGTCTCTGCAGATACTTCTAGGGGCCCATAAGTGATTTTTTTATTGTTGTTGTTTTTTAAGGGAATTGCTGTGTATTATGCCTTTAAACATCTTTTGTCAGTGTTTTGAATATGAATCCAAAAATTGATTTATACTACAACCAATCTGTAGTACAACAAAATATTGTGAGCTGTCCAGAGCTGTAAACATTGCAAGAGAATCTTGTTTAATGTTTGATAAGCATCCTCTGGCAGCATCAATATATATTTTAGGTGCGAGAGGACATGAAGGCCAGGCAATAAGAAATCCTAATCAATCCTAGAATATGGCTGTTTATGGTCATCACACAAAAATCTGGCCAATTTGTTCTGCTCATCATTGCGCAGACCTGCTAACCAGCCAAAATTGTGAAAAGTATGTTTTGTGTTGAGTAACAAGGCCCTTTTTAGAATGGCAAGTAGACCCTGACCCTTGTACTCCTAAATCATTATGTGATTTTAAGATCATTATCCATCTCCCAGGTGAACCTGAAAGACTTCTGGGAGAGCGGTGAATGGGAAATCATTGACGCTCCAGGCTACAAGCATGATATCAAGTACAACTGCTGTGAAGAAATCTACCCAGACATCACCTACTCCTTCTACATTCGGCGCCTGCCACTCTTCTACACCATCAACCTCATCATCCCCTGCCTCCTCATCTCTTTCCTCACAGTGCTGGTTTTCTATCTCCCGTCAGACTGTGGAGAGAAGGTCACGCTCTGTATCTCCGTCCTGCTCTCCCTCACTGTGTTCCTGCTCGTTATCACGGAGACCATCCCCTCCACGTCTCTGGTCATCCCGCTCATTGGAGAGTACTTGCTCTTCACAATGATCTTCGTCACACTCAGCATCGTCATCACTGTGTTCGTGCTGAATGTACACTACCGCACGCCAATGACCCACACTATGCCGGGTTGGGTGCGCTCTGTGTTTCTCAAAGTGCTGCCAAGGATTATGCTGATGCGGAGGCCAATTGATGAAGACAGCAAGACTCGGGGGTTGGACAACAGTGGGGAGGCAGGAGGAGTCGGAGGGGGAGGAGGAGGTGGAGGAGGGAAAGGAGGGAAGAAAAGAAAGAATAGCTTGATGCAGGTGAGAAGTCCCCATCTAACATATCTGGTCCAGGTCTAGGCAGGTTATTCAAACCAGAGCATGCCCAGGGTGTCATGTCACCTTGATATGGCCACTCCAAAGATACAGCACCTAGTAAAGATCATTACTAATTGCCACAGGAAACATGCTTATGAGGGAAATGTTTTAAGAGTACGTTTATGGGAAGATTTATCAGACAATTTTATATCCCATAAGTTATGTCCACTTCCTGTATTCAGTACCAATGCAGGATACAATGTGCACTTTATGTAGCAAGGTTGAAAGTAAGAGAATTCTGAAAAACAGCTCAATATACAATTTAAAATTTACAATCTAAAAGAAGTGTGAGTCAGCTGTGGGACTGGGAACCACCACAGTTGTAACTGGGCTGTTACCTACAATAATACTTCTGGATAAAATTTCCCCTACTGTGAATGAAACCTTTGATGACCTCCACAAACAAACTGAGTATTTCTAACCATTTGATACAGTAGCTTACTTGTTGGACTATACAACAATCTTCCCTCTTGGTGTAACCCTTTAGTTATTTAGCTGCTTGCCTCCTGCAAGTACTGCCAAGTCAATCATCTTGAATAATCTTGTACTGCTAAAATCCCAGAGATGTATCACAGAGATCTCAATATTTTAGATGAAGTTGTTATCTGAAAAATGTATTTTTTGAGTTACATAAACATAAAACTTATTCCAAACTCTGATTATAATCCCCAGCAGGTTGGAGGGGGCTCCCTCAACTGTCTGGACTTTGGGGACAATAAGCTATCGTCCTTGGAGGGGTGCACTGGGAAGAAATGCCCTTGCCCCTGCCAGCATGGGAAGGAGACCCCAGAAACACCTGATATGGGGAAGGCGTCACGTCAACTGAGTCCACAGAGCATCAATACTGTGGTGGCCTTTTCTGTGGTGTCACCTGAGATCAAACAGGCCATCGAGAGCGTCAAGTACATCGCTGAGAACATGAGGAGTCGCAACAAGGCCAAAGAGGTGAGTCATTCTTATTTTCACTGTAATGGATCATCCTCAAAGGGTATAATTAGAGTAAAATAAATTCAGCTTAGACTGTGTTGTTTTGCATACTGTCAGATTCATAATTGTAAAAGCCAGCAAGCTTCAGTGGATACTATAAATGAATAATAGAACTAATATCAACTTAAGCTAAAATAAAACCACTCCTAAGCAGGGAGAAGTATGGGCTAAGTGAAGAAAAATAAATTTTGATTAAATACAGCAAAATGCCCTTTATAGTCAGTCATAGTGACTGGTAGCATGAGGATGGGCAGATGGCGTGTGATGTTTGCCATAACCCCTGGGACAGGAATACATCGGGCAAAACACAGCATAACACTGAGCACATGGTTGTTTGTTTAGGATCTGTGCAGTTCCAGGTTTTTCTAAACTTTATATAAACGTACAGACACTCAATGAATGCAAGCATACAGGAAGTGTGTTCTATGCATAATGTGTTGATGCAAAAACACTCTAAGCAGTGTTGGCCTGAGACAGTTGTGCTGTGATTCTGCACAGCATTGTTGCAGATCCTAACCTGCTCCATAAATTAACAACAGTTTAAGTTTGAACCATACAATTGTCGAGCGTGCTCCTTCCTCCCTCTGTCAGTTATAAATACAGTGGGTGAAATGTCCCAGAGGGGAGAAGCAGCCTTTGATATGCAAAACATGTGGCTCAATCAGCTTTGTCAAAAAGCCTGTCGCTTTTTTGATGCTGTGGTTTGAATGTGATTATCATAGTAATTTCTTCCTGTGAAAATTTTGTATCAGTTTACTGTTGGCTTACAAGAAATACTCAACTGTTCTCTAACTTTCTTTGTTTCTTTGCTTCTTTCTATCCTCACTGCACAATCCTCCCCGTCGACTCCCACAAACCTCCCACCCTCTGAGATTCTGAACCAAACGTTTCTTCTCACTGTGCACTTCTCCTCACCTGCATTTTGTGTTTAAATCTCTCTTTACTTTTCATCTTGCATTTGTCACTGCTGACTCTGTCGTCTCACACTTGTTGTTTTGCCCCTTCTCTCACTCACAGGTGGAGGATGACTGGAAGTATGTTGCCATGGTGATCGATAGAATCTTCCTTTGGGTGTTTGTGACTGTGTGCGTCCTGGGAACCATAGGCCTTTTCCTCCAGCCTCTTTGTGGCTTTGTCTCATAACTGCTGGTCGATTGGGGTTCACCGCCACCCTGTGTCCACCATTCCTGAACAAATGACCAACTCTCAGTTCTCAGTTGACCAATCACAAGACAGAGTTTGAGTCCTGAAGCACTGTTTGGTGTGCTGGCTTTGCTTTTAGTCTTTTGCAGAGATTAGTAGTCAAAAATTTCGAAGGTAAGAAAATTTTAAAATTGTGCAATAGATACAAAGATTTTATTACCTTCATTTAATGACTTTTAAGGCTCCTTATTTTGCCTAAAAATCATTGCCATAGAACCTACATAAACTTCCTACAACCTGTGTTCTTTCAGCTTTCCTGACCATTTGAACAAGTATAAGAAAATAAATTTTATTTTGATGTATCTAGTTCACAGGAATTAAAAGTATCCTGTTAGGTTTGTCACGGTAAAGTCTAATTGTTGGAAGTACTCAGATCATTTATTTTAGTAAAAGTACCAATACCAGAGTAAACTACAAGTAAAAATCCATTAAGGAAATTGTTGTCAAAATTGTTATTAAAGTGATGTACACACATCACTTTCATATTGCAGCAGGGCTAATATTTTATATTTCATTTACATTTTAAATGCATAATATTTATTATATTGTGGGGTATTTCTCCCTGTGGATCAATAAAGTCTTGATATAACACTGTCCTAATTTACTCTTTCATTATATTTTGTATTATGTAAATCTGAATCCGAAAAGTAACTTGAAGCATCATCATATCATATCATCATACAAATGTAGAGGAGTAAAAAAATACAATATTTCCCTCTGAACTGCAGTGGAGCAGAAATATAAAGCAGAAGAAAGTGGAATACAAATACCTCAAAATTGATAGAAATAACAAATTGAATAAAATACTTGTATGTACTGACTTTCCAGCACTCTGAGTTACAGCAGCCTGGCCACCACAAAGCACTGTTGTGGTTTGCTTTTTAGTTCTGTTGTATAGCTGCTACAAATTCAACATGTTGTTCTCATGGAACTATGGCATAATAATTGCTTATAAATCATTAAGAATTCAGATTCAGGCTTAATTTCAAACAAATATATCCTTACCGCATTTTACAATGTTGATTCCTGAATGGTTTGAAATAGGTATTCTTGACTGGGAACAAAACTTGGCACATCCAGTAGTCCTTCAGGACTGGACCTTTAGAATTCAACAGATGTTAACCAACTGGGAACAAGTATGCATGACACATAAACTCCATCATACTGGACTCAGCGACGCAGCAGCCAGTTAACTCTCCCCACACTGAAGAGGTTGATGACTGTCATACCCCTCCCCAGTCTGAGTCATCAAGCTGCTCACTGTCAGAGGCAATTGTTCTCACTGCTTTTTGTGTCATTTCCAATTAGAGTTCAGATTTCTGGCGCACTTGGCAGCTCTTTTAACAAATAAGGGCAGACTTATTTCTTTTTTCTTTTTTTTCTTTTTGTAATTAGACTCCATGTGTTTATAAATGTTCTCTTTGATTAATGTTCCACAAGGTAATTGGTTGGCCTGGTAAATATTGGATTAAATGGTACTTGATTAGTTGCTCCTGAAATAGCATTGCATTTATTAATTCATGAGAGGGTTTTATCATCCAATTCCATGCCTATTAGTTTAATCTTTATTTCTCGTCACTTTTGATTAAGTTTAATTTTAAGAGCAAACATGCAGTGCAAGAAACATGCATGACAGAAATTTTGATTGCTTCAACCACAACCATATTGCTCTCAGATTACAACACTGTAAGGATATCGCTTCCTTTGTTTAATCTAATTTATCTGTAACTCTTTTGGTTATATGATGCATCAGAAATGCACAACTCATGCTGAAGTTAGCAAACATGTTTGTATAAATGATCTTTGCCTTTCTTTTGTCTTACTGTCTTTGAACTTCAAATAAATGCAGTATTTCTTAAAATAAAATGATTCCTGGGCGTTAAACATATGTAATACTCTGATAAATATCAGCTGTATTTATTTATTTTTTTTCTTCTGGGAATGAGTTAAAGGTAAAATGACAGTTGTTACGATGAAGTTAAAATTTACATAAATAATATTAAAATGTAATTAAATATTCTTTGTTTAAAATGTGTGACTTTAAAAATATTATTTCATGGGTTTCGAAAGGTTTTAAGGAGTTTAAAGAAAAAAACAGATTTTTTTTTACGTTACTATATGAAGGTTCATGACCTTTGAGGTTTTTTTTTTTGTACTTCCGGGGAGACCGAGAGAGAGAAGGGAAAGGTGCGGAGAGTGAATGGCGCGGAGCTAAGCTAGCGGCAAGGACAGTGATTGGGAAGAGACGCCACCTGCATCCATGGGAGAGACTTCGCCGGGTTGCCAAGGGGTCGGCGGTGGAGGACGCTACGTTGCTGCCGAGGTTGACGGGGAAGTGCGACACGGAGCGCTGCTGGTCCGGGTGATTCCATCGTCACACAGAGGTGAAACTAGCCAAATGTCCCCTTAATGAGCTCCAACTAAGCGCGCCAACGAGAACTTAAGTTAAAAGTGTACCAACAGTTGGGCAGTTGAGTTATAAGCACTTATCAACAACAATTATCCTCACCCGGGTTTCTGTTTTTAAGAGGTTTGAACTTGTTGCTTGTCATTTTGCATATTATAATACATTTTCAAGCCCTGAGATTTTTCTATGAGAGATCATTGAGTTGTGTGTGTGTTATCACTTATTTGAAATGTCCCTTTTACCACATGATATTTAATAAGTGTAATGTGGGTTTTAAGACATGAGCTGGTGGTAAAGATGGTTACACATAAACATTTTATATGGATACACGGACACACACGTTGACACAGGAGTGTCATTACACAAAAAAACAGCCACAAGAGGTGTAACTAAGCATCTGGATGCAACATATAATTAAAATCTGGACATGTAAGTGCTACTGACACGTAATTTCAGAGTTAAGATAAAATACATAATTACACTTGATATTGCCACACAATTGCATTATTCTGTCAGAGGGCGGATCCCCCAGCTGTACACGTGTAACGATTAGTTAGAGTGGCAGAGTCGCTCGTTGCAGGTACTCCCCATACTCTCCTAGCTCTCTCTTTGTCTGATTGTCCTTCACTTTGTCTGCAAACATACAATATGCAACTGTTGCAAGTAAAAAATTGCACTTCATTGCTGAGACATCCACATATTTTTTGTTTACTTTTATTTTTGATTAAGGCAATGTTAAAACATACAGTGACAATTTTTGACAAGTTTTGAATTGTTCTTATGTCTTCCAGGGTCAGAGCATGACAAAATACCCTGCCAGAGTCCTATGTAAGGGTTAGGGTTAGGATTCTGATTGGAAATTCAACAGGATGGTTAATGTGTGTTAACAAAATACTGAACATACAACATCTACATGGAACATAGCTACACCTCTGTCCTTCCCAATAACCCAGGGAAGGTGCTTTCCTGTGTTTTTACATGACAGTTCCATCAGTCAGGTCCATTATGAAATGGTTTTCCCAAATTGTTGTGGAGAACTCTCAGATAGTTTTCCAATTACTTGTCGATGTCAGTGACTGATGTAATTTAGGTCAATTTAAGAGCATTTTTCACCTGAACAAAATGAAAATGTGAAATCCTTGGAGGTGTGATTTTGTGCCATGGTATAGTAAAATCTTGGTTAGTAGTAGTAGTAGTAGTAGTAATAATTTATAGTAACCTAGAAAAATTAGAGATATCATCTGATATGGGCTGAACAGCCTTCAAACAGTTAAAGTTACATAACTGTGTGGTAAAAGGCTGTTGAAGCAGAGTTTTTAGGACCCAGTGTGGTCTTGCTCTCAGTAATTATTTCTAAGTGAGGGAGTATACTTGTCTCTCTGTTTGTACAGTGTACAGCGTGAATATGAATGATGGATTAACTGGTAAAAAATCTTTGCTAAGCAATAAAAAATCCATACAAACAATGTAATACTCAGTGCTTGTTCAAAAAGTAATCCAACCAAAAAAGCTGCAGATAGAAATAACACACATGTTTTTTTTACAACAGTCTGCATCGAACAAGCTCAGTAATATGCATAATGAACAAATGTTTTGTATGCGGAATGTATCTCATGACCCGTAGAGTCATACAGGAGATGAATGGCTTCATTTGAAGAGATAAATGCAAAAACACAATATCCTGAACTGTCTGCTGTGGCTTGTAATCATCCAAACCACACTTCAACAAATTTATAGAAGTGTGTGTCCGGCTGGGTAGGTGTGTATGGGCGTGCACATGTGTGAGCCCACACGTGCATGGTCACACAAGCATGTGTGCTTGGAAGGTGTGTTGCACTAGTTTCAGAAGCATGGATTACTCTGAAGGATGTTCATATTAGTTCTCATAAAAAAGAGAGAAAAACCTAATTATGACTGTTATAACGGTAAATCACATGTTGACATACAAGTTAAAAAAGGACACACATTTTGAAGGAAAACACTTAGCATTGCCAGTTGGTCTCATCTTCTATTACTGAGAATTAATCCAGCTCAAACCACATTGTTTATCTCTTTCTGTTGAGAGACGTCGGGGGGTAACGACAGAGATGTATGGGATGTTGCGTGACATTTTTGCACAGCCAACAGGGTTCAGAGGGCTAGGATAATAATTATATGTACTGAATCATTTGCATTGTACTCTGTTTTCTATGTAAATGTCACATCCTGAAAGATACATATGATGTTTGTAGTGTACTCAACAGTGTCTTGACATTTATTAGAGGAAACACTCTGGAAAGAGATATACAGGACTATGAACAGAGCTTTGGTGTACACTGTATTTCTGCATGTTTTTAACAGTGTGGGCCCCTGGTGTGTAAATAGTGAGACATGATAGTGACTGGAGCACAAATATTATGTTAATTCAACCATCTCAATTATGAATGTCATTCCAGACTGGTTGGATTCTACTTCAGCAGAATAACCTCTTCCACATTAAAGACCTGAACTGAGTGCCGTCTCACTGCTTTTTGTGATAAACTCTCATCAATTACGAAGTACAACAGATTTGTCCATCCGTCCATCCATCCATGTTCTATACCACTTATCTGTCATTTCGTGGGGGGGGGGCTGGAGCCTATCCCAGCTGACCACGGGCGAGAGGCGGAGTACACCCTGGACTGGTCGCCATTCAGTCGCAGGGCTGACACACAAAGACAGACAACCACTCACGCACATGCTTGCACTTGGGGACAATGTAGAGAGGCCATTTAACCTAATGTGCACATTTTTGGGATTGTGGGAGGAAGTCGGAGTACCCTGAGCAAACCCATGCAGGCACAAGGAGATGTTATTAATGTTATTATATAATATTTTATAATAACAACAACTTCATCAGAAAATACTACAACTGAAACTACAGTAGAGTTTGATCTCCACCTGGAAGTCTGCTAACTGTCTCGTTGCCACTCCTGGTATCTTCACTGTACCGACATGGACAGAAGATCTGGCTTCAGAAAGTGGGTAAGATTTGGGTAGACTTCTTTCAGCAAGTGAATCTTTAGTCCAGCCTAGTGTTTGCCCTATAAAACCCAATAAAATACAGTATTTCTGATGTCTTTCTATATAAATATACTGTAAAAAGCAATGGACAATGTCATGATTTAAGAGGTTTTCTTCAAAATTATGCCATCATTTTTTCTCCAAACAGATAAATTTTACTGTCAGTGTCACCAGTTACTAGATTAAAAATTCAGAAAAGTTAAACTTACACTGTAGCATAACTAAGCAAGCATGTGTGTAAGGCCTGACTGGAAACCATGACCCAAAACTTACCCTGAGCTCCACAAAATAAAATAAGAAAGAAAAAAAAAGATTTGATATGTGAGTAAGATATGTGAATAAGAGAACAGGTTGTGTTTCTCTGTGTATTCAATGTCAGCATAAGGCTTTTTTTTTTTGCTAAAATGGTCAAAATGTTGAATGAAGAAGAAGACTTTTGACGTCTATGAGTCATCTGGCCAGAAAGTATTAGAAATCCATGCTTTGCATGGTTTGCTTTTTGCAAACTTTGCTTTTATAGTGGTTTTATTTTCTCTGTCACTTGAATTCCCAATTTGTATACAAGTGTGCAATTTGATTCAGATTTAATTTGCAACCAGTTTAGAACTATGCTTAAAGGCAGAGGAAACATGGCAAAGTGAAAAACGTTAATGGAGCAGTGTAACGCAGTATGAAGTGCCATCTACAATAGGAGGCTCTTAGTAACGGAGGTCAAATGAAATTGGGATGTCAAGCACAATTGGAATTACATTCTATGGAGTGATTCATGTTCTATTTTCTGTGGGATTTGCAAAAAAGGAATGGAGCCAAATCCTAATAGGAAACATTATCATATGTAATACAAATTTACATCTGAGTCTCTCTATAAAATTGCCTTTCTATGCTGCACTGGCATATTCAATCATGTCATATGACTTTATGAAAAGCCAAGTTGTGGAAATAAATGAACCAAAGCAACCTTGTGCTAGGTTCAGCGTCACTGGTGTAATATTTATATGCATAATTAGTTTTTTTATGCTGCCAGGGATTTATGATGTATCTGAAGAATTCTATTTGGGGAACAGTTTGCAGAGCGTGAATAAGAAAGCATATTTGATGAAATGAATGAGAGGGATAATGGCAATGTTGAAAATTGTGTTAAATGTCCCAATTTTAACATTGTAATAAAAGAAGTGTACAAATGTATGACCCTAAATTGTATTATGGGAAGCTTTTTTGCTCTGAGAGAGATTCCTCATACTGATATCATGGCTCATTTAGAATGTTTGCTTTTTATTTTGTCAACAACCATCACAACTCACAGTTATGTAAGGGCCAGCAATACAGAAATCTTATGTAAAACTCATTCTCTTAACAACAAATACACATAAAGTCTCACCTTGCATTGCTGTTGGAGGACACGTGTACAAAGCATGTTCGCTGACTTTATAATTGATACCAAAAACTTTTAAAAAGTATGTTTATGTGTACAAATCCTACCCTTGCTTTTCCAGCTGTACTTATGAGGGCATTTCTGACTTTCCCTTTATGAGAAATATGTTTGCTTGTGGGATGCTGGAGGAGGAAGAGGTAGAGGAAAAGAAGAAAGACATAGATGCGGTCCACAGCACCAGAGAGGTGTTTCTTTGATGACTGGCGGAGGCAGGAAATCACAAGATTTAATGTTCGACGTTAAACTGAGCAACTCTCACAGGCACACTTCAGACAGAACAGTGGGAGGGAGATGTGCAACAGCACTGCATAACGACATTGGCTTTGTGATTTCACTGCAAAAATATATCAAGCTAGGTGCTGTTTCCAAACATTCCCACATATAAAAGACTAAATATATGGTGCAAAACAAAAATGTAACAACTTAAGGATAAGATCATTTGACACAGAAAGGTGGCACTTTGTAGCTAAGTGCTAAGAGTGTTCCTCTGTGCTAAAAACAAATAATTCAGGTATAAATTTGCAACAATTAATAATTTTATATTAACAATGGACCAAATTACTTTGTAAACTGTTAAAAGTCTCACTAATTGTGATGAATTGAAAGAGAATCATTGCTGAACTCAACCCAATAAAGTGTTCTAACATCTTTCAGCTCATTTTTGTGGTCTTTCAGGCCAACAAACACTAGTAGTCTCATCTATCTTGTTTCCAGTGGCAGCAAGCAAATATTTTGAGCAAAATCAACTCTAGAGTTCTACTACAGGCTAACTGTCCTGCATCCAGTGGAAGATAGGCAAAGTTTACAGCAAGCTGGTGAACATGGTGGAGTGTTTAGTGGCTGAAGAGCTAGATATTTCTCTCACAAGGTGGTAATCTCCAACACTGTGTTAAACAGGATGACTGTTGTAAATGATGAAACACACCACACTACTGATACTTTCTTTCATTGACATTTATCCCATATGTAAGACCACTGTTTCCTTCAGCAATGACTAAGCTGATAATGTCATCCAGCTTTCAACTGCAGAGCAAGTCCACTGCAAATGGCACCAAGGCCATGTATAATTCAGTCAGCTGGGCCCCTTTTTCCTTCAAGGATCTCTGTCTAACAACTCATTTTAACTAATTACCAGGTTCAATTCTCTTCCTTTTTGAAGGGGGTAAATTGGCATTTAAATGTCATTTTGGTGGAGCAGTTGCACCCATCTGACTTGTTTTGTTCCCTTGTGATTCAAAGTTAGACTGAGTTGGTAAGATCTGTTTTGTGTGTGCTTTTCTTAAGTAGCTTTGTCTAACTGCCTGTCAGCCTGTCTAACCACTGCTCTATTCATAGATTTATTATGTCCACTTGGGTAATCAAATATTCAGGACCCCTGAACTACAGTGTTCTTCCTCTTTGCCATTCACCATCTCTTTGAGAAGATGGTGGAAGAAATACATTGCGTTAAGAGCCTGGTTGATTTACCTCAACATCTCAGTCCAGTACCCCTCTCTCTCGGCTCTTTTTGTGTGAACAAAGAAGTGCTGATCCTTCTATGTATTCGTTCAGTGTATGTGCATAACATAGTGGCAGTGTGTTTAGATTCAGACCTGTAGCGGGAGGTAAGCGAACATTGTCACCATTTACATATATGTTTTTAAATACAAAGTAGCATTTGGTCCCCTTTTTTTCTGATGGTTTACTCATTTGTCTTTGCATGATTTTTAAGGCTTTTCAAATTCAACTTCATTAATTGCTGAACATTATATGACAGTTCAGAGCACAACCTCATTTAGCCTTCCTTCAAAGTGTTGCCTACACACAGCCCCTCTGCTCTCCCTCCTCCCCTCCCCTCTCTCCCTCTTCTTAACAGACAGTGTGCTTGCAGACATTCACCCACCACCATGGACATCTAATAGCAGATGGTTAGGGAAATAGGAAGTGTCTACCTATCAAAAGAGAAGCATACGAGGCAAAGCAGCATTATGTCAGTGATTATTTCTCCTGGCAGACAGACAGGATTGATCAGGATCTAATGACAAATATTCAAGTTGGATCACTTAACAGATCATCAGTTAAGAATTTACTTCAGTAACTTCAGTTACTTTATGCATTCATTGATATGCATCAAGTCACATGGATTTTTTTATGTAAATGTTTGCATATGACAACTAGTTCGATTAAAAAAAAATATCCTGGCTTCATATTTCATTGAGAACATTTCATTATTATAGGGATTTATGATTTCATATCTGTGCTTATAGTGTTGTATATATTCATATAGTCTTCTATATGAGCAATTGAGGTTTACCCACCTTTTTATTCTATTTTCCACCATAGCCCTGTTTGCACTGTATTTGTGTGTATTTCGGCATTATCACCATCAAGCCAGGCAGGCCCAAGGAGCTAACAAGGAAGCGGTTGCATGTCCCTCAATAATTTAGAGAGGTTTGTCAACCCACAGTACCAAGCCAAGTACTGTTTTAGTAATTCAGCTTGTTACTGAGTACATTCAAACTGTGAAGTAAGTGAATTATATGATGTTATCTTTACTGTATGATGACCTCTGGTGAAACTCCACTTTAATATAACTTGTCTGTCTTTTCAAAGTTCGGACCATCCTTTCTGTTGTTAATGATAATCTAGAAATAAACCAAGTTAATTCCTTAGCTCTGGCAATATGGCAGCAACAGTGAAAGAAGTCTGACAGTGCATAAAACATGAGAAGTCAGGTAATCGTGAAGGTTTAATACAAAATCACAAGTTAGCCAGTTGTTTTGGAAACCAACGACACCAAGGTGCATAAATCGACCTCCGGGTCAGGGTTCAGTATTCAGATGAAACAAATGAGGTACAGCATGATAATGATGAGTATTGGTGGTAACAGTAATCATATTCTCATTTTACTTTTGCAAGAGACAAGCTGGCTGCTTCCACCAGCTTTGATCTTTATGCTAGGCTAAGTGCCTCCTGCTTTAGCTCCATCGTTAAAATCACAATGAAGGGGAGATCTGAACGTCTTTATGATCTGTAGGCCTAACATAATGTATTTTTGAGTAAAAGGATTATTTAGGCAGGGTTTAGTTTTAGTGGAGAGGTGCAACCGATGTAATGATGTAGTATGGAGCTGTAAGAACTGCTCAGGAGAACAAGGGAGAAATTAATAAACTGACTGGACATCCAAATGTACACACTTACAGCGTATTCCTCTGCTAGCTACTACAGCCCACAGGCTGCTGTTCCAGAACAGTTCTTTTAAGGTGGGAGGGGTTAGTCTTCCCTCATTAAATTTAATTGGACAAATTTGTATTTTTGTAAATTTAATTAATTTAATAATAATGTAATATTTTTACCTTGTACATATGCCCCTGGGTTCAAGAGGAGTCATGAAAAAAAGAGAAAGGTTTATACTTTCATTAAACAAGAGATAACTAAACAATTAACACAGAGAAAGAGTAGTACAAGCTGGAAAATACAACTTATATTATACAGCTTATACAGGGTCAGTAAGATGAGAGTGGTTGTGATCTTGAAGCTTGTTATCATTCCCAGTCAGTAAAATACCACCCTTTTTGCACATCCCTTGTCATCTCATCCAAGGGTACCCTGGCTTTAATGGATATATTAAAGTGGGTTTAAACATGAACATACAGGGGCTGCATGATGTAAAAAAAAAAAAAAAAAAGATATCAGTTTAACATCAGTCTGTGTCTGATGTACTCACCCACGCTGCTCATTTATTAAAGTGCTCTTCGATGGCTTGATATCACTCATATCAAAAGGTCATTTCAGGGAAGTCATGCAATCTACAGTAAGATCTCACAAAGCCAACTGGAATGACAAATACATCCAACCTAGTGTCCTCGATGACTCAGTGTGGTGACAGTAAAAGTGCTTTGACATGATAATTTATTTTTAATGACCCACTCAATAGACATCTTTTTGAAGATCCTCTCTAAGAAAACAGGATCAGGCAGCGAGAGACGTGTGTGCATTATAACACATCACTCTTTGAGTATCATCTCTACCTTTTTTTACACTTCAGAAGAAGTGTGACACTCACAGTCTGCCAGCAAAGCTTTGAAATGAAAGACAGCATTCACTACAGCCCCTGCCACACTTTTTTAGCTCCAGTCATGTCCTCTGCTGAGATTTACCAGGTACACTTAAACAGAGCAAAACACTCATTCCGTTAGCTTATTGGAACAAAGACTGTTGATATTTAATTTTAATTCCCAGAATCAGAGCCAGTGTAACAGTGAAATAAATCTCACAAAATCTCCCATGCAAGGCAGGCTTTTAAGAATCAAAGAATCGAATCAGAACATTAGTTTCTATTTTCAGTATGTTATGGTGTGTTAGGGAAAAAGGCAAGCTGGGTGGATCATTATTCTTTGATAGCTGCCACAGCTATACCTCTAGGATACTGCAGAGGATTCAGATACTGGTCTGTTCCAGGGTAGTATTATAGAGTAGACAACAGGGTTTGTGAGTGTGTGTGTGCGTGTGAGAGACAGTGAGACTGACTGCAGTAGGTTGTGTGGCAAACACTACAGACTTAATGAGTCTTATCCAAAAGTGCCAATTATCTTTGAAGATATTTGTGTATGTGTGACTAAGTGTGTTTGTGCATTTGTGTGAGTGTACATGGACAAGCATGCATGCATGGTGATGTGCAGCGTGTGTGTGTGTGTGTGTGTGTGTGTGTGTCTGTGAAGAGAGAAGGAGTCTGATTGAGTCATACCTTTAACTCTCAGTCCAGAACATTTCTGTGACAACTTCCGTGGCAGAGGAGCAGGAACAGTGTGTACATGTGTGCGTGTACGTGTGTGCAGATGGTGCATGCGTGCATGTATCAAGGTGCACAGC
Source organism: Scatophagus argus (assembly GCF_020382885.2). Lineage (NCBI taxonomy): Eukaryota > Metazoa > Chordata > Actinopteri > Scatophagidae > Scatophagus > Scatophagus argus. The sequence goes on along the minus strand of NC_058494.1, from coordinate 6,678,103 downwards.
ATCCACGAGTTCAGACAGTGAGTCGCACTGAGTCAGATCTCTGTCTCTCTATCAAAATATTTTTGTGACAGCTTGAGTAGAAAAGAGGCAGCGTGGTTGAGTGGGAATGACAGACTTGCTTTTACTTAATGCCAACTCCTGTCCCTCCAGTTTGTGTATCTGCATGTGTGTTCTTGTGATGCCTTTGTTTTCCACCGAAAGGTCCTGTAGCTGTCTTCAGACAGCAAACAAAATGTCAGTTCAACTCTAGATGTGTTACTGCAAGCTGCAGAGCTGATGTTACAAGACTGACGACTTTGACTATTAATAACCTCACTTCACTTCAGTCCATCAGCAGTTCTGACAGAGAGTGTGTACTTATTTTAATTAAGCAGTGCAGACATAAATCTGTTCATATATTTGCACTGAAGGTACTTGCCTCCCATTTGGTGAAGTAATTTGGTCCACACAAAGTAAACTATTCAGTTTTAGGTCTGAGACACTGTTTCATCAGAGGCTTTACAGACAGCCCCAAGGGCCTCATTTATATCACCCCTTTAAAAACAATTTTGATCTCAAGCAGGACTTTAAACCACATATTAGGCAGTTATTTGTAAAATGTTATTTTTGATGTGAAAATGATCTTATCCCTAAGCAAAGTCTAGACATGACCTAGGTCATTTTCCTTTAGCAATGTGATAAGATTTAAAAATCAAAGGTGTGATGAATTCATTGCCAGACCAGTTCTTTTTAATATCAGCCACTCTTCTGTTTTTATGCCCCACCTTTTTCATTGCGACAGTGGCCCAAACTGTTTGGCTTTGTTTGTTTGCCCGTTGATCACAAAACAACCACTCGTTTTTGTTTTGTTTTGTTTTTTAATACTTGCTTCTGAAATGAAAATCAAATGACAAAACAATACACTGACTGTTCAGCCATGTTCATATCATGTCAGTTTTCTTAATTATGAGTGCCTGACTCGTCAACATCCAAGTCATCGCCAGAGAAAAAAGGTTTCAGTGTCCCTGACTTGGTACCGAATAATGTGAAAGCACCTGAAAACCAATCAAACATGGACGCTCAATTAATTCCAGATTTAACAGATATCATGTCATTATGTCAGTGCACACTATATTTAACCCTGATATGACCAAAATAATCATAAACTCAATGCAACATCTGAAATCCATGCCACATTACACATATGGTTAATGTTAGTTTTCAGTGGTTTCCAGTTTCCAGGGAATTAATTTAAGTTGATATGATTACCTCCTAAGGGACTAAAAGAAGTCACTGTGTGTGTATGTGTAATTGTCTTCCCTTCCCTATTCTATTTGTCCTTTATGCCTTTAAGCATGAACTGGTGTATTAACAAAGCCAGCAACATGTCCTCCTCTCCCTCTCTAAGCATTTCTCTCTGTGTCTCACCCTCCTCCCTCCTCCTGAGGCCTCAGCATGTGCTGGGCAGCAGGCCCGGCAGGATCTTCCTTGCTTTTCCGTATCATTGATAATCGACCGGCTCAGGGAATGGAGGAGTGGAACAGCAGAGCAAATGCTACCCTGCCACTGCAGCTGCTCCTGGCTGCCACGGCAACTGGGGCAGAAAATCAGACCCATTACTTTATCACAATCAGCAGCGGATTGCGGTTTCTCTACTCGCTTTATTTTTTGTCTGTGTTCTGATTTGCATTTGATGATTTGATCTTTCTCAGGTCTGATTTTGCTCTGAAGTGTCTGTTTTACTCAATATTTACCCCCTTCTCACTTTCCAGCCAAGCACCTGATACATGTTGTCTGTGTGCATGTGCAAACATACACGTATCACCTTCCACTAGGACTACAGAACTTTGTAAGCCCCTCCTTTTGAGAGTCTAAAAACAGTGCAGTATGTAGAGAGCATGTTTTCATACTCTTTCACATCACCTGAACGCACAATTAGCCTGCATTAAAATACACACAAATACAAAATAATACACCTGTGCTCGCCGATGAAGGCTGGACTTGTCTTGTCTCTAAATAATTCTCTTTAAAATCTACTACCCCTTCTCACTCAGTCTGTCATCTTTCCCACCCTTTCTTCTCTTTGTGTGGAGATTTAGCTTTATACTCTTGGGTGCTGCTCCTCGCAAGAGACACTGGTCACTCAGCCATACTGGATCACTGCTCGTGGAAGAGGATTTGCACCAGCCCTTTATTGTCACCCTCTGTTCAAGTGAATGGTTGGATGCCTGTTTCCCTTTGTGTCTGTGTGGATGCAAGGACAAATACATGAAAATACACTATCTAGACAAAGGTATTGGGATGGGGCTGTTTTTCAGGGTTGGGCTCATCCCTTTACTTCCAGTGAATGGAAATCTTAATGCCTTAGCATACCAAGACATTTCGGACAATGCTATTCTTCCAGCTTTGTGGCAACAGTTTGGAGAAGCCCATTTTCTATTCCAGCATGACTGTGCACCAGTGCACAAAGCAAAGTCCATAAAGACATGGCTGGATGAGTTTGGTGTGGAAGAACTTGACTGGCCCACACAGAGTCCTGTCAACCCCATTCAACACCTTTGGGATGAACTGGAACAGTAATGTGAGCCAGGCCTTTTGGTCCAACATCAGTGTCTGACCTCACAAATGCTCAACTGCATGAATGGACAAAAAAAATCCCACAGAAACACTCCAGAATCTTGTGGAAAGCCTTCCCAGAAGAGTGTGAGCTGTTATAGCTGTAAAGCTGTCTGTGTATTTACAATGTGATGCCATGAAAGTCTGCTGGTGTTATGGTCAGGTGGCCCAATGCTTTTGTCCATACAATGCGTGTTTGTCTCTATGACATTTTCCAAAAACATAAAAAAACACTCAAATATATGGTTTATCTGTTTTATACAATTATAAATAAATAATGATTGGTATAAAAAGAAGGGACAGTGAGAGGGGAGGAGGAAAGGATAATGACATGACCCAACATCAGTATGACAAATGACAGCAGCTGAAGTCCCAGACATTAGTCCTTGCAACAAGGATTCATGGACTGGTCATGTCTGGTTTCTCTAAATCTTCTTGTGTTAAATTTAGCTGCTTCTACGAGTAAACCCATCTTGCTATGTAAAATTGGTGGAGCTCCTCCTTAATTCACAATAATCCTAATTCTAAAGTCAAAATGGGCTCTCTTTGCTCTGAAGGTTTAAACTGAAGTTGGTTCTCGTAAAGACAGATGCAGAGGTACGCATGTGTACACAGCCACAGGCAAATGGTTCTATTTCAGCCGCAGTTTACCTTTTTCTCACTGTTTGCTTTGAAAAAGTCACTGAGCGCACACTGGAGCATGACCGTTACATGGCGATGGGAACAGCCGCAGTTTGATTCAAATGCATGATTCGTGGTTGGGTTGCCTTCCTGCCCGTGTGTGGGGCAGGTGTACATGTCTTTATGTTTTTGCAGTAAGAATCGGTCTCTTAAGGACAGGGCTGAAAGGGCAGCTGCTGTCCTACAGTGAAGGAGCAAACCAACCACATTTAACATTGCATTAGGTTACCATACATCCACATTTTTTTGATAGAAACATGGAACTTAACGCATGTGCTGCTGATCAGGGATCATGCAGATGTACGATCCTATTTTGATAAAATAAACACATTAGCACATCAAAGGTTAATAATATTAATATAGTATTTTGAACATTACACACAGAAAAACTATTTGCAATGTAAATATATTGTGGCTTAATGGGGTTTCGAGCAAAGACAGTCACACTCCCTATGTGTGCGTGTTCTAATCTGAGCTTCTCTGTTCTTTGTTTTGGTAGGTGGGACAGCCACACGTGAATATTAGTGCATGTGTGTCCCTCTCGGAGTCTATTTTCAGTATGTCAGCCTAAGACACCTTGCCTTGTTTTGTGAGCAGTGTGTGTTCTGATGCCACTTTCTTATTTTTCTAACTTTATTAAGTGAGCAATCCATGCATTTGTTTTGGTCTGAAATGCTGGTGTATCTAATGGCAGTGAAAGCTGTGTATTTCAAAAAGAAAGAAAGAAAGACTTCGGTGTTCTCTTCCAAATCCAAAATACAATTGTAACAATTCTTTCAAGAAGAGGGGGCTTTTCACATTTCTTTTACGATTAAGGCACAGATTGCTCCCCTGACTTCCCCTCAGCTCTAATGACCTTAATGTGAACTCATTTTCTTAATTAACATGGATTGAAAGTAGAATGAGGCTAATTACTGAAGTAGCCCGCAATTTAAAGACCATCCAGAATCTCCATTTACCTCCAGCACTGGATAACAAGACTACTGAGGCCCTCGCTGTCAGTCTGTGCGCACTGACACAGAAGTGGCAGAGTTTGTTTGGGTGTTAGATAAGCAGAGAGGGTGTGTGTGTGTGTGTGTGAGAGACAGATAGGCTGGGTTCCCTTGTGGCCAAGTCTTGGCAATAGCAGAGCAGCGATCAGGTGCCTGACTAAGACAGCATTTAATGAGATACACAAAGCTAATGAAAGCAGCCAAGTGGCAGTTTTTCAAGCATGTGATTCACGTGTGTGCAGCGAAGGAGTGTGTGTTCACGATTATGAATGAACCATCAAATCCCATGCATTTGTTTGTGTGTGGGTGCAGAATGATTCACCTTGCAGTTCTTCTTCCAGCTGCTGTTAGCTCAAACTTAATTACAAGAGAGATAGTCCATCTTCTTCTCTAGCTGGCCATGAGTTCCTTACGAGTCAACAAACTGCTTATTTGATTGCCTGAATAAATGACACAAAGCAAATGAATCTGAGCTCTCTGCTCTCTGTCAGATGGCCTGGCTGCTGGACCTTGGCACCTCCATAAATCACTGCCATTCTTCACACTCTCTGTTCTCTGCTAGATGCCTTTTACACAGTGACACAATACATTTTATATCACACGTGAGGAAAATAAAATTGCTAAGCCTATTGTGGAGCCTGATTATATTCATGTAGGTTTTATTTTCTCTGTTACAGCACCATTAACTCACAACAGAAGGGAACTGAACCAGAGGAGATGCATATTTCTCAATTTCCCTACTGTGTATGAAACACACTCTGACATCGATAACTAAATCTGCTCATCAGCTTGGCTAGCAGGTAATTAGATAGAGTAAGTGCTCATCCTCACTGCTTTACCTTTTATCAGTGAAAGGTGATAGGTAGGAATAACAACACCCATAAAATATCACAGCCACCTGCAGTGTCTACTTGTACTGGAACCAGGCTCTAATCAGAGTCCATGATGCCCACACACATTATGTACTCTAATCAGATTTGGTTTCAGGATGTGATGTGGCTGGGTGTATTGTTCCAGTCATCTGGAATCTGTTTTTCCCTCCAGTGCACAGCGTCCTTATATCATTAGCATGGATTCAGTTTTGCTTGAAACATTCTTTGGGCTTAGAGCATAACCCATGGTCTGGCATGTGTGGGTATGGCATTGCATGACATGGCATGTATAACAGCGTGTCTGTGTGTAGCTGAAATGAATGAAGCATCAGATTGCACTCCCCGATGATTTACGATGATGTGCAGACTCGCTGCATATAAAACAGTGTGATGGGCTTCTGAGAGGAAACTTACAGGTCACTGCTTCCTGAAAGATGATCTTAAAGCCATTCATCATAAACTAAAGTGCTTCATGACATCTGTGAGTGTTTCTCATAAAGTGAAATGGTAAGCCTTGTGGTTCAGCACAATCTTTCACTCCTTGAACTTTTGTGCAGCAACTTGAGTTGGAGCCTTGATGAAGTCACATTCATGATTGATGTCGAACATGTTAAGGTATAAAATATGAAGAGTTTACAGCATCACTTAACGTCTCTGGCTTAAAGGATAGGTTCACATTTTTCAAGTCTGTCTTAAAGCAATGCTCATATGCTTCTTTATGCAATGAAATTGTTTTTGTGCTATGTAATGCCCCCTCCTTTCTACACCAGCTGCAGAAAGATCCAAAGAAATTTCAATATGAGTAATGTAGACAAAATCCACATTCCTTTTTTTCCCCAAAGTTTAGCCAAAGGTCATACATGATGAGGTTTTAGACAAATAAAGTAGGTTTCTTCTCTCTGTGAAGCTATACTCTCCCTATGTCCCTCTCCCTTCTCTTTACCTTAAGCTGAAATTTAGAATGCATTTGTAAGGACTTATCTCTTTAAGGAGGGATCTCTTTATGAACCTTTTTTTTTTCCAAATGTACACATGAACATGTGAGTATGGTGCTAAGATGCACTTGAAAAAATGTGAATGTATCCTTTAAGTCAGAGTTGTCAATCTCAACTAAAAATTAAGCAGAGGACTTCCTGCACACTATACTCAGCTCTGGACCAACCAAACATTTCTGCTTCTATTTATTGAAACATTTTGCAAGCATTTCACATATGCTTCATGAAGCTCACTTTATGAATCTGTGAAATAGCTGGCTCATTGTTTCACCTGCAGAAAATATTTCAGTGATGTAGAAATGTACTCAGTGCATGATATCATCACTGTTTTATGTGACCACAGAGGCTGCAGAGCTTATTTCACCACTTCTAATGACATCCATCAACTTCCTCTTCACACAGAGGTAAGTCAGTGTGGCAAGTCCTCTCAATTTTGGTTCATTGACATCCCCTGCACTTGGCCAGAATTACCAAAACTATACTGTACAATGAGGTCTTACGTATAACATTATAACTTGAATTTCACCAACTTTATGTAAACAGGTTAAAATCCATACATTTTATTTAGTATGACCACCGCGGCCCCCCCCCCCATCCTCTGACCGGTCAGCCCTCCTCCGGACCGTCCCGCCCTCAGCCCGGCTCAGTTCTGGTAGTGTCCATCTCCGCGCCAGGAAACTCACGCACACAAACGCACACAGACACACACACAGGCAGAAACACGTGCGGTGCGCGCGCGCTCAAAAAAGGCTGCAGTTAAACAGAACGGAACAGACGGAAGTGGCAGAAAAATCACACAAGCTGCTCCACATCGTGAAGGCGGTCCGTGTTGTGCAGAGCCACCGACAAGCGGCTGTCCTTCATCATTGAAAGTGGACATCACAGCGGCGACAGTCCTCCGGAGGTCCCACTTGGCTGTTGAGAGTGATGCATCCTGCAGGACTGTGTGAGCAGTGAGGTGGTTTGATCTGCTGTGTAGATAGATCCAGCCTGTGCTGTTGATGACAAGAGGCAGCATGAAGTTTGCGGTTTCGGTGTTGTGGTTCTCACTAGCTGTCGGGAAGGCTACCATGCAAGGTAAGAATCGGGAAACACAACTCGTGTCTAAACTGTTGAAGCGGTGTGCCTGCCATGTAGCGTCTTATGTGCCTAAAACAACAAGGATTAGATTGAATCAGGCAGCAGAAACATTTGAACCCTTTGTAATCGTGTTGCGCTATGAAAACACAGCATCCGACCACGTCACAGTCTCATTAATGTAATATCAGACTAATTGGCCGCTGCGCCCCGTCCTGCCCAGTTCTGTTTCGGTAAAGGGAGAGAGCTTCATAAAGACGCGGTCATACTGCATAATTCACATGTGTTTGTACTTATAATCGTGTAGGAGGCAACAGGACAAAATGATGGGGTCAGGTAACAGGAGCACGTTCATGATTTATTAAAGAATGAGAGCACAGCGCCCCCATGGGGACGTAGACTATGACTGAGGACGAACGCTGCAGGAGAACAATAAACAGGACAATAAAACACTGAAAATTAAAAAGAAGAGAATTCCCTGACACAATAACGCTGTGACTCACTTATGTCTTATAGGCTTTCATATGAAAAGTGAAAAATGAAATATTGTGTCACTGTGGTTTTGATGCAGAAAAGCCATCACTTAGTCTACACTTTGTGTGTGTGTGTGTGTGTGTGTGTGTGTGAGAAAGTGCATGTGTCAGTGTATGTCGATTCAGCTTACTGTAAAGCATTTACACCACTCTAATCTTGAGATGCAGTGGCTCTTGGCCGCATATGCTGTAAATCTTTCTTGTGTGTCTTTTATTGTGTGTGTGTGTGTGTGTGTGTAAATGTGCTGATATTGATTAAAAAGATTAATCCACCTTCAGTGTCCAATTAGCTGTCCCAGTGGCCATCCAGGGGCTCATGAAGAATCACATTTTAAACTGACACTGAGCCTCGTGTGAAGGAGGTTGAATTAATGTCACCCATTAGAAACAGGTTGACGTGCCGTGTCATGCTTGGATTTTAAAGGGTTGATTCACCCTATTTTCCCACTTCCTCTTAGCACCATGCAGATAGGTTTTTCTGTACAAGTATTGACATATTCCACTCAAATCCACTCCCAAATTTCAGCATGTTTCACGTTATAGCCAGTTAGTCTGGATAATTCATAGGAACTATTCCTTTGGTAGAAAATAGTTCCAATGAAACACAAGGCTCTAATGTACGTGTGCAGGTTGTGTACAGTAACACTGCACACGTGTGGTCACCTCTGGTCATGTGATGGTCAGTGTCTTTGACATCCTGTGACTATGTGTGAACCATGTTGGCCTGCATGCTCACATACAGTATTGGACATGCCTCGAGGGCTTTATGGCTGATCGGGTTAACTGTTGCGAAAAGTCTTGGCTACCTCAAAGGCACCTGTCATATTGCATTGTGTGTAAGAAAAGAGCAGAGCAACAACTCAGATGATAAAGACCGCTTCCTTCTTTCATAATTCTTGCCTTCAAAAATGTCCCTTTTTTTCCACTGGCATGGAAGCATCTGATGAGAAATCAATGAAAGCTGCATGAAGGAGAGGCCAAAACAGAGTTAAACTGTCTTTAATTTGCATTAGTGTGTCAAAGAAAAAATGGGTTCCCCTCTGTTTCCCTCCCCTCCTTTTACCCTTCTCAGTGGTACGTCCAACAGTCGATCCACAGTGAACAGATGGTGACAGTGTCAAGGTGATCATACCACTGTGTCGCCTGTGAGGTGTTTCAGATTGAGGAGGAGGTAGGGTGTTTGTTTGAACACTGGGTCACCCATGCGGCTGTATCATCAGCAGACTGTAGTTTCTTTCTTATGCACACACACACACACACACAAAGTGAATGCACATTGTAATGCTATGTAATTTCCCAACAGAAAATCAACCCCATCCCCCCTCACCATCAGAATGCACCAATCGATACTCTCCCCTTCACCTCTTCTCAGTCAACCACACACACACACACACACGCACATACACACACACCGTCAATCAGCCTCTGTGTAAGGGAGGGAGCGACTCTTGTATTAGAATCCATCCCTGCGGTGTTTGACTAGTTTGGCTCCTGTATTGTTGTTGATGAGTATCTTGAGACAGAGCAGCTTCCTGTAGAGATGGCAGATAGGATTCAGCTCACTGAGTGTAATGACGCCCCGTTTTAAGCCTTTACAAACGGAATGCTTCACAGGGCCTCTGATGCAATGGGAGGTAATCTGTCTGAGGCTGAACATCCTGACTACCGTATCTTCAGATTCCAACATTTCAAATGGGAAACATGAGAGGACAGAAGACAGCAAAGGGTACCATGACAAGTGTACATTTGTGTCCATGCACACAGACACTAAAGAGTTTTTTCCTCATGTGCACACAGGCATAGAAAAGCACACATCCATGTTTGTTTTATCACATAGTTACTTATGAGGACATTCTACTTACTGCAGTGATCCACATGGCTGCACTAGGTGACATGTTCCTTCATTAGTATGGGTGAGACCACTGTACTGTATTTGGTTTGTGTCAAAATTCAAAATGTACGGCTGTGCTGACGTAAATATTTACTGGTGTACTAAATGTGTATTTATCCGCAACAGAAAATAATTTCAACAAATTCACAGTTGACTCCTGTTTGAGTAATTTTGCTGAAAGAGCAGCTCTGTATTTCTGAACAGTTGTAACAGATGTAGTGGGAATTAAAATATTAAATAAGCCGGTTTTATGATTAAAATTATAAAAATGAAATAAAATCACTACCATTAACTACCAGTTGAATTTCAGTAAACCCTAAAATTATTTCTGACTTTTTTCTAGTGAAAACTACAGAATATAATATGTCAACTAATGTATGTTGTATGTCAGATTAGGGCGATTGGTTTGCGCAGTATAGAACCTTGTGTTAAGAACTTGGAAAGGGAATTTGCTCTCTCCTTGCTATCTGTTTTGCTGTCTGTTCTCATTCCCCTCGCCCCAGTTAACTTCTCCTCCTGCACCAACCTCTACCCTGCCCCCTCATTCTGTCTCTCTCAGACACTGAAGGGAATTGCTCTGGGTCACTCTGTCTCACTCCTTCCCTTATCAGCTCTCTCCATTCCTCTGCTCTATTCTCCCTGTTTGAGAGTGTGTTGATTCAAACTTCTCATTCCAGTCTATCAGCCTCTGCCTCTGTCGCAGCACTACCATGGGCAAGTGCCAAATATCGTCCTCTTATGCAGCCGAATGCTCGGAGCTCAGAGCTGATAGAGCCACCAAGTTACTGTGGGAAGCTCAAGTACAAATACCACATAATGCTTTGAGCGTCCAGCAAATGCTGCTGTCATCTGCATCTTTTAGACTGAGTTACAATGAGTAACAGGGAAGAGGATAAATGTTTTGCTCAGGGATAATTCGACGGGACGTATAGCTCTTGGTGAGCGGGCTGGCTGTCAGTATAATCAAGTATGCAAATTTTAAGCCACTGAAGAGTCTCTGAGCGGTCTGACTACTAGATTAACCGTTAGTTCTTACTGAATACAACACGTTCCTTTATTCACTGACTCTCTATTTTCAGCGGAACCAAAGTGAATTACATATCTTGCTTTTTTTTTTTTTTTTTTGCTCTGTAACTGCAAAAACATCGGAGTGTGTTTTCTGTAACCGTCTTGGAGACCCTATATCTCCCAGCTGTCTGTACTTGAACGGTGTTCCTTCATTGCACTGTCTCCTGCTCAGCGTAAGCGTCACTCTTTAACTGACTATTATGTCTTGTGCCTGGCTGCACAAAGCGCTCTGAGCTCTGCTTCTCTCCCCTGGCAATAGTCCTGTCTTAGGTGATCATGTCAGCATGATCATTTTGTCAGCCTTGGGAGCTTAGATGCACTTGCTCGGCCATGACCAGCTGTCGGTCCAGGGTTGACAGTGTGTGTGTGTCTGACTCTTAGTCCCTGACTCAATTTTTCCTTTTACTTGCTTTTGAGACTCTCTCACTCTCACTTTGTTCATGCAAGACTGTGTCTTTGTATGTTCTTGAACATGTAAATCTTGCAAGAGGGTGACTTTAATGTGTACATCTGTCTGTCATGAATATTCCATGCATATGAGCCAACTAGTCATATAATTATAACTGCAAGTAACTTTAAGTTGATAGTTGTAGTTTTAAGTGAAATGTCTTGTCAGTTTTAGGATTAATAGCCATGAAACTGGCCAGACATTCATGTTCTCCTCAGGATGAATTGTAACAAGTCTGGTGACTCTGTAATCATCATTTACTACCACCAGCCTGTCAAGTTGACAGCTGATGACATAATAGCTGAAAAACTTATTTCATTCTCATCAGCTGTACTTGCTGAACAACAACATGTTAGCACTGTCACTGTAAGCATCACAGTGTCCACACAGCACACATACATTAATGAGAGCAGCATGTTAGCAGAGCCTCATGGAAAGTCATAGAGAACACATAACACTTACATGTTTCACAAGCAGCAGCAATTTCAGTCATCTGTCAGTGTCTACACAGGATGCATTCAGGCGCAGTATTAGTTAGTTACAGTAATAGTATGTGTGTTTATGTTTATGTGTGTTTGACAGCACACATAACAAATCTAACGCACAATCATTGCAGTTATCCATGTGAAATGGAATAAAACAGCACTTTGAGTTGGGTGTACACATGTAAAGCCCATGTTTCACACAGCAGATGTGTAGACAGCTGGAATGACTAAAAGAGAAGCATATCTGTTCCACTGGATGACTGAAAAATGTGACTGAAACACTTTTTGGGTAGACAAGCATTTATTATTATTGTTATTTTTTTCTCTATAAAAGCTTAAGCAATTAAGTAATTATCAAACTTGAATCCATATTAGTGCATATTAGTGTAATCTAATCGGTCTTCATCACTATTTTGTTCTCTGACTCCTTCCAGCTCAGGAAGACTTTGTGTCGCTGGCCGAGATGGAGGATTCCTTGTTGAGGAACCTTTTCAGGGGTTACCAGAAGTGGGTGCGGCCTGTCCAGCATGCCAATGACACCATCACTGTACGCTTTGGACTCAAAATCTCACAGCTGGTTGACGTGGTGAGGAAACAAAACCCAGATGCGCAAACACACAAGTCATATACTGTATATATAATGTTTTACTTATAAAGAAAGGGTTTCCTGGGCTGTGTTTCTATGGTTGTCCTTTAAGTCCAAAAACCGTATGCAGCTTGCGAGTGTACTTTGCATTTTCATTTATACTGGCAGAGGAAGAACGGAAGATGGAACATCAATAAAAATCAAGCTGGACTTTGAAAAGGTCAATCAGAAACTTTGCTAAAGCGCACAAATTCACAACTGGCAAAAAATACAATACTGAGTACATGACCTCAGTATCCTCAATGGTAACTCTGGTACTGTTCATGCCATACATTATGTATTATATTAATATTAAATAGATCAGGGCCTTTTAAAATGCCTCTGCAGTTGATCACATCCCGAGCGCCCATGGGCAAAGTGGAACCAGACATAGAGGCTCTAATGCTTCCAGACAAACCCAGTACACAGTCTTAACTTATGTGCTCTCAAGGAAGCTCTCTGCAGAAATTAAAATGGCCTTGTGTAACATGGTTAATAAAATCGTGTTATAGTCTTCAGAGGATTGGAAGGCTATGTTTTGGAGTGAGAGAGCAAAGGAAGAAAAGGAGAAAGGATGGGAGGTAGTGAAGCTCAGCATCACAGCAGAGCATGAGAATTTAAAGCATGTTAAGGGTGGGTGATTATTCTGAACGAAGAAAGAGAAAAAGAGAAATGCATGAGAGAAATGTTGCAGATATTGTTCAGAAGTGGCCTACCATCTGTTCGGGATGGGACAGAAGGTAATTACATGTCTATAATGCTTAGAAAAGAATTATGACAAGTAACCATCATAGAGGAAGATAAACTCAAAGGCAGAGAAGAACAGGTTAGTAAGTGATATAAGAAATGGGTGGCTATTAAGGGGGATGAACAAAGGAAATATAGTGCAGAAGCTACTCTGAGGACAGAAGTGTGAAGATAAACAAGGAGAAGGGTGAGGGGCTGAGGGACCTCAAGGGGCAAAGACAGGAAGAGAGAGTAAAAAGAAAAGAGAGAAAGAAAGGTTAAAAGAGAGGTCCAAAGTGGTCTTTCATAGAAGCAGAGGAAGTTATGAGGCCATCAGGATGAGAGGAACCAGATCAACATTTATTATTTATACAAGGACACACACACACGCACACACATATACACATGCAGAGACAAAGCTGTTTTCACAACCCCACAGAGGGCCACATTTTGACTACATCAGCATTTGATGTTTGTACTTATGCCGTGCAGAAATAACGTTTAGAAGAGTGCCATCTTGTGGTATTCTAACAATTGCGATTAAAAAACTCCACCTCAGATCATTTTTTGTTCACAGAGGGTGAGCATGTTTCATAGACATAGCTTTCTTTTCCTCTCACGCTTTTACTGCACAGAAACTTGACAGCTTACACTGAAAACCTGTCTGACTTCCTCAGATTTGTTACTGCCTTTGTCCTCCTCCTCTTATTCCTGTCCTCGCTTTTCTCTGCTGTTTTTCATATTGAATAAATAAGGCAGAAGTACCTGTATTAGTATTGCCAGAGATATAATAACTTGTGCTTCTGTTCATTAAAAGCTATCAGTGTACCCTGAAGCAAGGCACTTAACCCTCAAAATGTTCCACTGTGCTTTCTCAGCAGCAAGCAGGAGAAGCAATTAAAATCTTCCTTTCTAAGTTGGTTTAAATAGTTTCTTTCATCTCAACTTTTTGTCTCCAGCAGCTTATTTGCTCTTCAGCTCCTCATTAGCCTCTCTTGTTGTTCAAAGGAAGCCCCACAAAAGACTTGTAAATAATGAACAAAACTTTCCTGTCTTCCTGCAGGATGAAAAGAACCAGTTGATGACTACAAATGTCTGGCTCTGGCAGGTAACAATGAATGTTGCTATTTGCAAATGCTGGATCTTTAAACTGTGATATTTTCACAGCTGTGAATTCTGTTCAGAGTGTGCAACGTTTCTGTTCTCTATCAAACTGAGTTCATTAGAGATTCATTAGCTACAGTGCAATGACGTGATGACATTGTTTTTATCCAAAAGGTCAAAGGTCAACTTCACTGTGACATCATGCTGTTCGCCATTCATTATGCAACATTATAACTTAGGAACAGTTTCACATTTGATCAGATACTGAATTGGTGACACTAATCCTGAATCCTGGGTGTCCACCTTGAATTTGGGCTAACTGTATAGAGCTTCTGTACTTCTGTTGAAGATGTGTGCGTGAAGCATCCACGATTTAGAATTTGTAGCTTCTTCGTGTTCAGTTCAATTCAATTTATTTGTATAGCGCCAAATCACAATAACAGTTGTCTCATGACACTTTTCAATTAGAGCAGGTCTAGACCAAACTCTTTAATTTGATTTTTAGAGAGACCCAACAAAACCCCCATGAGCAAGCAGTGGTGAAGAAAAACTACGTTTTAGAAGGCAGAGACCTCAAAGCAGAACCCGGCCATCTGCCTTGCCCAGTAGGGGCAAGTGAGAGAGAGAGAAAAGGATGGAGAGGTAGTAGTAGTTATGTAGTACGAATAGTAATAGTAGTAATAATAATGCAGAAATATAACAGGTCTTAATAACAGTCGTCGGTGTCAAGCAGGACCACAGCAGGAGGTCCAGACATGATCCATGAGAACCTGAGAGACGAGAAAGCACAAAGACTCCAGGGAAGAAGTCAAGTTAGTGACATGCATTGATGGGACATGAATATGTGTGGAAGGAGAGTTAGAGGAGGAGAGAGAAGCTTGTGCGTTGTGGGAGATCCCCCAGCAGTCTAAGCCTATAGCAGCATAACTAGGGGCCAGCCTAGGCCGGCCCTAACTATAAGCTTTATTTAAAAGGAAGGTTTTAAATCTACTCTTGACCGTAGAGAGGGTGTCCCCCTCCCGGACAGAAGCTGGAAGAAGATTCCATAGGAAGGAATCTTGATAACTAAAGGCTCCGGTTCCCGTTCTACTTTTGCTGACTCTAGGAACCAAAAGTAACCCTGCATCCTGGGAATGTAGAGTTCTGGATGGATTATAAGGTACTAAGGTACTATGAGCTCTTTGAGATAAGATGGCACTTGACAATTTAGGGCTTTGTAGTACAGGAGAAATATACTCTCTCATTTGAATTTTTGTCAGTTCACGTGCTGCGGCATTCTGGATTAGTTGGAGAGTCTTTATGGACTCATTGGGGCAGCCTGATAACATGGAGTTGGCTTTATCTGGTTTCATTGATAAATATAATTGTGTGTCGTCTGCGTTCCAGTGAAAATGTAAAGAGTCTTACCTAATAATGTCACCAATGGAGAGCATATATAGGGTGAATAATACTGGTCCGATCTATCACGGTCTGTTGTATTGGCAAAGCATATAAACACACACAAGGAACTCCACTCTATTTTTTGTTTCAGTAAACTTACACACTAGTAGACATGCAGCAGTAGTCCACCACAAGCTCATTTGTTCTGTCCTGTGTTTAAAGACTCATTGAGCTCTCCTAAATCTAGTCTAAATTAAATATACCAGAATGGGAGACTTATCATGCCTTGTCATTTATTTAAAGGAGTGGGTTGACGTCAAGCTGAAGTGGAACCCAGATGACTATGGAGGTATCACCTCCATCAGAGTGCCTTCAGAGACTATATGGCTTCCAGACATTGTCTTGTATGAAAAGTGAGTTATGCAGCACTCATCAGTAGCACATTCTGAGGCTGGGCCTGATAACACTGATGTACATTTCACATTTTACCTTGAGTGGTCTCTATGAATTTTTTCTTCCCACCTTATACTTTCTTTCTCATCTTCTCCCAGTGCGGACGGTCGCTTTGAAGGTTCCCTGATGACCAAAGCTATTGTGCGCTGGGATGGTACCATAACATGGACTCCACCTGCCAGCTACAAGTCTTCCTGTACCATGGACGTCACCTTCTTCCCCTTCGACCGACAGAATTGCTCGATGAAGTTCGGCTCCTGGACTTACGATGGAAACATGGTGGACCTGGTCCTGGTGGATCACTATGTGGACCGTAAAGACTTCTTTGATAATGGCGAGTGGGAGATCCTCAATGCCACTGGAGTAAAGGGAAGCAGGAGGGATGGGGTGTACTGGTACCCATTTGTCACCTACTCTTTCATCCTCAAGAGATTGCCGTTGTTCTACACCCTGTTCCTCATCATTCCATGCCTCGGTCTCTCCTTTCTGACTGTGCTGGTGTTTTATTTGCCATCGGACGAAGGAGAGAAACTCTCTCTTTCCACATCTGTGCTGGTGTCACTCACTGTGTTCCTCCTGGTCATAGAAGAAATCATCCCTTCATCATCAAAGGTGGGTTTCCTAAAGGTATTTAAGGGTATCAAACCCTGCATTCTTTTTTTTTTTCAGGGCTGTATTTTTAAAATTTATCCAGCTTTTTCCAGTTATCCTAATTGGAATCTTAATTGCCGATGCATGATCCAATTAACATGGATCACAGCCGCAGCCCTCTCAATTACCTGTAGCTTAAACTCTGTGTCAACTCAATTAACAACTATTGACTTCAGCTAGGTCTCCAATCTCCAATCTCCAACTCCAACTCCAATCTGCAGAAAAGCAAAGCTAAAAAAAAGACAACTATTTATATAAATTTATATAAAAACTATTTATATAAAAAGACAGCTACTGATTCTAATGACTTTGGCGAGCCTCTGACCTCTCATCTAGTGCCAGCAGACAGTCAAACTTTTGACTCATTCTCTAAAGTAGCTTATCATCTGCTAGACTACTGGCACAAAAATTTGAACAGACATTCAGAGTTCTTAGATGAAGAGTCCTAATGGCTTTGGTGATCTCCTGACATTTCCTCTGTCACTTTACAGTTGAGTGTAATACTTTACTTTCATCTAACTTTGGTTAATGAACAAATGCCTGCAAAACTGATGACATTCCCATCAGCCTCAGCTGTACTTTGTGTTTAGTGCTAACTGTCAATGTGGCATGCAGACATGAACCTGAGAGATATTACCTGGTAAACATCAGCATGTTAACACTGCCTCTGTGGGTATGTAGCCCGCTGTGGCTGAGCAGCTTGCATGGCTGTAGTCTTTAAACTGAAATAAACAGTAAATAGTGAATATGTTAATATAATTATTTTTAACAAACTGCTATAGATTAGCTTTGAGCTACATCTATTCATCATTCATAATTAATATGCTCATCCTTACATCATACGAAAGTACCCATTATTTCAAACATGACAATGAGCTGTTTAACTGATTGCTGATTACCACATTTCTCTGTCTCCAGGTGATACCACTGATAGGTGAATACCTGCTCTTCATCATGATCTTTGTCACTTTCTCCATCATTGTCACTGTCTTTGTCATTAATGTCCACCACCGTTCCTCTGCTACTTACCACCCCATGGCCCCCTGGGTAAAGAGCCTCTTCCTTCAGAGACTACCCAGACTGCTGTGTATGAGGGGACATACTGACAGGTAATATAGGGTCAATCATAGTTAAAGGAATAATTTGACATTTTGGGAAGAATGCTTACTTTGCAAGAGTCAGCGTAAGTTAGCTTAGCTTCGCATAAAGGCTGGAGACTGGGGAACCAGCTAGTCTGTTAACTAGCTAAGCATTTAACAGGCAAATAGCTGAGACCTCAGTAAGTTAGTGGTCCTGACCAAGAAATAGTCTGACACATAACCTTAGTGAGACGGCAAACTGATGGTTTTGATGGTGGATTAAACTAACATTATATAATGTGTCAATCAATGGTAGGTGGGTTTTGTTACCTCTGGTCAGAGCCAGGCTAGTTTACCCTCTCTTTCCAGTCTTTATGCTCAGCTAAACTAACTGTCTCTCACATTAAGCATACAGCCATGAGAGTATATATCAACCTTCTCAAGAACTATTCCTTTTATATCTGTTAGTACACATTTGAAGATATGTGTGTAAAAAAGATAAAACAGTGAGTGTCTATTATCCTTAGATACCACTTTCCAGATATGGAGATGCGCAGCCCAGAGCTGAAGCCCCGCAGAGGTGTGGGGAGGAGGGGTGTTCCTGGTCATAGTGGTGGCCAGCAGAGAGGCCCCCTCACAGGGAAGGAGGATGAGAACCAAGCCTGGCTGGCCATGCTGGAGAAAGCCACAAATTCAGTTCGCTACATCAGCCGTCACATCAAAAAGGAGCACTTCATACGAGAGGTGTGAGAGTGGGCAGACATGAGGGAGGGCCTGGGATGGAAAGGCTTTTCAGACACTTGTATTACATTGTTATTGAATATTTTTTATACCGTTGATTAATAAAATTGCACCCCAGTGTATGTCCCATTTGCTCTATACCTGCTTATCGAAATGACACAAAGTAGGTATTGTGTTTCTGTATCCCTCTTACTTTATGTATCCCTCTCTGTCTCATCCAGGTTGTTCAAGACTGGAAGTTTGTGGCTCAGGTGTTGGACAGGATTTTCCTGTGGGCCTTCCTCACGGTGTCAATACTGGGAACTGTCCTAATCTTCACCCCTGCTCTGCAGATGTACCTCAGCACACCTTGATGGCAATACTTACTCATGCATACTCTCCAACAGCTCATTTTTGTTTAGTAGATTGTCTTTGACTATGGTTTATTAATGAAGTTCAATAAAATATTCACATGTATATTTCTCTTGTAGAAACAAACTTTTACCTCTCTACAGTATGGTTTGCAGCCTGTAATGACTACTGGAAAATGTAATGTTCTGGATGCAGCTTGTCAAGGTGCATGCACAGGAGTGCAAAGGAGCGAAAGCAATAAGCAGGTCATAGTAGCGTGTTTTGATTTGAATAACTGTAACATTGTAATTATACATGCAACAACATGCACAATATCAATTCATAAAAAATCTGTTGTTCTGTGTGTCATGTGCACCATGTTGTTCAACCAGCTATGCTCTACTGTAAGTGCTGTAATGATTAAAAGAGATCTGTTGTACTAAATCAATTTTCCGGTGTTTTTAAGACTGACTTGAGTCTTACTACCAGAAGTGGGAAATTACACCAAGCACAAGACTGTAGGTTTCCAGTATGACACTTTGTGTTAATTTGATTAACTGTACAAAATAATCAGAAAAAGAGATGAAGTGTATCTTGTGGTGACACTAGTATTACCTTGCATAATCTTACTAAGGGTATGCTTACATGGTGTATAGTTCTGATCAAATTACTTTGTTAATAAAGGTAAGTAATACATACATGATGCAAAGAGAGTGAGCAAACAGGAGTCATTGTGGGCAAACATGGCATTTTTTCCACTGTGGCTCTCCTAGGGGGTTAGAAATGGCCAGGCTGTAAGCAAGAGAAATTAACTAGAGTATGGACTAGAGTGGGCAATAATGAGTGGACCAATTTGGCTGTGTTTCTGGCTGTAATGACACAATATCACCACTAAATGGCAGCAAACATCTGCAACCAGCTATTTTTGCTTCAAACCCTGCTTCACCAAAATAATGATACAATAAAAACTATTTGAAATATGACTTACAGGCAACAAAAAATCAAAATAAAAAGAGGAGTAAACAAGAGCATCAAGTGATTTGTTAGCATGCTTATTAATACTGTCAGCATGACATTTCCAGCCATGATATAACACTACTGATTTATCTTCATTCACAGATTCGATCCAGATGAATAGCTGCATGATAAAAAGGTTACAACAGACAAACAGAGAGTGGGCACAATAGAAGAACCTGTAGCATGAGATTAGATATGATATTATCTCTATAATGTCCAATGTTTGTTCAATGTAGATCATGAGCATCATACTGCACTTTTACCCCCATACTAATCAGCTCTACCCAAGCTTCCCTGAGTTGTCTGCTTTGCTACAGGGCCCATCATCAGCAGTAATTACAAAATAAGACAGTTTGTTTGTCCGAACAACTAACCTCCCGGTTATTAGCTGCTATAACCTCCTAGCCTTCATGCTTTTGTCACCCGGCAAATATTGTTACACATGGCAGTTCTTGATGATATCAAAGTGTTTTGGCCTAGTTTTGGGAAGACATGAGTTTGTTCACTGACTTATTAAAAATGGCCTGCATGCTTAAGTAAAAGCCCCTCCTCTGCACTTGAACAGTCTGACCTCACCCATCTCTTCTATTATTCACAGCTGCAGATTTAACTCAGGCAGACAAGTGTGTTTGTGTGTGTACGTGCATGTGTGTGTGGGTGGGTGTGTGTGTGTGTCAGTGCATATGCAGGTATATTAGAGTGAGACAGAATGAAATTCCCAAAAAGGGCACATCATGTGCGTGACCCAGACAGTGACAGAGAAGGGTGTGAACCCCTGAGGATTTCATATAAATAAACAAGCTTTCAGGTCTTTGGATGGAGAAAAATCTGTGACCACATGTGACACACTCAAAATATTTCAAACTGAATTCCTCTTTCCAGTAAAAACATATTTCATGTACTTAATTTAGTGTTGCTGGGAACTTAATACTACTAAGCTGTATGAGAAAGAAGTTATTCTGCCATATTCTGCATTGCAACTTTGTAATATGAGAAACAAAACACTGTAATAGAGTGACACACCAACAGTTCTGTAAGTTTTTATCAAGGCATCATTGAAGCTAAAAGCTAACATTTGTGTGCTAAAATGCTCACAGTGTTTATCTGTTTAGAGTGTTCACAACATTTGATAGCAGCTAATAAAAAGTGCTGCTGAGGTTGATGGGAATGCCATTATTTTTGCAGGCCTTTGGTGATAAAACCAATTCTGAGTTGATGATGGTGCTTGTTGAAAAGTCAGCTTTAACAGTTCAACCTCTAGAGACCATGAATTTCCACAGAAATGTCCTGGCAATCTATCCAGTAGTTGTGGAGATATTTCAGTTGTGACCACAGTGGTGAACAGAGAAGCAGAATGACAGACACAAAGCCATCGCTATCCCCAGAGCCATGCTGCTTCTGTGGCTTATGATAAAACCAAGTAGTGGATATCCAGTGCAGTACATTTGGGGGCATGAGCCAGTTATACTCTGTAGGGGACTACATTGACTATTTTTATATTCATAGAATTGTAGTATTTGCCTCACGCCACAGCGCAATTTGATCCATCTGAGTGAACATTGTTTGCTAACCTCAGTCCTACAGTCTGAATCCAGCCTGACCTGAATTTATGAGTCAGCTAGAGAAATTTAAAGCCGTGACCATCTTTGACAGTGATACAGGCTTGAAATACAAAATAAAATCTCATGTTGAGCAATATTCACGGAGTGTACAGTTTTGCCTTTGTTTAGAATTGACTTTGGAAGTGTACACTTTGTTATCTGTGACACTAATGTACAGGTCCAAGCAGTAATAAACAAGGCAAGATCGAAATGGTGATCACGGGAGAACTCTGGGGAATTTCTTGGGATATAGAAAGACTCAATTTTCTGCTTCACATGTGTTATCATTGCCTTGAATTGAATCTCATCTGGATGGAAAGGCTGAAGCACACATTCTCCACAATGTCAGTTTCACATGCATTCTTAATGAAGCAACTCCAGGTTGTACATCATGAGGAAACTACAGCGTAGGGTCCTGGCTCTGTGGTTGCAAACAACACTGGGAAAGAGCTGAATTTGAACGCATTTACTGATTGAACAGCCAGGGACCAAAGCAATAATATGACTGTATCACACCTGTTAGTCCTTATAGCATTACATGCACAAACTCTGTGTGCTTATATTTGTGAGCTCTGCCAGTTTCTGACCGCATGACTCTGGCTGCCAGTAGCACTATATCGCTGTGAAAAGGTCACTGTAGGTGCTGCAAAACATGCTCTGTTGCTCACCTAAACTTTTTCAATCTGGAGGTATGAGCCTGTCTTACAAAGAAAACACCCAACATTAACATAACCTTTACCTTTAAGGTCTTCTGTCATGACGGTAGGCAGTCTGAGTGAAAAGTGTTTGTTGGTTAATGTGTCCCTTTTGCTGACTTAGACGAGCGAAACAGATAAAGACAAGGGAAGGAACAGAAGGAACAGGTGCCAAAGAGGCAAAGGTAGCAGTTTCTGAAGAAGGAGCTGAGCTATTTCTGAGCTCTTGCGCTACTGTGAGAGGTACACTGACTATGTTAATGGTTACAAATTTTAAAACAAGGCTACAATGCACATACTACGATATAAGTGAAGACCATATTAAAATGTTGCATTGGTTATAATACAATAATATCTAATGGCAGAGAAGATTTCAAAATAAATCCAAGAGACAAAATACTTCATGAAGGCAACAAAGTAAAACAGATCTTTCCAGAGCCTCGAGGGCACTCGCTGCAAACATGCTGTCCCAGCCACTCTGTTTCAGCCAGGCCTTGAGAACAGACAGAAGACCTCTGCCCAGGGACCTCCAAGTACGTGCCTGTCTGTTACTAAAGGTCAGAGGTAGCAGAGATAAAGGCCAAGAGTCTTAAAGTAATCAGTAAAATCTTACATACAACATGGAGCATACTGTGAGCCAGTGTAAAGAGACTAAAACAGGCAATGTTTTGATGATCACTTTGATGGTCACAAGCACAATAGATAGAGGATGGTAGACAATAAAGCTTTATTACTGGATTAAAATGATATGTACAGTAACCAATACAACTAAAAGAGCTTCATCATATTTCAGCTCATTCTTTTGACTTTTAGAAACAGTAAAGTTCGCTCATGTAAAGTTACCATTCAGGCAAGCTAACTTCACTATTCTGGTTAACTGTCACAGTTCTCATCAGCCACATTTCCAGCTAAAGGAGGTGGCTGTTCTCATATAAAAACTTTGACAAACACAATGTTAGCAACTGGATGGTAAACACAGGAGCACTCAGCTACTAAATCAGAATCAGAATCAGAATTGTCTTTATTGAAATTGTAAGTGAAGCGGTTTCACATTACTAGGAATTTGTCTTAGTGATTGGTGCATACATAGAACGTAAGAAAGAGTAATATATAATAGTAGAATAAAATAGAATAAGGTAAAACAATCAGACATATCATCACCCTGTAAAATGATACAGCAAACTTGTTTCTGTTCATCCATGGATATACTGAAACCTTACATTTCTCTACATTTTACATTTAATGCTGTGATAGTACTGCGTAAGTTGGTAGATATGGGCAGGAAAACTACTTGGCTAGGATTAGGAAAAGATCACATTCTAATCTGACTGTAACATGATGCGTATTGTACAAATGTTGATAAGATACGTATGAAATGTAACCTTAAATATCTGTGGTTTGAAGACCCTTGCAATGCCAACTTTTTATTCTGGTGATTGGGCTGCTGTAGGTCTGCCATTAAATTATTACCACCCTCCCAATATTGAGTAGGGCCCATTTTTGCTGCCAAAACAGCCCTGGCCCATCAAAGCATGCACTCCACTAGAGTCAGCAACAATGTTTAGGTAGACAGTACATGTCTAAGTAACATCCACATGAAAGGCAGCAGCCAAGGCCCAATTTTAGGCACCTTTGGCAGTGGACACAGCCTGACTGCTCTGTATTTACGCAGGCCAATAAGCAACAAACTACAATGCACTCTGCGTTGTGAATTGGACAACATGGGCCAGCCTTCTCTCCCCACATACATCACTGAGCTTTGGCCACCAGTTTTCCTTCCGTGGCCCACTTTCTGACCACTGCAGAACCAGGAACATCCCACAAGAGCTGCAGTTCTGGAGATGTTCTGACCCAATCATCAAACCATCATAACATGGCTTTTGTCAAAGTTGCTCAAATCCTGATGCTTGACCATTTTTTTCTGTTTGCAACACATCAACTTCAAAGACAAAATGTTCACTTCCTCCCTGACGTATCCCACCCAGTGACAAGATAATCGTATTGTCATGGTTGATCGGTGTAAATCCAATATTCACTCTCTTTCAGTTCTGCTTTTGGTCTCCACCAACTCCTGAGGAAAATACACTTTCTGTCTAGCTGTTAAACACTATATTCACCTGCCTGATGCTGACTGTTTGCTACACTATGAGAGCAGTGAAAGTGAACCAAAATTGTACGAAAGCTGCAGGTCAGACAGCTAAACAATGAGATGCAATCTGCTAGAAAGCTCTCTAAAGGTGAGAGGAGCTGTAGCTTTGAATGTTCATCACTATGATTGACCCCTTCATTCCTTCATTTGCTTTTTTTTTATATTTTTGGTAAAAGCTGCACTAAAGCCATCTCTCTTCTCATAAATATATAGTCTGATTTAACACGGTGAAGTATGGTGAGACATATGCAATGACATAAGCCTCAGCATAAATCACATGTCTAGCCTTCTGCTTGATGATCATGCTTGTGATGCTTTGTCTGTATGTTTATGATATTTATGGCACAGGCTTGGGGCTACCATACTGTACAGTATGTTAATGTATTGTGTGTGGTGGTGGTGGTGGGGCTTTCTCAGTTGGACTTGAAGAGACAACACACATTCACAGTACAAGACTACTGCACTGTAAATAAACAGGTGCACACACAGAAAAAGATACACATAAACACACATAAGCCCACATTCACACACACATACACACACACAAACATGCACAGTACCAACTTCAGTCCCTGCAGGCTCAACCAAAAGACATTTATTTAATGTGAGCTGATGGCAGTCTCCATGCATGTACAACACTGTGTCCAGACTGAAGCCAGAGGGAGACAGAAAGACAAGGAGGAGAGGCAGGGGAGGTGGGGCTTTACACACTGAGGCCGAAGCGAATGGGAAAGCGAGAGTGATAGATAGTGAGGGCTGGAGAATCGCTGCAGGCGCTCTCGTAACGGTCTGAGGACATCAGTGAATCCGATGCTCACAGGCAGAACTGCAAGAGTACAGAACAGAGAAGTGAAAGAAAGGAAACGAGGGAGGAGAGGAGCGATGAAAGGCTGGGGAGGAAGAGGAGAGACCAAAAAAGCAGATAAACATGGAGTGAATGGGTATGGCAGATGGGTAGAGGTTAAAAGAAAGGAGAAAACCAGAGTAGGTGAGATTCAATGAATGGGTGGCTTTGAAGATGACAAAAAGAGAGAGAACACTAAGAAAATGATGAGGAGAAGTCAGGGGTGTCATAAGTGAATAAGCAGAGCAGGAAACAGGTCATCAGTGCATCAAACAAAAACTGCAAGCATCTCCATATGAGATAATGAGACCTTACACTGACTCCCCCACACACCAGCATCCACACAAACACACAAAACTGGCTACTCCATCTCTGGTTATGGTAGCGTAAGGTTAGCTGCACGTGTGCTGCCCTGAAGATGTTTTTCTTCCTGCTGACAGCATGTCAGGCTGTCTCATTAAAGGTAATTATGTCATGCAATATTCTATAATAATTGGCCACATGTGCTGCTTTTATAAAATGTTTGTTACTCAAAAAGTATTATATAATGCCCTTGTTAAGAAATGTACAGTTTACCAGCTGATATTTCTAATACTATAATAGGGCTTGAGCAGTTTAAAATAACAAGTGCATGGTGGTCCCACCTGAATGAGAAATCTAACCAGGAAAAAAAAGGAAATGAGAAAGTAAATGGGGTGTAAAAAGGTAAGTTTTTTTTAAGACTATGTCCACAATTTAACAGAGTAACAGTGTAGGACAACGCAGGACAAAATCACAATGAGCAGATGGGTTGAGATGAATGCCAGTTACATTCATTTTAGCCACATGCTGAGATTTATGACCTTCAAACCTCCAAACTGTGGGGTATAATCTATTCTTGTGTCATATGTTGCACCAGCTTGGCCAGAGAAATTTGTCATGGGCACATGATTAGGGGGCTGCCTATGCTAAGTGAACAGTTTTCATTGTAATGAATGGGCCTAGACGTTTGGAGGTGTTATTTCCTCTGGCAGGTGTAACCCTGGAGGGGATCGTGTGTTTGCATGTGTGTGTCTGAGTGTGTCTGTTTCAGCAGCTAATCTCACATACTAGTGGAACCATCCTCCTAATATTTTGCTAGCACATTTATGACAAGATGCTCGAGGATCTCCCAGAGTTGCAGTGCTTGACAACTTTAGAGAAGTCTGTTTTCTTGACTGCTGACTCATCACTCCTCTCACCAGGCTGCAAGCAATCTTTTGAAAATGGAAGTGTTTAGGAAAAGGCATATTGTCTCCTGTTCATTTCATTACTCTCATGCATTCACTCTGGATGCACAGCCTGCCCTGCGCTTCCTGTTCCACACGCACCCACCAGACACGCCTCACGGAGATCTGCACTCTTCTAGTTTATTGTTTAATACATTTACAAACCAGCATTAGTGACTACAAACTGACTTAAGGTATATATAAACACCTACAACTGTACCTCCCCTTCCCTTCCTGCTCCTGTTCAAACTGTCCTTACTGTTCATAATAATAAAAACAATTCCATTTCAATTATTCCCTTTGAATTTGTGCATATTTTTCAAAGGAAATTTATATTGTTCCTCCGTTGCATTAGACTCATCCTTCCCACATATAGGAGGAAAAGAGGCAGTGGTGGGTCTTCACTGCTTAAAACAAAAACTAAACAAAATCCTGATAAAGTGCATTAATGAGCATGCGCTAAACAAGCCATTGGACCATTTTTTAAATGAATATTAAAAAAAATACGGGTTTAAAAAAAAGTTTTCCAAACTCGAGGGAGCAGCATGTCCAGTTTCTGTGTGCATCATTCCTTTACTCATCACCCATAAAGCACATGAGGATGATCCCGAAATGACTGGAACCTCTCGAGGGTATAAACCCTGACGAAATTGACGGAATTGCGCAGAAGCAGCCAGTGGACAGGTGGCCGACTGTCATCATCACCGCACGCCGATAAGACAGGAAACACGTAGAGGACAAGATCGAGATGTGCGATATATAAACACAGCTGAGCGCAGAGAGAGAGGCGAGGGGCGCGCAATCCAAAGTGACTTTTGAGGCGACACACGACTCAAACACAAGGAGACAGACATCGGGTGTCTCTCCAGCGACAAGGAGAGAGAGAGAGAGAGAGAGAGAGAGAGAGAGAGAGAGAGAGAGAGAGAGAGAGAGAGAGCGCAGCACCAGCAGTCTGACAAAGCCACACTCCCTCGAAGTTTGACATCGCCAGCAGGCTACAGAGGCAGTCCTGCTCCGCCGCTGCCATGGAGCCTCGGAAGTGTATTGGATGTGTATTGATTGGAGTTTACCTGTGGGCGACGTTCTGCTGTCAAGGTGGGTCACTGATGGAGCCTTCAGTCTGTTTTGTGTCTGTCAAGAGGTGCGGAGACCAAACCAACAAGATGCAGTTTTTTTCTTTTCTAATGTTGTCAGTTGAAAATCCTTAACATAAACATTTGTCACAGGTATGAGAGCTGCAGTGACGGCACACTTCGGTTCAGTTAGAGCGCTACTAACTGCACCTCTGGCGAGACTGGAGATCACCTGTGGGCTATTCACAACTGCCCAAAGCCATGCTCGGGAGTTTCTCGTACAATAGATTATTTTGTTATCAATATTTTTCTCTTATAAAGCAAAACATGCATTAGAATATCCATTTATATTTATTCAAAGGAGAGTTCAAAGTCCATTTTGAATTGGACTTGATTTGTAACTTTGTGTTAGGCTACAATACGCGTAAAGGCTGTTGAATCCATTAAGGTCACCACAGTTCAATACATTTCTTTATTACTGAATTTGCAAGCGTGTAGCGTGTGTGTTCCTGGGTGTTTGTGTGTTCGTGCGCGTACGCGCTCGAGCCTTCCGTAATTGTCCGACAACATCTGGCCCAGAATAAGGAGGGCGTCCCGGCGATGATGCACAAAGTCCATTGGGGCCGCTCATCCCTTCAGTGTAATCTGCTGCTAAATGCGTGACTCCGGTGGACCAGAGCTGGAGCACCGTCAGAGGTGGTTAAATCTCTGTAATGTGTTTGAATCCTATATAGACCGAAACTTATTCTGCACATAAGCGGAGATGTTTTTCACAGTGTCCATGTTTTACTTAAGCAGTCATGTTTTACAAGTGGACTCTACTTTTTTTTTCTGTCTCACTGAAGTAGAAGAAGAGAAAAAATTGTGCCATCACACACCCTGAAAGATGTGAACAAGCAGTCTCAGAAATAAGTGAACTAAAGTATAATGCAAGTTTTGTTTTTTTGTTTTTTTTTTAATGGAGCTGGATCTGGTATCCTTTGTTACTTCCTGTATATACTCCAACGTAGGTCAGGACCAAAGACAGCAATTTTCTCACAGATTCAGGGACGTGTTCAGAACGTGGTCCTGTGGTGGCCATCCCTGAAATTGCCAAACCAAGTGGCACTCCATTATCCTTATTTGGCCTCATCCTTAGCTGTATTTGCCCAGTGAGAGGTGGACCATCAGTTTGAAGTATTTTAGGATTTTTTCTTTTTTTTTTTAGGTACAATTATTAGTTTTGTTTTTAGGACTGAGCGATTAAAAGATGGATGCTTTCTTTATACTGGTTTGAACCCACTCTTGTGTTGTGATTGGTAGGACTACATATCTTTGAAATATACATGTTGTAACTCACTTTGGATAATAACTTTAGCTAAATGAATGTAATGTAATGTGACAAAAAATGTAAACACAGAAATACAAGAAACTTTGAAACAGTGTAATGTTGGTAATTAAAGTAAATGAGAAATGGTAAATTAATGCTATTCTGATGTCTTTGTGTGCATGCACATGTCATGCCACCTCTGCAAGAATTATTGCCCCATTTGGGCTATCCCAAGTCTGGACATGCTCCTGCACATAGTCAGTCTCTCAGGTACAGATTGGGCACAAACATTTGATTTAAGACTACCATGCTATTAAAGGCAGGTCCTCTACATGTGTTGATCTGCATAATGCTCTTCAGTTTTACAGTGGATTTTTGTATATCATGTAGTGTTTGCTGCCTGGTAAACTAAATACATAATTATGGTGTAATGGCTACAATAGTAGTTCTTCCTATTGTTTAAGTCACAAAGTGGAGGACCTACATTACAGACACTGATGTGAGGGAGAAGGTAAACAAGAAATTTTAAGTAATAACATTTTTCAAAAAAGGAACAGAAGCAAAAACTAGGTGGCTGGGAATTCAGGTACAAAGAGTCCAAGCAAAGAATACTCCAAAAGGCAAAGCAAACACAGAACACAAGACCATCATCTCAGATGGATGATTCAGGGGCAGGAAAACAGGAGACCTTAGACGGACAGCCTGGGGGCAAAGCAGAAGCTGGGCAGGAGACTGCAGGCAGCTGACCTAGGAGCAGAGCAGGGGCCCCGTGGACAAGACAAAACTCCTCTGGAGGTCGGGTTGGAGGCCAACGTTAAAGGCTGCTCTGGAGGCTTACGACCTAACAGGCTGGTGACAATTTTGGAGATCAGAGCGGGAAATGGGCAACAGGGCTGACTGGAGACTGGTAACAAGACAGGAGGATTGGAGGCTGGTAACAGGGCAGCAGGACTGGAGGCCAGTGAAGGCTGGGCAATCAGAGACTGCTGGTGGATCATGGGGACCGGAATTTACTGGGCTGCAGAGCAGGAGGTGGATTGCTGGAGGTCTGACTGACTATTAGTGAAGATAGCTAACGGGATCTCTTGGAATTATGGTTGGTCTTGGGCAAGCAACTGAGGGCTTATAGAAAAGGTGGGCTGGGCTCCCAACTGAGGACGAGGAACGGATGTTCACTGGGCTGTCGACTGGGATCCAGGAGCATAGGTTAGCCAGGCTGCTGACTGGGAATCCTTTGATTTTGCCAACCTGTGGAAGCTCCTTGATTAGAAGAAACCTGATGACGCTGAGTGGTTTCTGGAGTGGTGTTTACGGGGTTCATGCTGTTGGTCAGTTCATACTGTTAAGAAGTCACAAAATGGCTTCTCCCACAGTGGGAGAAGGTAAACAAAAGAAACATTAATTAATAAATTTACTCAAAAAGGAACAGAAGTAAACAATGTGTCTAGACATTGCTCACTGAACATGTATTTATCTGAATTTGCAACTGGCTTGTCACAGGTGCCCTCAACAGTGCTTGATAATTGAAGTTTTTACTCTGAAACAAGCCTGGAAACTCTTTGCTATAATACACTGAATGTACACTATAAAGATGAGAGACAGATGAGCTTAAAACTTAGACTCTTACTTGTTGTAACTCTTCAAAAATTCTCTAAAAAGTGTTTCAGACAAGCAGACATCTGAAGTACCTTCTGCCAGTCTGTGTTTAGATGTAGCATTGAGTTTAAATGAAAAGTTTTTGCATGAAATGAGTGCCCTAATTGTTGTTTTTCCATTAACAAATGACATGATATATATAATATATAAGAGGTGTCTCAAAGTGGCAAGTGGCGTCCCGTTTGGTCCTGAGCAGGCATTGTTCAGTGTGTTTATCATTAAGTCAGCGTCTAGCTGGTGAATGCAGCTAGTTTGACACTGCAACTTTATTACGTGATAATGTGTGTCATGCTTAATATTTGAAAACAAATACATGCATACATGAATGAATGTCGAGCAAAGATGTTACAAGGAAATTTTGCGTAATGCTTGAGACTATTCTGCAGAATAGATCTATGTCTATGTGTACTCTTGGGTCAGAGGAAATGCTCCTTGAAATGTATTTGCGCAAGCTAACAAAGTGTTTGATATTCTTTGAGGAAAATAAGTTGACCAGGTCAGATCCTGTTTTACCATCTTCTTTGCTTCTCAGATTCTGCATTGATCTTGCACAGATATCTGTGAACCAGCTGCTTTAATGTGATTCGATTTTAAGTCCATCCAAGTCTCCTCAATGTTCAGAGTGCCTGAGGCTAATCAATACTTAATCTGTCTCTGTGGTGGGATAGTCCTTGTGAGTGTTGGCATGTTCTGGAGTTGAACTGTATCTAGCTACTGTTAACTTCCTTTGTCAGATTTCAGCTAAGACCCCAACAAGTACCTACAGGTGCCTTTCTGTAGGTACGCTTACTGCAACTCGAAAGAAGAAACATTCGAGTTTAACACTTCTAAAATGAACATGTTAACAATAAATGTTTTCGCCAGCAACTAGCCTTTGAAATAAGCTGAAATTATAAATGTATCTCTCATTTTTATTGCATTTGGTAAAATGATCATGGTTACAATGGTCTGCTGTGTCTTTTACATATTGCACATCATTTATTGCTATTTATTGTCTTGTGTCTGTAATCTTAATTGCCTCAGACTCCATTCTGGCAGTGTCCTGCTTTCCTTAAATGTCTGTCTTGCTGTGAAGTCAATATTGCTCCGAGCAGCAAGCTGTTGTGTCGCCTTCTGGCCCTTGAAAGCTCCAATATGGGGCACACTAAGATGGGAAAATCCCAGATTAGGATTTTGCCTGGGAGTGTACATTTTTGTATAGTGTCCAACAGCTGCTCTCTGCTCGACATGACTTGTGGAGAAGCAATGGGTGTACCATGTTTCGCTTTTGACGGTGGACTTTGCGAGACGTGTATGCTGTGGTCAGTCGAACAAAGTAGTTCATATGTGGTCTTATTTAATGTTGTTTGTATGTCAGTGTTTGTCTTCGTGTTTTAACATTCACTGGTTCTATCGTTCTCCCAGTGGCAGGTCACATAGTTAACTTGTCAGTGAACTGGTAGTTGCATTTTGGAAAACGTATACATTTCCTGTATGGTGTAGGGAATGTACAGCACGTATAGGTAAATAAGTAGTTATGCAATGTGTTACAGATCTACTTACTGATCTAATCTTCTTCAAACCTGTCTCTGCCTTTAATGAAGTGACATACGTAATTATTTGAGTATCTCTTTAAAGACATTCTCTGAGAATGTCCTGATAAAATTATGTGTGGGGAATGTGGGATATGATTGGGATTTATACCCGGGAATACTCCATGTCAAACCTGTGGCAGGTTTTGTTTCAATGATTTGTCACACCCATGAGTGTCATTGCCTGCGACAGGAGAAATGAGTACACCATGGACACCAAGTCTGTAAAAATCATTTTGAAAGCAGAGAGTACTTTCAAGGGTGAACGAGTCGTAAAGTGAATTGCCTTTGTGTCGACTACCGCGTCCTTCCAGCAATAAAAGAAACCCTTTTTATTCCTGTACAATATAACTGAGCTTTAATGATTGAGGATGGAATGAGGCCCCCAGTGGGCCCTCAAACAGAAATATGAGAGGCCACTAATGCGATGAGAGATATATATATATATATGGTAGGTATTTGAAATTGATAGATGCCTTCAGGCTCTATTAGAGCTGTGTGTGTGCATTGGTGTGGTCATCGTATCTATTGAGGTTGTAGATCATGTAGGAAATCATTGAGTGCTGGTTTTGTTGCTGAAAATTGAAAAACAAACAACTGCAATGTGAGTGAGAGAGGATGGAAGTGGAATGGAAACTGAAATGTATGTAATAAGCAAATACTGAGTAATCATATTCTGTAAACTGTGTATCATCTTCAACCAGTAGCCAAATATTGCAATATTAGTACAAAAGACTGTGATGACATGTCACTATATTAATAACTCCCTCAATTTCAAACACAGTGCATCAGTGTTCCTATTGCCCAACCGGGTAAATAAGCACGGCAAAGTTGAACAAAGGTGAAATCTTAGCTGCAGGTCGGCCACAGCTGGCCAGAAGATCACATCAAGACAGGAAATGAATGCTTGAATTCATTCGTTATTATTCATTTCAAGTGAATGGGAAATGGAGTGAAAATTTGCCAGACAAAAGTGTTGTGACCTTACCTCATGTCTTCTGTTTCAACCCCACAAGCAGACTTTTGCAACTGGAATGCAAATGGTGACGCTTTGTGTGTGCCTTTGACTTAAGTTTAGCGA
Organism: Scatophagus argus; assembly: GCF_020382885.2. Taxonomy (NCBI): domain Eukaryota; kingdom Metazoa; phylum Chordata; class Actinopteri; family Scatophagidae; genus Scatophagus; species Scatophagus argus. The sequence goes on along the minus strand of NC_058494.1, from coordinate 6,645,134 downwards.
CTCTGAAATCTGTTCCTGAATATGATAGAAAAATACAACTTCTTTGTGTGTGTGTGTGTGTGTGTGTTGCACTGAAGCTGCACCAATTACTCAGTAAATTAGCAGACAGAAAATGAACCATTTCAGTAATTTTTCAAATAAAATTATTAAATATTTGATGGTAACATTCTTGATTGTGACATTTCTGCTATTTGTGCTCGTCCTACAGTTTAGTAAATTGAATATTTTTGAGTTTATGTGTTTGATGAATGAAACAATACATTTAATGACATGGCCTCTCTGACACCACGATGGATGGAACTGTTGTTCTGATGTTTCATAGACCACATAATAATTGATTAAAAACAATTATAATAATAAGGGTGAGTTGCAGCTGTAATATGCAGACTTGCCAGTCACTGCCCTCCCTGAAACAAAACAGCATGTTGTTGTTTTAAAAATTCAAGTGAATTCAGTGACACTGACATTTGGTCTGTTGTCCCTTTTAGCCACAAATGTCTCTAAGTGGAGGAAGAAAAATGTTTTTGACATGATAACCTCTTTAAACCATTTGCACCAAATAAAACATGCAGTGTCCACCATCACTTCTAGCATCTGACCTCTCGTCAACTGAAAATGTTCAATTTCCAACCACAGTCTTCTCACTATCCTCCTTTTGAAAAATTAGGATAAAATTAAGATTAATAATACATTTTTTAAAAAAGTATAATAGTAATTGATCCCCAGAGGGGAAAGTCAAATGTCAGAGCATCACAGGGACTGGTAGGGGTAGGAAACAGATAAGGAGCGACTGAAAGGATGAAAAATAAATTAAATAAGAAATAGGCCAAAGACATTCAGAAGCTAAACACACCACAGTTATATTTGAGTATGCAACACTACAGGCCATATTGCCTCATTAAGAGTTAATGATGATGAGTCAGGGATGTTTTTCTAAATCAACCTGGTGTTTCAACCATCCTCTCAGATTACTGCTAAAATAACGAAATGAAGATGACATAAGGACTGTAAGCGAATACTGAAAATAGATACACTGAATACTGAAAAAGTGAGTTATCATTGAAATGAGAGAATCAATAAATTTTGAGTACACAGGATTTTTTTTATTGATTGAACCATTAGCGCGCACACACACACACACTTGCAAATGCAAACACATCACAAGACTCAAAGGAGAGATGGTGCAAAAGCAAGAGTGGGAGAGTGCAGACAGACTGCAGAAACTGCCCTCAGGGCTGCACAACATAATGAGACAGTAATCCGGTCTTCCTTAAAACCCCTGTGACCTCCTTTAACGTGACAGGTCCCACTGTCTGCCAAGTACAGTACACTGGGCTGGTAAACTGATGTCGAACAAGAGATGAGCTATCTGCTGTTATCCTTGTAACAGCGCTTTTTATTTTCTTTTCCTTCATGAGAACAATGGCTTTGAGGCCGAGCTTTTTCTTCATACATTTCAATGAATCATTTAATCATATGTCCATCTGTCTGGCCCTCCACACACGCATCCTTTCATTCATGGGCTATCACGCAACATAATGAAATGTGTAACACAGTAGCAAAGAGAGGTGAGGTTTGTATGGTGCTGATCAATAATGAGGTAATACAGAAAGTGCTTTGCGTAAAACACATGGTGACTGACTTGCATTTCTCTTGTCCGTCAATAATGGTATAAATAATTTAGCAATAAAGTCTCAGGACGCAAGACCAGTCTTGTTTTAAATTTTTCTAAAATCATTTCAGCCTCAGTTCAAGCCACAATTATAAGAATAAGACCTCCTTCAGTAACTTGATGAATAAGTTCCAGCCAGTTATGAGTGATTGCATCTATGCTGCAGGACATGCAAAACGTTAATTTATTTTAAATCTTAGAGACATGTCACATCAATTTGGCAAAAAGAAAGAAGAAAAAAGAAAAATAAGCTCAGTCTAACAACATGAAAAAGTGTTAATTAATACACACAATATGCATTCCAGCTCAACCAGATTAAAATCTGCTCAGTTTAATTTTCTTCCCAGACTAATGCTGCCACCAGCAAGTGTTTTGTGTTTTTAAAAGAAGTCTTTAAAGAGTAACTTAAACATCAGGCAGAACAGCAATGTTTGCCTGTCACTTTCATCATTTTCAGTCTCATCACTTCAATTTGTGCAGCGTAGTGCCATCCATTGTACCAGTTAGCAGCTCAGTCTGTCCAAAGACATTTTGTAAGACATGTGTCTCTGTCTTCCCTTCTGGGACTTACCGATAAAATGCAAGCGCTGGTCAATGCTGGCATTGAATTCACCCCCAAGTCACTGTCATCTTCCTCCACTCCAACCAAGCACATTTTGGAGAGAGAGAGAGAGAGAGAGAGAGAGAGAGAGAGAGAGAGAGAGAGAGAGAGAGAGAGAGCAGCTCTTTCCTTCTTGGCCTGAGAAGGTCACCAAAAGTTTGTGTCATCAGTAAGACTTTTCCCTTTGTCACTGCATCTTAGTCATTTAAACTTTGGACTATTTACTCATGTGTTTTTCTATTTTCTATTTAATTTAATTTTGTTTGATTTAAAAAAAAATCCTATTTATGTGTTGTTGTTGTTGTTTTTTTATTATATTGTGTATATAATATGTGTATCCATACTGGCAGAGCATGTTTCTCTGTGTGAAGCTTAGAAATCAAATTGTTCAGAACATACTGTACTTGAATGTACCATCCTCTGACTCATGGGCAGCGGGAACAGAATGTTACTATTTACAGGAAAAGAAGAAAAAAATGTTGAAAACAGATACATCTGGTATTTGTTTATCAGTTAATGGAAACACTCAGGTAGGACACGAGGGAACTGACTTAATTTAATAGATTATTATAAATTAACTGCAGTATATCCCTGGTCACCACCCCTTCACACATATGTTCATTTTTGCAGTGGCTCTGTGACAGGCCACTTTACGGTTCAGCTCAGCTCTGCTCAGCATGTTTTTGCTCGACTCGCTTCACTCCAGCAACTCGCAGTGCTTTTGCCGGCTGCCGCTCTCACCCATTATACAGATTTACTGTCACACCAAGATTTAGGAGTGTCCCATCTGACACATGCCAACACCCTCACACCCACACACACATCGAGCTGTCTTTGTTTATTTTTGCTTCATTAGTTAATTACTCACCCACTCATTCATTGGTTGTGCACTCACGTCTTGGCTGTCACATTGTAATTGCTAGAATATGTTGAGATAACATCTAATTTGGACAACGGTCGCTGGAGAGAACCCAGCTGAGACCATTTCAGTTCTGGCTGAGATGAGACACTGAAGGATGAGGGATGTTATGCTACCTTAACATGAGACTTAAAGTCACTTTGTTGTGAATTTTTATATGATCCTGGCTTTTTTTTTTTTTTTCAAATTATTCTGATTGCATCCAGTTTTGTTTGAAGACAAATGAGTTGATCTTGATGAAGATGGGTGCAGTCTATGTCTTGCTTTCAGCCTTATTGTGCCCAGACTATATGTTTCCATCAGTTACACTGTATTCTTCAGCAGCACCATTGCAGGCAACAAAACAAGTCAGGAAGAAATTTGCTCAGGCAGCAAGGTGGTTTGCGCTGTCACCTCGCTACAAGAGGATTCTCAGGCCATCTGTGTGGCGTTTGCATGTTCTACGTGTGCCTGCGTGGGTTTTCTCCAGTTACTCTGGCTTCCTCTCACAAGCCCAAAAACATGCACATTAGGTTAACTGGCTACTCTATGTTGCCCCTAGGTGCGAGTGTGTGTGACTGATGGTGTTTGTGTGTCAGCTCTGCAACTGACTGGCGCCTAGTCCAGTGTGAACCCCGTCTCTCGCCCGTAGTCAGCTGGGATAGGCTCCAGCCCACCTGCGACCCTGACAGAGAAAGCAATACAGAAAATGGATGGCTGGAAATTTGCTGCCAGTTTACTAATTTCATGGACAGAGAAAATGATCAAAAAATAAAAAGGTGGCTTTCAATCGAGTTGTGATTGGAAAAATCTTTTTCTTTGTAAGTTTTGTAAAACACTTTAACATTTACAAGAAGTACACTATATAGACAAAAGTAGTGGGACGTGTGACCATTACACCAACAGGGACTTTGATGACATCACATTTTAAATACACAGACAGCTTTGCAGCTGTGGGCTTTGTCGTGTGAAGAGAAACAGGTTTACTTGCTTCAGCTTCACTGTTGTTTTTGTGAATATGATTACTAGGGGAGCTACATGTATTGGAGGTACATTTATGCTAGCAAAACAGCAAACAAATGCATTCAACTACTGTACATGGTTGCCATGGTTTCATGTAACTTGTTGCTTGATTGTAATTCAGGAAAGACAGAAAATTTGAAAAAAAATCAATTTGAAAAAAATAAATTTAAGTAGCACCTGCCTGGGCGGCACGGTGGTGCAGTGGTTAGCACTGTCGCCCCATAGCAAGAGGGTTTCAGGTTCAAATCCCGGTCTGGGCCCTTCTATGTGGAGTTTGCATGTTCTCCCTGTGTCTGCGTGGGTTTTCTCCGGGTACTCCGGCTTCCTCCCACAACACCAAAAACATGCACATTAGGTTAATTGGCCATTCTACATTGCCTCTAGGTGTGAATGTGATACTGTGAGTGTGAGAGTGTGTGGTTGTCTGTCTTTGTGTGTTGGCCCTGCGATTGACTGGCGACCAGTCCAGGGTGTACCCCGCCTCTCGCCTGTAGTCAGCTGGGATAGGCTCCAGCTCCCCCGCGACCCTGACGGATAAGCGGTATAGAAAATGGATGGATGGATAGCACCTGCCTCAATCTCCCCCCTCACTGAATAATTTTACATAGATGTAATGCTTAGTGGGTTATACGGTGTTGCAATACTTGTCATGAATGTTAAATTACTTACATGTGTTTAACTTTTTGAGTTATTTGTTGGTTCATTTATTTCTTCATACAGTTGTCTTTTAGTTTGTCTGGTTCATGTGTTGAGATTTGGTGGTATTGGTTGTTGCAGCGTGATCTGAATTGATCTGAAGTTATTAAATGTGCGTGCAACCCAGTAAGAATCATTTCTGCTCTGAGGAAGTTAAGAGTGACCCTGCATGAAATGAAATGATGAGGATTTTACAATATTATAAAATAAATTGCATTATTATTTAATTTTTTTGTTCTCAGTCAAAGTATTTTTGTAGTCAGATTTTTTTGAGTTAAATTATACATTGACAGAAGAAAGCGGAAAAACAGAACCAGGACCTGCCAGGTTTTAATCTGCATCAGGGGCTGTGCTGTAATATCCATTCCTGTTAAAGATGGATGCCTCGTTGTTCAGTGTAAACCTTTTGATGAGGCCTAATGAATACGAGAGAGGCAAAATGGAAACACAATTAAAGTTCTCCGAGATAATGATGTGCTCATTATGTTCAGCATATTGTGACTTAATCAGGATTTCTTGAGGGATTTTGTGCTCCATGAACAATGTTGGAAAATATTTGCAATAATAGCATTGATTAGATTACAGACATTATTATGTGTGGGAGAAAATTGGGAGTAAGTGTTATTAAAGTATGTCGTTGATTAAAGGTGTAAGCTGATGTAAATTGCTCAGTTCCTCCCACCATGTCTGCTGTTTCTCTTTAAACTCACCGCGTCTTTGTCCAGTTTCTGTTCCTTTCTCACCCTTTCGCTCTCCTTCTCTTTTACTCCTTTAACTCTACTATGTCACTAACTTATTTTTTTTATCCCTCTCTGCTTTCTTACAGCTCAAACTGCTTCTATCCTTTTGCCTCACTGATTTCCTTTCTATCTATATTTTGAGCCTTTTCTCATTTTCATTGTCCATTCTCTCTCCAATGCAGGTTGCCATGGGGGTGTGTACCAGAGGAAGCTGTACCACGACCTGATGGTAAACTACAATCGGCTGGAAAGACCCGTTCAAAACGACTCTGCGCCTATCGTGGTGGAACTCGGCCTCACTCTGCTACAAATCATTGACGTGGTGAGTGTGTGTGCACCTGTGTGTGTGCTTAGGCAGTGCAAGAGGAGTGTAGAGGATGTTTGGAGGCAGACAAAAATCTCTGTGGAATTTGTTTTAGAAGCCAACACAACCTGAGTAAGAAAAAGTTAAGTTGAACACTCTGTCAAACTTTTGCACAATGGATGTGTTTCAGAATTTTGTTTTGTTTATGTTTAAGGTATTCCACCTGATTTATACACTGTGACTGTGGTGCTTACTAAGACACATACTGTGCTGTTGCTGCAATTCATCTTCCTCAGAATTTAAAATTGTCATTCCACCAGTGGCAGAAACTAGCCAAGTGAAAATATTTGTTTCTGAAAGAACAACTTCTTTATTCCTCCCCTCAAACCTTTTCAGGTTTGTGGCACTACAGACCTGCCTGTCCTTTCTTTCCTCCAACAACAAAATTCATTCTCAGTGCTGAGAAACGTCTTCTCACATTGTTGCCCCTGTTTTTCCTTCTGAGCTGCTTCTCACTGTCCTGCCATGTTTGAGCATGTTTTTTCCATTCTGATCAATTACTGTCAGGTGTTGCTGTTTAAAGGAATAGTTCAACATCTTGAGAAATGCACTTATTTGTTTTCCTGCTGAGAGTTATCAGAATTTCAATACCACTTTCATATCTATCCATTAAATGCAAAGCTACTGCTAGGGCATGTTAACCCAGCTTAGCACAATGTCTCAAGAGTAAAAACATAGTTGCGTGGCAAACTAACTTTGGCCGTTATGGTGTGTTCAGGCAGAGGATAGAGCAAATTATAATGGTGGATATGACTGCATACAAAGTCAGTGGAAAGATGCCCTTAGATGGAAATTCAGCCATGCAAGCTGAGCAATTTTTTTAACTTGAGAGAAATTAATTAACATATGTTTTATGAATCTGTTTTATAAACAAACTTAAGCAAGAAAAGGAAAAGGACCAGAATGCTCTACTCACAGACCCCAATCCCAACCTGACCCACAGACTGTCAGCTTTATGTATTATTAGCACAACTGTCAGGACTGAGGCCTGAGACAAGACTGAGCACTGCAGAGCTCTCCAAAGTTCTGATCCTGCTGAATTTCACCATGCTCAGCACACTGTTCATTCAGCTCAACATCACCCACCTCTAAAATGAGACTTAAGGAAGCTGCTGATGATGGTAGACTGGATGGATTCTTTTAACTTTAAACAGACATTTTGGAGAGAGAAATGTATTTATGAAAATTCCTTCCAAGTTATTCCTTGAAGCACTTTCTGTACACTCCTCAAACCCAAACACAACACCAAAATTTAATTTAGAGGGGTTCTTAAGATAAAGAAGGGCTTTGTTCAAAACATCAGTATTTGTATGTGTGTCCTCCATCTTACATTTACGAACACAGACACAAAAACATAACCAGAAATACACAGAAACCCCAATTTAACTCATTGTGGCCACTATCTTCCCTTTCACTCTTTCTTATGTCAGACCCACAGCTCTTAAACAAAGCACTTCTGATGTTTGGGCAGATTTTCTGTCACATCTCGTTTTATGTCTTGTTCCTTGTGGCTCATTGTGTATTTCCTCCGATTCCCCCACTTGAGCACCTATCCTCTCTCTCAAACCTACACATAACCTTCTGTCTGTTAGCCCCACCACACAGCCAGAGCACTCATCCAAAAAACCCAAGCCGACATCCTGTCACATCCCTGAGCCAGCCCTGTCACAAGAAGTGTATGTCTTCTCATGGTGGTAAGAGCCTTACATCGGATTATAATATAAGTTTCCCATTCTTTATTAACATTGACAAGTGTCCTAGAGTGCATATTCAGCATCTGAGTGTATTCTTCGAGCTTGCAAACGACACAAAGCAAACAGCGTCAAGATGAGAGGTAATCTCCAGAGAGAACATATGGCACTTTCCAAAGACGATGTGGCAAGGCCATTTAGCTCTTCTTTTGAAGAACAGATTAATATACAATCCTGTTAATGTGGTGTTGAGTAAGAAGTTATAAATAAGGTGTTGTGCTTAATGGGCAGGGGTGGTGGTGGTATGTGTTTGTTATGTATGTTTTGTTGTTAACTAGGTTGTTAGCTTACTCAATACATAATGGATGAGTTGGCAAGACTATGTGAATTAATGTTTACTGGGCAGTTGTAAATATTTTAAAGGTGGTTGTGTGTGTGTGTGTGTGTGTGTGTGTGTGTGTAATATGGCCTTTGATTTCTCCATCTGCTCCTGGGTAACAGCCTCTAACCAGGCAACTGGGGCAGGTCGAGGCCCATGGACTGGCTTCATCACCATAAATAATGACAGATACACAGACAGGCAGACTGACAGACGAGCACAGGACTGGTCACCACCCAGTGAGGGAGGGACCACCATGTGCCTTATGTTGCATACAACCCTACAAACAAACCAAAGCTCGGTGGTGAAATGTCCCTTACTACATTTCACTGCTTGTGTACTGTAGTAATTCTTCATTTATTTGACGACCACTACCATCCTAGTGATTAATGGATGATCTGCTCCACCTTCTGAACCTCCTGCTCCACAGCTGCCCACTTTGTTTTATTATACTTTTGTACTATTTCTTGCAGTGGACTTTATATTGCTGTATTGGTACTTTTTCTTAGGACAATAGTTTGACATTTTAGAAATTACTCATATTTGTTTTCTTGTTGAGAGATGCTTGAACTCTTGATTGCATGGCAATCGCTCAGAAGCAAGAAATAATCCAGCTAAAGCCCCCCATAAAACAGCAGATTTTGTAAAATTTACAAAGTTGGTTTAAACAAGCAACAACATATTAGTGAGTTTTAGAGGTATTTGTCAGTGGATTTTGTTGTTTTTGTAGAGACTCAGGCTAGCAGAAACAGGACCAGCAGTTTTCTTACCCAAAACCTGGTTAAGAGTCAGGAGTTTGGTGAGGAATAAAATTTAACCATCATAAAATTTCAGGATATGGTCTGTAATTGACATGGACATGCTGCAGGACTAGAGAATACCTGCCTGTAGTTGACATTACAGCAGCCTATTTGATGAGCTCACTGGGATTTGCTCTTTTGTATTTGTTTGATATGGTATTGTATTGGTTCCCATGTTTCTATCATCAGATGAGCAAAACCATTGTCGACTACCTCTTTGCACAAAAAACAAAGTTCACACTGAACTGACAAAGTGCAATTGAAAGAAAAAGACCAACCACTGTGGGAAAAAAATGGTAACTTAGAAAAACATTGGTAATCAGCCACCTGGCCGGCAATGTTCAAATCAGCCCATGTGCCTTTTCAAGAGAAATAAATCCAGTCCAAATGGGGTTCACTTACCACCAGAAAGCAAATAAGTGTTTTTTCCAAAATGTTTGCTGTAGACTAAGGAAGGGATCTGAATACTTCCTGCATCACTTTCCAGGTTACATATAATGCTGTTACTGTAACAGGGGCAGAATGAGAGAAACAAATGAGAGAAACAGTCAAAGAAACAAAAGCTCTCTGATAAGAGCTGGTGGCATGGTTATCACCATCTTTACAAGCATTCCTCTGGATAAATTCTGTCTTGCACAATATATTTGCTAGCTTTCTGCTTGTGTTCACATTTGATTCTATCAACCTTGAGTCAGAAAATATAGAGAGGGAGTAGAGAGACACTTGACATGGAGTGTCTTCCTGCTAAACCAGGCTGCACACACCTCTGTTGTGGTGCAGCAGAAATTTGGCCGTATCTATTGCACCATTGAAACACGAGGGCATCCAGTTCACCCGTCTTACAAAAGTACCCTGATAAAATCTAGTTTGAGGGAAACTGATGAAAATCTAAGCCCAATGGAAGATTTTGAGATATGGTTCATGATATCAGGATTTCTTTTCTTCACTGTTTCTTGTTTTAGTTTCTTTGAAATAGTGATCCTCAGATCTGCACTGAAAGGAAACATTTAGGAACTTATCCTTTTGTTCACTACTAGGGATAAAACCGGACAATTTCCACAGATGAAAAACCTCTGGAACAATATACATTGAGATTGACAGTAAAGCACCAATGCTCATATACAGTATATGACAACATGATTTTTGTCCTTGGCCATATGATGTCAGATGACTTGCAATAAAACACAGTTAAGGAGCTTTCACTGAATGCAAGTGTCCATCACTCCCATTCCAGTCGATCTAAAACCAATCAGAGCAGATTTATGAGGAGATTAGTGTTTATAGTGGGTGTAACAGCGCTAAAACTGCCTATTGCAGCTGTGCGAGATCCCACAAAACACCACAAGAGAGAGGTCAGGGCACAGAATGGAACAAAAACACAGCAACGTCAAAGCCAAAGCCAAATCTCCACGATTGTGAGCTTGATTGCACACACAAGCAGCAAAAGGACAGAGAAATGTTGCTTTGTGAAGCACACAATGGGAAGCTTTTCTGTTTGAGCAATGGAGAAAGGAGGCTGTTTAAAACAGGTGTGGATAAGAAGGGACAGGTGGAGATAAGACTGGAGCGTGGAGTGAGCTAGGGAGTGGTTGAGGAGGCGGGGATGACAGATTGTGTGAAAATCGATTTTCTTTATAAAAGGAGGAAAGAGCAGCAAGTTTGGGTTTTGTCACTGAAGACACAGAGTTTAAGCACCTTTTGAAGTTGATCATACAGTTAATAGAATTCTGTGTACCATTAGGACTATACATAGAGATTAGTTTTTTTCAAGCATGCTAAAAGTGGGTGCCCAGTATCATCAGTGGTTGTTCTATTTGTGATGATCCCATGAGAATACAGTTATCCTATTTCAGTTCTTTTTAGTAAAAGCCTGAGGTAGAGATACAACATTTTACTGATGAGGAAAACTCACTTCTCACTTACCTAAACATGACGTTAAATTTATCTGGAGCAACAAGTCATTTAACTCAAACTTACAAATGTGCAAACTTAGTCAAAGTTAAAGGTACCCTGTGAAGTTTTTGACCACTAGTAGCACTACAGAGAAATGCCTGTTAGTTTGTTATATATATTGTTATATAGTTTGTACTGCGCAAACGTGTGAGCATTGATTTACATCCAACGTCAGCAGCATATAATGATATTGTACTGACAAACAAGACTACCTCTACCTCATCCAGCTCTTTGGGCCTCACACATTTTGTTACAAACCTAATTTCAAAATAAATGATTCTTCTTTCGATTTTTAGTTTATGCACTGAAATTTATTTGCAACCATAGACATGCATTTGTCCTCCCCATTTACATTACTGAAGAAGGACTAAAAACATTCCACTGTGACACAACACAGTTCAACAGAACTACAATATTAGACTTATGAGACTTCGCTTCATGAAGGGACAAGTTACCACAGGACTGTTGAATTGCACTACATTATTTTCCAGTCTCTACTCATACTGCCTTCTGCTATTACAAGAAACAGAAAAACTATTCATGTCTGGTTTTAAATCTGATGTGGCTAGATAAAAATTAAGACCCTCTCATTTCATGCTCTATTTAGGTGAGATATTGAGACTAAAAAGATGCAGTGACTCAAGAAAGGCCTATGCACTATAGTCCAATTTAAATGTACGGACATCAGATGATGTGATAACTTCATCAGGACCACCTTTTCTCTCAAATGACCTTTAAAAGGCATATAGTGGTGTTGAAACTTTTATCCCATGAACTACAAATTAATCCTACTTCACGTTTTTGCCAATCATTTTGAAAAGCACTGATGAGAAAGCATTGGTAAGAAGCTCAGATCTGAGCGCACTCTGTGACTGACTCTCAACACTGTTCCTGAGGAAAAAGAGTAGGACAACCAAAGTGAGATCTGCAGATTACAGCAGATTAGGTCTGATGGGAAGTGGAATAAAGAAACAAAGTGAGCAAACTGATTTCAAGATTTGATTTTGCTACAGTAACATTACAGGAAGTTTAACAGTTTCAAGATAAGATGATAAATCACTTAAATGATCGCATGACAGTAAAAAAGGGTGAATACATGAAGAAAAAGAGAACAGAAGATACTGCTGTGACCCACTATCACTATCAAGCAGGATGCATTGTTTTTCAGGGTAAGAAGGAGGTAATAAGACACACAGCGAACCAGCGTATAAAAAAAGAGAAAAAGAGAAAAGCATGTCACTGTCAGGTAGCATTCTGCAAAACTCTCTCAAAAGAAGTCCTACGTTTTTTTTTCTTTGCTTCTATCCATTGTTGTCTCTGTTTCTGACCTCTTTCTATCTTTTTCCTCCCCACAGTCTCTGACTGTTTTGCTCCTCTCTCTGTCAATCTAAATTCATCTTACTCTCCTCCTTTTTTTACTCTCTCACCATCAGACCCTTGTGAGATATCATAAAATGCAGCTGGAGCCACTGAGTCCTTGTATTTCTGTTTTCCTGATGTTGACAGAAAATGATGTAAACTCATGGCTTTGTTCAAGAGCTGCATCCTTTCGGCTCAGTGCCACAATCTATTTCCTGTTCTGTTTGCCCTATTTTATTTGTCTTTTTTTTCTCCATTTCCTTATTGTTTATGATTTCAGCTTTGTTTAAAATGACAAAGCTTCTGCTGAACCACAAGAGTCTTGTAAAAGAAAAAAAAAGCCGAAGTGCATCATTGTCATTCACTGAGCACGTCAGCTCTGAGTCATCTGGGTTGTGGTTTGACTTCATTGCTCATCTGTCTCATATAATCTCACCTTATGTTTACCAAACAGGTGTTTTATTTTATTTTTTCTATTTCCCCTAACCCTGCAGATTCATTTCATTTGCTATTGGTCTATTGCCACGTCACTACTCGCTGCTGATATTTCTCTCTCTCTCTCTCTCCTGTTCCCCTCCAGGATGAAAAGAACCAAGTGTTGATCACGAATGCCTGGCTGCAGCTGGTATGTCTCCTCTCCAAGTCCTTTTTCTGTGATCATACTGTGATAATTGTCATTTAGTATATTTTTGGAAATTATGTGTTGTTCGTGTTCTGTGGACTCTGCCATTTTTCAGAAATGCTCACATCTGCTTTGGCACAGCACCAGGTATGATTTGAGCTGCAACCAATAGCCTTTTGCTTTGAATAGAAACTGTTTCTGTGACCACAAAAAAAAAAATTTCATTTCAGTGACTTTCCAGGGTCTCTACAAGCCTGAAGTTTACATTAGACAGTCAAGTCAAATGGCTTTGATGCATTCTTTTCCTACAAAATAGAGTAGCATTAGGTTGTGTCAAAAAATTAGATCTTGCCAGTTATTTATCATATATATTTAGTAATAGCATGATATATTTGTTATCTGCATCAGGCCAATCAGCCAACCACTTGTGTTTTCAAAGATATTCTCATCCCTAGGGCTGGACTGTTTTCCCCTTCACCTTTTTTTAGCCTTTATGGTTTCCCTTTGCTTTACTAATAACTGACTAAGTTGAGTCACTGGATTACTTACTTAGTCCTGCCCCTTTAGCTGGTCTGCTGCTGTCTGTAAGCTTTTTTTATTCTAGCACAGTGATAAACAGATCACCTAAAAGTGATTTAATGTTTAAACAACTGGTCCTAATTTCAGATAGAGCCATAGAAAAATGGGCTTGTCATTTCTACTTAGCAAGTATCTATTTTGTTGGCTGAAATGAAAACTGTTGCTGCAGATTTTAACAGGGAGAAATAGATAGCTATCTAAATAAGATAACATACATAACAATAGAGGATTTTCTTAAACATAATCCGTAACCCCACAAATTGATGTAGTTAGTTCATAATTTGGCCTTGGCCTTTGAAGTAACTCTCACTCACTATAGGTAGTAAACTAGTTAGGTTCATACGCAACAGTGATAACGGGGTATGTTAGAATAGAAATACAAAGTTTAATCCATTCCTTAAAATTACTTTGTGTACTGGGTTTTCGAAAGGTAGGCTCCAACCTTCACCATGCACACTGCCTCTGCATATGGGGAGAGCCTGACAGATCTTCTGTGCCTAGTTACAACTGTTAAAGACTGGGGAGGAGGCTAGTTAACAGTGAATTGATAGATTCCTAACAACAGCTGTGGAAATTAAGCTAGTTAACTAACAGCACATCTATCCCATTAGGGAAAGTTGAAAACGAGTTAATGGTACAAGAAATATGCATTACATTGCTCAGCCAGTCAGGTGGTTACAACAGTTTCATTATCACAGCAGCTTGAGTCAGAACAGCCCATTAGGATTTCACAGCTTACACTCAGTCAGGTTGAGTTGGCCGCTTACAAGTTATGAATGAATCAATTATTCAGGAAGCCACCTCTTTAATACTGGCATCCACTTTGGTGTGATGGCTGAAGGGGCTTTGCAGATGCAGCAGATTTTGAAGGAGACTTGTGAAGTACATTAACTAGCTCACAGACAGAGAGGGGGCAGGTTCACCTCCGCTGCATCCTGTTGGGATTTTAGGATTACAGGTTTATCAGGTAATGAATGTCCCACATCCCAATGGATTGGATTTTATGTGGTTTGAACTGTGAGAATTGTAATGAGCTTAAGTTTTCTAAGAACAGGGTGCTACTTTAATGTCCGCCTCTGTGGCAGTTCACCCAGATTGCAATAAATAAACAAATAAATAAACTGTTTCACCAAGACTTTAAGATCTTCCTCCATCTGAATGCAATGTAGGTGAATGGAATTGTGTTTGTTATCGGGTTACTGGGTTATCCATGCAGTTAGTAGCTTCATTAGACTGTTGAAAATTGCAAATACAAGTTTATTGCTGTGAGCACCATGAATAACTACTTAACTCAGATAGGATCTCAAAACCAAGGCAATGAAATCCAAAACTATCAACATGGCTTAAATACAGAGATGACCTAAATAAAAGTGCTGTAAATTAATATGTTTTTTTTTTTTTTTTTATGTGTTGTTTGCTTGAAGATACAGAAACCTGTTACTGTAGTAGTGACTGAGGAGGCTTTGCAGTGACGTTGGGAGGAGACTATGTGCGCGCTGCAGAGATGCATGGATTACAAATAACAAATAGCAAAAATCAATGAAGGCGCCATTACTTTTCTTTGATGCTTGATGCTGCATAGATTCTGTTTATTTTTTATTAACATGTCATCCTCAGTCTTGCATTCAAAGAATAAATTTCACACTCTCATAAAAAGAAGCTAGTTGTCTCAAATTATTGACTCTTTCTTAAATTTCTGTTATGTAACTCTGATGCCTATTCTTAGACAGCTGTTACCTTACGTAGCCTAATGTCCCACTCATCTGTTCCTGACAGACTACAAAGTTACTGGGCTGTAATTTGTTCTGTTGGCTGTTAGTTGTGCTTTTCCAGCCAGCAAACATGAAAAGAAGAATCTCTCGCACCAAACTGCCGAAGCCGACAGATGACAAGTGTAGTGATTAAGTCATTATCTGCATGAGTATGAGCATATGTCAGCAGGCTCACTTTTGATGGTTGGCATCTCTTTGTGGTGGTGTTCAAATCAGACACTTTTTGTATAGGATTTTGGGCTGATTGTAAGATGTAAATGTCACTTACATGGATGGAGGCACATATGCACAGTCAAATTTGCATATACATGGAAACATACATCAGTTCCATGAGTACATTCATGCGAACACGATAATGCGATTGCACACTTTTCATGGGCAAATGTGCATGCACACACACACACACACACACACACACACACACACACACACATGCACGCACACATTCACATATATATAGGCTCAAACAGATGTGCCCAGTGTACTGTGGCCACATTAATAATGGGGCTGTCTTTGCTCCATAGAGAATGTGCCCTATGGCTACAACATCTGAGTGCCTCCATCTATATGTGACTTCTATATGAAGTATTGTATATACTACACACATACATATATACACACACACACACACACACACACCCATAGAAGGACTCATCAGCAACACACAAATGAATATGTTTACATGCCAAAAGACTCTAGTATGTGTACCATTCCACAGATCACACGTTGTCTTGCTGCATATTTTAAGTCATGAAAAGAGGCATTTTCATTGTTGATGCTATTAAAGCTTTTGAGGCCGGGCTCAGTTAGCCTCTTAGTGAATATGGACCAGGCTCAAATGGTAGTGCAGGGGTCAGTGCCAGCAACTGTTGGCCTGGCGAGGTTTCACTGCCAGGCTCCATTATCAGAGCTGGAGACAGAGTGTAAGAGCCAACAGTTGTTAGAATATCAGCCTGGGGGAACAGATGATGTTTGACTGCTAAATGTGCACTTTGAATTTGCATTGCTATTGTGCACCAGAATATGTTTCATATTTTATGAATGATATATTATTTATGCAGTTTGTGTGACATTGTACCAACACTACTTAAGCTATGAAATGCATGTTGCTGTCAGAGCTGTGAACATTACTAATATGCTGCTTTGCCAAACAAGATATCATAAACCACAAATACTTCAAATTGTCTCACCTGGCTGTAATTGAAACAAAAACCAGACAATAGTAAAAATTCTTAAATGTGTTATTTCATCTAATTTTAGTTCAGCCTGGTTTTTCCTCACCTCTTCTGCCATTTGCTCTCATAACGTTTAATATCATTTTGTGTTTTGTCTACTTTTTCTACCGGTTCCTTTGCTTTCTTTATTTGTCTCAGCATTGGACAGACATTTACCTTTCATGGAACGCAGAGAGCTACCCTGGGGTTCAGAACCTGCGCTTCCCTTCCAATCTGGTGTGGGTGCCAGATATCCTCCTCTACAACAGGTAAAGTGTAGTCACAGTCCTTTTCTCTGTTCAGTTGCCAGGTCTCATCTCATATTTCTATCCTCTTCTCTTCACTCCTCCATAATTCTCTGCTGTAGTATTGATTGCCTTTGCTGCTACAGCCCTTTTAGCCCTCAGGTGAATAAACCTATGTTGATTCTGATGAAAGAACTGATGCCTCCTTACCAAACATAAATCTTAGTTAAACCTACAGCCCAAAATGATGGAGTTACGTGCAGATAACTGCGGTAAGAGGAAAACTGCCTGAATATTATTGGACATCATTAATCAGCTGATAACCACACATCTGACTGAGGTGCTGGTGTTGACACATAAATGAAACATTTAATGCTAATCTTTTGCACTCTTCCTAAGCCAAGGCTGTGCTTCATTAGTGATACAGAAAGCGTGAGAGAATTCAGAGAGGATTATATAAAATATTTCAGAAAGTCACGTCAGCAATATTGGAGTAATATTGTTAATATAATTCTTCTAATGTGCTTAATCTGTACTCCATAGGCTCTTAGGCTCTTTTGTACTGACAGTGATTTACTACCTCATCATACTGCATTTAAAATCATGGGGAATTTTTAGGAATTAGAATGGTTATTTAATAAAGTATATTGAAATTGGAGAAGGAATGATGAAAGGCAGCTAAAGTGATAAAAAGTAATTTTTGTTGATAATGATATCACTGTCTGTTGTTGCTCTGGTTATTCTGTTTTGCACACTCTCCTCACTTTTCTGTTCTCCTTTGTCTCTCTTTTCGTCCTTTATTAATGCCAATTAGTTTTCTGTAATACATGGACTGATACTCTAGATGGTCTGGGCCGTGTTTACCCAATAACACAGTGGGAAAGGAGAATTCCCCAGATGAAATTTCACTCATGGTTACAGTCTTGTTTAATGAGATGATTGAGCAGATTCCCTCTGGGAGAACATAAACCATAAATCCCAGGAGACCATGCATCTGTTGCCTGAAATGGGCAGTAGGAATTAGGCTACTCAAAACACTGTGCTTAGTGGCTGCAAATGTCAACAGAAAATCTGTTGCGAAGGACTAACAGTCCAATTTGAGAAGTATATGCAGAATTTAATCTAAAAGATTACATTTTTGTAATGTACCTTTATTCGTATGCTGTATTTTAACCATTGCTTTTAGTGCTTTATTTTATCATCCTCATCATGTAATTTAGTTTGTAGAGATATTCACTTTCACATCAAACTCTTCAGGTCAACAGAAAACATTCATCAGTGTGATCTGATTTCTTTTCATTCTTTTGTCAAAGAACGGGACTTTCATGGTCAGAAAGAAAAATATTCTGTCCTTTGAACAGCTCATTGGTTTCTTTGAATCACAGGTCAGTCTTACTGAACCGCTTTTCCATTCGACCTATTCAGCCAGTTTGGCTTTCTACTGTTTGGATGGAGATGAGGCTCCTGCGTCTGCTCAAAGAATTTAGGTTGCCTGGTGTTGCTGAGTTTGATATTCACACTGTGGTCTAGACTTCCACAGACGTAAGACAATACTGCTTTGCATCAAAGCCAATGAACAACTTGAATATTTTCCAGGGTCCTTTGTGTTTCAGGCTTTTGTGCACTTTAAAAGAATATATGTACTACCAATTATGTCCACACAATACTTTAAGACATCAATTACAGAGAGCTGCCTACATGGTAAACAAATAATATCCAGAGCATTTATTCTCTTGCTGACCAGCTGTGACATACTGAAAAAAACAGCAGCCATAGCCAGTGTGTCTGTATGGTGCATCCAGTGGAATCACATGTCTGGCGCATACAAGCAATACAGGTTTTGGTCCTGTTCATTTTGCTGAAAAACTATAAGAGGATTGTAATTAGGGAACATTGTGTCCAAAAGGACAATCAGTGGGAAAGACTGGCAAGACACACACACAAATGATTGTTTCATTCTGCATTTCTTTCTTGGCATACTTTTGGCTCTGCAAGATTCCAGCTTGGTTGGTTTTAGGTCTGCAACACCAAGATAAACTCATACATTAGATAAAATGCAGTAAGGAGTAAAAATCAGAAGCTGTACTGCTACAGCAACCATTATATACAGTTTCATACAGCAACAAAGCAATGGAAGAGAATCCTTACTTGACCTGCCTTACTAACATAAATCATATTAATGTGCTAGGGAATGCTTGTGAAGGAAATAAAGTGTTTGCCCAGTGCTCCTGTTTCTGTGAATAAAACAGTTTTTTTATAGTGTTGCTGCCTGTAAAAGACACTGGGGGGAGAAGGCTTGTGTGATCACTGATTATTGTTGAACTGTCAAGCTCCAACAGACAGTATTTAACAGGGTAGTGAGTTGTTCTGCATCAATCCTTCTTGTGCCTCCTCAGAATCGTGCCTTTTTCCCCACTACACATTCACACTTTAAGAATTACACTTGTAATGCGGTGAAAGACAACATGGTATAAGGCAAAGTTAAAGTTGATTGATTGCTTTTCAGCTGCACCTGCAAGGTGATTGATGATTCTTATGGGGGAGGAGGGGGTTTCCTGCTTGGCTCGAATTGCATGTCTGTGTGTTTGTAAGAAAGAGATAGAGAGATGACAGAGAAGGGAGAGGTTTGGCTATCTAACAGGGATGGTACAGAGCATTAAGCAGCTTACGGTGGGGCTCAGCGATCACTAATGATAACGATAATATTGTCCTGACACAGAAGCAGATTGAAACTGACATTACTTACGCATGTAGTACAAAATCACAAGGAAAATAAATCATCTATTTCTATTTTTATGAAGCAAGAAAGCAAGCAAGAATGGAAATTAAAATGATGAGATAAGATGAACTTTTACTGATTCCCATCTGGAAATTGGGTCATTGCAGCAGCAAGACTTCAGTTTGGGACAAAAACAAAAAGGAAAAGAAATATAAGAAGTGTATATGAATTAAAAATATGACACTGTGAAGGACTCTTCAACGGATGAGGAGTAAAGCAGAATGAAGAAATTGTGAGTGTTTATATCCAGTCTCATACAAACAGCACTGAATGGTGAGGTTGGGTTTCATAAAAGCACTGAATTTACAAGCTAACTCTGGCATGATTACACAATTTGGGAAATATAGAAAAGAAACACACACAGTTACAGTATTTAGATTTTATAAGAAGCACCAGAAAAAAAACATTCAAAGAATATCCATGTAGGGAGAAATGATATTGTTTAAACATTTCCGAAGGTGTTTGACCATCTGACAACCATGTGAGTATACTGGCACTTTGGATTTCGGACCAGCTTTAGTGAAAGGGCTTGGCAAATAAAATGTAAATATTTCTTTAAAGCAGAAACTGGACACACAGTTCTGCAATAGGTGAATCTGAATGCAAGCACTAGTCTGGCTGTTCACATTCACTTTTACGTGTTGCTGGTCCTGGTTCCTGGTACCTTCCTTCTTTGTGTGATTATCTGCAGGGAGGAGCTTCTATCCTGCCTGCAGCCTGTGAAAGTGTGTTTGTGTGTTGGCCCGTCTCTCTCTCAGCTCTCAGCTTAGACGCAGCTGATTAATATGGGGAATATGTACGGTAATATAAAAAACACAAACAGCAGTGACACTTTTTCTAGTAGATTGTCAGTTGTGTTTTTTTCCACATTTGCTTGTGGCATGCATATGGGCGCTGAAAGGAAGCAGGCAGCACTTTGCAATGCTTCGACCTTCTGAGAGTCGCCAGCCTGTATTGTGAACTCACAACCCAGGTAACAGGACTGGTGATGTGATATCTGCGAGTGCAAATATTCAGTTTACCAAAGATCACAAGCCTGTGGCTGAGTGATGCTACACTATAGACAAAATCATTGGGGCCCACACAGAGCCCTGACCTCAACCCCATCCAACACCTTTGGGATGAACTGGAACTGAGACTGTGAGCCAGGCCTTTTGGTCCAACATCAGTGTCTGACCTCACAAATGCTCTACACAATGCTCTCTCTGCATGAATGGGCAAAAATTCCCACAGCAAGAAAATCTTGTGGAAAGTCTTCCCAGAGAAGTGGAAGCTGTTGTAGCTGCAAAGCTGTCAGTGTATTTAGAATTCGATGTCAATAAATCCACCGTTGGTGCAAAGGTCAGATGTCCATGTGTATGTTGGCGTTTCCCCAAAGAGAAAAGGAGCTTTGACAGAGAGGATGGTGTTATTTATGCACATGCAGCAAACAGCAGCTCAAAGTACAGCATCTGATCTAAAAGTCTCTGTGATCCAATAGAGGACAATGTATGGGGACTTCATAACAGGCATATTGTTTGATCATAAGGTGGTTTGTATGACACCTTTGGAGAAAGATCAATGATTGGCTTTAATCTTATTCTATGTAGCACAAGTTATGCATTTATATGCACTATACAAGTTGCAGGATAGTTTGTTTCCTCATTCCATAGCAGGATGGTTTCTACAATCTCACAGCAAAATTAGTGTACATGTAGATTTTTTAAATGCAGTCAATATTGCAAAAAACAGGCATTTAACTCCTTTCTTATTGCCAGTAGACAAGTTTGCTTTTCATGTGTCATGTGCAATGACATGAACTCTCGGAAAACGGGGAGCAGTAGAAAAGAGCAGATCATATTTCATCGGACTTGTTTTGATCGGTATCATTTGAGGCTAAACTCTTTGTCTTTTCCTGTCTGATGACGAACTAGCTAATGAGCGAGCCGTCTTGCTTTCTTTTCATCTCTGTTGAGAGTGTGTGGTATTGAGTATCAGTGTTACAATGGTTATTCTTGTATTTCAGTCTCTTTTAAACTCACTGCCTGCTGAAAGATATTTGAGCACTGCTTGAACAGAGATGTATGGAATGTTCTTAATTTCAATGCGCGTCATAGAATCGTGCCGGAAAAGAGGTGATAACTAGTGAGTCTACCAAGAAGGTGCTATGTTTACACCAGAGCTGATACAGAGACACGAAAAGAACTTTGGCCAATTGGAGCTGAAGACAATAAATACCTGTGCCTGCTGCAGAGTCACTTGACCTGTGAGTGAATGCTGATTGAACCCTTTCCCGCTGATGACAAAAGCCAGATGTTGGTGGTTGTTGGTAGGGTTTTGTGCATTTTGAAAGGGGTACAAATTAACCAAGACTGTTAAGATATAAAGCACTGCAAAAGCCTAACTGGAGGGGGATCTAAAAAGTAGACAGACTGTATATTTTGCATGTACCCATGTCAACACAGCAACAATCACAAACCCATTTCAAATGAATAATACAGGAACCATTACCATCCTAGTCATGATTTTGAATATTTCACTATCTCTAGGCACTTGGGAAGCTGGAATGCAATGGGACTGAGTTTTCTGCTTTCATGGTGTTTTTCATGTTAATAATGTAAGTCATCTTGCTGTCTGAACTGCTTTCATTACGAATGTATGCGTCACGACTGAACTACAGACCTAAACCCAAATGCATGACTCTCAATGTTTCAAAATAAAATTTTTATTCACAAAAGGTACAAACTGAAAATCACTCTTCACAGAGGAAAAAACCTACGCTAATCTAAGAAACAAAAATCAATCAGGGCGGAGACAGGTAATCCCAAAGGACGGAAAACAGACAAAGGGGAAAAAGCCAAGCTAATGACAATAGACACAGACAGGAAGAAGTGACAAAATAAAACAGGAAATCACAAGACAACACAGACACGAGACAAAAACTGATTAAATAAACTTAACATCGTTTCTTGGACATGACAATATGGTTTCGTTCGACAGAAATGTCAGTATAGATGATACCATTTCATTGAGCCAATGGACACCAAAGCAATATATTTTGGATTGTGTGATAGGATAGGCTAATTGCCTAAAATCTACTCTTTAGGACTCTGTACCAGCAGACTATTAGCAGGGTATTTTGTAAGAACATTTTTCAACTGTGTCCGTGTTTTTTATTCATCCCCTCATATCTAAGAAAAAAAAGAATCCCAATGTTGGCAACAGGACTCCATTGGGATTCAACACCTCCATCGTGCCCTTATCTTTCCCACATGGCATGTGACCTTTCTGAAATGTTCTGCTCACTTAGTGATCTGATTAAGATGCGATTAAGAGGTTCTCCTCTGTAGCACATGTGTTACATGTGCTATGTTTAGGTATGGTATAAGTCTCCACATTTCTATAAGGTTCACAAAAGAGTTTTATCAGTTTTATCAACACCTCATCCAGATAGCGGCTAAATCTTAATTGAAAATACCCACATTTATATTAACCGCATTCTGCATTAATATTATCAGTGATGATTTAAATGAGAATGAGAAAGTGCAGGTTTCTGTTTTTAAATTCTTACCCTTCCCACTTGATATGTATGTTTAGCAGAATTATTCCAAACAACATTACAAGGCTAAATGCTAATTTAGCTCATTTATTCTCTCCAGTGAACAAGAGATATTACTGCTATTAAAAGTATTCTCAAAGGCTCTTAGTTTTTCCACCCTCTCTTAAGTGAAAAGAGTGATATTAGAGTTAGATTATTGATGTAGCGGCTATAAATCTGCATTAGGTAAAGCCTTGTCTGTTATATGCCTCCAGGGCTCAGTCCCAGTGCACTTTGCTAAGATTTATGTTCCGTCTGTCCAACAAAAAGTCATCAGGAAGAGTTTAGGCATGCCAAAATATAGGAAAGGTAGAGTCCATGAGAGTGTCTCAGCTACAATTTTGCTCAGTTTATTTTTGTACAAAGCCACTTGGATTTTCTGCAGAAATCATGGCCACTCTAACTGTCTGTTACTGTGTTTTTTAGAGCATCCAGTTAAAAATTTCTAACATGACATTTTTTATTATCAAAAAATGAAAGGACATTGTAGTCTTAGCAAGAGTGCACACTCTAAGTGCTTTTTGGTTGATGAATACTGTGCTCTTGGAGGTCTTTTAAAAATCAGTCAGCAAAGGCTTCAATTCTTAATATTTCTGACATGCTTTTTTAGAGTTTTTTTGTATTGTTTTGCTTTGTTTTTGTACTGTAATGAATATAGAGAGACAGTTTATGTTCAACTCTTTGTCCTTTGGGTCCTTGGGTTTTACTCTCTGAAAGAAAATGGCAACTATTGTAAAGTTCCAGGAATAATTTTTGTTGTTGTGTGACAAGCAGTTCCAAGAACATGCACATTAGGTTAATTGGCTGCTCTACATTGCCCCTAAGTGTGAGTGTGTGTGTGTGTGTGTGTGTGGTGGTCTGACTGGCTGATGACTAGTCCAGGATGTACCATGCCTCTCGCCTGTAGTCAGCTGGGATAGGCTCCAGCCCCTTCCTGTGACCCAGCGATATAGAAAATGGATGGATGGATGGATGGATGGGTGTATGACGTGTTTGTAGTTTGGTTTTTGAGATTGCCTAATCCCTGTCTGTTTGAAGGACGTCATGGTGGCAGACAGCCATGTTTGCTGAGGATGATCAGTAAAATTAAACAGTGCCTGCCAGGATGTACACTAATCCCCCTTGTCTCTGCTTCCCTCTGTCAACTTTCATTTTCACTTGCTGTTTATTGTCTGGTTTCTCTTTGTATCTTTACCTTTCTACTTAACTCTCAATCAACTTCACAACCTATGATCCTTTTATTTCTAATTCTGGATTTCTTTCTGGATGTCCTTTCAAGAAACAAGCCCTCTTTGTTAGGGTTTTCCTTTAAAATATCACAGTACTGTTTTTACATTAACCCTTCTACTCTCCCTGCAGTGCTGATGAGAGATTCGATGCTACATTCCACACAAATGTGCTGGTAAATGCTTCCGGATCTTGCCAGTACATCCCACCAGGTGAGACATTCACTGTGTTATATCCACACCATTCTTGGCATCCATCCATCCATCCATCCATTTTCTATACCGCTTATCCGTCAGGGTCGCGGGGGAGCTGGAGCCTATCCCAGCTGACTACGGGCGAGGGGCGGGGTACACCCTGGACTGTCGCCAGTCAATCGCAGGGCCAACACACAAAGACAGACAACCACACACTCTCACAGTCACACCTAGGGGCAATTTAGAGTAGCCAATTAACCTAATGTGCATGTTTTTGGTATTGTGGGAGGAAGCCAGAGTACCCGGAGAAAACCCACGCAGGCACAGGGAGAACATGCAAACTCCACATAGAAGGGCCCAGACCGGGATTCGAACCTGGAACCCTCTTGCTATGAGGCGACAGTGCTAACCACTGCACCACGGTGTTCTTGCCATCTTTTCATATTAAAACTGCTAAGATCATCATCCTCCACATCATCACCATCATTACCTAACTCACTAACTGAGACTTCTACCTTTCCCATGGTTTTAGTGAGTTGCAGCTATAGAGATCTAGTTGTTAAATAGAAGGGCCCAGACCGGGATTCGAACCTGGAACCCTCTTGCTAAGAGGCAACAGTGCTAACCACTGCACCACCGTGCCACCCCTGTTTTGAAATCAGAAAGGGCGTTTTTTCAAAATAGATTTTTATTTAGAAATATTGAAGTGCGTTAGTTCCTTTTGATTTTAAACTAAAGTTAAAAGTTACTAAAAGTTTGTTGATGTCAAGTGGAGTTAAGTGTTTAGTGTAAAAAGCAAGTTTCCCAACACTTCTTTCCAGGTATCCTGAAGAGCACCTGCTACATTGATGTACGGTGGTTCCCCTTTGATGTGCAGAAGTGTGACCTGAAGTTTGGCTCCTGGACCCACAACGGCTGGCTGCTGGACCTCCAAATGATGGATGTGGACATCTCTACCTACATACCCAACGGGGAATGGGATCTTGTAGGTAAGAGGAAAATCAGACATATTCAGGTGCATAACACAAGTACAACAAAATATGGGAAAATCAGAAACGTGACATTCCTGTCTTGTTATAAGAAAATAGATTTTCTGCCTTTTTTTCTCAAAATGTGTGGATTTTTCTGACAGGATTAACATACGTTGTTCATTTAGAACAAACTTATCATCACCTGGTAAGCAAGGAGGTTTTGTGCACTCTTTGTATTACATTAAATGTCAGAGCTGTGTGTCAAAACATTTTGGTGACCATCTGGATCGACTTAATCACTGAGTGCAAAAATACAGGAAGAATTTGCATGCTGACATAAGTAGGATAAAGATGAAGTATGAAAGCTGATTGGATGATTGCCTGAAATTGATTCCAAACATTTGAGAGCAGCAGGTATAATTTTTTTTTGAAAAACCGATGCACACAAACAGACAGACTTTCAGCAGTGGCCAGGCTCTCCATGTCATACTGAATCGAGTTGGACAGCCAGTCAGTGTTATAATACCCTGATATTAGCTATTTCAGTCGACTTCTTTGTAAGATGCTGTCCTCAGTGACATTTCCCTGTCTATCGGTCCTGCCTGGAGAACACTGCTGTGTTGTGTAGCAGTATCCATGCATTTTCTTCTGGTTCATGAATTTTTGAAGTCACCAAACTTACATAATTTATTTGTTCTATATATATTTATTTGTAAGATGATAAAGCCCTTTAGATATTTTTTAACTGATAAGCAAATAATTTATATAATTTTGTGATAACTATGAGACAAAAGGTTGACTGGCTCTCACAGTTTAGAGGAAATTGTTTTAATGACAGACACCACCTAGCATAGTAGAGGTATTAAATTTTTCTTTTTTATGTCAGACAGTGTTCAGTCAACAAGAACTATATTTTCTTATAGACAAATAATGAGATTGGCACCTCTTTTGAGTTTGTGTGGTAAATATGAAGCTACTATCAGCCATTGGTTATGGCTGGTTGACTCTACTCATTTAACTCCTGATAAAAAAAAAAAAGTGTATTTTTTATCCTTTAACACTGAAGCTTTAGGAAACTAGGATTTTACTCATTTTTTCTGTGGCTCACTTCATTCTTATTTGTGTGCGCTAATTCGTTTCTTTCTTGGTTTGACTTTCCCCACTTTGTCCACTTCTCCATTTATCTATCTCTTCCCAAAATCTTATCTTAAAATTATCTTTCTTCTCTTCTCTCTTCTTTCTTGTTTTTTTCACCTCTGTTTCTCTAAATGAACTCGTATCATTTCTAACCTTAGTTTGGGTGTTAATCAGAGGCCAACAGAGCAATTCACATTCACATACACAAACATACTTTAACACAAAGTGAGTTGCAAGTGTACCCAGCTGGCTGGGGGAATGGAAGAGGGGGCCACGGCTGTGTGTGTGGGGTGACAGCTGGCCAATGGATGGTTCACTTAATTCATGCACAGTCAGGCGGCAAGCTGGCCAAGAACACACACTGCCCTAGTGCCTCAGAGCATACCCATCTCCATGACAGCATACACACACAAGCGGGCGCGCACACACACACACACACACACACTCACACACACAGAAAGGTTGTGGTGGATGCACCTGCGTCTGCAATCCATCAAATTAATAGATGGCCAACAGAGGCTATTTCTCTTCAGCGTCTAGGTGACAAAGTTTTAATGAAATGAAACTGAATCTGTGCAATTAATTTAAATTGAATTTCTATATGAATGAATGGTTTCCACACACACACACACACATATACAAACTTACTTAAGTCACATTTCAGAAACTTACATTCATTTCCTCAACTTTCCTCACCCTAACCCTAACCTGTCAAAAAAAAAAAAAAAAAAATCAGCTGCTTTGAACATGGGAACTTGGCTTTTGAGACTGATTTTGAAACAGCCCTTTAATGCTTTTTTAGAATATATATATCTAAACATATTCATTGAATATGTCGCTGGTATTATTCTACCAGGGCCTCATTCAGAATAACCATACACTTAAAGGTATGAATGAGTTGATACAGCTGGACATTGTCTTAATATAATTTAGTGTTTGACTTCGTGTTGCCATTAATTGCTACAACTTTCTCTGCATTTTCTCTAATTGCCTTTTTTCTTACCTCGGGCTGCTATCCAAGGAGGAGGATCTCTTAAATTGCCCCTCAAGAGAGAACTTGGGCTGAGAGTGCTAAACAGAGTGCAAAACAAAGAAATGAGATTACATTACACAAGTTTATTAGCAGTAAGTCAGGGAATTGATTTTTAAAATACTTCTACTCGTCTACACATCACACATGCACAAACACAAGCTGCATTCTTTTGCTGTTACATGTGTTCATTAGAACAATAGCACACACACTTGACCTGACTTGTCTGCAGTGAATTTGCTGTAGAAAAAACAATGACTCAGCTGATTCACTCTGAAGCACAATAAGCTGTCTTTTAGATTGAGTGATTTTAAATCAGCTAAAATGTTTTGCTGAAACAGTGTCGGGTAGATTTTACATAAAAGATTATGCCACAATATCACTGTATTATGTCCAGTTTGGATTTAGGCAAGAGTCCCTTTTCTGTTTTACAGCAACAAGCTGCTTCCCACATGGTTTCCAGGGCAATATGTTCACGGCAAAATCCTAATCTTCCTAAAATCACATCTGCTTTATCTGTGCTTGCTTGAAGTCTGGTATTTTACCTTTGGATTAAAAATATTAGATTAATGGCATATTTAAGCATTAGTACCTCTGGCACATTATCAGTGTGACATGTGAGCATTAATCACTGAGTTTTCTTACACCCATTGATTCAGTCGACCTTTTCCTCTTTCAATCATATTTAAAAGGTACCAATAAAAATTTTATTAATAAAGATTTTATTTTAACTGATCCTCTCTGTCAAACACGGTCACTTTAGAGGGGCATTAATTCTGACAATGACAGTCACAGCTGCACAACAGTGGCATGTTTTACAAGGGCTCATTATTAATATTCAGCAAGCAGAACTAAGAACTGAAGTTCTGTGTATTTGACCTCTGACTGACACCTTCCACCCCTTCATTTCTCCTCCAGGTGTGCCGGCTAAGCGTAATGAGCTGTACTACGACTGCTGTAAGGAGCCCTACCCTGATGTGACGTTCACTGTCACCATGCGCCGCAGGACACTTTATTACGGCCTCAACCTGCTCATCCCCTGCGTGCTCATCTCTGGTCTGGCCCTGTTGGTCTTCCTGCTCCCTGCTGACTCTGGAGAGAAAATCTCACTGGGTACAACTGCAGGACACACACACACACACACACACACACACACACACGCATTCTCCCTCTCACACAAACAGAGGGACAGTGATTCATGATTATAATCACACGTGTAGACAAAAACGCATCCGTCTGCCCGGCCTCGGTGATCTCAGCCCGCCAGGTCCCGACGCTATTGCTAACCCATTTATTTGTCATTGCACTATGCTAATGCTGACATTATGGCTGTGAATTAGCATTTGTGTTGGAATGTGTTGGATTTTATTCATTAGCAGATGAATAAAAGCTCCATTATAAACGCAGAAAAGATAATCACCTGGACCTGAAAATGCCAGCTTGTTTCAAAATGCCAAATCTGTCAGACAAGGTCAGAGTCATACAACATTCCCTCGAGAGTAAGAAAAGAGAGTGAATATTCCAAAATAAATCCACAGCTGTTTTCGCCTATGTTGAAGGGGCTAGCTGTATTATTCTGATTACTCTTAAGTCACCATTTAAGAGAAAAATAAAGTCAGATGAAAGAACTCTGTGTTGAATCTGTCTTTCTACTGTCTTCTCCAGGCATCACAGTGCTGCTGTCTCTAACGGTGTTCATGTTACTGGTAGCAGAGATCATGCCTGCCACTTCAGACTCTGTTCCTCTGATTGGTAAGACACTTTCATGCAAATTATTGCTCTTTTTAACTTTGAAAATGAAAGAGAAATCATAAAACCATGGAGAAGAAAAGAAAAACAAATTAAGATGCATCACAAAATGATTAGTTATGCATTTGTGATATGTGGCTGTCAAAATAATGTATTTAAATCTCCAGCTAGCAGCCTGTGCTTATTTTGCACAAACACCTTACAAACATACAAAGATAAATGTCTAAAGGTCACTAATTAACTTAATGTGTTGTTTTTTTACGCTCCAGTCTTGAGGGGATTAAAGGAACAAGATGTGAGGTGTGGACATTTTAACTTGGGTCGCTGTGTAAAATTTCAGTCCTTGCAGTGACTCACCAATATTCTGTGGCTGAGAAGGAGAGCTGGGCAGTTGCATTGGGAATAAGGTCATACTGATAAGAAGCAAGGCAGCCAGCCATGAGAGAGGAGGGCAGGCTGCAGACAAAGGATGCTGCTCTGTCTCATGTGGCAGCTCAGTGATGTAAAATGAAGCCATTAACAAACACACTTATTGGAGTGCACATATTATCATGCTGCACATGGAGCAGAACTGAATAAAACACTGATCAATGTTCTTTTCATACAGGTTCAATTATACCTTGACATGGAAATGTTTACAGAATAATTTGACTGGTGCTTTCTGAGGGGAATATATCTCATGTTTTTTTGTGTATGGTCTGTGTGCCTGTTATGCTTTCAGTGCCTACAAACTGTGCATGTGTCTTGTTGATTTGTAAATTAGGAAGTAAAATGTTTGTCATCCTCCTACCAGCCTTGTAGCGTTCTGGCTGTGGGTTTGTTGAAAGACAGTCTCCACTAACTGACCAGCCAGTTAACTGTTTTGTCCAAATAATACCTGTATGCTTTTTATTTTTTGGGGGTACTCTATTGCAGAGCTTTCCATTCCAAAATCACCAAAAAAAAACCCTTTTTTTTGTTACACTGCATTAATGACTATCCTTTTTTTGTTCTCCTTCAGCTCAGTACTTTGCGAGTACCATGATGATTGTGGGCTTGTCTGTAGTCGTAACAGTTCTGGTGCTGCAGTTTCACCACCACGACCCACATGGAGGGAAGATGCCTAAATGGGTAGGGTAACAATCCTTTCTAAACCTAACAATTATTTATCACTACAAACTTAAAAACTTTAAAAGAGAGAAAAGTCAATTCTAATTTGCTTCAAGCAGTGCATTATTTTCAGAAAAGCACATGACTTATACATACTGGTATGCTAGGCTGTTACAACACTGTGTATCCCTTTTGCTGAAGATCATGATTACTTTGATAGTAGCTATGAGTCCACAGCACATTGTACATCAAATGTAAGACTGTCAGAGGTAACATTGGGATTAAAAGTTCTACTTTTCTCTGTAGTTTTGTCTTCTTGTCACTCTCTATTTTTTATTTAATCATTCACATCAATAACTCAACATATTCAATCTCTCTGTCTTGTCTTCAACCAGATCCGAGTCATATTACTCAACTGGTGTGCCTGGTTTCTCCGTATGAAAAAACCTGGGGAGGAAAAGAAAACAGCTGTGAGTTCCAGTAGCCCCATAAACTACAAGTACTCCCACCCTCCTCCTCACCATACCAGTACCAGCAGCATTCAGATGACCACCATACCAGGCCAGGCATCCAACCAGTCAACCACCAGCAATGGAAACATGAACATGTACTTTGGCTACCACTCAATGGGCACAGACAACCCTGCGTTCCCACCAAGCACTGATTCGGGTGTGGTGGTGTGTGGCGGCGGTGGCCATCCTAACGGATCCTCCCAACATGACCTCCACTCAGAACAGATGCGGACTTTGCTGCTGGAGCAGGTTCCAGAAATTTCCAGGATTCTGGAGGAAGTGCAATACATTGCCAGGCGCTTCCGGGATCAGGATGAGGGAGAGGCAATCTGCAGCGAGTGGAAGTTTGCAGCAGCCGTGGTGGATCGGTTATGCCTAGTGGCCTTCTCGCTCTTCTCCATCATCTGCACCTTCACCATCCTCATGTCAGCTCCCAATTTCATTGAGGCTGTGTCAAAAGATTTCACATAAGGCTGATCTTTTTCCGTGTCTGAGAGAGGCAAATTTAACTAACTTTAGAAATCTTGACATAATTAGAACTTTACCACACAAAAATCCCTGCTACAACAACATGAAGTCACACATTATTTTAAGTGTTTAGTACAAGTCACAGTGCATCACAACCAAACCTTTCCACTATCTTCACATGTCTGTCACTAATATATGGTTTATGGAGTTGATGTGATATTTTTCCCTTCTAAAGTGGCTCTCTTAGCTAGCACTGTACATACAGTATGCCACATAGGAGGTTGAGGCTACATGTTGTAGAAACTCAACTCAACTCACTAATGCACTTTTCATCTGTGTCCCTGCTGACATCCTTTCCCTGCCACCACTTGGTCTTCTTTTGCCTACTCTTCCACTTCCTGTAGCTTGTAGCTTGAGAAGTTCCATACAGCACAGTGTCATTGGGTCAATTAACTGATGAAGAGTTTATCTCAAGCCTGTATTCTAGGAAGGCCAGTTGTTTGTATTTTGTAACTAAATCTACATCTTGCTTTATGAATGTGGTGGATTTGAGAATTTTTTTATGTTTATCAAATTAATGAGAACTGCTGACATGTTTAAACTCACAGCACTGTCCATCAGGGCTGCCACTAATGATAATTTTCATTTTAGATTCATCTGCTAATATTTTTTTCTTGATTCTCAGTTTGTCATTTTTGTATGTACAATATACAAATAGCCAAAAATGCCATTTATAATATCCCAGAGACCCAGGTGACATGTTTAGATTGCTTTTTTTAATTCAATTAGCAGTTCAAAATTCAAAGGTATTTGATTTGCTATTAAAGTATAAATTCTTCACATGAAAAGATTTAGTGAGCAATTGTTTGACTACAGTAGTTAATAATCAAAATAGTTGCGAATAAACATCCCCTCGATCAACTAATTAATTTATTGACTACTTGTTTCAGCTCATTTCCTTGCCCCTTCCCTGCTGCCACCAGTCTTTCCGTTTCCTTCTTGCATAAATATAAACAGAGAAAGTTATACCATTACCAGTGAAAGTCATACTTAATTGTGACTTAAAAGACATTTACAGTTGTGCTCTTTTTGCAACAGCTTCATAAAGTCTGGAGTAATTTGAGAAGGGATATCCCTCCCTCTCTTGTGCTAAACAATATATTAATGTGGTTAGCACACGATACACGCTCGGCTATTTGTAAATCACTCCCATTCATTCACAATGCATTTATCTTTTGAGAATAATTATGTGTTTATTTAACCTACGCTAGTTATGCAATGAGTTGCTGCATTCTGAGAAAAACTCACAATGATGATTGTGAGCAACTGGAGATTGCTTGGACAAGACAATATTTACTCTTGAGAGGGATTTTCAAATGCATTCTGAGTGGAAATCACTCCAACAGAGATGCATTTGGTACTAATCTTTTTGTTGCTGAGTGCTTTGTGTTTTCACTCTCTAATACTCAGCGAAAGGCAAACACTTTCTTAATCTCCAGCAACAACATGCAACAAGGATTACTGGGTGACCTTATGTAACAGATTTGTGCTAAACCTTGTCTCTTCTCACCACCCGAGCATCCCCTGTGATCCTCAGAGGTTGAAGGCACATGTATCCCCACTTTTACGCATGCAACTGAATTCACAGACTTCAGCAACTTAGCTCTTGGTCCTTTTAAGTGGAATAATGAAAACAACACAATACATTACACTGCGTGACTGCTGCAGAAACAGTCACTGTAACAGAAGTCATGTTGTTAAAGTAATCAATTGGTGGTGTGCAGACAAGAAGTTTCCACTGACTAACTTTCCATTCACTGTGTGACTCTAAGACTGTATAAAATATAAATATGTATTCATAATGGACAGATATTAGAGGGTGAAGCCAGTGTTGTCTCAAATACACATGCAGAGTTCCTTCTGTGGACAACTGCTCTTCATTTTTGGTCCAGTTTTGTAAATCTAATCATGACTCAATAATCTTTACTCTTCTGTCTAACCTGTGACATTTATTTGCTTTAAACATTACAAATATAATCCTTTTTTTTGCTTTTATTTTATTATCAAATAAGAAGATTGATACCATTCATGCCTGTCTATGATGAAGCTAGAGCCAGCAGATAGTTAGCTGAGCTTAGCATCATGACAAAACTAGGAAACACTTACATATGCATTTTGTTGTTTTTAAATGGTTAAACAAACAAGATTTGAAGTGTTAATTGGTGGACTTGGTTAGTACCAGTTACTTACCAGCTACTGTCAGTAGCTTTGCGCAAAGACTGGATAAAGACGGAAACAAGAGTTAGAAAACCAGAAGATACCACGCTAATATCTGACCAAAGCTCCATATCAACCAGAAAGCTAATAAATTTAATTCCAAAAATGTTGTACCGTTCCTAAAATAATGGACCACTTGTCATTCAACTTTGTGTAACTAGATTTTAAGTTGTAAAGGTTACTGCAGGTGAAGACTGTAAGCTGAGTTCTGATAATGTGAGAGAAGGAGACTTTTTTGTTTTTTTTTTTCAAACTTTTTGGAAGGTACCTGAGTTTGGTATTTGCCTGTCAAATTTCATGTGGACAAAAGGGAAAAGAGGGGTCTTAGTTGCTCTATTGTTGTGTAATAGATTGAGGAATAAAACCTCGGTCACTGACTCATCTTGGAAGATACTGGAGATGTAATGACTCATATGAGATGAGGAACGAGAAGTGCCCTCAACATACATGTGACTTGGACTGACAACCAATGACAGCAAATTATGTAGATACTTTGTGAGATAACCTGCCCCATTTCTATTGTTACTCATGCTGATGTCGATTAAGTATATGCTCTATATGTGAGAAGCATTTGTGGCAATGAAAGTGTTCAAACAAATGAATTATGGGACCCCTCAAAGAGAACACACCTGGCTCACACAGCCACGTTGCAAATGTGAAATTCTGTTGAGTGATGCTGAACGTTCTGTTCTGTTGAAAGATCAGGGTGTGACCCTTTGCTTTTGCTATGCTCTCACCGGGTTTCAGTTTTTTTTCTTAATCACCAGTGTTGTATTTTTGTCAACTTGAGTGTCTTTCTTTGTGGTCTGTGCCTCTTTGCTCAGTATGATTCATTCTCCTTTGTAGAGTGTACATAAGTGCTCACTGTACATGACTATTTTGAGAAAAATAAAGGAGAAATGCAATAATTATTGGTTTTTGATTGTCTCACACGCTACCATTCACTTTCACTAAGTAATACACTTAAAAATGCTTTTACTTACCCAAGTTGTCACACCAGTCTTGTTCCTCCTTGCTTGTTCTTGAAGTGACTGGATTATGACAGGGTTGCTATTGTCAGTCTTCTCACCTGATCAATCACAGCATGCTATTGACAAAGTATTATTCACATACAGTGTAGTTATATGAAATGTGACATTTCACAACTTTAAAAAACAAAACTGAGAAAACGAGAAATGTTATTTTTAGTAGTCTGACATTTAGACACCATGCTTATTTGCTTTCTTTACATTTAGATGACAAAATTGATACCACTCTCAGAACTGTGCAGTCAAAATATAGCTAGAGCCAGCAGCTGGAAGTTTTTTTGTTTGATCTATGCAAGATAAACTGTATAGACAAATGTATTCGAACACACCTATCTATTATTATTTTTTTGGGGTGTGGAATGTGTCTGTTTTTCAGGGCTTGGGCTAGGCCAAGCCCTGAGTAAGGGAAATATTTCTGGACAATGCTGTGCCTCCAACCCTGCAGCAACAGCCGGGGAAAGGCCCCCCACCACCCCAGCACATCTCCATCGCCGCTCCATCAAACACCGCCGGGACGGAACCGAAACCGTGAGCCAAGTCCCCATTTGCTTTTCAGATATGTGCATGTGGCCAGATACAGTGGTGTTAAAGTTTAAAGACAAGTTTTTGCACCACTGCCCAAAGTTTTTAAGCTCCTCTGCACCCAGAGCTTATATGTAACAGGAGCTCAGATATGTGAACATGTAAGAGTGAGGCTTCAGCCACCTTCAGTCTCAGCGGCCTTTCTCATTTCCAAATAGGGATGAATGACTGAGATCAACAGAGTCAGGAGGGATCCAATCTCCTTACTGCCTTGAAATATTAATTAGAACAGCTCACACACACACACACACACACACACACACACACACACACATACCAAATGCTGCTCAGCAGAGTGATAACATGGTCAGATTGGTCAAATCTAATCTCAGGCTTCACTACATGCACACAGACAGGTCTTGGTGGCTGACATTGTAACACACAAATACAAATGCACACACACACACGCCCACACAAATGCACAAACCAGCAACAGGCTATGCTGACATAGACAGTCCCTGCAGATTGTCCCTGTGTTGGTTCACTTTTTCCCGCCCTGTGATAGAGCAGACCACCTGGGTGGTAGGTGTGTGGTGTGTGTGTTCTGGGGGTGTAGCAGGGTGGGGTGTTAATTCAGTCCTGATGAATGTGTTTGCTCTCTTTGGTGGCACTGTTGGTGCCAGGTGA
Organism: Scatophagus argus; assembly: GCF_020382885.2. Taxonomy (NCBI): domain Eukaryota; kingdom Metazoa; phylum Chordata; class Actinopteri; family Scatophagidae; genus Scatophagus; species Scatophagus argus. The sequence goes on along the minus strand of NC_058494.1, from coordinate 6,609,279 downwards.
ACTGGAACAGATCTCTATGGACTTTGTTCAGTTAGTGTAATGTAAAGACCACACACCTGCCCCTCCTGTAAGATCTACATTCGCTTTGTAGAACAATTGCCTGCACGCATTTGCCCTTCTGGTGTTCAGGTGGGGACTCTGAATGATTTTATAGTGTGACCCCACACCTCTGCATGACTGAGTGGGAAGATACTGTTCTCTCTGAATTGTATATTGTATGTATGTAACTGACTCAGTTTAGCCATCATTCTGCAGGCAGAACTTAAAATACTGTTTACACTTAGTTTTAAATGTAGCTTGGCTGACTGGATCACAAGTGGACAGAACTTTACAAGTGTAAACAATGACCAACATATATTGCTCTGCAATGCTTTTGACCATATTCTGTCTATTGTGGAGAAATGCTGCATGCTGCGTGCATCAACACGTGCATTACATGAGACTGGAAAATATGTCATCAGTTCAGGACATGATGGTCATTTTGTTGACAGCATGCCCGTGCTTTAAAAAATGGAGAGAAGCACTTATTTGGATGGAGAGCTAATAAAACCATATGCCTCCAAAAAGTCCGCTCTCAGAAACAAAACAAAACAAAAAATGAGAAAAACATTAGTTATAAAAAGAAAAATTATCTGACAACAGAACGAGAAACAGGATTTTTTAAATGTGAAAAGACCATATTTAGTGTCATTAAAAAAATACATTGTTTGGATTCAAGAAGTGCTTTCTCAATATGTACTGTAAGACAGTGTGTTTAAATGTTGCAAAGGGGCCATTATCTTAAAATATGGCTATATATTGAGGAAATATATCTCAAAACCGACACAGAATGACCCTAACGGAAAGACAGTTTCCAACCCACGACCTTCTCTCTGTGAGGCTACTCTGCTATCCCATGCACCACTATTACCTGACTGTGACGAAATAAGAAGTTAGGACAAAATAGCCTTAAACAACTGTGAAATAGTCAAACATAAAAACTATCTGGTAAGGAAAAAAAATCAATCCATGCTTACACCCAAGTGCCATTCCTTTAAAAAAGTAGCTCTTAGACAGATTGATGGCGACTGATCCCAACCAAAACCAACATGTTATGTGCTGGATTATTATACTGGAGTCTCTGCTCCTTGCCTTTATGCTATAAGCTAACCAGCTTCTGGCTGCTAGCTTTATATTTAATATAGGCTAAAGACACAAGAGTGTAAGTATATTTTACAAAATGCTGAAACTATTCCTTTAAATCTTACAAGGCCATCAGAATATTTCAGTGTATGGTCAAAAAACTGAAAGTCACTGCTGGAGCTGATTAAATCAGATTGCTGCTGAATGATCTGTATGACCTAGAGAGTCTAATGTGATATATGCAGTAACTGAATAATCATTTCATTTTCTGTTCAGCTCAAATGACTGTTGCCATTAAACCAAATTACAAGTCACACCAGGGAGAGCACAATGCTGTCCCACTGCCAGTCTGTGCTTTATGACAGTGTTGATTAGTTGTCAAATAGCCATGTTAACAACTGTCCTGGTTGTCTTACAGCTGTTTTCATTGAACATGTACATCATTTTTAATCTCTACTCCTCCTTTTTCCTTTCATCCTTAAAAAAAAAACAACATTCCCCCATTTTTCTTTGGACCCATCTGTTTCGATCATCAGTCCTGTCCTCTTCCCTCTGACTTAATCCACATGGATGAAAGTCGGTGTGTGTGTGATGGTAAAATATTGTTAATCCGGTTTCAGAGTGACTGGGGCATGTAATCTTATTTACTCCTTCAATCCTTATCCTTCCTCTTCATTATGACTTTTATCCTAATATATTAACAGTACAGTACATTCACAGTTACTCATAGTGCATAATATTGGCTCATAAAAGGATTGATCAGGAGAAAGTAGGTTAATAAATGAGGTTAGGAGGTCAGTGGATGTTGCTGTTGATTCTAGACGATTGCAGACAATCATGCATGTGTGAAGTGATTTGTTCAGTCATTGTGTACGCACTAGCTGGAAGGAATCACACAAAATTAATATCGAAATGAATTGAACCGGATCACTGTGCTTTCCCAATGAAAGAAAAGCAGGGCAGAAACTAACTTTCAGGTACAGCAAATAGACTCTTCTCACTATTTGTAATCAAATCTGTATGAAGGTGAGATTAATAACCAGAAAGGTTTCACCTCTGAACTGACATGCCACCGGCAGAGCCCTCGGCAAAGCCCGACAACTCATCACCATTTACAGCTTTAGGAAGGCATTTGCATGACATGTAACGCAATTACAGATCCCAAACCTGCACAAAAATAGACAGAGTATGTTAGTCTAATAACCAAAGTGCATAGTGGCGTGTACATGTAGGACAGTGAAGGACAGAAGAATGGATAGCAGGAAGATGATAGACACTGGAAAACTGAGAATGAATCATAAACTGATAGAAGACAACACAGTGTAAAAACTGCAAGGAGAAATCAGGTAGAACCTCATACCAAATATACAAGACTTATTTTTCTCCCCTTTCAGATGATGGATGCAGGGAACAAACCTTGTGATGTCATCATCATATTTAACTATATTATCACTTATAATATGAATAGTGAGCCTACATGTTACACTGTTTATTGTTATTAGCGTTTTTACAATTTTTTAGAGTAAAAGCTCAATAAAAGAGCACAATAATATAAAAACCACATAATTACGCGCTTTTCTATGCTTAATGACACAAAATACTTTTCTTACATACAAAAAGCTTAACACTAAAACACACGCTTAGTCCTCCTCAGAATGCAGACACCTCACATCGACTCAAGTTTCAGCTGTTGTTACGAAGCAGACAGATCACAGAGTTTTCACAGTATAACTGAAACTTATTGAAATTTAGACAATAAAACTTATGAGTCTGAGATATCGATAAGGTCTGGTACTTATCTTTCTGTGGGAGATACAGAATAGGAAAAGCCAAATGATGTAATGAAGTACTATCACAATCTTCATCGTCTTGTACGATACCTACTCTACACTTTACTTACTTACTCTAATTTTAAATAATGATTTCTGATTAAATCACACATTTTGTCTTCCTGTGATAATTTTGAGGAAATGGCCATTGCATATTTTGTTTAGATAAGATACAGTTATTTGATAACAACATTTTCTTTTAGAATACAACCCTGATTAAATGTAAACTAAAATAAAAGTGATAAATATATCCATACATGTTGAGGTTTTGATAAAGTTCCTTCTATGATCGATACAGTGTAAACACCGTAATGGATATAACAGATGTGCTGTGTAAAGGAAAAATTAGGTATGTAGCATATTGTGTTCGGATTTTCAAATTGAAACTGTTGTGAAAAATAAATTGTAAAAACAGATACTGTAATAGGCAGTCAGGGATATTGTCATATAAAATATTTCATGATTTGGATCAATGCTTTTACTAAGTTACCTTTCTCTGTACACCATCATGAGCATGAGCTGCTGCAGGTATTTTTTCTTTTCTTATGCTCCTCTTCTCAAGGTATGCATGCTCTTGCTTGTTATTAACGGCGCAGTAAGGTGTAGAGGAGACAGTGTGTGTGTGTTTCTAGACAGAGAGATTAAGTGTGTCTGCATGCTGTCCCATGCTGGGTGGACTTTATGTGTTTGAAGAGCCATATTTTATGTGTTTGCACTATATGCCCTGAGTGACACAAATAGGCTGCTGATGTGTGTGGGGGTTGTGTCGGAAACATTTCATCATTTGATGATCATTGTTTTTCTCCCATCTCAACTCATCCCTCTTAGCTATCCTGTTTTTTTTACCCTCTGTGAACCATTAATATCTATGTGTCTGACCACCTCTGTTCATCCATCTACTGCATCTGTTCCGCCGTCCATCCCTCTGTCTTTTCTGTCCCCGAGGCTACATGTGTACTGTAAATTTCAGTAAGCACATTCATCCAGTGACTTACCACACAGTAGGAATTAAGTTCTCCAATATGGAAGTCTAGAATATGATGTTTACAACATGGAGACATTGTGTCTCATCTTGAAAGATCGGGATGTACTGCACCGCCCTCATCAAGTGTCAGCAGGATGGGACTTGGCTGGCTCAGAAGTGTTTATTACAATGTATGTGAATTAAGGGCACTTTCAACATAAATCATGTATGTGAAAATATTTATGAACAATTCCACAAAAGCTTTAACTTTAATCCAAGGTACTACATATAGGTATGTATTTCAGTCACATTTAAAATTCATCTCTGTCCTTTAATAAAGGCTTAATCATCCAGCTGGCACAGGAGAGCAGAGGCTTTTGATATCCAATAGTCACTGGGTCGCTTGGAGGGAAGCATTACTGTCACAACAAAATTAGTTGAGTGACCTGGAAGAAGGCAGAAATGAAGTGTGAGGGAAAGAGTCAAATAAAATGAAGTATCCATTGCAGTGCTTAATGGTGAAAGGATCTGTTCTTGACACCAAAGCAACTGGACATGCTAAAGTGTCCTTGAGCAAACCAATGGGCTCACTGGCTTGTTCATTTTCACATTCCCTCAAATGTAAAAATCTGATGTGTAAACTGGTATGTGAACGTACCTGTGGTGGACAGAGTCCCAGCTCTAGCTGAGGTCTTGTACAGAGGAGCGTGGTAGAGGTCAGGTTCAGGCACGTAGTTCTGCTGTGGCTCAAAGTGCACCACTGGCAGCATGGCATTCATGATTCGAGGTAAAGCATCCTCAATCACCATGTTGTCATCGTCCCAGCGACTGGAATCCATGAACATTCCATGAACGAGTATGCCATCCTCCGGCTCTGGTAACTGTTGTGTCCACAAATACGATAAAACAGCGAAGAATTATATTCACAGCAATCAATCCTCTCCTCTTAATGCATCACTTTCTCTTATCTTCTCACAGTACATGCATGTTGGAATGATGCATAGTATGCTTTCACAGTCACCAGTGTCAATGCTGCTTCTAGAAGAAATCAACAGAAACACAACATTTTCTTTGTCTCTGTAGAATGTTTAGACGGCCATTTTAATGAAGATATATGGATTTTGTCGCAAGAGTTGGCAGGATGATTTAGTAATTTGTGAGGTTCAGTCAGTGTGTGTGTGTACAGTCATGATGACTACAAATCTCCAGCAAGTCACTGCTCACAGCAAAGAAAACTATTACTGACTCCATATTCTAAAAAAGAACAATAATAGAAGATTATTCTGGCACTGAAAAACCCATCCGAACCCAAAAATACAATTGCAACTGCCCAAATGTACAAAATCTTTGTGGACAATCATCAGTTAACAATTTGCCTGCTGTACTTAGAGCATGAGAGGCAGAAGGCAAAGTTCAGGGGGGAAACATTTGGGTGAGATGATTAATGTGATGTGATGTGAATGATGAGACATCGTGTAAATAATAATAATAATGTAATGTCAATTTGAGGTGAGTGAAACAAGAAGATGGGATAACTTTCACTGAGCTGTGGGTCTCCAACAAAAACAATGTTTACTATTGTTAAAGGACACTTTTTTTCTCACACAGACTTTTGTGATGCCTGGACAGATGGATGCAAAATAGGGACGCTGGAATGTTTGAAATAACACCCAGCCCTCTCCTGTACCTCCTCATCCATGTCCAGTTTAATGTTGCTGGGAAGATTGCGGAGAGCCTCAGAGACTGCTACTTGGTCTCTGTATATGGGCACCATGTTGAAGCGGAAGTTGAGCTCATCAATGGGCAAATTGTAACGTCTGGCATGATTCTGAAGCACCCCTGTAGACAAGCAGGCACAGGAGAACATGAGCAATATATTTCATCACCTTCTTCTGCAAAATCTAACACATGTAACACGAGACAACAGTGGCAGCTAAGGATATTGCTAAGCAGGTAAAAGCTATTCACATTATTTTTATGTATACTTGAAAGAATAATTAGAGTGATCACTAAATCCTAGCAGCTTTGAAATTTGTCTTGCTGCCGTGGTTCATTAAAAATAAGGAAGATATGTGGGTGCTGCTGTACTTTACCAGTAAGAAAGCCTTGAGGGAAGAAGAAGCCTGAGATCCAAAAAGATTTGGGCTGACCACGTGTGATCCAAGTCTGCCAAGGAAGAGAGGGAGAGGGAGAGGGAGAGGGAGAGGGAGAGGGAGAGAGAGAGAGAGAGAGGGAGAGAGGGAGAGAGAGGGAGAGAGAGAGGGAGAGAGAGAAAGAGAGGGAGAGAGAGCAAATTTTAGTGATTGTACAACACACATGTTCAGACCAGTCTTACGGAAGAGCAGCTTCAGTCAGGGGAGATGAACCAAATGCTGAAAGGATTTGAGGATGTAGACAGAGAGAGAGACAGAGAGACAGAGAGATATGGTCCATGCCTCTGGGAAGAACACAGAATTTTATTTATGTCATTAGTGTTTCATGACTTGATGAGAAAACTCACCATGCATAATGTGCATGAGTCAGTGATACAAAGAGAGACTTGGGCCAAAAAAAGGAAGTGATGTGAAGCCTATTATTATACTTTTAGATTAATTTGCATATTTGCCCATTATTTTTTAAGAGCCAAATTACAATATTCCAAAAGGACCTATGAATACAACTCATTTTTTTCTGATTTTTATTCCCTTGTTTATTCATTTATTCCAAGGGCAGCAGGGGGTCACCAGAAAGCACACAAATAGTTCAGCTTACAACACCTTCAGAAACACTTTTATGTTCTTTCGATAATTCCTTGAAATATTATGTTAAATGTATGTAAATTATTAATAAATTCATTCAATATTATATAAACCTCAACAAGTGAGAGGAATCCAAATGTAATTTTTGCACGCGCGTCACTGCTATAGAAGCTCTTTTGAAGTGAGAATTTCAAGAAACAAGGCCTCCTATTGACGGCTACCAGCAAACACCAGGAAGAGACACTTAATTTTAATTTTAAGTACACAAAAACTCCTCTTTCAGTTCTGCAGAGAATATAAAAAAGTTATGACTTGTTAATGTGAGGGATAGTCGAAGCAAGTGTGGTTCTTCTGGAGTATGTATGGTCCTGGTGAGTTTGTGTGTGACTGTATTTCTTTTTCCTGTCTCATGCAAACCTGAAGAAAGGAGGTTCTGAGGGCCAGGTCTCTGACCCAGGAGGCTAGGGGTTTGAGGGAAGGGTAGGCAGAGTTTGCCCAGTGGATGGGAACCTGGTTGTTCAGGAAGCTTGTGTATATGCGATCCATCTCCTCTGACATCACCACCAGACCTGCTATGGCCTTCTGCAGAGTGATAAGAGACATCTGGGAAAAACAAAAATATCACACATTACAATGGGCTTGTGGAAAGGACAAAGAAGACATGTTTGTTCATGGGAGCTAGTCATATGTGTCACCCTGAGCACTCTCAGCAAGTTGTTGAATCGGTCTGCCTCCTGGCCTAAAACAGTGGTCAGGGAGTTAAGGCGGCCGTTTTCATCTCGGACAAAGAGAGTTTCCACTGCGTCGTCCATGTCCAGGCGCTCTGCACACAGACAGTTAGAGAAGCACAGAAGCAGACAAGATAGACATGCATTAGATAATGATACACATTGTCAACACTGACCAGAATGTGTGTACTTGTGTGTATGTGTACCAGGAAGCTTGGCTAAGATGGATTCAGCAAGCTCGCAGACTATGTCATCATTACTTTTAGCTCCATGACTTGTTGATGAGCGAGGATTAACATCCAGTATGGTGTTGATTAGAGTCATGGTTTCTTGGCGCTGTGGAGGCAAACACACAGGGCACATACACATGCACAAACACAAACACACACACACACATAAGAGAATACATTACAGATATCGTACCCTCCTTGCTGATTGATATTTCACAGTTGCACTCTGACTCTCTAAACTGAAATGCTTTTATAAACAGTCATAAACTGTATGAGCAGCTCAAGGGTACAGCATAAATAGGCCCATAAACTATGGCATTTACTTGTTAAAATGAAATATTAAACCTTCTGCAAACAAAACAAACAAATAGTATGTCAATTAGTTTACAACATCTGTTCATGTGATTCTATCATGAAAAGTAAAGGTCATACCAAACTGAACCATATATTTAAGTGTGGTAACTGGCAGAAAGACAGGGACGTAAAGCGTTTCAGTAAGATATTGTTATTGTTCCTCACCTGGAAGGCCAGGTTGGCATTTTCATGCATGCCAAATACTTCGGGATCATCAATAATTGGAAGACTTTCAATATATTTCTTATATTGCTCTAGTTCGTCTGTCTCTGGGGCACAGTAGACACCTTAAACACACAAGCGAGAGAATCACTCATCCCAAAAAAAATCTGTATACGAGTCTGCACTGACACAAATGGAATTTTGCAAACATACACATCTGCTATACTGAAAATCATCTTATCAGGACGTGTTCCTCTTATTATGTCCATGTCCTGTATACATACAGAGAGAAAGTGAGAGCTTGACATCAAAAAGTACCTGAGGATGAGAAGGCGTAGCCAGGCTCCAGGATTTGAGGTGAGAAGAAGCCTTTGAGGATTGTTCTGAGGCAGCGTTGGTCCCAGGCATCCGTCACTCTGCCTCCATATGTGATCTCACCTGGAGAGACAGACACAGAGACCACATGATGTTGTCAGTTTGCATCAGCATCTCTTTACAACTGTCAGATGTGGTGGTGATGGTGGTAGTTACCATCCCTGTGTTAGTCCCTGTTTGAGTCTGGACTGCCACAATGAAGTTATTCAAAATTCCATTCAAATTCAACACTATAAAACCTTGGGGCAACTATTCTCAATAACAGATTAAATATTTATGAAATCTGAATATGAATAAATGACTGTCCAGCAAATAATATCAGGAGAAAGCAAAACTGAAAATTTATTTTAGAATGCAGTTAAAAAATATATTTATTGCTGAGAATAAAGGTGTGGCAATATGTCAGTGCTTATGATAACCATGATATTAAAAAATGAAATATTGCTATCAAGTTAATAATACACATAGGACTGCATGGAGAAAAATAATGCAGTGCCCTGCAAAGTCAGGCCATCTGAGTTGACAGACATGAGTAACACTTCACCCAAAAAGAGTGTGTGTCAGTGTGTGATTTGGTAAAAACAACATGGTGTTGGCAAACACCCCAGTTTGTTGTGACAGCCCTAACTGAGAGTGAAGTACAGTTACAGTTCACACAGTTGCATTTTACAGGAGACTGGCAAGTGTATTGTTTTGTTTGTCAAGCTGTCCTCGTCCATCTTCTCCCTCCTCCTCAGCCGGGCAGGTTCACTCTTCACCTTGTCACTCATTTTGATCAGCTGTCTACCTTTAAGTAACATCAAGCCCAAGGTCAGAGTAACCATCATTCTACAGCATCACAGACATTAAAGGGAAGTTTTTGTTTTTTTAAAAAAGGAAAAGGAACAAGCAGCACTAAAAAGCCAGACTCTGATGGCTGAGGAATGCAAAAAACACAAGGGGTTATGCACAGGCACAGACCGGCATTGCTTTACACTATATTACTTTAAAATTATACATGCAAGTATTGTGAGCTACTCAGTGGATTGCCAAGAGAGGTTGAAAGAACAAACATGATCTGAATTCTAACTGATTAAGTTAATTGTGACTCAGTTAAAAAAAAAAAAAAAAAAAATCAAAGTGCTTTCAGACATCTGAATGGTTTGATAGAACTATTGGAAGATGCTTCATTCTATTTCTAATGTGGCTTCACATGTATGCAACCGTCTGTGAGCTTCACACAGACGTCTTACTGCGTCGCATGTGGGTGAGAAAGAGAGTGGGAAAGAGAAGTACAGTTTAAACACACAGCTAAACGAGCAATCTTTCACTCACACAGTGTGTCCAGCTCTTTGACTTATCGTATCACTTATCATGCACAGAGAGGCAAACGCGTGTGTAGCTTGCAGACAATGACAAGCAGTTACACAAGAGGAGAGGAATTACGAAGACACAAGCACGGCAGGAGGGTGAATATTACCAAGGAGCTAAAAGGAAGAATGAATTTAAATTATAATAATAACAATATAATAATTTTGACATTTACAATTTAACAATTAAAATGTACACATCCCATGAAAACACAGTTATGTAAGACAGCAAACAAGGGAGTGAGTTTTTTTTTTTTTTTTTTGCACCAGAGGAGAGGAATTGCTCCTTATAAAACGAAAGGCAATATCATGCTTGGCTTGAATGCTTTCCCTTAAAGACTGTGTAGCTCTGCCACACAAGAACTGTTAGAATTAAGGATTAAACTAATAATACATTAGTGTGATAACAACAAGAGACATCACTTTGATGCTAGAGTGGGATGCTCCACTGAGACTGAACATAATCACTTGAAGGTGTAATTGAAAACCAGATTAGAGAAACAAATGAACTTGAGAGATATGATGAGTGTTGTTAATGAAAGGGATCCTTCCCTCTCCTTCTTAATAATTTTGAAGATGTCTGATATGGAAGTTTGGGATAAACAATATTGATATAGTTGATGTCATGTGCACCAATTTCCTAACAATATAGTATAGCAAAATGTATAGGTTCATGTAGTCAACTAACATGGGTCCAAATCTTAGATAATGCTAATACAACACTCCTGTAATAAGGTAATAATTTTGCCTTGACAAAGGTTACACTGTTCAGTTTGTGTTTAAACTGTTTTAGAGATTTATTGATTCAACTTTATGGTCATGTTAGAGGCTGCAGTTTGTAGTTGCTGAACTGCACTATGTAATACTGGGAGATTTTTCTAATATTTAGTCAACAGTCATTTATATAAATTATGTGGACACTCCCATGTATCATGATATTTATATAACAGACTTTATAACTATGACATTTTGATTTTTTTATTCTCAGTCTCAGATATAAAAGAAAATTTGCTGTGCATGGAAACATCTGTTCTTTTAATTTTATTTCTGTAAACACAGCCAGAGAACATCAAAAGGTCACTGAGTGAAAGCTGAACAAACACAGGATCACAGGTGCAGAACAGAGGGAAATTGTGTCACAGAACTGCCCTGCTTTGTGAAATCAGCAAACATTTTGTCTTCCCCATTTCACACGCTGAAAATATGCATGTTGTTGTCAAAACAACAGTGTTCTGTCTCTACCACACACTGGCAAGACAACAAACTTTCCATGCACAGGGACAGAAAGAAACTGTTTCTATCCGCACTTCCTGCCTTGTTTAAAGTCAAACAATTGGAGGTTTTATGTAATTGCACTTGGTATTGTATCTTCAGAATAAAATTAATATGAATCAAAAATTGAAAATATGAGTAGAGAGGTACACCTCACATACACAATCCAAAATACATCACTTTGTGCTGTAGAAGTAAGTCATCACATTTATATGTGTACAGGCTGTGTATGGGCTTCTCTACCAGTGATGTAGATGAGAGCATCCCAAGGAATGGTGCCGTCTTTGCAGTAGAGGTTAAGGTTGAGCAGAGCACACTCCCTGTCACTGTCGTTAAACTCATAGCGGATGTTCCAGCCCAGAGGACCAAACTTCTTCCGCTCCTAAAACACATGCAAAACGAAACACATAATAAAGACATATACTGTATATATATATATAGAAGGACAGGCACACATACAACATGCATGCAAAAGAGTGAAACAGGCACACAAAGAAGGAATGATCAAGTATAAGTGAGGTTTTAAAAGACAGTGTGCAACCTGGATGATTGCATGGAAAAAGCAGATTCCAAAGACCATTTTCCTCCACTGGCAGCCCAGAATGTGGTCTTCGAAGAAATTGCTGGAGATCTCTGCAAAGGCCCGTCTCATGTTGGCTCGTAGTCCTTTAGGAGGCTCATTAGTCACCTGGCAACGACAACAACAACAACAACACAGAGCCACACAGGGCTCAGTGACTGTTATTAAGAAGACCACTGCCAAAAACCAAGCTATTCCTTCTTGTTCTTAAGACAGTCAGTAAGCCTAGTTGGGTAAAATACATCTCACAACGAAAAGCTTGCAGTAGCTCTAAAGTATGCATGGAATGCAGCAGAATTGCTGTCCTAACAAAACAATCATCTTTAATATAATGTAATGAAAAGTTCTTTAGAATAAAACGTTACCCAGTTACGGGCCTGAGTGAAAGCAGCTAAACTACCTTTAACTTTTCACAGAATTAAGAACTGACATGGCCACTAAAATGATTTGTGAATTCTTGGACAAGGCAGGGTTAATGTGGCACTCCTTCAGTATACACAGACAGATGGCAAATTTAATTCCTGAGTTGTGCTGACAACTGCTATCAACAATTTAAGTGAGCTGATAGCCATTTAAAAGCTGTTTAACTTTTGCTTGAATCAGTGACAGCTCAATATACAAGGAACAAATGTCAGACAGATACATGAAAATGATTACATTTTGGATCTTGTTGATTTCACATAGCCAACTGAACTAAAAACATCCAATAAAATAAACTTAAAATAAAATGCTTATTGAAACACTGTATAATGATCTTGTGACACCTCCTTTGTAGGAGAAGTTTTGCCTTTTGATCAATGACTTACACAGCATGCAAAACATGACTACAGTAAAAAGAATGCAAATCCGATTTATTTGGCTGTTTTATTTACATATCCTAATTATCCCTCATCCCAGCAGATGCAGCTACATCAACTGAACTTCAACAAAAGAAGTTTAGTGATGTGTTCACAAGAAACATGCAGTGAAATTTTCAGTTATGTACTAAGTCAACGCAAAGACCTGAATAGATGCAAATTTACGCCAGGTGCTCCAAATGACAGGGCTGCATGAATTTTGTGTATTCACACAAGTTGAAAATATTTATCTTCAGTGAACAATTTGTGCTTAAGTGGGACAGATGCCAACAGTCAGCTGATGAGCACCAGGGAGCTTTGGAGGAGAAAGTCAGGGGCAGACCCAGAGATAAAATGGGTTTATTTTCACTCTCACTTCTCAGCCTGTCTGTGTGTTATAATATGCTGTAATTAGTCTCCCTTCAATGACTGCTGACTGCAGGGGAAATGGACTTTACTTTATGAATGTTCTGAGTGGAGCTGAGAAAAAAAAGAGAGAGAGAACTGGAACTGGTGAGTGCTGAGTTAAGTCAGAGGCTAAACTGAATTTAAACACACTGACACACACACTGTTGGTGCCTGTCATTGGTCACTAGCATATGGCAACTGTAAGTAAGTTATTCTGTAGAAAATGAAGATTTGATGAAAGCCAAATTTTGTCACATTGGATGTAAACTCAGCATGTTTCCTCATGCTGGGAATATTTCCCATACATAGCAATTTTTTGACAGGTTATCTCCAAATTAAATTAACTGAACTTAAAGTGAGATTATACAGGGTCACAGTGTGAGTGTGTTTGTGTGTGTGTGTGTGTGTGTGTGTGTGTGTTTACCTTGACAGAGTTCTGGAGCACAGTAACAGGAAATACTTTGGTAGGCATGGAACTGAGGAACAAACGGAAATTCTCATGGATTGATGTATCTGCAAAGGAACAGAGAGGAACACTATTCACAGCCATCAACAAAAGAAAAGAGATCTCACTGCACAAACACTGAAATATTTTTTCTGAGTAAAAAACCATTAGGAAAGAACAACTATCATTCAGTCATTTTTGTCCCCAGGTGCTTGGTTATGTTGTGTGGTGTACAGTGTTGCAGATTTTTATTTTTCTTTTTTCATGTTGAATGTCAGCTCTCAGCAACCCTATACTGGACCTGTGCAACACTGAAATGTTACTAGTGCTAGTAATGCTACTAGACATCTTGACAGAAAAGCAACTCTGCTCCCTCCTGCTTGTTTTTTTTTACACCTAGGTATTTACAAATGCCACACCTCTGACATGTAAGAAAGTACCTGCAGAGATTTATTTGTTCACCTGTCTTGATTTTCTTGTTGAGTTCTAATCTATAAGCAGTATAAGATTTGAAATGCAAAAACAAGCTAATTATCTATGAAATAAAACAAAAAGAAATATTTAGATGGATAAAAAACAGGCAAAACTACCTCTATAATGAACCACACTCACTTTTTCTGGGAAAATGGCATAATATTACGCTTCGGTGCATCATATGTGCAGCCATGCATTGGGTCAGCAGCCACATCTGAAATAGGTGTCATGATCCTCTACCCTTGTGTGAGCATGTTTGTAGTTACAAGGCAGTGTTTTAATGTTGTTTCACTTTGTTATTACCAGGCTCAGTGAAGGTTTTGATGAGCTCCTCCATGGCTAACATCCAAGAGACAGCCAGATGACAGTTCTGCAGGAAGACCCATTTGCCACTCTTCAGTGCTTCCTGGATCATCTTCTCTGCTATTGGTCCCTGACCTTGGCCCAGTGAGATGGACTCAACTCTGACAGATGAGGAAAGATGGAAATACAGCTGCATATATTGATCATCATATCAAATTTCTCTTTTCTCACCCCATCCAGACAAGCTTCCTTGTCTTGCTACATCACACTTGTCTAGATGTCTGTCTGTCTTATTTTACCTGTCAAGACAACCTTTCTCTTTTGCAAACCGCTGAAAGGCCCCCATAGGGTCAGATCCTGTGCTGAGAATGAAGATCAGTGGTGTAGAGGGGGACATATCATTGTAAAGGTTCGCCAGGTCAGCTGGAGGATTTTCTACAAACTGCTTCCCCAGGCTGACAATAACAAACTCTGTTGCTGCAAACACCACCTGCACAAGAGAGGGAAAAAGTAAATCGCAGAATAACAGAACAAAGAGGACAATTAGTAGTACAACAGTAGTAAGGAGACAGCAGAACAGTTAAAGCATCAGACAGATGAAAAGCTAAAGAGATGGCATCAATGTAAGAGAAGTGATAAAGGAAAATATGAAAAGGAAGACAAATGTTACAACCAAGGGACTGAGGAAGACTGACATTATGGGGACATGATGAGAAATGGAAAAAGGTAAACAAGATGTTTTTTATCAGTAGTGGACAAGACATCACTGACAGGACTAAAAGGTTTTAATTTCTAAGATCCAGTTACTTGTGTTTGGTTTTTCATGCATGTGCAACAAACATAAGAATGTTTTGGAAGTCTCTTGCTGAAAACTGAAGGCTGAAGGCCAGCATAATTTCAAATTAGTGTAATATGCCAAATATTTGCAGGCCTTAATAATAAAATGTCAACTGACATGGACAACAAATCATCTGAAATTTTCCCTATGACTGTGTGGACCTAAAAAAAAAAAAAAAAATTCCTTGAAAATGTTTTTTCATGAAAGTGAAAGATGAAAGTGACATATTTTGTCATTGGAGGGAACTCACTCCAACAAAATTCATGCTCTGCATTTAACCCACCCAAGTGACGTGCACACACACAGCAAACCCGGGGCAGTGGGCGACCGCGTGCAGCGCCCGGGGAGCAGTGGGGGTTAGGTACCTTGCTCAAGGGTACCTCAGCCATGGACACCGGGACGGGGAATCGAACCAGCGATCCACCGGTTACGGGTCCGACACCCTAACCGCTGATCCATGACTGCCCCACATTTCATAGAATTCATCTAGGCTTACCTTCTCTTCCATGAAGTTCTTGATGAGAATTAGCTTCTGGAAGGCCCCCAATCTCTCATTCCAGTATCCTCTGATCTCCTGCTTCACCTCTTTGGACTCCCCAAGGGGAGGCAACTCTGATAAATAGCCTTCCCAGTTCTCTGGATTAATAGATGCTTGAAAATGTCCTAAAGGAGAGGTGTCATTTAATGCTAAGCAAATCTTCATAAGCAAAGACCTTCACCCAGCAATATATATATAAATTTGTACAATATGTGGTAGAAGAGTCTGACAGTGAAAAATGATGTTTTCTACCTAGGTGAAACATCATTTTTATTGTCAGCAGAAACACGATACTGATGGTTGCAGATTAGCCAGGGTAATAGGTTTTGGTTACCTAGTTTGATATGGATGTGTGTTCTAGTGATTTCTTTAGAGATGTCCTTGAAGCAGGGCAGTGTGTCCTCCAGTTCACAACATGTCAGCCAGTAAAAATCGCTTAGCCATGGCACATCTGGCCGATCTGCATAGTCCTGGGCCAAGAAAAAATTGAAAAAAAAAGAGACAATTACAACTGTAAAAGGGACTGGATGGAAAAAAGATGGAGGACAGACCTTGAGCAGAGAGCCAATAAAGAAGAAATAAAGGATGTTATTAAAACTGAGAAGAGGGGATGATTCAAAACATCTAAGGTAGGCTGACATAACAGATAACAAACGGTGATGGCACGAAAATGCAAAGACAAATTTGAAAAGCATTCAATATTAATGAGAGAGACGTAGCTGATGGATGCATTGAAAGTGTAATGCAAATGACAGGAGACAGAGGCACAGAGGTAAAGGAGGAGAAAGGATGGTCAGCATTAAAATGCAGATCATAGAAATTGACAGGCAGCACCTCCAGCCTAATGCCATATAAATGAGAGCCAAATGGTGAGTGAGCATAGGAATATGGCCCCGTGTGGCACTGACTGATCTGCACTGTGGTCTCAAAACAGTCTGAACTCATCGATAAAACCAACGCTAAATCTCAAAGGTCCTTTTACTCATTCCTCTGTACTACCTTTTCTCTTCGTAAATACCCAAACGGTGTCTCAGCTGCACACCTTCCTGCCACACTGGGGTTGAAGAGGAAGGATAACAATTATAGAAAAAATATAGAGATAGCAAAGAGAGAGAAGGTGATTATTCAAAGAAAACCATTTAGACTATTATCAGGTGTGGACTTGCAGTTCAGATCAAATCATTTAGCTTCTCTGCAGGTGTCAAAACTGACTCGAAGTACTAAGGCTTTTGCACTGATAGCTCAAGGCCTATTAGTATGCTACATAAAGGTTGTGTGAACAGTGGAGAAACTGAGATACTTTCCTCATCTTATTTGTCCTCCACAGAAATATTTATGCTGTCAACCTCTCCACAGACAGATTTTCTCATATGTTCTTTTGTCTTTCAGTTATTGTGCATGTTTCCATCAATTTCCTGTCCAAGAGAGACTGGTCTGCTACTTTGTGACAAAGGGTTTTTTTCTCTCTCTCAATTCAACCCAAGCATAAGAGGAGGAAAAATAAAATGGTACTTTGTTCATCTGCATTTAAGAGGGTCTTATACATGACAGAGCCATCCTCAGCTTTGTGTATAAATGTAAAGAACAGAGGCAACTCATAAATGATTGGTGAATTATTAATGAGGTAACAGGGACAAACACATCTATCTTATGTTATGTCACTAGCTAGTGCCATCTTTTTCTCCTATAATTTTCACCATTAGGTGCAATGTCAGTCTGACTTAAGTTATAGTGTAAATAGAGATGGTGCAACTGAATGAAAGCAGTGGGTTAAGTGTTAACCTAATTAGAACTAACAGTTGATGAGAACTTGTTCAGCTGGTGAAACCGACTTTTGCCCGACTGGATAACTGTGAATGTTCATTTCATGAATACATATCATTTTAAAAAATGTATCAACAAAAATTCAATTCCAGTCAACCCCACCCACCCCAGCTACTAGATAGCTTTTCATCTGACACCAGCAATTTATCAGCATGAATTGTCGTACTTGACTTCCCAACTCACCTTTTCCAAAGAAGAAGCTCCTCTAAGAAAGTACTGCCACTCAGCATCTGAGATTTCACCCTGCTGCCTCATGACCTCCACACACAACATGAAGCTGTAGATAAGCTTGTGCTGCTCAAAGAGGCCACGAGACACATTGTTGTAGGAGTTGAGCAGGATCTGGTCTAGCAGGATCTGGAGGCGCTCTTCTAGCACACTGCTCTTCTCAGAAGTATCAATGGTGGAGTTAAAGAGCTGAGGGTGAAGAAGTGCAGAATGCAAAGTTGAGACAGCATAACCTTTAAATGACGTGTTCCTAACACAGCTTAATAAAATCTGATGGAAATTTACCTGCGGATTGTAAAATAAAGCCTGGTTACTCACCTGTTTGAAGTACTTGAGGGAGAACTGGTACATTGGATCGATCTCGGAGAGGCTGGCGATGACAAAGTACAAGACTGAGCCACGAGTGGCCACGGGTCGGTAGCGCTCCCTTGCTGAGTTGATCATCAGCTCGGTGGCCTCTGCCTCCTCTAGACGATGCTTTATGGCCTCTGATGTCACCTGAGTAATGGTGAAAACAGAGAGAAAAAGACAAAAAATAATGAGGAATAGCAGCAAGAGCAGAGGTGTGGTAAAAGAAAGGAAGAAAACAGAATGGAACAATAGAATAACAACATAAGTGAAAATAATGCGGAATTATAGATGATGACAGATTGTATCAAATTCATTGTCAAGATATCCATATGACCTTTGCCTGATCTCATATTTACCTTTGACTCCTGAAGAGTCTGAACCAGCTCCTCGTTGTCAAGTATGTTTCCCTCAGAGGTGAAGAGAAGCTTAAGGATTCTGTCTTCGATATCTTTTAGCTGGTTGCGATCAGTGTTGATGCGCACAATCAGTTCATTCCTCTGCTCTTCAAGGTGGGGACTCTCCAGACGTACCACATCACTGAGGAGAGGAAAAGGGGTCGAAAAAAATAAAACAGGGTCAAGGTACTAATCCAAAGTCCCAAAAGTCACTACTGAGGTACATAGAGTTGGATGGTGTTTGTAAATATAAACCATGTGGTTTGGGAAAGATGCCTGTGTGTACCTAAGCAGCTGGTCCTCCAAGCCAGACTGGGTCACAGTGAAGTTGATAATTGTAACTTTGATACACACCTGAAGGGCAACAGAAAACAAACAAACAAACAAACACACACACACACACACACACACAAGATAAATTGGTAATGTATTTCCATAACTATTCATTAAAACAACCACAACTTTAGAAGCGCTCTAAACACTTATTCATTTGCAGAATGTGTCCAACAAAACGGTTTCATGTTGGCTAAGTTACTGCCTTAATGCAGTGCTGCTTTGAATTAACACTGAAATCAAAGCCTGTATTCACATGGTGTTGTTGCTCTCCTTGGCTGATACTGAATAAAAGGCCACAGCACAGGGAGTGAGCTGGCAGGTGACTA
Source organism: Scatophagus argus (assembly GCF_020382885.2). Lineage (NCBI taxonomy): Eukaryota > Metazoa > Chordata > Actinopteri > Scatophagidae > Scatophagus > Scatophagus argus. The sequence continues at coordinate 6,590,274 of NC_058494.1, read as the reverse complement.
CATCTCTTGACAATGCCTGCAAACTGACAGGAGTTGATGCCATTACAGGAAGCCAAGCACTCATTGTACCAGTAACATTGCCTTGAGTCAACCAGCAGGGGTATGTTGGTGTTGAAACCATCACTCTGTAGTGAAGTGGCATTGCCAGATGAACATAATAAGAAGATTTAAAGGAGTGTGCATGTGCTGTCTTTACCTCTGGTAAGTAGTGTGGGTTTGCCATCTTGGTAGTCATGTAGAACCTGAAATTTTTGTCATAGTCAATATCTGAGTCTCCGAGTCGGATCAACGTCCGTCCACCGGACACAAACGTCTGCTTCAACAGGATGGGCTCCAGAGCTGGATCAAGGGTCTCCTTTAACTGTACACACAATGCAAAAATGCAGAAACATTCATACACAAATTGTAATAAGCAACACTGTTCAATGAAGTTCTCATACTTCATTCATTCTATTTTCAATCAGTGCAAGTTTTGAGAAGTTCAGTTAAAATGACAAAATTGTGAATTATACACATTGCAATAATGTGTACCTTCCCAAAAGAACCTCTAGAATATTGTTTTACCACAAATTAATTTCTTAATGCTCACATCTGTTTCTGTTTTTTGTGTATTCCTACCTCCTCTAGCAGTACAGGCATGCCCATGCATATGGCATTTTCTAGGGTACGCAGAAAGCTTGGGTCTGTCAACTTGATCACCTTCAGACCATTCTTGGCTTCCTTGGAGCGGATCCATCGGTTGGCCTAAGGGTCAAAGAAATAACCGTTGTCTAATGCTACAAAAAGATGGCCTGTATATGATAAGAATGAATGTTAAGAATGTTCATGTAATAAAGGGAGACTATAGCCATGGCACCGCAGCAGGAAGAGACAGAACAATACTACATGTCTGCACTGTCACATTTAAGGTGAACTCTGTCTCTGTTAGGTTACAATCAGACATATAAGACATATATAATATAATACAAACAACTTGTCAGATTTTCTGTCTCACTCATGTTTGCATTCTCTCTATGTAAAGTAAGAGAGCGCAGCTGCAAAAAAAAAAAAAGAACAACATCCTTTACAAGGATGATGGAGAACAAAAGGCTCCAACATGACAGGTAAGAAAACTGGACTTGTTAGTGGTCAAGAAGTCACAGAACAGCTACATGTTTGTATGTCTGGGTGAGCTGTCCTCTCTGTGGGGGGAAGCTAGGAACTGTTTGTGTGTGTGTGTGTGTGTGTGTGTGTGTGTGTGTGTTTGTCCTGGGGCAGAGGCCAGTCTGTGACTTTGTCTATGACTTTCTCTGACAGGAAGTTCTATTTTGAGAATTTTTTTCTGTTATTTAACTGGTACTGTAGCCATGTAGTGAAGGTTTTAAATTACATCCTCCCACAGTCCTTTCAAAAAAGATAAGAAATGTGTGGAATGAAATATCATTAATTTGATTTTTGTAACCCAACATATACACTACATGGTAAAAAAAGGGGATACCTGACCAAAGGGGACTTGAATTTAGGGTCAGGCCTCTGTGTGGGTCAGTTGGGCTCTTCTGCATTGGACTCATCTGGCCATGTTTTTGTGAACCTTTTGTGCACTGGGGCACAGTCATGCTGGGGAGGGAGGCCATCCTTGTCCAAAATATCTTGGTATGCTGACAAATTAAGATTTTCCTATACTGGAAGTAAGAGGCCTAGCCCAAGCCCTGAAATACAGCCCCATCTAAATACTTTTGTCTATATAGGGTATATTTACATGTTACATACTTGACATAATGTATGAAACTGGATGGATGAATTGAAAATGGAAGACATAAAATAATGAATTAATAAATTATTAACCACAACAAACAACAAATCATTTCACGCCTGAAATATGGTGACGACATGTTGCCTTGATCTTGTAGTTCACCTGGTCCTGTGGGTCGATCATAAGAGGCCAGCGGCGGCCCTCGGTCACCAGAATGCCGTTCTCCGTAGAGACAGTGTCACGAGGCAGACCCTCTGTGTTCCACTGACGGATGACAAATGGGTCACCCAGAATTTTTATCAGGCTGAAGCTGGAACTGATGGGGATGTACAGCTCCTGGCACTGTATTACCCACTGGTCAATTAGCTGTGGGAAGGGTACAAACACACCTCCATTCATTTTTTTTCTTCCTTCTTCTTCTGTTTCGGTGCAATATTTGAAAGATATTGTTTTTTCTTCTAAACCATCTTTGTTTTTTTATAACACATATTTTATAATGTTTCTACATTTTAATTACAGTCATATCACTGAGTTTATCACTGTTCTTCTGTTTAATCATGTATAAACAGGTTCAATTCATTGCTGTTACCTAATATATACATTTTGTTATGGGAATTACAATCTTATTTAAATTATTATTTAAAAATTAAATCTTTAAGTGGAACAAAATGGCCCAATAGGGCTTAATTTTCTTTCATACTGACACTGCAGTGAATGTACATAGTGCACTGTATAGCAACAGCCCTCATAATAAATATACTTGAGTGTCCATTGTGCACACCAGAGTAGTCCTAAAAGCACTGAACTGCATCTCATCACACTGTACCTACCAGCTGTCTGTAGTGGGAAGTGAATGCTCCATAGTAGGCCACACATGCAGCTGCAATGAAGACATTCCCCACAATGTTGATGATCTCTTGCTCAAATAAGGCGACACTTTGTTCCCAACGTACTTGTTCATCACCTAAAGCAGAAGTTAGCTTTCCTGCCCTGGTTAACCGAGCCTGTGTCAGAGCCATGGTGTTAACTTTGAGGAAAGAAAGGGTTCACAAACAAAGAAGATATGCAGAGAGAGAGGGGGACGGAATATCAGCAAGGTAAACACTGTTGCATTTCATATAAAAATTCATATAAAAACATACAGTGGCTGGGTAGTTCAAAGTGGTAACACAAAACGTGAACAACCCTTTACCCAGGTCCTCCTTCTCATTTAGGCTGCTGTCAAACTGCTCCTGTAGCAGCCTGATCTGATCCTCCACCTCTTGAAGCTTTTGTTGTTTCTCCCTCAAGGTGGCCATAGTCATGTCCAGTTCCTCCTGCATGGGTTACAACGGAGGTAGAAAGAAACACATGGAAAGGAAACATTTTGAAATTTTGGTCACTTTTTTATTGTCATTATTTGGTCCAGTGAATTCAGAGAAGGAATAGTAAATGGGCTGAAGAGACTTGACAAAAGTAGGGAGCATTGAGATTTAAAGCAAGAGTATGAACAGCACCATTCATTAAACTGTAATTTATATATGTCTATGATTAAATGGTCTGACCTGTGCCTTGGCCAGTTTTTCTCTCTTGGGGCCCACTTCTTTGAGGACTCTGGAGTAAAGATCCATGGCTCTGACCCACATGCACATGGATCTGCAGGCTTTGGATACCTTCTCCACCTAACAGCAACAGCACAAAATAGAATTAAACAAGGAAGAGATACAGAAACATCTTGTGTTCTTTTCCACATAAACTCCATAGTTTATTTCAGTATTGTGCCGTAATGTCACAATTGAAATTTAAACAGTTATTTTCCAGTTTCCCTTCCAGCTCTGACACCTTCAAAACTGACAAACTGTTTGAACTCCAATCTTTACAATCTGTTTGTGCTAAGTCCTACTCCGAAGCATCTGATTGACCTAACATAGTGTTGAAATTTGAACAGACCTTCTCAGGAATGAAATCAGGGTTGTTAATGTATTTCTGCAGCTTCAGCAGGATCTGAGGCTTGATATTGTCCTTGTCATAGTCTGTCAGACGCCTGAGGAAATTGGCATCTCCCAGTAATTGCTTGGCCCCAGGCCAGTCCGGTCTGTAAAGAGAAAGTGATGTTAGTGTAGAGTTAAAGAAAAAAGGGGAGCTAAGAAAAATAACAATTACTAAGTGTGTATGTGTGGTTTAATTTATATGTTGCTAATTTTGCTATTGCTAAAAATGATAAATACAATGAAACATTGAAGGTACAATGTAAATTACTGAAGGACATGATATTGCAAATACAATGTAAGAATCCAACTTTGACATACATGCAATCTTTATATATCACTGAGCACAACTCAGAATAAAAAAAATTATAACTATCCTCTTCTATAAATAGATATATATTACATATTCATATTCTAAACTTGTCAAAGCAGTAAGTTAAAGTTCCACATAATGCTAGTGTACCAGGGACAAAACAACGGGTGTTAATAGGTTAAGGCAGAAAAGATATTTGGGCAGGATTGGATTTAATGCAGAAGCAGATTAATGACTGATAAAATTTAACAGTTGAGAGTCATGAGATAGTGGGCTAATCCTTGTGGACGCTGATATGTGTATGTGGGATTAAAAAAATAGGCCCAAATGTCATACATTTGGCACAGTAGAAATAATAATGATGATGATCATTTTGAAATGACTAAAATTATTATATTATTACAATTACTATAGTTACAGTGATGATATTGTTAAGTGCCATGATGATGAAGATGGCTACAGTGATGATTGTTATTATAAAGATGACTGAAACTGGGTTGGACACCAGTGTTTAATTTTGATCTGACAGACTCAGACACCGTTTACACATGACCATTGGACACTGGTGTTGAAGTAAAGCAGTTGTGCTGAACAAATGTAACACATATCATATAAACATTAATTCTTAGATTTCACAAAGAAAGTAATGTCTGGTCTGTCCCCCGAATACTTCTGACTTTATTATGAAAAAGCTCTTTCAAAGGGCATGTCTAATCATTTTCCCCCTGAAATAGATATTAGGACATGACAAAATTAGTGAATTTGTAATAATGGAAGACCAGCTGTGGAGAGAAGGGTACTTTTATGCGATGAGAGAGGCAGAGATACATCTCTAAAATAGACTCTAATAAACTGTAGACCCAGGGGACATTACCCCGTCACTCACCCTTCGTGGACTACGATTTTGAAACCTCAAGTTAATCATTAAGACCCTCACCATCTAGATTTTTGGATCTGACTAAAAACTCAAGGACACACTGTTTATAATTTATTTGACTCTAAACAGGACCATAATTTACAAAATGAACACCAAACTGTATGAACAAGACTGGAAACTACTGCTTGAGACTATAAACCAATTATGAAAACGTTTACCAAGGAACTAAATCAAGTGAGAAGTACACTCAGTTTCTCCTAATTAGACTCAGACCTCTTTTTGAAACAAGAAGAGTCACCCCCTCCAGCCCAAAAGAGGGAAGGTCTGTCCACTTATACTGCCTGTGGTCTCTTATCAAAAATCTCTGAGGAAGAACAGTCATTCTTTTTCAGGATGAGAAAGAAACACACTGACTTGCAGCTGAGCAGAATGCAGACAGCCTCCATGACGGTCATGACTAGGTCTGGGGGTTTGGTGAACACCTTGATCTCAGAGATGTCAGCTTTGTCAAGAGAATTAAGGGCCTGATTAGCACTCTCTAGGGCTGGGAGAGCCTCATCCAGGTCCCTCTGGGCATCATCAGCTATTGCCTGGGTGTCTTCAGCTTTGACTTTGGCCAAAGCCTCATCCTCTTTCACTATTTTACGCACCTGTACCAAGGACACATTTTTGCATGAGCAAGGCAATTGTTTAAGACAATAGGCACATAGTTATGTGATAATCTCTCTCTGCCACACACACACAAACCTCGTCAGCACTCTCTTGGTCTACAGCCAATTTCTCCATGAGTGCATCAACATCAGTGGATTTTTGTTTCAGGACAGGCTCCAGAGCAGACAGATCAACTTTCATTTTGTCCACAAGCTCATTGGTCTCCAGCAGTTTTGTCAGACCGTTCTTCACACGATCCCTGGCCTGTACATAAACACAACCACACACAGATGTATCATTCTTGCATGTAGACAGAATCTACAACATGCACTGTAGTGCCACAACCTCAAAGAAGCTAATAACAGAGAAAAATGTTCAGTTACTGCCAACCACTAGCTAGAACATTTGATGGTTTACTTACAAGCACTAGCTGCTGTCTCTTATCCTCTAGCATGGACAGATAGAGGTTGATGAGCTCCAGGTAGGAGGTAGGCGTCGTGTAGTATCGCCGTCTCAGCTCTGAGTAGAAGCGCTCAGCCATTTCAGTGACACTAATGTGTATCTCTACACACATGGCTGAGAAGCTCTGCTTCAGATCCTCACTGCCAAAGTCCACATTCTGGAAGAAGGCCTGAGACACAGAGAGCAGCGCCTCCCGAGGCCACTGGGCACCAGATGGCAAAGGGGAAAAGAGTGAGATAAGATTTGCAACAAGGATAAGGATATATAGCTTTTATTTTAGATTTTGTTTATTTGCACAGTGATTGGACAGAACAGAAATAGAAAGACATAAAAAACATACAAAATACAATCATAAAGACATCCAATAAAGTAGCAAACTACATGCTTCCACAACTGAATCACAAAGAAAATTAAATATTGCAGCAAAGCACAGAATGGAATGATATTGATAGAAAGCCATAAACTACAATCCTGAACAAAAGTAGTTAAAGAAAATAGTGGGTGAGACAGAAGACAGTTGAAAAAAGAAAGTGGTCAGAGTGAAGAAGACATTATATTTTGGGTATAGCTGCCAGGACAAGCGGCATAATGTGACACTGGTTCAAGACAAGGTGAGTGATCCTAACCAACTTAACCTCATCCTAACCAACATGTAGATAATCCCAATAACATGTTTGCACCAGTTAAAGTAATGGTATTTCTATTCTATGGCTTGGTTTGGACATTATTAAAAACAATCTAATTTCACAACACCAAACCAAACTGATAAGTTACATATGACTAGATATGGTCAGAAACATAAGAGTTATCTCAGCATACCTGCACAAACCAGTCAATGGTACAGCAGTTGACCAGTGACGGGAACATACGGCAGCGGGACCTGAAGGCATCACCCACGGGACTCATACACAGCACAATGTGTAGCTTTTCTCGTACACGAGAGATGAAATACTGGAACACCTGAAGGCCCACCCATACACACACACACACACAAATTCTGTCATTTCTAGATGTTAGCTCTCAGCATGCAGGTAAGAGTAAAGGTTGTTATTTCCTTACAGCTCACTTGGGGCTAGTGACTTTTAGGAGAAACATTGTCCGTGTGTTCTTTCTGAAATGTTATGAAAGTTCATCAGTGCATCGGGTCAGTCTTTTTGCTTAAGAGTTTTTATTCCTCTTAGATCACACTGCTGCATTTTGATACAGATAATCTCTTGATTTTGTACCTGGTATTGTTGTAGAGTATTTTATTCAAATCTTTCTGGAAGGACCCCTTGTGTTACTGCGTGGAACAGATATTATGGTCACACTACCATACATAATTCCCATAAAATCATGTCATTTTGCACTTGGGTTTGTATGGATGAAACAAGATATGACATCGTAGCTGTTTCCCCATGTTTCCAGTCTTTGTTCTCAGCAAAGCTAACCACATGCTGGAGGCAACGTCACATTCATACTGCAAAGACATGAATGGTGTCAATCATATCATCTAACTATTAGAAAGAACGTGAGCCAAAGTATCTCCCCAGATGTCAAAATATTCCTTTAAGTTTCTTAGTTAGATTAAAATTGTAATGAGATTCCTACTTCTTCACTTTTCACACAGCGTCTTGTTCCTCCCGTATTGATATATACTGCACTAATATGTGTTTTCTGCAGTAAGTGTTTGTGTCCATCCAAACCTCATCCCTGTTCTCCTCACTGATTCCAGCCTCTTTGGCTTTTGGGCGGGAGGCAGCTAGTACTTGTTCCAGCTCGTCTTTTTCAAAAAGGTTGGGAACTTCACCAGAGTTCAGCATGTTGTTTATATCCTCTAAAAACTCTTCCACCACAATCTACAGCAGGAAACAAAGTGGACACCTGAAAATATACTTGGATGTGCAAAAAAACCAACAAACAAAAAACACAACATGCAGGCATTTTTTAGCATCTTAACACTCTAGTCCTTCCATCATACCTGAGTGTCTGTAAAGAGGAATACCATATCTTTGCCCTCCACACCAGCCATCTTGTACAGCCTCCTCAGGTCCTCATGGAAGCTGTCATAGTTGTAGCCTCGGCTCAGTTCAATCTCAAAGCAGCGATACCCACACATGTGGGATGCTAACCGTGTGAGTGACTGCTTGCCTGTACCTCCAACCCCTACCAACAGTGCATTGCCTCTTTCCTGGCGAATCATACGAGCAATCCTAGAAGAAAAAATAAACAATCACTGTCATCATTTGTAAAGAACATGACCGGGAAATGTTGTTAGAATGGTATAAACAGGTCTGGTGTGTCATTTCATGCAATATATCCATCCAGCCATTTTCTATACCACTTATCTGTCAGGGTCACGGGTGGGGGGGTGGAATAGGCTGAAGCCTATACTAGTGAGAGGCTGGGTACACTCTGGACTGGTTGCCAGTCAATTGCATTGCTGACACACAAAGACAGACAAACACACACTCACGCACTCACACCTAGGGGCAATGTAGAGTAGCCAGTTAACCTAATGTGCATCTTTTGGGATTGTGGGAGGAAGCTGGTGTACCTGGAGAAAACCCACGCAGGTACAGAAAGAACATGCAAACTCCACAGAGAAGGGGATTCATCAGGATTCGAACCTGGAACCCTCTTGCTGTTAAACTTGAGTATGTGACAGCGTCTTTTGTAAATATTTCTTTCGAAAAGCAACATCTTTTGGTCTCACGTAACCTGCTCTTTGGAGTAACTTTCATTTCACAGTTTATACCACCTACTGCTAAAATCCATTAACCACTATCTAGGAAGCCACCTTAACAAAAATCTGGCAATTCAGACACCTGGAAACATGCTCGATAGCATCCTGGAAGAAAACCAGCTTGGTCTCCTTGGAGAAAGTCATATTATAATCATCAAGGTAGTCCCGGAGAACAGCCTGAATCTTATCCATGTCTGTCAGATCCTCATACAGACGGTCTTCTTTCTCTGCACCCACCTACAGGGAAATGTGAGGTGTAAACATAGAAATTCAAAGTTTTCTGAAGTTATCAAGCATTTTTGAAAAGAGAAGAAAAATCTGACCTTGATAAAGTCCCCAAATATTAAGGGCTGAGTCACAAAGTATGAGGGCTCCAAGCTTATGCTAAAATACTTGTCTGTAAAAAAGAGAGAAAGGAGGTCAAAAAGAAGGGCATTATTTGACTGGTAAAGATTCAAAATGAGTGGAAAATGACATTCAGGAGCACAACATGCAGACACACAATGTGCAGGATTCAAATAGCTTGTTCATTGAGTAAAGTGAGCCATGGGGTTCTTACTGGCCATCTCACAGACGATGGTGTTGAAATAAGTCTTGTCTTCGCTGTTGATGAGTCGGTCATGGAACACCCGCTGACACTCATGGCAGAAGAGACGGAAGATCTGGTTCTTGTCTCTCACTTGACTTGGTTCACACTGTAGTATACCTGTGCAACAAGTGAAGGAAAGATGAATGGAGAGGACAGCTTTTCCATTTTTTTAATCTTACATATATATGTGTAATACATAGAGGCAAACGATTGAGGAAAAAAAAGAAAGACAACAAAAGCACAACAAAGAGGAAAGAGCAAGAAACTGGGATCATGAAGGGAAGCAAAACAGAAAAAGACATGTAGAGACAGACGCTTGTGACGCCATGTGATTCCAGCAATATAAGAAAATGGGAAGAGTTGGTGTCAGTTTATTACTCCTCACCAACAGTAAGTACTGCTGAAAGGAACTGTGTGCTTGAGTAATGCACACTAGCTATGTCCAACAAGTCGTGCATGGAAGGCAGCCGCAGAAGTAACTTCAGCTGTGTAATGATGCCTGCTGAGTGAAGGACGGCAGGGAAGGAAGGAGGGAGGGAGAGAAGGAGACAGAACGAATGATGGTGCAAATGATTTGAGAGCACGAGGCTGAGTCAGAGCTTATTGAAATTGGTAATGTGGCTTGAAGAGATATATCATAGCTGGAAACCATGCTGTGGTGGGGCCAAGACTTAGACACTCTCTGTCTCTTTCAGCACAGCTTAAAGATCCACTACAGGCATGTTTTAAGATGAATATAAAATACTCCATTTTGTATAATAACTGGTCTATGATGTGGTTTTCCACAAAAAGTTCAGTTATCTTGTTTAAATCCTTAAAATGACACCCTCTTTTTCTCCTCCACTTAAAATTCCAGAATTTATGAATATGTAATTAGTTTTTAATAGTTTAACTGGTAGATACAGGATGTCTCCTACTTCACAGTAAAGTCCATTCACAGTGTATGTGCGCCAGATGCTTTGAAGTTTCTGCATCCTACATTTGTATAAATTACTGATTCAGGACTGACCTCCAAACTATTTGTGATGTCACAAGTCATACTTGTAGGCCTGTCTTTTAAAATCAGATATTCAGCTGACAGAGAGAAAATGTACACTGTGACAGCAGAACTATAGTGTCACACTCTGCAAATACATCATTCTACACAGAGAAGCTCAAACATTCAACTACAGGAACAAGAGAGAAACACATTTAAAGTTCAGTTAGTGCCGTTAGGGAAAAGAGAAGGTCTATGTCTGGAATGCGCGTCCATACTTAACATAAAAATGCATCTTTAGTGATTTTGCATGTGCACACATCTCACCTTGGACACACTTGGAGAGGTCCCGGAGATTGAAGACATAGTGGGATTTAGCTGGAGTCGGCAGCAGATCTACGCTCAAACGGTTGTAAATCTCCACAGCTGCATCCACAATCTGACCGGCACAGTCCTTCACTGCCTGGGAAAACTCATTAAGAAAACCGTCCAGGATGGCCTGGACAAAGGTTGGAGGGAAAGGGGGAATAAGTGTGATTAAAGAAAATGAAAATGAAGGAATAGGGTAAAATGGAGAAATGAGAAAGAGTGACAAGGCAAAGGGAAGAATCAGATATCATAAAGAGAAGTACATAGACGCCATACATTCTGGACACATGATAATGTTCCTGAAGTGGTTCAGAACATGAATGTATGGGTATATGTGTGAGTCTAATCACTCTGAAGATCTGCTTGAGGCTATGTTCAGATGGTGTGGGAAGACACAGCATGCTGAAGTGGCGGATGAATCGGGGGGTCACTGGATTGCGCCCACCTCCCGGAGGAGCGCAAGCTGCGGCGATGGTCATTTCCTGGAGGACAGGAAAGAAAAGTATTAGAAAAGTTATTAGAAAAGTTATTAGAAAAGAGCCCAAAGTGACATATTTGTGTTGCCAGAAGGTGGAACCAGAAATATCTGAAAAATTACTAGATCCAATGATAGATTCTTTTGTTGATACATTTTCCGTTAATCTGCTAATCATTTGATTGACTAATTGTTTCAGCACTAATAAATACTTATTTTAATTTTTTTATTGTCAGCGTAACAGAATTGCCTTCTAGCAAAAATTTTGCCTGCAAATAGAGTACAGAATGAAGTTATGTTTCAGGTTGCTGACTCATGAAATTTCTTTCTGCTTCAAGACATCAGGTACATATATTTAATTTAAACATAAAATACCCCAAATCCAATCTGATCTGTAAACGATAAGAATATTCATACTGCTCTGAGGCCTGAACTTTCAGCATCTTAAAACCTAGACCTAGATAATTAACTACTGTACATTAGCCAGTTCAAGTAATAAGATTTTCCACGTGAGCAGGTGCTACAGGGTTGGATGAAGCTTTAGAGGGAGAAACAGAAATGTTGGAATGCCTGCAAAGGCAGGTAAGAGTAAAATACAGTTCCCACTTCTTGAGTTGTCTTGTGCTGCACCAGTTCTGGCTTTGGTCAGCAGAGGTGTTAAACTTTGGACTATTTTTAAAATCCTTAACTTTAAATATGAAATGAGGAACTTCACAGGGATGATAAATTTGCATTTAATAAAATAATAAGCTGGTTTAATTGCGTTTCCAGAAGAAACCACACACTCCCTCCCTGAACATAATAATTTCTCCTGAAATAAAAACTGATAATTGTGCAGGGATGTACATTATACTGTCGGACATCACACACAGTCTGAAGTGCAATAAATCTTGTGAGTGTGTGTATGTGGTTGTTAAATACAAGCAAACAACAGCATACAAGAAGAATGGGTTTCTTATATGAATAGACAAATTTCATTAAAAGTCCAACTGGAAAACAAATTAAGTTCATGCTGACTGTGTAAAAAAAACAAAAGCTAAAGAGCTATATCTACACTTTTAACTTAAGAGAAAATAGGGAAACAGGGTTGTTTGCCATCTCACCCAGAGTTAGATGAGAACATCAATAACATTTCCATCTGTGTGTTAAGTACAGTTCCTGGATGGTTTAGCTTAGCGTAGCACAAAGACTGGAAACAGGAGGAAACAACAGGACAAGTTCTATTGAAGGTGCCCTACAAAAACTCCAAAACTGTCTTGTCTGCAGGATGTATATTCTGTGTTCAAGTCTAGAAATAGAAACGAAGAATTGTGTCTTAATGAGTACTTAGATTATAGATTGAATTAGTCTTGCCCAAGAACAGTTGAGCCATGTTCCTTGAAATGTTCTAAGATTCTGTATATCTTGACAAAGATGTTGTATTGTAACAGCTGATGACCACCATACGGTCAGATATCAGATGCATGCACGTGCATAATCCTGACTGTCAAATTATGATGTGGCTCATCTTATTTGTATACATATATACCTGGATCTCCTTCCAGAAGAACTTGTTTCTGTCATAGAAGCCAGAAAAGTCCTGGAATTGGCGCAGTAGTTCTATAGGAGGCTGAGAACCATAACTGTCCAGCTTAGGCATATTCAGGTCATCCACAAAGACCACTAACTTTTTGTTACCAGGAGCACCTAAAAGGAAAGAAAAGGACAAGGATGAAGGAAAAAAAGGAAAACAGTTAACAGATGTACAGGATAGACAGATGGCAAGAAGGAATGATACTTAAGTGGATGAATTGAAAAAGCAAATAACTGTATGAACAAATAGATGAGCGGATGAGTAATCCCAGTTTTTGGACAATGCCAGTTTTTACACACATTCTCTACACTGCTATATGAGCATGATCGCGTGGTAATCCAACTGCAAACCAATACCCAGAATGTTTTTCCTCTTTTTCTCTAGTTTGGACTCAATGATCTCCTGTGTGCGGGCAGAGGAGGTCTGAGCAGAGAAGTTGATGTAGACTGGAAGGTATCCTGCCGTTTCCTGGATACTGTTAAGAAGGCCACGAGCCACCACAGACTGTAAGGGACAGATACTTGAAATTATTAAAGAATTATTGGGGTTTGCTTTATGTTTTGTTTAGTACATTATTTGCTGTTTAATCATACAATGCTCCCCAGTGCACATGTGAATAGGTATCAACCCAGTGTTTACAACTACTTTCCTAAATGCGACTTAAATCTTAAATGTCCCTTTAGGAGCTTTACAAAACAACAAAGTGAGCAAACAATTATCAACATAGTATGAGTCTACCTAATCAGTGTGCCACAATTTAAAATAAAGTATGCTGCTCCATGAATCCTTACCTTCCCCACTCCAGTGCCGCCAGTAAAAAGCACAGAATGTCGCACTGACAGGAGCTTTTCCATCAGGTAGCCATAGCGGATAGTATCTGTGGTGGGGACCAGCATTTCGAAGAAGGGCTGCTCCCTGTTGTATTTAAATGAAGGAATTATCTTCTCCCACGGCTCCAGGTGTTTGTGGTTAAAGTTCATGTACACATTCCACAGGGTACCACACTTTGGGAGCTACATGGTACACATGTATAGACATTAAACAACACACACGAAAATGATCAGAAAAATGCATGTACACATGTCGTTGGCTACAAAACCTCCTTACAAAGCAGGCATTAAAATATTACTTTTTTTTTGCTTTGTCTCGACTGCAATTTCTGTTATGTGGTATCTTGGATATTTCTCTGTGCTATGTGAATCAGTATTTGTCTGCTGCATTTGCTGTCAGTGATGTGTGCATGTGCAGTTTATTCTAAGTTGGCAGAACTGGTTTCATCTCATGGTAAACACACAAAAATGTACATAGAAACAGTTCTCTAATATAAATAATATTAAAATTCATTAACATCAGCTCTTTATGCACTAACAGATTAACAGATGTGCAAGCAGGTGGGATGGTCCAAATAACGCAATGCAGCATCCATGAATCTTGTATGGATCTGCCCACTCCAGCTACAGGTGAGTGAGTCACGTTCCCTACTGTGTTCTGCCTCTGTCAGTAAGACATTCCCTCAATCATCTGCCACTACTGCCAGCCAAGGCAAACCTCTCAAACAATTATCCTTCCACTTTCTGTTAGGCTGAAAGCTTCATAATATCAGCCTCCACTTCCCTTCATCTATTCTCTGCACCTAGTCTTTACAACTGAAAATGACTTCCTCCATTTTGTAATTGCCCATTTATAATTCTGTAATGTTGGCAAGGTAAAATAATGGTATGCAATCGGCTTTGATAACCATGGCAGAAAGTACACCTTTCCTCATGGATTTAACTTCCTTAAAACCCACTGAAAGTATTACTAAAACGTACAATATGAATGCTCTTTGTTAATGTCTTCATTTCATACAAGTGAGGGAAATCATGGAGAAGAATCCTCTTTCAGATTAGCTGAACTCCAGCTGGATACATCCAGTGCCAAGAGTACTTCGATGTCATGTATGATATGAGCTAACCAGTGTGCCTTTTCACACAAAACTCCTTTGTCTACATATGCATCTGTGGGTGTGTGCAGGTGTATATACCTTGGCATCACTGTTTTCTTCAAACTGCTCCCTGACAAACGTGTCAAAAGCATCCCAGTGAGAACTGGTAAGGTTGCCGCCTAACGCCCACAAGTAACAGAATATGAAGGTCTGACATAATACACTGTTGAGCGGCTTGGAATCCTGACACCAATGCACACACAAACATAACAGAACAAGCAGAAGAAGCTCAGTTAGTAAGCAATGGCAAGGCTTCAAAATAAAGTATACACATAACCTACATTATGTTCTCGTAAATGTATATGTTTCGCAGGGTCCAATCATCTGTATCATATTGGTGTCACATGTAGTTTCAGCACATGTTCTGCATTAGACATTTGTCATCTTACTTAGACCATGAACAACAATGAATCATTTTGACTACTGAGTTATGCAGTTAGAAACTTATGTGAGAATTAAATGTTGTGATTAATGTACCATTTTCAGGTCTGGTCCTCCTTTTCCCAGCAACAGTGCCTCTAGCAGGGAGCAAAGTGTGGTGACTTTACTGATGTCCACTTGGCGAATTGCCTGGGTGCAATGCTTCAGCACAAACTGGAGACCCTCCTCCACGGTCTCCTCAAACAGCTTAAGCAGGTATGTTTGCACTGGATCTGGGAGCTAGAGACACAACACAAAGGGAAGGAAGAAAGGAGAAAGAAGGTAGGCAGAGGAGGGTAAGGTCATGAACTTCAGTGATCTATGTTTATCCCAATAATCTAGGAAGTAACCTAGTTAGTTCGACATTTTGAAAGAAACATTTATTTACTTTCTTGCAAAGAGTCAGATGAGGAGATTGATACCGCTCTCATATCTGTCTGCGTAATCTGACAGTTAGCTTAGTTTTAAAGACTTGGAGTGAGGGGAATACATAACCTTGCTCTGTGGCAAAAGTTTAAAAAAAAAATTCAAGCTCTAAAGCCTGTTTACCATGCACCCGTTTCCAGTCTTAATGCTAAGCTATGCTAACAATATGGCTGCAGCTTCATATCCACAGACATGAGGGTGGTAACACTGCTTTCATCAAACTCTCAAACAGGAAGGGAAAGAGCTTACTTCCAAGAATGCTGAAATATCCCTTGAACAAGGAAAGTGTCAGACAGAGAAAACAGAGAATTAGAATAAGTGTGGGCAATTATTTCCCTCTCTCCAAGAGACATAGAGCGACAAACTCCCTCAGTTAGATCAGCTAAGTGGAAATCAATACAAACTTAACTGTAAACTAACCACTCCATATTTAAATTGTAATTATTTAAAGTGTAAACAAAGTTATTACAGAAAAAGGAGAATCTAACATTAAATCCCATCCCAAAAAAATGTTGCAAAACACTTTGAAGTCACTTAATGGAAAAGGTGGAATTGCTTAAAGGTGCAATAAACATGGAGTAAAGCAGTAGTGGGCACCAATAAGGAAGACAACAAAAGCAACAAACAAATGCACTGTCATCAAACAGAACAGCATCAGTCAGACAGCAAGACAAAGAGAACAGGGAGAGAAAGTTCAGGTTATTATAGCTCATTTCCCTGTCATCAGCTCCCAGTTTCTAAAAACCATTAGAGAACATAAATGAAATGCTAAGTGGACAACATTTATACAGTACAGCACAATGAAACGTGGTGCTTTATAATTTACTTCTTATTTATCCATTTACACACACACACACACACACGCACGGGCAGCTGGAGTTTGATGTCTTACTCAGGGATACTTTTTGTGAATTTGTGAATGAAAAGAGCTATGGAATGAACAGACAAATCTGTTCTACTGACTGGTAGGATGTAGCATTTTCTGTCATTGTGATTATAAAAGCACCACAGTTTGTCTTTAATTCACCTCATGTGCAATGTCCCAACATTTGTATTTGAACAGTATGTAATAATATATAATAATATGCAAGCTACATTAATTGACTCTGACCAAGAATGATGCCAAAATATGAACTACTAACTACTAGTAGTTCTACAGTAGTTCAGAGAACTACTACTATTGTAGTAGTTATACTTTACTGTATTTCACAATTCTGCATCCTTGATCACAGATGTCATTCAAACAACAAATATACTTTACATTCTTTTCATGTCAGTGACTTGAAATGTTCCATCTGTTATTCGTCCGTGATTCCTCTTGTATTCTCATTGTGTGACAGTTAGTGAGTTCTGTGATCAAGGATGCAGAACTATGAAAGACTACGTACTTTATATATACTTTATATATTAAAAGCTAAATACATATTATTCAAACATGCCTTATAAGCAGTTAATGCCGAACATCAAACTCAAATCTTCTGTTACAATAAACAACCTTTTAGACACTTTTAGACAAGGTTTTGCAATATCAAATGTTGTTCTGAATGATCTGGAACTGACAAAGACACGGTATGTACTACCTTGGCTCCTAGACCACTCATCCATGTCTGGACATAGGGCATCCACTTAAGTTCATCTGGGTCAATGTATACCATCCCACAACGGCTGACTGTGGCTGGAGAAGCTACTGCCAAGTCCTGGACCTGAAAAACACAGTGACGGAGCGCAAATTTATCAAACTCTCGTTCAAGATAAAATATTAAACTTGACTTTAACAGTGTTTAACTCTCACCTCAAACACCATATGTATGGATGGAGTAAGTTTGATTCGCTCGCTGTTTGCCAGACAGAGCATTTTGTTGTCATCCAGCACCGTGTTCATGTTCTCAATCCACAGGGCATCAACTGGTCCATCGCAGATCACCCACTTGTGGTCATCACTGGTGTCACCGACTGCATCACGGACACTCAGCGCCATCAGCCCATCCCGCCACTCCAGTGTTAGTGTGTTAACCTGAGGTGTTTCGGTAAATAATCAATCAGAGTAGAGAGAGAAGTAAAAAAGCTGCCATTTACCTTTTGTGACTAGTACCTCTCCGTAGAGCTCCCCCATTGTGACAGATTTTGGGTTGAGAACATAGGTCTTGACAGGTTGATAGAAGGGGTTGTTAGCCTTATGCTCTGTGCGATGGAGTGCCTCCAGCGTGTCGGCTAGGACGGTGTAGACAGTGGTCTTACCTCCCCCCGTAGGCCCTACCAACATGACACCATGACGCACTAACATGGTCTCATACAGCTGGATCACCTAATAATAAGAAATGGAAGGCAGAGGAAGGTACAAGTTTACTATTGAATCAAAGTGAAACAAACACAAAGTATCTAAATTCTGTTCAGCTTCAGTTCAGTGAATTGAAATGATTCATCTGTTATCCGCCCATGATTCCTCTTGTATTCTCAATGTGTGACACTGGCTGTGTGTTACTGACTGTTTGTGCACAGGTACACAACTCGTATTAATTTGGCATTACAAGCATGAGAACGTGGCGGCACATGTTGGTGACATTAAAATAGTGTAATATCACTTCTCCACCTCGTACCTTCTTGGTCATGCTAGCCAAAGGCTGCAGCTTTCGTTTAACCAGAGACTCCTGGATGGTGGACTGCAGCACTCCATAGTCATGCTCGGGAATACACACACCAGGGAAGAGGTCCGACAGTATACCACTGGAGGTGGATGGGCATAATACAAATGCATAAGTTATAAACACTCACAATCAAAAATTGTTTTCATGTGTAACTCTGTTGTTAGCATGTTGGCAATCTGGTGTGATTCTAATGTCCTGTTAATTATCAGTATGTGTGCATTTGGAGTACCATAAGTAAGATGTATTTATTTCCCAAAATGTCTTATAGGCTTACCCAAACAGCTCAGCATCATCAACAAGGAACTTTGGCAGGTTGGAATCCCTCAGGGCTCTGATAAGAACCACATCCTCACTGAGGTGCGGGTTATCTCTCTTTAGAGACCTAACAACAGAAAAAAACATCATTACTTTACAAATTATAAGCATTTCTTGTAAACTTTGTTATACATCAAGCATTTTTTCAAAACTGGGTATTTGTCAAAGAGCCTTTGCAAAACAGCTTCTTCCATTAACTGGGCAGTTTCATAAAAATGCATTGAAATATCTTTAAAAAAAATCAGCAATACTTTAAGTCTCAAGTGACTTCATAAGTGACAACACAGGCATTCCTTTCAAAATGTTTGCAGCATTCATTGAAATAATTATTAACATTATGAGAAGAGCCATGTTTTAATGGGTAGATGTACTCATTACAAATACAGATGTAATAAGGAGAATAGGGAGCCAACATATGCTGATAATTCAATATTGCACAACCTGATCACTACAAGAGACCAGCTCCACTAGATAATAAAAAACACAGTAAAAAACAGTGGAGACTTTAGAGAGGAAGATAATGAATGTGTGCTTAGTATGGAACAAGCAGACTCAGAGGAGTACTATCCAGGCAAAGACAGACAATGAATCACAAGATAATTACAACAGCTCCCTGAGCTTCAGTTAAGAACTAACAGGCAAAAGTGTGACCTTCACTACATATGTTCAAGAACATCTATTCAGATCTATTTATGCACTCATGCAGACCAGGAACAATTGTGTTTTGTCCCTAAATCTTTCTTTTATCGACATAATGTTGTTTTTCATCTCCTCATGTGTCACAGCTATCATTCATTTAAGGTGTGACATCCATTTGACTGAGTGAAGAAATTTCACACAAGTAGTGCGAAGTAAAGAAGTTCCTAATTTCATTTAGCGATCGTAGCCGCACCAAGAAAATTGTGCTAATTTCAACAGTCAGATACTCTTACTTTCTAAACGGAGTAGTTAATGGTACAGTATTTGATTTTTTATGCATTTACATCGGATTTTAATTTTTTATGAGTATGTGAGTGCTCAGGTCTTCTGACTCACTGGTGCTGACCGCTCCTGCGATGGGCTAAAACGTAACAACTATGTGCTGATTAGAAATATTCAACATCGACGGCCTTCTATAGCACTTTCTGTACGTGGATGCAAAATGTATTCACACATGTGTGTCAGAATGGTCCTTCTGTAACTCGCATGTGTCAGTATATGCTGAGCGTGATGCGCTCACCCAGCCATGACCAGGACAGATTTGACAGCCCTCATGCCAAAGTCATAGTGGTCCTGCTGGGACAGCTGCTCAGAGCACAGCTTGTACATCTGGGTCATTTTCCTTGCTAGGGTCTTGCTGGACTCAAATCCCTCTGAATACAAAATCACCTGTAATGAGCAAGAGAAACAGGGGAATGATGAACCATAGAGAAAATATGCAAGCTTTTAAAACAATTCACACACAGACAGCCTGTCACCTCAGCAATGAGCGCGTAGTTTGGCACCATCATGGCTATGGGTCTAAAGAGTGCTTTCAGGTTATCAGGTAGCTCCGTTCGTCCAGCGTAGCCTGGGTTCATGGTGATGAATGCAGCACACGTCATCACCAGCTTGATCTCCTGGCCCTCAAATCGAAATCTTGATAGCTGCATTAATACACAGTTGAGTGAGATGCCCTTACTGTCTGTGTGTAGCAGTGTAGCAATGGATCTGATTAATTTCTAATTTATGTAATCTGTTCTTGTGCCAGACCTGATAGTTCTTCTGTATCTCCTCCATGGAAAATACAGTAATGCTGCAGTACTGGTTGGTAGTCAGTTGAACTAAAAGCATGTTACCTTTTGTCAAAGCTGTGTGTGTTGTGTCTTAAATACCATACAAAAGGACTTCCAGACTTCCAGGACTTCATTGTCATTTGGGTAAATCATCTTGTAAGTGTTTTGTGAAAACTCACAGAAAACATATGGAGCTTAACATTTTGCTCAATATGTTACTCAACATGATACATACATAAGCTGTGGGGCTAAAAAATAATTTTACAGCGACAAAGTTATATCATTATCACTGATACAGTGGTGTAAGATAGAATTTTAGGATAGTAGAGCAATGTGCTTAATTCTTTTTCATACAAACGCAAAGTGTCTTTTGAAAAGTGGTGTGTATTTGTGAGTGAATGTACCTTAGCGGCTTTGGCGTTGCGTATGGTTATGAGCTGCTGAGCGATGACGGACAACACTTCAATGTCAATTCGGTTAAATTCGTCAAAACAACACCAGGCACCTGACTGAGCAAGCCCACTGAAGAAGCGCCCCATCATCTGGAAAAAAGAATTGTAACTGGTTGAAAGAAAGACGTATTATGGTGCGGTATACTGTTTAAAAGTTTGGGTTGTTGTTTCTTTTTTTATGTTTAAGTTTCATAAAGTGGGAACAAGAGGTCTGCAGCTGCAGGCATCCAAAAATTTCATTATACTTGTGTTACTTGCACCACTTCCATGGGTGAGATAAAAACCACTGTTCAAAGTTATAAATATCTCAGGGACATTGGAATTAAATGTTACAGTTAAATGTTGCTCAGTCACAGTGAAGCAGAGCTGAAGAAAGCATTAACAAGTACAACCACAGAGTGCTAGCCTGGCTAAATCAAATCCATGCCTAACTCCAATGCACAGCCAACAACTACTGATGGGGAAGGCAAAAATACCAATTGCTTAAAGAACATAGAGCAAATTATCGAATGTTGCAATGTTTTAGTAACACACAACTACTCTAAAGGCCTTGTACAGGGTATATGTGCTGTTACTTACACAGAAGGTTTGATTGCTTCAGCAATAGTGCCATCTAATGGAATCAATTTGTAGGTACTGTCAGACTGAGACAGAGCTAATTGAATTGGAGTTAACATGCAATGGCCGTGAAAGTTCTTGGGAACAAAAGGAAAGTAAGTGCTGAATCATATGTATGTGAACAGCAGTGGGCAAAGAAAAGAAACAAGAACTTAGTAGGCAAACAAACAAAAACAGAAAGTATAATAAAGGAGTACAGAAATGTTCAAATGTGGGTTATGAATGAACACAATTTGTCATGGTTGACCTTGTAGTCAAGTCCATCAGAGCAGTTGAAGACCACACACTGTATGGCCAGGGCTTTAGCCAAATCCTTGGTGGTCTCTGTTTTGCCTGTCCCTGCTGGCCCAGCTGGAGCTCCTCCCAGGTCTAACTGGAGAGCTCCCATCAGACACAAATAGCATCGATCCTGAATAACAGGGAGGGTGAGAGATACAGTTTGAACAACTCAATGAAACAAAAAGATAGCATATAAACACAAAATATGTTGTGTTTCTGTGTCCCGTTTTCAGTTCTAGCTACTACAGGACAATAGTCAGATATACAGGTCCGGGGGCTTACAAGCAATCTGAATGAAGTAACATTACAGTTATGAAGCTCTGCCACTAGGTGGAGCTCAAGTATCTAAAGATAAAATATACCGCATGTATCCCACTTTGACCAATCTGAAGCAGCACTCAACATGAACCATAAAGATTTTTCTGTTACACATGGGTTGGTTGATGCAGCAATCATACAACAAGTCATACAAATGAGTGTCAATAGCTATTAAAGTGTTACCGTGAGTGGTGTAATGACCAGTCTAGGACAGGCTCCCAGGTATTCATAACCATAGACGTAAGTAGACAGAGCCATTGTGGCTACACAGTTGTCCAGGTCCATATCCCAGTAGTAACGTAGCTGTCTCTGCCATTCAAAGTTAGACCTGGTGTCCACCTGAAAAATAGGGCTGACGTTACTTTAAGGTGGTAAGGTGTTGCAAGTCTATTCAAATCACCTGAAAACTGTTGTATGGTGTCTGTGCTTGTTCATACTATTCATACCACCGCACCAACATACCTTCTGGCGGACTAGATCTGTAACAATGTCTCGGGCATGGACGTCAATGGTGATGAGGGCAGTGATGATGTTACGGTGTAAAGTAGGCAGCTGTCCTCGTACCAATGCTGCCAAAGCATTCAGCCTCTGGAATACACCAAACACAAGATCAAACACATACACAATCACGCAAACTTTAGAAGTTAAAAATTAAAAAGTCTTGGGGAATCACAAGTGTAGATTTGATTTGTTAGCTCTAATCCACAACTAACAGAGAGGGTAAAGAAATCAGTGTGGTTTACATCAAAGTTAGTTAGTTCAAAGTTCTGCAGGGCAGCAAAGTGGTCGTGGTCTCCCTCCAGGCAGGCATCCATGTCCCTACACCACATCATCTGAGAGATGGTCAGCACCACCTGGTGGACACACATTCAAACTCATGTTATATCAGACGTGCCACAAGCATCAACTGATATTATAGAAATCAAATGCAAAATCTATCAAAGCTTGAGACAAAAGCAACAGTTCTTGAAGTCTTTGTTAGCTCCTGAAAGTGAGCAGTAAGAAAATTGCAACAACTCTCATGGTTAAGCAAATAATAAAAGTGGTATTTATTGGTTAGTGTGTAGAGTTTCCCATGTTTCCCATGTTTACGTGTACCTGCGATGGATGCCCAGCCACCACCCATTCCTCTCTCGATTTCACCTGGTAGTCTGCAATGGCAGCCTTGCTGAGGCGGCGCAGTGAGGAGAACATAGCCTCCTCCACCTTGCAAAGCCAATCTTCCACATTGCCTTGTGCCTTCAGACCTTTAGTCAAAGCCACCTACACTCACACAATGAAAGACAAAATCAGTGACAACTAAGGACATAATTATACGTGTCTTTAATAAGGACTCAGTGTGAATCATTTGTGTCAGTTCTCACAGCCTTCAGGCCTGATAAATAATGATCCCTTTTGATCATAACTGGTAAGCCTTGCATTTCATACAGTGGTTTTCTGAACAATCAGAGCAACCGCAATTGTCACTGCACTTAAAAATTGCTCACCACCAGAATTTGAGACATCAACAATACAGCAATGATTGCTATGTTATAAACTACAATTAAAACCAAACAGGACCAGACCTGTGATCTCACCACTGGCAAATGTAAAGTTATCTTTTTTCAGCACAAATCAAAATTTGGCTCATCTGACTTTTACCTTAAGCGGTGCTTTTACCAGTTTTTGCAGAATTTGAGAACCTGCTTTACTCTTGCACTCATTTAGGGTTGTTCACAAAAGTGATGTCATTTAAGAAGGGTGACAATGTATTTTAATGAATTCTTCAGTAAGGACAGTAGCATAAGAGCATATTTTTTCCTTTTCACACACTTTCATTTTCAGCAAGGGCTGAAATAGGAGTAAAACAGGTAGAAAAACAGACAGCATGATGACCGAACCTTCTCTCCCTCAGGAGAAACCATGTTCAGGATGTCCTTGCTATACACAGGCTCCTGTTCTCCAGCATCTAATGCACTTCCTGTAACACCAGAAGATTGTTCTGGCAGCAAAGCAAACTCTAGCCGTGTAATGGCATCGAAACACTTCCGCAGGTGGGGCTGCACTGCCTGGGGGTTTCTTGTTTGGGCCAGGATTTTTAGCAGCTCATCATTGGATAAGAAGTAGAACCTACAAGGGACAAATAAAAGACGTATATCACATTACTTTACATTACACATCAGCATCCACATCATAGTATATATCACACAGTGCTCACAGGAAAGAGATGTTTAGAGGGACAACAGGTAACCTGTGAAGAGAGAAAATGCAAAGCAGTATAATATGTATGTTATTGCCAAAATTTTAAATCTAGTTTGTGCCCAGAGACTGAGAGAAAACTTAGAAAAAACTGAGACTGACTAACTGAGAAAAGAAGCAAAAACAAATCAAAAAGTTAGGATGACAAAAGTGATGTAAAAGTCCATTGTTGTGATATGTAATAAACCAAGTTTATGTGTACCTCGGGAAGATGACTCTTTTGGACTCCAGGTAGGCTTCCAAACACTTCTGTATCTCATCCAAAAGAGTATTGTTACGCTGAAAGGTCTCCAACAAATCTGTGTTGGATAAAGTGTGTTTACTAAGTGTGTGTGATAGTATCTGTTTCTGCATATAAATATCTTTTTGTCTAGTTTTCCATGAATGCTATATCTCTACCTACCAGGCTGTGTGGCTGCTTTAAGGGCATTGGGCATCTTATTGACCTTCGCCATGATCTCCTTCCATGACTTGTCTACCTTAGAAAACATCTTGGACTCAGCAGGCAGCTGTCTCTTGATGTCTGGGGCCAAGAAAATACTCTCTAGATATAGCCAGCTCCTTTGGCACGTGAGCCACTCATCCTGGAAAAGAAGGTAGAAAGAGAAGAGAAGAAACAGAGGAGAGGAAAGGAAGTCAGCATGGGCGATGCGAGTGAGAAAGAGAATTAAAGAAGAAAAGGATCTTAAATCTTAAACGTAACACCATTAGTCTTCCCTTAAATGAACTGAATTAGAGAACTCTATAAACATTATAAAGCATAATTTCTTCATACAAATAATTTGGGTTCTCCTTTGCAGACACTAGGGAGAGCAAGTAGACAAGCCTTGAAATTATCATGATAAAAGCTAACTCTTTCTTATTTATTAGCCTTTACCAGTGTTTGGTTGAAGAGGGTTAGCTGTCTTAGCAATTTTTCCACTCTGGGCTTGATGGGAGCAACATAGCGAGAAGATGCCACCGTGCCCACGTTGATAATGCTGTCATCCAAAAGTACCTTCACAGAAAACAAACATAGAAGCAGATATAATCGGATGCACTGAAACACAGCTGGTGTGTTACAATGGACTGTGTTTGGAGTGCGAGTGCTGCGTGTTAGCACCTGGATATCATCCGTGCCTCCCAAGATGAAGATGTCTTTGGAGTCACCATGAGACAGCACGGTGAACTCTGTGGTCTTCCATAAGTCTTCCACCTGCACGTGTCATTAAGGGGACAGAGGTTAAACAGTATGGGCTCACTGTACTTAATTCCACAAATATGTTCTTGTATGTGTGTATTGTCGCACAGACATGAATTTCAGGGAAGAGATTGGAGGTCACAACAAATGTTTGCCAAGTGTCACTGGACTTATCTCCTGGCTAAAGAAGATGCAGCACAAGGGAGCAGTGTCAAATCTGAATATTGGACTACTCCAGAATAACATGCCAGTGAATAGCTGATCATTCATTTAGATGACCAGCACAAACTGAATCAGCAACTCTTTTGGTAACCACTTACATTCATATTTTTGACCAAATGATAAACTGAAAAAATAAATGGAAGATTACTCACTAACCAAAACAATAGTTACATGCAGTCTTTGTCCGGACACAACTCTACTCTGCATGCATATATGTCGAGGCGGTGCTTCCCTCATCAAGGTAAAACTAACGGATCACTTCAGGGACATTTCTATATATTGTATTTATTGTAATACAAAGTTACTTGTTGCTGCACATGTGTTGATTGCTAAAACTGAAAATTAAAAATTTATATGTATGGAAAATATGGTGACCAGGCTTTCATGGTCTCCAGAAAAATAAATTCAACCTACTGGCACCTTATATCTTGTTTGCTTAATCGGTATAAAATGCAGAAAAATTTTCTTTTATCACTGGATAGAACCAGGCAATCTGTTTCCCTATGCTTCCAGCTGTTATGCTAAGCTAAGATAACCACTTCATATTTAACAAACAGATACAGAAGTGGCACCAATCCTCTTATCTGGCTCTTTGCAAGAAAGCAAATAAGCATACATCCAGTTTTGAGCTATTCTTTTAAAGACAAAACAAATTCTTCTATCTTTGGCAGCATATTTGTGGTGCCATATACCTGTTCACACTTTCCTCCAGGGAAAGAACATTAATTTCCTCTTGGGAGAAAGCTGTCTAGCTCTCCATTACAAAACTGTCTTTTTGCTATGCCTGGGAGGGCATTTTTATTTTTAACTGATTTTAACTGGCTATATATAATGCCAGCTTCATATCCCCTATTTTATCCACTACCACTGATAATGTATACCAAGTCCAACCATGTTGCAGTCACCAAAAGCTGCAGTTGACATTGTATGCTTCTACCAACCAGTCAAGTTAGTTTGCATCCATGTCTGTCCAGACCTGTATGCAGTGAGGACTTTGAAGGAATTTAATAAAAAAAAAAAGTTTGGTTTTTTTTTTCTTACCAAGTGGAAGTTACCACTATATTGACATCTATGAGAAACATGCTGTCTTCACTTACAGAATATTTATATTATATATAGAGTATAGAGGACTGATAGAGAGCTTCATCACATGGTGTGATAACAATCACCTGAAGCTCAGTGTGATCAAGTGTCTAAGTGTCTAAGTTCATTGAGAGAAACATCTTCAACCCAGCAGCACAAAAGATCTATACAACAGTTTCAAGGTGGACACCTAAGACCTGTGTCGCCAATTCAGTATTTGACCAAATGTGAAACTGTTCCTCATGGTGTTGAGCAATGAATTGAAAACAACATGATGTCACAGTGACCTGAGTCACCATTGAACTTTTGGATATAAAATTCCATAACTTCATCATTTTATCCTATTGGGATATTTATCCTATTTGGCATTTCTGTGAAATATTGTCATAATAGCATTTGAATTTGTGGGTCAAAAATGTGTTTTTGTGAGGCCATTTTTGTGAGGTCACATTAAACTTTGACCACCAAATTCTAATCAGTTCATCTCCAAGTCCAAGGGGACATTTGTGTTAAGTTCGAAGAAATCTCTGAGATATTCCTGAGATTGTGTGCACAAGAATTGGACAGTCGGATGTACGGACAATCCAGACATATAATGCCTGCAACCATGAATGTCTCCATGAAAGTGAGGAGACATAAAAAGCAGGAACTTCTGCAATGATGCAATTGTTGAGTCATACATGAGTCATGAAAACATCATGATTTAAGTGACTCATATTCAACGAGAAGGATGACAATGTCTGTATACATACTGATAGACTTTTCAACGCACCTTTGTAATAATGGTCTCCACTGATGCCTCCCCTGAAGCTTGTCCTGACACCTGAAAGTCAAGGGTTGTATTAGTCATTTTTATCCAGTTCAGATTTCAGGATATTAAGTATAACCAGCTTGTGTACAATTTTATAATGTACTCATATCTTGTGTAATACAAGCAAAGATTAGTTTAACACAAGGCCAGATAAGGTAAGACTAAGTGGTAGTAAACTACTACTACTTGGTCCTTACTACCCTTTTACTGACTTAAAAGTATGCCAAGCTCATTATGATGCTGTATATTTATGTCTTACCTCCTGTATATCCATGCCATAGGAGAAGATACTGATCTCCTCCAAAACAGTCACAGTAAGCTTCTCCACATTCAGCGAGGTATCGACCACAGACTCCAGAATCTTCCAGTGCTCAGGTTTCATACACGGATTTCGGAGATCAGTGATCACAGGCAGCTGCCAAAAAACACAAAAATTTGTAAACAGTGTTACAAAGTTTAAGGCTAAACCTCTTGCTTGCAGTCCATATTTCAATGTGGCATAATTTCAATTCAATTTTTGACAATTTTGTTATTTATTCCACATACTATATACATTAATTTCAGTCACTCCATTATACATTGTCCTACGCACCCTCTGCTTCATGACTTCCACCTTGTCCTTAAGACTTGATACTACATTATTACGTGGCAGGCCCTTCTCCAGCTGGCTGATGTACTTTCCATATTTGATGACCTGTGAGCTGAATTGTTCCAGATCTAGTTGCTCAAGTGTGCTCTGAGAACAGATGAACATGGAAGGACACAGTCGAGTTTAGAAGAGAGACAGAGCTGTTCACAAGTGTCTGTACAAGACACTACATGTGAGTTCAAACCTTCATACACAATACATTAAGTGCCTCTCACCTGCCTCCATCCATCTTGTAAAGAGTCCCATTCCTCTAGAGAATTCCACAGCAGTTGTTTCAGTCTAAACTCTGTGCTCAGCTCCTCCAAGGTGTCAAACTTGGTCACTTCGACCTTCATTCATCAGATGTTAGAGGGAGAAAACTAATTTGGGCTGTGTTCATTGGTATGCTTGTTAGTTAAAGTTTAAGGGTTAGCTGGACTCAGATGACCTACAGAGAATAAATTTAGGGCTTGACCTGGAACATGCTTTGTGCAAAAATATAATTTTGGATTTTAACTGAACGATCTAAAGAATTACAGCACCTTGAATTTCTTCTGGTACGATGTGCAGGTGGAGGCCTGAGCCTGCAGCTCGTCTATGTAAATCTGGATCTCCCCCAGCAGTAGACGAATTTGAGAGGAATCTGCATTAATGTCTAGGATTTGTGGATCCTACACATAAAAAAACATGCAAGTGAAACAGAGTAAAGATATATACATACATGTAGAAACAACTTAAATAACAAGGCTTGGGATGACAAACTATGTATTCTTAAATTGTTAAGCATGTCGAGTATCCTTTTTAATTTTGATTTACCAGCATTAATGCAAAAATGAATACAACTTCTACACGTACCTGTGACTTAAGCTTGATTTCCATGACCTTGCAGTTCAGCTCCATTATGTCTTTGTTCAGGGAGCTGCAAAACTTGTCCATGCTGGAGTCCCACTCTGCCAGTGCGTCATCGATGACTCCGTGCAACGAGTTAATGGAGGGTTGCAAGGTGGCAAAAACAACAAGATCCCCAGGTGGTGTGGGAACTGAGTACATGTTAATCAGATTGTACATCTGACATACTGCCTCCTGCTCCTCTTCGAGCACTGTTATCTGGTCAGAAGGAAAAAAGAAATAGGGTGTAAAGAGTGAAGAACAAGTGGGTCACAAGAGGAGGTGAGAAGAGGGGAGTAGGCTAGGTTGATAATTGGAAACTGTAATAAAAACTTTGTTTTGCTGGTTTGGTTACACACACTTCGGATTTCTATAGAAACTGTTAACAACATAAAATTTATGCCTTACCCTCTTCTGTATCTCATCCAGGAATGTGAGGGAGTTGGCTAACTCAGCAGTAGTCGAAGGACTGAACTCTAGTTTAAGCTGGGCTTCACAAGCCTCAGCAATGACAGCATCTAGCTTCCTCTTAGCCAACTGACTCAGCATCTCGTTGACAACCTACAGCAGAGATTCAGTGTAGAGAAATGTTACTACAGGTCTACTATCACTCTGATGTCCTGGACGTCGCTTATATATTAGATTTAGTGAAGTTTAATGAACAGTTAAAGTAAAGTACACGTTAATCATGGTCAAAAACTCTCCATAATTTGATTAACTTTAATTAAAAGCAGTTGTGTAGTAGCAGTAATGCAGTACGTGTATGCGTATAGCCAGTCCTCACCTCTAGACAGCGAAGCGGGGAAGACACAAGCTTCTCTCTGAGCAGCGTTTTGTCCACAAGCAGTAAGCCCAGATGCCTCTTCTGATGGATGGCTAAGGCCTCCTTATGCTCACTGTGGTATAACTCTAGTGCTTTTCCAAAGAAGGCCAAACCTGTGCAAGAAAGCAGTCAACCTCCGTCAGTCTAAAAGAAGCATGTTACTTTGTTTGCTTTACTCATTAACTAAAACTTGTGCATGTTTGCTTTTAAGAGTCTTTTAGGCTTTATTTTCTTCTTTGTTTTGTATGTAAGTATTTCATGTGCCACAACAACATAAGAGGAAAAATGGAAAAAAAGTAATACGTACACACAGACACACCAACATGGTTAGACAAATAAATAAATGTTAATATTCATATCCAAAAGCAAATGTATACCTTAGTGTTCAAATTAGTTACTGTGACAATTATATGTAATTATATCTTTCATAACTGCATTTTTTCCTTTTTGCCTCCATCCAAAACCCTTCTGCCATTAACCCTTTCTCATCTCTGAACAGTCTTCCCAGATGTTTTCCAGCTGCTCACAGGAGCACTGACAAAAACAATTATATTGTAGTCATTTCAGTCAACACAACCCTCAGCAGCAATGATGAAGATAAAAGGTCAATGAAGAAAGGAATTAAATACAGAAGTAAAACAACTAACTAATTACTAACTCTGCTATAACCAAAACAGTTTTAGCATTGAGAACTATACACTTTAGCTTAAAATACAAATATCTGAAACATACACATCTAGAAGAAGTAATTAGCGGTTGCAGATGAAGAAATATCAACTGCATTGCTTATGAATGCAAAACAGTTCGGCAATCCACTCTCACTCTGTCACTACTACTACTAATCTCTGTCAGTTGCTTTCCTTAACTTTAATGCAAAAAGGAAATGATTCCAAAACAGACTTAAGTAAACTGCATTACCACGCAATATTGCAACTTGCAATTTAACATATTCCTGACAAAAACAAAATATATCTACAAGTTGATTTTCCTGTTGCAAAAAAATCTATATTCAAACCTATGACATACTTTTGAACACCGACAAGTGTAGTTTATGGATTATAAAATAGAAGCAGAATTACTCTGGCTTTAAAGGTACCCTGTAGAGTTTTTGATGATGCGTTGCAGTAGATGGAGCTATGTTTTCATGAATGGGTCCATATTTTGTTTGTACCCTGCACACGTACAGGGATGACTTGCTGCTGCCAGTTTTATGCTATTCTGTTGATTGCCAATTGGTGGCAGTGACACACCAAGAAATGTAGCAATTTGCACACAAATGCAGTGAAGAACGTTGGCAAACAGATGTAAACAATGCAGGATTTAACATAATGAAAACATTAGCTTTGCAAATAGTAGTTTGCAAAGTAGTATGTGGAAGAAAATGCATTGAACACATTTGTTAGATTTCAAGGATACAACACTGACTGTAAACAGATGTTTTGCTTCTTGTTTCTCAGACACCCCTGAGAAATATCCTATTTGGACTGATGATTCACCAAAAGCACAGACCTAGTTAAAGTAGCCATATTTTTTTTCCCCACAACTTGTCGAGTTGTTCTTAAGTGTCCAAAATATTTTTCCAGTACAGTACAGCTGGTAACAAAGGCCTTGCTCTTATCAACAGAGACTTACATGAGCACTATCCTCAACTGAGCTCAACTTTGTGCTGCGAGTAGGAAATACGTTACAATAACAATGTTGACACTGATGTCTAGTACATCACCATGATCCTGTTGCCGCATTGCATCCAGATCCAGACTCTCATTCTCTTTATAGAACAGTCGAAAACGCTCAAACGTGTGCGAGTACACTCTGGCTGCGTCAAAGGCAAACTGGAATGATTCCTAAGGGGAAAAACAAATTAGCCCCATACTTACACAGTATTATACAAAGTTCAAACTACAGGGAAAGAAATCTATGCAGAGTAAAGACTGACCTTGATATTTTGGATGAGACTTTGAAGGTGGCTGTCATTGTATATGATAAATTCTAAACAGGGGGCATCTTTGTATTTATTTTCCAGTGTCTAAAAGTTAACAAACATACATAAATCAGTCAATCAGAGATCCACTATTGATTAACTTCTAACAGTACCGTGATATTTTAGACACAACAACATTTAGAATAAC
Source organism: Scatophagus argus (assembly GCF_020382885.2). Classification (NCBI taxonomy): domain Eukaryota; kingdom Metazoa; phylum Chordata; class Actinopteri; family Scatophagidae; genus Scatophagus; species Scatophagus argus. The sequence continues at coordinate 6,558,352 of NC_058494.1, read as the reverse complement.
AAAGTTATGCTGAATAAACACATCATGGCAGTCAGGCTCAGAATCAGAATCACAATAAGCTTTATTGTCATTATACTACAAATACAATGAAATTCTGTGAAGTGGTGTGAAGTACCCCATAAAGTCCAGGCTCTGTTACTGAATCAAAATCAGGATCTGATGAAAGTGTGTTAACAGACATCGCTGTTTTCTCAAAACACCCAATGATTTCTGCAATGGTCTCCTGTAGGTGTTAACAAGGAGTATATTGTAGATGGATATTAAATGGATACAACAAAAAAACAGTTTTTGGCAATTTGGAAGACTAACCTGAAAGTTCTCCTCTGAGGGTTTGTATGTCAAAGCATTTTCATCCAGCATCAGCTCAGCAATGAACATAGGCTGGACAAGGGGAGTTTCCGATCTGACAGACTAAGACACATACACCAACCAAAACTGAACATTGGGTCTGTGTGTTCTTGAAGACTCACAGTTGGTGGATATAGTAATTATTGTGGTTTCACTGTAAGTAGCACTGAAACATTGCCCTACCTTCTTACACATCTCATCTCCAGCAGGGTCAGTGGTACCTTCAGGCTGCTGGCTCCAGCTCTGAATAATGGCATGGCTGGGCGTTTGACAAACCCGTTCCTGGAGCACAGTCAGTAGTTTGGCCACTGCATTCACCACCAAGGTGTGCAAGGTGTTGATGACCAAATAGTCAACAAGACGAATGAAGCTGGGGAGGTGAGAGACAGAGAAGGACTGGACTTAGTTAATGTGATCAATGTGTCTGATTTGTGAGGCCAGAAGCCTTTTTCACAGCAGACATTCTACAGTCATGGCACTGTAGGAGAGGACAGGCAATCATTAATTTCATTTTTCACACCTGTGCTTTCTGACTGTGACATGTAGAAATGTCTTCTGTGATGATAAAAAAAAACAAAAACAAAAGTAGGTATGGTGTGTACCCAAATAAACAGAAAGCAAACAGAAAGAGAAACAAATGAATGAAAATTACCCACCAGATGAGGCGACTAGAGTGAAAACTCTTGTTGATTTGCGCAAGAATTTTCTTTTGTTCATCTGTGACAAAAATAAGAGGACTATCAATCCTTTAATATTGTGGATGTATGTACAGCTCAGTTTCTCCATAAGGTCAGTATGTACGCACGTGGTTTATCAGATATGAACTGTTCTGACAAGTAGTTGCGACAGGCACAAACTGTCACCTCCTTTACCAGGTCCTGAAACTTCTCCAAGTCAGTCAGTACCTGACAATAATAAACATATTGGGGGCAATGAGCTTCTGAGAAGGCATACAAAGACATACACAATGTGTTTACATACAATACATTGGATCAACTTTTCTAGAAATGTACAGTGAATACACAGTACAACATTCAACCAATTTTTCTATAACTGTGCAATGGTACCTCTTGCAGTTGTTGGAATTGAATGTCCTGGAACGTCTGCAGTGTGTAAATGTGTTTTTTCTCCATGTGAAACAAGCCTGTGTCACTAATTTGGTAACACATCTTCCTGATGTCTGTCAGTGCAGGACTCAGAGACTGTATGACATATAAAGACATGAATAACCATAAAGATTGCTCCTCCCAGAGAGGATTTTTACAGTGTATGGTATTCCACACTCATTAAGATGAAGTGAGAGAAATTCCAGACCTCAATTTATACAGACATACCTGATTGACAATTGGCAAACGGTTTCGAAGGTACTCCCTAGCCAAGTGAATCTTCTTGGCGCGAACTTTAGTGATCCATAGATAAAAGGGTTTCCACTTTTTGAAGAGTGCAAAGAAGGGGATGCGAATCAGCTTGCAATAGTAGTCATACTCCTCTTCCCAGTGCTCAAGGGTCATAAAGTCAAACCTGTCCTCACACACTGAGAACACACCTCCATCGCTGATCATCAAATAGTCATCTTTACTGTACTCAAAAATTTTAACTTTGCAAGAGTTGTCCAGGTATCCACCACTCTTAATAGAAAAGGGACGTCTAGGGGGACTAGGGGTTGACACCACATTCTGGGACAACCAAGAAGCGTGAGAGAAATAAGCAAAGATTAATTCCCTCATGCAAATACTGCATTTGAAGACAATAAATAATGAATTCCGGCTTTCATAAAAGGACTTATCAACCCTTTGAAGAGAAGAGACAGATTTTTCCAAGATCATATTGATATCACTCCATTTACCAGTTACTCAGACTAGTTTTCTGGTAGTGTTAAGCTTTACCATTGCTTTAATTTTAGATTTGTAAAATTATTTCATTGTAGAGATATCTTTGAGGAAACCGTCCATCATACACCATGGACATCTTTTAAGCAATGCTTTCCCTCTTTACAAACATGTCTGTCACTGACCGTGGTTGTGGATTGCAGAGGAGGTAGGTGAACAGGTGATTTTTCACGACGCCTCTGTGGCTGTTCTGTTTGGTGAGCTGGAGGTGACGGAGTGTACCAGCCTGGAAAAAGCATCCGCTCACGAGCTTTTAAGTGATGAAGACTGGGTTGTTTCCGTCTTACACGTCTCTTCAGCACAGCCTAGATTAATGGGAAAAAATTGACATCTACAAGAGACCAATATCTACGATAATGTAATGACTTAAAGACTGGGCAAAGACAATATATATTCATATTATGTAAAGTTCTAAATTGGGCACACAGTAGATGATTTTGCATATTATCTTAGTTTGCCAAGTCTGACCTGTGTGTCCTGAACATGGACTGGAGGCCTTGGTAGGATGGTGGAGCTCTGCAGTTCAGGGAGTTTGTGCGTTCGCTCTGGGACAGCATTGCAAGCGGTAGGTTACTGACATTTCATTAGAAGACTCACCAAAAGAAGATTCGCTAGTTATACATTATGACATGTAAGAACAAAGCGACAACTTTTCATGATACTTTAAAGGCTCCATATTAGCTTGTCCTACCTCTGGACTCATTTTCCCTGCTTTGGCCAGAGCAGCTTGGCAGAAAGGCCCTCGGAGATGCAGAGGCCATGACATTTATCACAGGCTCCAGGGAATGGGGCGGGACAGTTCGGTTAGTTAACATTAATACAGCAATAACACGAATTAACGAACAAGGTCATTTATTTGTCCACTGGGTTGCACAAATTAAAGTCAGCTAGTCTCTTCAAGCGTTACACATAGAATAGACACAGATAATCCACAAAATTTAGAATAGGATAAAAAAAATAAAAATAAAAAAAAAAATAGAAAAATACATTCATGCGCTAGCTTTAACCACTACTTGAAGTTAGCGTTAAGCCATTCCAAACGTTAAATATTAAATTAGCAAAGTTTTCAACTTACCTATTATCTGCGAACTTTGTCTGTTTGAGTAAACAGTCTTCAAGTTCTCAAACAAGCCTAATTTCCAAATCTTCAGCTCCGAAATGTTTCTTCTATCTCTTATTTATATTGCGTTATCAAACTATCTACGCAGCTAGTTGCTGACCAAAATCTGAGTTTTACGGTTTCCTAGCAACAAAATTCAATCCCAGCATGCAACGCAGCCAAACAAAGGCACGTTGCTGGTTTTGTGTTTCACCCCGTCAGTCGAAGCTCTGTGAAAAGGCACATTGTCACAGTGTTGGTGGGGTAGTCAACAGTATGTGACTAAACCAGCAGTTTATCTTTCATTTTACAAAAGTCGCAAATATATACAGTAGTAATTACTTTTTCTGATGTAGCTTTAGTTAACCAACCCAGATTTCCACCTAGAGCAGCTTTCATGTAGTACGGCTTCTTTAGTTGTCAAGTAATTTATATAATCTGCAGTTATGCTGTTGAAGAAACCCCCCCAGTGCTGCATATTCAAACCATTGCATTGCTTATCTAATAAACCCTATTCATATATATATAGAATAAAAAAACAGGGCACATTTTGAAGGTGTTTTCTTTTGTACTTATAACAAACTTTATTTTGCACACAGAAGACCATCCTTATAAATACAGTTCACTAGAAAACCTTTCATACAACATTAGTGCATAAAATTGGAGCATGTTTCCATTGTGTCACCACAGCACCAACAACATTATTATTTATCAACATTTTGGCCGAAGCCATATCACATTAAAAAAAAAAAGAGCAGTGTGTTCTAAACATAAATCATTTTTTCCTACAGCACAGTGACTGTTAGTTATACAGGCTCTGGATCAATCACAGTGGTTTTCCTTCGTTGTGACGCCAACATACTCAGCTGTTTTGAAAAAAAATAAAGAAATAAAAACACAGATAAATTATATCAGTATTCAGTGAGATAAGTCAGTCAGGCCATGTCACCATCTGTCTACACAGGGCATATACTGTAATCACCCCTACCTGTTGTGTAGCAGTAGTTGCTCTTTGTTCAGCTTGTGTCAGTCGTCTCTGAAGACGATTCGTCTTCTCTTGATACTCTGTTAACTGCCTCTCATACTGCACGCACATGGACATCAACAAATAAGACATTGTAATGCGTGTAATTATCACTATCCATTACCAAAGACTGACTGTTTTAAACCGCATTTATAAATATACAGAAATTAAGAGTGAATCATCACATTACTAGTTAGTATCACTTTGATACTCAACAGACCCAACACATTTCAGTTCATCAAAGATTATCAAAACCTAAAACTGTACCAGTTCAACATTAATGCAACTAAATAATTTTTACTTTGCATCAATGCAGTACATTTGAGTCAAACAGTTGACAAATACTGTTCTAAAGTCAATAAAATCGACTGCATTAAGTTAAACTTTTACCAACTGTCTTTTCATGCTGCTTGGCATTTCTAATAGTGACACTGCAAGTTTCCTGTAAAATGCCTCCCACATTTTGTGTTTTTTTTAGCTGCTGGGCTGATCACACTTTTACAAAGAATGCCTGACATTTGCAGATGTTAAGTACAGCTGATCATGCCTGAACAGTAAAGGACAGCTCCTCTGCTCACACAAAAGACAGTGTCCTACAGTGCAGGACAAACATCTTGCATTATCTCTTATGAAAGCAAAATTATCTGACAATTGCTCACAGTTTCATCTACCTTAACATTTAAACTTCTCTGTAACGGAAATCAGACTGCAGGGTTGTATGTGTGTTACACAAACCTCAGCAATGGCGTTATGGTCAGTTTCAAGTTGCATCTCCAGATCATGTGAGCGCTGCTTCTGCCGATTCAGCTCCGCCCTGAAATAGACATTTCAAAAATTGGGCTAAGCCACTTCTCATAGATACAGAAACTTTTATAAAGCTTTATTTTCAAGTGTTTAGACATGTTCAATATTGCCAACACATCTCAGCGCAGTACAGCTGTTGCTGAGGGCAAAACAACTTCAGGTGGTAAGTCAATTTTTGTTTCAAATGTTATCAAAATCTATAGCGCTTCACCGCAGCTGTTGCTTATTCTTTAATTCAGTGTTTGAGATAAAACTGATGCAATATGAAAAAAACAGTCCCCCTCGGCGGTATCAGAAGTATCAGAATAACGATTTTTGTTCTTACATCATAAAAACACTGTATTGCATTAAATATTAATTTAGGTATCTCATCTTATTTTCAACTGTATCATACGGGTGTACAGTGTTGCTATAGCAGTCCATCAGTTAAAGGGCGTGTTTGTTTGCTCTTTCTGACCACCACATTGTTTCACATTTATCTACAAGAAAAATATACAAGTAGTCACTATAAGAGATGTTGTTAGAGTGGGCATTTTTTTTTCACTCCCATTCATGTTCCCCATAATGCTTAATATTTAAACTGGCAAAGTTTTGGTCCCGAAGCACAATTCCTCAGCGTATATTTTGTAGCCTTTATTCCTTTTATTAGTAATTACCTTCTACCTTCAAAAGTTCTTACTTGAGGCCTGTAATTTTAGTCTCAAAGGACTGAATCAGGTTCTTAGCCTCTTCTTTCCAGCGCTGGGTACTTTTCTGCTGTGCTGTAAGGAGGCGTCTCAGATCAGCACTGGAGCTTCGGCTGCATTCCTCCAGCTCACGCAGCCGTGCATCCAGTCCTTGTTCCTTCAGGCTGTACTCCTGTTCCATCTGTGACACCTGGGGCAGCAGAGTGATCGGGTTGGGTGCAGCAGATCGCCAAATTTTACTTCAACAGACGGAGATTTTGCATGTCCTACCTTGTTGCAACAAATTGAAATGAATGCTACTTATGTTAACCGTCATTAGTATTATCATGTATGTAAGCTTGACTTGTGTGTAAAGCACGTGTTATATTGCCTGTCTTTCTCAGTTTTTAATCTCATCAGCGTCTCTGGAAATTTCTAAATATTCCCTCCAGTGAAAGCTTTCCAAGTGTTAATCCAAATGATTGTCTGGCAAACATTTCAGATCAGCAAGCAACTAAATCCATTTTTGTTTTCCCTACTGCTTTCATCTTTTCTCCCACTCAAGGCACTCCACTGATTTTACACATGAAGATTATTTCACTTACCAAGTACGACTACTGAGCCTGAAAAAAAACTGTTGTACAATGTCATCTGTTGCTTTAGACTTCGTTTTCTAGAGTCTGAAGGCACCTGTTTCTTCATTTCCTTCCTTTACCGTCGCTCATTAAGTTACCTGTTGTTTGGCCTTTTTTTGGACCAGCAGGGTTTCCTTGCGCAGCTCATCCATCTCCCTGCGGAGCTGCAGGTTCTCCTGTTGCAGCTGGAGCCGCTCGTCACTGACACCGACACAGTCGTCCCGGGCTGAAGCCAGAGAGCCCTGCAGCCGCCGCACTTCCTCCTGGCACCGTGACAGCTCCTCAGTATAGCTACAAATGGACCGATGGATCAAAAAAGGGGTGAGAAAGACAAAGAAATTTGCTATTTTTATACAATTGTCATTTTTGACACCAGATGGAGCTACATGAACAACTCCCTGTGCCACTGCAAGTGGTCCAGGGTTAGAGAGGGAATGGAGTAAGGTTGGGGAGCTCAACTTCTTTTCCAGAACTGTGAAAAGTAAACCTACAGTACTCAGGTGGACTACTTACTCCATCTCTAGCTTTTTCAGTTTGTTCTGGGTGCTTTGCAGAGTGAGGCTCATATCGTCCTTCATCCTCTCTGCATCTAGACATCTCTGGTGAAGGGCATCAATCTTCCTAAACTCTGGCTCTGCCCTGCCCTCCTTATACACCTAACACAAAAAAGACCGCAAGCAGAATTAAAATGATCACTGTCTGAGCTCATTATAAAACCATGTGATCAAACACTATCAGAACTCTGAAGCCAGCTGTAGCAGCTTCCTTTTTGTGGTTTCACTGCTGCTTTCACAGATACCTTCTCCAGTTCTTCCTCTACAGCTTTTCTTTCCCGTAGGGACCTTTCAATCTGAGACTCTTTGTCTGCACACTCCTAGAGAGAACAGGGAGGGTCAGAATAAAAGTAAAACAAATGAGTAGACAGGTAAAGGGTTAAAAAAGGATTTAGTGTAATGTTGAAAGGAATTTGTCCTTAATGGGACAGGTTCTTACCAGCTGCAATGCAGAGAGCTCCTCAGCCATACGGTGGATTTGAACATTGCACTGCTTGCGCACATTATCCACCTGTTAGACACACAGTCACACAGACTTTACTCAAAATGGACATTGACGACTGGGAACATGATAGCACAGCTGCTTTGCATTTTGGTTCCTTTATATACCGGTACCTGGATGGATAACACAAAATCACCAACAAGACAGAAGAAAATGAGGCTCAGTCTTAAAAACAAAACTCCACAGCACTACTAGTGGTCAAAACTCCACAGGGCACCTTTAAACTCATAGTCTAAATAGCAGATAACTCTGGGCATAAATCTAGTTCAGAAACTCCTCTCCTCATCTACAACTGTGTGAGAGGTTCTTATAGTAAGTCCTCAGGAAAGTCCGAGGTCTGACAGCCATTGGGGGCAGTTTTGGGATAACTGCTTCATTACACACGCTTATTTCAGCACTTAATGGCTTTAAGTGAAGACGAGAGAGAGAGAAGATTAAGGTGAAAAAACTGCATGACCTTGGCTTAAATATTTAACCTCAACCTCTGACATCCACCAGAAATGTACCCGTGGGGTAAAAAGGCAAAGGCAGGCAAAGGTCCATAATTTACGGAAAGTCTAACAAATCAACAGTTACTCTATAAAATACCATCATTAATTGAGGGCCAGCCAGAGACTAAGATGACAGCCAGCGCCGAAGCCATACTAAGCTTCATTAACAGGATTACACAGTTGAAGGGTTTGATGAAGACGACCCATTAATTGAGCATTAATCACCATGTCCCCGACTGAGGTTAGGCAGGGGAAAGAGCAGTGCTTTGATTTTGGCCGACTACATCAGCAAAGTTAGAGGCTGCGCTGCCAAGCAAGGCTAATTATGAATCACAAATTCTGTGGTTTCTGTAGTTTTTACAGATGTTTTTCTTGTATACAGAGTTGGCACCTAATACCTTGACATCACCCAGAGCTTTTAAGCAATGGTGACACATTCGGTAGCTTGAAAGTAGATTTTAGTCACACAGCAAATTACATGGAGGCTATTTAGTAGAATAAGCTGTGATTCCAAGATATTCTGCAGATTTTTTGGTACAAGCGCATAGAGTTTCAGTGCTGTATCAACTTCCCAGCAGTTCTTGCTCAGTAAGCGATTCACCTCTTTTCTAGTGCGGACTGCGGCATCCTGGATTAACTGCTTGATGGCTTCCTTTGTCTTCTCCAATTCTTCTGCCTTCTGTTTCTCTCTTAACAGAGCCTAAAGGGAGAGGTTAAAGACAGACACACATTTCAACGGACAAAGGGATGAAGGGATGTGAATGCTTGCGAAAAGATTAATGGGAAGGCTTGGCCAGTGAGGAAATAAAAAAAAAAATTGAGGAAAGTAAAGAGGTGTAAGGTAAGACAGAATCACCTGGTCCTTCTGCAGTGCAGCCTCCTCAGCCACCTGAACGCTCTCTCTGACTTTGGCCAGGGCCTCATACTTCTCCTCTTCTAGGGTGGTGCAACGTGCCTGGAGTTCCCCCACCTTCCTCTCCCACACAGTTTGCTCTCGGCGAACTGCTTCTGCCTCCTGAGATGCAGCTTTTAGTCTGACATTGGAGAAAGAGGAAAGAGTAGCAGCAGCTGGGAGAAAGACAGGGAACTACTGACTGGCTCTCTGTAATTCTGATGTAAAATTCTATGGCTTCCCAAAAGAGTCATACACCCCACTGCTACCCACAAATTCACCTACTGTTCTTTCTGAAATTGGTTAATGTTGTTGGGTTTCTGCTATTTATTTTTATTTTGAAAAACAGAATGTGGCACAATTGTGTCTTGTGGCCAATTTGGAAAACCTTCTCAAAGTTCCACCATGCTGCATAAATGTGATAAGTGGCTGAAATACTTGAAAGGATAAGAAAAAGGAGAAGGTGTATTCACCTGGCCTCTAGCTGGCTCAAAGCTGTCTGAAGCTGCTGGAGCCGTCTGTCTGCTGCATCCTCTCGGCCCTGAGCCTCTGCCACATCTTCTTCCTAAATATAAACACACACATACATATTTTTCTTAACTAGATTAATAATTTTGTTCAAAAAGTTTGGCTACTATAGATCAAACAGCCAGAAAACCTGACAAATGTTTCATACACTAAGAAATCAAACCAAAAGCTATTTCATTTGTTTCACAGCTACATTAATGTGGGTTGTCCTGATGAAGTCCTCCACAACCTACCCTTCTCCCATGAGTTGGAAAACCAATTTTCTCCAATATATATATTTTAATCTATGAATAATCTATATGTATTTATCTTCTCTCACCCGTCTCTGCATCTGGTCCTGGAGATTCTGCAGCAATTTGGTCATCTCATCCACTTTGGCTGTAGCTGTCCTCAGCTCAGCCTTGGACTGCCTGCACCAGGAGGACAGGGAGAAAGCAACAGTTGAAAGTGAAACAGGACAGTAGCATCTTGAACTGACAGTTACATTATTTAGTCAAAGAAAATGGTTCCGTTTTAAGTAAGATGAAATACCTAATATACTTATTTTCTTCATGCCAAAAGTTCCATAAGAGGATTGATATCACACAATCTACATCAGCATAAAGACAGGCAACACAGGGGGGGACAGTTTGTCTGGCTCTTTACAAAGGTAAAGAAAAAAAAAATCGCCCACCAGCACTTCTGAAACTCACTTTTACACTTCAGTTAGCTCACAAGCTTTAGAGGTGTTGACAGGGGGATTTAGTTACCTTTGAACAGGGTCAGGCTAACTGTTTGCCCCAGTTTTTCAGTTTTTGTGCGAAGCTCAGCTAACCAGTTGATGGCTTCATCTTTCCTGTGCAGACATAGAATTCATACTGATCTTTTCATCTAACTCAGCAAGAAACACTATTTCCCAAAATGCTGAACTAGTCCTTTAACGTAAAGGTAGAAGGTAAAGGTTAACCACAATTCATAGGTCTTTTGTTCACAAAGAAAATATCATGCACATTCTAATTTTGAACTATGCGTAGAAAACACTGAGACTCTTTCACACCAAATTAATTGTGCAATCTGTCCCCACCCATTTTAGACACTAACTTGCATCACTTCAGCTGGAACAACTTGGGAAATTGTACACGAGTCACTGACCACGAAACAACCTTTTCACCTGACAACTTCACAACAGATGTAGGAAATTGTTGTTACATGGTTAAAAGTAACCTCACAGACCACTTTCACAAAGTAGGACCTCTGGCAGCAGCCATTTTGAATCTCAAGGTATTTAGTTACCTGAGCTGACTGTGTAGCTCCTCCATCTCCATGCTCTGCTCTGCCACCGTCTTTAGGAACTGCTGGTTCGTCTGTGTGTGACAAGAGACACAAGTCTGCCATTTGTGTGGCATGACTCCAACACACACCTCGAACTGTATCCCAAAACCAACCTTCCCCTAAAACTTCTCTCTCTGTCTGTGTCCTTTTAGAACAAACTTGGGGGGTCTCTGTCAGTCATTCATGGCTACAAGGTCTGTTGCTGTCACATACAGTACTCACAAAGGCTGTTTGTGCGATAAGCCAGAGATGGGAAAGCCCTAGGCTTGCCCCCTCATTAAAAATGCATCTTAGAGATATAGTGTTACTCTCTCCTCACACACTGTGTTGTGTCCCAAATAAGCAGCAGGCACACTTGTGTATGTGTGTGCATTGATTTGTATATAAGTAAACAGAGACAGAGAGAGAGAGAGAGAGAGAGAGAGAGAGAGAGAGAGAGAGAGAGAGAGAGACTAGTGTACAGCAGCACAAGCCAAAAAAAGCAAAAGCTAAGATAGTTAGAGGATTACCAGGCGAGCTGGCACTCCAATATACAACCAAGACAGTTCTGGCTGATAACCAGAATGATTTAGAAACCGAGTCACTTAGTTACAAGATTAATTATTATAGCACAGTTAATTTCAGTGAAGTGCATGGCATTTCGATCCCATGCCTAATTAGGAGGCAATAATTTAACACGCTTTTAATTAACCATCACTTACCGATTCCAGTTTCTGATTGGCCAATTGAAGTTTGTGTGTGTGCTGCTGGAACTGAACAAGCTGATCCTATGATGTAAGAAAAAAAATGGCATTTAATAAAAGTTAACTGCTTGTAATTACCTCACTCTTATATCAAGCATTAACTGAGGCCAAACTGCACTAATTAATTTCTATAATAATGGCTCCATCTAGTGGTGAACGGCTGATGTGATTTTAATGAGCTAAAATATACTGGCTTTGAATGTTAATGTAGTAGTACTGAACCTTGAGCTGCTGTCTCTGAGCATCGTGGATCTGTCCGTCAGAGACAGTCTTTTGGTAGAGCTGCTGGAGGCGGTCCAGCTCTTGGGCTGCTGTCTGCCACAGCTCCATAGCCTGCAATCGCTCCTTAACAAATGCAAGCAAAAATATACACATGTTCATACGCACTAAGATAAGATAAAATAAGACAGAACTTTATTAATCCCGAAGGAAATTCTTGTGATAGAGATTGCTTAAAAGAGCACATTACAATACACTATTTATTGCGAAACAGATTGGTAAGACACCAGTGCATTTCCTGGGTCAGGGACATGCACTGATTCTAGCTATTACGGGAAATAATAGTAAAAATAATTAGATGGTTAGAGTGCGAAATGCTAAATACAAGGCAAGTGAGTAAAACCAGTGCCTAATGCAGTAGCAGAATTTACACAAAATAACAAGTAACAAAGATAAATTAGTAGACAGGTAGTATACACACGATACTGTGAATTGACATTGCACGTGATATTGTGGTATCACTGCATACTGATGTTGGTGTGTTGGCAAGAATTGATATAGATAAGAGGCCTTTCCTCATCTAACTCCCAGAACGACAGCAAACAATCGCATTTTCCGCTGTGTTGGAGCATTTCTTTAGATTATACCATGACACAGTATGACAAATTATGGACTGTGCAAACATAATATTACATTTGGACATATGCAGACCTGTTCAGACAACTGGATCTGTTCTTGGAGGTTTCTGGTGACAGCGTCCTCTTCCAGTATGCTGCCCTCCACTCCTGAAGCCACAGGCAGGGCATGAAGCTGCTTCTCAACAGACTCCCTCAGCTCTGCATGCAGCCTGGCAAAGGTGGGGGTGGATATTCAATGGGTCACTTATAGAAAGAATAAAACTGCAGTTATCTTTTGATTTTAAGTAAAATATCAAGCATACTTCATAACACATACATATCTCACATACAGCTACAGCCAAAAGTCACTTAATGCATAATAATTCAAGTTAGATAACCCATCCGTATGTGGTCTTCTTTAACAACATTACAAATGACAGAAAAGCTCAGCTCACTTCTTGTGTGACTACTTTTCATATGTTTTCATATGTCATCATTGGAATTTTTCTACCTTTCATTCTCCTTGACGACCATCTCCAACTTCACTTTGACATCTGTCATCAGCGTCTGTTGATTGCAACAAGTAAATCATTACAGAGTTTTGTTAATTATTTAAGACACCCTAATACATTTTAGGGTATCTGCAATCAAATCTCATTCTGGATTTTTCACATTTGAAAAGAAACACGTTAAAATAAATTAGCAGTATCCTTTAAAGAAGGTCAGTAACAAAAACAAATTCAGACCACTCAGCTCCATCTTTTAATGAACTGGGTGGTTTTCCCACAGAACACTGCACTGTAAACAGGTGATTAATGTTATTCACTTCACCTGTTAGTGATTTTAATATTTAGTTTTCTGTAGGTTAGGTAAAGATATTTAGAGTTGCATTTGTGTGTTTTTCACCTGGTATCTCTGCAGCTGTTCGGTCATTTCATCCATATGTCGATCATACTCCGCCATCAGGGGAGCCATTATACTGCAATATAGATAAATAATGATGTCATTTGTGTTTTGTTTTTGTTTTTTTTTTAAAAAAGCAAGATTTCCCACGCACTCATATTGACTGATTATTGACTGTTTGTTCTCCCCAGAACTCAAACTTGCAACTGGAATGTGTCGACTGTTATTGCACCTGACCTTCTATCAGAGAGCCAGGGTGCAGGAGACACCGTCCGTCTTGCTTCTTCAACCTGATGGAGGTAGGAGATGTAGCGTATGAACGATGGCATGATGGGATCTCCAGCTGTAGTTAGTTTTACTAAATAGTATTTATACTTTTATTACACACATAAAAAAATGAAATGGAGAGTTTACAGAGAACAAAGACTTCACAAATGCAAATCCCCACAAATGTATGGTATAATCTTTATACTAAATTTAAATCTTTTACAGTTAGAAAAGTTTGTACCTGAGATGATGTGGATTGAGGGTGTTGCCCATGCTGATACTGGCCGAGAGCTGAATTTAACCTTTGGACTGAAGAAGAAAAAAAATAAAAAAGCACTAAGTCAAGCACACACACTCAGGTTGCACCGTTATTCAGAGTTGCCAGGTTTCTCCACCAAACTATTTTTGAAAATTCAGAGTTCTGGTTTCAAATAATATCATCCGCCAATTAGAAAAAGACTGAAAATATCCTCAAAGTGCAGGTTGACTCCAGAGTTTAGGATCTTCGAGGGCAGATCGAGCAATGGTTGACTGTTTTTTCGGGTAAGCCAAGCCAAGTTAGAGCAGTTTTGCTAAGCGTAGTAAAAATTTAGGCTAGAAGTTAGTTACAGTTCATAGTTAGTGCAGGACACATATAAAAGAATCAGCAAGGATGATTCGAGCCAAATGGATGAGCGAGCCAAAAGTCATGAAAATTAGTAGAAAGACATAAGAATCAGTCCCGAACAACCCCAAAAAACTGGTACAGGCATGTCATTAAAAACACTTGATATGGTTCATTACAGTTGAATTGCAGACATTGCAGTATCACAATTAATCCCGGGCTGGATGCATAATGTTGTGGCCAGATGGTCCAGGCACACACGGCGTTAACCACCCTAAAGCACTGTCTAACGTTTACTGGACTGTGCTAACTATTTGCTAAATTCCATTGATGTGTAGGTCATTAAGGAAAATAAGCCTGCCTATATCAGCACTTTTAAGTTGGTCAATTTTGATGGACCTGACAACCTGGTAGTGTGTCCTGAGCTTACCTTGATCACGTAAAAACTCAACTTCTGCTTCCATGATGAAGATGTAGCCTAGATAAAAGCAAAACAGGTAGCGCAGGGAAAATTGAACACCATCACCAGTGACGTTACTACGCCAAACTCAACATTAACGTTAAAAGAGAAGCAGGTACAATCTGGCCACGAGCTAACTGTTTTTAAGGCAACATTTTACTGCAAGGGTTTAAAAACTACTTAACTTTTTAAAATACACGCTTTGAGCAAAGCTGCTTAAAACCAGATAGCCAGCTTGCGTTACTGTAGTTACCTAGCGAAGCTAGCGTTAGCTTGGACAGCTAATCAATCTCAGCTGAGCTTAGCTAGCCTAGCTAAACAATTTGATCTGTGAGACAAATGGCTGATTTGCAACACAGAAACATTTCTGAATAAAGTGGACGTTCGTGAGTTACAAAAATGTATTATATGACGTGGTGTTTTTAAATTAAAAAATACCAAAGTGGAGTCTTTAGTTCAATCCTCGGTTCCGCCGTCGGGTTTGAAGCAAACAAATAGCAGCCAATGACAATGAAGGTAAGCACCACAGAAGTGGTTCCGTCTGTATTATAGGGAAGTAAAAACGTTCCGGTCTGTGATGGGAGGCTTCAGTTGGATATTTTGAATGATATGTCGGTTCATAAAATCCTATCTTTTAGTTGCAATTTGAGTATTATGCATGACGTTTTTCTTTCGAAAAAGATTACGTCTCATCTGAAACCACAACCTGGAAACCAAGTAAGTACACTTAGTTTGATAGGTGATAGTTCGTAATTTTCCATATCAGGAAGTCCAGTTGAGTATCTTTAAAAGTTACTGAGTAACAGAGCTGCATTTAACATAAACCTAATTTGATAACAAACTACTGTAGGAGCCGATAAGGGTGTCTATTAAGACATGACAAGCGCAGCCGGGGCACAGTTGAGAGACCTGGAGTCTTTGAAGCTTTGACAACATGGATCCTGCTCGTGGAATACAGTTTATAACACTAATCCACTTTATTTTATGCTGTGAATTTCTGTATGTTTGCAATTCGTTGCTGCACTTTGTCACTATGGCGGCATTATAAAATCAGATTTACATTCTTATTTAATCTTTCTTTCAGTCCGCAAACACAAATGCAGTTTTTGATTCAGCACACCTGGGATAGCGATCCCGTGAACCATGACCCCATCAGGATCGTCTTTTCTCCTGGCCAAGGAGGGCTGAAGATTGAGGTGTTTGGTCCTTTCTTCAACGACCCAGCAGCTCCTGCCGGACCCGCTAGTCAGCCCTTCCCTGGACTCTGGGATTATGAAGGTGGGTAAGAAGGTAGGAACTCAGGTGAGAAGGAATGTTGTACTGTACGTATGGTGCTGCAGTAAATAACTTCCCAAGACGTGCAAATGCATGCGTGCAGAAAGGCGTTTCTTGACAAATCCATGATAAATGTCTATGAGGTTATTGCAAAAGTTTGATCTCAAAGGAGACAAAATTAGTGTTTTTAATGGAATAGGACATAAAGTCACACTGGCAAATAGAATAACTAAATGTCAAGCCAAAAATGTGTTCTGTAAGTATGAATTTAAAAATTCAATCATTTATAATATGAAGACTGATTTGTGCAATGTTGGTACAGTGTTGATGGTACAATGTTTATTTTTGACTTTTTCCCCAAGGTTTTTAGTAGCCCTACCTAATTTACATTGTTTTTTATTACACTGCTAATAATAGGAATAGTTCAACATTTTAGGAAAAATATTTGTTTGTTTTCTTGACAAGCTACATAAGAAGATCTGTATGACTTTCATTTATATCTGTTCAGTATGAAGCTACAGCCAGCAGACACTCAGCTTATTAAAGAAATACACCCACCAACTAATTACTAATTTACAGGTTATATTGTGTATCATTTTTCCAATCTGTATAACAAGTGTATAAAAGTGTTAAAAACATGAGTTGTTTCCTCTGTTGATCCTCTAAATGAACTCTGACTATCCCTTTGACTCATTAGAATTTATCAGTTATATCAATTCTTGCAGTGACACACTCCAGACTCCTCGGTGTTGACTCAAACTGAAGTTTAGAAACTTCACAAAGGTCGGATTTATGGCCTATTGTAATAGATAGCGTTTTATTGTACAGGTGTTGCTGTTATGGTTCCCACCCCCAAGGCAAGTTGTACTTATTATAAAGTTGTTATTCCAGTCATGATTTAGGGTTTCAGTCTGTATCATGCAATTTTAGGTCCTTCTAAAAGGTGAGATAAAATTATGAATATAGTCCGATGAAGTTGGAGAGATGAGGGACTAGCTGTGTTTATGAGGTCATAACAGTAATTGCATTATCATTATTATGGTGACATAGCAATTAAGCCCAGTGATGAGGTTGAGTAATAACAATGCTATCTAATTGACCTTAAGTAGGTTCGATTTCCATTTAATGAGGCCCACATATTTGGCCTCATTAATGTTACTTATTAGATTGGAAACCAACCCCATTATTATCTAACGTAGATAATGAGTATGGTGCTCGGTTAGCTGGGGTGCTGATCTTCATATCTTATGTGAAAGTTTATGCATCTGTCAGTTGTACATTATATTATTAAACTTTTCTTAAAATAAATGACTAAAATTATATAATTATTGGTAGTCATTGTCTTTTTTTTATAGGCACTGTTGAGGCTAATAACATCTTTTTAAGTAGTTTAATAATGGAGGATTCAGTTATGTTTCTGCTTCTTCTCCTCAGTTGTGGAGTCTTTCTTCCTTGACAGTACTACAGAAAATTACCTCGAAGTGGAGGTTTGTCCGTAAGTACAAAGCTAAGCTGTTTGAACATCCATTTCTGTGAACATATGTTCATAGACAGTCTTAATGCAAACATACGTACTGTGTTTTCGTGTTAGGCATGGGCAACACCTCATATTACTGCTGTCAGGAGTTGGCCAAGCATTCCTGGTAAGCAGATATCAAATAAGTTATTGAAGGGGGCAGCTGTACTTTGAGATAGCTGTTTATGTATCTCTCATTTTTGTCTTTGAATTCTTTCTCCAGCAACAACTCCCCATGGTGTTTAATGCCACAATCACAGGGGACAGGTGGATGGGTGAGGCTCTCCTGCCCTGGTCTTACTTCCCTCCCAATATCAATAAGATGAACTCCTATGCAATTCATGGCTCAGGAGAGAAGCGTACATATGAGGCTCTCTATCCCATCCCTAAGGAGGACATAGTGGAAGGCCAAAAACCCAACTTGTAAGTATTCTGACTCCTATGAGGACCCTTGTTTGAGGTCATGTAGGACATGCACACAGACATTGTTCACAGTAAAAGATTATTTTGTTTTGACGGGGCACTGCAGCAATTTGCATTTCCATGAAGTTGGGGGACTTTTGAGAGACATATGAAAGAGGGGTCAAAATCACATAAGCAGAGGTCAGTGTGTCCTGACTTTCAGTCACAAGTATGGGTCAAGCTCCAAAAACACTGACGCCTACATTTTCTGTACCACAACTTCATAATTTCATTAGTCTTCATCAAACTGCTGCTTGCTGTTGCAAATTTAAAGCCACAATATTCCCAATGATCTCATGAAGATTATTTTGATGGCATCATCATGTTTATTTTCTTTACTTTAGAGACCTTCCTCCAGAGTCTCGTAAAACATTTTCCAACCATTTTCTGTTGTACTTTTTGTGATAACTTATGGCAGTGTAAAATTATTGGGGTGCCCTTTTTAGTTATTTTTTTCAGACATTTAAGTTGAAATCAAAATCTGTGGAGAAAAGTGTGGATGACAAATTCCTGACAGGAAACCTCAGTCAGCTGTCACCCAACAAATGGCTAAATAATTACACTCAAAAATGAGAAGTATGTTAGATGTGTGTATGAATGTATAAATGTTTATGATCAAATTTTGCACTTTTTGAAGTTCTCACTCTGTTTCTTAGTCACCGGTTGGAGTATTTCCAAAATTTCCGCCTGCAAAGCATCATGGGAGAGGATTGGGTCCAGCCACCATCTGATCTTTGGATTGGGAAGCCTTGAGCTTTTCAAAAACACTCCCTCTCATTCACTGTCATGCACACTCACACACACACACACACACACACACACACACACTACAGTGGCAGGGCAAAAGTACAAACACTCAGTGACAATGAACAAAGGGCAATCAATCCTTATTAGTTAATGATGTTGAACGATATGACAAGAAATATGTTAGCAGCTTGTCAGAGCATGTTAGTCATCTCACACATCTGTACATGCATACAGTCACACACACATCACAAGGTGTTGGATGTCACCTTAAATCGCCTTGGCAGCACGTGACCTGCAGCAGTTATGCTGCAGATGGAGGCAAGGAATGCTCACTTTGACATTCAGCTCCTCTGTAGCCTGTGCGTTTCACTTCAGTGAGGTGAACCACAGCAGGTTCTTGTGATTCTTTGCCCTTATTGTGAAAAAACACACACACAACTGCATAGCACAGAAGTGACAAATCATCTTTTCAAAGAGATACATGCCAGAGCTTTTCAGTTAGTGCTATGATGTAATTAGATCCTTCTGCAATCATTCTACTGCCATAAAGGCATTTCTTTTTACAGTTATATCTTTACATATTGATTACATGTTGCTGATGGTATTTGTGATGTGTAATCATGTCTAGTTATTAAAGTGATGGTTCATCATTTTGAGAAATATGCTTTTGTGGATTTTGCTATCTTTTGACCAAGCCTGGCTAGCTGTTTCCCCATGTTTTTGTCTTTGTGCCAAGTAGCTTAGCTAACCGACTTACGGCTCTAGCTCCATCTTCTCATCTAACTCTCGACAAGAAAGCAAAGAAGCTGTTTTCCCAAAATGTGGAACTATTCCTTTAACTTTTCCCATGTTCAATATGTGTCCTCACTTTTGACACACAGAGCATTGCCCTTTCAAAACATGCATATTTGAAACAGGCCGATTACTTACTCTGGTATTGCTGCTTGCAACTTTCTCAGTTTTTCCAAAATAGATAGAAAGTCTTGTCTTATTAATATTTCAAACTTTTATTCAAGCATATAATTTCCACATTAATGCTGTTACACTGATTTAATTTACTATCAATGTAACATTTGTCAGATTCCTCATCATAAAAACACTGGACCACATTCAAAAGGATTGCTGTAACACAGATTCATTTAATCTATGCCACAGCAACTCTTCCTGAACTGGTATATCAATACTTTAACTTCAATACGTGACTTAAAACTTAACATGGTTATGACATGGATTTATATCATCACGGGAGTAATAGTGTGTCACTGGCAAATGCAAATTTTTGCATCGGTGTGGGACAAGGAAAATAACTAAAACGCAGTAGGACAGCAATTACTTTTAATGTGGAGGAGATGAAGAAACCTTTAGAAAACCAGAGTGTGGTGCATTTTGGACTGAGCAATTCGAGATGGGTTTTTTTTTTTAGGTGGCCTAAATGCATTTTGGTGCTGTCCTGCTCCACAGCTGTACATTTATTCCTTATCTTCCTGATTTTCTATTTGTCCAGAGGAAACTGGAACTTCATGTGGAACAAGTTTTCAAGTCTCACTTCATTCTCCTACTGTTTGTCCCTCATCTTGTCTCTGTGTGTGTATATCTTATTCCCTGAGTTGAGTGAAGCCCTAAGGCCCCGTCCCCCCATTGCTGTACAGAGTGCTGTTCACTTGGTTTATTTAAAGTTTATTAATACTGAACGTGATGTGGATCCAAATTGTACCAACTTCAGCACTGCAAGTCCTTGGGTCTGCAGCGTTACACCTGCCGAGGGGGAAGTAGATTGGATGAAAGGCTCTCGAGATACCCAGAGACAGACAGAGATTCCTGGCTTTATGATTGTATGATATAGATTCTGAATGACAAATAAAATAGTAGATTGAAAGTTTGACTCACTGAGACACATTGCAGTTCATCACCCTCATATATTTATAAGTCCCCCTCAATTACTTTTCCACCTATTTTTTAAGAGTTGAGATCACAGGCCCTCTGATCCCCAACATTCACCGACGCACACACACGATAACTGAGGACTCGCAAATCTCTGTCTTCTCTTCATGACCCCGTGAGACCCCCCACCCCCGCCTCTGCCATAGCCCTTTGTAGAGACCATGTATTTATCAGAGGCTCCTCTAGGATCACCGGCTGGTAAAACGGCTTCTACTGACCAGGAGACGGGAGGCCGATTGATTTTCATGTTGGATGTGTTGCTCTTCCCTGTGGCAGCCCAAAAGCCCATATTGAGCCCTATCAGTTTTAATTGGCGTTCTAGCCTTTGAAATGTGTGCAGTGATTAGGCCTAGAGAGCCCAATGCTTAAGCCCCCTCCTTATCATTGCCTGCGGTGCCTTGCCGCCGCACTGCACACTATTCACATGCACACACGCGCACACAGAGTTGGCACGTTGTAGTTCACCAGCAGTTCTAATAAAATGTTGGCCAAAAATATGTTTCTGGACACATTAAGAGAAAAACTGGGGCTTCACAAACACCGTGATAAATCCACATGACTGCACATACCCAGTTGAGCACAGACAGAGGTTGTGTGTCCCCACTCAGATTTAAACCCAGTTCTCTTATTTCATGTGAAGAAATGAGAGGGGAGAGAGCAGAACAGGTAGCTGCCCCTCCTCTTCCGCCAAAGCAGACTCAAGAGCTGTCTTATCCCTGTCAGACAAAGAGACCAGCTGACTCTAAAACATTCAGCATCAGCTTAAGGGTGATTCTGTGTGTCAGAAACTTTCTGGTGATCACTCCAGACCTAGTTCTTCTTTTTTTCTTTTTTTTAACAAGAGACGTTCGTCTCATTTCCTCAAGTTTAAAGAGTGTTTGAGGGTATGAATGAGGATAAAGTTGTGATGAAAAATAGAGCACAAGGGATAAAGGAGTGATCCCTGAACATGAAAAGAGTGAGAGATTGAAAAAGTGAAAACGGTAATGACTTTGCCTAGTTTTAGCAGTTCTGTGATAGAGACCCAAATGAAAGATTCATACCGGAGCTAATAAGATGCTGGGACTGGTACAGAATCACATTGTATGAAGTGAATGAACTTACCAACACCATGCAGTACAAAGTGTAAGACTGGCTTCCAATGTTGCATAATCATAACTTTGGCCAGTGTTCATGTGGGACTTTACCTTATCTAATAATCAAAGTGCTATTTAGCCTAAACTGTAGGCAACGTTACCCCCAATAAATGATCCATGATGACAGACCTGGTTAAGCCAGCTATAAGGTAAGATAATGCACCAATAGAACTATTACTAAGGTTAAAGTGAACAGGCATATATTAAAGCCCTAATGAAAAGAAACACAGCATCCCAAGTGTTTTTTCTTTTCTGGGCCAACTGAATGCTTATTAACTCTGTCTAATTATTGTCCAACAGGTCCATCATTACTGAAAGGGCTGCAGGGGTGAAGGATTTGAAGAGTGGTGTTGGGCACAAAAAAGATCTGGTCCTACATGCTTCTGCAGTGTGTGTGTTCATGCATGATAACACAGGTACTAATTGCAGTTGAAGCCTGCTAGTGTTGCGCCTACGAGGATGGCACGGGTAGAATGTGGGATGAAGCTGTAAGAGGCTGGGGAGAGGGAAAAGAGAGATGCAGAGCCAAGCGAATGCCAGGGACATTAATGAGGGCCAGACGAGTTTGACTTCTCAATAACACTGCAGTGAGCAAGAGAGAAGTGGAGGGAGAGAATGAGGGGAACGGGAAAAGAAAGATGGACAGAGGGATTTCATTACAGAAGAATGTTAGACAACCATTTAAAACTGAGGCAAGTGAGGGTCTTTTTTTTCACATCCACACATCCTGAAATATGCAAACATTTTTCATGTCAACACGAAGACAAATTACACACAGAAACACACATGCAAAGAGTTTAATCTGCTCCAAGCAGACACAAGCAGGAATTGCCTTCCATCAGTGCTAATACATGCATTAACATATTAGTTACAGTTAATAATTAACAATTACTTTTGCTTTATATGCTCACATACACACTGCAGACACACACACCCAAGTATGTACATACCCAGGAATATATGGACAGACACTCCTGCTCAGTTTATATGTCACAAGAGGGAATGGCATTCATATGTTATCACTGCATAAACATTAGAAACAAATGGTATCAGTATGGGGGGAAAAGAAAGTAAATTAAGCTTTCTTTGTTATCAATGCAGAATATAAATCATGAGTGTTTGCCTAATTGATTCCATTACATTCCCACCTGCCTGCCGACTCTCTCATCCATCCGTGTATTGTTTATCTTCATTTTAAGCTAGATGGATGAAAAAGGGTGTTATTGGATATGAAGCCCGCTGAATTTTCATCTCTTTTTAGCAAGCAAATTAATTGCCTAGTTGACGTGGCTCACAATCATTAGATAATATTTGTTCTTGCACAATAAACTCACAAAGAAGTGAACTCTTGATACAGGCGGCTGTTTGGGAGAAAGGAGATAGAGAGCGATATTCCTTTGTTTGTAATAGCAAATAGACCGCATTACACTTGAAGGTAATTTATGTGCAGCTTGATATTACTGGTTGTAAGTGAGCAAGTTCACTAACTCTTAATTGGGAAATAAATCACACTGTTGCCATAGAAACAGATACTTAATACTGGTAATGGCAAAATGAGAGTATGATGATAGCGTCTCACATGGAGGTGGTGGTAGTGTGTGTGTGTGTGTGTG
Organism: Scatophagus argus; assembly: GCF_020382885.2. Classification (NCBI taxonomy): domain Eukaryota; kingdom Metazoa; phylum Chordata; class Actinopteri; family Scatophagidae; genus Scatophagus; species Scatophagus argus. The sequence goes on along the minus strand of NC_058494.1, from coordinate 6,535,107 downwards.
TGTGTGTGTGTGTGTGTGTGTGTGCATGCCAGTGCGTCCGCTCATAGCCTGCAGCTCATTACCATAGAGCCTTGTTAATGTAGCTGCTGCTATGTACTGTACATGGCATGCTGCTTTATTTCATTAAGTCTTGTTTTGTCCATATTGCTCTTACAGTGGGACCTGCAGGCTGTAAAACCCTAACAAATGTTGAATAACAGTGTAGTTAAACACATATAGTGACCCAAAGAAATAATCACATCATTAGGTGTCACAGTTTACTCATGCATTTCTTCCACTTAGTCCATCGTTGCAATTCCTCTCATTTATTCCCATATCTCCATGTCTCCGTTATTTACCCTCTTTCTCTTTCTAAATTTTAAATCCTTTCCTTTCTCACTTCCCCATATGTTAATTTTTCCCTTTCCCTGCTCTTCTTCTCCTGGGCCCTGTTCTCTGCTCTCCAGTCTCCTTCAGTTAGTTATGGAGGCAGAAAGGGCATTAGTGTAGATGAATGGAGAGACTGGCCTAACACAATCTGGCGCACTTCAGCAGGCAATTTAATATGAACTCATCCACAGTGGTGGTTACCATGGGGCTGCACTAAATCCCACTTTGACTTGCTAAGATAGATACAGATTTGACAGATCAAAACCATGTGTTGTGTGTGTGTGTGTGTGTAGTAGTAGTAGTGGTAGTGGTAGTCGTAGTTGTGGGGACAATATGTTTACACAGTCACATTGTGGTGGCCTGTCTTATTTATGTGAACAAAATGCAAGTCCCCACAACATAAATCATTAAATATTAGGGTGAAGACTTGCTTTAAGGTTAGGCTGAGGTTAGGGTTAGGTTAAGGTAAGGGTTAGGATTAGGCAAGTAATGTTTATTGTTATGGTTGGGTGGTGGTCAAGCCTCCAGGAAATGAATGTAAGCCTGTGTAATGTCCCCAAAAGTGATGGAAACACAGATGTGTGTGTGTCTGTGAGAGGCAGAAGTGATAATTATAGTATTTATCTGGGTCAGGTGTCATGGCTGCCTATGCTGCATTATTACAGATAAAAGGCTGAGATGTCTTTCAGTGCATTCCACTGATGCAACACCTGCATCTCCATTTTTAAAGGGAGCAGACTGCACAGGAAACAGATGAAAAGTATCATTTAACTGAATGTTTCTGAATACAGCCTGAACATGGTTACAGGATTTCATTTCACTAGAATAGAGATCTATATGTATAAGAGTCTACATTTAGAAAAAAAAATCTACTCAATGAAAACCTTTAACTTGAAAAAAAAAGGTATAAATGTGCCAAATTTTAGAAATGAAAAGCCTACTTATCCTATCCAGCTCCTTACAGCACTTTCACTTCACCCAATACTTCAACCTCTCTTGACCTCTTACACTTAAATGAACACTTGAGTTTAATTCAATGCTCAATTTCCACTTCCACTTCAAACGTTTCAACTAGCATGTGGACATTATGTAGGTAGAAGATACACACTTTCTGGAAGAGAAGAATATTCTATCATGGTCAGCTGATGAAAGATAAAAAAAGTCTGTCCTACAAAACATGAGAAAGCTGCAGACCTATATGGATTTAGCATAAATGCAATCAAACTACACTTTACAAATGTAGAAGCTGTAAAAGAAATAAGGCAGCTAGCTTCTCTTTAGCTTCACTTTACTTAACATTAGGTTAAGCTTAAATTCAGTTTAAGTTACTGTTTATTAATCAAACTTCTATGTTAGGTTTATCTAACTGGTGATATCAATGGACATTTTTTTGTTTAGATCATCTAAACAGACAAGCCAAAAAATGGTAAGTTGGAGGGAGGAGAGTGGAGAGTTTAGTTTGTTGTGGAAAGTTGTAAGGTTTAATTTCCAGTATTTATTTGTCTCTAGTCATGCAGCTCCACAACATGTACAATAATTCAAACAGACACAGTCAAAGATCAGCAAATCATGAAAGAAAAAAAAATCAAAAGGCACATAAAGTTGACTCAAAATTCGAAAAAAAAAAAAAAAAAAAAGTGAAGTGCCCACTGTTCGGGAACACTGTAAAATCGTTGTGCTCCCCGCGACCCTGATGGATAAGCGGTATAGAAAATGGGGGGATGGATGTAAAATCGTTGTTATTTTTGCACCCCAAGCTGTTTAGGATCAGGGTTGTAAATGACTCTTTGGATTTAAGTGTCCCAGTAAGCCATGGCAGTGTGACAAGACAATGCCAGGACCAGGACTCTGAAAGTGAAACAGCGAAATGCAATTCAGCCATCATTCATTTTAAAAATCAGCGAAATGCAATTCAGCCATCATTCATTTTAAAAATCATTATTATTTTTACTTATTATTACATGTACCTTTTCTATTGTGACATGTCAAAATGTTCTTTGCAAAAACGATCTATTATTAAGAACCTTTCATTGAGGGGTGTCACTCACATTGCCACAAAGCAAAATTACTCGTAATGTCTGCTTTTACTACCGCTATCACTTCCACTGCCATCACTCCTATTGCTGCTGCTAATGCTATGGCTAACAAAGAATCCCAACTGTTTCATAATTAAGATGTTATTGGTTTAAGTAGTTGCAGCCATGGAAACCGGTAATACTAATTAGCTTAGGTTGGAATAAGCACTGCCACCCTGTCCGCTGTTAACTGCATCTTAATAGCCAAGATAAGGGACAAATCAATGGTTTGAAACTCACTGGATGATCAGTACACAGCCATTTATCTCTACTAACACAATTAATTCTACTACTATCATGAAGTGGCTCAATCAACACAACAGTGTGTGCCTAAGTGACAACTTTACTAATATGCTGTAATTGCTCCTTATTACTGGGAAATATCATTCATTTTAAGGCTTACCCTATGCTACTTTGAAGCACAGTTAACTCTTCTGAACTACTCATATGTGTTGCTGAAGTTTGACATGCGAGAGAGCGGTCCAGTGCTGCATCAGGGCAGAAAATTAATAGCTTGTGAGACTTAAAAATAGAGAATTTTGAAGGATAATTTTAACTGACAGAGAAGCAATTGATTCTAAAACAAACTGATGTGGTGATGTCTCAGTACACTGCAGCGAAAAAGCTCAGAAATGTAAGGTCTACGAGGTTGCAGGAAAATGTGAAGTTCAGTGTTTTCCTTGTTATCTTCTATGGTGTACCCACTTTCCATCCCGACCTGTCCTTGTCTACTTCACCAATGGCTAACACTTACCACAATGCATTTGATCAATCTGCATTGAAATTCACTCTGCATTGTGCAGTAAATGTGTGCCACAAGGTTATGTCAGGGGAAATGCACTAGGGGGTTAAATTGTTAAACTTTTTTTAAAACTAAAATTCTGGTATAAATTGCACCTTTTAGTACTATAATAATAATAACATACATTTACATAACTTTCTGCAGAGTCAACTGACCTCCAAACTTCATGTGGCCTTCAGATTAGCTCAAGAACAGTGCATAGAGAGCTTCATGGAGTGGGTTTCCATGGCTGAGCAGCTGCATCCAAGCCACACATCACCAAGTGCAATGCAAAGCGTCGGATGCAGTGGTGTAAAGTACGTCAACACTGGACTCTGGAGTGACGAATCACACTTCTGGCAATCTGGCAATCTGATGGACGAGTCTGGGTTTGGCAGTTGCCAGGAGAACGGTTGTCTGACTGCATTGTGCCAAGTGTGAAATTGGTTGAGGGGGGATTGTGGTGTGGGGTTGTTTTTCAGGAGATGGGCTTGGTCCCTTAGTTCCAGTGAAAGGAACTCTGAATGCTTCAGCATACAAAGAGATTTTGGACAACTCCATGCTCCCAACTTTGTGGGAACAGTTTGTGGATGGCCCATTGATACCATCTGATACCATCTGATACCATCTGTATATCTGTACAAGATAAAGCCACTGCCAAAAGTAGCTTGAGTAGCTTAGCTTGGCACAGAATGGAAACAGGGGAAAACAGCTGGCTTGACTCTGTACAAAAATATCAAGTTATTACATGTCTGAAAATGAAAGAGATGATAGAACTGGCGGCAAGGGCCCCCACTGTATTTCTTTACTGAATCTGGCACATGAATTTACTGTAGATATGTCCTCAGATATGGCATACACTGGCAAGGAATTGTTGTTTGCATTCATGTGTCAAGGGGAGACAAAGAGATCACCTACTTATTAAAAAACTAAACTGAAGGATAATCTCAGAGTCCATAAGGAGAACATGGTGTATCCAGAGGTACTATCTGAGAATCCAGTTGGGCAAATTCTTAAAGAATATTCTTAGGCAAATACAAATACCATAATGGTGTCTGTACAGTTTGGCAAAGATGGAAGGGATGAAGCGGTCTTTAAATGCAGCTGGCTTAGGGTGGAGCTGATTGCAGAAATTGAGTCGCAGGTGAGGAGGTGAGAGGAGGAATTAGGTCAGCTCCGCCCAACTCTGTTCAAAGACACACAGAACACAGACACACACAGAAGCAGAAGAAAAACACAAGGGAGGGGAAAACACAGGATCGGAGCTAAGGAAAGAGCTAAGGAAACCAAGGGAACCAGACAAAACCCTAACAGGATCAGATACTAAATGCTGCATAACACTGCCTGATTGGGAATTAAAAGCTGTATAATGGGATTAGGTGAATGAAAACAACTCAGAAAGACTTGCTCAGTTACATCAGACAAAACCTGCTCATAATGTTTGACAATTATAAAAAAACAGTTACAGTCATACAAAATGAAAAAAAAACTTTAAACCTAAGTTTAAACTGGGTCATTGAGGCAGCACAAAAAAGGATATATACAGCACACAATGAAATGTATTAAATATATTGAACTCTGAACATGCAGCCCTTTCATCATGTTGACATTGTGCCCTTTGCACTTCAACAACTTCCACTGTTGACCTCATGTGGAAATGTTTTTTGCTCTGCATCTGGTAGCTGGTACATTAAGAACAGTAAGTACTTTGCGAGTCAGAAAACTGACAAAGAAGTGTTGTGTAAGTAGAAGGTCAATAATGCGGAGTATTAATATTCATCCTCGGCTTTACAGCTTTGAAAGGATTATAAGCAAGTTTCATCACATGAAAGTAGTGCCTCCTGGAGGGTTGGCATCTTTGATATAAAGATGTGATCAGAATTTGATTGGAATAGTACAGGCAAAGTGTAGCAAAGGGAGAGACGATATACAAAGAGGTGGTGCAGTATAATATAAAGTAAGAGAGTTGAAAGGGGCAAGAGGAAAAAGCCTAAACAGCACAGAAAAGGAAAAAAAAAAATTGGAACCAGATAAAAGCAACACAAAACTTGTCGAAGACAAAGAAATTGCACGGGAGAGAGAAATAGAGGGCAAGCTTAAAGAGAAAGAGTGGAAGATAGGATATAAATGCTAAAAGTCAAAACTGGGATTCTGTTGGGAATGTGAACAAGAGGGGAGGTTTGCAAAAGTGAACTAAGTGGATAGAAGAGAGGCCAAATGAGATGTTTTATTTTTTATTTTAATAGTATTTTTTTATTCTTTATCATGGCTGATGTTTGCTGGCTGACAACCAGTCAAACTGCTCTGGTGATCAGAAGTAGCAAGGTGATAAGTAAAGGAGATAAAACTTCTCCACTCTCACAGATAAGACAGAATTAGAATATCTTTTATTTTACCCTCTTCAAACTCCTTTTTTCTTTCTACGTCTCTTTTCTTCGTATCCTTTCATTTTTTCCTTCCCCCCTCTTTTTCCTCTCTTTCATGTCTTGAACTCTCTCTCTCTTCTTCCCATTTCTGCATCCTCCTCTCGCTTTTTATCTCTCTGATAAGGTTCATATCTAGCTGCCAGTCAACTCCAAAGTCAAGCAGACACTGATAATGCTCTGACATCTCCAGCAACTGCAATTAACTAAAGCTCTGCGTCTCCCCTCAGAAGAAAAAAAAAAAAAAAAAAAAAGAAAAATTCTGCCTGCATTTTCTCCCTTGTCCTCATTCTGAGCCACCTTGTGAATATGTGATCAGAGTACTAACACACATCTAACTTTTAAACCTAATAGCACAGGAACAGGAGAGGCCAGCTTCACTCATCTACTCATCTCTCTCAGTGTTTCTCTGGACAGTCAGACTTGGGCAACTAATATCATTTCCAAAAGTAGGTGCGTTTAATTTTGTTAGCAAGTGTGTGTGCCCGTAGCTCAGTGAGTGAGTGAGTGAATGAGGATAAACTGTCACAGCTGCTCCGCTCGTATTCAGTATTACATGGATAACGTGTCAGCAACAGCTAATAGCTCATTCGCTGCTGCAAATTAAAACACAATCAGCTAATAGGAGTACAGGGAGGGAGGCGGGATCTAACAGGATTTATGAGAAAATGAAAAGTGATTGGATGTGAAGTTTGAATTAGAGGAAAGCAGTCTGGTGTCAGACTCTATGAAGGTGACTGACTGGACTGGTGAGTGGCCGACTCTCAGTGGACCAAATTCCATCCAAAACCTGTCTGTTGAATTAGTGTGATAGGTATGGGCTCCTCCCAACAGTTCAGCTGGGCGAGCAAGTTGCCAGCTATTAATTATGCTGTAGTTTCAGTGACCTTACATGCCCTTTTCTTCTCTTCATGTTATTGCAAGTCATTGGATCATTTGTATGACAATGTAGAATAAGAAATACCACAGTCTTCCTCTTGCAAATGAAATCATGAGCAAATAAATAAAATAACTGCACCCTCAATCCAATACATGCATGTATTATAATGGTCATGTAATCTAATGTTACCAAAGATGTCTTAGCTGTCTTCAAGACTCTTTCAGTGGTATATCAGACAAAGAAAACATGACACAACACCCTGTGCCTCATTGACAAAGTTAAGACAAATGTTTTCTTGTGGTCTCCCTCCAGGTGTTATCTGCATAAATTAAAAGAAAAATGTCAATTGAAAGGCCACAAGAAGATGAAATTGTCATACCTGCACAGGTTGTTGTACAATAACTTCAAGAAATAACTCTTAAATCTTGGTAAAAAATGTCAGGTTAACTGCTCTGATGAACCGCGACTACAGCTGCCATGTTGACTGAAAATGACTTTGTTGGAGTGAAAACCTTAATTACCTTTGGGTTGTTTGTGTTTTGAATGAAGGCCAAACAGTCACTGTGTGCCCTGATGTTCAAGAGCTACTTGGACTATTAGTTGTGCTACTTTGTTATTGTGCTGTTATTATGTGGGGGAAAAAAAGAGACATTCTGAAGAGGACATTTTTTTCTGAGCTACACCAAAATAAATCATCACTGAACACCATTTCTTTTGTCACCCATCTGCTCATCTCCACCTTTAACCTCATCACTCACACTGCCATTGTTTAGGTAATAATGCTGCTGAACACTGCACATCATATCTAACCCGTAAAACAGCAACAGTAAGGGCATTTCACATACTCTGTTATTGCTAAGTCCTTCTTCTTCTGTGTTGGAGGCTGCTGTTATGAAAGTCATCCATGTATCTTGGAGACCATGACAATACAGCCATCACTGGCATACAAATGCTATTGCATTCTTGGTAAGGAGCACTCCGTGGCAAAGAGCTTTAAAATCCTTCCCAACCCCACCACACCACTTCGTCTCAGCCCTGCTCTTTTCCTCTGTAACTCTCAATTTCCTGTTTCACTTTGGATGCCCCTTCTCTTCCTCCTTGTTTCTCTCTCAGAAAAAGTGGCTGACATTGAGATCTTCTTGCCCTTTTGCTCCTTCCTGTTTCCCTTGCTGGCCCAGTCCTCTTTGGTGTAATTACTGTTGTGGATACAGTCAGGTGGGAAGAAGAGAGAATATCTTGAAGAGGAGAAGGAGGGGGCAAAAGCAAGATGGACAAGTAGGCAGGAAAAGAAGGGAAGAGGCATTAGAACAGGGGAGAAACGAGGAGGAGTGTTTGGAAAGTGGAATAACGGGAGAAGGCAGAGTTATAATGTAATCTTCCTGTGGGAAGTGTGGTAATATATCACCTGCCAGAGTTAATAAAATGTCACTACGCAATAGCTTTAGACAGGAAAGAAAGGTTAACTGGCGCTTCATATAAATGTACTTCAACAAGCGCAAGCGGAGGAGATTACGACTCTGCGCACACACATACATGTAGTGCCAGCAACCATACACACAGAAAGGCACGTAGGTAAAGTAGACAGATGAGCTCATGAAAACCAAGAAATGCGAAGGAAAAAATCAAGTGCACTCACAGATGTGCATGCAAATGTATATGCAAGTGTGTAGGCAGCAACAAAATGTGCACATTTTTGAACACACATGCGCATGTCTGCACATACAGTGTACACACACTCAATTACTTGGACCCTTTGATGATAGTCATAATCATATGTGGCGGAAAATCTCATTTTCATAAAGTGAGTTCTTTTTCCTCACCATCACTCTTTTCGCTTCATACTTTTGTCTCTGTTCTCTTTTTTCCTCCTCCCTGTTGTTTCCCTCTGCTCCTCTCTTTCCCTTTCTTTCTTTCTTCTCTCTCCTCTCTGTGCACATCTTCACTCTTCATTCTCCACCTCCCTCTCGCCCTCACCCTCCACCTATCTCCTCCCTGTGGTCGGCTCATCCCTCTCTCCTACTCCTTCTTTTGCCCCAAGGATATCTTCCCTCCTACACGGGCTCGCCTCATCCCTCTCTCTTTCTCCATTTATTTATATCAATGAGCAAAAGTCATCCTTTCATCTTCCTCCAGATGAACAGACTCTGCTTGTGGAAGAGGACAGAAGAAAAGAGCAGCAGAACACAGAGGAACACAGTTTCTCTTCGTCCATAAATTCAACTGTATCAAGCTGTGGGAATATTATATAAACGCTCCCCTGTAAGAAGAGATAATTCAATGTGTTTTGGCTGACTGGTAAAGGGCCTGTTTCACCCCAAACACTCCAAAGGCATATTAATACTGAACTGCAGAAATCAAGACTTTATGCCAGCATTTACACAATGGACTATTGTTAACAACAAACCTTTTACAGTGTCAGATTCACTGCAGGCTTATACATTGGCCTTGAATCCACCAACAATAAAAACAAAAAGGAAAAAAAAAAAACATATCACATTTTGTGTGCACAATATGTCTTTGTGAACTTGGAAAGAAAAAAAGAAAGAAAGGAAGCAAAAAGCAACATGATATTTGAAAATACTGGTCATTAGGTTTGTTAAAAGTTTGTTTTGGTATTAAATGTTTCAGTGCCACAGACTGCCAATTACAGTGATGACAATTAAGAATGCAATTGAGAATGTCCTCTCTGTGGGACTAATAAAGGCCTATCTTATTATGATGCTCTTAGAAAATAATTATGGTGCATATTAACAGTTTGAGAATAAAAGGAAAACATGTATATTGGGGTGATTATTTTCAAATTTGGTGATACGTGTAGATGAACAGTAATTAGTAGTTTTATAAGGAAACAGCACAAAGTGATCAAGAAGAGAACAATCTTTTAACTGTTACTTTTGATGTATAGTAACATGCCTATTGTGAGTCTGTAAAAATATGAAATTTGCTGGGCTCAGTGTATCGGCTGTCTTTGACATGCCACAACAAACGGAAAATATCCCATGTGGGACAATTAATTGCACTGAAGAGGCTTTGAAAATGCATGTTCTTTGCATTTGCTATGCCGTGGAATCAACGTCAATATTAATTACCAATCTGAAAATGACTCACTTTAAAAAGGAAATCACACAGGTGCCCGTAAACCTCAGATGTAAAATGTAGCCTGTCTCCATGTGTAAAATGATTTACTGAAGTACATCCTGAATCAGTCCAATTACAGTTGCTGTAATTTCTGATTTACTGTAAGAGTAATCTCTTGCAATTATGTTGGCATGTGTGTTATTGTATACGTCCACCTGCATTCACAGATGTGATACACACTTGATATGATATGAGATGTGTCATGGGTGCATGTTGGGAAGTTATAGAAATAGCAGCTTTGGGTGTAAATTAATTAATTCGGTGCATATTGATTATAGTAGATGTTATTATATTCTAAACAATTCAGTGATATTAACTCCAAGTTAGTAGTAATTACTTCAGAATAGTGAACAGAGATTGTGCGTGTTACTAGCTGGTAAGAATAACAAGAGCTTATAGAAGAAGCATAACAACAGCTGGCCTTCTCCTTTTGGCAGGTTCTTGGTGCCATGTGATTTCAATCCCAGGTGAGTATAACTGATAAGTTGGTTTTGTTTCTCTCTCAGAGTGTTGGATTTTGGGTCTGGAACAATAATGTTGGCTGGTGATAGAACCATGTGTTTGTAGCAGCAGGAGTTTTTCTGGCCTCCTGAGGGTCCCACTACATTAATTAAATATGCTTTATTATTTATGGACTGTTAGTTTATAGCATGATTATGCAAGAAAAAAATATATAAAAAGGATTGCTACAAGTGAAAACTGTCACATCTGCTTGCTTGAAATGTGAGAATTAGCTGGTAAACAGACAGGCTCAGACGTGATGAAACTAAAATGAAAATGAAAATGAATGAGTGCAGGCTCTTTTCTCTCAGAGCGATACAATAAAGCTTGTTTACTGGCAGCAACTAACTAGAGAAAATGCTTCTGCTATTATAGTTTTTTTTTTTTTCTTGAACATATATTAAAACTGTCAGGTAGCTAAGCCTGATTTTGAGACTAATTTCATGATGTGAACAAGTGGATGACAGCACTTAGATAGAACTACAAGAAATGAGAAGGAAACAGATGTCATTTCATTCAACAGCAAATTGTGTATAAAGCCCATAATTACTAAAGTCCTGTTCATACTTAGTATTAATATGCATCCTGACTGATCCAGTCACAAGTGGACAACTCTAAGTACAAGACTCCCAAGACGCATTTACATTATATAGACAAAAGTATTAGGATGGGGCTGGAAGGGAAACCTTAATGCTTCAGCATACCAAGATATTTTGGACAATGCTATGCTCCCAACTTTACGGCAACAGTTTGGGGAAGACCCTTTTCTATTCCAGCATGACTGTGCCCCAGTGCACAAAGCAAAGTCCATAAAGACATGGCTGGATGAGTTTGGTGTGGAAGAACTTCACTGGGCCACAAAGAGCCCTGACCTCAACCCCATCCAACACCTTTGGGATGAACTGGAACAGAGACTGTGAGCCAGGACTTTTGGTCCAACATCAGTGCCAGACCTCTACGTACCTCTACGTGGGCAGATGTTCCAATGCTTTTGTCCATATAATGTAGGATGCGTTTGAGATTTGATCACTCAGACCACATTCAGAGGTCCTCCAGGCCACATTAAAGGATCGCCTACTCAACTGACATCCTCTGGACAACAAAAAGCAACAACAACAGGCATAATTACATGAATTACATTTACATATGTATGATTTCCATTTGGTTCACTGCAATGCAAAACACACTTTTAGGCTCTCTTAATGGCAATGCAGCAGATGTACATTGATTGTTGTAGATTATCTGTTTCAACTGATTTTACCAGTTACTGCACTATCCCAAGGCACCACTGAAAAATCTGATAACTGCTGACCACTGCAAATTTTTCGTTATTCATGCATGTTAATACCAGGTCTAAACAGGCTCTATGAGTAAGAGGATATAGCAACTTTAACTACACTGTGACCATTTCATAGCACATGCATATTGGTAGCCAAATTAATACATAAATCATCCTCTGCAATATTGGCTGATGACGCTTTTGTTTTTGTTTGTTTGCTTTAATTTTTTTTTTTTTTTTTTTGCCGGGTAGCATTTGCTTTGCCCCACTGTAGCATGTTAATGTACCCCATAAATAATTCAGAAATTTCTCATAATTAAGAAATGGTTATTCCATTAGCCCTATTAAGATCATATCATCATACTATAATAAATTTTTAAGGCCCTCATAAATGCAAAAGTGTTACCACTTTACTTTGACACTGCTTGTATTGCTCTGCTGTGAGTTAATTATTTCATCTTGCAGTTACTTTAAGCATACCCCATTATAAAATGCTGACCTTGTAACATCTGGGCTTTAATGACAAGTGCCTGTGAAATGGAAAGATATTTACTGCATTTAAATATTGTTAAATAAGCCACATTTGTTGCCTTATTTTTGTATACATCCATCCAAATTTTTACACCACTTATCCGTCAGGGTCGTGGAGGGGCTGGAGCCTATCCCAGCTGACTGTGGGCGAGATGAAGGGTACACCCTGGACTGGTTCCCAGTCAATCGGGATATATATATATATATATATATATATATGTATACACACATACTGTATATATAAATCGAGAGAGAGAGAGAGAGAGAAAGAGTACAGTATATTATATTTAAGAGTGTTCAGTGTAACATAAAGTCCAACTAATATCAAGAATATTTCTCCTGGAGTGCAGGGAGTTATTTGTCTGAGTAAACCAAGCGTATAATCACACTGTCCAGAGTGTACGTTTAGCTTGGAACCTTACATAACCTTTTTATATCATGTCCTGTCTTCCCCATTTCCCTTGTTTCTCATTACTTTGCCTATCAAGTCAAACAAAACGAAAGCCCATAGTCTCACAAGTGCCTCCTCTTTTGTAGCGTTTTTTTAAAAAAATGTTTAATCAGCCCTGTAAATGCTCATGAACTTTAATCAACCCCCAATGAGATGCCTTTACCGTCCTTCCAATTAAGCTTTGTGTTTGACTGTTTACTAATTTGTGTTGCTCTTTGCAGCTACATGGCAAAGTATCTCCACAGTGGCAAATCACTTAGCCTCTTATTCAGTCTTAAAATGTCAACAAGCTAAGCAAATCTGACCATGAGGTGAGATTATTAGATGTTTTTTTTTTTCAATTGCAAATGAACTTTCAGCATGAATTTGCAAGAATCTGTCATTTTCTTGATATGGTTGTCTTGTTTCAAACTAATGACAGATTCGTTCTCAAGAAATTCAAAATGGTTTTTTTGTACCCTCCTAACTTCAACTTGAGTCTTTATTTTAAATGATCTTTGGGTCTGCTTGTATGAAAATGGAATGTATTTAGCCAGTTCCTCTACTGCTGGAATGAGAATTCCTCTAAAGGTGATCTGTTAAGTTTTTTGCGGTGCACTTAGGGGGTTGCCTGAGGGTCTGTGTATGAGAGACTGACTTAATCGGGAGAGCTGATGTCTAACACGTGTCTTTCAAATCAGCTCTCCTGCCGTGGCTGCCTCATCCTTTGTGACTCAGGTAAAAAACTTCACACTGTGACACCTGATGGCTCTGTTCTCAAATATAAAGCTCTACTGGGACTTCTGAGGGAATCACACACACGTGCACGCACACACACACACTCACACACAGACTGGTGATAATGGAATAACAAGCTCCGTTTGGAGAGTTATTGTGTTAGACTCAGATGAACGTGGAATGAGCCGGAACACCTTTAGTTTTCCATTAAGGGGGAAGCTGCGCAGGAGGGGAAGCTGCATGGACTCAGCAATCGGTGCCAGGGGAACACTGCAGAGTTGGGAGGAGAAAAAAAAAGACTGAGGAAGGGAAAAAAGGATGATGGTGTTATTGGTCAACTACTGGGACTGTGATTAAATCCTCTTCATTGAGACAGGCCTCTCTCTCTGTCAGCTCGCCTTTCATTCTCAGCACATACAGTTCAGCTCTCTGACAGTTTCTTTCTCACTCCGGGTCAGTCTCCCCACACACACAGTCACATCTCTTTCTACGTCTCACTGTCTCCTGACTTACAAGTTCACATCATCTATCTCAAACATTTAACCTCTCTCTGCCTTCATTACTTCTTCTTCTTCTTCTTCTCTCTCTCTCTGTCTTTGCTTTCACTGGCTTTACAGTTGAGTCTCTGTCATATTATCTCCTTAGGATGACATCAAGGCTTTATCACAGTGCCCCTACTGAATTCTACCCAAACTGTGTGCCACTGCTTCTCTGTCAATTAGTAATGTGTGTGTGTACATGCCAAAGGAAATAGAGCTAAATCCTGGAGAACAGATTAAATAATTATATAACATTTATATGTATTATACTAAATAAAGAGAATCAGTAAAGATTGCATGTAATTTCAGAAACACTTTTCAAACTGAGAAATCACTTTTAGTGATGATCATTATTTAAGACTCCTCAAAAGCAAGCACAGAACTGTTTAGATTCAATATTCTGTCAAATGATGTAGAAAGAGAATATTATTCATAACTCCATGTGGAATAAATGATTTAAAAATCTCTCTCCAATGTGTCACTTTTGAAATAAATGGAAAAGCGATGAAGCAGTGGCACATCCTTTACAGGCGTCACAGAAAAATCTTTTGCATGGGACTTTCACTTAGCAGTGTGTTCTGACTACTTATTTTTCTCCCGCTGTTGCTTTTCTCCTCTACCCTTTACTTCCCACTTTCTTCACTGCTAGTCATTTGTTCCCTAATACCACCTTGCTTTCCAAGTGAAAGGTGCATAATTACCATTCATATTGCTTTTTCTTTCGCACTCTTCTGCTTGAACAGGCAGAAAAGCATGAGAAATACTATGAATGCTGGACAGATACTCGAAGAATAACATATGTGTACATGTTTGCCACACATCATGCTTGGCAACATGTTGACAAGTTGAGTTTTTGTTGTTGCATATGGTGGCTAAAAATAAAATGCCAACTGGTGCATTTGTTTCAGCTAAACACAAGATTTTTGTTTATTTCCCTTTTTTTCCCCCAAGTTTTTTTATATTTAAATTTTATGCAAAAGTTGTTAAAGTTGTGTTAGTTAGTAAGCACTTTGACAAGATAGTCCCTCCACCTGACGTAGCATATCAACGTGCTGATTAAACAACATGATTATAACATATGTGTGCTTTGGGCTGGTTACAATAAAAGATAGCTCTAAAATTGGTTTCCAGTTTTACTGGAAAAAGACATTTTTTTAGCTACTGAACTAAGAATTTTACATAACTAGGGTTACAGGTGTGCTGTGTCAAGCTGTTGATTGTGGCTTTGGAATGTCATCTTCATTGGCTGCGTGAAGTTGCTGTCCGTTGGCCGCAAATGAAATATGCTGTCTTCAATTCAATTCATTTTAATTCAGTTTATTCATATAGCACCAAATCACAAGAAAAGTTGTCTCATGACCCTTTCCAATTAGAGCATGTCTAGACCAAGCTGTCCTATGTGTAGATCCAACAATGGGTGAGTGAGTCATACTCTGGTGAGTATGCAGGCCATACAAGAACTGGGTTTTCAGCTTCCAGGGACTGTTTACAGATTGTTGCACAGGACCATGCATTATCATGCTGCAACATATGGTGATAGCAACAGGTGAATGGCACAGCAATGGGCCTCAGGATCTTGTCAGGTTATCTCTGAGCAAATAAAAAAAAAAAAGTGTTTTGTTATCTAACCCCATGGCACCCGGTCTACTATGATGACATTATACTGTAGTTTGTCCAGATGAGCTGCAAATGAAGAAGCTGAATGTGAAGGTCCTGGACAGACATGGTTAGATGTGGTCTAAGGTGAAATGAACATTCAGTTCATGGTCAACAGCTCTGGTGGACATCCTAGCAGCAAGTATGCCAACTGCATGCTCACTTAAAACCTGCAACATCTTTGTTGTTGTGTTTTTTTACTGTCTAAAAAAACTAAAGAAAGAGAAAACATGTGAGAATTGAAGATTCTAAATTGAATAAGTGGTTTATGATGAGCACAACAATGATGACCTGAGGGGTGTAGTAGATTAGTGGTACTCAGTAGTAGGAACAATGGTAGGTTTGATACTCTTAAGTTGGAGGAATTCTATGGATGATCAAAAAACAAGATCCAAAAAATATGTGCAGCCTCACAAATTGTGTTTTCACCATCTAATTCATGGATTCGTGGAGGATTATGTTATTATGACCTCTAGATGACCACATTACTCAAGCATTTAAGTATCTTTTTTTTTTTTTTTTTTTTTTTTTAACAACATTTTTAGTTTTGTGGTGCCACTGCCACCAGAACTGAGAAACCTCTTTGTCCCACACATTTTGTTCAATTTCCTGACTGCAAAACCATTATCAGACTGGTCAATCAACTTCTGATTGGCAGCTTTACAGAATAGCAGAGAAAAATCTAAAAATGACTGTATTATTATTTGTTCGTTTTTTTCACCTGGTCTGCAATCAGAATCATGCATGGCAGATTAATCCAAAATTTAAGAAGACATAGTTGAGGAAAGCAATGGCAAAGGATTTAAATTAAAATTGTTTTACAGAGAAATATTTTTTGGATTCCCACTTGGAAAACGATACATTTTTTACATTGCACAGAAAAAAACACTAACACCCAACATTATCTGGCTTTTGCAGTCTCGACTACCTACTGTAACGTTGTCATAGGAAGGCAAATTCATCTACAGACTGGTCAGTTGCATGTTTACATGCATATATGTGATCATTTGTCAGTATACAAGTCTTCTCAACTGCCTAATTTGGAGCTTTTACACTGTATATCAACTCTATCATGTTGTCTTGTAATGTGAAAGTCCTGCCACATCAGGCAGCTATTCTATGATAAAGCCATTTTGCACTTCCTGCACAGCACCAAACAACATATAAAGTTTACAATGAGCTGGTGAACATACGGTTATGGAACATTAGATTCCTGAAAAATATTTTTTTTTTCCACATTAGATGGTGAGCACAGAAAAATAGCTAAAACAAGAGTGAATATTGGAATTATATTCAGCACAACTCCAAAATATAAATAAATAAATAAAAAATTTGCTAATTGCCACAATTTTAACTGGTGTTCCAGCTTGTTCGTGGCCTCGAGTGGATAAAAAATGAAAAAATGAGTTGGAGCTTTCTGAAAAAAAAAAAAGGATAGGAACTAATCATAAATTGGTCACAAACCAGTCCCAAGCAAAAGTACATCAGTGATTATTTGGCTATTATTTGGCATGAATGCACTGATTGCACAGCAGACATTTTGACTTGTCACAGCAGGGAAGACACAGGTGGATTTAATACCAGTAATGACGGTTCAGTTCCATCAAGTGTACCAGTCAGAGTGACAGTGAATCAGCATGCACAATAGCAGAATCCCCTCTAAGTGGAAAGCAGCATTAATTAATTCACCAGTGAGTGTCCTCCTATGACATGTCAAACTGTCTGCTGTGCAACCAGTTCATTCGCCTGATTGGAGTAAACCCGCTTTACATGATGTCCCCTTGAATGACCATGTAGCCTTTGATGGATAGAGATGGATAGGCGCACAAATGTACACACAAATATACACATGGTAATTTTTTATGGACGAGGACATGCAAACAACCATCTGCACATACATGAGTCCATCTCATCATCATTGTAAAAAAAAACACCTCAGAGCTGTATACTCCACACAAGAACTTTAATCATGCCTGTGAGAATTTGCCAAGTAAGCCATCCTCACACTGAGCCGAGGTGATAACAAGATCTGCTGTAAAAGTGACAATAACATCAGAGAATACTGCCGCTTTCCAATGCTACTGCTTCCACCTGCAAATGAGGGAATGAGAGAATTAAAAGAGATTAAGGAATGACAAGCTTTCTCGAGAAAGGGAATGAGAGTGACTCTGAGCTGTACTGCGAAACCATTCTGTCACCTTCTGATAAGGACCGAGAGAAGCAGGGGGACAGAGACAAAGAGCGAAGGGAAGAAGAGAAGCAACGTAATGAAAAGAGAGGAGGTAGGTGTGAGAGAGACTGAAGGGAGGGAAGGAGGGAGGATGGGACTGGGTTGGACTCCAAGTATTTTTTCAAGCTGTTTTCAAGCAGGTAAAAATACTTAGAAGAGGCTCACTGTTGAAACTGTCACCACTGAAATGGACCTTTAACTAGCGTTTGATTAAGCTTCCTGTCCTTGATCCACACAACTTGGTATAATCTCTGATGCCCTCCCGCTTCACCTCCACACACACATCACACCTAGAGCCTCCCAGCACTTTGGAGAACACGCACACACTTTTGGTATGGAAAAAACGTTGTCTAACCTTTCAGCATATTTTTTCAGCTTATTAATATGCCTCATTGCTAAAAGGCAAGAAGGGAAAATGTCTCATTTAAATTTAGAGCGGCGATGAGATGGATGTGTGGTTCCATTAAAGGTACCCCTCTCTTTTCAGGATATACACACAAATACACACTAACATTTGTACGTACACACCTTGGCAGTGTTACAGACGGCATTGCATGACTCAGTGATTGAAAGAACGGCTGTGAATCTCAATCTGAGCACGTCCTCGCCAAGTCTGACATTTCAACTCCTTGCTACTCTGTAATCTTGTGTCTATCACACAGTGCTAAGTGGCTAGTAGAATAGCTTATGTTTGTTTTTCTCTTATTCCCTCTTGTAACAGTGGTTTTTGAGCCCTACAGCACATTTTAAACTTTTTTATTCATTTGAGTCTTCTTCTAATTGCACTTTGGTTTGACTTCTTCTTCTAACCTCATCTCACCTTTACGTATTTCACTTCTGAAACTGCCATTTCTTGCTCTACACTTGTCCACCATAGAAGCTGCCACCTTAGCATCTCCGCCATGATAGCAATATTGCTCTCATTTAACTTGTACATTTACATGACCAGAGTGATGTAAATATTTAATAGCCCCCTACTGAATCATTTAAACCAAACTTTGTCTTAGATAGATAGATAGATGGATAGATAGATAGATAGATAGATATGTTATTGATACCGAGGGAAATTCAATAAAATAAAATTCAATCTTGCTTTCAGGTAAAGCATTATAGTACCTGTACATTCTGGGCCAGGGTTTTCAGGTACAGTAAGTCAAACATAATGCTTAGGGATAACAAATCTAAACACTTTAAGAGTAGTTCAGTCCTAAAAATTAAGATGGACAAGACGAAGACAAGATAGGCCTTTATTAGTCTTGCACTGGGGAAATTAACATTAAAGGTTCCAGTTTATGCAGTCAACTCAGTTTTTCACTTGTAAATTTTTCCTCTGCTGTACATCTTATTTACCATAGAAGCAGCAACCCCCTGATGTCTCTGCAAGATGTGTTCATTTAGCTTGTAGGCAACATTTCTGATGATAATAATGTTGACAGTTTCCTAGTTTACCATAGATATAGACACCTATTCCACATTTCCTACTGCTTTTCATATTATTACATAATTTTGTTTATATTTTTGGAAATAAATTAATAGAACAGACATAATTACAGCAGACACTAAAGTGAAATGATTGGTACATGTTTGACAGGCTTCACAATTCTGCCTTCAATTACATTTTTAGAGAAATAATAGCACATTTTAAGTCACACAACAGACTGTATACAGTAGATACAGTGTATCAGTATGATTGTGCAGAGTTGCAGCGCAGTGACAGTGTGTTATTGCATGGCATTGTCCAATTGAAAATAAAAGCACCATCAAAATGAAGCACAATGACATTTTCTTTCTGAACAAGCCAGAACACCACTTCAAGATGGTGACAAAGACGCATCTCACAAACTGGATGAAGCACCTACTGTATGTGGTATATTATACATTATAGCAGTACATTACAGTCAGCAAATGCTACCAAAGCATGCAAATTGTTATGCTTCCCCCTTGAAACAATCAAAAGGTTTTGAAGGCTAAATTAGCTCATATAGCTAGAGTTAGATGAGACTAACCTACAGGAATGCTAAAAACTAAAAACACTAGAAAATCTGAAAAATACCCTGAATTTTTTGTGTTGGGTTCTTTTTACCTCAGCTCACCTTCATATATTTTAAAACCAATTTTCCCCCTATACTCTTGTCCACATATAATGTGTATCTTTGTGTGCCACCCCAGTATATCTCTGCTCTGACAGCAATGTTTCTCTCAGCTTGTACATTTCTGATGATGTTAATGTTTAATGGCACCCTACTTTTTTAATCAAAGTTTAACTTGCTTTTTGGTAGTGCAGCACTGCCACATAGTCTCTGTTACTGGCTCTCAATAACAAAATGATATTACAGAAACTACAGGACCTGATTATGTATCCATATACCACTGTGGTCAAGCACATTTCAGGCAAGACCACTGTCGTTGCTGATGCGTGTTAAGGGCCTTAGAGAGCTCCAGGGTCAAAATGAAGCATTTAAGATTCTGGTGAAAGTTGCTTAAAAATCATATTTCGGAAGATTTCTTGCATTTGTCAGAGTATAGTGTCATTGAATTAGCTTATCAGTTTACAGCTCTCTGTGCCAGCTTGTTTTTCCCTAACCCTTTGCCAACCCTAGTAGGTTTTCCTGTCATTTTCTTGTGTAAGATAATTGCGTGTAAAAAAACATTTTTGTCTGGACCTTCTTGCTAATATTCAGACAGGATCCCCAGTTAAATAGCTTTCTTTCTATTTGTCATGAACAATGGACAGGTTACAGTTTTCAAAACGAGGCCAAACAGCCTCTTGTCTGGGTTTAATTAACAGCACCTATACTTCTTAGGGTCACTAATGACCTCGCAGCTGGTGAGCAAACTGCATTAGTACTGCTTTGATCTGAAGCTGCATTGAAGTTACTGACCATGGCATTGTTTTTGACACTCTAAACCATTGGTTTAGCTTTTATGGAACAGCTTTAGATTGGTATTAAATGATTTTTTGATGTTTGCCTCATGTTATTATGCTTTTTCATACTGGTTAAATATGGTGTGCCATAAGGTTTAATTCTGAAGCCAGTGTTGTTCTCTGTTTGCTGATGCTTGTTGATCATCATAAAGTATCTCAGCCTTCAGTAAAGATCAATGACATCAATATGGTTGGTCACCATATGTTTTAGTGAAAGGCTGGAAATTCTGCTGCCAAGAATCAAGAATGAGTTTTATTTATTTTAATATAATTTTGACCACCAAATTGAGCAACTGTAATTCTAGTCTTAACTTACGAAAATGTCAATAGTTAGCCAATTGCTTAATTAAAGAAACAATTCGAATGACTTGCAAAGTAGTTCTGCTGTTTCACCATCTGATTAAATATGACCACCACAGACTGAGTAATGATAATAATGCTTGTATTTTTTTCCTTACCCCTACCTATATGCTTATTATTTCATGACCTCACAAATACATCTGACAAAAAGAGAAGCTATGTGTCAGTGCTCATGAGTGCCTGAGCTCCCTGTGTAGGGCCCTCTTGGCTCTTCCTCAGTCCACATTGAAGACTTAATGTGAGCAGACTTTCTGCTGTGAGGGGCAGATGAGTCTGGATTGCCCTATTTGGGGAGATTGAGCCGCCAGACACAGTCACTGTGTGGTTAAAAACTGACTTTAATGATCATAGTAGTTATTAATGTCTTTAGTAAGCCATCAGATTTGTATGTTGTGATAACCATTAAACATGATCAGAAGCAAATTATATTATTTTGCATGTACATATATTAACATTATCTCATCATGTGCACAAAGCAGCTACCATGCTGGATGAGTCCTAGAGGGCATACATGCTCTCATGGATAACTCTGCTCCTTAAGTTAACTTCTACTTATGGACATCAGCCTGAGCTCTGACAGTTTGTGGGTGGATACCAAGGGAGGCAGTGGCCCTCTTATGATGGGTCACTTTCAATGCGATCACACTCTCCTTGAACCTTGATTGACAGCTTCTGAAAAGTCTGCAAATTACCAAGAGTTACTGAGAGGCAGAGAAGCTATACAACATCTGAGGAAAAACTGGAAATAGGAAAGAGGAGAGAAGGGGAAGGGATGGGAAGAGATAGGGGTGGGGTTTCAGGAGGAGGGATTTCTTCTCTGTGCTGTTGCCTGTCGGTTTGTGCCCATTTTTTCTTTTTCTTCTTTTTCTCCCCTTTCTTCTTTGATTTCATTTGTTTTTATCATTCCTTTCCTATTATTCTCTTCACTTTTCTTCATCTCCTTTTCCACCTTGTCACTTGTTTGTTTTCCATGTTTTCCTCCCCTCTTTCTCCACTGGTTCTTTTTTCTCCTTTTCTATCATTTCTTCTCTACCCCCCTGTTCTTCTCATTCTCCTCCATCTCCTTTACCTCCTTTCTCATTTTCTTCTCCTGTCACTATTCTGAAAAGCAAAAATATGTACTTCATATACAAAAATATAAAATATATGCTTCACATACAAAAGCTATTCTGAACCAATCTCAAACTATGTCAGAATCCAAGTGATTACTCTGCAGCAAAGTGACGAGCTGAGGCAGTGGACCTGAAGCTGGTCGGTCTTAGCGATGAGGCTCGCCTCCAGAGCATCACACCTGATCCACCTCTGCTCTTCACTGCTCTTCAGCTGTTTTTGGGCCAGCAGGTCCAGGCTGTCGACATGGGCTTTGGTTCTGGCTCACCTTTTTTGATGGCCCTTTGGAGGAGGTTGTCTTTTTGTCTCAGTTACTTGTCTTCGTCTGCAGCTTGCTGACCTCCTGCCTTTTTTCTAACTAGCAAATCTGCTTTTTCTTTTATTATATTTTGGTGGGGGGTACTATAATAGTGCTAGGTACTGAGACTGTTGCTGCTGTTGCTGTGTTTTAATTTTTGACACATAGTTGAACACATTTTGAGTTTGTTTTGGACCAAGGTTGACCCTTATCTCTAACCCTGTTTGTAATGTTCTTAGACAAGTTCTGGGGAGCGTCCGGTTTGAGAAGCTCAGAACTGCATCTTGGCTCTTATCAGATGATATTGTTCTTTTGGTTTTATCAGTCCACCTTCAGTATGCACTGGGACAGTACCTCCAAGTTGGAGGCCATGGTTCTCTGCCAGAAACTGGTGGCTTGCTCCTTCCGGGTTGGGGTTGCTGGCCAGAGCACAAGAGTTTAAGTGATTTGAGTTGGAGATGGACACATGATTGTGAAGCATGGTGATTAGGGGGGTTCTGGACAGCATATAAACTATGAATCATTTGGGTTCTTGAAACATATGTGAGCTCACAATCATAACACTGCAGTCTCATTATTGGGCTTTGTACTGGACAACATGTCACACAGGTTTTTGTCTGATGTCTTGATGTCAAAGCTTTCTATGTTGTTATTTTCACTGCTACATTTTCTATGATCCTGATAGTTAAAATATGCAGGAATTATCTAATGACTACTTTCTAGTAATTTCACTAATTTCACACAAAAAAAATTAAATTCACTAATAATCAATTGTGAGCCTCAAGAAATCTATGGTGGCATCTATAGCTGCAGAAACCTTATATTACTTATTTTATTAGTACTTTGTTTTGTCAGAGTACTTCTGTTCGTCAGCATTTGTTCAGCATTGTGTATACCCCAGCCAATAACAACACATGGTTGGGATTCTAAACTGTAGCATCCAGGCGACAGCTGTCTGGCTCATGGACTGTCATGGTCTGTCATAAGAGCTGCAGGTCTGTCTATTGGAGCTGCACAGAGACAGGCAGGAGCAGAGAGGAAGGATGAAACTTGCTCTTCGGCTGTACTGCTCTAGGCTAGGGTCACTTTGTATCTGACTTGACCACCACTGCTTTCTCTCTTTCTCTCTCTTTCATCCGTTGTGGAGGAGTGGGGAAATGTGAATTGTGTTTAAAGAGAGCGACTGAAATATTCTGAATATTGTGCCTCTAAACATACCCATATATGGCTTTTACTTTCACCTTGTCTGACTGATGAAAGTTCCACTGGACAACTATATTACGCCAGAAGAACATAATTTTGCCTACACTGAACCAAGGTTTGTCTTTGTTTAGTTTGAGTCCATTTATATGCTGCAATCCCCCAGCAGCAGCAATAAGCTCAACTTGATTGATTATTTAAATCTCCTTACAAGCCAAAAGAATTGGTCAGGGTCTAAAGTTAATTCATGTTTTTATCCACATCCATAAGGTCATGGGCATTCCAGGTTGCAAGTTTATAAAACAAAATTGTGATTTATAACAAAATAAGGCAACATTAACGTAAAGAAATTGCAACCAAATTGCAAGATTGCCTCTAGATGTTATAGAAATAATTGGAGGTAGTGCCTTTCGCCACACTAATTTTCAACAACTGCTTCACTGACATGCTTCTCCAGAGCAGCTTGAGTGGGTGCTAAGTTCTTCCACGGAAAGAACTCCCTTCATACATGATCCAGTTTGGAGCAGGTGCTGGTTGTGTCATTAAGTATGACAAACCTCTGAACGATGTTCATTGCATCATCTGGGATCTCCTTAGGTCCTCTTATAAGCATCAATAGTGCATTCATCAGTTTCATTAGTGATTTCCATGTTAAGAGATGGTTACAGTATCACAGCCTATCAAAGCATGGAACACTGGAAGGGTACATGACATCTCACTGGCATGCAGTTATTTGGTGGGCTGCCAAGGAGCAAAAACTCTTGCCAGTTCTGAATGCTGAATGCACAGTTCACATCCAGTCTTAGTTGACTTATGGCAAACACAGCCAGGACCACATCATCAGTGTCAGTGAGAGCATCTACTAGTTGCCATGCTGTGCAGTGTGTGATACATGCAGTAGCATACTACAATCAGCTTCTTCATGACTGCATGGAGACCTGGCATGGAGACCTGGCAGTAGCTGTTTGCCGAGAATGCCCTTCCTATCCATGAGGATGTCCTTCTGTTTCTTGCAGTTTACTTCTATTTGCAGTCTTTCCAATCACATGTCCCTTTACATCCTTGCCAGACTTTTGTCCTTCGTCCATAAATTTCATGTTATGAAATTCCCTCTAAATGTTCCTCATGATGTGAGGTAAACTTGGCCTTTAATGACCAAAATCAAATCAGTTACTCATTGAGTACAATTAGACATTTGTGTCAAGTTTGAATAAAATTCCTTCCAGCCATTCATATTTATAAGGGGGCAAATGGATGGATAAATAGACAGATGGACATACAGATGTGCAGATGGAAAACATGAAAACCTAATGCCTCCAGTCAAGGCTATCAACAGTGCAGGGTTATCAAAAAAGGAATGTTTGCTTTATATATCCTGCAAAATAATATGCTACAGAAACTCCATCCATCCATCCATTTTCTATACCGCTTATCCGTCAGGGTCACCGGGACTACAGAAACTCTTTTTACAGATTTACTTTGTAAAAATCCATAGAATTGTGAGTCTTTGTGCAAGTATTCGGTTCTCAAAGGCCACTAACATCTAACTTGTGTCTTTTATTTCATAATTCCAATTCCAATAAGCCAGGAAAATTTGACAAACCAATCGGTGCTGTTCAATTTGTGCTTTGATCACAAATTGAACAACTGTCATGATATATTGAGCTTTTTCGCCTCGCTAATAGAGGCCATGCACTCACACAAAAAACACACCCGCATACATGCACAGACATGAGACTGTCAGGTTCAACACACTAGTCTGAATACCTGCTGTCATCATTTTTCTTGTCTTGCTGTCCCGTCTCTTTTACACTGTCCCCAACACCCTGTCACTCATTGTATTCTTTTACTACACCTGTCGCTTTCTCTCACCTCTCAGACTGCGATGCAGGATCCAACATTCTTTTAGTTTGTTGTTTGTTGACATCGCCAACATCCTAGTTGGGTAAATGCCACAACCACAAAGGTGCATCAACATGGTCTGCCCTGTTGTCAGCTGAAAGAAGTTACAGATTTTCAGGTGCTGCAGCTTCAGCTCAGGTTTCAATAAACTCTGGGAAATTCTGTTGTATTGATGACAAAACAATGGAATCCGTTCATATGAATACTGAGCTAAACACATGACCAAAAACTGTTTTCAGCAATGCTAATTCCCTGATATGTAAGGAGGTTTTGTCACAAATATGTAACACTAGACATTTAGAAGAATATATAGACATATATAAACTATGCAATAGGAAGCAAATTCAGCAGCACAACAGAACAACAGGAAGTCCTTGGTCCAGTTTACATAAAACTCACCCCTATTTTTCATAGAGCACAAAGTCTGGATGGGCAAATATCATATCATCCATACCATCCACTGCTTCACTGCACAAAACCAATGAAGTGTAATAGTTTATTTTGCCTTTTCCCCTCAAGAGTTGGATCCAATGAATATCTTCATTAACTGCACTGGAGACATCAATATGTGGCTTGCAAAAGAAATTCACTGCTCAGTAGATATAAAGAAGAATTGATGATCTCTGAACTGAAATCACCCCATTGTCTTCAATATTTAACCAGCAGGTTAAAGAAATTTAGATTGTTTTAAACCTCAACTACAGTTCTGTACTTCTTTTTGACAATGCCATCAGATCTGCTTTCTATCATTTAAATAAATAAATAAATAATGCTATTCATCTCTTAGCTTGATGCAGAGAACCAGCATGTGCTTTGGTACATTGGTGCTTTGGAGAGCAGCAATGCTCTGTTCCCTTGTTTCATTAAATGTATTTCTTGTTTGTAACTGATCCAATATTCCAAATTTATTCAGTAGCATGGTTTATCACAAGATCAAGGAAAACATCATCATTTTAAAGCAAATTTATAATAACTGCTCTGGCTCCCAATCAACTCTTAGATCAGTATGTAATTTCAGTCAGACAAATCGTGATTGAAATGTTTTTTACAGCAGCTGAACATCGCTCCAACACACAGATATGTTTACATGGTAGTCTGCAGGTCTGGTGGTGGGCTGAAAAAACAGGCAGCACTACTAATGCAAGACAGCAGCTACATTGGGAGGCAGAAGAAGAGATGGGAATTTTTGCAGCTTAAACAGACCGCCAAATTGGAAAGGTGTGTTTGTTGACAATTAAAAGGAGTGAAGTATGTCGCTTGTGTGTGCTTTGCTCCATTTTATCTGCATATGCTATAAAATGACTTCAAATATCTGCATAAGCTTGTTCGGTACGAACCAAATAAGAGTGTAAAGTGCAAGCTTTTCCATCTTAACAGTTACAACAAAACTCACCTGAAAGAGAGGGAGGTGTCAGTCAAGGACAGCATGTTCATGTCCACACAATGCAGACAAAATGCGTAAATCAGGGAACATGGGTTGACACGCACCTGTGTGGGAGGACACTTGGTGTATGGGGGCTCTAAGGTTCAGTATGCTTCAAAGAAACTAGATTGCCTTGAGTGTCATCCAAACATACGGCCAGACCAAAGGTTTCTCGCACTGATGGAGTTGCCCAGAGTTATGCACACAAAAGAGCAGAATTAGAGCTTGAGAAAAAAGCCAGACCCACCCAGAGTTTGCTTAATGGGTATACATCATTTATTGATTAATAGGATTATCTTGAACGTTACAGATTGTTCAAATGGCTCAAAGAGGTCATAGCAGGACAATGATGACCATTTTAGAGTATACGGTACCTGAAGCTGTTCATGTAGATGTACAGGACAGGACATAAAACTACAGAATGCATCATGTATAGATAAATCACAGCCACAAAGGTCTGCTGCTGACGATGATACAAGTTTTATTTAGTGCCTTTTTTTGAATTACCTTGAGATGTCTGGGTTCAAACAATAGCCAAACAACATTGTCATGTTTTCTGGGTTGTCATGGTTACGTTAAAGAGTGTACATTACTGGTCTGTCAGTGGCAAGAAACAGCTTACTGTTCTCTTTAAGAACCCCACTTTTCATCATCTCAGAAACACTGTTTACTTTTATGGTGAGATATTATTTATTCAGAACAAGGAACAACCAGCAAACAATGCACAAAGACTGGAAATGGTCAAATTTGTTTTGAGATGGTGACAACAGCTACAGCTCTGCTAAGTATATAAAATGTGTGGTTATGCAAAACCAGAGTAAAAGTGTACTGGATAATGTACTTGGAATAATAAAGGATTTTGTCTTCTGCTTATATAGTATTTTGTTTGTCCTATTGTCAACAGAGATGGAAAGGAAATGAGATAGCTCACTCTTTAGCTATTTCATCAACAACTTAAGAATAAATGATGATGTTTTGAATACAAATGTTTTGAATTTAGACTAAACAATCAAACAAAAAACAAGTTTTAATGTCTTCTAGGTGCAGCCTGATGAGACACATTCTTGATAAGCTTACCTGCATTTCAAAGATGCATATATGGTCTTACAGTAGTTTACCTGCTCTTTTGCAGCTTTTCTAACAAAGGTGTGTATATCCAGGCAAGAGAACAAATAAACAAACATACAAAAGTTTGCCCTTGATGAGGCTGTTGTTGGAAAAGCTAACAAGATAATAACTAACCCATCCCATGTGCTACATACTGAGTACCAGTTACTGCTATCAGTGAGGAGGGTTAGATGTACAATGTTGTCGATTGAATGGATTTTAAAACTCTGTCCTCCTTACATCAATAAAATTTTTAAATAGCGGCAGATGAAATAAAGATGAAGTCGATATGGATCCTAACAGAGATGTTTATCTACTTATTTATAGATGATTGACTATTTTCTAGTTGTAGTAGTGCCTTTATTTACATTTTTTAAGGGGTTTTTTTGTGTTTCTGTTATTTTATACTGTATTTTTTATCATTATGTTCTTATATTTCCTGATCCCTGAAACTGTCTTTACCCTTTACTTTATATATATACCATCCTTTTTATGGCTGCAGAATGCGTGGAAGCTCAATCCAAATTTCCTACAGTGTAGGACGATAAAGTGAATTTTGAATTGTGGCAAACTAAATGCATAAATTCATGTCTGATTAAGTTCAAACCGGTATTCAAGAATTATAACATAACCACAGATGGTTTAAAGGGACTTTTTTTTTTTTCCCCAAATCACATCATGTGAATTTAATTCACTTCAATTGTCATCCCAACATTAAAATTGTATCTTCAAACTGAGTTAATATTTATACTTTTTATAGATTCGCAATGCAAACTGGAAGAGGCTCAGTAACAAAACCGGAAAGGCAGTGCAGGGGTATTGAGAATGAATAAATTAGACTAAATGGAGCTGGATTTTCTTTTAAATTGTTTATAAGTATATACAAGGTTACACATGCAGTATAAGCTCCATATATTTGCACAAAACCTTTTTTTTCACTCACGTGTCACGCTGTGCTCTTCCATAGGTACTGTGTTATGGTGTGCTTATACTTGTTTATTTTCTCTACCAGTTTCTCTGTCAATCAAATGCTTGCTCTCGGCCCAAAACTGATTCATGTATCGATCATTCATTCACTCAGTATGTCAGTCAGTGAGTCAGCCTTCATTCTCTGCCTCCTGCTCTCAGCTTTTGTTTCTCTTGTTTTTGCTTCTGTCTCTCTCCAAAGAATTGAGTGAGGACAAATGTAAGATCCCAAATTGTTGAACAGCTGCTTAGCTGTTTGTGAGTTTATGCTACATTGATGGATAAGCAGAGCATTGCAACAGAAGAGTGGAGATCGTGGTAACATAACTGCTTGGTGAATAATTACACACTGAGGGAGATAGATGCTCTAAATGGGGAGATGTGCGTATGTGTCATTTTTATTTTTATGAGAGAGGAGTACTTGGGTATCTTAGTTTAATATTAGGTGTATGCGTGTGTGATGTATATTAATGGGGGGTTTAAAAGTCTTAATTTGAGTCATAACATTCCCTGGCAATGTTGTGTACACAGGAGAAAAGTGTAAATGAAATAGTCCACATGACAGGCATACACACACAAACACACACACACCCTAAGGTGAACACCAGGAATGTAAAACCTTTCACATCTCAGCATGAGCGTGTCTCTGTTTATGTATCGATGAACACACCAGGCCACACACAAGCACACACACCATGGTGCTTGCCTCACAAGTCATGTGGAAAGACACACATGCTCACATACTCACAAAACCATGACTCTGACTGTAACCACACCATCATTCAAGTGCATGAATTATGTGTCTGTGAGTGTGTTTCACAACTTTTTTCTTTTTCAAAAGTAAACTTTGACTGGCGATTGACTGTGTCCCACCCCTTTAGATAAGAGTCTGTCCAGCTTTCCAATTCACACACAGTGCAAGTAGTTTACAACGATAAGAAGATAAGAATTATCCCGCAGAATTCTTAATGATTGTTGAAACAAAAAGGCATCTTAATTCAGACAATGATAGACCCAAGTAGGAAGACGAGAAGACTATTGCACATTTTGCTAAGTGAAAAGACAGCTGTCGTAGGAAGATTTTATTAACTGTAGCTGCCTAGCAAGTTAAGCTAATAATAGCTCCGTGAGTTGGTTGAAAAGATGAGACCATGAAAAAAAACATGAAAAGATGTTCTTTAATATCCTGATGGCAACAACATTGTGCTAAAATGTAGAGACTAAAGCTAACATGTCACTTGAGGCCCAACAAGTGCGATGCAGCCACTTTGACAGTGGCTGCTTTACACTTCTTCTTTTATTTTTAGTTTTACAAAGGGTAAACAAATGACACCACACTCCAAACTCTTTTGATACAAGTCAGTTGTAAATTCTTAAGTTTGCCAAGCTAGGATTGAGGGGTTTAGCTAACAATCAGTTGCATGCTCAATGCAACAAAACCTAAATTAGAAACACTAAACAGGCAGGTGAGTGAGGGGGTGAGTGAGTGAGCCCGTAAATGAATGAGACTAAGAAAATAAACAGGTAAATAGGCTAGAGTGAGTGAGCGAGTGGCTGACTAATCAAGTGAATGAATGAGAAGGTAAGTGACTATACATCTGACTGATTAAGTCACCAAGCACTTAAGCCTTGAACGCAGTAGAGGCATTTTATATGTTAATGTGTGCAAGAGGAAAGTTAGGAAAGAGTGTGGTGTGAAAAGAAATGAGAGGGCAAGCAACGGTGACAAAAGGTGGATGTTGGTTGTAGGAGGGAGGGATAGAGAGAGCAGGGGGTGGATGAATGTAGGGGAGCAAAGGAAGAGGGGAGAATCATTGAAGTGTGTAGGAAGGATGGAAAGAAGGAGTGTGGGTGGCCATGGAAGCTGGTGGTAATCAGAGGGCAGTGATGGGTGGTCAAATTGTGTGTGTGTGTGTGTGTGTGTGTGTGTGTGAGAGAGAGAGAGAGAGAGAAGGGGGGGAGAAAACCCCACTGTGGTCAGAGCTCTGTGACAGATCAACACAGAGTTCCTCTGCCCTCCGAGTGTGTCGGTCTGACTGTGCACAGCTGTGTGTAAGTTGTATTTTAAGGTGGCTGAATGGATCTTAAGACACCTTTTCTTCTTTCCTCCAGATTTTCTGGGTGCCCCTACCTATGGAGTTCCTGTATCAGTCATTGCGTAGAGGTATAAAGTTTACATCCAACCTAACCTCACATCTCCATATTCAAAAATGCCTCACTCACTTAACTAAACATAGCTGTGTAAAGACAATTAGAATTCACAATTTCTCACCGCTCACACATGTAACTACGGCGTAATCAATGTCAGCTGCATTTGCTTGATCTTCTTTGAA
This sequence comes from Scatophagus argus, assembly GCF_020382885.2. NCBI lineage: Eukaryota > Metazoa > Chordata > Actinopteri > Scatophagidae > Scatophagus > Scatophagus argus. The sequence goes on along the minus strand of NC_058494.1, from coordinate 6,503,912 downwards.
ATGAAAACTGCAAATGAAATATCTAATTATATTTTTGTGATTGTACTTCTGTGAGACAGTGTATAGTATCTAGATTAAGACTGAGGTTTTATCCAAGGATTTTAAAATTACTACTTCCCTGAAATATATATCTTCCCAGGTATCCAGAGGATTTCCCACTATGATTAATCACAAAATGATGGTTATTAAAATCTTCTCTTGTCATTTTTTATTATTTGTTAGACAATATGTGGCAACAGTTTTAGTGGAATAATAATTCATCTTTCTGTAAATGTGTAAAGCTTAGATGTGGAAAGACACAGTGCTGACCATCAGTGGTGCATTGATCAGAGTGTATTGTTTAAGTGCCAATAAAACAATGAAAATATTCCCTATCCAGTCTGAGTAACAAATTCATGTGGTTAAAAAACACTGCAGAATGGTTTGTAATACTTCCAGACAAATGCTCACATTTCTAGAAATAATCACACTGGAAAATATTTTATCTTTTGTGTCGCCTCATAGCAAGAGGGTTCCAGGTTTGAATCCCGGTCTGGGCCCATCTGTGTGGAGTTTGCATGTTCTCCCTGTGTCTGCGTGGGTTTTCTCCGGGTACTCCGGCTTCCTCCCACAATACCAAAAACATGCACATTAGGTTAATTGGCCATTCTACATTGCCTCTAGGTGTGAATGTGATACTGTGAGTGTGTGAGTGTGTGGTTGTCTGTCTTTGTGTGTCGGCCCTGCGATTGACTGGCAACCAGTCCAGAATGTACCCCGCCTCTTGCCCATAGTCAGCTGGGATAGGCTCCAGCCCCCCTGCGACCCTGACAGATAAGCGGTATAGAAAATTAATGAATGTTACAAAGTCATCTACAAAAAATGTGCTTGCATGTATTTGATTGGCTAAGTAATCAAATAATAAAATAAAAATAATAAACTAAAAAGTAGCTTGGAGCTGTGTTGTTTTTCCAGAGCCTCCTGTGGGAATACTGTTGATCTGTTGGAGGATGATGGGAATATTTTGTGATGGAGCTGAACTGAAATTTTACATCTTATGAAATGTAACTGGAAGAAGATATTACAGATTTTAGTAAATATCACAATCATTAGGTTTTATTCAACCCTAACCTGGATTTTCGCCATCTGTGGCAGATACAACTCTGAGAAATCTTAGTGTTGCATTGTAAACATTGTAAATATAAACACAAATCAATTAGTATAGTGTGACTAAACAATTGTACAAGTGAAATTAACTAAGAGAAGTGATTTCAGTGTTAAGCTACCATTGACACATTCGGTAGGAAATTGATGAAATGTGTGTGTAAACTGCCGAATCATGGTTAGGTCTCACTCTGAACTCTTTGGTAGGGAGATGAGGGATAGATTAGTGAGCCAGAAAGGTGTCTTGATTCATATGCTGTATTGAGACTGGATTATGTTGTTAAGACCAGAAAACCATGAAGAGCCATACGTGCCCCTGTTGTTGCTGTGCGTGTTTTGGTCCAACCGACAGAGCTACTGTTACTTAAATAGAAAAAGAAAGACAATGGAACTGAAAGTAGTTTCATTCCTGAAAGCATCTTAACCAGACGAAATTAACACGGATTACATTTTTCTACCTTTTTTATTCTTGTCATATTACTCTTGACATTATATGTAGGCTAACTAATCTCACTATTTCGCTAACTATTCGTGTGTCCGTGTACTTGACCTTTTGCTTTCTTGAGATTACAGCACATTTAAGTATCTGTCCTGCTCTCCAAACTGTTTACTGCGTGTTTCTGGGTGATAAAATGTGTGGGTCTCTGCAATTCATCCTTTTGTCTATGCATGTATACTTAGGTGTGTGGGAGGGTGTGTGTGTGTGTGTGTGTGTGTGTGTGTGCATGCTCTAGCGTATTTACTGTAGCTGCTCTCCGTTAAGCGTGTGTTCAGTTCCCTTGATGAAGTCTTTTTAGTGATAAGCCATACATTTAATGATTCAAATCATCCCTTTGCATGAGTCAGACCATCACGTTCATCAAGTTTATGGTTTCACTTGCATAGGAATATAGTTAAATGCACAAATGATATGATCAATGTGAGCTGGGGTGTTTCAATTGGATTATATCCTAGCTTCCAACTAGTACTAGATAAATGCATTCAAAATGTGAAATAATACATATAGAAAATGTTTGGCATTAGAGCAAATTAAATGCAACGTGTGTCCATTTATCAGAATCAGAATTCCTTTTTTTTATCCCTGAGGGGAAATTCTTCTTTCTTACAGACATCGCAATTGCAATATTCCCGACCAAGAAAATGAAAAAAATAGGAACATAAATGTTATTTCATGTATTCTCTCCCTTGCCCTCATTAAAAGCTGTTCATTTCTAAAGCACTGAAAACTGGAGAATGGTTACCCAAAGCTCTCTGTCTCACTGTTTCTTTTTTTCCCTTTTTTGTGGCTCTCAGTCGGCTCACTGTCTTCTGACTGGCTAAGCTTTGAGATCACCTTTCTGTGATGATTGTACTTACTACTGTGTGTGGGCGAGTGAGGGTGGGATGGAGACAAAGAGAAAGTTAGCATATTTTCTGTCTGTGCCTATCCCTTCTTCCTCTTTGCCGCTGCTCTGCTTTGATTTCTCCCCCTCTTTCCTTTTTTCCTTCATCTTCCACTTCTTTTTCTTCTGTCAGACCCTCCACACATACAAATATACACACAAACAATTCCACAGTAATACATACTGTGTGTGCACACAAACTGGCGTCCCAGTAGGATGGGACACTGAGACGAAAACCAGTAGAGCCCAGTATGAGCCTGCGGTCATGGATCACCGGTAAGCCTTACAGTGGATCAGTGACTATGTGTCTCTTTGTGTGGACAAATATGTGTGTTCATTTGTGTGTGGCTTGTTGAACTTTTTGCTTTCAATCATGACTAGCAGCTCACGCACAAACACCCCCACTTCTCCAACACTTACACACACAGTATCATCCACCTCCCTTGTTGACATTCGCTATTAGCCTAAATGCCAACATAAACATCTCTGTTCCTTTTTATAGACACATTCTAACAAACAAACACATACACACACACACACACAAACACAAACACTAACACACACACACGCATAGGAACCATCACTCTGCTACTTTACATTCAAATCTTACCTTGGCTGTGCTTGTGATTAAATTCCCTGTCTCCGAGGAGAGCAGATGCTATTGTTTCCTCCCTTTGGCTGCCATGAACGGAATGAGACTTGAGAGCCCCATTCTGGCTCAACCGCCTTGCAGTTGCACTGCATCTATGAGGCCCGACATGTAGTGGAATGAAACTACAGGGTAATATATGGTTGCCATTACCTCGAGGCCTGCCAGCTTAACCTCTCTCATAGATCTCCCTGCAGAATCTGCTCTATGTAGTATTCAGAGTTAAAGCTTGTTCTCTCTAAGTTGACTTTTGTGGGTGCAGGCGTATGACCAGCTCGCCACTCTCACATTCCAGCTGTATTCACATATGTATGAGCATGTGGAAGTTATCTATCCTGTGTTATAAGTAAAGCAATCGTTTTCCTCCCACACCATTGTTCATGTAGTGTTAAGGCTGCCCAACAGGTGGCACTGCAACCCTTTGTTTTCCCTATTTGAGGAGCTGTCCACGGTGCTGAATGTAAATCTCCCTGATCTCCTCCCTGGGAGGAAGGGAGAAGAGAAGAAAGAATGGATGGAATTGAGGGAATGTATACGAGAAGAAAAGGGTGAGTGGAAAAGAAGAAAAGGGGGATATGATTTTAAAGAGGGGAGAGGGGATGAAGGTGGAGATGGTATATTTGGAAGAGAGACAATTTTAATGGTAAAGATGAAAGAAAAAAATGATGAGGAGTGGGAGGCACTAAGAAAGAGAGGAGACAGGGTTTTAAAAAATAAAACTGTGATCACGATACAAAGTGAAGGAGAAAAATGAACAAATGGAGGCAGGATAAAAAGAAATTACAGGGGTAAGACACAATATGAATGGTGAAGAGAAATAAATCAGACCAAACACAAAAGACAGAAGAAAATAGGAGAAACATATGTAAAGTAAAAAACAACAACAGAAAAAACAAAAAACAAAAAAACAAAGGATGGATTATGCCATGCTTGCCACTTCAATAAACAGAAGGTAAGTTAAATGGGAAACAAATCTACCCTGTAGGCATTCAGCAGGGTTTTTATTAGTTAAATGTGACAGAATGGTGGACAGTGAGGGAGGATGACCAAATGGATGGAAAGACAAGCAGAGAAAGGAAATGGAAGAAAAAGAAGATGATGAAAAGACTTACATGTGCGGATTATAATACTGATGAGGTGAGAAAATATTAAACAGAAGAGATGAATGAAAGAATAAAGCAAAGACAGCAAAATGGACAAGAAAGAAAAACGGAACAAAAATGAAAATGACAATCTGCCTGAATGCTGTGAAAGTTGTGTGTGTGTGTGTGTGTGCATAGATAGCACAGATATGCTCACTTGCTGGTGGTGTGTTTGTTTGTGTCTTCGCAGTGACAACAGTGTTTATGTGCACTTGAGAGGGAGGAGCAGAGGAACAGACGTAGACAGATGGGGCTAAGAGGGGTGGAAGACATTAAGTGTGTCGTGTCCGTCTGTGTAGGAGTGTGCATGTGCTGATGATCTGTGTATGTGTGTGTGTGAACGTGCATGTGTGTGCTGATGATCTCTGATGCGGTGGCAGCAGCAGTACAGTATGCATGACACAGATAGCAGGATTTATGCTCTCCACAAGACTACAGATGGTGACAGGGGAAGCCTCTGCTTCCCTCCATACCCCCTGTGTGACTCTCTTTCTGTTTCTGCTCCCATCCAATCTCTCACTCACCAACCCTCTCCTCTGGCCCTTCTGTGTATATTTGCTTTGCTTTGTCATACTTTGACAATGATCCAGTAATGGGATTGTCAGAGTCAAAAGTTTGTATCATCTATGGCCTCTATATCTCTACAGACTGTTCAGTAGTGGAAAAATGGTTTTCTTAACATTGAAAACATTGACCCTGAGCAGAGCAGTGGTGGCTCTAAGCTTGTATCTCATGTTCCCTGGGGGGTTCTTATGGTGATCTTTGAGGAGCTGTTGAAGAAAAATTATAGCAGCGGAAACATGTCTCTTTTGAGTTGATAAGGTTGTTAGCTGTTAGCAAACAGTTGCTTATTTTCACATCTGGTTACAGAGCAACATTGTTATTTATTTGGGGTCATTTTTCTGGTCCCCTGGAGAATATAAGCACAGTGTTTATATTAGCTCTGTTTTTGGTCCCTACCTAAATGCTTCATTGTCCTCACACTGACTCGCTAACTGTGGCTGGCTGCTTCTTTTTGAACTTTCTCACTGAAAATAGCTTCCAACCACAGCTCAAACAGTGCTAAGAGAGCTGTGAGAGGCAGTCACAACAGTGAGGTTGATAGCTGGACAGGCAAACAATAAGCTGAAAGCTATTAAAACTCTGTCAAGCAGAGACGAACTGCAGATTCAGGTGATAATTCTCTGTAGGTTCATCACTACAAGTGACCCCTCTGACTCTGTTACATTGTTTTCACATCAACATTTGATGCATTGTTATATTGACTGTACTACTTTAAGCTCATTGACTATGCAACCAGCACTCTTTACACTTTTACACTGTTTATTTAGTGAAAAGAGCTCTACAGCCTCTCAGTATTCTACTTCCATTAAGTTGGAGGACTCATAAGAGAAATTTAAAATGGTGAAAATCAGCAAAGCAGCAGGGGTGGCTAAATCCTGATTTTTATTCTCTATTATGGAGTGAGCTCCAGAAACTCCTACTTCTCCTGTAATACAAATGGATAGCATCTTTCATCAGCCACCCGCTGCCTCTCAAATGCCCGCTTCTTTTAAACACTGTGCACACAAGTTTTAACTAACACATTTCATGTAACCAAAAATCAAATCTCAAGGCCGAGCTGAGGAAACAATGGTGACATCTTAAAGCCTATTTTTTCAGATGTCAGAAAGCCCCTCCAGAGCCACAGAAGACCTTACTCAACTGTTTCCACTTGGTGAGTACTACTTTTGACAAAACTTTATAATATAATAATAATAACTTTATCTATATCGTACTTTTTAAAACTCACAGTTACAAAGTGCTTCACAATAAAAAATTTGCGAACTGAAAGGGACAAACAATGATTAATTAGATAAAATACAGTAAAATTCAATAAAATAAAATAAAACAGGATTAAGACAAAATGAAATAATAAATTGAGTTTAAAAGGATCAATGATTAAGGAAAGCCAAGCGATATAAGTGATGACAAGAGATTTAAAAAAGGAGTTTGTTCGTCTGAGATCCTCTGGCAAGGAGTTCCACAGTTTGGGGGCGTGGACAGCAAAGGCGCAGTCAGTGACTAGCTGGGATTTGGGGACTGACAGGAGGGCCTTGCCAGAGGATATCAGGGTTGTTCAAGCTCATATGGAATTAAAAGGTCCTAAGAGGTAAGAGGCAGCCAGGCCATTTACGGCTTTAAAAACCAACAGCAAAATCTTAAAATCAATTCTAAAACTCACAGGAAGACGGTGAAGGGCAGCTAGAACTGGTGTAATGTGGTCACTTCTCCTGGTATGAGTTAAAAGCCTGGAGGCGGCATTCTGGGTCAACTGTAGTCTGTGAATGTTATGTTTACTGATACTTGAGTAAAGGGTGTTACAGCAGTCAAGTCTGGTAGAGATGAGGGCATGTATGACAGTTTCAAACAGAGGTGGGGGAAGGAACGGTCACATTTTTCTTAATTGTCTTAGCTGTGAGAAACAGGATTGAACAAGCTTGGTTACTGGTGTATCAAAAGAGAGTTTGGAGTAAAAGATGACACCAGGGTTGTGGGCCTCAACATAAACATTATTTGACAAGATGCCAAGACAGGAGGACAGATGGGTAACATTACTGGATTTGGGGGGTGGGAGGTGTAATGATGATGATTTCTGATTTAGTGTTGTTTAACTGCAGAGAGTTGCTGGACATCCAGTTTTTGTTTTCTGTTAAGCAGGATAGGATATGGCTGACATCAGAGCTGCTGGTTGTGACTGGTACATAGAGTTGAATGTCATCAGCATAACAGTGGAAATCAATATTGTGACTGCGCAGGATATGACTGAGGGGTAGCTTGTAGACAGTGAAAAGGAGATGGTCCAGTATGGACTCCTGAGGGACACCACAGGAAAGAGGAGCAGGCACAGAGGATGCATTTCCCAGAGTGACTGAAAAGAACCTATTTGATAGGGATGAATTGAACAGTTCTATTGCCACTTCACTGACTCCAACGGTGTGCTTCAAATGGCAGATTAAAACACTGTCATCCACAGTGTTGAATGCGGCACTGAGGTCCAGGAGGATTAAAATCAAGTGCAGACCAGAGTCAGCTGCATTTGAGACTTTGATAAGTGCAGTCTCAAATATATTTAAGCAAGTGAAATTCCTCACGCAGTTGCCCAATCGTAAAGTGAAAAATAAATGATGTCTAATGTAACGCTATCAGAAAATAAAATGCATACTGGATCTGAAGAGGAACTCTTCGAGCTGAGTTGCATACACAAGTCTGTCTCATTACCAAGTGTTGAACAGGACTGACGTGAAAAATGCAACATACTGGACACAATAGAAGTTAACTCTGGGTTCACAAATCTTGAATACAACATCCAATTCCAGCCTTGAACTGCTGTGTCTCTTCGGAGACCTTGATAAATCTAATGTCTTCAGTGACAAAAACTCTTTGGTGAGGCGCTGCCTCCTCTGACTAAATATCACTGGATATTGTACAATATGTTGTCCAACTGCATCTAAGGGAAAAGTCTAGAAGTCAAGGTAGCTCTACCACTTGGCACAATGGTCACATTGAAAGGTGGTGAAAAAGGCTGCCATCATAATCTCGTTCTCCATTCTGTGTCTAATGATGTGGACTTTGGAGTCTCTGAACAATAAATCGTAGAAATGGGGGTTAATGGCACAAGCCTTCCAACAGCCTCTTTTTAAAGCATTACAATGCTTTTGACTCAGCTGTACATCCAAACAGAGATGGAAGCAGCTGTGTGATGAATGAAAAAATGATGTTTGAACACTGACTATTGTCACTCCTTCGCAGACAGTTGCTGTGTGATCTGGGCATCGGTGCCTTTACATGCATATAAGTAATTGGATTACAGTTGGCACTCCTTCTGATTTCTAAAATTTCAAATCAGCTTTTTTGCAAGTATACATGTGCATGACCAAAACTTAGGTCAGTGGATAGATATAAGGAGAGATCACAGAGCTATGCATCCTTAAAAAAAGTTTATTCCATCCATCCATTTTCTGTACCGCTTATCCGTCAGGGTCAGAATCAGAATCAGAATCAGAATTCCTTTATTAATCCCTGGAGGGGAAAAGTTTATTCCATTAATCTAAATAATGAGTTTTTCCACCATTGAGCATTTGACTATTTGATGAAAAACAAAACATTTTTTGCTTCACAAGAAAAAGCTGTGCTCTGTCCATCTGCCTGGCATATCACTATGCTGTCAGTCTGCATGTAAACACAATGCAAAAATTGTTGGACACTGTTCTCCTGTTTCCTGATTCTCGGGCAAGGGGTTTCAGACACTGTTAGATGAGCCAACAAACACAGTGTTTGCAGCGTACCTTCATAACTGGACCCTCTCCACCTGTCCCAGACCTTTCCCTTCTCAATCTGACAGAAAATAACGAAGGCTCTGTGCAGATTGGCAATGAAGAAGAGAATGTTTTCTTGGACAGCTCTTCTGCAGCATCAGTGGACATCTTTGGAAAAAGTGCCGAACTTTGGTGGTGAAGAAGGATTTTTCATGTGTAGTGAAGCTTACTAGGCATATCTGTTAAACAGGTTGCCTGTGGATCAGCTTCAATGACTTACAAAGTCTTTATTGTGTTGCAAAACAAGTAAGAGATGGGTAATTAGCCTGTCATAGGGTTGACAATGCCACATAGAGGAATTTCACCAGCGGGATGTTCCAGCAATTTAAACCACTTGAGGGATTTTGAACATCTTTACTGAGACATGTTTCCAAAAATATAAACATTATTTCAATACACTTATCTCTTAAACATGTCAAAAACAATTAATGCATGAAAACTTATAGGCCTGTTAAAATACTGGAAATAGCCATTGTCCGGAGGTTTACTATGGTCGAAGGGGCTAACAGAGAGGGAAGTCTCCTGATGCTGCACGTGGTGTGCAGCATCAAGAGCTGAATGAGGAATCAATCGACAGTGAGGAATCAATGAAGGAAACTCCACCACAGGGAGTCAACCTGCCACTCATCTAGTCCCACAGTTTAAAAAATAAAATGGTAGTGAATACAGTTTTGCCTGTTAATACAGTGGCTGCAAATCTGTTTCAGCCAAAGAGCACAGGCTTATTGCATTCCATCCACCCCAACACTGTACTGTACAGTGGGCCAAACAAATGCTGCAATGTTCATATGTGATACAAAAAGCACACTGAAGACACACGCATTTGACCCCAATACGGGAATATCTAAAGAAATCCAAACAGAAAGGAACACTACTCCTAATATGCATGCACAAAAACAATAAATAGCAAAAAAATAATAAAAAGGAAAAGAAAAAATAATCCCATTAATCTTTCCAAGTAAGCAACAAGCAAATTAAGAAACTTAATGTTACCGCTTAGTACTATGACTAAAACCAGCTGTGCCAAACTGCTCACATGCCAGCCACACCAGCCTTTGGGAAGATGTCAGACACACATCGCACATCAGACCAGCAGTCCCTCGCCTAGATATAATGAAGAACAGTGCTGCCCAGTAATTATGGTGCCAGAACACTGAATCCCGCCTGGTGAAAATGAGCAGGAGGAAAAGAGAAAACCTATTTTGCCATAATCGACACAAACTCATGATGTGGGAGGGCATCATGGTAAGAACCTCTCTGCATCAATGCTCATCTTTATAGCTTTACACATTTCACTAAAGTGGAGGGGAGGACTGGCACTCACAACCAAGGACATTCTCTCACCATATGATTATCTTGCTGCCCACTCTGTACTGGGCACTGCTAACTTGTTGGTGAATAGAACAATATGCTGCAGACCAAGTCCAAGATGACAAGGGGAACAATATTTATTTATTTAAAATCATTTTTTAAAACAGTTCTTACACCTTCAAGTTGTCCATTTGACAGACATGTGTCCAATCACATGGCAAATGGCAATGAATTATTAAGTGCATACTGCACTAAATAATGTTTCAGGACAGTAACCATTTGGCCATGTGATCTATTTTGCCATAAATGTTTGATATGCTTTATTACATGTAACCAACCTCCAGTAGAAACAATATGATTGCAGGAAGACCCAATACCCATGTATGCAGCATCGGTACAATTGAGAAGACTTATTCTGTTCAACTGAGTACTTACATGCAAACCTCAGAGACAAGCAGTTGAAGCCTAATCTGTCCTGTGGCAGTCGTTGTTGGAGTGCTTTACATGTGATCACATAACTATATACATACTTTGAGACTTTCTTAAGACATTGAGTATGTTGAAACAGTCAAATGGAAGTGCTGAAAGAAGCGCTGAAAAAATGTGTTTACTGTATCCAAGTTTGAGGTCAACTCAAGAAGACTTTATTTTCATTCCAACCAAGTATGTGCTCTGGGCATATGTGCGCTTTGCCTCACTGATGGCCCAGGACACTCTGGTCCTTGCTGTTCTTAGGACTGCCCTGTCACAATCTCTGATGGCTGAGTCTCTGGTTGGGGCATGTGATGATGATCCTGGAGATCATCACCACATGGCCGGTTTTTCACTTGCTTCAAAACTGCTTCTGCACGTGTGACTGTATGCCAGAATTAGCATAACAGAAATATGATCTGACTAGCCAAGTTGGGGGCAGGGATATGCATGATATGCACCAGGGATGTTTGTGTAAACAAGATCCAGCACGTTTGCTCCTCTTGTTGCAAAGTCCATATACTGATGGAATCAGCATTTTGTCTTTACTACCTGTGCATCTGTATCTTGTCTGTAGTCAACTTTGTTTTCTGTACATTTGTGTCTCTTATATTCTCTGTTTTTCTGTTCCTACTGCAAACACAATTACATTTCTTCCTAACCTTCTTCATTCCCTCTTTCTACCTTTTTCACACACACACACACACACGCACAGATATGTTCTTTCTCGTACAACCTCTGGTTGTAAGATCAATGCCTCCCCCAGGTAGGCTGATGAGTTATTCTGCTACACAGTGTGGGAGAGTTAAAAGGCAGACCAGTGGCATATTGAGTCAAATTTTATGTGCATCTCAATGCTCTTTGCATGTTTTCTCTATTTGAATATCACTAAATGGCAGTCAGACTGGACAATTTCTCTTATCCTGCAAAGATCTGAGGGGAGGATTCAGTGCTGTGCTTTGAAAATGAAAACAGCACAAAGGTTTAGCTGAAAGGGGCTGTAATATGAGGATGAAAATGATCACTTCGCTTTGAAGCTAGCCATTTTAAAACTACTCTAACTTGCATTCTTTTCTTTTTTTCATAGTCAATGAATATTGACTATCATAAAGACTCAAAAAAATTGTTATGTTTTAACAGTTTTTTTTTTCAGATTTACTGTATATACTTTTGCACTGACAAACTCAGCACAGCTGGTCTAATAAATGCCACAAGGCACCAAACTCCATGTTTTACTGAACCACATGCTGAGTTAACTGTATGGTAGTGTTCTAGTCCCTCTTTTGTCACAGACAAGTCATTAGAGACATACAACACAGTATTAGAAGCTGGTTTACAGCAAAACACCACCAGGTTTTATGTGTGTGTGTTTGTATATATATATATATGTTTGTTTCTATGGGCATAAATGCACAAATGTGTCTGGGGACTGGGGTCTGGATTGGTGAGTTAACCAAATATACTTAACCAAAATTCAAAAGTAAACCAAAAGTCCTGGAATTTCTGTTCCAAGAACAGGGCTTACAGAGACGCTGCTAATCCACGATCAAGATTACCTCATAACTGTGTTATGATGGCAGGTACACATATGGCATACAGGACGACCTGTATGCTTGATCTTAAACTGCCAACAGCCCAGTTTGTTGCTCTGATGTATCCTTATGAAGTAACTGTTGAATGGAAAATGTAATGGCATTAGAATAATGACATCATCTGCATTTAGATTTGTCCCCTCTAAACCTCAGTTTCACTCTGCCATTTAGGCATAGAGAATTATCAACTGACACTGCAGTTCCCCTCAGCTCTCTGGAGCATTTTGGCACATTTCAGCTTTACTGTGTTGGTTCACTTTCAGAGCAGTAACAAAGCTCTGAAAACTCAGTGTGTTCTACTTGACCAGCACCACATGATCACCAAAGTTAGCTTCTAGCTGGATAAAGACCATAACTGAGTTTAAACAGATTGAATATTGAACTTACAGTCACTGTATGGCCGTCGACACATCTCCAAATTAATGCTAATGCTGGATGTGTAAATGAGCAGCTAAGTTTGCTGACTTAAAATTGCCAACTTTAAAGGTGATACTATGTCAATGTTGTACATGCAGCAGGCTTCTTATGCCCCCAAGTGGCCAAAATAATGATTTATTGCAGTTTAAAGTGAATCCCAAATTGAGTTGAGTTAAGTTGTTTTCAGTGTCAGATGTTAAAGTTAAAAGATTTCGTCATCCAATACACACACGTACACACACGGGTTGTTATGCAGGTGTGTGTGTGTGAAAAAGGTAGGAGCATTTATCAATCTCAGTTTCACTTCACACCCCCACACTTTCACACTGGCTCAGTTGTCTTTTTTCTGCTAAATGCTGTGTGTAGATGTGTGCATGGCTATGTGTATTCATACTCACAGAGAGACAATATTGTTATATTACCAGGAGGGCGAGGCTCCTAATTTCCCTTGAACAAGGTCATATCCTGTCTAGCGAGAGACAGGAAACAAAGGCTGTGCTCATCAGAAGGATACCTGGATCCCACTGCTGCAAATCATCGTTGTCATGTTTTCTAAGCAGAGCCGGTCCCCTTTCTCTCTTCAGCACTCATGAGCATACATGTGCTTGAATGCATAATGCAAGCCAAGCCAAGATCTAACTCACAGCCATGCTGTTTTGCCTCGTTGTGACAGATAAATCTGAGTCGTGGTTTTGTGCATGCAAGCGCCTACAGCACCTGTCAATCATTACTGTCGTTTCTGAACGAGATTCACTGGGAGATGAGGGCCTATTTGATTTGATCGCTGAGGGGAAGCATACGGCCTGTATCACTGTATCACACACATAGGGGGAAGAGAAAGTTACTATTCCTGCAATACGTCAGATCCTCTTGAATGCACACACACCGACAGCATGCATAAGGACCAAGAAAGACCATGGCAGACAGACACAAAGAACTTGGCACAGTTCCTGGATATATTCTATTACAGCAATGCTCCGGTGCGTTCAAATGAACACTCTTTCTTCTCATCATTTAGACAGAGAGAAAGAGAGAGCCATCAGCGTAAGGATGTGATAGCTAACAGCTGAAAGTATGAAATAAGTTGAGCATGTTAGAGAAGAAGGAGAAAGAGGGGAAGGAACAGGAGATGACAGCGCGAGAAAGGGAGACACAGAATGACAGGCGGAGAGAGTATGTCTGGTCAGAGGGCTAGAGGCTTGTCTCCTGCTGTAGAGAAAGTGCAGACAGAGTGTGGGCTAGCTTGGCCTGCTAACCTTGGAGTGCTAGTAATTGCCACTTAGCATTAAATGGCCCCTTTCCCTCTGGGATAATAAGACTCACAGAAAAGAAAGAGCTATAAGCTTTGAGAGACTAAAAAGAGTTCATCATGCACACAAATATTAGCTCCAGAGAAATGTATCTTAAAAATACAAACGGTCAGTACATTATGGAGGGAAATCTTATTTTTTTTATGCATTCACAAATCAGCAAAATATGAGTTGAAGGTTAGCACAGTATTCGATGTCTTGTTGCCCAGGTTTCTCCTCGGTTTATTTATTCTGAAAATTTCTTTTCTTTTTTACATCTTAAGCCTCCTGTTGCAAAGTGAAAAGTCATGCACTTGACGGTGGAAAGAGTACAGCCTCCATCAAAAGGGCTCTTAATCATTCCGGTGTCACTTGGGGACCAGATTCAGCCTGCCTTGATTCACTGCCCCCCGAGTCAGCAGTAATATATCGGCCCACTGTTCTTTCAGGGAGGGCTGGAAACTCATGTTATATCAGCATTTGTAACAGATGATACTGTGAGTACTGCAGACCAGTATCAGTATACGATAACTAAACATACAGCTAATGCACATAAACATACAACCCTTCATTATTTTAAAGCAAAATGTTAATTATTTACACATTGAACACATAGCATCATCAACATTTTGTGTTTCTGGTCTCTTAAACTTAAATATCTGCAGGGTGAAACCTCTATGTTTATCAGATTCTAAAGGTGCTGTTGGTAAGACTGAGTAGTATGAACTTGAGAATTTGAAAAAGTACAACTGCCAGGTCTCCCGTCGTAACTTCTAGCAGATTTTACGGTGGTGGCTAACCAGCTAATTTGTTCAATGGACTTAGGGAAGTTTAACAAGACATAGTTTTCTTATCCTTGTAATAACCTCTAACAGAATTTTTTAACAAATAAAATATTTGTAATTATACACCTTAAATGAAAATCATGATTTAAAAAACTTGAGTCTAATTATACTTGTTAGAAATTGGGCATAACTTAGCACTAAAACTGTGTTTTTCAACAACACCTTCACAACACAACTTCACCTTCATCACTACATCTTAGGCACTTCTCGCTCATTTTCTTTTCTCATCTTATTTAATTTTTCAGTATCCCAGTGTTGTTATTCTTCCTCCAACATAACATTTTCTTAAAATGATGTGTTAGCACATAATTGCACAGAAGACCCAATAGTGTTTTTATGCTTGACTCCTGTTTTCTCACTCAGATCTAATTATACTCTTGGTGATATATTCCTTTAACAGTTGGGATTTTTTTTTGTTCTTTATGAACATTGTTTAAATAATAACCACAGAAAAAGTCATCTTAATCTTAATTGTTATAAACAACAATCAACGACTTCAACAAATTTGCTTAAGTTAGGACTGTGTGTGTGTGTGTGTGGTTTTACTCAGATTTGACTGGCGGAGATGTCAATATAAGCAATATAAGCACTACCTGTCATCACATGTTTGTGAGGGACCAGAGTGGTCTCCCCGAATAACGGGATCTCGGCAAGACCGGATTCAGGTGGAAGAGGTTGAAAACAGGAGGCAGCAAAGCGTCAGGTGCCAGGAAAAATCCTTTTAATCTCCCAGAACACAAGGTTTTCACAGGCAGACAAAATGCAGGAATAATGCAGGAACTGAACACCGATAACCAACTCTCACAACAGCACATACTAGTTCTCCCAAGGAACAACAAGTGCAAAATGAGGCTCCTTTAAATAGGGCTGCTTGTTGAGCCCAAACGGTCCAAACCATTGTAGAGGGGATAACCAACAAACATAATGGTCCATACAATATGCTAATCATAATAAATAAATACAAAAAGAATAAATAAGGCATTTTTCAATGTATCCACACTCCAAATATTTACACACCATATAATAATTTTACACAAACACCACATAGCCAACACCATAAGAAAATAAAAACCCCCTGAGTGCAATGGGCCGTGCCCCCTTGCCCTGTGCCCAATAAAGTCCGCCCCTGCAGCGGCGCGCGCTTCCGCAGAGGAGCAGTGGAGTCGGACCGGGAGTGCAGGTGACTGTGAGTGTATGATAAACCAGAGTCTTTACAAACTGAACTGAAGAGGTGGACGAGTAGTGGGTACCTCACCACACGCCTGGATGCTAAACCGGGGAGAAAACTGACACGGGTGAGTTGTGGTTGTGGAAGGTGAGTGACGCAGCGGGCTGAACTTTCAGCGCCGAAGCGTCCATGGCGTACGCCACGCCAAACATGTCACCAAGCATTTGCATATACATAAACTGACGATAGAGTCCATTTCTCCGTGTGCTTGGGAGTGTGTGTGTGTGTATGTGCGCACACACGCGTCAGCGTGTATATGCGCTACAAAGTCCGAAACGTCTTTTTAAATTTTAATTGTCCGACGCTGCCTCGCAGGCCACGTTATCAAATCGTGTCCCTCGTGGGAGACAGTGAGAAGGAGGGTGCTCACCTTCTCACAATGTTGATTCAAATGCTGCTAAACTCTGATTGGTGCATGGAAGTGTATGACATTTTTTCTTCAGTTGGGCCCTGTTCACATCAAGCCAGTGAGAAAAACCAGGACAAACAGAAAAGTAAAAGAAAAAAAATCCCTCAATGGCAGACCACTCCACTAACAGTGAAAACTACAATAGAAGAATGTAAATACATAAAATTGGTGAAAGCTACACATCATAAATAGTATGAAACACAGGATTTGACTTCATGGAAATCTTAAAAGATAATAGCAAATTAAATGATCCCTTCCACTATGTTTGTGGCATATTTATCAGTTTATGACCACAGTTAGAGTATCTGAAATTGAAATGCTGCTGACTGACTCTCCTCCTTTTGTCCAAATGTCAACTGTTTGGCCAAATTTACAGTGTACGACATCCACAAAAATAGGCTTGTCACATCACAAAGGCTCATTGTTTGTAAAATCCTATTCTCTATGTGACCATCTGCATAATCAAGCCCACAGATCATTACCATGTGTGCTATATCAAATTTATGCCAAACCCCAATTAAGGTGGGATTACCCATGCATGGCCAGTTTTATCCTCATTTTGGAAGTGGTGTACATGAGCAGCATACGATTAAATTAGGCTAGAATCTAACAGGTACCTGTATGTGTCATTGGAGAAGCCACTGGTAGTGCAGACTGTATATTTACGGTTAAAAATCCCATGTTCTATTTATTACTTGCGAAACTTTCTGTTACTGAGACTAATTAACTTAAAACTTCCCCCAATTGCAGTCTCAGTGCAGGCTCATAATTGATTCCCATTAATTGCAGGTGCTGCTGTTAGTGACTTGTGCATAAAATTAGCATTGCATACACGCTGTCCTCGTCAGAAACCTATCTGTATGATAGGCAGTGAAGGTTGGATTAGGATTTTAAGAAGATGAAAAACTCTTCGCAAAACTCATTAAAAATAGTTAACAACTGACATTACTTTATTAAACAAACACACTTACAGTGTGCACACACACGTGCAAATGCACATACTCAAAGACGCTCGCTTGCTCTCTGAGCACCACTCCAGGGACTTAATTATTGCCACGTATGAGCGGAGAGAAACTATCTTATATTAACAGTTTCATTTTCCTTTTAATATTCAAGAAAATGTTATTAAAGGATAAAAAAACCTCCTTGCTGAAAACAGAGAAGATCTAGTAATCTAGGTAAGTTCGTAGACACACTTTCTGATGCCTAAAACTTGTTTAAGGTGCTATTTACATCACTCTTGGTTTCTCTTATTTCTAGAGATTATTGTAATGATTGCAGGGGGAAAAACATTGCTGCAACTGCTCTACTCTCTCGTCTCATGCTCATATCAGCAGAGACGCCTCCTGACACCTGCTTATCTTGCAGAAACGTCTGGATAAGAGTGCTCATCTCAGCCTGGCACTAGTATGGATCAGAGAACATCTTTCTGGGGTTCCAAAAGGTCACCTGCCTGACATTGGCATATTTTAAGGGGCTCCTTTGTTGCACTTTCTGAGAGAAGGCTGACATCACCTTGATGTAGTCCCTCCTAAAACTTGAAGAATATGAGATCTCCTATCTCTTTTTTGTCTTTAAAGTCCTGATTCCTGATAGGGGTAATGAGAATGGCCTATTTAACAACTTGTAAATACATTTTCTGCACCCTGATAATAATTTGAAAGACAGACTACTTTCATGGCTGATTCGACACATGACGATCACTTCCTTGGACACGAATCCAGAATTCCATTTCATTTCATTTTTTTTTAAATACAGTGGGTTCAGGAAAATAGAGTAATCCGATAGTTCCAATGGCAATGACTGTACAGTATTAGAATATAGTTAAATAACAGTCTGCTAGCTGCCAGAAAGTGGATCTTCTCTGTTCATACAAGCCACAAAGAAAATATGAGTGTTTTGCTCTCCTGTTTTGCATATCAATTCAAGACGCATTTAGTAAATTATCTGAAAAACAGACATTGCCAATTACTTTTAGATTTTAAATTTTAATATAAAAATTTCTAATATCCTACCTCTTATGTCTTAGCATTGTTAAGACTTGAAACATGGATTTAAAGCTTTTTAAATCCTATTAAGCCTTATTTTTAGATTAATGAATTCAATGGCTTTCAAGATCTTTTAAGGATCTCCGGGAATAAAGATCAAATAAATAAGAAAATTAAATCATTTTTCCTTTGTCTGTCATAGTAAAAGAATGAGAGATGACATATTGTAATGAGGCTTGTGGGTTTATAAAAGAAATATCAAGTTTAACAACAATCTTCCATCCTGACCTCCAACTCTTCGATGGTACATTTTCCTATCACTATCTTTGTCTTTTTTTTCCATTCCCACTTTTGTATTTGTGCCACTGGACAAGGATACGGAGTATGGTCTTTTATGCTCTCACAACAGATGTAGCTGGAGATCTGAAGAGATCCTTTAAACTTTCTCTGCTTCATGGCTGAACCGCAGTGACAAGCCTGGCAAAAGGGAGATGCTTTTCGTGCGTACCGAAAGACAACTGAATGCGTAATGAAATCACATCCCTCCTGATACATATCTGGATCTTGTGATTTCATATTCTGCATGTTTTTCATGCTATTTCATTCAACATTTCACTTTTAAGCAACATGAAAAGGCTACACCGTCTACAGCACAAAACCCTGCAGGAAACAGTATATTATGCATTATTTATATTGTGAATTGTTCATGAAATGACATCTCTTTTCATGAAGGGCAGGTTATTTACATCATATAGCATATTAAAAGACAGTGAGCCTGTGTACTCTCTTCTTTAATTCTTACAGATTTTTTAATGATGGTGTAGCATTAAATATACTGTAGTATTTATAGTGTCTGTTGTGAGTTGCCAGAGGAGGGCAATACATCCAGCAATACATCCAGCATATCTGTGGAGACTTATAGAGCATCTGAGGCCTGACACACTGATGCATGACATGACTCCCATAGTACCAATAATACCAGTCCAGTTCAACTCTTCAGTGACCCCTATTAATCTGTAAAAGCAAACAAACAATTCAGAACAACAAAACAAAAAATTCAATTCAGTTTATTGATATAGCGCCAATTCACAACAAAAGTTATTTCATGACACACCAAAATTTTATAATACAGAGAACCCAACATTCCCCCTTGAGCAAGCACTTGGCGACAGTGGCGAGGAAAAACTGCCTTTTAGAAGGCAGAAACCTCGGAGCAGACCCCGGCTCAAGATGGGCGGCCATCTGCCTTGACTTGTAGGGTTGAGAGAGAGAGAGAGAGGTGGTGGGGGGGCTTGAGAGAGAGGGAGAGGAAGAGAGAAAGAGCACACAAACAGAGATGCATAGCAGCAGCAATAAAATACCAGAAGTATTGGAAGTGTAAATAATGATAATGATGAAGTACACAGAAGTTACTATGGTGATTATGATGACAAAAGTAGTAACAATAATAATGGTAGTAGCTGTACAGAGTAGTAAGAGAATTAAAAAAGATTATGACTAAACAGTAGTAATCGCAGTAAGTGTCGAGCAGGACCGCAGCAGCCCTAACTATAAGCTTTATCAAAGAAGAAAGTTTTAAATCTACTCTTAAATGTAGAGAGGTTGTCTGCCTCCTGGACCAAAACCAGGAGATGGTTTCACAGTAGAGGAGTCTGATAACTTTGAATAAATTTGAAGACTCTAGGAAAGTAACAAGAAACTAGAAAACTCCATAATCTAAATTGTTCAGTCCTCTGGAATTTTTAAATGACAGACATTTATTCGTTTGTTTGTTTTGTTTTATTATTATTTTAATTCAATTTAATCTTTTATTTAAGTGATGGGCATGTTCTATCTTTGATATGCATGAATAGATGATTATGTTACACCTACACTCTAAACATAGGGAGGTGTTTGATATTCTGTTCACTGTGCAATGTTAACTAATTATTATCATAATCATTATCACAGTTTGACATAACCTGACAAACAAATGGATCTGAAAATATACCTCTTTTTAGGTATACATTTTTGACTTGTTTCCTTGGTTGTGAGGTAATAGAAGAAGGTTACTCAATGTCTTGTGCTTTCAGTGATTCCTACCCGAGGATGTGGGATCACAGCATGTGGGATCACAAGATGATTAAAGAGATAAGAAAGAACTAATATACATCATCATAAATGACAAATCACACACTAAATTATGTTGACTTTTATGTCTTAAGGGGCTCTAAAATACTTCCTAATGAAACAGACTTGTGATATGGGGTCAAAGTAAACACTGCTCTCATCTTAAAGTGTCAAAGGCCTGTTGCAGATGTCCATGTTCCTTTCCAGATGAATTGCAAGGACTTTGGTGACTCCTTAAGAATTTTCTAAATAGATGCTGCATGATCAGAGAAAACAGAAAAGAAGAACAGTGATATTCCCCAACACTTTATTTTGACAGTATTATTTGAGTTTGTGAGCTGTTTCTCTCTCAATCCATGAGAAATAGAGAGGAGACTCCATCGAGATCTATACTCTTTACGCTTTAGTTCTGTGGAGATGGGCATGCAGAAAATGTGAAAGTACAATCTGTAGTTCGAACAATAGCCTTAGTGCTGGCAAAAGACAAACTTGAAATGAGTTGGGAGCTCTTGGTGAGGGCAACATGAAAGGAAGTTGAACAAATTGCTTAGCCATCATCAGTTCAATATTTCACTTTGTTGAAATACTTTGATTTATGGCCAACTACCTGCAAAACTAATCACATTTCTATTATCAGCCCCAACTGCACTTTGTATGTCAGAGCTAATTATCAAATGTTGTTATACTAACACACTAAACTAAGATGATGAATACGATAAACATTTAACTGAAAAACAGAATGTTAGCATTGTCATTGTTTCCATCAAGAGGCAACTTCTGAAGCTGAAAAAGGAAGCCAACCTGGAAAGTGTTAAAACTGCAGTTTCTATAATGGCCACTTGAGGCTGGCTCCAAAAGCGAGTCAAAGCCCATAGAAATCCCCAGTGGTTCAAAAAGTTGCTTTGGTCTCTATAGCTGTTCATATGAGGAGTGAATAACACACTCAATGGAGATGTCTGTCAGGCTTAATTTCTAACCCTCAGCTCCTCCTCACCACCTCACTGCTGATATTTGGACTAGATGGGGAGTTTACTGTTTAATTTTAGTCTATCATATACACAGTATTTGTGTGGTTTTGTAAACCTTCTGTTAAATACATGTAGAGACATGACACTTAGATATGTTTTTTGTGTGTGGCACTGCTGACTACAGTTGGTGGGATGTCGGGTCATTATAAATTGCCGTTACTCTTATTTATAAATGCTTGCTGGACATTTGGTGCTTCTCCAGATGCATCTTTACATGCAAAGTGCTCTTTGATGGCAGTGCCTTGGCTATTATATGGTTACATGCAAGGTCAAACGAAGTTCAGTCAGACTAGTATGTTGATGCCGGGTGGCAACATTCCGAAAAAAAAAAAAAAAAAAAACACAAATGAAACAGTTATAATCTCCGTAGGGCTATATTCAACGACACCACAAAAATAAAGAGTTCTTGCATTACATGTTAGAGAGATATGTTCACTAGAGCTGTCAACATTTTAAGTTAAATTTAGCTTAGACTTGTAAAAAGTCCTTGAAGTCGTCCAAGTTTAAAGTCCCTGTGTATAATTGGCAGACTCTAAAAATGATTTATACTGATTTGCTGAAGGAGTTCGATATCTAGGGATGTGTGGCCAGCTTCGTTCCACCTTGAGGATCTGTCCACTTGAGTGAAGGGAATCCAGAGTAAAGTGTAGTGGAGGGAAAAGCTAGAGAGAGAAAGATATGACATAATCCAAACTGAGATTGGTTGCTGTGTGATATCTTGTTTCTCAGCTCCAGACTTAATCAATAGCTGCCAGTGAGGGAGAAGGAAGCTCTCTCTCTTCTGTGTCCTCTCCCTCTCTCTCTCTCTCTCTCTCACTCTCTCTTACACACACACACACACACACACACACACACACATATACACCTGTCAGTGAGGAGGAAATGTTGAAGCTAATGAGAAAAGCTTAAGAACATCTTCTTCGCTGTCCTCTTCTGGGACAAATGGACAAACTGATCTACCTATTTCTCTTTCCACCAGAGCAAAACAACATGGTACTCAGGTTTTTTACAAAACCCTTGCTGCGAATTCACATTTCATAACCATACAGTCCACTGTACAATTATTCACATGTAACAAAAAGAAAAAAAGAAAAAAAGAGATCACAGCTTATACAGCAGTACAATAGCTATTAGCAACCGATTTCTCAGTGTGAATGGAAGGATGGAAGGGTTCAACCAATTAAATCCTTCAGATACACATCAGAGTCAACAACTGGGAATTAGCAAAACTGTACAGTGTCTTTGTGATGGTAGAGACTCTATAATAGGGAGACAATCTGTACTTTTCCCAGCTAAAATGGCAATTTTTTTGTTGCTCAAGCCTCTGAGTAGGTTCAGCTTTCTTTATTACCACAAAGTTAGCCTTGTGAAATTAATCTCAGTAAACATAAGAACATCTCTCTCTCTGTCTATACATATCATATATATATATATATATATATATATATATATATATATATACACACACACACGTAGTATCACATTAGAGCACCAATATCTCAAAATAAATGTGCTTGTTCACACAGTAAAGTTGAGGAAATAAAAGATAAAAAAAAGTAATCTGAATACACCATGCTCATTAAACTCTGATCAAACTGTAATATTAGGTAGTGCTGATCAAATATGAATCAAAATTTTGGTAATAGAGAGCTTACTGCTCACTGCAACTGACTGGCAACCAGTCCAGGTTGGACTTTTAACAGCGAAGCTTAGATTACAACACACATGGAGGGAGTGTAATGTTATTATCTGTTCAGATTGCCATTAACTCTGCTATATTTTTACAGGGCAAATACTTGCTTACTGCTATATTAATGTTCAAAATATTATATACTTAAACTTTTTACAACTGTATGGGCATGTGGAAGCTCCAGCTGAGGCATTTTCTGCCCCCTAGTGACCTAAACCTTCTGCCAGAGGGTGGCCAATTTTACATGGTTGACCCACTCAAACTGCACCATATAAATTAACAACCCCATTAAAGACAGCATTTTGTTAGCAATGACACCATGGATGTTTTTGCTAGACATATACCACTATTCACCCTTGTTACCAATTTGTCCTAGTGACTTGCGGTATCACCATGAATAAACTGCAACTGCTACCAGTGGTCAATAGAAAATGTCGATTATAAATGTTCTTGGTTGTCTAAAGTTATTGATAGGTGACATTTTTCCACCCCAGTAAGCAAAAATGTTTGGCTATTAACTTGTGTCAAAGGTTGTCCATGTGCAATTTACTCCTCTTCGATACAAGAAAAATTTGCTGGGTGCTTTTTTCCATCGCTCAGAACGACGCTAGGAGCAGAGAGTGAGTGGCTGGTTGTGGTACATCTGGGTACATCTGTGATAAAGCCGGCAAAAAGAGTTGTTGACCTTTGAGAGTTGGAGGACACTAGTGCAGGTTCTATTCAGAGATTCCCTACCTACTCTCTGTGGACAACATCATAGCCGTGTACCTCAGCAGCAGCTGGCCAACAAACAGCACACTGAACACCAGGTGAACTTCAAAGGGTAGCTACAGAGGTGAGATCCAAGCTAAATGTGCAGCGTAGGTCTTTTGCAGGACTTTATCATAATGCTGTATAGTGCTGAAAAGTGGGCAACACACCAAGAACTGGCTCAATAAAACGGTATAGCTGTCTTGGGCCTTGCAAAAGAAAGGTTCACCTTGACCAAGCACCTGACCAGTGCTACACTGCTGCAGAAGAAGAATTTCAGGAATACAACATTCTGTTCTCTGAAGCAGTGCTGAACACCACCATGGAGGCTTACCCACTGCTGAACAAAAGCAAGGTTGAAAATTGAACTGTCATTCATATACAGCAATAATGATTTTAGTGGCACTGTGATTCTGTGTCTGGTCTTCATCGGGAACATTCAGGACACCTTCTCAGAAACTGTAGATCTGCTCAAGATTTTCACAACAAGTCTGATGACTGCAGCTGAATCTGAATTTTCTCAGCACTGAAAAGTATCAAGATCCTCCTCAGGAACACAAATGTCACAGAATTATCTCAATGCATTGGCATGGTCTCAATGGAAAAGAAGTTTTTCAAAGATACACTTTAATCCGAGAGTCACTGAGAAATGTGCATGTCTCAAGGACAGAAGGGCAAAATTTAAGTATAAAAAATAAAACTGATCTGTAAATAACTGAAAATATCTGTGCAAATGTACACTGTGTTTGCGTCTTTTCACTCACAAACTGCTGAAATTAAACAAAGCATATTAATAGATTCTTGAGTTTTTAAGTTTGCCAAAGAAGGGGAAGTGATTTTAATGTGGTATTTATACATTTGTGAAACATATTTTATTGCACTAAGCATTTTCCCCATCAATACGTTATACCATTATAACATACTATTATAACAGAGAAGTTTGCAAAACTGTTGACAGGACACCTTTAGCCCTTAGGCTGATGGACGCAAAGTGCGTCCAAATTCACATGCCTTCTTCTTTGTTAAATTACTCCGGAACTACTACTCTGCTTTGAATTATTCACAAACATGGGTTCACACAAATAAGCATGCACACCAGTCAAAAGAACAGAAACTGATATGTAAAATGTATATATTGCATGCTTGTTTCAAATAAAGTGCATTTTTCACCAAACAATATCATTTATTTATGTAAAAAATTAAAAAATGGCGTTTATTTCCATCAGAAACAAGCACAAACCACGTGTTTTGGTAAACTGGTAAGTCATAGATCATCATCATGATTCATCTATTGCCATTTTCTAAAGAGACATGCAGAATTTTTTTATATATATATATATAAAAATGTATATGAAATATATGCAAGTATAACCACATAAAATTATGGCAGATCTGGATA
Organism: Scatophagus argus; assembly: GCF_020382885.2. Classification (NCBI taxonomy): domain Eukaryota; kingdom Metazoa; phylum Chordata; class Actinopteri; family Scatophagidae; genus Scatophagus; species Scatophagus argus. The sequence continues at coordinate 6,478,712 of NC_058494.1, read as the reverse complement.
GTCTAGACTGTGCTAAAAAAAAAAAAAAAGTATAGCATGCATGGATGGCACTTGTTGCAAAGGAGACATATGTAACGTTTCAGGCTGTTGTCTGGCTAATACAATAAGGACAAAACGCTTCATGAAACTGCAGTTGAAAATGAAATGATTTGCCTGGCTTTGTGCAAAGAAGTTGTTTTTTCAAGCAAAAAAAAAAAAAAAAAAAATCACTCGGACTGTGATATGCACAGACACCTCCATGAAACCAAACTGTTACGGTTTTGCAACGTGCAAAACAGATAGAGGAGGCCAATGCAGTCGGAAAATTTTATTTGGACACTGGAGAAATGGAGGTGGAAATGGCAGAGCATTGCTAAGTGAAAGAAGAGTACGGAAAGCAGGCGGCAAAGCAATCAGGCAGTTGAGACGATCCACTCAGGTAGAGCAACAATCTAGCGACAAGTGGGAGCAGAGCGGGGCTCGAAATACTGCTGGGTTGATGAGTGGATTGAGGGCAGGTGTGCAGGCTGGGCAGGTGAGACAAATGATCTGCAGTCAGGAAGGAGTCAGAGAGTGCCAGGAAGGAAGCCACACCCATACCTCATACACACATAAACTGGCATGGCCATTGTCTTGACATAAACCAAATCAGAAATGATAAAGCAGATCCGTGAAAGGAAAACATGTAATTTCATTTCACTTGGACTCAACCTTTTGACAATAATAATAATACTGTGTGGTTTCTCTATGCCATCCTTAATCACACTTATCTGTTACCAAAAGCACAATCAGGAGGTAGCAAAGATGTGATAGTTATTTGATCAGTATTGTAAGCAACAATGTGGCTGGAAAGCAAATCAGAGGGACAAGACAAGCAGGCCAGCTGGTAAAAGCACATAATGAACACCTGGACTGTGCTCCTGCCCTTTATATACTGAGGGTAACTGCGAATGGTGGACCATGATGTTTTTTGACAGTCCAGAGAAAGTCCTGTCAGTGCGTGAAGACACAGCAGGAAGCCACGCCAGCTTCACTGCAGGAGAGATAAATAGACTATTGACGACCAAATTACCTGCAGCTGTGGCTGCAGTAGCAAGCCAGCCCAGTCAGATACACCACCACAGAAACACCGCAGCCACATTTCATCTGTTGACATTGTTTATTTATTCATTTATTTATTGGATTGCGAAATATAAGACAGTAATTACAGATTAATTTTAATTAACCTTGGACACAAAGATAACCTATTTGGTTAAATTCACACTTAACGTTTCACTGTGGCTTTAAGAGAATGTGCCCATTTTTGTCTCATGTGTCGTGAATATATGAAGGTGCTGATTGCCAGACCTCTTTTTAAAGCTGACAGATGCTCCTAATTGGCATTCAACCAAAGTGAGTATTTGCCATGCAATTAAGTATAGCTGTATTTACCACAAGTTTCCTTCGAGAAGCAGAGTGTGGGTCAAAGTGACATTACAGGGTTCATTTTTCAAAACCTTGATTTCTCATTAAAAATTCAAAAAAGAGGAGAAATGAAACAGCAGATGGACTCCAGGTTGCAGTACAGGTCACAGCCAGCCTGAAACCATGGAGCTCAGTATGCATTCACACAAACCATGAAGCTAAATCGGAGTAGTATGAGTGATGCACATATGTGCATGCATATCAACATGATCATATAGATTTTTTCATTAATTAGTACCCTGCCACCCCCACTGAATTAGTCATTAGTCATGTCATCCTCTACGTGTCTGAGCAGTTTGTGACTGAGAAACTACATAGTTTCCTTAAAGTTTTTATAATATCATGTGTGTTGAAAGAGTTACAACACCATTATAAGTTATGGGGTTTCAGAGCCTTAATAAGCTACAATGAGGTTACAGCATTTCTTTGCTGAGCCACTGTGAAATTGATATGCTAACGTATCAAGTCAAAAAACAACTCAGTCAAATTCATGATATGTCTTATTGGAATGAAAACTACCTGTGTAAATAGTTATTTAGTTAAGAAATTAAACGAGCACTGGAACTAGGTGGAGGAGGCACAGCACTGGCTTCAGGTCCTCGGAAAGGTACACTCTGTCCCTTGTAGGATACAGCCGATGAATGTAGGTTTTGTCTTCTTAGTCAGTTACACACAATTTAGATCTATACATAGCACGGTGAAAAGTACAAACAAAGAATCAGTGTCAATAAAACTTACAAGAAGACGCTGAATAATGTGGATGTGTGAAATAATTTTCACAATTTCACAGCTCATTCTCTCACCTCTCTGTCGTCTCAGTCACATGTTCCCACGCAGACTCACACACGCTCACATGCACACACAATAGTGTTTCCATCACTTGTGGGGACATTACATAGACTTTCATTCAGACATTCATTTCCTGCAGGCTTAAGCACCACCTAACCATAACAATAAACATTACTTGCCTAATCCTAATCCTAACCCTTACCTTAACCTAACCCTAACCTCAGCCTAACCCTAAAGCAAATCTTCACAATAATATTTAATGATTTATGTTGTGGGGACTTGCATTTGTCCCCATATGTATGCTGATAAGGCTTTAAGTCCTCACGGTGTGAATGTATAAGCAGATTTTTGTCCCCACAACTACAGGAATACATGTCACACACAGTCATCTTGTTGCTCATTTGTTGTATTTCCAGGTATGTTCCTCCAATGTAAATGGTTTTGTCTGAACTGTACATGTGCTGCTTTTCATGTGACAGAGGAAACCCACAACATGATTTCAATCAACCTTGTAGCATTGGATTATGTCTCCTTGGGTTTGTGCACAGATTATAATGCGCAATGACTGTTAGTCTTCTTCACCTCCCTCCTTTCTGTCCTGTCCTGGTAACTTGCTACTCCTCTGGCTTTCTTTTAACCGCTATTGTTCTCATTTGTGGTTGTCCTACCTTTGTATTTCCCTCCTTGGTTCTCTCATTTGGGCTCACCGCTGCTGCGATTTGTAAATTCAGAACAGCCCGGCCTGCCTCTGCCTGTCCATAATTCACATGATTTAGCCTCCTGTTGTCTGATATGAAGAAATCCCATTACATTCACAGATTTTCTTGTATGTGGGAATGGGTTGGTCGTGTGTAAATGTGTCACTCATTTTGGCGAGAGTAGTTCTTTATTTATCTACAAATATTATGCATATAGATAGCCAAATTAATTAGATTTTTCTTCACTTTTTCTACTGCCTTCCAGATTTGATGGGAACCTTGAGTGCTATTCAAGAGCAAAGAAGGGTGTGCCTTTAATATTTTTGAAGGTAAAGTATATTCTCTTCTTATCCTTGAGGAAGACACGTTTTCTTTCATTCTTTTCTCCCATCCTTCCCTCCTCCTCCTCCTCCTCTTCCTCCTCCACAGGCTAATTCTAAAAGCTCTTGTTAGTTCTCTCTGGTCCTCTACTCTTTGCTTCTTACTATACCCAAACCTTTCTCAAGGTAAAACATGTGGTACTTCATGAAATGGTGATGTCTTTTTTTTCTCGAGTGGGTACAAAGTACTAAAACCTTGGTTTTGTTTCTGTGATTACTATCAAGTTAAGTCAGTGTGGGGGATGTTAGCATTTGCCCTTTCCAGTCTCTGCACAACTGCTGTATAGTTAGTCAAAACCTGATATTTGAAACATGATCTGCATTGTCCATAAGGAGGAAATGCCACTTTGACTTGTGTATGTTATTATTTCAGTCCTCTGCGCTTTGTCTCTCTGTCCCTGTCTCTCTACATCCCCAGGGCAGATCATCTCAAGGCCAACTCCTTAAGGAGGTGTGTCAACTTTCCACTGTTATCAATTTACTATTTCCTTAGTGATGCTGAGAGGTACAGTTCACCACTGTATCTCACCGAGGTTCCATCAATCCTGGTGTGTTGTCTAAGTATAAGCTATGACCTTACCTTACCTACAGGGTCTGAGTTCGAGGTTTTCCTCCTCACGTCTTCTGTTCAAGTGCTTTTGCTGATTGGTTTTGGAGTGTTCTGTGCTGGGCAGGTGACTTTGACCCAGTTTACATTTCACTGTGACATTCTCAGCTAAATGTGACATCAGTTCTTTATAATCTTTAAGCACTCTTCAGAGCATTCACACTATCTTTTCCATTTGGGACATTTTGAAACCCTCTCTTCTTCACTAGAAGACAATAAACAAGGACAAATTTTTACCTTGATTGATACTGGTTTTGTTTTAAAGAAATTTAAAACTGAGGTGTTGTAGTAACAGAAGTAGACATAGTATTATAGTAATAGTGGCTGTATTTATTATGATTTAGTAATACTTTGTCAATGGTAGGCAGACTTTGTTAGCTTAGGACAGAACCAGACTGTTTGCAGTCTTTATGCTAAAATAAACTAAGCTAACTGGCTTCGATCTGCTCATCTAACACTCAACATAAAGACTTTTCTGTTACGAACCCAAATTTTTTTCCTCTCATATTCCCTCTTTCAGATTGTTACATCAAGTAAAGGGAACACATGATTATAACTAGAGAAAATACTCAACCTTGTCAACACAGCACTGACTGAATCGGTTCTTCTTTCTACCTTCAGTCATTTATCCACCAAAAATCAGTGCATTTGCAGACAATGGCAGGTAGCTGTTTGAGAAAATCAGCCACAAGGTCCAGCCTTCACCAGATATACTCGCATAATTGGTATTTAATTAATTAAATACTTCATTTTGTTGATAGCCAAGTCAGACAATTTTTGGAGCAGGTTCTAAGGGTTATATATTTGTATGTGTGTGTGTGAGTGTTTAATATGCATATTTGTACGTCTGTCAGAAGGAACCGGGGGATGCAAAGGAGGAAGAGGAAATAAAGGATAACATCTGGTGCATCACATCTGCCCCAGGCCTGCTCACCATGGGGAATCATTAGAGAAATCACATACACACACACGCACACACATGCATACACATCACTGCCAGCGACAAAGACCTTCATAAGACATAAGCTGTTAAACTGGATGGATGGATGGATGGACTGTTGGATGACAAATTTCACACATCCACACACAAAGACCAATATCATGCAGCCCTGCTGAGAGTGATGTGTCGCGTTGTGCATTTCCATGCAGCCACGAGCTATGATCACTATCAACCGAACTGGCTTTGATGTACAAGCTCTCATTCCCTGTTACTCTCTCTCCGCTTTGTCTCACAACAATCTAGATGACTACCACTCCAGAAGACAGATAGAACATGGATTTATGTTTGTGTGTGTGTGCAGAACATTTTGTGTTCCTGCTTGTTTCTCTCTGTGTTTCAGTGTGTAGTTAGGTGTGTTTGTGTAAATGTGTTTGTACTTAGAGCTGAGACACTTGCTCATTTATGGTGTCATTGCCTGATTGCACAATGAGGCTGGAGTTTGAAACATCAAAGGCTCGAGAGAAAACCTAGTGGCTGGAAGAGTCTTTTCATCACCGCTTATCAGTTTTTGACTTAATTGCTTCATTGCAGGGGGTATATGTGTTTACTGTATAAACTGAAACCCAACATACATGACGGATACATGATATTGTCCATCTCTGTTTGCCTTTATCAGACAAAAACACTGTTTGTATCCCACTGCTAAATCTGCGTATATTTGTAGACACACAGTCCTGAAGAGACGGTCAACACAATTTGTGGCTGGTTCATAGCAGCCTCAGATAGGCTGCTATCTGAACCAAAGTCATGTACAGATGTGATGCAAAGCTACACAGATGAAACAGTGTAATACCAGCACCCACAGTAATAACGCCTAAACATATTATGAAATTCTAGCTCAATTAACCTATGGTATACTGTATGCATTATTGTCTGGAGATAATTTAAGTGTACACACCTCCAGACTTAGCTGCACCCACATATATCAGAGAAGCACATTTAAATTCAAAGATGGTAATTAAAGCTTGGAAGTAAGATCTGAGTAATAGTATAAAGCAGACACAACAAGAAACGTTTTTTTTTTAAAAAAAAAAAAACAACACAAAACTGCAGTGGTCAGGTGTCTGTATCATCACGTCAGACTGATGACCATGCAAGCCTTGGACATATTTGATTAAACCTGAACCACTGGGTGGATTCAGCTGTGCTACCCTTGGACTGTTTTGGTATTGTGTCATGAAATCTGATTCAGTGAATCTACATGCAAATAAGGATATGAAATAATAAAAAACAAACACAAATTGGGACATTGGCATTGGCATTGACATTGACATCGACATCGGGAGACATTCTGATCTTTTGTCAAGCTGATTATTTGATTAACTGATAAGTCAACTAAAATTTAATCAATACCTATTTTGATATATTAATGCTTTCTCCAAGCAAAAATACATTTCTTAGGTCCATCTCTGAAAATCAGGGGATTCGCTTCTTTTCTATGTTTTATGACTCAACGAAATATTGGACTCATTGGACTCTTGATTTTATTATACCATTTTCATATTCAATTTCTTGCTGAAACAGAAAATTAATTCCAGATAAATTAATAAAGAAACAGTGAAGTTGCATATGTCTGCAGCAGTTGGCACTTAAAGGGACTATAATAAATCTTTTCATGTCAGAGACATGTACATTGCATGTAATCACTGAAGAGATAATGCACTCTCCTGCTTAAAATTTAAATGTGAATACAATTGTAGTTGGAAGAGCAGGAACATAACTTGATAAAACTGTAGAATTAGGAAAGCCACATGTCCTTAAGGAGGTGTTGGTGTGGGGGCAAGAGGCTGCTATCACTGGGACATTCCTTTTATTGGATATAACACATTCCAGACCGTCTGTACACTGCCCACCTCACAGACAGATGAAGTTAGTGAATAGCTGGTTAATGTTGGGAAGCATTTAGCAGCTAAACAGGCAGATATTTTCCTTCCAAGCTGGTAGAGAACAGAGCTGAATAGACTGCTGAGTGGATACAAAACACAACATGACTACAATCCGACTCCAAAGAAATTCCGGTGTTGCTCCATATCCATTTGATGTGAAGAACTTTTTGCAAATCAGTTCGCCATATTCACTTTAATATTAACTTTATCATTTTTCATTGTTTGTTTTACATGGCCCAGAAATGGCCAGAGAATCAGTTACTGCAGATTTAAAGGATAATTCTGCTATATTATGTGTTATTTCTGTTGTATTTACCATCTTTTATAATTATGTCAAGCTCTATATATATCATGGCATTCCCCCATTGTGGTTCATTCTTACATTGTCACAGTGTTGTAGTTGCAGTTGAAACTAGCAACATGTATTGTCCTAGAATGAAAGTTCTTTCAATTTTGTTCTTTTAAATGTACAGTTACCCCCTGCAGTTCCTCTTTGATTCCAGAAATGCCTCCAACTATTTCATCATGTTTCTCTTGTACATTACTGAGTGCCAGGGGGCTGTACCAAGGAGAAATGGCACACTGGTAAAAACTCAAAAAAGAGAGTGTTGGCTGAATGCATGTGGTGAAAAATTTCCTGTTCATATTACATGAACTGCAAAGTCTTTCATCTATGAGGAGCCATTTAGAACTAAGGAATGCAGCTCTTTTTCTCTGACAAAATCGTCAAAACAATAATATTACACATCTTATTTGCAACTCTTCACAATCTGACAAACCCTTCTGTGTCAGTAGCCTCTGAACTTTTATTCACTAAATCATGCATGCTTAGTTATTAGACAAGCTTTCAATACTAAAATATCAGGTATGCGGTATGTATTGTCCTGGTATCCACTTAAAACCAATTCGGTTTTCAAGACACAGTTTTATCCTATCAACCACAGAAACTTGGAGAAAGTCATACAGCATTTGAAATTCTCCTCCCGCTGCTTAAATATCGTGCCTAAAGGCTTTTTTAAAAAGATTGGTAAGCTCAACAGATTTATTCTAGTCAACACTTTTCTACCACGTAACCATGATACCATGAAAACTGCAGGTATTAAGCTCCTCCTTCAAATAAAAAAATAATAAATTAAAAAAAAAGCACAAAAAACCCCCAAAAAAACAAAGCAAATAACATCAACAACAATAATTTAGAAATCTCATTGTTGAACAATTAAAGGCCTCTATCACACCTCCCAGTTAGGATCATTCAAAAGGCTGTATTTACTTTCAGGATTTCATCCACACAACACTGAAAACAACTGACACACTGACATCAACACTGGAAAACTAGAAAACTGGGTGCCACTCTCCGGCACAGTGTTAAACTGGTTGAAAAAGGACAGAGACCACTTTGTGTTGATTGGTAATTACTTATGTGAGAGTAGCACGCCATGAGGAGAGGCAAAGCCTACTATCACCTTAATAATATATCAGTATTTAGAAAATCATGTCTGTGCATTTATCTTCAATAGGCTCGACTGCTACAGTGCTGTCTTTACAGGTTTTTGCACAAAATAAAGCGTTTTCTAAACAAACTTTTAGACATTCTACTTTTAGATAACAGTTGATTTTGAAATGCTGCTGTTGGTTTACAAAGTGCTCAATGGCATGGATAAACAATACATGTACGATCTGCAGCTCCTGCTTACTGTCACCAGAGTCAAAACTGAACATGGAGAAGCAGCAAAATTTCATGTCTGCTCCAACTCTCTCTTCTTTTAAATCAGGGCTTGAGACTTTTCTGCATTTGTTTATTCGCCATAAGAGACTATTTATTCATGTGCTGCACGCAGTGTAGCTGCACTGTAATTTTTATTCTACTTTTTAATCTGTCTTATTCTATTTTAATCTTCTATTTCACTTTGTTTTAATCTTTTTAAATCCTCTTTCTGTGTCTTTTATATCATACCTTAATGCCCCCGTGTCTTTTGGAAAGTATTTTGAATTGCCTTGTTGCTGAAGGTACCATAACAAACATTTCCCTTTCTGTGATATGCTGCACAGATCTCTGAGCTGGTGCTGCTTAATGTGGAGGATCTGTTAATTACATACTGTTTTAATCATTTGATATTAATGATGAACTGTTTATGGTCCAGTTTAATCATCTACGTCATATTTGCAACAAAAATACTAAAATGAAATGCTCTCTGCCTTGCAGTTGTCCAGCGTCCAGCCTCCTCTTTGGTTGACAGACACCTTTCATGGATGTCTAACCAGTGACTGCAGATATTCTGTCATCTTTAGATGACACTGAAGGGGCACTCTGCCCCCCTCCAGTCACTGATGTCTATCTTGTGCCCTGCAGTCCTTTTTTTGTCATTATTATGTTTAGACTGAGGCATTTTTCCTTCACTTATTCCACAATTTTCAATATGGATGATAGCATTTATATCATTTGTCACATGCCCTCAAACTACTTCCATATATATTGTCTATCTCAGCAGTGTTCAGGGACATTTTGAGTTGTTTGTAAAGTCTTCTAATGTTCATCTTGCAAGACAGTCACATTCAAAATCAACATACATGATTACATACATGGTAAATTTAACTCCTAACAGTGAGTCAACATGTACAATATCAGGGCCTTAATTAAATAAAAAGCAGATACAAATGTTACTTGGTTCACCTGGGTTAGACAACTCAAGATGTCGATGGGAAATTTTGTGGTAGGAAGAAAATAGAGAAAACTCATGCATGCACAGGGAGAACATGCAAACTCTGCATAGAAAATTAGGACCCAGTCGGTAATGTTACTATTTTATCAATTAAGAGTTAATGATAACTAATATCATTTGAAAAAAAAATCAAAACATTATTTTATTTTGCAGATTTCTCTAAGAGCCCATGCCATTTTTATCAGATGGTGGATATCTCATTTTGGAATAAAAAGTCTCCAGCATGATTTGCACCATGTGTGACAGTCACTGCCTCCCAGTGGGAACACTATGAGGTTGTTTAAAAATCTGTTTTCACACTATTGCAATATTATTTTGATCAGTTGGTGTTATTTGTGTACCTATGCAAAGCCTGTGTATTGTTGTTATTATTATGTATGATGTCCAATTTATTTCTACTAATAGCATCTTTGAAAGAGATAAGGGGTCTTGCACAGTGCAATTATGATGAGAGCACAGCATATCGCTTTTGATGTTTGTATCATACAAAAGCATAATAGCATTCTATTTGAATATTCTCCAATGTAAACTAAAACCCTGCAGAAAGATAAACAGCGATTGCACTTCAAAAAGACAGCAGTGGCAGGAAATGTCTGTGTATTCTCATATTCCTTCAGAAACAATAAACACCGTCTTTTAACTTTCAAACTCTCCGTGGTGGCATGGCAGCGATTCACTCAGTTTGGCGAGGCAAGGATCTTTGAAGGAGAGCGAGAGGAAGTGAAAGAGACGGCTTCTGAAAATAAACATTTCTCCTGAGATCAACGGTGTTTTTGTGTGTATGTATCATTTTGATGACAACAATTCTTTTGACTGCGCGTTTTCTTTTGTGTGTGTGTGTGTGACAGAGAGATAGTGTATGTGTGTATGTGTGGGTGAGTGTGTATGTTTGTTATAGTGCATTATTCTGTGGCTATTTCATCACATTTTACACCCCCACCAAATGGCAACCTTTTGGAAGCGCACACCTGTATTTGTGTAGTAGTACAAAAAGCAACACATTTTGCTCAATTTACTTCAATTTATCTATGTAAGTATGTGGAATATTAGACTTTTATGGTATGTTTTATAGGTACAAAACACACTCAGTTTACTCCAGCTCACCAGTGTGAATCGCTTCAAGGACAGACTGGGAATGAAAAAATGGCCCAAGGTTTTTTGACTCAAACTGGTCCACCTGCTCAGTAATGTATCATCACTCAATCATGCTATGGTACACTCAATATAAACAATTCCTTGAAGTATTGCAAGGGACAGCATTAAAGAAAGGCAGAGAACAGATGTCACCCACTACAAATGGATAAGCATTTAAAAACAAGGATTAAGCTAAGACAGTTATTATTAGCCAGTGGTGGACAGGCCATCTGGAGCATTACTGGCTTCACAATTGGAACAATCCAATGAAAAAAGCTCACTCTGGCTTTGATTGTTTGGGTTCCTTGAACAAACACGTATGTTGCTGTAGGAGTGAAGTGTATGTGTAAACATTTGTATAGAAAAATAATACGTTTTTTTTACAAAAATATTGGATTCTGCCTTTTTGTGATTGATATTAATGCTCCACCCCACAACTATTTTCACGTCTTACAAAATGCACACTGTAAGAGTCGCTTCTAATATTTGTAAATTAACATTTAACATTGCAGGTTTGTTTACTGTGAACACACAAAGTGAAAATGTGATTTCAGAGGAGTAACTTTTGTCTCTTTCCTGACACATTCAGGGCCACACTTACCCAATATTAACACCAACCCTAATTCTGTGGTCACCCAACAAAATGGAGCATGTGACTCCCTGTGAGTTTTAAATAAGAAAAAAATCAGAATATTTTGGAACTTCAGAGAAAGTCTTTATTCTAAGTTAAGGTGATTTCTTCCTGGCTGTAGCACCAAACTTACCATCGTACAATTAAGAACTTGTCATCTCCTGCACAGCTGTGCGCCAGTCAACAAGTTGTTGACTGAGATTTATTGACTGAGGATAAAAAGAGCTAGATAGATGAGATGAGGTTGAATGGAAGGTAGGTGGGAGGCCGTATGATTGGAGCATGACTGGATCCAAAATGCATGGCTAGAATAGACTAAGGAATGAGAGAAAACCTGTTTTCATGACTCAGAATGACCAGATTCAATAGCACCAGGTGAGACAGTAAACTTCCCTGGTGGAGTTTAAAGGTGGCAAAGTAAACAAACTATTTTTGTAAGATGTTTCTAAGCACGTGACATGGACCATTTGAAGCATCTCCACTGTCTCTGACAATATTACTGCCACTTAAATTCTGAGGTCTTTGATGTACAAGGTCCGCCGGACATTTTGAAGTCTGCATGACACTCCATCAAAGCCTGTTTTTGTGCCTTAGCACTGGCTGCCAGTGTTGTTCTTTGCCTGTCCTTGACAGCTTGCAGGTGTCAAAACAGGGGGAGATACACACTTAAAGATGAGCATAAACGTCACACTGCTTAAAGAAGGAAAATGTCAGTCCAAGAGAGAGGGAGGCACAGAGAGAGACACAACAAGGGAGAGATTCAGTTGAGCTGAGGTGAGGATGGAGTGCAGGTGAGATCAGTAACCTCAGGAATGGGACATTGTAAGCATCTCCTCTGTCATAAGCTCAAGAGCAGAAAGAGTGAGAGGCTGCAGATGAAGAACAGAGAGAACTTTTTGAAGTGAATGGGCATGATAGACAAACAAAGCAAGTTACAGAGAGAGAGCATGGGGCTTTCGTTGTGAGCGTTCTTTAATGTGGTAAGAACCGCACTGTGCTTGTTCGAGTGGAGTAACCTGCCCTTCACTGGTACCCTGCATCACATTTCTTCACAGCACTCTATACCTTGGCTCTGCTTTTCATCATCCTCTCTGTGTCCCTGGCATCAAATAATAATAAAAAAAAATAATAATGCTGGTTGAGAGGAAAAGCACTTCTCAGTACACTACGCATCTGATAGTCAGTCTTTGTAACCATAGCAACAGGTGGCTGACTAAGAACCCTGTTTCTGAAACAGGTTGCACTAGCTTGGCTAAGGATATGACAGGATGTTTAAATTTCCATAGAGGTAGTGTGATGTTGATGGGTTTATACTGCAAGACTTTGAGACTATAGTGAAGCTACAAACACTCTGTGGCACAAAGCCATCCTTTATTGTTCAAAAGGTGCAATTTACATACTGCAACCTTCACTGTAAACAAGTCTAATATAAAATGTGAGATTTAATTTAATTTGTGATTCATCCTCAATATCAAATGGAATGAATAGATCCGCCTCCTCTCTATAAACAGAAAATACTGTAGGACAATGTTTCCAGCTAGTCCTCACATTGTCAGCATGATGTGTTCCACTAGAACGTTACAAGGACACTCACTAAGATGAATGGAGCTGGGCTCTAAAGTGATTTTGGAGCAGAGACTGCATCAAGGTATTGAAAATGAAGCACAGTCAACTCTTAGTGCTGCCCTTAAACAAAGTTGCAATAAAGGAAAATGCTTTATTGCAACTTTGAAAATCCTTTTCCGTCAATGCCATGAGCAAAAGCATATGTTAGCACCCTCACATGCTCAACTAAGATGGTAAAAACATCTGCTGAACATCAGTATGTTGTTAGCGTTGTCATAAAACAGGGTTTTGCACATGTATAAGCAAATCTTTACCATCATATCTTACAAGACTCCACTGCGTCACTGTGTCACCAGATCAGTAGCTTTTTAGAAATGGAGCTCACCTCACCTGTGAATGAGACGCCCAATGATTCACAGTACAGTACTTCCTTGTTATGAGCATATAACAAGACCTCTAAAGCCACAGAAACGGTAATCTGATAACTAAGTCATAAATAAAATGCTGCTGAGCTACTGATTTTTACTAATCCACGATGCGACAACTTGGATTAGCAACAGAGTAAAACAAAGACAGAATCAGCATCAAACGTTGCAACAGTATGCACATTGAGGCATTAATTTAGTAATGTTTGTACTAAAGTGTGTTTGAATAGTGATGTCTTCAGCTACTGATGCAGGCCTACATAGTGAACTGCATTTAAACAGTGTTGCTAAGTAATGCTTTGAATAAGCATTGATTCTCGCCTCTAACTGCCACTGTGAGCATGCTGATGCGAACAGTGAGTTCAAATCTCTGGTGTGCTTGTACAGGTCACTGTGCAGCTAGCATGACCGTAGACCCTTAGTGTTGTTGGCTGTTACTGTGGTCTTCAAACATTTTACAGTTGGCTTAGAAAATGCAATTAATACATGCACATTTTTTTCACACCGACAGATCTGTTATCACTTTTTGTTATTTTATATTTCAGGAGCAATTTGCAGGACAAATACCTTAAAACTGACAGTGTTGCAGTCACAATGATAAATAACTTATCTCTTATTAGTGTTTTCAATGCATTCTGAACATTGCCAGAAATTTGAAGGTTAATCACTTCAAATTGAAATTCCTGATAGGAAAACTGATGAAAGTAAGGTAGTAATTGACCATGTAAAGGGAAGGTAATTGCAATATCCTCAGAAAAAGCAACACAAGTATGATCTTTAAAGAACCGTACAATAAAGTAAATCCTCGGCAGCATATTCTGCCCTCTATCAATAAAACTTTGGCAGATTAGCTGTATTCCAATTAAGTGTGCATTTGCAGACTGATCACAGGTCAGCTAGGTACGTTCCATTTCAAAGACTCCTCCAGATGCACTTGAGAAATACTGTATATCCTTAAACAATCTGAAAGATGAAATTGGTGTATCATATTATGGAGTTATACACACTCACATCTTGCCCCTCATTCATACAAAACGCATACGTTCACAGATGTGACATCTCATCACAAGAAGTCAAAAAGCATTTGAAATAGTTGTACTGTACATGGTTAGTGGTGCTTTTGACACCATATAGAATGATCCATCTGGCAGATCTGCAGATGTTTCCCTGGGGAGGTCACAAAACATGTACATAGCCTACAACTATGTGTTTCAAAGGAACACATACCGTTTGACTGTGTCGCTGACAGACATGGGTTGGCTTCACACTGTTACGCAGATGACATCAAGTTATACATAAAAAATGCCCCTACCTTCACAATGCCTTCTCTCTCAAAACTGAGGTCCTCTGATTTGGCAGGTTCAGTGCTACTGCATAACCCAACTCTCTCTTACTTAGTCCCCCCTTTTCTGAACACTTTCTGATGCAGTTCTGGTTGTAAGATCTGGCCTTCATTAGACATTGAAAACCACTACAAAACATCCCAAGAACATTGCCAGACTCTGTCCCATTTCATCCCTGACACAGAGAAACTGGTTCATGCTGCACTGTACTTGATTTGTACAAGTCTAATTAAAATCCACACTTCCATCCTTAGAGATAGTTTCTTTGACTCTTTGCCTCCTGAAGACCAAGGTGAAAAACATAAACCATGTGAGATCAGGTCTTCAGCTCAGTTTTCTTCAGCTGTGAAATATGATTCCCCAAAATCTATGGGAACCGCAAAATTTGAAATGTCTAAAAGCAGAGGCCAGATTTTTTTTTTGTTTCAAAATTTAATTCTGGTTTTCGCACTTCTGGTTTTCAGCACTTGTAATGACTGTAATCACAAAAAAGAAGAAAGACAATAACAGATAGAGTGGGTGAAGCTGAAGGCCAAAACAACACTATTGTTGATCACACAAAGAAAAACTCTGAGGAAGTGTGTACTGATCACTATAAAGTGGACTACGCTGGGGTCCACAGCAGGATCCACAAACACTAGCTGGCAGATACTCAGCAGGCAGATATTCACCGACATCCCCTCACACAAACGCACACACTGAGATGTGTCCTGAACACATGAATAGGGGTCCTTTCTGCAGAGTAACAGGGGAGGTGGTGGCCACCCTACTGCCTCATTGATTTAATCGACAGCCTGCTCCTGTTTAAAGCTCAGCTGTCTCTCTATCAACACACGCATACTATGTGGCCATGCATGTGCGTACACACACACACAGACCTTAATGTTCTCCCATACATATGTTGTCATTCACTAGTATTCTCCAACTGCTGCTTCTGTCACTCTAACATCAGCAGAATTTGGCCTTGCGCCATGGGGTACAGCAAGTGTCTGTGGCTGTGTGGTGTGTGCATGTGTGTCCCTGTGTGGGGACAGAGATATGAATATGGGACCTATTTGCTGTTATATAATATCTGCAGGGCATTATCTCTACTTCACACTGAATCTGTTTATTGTGGTTACAGGAACACACAGGCTCTACTGAGCCATAATCTCTGCTCATTTTCCTGCTGAAGGCTACAATCTGAGGTGAACCCCAAGAACATTTTACAACCCGGACATTTCTCTCACAGGTTGTTAGTCTTGGATGCGGGTCTTCTGTAGCTGTGTTTTTTCCCCATTAAGATGTGACCTCAGATTCATTCTCAGTGATGTTTACAAAGGCCTGAGCAACTGCAGAACCCCCGGCTTGCATCCACCTACAGGGAATAAGCAATCAACAAATATTATGAAATATTATCATGTTAAATATGGAGGCCTGTGGCAACGGTAACCTACAGGAACATATCCCTCTTCCATATTTAGATGCCAGGTTAGTCCTAATCGTGTTATGAGGATGTGAGATCGCCAAGGTTGCTCAATTATACATTCTCCCTTGCCTTTCATTCGTTCTGCCACCTCTTTTTCTCTTTCTTCACCTCTACCCCGTCACACAGATTATGCTCTCTCCTTCTATCCTCAGCAGAGATGCAGGAATCACACACTAAGCTTTGAACATGAAAGACAAGGCAGAAAAACAACAACAGGGACAACAGATCACTGCATGTGTCGAACTGTGTTTGTGTGCTTCTGCACACATCTATGATTTTTTTCCTCGTACAAGAATTTTTACGCTAACATATGCATGTATGCATATTTAAGATGTCATTTAAATGTGTCTGAATGTGTTTGTGGGGGCTTTCATGCTTTGCTTTTGAATTTACCTGTGTTCCTGCATGTCTACACTCATGTAGATATGAAAGCTTTCATGTATGTTTATGTAGAAATCTTTTAAACAAGTTCACAGACACCTTTTCGCTAGCATATCAGCAGTGTTGTATGGCATTAAATGTCAGTAAGAGTCATCAAGTCAATAAAACCTAGCACAAGTCTCAGTCCAAATCACAATAAAACTTTTCAAGATGTGCCCCAGTCATATCCTTAAAAGTTCACATCCAGAAGTTCAAAGTAATTCCAAAGAGTTTAAATTGTACTCAGTGTATAGTGAAAACATGCAGTTCAGTACTTTAATGTATTCTGCTCAGGGCCCTTGCCTATTCAAGCAGACCTAACCGAAGACAAAGAACTGTGTGAATATGATTTTAGGGTAGGCTGGAGGTACAATGCTCACAATATAATTTTGACAGTTTTAGTGCGCAAAGGAGCAACCCAGCAAGAAGTTAGACAGAATAAAGCTTGCCATCAAATGACACTCAGTGGGCTGTCAGATAAAATGAGCCACTGGATGAAAGAGAAAGGCAGATAAAGAATGCTGAGGATGCAGTGAGTGCAGGTATGACTGCAGTCCTTTTGTATACTGACACAATCCCATTTAAGAAATCCATAAGACATCAGTATGAAACCAACGTGTGTTCATGAACGGGTGCTAAAACTATGTGGCCTGAGCTGTCATGCATCTAACTCAGTTTGAACTCAGATACCTGAATTCACTCTTTATTTGACCATAAAAAAGCTTGCCCTTTTAGAGTGGAAAAGCATTTTTGTATTACAGGTGTCAAAATGCAATATGAATACCATGGATCTCATATTACATAGACATGGATGTGGTAAGATGACTGACCCCCACTAAAAGGATAAAAACCATGTCTGTCTGTGAAGTTCTTCGCTGTAGATATGCTGAATGCACACAGTTTTTTGTAAACAAGTTTTTTGTAAACAATACTGACAGTTGAAGTCAATCAACTATAGGCTTTGATGTGCCCTGGTTAGTAATATATCATCAACTCTTTTTCATTTTCAGGCTCCCACCCTTTCTCCCTGAGGAGAAAGATTTTCCCTCTCATTTTCATCTCTCTTTTGGAAATCGCTTTCTTTTACTGTAATGCAGGATAAAACCTGCTCTTGTGTGACTTGGCAATAATGCCTCAGTGGGAAGAAAAGAGAGTAAATGAGCAGAGCACAAGGGGGGATATGGATTTATTGGTATTGGGGGCGCGTCCTGTTGTCATCGCAGGACACACTGTTGTCATCAAGTGCAATGCATTACGTTGTTCAGGCGGGGCTGGTTTTACATGTAAGCCTGGCATCAATCATGGGGACTGCCGTTCAGCTTTTAACATGCCTGCACACAAGAAGCATGCAGGCACACCCACACGCACGCACAGCCTCTCACACACACTTTCACACACAGATACTGCTTTTAGCGTGAAAGCCGAGCCTAAAAAATGAATGCTGCAAACAACCATCCATCAGGCCTACAAAATAACAACAGGGGTGACACTGAGCTGAAATGTATAAAAACCTGCAATATCTGCAATCCCTCTGAGTACACAGACAATCAGCAATCACGGGCAACACTGACTCCTCCATTTCTACAGCTGAGCTTCTTTCCCACTGTTGCAACGAGCTTAAAGGTCCCAAACTTGGATTTTTAGGGTTTATTTTTGCTGGTTTACTGTGAAACCTTGAAACTTTCAGTCTCTCAGGCTTTGGAATAATTAATTTCAGCATCATCATGTTAGCAATTTAAGTGTCTTTACAACATTTAATATTTGCTGCACAGTTTGTATTTTACAAGGAAAGTGAAAGTGAGCAAACTAGGCTGACTAGTTTCCACTCTGAAGATGGCAGCTAGTTAACTTAGCTTGTTAACATTAGCACTGATTCCCAATAGATACTTGTGTTATTGTTATTTCAGCAAGTACGGGGTTACTGCAGATGCTGCACATTCAATGTCATGTCTGCTTTACAGAGAAAAGAATCGAGCTAGTTTGAGCTGTCTCTTTGTTTTCCATTGGTTCAGTTTTGGTGACTTAAAATGACCAGATTGTCATAACTCAGAGCAGTTGGTAGTCTTATAACCTCAGCACGCCATAAATTATCCTGTCATTGGAATCACAGCATGGAGTAATACTTAAATCACAGATGGCACAAAGCAACAGCTAACAATGTGGGCATCTCAGCTTGTTCACTACCTGTGTGGCTGCAGGAATTGAAGAACAGACTATTTTCAGTGCCCATCCACACAGATATTGCACAAATCAAATTACAACACCAACAGTGTCAGTCCATCCATCCTTGTTCTATACCACTTATCCGTCAGGGTCGTGGGGGGGCTGGAATGGAATTAATGCATTAAAAATAAATAAAACTTAAACGTCCTCATTTTGTTATTAGTATATTTACCTCATACAACAGACAAATTATGTCTAAGCAAAAGTTTTTTGTTTTCTTTTAGTTTGTTGCTAATGTAGGCCTACATGTGAAAACTAATCAGTTCCTCAAGTACACAAGGTGAAGTCAATTTTAAAATAGGCTGCAAAAATATTAGGAAAGGACATATTTTGTACAAGTAGAAAGAAAAAAAAACATGCAATTTAAACTGGGGTGAAACCCATATCCTGACATAAGCCAAATATGTGACCCAAGCCTTTTCAGCAGTAGCGGTGAGTGACAGATGTAGCCCAATTGTAGCCCAATTATTCTACAGCACTGTGGTACATGAACCGCTTTGTCATCACCCCCGGGAGTTCAGAAAATAATACAGGCAAAATGTGATGTCCAGGGCCGTGTACAGTGGCTCACAAGACCCAGATAGGCAGGTTTTAACTCCAAGCAAACAGTGATTAGTTCCTCCTCTCTAGCTGAAGGTGTGCTTATCAGTGATATTTGGTTTGAATAAAAACCTGCAGACTTTATATGATATTTGAATAAATGCCTAAAACTGGCAAACACACGAAGAGGTGTCCAGTTACACTAGCAGACTGAATTAATGAACACCTCTCAACCAATATTATTACATGTTCTTTAGCTATTTCCCAAGAGGAAATGAAATTTATTCACTTTGGATAGGAAAAAAAAAAAAAACAACAAAAAAACACCACTTCTTCATCATTCAGAATGATCCAGACTGTGAAGGAGTTCTGAGAATATTACAGTGTTTCTCAAATCCGTATGAAATCAGTATGAAATAGAATGTAATTAATTTAATAAAATGAGAGGAATACGTGAAAGCTCTTAATAATTATCTGGCACCACCAGCATCACACGCACAAGCAATTATTTTTTACAGTTTTATTGAAATGCTTGACAAGTTATCCAAAAACAGCTGTCTGCCACTTCCACGCCAGCTGTGAAACAGCATCTGAGTGAAAGTGTGCCTTTGTTTGTAATACATGGTTTCAGTTGCACATTTATATGAAGGTTTTGTGACGTCAGTGTACTTTGAATCAAACCATGTTATCAAAGCAAGGTAATAATGAAGTTACTGGAACTGCTTCAAAACGATAGAACACTTTCCATTTCAGGCACATAGCGAATAGTTATTGGTTATCAACAATCAGCTCTTTACTTACTTGTGCCACAAAAACCCTGAATACATTTAGCAAAATGAGAAAAAGTCAAGACAGCCAGCACAGATTGAATGAATGTTACTAATTAATGCGATATACTGAAAACCCAGCCTGGATGTAAAACATGGCTCTGTCATTATTCAGTATTGAATTGTCATCAATTCTAGGTTGTATATTGAACTGCGCATTGATCTGACAAAAATTACAATAATTCATGGTCATTCATGTATTGCACCTTCTGTGTAGAGATCAATTGGAAAGAGAGGCGTATATATTTAAAAACTGACTCTTTACTTTCAGTAACAGTCTAGTCCTAAAACTGGTGAAGTTAGCATGTTACTGGAAGGTGGCACAGCTTCACATTTCAAACTGACAAAGACAAAATTATACAATACATTCTGGTATAATATCTGTGTCAGGGACCAGAACGGTCTCCCCGAATAAAGGGATCTAGACGAGTTTGGATTCAGGTGGAAGAGGTTTGAAACAGGAGGCAGCAAAGCTTCAGGTGCCAGGAAAAAAAAAGCTTTTATTTTCCTGTAACACAAACACTCTAAACACAGTCTGAGAGTATAACACAAGAACAAAATGTCAACAGCATAACCTCACAGCAGGTTATAGTACTTCTCGCCAAACCTTCCAGAAGCTGAATGAAGCTTCCTTAAATAGGGCTGCTGGTTGAGCCCAATTGGTTCAAACCATTATCAAGGGGATCACCCAAAATCATAAAGGTCCATACAATATTAATAATCATAATAAATCAACACCAAAATAAACAATGCACCATTTCATTTACCAACACACCATATATTCACATGTCACACAATAACTTTGTACAAATACTCCATAACCAACACAATAAAGAAATACAAACACCCCTGAGTGCAGTGGGACGCGCCCCCTTGGTCTGTGCTCAATAAAGTCCGCCCCTGCAGAGGGTACCTCACTACCTGCCTGGATGCCTGACCAGGGAGAAAACTGTCACAGGTGAGTTGTGGTTGTGGTGAGTGAGGGACGCAGCGGGCCGTGTTTCCGGCGCCGAAGCATCCATGGCGCATGCCACGCCAAACATGTCACCAAGCACTTAAAATATGTACACGCTGTTAAAGAGTCCATCTCTCCGTATGTGTGTGTGTGTATGTGCACCCGTGTCCAAATAGTCTTTTTTCTGACGCTGCCTCGCAGGCCACGTCATCACAAAGTGAAGGGGGGGTGCTCACCTTCTCACAGTCTGTCTCCAGCGCAGTGTCTGCAAATGCACCAATGCCAGCTTGAGTGGTTTTCTGCCTAATTGGAATAGTTTTTATTTTACTGGGTGGATAAAAGTGCTATACGGCATACCATTCAGGTGATTCCCAGTGAAAGGTTGTAAGACACATCTCTGCTCAGCATGGGTCTACATGACCAACATATAATCATAGAAGTCAAACGGTAACAAAATGTAGAGAATTTTCAGTTGTGTACTTTACACTCAGCACAACTAACTTTCATGGCTGGACCAAATTTTCTGACTGACTGAAATGCTACATTTGTATTTTGTTTTTATTTTTAGTTAAGAAGTACTGAACATTTTTTTTTTGTATTATAAAAGTGGTATTGTTGGTTCACCTAAACTTAAATAATATAGAAACAAGCAATAAAACGACTTACTGAAAACTATATCTAGACATGTTATTTTAACAAAAAACTGTCAATGATGATAATCAAACTTTCATTAAACAAGCTATAATTTCACCGAGTATGATAAGCTCCACATTTTTATTTGATATGCAACTCTGTTGTTAATGATACTAGCAGAGAAAATGTACTCAAACCAGTTGGCACATGGAGTTTTCACACTGGGGAATAAATAATTTGCTTCTTGTGCTATTTGTGTTTCTTGGTGTTCCATTTATTTTAAGTCACCTCTTCTCTAGCCATGTTTGTTTCGCTACATTTTGCAGGCAGTAATAGGGCAGAGTTGTGCCTGTGTGATTGACAGGTGGTAGGAATGCCTCCTCGGACAGTTTTCCTGATAGGTTTCAAAATAAACAAATCTGGGCCAACTCACTGGTTTTTCAGTATATTGGCACACGTTGTGGTATAGGATTTTCCTCACATAATCTCATTCCATAATCACTATCAATTAAATTAGTCCATTACTTGCAGTTATTTAACATCCTCATTAAGCCTTAATCTAATTTCTGATGTATTGAAAAATCTCTGCACTCAAACAACCCAGCATCTACTTAGCGCCTACTAGCAACACTGACAGTGGCTTTCTTTCAAACTTTTGTTGCAGTTCTGTTGATGCTGAAATACAGTTTTCCATTCTGATGGTAATATCAAATTCAAGCGTCGCATTCAGGATGATCTAGCTGTCAGTATTTTGAGGATGTTCATGGCATGAATGTGGGGTTTGATCACCTGGGAACTTGGAAACTTTAAGAATCTTCCCCATTTGAGGCACTGCAGCCTGGAATTATTACTATTATTATTGTTATTTTAAGATCATATTATGAAGATGCGGGTAGCACGGTGGTGCAGTGTTTAGCACTTAGCATTTAGCCTTACAACAAGAGGGTTCCAGGTTCGAATCCCAGTCTGGGCCCTTCTATGTGGAGTTTGCATGTTCTCCCTGTGCCTGCATGGGTTTTCTCAGGGGTTTTTCCTGCTTCCTCCCACAATCTGGTAATGTCATCTTAACAAAATGACATCTGGACCAAACTTCTCCAGAAAGGATATTTTTAGGGGAAAAAAAGTAAAAATAAAACATATAAGGAAATGTGTCGTTTCTTTCTTCAAAACCTGTGCACAATCATGCAACAACTTTTAAAAACTGATGGACAATCACCACGTTCCTTATTTAGCCCCCAAAGTCAAATAATGAAGTCACTGAAACTACCAAGAAGTCTTATTTACCGCTTTACTCATATGTAAGTTTGAATGTACTGCATGACCTATTTAATTGTGGAGGGAAAAAAACTTTATTCATATAGCACTTTTCAAGGGCTAGAAGATGCTAACTAAGTTAATTGAGCTCACCCAGGAAGATGAAACTGCCCACATCAGGGTCTGTTTAATTTTGCTGAGTGTGTGTCAGTCTGTTGTGCGGAATGTGTAAATGTCTGGATATTATCAACCGTGTAAAAATGTTTGGAGAAAGTAAAAAAAACACCCTCATTGTTATTGCTGTAATTGTTACTTGGCATTTTTGTGTAAATACTTCAACAAGAAAGAAGGTCAGTCACTTCTGTCTTCTCAGAGGAACTGCAGCAATAACGAGCTCAGTGCCTGGGATGACCATCTGTGTCAGTTTAGCGTAAAGCACTGTCCTTGTCAGGGGGCTTGGTAAGTTGCATAGTGAGCAAATTTAAATGGTGGCTTGATCTGTTTTTTAAATGGCTTAATCAATTATTTGTTGTCAGACTGAGGATGTTTTACATCTGACTTTGCCCTTTTGCTTACCTGAAAGAGGTGTAAGGTGCCGTGGAGGTGAGCTGTTTATTGGCAATTTTCTTTTCTGGCATTAGTCCTGAACTAATTGGACTAAATAAATCCACTGTGGACTAATTTGATCCAATTGTATTCGGTGTCTGTCAATATGTCTGCCCTTTAATTGCTTCCCTGCCTAAATTCATCTTGTTAGCTCGGTGTCTGTCTCTCCCCTTAGGTCAACTGACTGATGGAGACAGGCAGAAAAGGTGTTTTTAAAATGCAGTAAAATGAGGTGGAATCAGGAATTCTTTGCACGGAGTGGCCGAAATGAAGACACACTCGTTTCTCTTCCACACAAACAAACGTTCACACACGCAGATGTACACATACACATGCATATATACATGTGCAATCACACTCAGTCGTGCAGAAATTGACTCCAATTAGCTGGCCGCTGGTCTCCTTCCCTCATCAGTGCAGAAGTGAGAGCCTCATCATTAAGAAAGCATACTTAATGACGGAAGGCATAACCCTTTCTGATGCAGACACTCTTTGATATTCCAGAGGTAATCCTGCACACCTTCACTTTAGCTGCCCCATTACACAGTCTTTGCTTTTTCTCCTTGTTATTTCACTGCCCATTTTTTAAAATATTGTTTATATATATGGACATGCAGATGAAGACGCTGACAGAAGAAAAGTCATCTTGCTGCTATTTGATAATGTAACACCTGATTATACGAATTACTTTGTGAGAGAGGGCCGTTTTATTTTGCAAGGCTCAGAAAAACGACCAGATAATAACCAAACATTGAAATGGATGAAAATAATTTGTGGTGCTTCACGTCATTGTGCAAAAATAACTAATAATCAAATGGCACTGCTAGGACTGGTATTTCATAACCGAATAAACTCGTCACACAAAGTCACTTAACACATTATGCAGTCAAAAAAACAACCATTTGTCCTGAAAATTACTTTGATGTGGAACTATTTTCCATTAGCAAAATAGATATTTCATACTTGAAGCAGCTGTAATTCTTATTTTTCAAATAAGAATGTATCAAATAACAATGTGAAAACAATGTGAGAAGTGTCACTTGCAGCAATTATCAGCTAAATCTCCAGCTCCCTTCTGTCTTAAGGAGCTTTAAAGTTTGAGCTCAACGCTTTCTGTCCTACAACTTTACTTTTGGTTTCCTCTCACTCCTCTCCTAGCACCATTTTCAGTCACAGTAGGCAGCCGATTTCATCAAGAACAGCTCTAGAAAAAAAAGGAATGTGCTAAAGTGATCTATAAATACTTAAAAAATAATCACTATTATTCTTGGACTTCTTTGCTGGTTGTAGATCTTTGGACAAAGTTGTAAACTGCCACATGAAAGCTAAGACCAAATTAATCTGTTATATAGGAAGTTTGCTTTCTAAGAAGAGTGCAGACACACACCTTTACTATGCCCAGCTTTATGTCAGAAGGGTTTTTAAAATTGGAAGTCCAGAATTTCCCAGAATTTAGAAAGTAGAACAAATCTGACTATCTAACTGTAGTCCTCTGACCTGAAAAAACATTTTTGGAGATGGACTATGCAAAAAAAAATGTATGATACTAGTCAGTAGCCACAGCTCAAAATTGTGCCTGTTCTTTACTGTGCTGAATTTGATGTTGTAATACGTGACAACAATTCATTTTGAGCTGATTTTTTGAGCTGATTCTGTGACACACTTGTTATACTAATTCATACCTATTCAATATATCATTTTATTCTTCCTTTCATAAGTACACACATGTTTGTGACTTGCTGTGCTTTAGTAATGACCAAAAGCTTAGCTATTCAACAGTCTATTGAAAGGACACATGGCGCAGGCACACATCCGAATACATGCATAGATGCACGTACGTTCAGACACACACAAACACACACACAGAGTACTGGCTCCACTTGACCTGTTATTGTGCTATTTTCCAGTCTTAGTAACGACTGTTCAACTGAACACTCCTCTGCAATTTCCTCTTCTCTTATAACTCATATAATTAGGTCCAATTATTGTTAATAACTTTAGGCAAAAAAGCCTTTGTTACCAAGGTCAGTGTGGTCTGACAAAGCTTTAAAGCTGTCCTACCCTCATCGTACTCTCAGCACCAATTATGTCCAACATGCACACTCACTGCCTCTCTATCTCTCTTATGCACACACAAAAACATACACTGATATGAGAAGATATCAGCATTTTAAAGGTCCTTTCCCACCAACTTTCATGGTTGATAAGTTTTGGTACAGCTATGGCAGTGAGCTATTGACAGAAAATTGCTGTCTTTGTGGGCTTTAAAGAGGTCCAGCTGAGTGTAAGAAGCAGCTACACACGTGAGGACATGCTATTTTTACAGTATAAGTCTTCATTTGGCATTCATTGCTAATAACTGCCAAGTTTCCCGATGTTCACCGATGAATGTGGTGTGAAATTGACTTTTGCTCATGTTTCACTCAATCTTACTGCACTTCAAAAATAAATAGTAAGAAATGTGTTCAGGCACAGTGAAGTTTGAAATTTAAAGAGCCAATCACTGAAACATATATGCATGGTGGTGGCTTTCAATGGCTTTACAAAAGACCTAAATAATAACCAACGGACGATAAGAAATCAAGGCTGTGTCTTTGCTTTGGAAGAAGGTGATTAAGGCAATGAAGATCAAATACATGTAATGTGAGGAAGTGCCTCTGAAATATTAACATAAGAAGCTTGTCAAAGTTTGTTGAAGAACTGGTTCTCATTCTTAATTACATGGTGAAAGGTAAAACCTTTCCACTGCAGCTCTGCCGTCTTACCTTCCTCTGGAAAGGGGATCTAGAGGGTGTCAAACTAAATGAACAAGCTGCAGCCTAACCTTTGTCTTAGTTTTAACTCCTCTACCTCATCCTCTCACCCTTAATGTTGCTGTACATCCAAGTCATGTGTCAGCCCTGCCACTAAACATTAATTCTCTTGTCGCTCGAATATTAATTTCAACCTATAAACTAATTTTCGGTAGGATTAGCAAAGTAATGACCTACTCCTCTGAAATCAGACTGCTCTGTTTTAGAATGTGATCGCTGCTTCACTGAGCTGCTTAATGTGGCTGCAACACCATTTTCTGTTTCTATTTGATTTGAGGATTGTAGCTTTCAACAGAGGGCCACTAAGACCTTGAGAGTGAGTGGCAGCGAGGATGATTAACACAGCTATGGAGATGGTGAAGGAGACTTACACATGGATACACATAGGCTCCCTGCTATGGATCAAGACTGGATATGCTCAAATGTTCTTAAGGGATTTACATCCCATAATTGTAACTGCAGCAACGAGTTAGCAGCGTACATGACAGCAGTGTTGGTAGATTCACAGAAAACAAAGTAAAACGATGTACCTTTTAAATGGGACTCGAGCAGTTATTTTTTATTGTTTGTATTTTTTTTTTTTTTTTTTTGCATGCAGCCACACTCTCTACTTTATATTGTCAGAGCAGGGGACAGTGTCAGATTGCATGTTTATGTCTTAATGTATTTATAATTTCAAGGGATAAGGCTGCCATTATCATTTAATATGAGTAACATTGTTAATTTATTGCTGTCCATTTATTACTCTTCCACTGTAGTAACTGATTTTTATTATTATTTTTTAATTAAAATTGTTAGTGTAACACATGGTTAAACAGCTTGTCTTCAACACTGAATCAAATACTTCAGGCTAAGCATACTAAACCAGCTAACTGCAACAAAGGTAACACAACATCAGTGGTTCATGTTGATTATTGTGTCAGATGATTTTAGCAGGTGCTAATCAACGAACCCACTGAGTTCAGTTGGAAGAGGGACAAACTGGTTTGTAGATATATTTAATAGATCATTCTTGACCTTACAAATAGTAGATTACACAAAATTATCTGAATGAGGGTTGGATTATTTGGCTTTTCATGAGCATCTAAACTAATCTCATGGTATGAGTTTGCTCAGTTTTGTCCACATAGATTTATAATTATACTAGACAGGATGTCAAACCTATACAGCCCAATAAGAATACACCAAAAGTTTTTCTAGCTTCTGGCTTTACATCCTGGGTATGCGGCCCAGTGAATAGGTGTTTTTCCCACTGGTCCCACCATTGAGTTTGGCCCACAGACTTTATGTTGCGATGATGTCAGGGGAGTTGTTCACTGCAATGCTGGGGGCCACTGGACAAAACTGGAAACAAAGTTTAGCTGTGCCATTGTTTTTAAATGATACAATCATGTGTTATCACGTGACTAAAGATAGGGCTCATGATGACAAGCGAGTGAACTCAAGCACAGTGATTTGCAGTCAAATGTAGCCAGCACACCTGAAATTAAGATTACTTGACAAAATGGAACTAGTCAATTTGGCATAAAAAGTCCTTCACAATACTAACCTTATACATGCAACCAGTGGTTGTCACGCCTGATTTTTTCTTATCTGTGTTGCCTCAAAGTACAACAGATTCACTGTGCCCTGCATACAAATGCTGCCTTCAATTGCCATTGTCCATACAACTAGAGTCTCCCACAGGTACAAACACGGGGAGCAAAAACGTCAATGATTAAGAAAATGAGGGACAATAAACAGCACATGGACAAAAGCAATGCAGGACCATTACACACCTAGCTGCTGCTTTCCAATTTCCTGTATGTTTTATGATTTGTATTCACAACCAAATGCGAGCACTTATGAGTGTGTGTTTATCTTTCTGAAGTTGAGGCCTTCCCAAATGTTGATGTTAATAGTTGTTTTCAGAGGCTGAATGTCCCCCTCGGTGAATGTTATCTCTTTCTCTGGCTCGTTCTCTCTCCACTGGCGCAGTGCAGATTAGTTAGCTTCTACCAGTTGGTACAGTCTGGGGCTCCAAACGTTCACTTAATGAATTGGCAGTCATCGGTGTGTGTGTGTGTGTGTGTGTGTATGCCTGTGTATGTGTGTATCTGAGAGAGAGAGAGAGAGAGAGAGAGAGAGAGAGAGAGAGCAAGAGCAAGGGAGGCCAGTGAGATGCTAAATTAATAGCAGTCATCTTTACATGCTTCCCTCTGCTAGCTAAGCCTGCTAATGAACAGACTTGGACGCCTGCGGTTAGAATCACACACAAATATACAGACACACACACACTAATGCACAGAAAAAGGTTTGATGCCTGTGGATTTGATTATGACACCAAACACACACACATATACACAAAAAAAATTTGACATGACAAAAACACTTTAATCGTGCAGGGCGTTCTTTTGGTCTGTGTGGTTTGTTTCACAGCTCTAGCCTTGTTTATCTCTCTTCTGTTTTTCAGGGTTTTTTTTTTCCAGAAGCTTTACACACATGCACACACAGTCATACACAAGCACACTGGGAGCATGAGCCAAGCACGACAGGTACCATAGTGGCAATTGCTGGGGAAAACTTCACACAACCCCATTCACACACAAATTTGCTAGCACACAAACACACACCTACACAAATGCACATGCAGGCACAAAATGTTAAGACAGGGTGAGGGAATGCCTCTGGGGTGGTACAGTTTCTGTTGAGGAGCAAAGGGACCCCCCAGCTGCTTCTTGCCATTTCCACACTGTCATCCCAATAGGCGTAGAGTATGTGCGTCCGTGAGTGTCTGTCTGTGTGTAGAAGCAAGATTGCAGAGCTTTCACAGTGGGGTGAAGCAAGCCAAGTTTGTGTGTGTGTGTGTGAGTGTGTCGTCCCATTGGGTGATGCCGAAGCCAACTCCAGGAAATGGATTGGCATGGAAGACCTCGCCAGGGACTCTGGGGTGAAGATGAAAGAGTTCTTTCACACACACGGAAACTCTCTCTCTCTCTCTCTCTCTCTTCTCCTCTCTCTCTTTTACTGCTTCAGGATGCACTCTTTATCTCTGTCACTTGGGTTTCAGTAACACATGTTCACATGCAAACACAAGCCTGGGAAATGCTCAACCACACACCCACACACTGACATCCTCACAAATGCACTTGGACAAACCTAAAAAATATTGTTACACACTTACAATCTATACGCTGTTATCAGTGTTTGAATAGTCTTTCAACATTACATTTAGCTGTGAGATTGAAGTGAACTGAGCACTCAATGAGAAGGACAATTTGTTTTCAGTTAAAAAACAAGACAAAACACAGTAACACTCCAGTGGGGAAGAGTGGCTCCAAAGGAGGAATGACCCTGAGAGGAGCAACACCATGCTGCACAGAAGAGACTGCGACAACCAAAGAGGTCGGTGTGTTCACTGGGGAGGTTACAATCCACAATTTTCTACATAACATACTTACTGGATATTAACGTTTCAGAGTATGACACATTGCACTTTGGGTGTGGTTTTCAGATGTCTCAGAAAACCACACCCACGCAGCCAAAGGCTGAAAAGCTAACAAAGTGCCTGAAAAAAGTAGAAGATGCTTTGTGGCATTTGTGTTTTCTCCCTGTCTTGCCCTGTGTGATGTGAAAAAACACAAATCTCCCAAAATGTTAAACTATTTGGTATGTAATTCAGCCGTAGATTGCTGTGTATATTCATGAACAGCTATATTTGTATGCTGTAGTCTCACGAATCTCTGACACACATGACATAATGCCAGTGTTTGCAGCAGCTGTTCTCGTATGAGACTAAAAGTTGCTATGATGAGAAAATGCAATTAATGCGATTAGAATGTCTGTATGGAGTTGGTGTAATCAAAAAAACATTCAAATCCTGATGGGAAAGGAGCGTTTATGAATGTTTATCTGCCACAAAAGCAGGTGTGAATATGTTTGGAAAAGTGAGGCAGGGGGTATGCTAGTCAAAATCACATGGTGGAATGTGTTTTTTTTTTTTTCTTTTTTTTCTTTTTTTTTGTTCCTCCAAATGACAAGTATTGATTTAGCTGGATGGAGGTGAATGCATATCAGATACCGGAAAACATGCTGGAAGCAACGTTCTGTCATGATATTTGTGTGCTGGTGTGTTCATGTGTGTGTGAGTATGTGTAGTGTTTCCTCTGTGACTGACATGTAAAAAGCCACTGATTATCTTTTTGATAATTACTGCTGTTGTGTGGGAAATGTGTGGTTCTTTGATTAGGTGACAGTACTGGAGAAGTATTCAACTGTCTTTTACTATTCTTCCTCTCCATCATCTTCCCATTTGTATGTCACCTGTTCCTCTGGTTCATTTAATTTTAAAATAATTTCTGTAAACAAGCATTTAAATGTTTTAAGTATGTAAATTTGTTGTTAAAAAAACACTTCTGTGAAATCTGTAATTATACTTGTACTGTAATTGTGGCAACCACCAGCCACTTGATACTGAAAGGTGTTCACACTAGAGGTTCATGAGAATACCAGCATATATATATATATATATATATATATATATATATATATATATATATATTTATATATGTATATATATATATAAACTTTACATCATAATGATGGCAATATTCTGACTTGTTTAAAAATGGCCATACTACGCAACAAACACACAAGCACACAACAAAAACAAGCATGACTGAAAGCAAAAGTACCTGAGAGTTCTAGACCAACACTAATACAGTATAATAATAGTATTTTGTCATATCCAGCCCTGTCT
The DNA here is from genome assembly GCF_020382885.2 of Scatophagus argus. NCBI lineage: Eukaryota > Metazoa > Chordata > Actinopteri > Scatophagidae > Scatophagus > Scatophagus argus. The sequence continues at coordinate 6,447,613 of NC_058494.1, read as the reverse complement.
CCTAAAAATCAAAATCAAACTGTGATGTCCAGTCCCTTTATGAGAATACAGAATTATTTACTATATTATGTTTAATGGCAACCTTTTCTACAAGAAAATGTTACGTGTGCGTACCTCACCGACTCTGACTAGAGTTGGTCAAGGGGATGCTGCATGTACAGTGCACATAACTTTTACACTGGAGATTGGGATTCACATGTGGTTAGGTTTTGGCAAGGAAAAAAAAACGTTATTTACTTATTTTTTACTATTAAAGTTAGGATAAGACTATGGTATGGAACACTCAGCATTGACTTTATTACAATTTAGTTAGTATGCTGATAGTAATATTTAAAGCATGAAAGCCCTGCTGTACAGTATGTGCAGCCTCTCAGTGTTGCTGTTGTCACTGTAGTGTGGTTGTGATTTCATTCTATGTTCTTTCCTTCTTTCCCTATTTTTCCATTGTTTTCATTTTATCATTCTTGTGATCCTTTTTAACAACTCATTGCCTTGCCAAATCTCCCCTGCACTAGTGTCATTGCATGTCCTACGCCACCACTATAATCCCTCTTTCCTCAGATTCTTCCCTTAAATCACTGCTCCACCTGGCAACCCCTGCCCCCTCTTTGCGCACACACAAACACACACACACACACACGCACATACACACAAAGTCCATCTCTCGAGGCCAGGCTGGCAGAGGCTGAAACTAGTGCAGATGGCATGTTTGGGGCCTGTGGCAGAAAACAGTGAGAGATGCAACTGTTAGCGGGCTAGCCAGGGGAGCATGACAGTTTATGTGTTTGTGTATGTGTGGTGTGAGCCTACTATTTATTGACTGTATATAATTGTAAGCATTTTACCACACTCACACCAAATTATGAAAACACACACAAATAATAAATTTTCAACTGTTAATAGGTGCTCATATAGCGCTCTTCTTCAGAGATGGTTTATCCATGTGTCGTTTACTTTATATACTTGTGTAACATTAAGGAGAATTATGCTCATATGATGTTCATGGTGTGCTAAGACATAAAACCAAGAACAAATAGTTGTGCAAGCGTTGTTTGCTGTCGTCTCCAATACTGAGATTATCATCTGCCCTTTTAATTGAAACACAGCAGCAAATTTTTGAAGTCAATTTAAGATGCATCCTAATCCCTTACCATACACTAATTCCAAGGAGGTTTTGAGTATGTAGTGTGCTGATATCAGAGAAGTGACTGACATTAACAATACCCAGTCAAGTATGGAGGAGCTTCTCGAAGTTGCAAAAATGGATTGAAAGACATTTCTGAAAGTCTTGCATGGACTCATCACATTCCCTGAGCCAGTCTGTGACATCAGTGGCCCAGCTACGTAAAAATCTGAAAAAAAACCATTTGCTTTGTTTAATTCAACAGATGATCATTTTATAACAATTACTATACACTATACACACATACCTCAGATTGTTCTTGCATGCACTTTTTATACACTGAACAGACAAACATCTTCATTTGCAGTAATTGTGAAACAGTCAAGCGACAGAGGAAAGACAGCTGTCTGATCCCTCTTTTGGATTTCTAACCAGCCACTGCCACCCGTACCACTACAACAGTCCTCTGGGCATCTGAAATTAAAACTGTTCTCTGCAACTGACTCTCATTGAGACTGCTCTCTTGCTGCTGACATTCATAGTATTTGCCTGCTTGACCTTGTTCAGCAACATCAACAATGAGTTTTATGATTACAGCAGTCTTGAGTCTTGTTCAAATGTTGAGGAGGACTTTTTACGACCCGCTGCAGGGAGAATCTCCAGCAAATGAGTATGAAATGCATCTACTCTCTCTGCCTTCAAAGAAAATTGCAGCACTATTCACAACATGTTTGATGGCAGTTGGTAGGAAATGTGTACCACAGATGAACAATGTTAGGCACTGTTGCACACATAAACATAAAGCCTTTTGTTTGGCTTCATTTCTAAAAACCTAACAATTTTGTATGGGGAAAAACCTTATGCATTGTTTTGTCCAAACAATACCTTGTGGAGGCACAGGAAACTGTAATCTGCTCAAAACTGATGTTTGTGTAGGCAGCATGCTTTGCATAAATTCAACACGCACTTGTCATTGTAATATTAATACTAGTATTAATGAAAAATAATGAAGAACGTTTTAGTTCCGGAAGTTCCTGAAAAGCTGGCATCAATTCTGCCCCTGCTTCCTATGGCTCTGCATGGTTGTGCAGCAGAACAGATGGCCACAAGACAAAAACCACAGACAGATGTGGGTGGTGGTCTAGACAAGCTGTAGAATGACAGCTCTATCATTTGTTGTACTGTGAAACCCCATTAAGTGAGTTATCCACAATAATGGGAGAGTATTATATCTCTATGTACAGCTTTTTGGCCTTGTAGTAAGCACATATACATTATTTATCAAACACCATTTTTCCACTGCACTATGTTGAGCTCAGATATTCAGCTGAGTATGATGGAGGTGGGGCTGTGCCTTTAGAGCAGTTAACATACAGGGTGCATGACAAAAATCTTGCCACAAACTGTCCATTGTAACTGGTTTAACATTTTTCACTCTAATGATCATATTCAAGGAAACATTACAAGAGTCAAGTGGAGACTTCTTGGACTCTCAGATATCTGGTGATTGAATTCATTAACCAACTGATCCCCACAACCCACCAGAGGGTTTAAAAGCTTTAAAAAACTGCCAAAAATATACCATTTATCAAAGCAAAAAACTAAAAATAGAAATTATTATCAGATTAAGGGCAGCACGGTGGTGCAGTGGTTAGCACTGTCGCCTCATAGCAAGAGGGTTACAGGTTCGAATCCCGGTCTGGGCCCTTCTATGTGGAGTTTGCATGTTCTCCCTGTGCCTGCGTGGGTTTTCTCCGGGTACTCCGGCTTCCTCCCACAATACCAAAAACGTGCCCATTAGGTTAATTGGCTACTCTAAATTGCCCCTAGGTGTGAGTGTGAGAGTGTGTGGTTGTTTGTCTTTGTGTGTTGCCCTGCGATTGACTGGCGACCAGTGCAGGGTGAACCCCGCCTCTCTCCCGTAGTCAGCTGGGATAGGCTCCAGCTCCCCCGCGACCCTGACGGATAAGCGGTATAGAAAATGGATGGATGGACTATCAGATTAACAATATTCTTGTGTGACAAATGCTTCCATCAGGAAAAACAAAAGAATAAACAATGCTCTAAATAACTTTTATCTACATGGCCTATTTAATATTTCCTAGCACCTTATTGTCAGAGAATTAAGAGACCAATGGAATTGGTTGTAGCCATCCATCGCCAACACCTTCTGAATCCTCCCATAGCCAAGGAAGAAGAACACCAACCACTTTCACCTGTAGCAACAGACTGCTACTTGTTGACAGTCAGACAATAACAGCCAGATGCATTGAGCCATTGAGCCAGATGTTTTGCCCTGATCAGACACCTGGCCTGCAAGAATTTTGGATATCAGGCAGCCTCAGCCCCTGTGAGCTGTTCAAAATATTTTTTGATGACAACTCTGTTAGCACCATCTATGAGAAAACAAACAGACCAAACAAACAAACACTGATGAAGAAATTGATTTGAGTGGAGTGATAATAGTCCCATTGAATTGTTCACATTTGTGGATGTCCTGTTATACATGGCATTCCAAAAGCTTCCACATGTGCCACAGTCCTAGAGACATTCTTCAGCCTCGGTCATGCCCAGAAACACTTCACCAAAACACTTTCAACAACTGACAAGAAAAAGGAACACCTTGATATGACCTTGTGCATTGACAACGGCCATTTATACTTTCATGTGAAGTGCATGAAAGTCATTTCATCATCCCCGTCAAACCAAATAAATTTTTGCTACCAAAAAAAAAAACAAAAAACAAACAAAGCAAAAAAAAATTGCAATGGGTCACTACCTCAAAAAATAAACCCACCAAGTCTGGAAAGAGTTGGCTGGTTTCATCCAGTCACAGCAGCACCCACTTTAAAGTGACTGACCTAATTCAGCAGAGGTACAGGCAGCTGTTGCTAGTAGTCTCACAATTAGTGAAATGGAGACCACCTGAGTGCAGTGAATGTGTCTCAAGTGATTGTAATATAAAGACACATGTGTCTGGAAGGCCCAGTCACTGTTTAATCAGTATTCCTGGCTATAATTACACCACGAAGACAAAGGAATACTCCAAACAACTCTGAGAAAAGGTTACTGAAAAAACTTTTAGACACTGTACATAGCACGGGAATTCCATTTGAGTCCTCGTCGGAGTCTTTACATGTCTTATTTGTTGTAAATAAATAAATAAATTTTGTGCCCTATTATAGCTTGTCTTCACATGTCATATATCGTGTATATCCCCACGCTTTATATCCCCTGCCCCACCACCACCATTTATCAGACATACATAAGGTGTACTTAATACCAATGTTTGACAACACTGAGAATTCTCACGAGAAAACTCTGAGAGGTCTATGAACACAGCAAAAGATTTCCTGCTTTTCTCGTGTTCGTCAAATAGGATACGGTAACTTTTTAGATTGATTGTTTATTTTGCTCCTTTTTTCTCCTAAGGGAGTGTTTAGGAGGGACAGGTTGGAATTCAGTAATATCAAAATTATAAGATAATTCATTAATGATTAGACAAAGAAAAGTCTTTTGTGAACAGAGAAAAATTCCTTTGGGCAGTTTCACAACTACCAACCATGAACCAATTAGATGATGCCAGTTAATATGATAAGTTTTGAACTTTCCAGCTCTCTGTTCCCTTTAAGTCAGTGCTATTAAGACAATTTGCAATTCATCAATAGTGCAAATCTTTTTTCAAAGTTCATCAGAGTTGAACTCTATATGCAAGCCGCATGCAGAGTTACTTTACCTCTGTGGTCAAATTGTGGCAATTATCTTTAAAAGAAATGATTTCAGTCCAAATGTTTGCTGTTATAAATGCTGGTTTGACCAGGCCCACAGGCTATTTGCCATCTTTAATGTCAATACCTCTCAGTCTCTGCCCGTCTCTCATACTCCTCTGTGGCTGTCAGGGATGAGTAACTATCTCTGTTGTCTTTCTGACCAGATGTTCAGCTCTGTATAACACATGGCTGGGTAATCCAGGCAGATCACAGCCTGAATACCCCCTCTCTTACCCCCATTGCTGTGCTCACCTCTGCACCTTGGTAGGATCAATCCACTCTCTTTCAATTGAATCACTTCTAAATAATGTTTTTTGTCCATCCATTTTGTGCTGTGGTCTCATATGCCTGTGCGTATATACATATATATATATGCAACATATATGATTTATATACTGATAAATAATAATCACCAAAACAAAACACTGATCATGATAGCACATATTTGGTGTTGGATTAGTATACAGCACCGAAGCGAATCTGTGCCTGCATGTATACAGTGCTCAGCTAAACTCCTTATGTTTACACTGATGTTACAGTCATTGCTATCAAGGCTCAACTGGCCGGCAAAGTCACACTCCGACAGACCGCAGAGAGGACAAGGGCGGTGTGTGTATGATACCGAAACAGAGTGCAGACTCTCAGCATAATTTTTTTATTGCATGACTATTTTGGTGCAAAAATTGACTCTACAGTGTGGCAGATAGCCTTTCGAAAATGTACTTAATTTCAGGCCCTACTGGTGCATAATCAGTGTAGGCTGACAACACATCGTCTAAATGGGAATGGAGGGCTGGGGGGGCCACAAGTTAACCCCACCGTAAAAAGCCCATATGAAAAGTAATGAGGATGATGAAAATGAATGTAGTCACCAAGCTTGAGGCTTCACAACTGAATAGAATTTTAAGCTCACACGCCTCAGAGTTTGTTATGTACTGTGCACAATCAAGAACAAGCAAATGAAGATTCTGCCAGAGACACGTAATTATTTGTAACTGGCTAGTGACTCAGAGACTTGAGTTAAGGTGACTTTATAAGGCCAAGCATAGCCTAAACTTAGAGGGCTATAAGCATGTGTAAGTCATTTCTGAATAGCAGTCTACGTGATACGCAGGTATAGGCTCCAGGATTTCTGTATAAACACTTATAAATGTGCAAGGCTATGCATAGTGAGGTCAATGTGGCCTCATTATAGTCAAAAGGTAATGGCCACTACATGAAACAAATCATACTTTTGATGCTATATGCTCACAGTGGATTCTCTCACTGTGATTTCTACATTTGTTACATTGATTATGAAGTTCTATCTTCAATGAGGTGTGTGAGGCCTTTTTGCACTTTGTCACACCTTCTGTCAAATTTGTGAGAGCAGGGTCTCAAAGGGTCTCAGCTCAAAATGTTTGAAAATTCAGAGTGCAGTAGACAGAGATTCTGAGAAGACTGGCCATGGAACAGAAAGGCTAAGTGGACTGGATATAATATGAACTGTTAAGCACTTTGTAAGGCACAAAGCCCACAGAAGGACATTCAGACAAGGGAGAGCATTCACTCCAAACACATCATCAACAACAGCTGTGTTACCAGTGTAACATTGTGTGTGTGTGTGTGTGTGTGTGTGTGCGCACTATGCAGTGTGTGTAAAACTGTGGAGCTCTCTATGCCTTAATATGTGTGTTTGTGTCTGCAGCAGCAGTCCAGCTTATATTGTTTATGTATTTCTGCATTGTCTGCTTTTGTGATGTTTTATTCACGTGTTAAAGTGGCAATTATTTCATTTCTGTGGCCTAATATCACTTGTTGCACCTGCTGCAGTGTCCATAGCCCTTTTTATTTATTGTTGGTCACCTGAGGTTTGTCTCTTTTTCAGTTAACTTTAATGAGGCTATACAGAGGAAGGCCATTGTCAATTTAGAATGAACAATCAGCGGTGCACAGCACAGGCTGCAAAATTTGTCAGATATTAGTTGTTGCTTTGGAAATCAGGGCTCAGCAATTGTAATCTAAGGGTATTTAATTTAACAGTAGCTTCATATCACCAGGAATTTCCAAGTAATGTTTATTCAGTATAGTACAAGTAGCTGTATATTTAACTGATTTACTTTTTGCTTTTATGTAACTAAAAGGAACACAAGTAGTTTTACTTGAGGACAATATTCTAGAACTCCTCCAGTATATACAAAATACATGATCATATTGTTTACATACATGACATGAGAAATATTTTAGAAATAGCTAATTCAGAGCCAATATAGTTTCAATTTATAGAGCAAACAGAGTACAAAATCATCTCCAGATTGTTTAAATTGTTTCAGGAGGCTTCATCCTGATAATACATGTCCAGTTTTGCAATGTCCCCAGTCATGTGTGAATGCATATACTGTATGCGTGTGTTAGTGAGTGCTTATGAGGTTTCACTGTGACAGGTGTGTTTGAGGTTGGTCTGGTCTGAAGACTTGCTCCGTGACATGATGTATAAACCAAAGATAAGGAGTACAAGGAATGACCTTTGTGAGATACCTGCAAAATCCCCAGTCCATTCACTGTATGGCCCAAAGCTCTTTCAATTCTCAAATTCATGAAATTCCTTTCATATCTTATACTGTCTATACACAGGATCATAAACAAACAGCTATACAAATAAGAACAGAACAGTGTTTACATATTCTTGTAGATCACACACCTTTTGTAAGCACTGATATTTTTATTCCATTACTGTCATTGGTTCCTGTCAATGTTTGCATGAGTGAACAATCATAAAAAAGAAACGTAGCCTCAAAGCAGTAGACGTTCATATATTTGACATAATTTTTACCAGCTCAGACGCACAGTGCGTGCACGCAGTACAAGTAGTCCCATACACATACCCACACACATTATACTGACAGTGCCAGCTCGTGACATTTCTGAGCATGCCATAGGGACGAGTGGTTGAGGGTTGGTGGAGGGCTGAGTGTCCGTCTGTAGGCCCGCGATAACAGCTGTCACCTCCCCGAGTCCTCTTGTTCACACGCAAACACACACACACACAACACACACATTAACACAGACACAAATTCACACGTTAAGATTCACAAAAATACACACTCTCTCCTTTTTTCTCAAACCAGTCCACAATTAAACCATCCATCGGCTATGACAGTGAATGCTAGTCAGCCGACCATTCAACAGCGCTCAATATCAATAGAATCCCTCAGTCTCTTTCTGTTGTGCTCTATTGTTGCTATGTCGAGATGGGAATGGCTTCAACAGTTGGTAGAAGTACATGGCCTGTGAATAGACATGGCTTATGGCTGTGTTTATGCATTGTGTTGCTCTCCGGTCTTTCAGCCTTTAAAAGTGCCGTGATTATGGTGAAAGCAGTGATGAAGCATTGTTTTCAGGCTATCAACTTTGGCACATGTAGTGTGTGGATTGTCTTCCCAGTGAGCACTCACTCGCAGTGTACCTCATTGTGTTGCTGTCTCATTGTGCTGTGATGTGTGTGTGTGTGCGCCGTTGCACATAGTTATGTTCGAGTCGAAACAAGAGGGGGAAAGATAAGGCAGTCAGGAGATGTGCAGAGAGGTGCAACAGCAGTCTTTTCACAGAGACAGCAGACTCACAACTGCCACCTTTCACTAACGTACTAACCCCTTTCTTTCTCAGGTAATCACTTTTTCTCATTCAAGCATGAGCAAAGACAGGCACAGAGAGAGAGCTGGAGAGCGAAGGTGAGAGAGAGAATGAACCACTGAAAGAATAATACCAATTTCTGGGCTCCATTGATTTGGACAAATGGCTACACATCATCGCGAGGATGGTACAATAGGGACAATTTCCAACAGAATAAATGCAGACCGGTTTTGTTTTAAATCTGCTGGGGAAATAAAGTAAGTGTGTGTGTGTGTGTGTGTGTGTGTGGTGCAGGTGTGTGCATTTGTGTGTCTAAATATGGGGTCCAAAAAAAGAACAGTGACACACTTAATCAGCAAAAACAGTACATCTCTCTTCCTCTCTTTCACTGTGTGTGTGGGTGTGTGCCTCTGCATTACCAGGCAGGCCCATTTGTCAGTGGAGATTGTAATTAAGGGGGCTAGATCAGGAGCAAGGCAACCAAGAAACAATCAGACTCTCATTTAGGTTGTGTGAGTGTGTTTATGCATGTGTAGGTGTGAGATTGCATGCATGCTAACATATGTGCTGACATCCAGCAGGAATCCATTTTGTAGCCAAGGCCACTCTCTCTCTCTCCCTCAATTTGTCTCTCTCCAACACTCTACCCGCAATCTGTGATCACTGCGTCACTCTCTTATTCATCCACATCCCGTCCGTTCTTATCATTCATCCCTCCTCTCCTCCCTATTTCATTCTGACTTCCTTAGCTCTGCGAATACAGAGCTGTCTAAGAACTCTCAGGTGGTTCAAGTCCATTACTTTGGGAGATAGAAAAACACTGCTGAGGTGTTCTGATTGAGGCCTATTAAAATTCATAAGCTGTGGAATAAGGCCAGAGATAAAAAAAATATTTATATATATATATATATATATATATATATATATATATATAAATGCAGCTCTGAAGGGTGGAGTGGTGTACATGGATGTTCATCTGCGTACGTGTATGAATTTGTGTAGCGTTTATGAAGAAACAGGGAAGGCGAGCAAAGAGAGTGAGAGTGATAAATGTTGGGTGATCCCGTGAGCTTTTTACCGCTTTAAATTATCTCCACACTATTCTCCTCTTCTCTTGTCCTCTTGGTATTTCCCTCCTTCTCTTTGGTTTGACAATGCTTCATGTGTTTCCTCACACCCTGCTGAAGTCTATTGTCCATATTTTCCCTTATTTTTCACCCCACCTCCACACACACATTACAAACTGTGAAATACTTTATTTTAGCTCGTTGCTCCTGATAAAAAAGAACATTCCCCACTGATGTTTTATGGTTATGGAGGCACTTACTGGAGATTATCAGACACACACATTTGCACCTGCTACTGTCTGTTTCATCCTGCCTCTGCATAAGACACACACATACGCATAGAGTACATTAAGAGGAGGTGGATCGATAAGGGCCAAAGGTCAATAGAGAACGCGCTCTGACTGGTAAAACTCAGATTTCACTGGGAGACAGACTTCACCTCTCTTCATTTTTCTTCCTCTTCCTTGTTCTCCTCCTCCCCTACAATAGACTCATCCCTCAGCGCAGCCTGCTGGCATAGATTATCACAAAGACTGTAAAGAGCGAAGGAATGAAAGCCATGAGAGAATGCCTTTGCTTAGCTGGCAAAATCACGACTAAGGAGCAAAACAAAAACAAGTGGTGACAGTGGTGTACCAGTGTAATGCCAGCTGGCCCTTTCTGGGATAACACCAGTCTAGTCAGTATGGGCACACCTGTTCTTTTGCCATATGAAAAGACAGCATGCCTGCATTGTTACATACTGATCTGTGAACATAAGGGGACAAGTTTTGCAAAGCCATGGCTGCTTTTCTGCTTGGTTTGATAAAATTAAAACTACTGTTATGGAGCTTGTGACTACAAAAACACAGCAATATATATACATTAGGGATGTGTGTGCTTAGCTGACTGGTCATTAAAATGTTGCTACCCCTCACTAGATGATGCCAGAAATACTAGTTGGGTGTAGTATCATTCTGTTTCTATAGATGTAGAAGCCATCTCTAGAACGGTAAGTGTATGTGGAACACCGCATCAGACCTTTTAAAATGCCCTTAAAATGATAAAAATATTATACATGTACATTACATGTATAATATTTTTTTTTACATTTAAGGTCACAAGTTAAATTGTGCTCAATTTTAACTGCAGTCTGGGTGTTTTCTTACTGTTAGACTAGTGGACTACTTCCTAGTTCCCATTTAAATATCAGGGAAATTAGTCATTAGGAACACCCCTAATATACATCCATTAGACACTGTCTACCAATGCAGATTTAGAAGTAGTGCAAACACCCTATGATACAGTAGCTGGTCAAACCTATGACAGGTAGTTAGAGGGCTATAAACATGTGTAAATAATAAGGACAAAAATGTATCCAATCACATTAGTTAGGGAACTAATATAAAATTTACATATGACTATTTGATATGTGTACAGATGGTCTGAGCTGTGGCATTATTTATTGCAAACATTAGAACTGGGTAGCAGTACTTGGTATCTTTAAGGTATCAAACAAAATAACCCAGTGCCAAGAAGTATCAAACAAAGCTGCAGCTGATCTTTTTTGTACAACATCTAGAAAAAAAAACAAAAAAACTGTTTGTCTGGTTTTCATCACAGCCATCCACTGCAAGTGTTCATTTGAGTGGGATGTGTGATACTGCAGCAGCTACAAGCCATGCAGTCTGTGGTGTGGCATATTTGATTGAGTTGGCAGTTCAGTATGTCAAGATGCCACAGAAAATGTATAGGCTATACGTCATACTAATGTCATCTGATAAAAGCAAATGCATAAAATGTAAACAGATTATTTCAGGAAAAAACAGGGAATGTTAGTATCATGCAGTGGTGAGCAACAACAACAGATGTAGCAGCAGTGGTTGCAATGTGTGCAGTAAAGCTGCATTGTCAGTGGAAGTTTTGTTACTTCTCTACTAACCGTAACCCCACACTGTTCCTGGCCCACAGCTTCATACATTTGAACAAACCAGCATGAGTCTGGTTAGTGAGAAGTTTACACAGACCTATTCCAGGAGGCTAATTTCCTGTGTTTACTTTTAGTCTGACTCAGAAATGTGAGAAGTGCTTGAAATTATTTATGTTTATTTGGGAAGCTTTATGAGCCTTGTGCAGCTTATCACAGTTTTTAACTTTTATGTTTTCTAAATCTCCACAACAAAGGTGGTCCGTAAAGTTGGAATGGCCAATGTAGTAAGAAAGGACATGCCCCCCCCCAAAAAACCCCCCATCAAATTGTGTTCAAAAGTTGAACAAATTAATTATGGAATTCATGTGGACAATTAAATGGGGCAGTCGTGGATCAGCGGTTAGGGTGTCGGACCCCTAACCGGTGGATCGCTGGTTCGATTCCCCGTACCGGTGTCCATGGCTGAGGTACCCTTGAGCAAGGTACCTAACCCCCACAGCTCCCCGGGCGCTGCACGCGGTCGCCCACTGCCCCGGGTTTGCTGTGTGTGTGTGTGCACGTCACTTGGGTGGGTTAAATGCAGAGCATGAATTTTGTTGGAGTGAGTTCCCTCCAATGACAAAAATATGTCACTTTCACTAAATATTTTACATACCATATAACAGTTATGAAATAAAATTGTTTGTAGATCCAAACTGAATATAGCCCACTTCCCTTCACACTGTGGAGATCTTCTGATCTTCTTTCACTTGTGCTCAGCTGCAAAGTTTGAATGCCACGAATGAGACTATGTCTAAATATGCAATCAAAAGGATGTGTGCTGTGTCAGCTATGCCCTCACAATATCCCTTCTGCAAAACATTGACCATCACATCACAGGTATCCCTTTAATTTTTGATTGCCTTTTTCTCTCTGCATCACCTCCTCCCTGCCACAGCCACTGTCATCCATTGCATCGTCCCACTACAGCACAAGGATCATGCCATCTGGGTTTGACATACACATTTGTTTAGTCCCCGTTGTGCTAAGTGAATTCATGTGGAATCAAGATTGCCTGTAATATATTGAAAGGAAGTGGAATGCGTAGGGGGAGGTAAGATGAACGAAGGGGAGGAGTAGAGGAAGTGAAGAAGAGCAGAGATTGATGATTGATCCAAACAGGCTGCACTAAAACAGTGACAATAAAGAGAGAGTTAGGAGAGAGAGAGCGTGAGAGCGAGAGAGAGAGAGAGAGAGAGATAAGACAAAACATATGCTGCTCTGTCTACACCATCAATCTAAAGTTGTGAGCTCACCTGGAAATTGTCAGGCATTAGCATGTTAGTGTCAGTGAGTGTGTATGAGTGTGTGTATGAGTGACTGGCTGCAGCTATGATGAGTTTCTTCATGACCAATATACATATTCAGAGAAAGCACAACAATCCATCATGCCAGGCTTGCCTGTGTTCCTCAGACCAGATACCTTTGTGCATATGTGTGTGATGCTGCCTTGCTGTGTGTGTTGTGAAACTGTGTTTGTGTACATACGTAGTCATCACAATGACCCATTTTAGACTCAGTGGGACCACAGCACCTACAGAATCAATAAAGCAAACATGCAATCATAAAAGATGTCAGCAGAAAAAAAAAATAAAATGAAGGTGTCGTTGGGTTTAGTTCTAGATGAACTGTTGAGGAGAATTAAAATGGTTCTTCATTTTGTGCTTGTTGGGTAAATCGCCTTCAGTTCACAAAGCCTCAGAGAGTCTCAAAGTGTGTGAACCATTTTAGCAATGAGGGACATTAAAGCAGAGGGCATAGTGATTGAAAATCTGCACAAAAAGCAGTTGTTCAAATTTAACGATGCTATAAAAAGCATCTATAAAGTGCTGTTTGTCTTTTTCCAACTCATTCAACCTGTTGTGACTACATACAAGAGCTCAATATATGTTCCGCTAAATAGAAATATGATTTTCAAGCTAAATATATTTTTGTTTTATAGTAAATAGTTTTGCGCTTCACACAGAACAGCACATAACCCAAGCATTATTTTTCAACACACAGCACATTTAATTTGTAGATAGCATACTCCATTGACTTTTTTGCAGCCATGTCAGAGACAAAAAAAAAAATCCTCCATTTTACACCATTCGTCTCTCTGTGTCTCTCTGGAGAAGCCATTAAGCCCTAATAAGTTAAACCGATAATGATAAAGAACAAAAAGAAAACAGTCTTAAATCAAACTGCTGTAGTAAGCTAAAACTCTCCTTTTGATCAGAATCCATATTAACGCTCGATTAAAAATGACTCAGCTAGTTATGTTTTCATTACAGAGAAAAAAGGGGAAAAAAAGTGAGGGATAAACGAAGGAGACTGAGAACAAAATCTATCATAATTAGCAACGGCATAAAGAATGGTAGTGTGTCTTTTTATAGATGATTGCTAATTGAGCAGAGAGCACAGAGCCGATTCTGCTGCGTATTAGCTTTTAATTACCCTAAACGAAGGCAAAACACACATACGTAAGTATGCATATGCACCCACCCACACACACACACACACAAACAGAAATGGTCTGGCTTCACATTCCAGCATGAGCTCTTTTTCTCTCTCTCTCTCTCTCTCTCTCACACACACACACACCCACCCACACACACACAGACACACACGCATGCACGCACACACACTTGTTCACACATACTTTGTTCAAGGTTTCAGTCTCTAGACGGCCTCATAGTTTTTAGTGGGTGCCCATCCCCAGCGAGATCATTACTTTTCTTTGGAGGCTTGCATGCTCAGAATTTTAACCAGCTCATTATTGAATGTACCAATGTTTAATAGTATAATTATTACATATTTCATACTACTTGCTGATGGAAAATCTAGCTGAAGTGTGCTGCAATTTTATGCTTGAGGGTCCGCTCTTGATGCAAGCTGAAGTTTGTCAGCTTCTATTATTTATTTTGGCCTAACAAGTCAAACTGCATCTGCTAAGAAGAACATCATCAACACCAGACAGACATTCATTAATTCATGTGACAAGATGGTACAGCAGCATCTGCTGAGGAAGACAGCGATCTGTGGCAAAGGGGTTTCATGATTTGTATGTAGTAAAGGAGGTGACTGATAATTTCAGTATATCACAGCTGTGCAAATTTGGCAAGACAACTAGAAGAAAAAAAAAGTTGTGGTCAACAATCCAAGAAGTGCATTTTCATTGACTCGCTAAGGGAGGATACGTCAAGATGTATAAATCCCAGCTGAAGTTGACCCGTGTCTTAGCTGATTTTACCAAGGGCATTCATCATTTACTTCATCTGCATGCAAAGTATTTTCTTATCTAGAGGACGGCAGCCAGTGAACCGCAACCTGCCCTGAGGTATACGATGTACACACAGGCACAGACCTGGCCTCTCTCTCTGGCTTTATCTCTTTCATTTGCTCTCTCCGAGAGTTATTGTCAACCATCAGACGTCCCTCTGCCTGGATTAGCAGTCTGTTATGAGAACCCGGACAGTTATAATGGTGGATGATATGATATGCAGCATGGCTTTCACTAACTCTATAGGAAGCTAATTGACCTCTGTGTCCTCTGCCATTCATTTGTAGGAAACTTGATTGAAAGACTAGCGCAGCTAGCATGCTAGTTTAACTGGGCTCTGTCTTCTAAATATCATTTCACAAGTTCACGCTAGCATGACTTTAGCCAGCTAAAATAATTTTGTGGTCATTAAGTTCAACTAGGTTCCTAAAATACAGTTGGATTGCTATAAACATCTTGGATGACAGCCACTTTTATTTAGAATTGCTGGTGGCCTGACTATATTTGAAGCCATGAACTGCTAATAGTAGTTATAAGTATACTATTTAGTGTGTCACTTGATAGTGGCATTACCTGAAGACATTAAAATGAACAATGAGAAGATGAATAGAACAGTTTATTAATTCAGTAGTACATCGAAAAAAGTATTATCATATCTGTGTGTGTGTGTATGCGCATGTGTACACATATTTAAAAATGTGCATTTCTTAGAGGCCATTTCAGTATTTATTATTGTTTTATTTTGAGAGAGTGAAAGTACAACATAGGAAAAATATATATATTATATATATTAACATTATAATATATTGTACTTATTCAACCACAAAATCAATATTTTGTCCCATTCCTCAAGTGCAAAAGCTTCCAGCTCACTAATGTTTGTTGATTTCTTTGTTGTCACTGCTTTCTTCAAACTACTCCAAAGGTGCTCAATGGGAGTCCAATCTTCTTTTATTTGTCCCAGAGTGGGGAAATCTGTGTTGTCACAGCAGCACAAGGACAGCAATAAGGAGCAAAGAGTTGAATAAAAATATAAAATAATACAAAAAAATATACATAGTAGATTGTTAATTTAACAACCAGACCGAGCTAAATTCCTTTCCAAGGAAGAAAACCTACATAAAGGAAAACACACGATGTAAAGTGACCGCCCATTTGTGCTTCAGAGCAGTACAAAAAAACTGATACAAACAATGTCTTATTAGTGTTATTTACAAAAGCAATAAAGGCACAGTTCCAATTTGCATGTGGCCCCAAAGTGATGCCGCACAATGTGAATAAAACTGTTCACATTTGTGTGTGAGAAGCCTTGGCATGCAGCAAACTGTACGTATTAAGTGCCTCTCTGAGAGTGGTAGCTATGGTTGCAGTGCTGAATGACACCACGGCCCTCATAAACCGCATTCACTGTTCTGAGCGCCTCTCTTACCCAGTACTAAATCATTGCTGCGGGTGTGTCATGTTTTCAATTTAAAAATGCACATGCTCCACCCACACCACCATCATTACACACACACGCACATGCACACGCCTGCACACACACAAACACACACACGCACAGATTCATAGACTCTCAGAGACAAACAAATCAGCTCTTGGACACACAGATCTCTCTCTCTCTCACACACACACACCGTAGCTATTACTGATGCTTAGAGTGGAAGCATCCTTTTCAATAATACACTTACATTTTGTGGGGGACCATAATTTACAGCCTATACATAAAAAATTGTCAGATACCCAAATGAATCCTTAGTGCTCCCTGCTTCCATTCAGCCCAGTCCATTAATCATGCCACTGATAAACACAGGCATAATCTGATTGTGTAATAAGGTGCTAGTATGCATTGCATCGCACATGCGCATAAAAGCACCCACGCAGAACTGCACGCATACACACACCCACATACACACAGCACTTGACCCCCTCAAGCAGATACAATGAACAACAAGGGACAGTAACAATTGTGGCACTCATAGCTATTCAATTCAATACTGCTTGTCTACAGAAAACAAGAGCTGGAAAATGACACAAAAGGTAATGTCAAGGACGTTTTGGGAGAAACATCAAAATATTAATTTAATATTATATTTTAACTGAAAAGACTCCTACACATAACAGTGAATGGAGGTCTGATTGTAAAGGCTGCTTTGTACATGTATATTACTTTCCAGAGGGTTAACCTAAGCCCGCAGCTATACATTTCACTCTGCTCCTCTACTAGTCCTGGGTTAAATCTGCTGAAACGTGTGATTAAGTCCCTGTTCAGGCCTGGTATTTACATTCATACTGGGTGATCCAATCACAAGTGGACAGTGTGAATATGTCCAAGACACATCAGAGACCGCATTCTGAGGTGGCCCGGGATGCATATGGCCACATTTTTCGTGTGTTACGCCCGGCTAGGAGGAACCTCAGTGTAGCTTAAAAATGAACTCCTCCTTTTCCCAGTTCCCAAGGATGACCTGAACTACAGAAGGATGCAGTCCAAAACAAAGTAAATCTTTTAAACAAAAAAGGGTGTCAGGGTGAGCAAGGCCCAAAATAACAAACAAAATGATCTAGCTTTTGTATAGATTAAGCTACCTTGTTCCAAAAATAAAACAAAAGAAAATACAGGGATCTAACCTGACTCCCTCTCCAAAACAGAATAAAAAGGGACAAAACAAAAAAAAGGCTTCCCAGCCCTACAAGTATCGAGACTACTTGTTAGAACAGGTCTATTTACAAAAGTTCAAGCTCGTTCAAGCATTCTGCAGAACAAACATCACACATAAACCACATTCAGCAGGGTCACGTTGGGAGCCAGGGAGTCCAACAGCGCATTTTAAAGGGCATCAATTTGCATCCCCACCAATGAGTAGCGACTTCCTGTAGATCTGACAAAAGAAAAGAATACAGAAACAAACAAACAGCACCACCTTTGGGCAGGGAGGAGAATAACTTGCAATATACTAAATACAATAATATGACCCTGGGTCATATTGAGAAAAATATAAAAATACCTCAAATCGGCACATTTCAGTGAATGTACAGGTACAGTCACTTTCTACCACTGTAAACCAGGTAGTGAGTCAAATTGAATTTGATATAATTTCAATCAGTTTGATCATTTTGAGGTGCATGGGACAAACCATTATTTAAGCTAAGATTGAAGATTCAGGTCTTGTACAGGAACCTCATCTAGTTTCCACAAGGAGGAGCAACTCTAGAGGTGCTCCATGGATTTGAATTAAGGTCAGCCTTCTCATAGTGCGTTGGTGCCGTTGATGTGAATTGCATGAAACCCCTATACCTGTGACTTTTACAATCGAAAGGGGTTCCATTCAGCAGTCCTCCTAGGTCTAGCTGATCAAGTATCACTTGATCAAAACACGGAGGGAGTGTCCATGATGCTCACGTGTTTGGGAAGCCTTGGGCAAAGGCTGTGCCTCCAAAACCCAGGTGTAGTGGGAAGAACCATTGTGGTCATACTGACTACAGACTGAGGACTTTTAATGACTCTGTGGCAGCCTCTGCTTTTCACTACGCTGTGGTCTGTTGGGGACCGGGCAGCACGGACCGGGACAGGAAGAGACTAAATAAGCTGGTCAGGAGGGCCAGCTCTGTCCTGGGCTGCCCACTGGACTCCGTGGAGGAAGTGGGTGAGAGGAGGATGTTAGCCAAGCTGACATCCATCATGGACAACACCTCTCACCCTCTGCATCAGACATTGGAGGCTCTGAGCAGCTCCTTCAGCGGCTGACTGCTACACCTTCAGTGTAGGAAGGAGCTACTGCACTTCCTTCATTCCCACTGCTGTTAAACTATATAATTCAATGGTCTAGTCCTCTTTTCCTCCCTTATGAGGACTTGTATATAGCTGTATATTGTACTGTGTTTACTGTACTTGTAAATTGTTAATTTATTACCTCTATATTTTTTTGTAACTGTTTGCTTTATGCACTCTTTTTCTGTTCTTGTGAGCTGCCACGACAAGTGAATTTCCCCACCGTGGGATCAATAAAGTTCATCTTAAATAACACAGAGTCACCACGAAGGCTGGGCAGCAGATGAGTGCAAGTGGTGTCCTAAGAAGTGAGGCTCCAGATGGAGTTTCTTGTGAGGCAGCGTTTTCTTGCAAACTGAACTGATGATCAGAGCTGGTGGGGCAGAGCTGGCAGCAGTGAGCAGGTGAACCTGAACACAGGGAAATGAAACTTAGCATGCAATAAATCTCCAAAGAACGAACTTCACAAACTGAGCTTGGCTTGACGTTATACCACTTAGGAGCAGAGAATGACCTGGTGAAGACGGAGAGGCAGAGCCGCTCTTTAAAGGCAGAGGGAGGAAGGTGGAGGTGATTGGCTTCAATGAGGAACAGGTGCGCTCAATAAATAAAATAAATACTAAATAAAAAATAAATAAATAAAAAATACCAGGTTAAAGGAAAAACCCAACAGGCAAGAGTAAGGTGGAGGATTGTAATGAAGAGAATCTGAAGGAGCTTGTGCTCCACAACTTGCGTGAGGAAAGAGGAGTAAAGCCCTTCATTGATGAGCTGCCACTGAGAAAGGATTCAGTCCAGGATCCATTTCAGCACCTGGAGCTCTCATGTGAGGAAGCCTTTCTGGTGTACTGTGCCTTTGAGCAGCATTTTGCAGCTGCCACATAGCCTGTAGCCTGCACACATTCACAATACAATTAATTTCCTTACCCTAAGTGAGTGATGACTTGTTGAAATCTAATACTTGTATTGAATAAAAACATGCTTTTTAATTACTCATTCTCCATCACAAGACACCTAAATCAGAAAATACTAACTCAATAACATAGTCACAACCTACTGAACACTCACATTTTGTAGATAAATTGTTCAGAGTACACTTGAGTGAGTTGCACAGACGGACCTGATATAATTAAATATAGTGATTTTTGATACAAGGCTGCTAAAGAAAGCATGTTTTGTAATGGCACACCATCAACCCAAGGCATCGGTACTTGAATCAATAAAACGTGAATAAATAAATAAGAAGGAAGGAAGATAATGACATAGCCATACACTGTTAGTGGGTTATAACCGATTAATGAGAGATTGTTTTTGTGGGATTCTGTTGTTGCATGATATACTGATACTATAAAAATATTGCAATAGCCTGGTGTCAGAAAACATTCACACAGGTAACGTTAACTTTATCATAACTTTCAAGCTTCTAAAAGAAAAAAAACAACTTAGAAATGTTATTATTTATGTCAATAATTATTTCTATCAGTAGAAAATGAATTCAGTAGTGCACAGACCCAGAATGGTGTGTAATGAGTCATTGTCCTTTAAGGAGGTATTGTATGAAAGTCATAATTTTGGCATTGTGACAGCACCATATGAGTTTGTACATTGTTTTGTTTAGGAAAATCCTATATACTTATAACTAAAAGTAAATAAAATTAACAGCTTAAGGAAAAATGCAGAATCTGTCAAATTTATACACATTTGGCGGATTAAGCTAAGTATAATGCATCCTGCAGATTTTAGGAGGTTTCCCAGTGTTTATTGTTCACGTTCTGTAGGTTTATGTTGCTGAATTAGTTACTGAGGTCAGCCTGAGCTGTGATGAGATGAGAGGGAAAAAAACATGTTTAGTGTTTTTCACATATCTCTTTTCTTTACTTTGACAAAGGTGTCTATCAATACTTGTGGTAAGCTTTAATTTTTAGAGCAAACCCTAACATGCATTGTTACTCATCATAGTTGGAGGCTAAAATACGGATCTTAATGTGCTCAGGCTTATGTGAATTATGCAAGAATGACTGTCCATGCATGATTTTTTCAAGAGACAAATCATGCATGGACCCTGAACTTGAGGAAACATGAGGAAATACATTTCCTGCATTACAGAGCAACATAACATCTATAATGATGTAGACTGTTGAGTCAGTGTCCTGATTAATAGCCCATATTAACTAACTTCATCCCATTTCTAAAGTCAGTTGGTGGTGATGGTAAGTAATGAAGTACATCACCGAATGTACAAATCTGAACTGCTTACGTAAGTATTTATACAACCATGATTTAAATGAGTTCCACCTTTACCTGCTGTGCCATTAAAACCATGAAAGCATTAATGTGTCAATGATTTTAGCTATGATGCATATTAGTACTTTTAGTACTCAAAGTATATTTCGTTTGCAATACATTTGTACTTATACGGAAGTAAATAGTCAGTACAGGACTTTAAATTTTAACAGAGTCTTTCTGCAGTGTGGTGGCACTTACAAACATGCATATGAAACATTTACACTACAGGCAAGGAGATTTACAAGAAACTCTGCCTCTCTCCCTCCTCTAACTCTACTTTATCCCTTTTGCCATTTCTCTCTTACCCCTCCTCAATCTCATCCTCCTCTCTTCTTATGGGTCTCTGTGCGCTCTCTCTCTGTGTGTGTGTGTGTGTGTGTGTGTGTGTGTGGTGGTGGTGGTGGTGGTGGTGGTGGTGGTGGGGGGGGGGGTTGTGCAAGTCCCCACAACATAAACCATTAAATATTATGATGAAGACTTGCTTTAAGGTTAGGTTGAGGTTATGGTTAAGGTTAAGGTAAGGGTTAGGATTAGGCAATTAATGTTTATTGTTATGGTTAGGTGGTGCTTAAGCCTCCAGGAAATGTATGTAAGTCTGTGTAATGTCCCTGGAAGTGATGGAAGCAAGACTCTGTGTGTGTGTGTCTTTCCTCTGGCCCATTTTGCCCATTGTTAGACATTGTGATTAAAACAATCAGCTCGGTGTTGCTTTCTCATTGTATTCTAATCTCAAAATGCTCTAATAGCCTAAAAAATTTCTTCAAAATGGTTTTATCATACAAGTGTACTGGCTCTTTAATACAGTGGATCAATGGCTAGATAATGTGAAATTTCTGACACCCATAGATTAACTTAACTATAAATTATGCATAACTCACACAGACTCATTATTTGTCTGATCAGTTTGTCTTTAATTGGGAAGTTGTGACTAGCTTTCTAATTAGTCTCTTCTTTAATCTGTTTATTATTTTCAGTATAGTGCTTTGTGTGTGTGTGTGTGTGTGTGTGTGTGTGTGTGCGTGTGTGTGTGTGCGTGCACCTGTGCGTGCATGAAGTGTTTTAGAATGAGAACAAATGAAGTAATCACTTCCACAGACTCTGCAAAGGAGTGATTATAAGGTACAGAACACAAGCAAAGTGATGACAAACCATTAAAATACTTGATTTTATGTGTTAATTAAATATATTTTCAATGTTCAGCTACCATGAACCTGAATCTACATCAATATAATTTCAATGGTTAGAAATTACCCTGGGAAATAAATCAGGGATGGACAAGGTAAGTGTTAGGTTGAGCTCGGATCAGTATAGAAAGCATGAGAAACAGTGTGCTCATTCGGTGGTATATGAACAGATTTACAAGTTAAAGCATATAAAAAAAAGTTCATATCAATGTGTAATGAAAAATTTTGCCCTTATTTTGGCATTGATGGTCTCGGTCAAAATATCATACAGAAGCTTTAGCTCGCGATTACTGAAATCTCACAGGACATGAATCATGTCAGTGCCTTGATGTCTAAATGTGAGGGGAAACATAAGAAAGAAGCAAGACAGGTGCAGAGGAGGAAGAAATGATGAAATTATTGTAAGCAATGATGAAGTAGGACAGGGCACAAAGGAGCAGGACAGGAGTAGTGGAGATGGCAGAAAAGGAGAGGTAGATAAAGGGGGGGTATTTTAAAGGGATTAGATGTAAGACCTGTGATAAGAACATCAATGCAGATGACGTCGGGAAGAGTTAAGGAAAGGTAAAATGCAGCCACTTGGAAATGTTCTGAAAGTAGATGAGAGAATGAGGCAGAGAATAATGAGAAGGTATAAGTGGAAACGGGAAAAAAGTACGGCAGCTTAGGGAAGAGGTGTTTTGGTTATTTGTGTCACCATGTAATGGGATTTTTCACCTGAACCACTGAGACCAGGCCAGATGAGCACCCATTTCACATGATGAGATTTCACATGGCTGCGATCCCCACCAGAGCAGCTTCTTTCTTCAATCGTTTGATTTTGGCTTTGATGGGGGGGAAAAAAAGGTCATTTTTTTTCCTCCGTCAGTAGGTGAGTTAAGTGGATGATGAGAGTTGAGTTCTGTGGAGAATAGGAAAATAGGAAGGCGCTGAGACCCGTAGGCCAAGGTAATATAGGACTTTATTTATTTGATGATTCATTTATCAACTCTACTTGGTGCTATATAGGGTTGTGTTCTTCAGTGTGCGTGTGAAAAATGGAGGCACAGATAAATAGTGCATAAAAACAGAGAGAGAGAGCGCGAGAGGGTGTGTGTTACAGTACATCAGTAAAGGCTGCATGGAATTGTGTGTCAAGAGAGCATATTTCCATACAAAGTAACTGATTTATCAATCCAAGCATCTAAATAGAAAGTGACTTTGAGAGTGCCTGTTGCGGGCTACAAAAACACATTTCCTAAACAAATTTGACATTGCTGTTCTATCTTCAATACTAACAGACGAGCCCTCCCCTTATTCGCGTGTCTCCCTATCCTCTAACACAAACACAGACTTCTACACAACCAGACTCTAAGCCTCTCACTTCAGGCAATAACCTACTCCCCCTCTCTATCTGCAGTAAAAATCACCATGTTTTTTCAGTGTCGTGGTTAAACGCTGAGGAGTATGAGTTGTCATTATGTTGTAGATCACATCAGTATAATGTCTAATTGAATTGCTTTGAGAGACTGTGCACCTTCACTACTTCACTATTCAGTAATGGTCTCTTCATCTTCCCAAGCACACCAACAGACCAGGTCGTAGTGTTAATTTGCCGATATATCCTGTCTGGAAACATCTTTGTACAGTATTTTCTTTAAAACAGGCAAAACGCAGATGGACAATACATGGACCTTTAAATAAAAATGGCTTGTGATAGTTATCCAGTGATATCTGATGAAAGCTGATACTTATACTTGTTGTCAAGTATGCCAAGCAATTGAACAAAGCTACAGGTTTCTAGTGTCTGGTTTACGTTTATATTACCATGATAATAAGACATTATGAAAAGAGCTTTTATTATAAGAATTCACAGGGAGGCTTTTTGTGAGGCATCTTATTGTACAAAGAAGAAAAATATGCAGAAAACTGTAATGGCTAAGCCAGCCCTGCGTAACTTCTCCCCCACCTTTATTTAAGAGGGATGCCAAGCTAGAGACACCACTAGGGGATCAATTAAACCTCTCTTTTCTTGTCTTTACACCTCCTCAAGTGGGGAGGGGTGGTTGAATTCAAACGATGGACTGTGTCCTCACTGCAACATCACTCCGCTCCCACCCCCTCTCCTAACCCAATTAAGACCGTCTTCAAAAGACTGCGTTAACACCTTTAGCAGGGGTAAAGATGTAGCTTCTTTCCTGAACCGCACCGTGGTCTTACAAGCTGCTTATTGCTGTTGCCGCTGGGGAGGGAATCGTGCCACAGGGAAATGGGGGTTAAAGGAGTGCTAGCAAAGCCATAGTACTGCCCTGCCAAGGTTGGAAAGCTGAGAGAAAAGGCAGCAAACCCTTTACATATTTTGGTGTGTGGTTCAATGTGACAAAATTCACATGGACGGTCTTTACAGAAGACATATATACAGATTCAATTTTAAAGGAAGTTTGGGAGTTTTTTGGTTTTTTTTTTTTTTTGATGAATTGAAGATACAAGAGCATCTACAGTAAATGAGGTAAAGTACCTCAAAATCAAATAGTTTGTTTTGTTGCACATAGTTTCCTCCATGTGCAATGTACGTGGCCGTCACAGTGGTGTTGGCAGATCACTGTGTTGGCATTTTCACTTTGACATTTTACATAACTGGTGTGTTGGAACCTACAGTAAGTCCAGTTTATTTCACTGCACTCATGCATACCTCATGCACGCCTGATACTCAGCCTGCCTGCACTCCATGTTCCCCACCTACATACCCCCAGACACACACTCTTCTGAGTGCAGTCTCCTAGTGTGAAGGTGTTTTTTTTGCATACATATAGTGTGATAAGTGCCATTTTCTGCTTACAGTCAAGTTCACACTGTTTTCAGCTCCCACACCCTGACACACTCTGCTACAAGAACATTCTGTTCAGTTCAACAACTACAACACCCATGAGGCTTTACGGGGCTCCTGCGTTGAATACAGTGTGAAGGGAGGGCAACAATGGGAAAGATTACCATTGTTACAACATGCAGGCATTTGAAGTCAAGATTGCAACAATATACAGTACATACGGCATTAACTGTTACCCTTGTTTGTAATTATTACATTATTTTGTTCAATGTGTTTTATTAAGTTGTGTGCATGTTCTTTTTCATGTCTAATTTCAAATTGTCTTCTGGTGATGTACTGAACTGAAATGAATATTTGTAGCTAAAGACAGACAGGGAAGGTTGTGACTGGGTTAGTAGCAAACTAGCGTTAATTGTGTAGTTACTTTGAATGAAGTGATTATGCTGACAGAGGTCACCATTTTGTATTACCTAGTGACAAGTTTATTATATCTGAGCATTTAGAAAATTAAATGATTTCCAATCACGGCTGTTGACATGAACTTTAATGAAGGGCTGTTCAATACAGCAGATTTCATTCATAGGTCAGGCAACGAGAGTCATTTGAGACTTGTGTTGTTTGTAGAATGAACAAAGTAATAGTCATTTCATCTGTGTTAAAACAACCAAATGCTCAACCTTTAGAAGTGAAACAGTGCTACATTTAACACAGAATATAAAAATATACTAAAATATTTTGACTGAGGATGGTTAAGCAGTGCTTTGCTTGCAAAAGGGCGAGACATCTGCTCTTTCTCATCTCATGTAACAATCAAAGACGACAAACCTCTACAGTGTAACTTTAGTTTAGTTAAACTTTAGTAATCATTCATGTACAACTAAAATGAGTGCTTAGACATTAGAATGGATGTCCTGGCTACAGTGCTACATCAGAAAATAACCCATTTGCAGCTGTGGAATATGTTAACCTTAGTGCCTACAACTTTTGAATCTGAAAGTTTCAATTTTTGCACATTTGTCACTGTAGCTTTCTGCTGTTTGAAGCAGCATATGCTAACAGAACCCGTAACAGAAGACAGACGAATACTGGTTCTGCCAAAAACTAAGAAAACTATGGTGGAAACAGATTGCAGTGAGTATTTTAATTCAAATCTTTCACATATTCCCTAAAGAGTATGAGTGGGATTTTTTTGTGTGTGTGATTCTTCTCATGATTGAGATGTCTTTTATAAAATAATTTGGACCAGATCAGAGCAAAATATGTGTATTATTATATCATACACAAGCCAGTACACAAAAACAAGTGATGAAGAATGAATAAAATGACAAATAAGTATTACTAGTTACTTTCATTTGAAAGCAAATACCCACACACCGAAATAAATGCATGTATGACTAAGCACAACTAGGAAAAAAACTAAAATGAAAATGGAAGAGAATAATCTTTCATAGCAGGTAATCAAAGTGCAGAAGCTCAGGTTTATTGCAGTTCATTATAAATCCAGTAGTGGCTGGGTGATATTGTATAACCTAATGAAGGCATGATGAGCTTTCCAGCAGCCGGCTAACATTCATGACAAGCACTCAACATACAGTAGACCGAAGCCGTAGGCCTACAAAACAACTGCATATATTCATCATTACTTGATGTTTAATATTCCTGACTTCATCAGATTTAAAACACAGTGAAACATATTCGACCTCTACCACAGCAGTCTGAAGGAAATAATGGTATTGATGATACATGCTCACACACTTTGCACCACAATAACTAAAATGTTCATAAAGACACCTGTTTTATTGAGTCTAATCTTTCAAATAAATCTCTGAAATGGGTAAATGTAGTTTAAATCTGGCTCACTTTCTTCTTTACCTCAGCTCTCTCTCCTCACTACCTTTGTGAGTGTCAGAGAAAACTCTGAGGCAAATTCTCAAAGGGCCATGTAAATTACTTGCACGGTCGATGTGTGCAATGGGCCATTCACATACAAGATTTATACCTTTGGTAGTCTTAATTATGTCTGCCTTTTATTTGCTCTGTAAAGCGAGAAGTAAAGAAGCCTGTAACAAGCCTGCCTTTCCTATAATAAATGTGCAGGATAGAACCGGTGGGTTTTAGACCTAGTTGCCAATAGTCTTCTCTATTTCAAGCCTTTTATGCACTCTCTTTCTTCACTGTGTGCACTTTTTTAAATCCTGTGTTTTTCAATCACTTTTTTCACTTTTGTGTTCCTTTCTGTTTCTCATCACATTTCCTTGTGGTGCTGTTTGATTTAACTCTCATCCCTCAGTGTGAACCTTTATATCGACTAAATCGTAAAGCATGTTTATTTGGAAATATATAATTTGATTGGTTGTGTTTCATTGAGGCTAACGTGATTAGCTGACCTTAGTTAGCTTTTGCCTGATCTGGTTTTGAGGTATTTTGAAAAGTTTTTTCTTTCTTCTTATTTTCAGTTTCAGCCTTTCCAGTGCCAAAAAACTAGAAGTAAACAAAAGTGGACGGTTTCTTTTCCAACAACTGCTTTCAGGTGAATGATAGAGGTTTGAACTTTTAACACTGTCTTTATTGAGTGGTTGTGACATAATTAGATGAGGCTGGTAAAAGTAATACTGTGCTATTTAATTGCCTTTCATGACACCATAAATATTTCCACAACCTCTCTACCGCCTCTTTCTCTCCCTCCATCATTCATCCTTTCATCTCGGAGCAAAGCCCATAAAGCTGAACACGTCATTCTAAAATAGTGAAGGTCAGTGAAATCCTGCTCAGATTGACAGAATGATAATTCAGCACACGATAAGCTGTCAGTCTCAGTGATGTGTGGGTTTGACAGTTACATTTTTAACATTAAACTCTCAGCGGTGCATAGAATGGGAAGATTTTTGAAAGAAAAAGAGTTGTTTGTGTGAAAGGTGTGGTTCACTCTTACTGACACCAAAGTTTATCAGTTGACTAACTTCGGTTAGGATTTATAGATGTCTGAATCAAAATATGATGACAGTTTATTTTTTGCCGAGCCACTGTCAATCAAATCTGATCACACCATGCCCACACACCCCTGAAGAAATACATCGGCTTGTTTTTTTTGTTGTTAAAGTCTTAATGCAAAACTAAGGATTTTATTTTGTTTATGTTTTCCGAACACACTTAAATGTTGTAGGAAATACTCCTTCGTTCGATGGTTTTTCTCAGAGTAGGAACTGGTGTCATTATTATACCCATTACATTGTGCAATCAACACCTACTTCACCATGATACATAAAAGCAGTTAAAATTTTAGTCTACTTTAAAGAGTAAAATATCTGTTGATGAAGACTGTAGTGCAGAACAGCAGAAAGTGTTTTTACTTTCTCATGTGATTCTTCTTTCTGTTTAGCATTTATGCAAATCTTATTGTTGGTTAGACAACACAAGCAATACAGAAACATCACCCTGACCTCTAAGGAAATTATGATGGCCATTATTTGTTGATTATCTAAATAATTAATTGAATTGGATTGGATTGAATGATTTTAAAAAAGTCATAGTTAAACCCCTGGCTTACTAAAGAGTTCAATTGTGGCTTACATGCCTCAGAATTCTTCATAATTCTCCTGTATCCATCTGTTCAGAATGCTCTAATGGTTGCTGACACTGGCCATTCACCTCCAAGAATACATTATAGCTTTTAAATATATCTCATTACTTTTTAAAACCTAATTTGTAGCAATAAATGCCACAGTATATGTCTGGGCATGAATGATGAGAGTTAACCTCTTACCCCTGCCATAAAAGTCTGTTTAAGCAAATTGGCTGCTAATAGTGTAAACTCAGTACCGATATCTTAATATGCTGTAGAGTCATATTGCCTTTTTTGTTGTAAAGCAAGTATGCATTCAGTCTTGTCCCCTTTGTAGAAGAGCCCCTTATTCCCTTCTCTTCCCTGATAAAAAAAATGACTCATTACAACAGAGTTACCCTCACAACGGTTGCAAGAGAAATGTTGTCATCTATGTTTTCAGGAGTAATTACCAAAACACAAAAGCTCCATATCCAGGAAGTGGATTCACAGAGCTCTTCACATGAATGGGTACATGAATAAAAATGAATTTGTCTTCCTGAGTGACCTCCACCAGGAAGAAAGGGAAAGAGAGAGAGAAAGAGCATGAGGAAGGTAGAAGCTGGTGGTGGTGGTGGTGGTGTGTGTGTGTGTGTGTGTGTTGGGGGGGATGAAATAAGATGGCATAAAAGCTAAGTTCATAAAGGGTCAGGACATAATTACTTACAGAAATGCCTGCTCAACGGGTGGGCACAGAAATGCATTTAGCTGCGCTTAAAATTTTAATTTAGCTATGAAAGGGCACTTTTCCTTTTTTTCCCTCTACTCGCCCATCTCTCTTTTTTCTCTCTCATTTGCTATTGCTACACATTAACAACCATCATTTTGATCAAAATACAAAAGCACTGAAATTCCCATTAGGGCTTTTTTATTTTAACATGGGGTTTTATTTCAAGGAGAAGAGCACATCAAAAGAGAAAGCGCTACTTTGGTTTTATCTTTATGTTAATCAAATCAGCTCCCTGTGTGTTGTATTCACCGGTTATTCTTTGATTAAGCATTGCCCCCTCTCAAATTCACTAAGCTGTTTACAGCAGCTTGTGATTTCTGCTCCTTAACAGCTCAAACACAAAGAAGTGACATGTTTTAATGGCTGCCGGCTTGTAAAACATGTTGAATTTCTGTAAACCATTAATAGGAAGAGTATGTGCAAGAGAGAGAACAATTTGAGAAGACAGAGCTTCAGAGATGAGGTGATTCTGACAGAGGGGGGAATAAAACCTTACTTTAAAATGAGTACGACAAAGACAGATGGTAAGCCACAATATCTGTGGAAAACACACTACAAATGTGCACAAAAGTGGTATAAATATGAAGTCATGTGAAGGGGGCCTGTTATTCTGAGTTCATTTATTTAATATATTTAACATAGCCTGTACAGCAAACTGCAAAGGCTGTAGAATTAATGTTTATTTATGTAGGGTGTTCACTGTTATAAAGTCTGGGAGGTGTCACAGAGGGAAAAATAATAATAAAATGTGCTCAATTTAATAATTTGACCTCTTGATCTACCAGAACTTATCACCTTCCCGTCATTAGTCTTGTCTTGCTTGCACTCCTCGCACTCTCACTATGGATACCAAAATGCTTGGCCCTAATGATTTGATGATACTGCAGATGTCATCCAGTTAATTAAAAAAAAAAACCAAAAAAACTCCTTGCTCTGAGGTTTTCGGTTTTTTAATGTCTTCTTTGTCATTGTCCTATATATTAAACCAATCTCTGGAATTACTAATCTGTGCAGACTGATTCCGACGACAGCAATTTAAAACATAATTCTCAGTGTCAACTCTCCTCACAACACACCTGCTTTTACTTTTCCTAAAGGGATTTAGTGTTCATAAAGACCTGGAAAGGTTATTAGGCTAGTCTGTATATGTATATGGCTGTGTATGTATGTTGTTAACAACATGCTAACCTGCATGTAAGACCATGCCAAATCACATTCTGACTCAAAAATACAACAATAGAGACTCCAGATCGATTAGCAACTGAAGTCGTATGTTAAAAAATTTTCAAAAACCTTCATAATTTCACCAATTCCCAAACACTTACTTAAGATAAGATGACGTAACACAGGGGTAAACATGCCCGGTACCAACTATATTTACAAAAACACATAAAAGATCCAACGAAACAGAAGTCAACGCCCTATTTGTTGAAACACATTTATGTTTCCATTAAAAACAGGCAGCTAGGCAGGGACTGGTTCCAGATATTGATTGACATTTACAGAAGTCAGTTGTATTGGCACTGGATGTGTGCTACATCACCTGCCACGCAGTTAGATGTCCATTTAACTCTGCCTAAATGGGAGCTCCTAGTGAACATGGCCAATTACATGTTAAAAAAGCTTGCTATACATGGCCTGAGCAGGATCAAATACAAAGGTAATTCAAAGGTAGATGACCAATGGAGACCAGTTTGACGACAGGAAATCTGGTACAAAGGTGGTTTTCTTGCAGGGTTTGGCTTTGGCACTTCCGGACTCTGAGTCATCCCATAAGACTGCTAACGTTAGTTGCATGGCTAACCAAGACAAATATCTCAGAGCAGCTGTCAGGAAACTCCATAAACTCTGTGGTCTTACAGGCTCTGTTTCATCCCAGTCCAGCCATGTTAACTGGGAATAATTTTCCCATTAAACATGATCTTAAAGAATTGACATTATCCTCATGCATTTCATGCCTCAGCACTAGATACTGCAGGGAACAGAACTCCTCAGCAGCCAACATCTTCAGCAGAGGAGGGCAATATATATGCAGCTGTGTTTCGGGCAGCAGTTATGGCTGGCTAACCACACTCCCTAATGCCTCGTCAATGTTGTGTGTCAGTGACGTTAAGGACAGCTTGAATTTCACTGCTGGAGATTGAGGGAACCCCCCTTTTTTTTAGTGGTACATATCATTTCACACATTACTGTGGAGTAAGCAGGTTAGTGGAGGACACAAGGTTTAATTTAGCTGATATTCCAATGGGTCTGTGTAAAATGTCAAGGTCCACGGGTTACGTCACACAGGTGGATGAATGGCAGCTCCTTATGAGATATGTCACATCCGGATGTAAACAAGGAGTGTGAAGATGTGAGGAAGCTCAACCTGAACTGTTGTTTGTGATTGTGAATGCTACTTTTATGAAATAAGGCACCAATACAGAAGGACATGACTGTGAAAAGCACTGTAATTGGTACAAAGACAAAAGGTTATTTTTTGAAAATGGACACTGTTTGGAAATGAATGGGGTGTATAGATGCTCTGTAGCTCTGTGGAGAGAGATTAACAACTAGGTTGCGTAGTCACAGCTTGCGAAAAAATTTTCCCCCGCTGGACAACTTTACCTGTGGGTCCATCCACTTATTTTTCTTAGAAATTAAACAGCAAATTTATTTTCTGTTTGATACAGACAGTTATGTTTATTGTGAACTGCAGCTGGATTAAATTAAAATGATGCACACTTTGATGCTGTTTCCTGTGCTGGTTCATTCTGCTGTCGTTATATTTGATGTGGATATTCAGTTTGGCATCACTGTAATTGCTTTACAGTTCCCTTAATTAAGTCTACAGCATCTAAACTGAGACCAAGAATTGTGTTTCAAATCTGACTTCAGACCATCCTTGCTTTGGTTTAATTTTGATTTCCAAACATAGATTTATTTGAGTTGTTTTCTCTTTCTCAAATTGATCAAGGCAATCTGCTTCCACAGGGGATGTGCCAAAAAAATGGAATATGGTCTGCCTGTCTGAAAATAGCCTTGGAGATGAAAACAAAAAAAACAGACTGACCTGTCAGTAGTGCACTACACCGGGAAACTCCTGCACATAAACACACATGCACACAGTTGTACACATTTGCATAAATACATATATGTGTATGCTTTCACCTAAGATGGACATAAAGCACAGATGCATGCATGCAGATCCGTATGCATACACACACACACGCACGCACACACACACACACACACACAATGTTAAAAATACAGCTGTCACCCACACCTGTTTCTGGAGGCCTCACTGCATATGTTTGCGTCATCAGATTGTAACAGAGGAGCTTTGCATAAACCCATAAGTACACGCACATGCACACACACACACACACACAGATGCATTCATTCATATACACACTCACAGAAATGCACATACACACACACACACACACACACACACACACACACACACACACAGGGCTCTCCAGGGCTGCAGCGACTGGCGGGGGTCCAGTTTTTGAGTGGTTCTGTTCTAGACAACGGCAAGCCCTGTCTGCAGCCCATCAATCAAACCCTCCCAACTACCCTTTCCCTCTGTCCTCCTCACATCCCCCTCTCCCCATTGCTCAGTGTCTCCCTCTTTCTGTTCTTATCCCCTCTGTTTCTCTGATAAATCCACCACTCTGTATACTTCATTTCTCATGCACCACCTCACCTTTGTTAATCTAACTCCTCAATTCTCTCCACTCTCTCTTTGAATGTTAAACTCCCATCTCTCCACCAATCTATTCTTCCCCTCTGCATATTTAAACGGTTGTGTGCTTGTAGATACTCGACCAGCTCTCACCTACACCTAAAGCTCCTTTACCAGTCGCTTCACATCCCCACACTTGGTCTCTCTCTCTCTCTGTTTCTCCGCCTCCTTCTGTCTCTTCTTCTCACTCTCCTGATTGATGCAAGCAGACGGCTTCTATCAGTGTTTTATACATAATCCAAATAATATATGCTTGTCCCTGCATTTCTGAAAGTCCTAGCTGCCCCTGACACGATGTGCTGACAGAGGATTCACAATAAGAGACACATACACAACTGTGCATAAATGTATATGCACATGCAAACACTCAGACAATCACTGAGAGACACACACAAACACGTGGGCATCGTCAAAGGATTATTTCTAAAAGTTATGGCAGACAAGACAAAAATGCTGTATGTTGTTATGTGAGGTGTGGTTATATATTAATTTGTATGTGTGGATGTGTCTTATGTGTGTATTTAGGAGAGACTGCGACAGAATCTGCATTTAAATGGCTGTGTTAAGTAATGCTGACCCATCTCTTTTTCTTCTTGACGTCCCATCCATACCAAAGCATCAAAGCAGGATGCATGTAAAGGTTTATGGAGACACATAACAAATGCGATATTCTAGCCTGTTCCCTCCCACCAGGTAAATGCACCAATGAAGTGTAATTCCCAGAATTAAGGCTAATTGAATCAATCACCTGTTTCTGTAATATTTATTTAGCCATTGGGCCACCTGCATTTTCCCACCACATCAGTCTGTGTGCACATTATGGCCTTATCATCATATTTCCATCAGTTATTACTACAATATAATTCAGGGGCTTATGGAACTAGTATGTCCTTCATGTACAGCTGCAGTATTCAAGCACAGTAAATCTGTAGGAATGGGTGGTAATAGAACTCTCTAATATAATATATGTAATTTTAAAGTGTGACATTGATATGTACTGTGATATAGTACATTTTCTGGAAACTCTTCATGGATTAAATAAACAAAATGAATGAATGTCCCTGTTCAGGGTAAGGGAACTTTTGTATGGAACCGTCTAAATAAGGCGGCTGGTCATACTGAAACAACCATCACATAACAAAACTAAAGCCAATTTCAGTCATGCACGACTTTACATTATTATAATAGGTGCCCTGGTCACCTTTCTGTAAAAGTAAAAGGCAAGCTTACAAAGTCAGACCCAGTAACACTTTCACTTTCACAAAAACAGCACATGTCTGAAAGCAATGCTGTAGGATTAATGTTAAAGCTGCATATGGAGAGAGAAATACATGTCTTTTACCACCAAGAAACAACAAAAGAACATAAATTCATTTTAATAAACTAGGAAACAACAGTAAAAGAGACAATCTTGATTTGTTCAGTTTCCCCAGAGTCCAGCAGAAGTTAAAAATCCAGCCCTACGTCTCATTCTGTAAATGTTCTCTTGTGTCTGAAAAGTCATTACTTTACAATGGATGAAGCCAGCGATGCTAAATATTCCATGTGTGAAACGTGGAGCAAAAATAAGCCACTGTAATTATAATGTTTATTTATTTTCAACATTGTATAAAAAGGTTTAATTCAACCACAGATACAAAACTTATGAATCCCTGTGTTCAAATTGGCAATTTGTAATTTAGTCCAATCATAGTACATTTCTGCACAGAGAACAATTTTACCATTTAACAAAAGCCTCAACAAATCAAATCAAGCAAACTTTTGTTCCCTCATAATAACCCCTCTTTTGTTAGACTAGCACCTCTTCTTCTAGTTGTATAAAAATTTGCTTCAAAGTCAGTGAACTGTTGTCTAATTTAGCACTCATGAGGCCAGTGTTTCTCTTTCTTGTTATAGCTGGTTAAAATGGGATGCATGACAAGGGTTTACTTAGTTTCACAAAGTAGTGTAGAGGAGAAAGAAATACTATTCACTGTTTTGTTTCCCCCAATGGTACAATAATACATTCCAGCAGGTTTAATGAGTTCATTCTTTGCATTCACGTCTTTAATGCTTTATATTCATGGTTGTTTACGACGATTAAATCCTTATGTTTACATAACTTTGTTTTTGAGAACAACTTTAATTAAAATTGCGTTCACATTTCAGTATTTATTTCTGGTTCATTGTCAACCTGCAATTTTAATGATTTCATATCTCACAGCAGTTGCAATAATTTAAAGGAAACACAGCACACCAATTTCAAGTTTAAGTAACCACCACTTCCACTGAGGTAATTTTCAGTGGAATCAGCACATTGCAAATGAAACTATGTTAGTAATATGAAGAGGTGTGGCTGCGATATAGGAAAGATTACTCGCCAGAGACAAACTTGAGCTTGTACAGCTTGGAGCTGATGTGAAGGAAAATGTTCAAAAGAATTAGTTGCTCAAAGACATTTCATTTGCTGATACTTATTACCTGAACATTAGCATCAGAGAAAGTGATACCCAGCTGGTGATAAAAAATAAAACACTGGAGAGATTTAGATCCAGATATGCTGCTTACGCTAATGAATGACTGGGTTTGATGTATAAACTCACATCTAAGGGATTCACACTGTGTGTTTGAGCAATGTGGTATGCTAGTCACCAAAGCCAAGTGGGCTCAACATCCCACTATTAAACCCCTACAGGACAGGATCCACTTTGCAGCCACAAGCTTTCTGCATCAAGGCACACATAAACACAGTTTTATTTGTACAAAACTGTACCAATCACTCACAGAACAGAGACGACTGTGCATTAAAGCAAAATTAGGTGGTTTTGGTGGCATGTGTTCCCTACCATATGTGACTATGAACTCCATTCTCTGGGAGAAAGACATATCTGTGATCCTCCACTTAATCCTAACCTCCACCCCTCTTGGGATTTCTTGGTTTAGTAAACTACATTGCGTTGTGGAGTTGCCCTGATCGTCAGATGTGGATGTGTTTGCACTGAACATACATTAAAGTCCATCAAAGTTCATCTCATGTAGACATACATGGGTACCATTTTTCATTTGGGTGAAACACAGAGGAGCGTGCCAAACAGGTGGTATTTGACACCCTAAGAATAAAACCAGGCTGGCTGACAAAAGATGTGTGTTTGATAGCATTGCATACAGGTTACTGTAGACTCAGAAAATGGTAAATCCAGAAAGACCACAGCGTTATCTCTTTTTCATGACAACGCACTGAAAGTATAATAAGGAAGAAGGGAGCGGGGCTAACACACACACACACACACGCACACAAGGAGCCACACGGGCTGTCTTGTGTCTTATCCATGCTTACACAAGTCTGTGTGGAATCTGATTTGGAAAACACATAAACTGCTGACTGTGTGTGTGTGTGTGTGTGTTAGCACAGGGGGGGGGGGGGGCATCTGGTTAAAGCAGTAGATAGTTACAACACATGACGAGGCAAAGTGCATATTGTACATATTTAAGGGAAAACTGACAGACACAGTTTTAAAAGTGCAGCATTTCTTACACACACACACACACACACACCACACACAGAGCTCATAAATCACTGTGACCTACTGCAAAGATTCAAACATCACACATCATTGCTGTTGTTTACTCCCATGTCTGAAACAGGTCAACTCTTTCGAAATGGAGCACAGATAATACAGTGTTTTGTGTCTGTTTCATTGCCAGAATGATTTTGGAGAGGTCAAATCAGACAGTGTGGTTTGTGTCTGACTCTATACAGACCTGTGAGACATCATTCACTTATAAACTCGGTTACAGGCAGAGATACACAAGAGAGAGAGAAAATAAAAGACAAACTGAAAGGGAAGATTGCAGATTGCATATGACACCCAGGTAGCACACAGGATACATGGTCATAAATATTGTTGCCATGTCATAGCTTAGCTTTTCATTGATCTAGTTCATGGGATAACTAGTCATCAAAAGTCACTTGAATGTAAATGGCTGGTAAATGTTACATGGTCACATGATATTTTCCATAACGTTATGGGCTGATAAGGATCACCTGCTTCCTTTATCAAACGTGCTGTTGAGTGCACAATGGATTATGGTCTGTTTGCTCTAAAAATGAAGACTCTGGAGAATCCTGTCCCTGATTCAAAATCTAATAGTGCTGTCACTTCTTCTTTTAATTTTCAGCCTTCACTCAAAAGTGGGCAAAAATAAAATCAGTCTGTACTGATCTGTGCCCTTGGTGAAATAAACCGTTGTCATTTTCTTTATAGTATGAACACTCTTGAGTCAGGAAACATGGATTCAATGGATTCAAAACCATAGATTAAAAAAAAAAATGGATGAAGATACTCACCAAGTTTCTATCCAAATGTAACACAAATTTTAACCAAAATGTGAATACATGTGGGTGTCTACCCAAGACTACAGACATTTGCAGTTGCTTCAGCGAGAAGAAGACATAAGAATATATGCTCCGATGTGAGAACACAGTGACATTTGTAAGACACCGAAACACAATCAGTCAGAGGTCACGCAGGTTTGGAAGAAACCACCAGGTTAGCCATAATTATTTGGAAGAAAACATGAAGGTCGATTGTAAAAGTTTTAAACAACATTCCTAAGTCAACTCTGATCCACTGTGAGCTCCAAACAGCTTAGCTTAGACAATCTAATTAAACTGTTTGTACAACCTATTTGATAATCTGACCCTCACATTTGTTGCACTGATGTTGACATTTTCATCTTTGGTGAGTAAATTTGACCAAGACAAATAAAAATTATGGTTAAAAAAAAAAAGAACTCCAACACAATTTGTACTAAACCTTGTTTAATCTTCAGTGATACTTCATGTCTGACGTATTCTTGTGGATTATCTTCTGAAAAAATATTCACTATAGGAAAATTTGCAACTCAACTAACAATAAATGAAAATAAATAGAAAATAAAAATAAAAAATGAAATAAATAGAATATAAGGGCTTGCACTGACTCTCTAGAAGGGATCCTGTCATTTCTCAGGCCAGTAGCGTATTGCCGTAGCTCAGATCAATCCCTGCAAGACTCTTGTCATTCTGTCAGTCTAGTCAACCGGCAAGTAAGCTATTTGAATATTCAAGACCAAGTTTCAAGCCCTTGACTTCAACACATATTGACTGGAGAATCTCCAATAGTGACCCAGAGCAAGTGTGAGAGGCCACTAACCACATCATTAGACCCAGATTATCTGTAACAAAACCTATTAGCAGCCATTAGCAGGAGGAAATGACCCTGACCCATTCATTGTAGTTTTACTTCTTCTTTACTGGGTGGAGATACTGAAGAAAATAGATTACAATCAGCTTGAATTACACCAACTAGGCCCAGAACACAAGGGATTTTAGATAAGTATTGACACATACACATAGAGATACACACATGCACAAACAAACATAAAATGCACATCCCCCAAGGGGATAAGTTAGATGCAATAAATCCAGCCTCTAAATAGATAGCGTTGCAACATGTGTGGCTTTTCAGATCAGTGCTGATATGATTATGCAGGCTCAGGACCATAGATATGGAGTGGATAGATTGTGCTGCTGTAAATACACATTAGGCTAGGTTGTGTTTGCAGGCAGCTCCCACTCTGCTGACATCAGCGCTTCCCTCTACTTCCTGCTTATTAAAAAATGACTGTGTCCTCAGATGACTTGGGTCCTTAGATATCCCTCAGACAAACATGCATACACACATATTCACACAATAGACAGAACTCCATATGTGATTATATGCAGTGCCATGTGCATGAAAAATAATGAGCCAGTACGCATCTTAAAATGATCAAACACATAAAAATAATGGAATTTTCAAATTTTATTTTTAAAGAAGAAGACACGCAGGCAATCCACACTTTGTACCATGATGTCATACCATACAAGTGATCAACACCATTTTCTGCCCTAAAGTCCCCCAAGAACAAGCGCCATGTTGGCTAGACGAGTAAATCAATATCACTGGAGCGAGGAAAAGGATGAGTGCA
The DNA here is from genome assembly GCF_020382885.2 of Scatophagus argus. Classification (NCBI taxonomy): domain Eukaryota; kingdom Metazoa; phylum Chordata; class Actinopteri; family Scatophagidae; genus Scatophagus; species Scatophagus argus. Next base: position 6,408,734 of record NC_058494.1, on the reverse strand, counting down.
TAAGTGTAATTGTTTTATTGTTCATCTAAATGTACAGTATTTCAGAGTGGGTTTGTGAATGAGTCAAACCTGTGATTCATTTGAATGGAGCCATGCAGTGGAACCCAAACAAAACCTGTGAGGTTATGCTGAATTATGTTGAAATTCTAACAAGTGAGAGTACAGAAAAGTGATACTAAATTTAAATCTTGCTCAACCACATCCATCTTTGGACTGCACACACTGGCTTTTCCTTGAAGAGTGACTCAGTGTGAATAGTGCTTGAACAGAGCTGTTTATTGTGTTGACGGCAAGAATTCAGTTGAAGAGAATGGTGCACTGGATTTATTCAATAATCTTGGTTTAAAAGAAATAACCACACCATATCAACCGAAATTTGTATGAAATGAAGAAAGCTGGTACACACATAGACATAAAAGCAAAGAGATAACAACAAACGAGCCTGAGCAAACAATCAGGGTACTCAGTAGATGACAATAATTATGAGCCACAGTGATTCCTGAGAGTTTCATTACATATACAGAATAATGAAGTGGCATTAGTTTCTTTGAAATGGTTTGAGTCTGTGTTCAGAAGACTGGGACTCATCAAAATGACACCGTAACATAAGAGACAACTTTACTAAATTATCTCACTACTGAAAATTACCCCAAAATCCCTGAGTCCAGGACAGACAGTAACAGCTTAATAACCCTCTGTGGTTTTAAACACAATTATATATAATAGCACTGATGTATCAGTGTGGGTTGGAACAGAGCATGAATGTATCACTGTATCAGAAATATCACCAACATCATTTGCTACTAGTTTGGTACTGGGAAGGTGGTGTACAGTGGGTTTAATAATTGCTACAAAAGTAGTCTGATGAGAGCCACAAGACTTGGCACAAAACTGTGCAGTTGAGGACCATAAAACCAAAACAATGAGCCAAAAGACACTAAAAGACTTTGAAAAGATGTGATACACTGCAGAGTTGAGTAATAATTCCTAATCATTCATGGATATTCACAATTTCCATTTTTATTGACAATGACAATATAGCCTTAAAGACCAAATGAAATGATATAGATACAATATAAAAGTAGGCTGTACAATAGAGTATTTGGACTCATATGGCCATGGCAGTATGAAAGCCTCATCTAAAGAAAACTGACAGTAATGCTAAAGAAAACTGGCAGTAATGGTGCACACTTCAAGTCCGTCTCTGAAAAGACGCTTCTCTAAAGCACAGAGCATTTATAAATGGGTAAATAGAAGGAACATTTCCTTCACATTATCACGCAATTAATCATACTTACCAGGAGCTTGTCTACTCAACAGCTTTTATAACTGCCAAAATTAGCAAGACCTGCGTTTGAATTTGCTTGTATAGAAGCAGGGGTCATACAAAAACACATGAGGCACTTAAAAACTGAGCTCCAGAGTGTCGTACCCTGTGTTGCTTTTTTCTCTCATCTTGGCACCTCATAGTTAGCTGGGCTGCACTGCTGGCTTTTGATTGCCTGACCTATTGGAAATACTGTGAGATGATTTGGATGATTTTGGATGATGATTTAGGTTTTAATATAATATGACCAAAGGCCGGCAACTAACACAGAGTAGTGCACTTGCGTTCGCAAACGATGTGGTTTTATTGGACTGAAGTGACAAAACTGACACCCTCCACCTCCACACACACACACATATATGCAAATGATCCTGGCGCAACACACCTCATTAGATATAGGCAAACATTCAATTAGTCAGTGTAATCGGGAACATAAAGCATGTCTGTGGTGTTAATGCTTACATTTCTCCTTCCTAGTCAGCAGGACTAAAACAACTGGCTGAGGATTTATAAGGCAACTGGTGAATGATGATGCCTCTTTTTCCGTCTGTCTATGTTGCCCAAAGTGTGTTTGTCTTGTCCAAGCATTTGAAATTAGAGTTCATTTCCAGAGTAAATGGTTCTCTGCCGTTAGAGTCACATGAGGCTAAAGAATGATCTTGCTTTTCTTTACAAACGTTTCCCTTGGAGAGGCAGTGTGTTTGTTGAGAAACCTGTAGAAATGCAACATGAAACACTTTTTTTAAAACTGAGCGGTGAAGCCAGTACAAATAGATATATGAACACACAGCCGAACCTGTGATTGAAGTGACCGCTCTAATTTTCTCTCATTTTGAAACCAACCACAGCGTTCCCAATGTTCCCGAGTAATTTTTGGAAAATCACTTTATTCCAGAGGAATTGTCACAGTCAGAGGATTCACTCTAGGAGGTGAAATGAATCATGCAGATGTTTCAGACTGAGTTCAGCTTTGAACTTTGACAATGGTTTGTCGACAGAACCTGATGCTACAAATGACTTTAATTAACTCCATGGACTTATTGTCTAATTAGAAAGTGAGCTAATGGGGTTGTCCCAATTCTCCAAATCTATGATTCGATTTGACTTTTGATTTGATTTGTCTCAATATTCAATTTAAACATTCTTCCAGCGCTGATGGCTGTGTCATTGTTAGAACTGTATTATATAAAGCCCTGAAATGATGTATGTTCTATATTTTAGAGGGTTAGATCTAATTAAACATTTGAAAAGGAAATTAATAATTTCAGTGTAAATTAAAAATAGTTTTTTGCATTTACCCAAGAAAAACATACAAGACAACACCGAGAAACTTGATTAAGTTCGATAAACATAGTGGAAAAGAGGAGTGGGTTGTACACAGAGATCACTAAACACTGGGGCACGGATTAGTTTAGTCTTCTATAACACTAAGTACATTCATGACAATGAGAAAGCAATACGGTCCAAGGAAAATAGCAATATATTCATGTAACTTGTTCCTTCCTAGTGTATTATATTAATCCAATAACAATTATAATTACAATACGGTTCTTGGATTATAATGTAATGAAGACAATGATTATCTTTACTTTAATTTGGGAAAATCTCACAGTACACATTAATTCACTATAGCTGGTGGAACGGGGATTGGTAACCATGGAATGGAGTGTGAGCACCTTGAGATCTGTCTGATTAAAATTATGTTTGTATGTGAGCATGTGGGCGTCTTGAAGCAATCATCTTTTATGCATAGTCTGTTTGCACAGGATTTTAATCTAGCCTGAAATTCAGGTGTCTTTATCTGCACTTCCTTGTAAATAAACTTGACCTCAACATCAAAAGTAGAATGAGCAATCCCTTTTCCACTCACCATCCTCTCTCAGTGTCTACTCCCTCTTTCCGTCCCTCATTCTCTGTTTCAAAGATTGTTACACCACCAGCAATTGTATCAAAGTCGATAGCAAATATGCTAATATTTTCTCCCTCTAACCTTGCATTACTCTTGACAGAAACAAACACACACAAGGATAGCCACACATAACACAGACCTTCTTGATACTGAATTGGCTCTCATTGTCAGTGATGTCTGTTTGCAGGCCTTCTTCAAAAGCACAAGGGAAAAAAGAAATACGAGTGTGAGAGAAAGAACAAGAGGAGTCTGGAAATTATGAAGGACCAAAACAAATCAGGTCAGAGAAGGGCGAATAAGGAGAGACAGGTGTGATGCATAGATGGATCTGACGATCTGATCCTCTCTGGAGAAAGTTTTGAAGAAAGGGAGAATTGTTGGGTATTAATAATGTAAACATCACACTGGAATAGTATGGAATTTCATAAATTTGCTTGATACTTGTTCCCTGGGGCAACCTACAGAATTACAGCAGAGGAGACTGTGTTTTGTACATTTGATTGACTGGAAAACTTACAATTCTTTTGATCATCTTATTTATTTCAAACAAAACATGTGTGCTTTACAAACCTATTCATACGTGATGTTTCGAATTGATCACTGATGAACTGCAAAAAAAGCAGTTAGCTTAGCAGACTGGGAGTAAACAGCTAGCCGCCAATCAAGCTCTGTCCTAGAAATTTGCCAACCAACATCTCTTAATTTGTGTAATTGACATGTTATCACAACATGACACACAAATAATTACTTGTTAAAATTAGTCCACTGTCTTGCACTTAAGTTGATGGAAATTTAATACTGCAAAAATGTAAGTTTATAACAAAATTGAAACCAAACCTGTTGCTCCTCTGGGATCCATCAGTCCTGTCCACCAGTGTTACGTCAGTGTTGACTCTGAAATCTCTTCCTACACATGGTCTAATTTCCCAAACTAAATAACCCAATGTAACATTTAAGTATTTAAAGTTAAATCAACCAAAGTGTCAAAAATAAAGTATATCTAGTAAATAATGGGATGCCAGTTTTAATTATTCTGCAGCTTTGTTTTGGTATTCAAGGGCTGAAATTATTCCACCATCATTGATCTGCCACACTGTAAAGTTATCCATTTTTCCTTTCAAATTTTGTTCCCAACATTATGCCCACTGTTATAATTATTGCCAGATTTAACTGCAAAACAGAGACATCACATCACACCTGTTCTGCAGCTGTTTTTGCTCACACAGTTTCTAACCTTTCCCTTTTCCCCGGAATTTTGTTTTGGAACATATGTTGTGGGTTTTCAGAGGCTCCTGGGCAAGAACATTTTCCTTGACTTAGCAACCCGTCATCCCGTAATGTCACTCAAAACTGACTTCTGAAGATGAAAGTAATGCAAATGACTGAGTCTATTGTCATTCTCTCTATCACCATCCATTTCAAAAAGGAGGCAATATTATGGTAATGGAGTGCACTCAAAGAGAGGTGAGTTGCGCTAAAGCAGATGAATTGCATACTGTCTGCTCTAGAGTAATACATACACAACATTACAAACTCCTGGTGCTCCACATGAACCTGTTTTACATCTTAGTTATCATGGTACTATGCATTCATATGTGATGTTGACACTCTTCTGTTTAACATTGTAAGACATAACTGCCTGTTGTTTGCAGACACAAATACATTAAACATGGTCCCTTTTGTATTATTCTCACAGTAAACAATAAGCATACAGTAGTTATTCTGTACTTCATTAAAAACATGCCATGGAAATAATAACAACATATTAGTGCAAATATATATTATCATTTTAGGTAATCATCAATCTGCTGAGCTAGGTGGAAGAATCCATTATGAACTAAATTTAGAAAGGTACTTTCAAGTCTGCCTATGGAAAACAACATTTTTTGGTCATTACTTTTAATTTGATTTTATCTAATTGGGTGTGCATTTGTGAAAGAATGAGCTGTGGTTCGCTGTGGTTGGTATGAGTTGGTATGAATATAGATATATTATTTTAATGATTTCATATAGCCTTAAATGACCATAAATAGTGAAAGAGGAAACCGTTTTTCATATTTTTCACATCTTGGCAAATTTGGGAGAGAAAAAAAAGACAGCAGAGACGGACACCAGCAGGGAGAGATGAAGACACCCAGGGTGCGAAAAGGCCAGACACCAGGGGAGTAAAACAGAAACACCAGGAGAGAAACACACATGCCCCCCCAACACACACACACACACCAGGAGAGGGGGAGATGGTTTTTGATGTAGCCATGGGTACATCCCTGCATGCTCAAAAACTGAACATTTCCCAACTTTTAAAATGTTCTGAACTCAGTGTCACACAGACAAATGAACAATGCTGTACTGACACAGAGGAATTTTTTTATATGTTCATTTCTGAAATATTAATGATTACATTTTCTGTGTTTCATGCTGACATTCAAGAACAAGCAAACGAATACCGCAGCTGTAATAATTATTATCGTTTTTTTATATTCAAACTCCAGGTTAGCTTACAGTTGCAAGGCAACTAGAAACGCATAGTGTATTTGCACACAGTGCCCTTTGAGGGGTCTGCACTTTATATTTGTGAAAGAAAATGTCACATATAAAGATTACATTTTAATTTTATTTTTACTTTTGTAAAAACAAAAGAGTCCTTTTTCAGAGAGAGAGAGAGAGAACTTCTCAAGTCCTCTTGTCACTTAACGAATTAAATAAACTACCCAGCAGATCCATCCTACAACATCACTCACTGCATGAAAAATAAAATTACTTTCAGCCCCATAAAGACCTGAAAACATCACTAAATCCTAGCAGTTAATTGCTATGGCAGTTACGGCCACTAGAGTCCTTATTCCATAGGTTGTCAGGGACGCACTGTGAGGGTATGTTGGAGGTGAAAATGACTCTACCGGCATCTGAAAAGCGGTGAATCCTGTCCTGGCTAGCCTTAAGTAGTCACTGGATCAGACATTGAAAAAAAATTTTAAAAAAAGTTTGTGGATTAGGGGCAGTAAGCGATCACAGTAACTCTCCCCATGTTTACCAGGACTACTTTATTTGGAATCAACTGCCAAAGGTAAGGCACAGGCTGAGGGAACTTGAAGGAGCACAGTTTGTTGGGTCAGATTAGGTGTGTGGTGCAGAATTGGCTGTTGCACGAGTGACATTATATCCCTCAGAAGAGTGGGCCACTGTTATGGTACAGGATCTCTTGGTCTTCTCTTTTAGGTTTTTTTATCATATCAAATAATGCTCACACAACTTTTAAAAGTAATTCCTGAGCACTCTACACTGCAAAACCCCAGGAAATGCTCTTGATTCTAGTGACCAAATATCTTACCAGGGTGGGGTTCAGGGTCAGGGGAAAGGGACAGGTTTAGCAAATCATGCATTAACTACTAGACTGGAATGTAGAACAGTAAATTGGCAGGAAAAAAAAACATACCAAAAAAACAAATGCTGTATTATTACTTATACTCTTAGTAGACTGTGTATTTTCAAGGGTGGAGTGAGTACTCAGCTGAAACAAGTATTTGGAACAGATACTTTTTAAGAATATAAGTATCATCCAAGTAACTTATATTAACATCTGCACTCATGATGCAGGAAAATCCTCGCTGTGTGTTCATTTTATAAAGAAATTATTTTGCAGTTCCCATAGTGGTGATCAAAAACATTTAGCATTTGTTCTGTAAATAGCTTTCCAACGAATAAAGCAACATCTGATCAACTCACATCAATTTCAGACTAAAGCTAGCAACTTTCAAATAGCACTTACTCAGTTCTGTCCATTCCGAGTACAGATATGTATACAGATAATTAAGTTGGTTGAATAGATAAAGTTAATACAGTTAATGGTGTACTCATTTATCCCTCATACTGTCCATAATGTCTTTCCTAGCAGATTTCCTAATGTAATATTGTGGATTATAAAAGTTTGGCCCTAGTGAGCTTCTACTTGTATTTGAAGTCATTACGACATTTACGGCCGATGGGGTGTCTTGGTGTAATGCAATTTATATTTTGCATTTTCTGTCAAATAACATAAGATGGCACAGAGATGTAGTGTTGTAAAAAACAGAATATTATTCTTTGATATAGTGTAATATGATATGAGAGTAGTATTTATCTACCCTTGTAACTTCCAAGAAAGTGTGTAAGCACAAATAAATGTTTAACTATTCCTTTAAATGAAGACCTTTCTTATCACCTTATCTTTATTTTATAAAGGCCATGGGTTAGTGGGTTGAGGTGGTCCGGATGTTGTCATACTTCAACAGTAAGTTTCTCCTTGACTCCTGTTTTATAGTGGAAACTCTATAACCCACAAAAACACACTACAAATAAACCACAGAGTATAGAGTACATACTATAGAGTATGTCTTGATGTTCGGAGCATGTAACACCAACAGTGCTTGATGAGAGGACGGTGACACACTAGATGAATGGGTCAACTTGAATAATAATCTTATGCCATAATGATCATGTTGTGTTAATGAATGTATACTCACCTCTGTGGTCCTCTAATTAATCAGTTTATCCTAGCATCATGTCAAAATAACTTCGGTTTGGTTGTTGGGTTATTTTAATCATACAGTAGCTATCCTAAGGCAAGTAAAGTGTTTCCCTTCACTTTAAAAACTTTGCCCAACAATGTTGTCTTTCCATCTAACAGTAGTTAATCTGATAAGCTACTGTTCTTGTGGAACCCTGTCCTCAAACACCCTTGTGTATCCTTGATGTGGTAAAGATCTCACCAGTCATTTCCACTGATAAACCCCTTTATCAAATCGTCCATTCAGATAAGATACACATCTCGGACAGATGCCGTTGTTAGTAATTACAGCTGAATTGATCGCTCAAGCAGTGGATGGGTCATGGCAAGATGGCAGTCTTGAACTTTTTGTCCTTCATCTGTTCCATATATGCTCTTAAGAGCAGGATGGACCCATCAAAGTTTAGCATGACTGAAACTGTTCATTAACCTTCTGCATAGTCATCATTACTTGCATTTTATATGGTCAAACCATGCAGTGTATGATTGTCACTGTCTACTGCTCATTGCATTTGCTGCATTGTAGTGGATAATAGCATTGCTTGCTACATTTGGCATTTAATTAAAATTAATTCTTGATTAAATGTTTTTCTTCTTTTTTTCACGGTGGTTGAACACTAACCCCTACATTTATAATTGTTCCTGTTTTTTTTTTCATTTTTAAGGCATTTTGCTATGAAGCTAAGTTCTTTTTCACTTTGACCTAGTTAAGCATTTCCCCTAGTCTCATTTACCTTCAAAGGAAAGCATCTGTTTAACCCATTTATCATCGACTTACTCACCAACACTACAGATAAATCCCCTCTTTCTTTTTTAACTGTGCCGCTTATTGCTTTCCTATACTGTAGTCACTGCAGATACATCACAGAGACAAATCTACATGTCGGCAGAGGTCACTGCTCCAGATATGCATGAATTTCCAACCTGCCTCAGTGTATTAATAATTAGTGCATAGCTTGCTCACTGGTGTGTTCTTTGATGTGGTTGGTTCGGTTGTAGGTGAGAGAAGAAAGTATGTCTTTGAATTAAACACTGTGTGGTAGAACTGGAATAAAATCACAGCATCTCAGGCCTGTAATTACATGTAATGTGGGACTGAAGTGTGTCTTTAAGGTCTCATTTCAATAGGAAGTCATGAATTACACCATGAAAATAAATAAATAGAATAAAACATCTTGAATGGATGGTCCAAAGAGATGGCGATCTGGTCTCAACAAACAAACTTGAACCATAAATATTTGGCTGCCGTCTCTGTTGTTTACTGGGAATTTTGTTGGGATGTGAATCGATAGCTTCACAGCTGAAAGAAATACGAATTGTTCAAGGAGCAGGTGATTCAAGAGGAAAGCACAAGAAAGTTAAAATAAATAAAAATATTTAATACCAGGTTAGCATGAAACTCCTAATATATCATTAGAATTAGTCGGGATTCTCATGCAACTTTGCCTAATACAAGATTAGAAAGAGGACTGTTGTTTGGTAATATTCTATATTTTTCATGTCAACAAATCTAAAAACAACAGCCAAAATCTACAATATGTGTGTCTGTATCTCAGTGTGGCTCTCATCCTGAAGACAATATCGTTCCCACTTCACTACATAAAGCTTAAAAAAAGAAACACAAACATATGGTGTGATTTTTAATAAAACAGGAAATCAGTCATTTCCTGAAATGGCTGGGCATTGTAGTTATCAGCAAAGGTAACTCAAACGGAAGTGAAAAGTACATTTGAGAGCTATTTTCAGCTGTGGAATAATACACATTTGGTGCATTAGTGAGCATTAATGACAGCTATATGATGTATGCGGCATTGACTCTAAATAAACTACAGTAGCCGTGAAAGTAATAATAAAAGAACACAGTGCAGTGGTGTGGCTCACTGATGTATTTTTAGGATAAGATAATCAGTTACTGAAGTGGTCGCCTTTTTCTATATTCAAGATTCAGTTTAATCATGATTTTTACAAAAACTGTACAAGAAATGATAGTTGCAGTCCCTTTATCTACCTCATACTTGCACACACTTGCACATGCATATTTATGCTGCTATATGCCAAAACCGGCTTCTTTATTTAAATGTTTAGCTGTTTTAAATGTCTAGTTTTATATTCTATTTTTTATTTAGCTTATATTTCTATTTTATTCAACTTTAGTTACCTCGTACTTTTATATTTTTATTGTCTACTTATTGCTCCCGGGACCTGAGTCCTAATTTCGTACCATAAACATGTGAATGTGAGCTGGTATGACAATAAAGTTCCTTGAATCCTTGAATGGAATTAATAATGAAACATTAAAAAAACAAACTATTTCAGGTGGGGTGCAGAGGATGAGTTGAGAAGTCTCACAGCCTCAGGAAAGAATCTGCTCCCTGGTCTGGTGGCAGCAGATTCTGTACACCACTTGCCAGACGGCAGCAGGGTGAACAGGTTGTGTCTGGTGTGGGTGTTGTCTTTTAGTATCCTTTGGGCTCTGCACAGACACCTCACCAGTATCACAGATGCTTGCTAGATGAGTACAGTGATGTTCTGGGCAGATTTTTATCACCTGCTGCAGTATGTCTTAGCCTCCGTTTTTCTAGAAATCAAAAATCAGTTCTTTGATTTTTATGACACTGAGTCATCATAATGGTATAATTTGGATCTTCATCATTCAGAGAGGCCACTTGTGGTCATTATTACAGACCTGGGACCTTTTGTGCTTTAGACAAGTTAAATATCTAAAATCTATTATTGCTGTAGGCCAACAAAAGGTGGAATTTCATTCAAAGAACATGGCTATGGTCAAACAATTCTCACATTTTAAGCAGTGCAGAGTGGCAATGGGATTATCTGCTCAAATTATGTTACAAATAATCCACAACAGAAACTGAGGTGGATTGGTCTCCACATGGCTTATCACATACTGATCTAATAAATCCTTCACAGGTAACAAGGCTCTATTGAAATCTGCAAGTAGTAATAATAATATAATAGTAAATAAAAAGGGGTGGGCTGGTGGAGTGTGAATGATTGTGCTCTTCTAGGTTTGGATTTCCTGGCCCTGACTCTGCACCCTCAAGATGAGTCAAATTCTTTGTATCATTAACAATAAACACACTTAAACTTTCCATTAGAAAGCCATAGCCTTACAATAATGAAGAGTATTGTTCAGGGTGAGAATCCTTTGGCTGTGTATTAATAACGAACTACCTAATTTGTCGTGAATTTTCCATGTTGATTTTCTCTTGTAGTCTGAATGAAATGTATATCAATATATTCACATAACCATCATATTCATATGTCAGGGCTCTATTCTGTAAGTGTAAATTTTAAGATGCATGTGCGTTATTCCTCAAAGAAACGTCATTGAGCTGTATGGTCCAAATCATTTCCATTTCCATGAGAATCTACTGTTGAATATCTCCAAGCCATAGTCGCACTCACAGCTGATCGTGTATTTACAGCCTTGTTTATGTAGCTCAATGACCCAAACTTGTCAGATACAACATACAACAACATCCACAGCACGCCTCCGCAGCAATTAACATTAGAGCGCTAAGAGACCATACTACTTCGACACAATAAAGAGAAATTACATCATAAACATTTAATTTAATTGAGCGTGTGTGAGTGTGTCTACATCTGAATATTTCAACCCCGTGTTTTACATGTGTGTGAGAGTTACTCTCTTGTGTGTGTGTGTGTGTGTGTGTGTGTGTGTGTGTGTGTAGAATCGTGTTTGAACAAGCAGAGCAGAGAGTGCCCTCCCACCCACCAGCTCCTCTGTATTCCCAGGAGGGGCCTAATCAGACAAACAAGGCTTCTCTCACTTCTGGTCTGTACACTTTGATTCCTCACTGAGCACCACAAACACGCATTTCAACACATAGACACACATACACACTCACACACACAGTCACAGTCTTGTTTTCATCACTTTTTGGGGCCATTACATAGACTTACATTCATTTCCTGGAGGCCTAACCACCACCTTACCATAACAATAAACATTACTTGCCTAATCCTAACCCTTACCTTAACCTCTCTTAGGGGATTCCCTCTCCAGCCCCGGTGTTTGGTTTTTGGCCTCTCCTCCACGTCGGGCCCCACGGACAGCATCTATTGCCGGACCTGGGACTGGTTGAGTCCATTTGGTGAGGACATCCCCGGTCCACTGGGAGACAGCACCAGACATCAGCTCAACGTTCCCCTGAGAGGAGTAGAGGAAACAGGACATACATAAAAAGAATACTTTTTTACATTAAACTATGATTCAACCACTTACCTTTTTGAACAGCTCCTGTAGATCCTGGAACCATTAAACTGGCCGCAGACTCCCTGTAGACCCTGAAAAGAAACACACATATATATACATGATTGTGGGAAGAAAACTGAACGGTCTTACCTGAATCCCTGTGCCAGTGCATTACAAGTCACAATCTGAAAAAAATGAGACTATTGTTTCCCTAACCTAACCCTAACCTCAGTCTAACCTTAAAGCAAGTCTTCACCATAATGTTTAATGGTTTATGTTGTGGGGACTTGCATGTTGTCCCCATGTGTAAGACCACTACTCATAATATGATTTTTGTCCCACAATTACAGGAATATGCATGCACACACCCACCTAAACACACATGCACACACATATATACACAAACATATACATACACATATATAATGTGCAACTGTTCAAAATACAGCAATCAAGTAAATAAAAGTATGGCTAATATATAGATTTTTGGTTATGACTTTTAAACAACAATATCATTAAACTAATAGGAGAGCTCCACATGCAGTGTGAAGTGGGCAGAGCTTCAGTCAGGCTGCTTCCTTTCTTCCTTGATGACTCAAAAGATGTGGAGGTGCAAATGAAGAACTCAGTGGAGAACAAACTGCGGGGTGCAACAGTCATTTCAGAGCTTATATCTTCAAGAGAAATTAAAATAAAGTGATCTAACGGCAAGGTTTACAATTATAATATTTACTATGTTCAACAACTTACTCTGATGTGTTTAAAGCGCTAACAATTGCTTAGTAGCAACAAAACAGAAATAATATTCAAGACTAATGAGAATGTCATTAGTTTTGGTCATAAACCAAACTACTGGACAAATAACATTTTGACCTGTTTATGGTGCCAGATGAAAAGTTAAAGGATCACTAATGGGGAACATGAATGTCTATACCAAATGCTATGGCAATTCAGCTGACAGTTCTCTAAAACCAGCAACATGACTCTGCTGGTGACAGTTTCCGACATTGTCATCTTTTGGAAAAGTTGCTACTGGGAAAGATACACAGCTCTGAAAATAACTAATCTAGTCGAATATTACTAGAAAATGTAGACACTTATACTCGCCCACACTGTGCACACAATGTGCAGTGCACATGTTCAACCGCATGACAAGGTAACAAATATGTTTGTTGGTTCTGCTATTCACCACTTACTCATAAATTTGATGCAGAAGTGCTTGCTTTTAGTATCTCAAAGGTTGTGACACAGACCAGATACATATGTCAGGGCTCTTTTGGCACAGACATTAACAAACTGAAAACGTTTGGAGTTCATCCACATTTCGTGCATAATTTTATTACCAATATTTTCTTAAAGAAATCAATACCAAATGAGTAGCTTGTGAGAGCCAAAGTATTGATCTCAGAGGTTCGGCCCACACATATTGCTCAGAGGCTTCTGTCTCTCTCTGTCACCTGCCGCGCTGCCCGGTTTACTTCTTCTCTGTCTTCCTAACTCTCATACAACTCTTTTCTCCTTGTCCCCCCTTACACTTCTTTCCTTATCATGATTGTATCTATCTGTCTATGTACCCCTCTGCCTCCTTCCTCACTCCCCTACAAACTCATCCCCTTTGATCTATCTTTGTTGTTGCCTCCATCCTCACCCTTTACTGCTCTCAACCATCCCTCACACCCTGCCCTTGTATGCCAAACCACCTTCCCTCCTCATCTCCCTTTACCCCCCCAACACACACATGCACACACACACACACACAAACACACACACCATTCCCAAGCCCTCCTCTTCTCTTCTTTCTTCAGACAGAAAGCCAATTTGAGCTGTCTAAACAAATGAGAGGTGTCTGAGATCATTTAAACAGCCATAAATAACATCAAGAGAGTAGGCAGGCGATGAGTGGACCCCACTGCTAAATGCACAGTTGCACACACAAAATTACACACAGCAGCGTGCGTGCGAGCGTGCACACACACACACACACACACACACACACACACTCTTAAGTGGACCCCATTGCTAATTTGTCTGATAGCATGTTAGGAGAAGATAAGAGCGGAGGCAGGAATCTGGACTGCCTGAGATGCATTAGCTCGCCTTGTACTGTTTTCATCACTCAGGCTATGGGAGCAGAGCGTATTGTTTGCTAATTTGCCTTTTGCAGCTATTGTTTGGAATGCTGGTGGAGCTATCGCCAGAGGTAATGGGCTTTGTGCATGCTTGTGTGTGTATGCACCCGAAATTGTGAGAGTTTAGAGTCTTGATGGAGAGATCTTTCCATGTAATGAGGCTCTAAAAGAATGAATGGTGCCCTTTGTGTTAATTTAAAGGCATGATGCTTGGATTGCGCTGTCACTGTTCACTGGTCTAAAACCTACAAATATGAAGCCAGCACATCATAAGCTGGAGGAGTGAGAGACGGGTCTTGAGTCAGATCTTAATTCATTAAGCTTGAACATGCCTTGAAGAGAACAAGACGAATGGTGATTTTGTTCTGTCAGTCTCTGGCAAGCCGCTACTCTCCAGGTTTCTGACAGTTCTCTGCCAAGTAGGACATTAAATAATAAGCTTCCTCCTTCTTCTCTCTGACTGTCTCTCTCCCTCTGACTTTCTCTCCCCCTTCTCTTTCTCTGAGAGAGTGTGTGCGTGCGTGTTTGTCTGACTTAGTTAGTGACTTTCTGTGTTATAAATATTTAGCCAGGAATGGAACACTGGCAGCTTTTTGTGTGTGGAGTAAAACATACGCCCGCTCACACACATACATACAATGTTTCTCCGCCAGTAACCTCTTAAATACGACAGAGTTGGCACTTGTTATAAGCCTGTGCACATCAGGCCAAATCCATTTTGGGAGTGCCAATTTCATTCTTGGGATGTTAAGCATCTATGCCGCAAGGTCAAAACATTCCAATGAAAGCTCCATCTCGCTCTGTTGCAGAATTGGATGAAAATGAATGTTATTCTGTTGAAATAGCCATCATGTTTCACTGGTTCTCACATAGTGGGCTGGCATATGCTAATATACTGGGTAAACATTCATACAGGGTGGTACTAGTGGTGCATAAAGTGGGAGTTTTCATATAATTTGGTGGTTCTATGTCATGTTATCCCAGAAATTATATTGATACAGATATGTACGAGGATTGTGTTAACACATTCCAATATATGTCTGCTTATGCTGCAATGCCTGTGTGATATTCTAGTTAGAGGTGTTTAGCTTTCACATAGATGTTACACATCAACAGTGCCAGAAGGTGCAGTGACTGTAGGGATGTGGGCGTTTTGTTTTATACATACCAGCTTTGAGCTTTCTGATTATACTTATGATGCTCTGTGTGACAGGTCGTCTCTGGAAGTGCTAGGGAGTACAAAGGCTCCCTGGACAAATGCATAGCATGTATACAGTTAGGAGAATCGACTATACCTGAGGAAATTGAAGTGAACAGCTGCTATTTATTGGTACTGATGACACATCTGTGGAGTTTGCATGTTCTCTCTGTATCAGTGTGGGTTTTCTCTATATGCTCTTGTTTCATCCCACAGTGCAAAGATATGCAGGTTAGGTAAACAGGCAATGCTAAATTGCAGGTGTGAATGTGGAGGTGAATGGTTGTTTTGCTATTTGTTGGCACTGTGTTGGTTCCCCAACACTGGGGTCAGGAACTCCCCAAAATATATATATAACCAGATTTTTGTGTTATTGGGTTTTCTTGTCCAGTGTGGAAGGGGCTTTAGACATGACAAATGAGTGATGAGCAGTGGCAACAAGTCAAAAAGGTCAGGGAGATGTTTTCCGCCTCTCACCCAATGAAGTGGAATGGTCTTGAGGCCAATTGGAGCCTGTACAGGATTGGCATTTATAAACAATGGATGTCAACGCACTGATAAACTCTTTCCTGATGTGACATATTTCAACCCATGTAGAAAGTATCTGCCAAGTGACCTGCCAGGCCTAGGTGCTAATCACCAGTTCATATCTGGCCAAGTGCTTTTGTTGAAAATCACGTCCCTAATTTCCTGTAATCTCTGTTATCATGAAAGGCATAAAATCTCAATAGCAACATTTGTTTTCCAAGTTATTAAAGAATCATGTTAACCTGAGGAGG
Organism: Scatophagus argus; assembly: GCF_020382885.2. Lineage (NCBI taxonomy): Eukaryota > Metazoa > Chordata > Actinopteri > Scatophagidae > Scatophagus > Scatophagus argus. The sequence continues at coordinate 6,392,609 of NC_058494.1, read as the reverse complement.
ATCCACCCCCGGCTCTCCATATTTTCTTATTTTGCTGGACAATTCCAGGCAACCATGTGTGCAGTGGGTGTGCAGCTCTCACTTAATAACAGTGTACAAGGTGTGAGGGCTGCAGGTGATACACTGGGCTATGTTCTGGCTTGTTTTATTCTGCTGTCATTAAGCCAGGCAAGAGGGGCCAATTTTGGATGTACAAATTGCAATGAACAAATCCTACTTATTTTACCTTTACAGAAAATATACATTCATTTTCTAACTTGCTCCTTATGACTGTTATTTTGTTTAGCTCCTCCAGCTGATAGGTCAAGAGTAGAAATGACTCCAGAAATGTCTAGGGGCCCTGTGCTAAAATAGTCAAAGATGTTTAGAGTTTTGTTGTTTATGTTCCATGGGTTTATAGAAGGCAGCCAGTATGCTAAAAAGCAACAGAATATGAACAAATACCTAAACAATTGTGTGGCATAAGGATCCTTGAGGGCATCGATAGCTGTGATTTTGCTTTCAACTGTCATCTACTGATCTTGCTGTATTCCATGCCATAACCCCAAGAGATTTAGTGGCTACTGTTTGAATCTGAATCCTTGGATGGGAGAGGAAGGGAGATGTGGACAAGTGCCGGGGCCTTATCTAAAAAGCAGTTGAGGGTTGGGTAAAGTAGCCAAGTCTTCAAACAGCTCTGGATGACAGAGAGGTACTTAACATTTTATCTATTTCTCCACATAAAAATTCTTGTGACTAGAAAGCAGATTTTTACAGCCATAAAGAGAGACAACCACACAACCAGGATATTATTACACAAACTTGTTTTGTCCTGTAATTTAATAATGACACAGGTAATATGATTTTGGATGTACTGGGATACTTCCAGCAAAATGTGAAAACCGATCATTTGATCATGATCTGATTATTTTGTTCCTTTTGCTTAATGATTAGGGTTTTGATTGCAAATCAAATGAACAAAGAGATGAAAGGTGGCGGAGAGCTTTTCAGGAGGAACAATAGATGAATGTGTCAGTAGGGATGAGAAACGATAGAACAGCATCAGGAAAAGAGATGGGCAGACAAAGAGAAAAGGATTAAAACATCCCAGAGCTCTTTGAACGCTCAGGCCTTCAGCTACCTCTCCTGCTCAGCCAAACCCCCATCCCCCATCCCCTCTGCCAAACTCTGATGCTGTGTATCGTTGGAACAAGGGAGTAACATGGAGAGAGGGAGGACGAGGGGCAATGTGATAGTTTGCAATCATCTTTTCTACAGAACTTTCAGCCCTAAGGTTCTTAGTTCTTCATTCATTTTCACTCTAATGGTGCCTTCCCCTGCTTTTTCATCTTCATCTCTGTCTCCCTCAGTCCCTTTTTTCTCCATCTGTCTCTCATCTCTCATTCTTGCTTTCTTGCCTCCTTTCAGCCATGCTTAGCCATTCAGCTTTCAGTTTCCCCTTCTTCCTCGTCCTCCCTCGCGTCTCCTTTCATTTCTGTATAGCCCTTGTCTGTTGCTTCCCCTCTTTCTCTTCAATCTCACCCCCTTTCTTCTCTCTAGCCCGCGTTAATTCTCTCTCCTCACTCATCATGGGGACAGTAAATCCCTTGGTGGTTGGAGCACAGAGCCATGGAGCTCTTTGATCGTTCGCATGGAACCGACATCCTGACTGCCATTCTGGACGGAGCTCTGTCTGGTGTCTGCTCTGTGGATGCTGAGGGAGGAGCACTCGGTCCTCGCACACAATCATGTTCCCGCTTCCCAGAAATACACACACACACACACACATTCAGGCAAGTGTTGTCCTGTGTGTAATTAAATTTCAGAAAGAATGAGTTCATAATACAACCAAACCAAATGTGTTAAAATGCCCTTCCTGAGCCTCTTGTCCCCACCCACAATCTCTCTCTTGCTGTCCTCTTTCTTTTCTCCTCTGTCTTTTACTCTGAAAGCTTTATGAAGCCCTTTATCCAAAATATGCTGTTTAATCTGGCGAAATGAGAAATTATCATCAAACAAGAAATATGGACTTATGAATACTGATTTAGCATGTGTCGTTCCCTTGCAGTGACTTAAAATGTAATGAAATGATTCAGTCGTTTATAATGCATGAGTGCACGGCTTGTAATCAAACGAAATTGTGTTGTTCACTTGCAGGGGAAAATGAAATAATGATGATGTTCTTCAAAATGAATGCTTTGTGGGATTTATATTCAGTAAGAGTGAGTTAGGTGAACTAATCTCATTGCATGTAATATGTGATTGAGTTTCAAGATAGTGATGGATTTTTTACATTTCGCACGAATTATATGTTATTCAGCAGCATAGCGGAGGAAAGAAACATAAAAGGTCAAATGTTTCAAAGATATCTCTCTATGATGCTTTGGCATTTTGGTCGCTTGCTTGTTTTTCTTCTTTTGCAAAGTCTCCACAGGCAGCATTTTTGTTTGTGAGACATTAAAAGGGCTTTTGGAAAACCAGAAAACAAACAGAAGCTTCTCAAATGTCATTTCATTTTTCTCCCTAATGTGAACAGCAAGTCTTAAATATTAATACTATATTCCTCATGTTCTACTTACGTTAATGGAATAGAGGGAATGTACAAAAGACAGAACAATCCCTCTGCTTTAAGTAGGCTAAACTATCTTTTAATAACTGCTGTCAAAGGATTCGTCTGAGGAGACAAAACACAAGTTCTATAAAGCACATTCTATCTGATATCATTATCACACTTATTCATGACTCTGTGATATTTATTTGGGGATATGAAAATCCATTTGTATTTAACACTTTGTCGCAGTTGTCAGATGTGGGGAAACAATATGGACGTTTAATAAAGGCTTGAATCCCTGTAAATCCCCCTGCTTTTATATGACATTTGGCTCAATATGCCCATTATGACAGCACCTCCCAATTTGTCTAGAAACAGGAGCACTTTAAAAAAATGCATCTAAAGAAAAGCACACAAACACACACTCACGCACACACCACCCGTCATTTGGTTTAAGCCTGTGGAATTGATGTGCCCCTAAGCCTGTTTTTTTTCCATGCATTATGCCCAAAGGAGGGAGCTTCTGAATGGTGGTGGCTGCCACTCACTAGAGTATAAGCTTGGGATCAGAGTGTAGAGGTAAAAACACACACACACACACACACACACACACACACTAACAGGGCAAATGAGAGCAAATTTAGGGGCACAAATGCACAATTTCAGAGAGGAAACATGCATTTTTGAGGACAACATATTTTGTTTCACACAAGCAGCGCACAATCATTCCACCTCTTTCTAGTCCTCCCTCTCTGCCTCACACACACTCACACTCATACACACACAGAGAAACATAAACACTCACCTCTAAGCTAAGGGATGAAACCTGCACAGTGTGTCTGTGCCTCATGCTGGCTTAGCCACAGAGCTGAAGAACAGTGAGGGGATAAAAAGTGGAGATGAAGACATATGACAGAAAAGCTCTGTAAACAAGACCCACACAAAGACAGATACTTACAAGCACATACACAGGGACACACACATACACACACATGCAGGGGGCTGCTCCCGCCTGTCTCTGCCTTCTGCTCAGCCACAGTTAGGTGTGCCGCTTTGTGTCAGACTGGCTGTCCCATGCCATGTTTATGTCTCTCTCCTGTCCTGTGCTCAGCGCTACGGGGGCTTCTTGATGTCACTTCCCCATGAAGTACAGAAGGCTGGGTAGAGGGCTGACTAGGCCTCTCTGTGGGAGGCTTTGGCTTGTGTCTTAAGATGTGGCTAAACCTTTCAGACCTACAATACCTTACATTGCACCGCTTACTGTACCAGAAAAAGCAACTAACCGCTGACTTCTGGGTGATCATCACCGTTTGGTGGGGGCGTGGCAGAACTCCCTGTTTGTCGGAAGGTGTTAAATGCATGTTTCTTAGGCTTATCACATATTTCACACATTGGACACACAGACTAAAGCAAAGTGTAACAGACAGGAAAACACCTGCACAGTAAAATATGCAGTTTAATGTTTATAATGCAGTGCTGCTGCCTTACGCTCTCATCAACACTGCACACAAGCATCAGAACTGTGACATAAAGGTCCAGTACGTAGGATACAGGAGGTTTCATGGCAAATTTTTCAATATTAATTGAATATAATATCCACAGCTATGTTTTCTGCGGTGTATAATCGCCTGAAATTAAAAAATTATTGTGTTTTTGTTACCTTAGAATGAGTCTACAGTAGCCCATAATGGAATACATTGGCTCTTGAGATGGCCTTTTGTGGTTTTAGTGGCCATCAAAGGGAAGAGTGAGTTGAAGGGTCTTAAGTTAAACATTCTGCAACCACTAGATGCCAATAAATCCTACACACTGGGCATTTAAATGAATGTATTAATGTATTAACGATAGTGGACTTGTTATGACTTACTTAAGCAAATTATATGTAGACTACATGGATTTTAATATGCTGCTGTTCCAGCCTCCACTATTCTGGAAAGATTTTCTACACAATTTTTTGAATCTGGCTCTGTGGATTTGCTCCCACTCAGTCAAGAACACATAATAAGGTCAGGCACTGCTGTGATTTCTTCCACACCAACCTTGGCAAACCATTTCATGACATGTCTCATATTGCACTGGCATTACTGAAACAGGAAAGGAGCTAATGTAATTGTCACAAAATTGGAATATTATCTAAAATACCATTGTTACACATGGGATTTTCATTTTCACTCTTCATTATTTGACTGGGTCTGAACAGCGAAAAAATATAATATAATAACAATAGGTCAGTTTATACAGGATATGTGAATATGCAGTTTTACTTGTCAGGTTTTTTTCCTGAACTGTCTCTGGACTCACAGTCTAAACCGCAGTCCAGTCCACAACACTAAACTCACTGACACAAGAGATAAATTTCAACATTTTAATCAAAAACTAGATCCAAATATCTACACATAAACAGAGTACTTCAAATATTCAAAGAGTAATGAGGGAAAACAAGCTTGAATCTGGCACCAGAGTGGCAAATTCACCTGTTTTCCCAAGAAAGTAAGGGAAAACAGGTGATCCAGGGAATCCAGGGAAGCTGAAGCTGGAGAAAGAGGTATATTAAAAATCACCAGAAGGCAAGTATCAATGCCAGAGCACAAAAAATACTTATCGTGACATTGCTACAACAGAACAATCTGGCAGAGATATGGTGGAAGAGCTAGTCTTTTATACAGCAGGCAGGAGGTGGAGTTGATTGCACACAATGACTCACAGGTGTGTGGGTGAGGAGGCAGCAGGAGAAGGTAAGTAACTACACCCAGCTTCAGACAAAGAGAGAGAGAGAGAGAGAGAGAGAGAGAGAGAGAGGACAGTCTGAAACACTTGGGAGGGGAAACAGAAGAGAACAACAGGAAACATGGATCAACACAATTTGTAAATTGCCTAAATGATCTGTTGTTTTTCATATGTATTCATTTCAGGTATTTTCTTAAAGTAGGCTAAATTTTGTTTCATTAGGTACATTTTAAAGGCTGGTGCTTTTATTTTGAAAGAGCAATGCATTTGAAAGAGCAATGCACAGTAAAATGGAAGGTGTTTATTGCAAATCTAAGAGTGTAATACTTTTTGTTTGTTTTGCACATGGCTGATAAAGAGACAAAGCCTGTCGATATTTCGTCCCTTATTGTGATTGATATTTAGTGACTTTATAATGTCCTTTGATAGTTTTGCTTAGTTTGAAGGTGACTGTGTGTAAGCTGGCAAGGATGCTGTGTCGGCTTTACGTACCATAATTCATGTTGACAAGCAATTAACATTCCTTGGCTTTGTTACATATGTGTGAAGAAATGCCGCACTATGGAATTGTGTATCGCAGTATCTACAGTAGATGAAGCATGCTCTTATGTCTGATTTTGAATTACTATTTTTTTATATTTTATATTGATTCCAGTTTACATGCAGCATTCAGAGCTTGTCATATTGTCGAGTGACGTTTTATGTCTATGTTTTCATCAATTTTTGGTTGACACTTTATAATACACGTTCTTAAAGCTTTGATTGAATATTATTAGACATTTATTGGGCTATGGTGATATATTTCATCAGAAATGGTAGTAATATATATATTTTTTTCTTTTTTCTTAACTCTGATGGTCTATTCACTTATTCACTCTCTGTTCACATTTTTTGTTATTTGATTTATTATCAAGAAAGTTTTATGAACCATGAGTTGGAGATTCAGATCATCATTCAGCTACACTTTTTTTAAACATAACAAGTCATTCTGATTTTATTTATTTATTTATTTTTTAAATTCTCTCCAGTCCGCCCTGCTGCAGTCACCTGACATGCGAAATGAAGTACAAGTGCAGTCTTTACATTGGGCCAGCTGCCATACGGTCGCGGGGGGCAAATCCTTTAATGGCCGAGCACATACTTGCAAATTTTCAGTGTGGAGCCACAGAGATGAGTGGTCAAGCATAAAGAACTTGGCTATAGTATGAAGCCTGTGTGAATATATAAGAAAGATTTGGAATCAAGAAGTCTCCCTCTCTCTCTCTCACACACACACACACACACACACACACACACACACACACACAAAGCAGTGGGACTCTTCACTGACCATTACTCTTGGCAATGAACGTTGAGCAGAAAGTGCTTAGTTGAAAACAACAGGATACTTCCACTCCAACTCAAACAGCATCCATCAACCATACCGTGTGTGTGTGTGTGTGTGTCTGTGTGCGTGCGTGTGCGTATTTGTGTGCATGGACATATACATTTCTGTGTGTGTATGTTTAGGGAGAAAGGCAGAAAGAGGGAGAGAGAGATTTCTCTCCTGTCACTTCAGTAATGTGGGCCTGCGTTCTCCCAGCATCCCTCTGACCTTCACGCAGTTTCAGCACACTTACATCACTCGTGTCAAACACAGGCCTTCATCATTTTTAAATGTAAGTATGGTGTGACAGAGAGATAAACATGGAGATAGAGACATGATGAGGATTAAAAGTGAGAGACACAAACCTTTTGTATATCTATCTAACCTTGTGTTAAGACATCAGCAGGTTGTATTGATTTTTGGCTTCAAGGTGTTTTACTTTTCTTTTTATACTGCATTTTTAATTTTTTTTTTTTGTAAATGATTACTTCCTGTGGCAGTGAATATGTGCAGGTTTGTATAGCATGCCTTTGTTTTAGTTTTGTTTTGTAAGACTTTTGTCTTTGCGAGAACCAAGTAAAAAACTGACCTTTCTAGTGAGGACATTTTTTGCAAAGTCATACCAGTTTGATCAATTCTCACTTCTTCCGGCTGTTTAAAGGTTAGGACTTTGGTGTAGGATTAAGGTAGAATTATGTCTCACTTTACATGATGGAGTAAGAAAATCAGAAGCACTGAGGTACTGAGCCATTGCTCTTTTGCACTTAGAAGAGTCAGGGGAGGTGTGGGTGATATGCCTTTTGGTCAGTCCCTGCTGAGATTTCATGGGCATAACTTTTCCGAAGGAGACCCTGGCATAGACCTGGGACATGCTGGAGGGATTAAATCTCCCAGAGGACCCATGTGCAATTGAGGATACATAAGTGGAAAAGAAGTTGGACCGACTGGGGAGAACATAATATGTGGACGGCTCCACTTGTCCTGTTGCTATTGAAAGGAATAGAATCTGTAGATAGGTAGTTACAATTGGAATTTGGTTGAAACTTTGGTGATTTATTGGATTACACATGTAGTCAACATTCTCAATGTTAACTTTAACTTTAAAATTAAGTTAAAATTGTTAAAATTGAGTCAATTCTGACCAGTCTGTGTTTGATTTGCTCTGGCAGATGTTTCTGGCACCTGTCATGTACGGGCAAAATTATGTCTCTGTAAAGATCCTTTACATAATGTTGTCAGGCACTTAGAACAACAATCTGAGTCTGTCAGTAGTAAAAACAAGTACTTTAAGTGGATGTTTTGAGAGGCACACTTGCCTCCAAGGATTACATTGCAGCCACTGCAGCCCATTTTGCAGCTGTTGGCACAATGAATCTACTGGACCAATTCCAATTTTTTTTTTTTTTTTTACCTTTTATGCAATTGGACACTAAAATATGTAAGCATGTATGTGCACAGATATATCAGAGCTCCACCGTCACAACTCATCTCTGTATGTTGTAGTCTGTTTACATTTTTGCATTGCTCGGCTCTCTGTCGAACGTTTCATTGCTGGTTGGTTGTGGGTCTATTCAGCTGCGTCCAGAGGCATTCCGGTCTGCACCCGTTGATTATGTCCCTTGGAAACTGTTAGATGTTAGCCTTTCCTGCTTGGTTTCCAGAAAGAGGTTGGTGGAGCAGAGGAGATGTTTCTTTTTATGCTTTGAGATTTGGTTCTTCACCTTTCCAGTGGTTGGGAAACAACTTCATTACTGTCTTTATTTACTGACAACTGCAGCCTGCACCTTACAATTACTTCTAAACTGTCAAGTTACTGCCAACTATTTTCCTCCTGCTCTGCTGCACTCACCATCACTTTCTCCACTGCCCACTCTCTCCCACTTGTTTTACCACACATTCCCTCGACACACACATTACACATTGCCATGTATTAAATGTGTATGATGATCGTTGAGTCTCACTCTCGTGCTGTCAAATACTGATGCCTTGGATGCCCCATTATTCCCATGCTTTAGGTTGGTGGCTGGTCTGATGCACCAAACTGTTGATGACCTGTGATTGAGTCCCAACATTCAACTATCTCACACATTACACCTTTAAAGGAACCCTCGCTATTCTTATAATGCTATGTTCTGAGAAGGAGCCCTGTTCTCTCCCCACTGCTATTATAACATATACTGAGTTTTTTAAATCAATTTCAGTTTTACATAAATAATTTCAAAAAATTGTTTCTAAGTCCAGTGTGAAAATGCAAAGAAATTCAGATGTTCTGCTGTAATAAGAAATATTTATTAGCCAAAGTTTCCTACCTAGCATAGCATTACACAGCAAAATTGTCCTGAAAAAGTTCCCGCCTTGCATGGGTGGTTATTACTATTGCTTATCATATTAAAGGCTAATTGTTTGCTTCTCTTAGTCGTTTAATAATCAGAAAGAACTAAAGTGTATCTCCCTGTCAACATAGTGAAAGTGCCGAGAGACTGTTGATGAAGTGCCTTTTATATGGAACGGTAGCTCAAAAGTTCCAACACTTTATGCAAATTATAAAATGAAATTCATAAATTGTATTTCAAGCTGTATTATCTGGAATACTTTTCTTTATTGGATGCTGGCAGATTTCAGCCATAAAGCCATATATTAAGGTTCAGACGTTTTTGCCATTCTGATGATAGTTCTGAGTTACAAGACAAGGGTCTGTGGAATTTTGAATGTAGAAGCTATAATAATGAAATATTAGGGCACACTCCTAAAATGGTAGCTGGAAGTGCACCACAGGAATTTATGGACACTCACACAGAGATTTATCCTCTCACTGCAGTCACATTAGTTTATACTGGGAGCTCTAAAGGTGGGGGTGAAAGCACACTGGCCTATGTTAAAGTTGACCTTCACATTGGCAGATTTGTTCTATCACTGCCTAGATTTCGTCACAGTGTAGTTGAATCAGTTTTGCCTAAAGCTTATTCATCTTTTTGCAAAAAAAAAAAAAAAAAAAAATCCAGCTATTTTTCATGTAACAGTTATTGTTCTGTATTAGAGGGAATCGCTATGCCGTTTTTGCAGAATAGGCCCTGAAGCTATGTTCAATGGGAACCATCTGCAACATCAAATATGGCAAGCAGGGAGGAAGGTTCACCACTTTTATCCCTACTTCTTTTCAACGTAACTAAAACTCACCATGGGCAGGTTGACATTTTTGGCTTTTAGTGGCATGTCTTGGCATTTATGATTCTCAGAGAAAGAATCCTACTGACTCTGATGATACCTTGACATTTCCTCTGGCACCAATAGGAGCTTCCCTCTTTTTGGGTTTTGTGAAATTTGTCAGCAACCATTAGTTGGGTTGCCATAAAATTTGGTAAATATATTCTTACTACGTACGTTCTTGTAGAGCAGCTAATGTAGCTGTAAAGTCTGCTGCTTTCTGACATTTTAAGCAATTAATTGAAAAGAATCAGCACATTTCTCAGTAATGAAAACCATTTTTTTGTTAAAGCTCAAATTGAATTATTTTCATTCTGTTATGTTATAATTGATAGTACTTCATTGTTATTAAAATGATGACTGCTTTTTTTGTTTCAGTTTCAAGGACAGAGATGCTTACAAACCACAGTGTCCTGTTGGGCTACCTAATTATTTGCACCATTGTCACGCCACTTCTAGGAAATACCTGCAGAGAAATTAATGAACAACAATAAAAACACTGCTGTCATGTGTGTGCATGTTCATACATTCTATACAATATCAGCATGAGAATGATGTGTTCATATAGTTCTGTATGGTGGATATTCTGCTGATTAAGTGCTTATGTGTCACTATAAAGCCAGCGATAATTAGGCTGATAGATTGTTGGTGGGAGTACACATGCATGCTGTTTAATACGTGTGTATGTGTGAGTTGGCTGCTAACGACTGGGTTGTTAATTTGGATCTAGATATATTACAAGCTGTATCTACTGGATTATTTGGGATTTTAACAGATATCATTTATATGCTCCCAGTAGATCCATTTATTACATAACACAAGGGACAGCCAGTGCGCTGTGCCCACTGTGCATTACTTTGCTGGAGCACTGTGATGAATTACTACCAGTACACACCTTGAATAAAGTGAGTCAATAATGAGGAGCTACAGCACAAACAGCAGGATGGAAGGATGCTTTACAAAAGGTGGAGACTCAACAGAAAGTAACTGAGGGAGAGAAAGAGCAAATACTCCTGTCTGTCTCTCTGTCTGTCTGCAGGTCTCCTCCTTGTTAAAAGATTAAATGCCCAACTCATTGTTTAATAGGATTGCTTGGCAAGGATCAGTGTGTGCGTGTGTGTATGTGTGCGTGTGTGTAGATGAGTTGTGGGTGGGGCTAGGGTGGGAGTTTTAACAAGATTGCTGGCACAACATTAATTCTATTTTCCCCTGGCACCACATCGTCTGCGGGACATCATGTCTCTCTCTGTGTCACTATATCTGCTGCTCTCCACTGATATCATACCTTTTAGAGAACAACGAGACAATCTGAAGCTAATACAAAGTTTGCCCTGTGACAGATGCAGTGTTTATCACAGAGAAGCGAAAGGAGTTGTGATTAGATGAGAAGGAAGAGCCGCAGCTGAATGTGTGAGTTTTTAAATATTAGTCATCTCACATTTTCGCATGATCACGACAAAGACAAATGAAATGTAATTAACGCCATTAAACAAAGTTAGCCAGTGCTGCTTTTATCCATGAACAATGAGTCTCTGGAAAATGCAGGATCGAAACTTTCACACACGATCATCTGAGTCAAAAACTTAAAGAATACAACAAAGGCCTTTTTTCCCCGTACAGTGTTTTGCCTTCACATATGTCCATGCATTAAATAAGGACATAGCTAAAATATCTTTACAACAGTGTGTATATCTGGGGATTATTCACGTACCTTTAAAGCTGCTTTAATCCATTTCATGGCTACACGGGGGCAGAACAACTCCAAAACAAGCTGGCAGACACAGTTTGGTTTCTCCACAGCTGTTGGCAATGGTTTAGTTCTGTTTTCACCTCACAGCCACAGAATTTGGTATGATTACTGAAGCAGCAATAGAGGGTCAAGAACTTGAAACATCTTAACCTGTGGACTGTCATGCAGTGTGTGAAAACACCATTCATCTGTCACACTGTGTTTTTGTGGACATCTGTATGTGTGTGTGTGTGTTTGCGTGTGTGGGTGGGTGCTCGGTTTATGTGTTGTGAGGATGAAAAATGAGATGAGTGACTTCTCTTCAGGTGGGTATATTCACTCTGCCACTGGTAAATGAAAATTTGTCAAGTAGGAATGATTTATTAAAATACATTCATGCCTCGAGTGTTGAAAAATCTCCACTCTGAAAGACAGAGCACAATGGTGTGCCGTCTGTCCTGTGTCTGCCTTCACCCTGACAATCTGGGTTAGATACCTGAAAGAAATTATATTCAACATAGTTTCTGTGCCACGTTTGAGGGAACTCTATAAGGTGTGTTCAAACTGAATGAAAGAGAAAATTTTATTTGTCAAAATTCAACTGTGTATTTACACTACAAAAATCCTTAACTGATCACATTTTCTCATGAACATGTACTCATAAAATAAGTCTGCACACACCTGGACAATGACATTGTTGCAGTTCCTTCCCAAAAGGTCTTGACCAACAATGCTTACGTTGGGGCATAAGGAAACAATGGGAAGTAAGAGATAGAGACTCTCTGTCTGTGCATAAGCAACAGTGAATTTTGTTCACATATCACTGGAAAAAAAGAAATACACCAAAAAAATGAGCAATGTGTCATAACAGTTGAAGGCGTTACGCCAACAGCATTTAACTAGAGCAGGTTGACTGAAGTTAGCGTAGCAAACTCACTCGGGTGCCTGAAATTCACAGCAGAATAATTTCCCCTGGGAGGTATGACCACGGCCTGAGGCAAGCCAAGCAATGTGACATCTGTCAAACTTGCTACACTGGAGCTACATTAAAACTAATCAGAGAATACTTGCCAAGGAGCCACCACATGAGATGGTTAATCTACAGTATCTACTGAGGGAGAGGTGGACATGGATATAAGGGACACTGTTCAGGATTTTGCCCACCGCAAGGTCTGTCAGATGCTGCTTACAAAGAAGAACATGTGCATATTCAGGCAGAATTGAGGTTTCTGATTTAGTTTTGCGTGGCTTAAAACTCCACAATATTGAGTTGTTTCAAGCATTCATGAATACATAGCAAATGACAAATTTTACACATTAAAGATTTATGTTTATGTGAGGAACTTCGCTGCATTGTTCACATCATAATCAAAACAAACATACAAATCAGACAATATGAATTTTTATAAAAAGAAAGAAAATGTTTTGAATAAGTTTCAAATCCATGAACAAAAATAAACTTTTTTTTGTTTAAATTATAAAGTATTACAAAGTAACACTAGGAAGTTCTATATAAAAGAAAAAAGATCAAATTGTTTTGCAAAACAATGAAATTATTTATAAGCCCTAATGAAACTGGTTTAAATATAAAGGTGCAAATTAACTAGGAACAAATACCAATCCAATTATCACTATGAAGATATCAACAGAATAATTATAATTATGGACATCATCATTATCATCAATGCCATCCTCAAAACATAGTGATTAGTGAATGGAAGAATAGTAACAAGTCACAACTATACTAACTTAATGTTTGTTAATGATTGAAACATATGTAATGGAAGTTAATTGAGCCACCTGGTGTGCTACCACTAATAGGTACTGTGCATTCAGTGACATTGTGTCTCTGTCAATAATGTCATCTGTTTTTACCCGTGCTTGGAAGAAATAAAATATGGACTAAAGTCACCCTAAACCACTGAGACAAGACGCTGCAACAAAACAGTTGAGACAAGCCAACATTTATATAAAAAAAGAAAGTTAATGTAGCATCTAACTATCTAACTGTCATATAATCTTAATAAACAGGCGGCTGGAACCAGCTGCTGAGTGCTTTTGTGGTAACAGTGGCCTCTAAGAGAAATGTTGAGAAGACAGAACAATTAAAAATACAAAACAAGAAGTGAGACTAAAATTTCGCAGGCGAAACTCATCTAAAATGTATTGATGTATTGAGTTGTGGTTAACTATCACTGGGCTAAAACTGACAAAAAAAAAGTATAATAAAGTTAAAAAAAAATACTTAAAACCATATTTTCATTATTTATTTCATTATTTATTTACTCATCATCTATAACCAAGTCAAAATCAGGTGCTAAAATTAACACTGCAGCTGAATCATAACCTGCATTAATACTCCCATGATCCCAAAACAAAGCAAACTACTTCACAGTGCTTCTCTGGGACTGGGTAACATGACCAACAGGTAATCCTTTGACTAACCTTTGGTCCAACTGATGTTTTCTCATAGCAAGGGAAGAGCCCAGACAGAGGGTGATTGTGTATTTAACTACTCTGAATGTCTTGTACATCTTCTACAATGTGACAGTAGCTCACACTGTTGTTGCACCCAGATTGCTACACGAGAGATGATGAAATCGCAAATGTTGATTGGTAATCATTCAGACAACTGGGTGACCCGAAGTCCAGCATGGAATGACACCACTGCAGAGAGTGGGTCCTTATGTGACAGTGTCTGTGCATGTCTTTCTGAAGGGAACCTGTGCAACAAAGTCTATAAGTGGGGTTTAGACCCAAGAGGGATGCTATGTCATCACCTTGGAGGAGATGTCAGCATTGTGGCTGGTCCAGCAGGTTGTACTTTGACTTACGCTTTATTGGGACACATTGTCTGGCTGTGCAGAATATGACCAACAGTCTAAGGACTATTTATATAAACACCAGTGCAGATTTCAGGTCACTGAAGAAGACTGCAAGTTAAATATGGAGTGACAGTGGATTTGCACATATGCCAGGGCCAAAAACACTATTTTTTTCCTTCCTTCCATGTGACTTTGTTAATATTAAGAGTAAAACATATGGAGCTCTTTTGCTGGCAGCCCTGGTAAGAAGAAAAGCCCCTCCTCAGCTACTGTAGGTGCTACCCTGCCTGATCCTTAATCACATAAATGTGGATTAAAGTTATAGAGCATATGTGATTGAGCCGAGTGCAGCAAAACACTTGAGCAGTGTAGAATCCACAGCGCCTGTTACTCTAGATGAGTTTCACTTCTGTGTCTGTGTTCACAGAACCAGGGTGACCATGCAGAAGCTAAATATCTGTTTGAATTTTTACTTGTCTCTCTGTCTCGCTTTTTTCTCTTTTCTTTCTTTTTTTTTTTTTAAAAAAAAAAACAGCCTGGGCACCTCGGTGGCATTCTTTCATTTCAACATAAAATGATACTTTAATCATTCCCTAGACTAAATTATGTTTAGTCTAGAAAATACAGATCCAACTTTACACACAGAAATTCTCTCAGAATCTTCCTCAGCCTGACATGTTACGGGGGCCTGAGTACAAACCTTTGAAGGATGAATTAAAAATAATCCACTCTTCACTCTGTATTGCTTCTCCTTTAGTCTACTGTACCTTTCTGTTCCCCTAGGAATCTCAATATACTAGTTTAAACCCGTAAAAATCTTGTAAATCCATTATGCAACATGCCATAAATCTCTCAATACCCACACTCATAATCCTAATCCCAGGTTGCGGATCAATTTAATCCAGTGTTTATATTTAATCCACTAGTCTCGAGGGCAGCGGAAGAGACAGAGACATGAGATGTGTAATGATTGAAATCTCTCTAATCAAACTTCATTTACTTTCCCATTGACTCATTGCAGTTTGTTTGAATGCCTTTCTGTCACTTTCTTCATCCATCTCTGCTCTCTTTCTGTTGTTCTACCTTTCTTTACTGGAGCCCCATAGGGAGTTTCCCATAGGGAAATATTCAGAGATGTAATTATGCAGTCTGCTTTTCATAATTTGAACATTTACACTCCATGGCTGCATCTCTCATCTCAATCAACAAACACAAACAAATCAATTAAGACAGGATATCAACCATGTTTACTTTGCTACCTGACAACAAACTTTGCCGGGCTGGTGAGGGCCTCTCCCTCCCTCCCTCCCTCCCTTCTCCGTCTTCCTGAAATAAACCAAAGACAGACTTGAGCCTGCAGAAAAACTTTGATGTCAACATGTTAAATAGTGCAGTAACAAAACAGATATACACTAAAAAGCATACATCATATGACTGCAATGCATGCACCCACACACACACAGAAACAAAGATACAATTGTGTTACCACTAATTGCGTTGGTTCCATCAAACCATTCTCAGAGAGCCACAAACACAAATCAAATTAGCACTTCACATCGCTGTGTCCCCTGCCTCAGATACTCCAATTAGGCCATGACTGAGAGACTAGATTTATGTACATACACATACTCACACATGTGCACACACAAACGCAATGTTTGAACAGTCTGAGGGTATCTGCAAAGGCAACAACTTTCAGAAGTTTCAGTTGATTTTTGGCATTGTGATTAGATAAACTGTGTGTATGTGAGCAGCACAAGATAAGGGGACAGAGTCAGAGATAGACAGAGAGAAGAGAGGAAGGGGTGAGATGGGCCTTGAGAATGCACTGATGGATTTTGTTGTTGCACTCACACATTTCAGATTTGGCTCATTATGTGACTGTGTCCCTGCAGGCTTTTGCATGCCTTTGCCTTGATATGTCTACTAAACTTTCTCATTGTGTTTATGTGGGTTGTGTGGGCTTTTTGTCTATAATTGTGTTTGTGTGTATTCAGACTTAGGCTGAGGGCTATATAAGCTGGTTATGGTTTTATTAACAGAGCTTTTGTGCCATGCCAGATACATTCTGGACCCACTGTGGATGTCTATGTTATGTATGTTTACCAGCCTGTATGCCTGTGTATCAAATTATTAAACAGGTTAATGACTATGTTTTGACATGGGAACAACTTTAGACCCGGGAGAGGTAGAGGGGACAGATATGTTCTGCAATGTATGTAAAACATTTGTTTTGTTGTGTTTTGTTTTTTAGGTTTTTTTTTGTTTGTTTTTTTCTGGGGGGGCAGTGGGTTCATCTTTTTTTTTTGTATCTAGAAACAACACTGATGAGCTCTCTGTGTTCTCTCTCTCTATATATATATATATATACATATATATATATATATACACACACACATATACATATATGTATATTGGTATTACTATGCAAATGCCAAATGTGCAAGACTGGCAAGAGAGTTGCTATGAAGTCTATGTAAATTAAGTGACAGAAGGGCAGTGTGTTGATATTTAAGTTATAATTAAGTGACTGATGTCCTGAAAACCATTATCAGCTCAGTACTAATCATTAATCATATGGGGGTTTCTCCAGCATGGAGAGAATAAGTATATACATAGGGCCACAGCATTAGAATAAAGCAGAATAATGTGCATGCACACTTTAATTAAATTATACATCCTCTACATCAAAAATACAGTTTTAAACTATTTATTGAAGAGAACAATTGAAGAAGTGGGTGTCCTTTTTTACTCCTTCTTCTTGTCAGCAAGGCAAAGAAAGGTCAAGTCACAGGTGGACAATACATAAGATAAAGGCTGTAACAGCTGTGTTACTGTGTTTTTGGAACTCTTATTACAGTGCAAACTGAATTTAATCTGAGAGCCTGTTTTCAACTACATGTCTTCAAGTGTAATACCTGAGATCTGACATCTGACTCTGACATTCATCTGAGAAGAAAGACCTGCTGTAAAAGCATGATAATTTTCATTTACAGGCATACCTGTTTTCAGTTTTTAAAAGGAGAATCATTCAGGCGTCACATATACTGTTGAAATGCAGCCTTCTGACAGAAAGATCTTTGCTCACCAAACTCTTGCAAGTACTTTAAGAAATTCTGTGCATTCTGTTTTCTTAGTGTTTTCATTCAGTATGGAATTGTCCCCCTCAAGTCAACATTGCCCAGCACCTGTGAGTAAATGGATGTTATTGGTATTGGTATTATTGGTGTTATTAATATTCTTGTGTGCAGAAACTGAAACCGTAGTTTTTAAAAATTATTATTATTATAAAGATGTTGGCACTAAGCAAAAGCAGATGCGGATTTTCAGATTTTTGCAAATCTGATCCAGACACATATGTAGGTGCCTCCCAGAGCAACATGCAACGTGCATGTCAGAGTCAAAGTGACAGAAATACATCGGAGTGGCTAAGGAGAATCCATGCTGCTACCAATAGAAAGCTGTGCTATCAATCGCACAGTACCTGATGCCTACATTATTACCTTTGCAAACCATGTGGATAGGCTGGCACTGTCTGGAACCACAAATCATATCCTAAAGATCTGATGTGAGAAACAAATCCCACAGTCTTAATAAAGCAGATAAACAGATTGGTTTATAGTCAAATATGTAAGTATGTAAATCTCATACAATAGTATGATAATATTAATAACAATAATAATATGCATAGTATACATACGCTGTGTGAGGGAGGTTCATCTCTTGTGCCTTCAAGTCTTTGAAACTTTGAACTTCTCCTCTTCTTCTACTGCATCAGACTGCTGCTCCAAATTCATTACACATAAATAAATCACTCTGCGTGTCTTCAAGTGCCATATTGATGTCCAGTTCAATAGATAGCCCATGTGATTTCATGCTCAGGTGCAGACAAATATGAGGGGAGAAAGAAAAGGGAGAGCAATTTCTACGTATGTAATCTGAGCTTGATTTACCTCTAAAGTCCAAAATTCTGTAGGCATACATTTATAGGAAGGCAGATTGCAAAAAGCAGAGAGAGGGAGAAAGCCAGGCGCCGAGAAATAGGGCGAAAGACATGCCAAAGCCAAGAAAAGTGAAGAGACAGATGGACATAGAGAAGCCCACACCCTGTCTGGAGACAAAAAAGATGAATCCCCCTGATAATACTGAAGTGAGAAGTGAGTGGAGGGAAAGAAAGCAAAAGACGCAAGGTGCCTGTGCTCAGAATACAAGTCCAGTGTGTGAATGAGACTCTCTGGTGGACAAGTGTATGCATGTATGAGTGCGTTTGTTGACATGTTGGCTGGTATGCACAGTACTGTGTGTGTGTGTGTGTGTGTGTGTGTGTGTGTATTTGAGACCAGACTCTTCAGCTCAAGGTGTCTCTTTATAGCAGAATAAAAACCGTCCATAGACCATGCCAAGCTGATTCAACTCAAGGATACATTGATTTGTGAAATACACAGCTGGACACCTGATGTCCCTCATCATGGCCAACACATTTCTACTCTGAATTGCAAAAACACGCTGTATGTGTGTGCATGTGTCTGCATGCACACACAGGTTTATGCAGAGATGTGACATGAGTAGATATTTTTCACCCATTCTTTTTCCATCATAATGTCCTTGTTTATCTCTTGTTTTGGTTGGGCTGTTTTTAGCCCTGGACTAGCTTCATTAATAGTGTCACATGCCTGCATTTCATTTTTAAATAAACACCTGATGCTGTGGACAATCGGTGGGCTGATGACTGTTGCTATTTGCCAATTGTCCAATTTTAGCTTGTTAACTATAACTGGCAGGTCTGTAAATCTTAGGATTTGTTAGCAATGAGTGCGTAGGTCTTTCCCAAGAATGATAACCTTCTCCAATTTTGAGGGTGGTGTCTTTTTCCTTTATTGTCCCTATTGTTCCTTTATTGTAATTAGCTAACTAGCTCACTGACTACAGTTGTAACCTTATTCGATCTTATATGTAGTTACATGCTGGACTTAAAACAATTGCTAGATATTTCTAGCTGCTCCTCATACAGCATACCTCATATTAATATGATAAAAAAGAGGCTAAAATAAAAGCTATGTCCTGATTAGGAGCTCACTACTGAGTTTCTATGATTACGTTGATGTTCTCACACTGTAATTTGCTTCCTTGTAAATATATTAATAGTTGATTCTCTCTTACTTTCTCTGGATCTCTGTGTTAGAGTGATCTACATCTTCTAAATATTTAAATGGTTCATTTGTTCTTCTTCCTCCATTTGTATTTTTTTTTCTTCATGCATTGTCCTTGTAGTGAGTTTGTGATTGTTTGGCTAAAGAGCTCCCTTTCTCCACCCACCAGTGTGCTTTATGCTAATGACTGGAAGATGACATCATCAACATGCGAATGAGTGTTGATGACAGTTTTGCTAGTTGTAGATATTGTCCTGATTACATACATTTGATATAGTTTTCTTTGTAATCTAGTGTCAAAGGTCCTTTCATCACAGTGCAGAAGTGCTTCAAATAAAGGTGTCCCACAACCTCTAAAATGGTTGTTGTCAAGTGCTCATTTAATTTTAAATATTTTGGTGGGAATGTTTGCAGAAGACACATTGAGACTGACGCTATTAATGGTGGAAACATAACCCTTACATTGAATTCAACAGCATTTTTCCAAGATATAAAATATGATTTGATTGATGATGTTGATTTAAAGTAGAATTTTCAAAAATTGCAGAAAAATCAGGAAGAGACCAACCT
The DNA here is from genome assembly GCF_020382885.2 of Scatophagus argus. Classification (NCBI taxonomy): domain Eukaryota; kingdom Metazoa; phylum Chordata; class Actinopteri; family Scatophagidae; genus Scatophagus; species Scatophagus argus. The sequence goes on along the minus strand of NC_058494.1, from coordinate 6,372,508 downwards.
GTGGAGCTAATGTTACTTTGATTAGATAGTTAACTGCATCTTTCTCCCTCTGTCTGACAACCTGAACCACTGAATGTGTGTGTCTGAATGGAAAATCTGACAGGCACAGCAACAAAAGGGGTCAATTCCAACTCCTTCTCTTATTTTGTTAGCTCCTCACACTGGTACAAAACATGTTGAAATCTGAGCACTTTCATCTCCATGATCAACATCAGAACAGGCCATGAAGCACATTTTGATGGATAGATACTGGTTTTAAAGTCAGATGTTTGCTCCTCTCCTTATTGCTTTTGGAGTGAATCGTTAAGACCTTTCTATTATAGGACATAAAGCTGCAATGCAGACCTCTTCAGCTGTATAACATATCCAGTTTCATACACAATTCTGTGTGCTGGCAATCATAAAGTGTGGCCGGGACACCGATAATTGGACATACTATTATGTGTGTATAAATATCTGCTGATAAGTATAGTCACGATTAAATGAAATATGACTGTCTGGGATGCTGAGGTCGCTTAATGATAAACCAGATGTTGTTTGTCATGAAACTATACCAAAATCCAAGTTTTTATGTCGTGTACATACCTGTAGGAATGACCACAATTACAGTTGGTTGGTACAGCAAAAAGAGTAATCCAAGGCAGGTTTAAGGAGTGTCACAGATGTGGTTCTTTTATTCATCCATCTTGGCAAACAGCACAGAGTCATCAGAGCAGCAACAACACTCATGTTGTTAAAATGGCGCCTATATATAGTGTGTCTGAGCTAATGACCCTGGAAGATTCCACCTATGGGGATCCACTGCCGGCCAACATAAGTAACCCACCATTTTTATTTCTTTATATACATACAAACATATTTAGTAACCTATACACACCCATTTACCCATCAGCTACTACTAAAAACAAACACATCTAAATCTCCTTACATTTGTTGTACTACACTGCACACATATCCATCACCCCACACCAATTCACACTTGGTTTTCCCCCGGAAATATAAAATCTGCGTCCATTGCCTGGGGAAACCTTTTGCCAGCACACCCTGAAGACACAGACACTGGCGAGTACTCAACACTTCTTGATCTACTTAATGCACACACTGAGCAACCCAGTACAGCTTAGCTTACCTGATTTTTAACCAATTAACACATAGTAGATATATACATTTAATACTATGTCCCTCTCCTCTAGGTGAAACTGTGTGGTCCACACAGCACCTAAGTCAGACCTGAAAAAGGACAATGAACATAATGATATGTGTTAAAACGTATTGTACAAATCTTCAATAAAGTGCTGTTGCTCTTAAAGTGCCTGTGCAGTTATTAAAGTGCATATGTAGTCATACTCAGTCAAAGTGCGTGGTGCTATATGTGCAAGCCAGGTGACGACGTGCCCTTTGTCACAGTACCATATCCAGAACATGATTAAAACCAGGATAAGACTTAACAGGAACAGTCTCCCACAGGGGCCATCTTTCCCTCAGTTCTCCTCATTTGTCTCCATTGTTTTTGTTATGGGAACAAAAAAAGAGCTTTGCTGTTAATAATTCATGAAACAGACGTGAAATAGCTTGTACATCAACAGAGGGAATGACTCTCCGTGAACCCTCTCCGTATAGCCATTGTTGTTGTTTATTGTTTTTTGTTTTTTTTACGCTTCTTATTTTACCCTCATAGCACCTGTTTGTATCATATCCAGACACAGCAATCCAGAGCCTTGAGGCACTCCCAATGTTCTAACAACATCTACACACAAGAGACCAATTACAACAACATCAGTATGTGCCGTGACAGTGACCCTTTAAGAATTACTAAAACCAAGGAGGGGGAGGCTGGAAGTCTCAGACAAGGACATTGCACAGCTGCAAAACTGTTTTTGTTTCTTGCAATGGAGTAGCAAATGTTCATTTCTGTATACAGATTTTTCTCTCTAAGCCTACCATGTGTACACTCTTTCACCTTCTTTCCTCTATTTAGTTTTTTTCTCCCTCTCTTATCTCCCCCTCCTTCCTTCCCTCCCTGGAGGCCATGGTAGGAGTAGTTAAATAATGCACCCTACCATCCACAGTTTCAGGGTCAGTTATTTTTATGTTCCATTAGCAATCCCTCAACTAGGGGAAGTGTAATCAGAGAGCAGCATCTTACTTAAGAACCGAGAGGCACCAATCACTGATGAAAATGGAGGGAGGCCTTAGCAGCAGCAGTGGGACAGGACAGCACTTTGAAGTGAGGCATTTGAAAAAAGGTGCCCACGATTGATTTCACGCAAACAGGTCTGGGAACTTCAAAAGGCTAAAGAAGCTTTTCCCGGGCTTTGAATTTACCACTCACCCTCAAAAACCAGCGAGATAAGGCCAGGTTCAGGGAAGGACATTATGTTGCAGAGCCGAATATGAGACTTCAGATGGTCAGGTAGAGTTTACTTAGACGGGAAACTGGACAGGACAATAATGGACAAGTTTGGAAAGTTTGGGAATATGTAAGAACCAGGACTGAAAGTAATCATCCTTTTCTTCCAGCACTCCATCTCAGATGTGTGACACATGAAAACAAAGCAACATATTCACGTATAAAACACAGAATTACACAAAATCAGACACACACTGGTCTCATATCGGACGCAATATTGGCTGTGCGGCAGCCTATTTCTTTAAGCCACAGATTTTTGCTGTTAGGTCCTGACTTTTCAGCTGTCCCAAACAGCTTTCACTCCAATGACAAGCCTGTCAATTAATCCAGCCAAAATGCAGTCAAAGAAAAAAGTGGCCCATATCACCCAGGCCCTTGGAAGCTTGGATTATAGCATAAACCGGGGGATTTTACCCTTCCTTTTGATGGATTTCTTGCCAGTTCCACAGTCTGCCTTTTGACAGCTAATTATTTCATTAAACATCGTTCGATGGCTCTTTTCGTTTATCTTTCAACAACTTTAGCTGGTTTAAATCCCAGTGACACACAGGCCCCTCTGTTTTCAGGCAGCCCAAATGTAGAGTGTTGTCAGAATGTATTGGTCTTGTTTGATGAGACTTAAGTTAACACTTAATCAGTCATCTAGCATGGAGGGGGGAGGGGTTGTGTTGTCAATCGCAGATTTTTTTTTTTTTTTTGCAAGAAAAATGGGAAACCTCTCGAAAATCTCTCTGTGATAAAATCTTTGATTATCTAACCACAGCCAAGATTTGAGGAGCTCCCCACATACGTGCCATTGGCTGTAAATATGCCCATACAAGTAATCTCTGCCTTGACATGGGAAATTCAAGCTTTTCATAAACACCCCCATGAGTGGTTGTCATTGCTTGTCTGTCAAGAATGCACAATGACTAAAGATTGTGCCAATCACACTAGGGCTGAAATGAGTGAAGTTTTGGAGAAACATAAAAAAAATATCTAATATTTGGTTAGAACCAAATAAATCATCTTTTTCATTATGAGCTTATTTATTAGTTTCAGAAGGTTACGTGTAAATATTTCATAAGAGGGACTGAATTACCCTTGTAATCACTGTAATCCTTTTCACTTATTAATAGACTCTTTTCTTCATATGAAATAAGAATAAATTGTGTCTAAAGGCTTAAAAATGATGGGGAGGAGGCAGTTTTTAGCCAAATAGTATTTCCATGCTGCCTGCCTACCAATCAGACTGACTCAAGCTTAAGTTATACTTTCTGTACAGCTGTAAGGGTCTTTGTGGCACAACATTTGTCATCTTTTCATGTTGTCCCTTGGCTTTGGTCAGTATGTACAGTTCTGACTGCGCATAGCACCTTTACATTGGAAACACACCGTAATTTCCAAACTATCAGCCGCTACTTTTTTCACACGCTTTGAACCCTGTGGCTTAAACAATGATGCGGCTAATTTATGGATTTTGCCTCAAGACGAAAGTGACATTGAGAGCGACAACGAAAGAGAGACTGACAACGTGGTCACCTGCGGCTTATAGACAGTTGTGGCCTATATATGTACAGAAAGAAAAAAAAAAAATTCTTTTTAAATTTAGTGGGTGCAGCTTATATTCAGGTGTGCTCAATAGTCTGGAAATTACGGTATTTTATGAACAAACACAGAATCGTCCAACTAGACTGACCATACTGATTTACATTAATGTTTACATTAACTCTGAATCAGCAACAGAAGTGAAAACAGAATCAGAGTCAGAATCAGTGCTAAACATCATGGCATTATAATACTGACACATTCATGTATTGATGTAAGACTCTTTTAACAGTGAGGTGGGGGCTTACCTTAGAAAAGAAATGAACAAAACAATGTGCCACTATGGATCCTTAAAGTGAACTGAACCAAGTACTCGTCACACACCCACGTACTCAGATACCCAAAGTGGTATAAACAAAACTTGTTGTTTGTATTGCTGCCCATGTATTGTCAGGTAAAATTTGAAAATAACAGTAATGAGCGCTTCTCCTCAGGCTGAGAAAATGGCATCGTGGATGTCCAGTATCATTACTTGAGATACTGGCCTGTATTTTTAGTTTTTAAAATAAAATAATTGTTGCAGAAAGTGTATCATCTGTTGACATGAACCAAACAATTCTAGCTGCACTGAGCCATTTTGCCCAAGATTTCTTGAAAGGTGGAGCATCAAACTGAAGTAATTCTCCTGCTAAATGCAATATTCTGGCAGATTTATTTCCTCAGTGTGCGGTTTCAACAGCATTTCCACACTGACATTTGGCAGAAAAAGAAAAACAACACACAAACAGTGCAGATCAAATCTGTACACAGCAGCAGAACATTGCAGCAACAGTTGTTAGCAAGTCACTAAATCTTGTAGGTAGTGTTGTATTTCACACAGAAGTAACACAACTTATTAACAACAAATCTATAATCAGGATGACTGATGCCTTCCACAGGGAACAGAGTTTAGTTGCTGAACCTGACATTTCAGCTCTAAACAAGGTATCACTCACATACTCTCTCACAAACACCTATAAGCACATGGACACATCACCCTTTCAATCTGCTTTGATTACCTCTCTCCCACCCGTCTATTTGACTGGCCATCACTGTCTCTGCCTCTCTCTCTTGCATGCTTCTTTACAGAAGCGAGTGTCTCTTTTGCTTCATGTCTGGTTTCCCACTGGACCCTCTCTGCACTCCAATTAGGTTTGTCACTCAACTCTGTGGATGGGATTAAGGGAAAGACAGAGAGTGAGGGAGGGCAAGAGGGTGAGAGATAGAGTTAGAGAGAGAGAGAGAGGTGTGTTCGTGCAGATTTTAAAAACAGGGGGAATACAAGAATGTGAGTCAGGGCAAGAGAGAAGGAGAATGAGAGCAACGGGATAAAAGAGGTGGAAAATTATATTGAGTGCAAGCAAGAGGCTACAAGTGAACAGCTGGATTTGGCCTGGAGGACTTCTGAATAATGTGGTGCCATTAAAGCAGGACTCATAAACTTACTGTCGCCCCTTCTCCTCTCCTCACCTCGTTGCCTATTTTCCCAATTTTATCCCTTTACTTTAATATTCCCATAACATGCATACTGGATGCTCTTGCATATTCTCTCCAGCAGTTTTAGGGCTAGTCAAACCACATATGGACAATAAGCTGCAATGTTGCCTTATACTACAGCTATTGTAGCGTATAGTAAAAATGACAAAGAGGTAAACGCTTCCTATGAAGATGTATGGTCTTGTTGGCTTTAGGCAGCCCTACGTACAGTAATATCGTATAAATATTTGATAGTTCAGATGTTGCGTGTATATTATGTTGATGGTGTTGTTGTTGCAGAGGCAAGGGGGCAATGGAAAAACAGCAGGAAGAGGTAGAACACCGGCAGCTGTTAGACTCTTTGTCAGAGTGCTGACTGCTGACCTGGTGCCATACTTTGACCTGATTATACTGCACAGCTGTTCACCTTAGTAGAGTCATGTCATAAGTCAAAAATAAATGCATTAAAGAGTAAGTAAAAATAGTCCAAGGAAACACAATAAGAGGCACAGCAGCTGCATGAGCCAACCTACTGTCATCAAACACATTAGTTCAAGGAAAAACTGTTTATTTACTGCCTTTATCCCATATTGCTTGCTGCATAAAATAAATAGAACTGTGTCACTTGACAGAGTACTAATAAGATTAAAGGTGTTGTATGGCATCCTAACTCAAAACAAGTCAGGGCCATGTACTGATAAACATGATAAAGATATGACTACAGACAGGATGGGGTATCTGTGAGACTGCACTTTGCACACATCGCTTTGAGTTAAATACTAACAGACTTAAAATGACAATGCTAACATTTAGAAGCTTAAAAGCTGTTATATTCATGCTCCCCATTTTTGTAACATTCATGAGAAGCATTAACATGATTAGAGCTGAAGCAATGTCATTAGTTCTTCAAGTATTTGGTCATAAAACAAAGTACTAGTCGAACTGACAATGTATTTACTGTAGAAGGCGCTAAATGAAAAGTCAGGGGGTCAGAGACATTATTTTTCTTTGTCTGGGGACCATGGCCAAGTTGTATAGCAATGCATCCAATAGTTGTCGTGATATTACAATTAAAAAAATAAAATAATTCATCCTATGGTGGTGCCAGAGGAAAGTTGTAGATGAATATCTCTACAAAATTTCATAGCTGAAAGAATACTTCACCCTGATCAACTGAACACAGATAAAGGTAAAGTTAAGGAAACACAAATTTATTAGGATATAGCATCTGGGAACAGTAAAAGTCTGAACAAAATTTTGCACCAATCCATCCAGTAGATGTATTTCACTGCGATTTCAATGAAAACTTTAGTCTGCTGATGGTACCACAAGAAATTCAGAGAATCATTAAGTCATAAAGTATCCTCAAGGGGCCTTGAATAATATATTCAACTTTGTTAAAAAATATGTCAATTTCATGGTGACACTAGCAGAAAAAGTGAGTGTCATTCATCCTTTGAGGACCATGAATATTTGAACTACATTTCATGGCCATCCATCCAGCTGTTTAACCGACCAACTGATCAACATTGCCAGAGACATGCCGCTAGCATGGCCGAAAAGTAAAGAAAGTGAAATAGAGGACAAACAGAAGCAAGAAAATTAATCCCACAGAACAACATGAGCCCTGAAAAGGCTTTTCTTTCCTCATAATACTTCTTATTTCCACTCGCCCAGACTGCTGTACCTTAAATTAAGGGAGAGTTCAACAAGGCAAGGCTGTGCAATAATTTGAAACTTTAAGAAATATTGAGGCATGACCCATTTACTGCAAGGAGGCAGTCTGCAGTGGTGACTTCAAACAATGTTGTATTTTTTATTTGACTTTGCTCTGTGGTCTGCTTCACTGCCTGCAACCTGTTCCTGGGACAATGATTTACAAAATCTCCCCTGAGAGACCGCCAGAAGCCACAACTAAACAGACTTTTGTGATAATTGATCTTACAACGTTTGCTATTGAGGTGAACAGGCTGCAGTTTGTTTCCACTGTTTGAAATGTTTCAGTCACTGGTTTGTGATTTTAAAGACAAACATCAAATAAACCAAGCAACAGTGAAGATATCAAGCTGTCATATTTTTATTATTTATTTATCTAAGTTTGAAGTTATGAAGGCTTTCTGTAAAGTGTATGGAATCCAATTTACGTTTTGATAGTAAATGCGTGTTGTTATGTGCCAAGATGCTGCTGGGCATGTGATGTGATCAAGAAAGGCCCTGTCAGAAAGAAGAAAGAAGTTGCTTCAGTTTAAGAGGTCTGGTTATTAAAAAGAGAGAGAGATGAACTGTTATCTAATTATCAAAAGGTACAGATTCCAGTCTAAACAAAGCCCAGGTGACTCTTTGCTGTGTTGTTGGTGAAATAACTAGCTAATAATACATAAAACTGCACCAGAGAGGTGCAGCCCAGAAGAATTAAAGCCAATGTAATTTAATCAAGTCTGATGTAATTTAATGAAGCCACTCTCACAAGGCCACAAAAACAACTTCTATTTAGGTTCAAAAGCTTATCATGTATGTCTTCTGACCTAATTAACAAGAAGCAAGATCCTGCAACACCTAACATGTTTTAAATCTGCAGTCTCTGTGTACTGAATGCCCAGAATTTAAAAGTGATATCAGTCTCACTGTGGGCTGGGACTAAAATAAGTTTATATCTTTGCAATGGTTTGTGAAATTTTATCCCTGCTTGAATTTCCCTCGGATCAATAAAGTATCTATCTATCGATATACTTTAAGTAGTATTGTTTAGGAACAGCAGCAACTCAGCCGCAAAGTGGAAGACCATGAAAAATCACCGAGTGGAACTGCCAAATGCTGAGGTGCATGGTACCTAGAAGTCTCCAACACTCTGCTGATTCCATAGCTGAAGAGTTCCAAACTTCCTTTGGCATAAATATCAGTGCAAAAACTGTATAGCAACTGCTTTCAAGTCTCACATCACCAAGTACAAGGCCAAGTGTTGAATGGAGTGATGGAAAGCATGCTGCCAATGGACTTGAAAAAAGATAAATCACGCTTCTCTGTTTGGCAGTCGGATGGGTGCGTCTTGGTTTGGTGGAGGCCAGGAAAACATTACTTGCCTGCCTGCATTGTAATAAATGTAAAGATAATGGTATCTGGCTGTTTTTCAGGGGTTGGGGTCGGCCCCTTTCTTCCAGTGAAGGGAAATCCTAATGCTTAAGCATACCGAGACATTTTGGACAATGCTATGCTTCCAGCTTTGTGGCAACAATTCTGTTCCAGCATGACTGTGCCCCAGTGCACAAAGCAAAGTCCATAAAGACATGGTAGGATGAGTTTGGTGTGGAAGACCTTGACTTCCCCCACAGAGCCTTGACTTCAGCACCATTGAACACCTCGCCAGACCTTTAGGTCCAACATCAGTGTCTGACCTCACAAATGCTCTACTGCATGAATGGGCAACAATTCCAACAGAAACACTCCAAAATAGAATGTGATGTCATTAAAGTCCTTCTTGCTGTAATGGTAAGGTGTCCTAATTCTTTTGTCCATATAGTGTAGTTTCAGCTTAGACATATTTGAGTGGCAAGTTCCCAAATTTCCACAAACTCTCTTAACATGTAGTCTAATAAGTAAACAAATCCACAAAATGTCAAGAAAAAAAATAATATTTTTGCACTTATTTTCCTTACAAAAAAAATGCAACCACACATCTCAGTTCAAGTTTCTCTCTTTCACTGAACCAAGATAACCTTTATGGTCTTGTGAATGTATTGTAACACACTTTTCATTCAATCATGAAATAAACAAAACTCGCAAAAACCATCTAGATTTTTCTTTTCACTGTGGCGTCTTGTTTGGTCGAAATAAGTCCTCAGTTCACAGAGTAAATTGTGAAAATATTTCAAAATATTCTGGCTATGCACATCATTTTTGCCCATGCTGAGGCTCAGCTCTCTGGCTTTTACTCTGTTGATATGCTGAGCTGCATATGTTTGGAGGTAGTTTCAAATTCTGGCCATATTTTACATGTTGCTTCTTCAAAGAAAACTGCAATTTATTACCATTTAGGTTTAAATTTTGTAACCACAGCCCTGAATGACAAGTTTACTGTTGGATGTTTACAAGAAAACAATAATAGCAGTTTACTTGCCAATCTTAAAACAGGTCAACATCATATGTTCTCCAACAGTTTTGCCAGATTATCTAAACCACTTCATTTGTATTTGTATATGAAAATTGTAAGAAATAACTCAGTGGTTGGAACCTACATGAAGACACTATTTGGTGCCATTTCACATGAGATGTTTGTATTTCTATTTTTCTGTCTGCTTTTTTCACTGGTTAGAAGTTAGCAGGGTTCAGTCAGAAAAGGTGATGTCACATGTATTCATGCAGGTGTTAGGCCACTGTCAATCAAATCTAATCAAACTATACCCACACAGTCCCGATGAATATGAGCTTTGCATATTATACTTGTAGTAAATAATAAAAATGTTTTTTTGCTCCTGAATATTTATGTTAAACAGTAATAATTCTTGATTTGAAGTTTGAAATTTGAAAATTTGAAGTCTTGTTTTCAGGAGCTTTAACTTGTGATGGACGTGTATTATGGACAATTTGGGGTTTCTTAGCTTTGTTTTCTCTTTTAAGTCGAATTGATCAACCTTTTCATCCTACTAAGTCACCTGACTGCTTGTTGCCCTGCTGGACCTATTTTTAATGATGCTGTCTGCATTCCACATTGCACCATTTACTTTAATATAGTCTTATAACTATAACTAAAGATAACTAAAAATGCGTGTTGAGATTTTAATTCAAAGAAATAAATGCATCACATGTCTGGCGGGACATTCTGGCTATGGGCCACCTGCTCTGCACTGTGTGCTAATCTGAGGTGTCATTTGGAAGAGGGCCTGATTAATATGGTAATTACAGTACAGTAGTTACAATTAGTTGTATTTATCATTTTTTTTAAATAAAAAAAGGTTCAAAAAGCAGACACCATCCATAAAGTGAGTAAATAAACAAATAAATGAAAGAAGCTATATCATGTATTTAGCCCAAACAAGCAACTCAAGTCTGATAAGCTTGTGAGGTTTAACGTAACTATTTGGTAACTAAGTTAAGAAAGAAATTCTTTAACTGTAGATAACAAAAAATCACACTAAATTGAAAAGCCAGCTTAACACTACTTAACAAATAAAAGAAGGTGGATGAAATAAGATTGGGTGGCTTTATGCCCTACCACCTCCCTGCTCATTCCGCATTTTACTCTTTCGTTTCCCTCAACCGCTCTTCAAAAGCCTCCCTGTCTTCTCCACTGGAGGGTTTAGGTGTATTTGCGAGCACATGTTCAGGTTCAGTAAATATTTCTTTATCCAGGTTCTAATGCTGTAACCAGAGCGATTGCCTGCTTGAGAGATAGGCTGCCTCACTTTGAAGTGTATAAGGTACTCAGTATGCGTAGGTGAAACTGTAAATGTGCTTATCTTGTGTCAGTGTGTGTGTGTGTGTGTGTGTGTTTGTGTATGTGTCTTCTTTGTGTTTGTGGGTGCAGTTCAATAGATAAGAGGTATCCTGAATAGGTTGAGTAATGGCATTAGGCTGTGAACAAATTTATGTGAGAGAAAGAGTGTATGTATATGTGTGTATGTATGTGTGTGTGTGTGTGTTTGTGTGTGTGTGCTTGACTTTATAGCAGCAAGTCTCTTTTACAAAGAAGTTTAGTACAAGGAGTTCACAGCAAGGGACAAAGAAGTAAAGGTTTGTGTGTGTGTGTGTGTGTGTGTGTGTGTGTGTGTGTGTGTATGTATGTGTAAAAGAGACAGAGACAGAGACAGAAATGGAGAAAGGGAGAGAGAGATGGTGAGAGAATAAAAAAGAAAGAGAGGGGACTACTCAGTGTGAAAAACAACCTTGGCTGAAACAGCATGAAGCTTTTAAACCACTCAGAATTCTCTATCACCCCAAAGTATCCAAGGACAATCATGAATACCCTCCACCACCACCACACACACACACACACACACACACACACACACAGACACACACACACACACACACACACACACACACATAACACCTTCTGCTGGATCCTAAAGTGAACAGTTTAGCCATTTTGTTTGAATTACCTCCTCACTAACTCAACAAATCACTCCATTTGACATGTGGCCTTTTTATCTCATTTAGTGACACAGCCCAATGACAACCTCCACACAAACCAAAAATCTAAGACAAGTGACGCTAACATAAACCCTGCTAATGTGGTAATCAATGGAGAGAGAAAAACAGACAGTAAAAGTGCTTGAACCGATAAATAAAAAGGGCCTTGCAAACAACAAAATTCGATCATGCAGGCCTCATCAGAGACCTTGAAAGATAAGGGGGGAAGCAGGAGCAAAGAGTAGGGAAGAAAGCAAAACCGAGACTACATGTGAGGAGGTGAAGCAGGGGTGTGGGAGGAGCATTGGGGGGGGGACACAAGGCTAGATGAGAGGGAGAGGGAACGAAGGGCCCAGTGGCAAATCTCTTAGGAGAATATGAAGTGATTTATGGAGGCCATTACACTGAAGGACAAACAAATGGGGGTTATTAGCAGCGTATCAACAGATGTGCATGCACACACACAACTAGGGTCTGAACACATACACACGTGTGTGTGTAATAAATGCTGTTGAAATGCCGTTCAAAAGTTTATGTGGGATGAATGGGAATTGAGGATAAAGCACGGGGACTAAAAGCTGAGGTTTTGGCAGATCTGTGTCACCTTTCAGTGCAGTTACAAAGTTTGGTCTGATTTGTAAATAGCTCTATCAGTCTGGTATTGTGATACAAATCAAGGAAAGATGAGGGCAGCGCTACAATTTGACTATTTAATATTGCCACACAGATATTTTGGCAAGACACCCTTCTTCAGGATGTATTCTGGTAATTTCACAATAAATATACAAAAGTGAGGTAATTTCGGTTTATCACAACAAGCACAATAAGTACCCCCCCAAAAGAGCTACAACCTCTTCAAGCGCAGAGTCTCTCATTGTGTGTGATACGGGAATACACACACAACAAGAAAATATATTTGCATTGTAAAAACAAGCAAATGAGATCTCATTCATCCAAATGGGAATGGTGTTATAAAGGCAGTGTATCAATATGCCTTCCTTTGGAGAAGCATTCTGTCCCCTTTACCAGCTCTCTGTGGCACCTGTCTCAGTGCCCATGCAATGTACTTCACTCAAGCTGTTTATGACTGCTAAAGTGCCTAACTGAGCATGATTTATCAGCATGATTATGAATATGACAGTTATGTTTACAAATCCTATTTTTTAATTGGCATTTTGTTTTCCCAGCAGGGTATGACAGGTAAACCACATATTTTGTGCTGCATGTGATCCTGCTCTAACTTTAATGTCATACTTGAGTGAACTGATCGGATGGGTGAATTGGTGAACCCTTAATCATAGAATAATAGTGTGCACAATTATGACAAGGAAAATGTATACTAGCAATGTAAGACAGAAAGTGAGTGGCACATCTAACATCACTAAGTAATGACAGAATTTGAAAGACCTCTTATAAAAGTTTCTAGGAAGAGTTTAAAATGTTTGAGGGTTACTTGTTAAGATGTGCCAGTGTCTACTCACTACTTGCAAAACTGACATAGATATAGGACTGTAGGTGCAAGTTGCATGGTGCAAGTGTGAGACCCTGAGAAATAGCACTAGTTTGAGTAGTTTTCCTCCAGTAATTTGTCCATATATCCCCTTAATTTAAAGGTCTTTAGCATGTGACTCAAAAGATTCATGCTCATGTGTTTCAGATCATAATCATACGTTCAAGGCAGATGGCTGCCATCTAGAGCCAGAGTCTGCTTTGAGGTTTCTGCCTTCTAAAAGGATGTTTTTCCTTGCTAGTTTCGCTAAGTGCTTGCTCATGGGGAAATGTTGGATCTCTCTATATTAAAGAATAAATTAAAGAGTATGGTCTGGACCTGCTCTATTTAAAAAGTGTTATGAGATAAATGTTGTTGTGATTTGGCACTATAAATTAAAAAAATAAATGTGAATTGTTTGTTTGGTTTCTGTTCTTGAATTAATGAATGCATGGAACTCCCTCGAATCAAAAATAAGTCATCCATAGACCTCAGACTAGGGATTGTGGTTATAAATAAAATCTAAATTTCCCCTCAGTATTTGTAATGAAAATTCAAATCCAAATGAAACAGCATTTTAACAGAGTCTAACTTCTATGTTATGACATATTTTCCAAATGAAAGAGGACAAGCAGTTGGGACATTACAACGGGAGGATTTTGATTTGAACACTGAAAAATGGTCAGCGGTTTTCAAGGATGGGATAGCAGTATAGGGTCCATGAAGGGTTCGCATCTTACAGTGAACAGTGCATCTCAAGGCTCATTGCTGGTTTCTGGCGAATGCAGCCTTTATTTTCATGCCCCATGCCAATGCTGTGTAATGTTCTTGCGTGCGTCCATGGTCTTAAAATAAGGTATGTTAAGGCACATTGTTTTTGCATTGCTATGTTGAGGCAGCAGGAAGCGATTGCATTCCCTGTTAGATACTAATCATGCACAGATGCTTTGATATCATCTGAATCTATATTGAGAGGATGGGCTGCTTTTAATACTTTCAACATTTCCATCTGTGCAGTAAGGTTGCTATAGCATCATGGGGCATTTAAGCAGAAAAACTAAAAGCTGTAGCCTTAAACTTGACAAGACAGAGGAAACGTCAAGTTTCTGGAATAATTATATTTTAGACAGCTCTGAGGGAACTTAAGATTTATCAGGAGGATGGCTGGGGGATTGCTGCAGGTAATGTAATTAATATTTTCCTCATCAATGATGTATCATTTCACTCACCCATCTCTCATCTTTTATTAATAAGAATTATCATTTTTATGATCCAGCCCACACAATCCATGGACTACCATTTGTGTATCACTTTGACAGAGAGCAGCCCTCCTCCCCCTCAGTATATGTGTTCACTATGTACTTAAGTAGAGTTGTTGATTGGACAGAGGACTGGGAGATGGTGGAGGCTGAGAGTCCACCAGCAAAGGACCATTTAGGTACCTGTCCCTCAGTGAAGGTAAGTGCTTATTTAAATGACATTTGCATTGGTTTAATTCACGTAAAGCCATTCAGTAAAGTTGGTTGGTTCAAGTCTTTGTAAACATATCATATTTTCTTTCACAGGAATAAAATGATGATTCGACATTATCTGTGTGTGTGCGTGTGTGTGTGTGTGTGTGTGTGTGTGTGTGAATGTGCACGTGTACTTCTGTGCAGAGCAAAGTTAATAGTGTCGTTCTCAGTACAAAGGTGCATCTCGGCGGAAAAATGACAGAAACTGACAGTGAAGACAAAAACAGACAGAGGAAGAGAAAAGAGCAAAAGGAGACGGGGGAAGACAGAATAGAGGCATACATACAAAATAGGAGGAAAGACAGAGGCGGACATACAAAGCAAAGAGAGAAGGAGGAGAGAGAGAGAGAAAGAGAGAGAGAGAGAGAGAGAACAAGAGGTGCCAGTTTGCAGATGAGAGGCTTGGAAGCCAGAAGGCAATTTAAACAGGCTTGGCTCCCTCTCAGGCATGACAGACTGCTCATTCCCCATCCCCACACACACGCACATGCACACTTGCACACATGTGTACACACACACTGATACAAAGTCATTCATGCATGCTGGCATACAAAACTACTAAGAAAAGTTAAACAACCAGAAACACTCAAGAAGCACAAGTGTGCAGGCAGTTGTGACAAAAAAGTACAAAAATGTGCAGATGCATATGCAAAATGCTTGAGTTTTATGGAAGTGTGAACTATGCAGCCACACAAATCCTTTCAGTCCCCAAAACTCTGCATATATTCCAAAACTTGTGTTCTCAATCAGACAAACACACATATTCAGTACTTACATAAACACAACACATGCGCATGGACGTATATCACCTTAATAACTATCATTTCACAGCTTCAAAATGAGAGTAGAGTGAATCAGCTATTGTGTGATGGCAGACATACTAATAGTTATTAAAAATCTACATTCAATGCATTCTCACATTCTCAATTTGGGAAGATTGCCACTGACTGCAGCCCCCACAGATAATAACAGGTATTTTGGCTAACTCTGCAGCACCATTGTCTTCTCTGGCAGAAAGAAATGAAAGAGATGTAATCTAACCTGTCCCTGTAGCAGAGCACTTGCTCCAGTCAACTTTTGACTTTGACTGACCGCAGACTTCACTCGTATTCCAAGCACACTGCACCTTGCTACTTTTTGTTCTCTTTTCTCACACCTGACTTCAGTGTTATCGGGATGCATTAATTTTATCTGCAGCTCTATTTCTTTGCGTCTGTCAGATGCTGTTGATCCCCTGCGGGTCACCTGTTAGCTTGGATATAATAAAATTTGCCATTTACTGTATTGTATATAAATTGGAGCAGTGGTTAGCACTGTTGCATCACAGCAAGAAGCTTACATATACAAATCTCCTTCTGTGTAGAGTTTGCATGTCCTCCTTGTGCACATTAGGTTAATTGGCTACACCTTATTGTCCATAGGTGTGAGTGTGTGAGCATGTGTGATTGTCTGTCCTTATGTGTCAGCCCTGTGACTGGTACCCTTTAGCATCTGTGTGGGAAGCACAAAAGGTTCCTGCCACAGAGTCTTGCTAACTTTGCAACATCAAAATTACTTTTGTTAAGATTAGACACAAAAAACTACATGGTTAATTTCAGGAAAAGACTGGAGAAATTTGGTTTCACACAGGTGTTCTAAGATAAGAGGGTGTTTGTTGGCCACCAGTCAAACCCTGACCTCCATTCCTTTGGGTATTTTTTGCTTTGTAAACTACTTTGCATTGTGCAGTTGATCTGATTGCCTCATATTGAGATGGATGTGTGTGGACTGGAGGTGCAGTAAAGCCCAGTGTGTCTCATCCAGACACTAAAGGGTACCTTCTGCTTCTGGATGAGGGATGTGACAAAACTGGCAGACAAGCAGACAGATGCGAGGCACATAGAGAAAACAGGTTAGCCACATGGAACATGAACATACTAAATCAGTAAAAGTAGCAAACTGTTTAGCCTTAAAATAACTACCACTGTGGTCACAACAGTGATCCAGTGATGAGTGGAGAGGAGCTGGGATTGATACAAAGAGATGAACTGATGGATGACAGGTAAGTAAGAGGCAGGACAACAGAGAAACATAAGGGAACAATACTGGAGCATAACTGTGGCTGTGACATGACTAAATATGGTACCAGTTGTTGCACTAAGAGAAGAGAGGCCAGTCAGTGATTTTGAAAACACCACTGTTGTGACGAGAGAATCAACAAACTGGGGTGGTTAGCATTGTCACAGCAAGAGGGTTCCAGGTTTGAATCCCAGTCTGGGCCCTTCTGTGTGGAGTTTGCTTGTTGTGCGTGGGTTTTCTCTGGGTACTCTGGCTCCCTCTCACAATCCCAAAAACATGCACGTTAGGTTATTTGGCTACTCTACATTGCTCCTAGGTGTGAATGTGTGAGTGTGAGGTTGTCTGTCTTTGTGTGTCAGGCCTGCAATTGACTGGCGACCAGTCCAAGGTGAATCCCCCTCTCACCCGTAGTCAGCTGGGATAGGATCCAGTCCCCCAACGACGACCCTGACGGATAAGCGGTATAGAAAATGTAAGGATGGATAATAATAATAATGATAATAAATGTTTTGCATAAACATTTTTTAAAAAGCACTAATACAACCAATAAGATAGTTTTGGGATTATTGTGTCTACATTGTCTCCATTTTAAAGGCCTTTTAAAATAAAAATCACTGAAAAAAACAACAACAAAACTATTTCATGATAAGTTTAACTTTGATTTGAATTTGAGTGTAATTGAATTTAGTTTTAGTACTGAAAGAACAGATGAAGACATGTTGGGTCTTCTTTTTTTAATATTGGCTGTTTCTGAGTGTCACAACATCCCTGCATTCATCTGCACACTTAATGCTACCATTTCTATCACCCAGCAGTCATGTGGAGTCTGCCGGTCAATTAAAATATGGCCTGGCACTAACAAGTCAGGTCTCAAAATTATGCACCGGCTGGTCAACCATTTTACGTGCCCATGCACAAATAAACTCCAGTCATTAGGCTGACATGCTGCAAGTGTGTTTGAGTGTGTGTGGCCCTGAGTGAATTTGCAAGTGTTGCATATATTCAGTGCACTAACACAAGGGTCTACAAGGTTAATGAAAACAGGTTCCAAATACATTGATTCGGATGGCAGGAGTATGGAATTATGGATTATGACTGCTTGGCTGGCTGACAACCACCTATTAACATGTCTGACACATTCTTGGACTGTCTGTCTACCTGCCTGGTTGCTTTTCAGCACACTCTTGTCACTCTCACTTATCTGCTGCCATATACCCAGTTACTTGTGTCAGTACTCTTGGCAGTCCCTCTCTAGCTATACTACAGTATGTTTTACCATCTTCCTATGTGCAGGTCTTGACCTTAGCCTGACTCATACTGACCTCCCATTCCCATCACCAGTGACTGATTTTTGTTTTCATACCTTACTTATGTTTCTCATCTTCTGCTTTCACAACCTGTCCAATGTAATCTAATGTCTCTCCATAGGCAGCTCAACTGCATACTGAGATTAAATCAAGTCAAGTCAAGTCAATTTTAATACGTGGCAAACAAGCAATATAAAATAAAAATAAGCACTCTCAAGTAAAAAAGAAACAATTTAAATAGGTAGTAGAAACATTTTAAAAAAAGACATAAAATGAACAGTTAAGAGCACTAGTGGTAATAGTGATAAATAAAATATAAAATAAACAAGCAAGGTCTATTGTACTTGATGTGAGGTAGTGCGGTATAGTGCAAATGTGCAAAGGGCAAAGGCAGAGTCTGTGGCAGGGGCCAGAGAGGGGAGGCAGCTGAGCCTCCTGACCACCTGGTGGATGAAACTGTCCTTAAGCCCGCTGGTTTTGGCCCAGAGACTCCACATTCCCCTCCCCGACAGCATCAGGCTGAAGAGACTATGGGATGGGTCTGTGGGTGTCACCTGCAATGCTGATGGCTTTGCGGGTGAGGTGGGTGTTGTAGATCTCCAGAAGGGAAGGGAGAGAGACACCAATGATCCCCTCAGCTGCCTGTACTACACGGTGATGCAGCGGGTCAGGATGCTCTCGATGGTGCCTCTGTAGAAGGTGTGCATGATGGGGGCTGGGGCTCTTGCTCACAGTTTGCAGAGGAAGTACAGGTGCTGTTGGGGGTTTTTTGGCCAGTGATGTGGTGTTGTTGCTCCAGGACAGGTCTTCGGAGATGCGCACACCCAGGAACTTGGTGCTGCTCACCCTTTCAACGGCACCGTGGATAGTTAGAGGCGCATGCTGGGTGTGTGTTCTCCTGAAGTCCACAACAATCTCACAACAATCTATTCAGCCAGAGATTGTGGTCCTTGCACCACACTGCCAGGCAGCTCACCTCACTCCTGTAGATTGTCTCATCATCGTTGATGAGACCCACGAGTCGTGTCGTCCGCAAACCTAATGAAAAGGTTGGAGCTGTATGTTGTGTGCAGTCGTGGGTCAGCAGAGTGAAGAGGAGGGGGCTCAGCATACATCCTTGAGGGGCCCCTGTCTTCAGTGTGATGATGCTGGAGGTGTTGCTGCTGACGCACGAACTGCCTGTGGCCCCCTCGTCAGGAAGTCCAGAAGCCAGTTGCACAGAGAGGTGTTGAGCCCCAGCTGGTCCAGTTTGTGAATGAGCTGCTGGGGGATGATCATATTGAATGCTGAGCTGAAGTCTATGAACAACATTCTAAAGTGCAAATCTTTTGTCTCCAAGTGGGTGAGAGCTGTGTGAGAGGCAGTCGTGATTGCATCATCGGTCGAGTGGTTGGACCAATATGCAAAGTGGAAAGGGTCCAGGGCAGGGGGGAGAGCAGACTCAATGTGCTGCATGACTAGCTGCTCGAAGCACTTTGTAAGGATGGGAGTGAGTGCAACCAGGCAGTAGTCGTTGAAGCAGGAGGCAGAAGACTTCTTTGGGACCGGGATGATGGTGGGTGGCTTTGAGACACATGGGGACAACAGCCTGGCTCAGTGAGATGTTGAAGATGTCCGTGAAGACAACTGTGAGTTCCTCGGACAGTCTCTCAGAACACGACCAGGGATATTGTCAGGACCTGAGGCTTTCCGTGCATTTGCCCTTCTGAGAGATCGTCTCACACTATCTGGCGATAGCATCAACACCTGGTTGCTGGGAGGTGGTGGGGTTTCTGTGCTGGGGTTCTGTTCTCTGCCTCAAAGTGAGCGAAGAAATCATACAACTGGTTCAGCAGAGAGGTGGAGCTGTTGCAGGTCTGCGGAGAGGGCTTGTAGTCCATGCTGGTCTGAATCGCTCGCCACAAGTGTCTCTGGTGTCTCTGCTGTCACTGAAGCGGTCGACGATCCTCCTGGAGTACTGTCTCTTGGCCTCTCCGAGGCCTCGTGACAGGTAGGCCCTGACTGTCCACCTCATCCCCAGCTCTGAAGGCGGCGTTCTGAGCCCTCAGGTGCCTGGGAACCTCCCCTGTCAGCCATGGCTTCTGATTGGCCTGAATGGAGATGGTTCTGGTGACCATGACATTGTCCATGCGCTTCCTCATGTAGGCAGTGACCGTCTCTGTGTACTCCTGGAGGTTTGTGGTGTTGCTGTAGGTGGCGGCCTGTCTGAACATGCTCTAGTCAGTGGTGGAGAAGCGGTCCTGGAGTACCCCAGAGAACCCCTCTGGCCACACACATACCTTCTTTGTTGCTGGTTTGGTGACTTTAACCAGAGGTCTGTATGCTTGCATTAGCATTACAGTGGTGTGGACTGAGGCCAGAGGTGGGGGAGGGGTAGGGCTTTGTAGGCGCCTCTGTGCATGGTGTAGACATTGTCCAGAATATTGTGTCCTCATATGGAAAAGTCGATATGTCCATAGAGTTTTGGAAACACGCTCTTGGGGTTTGCATGGTTGAAATCCCCAGCCAGGATGAGAAAAGCATCCGGGTGGGCTGTTCCTTGATGTGTTGATGTAGTTCATTCATTGCCTCACTCCAGTTGTATTTCAAGCCGGGGGGCATGTATATTGCAACCAGCAATATGGCTGTATAATATTTCCCTCGGCAGGTAGAATGGCCGGGCACTTTACAACCATAAATTCCATCAGTGGTCAGCAGTGTGTGCAGACCACCACAGCACCAGGCATTACTGATGTAAACACAGAGTTCCCCACCACGAGTCCTCCCTCCCTCGACGAGCACTTGATCTACCCAGTAGCATGTTACCTGGCCGAGCTGAATGGCGCAGTTCGGGATGCTGTCATTAAGCCATGTTTCCGTGAACACAAAGACGCAACACTCATTCACAGTCTTGGAAGATGAGCGAAGTAAGAAGTAGGCTGATATAATCCAGCTTGTTGTTCAGCGGGCATACGCTGGCCAGTGTGATGGTAGGGATAGCCAGCCAGTGAGGGTTAGCCACTAGCCTAGCCTAAATCCATCCACGCTTACCCCTCTTCTGCTTCCTCATGTTCCGTCTGTGGCGCCTCCTGGTTGAGCAGGCCTACGGAGCAGACCGCAGTTGCATAGCTCTTCCGCGTTCTCTGGATTTATATCCGTGAATGTGGTTCCGCGGATGTTGAGCAGAAACTCACCGGAGTATGTGTGTCTTGAGACTAATGGACGCAACAACGACGAACAGATACATGGAGAGGATCTGCTGCATGTGCACGCGCGGCCATCTTGGATTGATATAAAAATCCTGCTCATAGAAAAATAAACAGGAGATAGAGCCTGAGAGACTGGTAAATAGAACAATAACTTGTAGTTTTCTTCATGTACAGATAATCACCACTCTCCTCCTTCTTCACTTTATACGAGCAAAAGTGACTCCCTCTCAGTTCTCTGATGCAGTTTAAGTTTGTGAAATTGCATGTTGCTTTTTCCTCTCCATTTAAGCCAATTTTACATTAGTTCACTCTCTTTGTGTGGGAATCCACAGGTAGTCTTAAAACCCTATTTCCATTGGTAAGCCTCTGAACTCTAATGCACTTGCACTGAAAGCTTCTTTGTACCTGTTAAGTGTGTGACAGCAGAGGGAGTGGGGGTGTATATACTTTCATACTCTAAGCATTAATTGGCATGCATGCGTGCATGTGTGTGTGTGTGTGAGAGAGAGAGAGAGAGACAGAGGGATATCAGTGATTTTTAACAATATGCTGCCTTACTATGCTGTTCCCAAACCCTACAAACACACTGCAGTGGTCCCTTTACCTCCACAACCTCACCACCTCCCATCACCCAACCCACCCAATGCAGACTTGTGAGGCACCCTCCATTTGCCTGACAGTTGCCATGGTGACCATCCCTACACCATGGAGACAGCAGTGGGAAGCTGACTGGGAGGGTGGAGAGGGGAAAGCAGCACTTAGGGATGAGAGAGAGTTGATGGCAGGTAGGGTAGAGAACAGTTGATACAAAGAAAACATGAGGAAATGCTGAGGGAGATGTCACGGTGGCTGCTGCCTGGGAGGGAATCAGAGCCAGGGACAATGAGAGACAAAACCACATGGAGAGACTATCAGTGTGTATGTTTTTAAGCTAAAAGTAGTACTCAAGCAAAGGAAAAATGAAATCTCCATTTTGAGGACTTCTGTATATTTCCCTCACAAGGGAAATGGACTTCAGAAGTGAAAGTGTGTCCTTTTCAGTGAACACTAACCTTGAAAACTATTTCAGAAAAGCCATTATTCATCTAACCAGCCCCCAAGTTCAATTTCAAAAACGTAGTTCTCTGGCGAGCCAAACATGGCACTACATCACAAGACGAACTCCGGAGAAAATATTACATTAGTTTTATTTACTGCATGCGCTTTCAGGAGACAATTACAATCTGGAGCAGGAGGAGCGAGGAGGAGTAAGGGCAGAGAAAGAGTAGGAGGCTATTGGTCGCTTTGGCACTTGCTAAAAAGCTGCTTTTAGCACAGGTAAATTATAGGGCCTATTTCTGTTGTGAGCCTGTTATGAATGCTCTAACATCTCTGCACCTCTTTTATGCCTATGGCTGTGTGTGACTCTGTGTGTATGTGTGTGTGTTGGAAAGAAAAAAGCAAGTGGAAATGCTTATTTGCTAAATACATGTATATGTGTGTATAGATATGCATGTGTGTCTTCCCACACCACCCACAAATAAACCTCACATGCCAGAGGGACAAACATCAAGGCACTGTGGTTCCTTATTAGGAATCCCAGTAGCTTTAACAGAATTAGCAGAAAGAATTGAGCAGTGCCGCACCCTCAGATGAGCTGATCTCAACACTGATACCTGTCACATTTAAAAGCCTCAGTCTGCACACCATAGAGAATCAGATTTATATATGCAAAGAGCAAATACATTGCCAGAAACACAAACCTGTCAGTTGCATTTCCCAAGCGTGCTCTGACAACAAGGAATACACAGACAGAGGTGGGAAAATGCATAGAGAGAAAACAAAAAACACTGTTTATAGGGAAATTTATTAGCACTGAAAAACAAAATAGGGCAAATGTTGCTGTTTTTTCCATCACTCTGGTGCAAGTTTGAAAGTCCTGATATTAAGACACTAAAGGTGCCAGGTAATGGAAGGAATAAATCTTAACTTGTTGAGTCACAGAAAGGTGCTTGTTGAGTCTAAGTACGGCACACATTTGTCAGAGAGAGAGAGAAAGAGAGATAGCCTCACAAGTGAGAGCATGATGACAAATATTTCAATCTGGATGGAATATGCCTTGCTGCTCCTTCCCCAACGCATAAACCAAATCATCTGTGCTTCACTGCTGAGAAAGTAGGAATCAGAGCTGGGTTAAATGGTGTTTGCAAAATATCCTTAGCATTTGTTATGTCTTGCTTGGAGTAACAGATGGGTGGAGTTTGCCACATAGAATGGATGAATGTGTACCAGATAGAAGCAACACTCACAGCAAATAAATGCTGAAATTTGAAGGTGATTCTTGTTTGTGTATGACTGGCAACTTGAAAAATAATCACATTTTTTTGCATCTATTATTTCAATAGGAAAATTTAAAGTCCCTAAAAATGTGTTTTTCAAATCTATTATTTCTTTATAATATTTAAGTGGTATTCCACCACTTTAATAATATATGCTTATGTCATCAGGGTCATCTCAGCCTGCATGAGACAACTTCAGCAGACAGGAAAAGGTATAGGTTTAAAAGAAGTGGGCGTAAGAGGCAGAAAGGGTCTAATAAAAGATACTGTAGTTGCATTGTAGGAAATGTGGTAGGTGTTTTAAAGCTAAGTCTATATTAGATACTTAAACTGAGGATATCTCAACCTATGCTGCTTCAGTTTTGACTTCATTTTTAATCTGTCGCTTTTGAGTCCTCTAACTTTATAAAAGTGCAATATTAAATTGCAAAAGAACCTCTTTAATATTTCATTACTAAATGTGTAACAACCAATATTAAAACTCAAGTGAACAGTAGTTTAATGGTCAACAGCTGACAGTCGCCTGGCAACATCAGCAAACGACCCACGTCACATGACGCATTTTGATCTAAATGCTGCTAAATGCCTGTTTAGTTCACAAAACTATGAGACATCACAATTTTTTCCAAGCAGTAAGAAGAACCCAGAACAAACAACAAACCCTGATTTGCATATGTACAAGTTAAAAGACACTCCTGGATACCATTATTATTTCTGTCTAAGATCTTGTGTTCATGTATGACCCCACTGAGTAACAAGGTGACTCAGGAACACAATGCTATTTTCACTGCATAATTTACCTGCCTTGCACACAATTGTACCATTACTATATCTTAGAGTAAGAATGTCATATTTCATTATCTTGTGGACATATCAGAATGAAAAAAAAACCCTAAGTTAATTTTCCATTGTTAAGCTTGACATACAGCAAAAGCAAGATGGTGATAGAAGTCTACAGCTGCTTCTGGAATTGCAGTGGATGCAAGGGACTCCCATGATGCAAGTGGAGGTTGGATGTGGGGTGAATCATGCTGCAGGAAATGTTTCATGCACTCCCACTGACAATTACAAGTGGAACACGGTTTTGTTAAGGCTATCTGTGACACGACGGAAGAAAAGGAACTGACTTTACGGTGGCGCAGGATGTCAGAATTAGTTAAATTGACAGTTGTAGGTATATGCACGATGTCAAGTTGACAATGTTGTTATCGTGGAACAAAGGAAATGATTTGACAGGTGGGAAATGTTGGTTTAGACCCCATGTGTTGTCAGCGAGGAAGGATGTGTCAATGACAAGCCATACTGATGCAACCTGGAGAAATGGGAGATGAAAAGCACACTTCCTGTTTGGCCTAATCAGGTTCCTGTGTGTCTGTAGCCACCAGTGGCACACACACAGCTCTCTCCAACCCTATTATTTCACACACACAAAAAAATCTGAAAGGATATAAACAAAATTATCAGCTCCATTCCTTGTCCTTGACAACAAAATAATGTAAGGATAAATATAAAATTTGTAATTCATTACACTAAGCTTTTTGAGAAAGCAATGATGAAGCAATCAAAGTGAGGAGATATTTTAAAAGAAGAGCTAATAGAGCAATCAGCTCTGGATGATTTGTCAATAGCAAGCAATTCATGTTTCTGCTCTAGTGCTATGCCCTACAGGTAAACAAGGGGAAAAAATGAGAAACATTCAACTACACTCTTCCTCTACACCACACACACACACACACACACACACCTCCTCAGCTGTTGTTGTCAGCATGTTAATCAGGCTTTGGTATGGTTGTAGCCCTAAGGCACTCTGTGATATAAACACAGAGAGAATAAATATCTGATTTTAGTACCTTTAAATGAGTAACTTTGTTGTCTTCCTCCCTGATGGCTCAGAGAAGAAAGCTTGTAATTAAGTATTTATGATGTTTAGCGTTCAACAAGGCCACTATCTCTCACATGCCGAAGAATTAAATCTCAGACTGATACTGCACAATGTGCTGCTGCAAGTGCTGGTGACCTTTCTTTGAGAGGCCATCGGTGGTACACGACTGGCATTTGAGAGGAGATCATTACAGCCCTGGTTTTAATTGAAGCCTTCATCCCAGGTGTAATCAGGGCTAAACAAACAACGCTGGAATCATCCAAGACTCAATTAGGCCTATGGGGAGAGCTGTGTGCAGAGATGCAATGTGCTGCTTCTTCATAATCAGCTGAAACTAACACTTGATGAAAGAGTCTGATATCTCTACCTGTCACTACACACTAATTGTCTGTAATTAGTACAAGGCAGGGGTAATTGTGAAGGTTGATGTTATTATGAGAAATATCACTGGATACAATATTCAAATTTTCTA
This sequence comes from Scatophagus argus, assembly GCF_020382885.2. NCBI lineage: Eukaryota > Metazoa > Chordata > Actinopteri > Scatophagidae > Scatophagus > Scatophagus argus. The sequence continues at coordinate 6,346,702 of NC_058494.1, read as the reverse complement.
TTATGTGCACTTTGGAAAAACAAAATATCTGGAATGCCTTTAATTGCTGCCATAATGGACACTTTCACATGGGAATATTACATGATACCATTAGCTCTTTTTATGTGTTTGCATGCGTCCTACCATTTTCATACAGATGCTGATTTGGTTCTGTTACTATACCTCTGGTATAAAGGTGGAATAACAGTGCACGTTCTATGATTATACCTTTTATACAAAAAAAAGGGTGAAGTGGAATAACAGCACAGTATTCCTGCCTTGAACAGATTGTGCAAAAGGGGCTATCAAAGACAAAATGGGGATGTTTGAGAAATGAAACTTCATTAGGAGGATTTTTTTTTGTCATCTTCTAATCAGTGTCGAAACAGAAGATTCCACAGAAATAGACAGGCGTTAATCTTCACACGATGTCAAAGACCTCCAAATGACTCCACACCTCTGTTCTCCTAGAGATAAACAAAACTGAAACAGAAACGAAAAGGCATACCAGCGATACTCCTCTGTAGTTAATTAAGTGACGAAATAAGCTTGGAAATCCCCTGAATCAAATTACACAACAGGGGTGGCACAAATACAGTACACACACCACTGCTGCCGTGTAACGAATAGGCTTAATGCAATCACACATCTTTAATGAAATCATGTGAATTAATGTCTTAGATCTTTGCTTTTATGAATTTGCCTCCGGTGCCCAATGCACCAGGAAGTCAACGGAAATTATTCAGCCGTTGCTCTGTGGAACAAAGTCTGTGTGTGTCAGCACATGCCTAGGAGGAAATGGGGAAGTAATAGGACAATGAGGGATGATGCACTTTTCCTTCATATTGCAATATGGTTTGTGTGTATAGGTGTACTTTTCATACATTAATACTATTTCTGCAACGATTTACATGCAAATTAGGCAATTACTGATTCAATTACTACTGTTTAACATATGGTGTATATTTTCTGATACCATCTTCTCCTTATTCAGTGGGTCATGATGCAAAATTGGGTCACAAGACTGTTTTGAGTGCATGTATAGTATCAGAAGAATGCACTTATTTTCAAGTGTATTGAATTTGTTATTTAAAAGCACCAGGCCAGTGCAGCATGTCACTGCACTGTTGTTGTTATTTCTGGGATTAACCACCATAGTGGACTGCTGTCCCCAATGCGGACGTGTCAGCAGATGCAGCTCTTCCATTGGTTTTGTCATGTTGGCTCCAACTAAGACTGCGACTGTATGACAAATCATCACATTTTCTCTACATATATAAAGTCAGTATATTTTCATTAAGGGGTTAATTTCAGTTCTTCTAATTTGGCTCTTGCACTGAAAACCTGAAATATTTAAAAGTTAATTTTCACATAGATTTGAAGTGTTAAATGAAACAGTGCTGTGCTGTTAATGGGATGCTATTAAAGCCCAATTTTCACCCAGATTTTTGTCTGAATGATTTTGTCGCATTTTCTAACAAACTACTGTTTTTAAAAGGTTTAAAAATTTGTGATCGATGGCTCTATTTTAGGTTAACTGATCATTTACTAATGGCTTTTTGTCTTCTTCTTAGTGACTAACAGCTTTTAGGATGTCAGGTTGTGGCTGTTAATTTATCTTTGTAGTTTCCCATGAAGATTCCACAAGCTTTGAGCATCAGGGCCACAATCAACTGATATTTACAACTGAAGGAACAGTTTTGGTGAGTTATATCTGCTGTACAGTTTTTATTGTGGGTTATTACTGTTATGTTAACATTTAAATTGGCAGAGTTGTTGCTTCATTAGCGAGAACGAGTCCGTTCCAAAGTTGTGTTGTGTATTAATGGTTTATAATTTTATTTCTCCAAGGCTTTATTAAATGATTTATTAACCCTCACAGCATAAAGCCAGTACATAAAGGGTGCATAAATAAATAATATATCTGTTTATTGATCAAATCAAAGCAAACAGAGTACACCATATCCACGGCAGGTGGGAAATAACATACACTAAAAGAACAGCACAGACACAATGCATCAAAACCATTGGAAAGTGTTAAGAAAACTGAAGATAATGTGAAATGGCTCTCAACCTCCATCCCAGTTCTCAGCAAATGTTCGATCTTGTGACTCATTGTAAATGCATTGAGAGGTAAATTGATGTGGAGTTGACTTTTCACAGTGAGAGAGTGAGAGTGACTGTCGGTGTGATAATGATGAAAAATGAAAAAATGTCAGCAGCTCATCTGATACACGGCAACATGGCTTAGTGATCGACTCAGCTACAACCCCACAGGGACTACGTTACCGATCTCTTTGTTTGGCTAAATGTCAGAGCCCCACCTGGCTCCTATCATACACTCTGATACCCCCAGGCAGCACTCACAGATACCACTGAGGTCCAGAGGTTCAAACTCACTCTCTTGGTCACTTTAAAGCCAAATATACAATGATGCACAAATGTCTGGATAAGGTAAGGGCGAAGACAAGTGACACCAGTCTGCTTTTCATTTGAAGGGTAACCTTTTCTCTTACAATATGTCACAACACAATTCATAATCTGCCACATTTGCAAGTACAAAAGAGGTACATTTTAAGATTTTTCTTTTCCTTTGACAGGTTCCAATGTTGTTAAATTGAATACAGTATTTATGAGCTAGAATATGAAATTATGGGATTAAAATTGCAAATCATGTTGTCACGTGGGAAAAAAATACATTAGTTTGTTTATTTTGTGTTGAAATCTAAGATTACAAGAGCGTGAGAAACTGCCGGGATTGATTGAACACCTGATTAACTAGATAGCAAGCTGCGTAACACCCTAGATCATATTTTGGATGAGAAACGTTGACAGTATGCTTGAATTTATTTCAGTGACAGTAATTTATACAAGCCACATCCATTATGTTAGCTATTTAGTTAGGACTGCTTCATATTTGGCCACACTTGACATAATGGTCCTCTCTGAAATACAGTTTTCAGATGCTCTTGACCCCTCAGAACCTGAGAAAGTGTGGAGTTTGTGTGCTGTACCGAGATCTTTCAGGCAGGTTTTAATTGAGTCATTCCGGTGGAAAACAGAGGAAATATGTGTGGCACAACTTGGTAACAGCTTTAGCCTACAATTGTGGTATTGGAGGGAGCTTGGAAATGGGTGCCAGATGTGCGTGACTGCCCACATCACTAACATGCAATTACTGGCGAAAGTTAACAACAACAACCACGTTATTATAATACTGCACTCAGATATTCACATCTAACCAAGCACATATTTACACCTGCCACTCAACAACTTCCTCTTATTTACAGCTGCTTGTAGCTTTACTGACTTCATTTGCTTTTATTGACATTAATCAATACAGTCTACATATAAAAAACATTGTTCAGTGCATTATCTTGTAGCTGATGGCCTAAGGACCCCCTGCAATGACAGCTCGACCTCTTTACATCGATTAACCCCCCATCCCCCACTTCTGACCAGCTACCTTCACTACTCCACATGGATGCAAACTGCAGAGAATTATGCTTGTTGTTTTTTTTCTGTGGTTTGTGAAGCAGAACTATATTGACCTTAATTAAAGAGTCAGTCAGTTCTATAGCATTTGTTCACTGTTTTGGTAATGTCTGCATTTATGGTAAATGGCAAATGATGTACTACAACTGGTAAGCAAACAAGGTGTCTTCCCGTATCTATGGTGACAGTTGCTTCCTACTTTTACGACAGGAGTTTAAGTGTTTATTTATACTGTTGCGCTGACTACAGATTGTCCTCCACAGCTGCGAGCATGATTTCTTCCTGAATGAATGGCTAAGTGGGGAGGGACTGATTTGGTAAAAGGCTCACTTCCTGAAAAACTGTGAATCCTTGCCTTTGCTGCATTTGTTGTCGTGATGGTGTGCATAATTGTGTATGTGAAGTTGTGAGAGAGAGAAATATACTTAAATGCATTGCAGGAGGTGCCAGAGGGGGCAGGCATGGCATTAGCCCTTTTAAACCCACTTATATAAACTGACTGCTGGACATAGTTTTATATATTTGCAAATTCTGAGCTTCATGTGTTGCACATCTTATGATTCAAAGGTACCTACCCTTTCTTCGTGGCGCAGTGTAGTCACCATCATGTTTTACCCTTTTGTGCTCGTATCATATTTGATATGAAAACAAATGATCAATCCGTTTCGTGTCACTGCATCTGAGCGAAAGTTAACTAGCTAAAAGTGGCAAAACACATTTGCTTCTGCCTAATGATGTGTTGTGATTGACAAGGTGATACTGACATGTAACTGGTTATGAAATTATGCATTTTAATTTGAGACCCACCAGTGGGCCACAGCCCACTCATTGAGAATGGCTGTCAAACTAATGTCTGCTGGGGAGCACACAAGAACAATCATTGTAGTTAAATGTCTTTGGACAGCTTTTATAAGACAGCACAATAGTCATACAATATCTTTTTAATTTGGATTTTACCACAGCAACCAATGCCAAATGTATGTTTACCAATTTACCCATATCCTTTGTTGTTACTGCTGGTGCATATTATTTTGTTTTCTCACTGTATAAATCATGGACTGACACAAACTACACGTGCTATTTTCATGTGCAGCTTATAAACAGAATGGAAACTTCAAAACAAACTGTTTTGGCAAACACCTTTTAATGCGGACCTGATCTCTAACAAATACAACAGCGAGGCTCATCTTATATTCCGTCAAGGGTTAGGTTAAACTATTGCATATCATTGCAGTCTGAAGACAACCTTGGTGGAATTACTGACATCCCAATCAAAGTGAGTTACTGAAAACCTATATTTTATATGTGGTAGTAGATGCATAATACTGTAATTTCATTAATAAACCATCAAATACACATCAAAGCGATTAAAGCTGTGACATGTGAATGCTTGAACACTTACTATGATCAAAGCTATTCCAAGTGCAGACAAAACCTCATTTCATTACCACAAAGTACTAGCATGTGCCAAGTTGTCATTTTTGTGCAGGAAAACTGTGATTTTACTGTCAGCAAATGCACCTGCGTGCTTGGCCAGCTTTGAGTATGCTGATTGCTCACAGCATTACGCGGCTTTTCATAGAAAGTCCAAGGTCCCTCCCAGTCATCACCTTACATACTGTCTCTCTCTATATATTTTTCTGTTTCGAATGAAAACCTAAGGGCACTCTGGCAACACAGCCACCCAGCGTACTTGAACCTGAAACCTCTACAATTTGCCATTAGCTAAACACTCTAAAAGTCACTGCAAGCCCTGAGGCCAGGTGCTTCACTAAGAGCCACTCAGTCTCTTTTTTAGCCCTGAGCTACACTACAGTTCTAACAGGAAAGCGCTTTGAGCAGGCAATCTGTAGGCAGCCACAGATTGGTTCCACAGGTACTACCACTGAAGATGTGTAAAAAAGACCTGAGGATAGCCCTGTGTCCAGCACAAACCCCCTTCTAGGAGTATCAATAATTCAAAAGGACAAAGTGTCTGATACATGGGAGTAAAATGCAGCTTGCTATCCCCCTCCTGTGTCAATATTTTGACAGTGAGTGCGAAGAGGGAAAGGAATCCGAGGGGACTCTGCCATGTAAAGTGTTCTTTCATGTTTTGCAAAGTGAGTGCTACCTCTCCCTCTACATCCATGAAATGGAGAGTTCAGAGGAAGCCACTGTGCTGGTACAGTCTGTTCAGATTGACTGACTAACTTAACGACTGACTGGCTGTGAAAATGACTGAGCTTCATGCCGCCGGTCCCTTCTCCTCTGGTGCTGCTCCCATTGCCAGCGTCTCACTCTGTTTCTTACTTCTTCTGTCTTTCGGCGTTCATTTTCTCAATCTTGCACACCCTCACCTCTCGCAGCAAAAGACAAGAGCAGAGGGAAGGTCATTAAAGTTATGAGGAGGAGAGAGAATAACACACAGGGAGACGCAGAGAGCTGCGGAGATGAAGGGGGTGAGAATAAAACAAATGGAGAGGAGTGTACAAAAGGTAATGAGGCCAAAAGAAAGGGAGCAGCTGAAAGGAGTATGATAACAAGATAATGTGCTACTGCCAGTGTAGTCCTGATTTAAAACAAATTACTTCTGCCTTCTTCAACAGTTTTCTGTTGTGTTAGCTTCTGGGGTATTTTGTACCAGTCAAAGCTGAGTAAGATGCTCTTTTTGGATTCTAATAAACAGAAACTGTTGCACCACTTAAAGCACTATTCATCGAGGTTTAAGGATAGTAGGTAGGTAGTGGGGGCCTGTCATCCACTTTTGGGCTGCATGTTGCAAGTAAACACTTCACTATCTTCCTGAAAGTATCTTTGTGTTGAAATGTACAAACACGCACAGACATGCACGCACAAAGTGAGACAAGAGTATAAACCATAAACACTCCTTTAATAATGCTGTGAAGTTTTACCCAGATGCCCTAGTTATTCCAAAGAGCGGGGAGGCACTGGAGTCTTTGGGGACAGGCGTCGCTCCCTGAAGTGGGCGAAGGAGGATGGAAGGCGTCCCTGGTGGCACCAGGGGAAGACTGCGTCAGTGCTCTCATGGGGGAGATCCATTCAGGACCTTGTTTTCTCCTTCTTTCTGTTCCCTCTCCAGTGGATGAAAAGAAAACAAGACAGCATCTCAGAACCACTTTTGTCTTTCTGGGAACAAAACGATACTGGATATAAATAAATAAGTGGGAATGAAGTCATCAGATGGACTATTAGTGTCTCACAGGCTGTTCTTTGTTGCCTCTTTGCCTCTCTTCTTTTGAATTAATACAAGTGTAATGAAGGTGTAATACATCTTTACAGGTGACAGTAAATTTAATTTCATTTACTTTAGTTAAAAAGGCCATACCTTCACAAGGCAACTACAGGACCTCATTATAAAAGCACAGATTCACTCTTAAGTGAGAAGTTCGACCGATTTGAGAGAACTTGTCGCATTCACCAATTTTCACATATTTAGAACTTTCTCTGAACTAAATGTGTGTGTGGTCATACAGAGAGTGTGCCTTTCTCCACAGGGGGAACAAGACTTCTTTGCACTAAATGCTAACACTATCATGCTAACGTTGTCACAATGACTAAATGACTATAAAGAATAAAATGTCAGAGAGGAAATATTTTTGCATGAGGCTTATTTATTTATTTTTATTTTTTTTGACAATCCCATTAAAACATCTTGATGTCTTGTACTCATGTGTTTCATCTTCTGTATGAGTAACTGCCGGTTGTTTGTGTGTGTGTTTTTTTTTTTTTTTTCAGTCACTCTTCTGACACTATTGGAACAGAAGAAGGTTTGTGTTAGTTCCCAAAAGAACTAATTAGACATTATAGGAAACACTGCATTTCCTGCTTCTAATCAGCATATGTTCATTTTGAAAAGCCCCATCACCAACTGTCACTGCATTTTAACTTGTCACGAAGCAGCTGACTCCCATTCCCATTCCCACATCAGCTGACTGCAACCCTGCTACTGAAAAAATGATCTGGCTACTGATGCCAGCCCTCCTTTGTCACACTGGATAATTTGCTTGCTATTATGACACATATTAGACTTAATTAATGCACTGGCCTGCACCACACTCATCTGTAAAGTCTGTAGTTCTGCATCTAATAAGTCTATCATTTTTTTTTCATTTCATTTATTTATACTTTGTTTGCTTCCTGCTTCTATAGTTATTACACTGGGTCAAAATTAATACAGTGCATGTGGTTAGTGAGCTCCTCAGAATGATGGTCGACAAAATGTTAATAGGTATCCAGCAAAGAGTTATGGTAGTTTATTACAATGTGTCAAGTGAATATTCATGTTACAAATAATCCATAAATCCAATCTAAAACTGTAGCTACAGATTTGACACTGTGCATCTCACAGATGTTGAGGAATGAAAAATCCCTGCATACGCATACATAATTTTTACTTTGGGAAAAGTACTGTAATGCATGCCAGTATAAGGATTTTAATCTGGTACTCATACTTTTATTACTACAAATTTCCTGTCAGATACACATTAGATGAGTTTTATGTTTGCCTTAAATTGTGTGTAGGGGATCTCTAATGTTCACCATAAAATAAATAATTATTAAAAAAAAAAGAAAAAGAATTTCACTAACTGGTGAAAATGTACTTACAAAGTAGAATTTAAGAAATATATACATGGACAGAGCAATTACACTTCTGTATTCATGTGGCATGCTAAATTAATAAACAGATGGCACACTGCATTTCACACTGTGTATAATTTACAGCTCCAGTGATACCTACTGTGGTATAAGCCCTATAGCCAAGTCAAGTCAATTTTATTTATAAAGCCCAAAATCACAAATCACAATCCATCAGCGGACATTACAACCTACACACAGCGTATGACAGCCTCCATCCTTTGAGCGTCAATTAAAGGCAAGCTTCCAAAAAACAAGGAAAAACAGCAAAAAACAAATGGAACCAACCTCAGGAAGAAACACGGAAGAAGGAATATCTCTCCCAGGATGAATAAGTGTGCCATAGATGTTGCATGTACAGAACAGACCATACTAATGATAATGACAGCATTTCTTAACAACTGTGGGCTATAAAATCTATGTGAAGAATGTGCATTCAGGGGGACAACTGAGCAGCTTGAGGTGTCACAAGGTGGCATCTGTGCCAAACAACCTGCTCTCCACCATGCTGACCATGACGAGGATGAGCCACACAAAGAAAATAAACAAAGCAATCAGAATATATAAAGACTTTGAGGATGAAAATACAGATACATGAAGGTGATTAAAGAAAAGTAAGCAATTATTTATAAAAAAAATCCCCCCGAGGGGCCTTGAACCCAACTACAGACATTAAAAAATATAATGATAATAAATTCCACATTAATATACACAGCATTTAGTCACAGAATGTTGAGTATTTTGGTATGTTCGTATCGGTCCTCAAAGCTCTTTAGAAGACGATCACCTAAATTTCATTGCAGATCCTTCTTGTTGCATTTGCTGCCAACGCTGCCAAACATCCCAACTTCAAACAGCTTTTCGTCTTGCTAATGAGCAAAGGATGCATCCTGTTTTCGAATCCATCAAGTGCCACCTTCTCTGAAATGCTTTTCCCTTTCTCTGTCTTCCAACCCACCCCCTTCATCCCTCCACCCCTTCGCAATTGAACTCTGAAGTGCCGGCACACAAATCAAGCGCTAATCCATTTGAAGCTGACAGGGCGTCCTGATTATGGTGGTGGCTTTCTTCTTCAAACATCCTATCACCATCATCTATACAGGAACACATGTCGAAACATGAAAGAGCTCCCAAGTTCAATTAGCCAATCAATTGTTTGTCGGATGTGCCAACAAACTGAGGGCAAATTGTCCTATACACACCTGAGCCCTGGAGCTTAAGCCATAGAGTTTGCATGAAGGGACAGATTCAAACAGACAAACACACAGAGAACATTAATTTGTGGAGAGAAGTCATACCGCATATGCACAGTTGTTTAATTCCAGTCACTGTCACTTTCTTGTTGAATTACTAATATTTAGATATTAAAATTTGCAGAATGAGATGGAAAGCCTTGTGTCTGCGTATGAAAGGAGGAAGATGGAGAGCCTGGGTGAATCACTTTCATGATTAAAGTGTCTTTCTACCAGACTGCTAATGAAGCTGCAGTAAAAGTTCACTTCACTTCACAAACTCGCCCTGCCACACACACGACTAATAGAGTTTTTTTTTTTTGTTTTTTTTTACCTTTATGCATTTTTCCCATTTGGATATAATTTATTGCATCTTAAACTTGCCTTAACATAGAATCGCAACACAGCTTGATATCATGCCCAATGCTATGAGTCCTAACTATGGATAAGAAGCCACTCAGAGGGGCAAATCAAGGCTGTAACAATCGGGAACTTAACAGAAATAGAACCAAAGTTAATTAATAAATCTAACACTGCCCCAGAATCTGAAAGCGAACTAAATAGCTCAGTGTTTTATTGAGTTTTTACAAAACATAATTGCTTGACGCTTGTCATTAGCAACACTTGCAACAGACATTGAAGTCTTTTAATGTTCTTTACTGAAATACTAAAAGTCATAGTTAACTAAAAAGTTAAGTTATTGATGAGTTTTAGTCAGTTTTTTAGCCGCTTGGGGACAGAACTCCATCATCATGCATACTTGACATGCTATGGCCTCACAAAATCTTTGTGGTTTAAGCAAACAGATTTTTAAATATACATATCCAACAGACACATATGATCATTAGCATTCTTTTTGAAACATGTCAATGGAGACCTGACAAATGCCAAACATCCAGTATTCTAAAGTGAAAGTCAAATATTCTGTCTCCTTCTAGAAAAAAAATATGTGGCTTAATACTCCACTCCATTTAAATGCTACTATGAAAAATACTTGAACCTAGACCAAAGTAAACAGCAGGCTGCAAAATCAAATGGCTGAGCTGAAAGATTCTGAAGAAGCTGGGAGGAACTGCACAAGGTCTTTACGAGACTACAAGTCGCCCTTCTCACATAACTTGAAGTCATTTGAACCATTGTTCGTTTAAATGTCACGAGTAGTGCATCATTAAGTTTTTATGTACATATGCGTGACTTTTTCAGAAATTAGTGCTAACCAAATAACTCTTTCTCACCTTGTGTGCTGATGATTCAAAACAGAGCGCTTCACCTGCATGGTTCATGTTTTCTGAAACCCACATAGCTCCTCCCACTTTGCTCTGTAATGTCTAATAAAATCAGGTTATTTCCGGCACTTTCTCTTTCTCCAGAGTCATTATACTATTTGCTTGCCATTCAGTTGCTACTCATTCACTTCCATCCTTTCCTTAGGCCACTCCCAAATCAATGATAACTCCCTCCAACTCTGCTTCAAGTGTCAGATCCATTTTTCAGCTCAATTTTCTCATGCCCATAACCTCACCTGCACCATCATCAACTAATTAGATTTCAAATACTAACTGACGCTGATCTCCTTGCTTAATAGTAATTGATGCTGTGAAAATTAGTCACCATTTTTCCCTTCCTCTCACACATTATTCCCTGCTGTCTCACCCATCTCCAGTTCTGCCCATGACTCAGCATTTCTCTCACTCTCCCATCCTCTAACTCAAGCTTCCTCTCTTTAATTTTCTCACTTCTTTCTCACCTCTCCTCCATTTCTTGATGAATTCCCCCTCTCTCTCTGTTGCTGCACTTTCTCTCTTCTCTGCTTTTACCCAAATTCTCATTTGCTCCCTTCCCTCTCATCTTCTCTGTTCCTTCATGACTTGGCCTCTCACTCCTTCTCTTTACCTTCCTCACTTTCTCCTACTTTCTTTGCAGGCGAGAAGTCACAGAGATCAAAGGGAGGAAGAGATGGAGAGAGGCAAAGCTAACCCCCACGCATATATCCTCCCTGCACTCTTCTTTTCTTTTCCACCCTGGTTGCAGTCTTCCTCCAAACATCTTCTCGACAGACTCATTCCTTCTCTTCTTCCTTGATATCTGCCTTTTCTTGCACTTTCCACCCTACCATCTTGCTTGTACCTCCTTTTTCCTATTGCACCACATCTCTCTTCTACCACGTGTCCTTGTTTCGCTCTCCTCTGTTCTGAGTATACATCATTACAGCTGACACCAGCGCAGGGAATCATTCGAAACATGCTCCGACACAGGAGGAACACACAAGATAAACCAGCTCCCTCTGAAAGATTCACTAGATGGAAAGATGAAATGAAGAAGAAACGGGATTGGAGGGGAGAATAGAGACTAACTCCCACATACACAAAGACACTTAGCCTCCAGAGCTGCCAAGAGGGCCATGCATCTCAGTTCTCTTCATAATTCAGCCGCCTTATTAGTGTCTGTATCTTTGTTTTGTTTTGTTTTTTTACTTTTTGTTTATAACCATAAAGCATACGAGTTAGTTGTTAGCGCATAAACATGTTCACACAAAACATAAAAACATGGGCACACTCTTCAACTAATGGCAATATAAGCATACACACATGTGCAAAGTTATTTACAACTACACACTCCACACCTACATACACTCCAACTCTTTATATGTTAATAAAGTCCCTCTAGACTTTCTTTGTTCTCCAAGCTGCTTCATCCATCCCTTTCCATTTCCCCTAGAGTGTTGTGTAGTCTCCAAACACACCCAGATACACACATACACAGTACATGTGAAGATCAAGAGAACCAAGAGAGAATGTGCGTTTGTGTGTGTGTGCATCTTGAACTGTCCATTTAATGTATTCATCAGGGCTGTGTGTGAACACACATTGTTTGGACAACTTCAGAAAAATATTAGCACTACAGCAAAGTGATGAAATTTCTAACACAACACTGCAAATCTCTTCCGCATCATAAGACTTGTATGTGATAAGTTGCTCAAAGAAGCCCACTCCCCCATGGGTCCACCATGGGACGCATCATCAGAGCCTTTACACTCAGCTTTGTTAATTTATTTAGTTCTTTATTCTCCCAAAGGCACACCACAGGGATTCTCCTGTTAGCTGCCCTGAGTGTGAATCTGCAGGATATTACTCATCTTGTGTGCTGACTTTGATGCCACTTAAAGAGCCCCAACAGGAAAAGTCTTGCAGGTGGACCAAGTGAGTGGCTCAAAGCCAAGGTTGAGCAATCTTAAAATAGAGCTGTGTGCTTATAAAGAGTTATGATGAAAATTGATTCTGAAAGATTGAGGAGATATGGATTTTTAATGGAGGATGGATTGTGACAGCATGCATTCAGTGGCGCACCCTCATTTTAAAAGACACAGCACGGTACTGTGCAGCTCTGCTTAACCTGCCGCTGTTGCCTGCCTGCAGTCGTTAGGCGCACAGACTCTGAGAGGTAAAAGAAATGGAATAAAAAAGACAGAGAAAAATAATACTGGCCAACAGTTTTATTTACCAATCTTCCCCTGCCTCCTCCTCTTCCTCCTCTCATTTTTTTTCTCCCTTTCCAATCAAAGTTTCAGTGCGCAACAATAAGACTGCTTACTCTCTCAAAAGCTGTTTAAGTGAATTTCACTGGCTCACCGGGGAATCGCCCCACTGAGGCTTTTGAAGGCATTGAGGCAGGGAGAGAAAGTAATTACTTTTTTCCCTAAACAGAAGTGGGGCGCGGCATGGTGTGTGTATATGAGTTTGTGTGTGTGTGTGTGCATATGTGAGAGAATGAATTAGTTTGTGTGCACTTATGTCGTAATATGAATCTGTGTCATGCATTTGTATACTGTGCAACCTTGTGTTTATGTGTGAGACTGAGACACAGTAATTCAACAAAAAGGTTCTCATATGCAAGTGAAGAACAAAGCCCGGCAAGCCATAAGGCGATAGTATGGGCCTGTGCACGCGCATGTGCGTGTGTGCGTATGTGCGTGTGTTTCAACATGGTTGCATTTCATTTCACACCTGTGTGTGAGAGACCTGAATAGACCTTTAGAAAACATATTTTTGTCATTTTCATTTGAAAGCAAAACTGCATTTTTTTAATTCCAACTTTTTGGTTTGTATGATGTGATACATTATGTGTGTGTAAATGTTCCCATTTTTATATGGTAAATGTCACAGTTGCCTCAAAGAAAAGTATCTTCTTTTTCATGAGTCAGTATAAAATGAGATTGACATCACGAGCTATACTTGCAGACTGGTGTTTCGTTCTCAGTGATGCATGTGCCGCATGGTATCGGACTCCTGTGGAGAAGAGGCCCGAAGGTAAAGGTCTCAATTTACTAGTTGAGTTATGTTTCAAACCTCTGAACATGAACTCTGGGTATTGACTAAAAGAATAAAATGAGCATTCAGTATGAATTTCCCACTTCCCAGGTAAGTGGTTTACATATCCACAGGGAGTTCGGAATAGACTCATTACTACTTTTCATTGAAAGAAGCCAGATGAGGAGACTGTGTCCCTTCGCCTGCTACCCAACTGGCACCTGACCCTTGTAGGTGGTGGGTCCACACACTGGCAGTTTAATTTGTCACAAGGCATAGAGAATGAGATCACAGAGTGGCTGAAATGAGTTTACCTCACAGGATGTGCAGGAAGCTCAGGGATCTCAAGTGAGCTCAGTCATCTGGGAAGGTTTGGACATCTCAAAGGGGCCATCCTTTAGAAGTTTTCCTTGTAAATCCACTGAAATGGAAACAGGTCCTGGTACACACCCGGGGCATTCTGGACATGTGACATATCCAGTATGGCCTGGGATTATCTTTGGACTGACCATGTTGGGTTGGAAGACACGGCTGAAGAGAAGCCCAACCACCCCCTGGCATTTTATTCTGAGGATGTGCATCATTTCATTCCGTGAAGTTATTTAAGTGGAAAAAAGAAGATCCCCAACCAGTGAGTGATCCCCAGTCAGATTGCAAGATTATCTGTGTTGTTGCTTACAGGGCAATGCGTTCATACACTTTATTTAAAACACAAAGTTATGAAACTTCTGCCAGCATTCCTCTTTTGCAGAACAATTTATACTCACACTGAGAAGATTCAATAAAAATGAAACATGTGGTGCAACATAGATAATAAACTATAGCTACTGGTCAACATCACAAATTAATGTCTCAAAGTTCATCAAAGTTTAATACGATTCAAAGAAATTTTGATTTATATATGTAAAACTCTCATGTTCACCCAAGTGCTCACATTTGTGTCGAAGCCCTTAAGAATCTCTGCACTGAAATCAGGTCTCGTGTCATGTCATGCCTTAGCAACCCTAGCTGAGCTCCCTCACTAAAGCCGGGTTCTGGCTGCTCTTAGATCGCTGTTTCTTATGTAAATCCATCTGACACCAGCGCCTTCTCTGACATAGCCCTCATTTTCTCTGCATCTCAAAGCCACAGCTCTGGCACTCAGTCATCTTGTCCAAAATTCATTTACTATGCCCTCTTCACTGTTAGTGGGCAACTTGCATTAAAAATCTGAAGTAGATTTAAGTGATCTAAGAAGTCAGGAACAAGACTGGTTGATGACCACCTGCTCAAGTTATGAAACAATGACAGATGCTTCACAAGGCCATCCTTTTCACCAAATAATAAACCAAATCTGTTAAACTCTCTGAGATTAATGGTTGGTGCTTAGAGTAGCAAAGGTTTTTGTAATTCAAGGATTTTTGACAAATTCTTCCTGTGGACATGTGAAGAAAACATGTGAATCAGAGAATTATATATTTTCTCAAGGATAATTCCGACATTTGGTGTTTTGTCCCCTGCAAGCTTAGTCCTTGAATTTCCACATAGAAATGGCACTTTTACTTCATCTTTCAGGAACACATTATGGAAAAAGAGAGGTTCCAAGAGAGGATTCACTTTTGCCGTTGGACTGTGAACATTATGTCTGGAACAAACGTACGTAAAAATGACCTTGACTTGCATCATCGATGATTTTAGTATTTCAAGAGTCTTGTGTTTCATACAAACATAAAGAATTCTTTTTCTGACATACGCATATTATGGGTAGTATAAAAAGTGTTAGATAGTAACTCCTTTTTGGTAAGAAGACTGATGATATACATGCAAAAACAGCCAAGTCTTGCAGGAGCAAAATTAATAGAATTCAGAGGACAGTGGAAGTTGTGTGGTGGGATTACAGACAAATTATGTCTAGAATCTGGATGATTGACTGAACGTACAAATCAAATCAAACCTAGTGATGCTAATACCATCCAGAGGGGTTCAAGTCCTATAAATGACTGAGGGACTGTATATTTTGCAACAGTATTTATAAGGTGTTCCTAATGTTTTATTTACTCTATTAACCTTTAAATAAGATCAAAACACTCTTAATGATTTCCATGGGGAAATAAGGTTGTTGTAGCAGCAACAGCAGGGGACAAGACAAAATGAGTACAAGCACACAAATAGAATATAAATTTAGCAATAACAGTTAGAATTTTGCACATTTAAGCATATTTTTACACTCAAGTAAATTAGACAAATAGAGGGGAAAAAAGGCAACCAAGCTGAGGCTGAGATTACTTGAGCACTCAGTTTTCCTAGATTGTAAGGAGACTTTAGCGGACTGCTTTATACTCAGACACCTACTTGTCGAACCTTTGGGTTTTTTTGAGCCACCTGTTATTAGCCAGTCTTGCTGGTTCTCCTGCTTTCACTAATGAGTAGAGAGACTTTTTGTTACCTCTATGATGGCTTTATGAGCTATCCTTCCTTTGCTTTCTTCCTTTTGTGTGTGTGTGTGTTCCATCTTAATTTAATTCACAACCTGCTCCTTCCCTCTACAACCTTTGACTCATCCCCTTTTATTGCCTTTATGTCCATTCCACAAAGAATCACTCAATTTCCTCAGATCTATCTTATTTCACCTTAACATTGCGGACATGGTGAGACTAGGGGAGTACAAACCTCCCAGTAATTTACTTGTACGATGTCATAATGTTGTAACATGAGCAGGCATTTGATCATGTTCTGTGGTCACAAATGACAGTATGTCAACACAAACTGGGTACTATGACCACAGCATGAATTTGATGTATTGTTTTTACTTGAAACCAATTACACGAGACTTGTGACTGGAGGGTTGCCAGTTCGCTGGTTGCCCGCAGGAAAAAACTTGGATGGGGGATGAGGTGTCCTTGAGCAAGGCACCTAACACCCCAACTGCTCCCCAGGCGCCTGTCTTGGAAATTTCTTAACATCTCGTTTGATTTGGTTCAAATAAAATGATTGGACAACCTAGCTGCTTGTCTACCTGTACCTACCCTGCCCTCAGTGCACATGACCAGAGTCTTCCACAAGACTAGGAGGATGTATTCCTCGAGCTATTAGCAAGATAGTTGCACAAAAATGATTGAGAAAGTGGAGGCAAAATTACTTAATAATAATAATTAATAATATCGTCGCTTTGACATTTTACATTGTACGGCATGTCTTCCCTAGCAACTGATGTGTTGGGTATTTACACGACCATCAGTCAAACTGATGTGCGCACCTCAATATCAGATTGATATTTGCTCATGGTTTGTCTTGATTTCAAGATAAAATGGGAACCAAAAGCTTTTGTTAGTGTAATGTGTTAAGTGGAGATGTAGAATAGCCTGCAGTCAAGTTTGGTGGGACATAAAAATGAGAATGGAGGATCGTAATTAACCGCACGTCATTGGAGCGCGTAGTAAAAAAAATTCTCCTGGAAAAAACTAATTTTGGAGAAACCTTTTTTTCACAGGGCAGCGACAATATGCCAACTTGACAGCTGTGGGTAAAAACAATGTCTATGTTTGTGGTTTACGATCATGATGATGTAATGAGCCATCAGGTAGTTGGATACGATTAGCAATGGCGGTGATGTGTGCCAGGACTGAAAGGAGGAGGAGAGATTTTATTTCTTGTTCGGAAACTCTTAAAATCTAACTACCTTTACCAATCTCAGCTTTAAGTAATGTAGTGAGAGAAAACTGTGAATCAAAGACCACGGTTAAAAAAATAGAATTTAAAAAGCAGAATTTTATTTACTCTTTAGACTTTTATAACATGAAAAGCTTTCACCACATAAGGTTGAATTGGAGATGCTGGATCCAAGAGCCCCTGTATTGTATGTACAAGGTTTGGGTCAGGCACTCTATCAAAGTTAAGAGAGGACTAAGAGAATGAATAGAGGCCCTGATCTACAGCTTGCCTCATTGAATGAAAATTGCATCAAGTCATTGAAAAAATATCCCTGACAAGGTCACCCTTAATAAATGAATACATTACTGATTGGGGTGTGATTTTCAATATTTCGATTTTCACAATGTTTTTGGTATAAGCAGTAGAAACAATACATATAGGTCCAGTAGATTAGATTTTTGCTGCTTTTTTGTAGTGAAATACCTTTCTTTATATTTGTTGCGTCACAAGCAGTTTGGCATTAGCCATTTTGGTTTCACACATCAATCAAGCACAAGGTTTTTGTTTTATTTTAACCATGCTTCTAACGTTTGCTGTAGCTATGGTTAGGAAAATACATAACAACTATAATATACACAAAACCCAAAACCATGTTATTGTGGTTATGTTCTCGACAGTTAAAGTTAGCAGAATGCTAGGGCTTTATGGGCAAAAACTGTTTCCCCTGCAAGAAAATCAAATGGACATTAATATTTTTTCATTTTAATTCTGATATATATAACTGATACTGTATTTGATAAACTATTATTAAATGTAGGCCTTTTTGTGTTGAAGTAGGTGTAAGCAATTCTTTGAGCCATTTAGTCCCATTCACTTCATGTTCATTGAGGACTACACTGCAAGTGCCCGCTAGGTGAATTGTAGCCATTTTCAGTACAATGGCAGCAATAGTAAATGAACAGGGAATTATGTTAAATTTTTTTGGTCGTTACATCCAGCTTTACTGTGTGGTTCACTCAACCTCGTTTCCATATAAAGAATGCACCTGTTTTCAGCAAAGCAACTAGCTGGTGAACACATTTGAGCATTTATCTGATAAAGAGTTGTTTTAGAGATACTTTCCACAGGAGTTGGTGGAGATGTTCCTCCATATCTGCTGAGTGAGCCAAAAAAAAAAATCAATTATTGAATTGTTAATGCAAAATAGCAGTGACATAATAGTGAACCTGATGTTCACATAACATGACATGACATTCATGTGTAAAACAGATAAAAATCCCCATACAATCTGTGGACAGTGAATGAATGGTCTTAAATCAACCCATACTATTTTTCAGAGTTATTTTTATTCAAAAAGTATCAGAATAATAACTTTTGCAATCATTTAGAATTCTGAATGAAAATGGCTTTAAGTGGAAGCTATTCCTCGTGACAGCGTACCCCGCATGTTAAACTTGCATGGTACGCTGCGTTTGACTAGTTAAACTCAACTCAAACTGAGTGACACCATGCCATGCCCCCTCCACTTAGCCATGCTCCAGCTAAGACCCGCCACTCCCTCTCTCTCTCCCTGCTTGACAATCGCTCGCTTGGCTTCCCATCTACTCCTCTCTTTATCCTTTCTCCAGCTACAAAGTGCCACTCCCATGTGCTCTCTGCATGACAATCTTCACACCCTCATCCTCCTCTGACAACGATGACCTCTTTCCCCCTCATTTATCCCATCCCTCATTTCCTCTCAAGCTAAGATCTGTCCCATCCCCACAGCCTACGGAGAGGCTAATGTTAATACGGCTGGCGAATCCTGAGGGTGAGGAGCTAGAGACGGAGACAAAGACAGTGATAGGCATAGGCACATGCATATGTATGAATACACACATATGCATAATCTCAGAGAGAAAATGGCATAAATACACACACACACACACGGATTGCACACAAACACGAGCTATTGCAGAGCATAAGGTGCACACACATCTAAGTGGAGGGATAGAGAGTGTCACCACTGACATTTTTGTGCTCTGTCAGTTACCATGGGGGAGGAAATGTGCGTCTGTGTGAGCTTATGTTAGTGTTTTCCATCATGAATGGAGTACACGTTTGCATGTGCCATTTTATGTCTTTTCATTTCTGTGCGTGTGGGCATAGCAATGAGCCATTTCATCAGTTGACAGGAGGGCAAGGGTGTCATTAACAGCCTCTCTGCCCCGTGTTCTTAAATAACTGTGATTCACAGCAGCTTAGGTTTCCAACTCATATGACTGGAGAGAGCCAGTCAGATTAATCTCTCCATTTACAAAGGAGGAGGTATTTACACAGGGGATGAGCCTCAGATTTCAACAAAGATGTCTCATAAATATATTAACTCAAATACAGTGTGATTGATTGGGCTGCTCTTCAGTGAGTTATGAAGTGATCTTCAAGATAGAGGGAGACAGTGAGTGAAAATTAATAGCAAAGAGAGAAAATACAAAGGATTTTCTACCACTTGCATTCAGGTAAGCAACAGATTTCCATAGAAAGACTGTGTAAATTTCCATTGTTAAATCTTTACTGTAAATGAGTTATTGTCATTGCATCTTCTGTTGTTAGATGTCAGAAACACAGCTTCAAAAATGTAAGCTGTGTCTGAGATTTTAAACAGATTTGCCAAAAGTGTGTACATTTTTACTGTATTTGATTTGTAACTCTCTGGATTTTAGTCATCACATGCTCCACCAAGTTTTGCTTCCCTCACCACTGGGAACACTTTCAGACCCAGACATTCACATATTTCAACATTTGGCAGAAATCATTTCATTTCTTACTAGGTTTGATCGAGAGCGATCTCCAGTGATGAATCCAACTCAGTGCGGTGTGACAGTATCACAGAAGATTCTACTACATAGAAAGGGCTGCCTGGGTTTTTGTCGCACCACCAGTGGGAAACACTACAAGATGCTTTGATGATATTAGTGTATTTTCCACCATTGTGTCCTTGCATCCATTTCAATCTCACTGCCTAGGGGAATGCAAATGACAGGCGTTACAAATGAATTTTACACTGTATCATTACAGATTTTACAGTCAAAAAACTGGCACTGAGTGCGATAATAAACTGACAAGTATAGAGAATGTGACATGTAATGTTAAGCAGCAGAGCTTCTTTTTTCCACCTCTAATGACACATCAGGGCCAGGAACTGTGTGTGATGTTACAGTCATGCTGTTATGACACAGTGAGGGTGTTAATTTTCTTGTGAAAATATAAGGTCTACAGGTACATGTGGACTTCAGTGAAACACTCTGTACTTGCAAAAGTAGTTGCAAGTGTCTAGTTCCTTTTACACAGCCTGTTCGAAACAGGAAAGTTGCACTGTACAAAAAGTACAAACACCAAACGGAAAAAATACTGTTGTTCTGCATGTAAACTGGCAGCAGAGCCGAATCAAGGATCAAAGTTTGCGTAGAAAGAGTGAGCTAGCAGGGTGGGTCAGTGGTGTGACGTGTCAATAGCGTTTCATATTTATGACCCACCACCAGGATTTAAAAAGCATCTAGCAGCAGTTAGTAGCTAACTCAAGGAAGAAAGACAGTAACCCAAACTGTTTAGGGAGACAGCAAAGGTCCAGGAGATCCTTCATCTCTGAGCAGAGTATGGGATCACTCATTTATATAACATATATTGCATTAAGCCTGTGAATATTCTCATTCATCCAGGTCATGGTTATCTCAAGGAAATTCAATCGAATGCAACTGGACTTAGTTATTTGTCTTTGAAGACGTTTCACCTCTCATCCAAGAGGCTTCATCAGTTCATGCTCGCTTGACTAGGCTGGGACTAGATATATTGCATTGTGCTGGCGATATTTGATTAAGTGTAAAAAAAAAAAAAAAAAGCTGGTGTAATGAGGGGTCTTTGATGCATCGGTGCTGTGCAATC
Organism: Scatophagus argus; assembly: GCF_020382885.2. Classification (NCBI taxonomy): domain Eukaryota; kingdom Metazoa; phylum Chordata; class Actinopteri; family Scatophagidae; genus Scatophagus; species Scatophagus argus. The sequence continues at coordinate 6,325,500 of NC_058494.1, read as the reverse complement.
TCTGTGTAAAAAGGGCCTCTGTGCCAGTTCACAAGTCCCGTATGAAACCTGTGATACACTAAGACTAAATAGCTCACAATTCCTTGTCCTTGTCCTTCGTTTGTGTTTGGTGAGCAAGAATGCTTTTTGTTGTATAAGCCTACTTCAAATCAACATTCAAACATTGATACCTGCAATCAGTCACTCTAGTTAACCACTGGCTAATGCTCTCACATGCCTCCCATGGCTGTTGACCCTCCCACCTCCAGAAACTTTGACATTAATTACCATTTAAAACAAATGTAAGAAGCACACCTCCCACTCTTTACTCCCCAGAACCTGGTTCATTAAAGCATATCACCCACTGCACTAACGCAGCACAACTGCTGTGACATATGGCTGGCCCACCTATTCAGAATGAGAGAAAGGATGAGAGAGAGAGACACAGACCCATCCCCAGGTATGTGTTTGTAGAGATGTGTGTGTGTGTGTTTGCTTATGAGTAAGGTAGAATCAAGCCAACCCCTAATTACCTAGCTACTCATTATTGCCCAGGTGCCAACTCACGATTGGCAGAGGCTAACTCTATGCAGGCTGCTCGGGTGACATGTTAATGGTGTAATTGTGCTGACCTATGTACCTGGATGGCTGATAATTACCTTCTCCATGTATTTATATCTTAAGGGATTAAAATGAGAAGAGATGGTAAAAAAAGGGGTAGGAAGGGTCCTGAGACCCAATGGAGACCCTCTGGGAGGTGCAAAAGCTGCACTTGAATGGACAGGACAAAAAGAAAAGGCCTGGTAAGTGTGGTGTGAAAAATGTATTTTTTTTCTTTTACCAATCAGAGAGCTAGGCCTGGTGTGTGACTGTCAAAATGCTGTTGTTTGCCTTCCCTTGCTATGAAAAGGTGGTGATTGTTTTTTCACTGTTTTAAAATTGCAAAATTTATAGGTAGAGCGATGAATGTGGTTTGGGAGGTGTAGAGTCTTTGTTCCAAAGCTTGAGAACAGGCAGATAAATTTAGTGGGGTAGACTGAGGGGGATGGCCAACAGAATCAACTGAGACCCCAACTGCCCCAACTAGAAAGTGTCTCGCCTAATGCTTTCTTACAGAAAGTACCATAGCATCTGGTCCTGCAGAGTAAATCCAGCTGCAGATGCAGCACGAACAGAAGGGCTAACATGAAGGAAGTTCAACTTCCGAATATGGTTCATAGGAGCACATCTTTATATTTCGAAATATTGGAGCACAGGGTTATAAGTTGGGCCTCTTCTTATGAAGACAATAAAATAATAACACAAGGCTCTATAAATTAAACCAAGGCAGCAAGCTTTTATTCTGCTCACATGGTAGAACACAGACAGAGACAATGTGCACTGTCTAATTTTACTAATGGGTCACTCAATAAACTAGCTTACATTATATTTCAACATGTATGTACAAATTTTAGTGTACAGCAGCATAGTAATTTTTATTTTCATTATTGCAGTTATATCTGAGTTATAATTTCTAAAATACCTCTATTTATATAATAATTATTATTATGAAGAATTAAATAAAATAATTATATTAAATAACCAAGATTTTACTAGCTCTCGGTTACAGTTGTGAGTTTTGTGGATCCGGGTCTGTTTGGTGCTGTTTGTCACAGGCATCCAACTGATCGGTTTCGACTTTTTTAATCCGACTCCTTCGGCTCCCTGAGTCCCCTAAAGACGAATAAGCTAGCAACCACTGCTAGTCCATGTAATGTATGCTATTTGTTGCAACAGTTTCTTGCTGACAACTACTTAAAATTAATGGGATAGATTATAAAGAGATTATGAGTTATTTTATTATCAGATTATGCATTTTATATATTAGATCTGGGATAATGGAGAGGGGGATTTGTGAATCTCGGTTATTTTTAGGAGCCAAGTGAATTAACCGAGTGAGTCAGGACTCGTAAATGTCTGCCAATTAGACCATATTATTTGCAATCAAATCCATAGACAATCTCGTCATACCTTTGCCCCAGAGTTGCTAAAATTACTATCTTTTGCTTTCCTCAACGACTGTAGTGTTATGTACAAGTGGGAGTGTTTTGGAGTAAGCAGGATTCATATGGTCTGTAAACTGAAGCGGGACCTTCCTCACTCCTGTACCACCAAGCTCAGGGAAGCTTCATCCAACATATCACAAGGCTGTTGAACTCCAGAGCTCGCGAGCTCATCATTATCCCATTTTACATGCAACACGTTGATATGACGATGTCACTTTACTACTTACACCACGTATACTGTGTTTACTAGCACTGAACATATTGATTCTCCTACAATATTATATTCCTATATTTTAGCTACTGCACTATTTTATGTCTTAAATTCAAATCCAGATTTCTTCAACTGGCATAATTTTTCTTTATACATAGATTTTATACAAATCAATTAATTTTATTGATCAGTCTTTTTAATAAAAGTGCAGAATTTCATGCCTGCAAGAGCACTGAGGGAGCCTTAGATCCAATAATTTCATTGCTTTTGACTGTTTATACCACAAATAAAGAACCTGAAGTTGAAGTTTACCGAAGTAGTTCTTTCCACGAACTGAATTTACTCATGCACTGTCGTAGGTTAAATTGAAGCATATTGTGGTAGTTCCACCATTCCATCAGCATAAACATCATGACCAGTAGGACAATGCTTAAGTGGCAGATCTTCACCTCTGAGACTGCAGTGGTTTGCTATGTAACAATGATTCGGTATTATAATTATACTTTTATGAACACAGGCAAAGCCCTCTAAGAGGGCTTTATGGGTTTTAACTCTCAAGCTCACAGATTCAGACATTGAAAATTTGAATAATGCACGCTAAGCCAGCCAACCCACGATAAGCCTCTAAATTTGAGCCCCATATAACTAAACACTGCATCCACTGAAGTTCGGAGACTAGTAGCCTTATGGGATTAGGAATGAAACTTGATACCTGAATCCCCTGCTAGGTCAGTGATAACAGAAGACTTAGATGCACGCTATAGGCTATATGGGCGAGCCACTATGAACTGTAATATGGAGCAAACATGCCATCTCAAGCCAACCATCTGCAGGTTTTTAATTTCAACCAAAAACTTCACCCACTGATTAGCACTCCTTCAAATTGACAGGAAGAACTCATGCAAGATCTACTGCTGAGGGACTCAGTTGGAATGAAAGCTGACTCTTTGTGACACGTGGTTGGCCATCCCTGCTATATGTTATAGTTCATAGTGACATAACCAATTGGTCTGTGGCTGTGCTGTATATTGTATGTGGCATGAAGATGGACAATAACTATTGCTGTCATAGTGATGAATGTCAGTCACCATGTGACCTTGATGAGCAAACAACTGAAATTACAGATCTCTGCACACCCACTTGGTCCAAGCCCTTAACTGACCATTGGTCTTGAGAACACCATGCATAAGCCTGGCTTTGGGTATTGCAGGAGATCTCTCATCTCTGCAGGTCTTTTTAGAAGTAGCACAGCTGAGAAAAAGATGTTGCTTCATGTTGCTGTCTTAAGAAGCAGCAGGGCAGGGCATATAGCACTGAGTGAACGTAAGCTGGTTCAAATGGAATGAATCAGGTACTGCATGTTTCTGTGGAGAGGGGGAAAGTACTTCTAGTTGTGCTGACAGTGGTGAGCCTCATCTGCAGCCCCCACTTTTCCATTCACTGTTATCATTGGACAGGATGTACATGGTTGTCCTGACAGAGCACTTTGATTCCTTAGTGTTTCACTGGTTACAGTGTCATGTCCATACTGACATGAACCATGACCATTCTGAAAAAGTCTGTCTGTTTTTAGATTAAAAGCCACATTGCCTACTTTTTAGAGAGAACCATGGAAAGAAACCAGTTTCACAACACAGTCTTCAGTTACGCCTAGAATTGTGTCACTGTTCCCAGATTGGTTTCTTAGTAGAACTGGTCACTTCATGACATCTTTTATGTGTGACAGGTTGTCAAAACTGCCAAGAGAAATGTCTCAGCATTCCAACCATCTCTGCTGTTGGGTAGCTCTGGGCACATAACAAATAGCCTACAGATGGGAGTCTTAGCTAAATGCTTCAGCAGGACAGTTGGGGATGGGATAATGCCACAGAATGTGTCAGGGCCCATTCACAGCAGCCCCCTAAATAATCAATCAGCACCCTACACCCAAACCATCTGCCTAAAGCAGTAGCAGAGGTGAAGAAGTAATTCTCCCTCAACACCTGCAGTGTTTTCCTTTACAGGGTTTGGTAGAAGGCAGCATACCCCTAGTCTTCAACCCTGGGCCCCAGCCAAAGAAGAAAAAGGTGAGAAAACAACAAAGTACATGCAACAGTCAAATAGAAAGCGGACCCAGAAGAGAAAGGTAATATGCTGGATTGCAAAAATGAGATGGCAATGGTTAGATGTAAGGAAAAGAATGAGATCCTGGTCCACATACAGTATGAGTCAAAGTCTATGTGGGATGTGTGTGCTTTAGTGTGTATGTTTGTGAATGTAGGCGCGTTGTTCCCTGGGGTGTCTTTGACCATGGCTATAGCCACTCTGACAGGCCATAGAATCAGGCTGCACCAGGTACTAGCAGGCTTTAACAGCTATAACCCCACTCTTTCTCTTCCAGTTCAGAGTGTAATAGAGAGTAGTGATAGGGCTGGCCAGGGGGTAACACTACTGCCTTGACACTCGTAAAGGAAACAGATGAGTACCATTCAAAACTCAGGCACACTCATTTTGGCCTGACAAATAGTGGTAGGGTTCTATTGCTGCTTTCTTGAGCAGCAGTTAGAAAAACAGCAGGGACGCACATGTAGTATATATGAACAAACGGGCATGTTTGAACTGTGTGCAAGAATGTTCTCATTCAGACAACAGTACATTTCTCCACAAGTTCAAATATTCTTATGTACAATATTTCTTGTTGAAAATAAATGATACAAAAAGCTATTTTAAAGTAAATGTAAATCTCAAGCCTCTTACCTTTTATCTACTCTGCTTTTCCACATGTATGTTACAAAGTCTGTAACATGTTCAATGTCTCACTCAGCACTAAAAACTCTTCACTTGATAATCTGGTATACTATGCACGTCATTTTAAACTCATTCAATAAACCCTATTGTTCTAACAAATCCCTGCTTTATATTCCTGAATAACCTTGACTGCCTTGGCACTGAATGCACCACTTGGGGATCCAGGGACTCTCTTTGTCATTAGGAGCTGTTACACAGTAAATCTGGAAACTAGATTGCGGGGCAGTGAGCTGTGGCAGGGTTCAGGAAGGCAGTAGCAAAAGCGGGATTGACAGCATTGGCAGTTAAATCAAACAGACGAGGGGGAAATACAAATATTTGACTGGGATTCAATTGGCTTTTGATCAGACTCAATAAGAGCTGTTAGAAACCAAGTAAGGCTGGACGAGCTGCGCCCCTCTCCATCACCACAGCGACAAACAAATTCAGCTTATTAACAGATAATGCAGTGGGTGGTAAAGAAGAAAAGGGAGAATGAAGGAGATTATTCCGAGAAAATAAAGAGTGAGGAGTAAGTAAATGAATATATGCAGATACAGAATACCAGTGGGAATGAGTGCTGTTTTGAGGAAGATAGGGAAGCAAGGTGAAAGCTGATTGGATCAAGGATGGCGTAGGTGACAGTTTTGATGCAACCTCTAATCAGTTGATTTTGTTTTGATCTGACTTCGATTTTGACCCAAAAGAAAGTGATGAGAGAAAATTGCCAACACTTACATTAAAGATGAGCTTGACACAGCTGCACGAAAAGGTGAACCAAATCAGGGCGATGGGGACAAACAGTCTAAAAGAGTTTTATTGCGTACTTGCCTGAGATCACGGGAAAGTGCAGATGCATTTAACAGTGTGACAAACTTTCATGATTAACATGTTTTTCATTCAGCGTGAGCAATAACAAAGGCAGTCTGATCACTGCGCTCTGGAAGAGAGGCTTCCTTTGCACCACCCTCTGAACACTGAGCTCAAGCCTTGCATCTATCAGGCTGTTGATCATCAACAAAAGCCCTTTACAAAGAGGGAGACTGATCAGACCACTTGTCATTTGAAGTATTTGATTTTCATTCAAATCGCAGAAAAACTGGAATACTGTGTAGGGGACAAATAGAAGACATGAGCTTTCAAACGAAAGGAGCAATGTATGTATGTGAGGCAATGAATAGTTTCATCTGCTATTCCCAGCTAGTTCTGTGTAACTGACAATGTCCGAGAGGATTTTATGTAAAAAGTTAAACTGGTTATAGAAAAAAAATTGACAAGCATGATACTACTTGAAGGCTCACAAAATAACTGAAGGCTAACGAAATAAATAAATGATTCAGTGTTTTGAATTGTACAGTGTGGAAAAGGCTTTGAAACAGCATTTAGAGTTGTACATCTGGAAAATAAAAGAAAATAATAATGAATACACACATTCATAATCTGAATAAATAAAAACACATGCTCAAGAATTTTTACCTGCTTTCAAGTCTCCATCATAGACTGAGTCAATGGATAAAGTCACACTTTTTCTGCTAAATTTTTATTCAACTTCCTCCTCCACCCCAACACCAATTCCTGCTGTCGCTACTTGTTTGCCAATACTTAAACTTTGTTACTACCCAATCTAAAATTATGATAATATACCTCTTCAGTTAACATCCTTCTTCCTTCTTTTCTCTTTCCAAAGTGGTGTTGATCAGTTCTTCAGGGAACATCTGGATATAAATGCAGTGTGCCCTGTGCTGTTGCTAGGCTCTGAGGCAAACAGATGGAAATTGGTTTGTCTTTGCAACAGTGGCACCAACAATAATACTACTTGAAAATGCTAAGCCGGGGAAACTGAAAGGTTGTCTGTTTCCACTTAAATTTTGTCACTGATTCAAGATAAGCTGTTGATTTTCGAGATAAAATTCATTATCTCTCACTTGTTCTGTTTAAAAAAACATCAGCATCTGATAACCCACACTGAGCCAGAATAACCACCTCATGGTAGCGTTCTACCAAGACTAGTGTCACCAATTCGGTATCTGACCAAATGTGAAATATGGTCACAGTCTCCCCATCTGTTCTTGACTTATGGTGTTGAATGGACAGACACCATTGTTATGTCACAGTGAAGTTGACCTTTGACCTTTTGGATATAACATGTCATCATTTTATTTTATCCCCTTAGTTATTTGTGTGAAATTTTGTCATAGAGCATCAATTCTTTAGTTATGGCAAAAAAAATATGTTTTGTGAGGTCACAGTGACCTTTGACCCCCAAAATCTAATCAGTGGACCTATTTTGAAAAGTGAAGAAATTCCCTCAGGGTGTTCCCGAGATTTTTTCAGCAGAATGGGACAGATGGACAGACAACCCAAAAACATAATGACTCCGGCCATGGCTATTGTCAGCGCAGAGGTAGAAAAACGAACACACAGAAAACCTCACTGTACTGGGAAGGAGAAATGTTTATGGGAAATGTGGTCTAACTGTAACAGCGCCATTGGCATTATTTCATAGTAATTTTACAAATGCATCACAATTTGTGATGACAATGTTGAAAAATCTGCATTTGTAAAGGTAAAGGTTTCATATTCATATGTTGTTAAATTTTAACTTAAACTGTTGTTAGTCTATGTTTGTATGTTTGTTTGGGCTTATAATGCAGTATAAATGAGTGACACGTCGTCCTTCACCTCAGCTCTGACTGGATGATTAAAACAAGCAAACCTGCTGCTGTGAGGTTGCAGTTGTCAATGGTTTATCTAAATAAAACTTTCACTCAGGGTGAAGCACTCATCCTAACAATCAGAGCATAATTGAGCTAGATGATTGAGAAGACTTGCCCTTAAGATAGCTAAAAACAAAACCAGAAAGAGTCTGTGCATGATTTGAATTGCAATCATGTTAATGGTTGACTTGACTCTAATCATAATTCCTTTCTTCCACATCTAACATTAATTTTCATTAAACATAAACGGCTTTCTTTCTTTAAAGAGGCAATGTTTGAACCAAACGTAAACAAAGGAGTTGACGCAAAATAGAAAATTCAACCCATAATGAGAGACCATTGCCATTCTTTGACTCACATATACCATCAGCAGATCCACTCACTTTGATGCTACGCGTCTCAGATTTGACTGAGCAATTAACCCCACAATGTGCGTGGCTGCCAGTAGCTGCTAGTTTCCAGGAACACAGATCAGAAGGCCAGTGCAATGTGTTTTTGGTATGTATGTGTATGAGCGTGTGAAAACAAACCCAGCAAGCAAACAGTATTGTATCTGTGAAACAGAAAAGTTTTTTTGACTGGGTGGTTTCTGTGTTACTTTAATGGCCAATTTCATGCACCCACCATGTTCAAACAGGCAAGCAAACTGCAGCGGCATTGAAACTACTGGTGTATTCATAAGGGACAAATTTGAGCAGAAAAAAAATCATTGGATAAATTTCGTACATTTGATGTTGTTTGTGCAAGAAGAGTTAAAAAGAAGACAAAATGCCAAAAACTTGAAAGTCGCAAATTCATTATAGTTTACTTTGGAAAACTTGGTTGATTCAGATGTCTGGATTGCTACAAATATAAAGCAGCGGTCTCGAATCCACAATTATTGTTCTGTTCCTCAGCCTTCCACATAAATGTGTTCACTGAAAGTGACAGCCATAAGAAAGTAGAACAATTATCATCTCATTTTAAAACTAGAAGGGCACTCACAGAGTGCAGACCAGAATAAGGCCAACTGTCCAGTCTTCTGCGATATACAGAAAAACACACTATACATCTCAGCCACACATTTATGAAGTACTTCTAAATTGAAAATACTTTTTTTTTTTTTTTTTTTGGCATTTGTGCTTATATTGGATAGGACAGTCGGACAAAGTTCCGGGAAATAAGGGATGAAAGAGAGGGGAAGCAAAGGCTGCCATGAAGGGATTTCAAACTTTTGTACATGAGGCAAACACACTAAACACATTAAATGCCCTGATATTCACTTACTGTGAAAACCAGAAAACACTTTATCATGTGTACATATGTCCAAAAACAAACGTTAACAAAGTGAGAAATGATTCATGCATGTGCCCCGCCATTTTAACCAAGTTTCATGAAAATTGAGCTAGTAGTTGTTCTGTAATTCTGCAGACAAACAGGCAAACCAAACATGATCTCCATGAGGACATACAAAATTTGCTCTTGAAAACATGAAATGTGTTTTCTGAACACATTCTCATCCCAGGTTGTGAAATACCGATACCACTTTGTTACACCACTTGGCGTCTCATACAGTGCTAAGCCTTGCTGCCAGAAAGGCTTTCTTACACATGGATAATATTGTTGCTCTGTGTACAGTGTCAAGTGGAGCAGTTGCTTTTTTTGTCTCATATTGACATGGATAGGTCTACACTGGACTTAATTTATTGCCCAGGGCATCTCTTCTCTGACTTCCATCTGTATGAACCACAGAAAACCTTGTATACATATAATGTTGGCATGCGGTCAATTAGCCTGAATCATCCCAGTCGACAGACAGCATGGTCCCTATCTATTCTGTATCGGCAGCAAAGTTTGCATAATTCATACACGTTCATAGCAGACGCTAACCATAATTTATGAGTGCGGGGCAAACTGATCAATACCAGTAATCCCTCTGTTACCTCAACAGGGGCTGAGATTTCAAGGTTTTCTAATCAGGCAGCACCAGCTTAGGCCTGTTTCTGTTGTGAGTACTACAGTCTAAGATATATTTATCAACAATCTGACTGTATAACCACTAGGTGTTTAGACCATCTTCATTCCTTCATTTTCTCTTACACCTTCATTTATAGCTAGCATTACAAGGAGCCGGTATGTGTTGTTAAACGACAAAAGTCTACATGCATCACGTATCAGGAGATAAGCAGCTCACCGTCCGCTCTGAGTCGGTTTCTTTAATTTCCAGCTAGCATGTAAGAAACGACCAATGCTGCCGTCTTTTATGGGCTCTCCTGAAAAGACAACCGTGTTCTGCTACTGACAGTCGAGATAAAGCTTGATAATGAACATTCAAAGTGACAGTGAAGGGGCTGTTTTAGACTCTTCAAACCCTTGAAGAGAGATGCTGTTTATCTGTCAAGTGGACCTCAGCATCTGCTCCTGATGAAAGGAGAGATGAGATGAAACTGGAAAGAAAGGAAGGAGAAGGGGTGCGAAGTGGCAACAACACTAATTCATTTCGATGTGCTTGTTAATTAAATGGAGCAACACATTTGTAAAGTTTTTAGATAAAGAAACTCAAAGGAATTGAGGGAATTGTTTAAATCTTGTTTGTTTCTATGTGTGTAGTGAAATAAAATGCATATCAAATGGAAGCAATGTGTCAATAGGAACTGACGCAAGAAGAAAACAACATAAATATGCTTGTGAGGCTGGTTTCTCTGAGACAGAGAATGTTTTTCTCATTAATTTTCTTATGTTCAATTCTTTTGATTGTCATCTTAGTCCTCCTGAGCTTTCATCACTGCTTTCTAGCCAGCATGTCAGGCTATGCTGATTTACAGCGCTGATGTTGCAGACATTTCCTTGGATTGATGTGTCTCTTTTCTCAGCAATAGTAGTCACACAGCCAACTAGCTAACAAAACAATCAAATACAATCAATCAGAGTGGTCTGATTCAGTGTGACAGATGTGTACAGGATGTATTTAATCTGTATCGCTTTCAATTTATTTGAAAGGCATGATAGTTTTGAGATTTAGCTAGGAGCTGAACAGTGCTCAGTGCAGAGGATACAAAGCAGTGCAGATTAACTGAGGTTAAAAGGAATAAAGAGCTGGGCATAAAAGAGATAGTCATCGTCTCTGTCTTTTAATACTTTCTTCTCAGTTGGCTGTAGCCACAGCCTGTACTTTGGCCACTTTGACTGCATCAGTTTCAATCACTGTGATTTCTACAAAGCCAAATTACTTTTATTGTTTGCTCTAATGCTAATATTGACAGGACAGGTTCACTGTCTGTACCATTACATATGGCTATTTAAGAAAAAAGGAAATAAAGGAAAGGAAAAAAATACTTGCATGGAGGACAATGTTTACCGAAAATTCTACTGGAATTACTCCCCCTATAATAAACACATATGTCAACATCAAATCAAAAGGGCAGTTACAAATAATTTATTCTGTATACTGGAAAAGAGTCATCAATGACACAGCTGCTAGAATTCCTTATCATGGAAAAGAAACAAATGAGGAATTAAAACAAACAGCAGATATTGGATGTCGCTCTTGTAAAGACTTGCATTCTTGTATGCACTCTTGCACACCATTTTTTCAAGTGCTTTCTCTCTCACATTGGCATTTCATCCAGAGTGAATCCTTCAATACTTCTGAGAACAGGAGAAACTGAAAAATCCTGTTAACAATCTCACAGTTGGTGAGACAAAGAAAAAAAGATCAGGAGTTATCAAAACCATTGAAGTGTGTCTTTAACCAGTGAGATTACCAGTCTGAAATTACCTTTGTGTAATACCTGATAACACCAGGTTCTCTTATGTACCGCTGACCTACATACATACTCTTTTACCCTTTTGGGGCAGCAGATGATAGGACCACAGTGTAACAAACCTCTCATTTTGCCAATTTCAGTCTTTTCACTGAGATTACAGCCAACTGCTATATTTTGCTGAGACTGGATCATTTTAAAACTGTGAAGAAGAAGCTGGTGTTGTCTTTAATCATGTTCTCAGGGTTGATTGCTTATCTGATGGAGCCTGTGTCTGTGTTGTAATAAGCAGCTTGTTTTAAGGTTTCAAAGTCTCTTTACCTGTATTTCAGTCTGTCTGAACTACGTTGTGGCTTTTCCATTACACTTCCCTCAAATCTTTTGATTTTCAGCTCCATCTATTCAGACTACAAATCATGAGTCTTGTGCCTCAGAATCCCACCACCAACTCGATATATCCTGAGACCATCTTTTATTCCCCCAGTGTCATTTACTCTCCACCTACAACTTCACCTTTTGGCCACTTTCAGAAGTCATTGCCACCCAGAGAATTACTCCCACCTAGGGATGAACCCACGGAAGAATCAAAAGAAGCCCATTGCTTTGCATCGATCGCCTCAGGCCTTGTTGGGTAACCACTGGATATCACTGAAGTGATATTGGAATCAGAGTTAAGTGTGTTTCGTTGTGGGAGGGTTAAGCCTTGTTTCGTGAAAGCCTTGGGGCTATGTAAAGGGAAGAGGAGAAATATTGAGGTATTTCTCCGCTGCAGGCCTTAAGGGGTTAAAAAATTCCCTTCACTGAGGTTGAGGTGCAAGCTTGATTCGCCTCAGCGAGCTGGTGTGAGTGTATGACTGGTGATGAGTGTGCGCGCCCGCTTTATGTGTGTGTTTTCCATGGAAAGAGATGAAGTATGTCTGTGTGTGCGCGTGTGTTTCTGTCTGCAATAAATAGACAGACACTTGAGCATCGCCCCCTGGCTCTTCCCGCTTTAGTGCATCTCAGACTAGCTAAGCCCCCTGGAGCCAAACATCTAACTGGATCTGTCAATATTGGCACAGACGAAACACACTTTCTCCATACCCGTCTTTACAGAAAATAATCCGTCATGTTCAAAAACTTCATCTTTGAATAAACCACTTAAACTAACATGTATTCCTATTTCCAAATACAGGCTATAATCCGTGACCTAAACATACCTGCCCGCCGTGTTCTCTCATTCTGTAGAAGCATACGGACGTATGGACAATACGTCACAGGCCTCAAAGCCCGTGACATACTGTCTTTGCTTAAGAAGAGGGCTTTTCAGACTGTAAGGTGCATTTCCCCAGGGTGGCATGGGGGAATTGCAGAGGTAGAAATATGAAGCTAAAATACTGCATGAGGTGGATAGGACAGTGCATATTCTAAAAACAACAGGAAGTTAGTTATCGTACAACAGACTGATTTGGCCCTCTCATCAGTGCAATCAGCAGTGGCCATGACTATAGCATCATTGATTAAGGTATCTCAAAACCCTCAGCACCCTGATTGTTGCAGTCAGTGTAAAAATCCAATTTAAAAAATCCAAATTTTGGAGTACTAACTTAAATCTGAACACGAAAACAGGAAGCACATCATTAGAGATTATTCCTGTTGTCCATGGAAAGTAAACTTTCATGAATCTGCTTAAAACTCATTGGGAAAAAAAAAGATACTTAGAACTCCAGAACTTGGCTGAGTATAACCATGTTTTGAGGATTTCTTTAGTGTCGAAGTAATTGAAATAATAATTGCCCGTATGTCACAAACTGGAACTGTTCATAGCTAATTCAGCATACTTTTAATGATGTCAGTTTGTCAAAATGTAAACAAATATAGATTTAAAAAAAGCATTGTAGCCTACAGTGAATAACTGACTCTATGGCAGCATAACGCGTTCACATCCCCTAAACCATTGTGGGAACACCTTTTCCAAAACATTTAAACTTTTTAATGGTGCATTATGATTTTTTTTTTCCATTTGTGAGACTCATTATGGGTGGTTTGGGGATAATAGGTAAGGGGGGCATGGTTGTCTCCTCTTGTCTGAGGAGAGCCCACAGTGTCAGACCTTAAAAACTGTTGATGTAAAACAAGCTTCATACACATAGATGTTACTCATTCATGAAGAAATCTCAGATTGAAAATCCTTCAAAACAGCCCAGGTGGCTTCTTTCACAATTGCACTCATGCAAAACAGACAGACTGGGTATTGGTTTAAATCATACCAATTTGAGCTGTCAGTACACAGTATGTGTGATTTTGTAACACTTACACTTACAAAGTGATTAATAGAATTTAAGGAAATAGTTGGACCAAAGAAACTAAAGAGTCCTTGTCTAGAAAAGGAATATCTGTTAGTGTGATGTGTGTATCTCTGAATAAAACACAATGAAACCACAGATTTAAATTTTCTTTTTAGGTATCCCCTATGTGCTATGTGTAAAATTTTACATTTTACAATTGCAATTCTTTATACAAACAGATAAGAAGTTAAATGTAAAGTCTCAGTAAGTGCTCATGAAGTAAACCTTACAATAAAAAGTAGCTATCCAGTTCCAGGGCTGGACTGCATACTCCAGGATGACATTTACTGTCTCTGTCTGTCGGTCAGAGCAATATCCAATCAGACAGTGACATATGGTGAGAAATAAGGCCTTTGTCTTGAGAGATCTAAAGATAAGAATCGGATTTCCATTAAATCAATGAGCTGTGTGCTTTACTGCAATGAATAATGCATCGGCCCTTCAAACCTGCTTCCCCCTTTCCTCACTCTCCCTGCTCGCTCTGTGTTTGCGATGCTCGCCGTCGTACAGTGTCTCAAGTGTTTTCGTACCTTTGCACTTCATAATAAAGTGAAGATCCTAATCCTTCTCCACCATTGCTTCGTATTCACTTAACGATCCTCCCAGGTTGACTGATGAGGATCGCAGGGTCATGCAGCAGAGATGTCAACCAGAACTTTTGCTGTGCAGTAACTTGCCCTTTTAATGATACACATCCTGGGAACAAATGCTAAACAACTATTTATTCTCTACACTCTCTCTACACTTTCTTGGATATTGTATGGAAAAAAGACAGCGAAAAGACACACTTGCATACTCTATGCTAACACTGAGGTGAAAGCAAACTGGTTCTCTGCGTGTGCCACAGTACATTGTACCTCTCTTTCTCTTGTCTGTCTCCTCTTCAACACTCTTCCCAGATCCATTAGCTCCATTAAGTCCCATTCACTATCTCCCCTACTGTGAACTTAAACCAAGCCGACATCCTTTACGCCCGTTCACTCTGACAAGGCTGCTGGAGACACAATAAGCCTGGTCCCACTTCCTTAATAACTCTCTGTATAGAAGTCTACAGGCGTGTGTAAAGCCCTATTGATCCCCTGTAGCGAGGCAAGGCTAGCAGTGCACTGTGGTGTGCAGCGTTGACCTTGTCTCCCCCCATGTAATTAATTAAAACTTCACAGCAGGACTGACAGCTGATGGATCGGGCTCTTGTTGATTGTTATTGTTGTGGTAATCACACACATGCGTGCTCAGGCACGCCGAGGTGTGTCCACTCACACCATGTTGAGAAGAAGAAGGGAGCACTGTGGGGAGAAAAAAGATTGCTGTGGTCTCTTAATGGTGACACCAGCAGTGCAAAATGGTGTGCATTATTTGCAAATGTTATTGTGATAATAGTGATTTTAACTGAAAACATGAGTACGTGCTGCCCTAATGCCATCCCTACCATGGAGCTGCTATTAACTATAGTCACCAAATGTGTTCACTTCCTTCTGCTTCTCACACATAACAGCCCTTTGTCTACCTGTGTCTTTGTACTTTATCCCTTACCATCCCTTCATCCCACTCAGCCAACCAAAACTACAGTGTGTCAGGCCCGTTTCATCATTTCTGTTAAGATCCTTTTTTTACTCTCCCTCCCCTTTCTGTGCCAAACTGAGGCCGTTTGCCCAAGCACTGATCTGATAAAAGCCTAGAGAAAAATCGAGCTTTTGGATTAATATTGCACATGACACATTTAACATTAGTTTTCAGTAATCCTGTGTGACTGTAGCTGGCTACTCATGTTAAAACAATGATTTTCGGTATTAATTCATGAATTCCTCCCTATTTTTTCGTCTTCTCTCTCCCTCTTCCTCTCCTCTGTTGTTTTGATAAGAGGAGAGACCATTGAGATCCAAAAGAAAAGTGTCTGGCAGTATAAACAGAAAGACTTTGTATCCAGCAGCCGTTTCTTGGCTTTATTCTTAATCAAAGTTAATTCACTGTCACCAGTCTGTACTAATTGACTGTCTCCAATATAGACGTGAACAGAGAGATTATGAGGAAGACTCATGCCACTATTCACAAATTTATTAACTTTTGTTGCCATGAATTATGAGATTATGAGGCAGTGGTGAGACATCTGATTGTCTCAAACCAAAAGTCTACCACTGGGTGAGACATTTTGCGAAAGGTGACTATCCCTTATACTATTTAAGTAGGATTAGTAAGTGTTTTAGATGGATGGATGGATGGATGGATACTTTATTGATCCTGAGGGATCACCTGATCTGCATAACTGGAATGTAACATTGGAACCTGCGCGCCAACTGCTGAAGTTTTTCAGTTGGTCTACCACTTTGGTCGAGGCCAAAATATCTCAACAATTAATACATGGCATGTTAGGAAATGCACTGGAGAGGTTGTATTATTTAGTAACTCTAAGATTGTAGAACAAAATATGTTCATGGTCAAATATAGTAGAAGCCACACTGAGACAAAACATAAACCTCTGGCACCAAAGGTACAAACAGTCTCCATTCCTTTCATTGATGCAGTGCAACACAAATGTCACACTATTTGCTGCAGTTGCGCTTGATTTTGGTATGGGAGGGAAATCAGTATGTTCACATGCACACAAGAAACCAAGTGACAGAAGTCAGGCTGAAGCAGAGAATCGAAGAACACATTTAAATGCAGTGCAATCTGCTCATTGTAAAGCCCAAGTTTGCATTCAGTTGGTGGAGTATCAGAATTTTTCACTACACTCTTCTATATTATTCAAACCGAGGTTGACATATTTTACACACATTAAAAGTCAAAGCAAAATAAGAAACCCATTTAGTGATATGTGACACTGCAGCTAGGAGAGATTCTTGCTGGTGGGAGCATTTGGGCTGACAGTTTTTGTCATTAGAGAACACAGAGTTTTTTTCTCAAGTATCCATATTACATGCTTCAGAGTAATATTACCATATTACTCTGAAGCATGTGAAAATATTTATTATTTATGTAAAGGTGACTCAAGATGATTTTTGCACGCAAGGAGGACAACACTACTACAATCAGATAGCAGATCTTTCCTTTCATCCCACCCCAGTGCTGTAACAGCGATACAGTCCCTGCCCTGGCTGAGCTGCGCTCATTTAAAATCACTGACTAGAAAACTGGTCAAGTGTATACGTGAGCAATAAATTAGGTTTTGTCAGAGTAAATGTAACTGTTAACCTATTGTCCTCTTAGGGGAAAAAAGGCTTCTTATTGACATCAGTTCTAAGAAAGCAGTTTCTTAAACTCAAATGTGCTGACTGAGTTTATGAGTTACACTTTTCAATAAACCCATGACAGCTCCAGAAAATTCAATGCTATATACCGCTTTTCTGTTTTTGTGGCTTCTAACAAATCCTAAAACAGATAAAGTATGCAGTGAAACTATTGAATTCCAATCATCTCAGATTTCCTCTGTCTCCAAAAGACATCCAAGTCTCAACTGCACAAACGACCTCCACTTTTTCAGTTGAAGAAATGTTGAACAGAGGATTAAGCAGGAACGCTAGTGAAACCACAACAGTACCTCGGTGTCTCCCTTTCCGTCTTGGGGGAGCCAAGTTGAGCTAATTAGCCATAATATCAGCAAGCAAACTCTCCTCGCTTCGTTGACACACACAACGGTCCCTAATTGACTGCCAGGAGTTTTGAGGCTTTAATACAGTGAAGAAGCAAGCTGTACCTTGGTGATTATGAGGTTTGGGGATATACTGCATTACATACTGCACATTCTTGCAGAACCAATCCAATGTCACGAACTTCGAATGCAACACTGCTTGAATAAACAAAGACTTTGCTCAAACATTCAAAAAAGCCCAAAGGAAAGTGAAAACACTCAACATAGCAGTTTGAAGCTAAAGGCATTTGTGTTCTGGCTTCTGCTCTGAATACCAAAAACGCACACAGAAATGTTTTGCTAACTTTTGGGCTAACTTTATCACTGCAGTAGTTTGCACATCCATTAGACCATGAATCCTTCAATTATCACAGCAGCAAGAGTATCAGGTTATATTTCTAGTCTTCAAGCGAAGGTGGAGTACTTAACAGATATTGTATAGCCAGTCTCTAGATGTAGGCCTCATAGCCTAACAGACACATACACACACACACACACACACACACACACACGTACACACACAATCACTCACTCACACACGCACTAGCGATCGATCATAACTTATTATGCCAACCACATAACAAAACTATTTCAGAATTGAATGGGGCTGGGGTGGAGGATGAGTAGAATTGGAGTGGGAAAAAGCAAGGATATTGAACATAAACATCTATTTTCTGATGCGGGGTTTGGGGTAGGGGCAGATGGCCTCTCGAGTCATTTGGACGAATCATCCATTTTTAAAAGCGATTTGATAGAAACCAATCCCCCTGTCTGCATCTTTCAAGCTTTTTTTCCCCTGACTCTAACAATAAAGGGGACCTCCCTGTCTTACTGTCAATCATTCCCAAGGAGCGCACATGTGTCACTTTGAGCCTGCAGGTGCAGCAAGTACATGTCGAGTGTACCCGCATGAATATTGACCGTTATATTTGTTTAAGTGTATGTGCTGCCTTCGCCGGATTAAATCTTTCATTTTCTCAGAGAGCAAGAAAGAGAGAGACAGAGTGAAAGAGGGAGTGGGAGGAATATGATGGGGGCCTCACCTAACCTCTGGGGAAAGGCCAGTGCATTAGACAGAGAACAGATCAGTTCCAGCTAAGATGAATATGAGCACATAGATTGGTCTACTGTCTGGGGAGACTCAGAAATGCAGTTTTGTGTATGCCAGAGCTGCGAGACTCAGAGGCAGTGAGTGAGGAGGGCAGGGAAGGAGGCAATCACTGCATAACCAAACAGACCCCGAGCGGAGCACATCAGAGCCAAGGGCCAAGCAGAGACAGATACAGATTGCTTATTGAGCTGTTTCTAGAGTGACGGTATTAACAGCATATGGCTGAGAAGAAGTATTTTACCCAGAATAGCTCATGCTCTATAGCTTTGACAGTCTATAGAATTTGTGGATGGTATGCCATGGGAAGGTGGTGAATGTATATGGATATGGTTCCCTGTTTTTATATAATGGCAATTATATTAAAATTATTATTATTGTTGTTGTTGTTGTTGTTGTTGATTGCTTTGGTGATGGTCTTTTCTTTCCTTCTCCATCTGTTTCTTTTGTTATCATCATCATTATCATCACTGCAGCAGATGGGATGTTGAGTCCATTTCTTCATGTCAGCAATTGCTAATTCATCATCATCACCATCAGGATGACCATCACTTATTTTTGGTGGAAAATAAATTGAATGGGCCAATAAATGCCAAAATAGTTGGATCAGGCAAATTAATATGAACTCCAAATAAATGTTTAAATAATAATCAAATAATTTTTTGATCAATTCGTTTTCACTGATCAATATTTCTCATCAGTACATCAAAACTGTATTTAATGTGAAGGGGGGGTTGCTTTTAGTAATGAACCCACCGATTACACAGCCTAACTCTGCAGTTCTTCTCATCTCAAGAGAGCCTTTTAGCCTCTTTCATGTCACCCTTTAACTTTAATGTGTTGCTTCATGTTTCCAGTCAGCTGTGATAAGTCCATAACATCAGACAGACAGACAGACACACTAAGTTAGCAAAGAGGTGGTGAATATGGGGCAGCATTTAGCAGCTTAAGATACAGATATTTAACTCTGCTAAAAGAGAATGAAAATTGTCAGCAGATGGCTAGAAACATGACACAAATGAATACTAATCTTATGTCTGCTGGTTGTGTAAATAAGCAACATTAATGTTGCACATTTCCCATATTAACTTGTGATAGGATCAAAGAGTGCTGGCTGCTGTGAGACCCATGTGTTGTTACACTGCCAAGTAGTGGTTACAATGTGATCTTATCAAAAGTGAAAGGCAGGAGCAAATAAAACAGATTTAGTTTGTCTTTTATGTGGATTCTTTCATTCTGTGATTTTTTTTTTTAATGACTTAAGACATAATGGTACTAAAAAGTGTGCTTTATATCTTAAGTCGCCGCTTGTACTTATTTTATTTCCTTGCCTGCTCTGTTTTATGCTTGGTTATATACCACGGTATAGTTTGTGTTCTCCATTGCTGTAAATGACACCAGCTTTTTTATGGTTTGTTTATTTAATATGTTTTAACACTGGGCCAAGATGCAAGAGTTTAAAATGAGCTTGCTGATGGTTACTGATACTGACCAAAATGGTGATGGATTCTCTCTGTGAAAATAAACCAATTACCTAAAGTAGCATCAGCTTCATCTTCTTCTCTTCTCCCTCTTCCTCCTCTTCCATTTCTTATCAGCACTATTCACTGCTGTCATGGCCAGATCCCAGATCTCCATCTCTCCACTCCCATTCCTTCACCTCCCCTCATCTCACTTTAACACCTCCACCTCCTGAGGGCCCTGTTCCTCCATCCACACCACCGTTCCCTCGCGCTCTCTCGCTCACCCTGCCCTAATCTACTGTCCACTATTTCCTTTGAGCCCCATCTCTCCCTCCTTCCTTTCTACCCCCCTTTGCTTTTTTCTCCCCACCACTCCCTCCTCTATCCCTCCATCCATCAGACTGAGTAATGGCCATCAGGGCAGGGAGTCACCCTGCAGCTGTCTGGGACAGACACTGATCACATACACAGTCACTTTAGGCTGAGGGCACAGCCATCCATTTTGTACATGGTCTCATCTGCCTCACAACCTACTGTACTTTATAGGCTGAAACAATTATAGGAGCCCAGACGGTACAAATGAGGTTGATCACACTCTTTTGGGTTAACGGTTGAATATACTGTGCTTTTAATACACAACTGTATGCCCTCTTTGTGTATTTCACTTCTCAACCCTGTGAGATTTCTGAATCAAGAAGGACCGGGACAGTTATTAACTCAAATTGTATTTGCATAGTATTGATCAGTTTTCTTCTCAGCCTTGATTATTACAACAATGAGAGGGACAGACTGCAGTGTCCACATTTGTATAACATTGTTTGCTTGTTTATTGACCTATTCTGTTGCTTTACAGTTTCCCTGGCATTTATGACCCTTTGGCTTCAGTAAACCAATGAATTAACATCACAAAAATTAACAAGATCCTTTTCTTTCTGTACTCATCACCAAGAGTGCATTTAAACCTGGCTTGGTCTAATTTCCCTGAGTAGTGATTGTGTACTGAAATCTAAACAGCATACATTCTCTTTGACATATTAAAAAGGCTATACCTCCCATTTACTAGTATGTCAGTGAACCACAACTCAGTTCTATTGCGGTCTCTGAAGTGCAGTTTTTAAGCAGCGGCTGGGTACAGGCCTGTCGAAGGGCACCGTAATAGGGTTGAGGTATATCCTTTGGGTGCTAACCCCCTTAATGATATCTTAATTGCCTTTTTGTTCTTATTATGAAATTTTAATGGCTCACTGAGCTTTTACCTACAGACCAGGCCTTAGTCTGTTAGCCCTTCACATCATGACCGGTTATGATATCATTTGTCAAAAATTATGTCCCATTTGTCATTTTGGAGCCACTAAATTATAAATGTGCCAACAGTGAAAGGAGACTGACCGCTAGTGTTGTTCTTACTCATGAAAAGACAACCAGGAATAAAGCCAAATGCAATTACCCAAAATCTTTATGTGTGAAATATATATTTCTTATTCTGACATAAATTTATATAATGGAGATTAATCATGGAAATTAGGTCTCTATTGCGCCAATGGCTGTTTTAAGGAATAATTTGACATTTGGTGGAATACACTTATTCATGTTTTGGAGAGAATTAGATGAGGGGATTGGTACCTCTCTCATATCTGTTGGTTAAATATGAAACGACAATTGACCAGACAGCTGGTAATCTTAGATTAGCTTAAAGACCGGAAACAGTGAAACATTCCATTTAGTTTCACTATGACAGTTTACTAAGACGCTTGATGGAACGGAGCTGTTTAGTTCATGCAGTTTCGTGTGTGCTTTTGCTGCTGTGACACATCATACTGCTTGCTGTGAAAAAGGCCTTTGAATTTGTGCTGGTTGGCAGAACTGTTTTGACCTCAGGACAGAACCAGGCTAGCTGCCCCTCACTCCCTTTATGCTAATTAAGATAGTCTAACCAGCTTGGAGATGTAGGTGCATTTTTAACAGACGGATATGCAAGTGGTATCAATCTTCAATCTTCTCATATAACTCATTAGCAGTAAATGAATAAGGGTATTTCCCAAAATGACAAACTGTTCCTTTCAGTGTGGCAGTTTAATAAATTCCATTAATAATATGATACAACCACAGTTTGGTTTCAGTGTCTGTTTCAGTGAAGATCTGTTTATGATTTTTACGTAACTAAGAACAACCGGAAGTCTTTAAGCCCTGCATTCCCATGTTACACACAGAGACATGTTTTCACATATTTTGGTTGATTAGAGGTCCTCTCAGAACTCTGTATGGATGTTGTTGATTGACATGTTCTTCACACTACCTTGGAAATATTACACCTTTATTATTTGTATAGGCCATTTTCACAGAAGCCATTTTGACATGTCATAGTAGGAAAATCACAGATGTAAATAACAAAATGAATGGTTTTCACAGCGTTGGCTCCCTGTCACACTGTCATCGAGCTGTTGTTAATGTTATTAGTAACACCTTCCCCAGGCGCGTTGCACCTGTGGGCGCACCCGCACTTTCACATAAATATAATTACACCCCCCACCCCACACTTTTCAGCCATCCAGCCAATCACAGTCATTTAGCTAAACGACCAGGCCATGGAAAAGGAAATAGTTGTATGGCATTTGAGTGTATTCAGAAATAGGGCTTCTTTTACCTGCTGGCTGTGATGATCAGAGAATAAGGACACATCAGAGGGATGAAATGGCTTGTTACAGTAGTTAGTGATGCAGAATTTTCCTTTGTGACTTTGCCTTATAACTGCTGTGCGAAATAGCTCAGTGACGTTTTCTCTACACGGGGTCACATGGTGATATGTGAGTGAAGATTTTTTTCTTTCATTTAGTATTGTGAAAGCTGTTGTGTTCTTGCTAACTACAGGTGGGTGCTAAAGAAATCCACCCACCTTTAAACTGTGGCTTTACTGCATATTTTTATGACCTATTGTTTGAAAATGTTTTGATTTTTTTTCATTCGGTAGTGCAGCGTGAATGTATCAAGTCGCTCGTTTTAATTTTGAATGAACAAAGGCCGAGGATGTGATTGGTTTGGTGAGAGTAACGACCTGAGGAGGAGTTTACACTCTAGAGTTACACAAAATTTAAGGCCGACATAGAAGTCAGTATCTTTAAAACTAACTTAAACTAACTAACTTAAAAAAAACAACCTTTTTTTAAGGCAAAACAATCTTCACAGTTACAAATGCATAAAGAAACTTAAGAGATATAATGTTTATTTTTCAAAACTATAACCTTGGAAGATGGGAAAATTTCAGCAGTGAGGGCTCTCTAATCTAATCTATGGAATTTGTCTTGTCTTATCACATATTTCCTAAGTGGGTTGGACAGCACAGCAGGAATTTGGATTCATGTGTACTCCTCTGTATATCTACAATCCTGTCCATGGCCCTGATCACAGGGGACGTGCAGGGGACAAAAGACATAAGACTGGCAGGAAAACATATGGAATGTAATAAGGTACATTTAGTCATTTACTGTACATTTAGTCATTTACTGTACTTAGGCAACTTCCATTTTATAGCACTTATTCTACTTTACTGCATTTCAAGATGGAATATTGCACTTTTTTTATTCACCGCATTTTCCTTATAAAGTAGTCAAGCTACAACGACATATGATCAGCTTTTAAAACATGCGTTGTAAAGCTACCAGTAGAATGCAAAAATGTTTTATTTATTGTATTATAATTATAATATGACACTCATTTGCTATTTGTCTAACAAGTAACTTTACTTTCCATGCTTTAAATACAGTTATATGACAATAATCTTTGAATTACTGTGCATCGATACAGGACTTTTACTTACAATTAAGTATTTTTACATTGTGAACATGAATACACTTCCATCACTGTACTTATAAAAATCATTTTGACTTGTCAAAGAAAACATAATAATGGAACATAAATAAAAAAAAATGAAAGCTGAAAACATGTTGTGCTTACTTGAATATGTACAGTGGTGCCAAAATATTCAGAAGCAATATAATGCATGACTGGATGAACCTACTCACTTCGATTAATTTAAAAAGCACTGTAGTTTATTTAAAAAAAACCAAAAAACTGAACAAACGCGAATGACTGACTGAATATGCTGTGATGTTGTTGCTTTTTAACACTGAAATAACTTCGGTGTCCCCTCTTGATCTCCAGGAATTAAAAAAATAATGCGGGCAGACGCGAGGGGGCGACGTTGGTCTCTGTAAAACTGGGAGAGAGAAAGAGAGAGAGAGAGAGAGAGAGAGAGAGAGAGGAGAGAGAGATGATGCTGCTGCTGCTGCGCGCTCTGCTCTGAGATCCGACTCCGGTGTCAGCTCGATTCAGTCACACGGCTCCCGCTCAGACATGGCTGGAAATTCATCTAACGTCTCCTCTTTGTTTCTCCTGACTTGTATGGCGAGATGCAGAATCGCGAATCACTCGCTGTTTAATCCACTGCACAATGGGCACGTCGCTTTGCATTACGGCCGATATTGTTGCGCTCCGTCTATTACATTTGGAATTAGAGACTTATGTTAATTAGCTTCAATTACGCTCTTTTTCATCTTTTTGTCATCATCCTCCAAATGATGTGCAAGTAGTTAGACCCCCACTATTTGTGTCTCTCTCACAACTAGGCCTATTCCATTTGCATATTTAATTTATGCTTTATGAATTAAATTAGCACATGATGCAACTGCATTCCGGTTAAGGCCAGCATGTGAGGGGGTAAATGATAAGAATGGGAAGATAGGGGAACTAATAGGCTCCAGACTATTAGCAACACGGTAGGACTGAAGTATGACGGTTCATTACACTGAATTAAAATAAGTCATGTGTGATCCTGCGCTGATGGAGCCTTGGTTCCTAGTGATGCTCGCTACCTAACACTGGAGATATTACTTTATTTCATATGTTTTATGTTTCCCCTTATATAGTGTCTAGATGTGTGCTCAACTCAGAGGGACAGAGAGAGAGAGAGAGAGAGAGAGAGGGAGAGAGAGGGAGAGCAGAGAGGATGGCCATTGCACTGTGGGGTATTGCGTCACTAGCTGTCTTTACTTGCGCAGACTCTTTACATGGTGGTCTTTGACAGTGGGCATCCTACATTCTGACTCACGCATGCATTTGGTGTCAGAGCCGAGCTTTAAAAGCAAACCGTTGAAATAATTGCGTCAAGGGCAACTTCACAAGGGCCACGATTCTTTATTTAGCAGATCGGGAGCCGTTTGTCACACTGGTTAAAAAAAAAAATAAGAGAGAAACAAAATAACAAAAAAGAAAACCCACAACAATCACGATTATAATAAATAGTTTTGCAGCTTTTTGCTGTAAAACATATCAGAAATACCAATTCCCGTGGCAGCTGCAGTAATATCTGCACACAGCCCGGCCAATGCCAACTGTCACCCACTATTATTCGACTTTCTTAATTCACTGGATGTGTAAAACATTTAATTTCCCTGCTACAACTGAGGCTGGGCCTGAAGGGAAGAGGGGAGAAGAGGAGAGGAGAGCAGCGGCACTTAACTGGTTTTGTTATGAGGGCCCGATGTGTGCTCTGGCTGGCGTTGCAGAGCCCCAATCAGGTGCCATTACACCCGGTGTTTGAGAATACCATTGGCTGGTGGGGAGAGGAGCTGTGCGCAAAACCAACCCCGCTGCTCACACTCGCCTTACAGAAGCCGAGCTGAGAACATCATCCGCTTTGAGCGCTTAGGCGCAGTGATTACATCCTCACAGAGAGAGATAGAGAGAAAGTCCTGTTATTGCCGGGCTTTATTTAGAAGTTGCGTTTGTTATAGCTATCGGCGGTGCGTAAATAGGAGTTTTTCCTTTCTTTTACTTTCCTTTCCGCTTGTGTGGAATTCCCAATGTTGTTGTGTGACTTTCTGTGAAGAAGGGGCAGTCTGTTCTGTGCACAGGGAGTGTTGGCTATGCGTCCTGGCTCCAGCCTGCAATGTTTGCGCTGACGCCAAAACTCACAGACCGGTGCAGAATTGATTAAAACAGAGAAGCTCGGATCAAATGGCTGTGCTTCTCGCAGCTGAAACGACACAATGTTCCAGTGACCCGAGGCACAGGAGAGGAATTTCAGAATCGGACAGCCTTGTTGCTGTTTATTTCACTGCCTTTTCACGGACAGAGGAAATGGGAAATGCTCATTTCTTGTAAGCAAAGGGAATAACACTTTTTTTTTGTTTCGTCTTGAAGTGCAGTTTGTTTGAGAGAGAGGAGATGATTTGGTTCATATTTCTGCTCTCCATCCTGGATGGAGCGGTCTCTCAGCTACACTACTCCGTGCCAGAGGAGCAGGAACCTGGCTCTGTGGTTGGGAATATTGCCGAGGATTTGGGGCTGGACATTACCAAACTTTCCGCTCGCCGCTTTCAGACGGTGCCTAGTTCACGAACACCTTATCTGGAGGTGAACTTGGAGAACGGTGCGCTCGTGGTGAAGGAGAAAATTGACCGAGAAGAAATCTGTAAGCAGACCATCCCGTGTTTACTGCACCTGGAGGTGTTTCTGGAGAACCCGCTGGAGCTCTTTCGCGTTGAGATTGAAGTGATGGATATCAACGACAATCCACCCAGCTTTCCCGAGACAGACATTTCGGTGGAAATATCTGAGAGCGCCATACCCGGGACCCGTTTCCCGGTGGAGAATGCCTTCGACCCCGACGTGGGCACAAACGCGCTCAGCACATATGCCATAACGAATAATAACTATTTTTATCTTGACGTGCAGACACAGAGCGACGGAAACAAATTCGCAGAGCTGGTGCTGGAGAAGTCGCTGGACAGGGAGCAGCAGGCGGTGCACCGCTACGTGCTGACGGCTGTGGATGGGGGCATCCCGCAGCGGACCGGGACGGCTCTCCTGGTCGTTAAAGTTCTGGACTCTAATGATAACGCGCCCACCTTTGACCAGACTGTGTACTCGGTTAACCTGCGGGAAAACTCTCCCGTGGGCACTCTGGTTATTCAGCTGAACGCCACGGATGTTGATGAGGGACAAAACGGGGAAATAGTTTATTCTTTCAGCAGTCATAACGCCCCGCGAATAAAGGACTTATTCAATATTGATGCCAGAACAGGTAGGATAGAGGTGGCGGGTGAGGTAGACTATGAAGAGAGTAACACGCACCAGATATACGTCCAGGCTAAAGATCTTGGGGCTAATGCTGTCCCCGCGCACTGCAAAGTGCTGGTCAAACTCGTGGACGTTAACGACAACACACCAGAGATCGGTTTCAGCACTGTGACTGAATCTGTAAGCGAGCAGGACGCCCCGGGCACCGTGATCGCACTTTTCAGCGTCTCCGATCGGGACTTTGGTGAAAATGGACATATGAGCTGCGAAATACTAGGAGACGTTCCTTTCAAGCTGAAATCGTCTTTCAAAAACTACTACACCATCGTGACGGACGGTCCGCTGGACAGAGAGAACACAGATTCCTACACCATCACTGTGGTGGCCAAAGATAAGGGTCAGCCTTCGCTTGCCACCAGCAAGTCAATTAAAGTGCATGTCTCCGATGAGAACGACAACGCACCCCGTTTCACGCAGGCAGTTTATGATGTGTATGTGACTGAGAATAATGTGCCCGGTGCTTTCATTCACGCCGTGAGCGCTTTAGACCCTGATATTGGACAGAACGCTCTTATTACTTACTCCATATTGGAGTGTGACATACAGGGCATGTCTGTGGACACCTATGTGTCCATAAACCAGGACACTGGTTACCTTTACGCGCTGCGCTCTTTTGATTACGAGCAGCTGAAGGAGTTCAGCTTCATGGTGCAGGCTAAAGACTCTGGAGCTGCTGAGCTCTTCTCCAATGCCACTGTAAATGTGATCATAGTTGACCAAAACGACAACGCTCCCACTGTAATAGCCCCCATCGGTAAAAACGGCACGGCCAAAGAGCACCTGCCGCGCTCTGCTGAACCCGGCTACCTGGTGACGCGCATCGTGGCAATGGATGCGGATGATGGCGAGAACGCACGGCTGTCCTATAGCATCCTGCGGGGCAACGAGATGGGGATGTTCCGCATGGACTGGAGGACCGGGGAGCTGAGGACAGCCCGCAGGATCTCTCCCAAGCGGGACCCGCAGGGCTACTATGACCTGCTGATCGAGGTGAGGGACCACGGGCAGCCCCCCCTCTCATCCTCCGCGAGTGTGAGTGTAATATTAGTGGACAGCGTAGTTGAAGGCCGGAGTGGGGATCGCGGCTCGGCCTCCAAGGCAAAGGAGACCTCCCTTGACCTCACCCTCATTCTCATCATCGCCTTGGGCTCCGTGTCCTTCATCTTCCTCCTGGCTATGATCGTGCTGGCCGTACGCTGCCAAAAGGACAAGAAGCTCAACCTGTACACGTGCCTGCTGGCCGGTGACTGCTGCCTGTGCTGCGGCTCGTGCTGTAGCAGGCAGGCTCGCGGCCGGAAACAGAAGAAGCTGAGTAAATCCGACATCATGTTAGTTCAGAGCACCAACGTGACTTCAGGGGTCGGGCCCGTGGGGCAGGTGCCCGTAGAGGAGTCTGGTGTGGGCGGCGTGGGAGGAAGCTTCGGCTCCCACCACCACCAGAACCAGAACTCCTACTGCTACCAGGTGTGTCTGACACCGGAGTCCGCCAAAACGGATCTGATGTTCCTCAAACCATGCAGCCCATCCCGCAGCACTGACACGGATCACACCAACCCCTGCGGCGCCATAGTCACGGGTTACAGTGACCAACAACCAGACATCATATCCAATGGCAGTATTCTCTCTAACGAGGTAAGAGCAGCCTGGATCAACTGTTGTCGCCCAGGGCTCAACTGAAATCCCAATCAGAAGTATTACAAGTGCGCAAAACCGTGACTGTAAGGGTTAACCTAATTTTAAAGATCTCCAAGAAATCAACATCTGTGTCTGCTTCATGTCAAAGCGTCTTATCCATTCAGGTCACGCGCAGTAAAAGTCTCTGAGAAGACGGAAGTTGTATCTGCTATTGACTTGGCTGTTCTGCTCCGTGGCCTTTAATCATTGTCATGCTGAATGGTGATTGGTCATGTCAATTGTTAAATCTCAGGTGGCCTTTTAGTTTGATTCGCAATTTGACTGCTATCATAGCAACCTTTAAATCGTGCGCAATAGGCTGTGTGTGGCTGTGTACGTAGAATTTTCCAGTCAGACGACAGATTTCTTTTTACTTTAAAGTTTTAGCCTATATTTGGTGACGCTGGTTTATATAACCCCTACACTTTACTCGCACAAGCGCGCTGGCATGGGCAGGCAATTAAGTTACCGATGTGGTAAGGTGCGCAGCTTCTCATAGTGAGTCTCAAAAATGTGGAATTATGATCACTACAGTGAAAGGAAAACTCAACAAACATATAAACTGATTAAAAACTTCTCCCGTCAGAAGAACACTTTTGCGCATGCATGATAGTTTCATCACAAAAAATTTAGTTGTTGTATCCTTATGAGGTTATAATATCTGTCCAAAAGAAAGGAGGAGACGGGTGACTTGATGGCCCTGTTGTGCGTTCAGCGTGTGCGTTCTGCTCGGGGAGCTGAGGAGTTGGGGCTTTTTGTTGATTGCGGTGTGGCTGGATTGAAGCCAGACAGCCAGTCACAGCTTTGCCTTTGCTGCGCGTTAAGTATTCCGTGCACGAGCCGGCACGGCAGCGCCGTGAACAAAGGTTGTTCAGTTTCAGCATCGGGCGGCTCAATCATTTACGCATTCAATCGCCTCTCTAACCCACTCTCTCCCGCTCTTGTCTCCTATCGCCCACTCACTCAACGAGTGGATGTGCATACCGTCGGCACGCAGCTTCTTCCGACACAATTACACGTTGACAACCAATGTATGCATGCGTGGTCAGTTGTGTTCCCCTTATGTAGCTTAAACGCCCTCTTATGTGTTTACTGCTGTGTCTGTCTGGCATCAAAAGTGATGTGTGTATCTGTGGGTCTTCCAGACAAAACACCAGCGAGCAGAACTCAGCTATCTGGTGGACAGACCCAGACGTGTCAACAGGTAGGGAAGCGCACACACACACACACACACACACACACACACACACACACACACACAGACACACTGTATTATTACTAATGTGCAAAACCTAGTGAGCCACGTAGCATCCACCATCAGAGGACCTATAACACCCAATAGGCCTCATGGAACCACAGCCTATTCACATATCAATAAAACTGAATATTACACCCATCAGTGTGAATCCTGTATATTCCACGTCATTAATTGTGGCTTTGAGAGGCTGCACAGTTCCCAATGTGTCCATAACGTTCATCTTCAATTTGGCATCAGTCCCATAACTGACAGAGCAGCACCTATTAAAGCTCTAATGCTGGATTTCATTACATGCCGCGTGTAACATCCAATTTAGACTCTTGACGGCCACCGTGACTGCTTTAATATGGCGCTGATTTCTGATTCTCCCTCTCTTTCCCCGTTCTCTCTGCCCCTCGTTCAATCCTCCTCCTCTCCTTTCATCCTCACAATATTGTATCTCGACCTCTTCCTTCCCTCTCTCTGACACGACTGTCTGCGCTCTCCCACTCGCTCACTTCCCTGCCTCTCCCAGCTCGGCGTTCCAAGAGGCAGACATCGTCAGCTCCAAAGACAGTGGTCATGGCGACAGCGAACAGGGTGACAGTGACCACGATGCCACCAACCGGGGTCATTCGGCTGGTGAGTCCCCCCCGCCCCACTCCATATACACAACATGTAATTACACTGTCATTTCAGAGCTCAAACACACACACACACACACACACACACACACACACACACTTCCCTAATCTGTTTCCATAGCGTGTGTTTGTGATTGTGAATGGGATAATGCTGAATTGCTGGTGCGGATCGGTGACTTTTAATTTCCTTAATTTGAGAGTGTGCGAAGGCCCTGGGCTGCGGTGTTGCTGGTTGGCTGGCATGAACAGGCCCCGGAGGCGTTGATTGTATTTCACACCCGGGTGAAAAGGAGAGAAAATTTGGGGAGAAGTATTTTCTGTTTCTGCCTCTTGCTGTTCCCCTTCTTCTCTCTTTCAAAGCGCACTGCTGTTTCACCGAGTGGTGCAGAAAGGACAGCGACTCACAGCGAGGCAGTGTGAGACCTGTAGTGCTTTAGTGGCACGAATCAATAGCCTCACTCACTGAAAGGAAAAGCCATGGAAGTTAAATTGATATAATGAGATGCATTTCAATCAGCCTCGCAGCTGGTGTATAGCAGCGCTTTTGTTGGTTATAGATTAAGCTGATCAAACACAGTAGCAGATTTTGCATTCTTTGTTTTTGTTAGCCACGTCTTTGCAGCTCTGGCTCAAGTTAAGGTGATGGTAAAACGTTGGAATCAGAGAACATTTCCCCATCCACACCCTCACTTCGGATTTATTTACTCACTCTCATTTCTCTTTGAAATTTAACAGTACGGTAGATTTTTTTCTAATACAAGGCTTTAGGTCTTATCATAAGCCTCCGCTTGTTCTCTCTAAAATTCTATTAGGTTAGTACCTGTTTATTGATCAAAGTGGAGTCAGACAAAAAGTGGAGCAATACAAAATCTCATTTCATATTGAATTGCCCTTTCCTTCTAAGGG
This sequence comes from Scatophagus argus, assembly GCF_020382885.2. Taxonomy (NCBI): domain Eukaryota; kingdom Metazoa; phylum Chordata; class Actinopteri; family Scatophagidae; genus Scatophagus; species Scatophagus argus. The sequence goes on along the minus strand of NC_058494.1, from coordinate 6,293,915 downwards.
ATTGTTCCACACTGCTCGCATAAGACCCCAGTCTAGACCGGAGCCTGCCAAATATCATATCAGTGCTGGGAATACAAATAGAGCAGATTGGATAGGTGTTGTAGGATAGTTAATAGTCCTCATCAGGCTCCAGGGTGTTTGACATTATTAATGAAACAAGTCCAAATAAAGAGGCAGTATGCAGCAGTGGTAGTGTCACTCCCCAGCCTCACTGATTAAACAGAATGGGAAGGTCAAACTGTGTGACTCTAATGCAGAACTGGAAGAAATTCAAAGGCCTGTTGTTCATTTATCAGCAATAAATTGTTTTGTGGAATAAATATTAACATAGATGTTTGAACATATGTCTGGAGTTGAACTGAGTCCATCAGATCTAGGAATATCAGCACAGTCATGCAGAGTTCGGCTACTTTTTAAGCATTTGCACAATTGGACTCAACAGATCAGAGACGCACAGGAAAGAGAGCGGATAACAAGGAGTGTTGGGTGTATGGATATGTGATATGCACCTTAATTTATTCATCAAACAGTTAACCTCAGACCTCAGTAAGAAATCAGCCCTCACATGGTGTTCTGGCCTGCGACTGTATTTTGGAACTTATTATATGTGGAGTGCTGCCTTGAATTGCTTCTTGGTGGTAACAGGACCACATTTACAAACCAATAACATGTCTCCTCGGCTTTACTTGGCTGCGGGCATGCTCACTTGGCACTGGCCTGGGAGTCTACCCAGTTGGTGCTGTAGTCTGTGTTTCATACGAGGAACCCAACATTTGTTCCTCATGTTGGATTTAGAAGGGAACAGCTTAGCACTCCATGGGAGGTAAAATCACAGGACTGGTACTTCGGAAAGAGGGACACGGATGTCTGTAAACAACAAAACCAAACGCAGTGCGATTGTATGTGTGTGTGTGTGAGTGTGTGAGTATAAAAAGGTATACCATTTGATTTGATTTACTATGTGGGCGAATACATGATACCTGTACGTAATCTGGTTGTATGTGTCTGTTCTGTGAAAACGAGGCTGTATGATAATGTCTGTACTGAAAAGGAGTTTTTGTTTGAGGCACTGCTCTGGGAAGCTTAAATGAGATTCAGTCTGAGAAGTAGCAGTTTGTGCTTGGCACACTGCCAGGTGTATATTGTCCCTTTAATAGGCATGCTCATTTGCCTCTTTCTATGTATATGTGTGACATTCTTTACTGAGTAAATAAATGGGGATGATAATATCTGGTTGTCTCATATCGGTTGCATGCTATGTTCATTGATGCTACTGTGTACATTCATCTGAAAGACTTTGATGCTGAGTGCATGTTTTTTAGTTTTGCATGAAGGCGCTAGAAAATCAAACTGAATAAGTGTGAGCCAAAACTATGGATAGACCACGTGTATTTATATTTCTGCAGTACTTGTGTGTATAAGCAAATCGCAATACGCACGTATGTTTAGCATGCACAAGAAGCATACATATTTGCATGTGTGTGTGAGTGTGTGTCTGACACAAACATATTCTTTTCCAGGGTTTGTGGCAGGGTCTCATCCTTCATTCTGTCTCCCCCACACGTTGGCTCTCCGCAACACTCGGCTGATCAGTAATTCATTTCTGGAACCTTTGCATAGCAATTATCAAAGGAGGGTTAGAGGCAAGGTTTCCTCATGGGACTGCGCCACACACTCTCCCTTATGGTCCACCTCGGAATATTTCAAATCAAGGGGAAACCATTTCCAGTTGGCATATCATCAACTACACCTGCCGCGGCTTCCCGCTCGGCCGCTTGTCTGACACTTTAGAAAATAAGTCTCCTGACGTGGTTTTAAATCAAAGGGACACTGCCTGTGAGGCTGGGATATCAGCAGATACCTTTAAAAAGTGGGCAAATGGCTTTTCTGAGAGCAGCGTGTCTGCAGAGAGGCACCGCTGTGTCAGGAGCCAAAGCACTATTGATTGACTACTGCACATTTTACCTCTCCGTACCAAGCCCTCCCTCCTTGGTTGGGCCGTTTGATTCAAATTAGACACTGTTTTCCTCATCATTTCCCTCATCATCATAATGGGAGATGGCAAGAGTGAGCAAGCAAATAAAAAAATGTGACAGATAAGAGAGGATAAAATATTCATCAGTGGAAAAATGTGGCATCTCAGAAACCTTCGATCAGTCGTGGAAGGCTGCGTGACGGGCGGGAGACTGGAAATGATCATTATCATGACGTTTGTTTTGGTGAGAACAACAGCCATGACAAATGGGACAATTAAATCACTGTGGCAACGGTGTATTAGATGGCTGATTATGAATTAGTGGCGGGCACCGTGTTGCAGTTTCTCACGTCAGTGCGCTGTCAGAGCAGTTTAGCATGCAAGGTTTTGAAACGCCCTCCTCTCAGGCCCTAGATGCTGACAAAACTGGGAGCTGAACCATGAAAACAAAAAGATGGTGTCAGGTTTACTTCAAAAGCTCACATATTGAAAAACATAAAGAGACCTTGCTTAGTTTGTGAGAAATAAAGTGAAAAAAGACTTTATTCTCAAATAAGACAACAGCTTTACCTACATAGTGATAAAATTTCAAATAAACAACACAAAAGGGAAAAAAAGGTGATTTTGACTGAAAACATCTTCAGTTCTGTAGACAATAGCAATATCAGATCGATTTGTCTGGTATGCCTAAGAAAATGGTTAAAAATGCTTCAGTCAAAAGATTCATCTCGAAAATTGTTTGCTTTGTAAAGAAATTCAGTTAAGTCTCACATGAGACAATGAATACCAGCAAATCTTTAAATTTAACGAACAAATGTTTGATTTGGAAAAGAACATAAAAAAATAACACAATCATTCAGTAAGGAGTAATCAGTCCAAAACAATTCCAACCTTTAAAAGAGGTGACACTCAAGCCTTCAAAATCCATGAGCAGAGAACAACACAAAGAAGAAGAAAGTATCTCAATGTGACACGAAATCTATTCAGTCTAATAAACAGTAAAAATCTATTACAGCAAATAGGATAAAAACTTTGCCTCATTAAAAAAATCAATTTGCATTTTGTCTGTAACAGGTGGAGATGTCACCACTTCTTCTGAGCTGATGGCTTGTTGAATATCAATAAAAGTCATAGCAGTGAAAGGGAAAGATCAATCAGTTTGATTAAGTAAATGACTATTTGTATTCAACATACCAACAAGGCAATGTGCCTTCCTTATCTCACGCTAAGTAAGAAAAAAGCAACCTTTATATAACTTGGTACATGGAGAATGGAGTGTATTTAAAGCCGTGCTGTGTGGAAACGAATCAAAACCGCTCTCAAAAAATAACGGTTCCCAGTTCCCAGTTCCCAGTCCATATCTTGCAGAGTCTCTGTATGAATGTGTTCTTAGCATGAATAGGCTGAGCTTTCTGAATAAACCATAGCAAATTAAGTGTTCCCAACCCTGACATGGATGAAAAGGAGGACACAAGTCTTTTTGGATTTTAGTATCAATACATGTGAATATGCCTCAAATCTACTGAAAACATGAGAACCTAAAAAGAAAAAGATGTATTCACATTGGCTCAAAGAGAAACCTTCGATATTTTTTACTGAAGTTGAACAAGAGATGGTAAGACCGATGGAAGTCTAAGCAAAGTCTCGGGAGTCATAAACATGTTTTGCCATTGAGTAACACACGTCATACCTTTCTACATGAAGATTTAATGCTAGTGAACAAACGATCCAGCCAGGCTGAACTTCTTATATAAAGATAAATATGTCAAGATATGTGTTGGAAATGCTCAAAGTGAGCTTAGGTATGGGTAAAGAACATAAACTAAGTCACTTTTGTGCACACAGAAGTACCTCAGCATGCATTCTGATAACAGACTGAAAGGAGATTTCCATGTTACTACAACATGGGTCTTGTAGTTTTGGCCACTAATCTCTTCAAATAACAACACTGTGCTCACCAAGTTAATTACTGACATGTGGGGATGCAGTCACATGGCGAAAAAGAAGTAGGACAGGGCAAGAAACAAACTTGTTAAACGATCTTACAGGTTTTTGCCAGACACCCACGTCAGCCAAACTAATTTGGAAGAGAAAACAACAGAGCGTCATTGCACAGTTTCCCTGTGTAATCAGGAATGGTGGTACTCACTGTTCAGCAAATAAGGAAGTAATAGCTCAGTAATAATTACCCAGAATTACCCTTAAATGGTGCAGTCAGGGCTACCAAGCCTTTATATTTTAGTTCACTCCATTCAAAGAGTAGAGTAAGTGATGAAAAGCGTACAAACCAGACATCAATAATCGGTGGTCATCCAGAGCCTTTGCTCTAACAATATCTAAGGGGGGATATTAATCAAACAGACACTGTTAGGGCAAGCGGCCATCTTGGCTGTCCTTCCCAGGCTGGTTGCCGTGGAACAAACATCGAAAATGGTAGCTGCCTCTCAGAGACTCAGAACAATTTCTCTCTCTGTCATTACTGGATATGGCGGGAACCATCTTGCACTATTTTGGCCCCGGGAGGTCTCTGGTTTACTCATCACAGCCTCGCTGGCCAACTCCTGTAAGGAAGCTATTCTACTCCCCTGCCATCCTGAGATGCTGTCCAAATATTGACATTATGTGTCTGCATTCTCTCCGGAACAGTGGAGGACAAGATGAAAAACAGAGGTATGGATAGAAGACACCCTCCACCTTGGGGACAAGGAGTGTTTTTTGTTGTTGTTCTTTTTTTGAGAGGGAGAGAAAGAGATAAAGAAAGAGGAAGAAGCAGGCAGAGAGGATTAAATGCTAGAGAAAATGACAAGAGACAGAGATAGAGAGGAAGAGACACAGAGGGACTAATAGAGATGGAAGGAGGGAGACAGACAAATGTATGGATGCAGGGAGGGAACGACAGCAAACCGGACTGCAGTAGATATATACCCACAAAATGAATTCAGACATGGGGCTCATGATTTCCCATGATTTGTTTTCCTTCATTTCTCCGCTCCCAGTTGCTGGATGTATGTCAGGCAGCGCAATTAGTCAAATCACACCGACGTGGGATTTCGGAAACACTCAGAGATGTAATGGAAAAAAAGAAGCAGTGAAAAAAAGAACAGAAGTGCTGATTGCTTATTAGCAAGTAGATTGTGTTTGCATTGTGTGGCGTTGTTTATGTCTCCCAGTGTGTGAGTGTGCGTGTGTTCTTCCTGCCTGATGAGGTCACAATGAGAGATAGGGCTGCTGGCAGGGCCTGTCATTGCCAGTCACTGTTTTGGTTGTTGTTTTGCTTCCTGTCGGCGGAAGAAAAGGTGCTTCACGGGAATCAACAGCCACTGGGTGTCATGTGGTGTCGTGGCCTGTCTGTCTGTTTACTTGTGTACATTTACATATCTCTGCGTTAAAAGAGTATTTTTAAGGAGGTGTGTGTTTGCAAACACACGTGTTGATGTCGCTGTTTTTTATGAGTGAGCCAGCAGGCAAAAAAAAAAAAAAACCCTGAGTAGTTTGGAAGCTGGTGACAAAAGTTTCTCCGAGCCTGATGAACGGTAAACAGTGACTGCTGCAGACTATATTTACCAGTCATATCCAGAGCACAGTACGCCTGATTAATAATATACTGAGATATGAGAAACGCAGAACAAGCTGAGCTTTCTCTTAATCCTTCTACATTAACTCTTCATCTTCTTCTGTATGTGTGTCTGTAAGCTTTCTGCACGGCTGCAAGTGTCTTCAGTTTGACACCTGTGCTTCAGTCTTTTTGCTGATATGTTGGTCCAATCACAAGCGCCACGCCTGCTTTATCTGCACAACAGCATAGAGTTGATTGGAGGTCTTGAGGTCAACGCCTCTGTGTATGGGAGGAGGAAATTAATTTGCGGGAAAGTCCATTAAAAGGCTAAAGGCTAACTGTAAGGTAGGAATTAGCTGAAATACCATGATTTATGTGCCCCAACCTTTAAAGACAGACATAAATATACATTAGTTCCAGGGGTGTATTGGAGGGTAAATGCAAGTCAGCGCCACTCACAATCTGAATTAGCATTTATACAGGTCTTCCAGAGAGGCTTTACGGCACTGCTCTTGTTGAAAATTTTTAGATTGCTCGGTTTGTGCTCCACTGGATCATGGCTTCTTTTCTAGAGTTCTGAGCCGCCATTGACCCACAACCTACATGTGCTAGTTGGTGATGAAAACAAACGAACCCTTTGGCTGCAAAAGCACTGACTGGTCCTGCCTCTGTGGGCCAGGCAGATGAGACCGAAGTAAACAGATGTATTTAAAACTTGCTGAATCAAACACAAATGAAATGCAAAGAAAGTAGCTGTCAGCTCTCATATGCAGGTATTTGCCCTCAATTGCTATTTTTCTGTTTTCTTTTCTCTGCAGTTTTACTCAAGTAAAGTAAAGAACAATTTCAAAGCAGGTCGTAGGCTCCATATGTCCCGCAGGAAAACACTACTGTGCCGTTAAGCTTCGGCTGGTGTAATTAACGCTATAAAAAGAGTAATTTTACATCTACATCTACATTGCTCACATTGTCTGCATTCAGTCTTAGTCATTATTAAACTGGCACAAGCTCCAGTCTGACCTGGAGAGATTAGACAGGGTTAACGAATATAAAAAGCTAATGTTAAATTGGAGATTTTTTATTTCTGGTACTTAAATCAAATTCGTCTCTCTCCAATGTATAACCCTTCTCCCATCTCCATCTGCGAGGCCCAGGTCTCCCCCTGTCTTTTTTGGCCATTGCTCTTTCCATCTGCGATTTCCCAGGTCTCCCCTCTCCTTCCTTATGGTTCGTCCTGCCTGCTGTCTCTGTCTGTGAAATCTGTGAGTCCCCCCCTGTCTGTTTGGCCCACGCTGTCCCTCGTCTGTGAGCCTCGTGTCTCCTCTGGCTCTCTGGCCACTGCGCAGTCTTTGTTGCCTGTCTTGCTCCCCGTGAGGCCTGAATTAGCAACACGATTAGATCCACACAGTGCACACAAACCAACACACACACACAAAACTGAATCAGCCACAGAAGTTCTGAGACAATGTGTTGACAGGGCATAATATACAGCATTGGTATTTACATGTGCACCAGATTACATTTGTGGTTAGAATAACTCGAATAATATTGGAAAATTATTAAGTCAGTGCTGTCAGTGGTTTTTGCTTTTATGTTTAGTAGCTGTTCTGGTACTGAATTATATTTAGAAGTATTCTGGTCATTTTTTGGAGCATCTTTAAACAAGATAAACACCCTCCATTATAATAATGGAAACTTTTTAACACAAAAGGTAGAAAGACTAAAAATGCAACCCTGTTGTACTGATATTTTATGCAGAACAGATGATAGTGATGATAAGAAAAACTTCAAGATTAAGTGTGACTAAAATACAGATTATATTTTTTTCAACTTTTTTGTACGGCAAAGGAATTTCCTGTCTTCCCTGAATAATGTGTCCAGGTAATTATTTATGTAGCCTGAGAGGCAAAAAAAAAAGTAAAAAATCTCACTGCTCACTCACCCACTGCTGCTCGTTGAGCTTATTGCTTTGAGCGCTCAGTAATAACCGACAGTGACTCATTCTGTATGTGCATATCAACAACTCATCTGCACTATTGTGGCTGGATTTCCATCCAGCCACGATACTGTTTAGAGAGATTTTAGGAGGAAAAACAGCCTGACGCAACAAAGGTGAGCAGGACAAATATTTTCAAAAGCAAGGTGGACACATCCCCTCCAGCCAGAGTGAAAATGACACCCTCACCCAGCTGTCACGAGAGGAGCAGCTGATATGATGTTACCACAATAATGTTACCAAGAAACAGGTTTTTTTTTTCTTTTTTCCTTTTTCACAGTGTTTCAGTCTTGTTAAATTGGCATCCTGTTGTGGGAGCATATCTGAAATACACAGACCAGTAGAGCAGCATCCAATCTGACAGAACAAACAAAAATGAAAACTCTGACAATGTGCACGCACCACCATTTCTTAAACGACTCGTGACGTTTTCTCTGTACTCGCGTCTTTTGCTGCAGGTAGAGATAATCCATAATCTGTGACAGGCTGATATTTTGAGATTTAGTCTTAATGTGCAGACTGGAGGAGGTGGACAGGATGTGGACAAAGTGTTTTTTTTCTGTCCTTAAAGCTGCAGGCAGCCTAAAGATGAAGCTGAAATAGAGCAAACAAATTACATTATGGCAGGTACCTTTTAGGTTATCATATTACGACATTGGGGTTACTGTATTGATCTTTTCTGGTTATTAAAAGTGATATATGGTGTTCTCCCATCCCCCTTGAAGATAATTCTTTTGTCTCTGCGTGTATATCATCTGCATAGGCTTATCTTTCTCTGTAGCCTAATATTTACTGATATCTGTATGCTTACATTGCATTGTTGTGTGTGTGCGTATCTGCTTTTAGTAATAGAGGAACAGTGGCATTATCAGTCGGAAGAATCAGTAGAATAGATTTGTGTAAGTGGACCCTTTGATCTGAAGCTCTCCCAGCCTCAGGGAATGACAGATTACAGATTGTTTGCTTTCTTTGTTTCTCTAACTCTCTTTTTCTGCCTCTCTTTCCTGATTTATCCTCCTTTCCTCCTTTCACCCTAAAATACTCGTCTCAAGCTTTGATCCCACCATTCCAGTGCTTTCCTGCCTTTTCCTGGCTTTACTGGAAAACCAGCAAAAGTACAAATCCAATCTGCGCACTGAGTAGAGAACGGCTGCAGAGTGTCATTTCTATGATGAGAGTCATTACAGTACCATAGTATAATAGTTCATGCCTCTTGTTCCCTTTTCTTTCCTTTCATAATGTCTCTTGTACTCTTCTTTCCCCTTATCCTCCTCTCTTTATTCTCTCTAAGAGAGTGTAATTAACATAACTGGTACCTCTTTCATGCTGGCCTTCGTGTGTGTGTGTGTGTGTGTGTGTGTGTGTTCTATTATATCATTTCAGATGTTAATTTAATCTTTTTTTATGTTGATGTTTTGTTTTTGGCAGTAGCTCTGTGTCAATTACACACTTTGTCGGTTTGTATAGGGATGATTGACATTTGAGTGTAATTACGGAGACAGTGAATATTTTGTTGGTTTTTGTGGCACATTTCTTAAGATAATTGTCGTTTTTTGTGTAAAGATGATGGAATATGGATCCACAGTTTGTCTCTTGGTGTTTGGGAATCAATTGTGAGTCTGAGGATGTTGATGTGGAGAGGGCTGAAATGTTTTTGTTACACCACATCACTTTGATTGCACATTTCATTCGAAATGAATGAGGTAAGGAGGAAAACAAACAATTCACTTCATCAATGTTGGCCTTGTCTCTTTGATGAATAGCTTTTGCTTCACTTTTTGTGCTTGCGACATTGGCAAATGATTGCTAACTTATGTTCTCTCTTCTGGTCTCTTTCTCTCATCTCCCTCTCCGACTCGTTTTTTCACTCCAAATATACCACTTTTCCTTGGCCTCTCTTTTTTCATCCCATTTTACTTGCCACACTTCCCCTTATTCTGTAATCTTCCATCCACATTTCCACCTGTTCATCTCCCCCGGCCTCATCCTGCTTCCACTTTAAACTAAATAAATTAAAACAATCTGTATCCCCTCTGCAGGTGCTGACCTGTTCTCCAATTGCACGGAGGAGTGCAAGGCACTGGGCCACTCCGACCGCTGCTGGATGCCATCCTTCGTGCCGTCCGATGGGCGCCAGGGGCCGGACTACCGCAGCAACCTTCACGTTCCCGGCATGGACGCCACACTGCCCGACACTGAGGTACCCTCCTCCGTCAACCTCTCCGACCAACTCACCATGACCTCGTCTACCGCTTCGTCCAACGATAGGTCATTCTCCACCTTTGGCAAGGATGGTCAAAGGTCACAGTCACACCACAGCCTTCACCATCACCTCCATCAGCAGCAGCAGCAGCAGTACAGCTCCAGCACGCTAGAGAGGAAAGAGTATGATAGGGGGACCCTACCGTACAAACCCACCTTTCTCTGTGAGTATCAGTATGAAAATTCCCTGGGACCCTATGACTTTGGTCTGGTCCAGTACAGATACTAAAGGAGGGGACGATGAATCTGCCTCTTGATTCTGATCTGGACATTTTATGTTGTTCATCAACTTTTATTTCTTCTATTTTAAAGGAGTTTTGAAAAAAATGCGGCTTTATGTTTTGTTGTACTGTCTTTTTCTTCTTATTTTGTAAATTATCATTTCTTCTTTTGAATGTAAAATGTAATCTATCATTGCTAAGTCTGCTCCTCTAAAATCCGCTTTGAAAAATTCAATCTAACCCCATCCTAACCCAAAATACTGTCTGTAATCATGTGACTTATTATAAAATAAACAAAATTTAAATTGGACTCATGTTAAACTGCTGTGGCCCCTTTTTCTTTTTCCTTTTCTCCAAATTTCCCCTCAAAATTCTTTCCAATCAGCCATTTTATCTGATGCTCATATAAGCAAAGGTCACTGACATAAACACTTCATGTTTATACTCTTGCCATTCTCACGCACCTTCAATTAATTGCTGTTTACAGTTGAAAACTTGACTTGGTTGAGTAGACAGGGAATGTAAGATAGATCATGTTGTAAAGGACATCTTTTTTCATTTGCTCAGCAACTGAGCTTGCTCGAGCATGATGACTTCCCTACTGAATAGCTCGAAAGGTGATACACCCAACCCACGCTTCTTCTTTTTTTCACAAGGACTAAAGTCTATTTTGTTCTTAAAAGGAAGTCTGAAGTGTCTACACTCACTTTCTTGCAGATCAATACCTGATATAAAGAGGGGTGGGTGAGGTGGGTTTGCCAACCCTGAGGTCAAGATTCTTCATTTGGAAAAGTCACATATGCAAGTTTCTGTGCACGAATGCCAGGAAACTATTACAATATGAGCAGGGCTTAATTTGGAAAGTGAAACATATTGATATCCATTGGAATAAAATTGAGTTTCCAGCTTGCATTTGTAAAGAGGCTCAATCAGAATCAGAGAAAAGGATGGCAGGACACTTCTTGCCGCTTTCAATTGCTTTCCAAGCTCCACATTACATGAATATTCTATTAGCTCTAAGAGTAGAGAATGGATTTGATATACACATTCAGTAGAGAAGTCATTTCCAGTCAAGTCACCACCATGTTAACCACCATCCTCCATGATGCTGCATGCTGACTGTGGGCCGCCTCTCAGGTAAACGATGAACACAATAACCTGACCTTTTTTTTTTCTTTTTCTTATTTGCAAGTTAGCAAACAGGGCCAAGCAATCTTCCACTTGTGCATCAGGTCTGTGGGAAAAAATAATTTGGATTTTGCCTTTAGGTGCGAGTGGCTGCTTTGCTCCAAATATAGCTGCTTGCGCGTCTGCTCTTCTCGTTTGCCTCACAGGGTTAGGATAAATGCACTCCATATTCGCTCAGTCCAAAACTCACAACTTCATTATATTTCATTTTACTTTTTTGATTTACGATTTCACCAGTTCTTCCTGGTCTGTTGAAATAAATTGACCTCATGTTGCTACTTTAAAGGTTTTGTTGTTCATCAGTCTGTAAAAAATATGAGAGTAGTCCCACAGGCTGAGGCTCTATTAACCAACAGGCATCATGTTCTACTTTTATAAATAGCATCATATGCTACTGTTGGCGATGGCAATGCTCTGATCACCAGGGTTGCCTTGATAAAGGGTTTATAAATGTTTAATGCTCCATTTATAGATAATTAATGAAGCAATTAGTGCTCTGTGTATTTTCTATGCATGCATTACGTAGCCATCAAATTTTGAACATTTATCTTCACTGATGGACGTGTTTTTACACAATTCCCAAATTAGTTTCCCCATTACACTGCAAGGACCAGCCTTTAGGGTATATAAATAACTTCACAAAGAGTCCTTTGTGGCACGTATCCTTCAAGAGATGGTATTTCGAGCTGGTTGTGTCATTAAAAAGTCTCATGGGAAAGGGTGCCAGTTGTCTTAACAAGTATGTTCTCTGTCTTTTCAGCCCGCAAAAGGATTTGCTAGCTCGTTCCATGTGGACCTGTCGGAGACAGCGTGAATTTCTATATTAGACCACCAACACTGATGCTAGAGACAGCGAAATAAAACTAAACAGCAACCTGGACAAAAGCAACCTTGGTTAAGCTTCATTATCTTGGGTGGCGAACTGTAACAAAGCCTTGGCGGTGGTCACCAGGGAAGGAGAGGAGAAATAAATATTGAGTAGCTGCAAACCTCGAGATATCTGAGGAACAATCCAAGGCCTTATTCCTCTCAGCAGGACTGAGACCAGGGCCACAACAATGGACATGTTCAAATTATAAAGTCATCAGCAGATAGAAGACAGGAACTGAAATGGACACAGGAATACAAAACAAGGAGAAGAGGGACTGATTGACTCACAGAGGAGTTTTTTTTTTCAACTGAGGAGTTAGCCTCTAGAGATCTGTGTGTGCCTGTTTACATGAAGAAAAAAAAAAAAACAACTAATGTTTCTGTACAAACTTCAACCAATGTCACATGGAACCCTTTAGCTATTTCTATGGTCACCACTAAGCCAACTGTACAGAGACTGTGTGAAGGGAAAAAAGAAGACTGACAGACAGAGAGAGAGGGCAGGAGACTGAGAGAGAGAGAGACAGACAATTAGGGACAGAGAGAGAGAGAGAGCAGGTGTTGTACAGGTGTTAAATGACACAGAAAAAAAGGAGGAAAAGGGGACAAGCAAAGCTGATGGGCAGTACTATAAATTCTGTATCTCCGGTTTTTTGACTTGACTGTCTTTATATAACTTCTCTTTTTTGTTTCTGTTGTTCTTTCTGTGTGGTTAAAGTGTGCAGACTCTAACGTATTCCAACTTACCGTTACAAACAGGAACATGCCATCTGGAGATGGGTTCAGTCCTCTTTCAAGTTTAGCCACTTCAGGAAGGAGATTTTAACAAATACTCTGCATAGGAAAAGAAGATGAAGCAATCATAAAGTTCAGTTTATCAATAAAATAACACATGTGAATGTTCTTATTTCTGAACACGTTCCTTCCTGAGCTGACTGCAGAGAAAGTGAAATGAGCCTTTACCAGAATGTGGTTCCCTTGATGCCATTGGCCTATACATAAACAATCAGACACACTCAGTGGTTTTTATCATGTGTGCAAAGTGTTTACTGTGCTATTTTAAAAAGCTTATAAATGAATATAAATCTATATATAACTATATATATATATATATATACATATATATATACAGTATACTTTTTTTCTGAAAACTGTGTAACCATTGGTTAGTTTCTACACCTCATAACGTCATTCAATTTAATAATACCAAGTGCTACAAAATAAAGACTTGTGTCGATTAAAACGAGGAGGAGTCCTTCTGCCTGAAAAGCAAACCTCCTTCAAACCAACCAAGGATTAAGTTGATGTTTTTTATTTGATTGTTACTTTTCACCGTTTACAGACGCTGGGCCTTGTTGTGTGTAGCGAAGACACCAGTTGAGTTGTTTTGGCCTGTTGTGTATTTTTACTAGCAGAATATGTGTTCATGTACAGGAAGAGGGACTATCACAATCCAGCTAGATATCAAAGGTTTTACAATCATTTGAGAGAGGCATACACAGACAAATATGGACATTAATAGGCAATACATGGTGAGGAGCACAGTATTGCACACACACACACACACACTTACACACACACACAGGTCAAGTGGTGATAAATAAACAGTGTCATGGAAAGTCTGTAATGTGTGTTTTGTTGCCTTCACTTGGGAAAAAAACTGATCAGTAAATAAGAGCATGTCTACAGCCATGCTAGTGGCCATGTGAAGATGTGCTTTGAGCTTCACAAATTAGCGTTAAATAGTACAACAGAGGCTGAAGTCACTAGTTTTAGAATTATTTAAAACCACATTGGACTATTGAACAAATCCTGATGAAAAGTTATTTGTTGCAAGTGTTCCTACTAAACTTATTAGCAATCCATCTAATGGTTGTTAAGATGATTAAAAAACTACAAATGTGTTGCACCACATTAAAAGTCAGCAAACCACCAAAGTCATTTAATTTCATCATCTTGGACCCCTTAATGTCTGTAGAAACGCTTGTACCAACACATCAAGTACATGTTGAGACATTTTACAGGAAAAGTGAAAGCTCTGACCTGCTGGCACTGAAGGAAAAGTTAGCAGATCACCAAAGTCAGTTGGATTCATCCTCTGGGGAACATGAGCGTCTGTACTAAATTTCATGGCAATCCATCAAAGAGTTGTTAAGACATTTAACTTCAAACTAAAATATCAACCTGATGTTGCGGCTACAAAGGAAAGTCAGGGAATCAGGAAGAAAATACGGTGGACAATAAAAGCTAGAACCTGCCTATTGCCAAAAGTCCTCACAGAGCACGTGAGCTGCTTTCACTGTTGTTTTTAGCACACAAGTTTTCTTGAAAAGAGATTCGACTATCCCAAAAGAATCTCATGGACTTTCAAGATGTAATCACCACGGTTTTGCTCTACTTTCCTCTTTCGATGACCTCAATAACTAATCAAAAAACTTTTCTGGTGCCTGTCACTCTAGCCTTCTGTCCGTTTCTTTAAAGAAAATCACTGAAGCCATCTCCCTACATCCCAATCCTACCCTTTCACTCCAGTGTGATCTGTACATGGACTGGCACAAGATCACAGACACAGGAAGAAGACGAAGAGCGCTGAAGTCTGGATCTACTGCTGCAAATGTATTCTGGGGTCATGGTGGAAACTGACACAGATGATCTGTTTGCCTCTGTCACAAGACAGCCTTCTTTAACCAGCAGGATACATGTGACCATCCCATGAGCTGATCTGATGGTTGCCTTCTTAAATGAAATGCTTTTGAGGTTCTTAATAAATTCTCATCCTGAAACAATCCAGTGTAATATCCCCGTATGAGACTGGAAAACGAGGGAAAGAAGAAACGCAACAAAAAGCAAGATTGTCCTATTATTTCCCTGTTATTCCTGTGTTATTACTGTAATCTTCTGTCCTTACCTTCCCCCTGTATGACTTACATGTCACCTTATGATTATGATACTGCAAAAGACAAACTGAAGTATTGCCAAGTTTTCTCGTGTGATTACGTGTGTGTGTGTAACCCTATGTTTCATCTACTTCCTGATTATTTCTACTACAAACTTTGAAACTCATGCAAAGCCAAAAGCTCAGTATGGAGAAACTTTTACTTACTTTTACTGGTGCCAAAATCAGTTTTCTTAAAGAGAGAGAGAGAGAGAGAGAGAGAGAGAGAGAGAGAGAAGAATTCGAAGTATCATTCTATAGGCCACTACAAAATTAAAGCTTAATACTACTAAGTTTTTTTTTCCCGTCACTGAAATTGTTAGGTTATAACTTCTCGTATTGCCTTACCTTTACTAAGATATTTACATATAAACATTTATTTATGTTTAACCAAATCAACTTGATTGTGATTCAACTTGTGAGTGATTTTTGTAGATATATGCTTATTCTGAATTTGCTGCCAGCAACATGTTTCAACCAAGTTGGGACAGAAACAAGAAAAGACAGTGAAACTTGTCAAATGCTCAAAAAGCACCACATTTCCACAGGTAAACAGGTCCATTGGTAACAGGTGATAGCATCATGACTGGGTATGAAAGGGACATCCTCAAAAGGCTCAGTAGTTCACAAGCACTTTGCAATTGACATGGTTGTATAATGAATATTGCTACATGGGCTCAGGAACGCTTTCTAAAGTTCTTCACAGTAAAGTGTTTGTTTGCAAATAAACAAACATGAAGCATACATGCTTCACTCAGATTTCAGACAGTACTTGAAATCCTGCTGATAAAATACTCCTTACTCTGGGTTATAGCTAGCAAATAAAGGTTGCTCAGAATAAGATATTACCTTCATTTGGAGTAATTTGGAGCACAGGATGTGGCTTAGCAAGAATGAATCATGCTTCAAATGTTACAGATTTAATACCCAGCTTTAGTGCTTCTAAGGAAGAAAGTGCAGGAAAACATTTTGACTCCACAGGGCAAGCCAGACGACCTGCAGGTGGAGACTGACATTCTATCAATGGCTGTTAGTTCATCTGATCTGGTTGTCCTTCAAGGCGCCTCTATGGCAGACAGAGAGAATAGGAGTCATTACAACTGAATCATCTTGTCCAGCTCCCCTCTTCTCTCCATACAAGGTTGAGTGAGGTGACCTAGCTGTCTGTCTGAGCCTGTCCTTCATATTCTTCCCCCTGGCAGACGCACTTCATTACTCTGGCTAAATAGACTTTCAAGAGACCCCATCAGCCATCATTTACACAGCCTGGCCCTATCACCTTTCACCACAGCCACCTCATCAGACATACACACCCTGCTATTCACACATGCACTACATGGTACGCCCATGCAGACACACATGTACAAACTGGACACACATACTGTTCTCCTTCCTCCTTTTCGTTGTTATCCCTTGCCTTCCCATCAGTCAACACACTCGCACACACACTTTCACACATACACACATCCTTGAGCTGTGTTCCCTAGCCACCTCATCAGGCAAGACCAGACAGCTATTACAGTGTGCGCTGGCCATTTCTCCTCCCATCTCTTCCCTTATCTGCTGGCTGGCTGGGTCTGAAACAACCTATTGACCTGAGACGAAGCCTTGCTGCCCTGTTGACCTGGATGTACTCTGCAAGCATTTAACAGAATGTCTGCTATCTTTCCACACACCCAAACTCCATCCAACAACATTTTATTCATGTCACCTCAGGTAAGGCAGACCATTGTGTTTGCTACCTGGGCCAAATGGTCGTCTGGATTATGTCACAATGTCAGGACATTACAGAGGAGCAATGACTTGTCAGCATAAATTCACTTTTCTGCAATCATTTCAATCCAAACAGCTTTGGAAGAATACTGACATCACATCTTTTGACATATAACCTCTGAAATAAGCATTGGTTGCAAACAGTAATTTGAATGCACAAAGTCATAAATCCAAAGATTATTTTGTAATTAAATCACTTCTGGAAATTAGTCCTGTAAATGTGAATGTTGTTAAAGTCAAAACAAAGTAGTTCAATTACATTTTTGATTAAACATAACATGGTTAATTAATCTATGGTTTATGCACTCTAATTTTATT
Organism: Scatophagus argus; assembly: GCF_020382885.2. Lineage (NCBI taxonomy): Eukaryota > Metazoa > Chordata > Actinopteri > Scatophagidae > Scatophagus > Scatophagus argus. The sequence goes on along the minus strand of NC_058494.1, from coordinate 6,276,821 downwards.
CATTTGGTCTATAGTTTTATTAATCAGGTCTTATTGAAGATGCTGTTGACAGCATCTTTACGGTCTGATAACTCCACAACACAATGGACAGGCTGTACCAGATAGAAATCCAGACCAAAAATACATTCATCTCTGCCACCGTCTAGTCATAACACTGTGCATGGCTTGAAGCTATCTTGAATGACTAAAGCTGCAATAATCAATGTTACATTGGATCACATCACTATGAGTAATAAAGGTGTGATGAATTCAGACAAGTAACACTCTGCAGTTCTCTTCAGCTTTTCTGAGTGTTTTAGCATCTTCAAGCTAATTGATTTAGCTTTATGGACTGAAACTTGACCGTCTTGGTACATCCTCAACACTCTCATCAAACTTGTTTCCGGTTGCAGCAGGCACCTGTTTTCCGTTAGAAAAGTTACAATAAACCCACTTGACCAGCACAACACTGAACACCAGACAACATTAACTAGACTCTTAGCAGCTAAAGACCCTTTCTCACAAGAGCTAAATGAGAGTAAGTATAGGACTTCAGCTCATCAGGTGGTTCCAAAAGCAACTCAAAATTAATGGCAATACTGCTCCACAATTCACAGCTGTTTGCAAACAGAATTTAGTGTTAAGGTGAGGTGATAATTAGCAGCTGGCCCTCATATGTATAAATGTTAGTTTATCAACATTTAAGGGTTTTCCCTGGATTGGCTGTTCAAAGTCTATATGCAACTGAAGATAATGTGCTGCCACAACAAAGATCAACAAACATCTTTTCTTTTGATTTGCAGACGAATGCCAGTTGATGGTACAGTCTCATATTGTATGTAAAATGAGTTCAATTCTGAATACAAAGACAAGATATGTCACCCTTCTGGGCTCTGTCAAACCAGGGAAAAAAAATAAAAACAGTTTCTATCTAGATCACAATTACCACACACACAAATGGTCATGCACAACCACTCACAGAGCCTGGAACGCCTTGCCCTCAGCCACCATCCCCTCTCATTCTATATTCTGGACAGGAAGTAGTGAGTTGGTAACCTGGGGTGACGGAATCAGGCCTCTGACTCACGCCCTGACCTCAAGGCGGGAACAACCCAGTGGAGGACAGACCTCTGCCTCCAGCGCTAGGGTAATGCAACATGCCTGACAGAGACAAACAGACTAACCACAGAGCTAAGATGACTATAAAAGAACAAACATCACTGAGAGCAATAGCTGCCTGCATGCAAAGGAAAAAGGGCAGGGTTAATGCTGGTATGATAGTTGAACATGAAAATAGCCATCGTGGATGCAGGAAAAAACAAATTCAATTGTAAAGGTTGTTTAAACTGAATCCTAAATCAACAACATAAAAAATAGTGAGGCTTGCGACACGACTGCCAAACATGCCGCTGCATAATGAGACAAAACCAACTGAAAGTGTGCAAGCGAAGGTAAATACAGGCCACATGGAAAACAAAGGAAAATGCCTGCCTCATTTCCAGCTGTCACAAAAACAGCGAAAAACAGCAACAGTATAAGCTAAACAGAAAAGACCCAACCAGCTGGAAAAAAGAGAAAGATTTCAGTTGGAGAAAAGAGAAACACTTGAGTTGCTGACTCAAAGCCTGGCATTCATTTCCAGGAGATGTGTCAGGCAGAGGGAGGGGGTGTTGGTGGGGCACAGAGGTCTGCTGTAGGGTGGTGTAACAACAAAGCTAGTAGCCCCTAGAGACCAACCTTATCTGATGCCTTGCCTCTGCCCCCTCCCCACCACACAACCCTGCAGGTGCAGGTGCAGGGATGCCAAGTGAAACATGAGGGCAGGATTCTTTTCTTTCCAGTCGTGCCCCCTCAGAAGGAGAACACCTGGTCCCCAAAGAGAGAGAGAGAGGGGGGGGGGTGTGATAGCCACTCCTTCTGCATGTCTACCTCGTTTCCCTCTTTTCTCTCTCACATTTCTTTCCACCTTTCTTAAATTCAGCCCTTGATTCTTCTCTTCCTCCCTCCCTCCCTCCCTCCTTCCTTCCTTCCTTCCTCTCTCGTTCCGCTGTCTAGCTCTCAGCTGTCAGACTGAGAAATGGCAGGCGAGACTTTTGCCTCGGGAGATGGTCAAGAGAGGACAGAGGCCTCCAGATACACACATACAGGCATGCTGATACACACAGATGGCATGGCATGATGAGTTTTTACCTTAATGTCCAAAAACAATGTCAACCAAAAATGAATAATATTTGTCAGTTTTACAGCCACTCAGTTTATCTTTATTTTGCTGCATGCTGGCTCCTTCCCTTCTCGCAGTGGCCCCACATTTACATGTATACGAAAACATTAGAAAAACAAATTTCCTACAGAGATATTTTATGTTGATTGCAATCAAAACTAAATGATGCGGTTGGAACACCAGAGAAAAGTTTACCCTAAATTGTGCTGCAGTGACTTCAAGATGGCAAAATGAAAACAAAAATAGGCAGTATGTTAGTGAAACAGTATGATATATCATACTCAACAGTACTATCATATCATGCATATATCATACATACTGCCTATTTTGTTGATCGCTTCTCGGCCTTTTGGCTAAGATCAAGTGTAGTATCTGTTCTTATCAGTTTAATATCTGATACGTCCTCTATAAGGGGACAGCATATTAAATGGATTTTTAGCACTGGGAGCCGAAAAAGGGGCTTGCTCCGTTCGCTCCACGCATTGACCCGGTGTTGCAGCGCCGCCGGGAACGGTGCACCTTAGGGGGCAGTCGTGGATCAGCGGTTAGGGTGTCGGACCCGTAACCAGTGGATCGCTGGTTCGATTCCCCGTCCCGGTGTCCATGGCTGAGGTACCCTTGAGCAAGGTACCTAACCCTCACTGCTCCCCGGGCGCTGCACGCGGTCGCCCACTGCCCCGGGTTTGCTGTGTGTGTGTGCACGTCACTTGGGTGGGTTAAATGCAGAGAACAAATTTCGTTGGAGTGAGTTCCCTCCAATGACAAAATATGTCTCTTTAAACTTTTTTTAATCTTGTTACATATATGTAACATACACCCCTGCTAGATGTTTAACTTCATAATCATTACAGGTTAAAAAGAATAGTTTGACCTTTAGGGAGATATGCTTTTTTACTTTCATGGCGAGATGAGAAAATCAGCATCAGTCTCATCTCTGTCCCTTTTAAAGGTGGAACATAGAGAAAACTGGCTTAGTTTAAGGACTGAAAGCAGCATGACAGAATGGCTCTGTCAAAGGTAAACACTTAAGATAACGTCTAAATATTATTGCTGTTTTACAGCTAGTAACATGTTGAATTTGTTTCTTGGCAGGGCGCTTTGACTTCCTGGATTGTCACTGTGAGGTTATGGGCAACCAGCACACAGTCCAGGAAGTGTACTCTGCAAGATGCTCTATCATGTCAGTGCCTGTATTTTTCTCTACAGAGCAGGGCTGTTTCTCCCTGCTTCCAGTCTGTATGCTAAGCTAAGCTAAGCGCCTGCTGACTCTAACACCACATTTAGTGTGCAGATATCAATTTTCCCATCTGACTTATCAAACTATTCCTTTCATTTTCTACCAAAATGCACACACATGCAATGAAGCATGAACACGTTTATAAACCATACATGAACTATCTGTGACACCACACCACTTTTTGTGAGTCTGAGATTCATTAGATCAAATGGGAATATCTAACCAGCCTGCACACAACCCCTTCATTATCAGAGCGTGATATACTGACAAGATCAAAGAAAGCACACAGACTGGCTCTGAACTTTGTTCTGCAACTTTTTTAATACTCAGTGTGCTGAAAGTTCAGAGTCACTGTGCATTAGCAAGACTACTTACTTGTTACTCAGTCATCAAAAACAGACCCGCTCTATTGATGATGTGGCCCTGTCAAAACTGATGTAACCCAAAACCTCAAAGCTGATCAAAGTATTTCGTTCACACCTAAGACAATACACTGTATCACTGAAGCCTGGGAGCATTGCAATAAAAAGAACTGTAAGGCTGAGTTATTTTATGCCCACTTTTACAAGCAGTTAATCTGACTGTCATGTTGTTTTACATTTTGTTGATCATGTCATATTTTGAACATGCTCACATGAAACTGTGTCCCATGAAAGCAAATGCAAATGCTGTTTATTAAGGCCTACTGGCATGGATGTGATGTTTTTCAGATTCAGTGTATTCAAGTTCAAAGTTCAGAGTGATTGTGTGTTTGCCAGAGTACTTCTTGCCAAGTTAGATGAGCACAGATCTGTACCACTCTCACGCATCAAATATTGAAATGGATTAAAGTTGATTAGCATACCTTAGCATTTAGACTTGAAGCAGGGACAACATTTTACCTCAATTCATACCCCAAAACCAAGCACTGGTGTTGAAGGGAGTTGCATTTTCTGCATGCATCATGTCTGCACAAGTAACATAGAGAAAGTACTGTGTCAGTAGTGCAGCAACAGCTTTTAACCTTCCATCGCTGACTAAAAGGCTACTTTCGGTCACAGTTCATCAGAATAACTGTAACTAACCACATGAAACTGAAGAAAATAAATTTAAAGCATAGAAATATGCTTCGGGTTGCAGCTAGGTGTATGAATCATGCAAACTACATATAGCCTGTGTTGACAGCTGTACTAAATGTAGTAATAAGAACATGTGAGTTTTTGTGAAAGTTATATGTTTTTTTCTTTAGTTTAGTTAGTTGTTTAGTCCTTCTTACAGTATTTATGCTAAAATAAGCTAATCCCTTCCTGGCTTCACCTCCATACTTAACACACAGTTATGAGAGCAGTGTTAATATTCCCTTCTAACTGCACAAGGCAAGAAAGCAAGAACCAGTGAGTGCGTTTCTCAAAATGTAGTGTTCTTCTCCAAACACTTAAGTGTGGTATTAGCATATTGTTCCTTTCTTATGTTGCAGTCATTCACTTTTCTGTATAGTATCCCACTCCTGGAATATTGTAAATCCAGAGACAAGGCTGTTCACCAGTGATGTGCAATTCTTCATGGGCTCCCAGGCTTTTGGCTCAGGGCTCTTTCTTTCATTCCCAAGGTTTCGTCAGTGGGGCTTTGATGGAAAAGCGCTTACAGAGGGCAAATGAGCACATATTTTCTTGATTTCCAATGAGATTTGTTAACAAATGCTAAAGTTCTTCTTTGTTCAGTGAGTTGTTCATGCGGTTTATTTGGTTACTTAGTATTTATTATGTTGGGAAAGGGACAGATGTGTCTTTAACAACTGTCTTTGAAAGAGTGTGGGACATTTGCATACAGAGGCAAGGTATATCTACTGAAATGTACACATGAAAGGAGAGTGAGGCAGTAGCAGTGGAGGGAGAAAAACGCTGTCAGTCACAATGGGAAACCCCTTGTGTGACTCGTGTGTGGCACTTTCATCCAACATGGCATGTGCAGACAAGAGGAAACAAGCCACATCTGCCCTCAGAGAGAAAAGCCAGGTCCTCTGTCAACAAGTGATGCTGCGTGTGTGAACAGAAAACGACACAGGAAACAAACAGTGTGTAAAAACACAAAGTAAACATGCTTGTAAGAAATATTAAGAGTGCACATACCAATCTGTTGCATGCCATTACATCATCGCCTTTAATCTGTGATGCATCTGAAAAGCAAAAAACAAGCAGAACAGGAAGCACCCTGCTGCTGTGTGCAGTGATGGGCAGGTTCTGGTGTGTGCAACAGCTAAAATGCTCTACCTCATACACATTCATGCACATTAGACTCAGGACTGTGTTATTAATGGGATGACAGCCACCATGGCCTGCATGGCAGAAATAAAAATAAATATAAATAAATATAACAACAAATACAAGAGGCAGGTTATTTTATTTGCAACACACATAAACAGGGAAAACAACTCAAGTACATAGAAGATGAAAGAATCACATCTCTGAGAAGTCTCAAGGGAGAATTTATTCAGCAAGACACAGTGTGTGTGTGTGTGTGTGTGTCTGAGTGTATGTGTGTGTGTGTTGAGGGGGGCATAATAGACTGCTTGGTCTACTTCAGGGAAAGCGTTGTGCAGTATTTCATCGACAGTACAGAACTAGTAATTTCATACTGAAAACTACGACCCATACTGCCATATTATATTGCCTTACTCTCTCTCTCTCACACAAGCACACACACAAAATTACACAATTCACAGTTTTATATACAGAGCCATTCAGTGTGACTTACAGTTGCGTTAAATGCTATGAAAAATGACAACTTTCTTCTACTTATTAACACTGAATAGCATCAGACATGATGGAGTGAATGGAAGCAGCTCAACATTAAAAGTAATGCTTTCAAACAAGGCTTCCCAGGCCCAAGTCAAATGGAGTCATTATATCAAAAGACTCCCTCTTGCAGTAACTACACATCTCCCGCTGTGTACTCTCACTTTATCGCCACTTAAAATATATAGAAACCAGGAACAGGGAGAGAAAGCTACCGTCTTGGAAGTGTTTGGATCTCAAAGACGCTCTTTGTAGATGAGTTGGTACTAAAATAAGGGCCAGAATAGAGGAATTGATTCTCTTGGTATTCAAGTAAAAGCGAGAGAAAATGGGCTCTGGAAGCCTTTTTTGTCTCTTTGTTTATATTTTTTTTCTCTCTCTTTGAGCAGAGATTGTGATTTTTATTTTTTTTTTTTTTACCATGTTGAAAAGAAACGGACAACCTTTTCCCTTTTTCCTCTGTATTTCATTTCACTCCACCTTTGAGGTCCTGATGAGTGAATAAGGGGTAGAGGGAATGAAATAACAAGATACGTCAAATGTGTCCTTACCTAGGTGGCAGAATTGAAGCTGCACGGCTCAGCCTTTTAAGCATAATCAAGCATTCTAGGTTTTATCGACAAAACACGGGAGCACAAACAACAAACAACCCCACAGGAACACAGAGAGCGAAGATGTTTCAGCCAACCACCGGCGGGTCTCCAAGGTTACATGTTGTATTTAATCCCTTGAACCCCCCATAGGCCTGATGCTGGAAGAATTTTGTTGATGTCTTGGGTTGTCTGCATGCTGCGTGTGTGCATGTGTGTGTGCGCGCATCTTTTTCCCTCGAGCCACAGTTAAACCTCAGTGACATCAACAGCCATGTCTTATTTCCCTATTACAAAGGTCCCACTGTAACACAGTGTGTCAGAGCAGGGACTACTGTCTCAGACACAAACACACACGCTCATTAGCACACATGCTGTGTCTTTGTCACGCACCAGCACACATACACACACACTCTCTCTCACCCACCCACACACACACACACACATCAGAGTGAAACAGCAAGAGAGCAGAAAAAAGCCACAAAAACAAATTAAACCAAGTGCAAGATAGGCCTTTCATTATAATTACCATATTCAATAAAACACAGATTAGATAAAGGAAGAGAAGCTCTGGGAAAGAGGAAAGGGGTTTGTTTGGGTGTGTGTGTGTGTGTCTATAGTTGAGCATATTTCTCCATGAAGTTGAAAGATGAGTAGAGGATTGTGCATAATTTACCCTGTAGTTTTTCAAAGGGGCTGCTCTTTCGCAGATGGTACAAATTATGGTAGCTGTGCTCCTCCACTCACTTTTACTCATGCATCTAAAGTCTCTCTAAAGTCCCTAACCTGAAGTAATTACAACATCCAATCAATTTCAAACTAATTTTATGTCTGGCAGTTAGCTGCCTCTTTCGTGTCTGTGCATTATTATTGATTTAGTTATTTTTGCAAGTTTACTTATTTTCACCCATGCAGGAGCAGTCAGTATTGTTGATTTCAACATCATTTCTACAGCTGAATGTTGTACTTTTGTAACAAATTTAAAGTACTGCAATATGATTAAACACTGAATTAAATCTCTAGGCTAAAATTGCTTCTTTATTCCATTTGACTCCCAGGCAGTCATAAGTTCTTCACTGTACTACATCTGTGTATTTGGTCATATGTGATGAAAATGTATGTGATATAAATGCACAACGACAGTAACATCCAATTACGATACTTTACACATCTGATAATTTGGTATAAAAACCTTTATTCTTTATTCATTTTGTTATACTTGTAAGAATCAAAACCTGGTGTGCTGTCTTTCACTGGCCTGAAGCGACTGTTACGATTCAGAAGTCTACAGATCTGTTCATGGACAGGACCTCCTCTCAGCAACAGAAAAAAGTGAACAAAAGTGTGCACTGAGGTGAGAAAAAGCCTTCCAGCCTTTACTCGCCATTCATTCAAGCTTTACAACTAATGATTACTTTCATTGTCAGTAAACCTGTCCATATTTTGCTTGATTAATCATTTAGTTTATAAAATGTCAAAGTGAAAAATGTGGCCATCACAGTTTCCCACAGCAAGGTGACCTCTTCAATTGGTTTGTTTTGCTCAACCAAAAGTCTAAAAGGCAGTAAGAAAAAGGTAATTCTCACATTTGAAAGACACCTGGTTCAACAATTAATGCACATTTTCAGTGAAATGAAATTTTGTATTTTTAAAAGTTTTTCATTCTCACTTTAAATCAGTTGCATTGCTGTAATATTTTTAATTGTTTTATAAGATTTTTCAATTTGGAATACTAACTGCCAGCTATCGCCAGTTACACATCAAAGTGTATGTGTATAACAGAGAATCTGAACACAGTGCTGATTTGACATCATGGTGTAACCACTGTAACATTCAAGATTTACCTGTTCTTTTAATGGTTGATGAACTTCCCTCACTTCACAAGCTAAATAACAAATTAAAAACCAAATTGATCAACTGAAAAATTGTCACAGAGTTGAAACAAAACGACCACAGTGACAAAAAGACAATTTTAACAGTGAATATCACCACACCACACACAAGTCTCGCATGTGTGGCAAATGCACTGCCGAAGACCCAATTTAACCAACAGCCTAACACTAGCACACAGCTAATGCACTTAAATGTAGCTGGATGGCAGAGTGTATCTCTTTTCCAGTGTCTGGTTACAGATTCATACTGCACACCAAGATGGGCACAGTGGGACTAAACAGCATCCAGACACTCTCTTTACTTAAAAGGCTACAAGTAAAATGAAACAGCTCTTTCAGTTTTGGTATTAATCATTAAATCAGTCCTCAGCAGCGCTAATCAAATAAATAAATAAGTAAAAAATTGAAAAGAGATGAAATAAGACACTATATTTGTAGACTAATGAACTCATATTTTTATACAGTTATTATCATGCTTGCAAAATTAATTTCAGAATGATATATTGATGTTAAGATTCTACACGCAGGGTGAAACTAGATTCATATTCTTCCCAGAGAAAGTTGAGCCATTTGTTGAGAAAGTGTTCTGCATGTTGATGTCAAGGTTAAGTTAAATCCATGTTTGAGAGGGGGAAAAGGAAGAAAGAAAATATATTTTTGAATGATAAGTATTGTACTAGTTAAAGCTACTGTGTTCAAGACCTTGAAAGAGAAGGACAGTTTGAGTTTCAAGGCAAATGGTGGGACATAAAAGCCAAACATAAGAGAGATATTTTGTTAAAGAGAGTCCTTAGTGCAAAAAAAAAAGGAAAAAAGAGGAAGGTAGGCAGTTAGGAACGTAAGGTGTTTCATAAAGTATGAGTAAATATGCAAAAAACATGAGCTTTATAACTAATAATGGTATTATTAATAACATTTAGTGACATGTGGATGAAACAGAAATACCACAGTTGGGCAGTGGTTTGATGAGGAGTAATTTGTGAAATCTGAAAGTCAAGTTTAGTCATTGTGGTGAGCAGTACTCAGTGGGTAAAAAAGTACAACACGTTCTATGGTTGAGCAGGGAGCTTTTAGAAAGAGACATTTCTGGAAAAATAACCCTGATCATATCATCTCTGTTAAATTGGCTTAGACTACACTTTTAACCAAAAGACTGGGTCAGAAAAACGAAGTTAGAAGGTTCATTCACCAAGTGGGGATGATAACATAAAGATGCCATTATGGGAAGTTTCCGTAGCTCCATGACTTATTAGCTTGACAAGGGGAACAAAAGTCAAGAGTATCTTGTGTTCTCCTGCTTTGAGTTTGATTGTTCTTTGTTTCCCCAGTTTTATCCAAGTGTGCTACTGAATTTTTAATTTCAGAGTGATTCCAAATACAGAACATGATGTCTTTTTACTTATCACTCTGTTGATCTTGTTTAACAGTTTTTGGCACTGTGCAAGTACACTGTCATGCAGAAAGCACATCAACTGGACAAAAGCCAAAAGATTCATTTTGGCCTTTCATGAGTTAGTGCTAATACAGGTATTTTATCAACCTCAATTCAACTCTAAACAACATACTGAAATTCTAAAGCTCTGCTTTTTGTATTTACTTGGGCCTCTCTCTCTCTCTCGTGCCCTCTCTCTCTCTCTGTGTGTGTGTGTGTGTGTGTGTGTGTGTGTTGATGCATATTCCTGTAGTTGTGGGGACAAAAATCAGTTTACACAGTCACATTGTGACTCTGAGGTTAGGGTTAGGTTAAAGTAAGGATTAGGATTAGGCAAGTAATGTTTATTGTTATGGTTAGGTGGTGGTTAAGCCTCCAGGAAATGCATGTAAGTCTATGTAATGTCCCTAAAAGTGATGGAAACACAACTCTCTCTCTCTCTCTCTGTGTCTGTGTGTCTGTGTGTGTGCGCACGCATTACAGCCCTGTGGTGATGTAATCCAAGCCGATTTATTTATTTGCTTCTTAATTTGTCAAACAAGGTCAAACGACCTGGTGGCATTTTATTGAGACACCCTTAGCCATTGTTTACACCCCAACCAGACACGCAGATTTCTTCACACAGACAGACACACACAAGCACACAGACACGGCGCCTTTTATCTCTCAAACATTTACAAAGCTGTCGGTGCCCCCCTGCCAGCCAAAACCCAGCATGCCCTTCTTATAAAGTCAATGAATTTCATGCAACAGCCGCTGTTACGTCTGACTATCAGGTAACAGGGCTGTACAATCCCATACTAATAAACCTTAATCATCTCCCTGAAAAACATTCACAGCAAGATACTCAAATCCACCACGCATATGTATGCCAAACCATTTCCACAAACCCATCCCGGAAAAGCCCACACTTCAACTGTCCCCACATCGACACCGTCTCCCAAGAACACACCTGCACAGGCACACACAGGAACATTGACAATGATACTGTAAAATCAAACATACAGATTCAGAATACCCATGACTACACAGATTCCTCTCCCGACAAACACAGACTTCATTCAGAAGTAAACACTGTTGATCACTTGCTCTCTCCTGGGTGGCTCACTGTGGCTCAGTCTCTTCCTCTGTGGGGTCTCCAACTGTCGCTGAGGCAGAGCTAATGCAGTTAGCCACGGAAGTCTGGCAGACAGAGCCGTGAACGTTGTACTGTTCCATACCTGTGTAACCCCCCACCACCACCACCACGTGCCTCCCCCTGTGTGTCCCATCAATTTCCCTGGCGCTAATGGGTAAGCATGTCTGGAAATGGCAACAGGACACTGCATCAAAAAGAGCATGATAAGATTTTTCCTAAGATATGTGTTATGAATTTTATTTTAGTCATGGCTGCAAGAATTCAGCTTGGATGTTTTATCAAACTTATTTGGAACGGATGAAATAGTTCATAGACTAGGGGCCGGTAGAATGCACAGACTCTCTGATAACCAAAAATCAAAAAGGACACCTCATATCTGTGCAGGATTAGGTGAAGGGTTTTTATGACCTAAGATCACAAAAGAACAGCACTCAAACTAACAAGAGTGTTAACAAATGAAAGAACACTTTTAGGGTACTAAGTCTGCTCATGCCAGGTGCCCCCTCCCAGCCACCTGGTCTGATATTAAGGCAAAAATTAAGCATAAAAATGTTACATGAGGACACACATGCATAATATTTTTTTTAAAAAGTCATTTGGCACTAAAAGCAAAAGAGTCGCAATCCTCATCCCCTGTGCAAACCACCATTGGACAACACAGTCATGTTTAAAGCACAAGGGCTCCCTTAAAAGGGTACTCCAGCAATTTGTGCTACAGGTTTATAAAGTTGAGACCCACAGGAGACACTCTGTAAATAGAATGGCCAAAAGGTGGCCTGTCTTTTATTCTCTAGTATGTGTCAAACCATTGGCTGTAAAATAAAGACGACATGAGGGTTTCCCAAAAGTGAAGCCAAAACATCTCAATCACTGTCAAAAAAAATGTAGGCTGTTCTCATCATGCCGATGTATGTCCAACTGTTAATTTTTCTGTTAACTTTGGTTTTAGTTAGATGTTTGATGCTATAAAAAAAAGAAGGAGAAACATCATGATGCAGTGTCTTTACTGCCTGATCACCACTGCGCAGACTGGCTCCAAATGACATCACCAGGGCAACATGGCAGTGCTCATATGTGGGGCATTTTCGTTCATTTTTGTACATGGGTTATGGATAGACGGTGGAATATAGCAAAACCTCAGATAGAGAGAAAGAATAAAACAAGCTGCTTAGTTGTCAACCATATTTAAAATCCAATAATTTGGTCCAAAGAGACCTGCATCAAATGAAAGCACAAGAGGAAAAGGTTTCTACAAATATCAGTGCTCAGGAGAGGATAAGATAACAATCATAAGACTGGGAAGGAGGAGGGTGTTAAACAACCCACGAGCAAGCCAAGATAATAAAGGACCAATACAGCATAAAAAGAGGGGAAACAGAAGAGGAAAGCAAAGTACTGCTTATGTTGTACATAGCTATATATATTTCATTTGTTGATTTGAAACTTTTCTGGGGAATAGAAGTTATTATTCCAGGAAACATTTTTATCTGCATGCCCTTCTGGATTCATACGATTCCTGTGATTTAAATTACTGGAAACAATTTGCACAATTCTATAACAATGCCAGAAATGAAAAAATACAATTTTGAGCTGAGGTGATGAAGTGTATTATGTTCAGAAAGTGCGTGTTTGCCTTTGTGGGGTAACTACATTTTCATACATTCAGTTTTAAAACAGAAAATCATTCCGTATTTGTATGTACTTACCATAGCTTGTGATGGCTTTTCCAAAAACTATGCTGGTAGGGCATCTGAGTTTAAATATCAACATGATGTGGAGTCATTGTTTGAAATACCTTAGAGGCAGGATACAGTGTTGGGTGTGGGTACATTTAATTAATTAGTTATTAATAAATCTTCAAACTGCTGTGACAATACAAAATTATTAAGATAATTCATAGGGCACATGAAAACTTTCACTTTCAAGGCAAGGGATCACCAAAGTTGGTGAGATCCACCTCTGCCTCTGGGGAATATGAATGACTGTATGAAATTGCATGGCAATCAGCCCAAAATTTTGCTCTCATCTATAAAACCACAACAACTAAATCTGCATGCCCATGGTATCACAAAAAATTACCAAAGCTCTCACCCTCATACTCATACTGTTTCAGAAAGTTATGTTTGCACCATTACAATCTGTTCTCTTTGGGACATAAGTGTTTATCACGGCTGTGCTTCCGTAGAGCTCGCTAACAAATCACTTCAAGAGTCAGTTTAATTAATGGCTCATACTATGTGAGAGAAAATGAGTGTTTCCACACTCTATTAGCATGTATGATAAACATACCTGTCGGAGTACTGCTGAACACATTTCACATTAAATATCATCTGCATGGTGTGACTGTGGTGGATGATGTGCATCGGGGGGGGGGGGGGGGGGGGGGTTAGATAGATAGATAGATAGATAGATAGATAGATAGATAAGACTGTCTTTATCAGATTTATTGTATGATTGCACTAGGCACCTGTTTCAGTGACAAACAAACAAGCTGGCAAAACTGTTATATATTTTCTGGACTGAAATGATTTCAAAGAGATCAATACATGAATTTAGAAGCACTCTGCAAGAGTTTGCTTCATCCTAAAGAAAACAATGTGCCAATAACAATATGTGCCTACTGTTTTTGTGCTTGCATGTCTTTTTGTCAAAAAAAATGCTTTTGGGTAAATTCAGAGAACAAAGGTTCACAAATTATAGTATATCAACGTGCTGCCTAGAGGGATCCATAACACAAGAGCAATAAGGAGAAAACCAATAGCTTGATTTTTAGAAGCTGGATTGGCTCTATCCAGATAGTTTACAGTGATAACAATAGTATTTTAGTGAAGTGTCGATCATCACATTGACATTATTCAGAGGAATTGCCACCTCCGGCACTGGCATCGGCCACAACAGCCATTATTAAGCAGGATCTCTGTCATTTTCTTTAAATGGACAGGCGACCCATGTAACGTGTGTGCATGTTTGTGTTTCTGCACAGTCTCAAAGCATCAAGGTTCATTGCTGTTCCCCTGATTAGCAGAAGTTTCACAGCAATTCACAGAGCTTCATATAACACAAGCACTCCTTCTCTCAAATTAATTAGCTTAAATTAGATGTCAAAATGGTTAATTATTATGATGAATGTTTTATTGCAATAATAGTGAGAGGAATTAGAACAATGTTAAATTGGGGTGCGCACACTCAATGCAGAGTTGTCAGAGAGAGTAATGGGTATAATCCATTTAATGGGAACCAAAATACCCACAGATTTTAATAGTAGCAAGGACAGAGAGTGTGTGAGATGTGTTGGGGGTGGGGGGTGGGGGGGCAGTGGAGGAATAATGAATGCATCCTGAAAATGCGACTCATCTCCTTTTGTCGTACAGAGCTAAATGAGAAGAGAGTCTCTCAAGTTGGTGGTATTTGCCTTGCTGAACACAGAAGCACACTTTGAATAGAAATGAAGACAAAGCTGTCTCATAGCAGGGCTATAAAGTGACAATAAATTATGCGAATGCTCTGAAAACAGACTCGACAGTAAGAGGTAGTAATGACTGAGCCTTTCTCAAATCAAACACAGCTGAGTTTCATACAGTCACTTCCAAGTCCTTGTTTCGTTGCCTTCGCTCTGGGCCTTTTTACTCAACTTTATTCTAATAAAAATATCCAATCATGCTAAGTAGTAGATGGTAATGTTAGACGCATACACCTGAACATTTCAGCTGCCAGTTCCTTTAGTTTATTATAGGACCATACCAGTGAGTGCTTTTAGTTTTTCAACTATTAATTGTGTATATTTCAGCATTTCCAAACGCATGTTGTAGATTTTTGTTAATGTATTTCTATCACAATTCCAGCGTCAGTAATCTATTGCATGTTCTACATTCTATTGATTTTAATGACGTTACATTGACGTGAGGCGATGCAGTGCATGTTTTCCAATATGTGTGGTTCAGTTCAATTCTGTACATCTACATTGATTCCTGTGAGGTCAAATCTAAGCAGTAGCTCACCACCCACATCACAGTAGATAGCAAAAGATAGAAAAACATTGTTTTTTCTCAAAATTAAAAACAACCTAAGGCTAAATTGTGTAATTGATTATAAATGCATGTATATATACATTATGTATAGACAACAATTAAACAAAATACATATCAAGGCCATACAAAATTACATAAGCTTGGTCCACCACTTTGATCCAGACTGAAATATCTCAGCAAGTAATGGATGCATCTTGAGATAATCAAATTTTCTTTCTGGAGCCACAGAAGACTTCATGCAACATTTTTTTTTTCAGAGTACACTTGTGAAATTGGTGGAGTGACTCAAAAATCTACAACCAGCCAAGCCCAATAGAGACAGATCTGAAAACAATTTGCCCAACTGTGAAGCTAACTATTGATTGTCCCAACATTCACTGGCACCAAGATAATCTAACCAAGAAGAAGAAGTTTGATCACTACTGTCATTTATCAAGGGTTCAACACAACAAGACTTTGGCCGGCCCCAACCTTCACCTGATGTCTTATCATATAATCTGCAATCATACTGTCATCCGCTTTCCCTGATTGCTTTACACTCCGAGGATTGCAACATGGCCTCACTTGCACTCAAAAAGTCAGACCCAGCCTTGAGATGATTGACAGACTGTGTCAGCCACCCATGAGTTCAGTTTAGCTCAGTTGTTAAAAGGTCATGTTGTCTGTCTGGTGCAGGGATAGCGCACACACTGCTACTGTAAGTGGCATACAATCCATTAACTGGGTTCAGTTCATCTCTTTGTTCTAATCTAATTACCAAACAAATGGAGAAATTTCAGTGGCAATGGGCTCCTTTTCTAGAGAGTAATAAACACTTACATTTACATTGTGTTATGAAGGTGGAAATACATGTAAACAAATGATAATATGGCTGTATTTTTACTATATAATACATGTAATATGTATAGGGTTGTCCAAAGTTTGGCTGGTGGGCCAAAGCTGGCCTGCCATAAAGGCAGATTAAAATAATTTAATTTGTTCAATTGCAATCTCCGCTTTAATTACAATCGCAGTAGACTGCAATTAACTAATGCAATTACTTAATACAGTTACCTCTTTAAAAACACACAACAAATGTCGACAGTGTGTCACTCAAAACCAGCTTTAAGACAACTTTAAACCAAAATGCCATGATCATCCGATTTGTCTGATCCCATTCATCTGTGGAAACAAAAGTTCACGTAAGGCCTTAAAATCCTGCATGTGACACCACCTGTGTTTGGTGGTCATTTAAGGTACACAGTGCTAAATACAATAGCTCATTTTACATGTGTGTGTGTGTGTGTGTCTGGAGGGTGAGGGGGTATCGCTGAGGTATGAGGGGTACACGCAACTCAGAGACTCATCTGTTGGTGAGGTCATGTCAGCACAATCTTTGTGCTTGGGCTGCTTGACCTGACTTGTACTCCCTTACTGGTCCAAATAGGGTCTAAGCTGTCTGGCCTCACCATATGCTGGCTAACAGCAACACTGCCATCAAGGACCCACTCACCCCTGCCTCTGACTCCATACCCGTGGCACATACTTATAACTTTGAATTAGATTAGAACAGTTACATAAGCTATTGAGAGGCAGATTTTTCTTTTTCTTTCTTTCTTTCTTTATTTCACTCGTTACAGTGTGTGGCTTTTTAAAAACCACTAAAGCCCTCTTCTACATAACATGACAAATCAGAATCTAACTGCCAACAAAAAGTATGTCAGTAAGATGCTACCACAAGTTGCCAAAACTCTTCTGTCCTTGTCAGATTGAACTTCAAGAATGAGCAATACTTAAAAAAAAATGAAATAAATATCTGTCATGGCTGTAGTACTGGATAGGGTTTGAATTGTGTTTGAATTTTAATGTTTGCTTTTTTTCGATATGAAACTATTTGTAGTACAATCTTTCTCAGTTGCTTGAAATCATTTTCTGAAACATCACATCATTTTATGCTGAGCATCAGAAACACATCTTTCCTGCAAAAGGCCTTCACTCAATCAAAACATTTCACTTGTCTGTCAAAGTAAATAACTTCATCGTTGAGTGTGTCACTGCCGCCAGTGTGACTTGTCCCTTTATCATTGTCTAAATCGTTCCAGTCAAGCATCTAAGATACTGTGTCAGTATGACAGACAACATTAAAATTGCGTTTTTTTTTAATCTCTTTTCTCACTGAGGCTTACATACAGTAACCCAATAATAAAATCAAATACCCTGGACAGCTGATTCATGTCATACAAAGACCAGTTTCTGTCACTTTTCTGCTGTGTATGTTTCCTTTTCACAGTGGCTGCCTTAAATAGAAATGCAAAACAAAAGCAACAAAACTTATTCATAGTAAATGTCTCAATTCAACTTATAATGTAAATTAGTAATCCATTTAGAAATAAAAGTTAAATCCCCCTCATCCCCTCGCTGTCTGTCCATACACTTCTGTCTATCTTTATGTGCGATATTTACTCTTTTGTGAATTTTACCACACACATACATCTTTTCGTGTAGTGCAAAGTCATACATGCTTCTGTTGTGATGTTCTTGTTGGCACTATGAAGACCTAGTCCTAACTCTTTTTCTTCCTGTGTGCCCACATCTCTGACAAACTGACACAAGCCTTCTGTGTGAAACGTCTGTGCCTCTATGATGTATGTCTGGCTCATGTTCAGCATCTGTGGTACCCACAAAAAAGTCATCCTCTGTGGATGTAGATGTGTTTGAGGAATGAAAACTGAGTTGCATCTGCAAACTGCATTGAAAAGATAAATTGAACTACAGATGAATGTAATACAAAGTCAATAACCCGATTCAACAGGCATCAGCTCTGAAGACATGAAACATTAGTGTTTTAAAGGTTAAGATGGTTGGATACAATATTGTAATTTGCATTTAAGAAAATGAGCTGTGGATTTAAGAACTGGATAAGTAAGCCTTGAGCCGGATTCACATTATTCTAATTCTCACTGAATTAGAGCCTCTGAATTAGTGGAACCCTATGTGGATGATCCTGTATTTGTTATGTTTCTTTACTCATTAATACATTTTTCTCCTTTCATTAATCACCCAATTATGTGACAGTGAAGTTGTACATCGGTGGTCACTTTTCTGAGACTTTTTAAGATAACATTTGTGGACATCAAGCTAAGCCAAAAGCACTGTCTAAAAGCACTGGTCCTTACCATGTGAAGTAAAGACAGTTCACATGTATAGGATTGTCACGTCAGGGGTAATGTGTAGTGCTTACTACTTTCTACTTGCTATTTGTGCCGAAATTGTGCCAACAGAAAACTGTCGGACTCTGGGCCATTCCACACCAAACGGATTCACTGGATTACAGATATATCTACAGTGCCAGTGTGGATGAACTGTTGTATGGCTCAGGGAGAAGTGGAATAAGTCAAACTGAATATAGAGAACACTGCAACACATGTAGATTTTTGTTCCCACAGAGAAATACTTACATAACCCAGTGCTGAAACAATGTAATTACTTATAAAAGAAAAGCATGGTAATTTAATGGACATGGTAATGTAATGTACATGTAATGTACTTAGGACCAGTTTATATACACTATACATGAAACGAAAATATATATTTGCTGTACATACTAATGCAACTGTATTGTAAATGTAATAATAGCAGACCTCAGTGTATCTTAGACTCCCATGAAAGAACATCTCCTCAAGTGGTCTTTGAAGTTGTGATCAGGTTGATGTGTTTGCGTATGTTTCTGTGTGTGTGTGTGTGTGTGTGTGATTTGGGTTACGTCTTCTCATCTGGTCTTGGCATTATGGAGTCAAGCTTGTTTTCTTTTTTCTCCTCCTTTGCCTCGCAAGTTGCTCCCACCATCTGGCACCAGGCTTTGAAAACCAGGCCAAGTCTCTCCCACCAGAATGGCATGAAAATATACCCGCATATACCCAGCCGTCCTGTCGCTCTGTCTCAAGTCAGCCACACACTACAAGCACAGATAACAGGGTTGGTGGGCTGAATGGAATCTGGAAAAATTTGATGGGTATTAGATGTGGCCACAACATGTGGCTTTTCAGGGTGAAAATACATATAATAGGGGTTGCAATTAAAAGACTTAAAATCTTTTTATCCAAGTCAAAAATTTTATAGTCAGGAGATGCTGAGCTCAGTTAAACAAATCAGGCTGCTGGAGAAAAAGACAAGCGGAGTGATAGAGAGAATGACTTCAGAGCTCCAGTGACTTGTTTGTGTAGTTAACTTTCTGCTCCCGTCAGCATGGAGGAACTCCATTGACTCCCTTCTGTCGGAGGCCAGGGTCATTTGCATAACCTATTCCCCTCTTTCACTGCCAGTTGCCTCAGCCTCTCCTCAGTCACTGTTTACTCTGTGCGACCGGGGCCATGTTGGATCGCTCCACTGCTGTGCCATGTCGATTCCCCTGGCCGTGGCTGGGCTTTAATTGCCTTAGTTTTATGCTGGGTCAGGCTGCATGTGATACACACTCCTTATTAGGCTTCATTGTGACAACGACCTTTAAATTTCTCTGTTCCTCTCTCAGACCTATAAATAAAAGCTAATTCTCTACTGTCAAGAATGTTGACCATCCACGCAGTTTATCATGCTAATATTATATACACGACACACCAGCTGGCCATTAAAAATGTTCTACAATATATATATATTCATTTTGTAAAAAATAATCTCCACAATGTCACAAAACAAGTGGTTTCTTTGACATGAGTACTACCCTCTACTACAAATTTAATAATGCAGTGCAAATTAAAAATTTACAGTCATCCAACACTAGTCTTCTCAATTATGATGTTTATTCATAAGGGCTCAATTCAAAGTATACACTGCAGAATAAACTCTATGTGTCTATTATGAAGATAGCAGTGAATGCAGTCTAACGAATATAATAAATATAATTACAGTAACTGTATTACCTTGCAACTCATCTCCAGCTGCTCCAGCTGCACATACTATATGCTTAGTAACCTCTGTAGTTCTCTATAGGGGATAAACTACATAGTATCTTCCCTCTCTTGAAGATGAGGTAAACATGTTCCCTCTACAATCACGTTTTTGTTTCCCTTAATCGGTAACGAATCATACCAGCTGCTGCACTGCTCTCTGTGGGTGGAGGTTTGTTGCCAATACCCCAGCAGGTGATGTCACTGCAGGTGTTTTACATAGCACAGATAATACTAAACGCCTTCTGACATCAGTGATAGTAGGGTTATGGGGGAAGCAGCAGTTTGAACCCTGATAGCGATTCACTGTGGATTTGTCCTTTAAAATCTGGGTTATTACTTCTGCCTGTAGAGCTGAGCGGGGGACACATGCATCTTCTTCTTTTTCTCTCACTTTGTCAGGCTTGCACATCTGGACACTGTAATTTTACTCCATTCTTCTTTGCAAAACTGCTCAAGCTCCATCAGGTTGCACAAATATCACCCATGAACAGCTTTTTTCAAGTCCAGTCACAAATTCTCTATTGAATTGTGGTCTG
The DNA here is from genome assembly GCF_020382885.2 of Scatophagus argus. Lineage (NCBI taxonomy): Eukaryota > Metazoa > Chordata > Actinopteri > Scatophagidae > Scatophagus > Scatophagus argus. The sequence continues at coordinate 6,256,069 of NC_058494.1, read as the reverse complement.
AGCTTTGACTAAATCCTCTTCCAAGTTGTAGTTCTCTTGCAGGCTGAATCAGATTGTCCTCCAGAATTTCCCTACATTTTGCTGCTCATTTTACCTTTTACCTTTATGAGCCTTCCAGGGCCTGCTGCTGAGAAGCAACCTGACAACGTGATGCTGCCACTGTGTTTGGAGTCCACCACACACAGTGGCTAGTCTGATGGACAAAAAGCTCCCTTTTGGTCTCATCAGCCCAAAGGGCCTTCTCTCTAGTCTTTCTATGAGAGTGGCTTTCTCCCATAAAGTTTTGACTTGTGAAGAACCTGGGCAACAGTTGTTGTAAGAAGAGTCTCTCACATGTCAGCTGCTGAAGCTTTTAACTTCTTCAGAGAAGTCATGGGAGGCCACCAAGACACTCATGCCTCACTAGTCTCCTTGTATGGTCACTCAGTTTGTGAGGACGGCCTGGTTTACACATGTGCCATATTCCTTCTTTTCTCAATGACTGATTTACCATAGGGGATGTTCAGTGACTTGGATTTTCGCAGAGTTTCTTGGCGTGTTCATCATGATGTAAATGTAGCCAGGAATGCTATTTAACCAGTGACTAGACCTTCCAGAGACAGGTGTCCTTTTACTAAAAACAATCAAAAACACCTCCACTGCACACATATAATCTCCATTTCAACCACTTTAAAGGGGGTGAATATTTATGCAATTACTTATTTTACATTATATATTTTAAATTGATTGACGTTAATTTTTGAGTCAAAAAAATCCAAATAATATTGACCATTATTCTATTTCTAAAAAGCAATAAAAGGGGAAAAGCTTCAAGGGGGTGAATACCTAGGCACTTTATAGGCACTGTATATTCAGTCTCCTGATTTGAAGTTGGTAATGAGGCCTGGAAGAACATGTTTAAGTTTTTGTTGAAAGTCTGACTTGTGAAACTGGCATACTCTGACAATTACATAGCACCGGCAAGGGTGGGGTCTCGACTGAGTGCCATCTAGTTTAGTGGAGCAGCCAACAAGATCAAAGAGGGAAACATAAAAACACTTGAACGCTCCAGGATGCTGTTTCTGAAGCATCACCACGCGCCTTTCATTGTCTTGCATCTGTGTGCCCAGTGACTCCACTGAAGAGGTGTAGTGAAAATGCCAAAACTATTTATAAACTCTGACAAAAAGACAGGAAGAAAAAAAGAAGACATGAACATGTGAGCCAGGTGGTTGGAAAGATTCACAAGTTTTCCAAGACCAGGATTTTTTGCTTCCTTGATGGTTTCCTTCTTCAGTGCTACCTAAAATTGGCCAGCTGACCATGGATATATTTAGGAGAAATGCATACCTTCTTAAAAGATGGTGCTTTGTTCATTTTTATGAAAATTGCTCGCTGAACACATCTGCATTGTTGGTTGAAGGCACATTTGTCCTAGACTTGGCTGAACAGTCTGACTTCCTGTCTGCTCCTACACATGAATGGGATAAAATAGGTTATTTATAAGGTTTTTCTAGACTTTCTAAAGTTTTGAGTGGTTATGAAGCTCAAAAAATGTATTCTCTGATGCAGTATACGTGATATGATACTGCTAAAGCTCATGCTTGCTTGTTGTGGCTTGTTTAGAGTCTCATGGATTAAAGTGCTACCTGGTGTCTCTTCAGAACTAAGCTAGCTGATTCTAGCTTCATAATTATCCATCCATCCATTTTCTATACTGTTTATTCGTCAGGGCCGCGGGGGGGCTGGAGCCTATCCCAGCTGACTACGGACGAGAGGGTCGCCAGTCAATCGCAGGGCCGACACACAAAGGCAGACAACCACACACACACACTCACACCTAGGAGCAATGTAGAGTAGCCAAATAACCTAATGTGCATGTTTTTGGGATTGTGGGCGGGAGGAAGCCGGAGTACCTGGAGAAAACCCACGCAGGCACAAGGAGAACATGCAAACTCCACATAGACCGGGATTCGATCCTGGAACCCTCTTGCTATGAGGCGACTGTGCTAACCACTGCTCCACCGTCCGCTTCATATTTAATGTGAAGAAAAAATGAGTGTGATTTTGATCTTTTCATTAGCTGGCAAAAAAAGCTAATAAGCATAATATCAAAAATATCAAACCTTTTCACATAAAACACAAAACACATAATACAACTGATTAACCATATTATCAAGCTAACCTTGTGACTGATGCTAGTTTTTCCAAATAAATAATCATGTTTGTTATCTTTCTGACTTATAATCTACCTGAACATTGATTTTGTCAGGTATTTAAGAAGAAGAATCAGCTTTATTGACAGTATATATATTTTTACATACACACACTGAATTTGTCTTCAGCATTTAACCCATCCTTGGTTGAACACACACATGCAACACCCAGCAAATTACATGCAGTGAAACACACAGGAGCAGTGGTGCTGTCGCTATCAGGCGCCCGGGGAGCAAATTGGGGGTTGAGTGAATTGGCTCAAGGGCACATCAGCCAGCTAAGGGGGGAAGCATTTTTTATTAATCACTCCACCACACCCAAATTTTTCCTGCCTGTCCAGTGGGGGAGTCGAACCGGCAACCCTCTGATCACAAGGTGCTTCGCCAACCTGTAGGCCATGGCTGACCCCAAACAGCGTTTCCTGGCCGGGAATTGAAACTAAACTGCACATTGAATATTTTTCATGTCAAACACTAGCAGGGAAGCAGTGTGTAAAAAGTTCACATAGGTTCTTGTTCAATTGACAAAGTAAAATATTAGGCCTGTGCTCATTTAGGTCTTTAATGTAGGCCTACTGAGCAAGCCTCTTTCTTGTTTTTTAGTTTTCCATCTCTTCACAGAGCAGACTTTCCTATGTTGGCACTGTGATAAAGACTTATTTCATATTGATTTTCCTTATTTTCAGATATCACGAGTTGTAAGAAGCCAGCTAATGGCATAAATAACAACAGCACATGTGGACTATAATTGCTATGTAAATGGATAGGGCAGTCAATATAGCACCATAATAGAATGGAAAAATATGATTCACATTGTGATAAACAAATGTGCTTCTTTTGGAGAACAGAGGGCGATGTATATCTGGGTAAATAGAAGTATGAGGAGGTAGCATGTTTCTGTTTACAGCACATACGGAGTCAGTTTATATTTGAAGCAGATAAAGTAGAAAGGGACATAACTAATGGAAGGCAGAGGGGGGGGGAGGACGGAAGAAAAGCTTAATGATTTTCAGTGTACATCAAAATGAAGGAAAAGCAGAGATGAGATTCTTTTCAAAAGTTGAAATTATCGTACAGATGGAAATATGTCTTGGTTTATATTTTACATTAAAATAACCTTAAATACAGTCAGAACACGTGTACATGTACCAGTGAAGCTCCACAGCAGGAGCTCTCAGCGCTGAGAGTTTGCCATAAACACAGGGGTGTTCATGCAACCCTAGATGACTTCTGGGTATTATAAAGCAACAATCCTTCAACAACATGTGTTCCTGGAATTAGTCCCACAATATATATGGCTAAAGCTCATGGAATCAGACCATTAGTGTCGAGGATATTGGTACATGTTGACATCTGTTCGGTTGTCTCTACATTCACAATGAATATTTATCACTGACGTCTTGTGAAAACTGAAATAGATTTCGATATAGTCTCAGTCAGGCAGTTTTATTTATATAATAACGTCATAATCAAAGAGCTTTACCTATAGCATAATCATCCTTGATTGGTGCTGATGTATCACTAAACAAGAAATACAAAATATGACATTAAATCATAAATTGGAGGCATAAAGACCATTTCTAAAGGCATTATCACAACACAACACAATCAAAGAAAAGCAGCAAATCCCCACTTTTTAGATTCTCATAGAAGAAAATTGGGAGCATTTTTACTTGATAAATAACCTAAATGGTTAATTAACAAAAATGGTTGTGATTAATTTTCTGCTTATAAAGTAATTGATGGATCAAAATACCATTTCAGCAACAACTTGATTAAAATAAAATGTTCTTCACAAAAGATCTTACACACAACGCGCCAGCCTTTCAATGACTTTTCCTTTGTTTTTGACAGTAAATTACAAAATATACTCATTCATCCCTTTGTCTTTTTTATATTCAGTCATTTCTACAGTGAGACCATCCCCATGGTCGATTAGAGGCACAGCAATGTCTGACAGACATGCAAACAGGATGATTCACTCACATCTTTCAGCTGTTAAATGAGTGCTTTTCATCAATGAGGTTATGCATCCAATAACAGAACATTAATCAATTTTTTGTGTGCGGCATTATGAGCTCATTGATAACTTCAACAGCTCAAATATCATTTATGTTGTTTACAGCCTCAACAGTATAACACCAAACACACCAGCTCCACCAAAACCTACCCAGTAAAAAATGTTTTCTCTGGCTCCATTTAAAACAGTCGTCTCCTGCAGAGGCTGAGTAAGTGCTATCTGCTGGGTAACTTTGTCAACATCATAATCATCTTTGATTGGTGTTTCGTTGCAGTAGAGAATCACAACAGATGCTGCCTCATTACCCATATAGTCTTGTCTGATTCCACACATGCAAGATTGCACACAGGAAGAGGGCGTGATGGATCATTTGTGGTTTTTATTTTTTTCTTTGGGATTTTAAATTATGTGTTTTATTGAGTTTTTGTGTATGCACAAAAAAGAAGATCCTAGTTGCAGTGAGAATTCGAATGAATGAGAAATGAGCATGCATTTCCTATGTATGTTCCTAAGTACCCATATATGTAGTTGTACACCCATAAACTGTATACAAACTATGACAGCAACAGTATAGCACAACACACACACACATACACACCCAGACATACCGGTCCCTCCCGCAGAGAGGAAACAGAAACAGCACACCAAGAGGATAATGGATTAGTACAGATTTAAGAAGATTCCACTGTTTGTTAAGTGAGAGAGAGAGTGTGTGTGTGTGTGTTTGTGTGTGAGTATGCATGTGTGTCCTATATCAAATACAGCTCGTCTTTTGGACACAAAAAATGTCCATTATAGACTCCATGCTTAATCTGTCATTTGAAAAGAGGGGGAGGGGGGCAAATGCTAGTTTGTGTTTTGAGAATAACTGTACAGGCCTGACTATGCACACCTTTGATACTCATGTTGTCAATCTGGAAAGAAATTAATAGTATCCCATACATGAACGAATCACACCTCCAGCACACCCAGTGTCAGAGGTGTCCACATGATAACACACTCACTGAGTGTCTCTCTCAGCAGCAAAAACGTCTAAATCTTCTTTGTAGACAGACTACACACTTCCCTCTGAGCTTAGAGAAAGAATATTTTTTATCTTTTTGGTGAACAAAATCTGTTAGACTAAATTAGGCGCATTGTGGCACTGGGAATGGACTGCTTTGAGAATTGCTTCGGGCTATGAAACACTTGAGGATCCCAGCCGTAGACTGTCAGATGACATGAGTGTGTGCCGCCGCTAAATGCAGGCTATTTGGAATTTTAATAACAGGTCAATATTGCATGCAGTAAAGTTTACTACAGTGCTAACTAGATTATAGGCAAATTAAATTGTACTTAACATAATTTCTTTCTCCATGTGCATTTCAATGTTGCCTGTGTGGTATACCACACCTTATCTCCACCCACAGTCACTGGGGGTGGGGCTGTGGCAGAGACACAAATGACAGATTTGTCAAAGTAGTAAAATTTTGTTGGAATTCGAATCTAAAGCCTCGTCCTCTTAACAATGATACATCGTACATTATTCATAGTTATCTTGTTTTTTATTTATATTGTACAACATTTTAGATTCTGTTCTGAAATAATCTCAATAATAATGAGGAGCCTACAGATATGGACAGACTGTGAGACAATGGATTCTGAGACAGACGTGTAAAAGGTGCCTCCTGCATAAAAGCATATCCTCCGACACATAATTACACAAAACATAGTAATCATCTCTTTCAAGTCGCTGTGCGTCTCTTTTTGGTTGTTATGCATCTCTGTGAGGTCATCTTGTAGATATTAACAGTTTGTTTTACATCTTTTCGAGGTTGTCTTTCTTGCATATTTAGAAGTATTTTTATGGATCCCTTTGAGATCATTTTGCATCTCTTTGTGATCTTTTGTCAGCTCGTGTCCAGTTTCTTGTCTCTAGTTTCTTAGGTTTCCTTCTCTTCAAGTGTCGCAGTGTTTGCTGATGTTGGAGGTTGGCTCACCAACCTCCTCATTATCTTGATCAACAACTCACCCACCTGTCTCCTATCTCTGGCCCACTTTGTCTTCCCAGTATCTCCCTCTCTCTCCATCCATCTCCCTGCTGCCTCCTCTTCATTTAAACTCACAGTATGGAAAATATGGATGAACAGCACACACAGCCACCACCACCACCAACCCCCCTCCCCCAGTCTCAGAGACCTGACCATCTGTGACTGAGAATTCCTGTCTTTAACTAAACCCCTGTCATACTGGTCTCTGTGGCTACTGTGTGTGAGTGTGTGTAACCGCTCTGGTGGTGGTCGGGGTGGGGGGTGGGGGGGTTGCTTTGCTGGAGCATGGGGTAAGCTCCACTCAAAGCTGTCGTAAACAGCACTAATGCATTGCTAAACTTGGGGAATCTCGTGTGCCTCCGTGCACAGGCTAGAGAGTGTGTGTGTGTCTACGACACACACACAGCTGACTAATCCCTCATAAACCTACATTTTATCGCTTACCACACCATTAGCTCAGCTGTGGCATTCTGCCTAGAGATGTCAAAACACAAGGACTACAAGTGTCTGCTATTTCTTTGTTGCACTGTGCACAGAATTCACATCTCTCCAGGCCCTTTGAGAGATTAAAAGAAACGTGTCCCTCTCAGCTGGGAAACAATGTAAAATTAACAGCAACCAGCCTTTTTTCGGTCCATGTAGCCAAAGCTGTAAAACAAGACATAAATGCAGACACTTTGAACTGCAGCTCTGGGAAAGACCTTTTGACTTTGTCAGCTTTTTCAAAGCATTAATGTTAACTATATTTGAACTGTTAAGTTTTTTTTAATTTCATGAGCAGTTAAACTGATACTGATGTGATTAAAACTTCCAATGCTTACTGGAACTTAAAATCTATGCAAGAAGAGATTTGATATAATAGTATACATTTTCCAAAGGGAGAAAACATATCTCCCACTTCCCCAGACACACACAAAGACACACACACACACACACACACACACACACACAGGTAGCAGACAGGGGATGCGTGATGCTGTCTACAGAGTGGCGTCAGTGACAGAGAGCGATCTCCTGGGGGGTTTGAGCTGGGGAGCGAGGTGACACTGTAACAGTCTCTGATCAACTCAGGAGCAGGGGAAATGTGTGTGTGTGGGTGCGTGTGTGTGTGTGTGTGTGTGTGTGTGTGTGTGTGTGTGTGTGTGCATGCACATGACCTCCCCTGTCACTTTCTGTCTTTGCATTTGTTTGTTTGTGAGTCAGTGCAGGTGTCATCAAGTGTGTCTGTGTGTCTTTATGTGTGTGTGTGTGTATGTGTGTGTGTATTACTCAGTCTGCTACATACAAAATGCTTCAGTTGTCAGCAGACCCTGTCTTCCTCAGAGGCCTACACTACACTCATCTCTGTGTCTGCTTCACGGCAATGGGAGCATCTGTACACAGAGGTTCATATGTGTGTGCATTTTGTGTTGAAATCCAAAGTTGCAGGAAAAAAAATTGTTATTATTCTGCAAAATTGCTATGAGGGAATTGTTTCTTCAACAGCTGAAGGCTTTTGATTGTGTAATTTTATATTTCAAGATAAATGCTGCAATCAGTAAACTGCAGCTTACCAAATCTCAGTTTCTCTTTCACTGGTGCCATTAAAAACAGCATGACTGGAAATAAGCAGTAATGAAAAATGCAGATTCTTAAATAATTGTGTTTTTGTATCTATTTTTCAGCATCCATATTTCCCATAAAACAAATTATTTGTTCTTTTGATACAGTTGTCTTATTGTGACAAACTCAAACTAAGCTTGCAGCATTAATAACACTAGCTGACCAGATTATTCACTAATTAAACGGATTTGGCTACCAAAATGCATCATTACAGTTTGTTCCCTGACTGTACAGGACTGTTAGTCCCATGGTACACAGAAACGGCATTCACAGCTTTGTTTTGTTTCTAGTTGGCCTATTTTTCCAGCAAAGTCAACTCCCTGTGAGAACAAAGTACCTAAATATGCAAAGACTGAATAATCTTTCTCAGGGAGATTGTAAAAACATCCACCTCATGGCGACCTGTGAGTCAGTCTTCTTAAGACAGTAAAGACAAACACTTGAGCAAGGTGAGGCAAGGTTAAAGAAGAATCACAACAATGTTCTGCAGGAAACAAATTGAGAAACATGAAAATGAAATAAAATAGAGTTTGCATTTTCCATGGTGTCAGTGTCTGATTTTAGCCTGCTGCCTGCTTGTGTTTGGATTTTTTACTTTGCTGTTTGACTCGGCTGTCACGATGAAATCAAGCAACATCTTTTATATTTCTCCCTTTGTTTATTGTTATATTTATTTTCTTTTTTTCATTTATTTGCCGAGGTGTCTTAATGAGGAATCAACTCTCAACCCCGAAATTTATAAATATGTCTGATGCCACAGTCTGATTTACCATTTGCCCCCCATGTGGTTAATATTCATTTTTTATGCTAAAATAGACTAAAATAGACTCTAAAAAGAGTGTCAAACATCCTGAGCTCTCTATTAATCTACTAAAACAAAAGTTGTGGTTTCTTACATGACAAAAACAGGGTTACTTTGAACTTACATGCTGATAATAAAAACAAGGTCAGGTAAAGTTAGAAGGCCCAGTGTTCACGTCAAAGCTACGGCAGAGAAAAAAAAACCAACATATAATTACCTCAGTAAAAGTAACACTTACTTTCACAGGTTCCTTAATAACCAAAATACTGGAAATACTCTTGAAAAGAAAGAGGGAGACATTGATCTGAAACAGCACACAGTGTGTTAGAAGTGCTAAAATTGATGCTAATTTTCTTTTCGATCACTGTGTCACTAAATGCTTGAAATTTTGTTTTTCAATTTGATTAGAAAAATAGGTGTAAATTAGATTTCCGTCACATGCATAATAGATTGATTACCTAACTGATGCAGCTCCAGAGACACAAGCACTCATTTATTTGAGGTTTAAGAAGTAATCAGGAACTGTTAAAGTAGTCATGTGGTTGAGTGTAGAGGGAGGGCAAGCCACTAATCAGTTCCTTTCATTGTTAGTTTCATGACTGATATAGAAAATATCTTTCTATCCATCCATCCATCCATCCATCCATCCACCCACCCACACAAAACAGCCAGCCAAGTTCTGTAAAAAGCTAAAAAAAATAAAAAATCTATAAAGCTAAGTGAGTATAAGCATAAAAACATGTACTTGTCCCAGTCACAAACAAACAGTAATGAACCAAGGGACCTCCTGGTGGTATTTTCGTTGTCTTATTCATCTTGTGCTCTGAGCAAGGCAAGAATGTGTCATTGTGGAGAGTCAGCAGAGAAACCTTCCTTATCGCTAATAATCTAAGGTCTCTGTAAGTCCTACAAACACAGTGCAGTTCCCATCACCACACTCTCTGACCACAGAGACCAGCTGGCCATTAACTTCCTACAAAATCCATATGTCAGTTGTGTTACCAGAACCAACAGATTGATTCCTGCATTTCGCCCAATTGGCAAAAGGAAAAGGTCACAGTTATTAAGATGTAAAAACACTGGGATGTGCGATATCGTGACATTCAGTACTATAGGAAATTAAGTTGAATTTAAAGTCAAATGTGCATCCCAAATGTCAACATGGCTCACACATGTAACAGCTGATTTTATTAATGGATTTACATTTTAGAATCTGCTGCAGTTTAGGGCTAAGGCATTGCAGCCATAAGCTTACTCCATAAAGGATTAATATTTCTGAATCCTACAAGCTCAGGGAATAACTTTTTGTCATTGTAGAAAAAGCTGGTGTATCCGGCTGTGTATTTTTCTCCCTCGGGGAATACCAGTTGAGGAGTCTGCCATTGGATAGATAATGTTATCCTTTGAAATCCCCATATTTGTTTGTATGTGCTTTATCTGCAGTATTCAGCACTTTGAATGTCTTTACCTTTGTATGCAAAGACCAGCGAACCTAATTTTTGATTTGTGTTTGCAAACACTATGAAAATATACAAGTAACTACAGATGTTGTTGTTTATGCACATACATGGTCTTGAAGGCTAGAATCTCATTCAAATGCCATGATTTAGTGTTGATTCTGCTTTTTATTTTTCTTAATAAATCTTACACATTCAAATAAACAAAATACTGTGGCTTGAAAATACATTTCAAATACATGTCCAACTATTAACACAACCATTGTATATGCAGTGTGTACACAGTGCAGTTTTCTTTTTTTTTGGCAGTTGTAGTTTTTTTGTCAACAGTGTATGTACAAAAAAATATTCTCGTTAAAAGTAGAAGGTTTGCATAGTGATGTTTTTAAAATGAGGTTCTGTCAACAGAGTTTTTAATAGGATTTTCAAATCGTATATCACTTCTGCATGTTTGTCTGCTTGTGCAATCCTCAGTTCATTTTCACTCCATGTTCTCTCAGCGAAGACCTCTGATATTTCCTTCACTTGGGAAAAATTCTCCCAGGTGAAGGAAACATCAGAGGTCTGTTTTTTTTTCCAGACACCATGCCAGCATGTACATACTCCAACACCCAGGAGAGTCATCTGTTGTAGGAAGAGACAAGGATCAACAATTTTGTTGTACATCTGAACTGTGTGTGCACATTTGTGCGTGAGTGTGTGAGAGAGAGAGATAGAAATAGAGACAGTAAGTGAGAAAGAGAGAGCAAGAAAAAGGGAGTGCACGAGAGAATATGAGAGGCATATCTACATAAAAGAATCACTCTTACTGAGTGACTTCATTAGCAATCTGTTATAGAGAGTGCAAGGAAGAAAAATAGATGGGGGAGTGAATTATGCTGAATGCGGTTACCAGTCAATGTTAGATGTGGCTGGAATAAGATAAACTGACATGTCAGTTGAGGTAACACTTGGAGTGTACCAGAGGCTTTGCTGTACAAAAGAGGCAGAAACACTATATTATGTTTATACACTGTATATCTACATATATATTGAGTTGGATCATGGCAAGTCATTAGACAACCCAGGAAAGGGAGTCTGGACCTTTGCAAGGCTGCTCTGAGCAGGAAAACAAGAATTATTCACCTGGCCTACCTATGGACCAGATATACAAGCGGTGTGTCGAGACTTCACACGGACGAGCTTCGCACAGCAAGCCTGCTGATACTGGAGAAGGAGACTCAAACTGATTGCAAACCTTGGATTCAAAAAGGGGAAGTGCTGATTTGTCTCAGTCTCAGCTGAGCTATCATAGTAAGCAGCATTCATTTTAGGCGAAAAAAAACCACTGTGTTATCAGAACTTTTAGCTTTTGTGTAAAGAACCCTTTTAATTAAGACTGTTCCATTGTGCTCCATGCTCATATTTGTAGAGGGATTGAGGGTGGGGGATGAAATGCAAGAAAGACAGAGAAAGAGAAAAATATGTAGATATAGAATTGAATGAGACCAGATCACGCAGAGCTAAAAAGGCACAAGGTTTTGTTGCCAGCAACAACCATCACCCCCCCCCCCCCAAAAAAAAAACCCAAAAACAAACAAACACACAGCTATATAAGGAAGCTTTTGCAAACAAAACCTAGATTTGTGAACCGCAACATTAAATCACCACACCATCTGGCCAACTGGAGTCAACAGAATAAAAAAAAAAAAGTCATGAGAGCTGTCTGACATGAAAACACACAGCAGCCATAAGTTAATGCTTTCAAACAGAACCTAAAGACTGAGCCAAACTGCATGTCAGTGATCACACTACCATGCTGCTGCTTAACCTTAGAACAGAATGTACTGTGTACTCGACAAACACTGACTATGAGCACTGAAATACTCTGCACCGAGTGAGTGAGCGTAACAGACCTTGGGAATAATTTCTAGAGAAATGAAACTAGTTCAGAATGAATAAAAATTACAAATATAGCTCATCTGTGTAAATGTACAAGCAATAATATTCCCTTCACTGTTTAAGGTTTCTGTCTCACACCAAATGTGGTGTCCAAAAGTTTTGTTTATTGAGTGGCCTGTCCCAAGAATTATTAGAATTATTTGCTCACATGTGTGCTGTAGCAACTTTACATTAAGCTTTTTTTACTGAACCCAGATCAGAAAAAAATCTACTAATGCAGGTTTAAGGCTTTCACATTAATTTTGGTGAAGTGCTGCAGCTAGTCAGCCTGTTCATGATATCAACTGAGCACTAACTTTAGCAAATGTTAAACCAATATTAAAATTCTTGTTTTACTGTGCAGTGTGATTGCAATTTTCTACAAAGCACTTTCTTTTTTTTCCTTCTTTGAATTGCCATGGTGTGTACTGTATAATCTACTTTGCAAATAAATTTGCCTCACTTTCAATTTCATTTGTTTCCCAAATGGTGGATATTTTACCAACTTTCAGATAAAAGCAGCAGAGTGGCTGAGTTTGATTTTGAAGCTTTGGGAGCTAGTTTGAGAGTCTATTGGAAACAACTCTATCCACATTGGGTATAATGAAACTAGCTCATTTCCATATAAAGTTAAAATACTTTCAGTTTCAACACACACACACAATCACACAATGTATTGACGGGTTGGTAACGGCATTTGCAAGAATGAAAGAGACTCACCCTATCAGAATAATTTTGTGGCACAATAAAATGTGATAATAGCAGGGGAGGTGGGCGCTAAATGCTTGTCTTTAAAAGACATTTAGGTCAGGGAGAGGAATTGCTCCTGACTGCACTAGTGTTTTTCAATATGAGACTTACAGGGAAACCCACACTGAGAGCTTTTGAATCAAATCAATTGTTCACTTTGTACACAATGCAGCAGCTTTTTCTTGGATTATTCCCAGAGACTGAATACTATATAATGATAGATTTTTATAATGCTTCATATCTAATGACACTGAATTGTGTTTTCTGAACTATACTTAGTTGTATATGCTTAAATATGCCAGAGTACATGTTAAGAGGTCAGAATGAACTGAAAATACAAAGTTTGATTGAAAACAATTATGTCATACTGAAGAAAAAAAACACAAGACAGTGACAGGATCAAACTTGCTGGAAAAGGTCCTTTTATACTGTGTGCGATGGATTATCCCAGTTTAACACTGTGAAAGAATGACCGAATGCTCACACGGTAAACATGATTACCGCTGGCCTTTATAAGATTTGTACACAGATTTTAATTAGATCCATCAACAGTGTGAGTGCTGTGTCTGATAAATTGGGTCATTCTTGTAAAGCAGGCCTCGCTAGTGGTGGATTCACCCTGAGGAGGAATGCGCACAGCTGCTGCTGAGACATGAGGGAAGAATCAGGAACGCTGAGAGAGAGAGGTGGGTGGAATAGATCGCATGATCGTGGCAGTTTGGCTTGTAAAGGCAGATATCTGAAGTTTGTGTTTTATACTTTCAGACAAAAGTCTATACTGTGGCTCAGAATAGAAATCAGTGAGGTTTCTTTTTGCACTTTAACGCTCTGACATCTGTTACAACACATACTCTTTTGGTGTTTTCGTAAACAAAATGAAAACACTTGCTACAATATTGCTCATATCATTTTTTATCACAAAGGTAACCATTGGCCATGTTAAGAAGCTAAAGTAATGAAAGAGGGAAAAACAAATTGCAGTAGCAGAGTCAAAGCGACAGAGAGGTCTTTATGGTTTGAGCTCCACATTCTGTCTCAGTTAGGGGCTGAGAGTCAGTGTGGCCCTGCATGCCTTTTCACAGTGAAACCCATGATTCTCAATACAGCAGATTTGAAACTTATTCACAATGGTCATTTAGTTTGCTAGTTTGTCTTTAGAGAAGCAGCTGTGAACCTACTGCATTCATTTCTTTCTCTGTGTCTTCTCCTGTTTGTGCATGCATGTATGTGTATGTATGTGCATACTTCACTGGGGCCTCTCCTCCTTGGCCTCACAGAGCCACTAATCAGTCCCTCTCTCTTCTCCAAGACTTCATCATCATCCTTCTGAATGCATGCGTGTATGTGTGTGTGTGTGTGTGTGTGTGTGTGAGTATGAACACACAGCCTTCTCCCTTAGACAGCTGCTCCTGAATAAACATTGTTTACTTCCTAATCGAGCAGGGAGAACACTGAGGGCCTGAACTCTGTTACCACACACACATACACACACATTTTACATGCGTGTGCAACGCAGCATCACACACATACACAGGCACATACATAGGGTACACAGGTATCAGCTTTATTAGTTAAATCCATCTCCATATAATCCATGTGGGTTCATCACGCATTAGACATCAAAGTGATTTTGTTTATGCAGCGATCCATCACTGATGGGACACGCCTAAAAGATAATTCCATAAAAGGTAGAAATGGTACTCCACCTGTACTGCTATGAATATGCAACACTGCTAATTTTTTACAGGCACTCACAGAGGAATATGTGGTCACACTTTAACACAGAGAGAGAGATAAACTGGCACACACATGCATAAATACACACATCCTGGCTGGCGTTGAGCGCGAGGATGCACTTGGTTCTCCTGCAGGAACAGATGGCCTCAACTCTGGAGGGATGATCACAGGGAGGATGGAGGTCAGGAACCAGCAAGGGAGGGGGGGAGTGTGGGGGGGGCGAAAGCGAAAGCTGGAAGGAATGATCAGAGTGGCCTGATGGCAGGCGAGAAGATGTAAGGAGTTTTGAAATGAGGATTGATATTTAGAAAGAAAAAAAGGATGATCAGAGGACAGGGTGAGAGGTCTGCAGGCAGGGGAGGTGAAGAACGCAGAACTAAGGAGCCAGAGAATGGAAAAACAGAAATAAGGCTTTAAATTGCAGAGATGTTGGGAAGAAGAGATAGAGGGATCTGTACAGTAGATAAGAGGGATGGAAGGATCAGAGGTGAGGAAAAAGAGATGATGGAGAGAAAGCGGGTATAAGGAGGGACAGAGATTCAACAGAGGGCAAAGGTCCAGACACAGGGATGAATGTGAGTGAGGGATCGACATGTGCACAGGGTAAAGGAAAAGATAAAATAAGTGGTCTAGGGATGAGAGAGAGGATGGGAGAAAGGACAGGAAATGATGAAAAGATGGGAAAAGAAGGGGTGGATGAAAGGAGACAGTAATATCTCTCTCTAATGTGGGAAATTGGCAGAAGGAGAGTATGGAGGTCAAGTGAGCCATGAAATGAGGGATGGCAAGAGTAAAAATGGATGAGAGGAGGACAAATAAATTGATTTTTGGAGTCCATAACTGCTGACAGAAACAAGTCATTTACACTTTGTTTAAGGAGGTCCAAAACTAACGAAAAAATGTGATAACAGTTGTCAGACGTCAAAAAACTTAACATAATATACTGAGCTGTAGTGCTGCCAGAGAGCAAAGGAACAAGGCTTGGCCACATGTTTCCACAAGTGTGGGAACAGAATAGTTGCAGTTTGCATAATTTACTTGAAATTCATATACATTTTCCTTCAAGGTCTTGAAGATTCAATCATCACTCCTCTGACAGTTTTGTTATTTGTGTTGCATTTACAAAGAAACATTACAAAAGCCAGCCTGTCAAACTGGGCCAGCTTGTGTTGCATCCACAATGCCTACAGGAAATGAAAATTTATTTAATTATTTTTCATGGCCTAGCCTATTAGATGAACTTGACCTCTGCTTGCACATCAGTCTTTTCTCAGAATAGATGTAGCACAGATGTAGACTTTTCAGCTACCTAACATTCATAAAACTAGATAAGGTGCATAATGCAGAAAAATATACATTCTGTCCTTGTTCTGTGGCATCACTGTACAGTATGAACTTTTAATAGTTAGTTTGCTAATGCTAATTAGAAGTCCATAGACACAATGCTTTTATCTTTGTTTTTAACCTGTAAAGTTTTGTCAGTTTTGGGAATCCATAGTTTTTATGAGTTAGTAGGGCATTTTTCCCATGTAATTTTTCTAGTGTGTTATTGTAATTACTCATTTTGTTTGAACATACAGTAAATCACCCCCTCACACTCTGGAAGTGCTGCTGTCCATCACATATCCACCACAGCAATGCATTCTGCCGACAGTCGGTTGAACACAGAACAGAACATACCATAATGCGCAGGGACCAACTTAGAACCCTGATTCCAGTTTGGGATGATGTGAAAGACGTGAATAAAAACAAAATGCGATGATCTGCAAATCCTTTTCGACCTGTATTCAGTTGAACATAGTACTGCACATTTATTCTGAAGTTGTTGCTTGCAAAACATTCCAGAAAAGTTGGGACAGGGTGATATATTTATGACTATGTTAAATCACCTTTTTAAATAACACTCAGTGTTTGGAAACTGAAACTAATTGTTGACATTTTGAAAGTGAAATTCTTTCTCATTCTTGCTTCATATACCACTTTGATTGCATTAGGATCTCCTCACATTTTATTTAATTTATTTAATTTATTTATTTTTGGGAATCAGATCTGTACATTCAATTTCTTGATCTGAAACTTGAGTAAGTCTGTGACTGTAGATGCTGTTTGTTGTTCAGCAGGAAGTCAACACTCAACCAGAAGCAGGAAACTTTTGAGCAAGGCAGCACATTGACTTGTACAATTTGACATGTTTTACAACAACTGTTCTGTCACAGCTCCTTAGAGATGTGTAATTGTTGCGTCGGTGTTGAAAAGGTGTCTTTAATTCACTCTTTGGATTCAACTGATGGTGAAATAACAGGCCCTGTGGGTGGAGTGGAGAGCAGTGCTTTCTGCAAGCCTATCTATGCAGGGCACAGTTTTGGGGTTGATTGGTGGGTCAATGGTTGCATCTGGCTTGTGTGCATTGCAGACATGCTGAGCGAGGGGCTCAGCCACCCACCTTTTCAGCATTACTCACTTCCTCTGTCTATCTGTCTCTCTCTCTCCCCCCTCACTCTAATCACGGCCTTAGGGCCCGGAGAATGGACGACCGAGGTTAACGCTCCCCGGAGGAGAGGAGCAATTGTAAATGAGGCAGAGGTGAAGATGAGCGGGTGAAACAGGCAGATAAAAGTGATGAGGGATGAGGTGGATGTGTGGCGAGAGTGCCTTAAAAAGGACTGACACATGAGAGGGAAAGAGAGGGAAAGAGAAAGGACCTGAGGATTACAATTTGAGTCAGCTATGATCTTTTTTTTCCCTCGTTATCCCTTGCTCTGGCATTTCACCTCGACTACTCATTATTGTGATCATTACTGACGCTTGCTGCACAAGCAAAGTTCTCATCCATTCACAGTTTGAACTGTATGGACACGTGGAAATAATAGTTGGAACTGGCAGAGATGTCAGACTCCCTGAATTGGTTAATTTATTTGAGTGACTGTGTTTAAGTGTAAGAGCATACGTTTCTGCAAATGTACGTGAGTGTTTACCCATGATTGTCTAAAAAGGTTTTGCTGATTTGCATTGCAAAAGATCTCTAGTTGTCTAGGTTACAATGAGCTAAATTTGTTTGGAAAGTTTTCAAATATCTAAATTAGAAGTTTATGTTTCTACAGTAGAAAACGTACACAGTAGAACGTACAGTTAAAGCTTGCAGAGAGTCACAGAATAACCTTCATGTCTGCATATGAAGATAATGACAGCATTGGATTAGCTTATATTAAAGACTGGAAACCGTGCCTTACTCTGTCCAAAGCTAAGCTAATGCAATGTTTTAAACTGTTGCCCTTAAAGGTGTATTTTGTTGTCGTTTCCTTCAGACAGGGACAGTATTTAGCTAATTAACTGCTGGATACAACTTCATCAATCTTCTCAACTAACTATTGGCAAGAAAGCAAGTAAACTTATTTTCCAAAATATTAAACTTTGAATTGTAGTCATTTTAATGCTCTTGCTGTTAGAATTTTTAGAAAAAAAACAACGCTTCAACCAGATTTAGCCCAATTTTAACATGTGTATAAAGATTTGGTGATCAAAAGTATATAGACTCCTTACATTGTCAAGAAATTCCAGTGTGAATTCTCTCAATTTTCCATTTCCTCTCTTTTCCTTTATCTCCAGTTACTTGTTTCTTATTCTTCTGACTTTGTTATTTGTCTTGTTTCAGGTCAGATATCATGTAGCCAGCTTGGCGAAGGTTTATGAAGTAGGATGGCTAAAAGTGGCCCTCGGCTTGCAACCTGCATTGGCGGTACATACGCAAGAGCCTGAGGGCGTTCAGAGACACACGTTGTCTCTTGTGGCCTACTTCTACCCCATTGAGCCCACCCAGCAGATAACTGACTGTGCCAAAATAAGCTAGCATCATACCTTGGCAATAATAATTTTGAAAAATAAATCTGGTGTGCATGCACTTGTGTAGGGGTTGTGTGTGTTATTCTGCAGGAACATAGTGGCTGCATGTCAATGCTATAATAATCCCATCCATGTCAAAAAGGCCCTGAGGCTGTAGCAGACACGGTGCTGCCAAAGAGTAAAATTCAACAGCCCTAATTGCACTCACTTTTAGCAAAAACAAGAAGAGTATCTCATTGTTTTGGACATACACGAGTGTCCTGATATGTGTGATGGAGGCAGTGGAGCCAAATAAAAAGGGAGACAATGAAACGAAAATGGAAATGAGAAAAGAAGATCGGGGGAGGGGGGGATTCAATGCTAGAAGAAGAAAAGCATGTATGAAACTAATTTTAACAAAATTAACTTTATCTCTACTTTCCATTTTAGCGCTTAGCTTGGAATCACACAGAGTTTCTCCTTAAAGTAGAATCCTGTGGGACTTTTTGCTGGCCCACATTTTATTGACTAAATATCAGTTTTAATGTCCAATGGGAAACATTTAGAAAGGCAATAAATTGAAGGTGATGCTGGTTAAGTTTCCTACATCATATGTTTCTGCTTCAGTGAATTCAATATCGCAACAGTAATATACAGTGCAATGCATTAGCCCTTTACTGAAGAGAAATGAGTGGAAATCACATTCACCAGGATCCTTCAATTTAACTATATTATGACTCATTACACAATCCAAGCATGAACCTTCCACCTTGTCATATGCAAAACAGGCCACCTTCAGAGTTTAAAAATTGCCGAAAGGGCTCAATGTAAAAACCACACACAATAATAAATGTGTTATCAACTATTATCTCCCTGCCTGCCAATATGTTCTTGTCAGCTTAAAAGCACTTCCCTCAGGGCAACCAAGAGAGGTAGATGTGACTCCCTGACCTCTTCCAAAACACAAAGAGGTTAAAGTTCAAAAGTCAGAGCTCGTCTTTCCGCTCACACCTCATTGGGTGGGACATGTTTGGTTCAGCTGTGCCCCAGGGCTTTGATTTCTATGACCTGATATGCAGTTAAATATCCTGCTTTGACTCCAAGATCCACCAATCACATCCCATCTTTTTGCACTCCTACCCTGAAGCCGCCCTCAAGCCAAGCTATGTTTAATTTAATTAGTCACATTCACCTTGCTTTTCTTTCTATGCTTCGCTTTTCTCTTTAAAAGGAGGTTTTCTTCCATGTTGCACTTCTCCTGCCCTTTCCGACCTAATTGCTGTTGCTTGAGTTCTAATAATGCCAGAGGAGGTGCTGCAATTGTTTGCTAGAAACAAATCAGCATGTACAAAGTTATTAGCTGTACAGCACATTTTTGTTTATGGATTTTAGTTCTGAGCCTTTTATTGCCGCATTGTGTTGTTGAGTTAATAACAAGGCATGATTAAGAGAAAGCGATCAGTCACAGCAAGGGTGTGTAGACGGAGATTTTCTCGGGTTGCGAATGGAGCCAATGTAAAGTGAGTGTGAAAGAGAAAGATCCTCATCCACCTGTTTGGCTATGTTTGCAATACACTCTATGATTAACAATGTGAGAACACAGAGAGAGAGAGAGAGAGAGAGAAAGCACAGTTGTTTTAGATGAGAGACAAAATGTGAAAAGCTTTTGTTTTTTCTTTTGGTTTTAACTGAATAAAGCTCACTTTTCTTCCAATATGCGCCCCTTCCGGCAAATCCCCAATCAACACACTGACATTCTCACACAATATTGAAAGGGTCTGGAAGACAAAAGACTCTGCCAGTCAGGGTGCTTATTCACAGGCTCTGACATGTATTGTTATTTGAAACTGCTGTCAGACAAACTAGACAACATACACACTCCCCTGCCCCACACACCCTCTCTCTCTCTCTCTCTCTCACACACACACACACACACACACACACACACACTGCTTAATCATCTGACAACAAGGAGCCCATTGTGCTGTGTTATGACTTTGTAGAGCAGCCCACCACCCAGAGGGGAGAAACATCTTCGAATCAAAGGCTTACTCTTGCCACTCAAGAGCCGGATATCACAAGCCAAGCATGTGAGGTTATAGGAACACAGATACAGCCACAGAGCATGTTAGTCAGCTGAGACACTATTCCTTTCCCTCGCTCTTCCTGACCTTCACAGGATGCCAGATGAGCAAAAAACATATTCAGGAGTCACAGGAGAATGTTTACTTGATTTACTGGTTTGAACCCTGCAAGCTCTGGTCAAATCATATATAAAAATTTGTATTATTGTCACTGATCAAGGCGCTGAATGCGTGTCTGCCCAGTAACACTTTGGGCAATGTATGACACTTGTCAAAACAGCAACGCCTAATGTTTGACAGTATATCAAACTGAAATGACACGCGCTGTCAAGTGAGCATACAGGTATGCCAGAAAAGCAGTTTCAACAGTTTCATCACTCATATGTGTTTTTTAGTTGAGTAGATTAGGGCACATGTAGGGGACTGAAGGAATCAGCACCGACTTCAGGGGGAAGGCGGATCTGACTCATAATTAGCTGATGCAAAACACCTGGAAGATGCCAGTGGAGCAACAGTAGAGATGCTTGGGAGTCTTGGCACACCAAGATAATACCACAAGGGTGAATTATTTGATTTATGGATTTAAATCAAATAACATTGCTGACATTAATCATTTGTATACAATGCAATGTTCGGCGGGAAAGCCTTGATTTCTAGCAATCACAGGGAACGCTCCCCCACCCCCCCAAGACACTCGGCAACCCAAACAGGCTTTCAAAGATTGTGGGTGTGTTTTCTTTTCTTTTTTTCTGTCTTCAGTTAATAATTACATTTACTCTCTAGACTCCCTTGTAAACACAGTAACTGAACTATCTGAATACCATATGAGACATGCTATGGATGTCAAATGATATGACACAATACACCCATATGTGTTGCCCTTTGCTAAATAGTTCAACATTTTGTCAAAATTTGTTTATATGCTTTTA
Organism: Scatophagus argus; assembly: GCF_020382885.2. Classification (NCBI taxonomy): domain Eukaryota; kingdom Metazoa; phylum Chordata; class Actinopteri; family Scatophagidae; genus Scatophagus; species Scatophagus argus. Next base: position 6,234,724 of record NC_058494.1, on the reverse strand, counting down.
TGAGAGGTTGATGGGGGAAAGCAGTTTCCTTGCTCAGCTAACAAAATCTTATCTTATTCTGTTAAAAAGATCTTGTAAGTTTTGTTTAATTTCACAAAAACTGAAGTGAATAAGAAAAAACAACTCACTGTGACAGCTATAGTACAGGAAGTCACTGGTCTTTGAGGGTGTAATGTGTTAATAGATCCAATCTATTGTGAAGCCTTCTGACAAAACTGTGACGTTGGACGTTATAAAGGAACTTGATTTTCTGTAGTAAAGATATCATTGGTCTTTTGATTCTGTTATACTATCAGTTTGCAGCAAAGCTACCAAAGCTTTTCACTTCGCTTCCATCCCCAAGGCCTTGTTCTTTCTTGTAGCTCATTCATGACATAACTCAACCTTGAGAATAAACAAATTCAGTAGAAGTCCATTTGATCAGAAATGAAAAGAATCGCTTTATTCTTCCACGGTTCCTTTTCATATGTACTAAGTGGTGAATAAATCATATTGCTGAAGCAACTTGGGAGCTATGGTAATAGTCGGCACAATGTCTTTATGGATTTTTCGTGGTTATCTTTATAAAGACATCAAAACACACAGTTTCACTTTTATCTTTGTGAGAACACCTGTGACAGTTAATCCCAGGTCTTTCCTAGAATAACCATCTGAAGCACTGCGTATTATGAGATATTTTGTTATTAAAGATTACATGGAACGTGTGAGTCTGTTCCCTCAACTAAATTGCATTCTGTGTCACATGTAGAAGCGCAGGCAGGTTTAGTATGCAGTATTACCTCAAGAGCTTTAAGACACTGAAGGTAATTATCTTTAGATGGAAACTGCAGCTTAAATGTCAACATTTTTAATAACCAGGCAGGATCCTCTCCTTTTGTAATCAAAATTTAGGCTACCACTGGAAGAAACTAATACGAGCAAAGTTGATTAGGTACTTGGAAGATGTTTTAGTTTATCAATGACACAAACTGAGCTTTTTAGAAGTATGATTTATATTTGGTTTGAGATGTAATTAAAGACAATCACTTGCAAATCATACAATCATGAAAGCACTGATTGTAATATTTTGTGATCTGAATTCCGACTTCGTATTAAAGCAAATCAATACAAAGCTTTTCAGCAAAGCAGCTACTCAGCCATGTTAATTGCCAAATCAACTAATTTCAAACAAGTCACTAGTGGCTTCTGGGGTCTGTTTTGGATTTGCCTGAGGTTGGTTGTTATTTGTAAAATTGTGTGTGTGTGTGTGTGTGTGTGTGTGTGTGTGTGTGGGTCCCACAGACATAAGATCTCATTTGTCTTTTCTGAACCAAAGCTGTTTTGTTAACCAGCAACCTACGAGAAACATAATCAAAGCTTAATCAAACCCTTAATCACATCATGTACAGTCTAATATGAATAATAAAATTTCAGCTCTAATTGGTTAGAAGAGCCTACACAGAATAATAATCATTTCTGTTACCTGCACATGACATTAGTAATAGAGTGCTCTTGTTTAGTGGCTATTCTTTACTTCAATTATGGCTCATGTTGTGATACAATGTCAGTGACTTGATTCGTTCACAGTGAGACGAAATGTGTCTGTGTGCCTGGACCAAAGTGCCAGATGTTCCCAAAGTGTCTGAACACCCCACCTTGTGTCCATCATTTTCTGTAACTTCACAAAACCAAAACTCTTCCAAGCATTCATGTAGTGCATATTCATTCATGCATATTCATGCAGTGATCATCTGAAATAGTCTTTTTTTCATTTCTCAGACACCTAACTTGTCATTTTCAGTGTATTCAAAGGGGTGTGACACACCGACAAGACAGTTGACAAATTCTGGATCCTATGTTTCACGTGCACAATGCAACTGGAAAGCATCTATCTGTGTCTAATAAAAGCCCATGAACTCTATGCCCCAAAATGAATCTTGGGAATTTTTCAGCCGGAGTGCCTATTTAAAGGATAAAGCTGGTACTTCACCACTTCCCCCAAACTTTCTGACATGATGACATTGCGTCTTTTTGAAGAAGCTGCTTGAGTGGCAAACTCTGGACACATTTACAACAATATCCACAATGCAGTTTGTCTCAATATCCTTGATGAGATCGTCAGGGTTACTTTCTTAGATTTCACAGGACAATATGCAGCTGTTTTCACAGGCTGAAGCTGGGATAATGCTTGTCACAGCATCATTTATAGGCAAACTTGCTCAGGGGACATGTTTCATAACTACCTCCTAACAGGAGTTGAATCAACCAGTCGACTTGTTTTACATGCAGATCGACACAACGGGCTGTTGAGATTTGGAAGATGTGCCCACCAACTCCTGTGTGAACCTCTGAAGCCAGAAGCTACTGAAAATACGCTTCTAAGCACTAAAGCACAGGCACGTTTATGCGTGTACCTCATAGCAAGTGAACCGGCCTTTGTGTGAGAAATCCCTATTGTTTTAAGTGTAACTTAACAGTACATTGTTCTCTGTGCCTGAATTTTCTAAATGTACTTAACCTTCAGTGTGTGCCAGTTCTTGTTTTGACTTTGTATGCTTTTCATTTGCAACTACATGCATATTTGCATGCTCCGTGCTCTCTGCGTTATGAAGGAAAACATTTCTTGCAGGTTTGGCTCCAGAAACCAGGATTAACACAAGAAGACCGATTTGGTTCACAAAGCAGTGAGCAATTTCACACCTTTTTGCGTGGCTAACTTGATTGCAGAAGAAGAGTGAAATGGACACTGTGTCAATGTGTAATACTTTGTTATTGAGCTACTTCTTTCCCGGAGAAAAGGTTGAGTTGGTACAAATAGAGAAAGGATGGAGGGAAGTGAGGACTAAATGTGGACAGGAGCTATTTATTTGTCCAATATCGATTCACCTCATGCTTGTACTAAACCACAAGCACAAACCTTGAGCATCTTCGCCAGGTGCCTGCAAATGAACAATCAGATTGTTTATAAACACAGTGTGAAAGCTGGCTGTCTGGTTGGGCTGCCATGGCCAGACACTGGTCTGTGCCAATGCCAGTGGCCACTGCCACACACACACAGTGTTACAGCCACACTCAGTCCTGTCAGATCGCCTGACAAATGGCCTTCAACGGTTTGGATCCCGCCTGAGTACTTCCAGTACTGCAATGACAAGTGATGGGAACCTAAACACGCAGGGACAGCAGAGTGGGAGTGGTGCCGCAGGTAGTAACGGCAAAAATGCAACAGAGAAAACAGAGGGGAGGAGGAGATGTGAAGATAGTTTTGAATGGATTAGGATAACAGGAGAAAGGATAGGTTGGGGCTGGAAAGGGAAATACGAAACAAACAGGTGAGCTGAAAGAGCAGGATAGAGGAGAGAGGTTGAAAGAATGACAGGGCAATAGAGGAGAATATGGTGGAAAGGTAGACAGAAGGGTGCAGGTGCAAGGGAAGATGGTTAGAGACAGGCAAACAGAAAGGTTGACAGCAAAAAAGAGGAGAGAGAAGTGCAGTACAGATCCAGACAAGAAGAGGGATATGATAGAGGTCGTCTGTCACCAGGGAGAGAGATGATTGACATCTCTGTGGATTGTGAGCTTTGACAGCAGAATCTGATATTGTCCTCTTAGCTACAGCCTTCTGCAACTCACACATCTTAATATGGACATGAAAAATGCGCAGTAATATCAAATGTTACAAGCACTGGCACTGACAAAGCAGTACCATTGGTTTATTCTGTATCTCCAATGTTCCTTTCTGTTCATAGTATGTTTAGCGTTTCTTGGATATCATCTGGACTCATGCATTTGCAAAATCTCTAACTTAATTGTTCCTTGTTTCTGTCTCCTACCATCCAATTATTGATCCTGCCTCATTTCCAGGTCTGGATCAGGTAGCAGCTCAGGCATTCTTCTCCACAGCTATGTGCTCTTCCTGGGCATCCCAGGGCATTTGAAAACCAGATTCGACATCAAATCCCTCCAGAGTATTCTGGGGCTGGCCCTAGGTCCCCTTCTACATGGATGTGCCCAGAGTATCTCGACAAGAAGGCATCCTTGGAACATCAGTGCGTGTGCACATATATCCAAGCTTGTTGTCTGTCTCTGAGGGTCAACCTGGGCATCTTGTGAAGGAAACTCACATTGGCTTATCTCATTGTTTCTATTACTACGCAGTGGTCATGATCATAGATGAGGGTCGAAAGATAAATGAACCAGTACATCAACCAGCTTTGCCTTCAGATTCAGCTCTCTCCTTACCACTCCAGATGTGATAGACCGCCCAGTGCAATGCACGCTTTACTTCTGATATTACTGATGACCCAAAGACATGAGCTGAGTTATCTTCCACTTGATCGCATTCATCCTTTCAGAAAATCGTCCCTGAGATTATGAATTCATTCTTGAGGCCATATCCATTGTAAAATTAAAACATGAAATGCTTCCATTGAAGCATATTGTAAAGCCCACGTTTGTGTGGCTCATCTGTCATTCACATACTCTCTCTTCTGTCAGGCTCAAAGGAAGCTGTGAGCATCATTTTCTGACTATTAGCTGCCCTTCTGAGTTCCTCATCAGGACATTTGTGACACTGGGAATTCTTGACTGCTTGAGAGAAAATTAGGTCAACCATAGATTTCTGCACTTCACATGCAGGGAGACATTTTTAACATTTGTAAGTTTTCGCTTGTCAGGAATTTGTTTCCTCTGTAACAGAAACACACATCACTAAAGGACACAAAATAAATGGAAGTAAAGTAACTTGCTAGCCTAAAGCCTGATTAATGGTGGGTGGCTTGACACAAATTAAACAGTTTCACATCGTTTCTTAATTCATCCTTCAGGTGAAAGGTTTTTAAATTATCGCCATAATAACCAGACCCTCTGAGCTTTTTCCACACAGAGTCTTATTAGCCATATCTGCACTGATTGATCAGCCCTCCAGTCTGTCTATACATGTAGATTCTGCATGACAAGCAATTGAGCGCTAAATAAATTATCTCATCCGTTTATAGAAATCTTGTTCATTCCCATTTGTCAGTGTGTTTGAAAAATCTTTTTCGGAATGGTATGTGGAGTCCAGCATTTTTCTGTACCCTTCACTATACTGTGTTTGCGCTGCATGTGGAATTCTTGCCTTCAGAGAAAGTAAATTGAGCAGCAGAATATTAATTGACAGTGTAACTGATGCCTTACAAGTAGCAGTCTGTGAGAAGGTGAGCACCCCCCTTCTCTCTGTCTCCCACGAGGGACGCGTTTTGATAACGTGGCAGCGTCGGACAATTAAAATTTAAAAAGACGTTTCGGACTTTGTAGCGCATATACACGCTGACGCGTGTGTGCGCACACACACACACACACACACACTCCCAAGCACACGGAGAAATGGACTCTATCGTCAGTTTATGTATATGCAAATGCTTGGTGACATGTTTGGCGTGGCGTACGCCATGGACGCTTCGGCGCTGAAAGGTCAGCCCGCTGCGTCGCTCACCTTCCACAACCACAACTCACCCGTATCAGTTTTCTCCCCGGTTTAGCATCCAGGCGTGTAGTGAGGTACCCACTACTCGTCCACCTCTTCATTTCAGTTTGTAAAGACTCTGGTTTTTCATACACTCATAATCACCTGCACTCCCGGTCCGACTCCACTGCTCCTCTGCGGAAGCGCGCGCCGCTGCAGGGGCGGACTTTATTGGGCACAGGGCAAGGGGGCACGGCCCATTGCACTCAGGGGGTTTTTATTTTCTATGGTATTGGCTATGTGGTGTTTGTATAAAATTATTGTGTGGTGTGTACATATTTGGTGTGTGGGTAAATTAACTTGTGCATTATTTATTTGTTTGTATCCATTTATTATGATTATAGTATTGTATGGACCATTATGTTTATTGGTAATCCCCTCAATAATGGTTTGGACCATTTGGGCTCTACAAGCCGCCCTATTTAAAGGAGCCTCATTTTGCACTTGTGGTTCCTTGGGAGAACTAGTATGTGCTGTTGTGAGAGTTGGTTATCGGTGTTCAGTTCCTGCATTATTCCTGCATTTTGTCTGCCTGTGAAAACCTTGTGTTCTGGGAGATTAAAAGGATTTTTCCTGGCACCTGACGCTTTGCTGCCTCCTGTTTTCAACCTCTTCTGCCTGAATCCGGTCTTGCCGAGATCCCGTTATTCGGGGAGACCACTCTGGTCCCTCACATTTGGTGGCAGCGGTGGGATCTGTGGCCATCGGAGAAGCTGGAAAAAAGAGTTGGAATGAGAGGTCGAGCAGGGAAGCGAGGCCGTGGGGCGCAAGACAGCCGAACTGGGGTGAGCATGGATTTCCCCATCCAGACCCCAGTGGACACAGAGGAGGAAGAAGAGGTGCAGACAGACGGTGAGGTCGGGGCCCAGGCGTCGGGCGGAGAACAGCCCAGTGAGTGTGACCTAGCCACCCTGCATCAGCTCCTGGTCAGGAACCTTCGAGCCCAGGAGAGGGAGGCATCGAAGCAGGAACAGAGATGGAGGGGTGTCCAGCTCCAGCTGAATCAACTCAGGGAAGATGTTGATGCTGACCGTAGACGTCCACCTCCAGCACCACCTATGCATCAGCCAGGGGGTCTCCATTCCCCACTGGGTGACGTACCAGCAGTAGCTCCAGCAGCACCAGTATCTCCAGCAGCAGCAGGACCAGCTCCTGCACCAAGGGCCTGGTCCAGTGCGGCGATCCCCAGGTTTGAGGAAGGGGATGACATCGAACAATACCTGACCACATTTGAGCGGCTAGCTATGGCTTACCGCTGGCCAAGAGAGGACTGGGCGGTGATCCTGGTGCCCTACCTCTCTGGCAAGGCACGTAGTGCGTATGTCGCAATGGACATAAACCATGCGATGAACTATGATCGTGTGAAGGAGGCCATCCTAAACAAATATGAGATCAACGAGGAGGTGTACCGGAGGAGGTTCCGTGAACCAGACGTCAGGCCGGGAGAAACGCCTCGGGAGCTGTACACCCGCCTCAAGGATCTCATCAACAAGTGGATTCGGCCGGCAACGAAGACGATTGACGAGGTGATGGAAACCCTTGTCTTGGAGCAGTTCCTGCGAACCCTGAACCCCGACATCAGAGTATGGGTGAAGGAGCACAATCCGCAGGATGGTCAGAGGGCAGCAGAACTGGTAGAGAACTTCATGGCAGCTCGGCGGGGCCACAAGATCTTCCGGATGGAGCCACCACCAAGACCAGCAGCTCGAGGTAGGTCTGAGGGGTTTGGTCATGGGAGTGGTTCAAAGATTAGTGAGCCCAGTAGACAGCCTGTCCGAAGTTCGTTGCCCACAGTTAGGTCCAGAGGGACCCGGGAACAGAAACCTACTGCAACGGTGGTTTGCTATCACTGCCATCAAGAGGGCCACATTAAGCCTGAATGTCCAAACAGGAAGCCCAAGCACTCCAGCCATTGCTGTGTCCCGAGACGGGAAGAGGGTGACACAGGGTTGGTGGGGAGGCTTCAGACTGAACCAGTTGTGGTTAATGGGAAGAGGGTTATTGCCCTGTTGGACACTGCAAGCACCCAGACATTAGTGCAGCCCCACGTAGTAGAAAAGAGAGACTATTTGCCGGAGGGAAAACTGAGAGTCTCTTGTGTAAATGGGGATGAGCATGAGTACCCGGTAGCTGAAATCTACCTGGAGGTCAGAGGCCAGACATATCAAATGACGGTGGGGGTGGTTGAGAGACTGAGCCATTCTGTGGTCATCGGCCAAGACCTCCCGGTCCTGCCTGAGCTAGTGCAAACAAGCCGACCTATCAGCATGGTAGTGACGAGGGCCCAGAGCCGGGCACATGGTCCTGAAGAGCCGGCTGATGAGCCTGAGTCCACTAGCCTGTCAGAGATGCCATTTGCCGAGGAGGACATCACTCCTCCTGCCAGAGTGAAATGCAGGAAGACCCGCAGGCAGCGCAGACAGGATAGGTTAGTGGGGACATTGCAGAGATCTGAGGAGCTACCAGTTAACCAGCCAGATGATGAGTGGGTGAAGGTGGAAGATAATTTTGAGCAGCTGCAGAGAGAGGATCCCACTCTGCAGAAAGCTTTCGAGAAGGTCACCCACATTGATGATGTCCAGACAGAAGTCCCTTCCGCTTTGTCTGGGGAAAGATATGTTTTGAGAGACGGACGATTATATCACCAGCCAGGGGAAGGCAGGACTGAGCAGTTAGTGGTTCCCAAACAGCTCAGGGAACAGGTGCTAGCTTTGGGTCACAAAATCCCTTGGGCAGGTCATCTGAGCAACACCAAGAGCCATGAGAGAATTGCAGCCAGGTTTTATTGGCCAGGGCTCTACAGTGACGTCTTAAATTATTGTAAGACCTGTCCGGAATGCCAGCTGACCAGTCGTAGGAAGACTAGCCCTTATCCACTTCAACCACTTCCTGTCATCGAGGTGCCTTTTACCCGTATTGCTATGGACATTGTAGGTCCCCTGGAGAGAACACAGACAGGCTACCGGTACATTCTGGTAGTCTGTGACTATGCTACGCGTTACCCAGAGGCCTTCCCTCTGCGCAAGGTAACAGCTCGCCCCATAGCACAGGCATTGTTGCAACTCTTCTCCAGGGTGGGCATCCCACAGGAAGTCCTTACTGACCAGGGCACAGCTTTCCTATCCAAGACCATGAAACAGGTTTATAGTTTGCTGGGTATTAAGGGCATAAGAACCACTCCATACCACCCTCAGTCCGATGGCCTGGTAGAGCGTTACAACCAGACGCTTAAGAGCATGTTGAGGAAGTTTGTGGCAGCCAATGGGAAAGACTGGGACCGCTGGCTGCCCTTCTTACTGTTTGCCTACCGTGAGGTCCCCCAGGCCTCCACGGGTTTTTCACCCTTTGAGCTGCTTTATGGCCGACAGGTTCGTGGTCCCTTGGACGTCCTGAGAGAGGCCTGGGAGGGACCCAGGTCTCCCAAGACTCACAGCATCTTGGCTCATGTACTGAAGATGAGAGACAAGATGGAGGAGATGGCAGAGCTGGTACGAGCGAACCTGGGGCAGGCCCAGACTCACCAGAAGTCCTGGTACGACAAGGCAGCCAGGCAGAGGAGTCTCCAACCAGGGCAGAAGGTTCTGCTTCTTCTGCCCACCACTGAGAACAAGCTGCTTGCCAGGTGGCAGGGGCCGTACAAGGTGGTGCGGAAGATGGGTCCAGCCACCTATGAGATTGACCTTCCTGGGAAGAGAAAACCCAGGCAAACCTTTCATATCAATCTCCTGAAGGAGTGGCATGAGAGGCAACCGGAGGTGCAACTCAGTATGCTGGCAGTGGCAGAGGGGGAGGAGAGTCCTGAGCAGTTCTTCCCCATCAGCCAGCAGTCAACCACCCTAGACCTGTCGCACCTGACTCCTCAGCAGCAGAGAGGGATGGAAGCGGTCATCCCTGCAGGTCTCTTCCAGGAGAGACCAGGCTTCACGACAGGGGTCGAGCATTCCATCCCTCTGAAGGAAACAACTCCGGTGCGGCAGCGGATGTACCGGGTCCCTGAGCGTCTCCTGCCATGCCTCAAGGCGGAGGTGGAGGAGATGCTGGCATTGGGGGTGATCGAGAAATCGTCTAGTGAGTGGAGCAACCCAGTAGTGCTGGTGCCCAAGAAAGATGGCACCATGCGCTTTTGTATCGACTTTCGAAAAGTGAACGCACAGTCCCACTTTGATGCTTACCCTATGCCGAGGCTGGAAGACTTAATTGAGCGCCTGGGTAAAGCATCATTTATCACCACCTTGGACTTGTGCAAAGGGTACTGGCAAGTACCCCTGACTAAGGAGGCCAGGCCCTACACAGCCTTTCGTACCCCTCAGGGGCTGTTTCAGTTTCGGGTAATGCCCTTTGGTCTGCAGGGGGCACCAGCCACTTTTCAGAGACTGATGGACATTGTGTTGGCTGGTACAGACTCTTTTGCTGCAGCTTACCTCGATGACATTGTGGTGTACAGCGCAACCTGGGAGGACCACCTCTGTCATCTAGGTGAGGTGTTTCAGCGCATCCAGAAGGCGGGCTTGACCATCCACCCGCAGAAGTGTGCCCTGGCGAAGGAGGAGGTGCGGTACCTTGGCCATGTTCTGGGCCGAGGGGTGATTCGGCCGCAGAGAGAGAAGGTTCAGGCGGTACTGGACTGCCCACGGCCCCAGACCAAGAAGGATGTCCGGTCGTTCCTGGGCCTAGTGGGGTGGTACCGCCGGTTTGTGCCGGACTTTGCACGGCGAGCGGCACCATTGTCAGACTTGACCCGGAAGTCGGGATCCTCCAAGGTCCAGTGGGGGGAGAAGCAAGAGCAGGCGTTCCTGGACCTGAAAGAGGCGCTCTGCAAGGACCCAGTGCTCCAGAGTCCTGATTTTGGACAACACTTCACTGTCCAGACTGATGCCTCCGGTGTTGGTCTTGGGGCAGTGCTGCTCCAAGGAGAGGGTGACAACAAGAAGCCTGTGGTCTACGTCAGTCGCAAACTGTTTCCTCGGGAGACCAGGTATGCAACGGTTGAACTTGAGTGTTTGGCTGTGAAGTGGGCTCTGGACACTTTAAAATATTACCTCTTAGGTAGAGACTTTTCGTTGGAGACTGACCACCGCGCCTTGCAGTGGTTGGGCCGCATGAAGGACTCCAATGCTCGTATCACCCGCTGGTTCTTGGCATTGCAGCCGTATCGTTTTACGGTGCGGTACCGGGCGGGAAAGGAAAATACCGTGGCAGACTTCTTGTCTCGCCACCCAGTTGGCGAGACTCCAGAGGGGTAGGGAAATGTGAGAAGGTGAGCACCCCCCTTCTCTCTGTCTCCCACGAGGGACGCGTTTTGATAACGTGGCAGCGTCGGACAATTAAAATTTAAAAAGACGTTTCGGACTTTGTAGCGCATATACACGCTGACGCGTGTGTGCGCACACACACACACACACACACACTCCCAAGCACACGGAGAAATGGACTCTATCGTCAGTTTATGTATATGCAAATGCTTGGTGACATGTTTGGCGTGGCGTACGCCATGGACGCTTCGGCGCTGAAAGGTCAGCCCGCTGCGTCGCTCACCTTCCACAACCACAACTCACCCGTATCAGTTTTCTCCCCGGTTTAGCATCCAGGCGTGTAGTGAGGTACCCACTACTCGTCCACCTCTTCATTTCAGTTTGTAAAGACTCTGGTTTTTCATACACTCATAATCACCTGCACTCCCGGTCCGACTCCACTGCTCCTCTGCGGAAGCGCGCGCCGCTGCAGGGGCGGACTTTATTGGGCACAGGGCAAGGGGGCACGGCCCATTGCACTCAGGGGGTTTTTATTTTCTATGGTATTGGCTATGTGGTGTTTGTATAAAATTATTGTGTGGTGTGTACATATTTGGTGTGTGGGTAAATTAACTTGTGCATTATTTATTTGTTTGTATCCATTTATTATGATTATAGTATTGTATGGACCATTATGTTTATTGGTAATCCCCTCAATAATGGTTTGGACCATTTGGGCTCTACAAGCCGCCCTATTTAAAGGAGCCTCATTTTGCACTTGTGGTTCCTTGGGAGAACTAGTATGTGCTGTTGTGAGAGTTGGTTATCGGTGTTCAGTTCCTGCATTATTCCTGCATTTTGTCTGCCTGTGAAAACCTTGTGTTCTGGGAGATTAAAAGGATTTTTCCTGGCACCTGACGCTTTGCTGCCTCCTGTTTTCAACCTCTTCTGCCTGAATCCGGTCTTGCCGAGATCCCGTTATTCGGGGAGACCACTCTGGTCCCTCACACAGTCATTATGTCAGGAGTAATTGTAAACAGACATCCTTTAATATTCAGCTTATATATGGAAATTGTAATTTGACAAAGAGAATCCAATGCACAAACCACACACACACACACACACACACTGACAGTGTTGTCTCACTGAAAGATGTACATCAGAATCATCTTGGGTTCGCTGCATCAGGGCTTGAGGGCCCCCAACAGATCCCTGATATTGAAATTGATTCGTCTAACATTGATCGCACTCTCTGCACCAACAGTATATCTGTGGTACATTATTTGCTATTGTCTCTCACTTTCTTGCTCACTGCTCCATTCCTGCCTATAGCAAAGCAACTCCCCCACAAAAGCAAACTGTGCCAACAGTCATGTTTGGAAAAAAAAAAAAAAGAAAGAAAGTGGAGGGAAAATTGGGATGATCCATAAATCTGTGGGATGAAAAAGAAAGCGAGTATGTTTCTTTCTTTCTCAAAGGAAAGTTTCACCAAAGAGCTTGTCCCACTCTATGTAGAACAGATGATGAGCTCCCTCTCCTCTTTTCTCCCCATCCTCTTCTCTCTTCCTTCCAGTACAATAATTCTAATTATGTTCAGACAACTAAACATGCCGGCTCTAACGACAGCACAGATATGGGGAAATTGGCTCATTTGCACAATAATAAATGTAGGTTTGAGCCCATAGAAAGCCTATTAACATTTAAATGATACAAGGACGTTATCTCTAAAGTGTGTGCTTATCCAGGGTGGCTTTCTATGGGGATGTGCAGAGAATGATCAAACAGCCATGCATCTGACTACGGTATGTCCCACACTCTTCAGTGCAACACTGACAACCCCACTGACGATAGAGACGAAGAGAGGTGGAGAATGTTGGGTAGGAAGAAGATGGGGGCAGTGAACAGCACATAGATCAGGATGGTATGAGCAGTAAGCACAGGATGTCAACCTCCAACCTTTTCTCTATCCCCTATAGCAGAGATAGTAGCAGGGTCAGAAGGGCTGTTTAGTTGAATATGATAGTCTAGTCTGCCTGACTCACTGATTCTACATCTGACCAAGGTTTGTTCAAGTTAGAATCCATGGCCCCAGTCATTATTTTGTAAAGAGCAACAATAAAATCAATTTTCATGTGAAATTGTCATGAATTTTCTGATGCACAAAGTCCATCCTGAAATTCCACCTTCCAGAATTCAGCCTTCATTTGGTCCAAGTTGAATCTGTAATTATGAAACACGACAGCGCATTAATTCTAAAGATGCATCTGTAGCATAAAAGCATTGCCATTTCCTTTGTTATTATTACTGCAGTGGCCTTTAAGCAGCTAAAACATGATGACATGTTATTAGACTTGAAATGCCACATATTTTGGGATATGACATTAACAAAAAAAGACGTGGAATGGAAGTCATATTGGAACTTTATATTCTTACTATTTCTGATATGTTTCAGTGCAGGTTGACTTTGAGTGAGGCTCTGACTTTTATCATGAAGTAATGTACTTAAACCCTTTCAGACATGAATTCTCTTCAATTAACAGCTATTGGGCTTTCAAACACATGTAGATCTTTCAAAGTACTGGATAGACTTGAGTAACATGAATAAAGCTGTTCAGTTATGTCTTTTCGCATGGAAGATAACAGGTGTGTGTCATGCCAGTCCCGTTTAGGGGGGTGCAACAAAATTTCATACTTTTTCTCACTTTCTTTCTCTCTCTCTCTCTCTCTCTCAGCACTGTGCGTTCTGCGGACTTTCAATCAGCTTCTCCAGCCTGGTGAGACTTCTGTTTTGCATTTAATCACATTATTAGAAATGGAATATGTTTGGGTCATGGACTGTTGTTTGCACAAAACAAAACAAAAATAATTGGAAACTATTTTGATAATTATTTGTTTCTATCATTTTTCAAAGAAAAATTTCAAACATTCTTTTGTTTCAGTGTCTCATCCCTAAATAAGTCTGTGGAACAGTGGGACTATTTAGAGTGAAATGGTATACTTTTTCCTAACAGCTTGAATATACCTGAATTTTACACTGTTGGACCCACTGCTCCAACACAAACGAACAAAATATCTTATACCACTAATACACACTTCTAAAATAAAATCAGGAGTTAGAAAGAAAACTGAAAACTAATCTGCTGCATGTTCACTACAGATTCTATATGCACATTTCATAAATGTGTCTTCCGATTTCCTGCCTAGCCTTGACATGAACTTAAGAGAGCTACATCTCTGGTTTAAAAGCATTTCCACTTTTCTTATTAGTTATTATTAATATAGACTTTAAATCACTCAAACATATTTTATTAAATTATTGTTGCTGCCCACCACCTGCTCTTGAGTGTTTGTGGACTAATTGTGTAACATACTATTAGTAGAAATTTCTGGGTCAAATGAAGTCAGCGCCCTCTTATAAGTAGTCTTCATCATCATGACAAACACACGCACTCACACTCTCTTTCACCCTCTCTTTCCCTCTGGTGGGAACGCACTTTACCTCTTCAACCCTCATTAACATACCAATAGCGAGTAGACAGCTAAAGCTAGTTTGTCAAAGGTATTTTAATTACCAATTAGAAAGTTGGCTGCCTGCGCATGAGCTGGTTCAATATCTTGTTCACTCTCCTTCTTGCTTTCTCATACTACACACACATAGGTGTATAGCTCAGAGCACAAGGTCCCCTGGTGCTGTAGCCTTGATAAACAATGTCCCATTCAGCTCCATATGAATAATTGAGGGTTGAGTGTTGAGAAGAGGGGGCACTTGTTTATTCAGTGAGAATAGCCTTGTCAATTGTATACAGGGAAGGCAGAGGAGCTTGTGGCCTGCCGTGACATTATCTAAATGGCAAGCTTACAAAAGATGTATAAACACACAAAAATCTTCTGCATGTGCACTGTGACACACTAAATAACATTCATAAATGATAAACCAAGTGGATAAATAGTGTGGTAAATATGAAATATTGATGTGGATTTAGCAGACAAGGCATGTGATGTCCTTATTAGGAGTGCTCCTGTGTGTGTGTGTGTGTGTGTGTGTGTTCATGACTGTTTAAAATCTATGGATTTTTTTGCTTTAAAGGGGAATCCTGGTGACAAAGAGTCCAGCTCATTTTGATAAATTATTTCTTCCAACACGAGAAGCTTCACCGTAAATTGCAGTGATTAAACCTGAAGCTTTGCAGCTGTGGATGTCAACCTGGCAGGTTCCATAAGGTTTGTGAGTGTGAGTGATCATTTGCATCTGCTCCATTGGCCTTTCACTGCTCCTTTTAAATACATAATGAAGAATATATCTTTGTCTCTTTGTTCTTGGCTCCCTCATACCCTTTGACTTGATCCATCAGCTTTCATTGACTGCATAGCTAACTTCAGCCTGTGGACTTGATATGAAAAAATTTGCTGAATCCCACAGTTTGGGCATGCCAGGAGCTACATGCACATTCAGAGGAAATTAATCTGCTTTGAAACAATATCAATATGATACATGATGTAATGGGGTCCATTTCATACAGAGAACAAGCTGGATGTTATCTAAGTAACTTTGACTGCAGTATTTACGGCTCGCAGGGTCTTTATGTTGTGAGAAAAGTTGATATAAATGAACACAGACAACATACTTACTAGCTTGTTTAGGCTAAATCTCATTAATACCTATAGGCCCAGACATGAGTGCCGCTTAGCTTGTAGCAGTCACTTAGCAGAACAGCTCCAAATGCACAGCTTTGAGCCTGAGGGGTTACAGCTCACATACCGTGAAACTCAAGAAAATAATCAAGGAGACCAGTAGCACGGCTTAACATTGGCTTATGTAGTACAGTACAGTACAGTGGATTCCACACACTCCAGTTTCTGCTCTGCTGTACTTCTCTCTGAGATGAGCACATAGTCTTAAACAAGAGTTCAGCTCTCCTTGTTATGTTATTACTGTTTCATGCAAGCAGCTGTAAGGGGTGGCAGAAATAATTAAGACAGATGTGACTGAACAGCAGGAGTCGGTAGTCAAACCCCACAGTCAGGGTGTATGGTATTGGCAACACAGAGCACCAGACAGCTGAGCCACGGGGGAACTCTGCAAGACATTCGAAATCTTTGATGGATAGCTGTTGAAGGAATAATAAGTCATACAAAAACCATTAGGGAATACAAATGCCACAGCATGAGGCTTCACTTCATTACTCTAGTATTTTGCTCTAAGGTGTTAATAGAACAGCAACACCTTGACACCATATCTATTTGCAGAAGTGGTTGAAGTGTCATTAAGGGAGACATATGTCATAAATCATTACGTGTGATGTCCTTTTTATGTTTGTTTAATATTTAACTCTGGTGTTCAGTTTGAACTGTGAATATTATGCACTGGTTCCTGCACCTTTGGACTAAACTAACAACCCCATCACTCAGAGCACAGGATTTCGGGTCCTGCATGTTGCATGTTTTGAACCATCCAGTCTTACATGTGGCAGACTGCCAGTGCTCTAAGTGCCCAGAATTAGTTTGATTGCCAAAATCTGAAATCAGTCCACTAGGATTGCACAAGCATCTAAATTTCTAATTTCAGTTCTAGAAATTAATAATGCGCAGCTGTTTGAGGATACACAACAAAGTACAAATAGAGAAGAGCCAATCATGAAATACACTCCTCAGATGTTTTCACTGCATTTGTTCATAAGAAAAAAAATCACACTGTGTCTGGGTGTAATAAACTCCTGAACACTATAACTGTCGCTGGGGTCATTTTTACCCTACAACAGTTTCAGGGATCGCATAGACATCATTATTTGAAGCTGTTTATTCGTTCATATCTGTTTTCTTTTAAAGAATAAGTAAGGCAAAATAAAAATGTAATTTTCAGTTTATGGGATTTATTAGTTTTACAATTCTTTATTCAATTATACAATGAAGAGGTCAAATACATTTTAATAACTGTAGGCTACCATCATTTCACACATGACATGGGCCTTTTGTTAAATAATAACACATCACACATAACACATCAAAATAATCAGCATTGCACAAGAAGAACCGCAGAGTGAAGCACTCGGTCACTCGCTCACACACACATACACACTACGACACAGTAGATTCAGTAGTCATGATGCATGGTGTAGGCTCTTCATTTAATTATAGGTTGCATTAGCTCATGTGGTCACATGTGGGTAATTGTGATTCACAGACTGGCTATTTCATGTTGAGACAAAGATATGTGAAGTGAGAAATTTGTCACCAGAAGCCTTGCACTTCTTTCTCTACCATCATCACCACAAGTCCAGTCCGATTGTCCCTCACTCATGTCCTGGAGCATTGTCAGAACTTCTTGGACATTCATTTGTCTTTTGCTTTGGTTCATGCGATCCAAATCTAACTTGTCATATGGAGGCCTGCTTATCAAAAAAGGGATAGCACGAATGTTGAGAACGTTTTTAAAATACAGCAGTTACACAATGGTTCCTATGAGAGATAAAAATGGTCTCCCTGCAAATTCACTAGATGGTTAATCAACCCTTGTTTTTAACAGAGTAACATGCATTTGTAAAAATGACCCCTTGGCAGTTCTAGTGAAACAAAAATAATCATTTCTTCCTTGGCCCATGGCCCAACATTTCACTAAATTTAATTGGAATCTGTTAACAAGTTTTTGAGATTTCATTCCAACAAACAAAGAGACAAACAGGACCAAAATCACAGGCAACAATGAAGCGCATTTTTCCCACCAAAATGAAACTGGACAGATTTTCTTTGACAGTCTAGTTAAGGATGTAAAGCTCTTTCCTCTGACGAAGCACACACAGCTCTGCCAAAATCATTTCTTCTGTAAAGAAGAGCTAAGTACAAAAAAAGTCAGTTTTAATAATTTGTAACATTTTTGCAAACCACCGCATCACTTTGTTTTGACACTAAACTATAAAATGTAAAAACATTTGCCTGTACTATTGACTCTCCAGCTGGGAATGACCAGCAGCCAACAGACAGTGAGCAGTAGCAGGAATCTTCCAGGTAAGTGTTTGAGGACCTTATAACACACTTATTCTGTTTCAGTGAGGTGGTTGTACATGAAGCTTCGCCCAGTTTGATAAAGGCAGACGGAAAGGGCACTTATCAACCTTTTTCTTCCTTCGACATAACCAAACTGCTCAGAGTTTGCATTTACAACCAGTCGAGGAGTTGTCAGTGCTATCCACTCAGCACCAAATGACAGACTGTGTCAGTTTGTTGATGCAGAGCAGTACAGTCAGTTTTTAGTACATTTTTGTAGACTCATATGGGTGAACATGACACTATGAGAGGACTTAGAGTGAACCAAAAACATTATTTTGCTGGCTGGACTGCTAAACAATGAGCCAAGATTCACATTGACTGTAACCATAGATGACATGTGAGCTCCCCAAAAGGTGAAGCCAAAACATCTCTATTGGCCCCTGGTGGCTGGCTCCAGTAGTGGTCATAAATCCCTCCCCCTCTATGTTAGCAAAGGGGACATGAGCCAAACTAAAAACCTGAAGTACTTGTCAAATAATTAATTAGTAATTGTGTTTATTTTTCCTTTGAGTTTCCTTGGGGAGGGGGGCATCGTAATTGAAAAAACAGGCAAAAAAACCCCAAACAAAACAAAGAAACAATGATGAGTTTTATTTGATATTTCTCTGGCTGACTTGTGGCAAAAACAATCCCAGTTGGATTGGTTTCACGTAGAAACACAACCCTTTCATTGTGCTTGATGCAGACATGTTCATTGGTAAGAGAAATCACAGTGTGTTCCTTGTTGAAATTGTTCACTCCTTACAAATACATACCGAACATTTTTGGATAAATCTAACCAGGTAGGAATGACATCACCTACTTTCCTCGTCCATTATGCAGCTTTTTAAAGGACAGTACGAGAAGAGAAACATTCCACGGTGCAGTACAGTTTTTAAAATAGACTTGAGGAATCCCACTGTTGCTATGCACTTTACTGTGGCAGATATGTGACTATCAGGATTATTCTGCTTCAGCCCTCTGGCCTAGGACACACATCACACGACGCAACATAAAAACCAGACAGGGTTACCCACACACACTGACACACACACATCAATCTGTATCTTCCCATCCATCTCACTACAGTGTAATCGGCCTTATTTGACCTGAGCTGAGGGGGGTCAACAGGGTGGACAGATGTTTCATGATAATGGTTTATGTGTGTGTGTGTGTGTGTGTGTTCAGGGATAATACTAACAGGCTGTTTTAGACCTACCCACACTGTGTTTTTTCCCTCTCTTATTTCCTGTCTTCCTTTATGGCCTCAGGTCACGTCACTTGCAATTAATCCATCCTTCCTCATCGCTGATCCACTGATCTTACATTAAGGAGAGGGCTTTATCTCACGGTGTGTGTATCAGTGCGTGCGTTTGTGCGTGAACGCAAGATAGTACTTAACCCTGATCTCAATCTCTTGGAGCAGAAGGGTTACCCTCTCACACACATTTGTGCACTCACTTCTGCACACACTCACACACACATTTATAAAATATATCCAATAATGCCGAGATCCTACTGGATGTCCAACCAATTTCCGACTATTGCAATGCCCATAAAAAATCCCAAAGTCAATAACTCCCCCGGTGCTCGTAACTCACTCTTAATCGTCTTGTACTTCAGTCAGATCTGACATCGCCGCTGTTCACAATATACCCAGCTCAAATTCAAATATTCCACCTTTCCTTGAGTCTCATCTCCTAACTCATCCCCGCCTCTTGGCCCCTGTTAGAGGAGGACATCCCAAGCCTCCTCCTTTTTCAGCTCTGCTCCCGATGGTACCAGAGGATGAGGGCAGAAAGCGAGGGAAGAGAAACCAGGAGTTTGATGAACCTCAAAGCGAATAAAAAACTTAAGGAATCCTGCGACACACTTCTGACACTCAGCCCCCTGGATGTCCTATATAATGAGCTCTTTAATGAGTGCCCAGCCTGTTTTTAGCCGTGTTTGTTAATTAATCAGTATGCATGCCGCGCCAGCAGATGGCAGTAAGGATAAGGTGCCTCTGGGGAAACAGCTAATAGGGTAATAGGAAAGAGAGGAAAAAGAATGATAGAGCAGTTCCCAGATTGCAAACAGGTGACCTCTGTCACAACATGGCAGTCAGGGCATTGTGGTATATGCTGCTGAAATCACATGGTCATGAAAGGGCAGGATTTGCATGCGTGCGCTTTTGTAATACAGGCGCAAGCACATGTACACACACACACACAAGTCAGACACACATACGTGGAATACACACAGATACCACAAACCAAGTACTGTACTGGGAACTTTTTTCCTCTTCCTCTCCCCCAGTGGGGCCCTTGACTGCACTGGTTTCCAGGGCAGTGTAAGGGGAAAGGGAGAGGGATATAATTGCTACTGTGGGGCCCCATCACACAGACGGACGGGGCCCAGCGCATATGCTGACAGAACATTATACGTTTCTCTCCACTTCTCTGTGTGGAGCCCTGCCCGAGTGCACAGGGGCCCGGAGCGGAATATTAATGATCCCAATTCAATTTGCAGGAGCCGAAGTTACTTCCTGGATGAGCAGTGTCGACACTTCTGTGTAATGGATGACGAGCATGCAGGGATTGTGTGTTGTTGACCTAATAATGAGGTAGGAGTAGAAAACAAAAGCTGAGTTAAACTATGACTGCTGGTGTAGTTGCGGTTCTCTTTTATAGAGAACGTCTGCTGAGAAAATCGTTGCAAAAACTCACACTTTCACCTGCCTCCCTGCCTTTTGTGGGTCACCAACTTACCAGCCATTGAGCATTACAACCTACACAGTGATAATGAGAAAGAAATCACTCTTTGACAAAACGTCCTGTGCCTTTCACTAAACCATACATTCACTATTTGCCACCTTGGCACAAGCTGTAAACACAACATTGTCATATTCTCACGTATTGCAGCTGAATATGATGCACTTGTTTACAAAACTTTGATTCTTTTTACCCTGAGCAGATATGTAACAACTTCAATATTAATTTTGACTGTGTCCACCTGATGAATCAAAGTCCAGTATTTGCTGTCCCATCATCTCTGTTTTGGTCCATCAACTCTTGAATGAAATATTTGGCTCTTTATAGGCTAAATGCTTCACTTTGGTCCTAGACATTTCCTGTACGTACCATACGGTACCAGTGTCAGACATTAGAGAAGTGTCAGTGTCAGACATGAGAAATATGGCATGACTGCTGCGGGAGTAGTGTGTATTGATTTAAATATTATCTCTATTCATTTCCTGTTTCTGCTACTTCCATGTAGCAAGTTTTACTCATTTGGAAGCATGGCAGAAGATGCACCTGTTTGCTTTAATGACCCTTTACTTATGTCTAGTGTTGTTTCCCTGCATATTTGCTGATATATCATGTACGCCATGAAACCCTGAAATAATTTACAAATATTTTACAGATGTTATTTCAGTACAGAATAATGAAGAACAGAAGAACAGAACAGAAGAAAAAAAAACACTGTAATCTATACAAGTCATATAAAAAAAATGGAGATGAAAATATCTTTGTGTATTGTATAATCGCTTTCACCACACAGCATGTCATTCAGCATCCAGCTGAGGCACATTATTGTACAGACTGTATAATGTGCTATATAATATGACCACATGCGACTTATTTTTTTTTTTTAACAACTTATATTTCAACACACAATGGTGTCCCTAAGTTCCTTTTCTCTCTTTCTCTGTGCTGGTGACTCAGCTCATGACACTCTGGCTTAACACTTATATTTAAGCCTGCATTTTAGCTGACTGCTTTTCAAAAACCCAGTTGGAGGGCTGAAAAGCTTCTCACCCCCCTCTTTTTCTGGCTCAGTAGGAACTAGGGCATTTCTGGTCATGACGTAGTTCACACAAAAATGGAAAATAAAGGGTTACCTCTTGTGATGACAAGCACTGGGCCGTTTGGGGAAATAGTACTGATTATAAATTGAGGGTTTAAGTTTAAAAAAAAAAATGGTATGGAAATCCCTGAAACATAGTCTGTGTCACACTTGAACTGACACATAACCCCTTAATACTTTTAAGTGTTGATCGGGGAGTCACAGTTGTGGATAAATATACTGTTGTTATAAACAACAGGAAAGATCTCTGTCTACAATCCATGTTGCCATAAATAAGCAGAACAAGTATAAATACATTTAGAGGACAAAGATTATCTAGGATGTAGATTGTCATGTTATCCCGAATTACAGACAGAAAGCTGAGGGAGGAGGGGGGGGTTGGGTGGATAACATTTAGCTTATCCTCATTGTAGAATCTTAGTCTTGGCTCCACTTAATGACAGTTTAGGCTTGGTGTTTCCATGGCAACCAATACTTGATTACATCCCCTAATCTTCTTTAATGTGGCTTAATGCGGTTTGTATCTCTCAACATTTTGCTTTAGTCACTCTCTGTCTCAGTCAGTCAGCGCTCCATGCTGTAGTGCAGGAGGAGGGATGTGATGCAACGTCACAGGACTAGCAGGAAAGAGGGCATTTCCTGCTTGACTTTTGACATTAAGATGGCATCCAAACATTTAAATGTGCTTTTGGTGTCCTAGTTAAAACCTGTACATATAATGCTGGTGTAGCTATTTCCTGGCAGCAGTACCTTTCCTCACAGGGAGCAAACAGAGGTTAGAAATAACCTGAAAAAATAGCCAAATTTTCTCTTCCCCCTCCTTCCTCACGCTCCTGCCTCCCATCTGCCTCTCTCCCATCTCTTGCTCTAGCTTCTTCTGTCTGACTTCAGCGCTCCTTTGAGACTCTTGCATTGTGTGCTTACTACTGTTTTCAGTCATGTCCACACAGAAGCCTACAGTCCCTCGTCGCACAAGGATAAGTCCTTCAAAGCCTTTACACTGTGTCATTAGTAGTTATCTGTGACATGGACAAAGTTGGACAAAACTATTTAGACCTTAGGACAGGAAGAAAACCTACCAAATCCAGAATATAGTTTGTTGAGATCAATTTGCAGCATGTACTATTTCAGATTCATTGCAATTAAACACAGACAGGAGCACCTCAAGGTGTGATTAAATTGAAATTGAGCCTGCCAATCTTCACAAGGACCTCAAGGTATGAATGCTGAGATATTAAATCAATACTTATATCTCTGAAAACACCCATCCAATCTTAGAGACACTCTCTAGAACTGATGGATATGTACTTTTCATGCAAATCAATATCTTACCTTATTCTGTATACCGCATAGAAAAAGAAATCACAATGGCGTAATGTCTATATAAGGCTGCATGACCAAATCCACCATATATACATAACTAAACAAGCCAATACACAATCAGTACAAGAGTTATCTTCTGCTTCAAATGCCACTTTGTTAATTTTGGTGTGAATGGCATCCACGTTAGGCATACTTTTTAAGCTACTCAAATTCAAAGGTTTTTTTCATGCTGTGATGAATTTGTCTCCTTTAAGCAGAGTAGGTCTTAGGTTGTTGGTGAAATATGTTGTACACTCTACCCAGCAGACGCCGATGTAAGGAAATGAATATACAGAGGCACTGACCCTACATCATTTAAGCTTTGACCGCTCTCAGTAATCATAAGACAAAAGGAAACTTCACTTATGTAGATGTGTTTTTGCTTTACAGACACACAATTTAAACCGGAGTGTTTGGTTTACATAAGACAGTAAGTCTTTTCCCAAAGCCTACCACTGACATTTTGCTAAAATTTCTATGAATTTCAACTGGCTTAGACTAGTTATCCTATTTACATGACGGAGTTGTATTACCACAGCCAGCTAATAGCTACAGTTTGAAAGTGCAGTGATATACATTAACCTTCCTTAATTTTGGCACCATCTGTGCCGTACTGTAGTATGGAGGGTCCGCTTGTTGGCTTTGTCAGAGCTTTAATTCATCCACATCAAAAGCCAGAGACTGTCACTGTGCCGAGTCCGATTTATGATTCCCTCCAATACTTGACCATCTCCAAGCCAAGAAAGTACAAAACCGAGGTTAGAGCCATGAGGTTACAGATTTCCCAAAACATAAACATATCCATTCTTTATCCCTTCCAGGAAACAAAATTCTAACATTCTATTTAAAACATATTCTAACTGAGGTTATTAGCAGCTGAGACGATTCCTTGATTATAGGCAACATCTGCTTTGATGTTAGCAATGAACATTTATGTCAGAACGTTACAGACAAGGAGATTTTGAATGTTTTCTCTCTTAAACTATAATATCACTATGTAGACTGTGGAAAATAATGGACATTGATAATTGCACCTTTTCTCTGAGCAGGTATAATATCTGTCTGTCATTTGCTTGATCAAGTAAACTCTGTAAAACCGTAGGTAACACTGCATGAGGCTAAGATTAGGGGCAATTGCAATAGAGAGAGGGAATACTCTGAAATAGAGAGTTACGAATGCTGCTGTGCTGCTGGAAACTTTTTGATTTGTAAAAGCAGAAAAGTACATCAGAGACTTTTAAAATCTGCACCGCATTATGATACATGTGTATACTTATGTACAATGTATATTCACATTGTATGAAACAGAATATTAAGATATGCCTTTGTTTACATGATATCAATCAAAGGAACTAGCTGTTATGTTGAACTGCCGAGTGGCTACATGTCGGTATATATACATATAACATATCAGCAGAGAAAAGGATGCACTGCTAGAGGTCAAGCTCTGGATCCTGGCTGACAGAGTAGATTGTGGATATGGACATATAGCAACATGCACAAAGGCAGAAATTAAATGTATGCAAAAGAGTAGTTAGATGGGTGCACATAGTCAGACGACACCCCCACACCAACTGTGCAGCTGTGAAGCTGGCAGAAGTGTTAGCCCAGCTGGCAATGCGTGCATCTCAATGGCATACCGGGGTTCTGTTGAAATTATAGATGTGCCAGCAGATGTTTGGCAGGGATGTTATGGCTGTGTGACACTGTCTGTATGTTTACTGGTGTGTGTATGTGTGTTCCAGCGTGCACTTGTATGCACACTTTCATTTGTGTGTTGTGTATTTTCCAAATGTTGTGTTTGGTTGTTCTTTGCTGTGTGTATAATTTGTGTTCATCTCTCCGTGGGTTTGAGAGATAGCGCAAGTGTGCGTGTGTGTTTAGCCCATGGAGATGAATTAGAGGAATTAAGAATTTATGTGAGTGGTTCAACATGAGCAGCCGCCAGTGGTTCTTTTTGCAATATTGATACCGCATTGTAACAGGAAGCAAGTGAAGCCTTCGGCAGAATAAAATAGCGGAGGGAATAAAATAAAGATAAAAAAGGAGAAGGTGATGGGGGGTAGGAGGAAGTAGAGACAGTGGAGAAAGGTGAGAGAGTTTGAAAGAAGGATCGAAGAGGATGGAAATAGAGGGAGGAACGTGGCACAAGGGAGTGGAGAGGTGGAATCATAATGCAGAAGGAATTAGAGAGACAGGTTATATAATTTTATTGTTTTTTTCTGAAAGAGTACAAGGATAGCAAAAAGGATGAGGTTGAATCTGGATGAGGGAGACATTGATAAAGACTGAATTATGTCAGGCATACAGGGAGGGAGTCACTAAAATGCCACGAGACAGTAGAAGAGAGAGGGGGAAAAAAGGGATATGCAACGACTAAGAAACCACAGCCACTGCTTTTGATGACAGCATTAAATACTGCACATTGTTTTTAACTTGCAATCATGAAAATCTTTCCTCTGAATTATCATATCAGACCATCCACTGGCCTCTCTCCTTCTTGTCAAATCAGTACCACCCTTTTCACCTCACTGCTGTCATTCACTTCTAGCAGGCGCTGACAAAAATGACAGGCACAGTAAAGCACAGAGGGAGGGCAGGGAGGAGAGAAGCCCAGAAATGAAAGGGGAAAACTTGATGGAACATTTGAGAGTAAAAATCAGGGGGAAGGAGAAGTGTGTGGGGAGGAAGGGTCGGAAATAACACAAGTGTGAAGGAAGACGAGAGAGCGCAAAGTGACGCTCAGAAAGTGAGTGCTGCTGAGGGAGTTTAAATGAGGTTTACGACACTTGGAAAGAAGTGGGACTGAACAGCAGAGGGCTGCATAGGAAGTGAAAGAGGAATGATGAGAACGAGCGAACCTCAAAAAGAATCAGCGAGAGTGTGAACGAGAAGAGCCAAAGGAGGTAGACGCTATTGCCATAATTAAAGCTGAGGATGATGTCACTGGTGGGGACATGGTGCGACTTTAATAGCCCAGAGATTTGGCCGGTGTCCCATCGGCCCTTTAACTCTGCATTAAGCTGATTACCCCCACATTTAACCAAAAATCACCGCCCACACTCGCTAATATCACTTTAACTAAAACATTTTTCAGGTTGGGATGGGGGCTTGAGGGCAAGAGAGAAACAGAGAGAAAGAGAGCAAAGTGTGTAGCCCGGAATCCATTTCATGTGTGCGCTTTTACTACATAGCTGGTGTTTTTTTAAGTAATACTCTGGTATTGATGCAGGTTTTGTTTTAGTTGTTTGGTGTTTTTTTTTATAAGCTATTTATTTGTTTATTTTTTCAGCATGCTACAAGTGGACCACTTGAATTATACACATACAGAGCGCACATTGTTTCCTGAGATGACTTGTTGAACTACTCTGTGGAAGGGTTCAGTGCACAAGGGTTTAATACCAATAATTGCAGCTTTCTGTGAATGACTCATTGTTTTAATGCAGCTGTGCTTAACATCACAATCATCAAAATTATTCTCTGTGTTGTCTCTTTAAAGCTGCAGATGAGTGCAGCTCTAAAAGCCACACAGAGCTCACTGTCTTCCTCATGCCCGTCACATCCAGTGGTCCAGGAGAGAACTTCTGACCCCAATCATCTTTATTAATCAAAGCGATTAGGAAACTGAAGCAGTACTGCACTGCAATTTCTAAACAACGCATGAAATTCAGACATTGTAGGGTATATCCACTATCTAACATGCAATGAGACTGACTCAGATTTAGTAAAATTACTGTACATGTACACCAGAGCAAGAAAGAACAACAGGAAATGACAGCACTGAAGCCAGAAACAAACAAACTTGTGTCATGAAGTTATTTAAACAAAACAGAATTCATTTGTTTTCTTCATTTCATGGGTTTTAACTGCTGTTATTGTGTATATTTCCAAACTGTGGTAACATAAGAAATAAGATAAAACTGGCAATAATTTTGATAACTAAATCATTGTTTTTAAAATTCTGACCTTTTTTTGCGTGTTTAATAGGCCAGTAAAACCAAGCAAAATCACCATCATTATCATCATCATCATCATCATCATCACAATAATTTATAATAAAAGTAATTGTCAGTTGCTCAACAATAAACACTTAATTTATTCAAAGCAAACATTATATTATTGGATGATTAACAAAGGATATTAGCAAAAGGTAGTATACACGCTATGGATTTTACACTTTTGGTTCCACTGTAGACAGAGAATGTTCTGGACATTCTAAATAAATATAATATGCCAAAGAGGAAATATAGTGCAGTTGGTAGCAAATAGTAGTTAGCATAATGACTTCAAATACTTCTTCAACTGCTGCCCAACCATATAACAGACAGGTGCTGACACATGGGATCAGGAGAAGAGGGTGGGGGATGGTTGATTTGGCACTGCATGTCACCTACCTATACATGAATTTGTGCATATGCTTGTGCATGATTGTACAGTTGTGTTTGTGTTTGTAACAGAGGTCCTGGGTATGTGGGTATCAGGCTTCCTTCCAGTACCTCGACTATCTGGTGTTGCCACTTGGCTGAACTTGCAGAACCATACGTGGTCAGATGCAAGCCCCTGGTCTCTCTTGCTGGCTGCCTGCCTGTCTGTCTGTCTGTGTGTCTCGCTCTGTTATTCTCTGTCTCTTTGCAGCCACAGGATTAACATAGCAGGGTGGAAGCACTTCAGCTAAATCTCCCCTCCCCTGCAGCGCTCGTGCTGCTTGGACTGCTCTAGATCGAAGCTCAACACACAGAGAAGAGTCTTAGCACAAAGTGGTGTGTGAGAAACACATCTGGAGTGCTGGGTCATGAGCCTCTTTTTCATCATCGGGAATACGCAGTACTGGCAGATCAGACATGTTCACAACTTTCTGTTGAGGCTCTCTTCCTCAGTGCTGCAAGTACTTTATTTTGTCACCGTGTGTCATCATTTTTTTCAGTTCTTTCATATTTAAATTTGATTGTTATTACTTTGTTTTGTTACATTTTGTGTTTTATAGTATATTCGTAATTAATTACTTTGATATGCAGTGGTCGTGTTTGATTTTCTCCAGTTGTCACCAATTTTTACCTAATGTTAAATAAATCCTCACCAAAAAAATGAATATCTTAAACTCTCAAACCTTTCTCTCTCATAACCACTGACAATAAGAAATAAATATTTTTGCACTACTTTAATGAGAGGATTGCGCTGAGAGTGATTGCCATCAGTGATGATATTAATGCTATGTACACTTTAGCTCATTCCCATGCAGTGTACCATTCATATCTAAACACGCTCCTCGTCTACGTCCCCTTTTCCCGTCTCTTCCTGGACCTTTCATATCTGCCTTGACTTCAAAGCGGCAGGCTGCAGTGTTACCTGATGCTAATAGTCCACATGAAAGAGAATCTGTATGAGGTGTGAGCGTTGGGGACTGACGGAGCCTCTTGGGGGTACCCCCTTCTTTTCTCCGTCAAACTAGACAGTCTATTCCCCAGCTTCTAGTTAGTGGTGACTTCTAAAAGACCTTCAGAGATTCATAGGGAGATAGCGTGCATACGCTGATGGACTACAGACCCTTTAAACATGAGCCACAGGAAAGTGAAGGCCAGTTCAAAGGGATTCATGTTCTGATATATTTCTTAATGTGGTTTGGGATGAATGAGTTGACAAATATGAAAGCTGTAGGAGTAGAGCCTAATCCAGTCAACAAGAGTTAAATCATTCTTCTGAGACAACAGGAACATTATAATTCAGTGCTACTACTACAGGTTCAAAATCTAGCACAATGATACATCATCCTGCTAGACACATTGGTGTTGACATGCAAACTAGCTGGAGACTTAATGGCAAGGAGGTAGGGCCTTATTAGCATGAAGATGAGTCCATTGTGCAGGGATCTTACTGGACACTGAAAGGTAGAACCAGAGCTGGCTGTCTCATTTCAGGTCACATGAGAATTTGATCATCTGAAAAGCTTAGAGAGATGTTCAGAAATGGAGAGAGTGAGGGACATTTTTAACCTGGTTCCACCAGCAGTGGCACTGTGAAGAGAACATGTTTGTCTCTAGCACTTCCCATCTACTCCTAGGCTGTCTGATTCTCCGCACCTTGTCCTCCTTCTTTCCATGTGGATTCACTTGACACCTGAAGTCTTTAAGGTGTGTTCAAACAGAAACAAAGTAAATTTTTGCCTCACGTCATTTGTGCAAATTTGACTGCTGGATCATTTGTGATTATGCGTCCTAGTCAAGGTAGTGTACCATCTGTGCAAACATTACCAACAAGCTAGCTAGCAGCAGACACAAGCATGTCTGTAGTGTGAGGTACATTACATACATAAGTGAAGTTACATGACTCACATACTTATTTTAACCCAAACCATGATCTTTTCATAAACCCAACCGAGAAGCTTTGGAGCCTGAACGTAACCAAAATTGATTTCTGTGATTCTTATGGTCTCTATGTTTTTTTACAGATTTTATTTTTTACATTAAAAGAGTACTCCGCTGACTTGCACTCCTATAACAGATTTACAGTGGACAGTCCAGGATAAAAACCACAGATATGCCTTTTTTTTATTTCAAACTGTTTTGCTTATCATCTGATATCATCTGGTGCCAACATTATCCACAAAGCAGCTTGCTCTCCAACAGTTCGGTAAGAGAGCGTGTTATGATAATACAGGTTAATTTAGCATTGAGCTGCAAGCCCCAAACAGAGACGAGCAGGAGACTACAGAGGTCTGGGGAGCAAAATTAGCAAAAACTGACTTGGATGTGTAGTTACACTTTCACAAGAACCAAAGTGTCAGGGGTGTGTGCTGGCACATGTCAGATTCATTATTTTCTCCTTTTATCATTATATTATTTGAATAACTAGCCAAATCCTAAAAATACAGCCAACACATCTCCAAAGCAGCCTTCAAAAACTCTGCGAAAGTACCTGAAAAAAGTAAATCAGAATGATCCACCTGTACTGAAACAAGTACTCCACCAATCCAAAAAACAAACACGAACAAAGCAGTCTGATATTTGATTAAAAAAACAAAAAAGTCAAACTGTGGCATTCACAGTTGGGGGCATCTGTTACTCATTCTACCAAGGTCACACTGGCATGCTGGTTACTATGGAAACAAAGAACTCATTCACTTGATGGCTGCCCATGTGCTCAATGAAATGAAAGGTTTTCAGATGAACTCCAGAAAAGTGTGAAATTAGCTAATACTCCTTAGATATTGCTGGGATTCATTTCCACACAGGTTTTGTTCCTGATGTTTTATTGTGCTGGTTATGTTATTTTGTATTTTGTATTACGTATGTATTTTGACTAATTAAAGTGAGGCTAACATTCTAGGAAAATGTTTTTATCCTGCATATTTATATACAGGATGGCCTACATGTGACTTGTATACACACTGTATTTATTATGATTGGGAAATGACAATACTTGCTAGTTGTTTAAATGTTTCATCACAGCTTGATATCCTCAGTGACATTTGGGAAAATATTTCAAAAAGTCATGAAAAGTTACAGAGGTCCAGGCCAGTCTTTCACGCCTTCACACCTTTTAAAATAGTGCATTTAGCTGCTGCACTTTGAAATGCATCAGGCTGCTGTCAAGGTCACATGTGTCAAAGATGTACTGCAAAATGCTTTCCTCACGATTCCGAAAGATGTTTCAGTCAGGGAAGTCCAGGGCATTTCAAGCATTTTAGTAAACCATTTGTTAGGATGGAGAATTGGGTATCAGGTCAAACTTTGTGCAGAAAGAAGTGTGTTGTTTTCACAGATTTCTCCTGCATAGCTCTGGTTCTGAGGGATGATTTGATTCCTAAAAGCGCTGTAGCTGCCTAAACCGCCTTTTTTATTTGACTCTAGTCATTTGGAACATTTTCTCATTCAAACCAGGGCTTTGATTAAAAACAAAGGGCCGCTTATCTCAAAGGGCTGGGTTTCTTCCCCCAGCCTTTGAAAACAGCTCGCAGCAAATTATGGTAAATAAGTGTACAAAAAAGCTCCTCCATGTGCATATGCAGGTCAGCTTGCTTCAAAACGTTGGCCTACAATGTGGCAAACAACAAAGTGCTGTGATGCATGTGGGCACGACAAATAGCACTGATCTGTGTCTGCGCTCTGTTTTTGTGTTTCTTTTCCCTCTGCCTCATTTCCTCGCCTTACTTCAGTCAGAACATCAGTCAGTTGCAGATGGGAAAAATAATAATTTCCGACAGCTATTGATAGATGGCTAATCTCTAAGGGAAGCGGACCTCTTGCATGCGGCGTCAGTGATACCAGCTTTTTCATGCTCCAAATTAATTCATGAATGTAATAACTAACTAACTTTGGAGAAAAATGGGATTTCATATACAATTTAACAACACTCCTTTAGATGATGTCTAAACAACTCCAAACTTTTAGCTATGAATTTCTAACCTCTGGACAATCAAACGGGGAAGTAAGGAAAATGTCTGAAAGGTATTTTTGTCATGTAACTCCATCCTACTCTTTTGTTTCAGTGCTTTGTCTTTCATTCTGTTCTTAGATCTGTACTGAAACTAAAAGCGCTCTCTCTTCAACGTGGTTCTAATCACGGGTCCATGTTATCATTTCATTTCTCACACGTGGAAGCAATTTATGTGGTGTCACACGATTGCACCCTAATTTCAGCTCATTCAAATGTTAGTCTTATGACACGGACTCTTTTGCAAAGGAGCTGCGGAGGAGTGCCCCTAATGGAATTTAAATCAAGCCACGTTCCCAGCCTAATTCTAAATATCAGGAGGATCAGTTTGAGATAATGACAGCCAGCGGTTTCTGTCCACACTGTTAGGCAGAATTTGTTGCCCTCTGTTATAGTACCTGCTTCTCAAGGCCCAGTTGCTGGAGTTTGGCATTACATTGCATTCAATTGCATCATGTTGAACCTCTTTGAAGTTCCAGTGGCACTTCTTACCCCCTTATTCAGGCTAGGCTTCCACTCCTTTGACCCAAATAAAAAGCAAATTACAAAGAGAAAAGCTACATGTGTACGTGACACTGTTGCAATGTGTCTGTCACAGTGTCACATACAAGAAAGGACAAATGTCACTCTCAATCAAGAACCTGTTTTGGTGTCCTGGATGATGGATAAAGCACAGTTGGTTTACAGTCACATTCTTAAAGGGCTGGACTCAGATCTGAGACCTTTCCCTCCTCTTGTATGTCAGTTATTAACTCTACACTCACATCAGGATCCATGGGGATTCACTTAAGATGCCTTGTGTCTTGCGCTCTGTATTTCTGTCTTGCTCTCTCTAGTCATTTGTTTGCCTTTCCCCATACATGATTTGATCTTCCCTTCTACCCCTTTTGCACCTCCCTCTCTGAACACTTAATTTAGAAACTTTTCGCTCCCCCTTCAGCCAACTTTCCTGTGACTCCTCTCCATTTTTGCTTCTTATACTTCTTCTGTCGCTCCTTCCCTATCGCTTGCTCTGTGCACGTCCTCATGCTGTCTCACGCGGCAGAGCGAGACATTATGTGCAGACGCTGCCAGTCTCCAAAGAGTGAAGCTGGCTAATGCATAGCAAACACTAACCAGGCAAACCAGGCATGCATAACACAAAAGGATGGTCTCTCGTTTTTGTGTTGTAGCCAATAAACTTAGACATTAACACCCTCCTTCCCAGCCATACATTCCAATAACACCCTGGTAGTTTGTACAGCTCGGGCTGCTGACATACGTATTCACTCAGGACCCAAATTATTGGCTTTCTGGCCAGGCGCCTTAATCACCCACCGGGACCTGTAAGCCAGAGTGAAGGACAGCATGAAAGAAACCTCTGACTCTCTCAATATCTCTCACTTTCTCACTATCTTCTATTTGCCCATAAAGTAATTTTATATTCAATCAGAGGGAACTGAAGAGGATTTTGAGCATGCAGGTCATTAGTAAAAGCTAACAGACACTAAGTAAAAAGGAAGCGAGACTGCTCTGTGAGTTTGCCAACATTTGGTAAGTCCCGGAGCTTAGGAATGTGCCCCAGAAGTTGTAAATGAACAAGTCATTCAGCAGCTGTGTGAGAAAATATATTAATCTGTTAGGCTAACATTGCTAATACCCTTATGTAGCTTCAATATTGACTCTTAGCTGAACACTGAATATATCAAAATGACATGGTTATGCAAACACAATCTGGAAGTTTTCTTGGGATTATTAGCTGTGCTGTTGACAGGTGAAGAAATGGTCAAACTTTTGACAAATGTTATGAACTCTGACATGAAGCCATCAAAAGAATGGCCGTGGTGCTGTGCACAACCAAAACAGCCATTTTTTTCCAAATCTGTACTTAGTCTAAAATGTGGCCTTACACTGTGATTCTCTCAAGAATAATAACAAAACTAAACTACTCCTGCTAAGCTCGTCAGTCAATTTCATTTGAACTTGGCAGAGGTAACTATGACAGCGGCAGATAGACGATGATTCATCACCACCAGAGCACCTATAACTCCATGTGTGAGAGTTCTGAAATGAATGCATAACATCTTAAGTGGTTGCTCTGTATCCCACACACAAGCTTCATCATTCTCTACCAAAAAAAGAATCCTGTCCAAACTGAGGAAGCATATTGCACTATGTAAATATTTGTTTTGATTTCGCATAAAAAATTTGAATAAAGTTGTGCTTATAGTGGTTGCAATTTATATGGAAACTCGAGGTGCCAGTCAAGATGATGGTTCAGTTCTACACGGCCATCATCGAGTCCATCCTCACCTCCTCCATCACCGTGTGGTACACTGGGGCCACTGCCAGGGACAAGCTCAGACTGCAGCGTGCTGTGCGCTCTGCTGAGAAGGTGATTGGCTGCAGCCTTCCAGGTTACGGTCCATTCGGACCAAAACCTCACACCACAACAACAGCTTCTTTCCCTCTGCTGTTGGACTGTTGAACACCAACTGCCTAACATGCTGCTCTGCACTTTAGTTACTTCAGTACAGGCACTGATTTATGCTCACGTCATTATCCACCTGCTGACCATTTGCGCTGTTTACCTCACCTACTTGCACTATACTTCCACCCTGTACTACCTCACCTTTGGACTACCTCCAGAACCATATTAATTTTACTTATTTTACTTTGTTTTACCTTATTCTATTTTATTTTACTATATTCTACTATTATATGTTATTTTCTTACGTTCTATGTTTGCACCAATCACCAAGACAAATTCCTAGTAATGTGAAACCTCTTCACTTACATGGCAATAAAGACGATTCTGATTCTGATATGCTGTGCATTGTCAAATTGTGAAGCTGCATGTGTCATTTGCATTTTGGGAATTTTTGGACATGCAGGGTGGCTTTCGTCATGTGACCTTTTTGATATATCATGATTCAAGTAAAGCTTCAAAACTACTTGGTTAGGTTTGGACTAAAATGTGTTTGCTTACTTGGTGGTTGGTTACTAGGTAATGCAACTTTTGTTAAGTACATAGCGCAAATCAAAAGCTTTAAGTAAGTTCTAAAAGGTCAACGTTCACTTGCGATCTCACACTTGAATCCGACCTGCGTTTGTTTGACTCATCCACCACCCCATCCCGCTCCATGTGCAGAATTTCTTGCTGTTTGTACTACATCACCTGACATTTTTTCCTCTATGACATATGCACCTAATATGTTATGAGAAAAGCTTAATGTGGACAATGTTAAATGACACTGGCATGTTATCTGTACGACATTAAGATCTGCTGAACCTTTCAGTATGAAAACTAGTAACAGAAAATGTACAACAACTGGTTGATTTTGGAAAAAAAAATGGCTAAACTTCATCATCAATAATTCACTATAAGGGGAAAAAGTAAAAAATAAATAAATAAATAAAAGGCTCTTTGCTATTACAGTTGATGGTCTTATTTGTCATCCCAGAGAACAAGGAGTGCTGTTTCTCCAGTGGCACACAAATGCTTGATCTACTTGAGCTGGCATCCATCACAGCAAGCTGCCAGTCTTAAATAGGCTTTTACTTTATGACAACAGTAATGCTCACATCCGAAGAGAGGTGTTCAACCTAAGACAGGGGCACCCTCAGTGCAATACATGACATGTGTTCACATATGGAGGGATGAAGCATGGGCTTGTGTAGGAGTCAAACAAAGTCTGTTGTTGGTGATATAGGTGCTCTATACTGTGTGTCAGCAATACAGCAAATTGTTCCATTTCAGAGTAAGAGAGAGTGAGAGACCTGAGACCTGAGAGAGGCTGTTAAATTGCCCATTTCATTATTGATAAGCATCGCAGGCAGAAGTCAGTCTTTCCATTTGATTGACAGCTGAGTCTCAGCCACTGATTTTCCACATGAGAGAGAGAGAGGCAAGTCAAGCAATGAAGGATGTGACGGTCCAATTTCACTTCAAATGGAGAGGGTGCAGGATGACAGGCAAAGTGAAAACATATCAGTGTACCTTTCATAATGCAAGTAATTCAAAGTAATGAAAGCTAAATAGCAGATTCTGCTTTGCATAATGCCACTGTGTTTTGTGGAAGTGAAATTTATCTTGGAGGCAGTGGAATGAAAATAAATACATCTAATACAATCTTAATAGAACTATTCTATTAAGAGGCAATCAGATGTAAACCAAAGCATATTAATAAATAATAAAGATAAATAATTATGCCTCTACAATTTCACTGAGCACTTTTTTCAGTTATCTAATTATGAACAGTGGCAGTTTGTAAGTGGTTTTCTTCAAAAGAAAAAGACCTGTTTTCCAGCCCATGTGGCGTGAGAACGAATATGAAGTCACTCTATCAGGCAGACACAGATGAATACATATTAGCCAGTAAACATCTGAATGCAAACATAATTCAGGTCAGATTTTGAAACAAAGTTTCAAAAGTTTCTGAGATTCCTTGTGGTCATCAAGCCATCATCTTTTAATGATACGTTCACAGATATTAAAAGAGGCTGTTTAGGCTCTTCGAGCTTGTCTGTTCATATACTGCATACGCCGTCTCAAAATCAAGCCTGCATTCAAAAAGTTTAGTGCCCAGGCTGAACAAATTGAAGTCAGTCTCTAATGAAAGCCAACTAAAAAAGACCAAGAATCTACAGCCACACCCCTGAGGCTGTATGGATGGAGAGATATTATGCCCTTTGTGCCTAGAATGCCTTTAATGTGAAAAATCTGTGCAGGAAGTGTTGATCTTCATGGATAGCAGCTGAAAATGAAACCAGATTTTCAACAGAATTGCTTAGTTAGTAAGAGCAGTATTTCTGTTAAAAAGAGAAAATCCAACATATACTGTTGTAGAAATGTGCATCCTAATGTTATCAAGAAAACAGACAAATGAACCCAAGTTTAGCAGCTGGCTCTTTGAGGCTCTACTCATCATCCACTTTTCTTTAGCACCCACTACCACTACAAGAGCCAAGCAATGGCTTTGTTGGACTGTATTTTCTCTGCCTTTCTTGTCCTGGCATGTTCACAGTGGTGGCCGGGCACCAGGCAAGCTTTATCTGCCTCCATGTGGAGCGCACTGTGTCTGGCATAGAGGATCCTCATGTGTGGACTGCCAAACCGTTGCTGCCATTTGGTGGGAACACCAGTGAGAGCTCTGTCAAGGCCGTCCTTCAGTGGATGCGAATAATTGCAGATGTGACGAGCATGGCAGGTTTCTCTCTCAGGCCCTGTCCACCTGACCCTCAACAACAAGGAAAATATGCTGTGCTGGGATGACAATGTTTCTGTTTCTGTCGT
Organism: Scatophagus argus; assembly: GCF_020382885.2. Lineage (NCBI taxonomy): Eukaryota > Metazoa > Chordata > Actinopteri > Scatophagidae > Scatophagus > Scatophagus argus. The sequence continues at coordinate 6,198,072 of NC_058494.1, read as the reverse complement.
TCCGCTGTCTCTGTCTGTGAGGTCGAACTTCCTGGCAGCAGGAAAATTAACGGCTGAAGAGATCAACATTTCCTTGTTGCCTCTCAGGTGTGCTACTGTTTTTGATCTCGCTGATCTGGTAAAGCATGCAATCAAGCAGGAATTACCTCATGCTTCCTCATCCTTCCTCATCATTTGAAGGAAAATTTTGAATCTTTTCAATAATAGATGGCAGATGATTGCTTCTGTACTGTCCCTATTTATAAATTCAGCTCAGGCAAAAAGTGTGTATAAGCCAGCAAGTCTGCTTATTCAGACTGATGGGTCAATTCAAATTATGGTCATTTGCTTACAAATTTATTTTTAACAAAGGTGATGAATAAACTGAGAAATTCGATTACATAAATTTGGACAAAAATGTTGACTCACTTTTAAATAAAGGTTTAGTAATCTATTTTGTCCTTGGTGGTCTGGCCTACAGTAAAAATAGCTTATGGGAAAATGTATCAGTTAGAGACGAAGCAGTAGATTGCACAACAGGTTGAGATGACCCCACCAGATGTTTCTTGCTCGTTCTTCTTTTCCCCAAGAGGAAACACTGAAACTCAGCTCACCAGAACACAAACACATAAGGTAGGAAGGGAGAGACAAGATCAAAAAGAAGAATGCAGCAGGTAAAGAGATTCATGCTGCCAACGTGGAACCAGGAATAATAAGCTTCATGACTTTACCATATGCTTTCATTGCACTGCTGTAGTCGAACTGAAAATGATTCACATCACAAAGAATGAGAAAAAAAATCTCTTTAAACCACATGTGTTAGATTAAATGCAGGCAGATCTGTTCAAGTGCAATTCTTAAAAGTGAAATTACCCTTACATTTGTTTACATATGCTTTGAATAAATATGTGTTTCACATACCTGTGTGTTCGTGCATCAGAATGCAGTGCTTTATAATCTCACTTTATCAGATTCCAAATATAGTGCCCTGTTGTTAGCTCAGGAGTGGCTGGAGAGACACTGTTTTAATGGAACTAAAGTACAGTGGTTCTCACTAATGCATGGAAATGGTTGTCAACAGGCTTTCAGCTGCTGCACCACAATTAGAGCTCTGTCACTAGTTGGCGGGTGGCTAGCTTCCCATCGCACTGAATTACAATGCTGTCAAGTGTCTCATATCACTTATGATGTTGGCAGCACATATCCATTCCCAAAATATCAGGTCTGGTACTGATACTGAACAGTTAATGCACACTGCACATTCAAAAGTCTGTCATCACTGATTGGCAGCGAGCTGAGTGCATGTCCATAAATTTGCCTCTGTGAGCAGCCAAACCAACTTCAACACAGAGCAGAGTAATGTATCTCTCCTCACTTTATTTTAAACCCTTGAAAAGGATGTCCACATAAAGACCGGCTAACAAGTGTTAGTTTTAATAAAGCCATAACCATAGCTCATTAACAGCAGTGTGAGATAGCTGGCTCCTTCGAAACACGCTTTCTAATGACCCCCGTGGGACAGATCATCTGAATATGCAACAGTGATCTTTTTATGTAGAGAAGCACAGTCTCTAGGGCTTACTGTGAATTGGTTAAAACCATGCATGGACCTTCAAAACCCTTTCAAGATATACATGTGTGAACACGTGCACATACACATCCGCACACAACAGTGTCAAAGATCACTTATTGCAAAATTGCTAGACAACTGGATAGCCAACAAAGACGGGTTTCCATGGAAACAAATCTGCTCTGAGTGTCACTTCCTTTAGAAATAGCTTCTAAAAAATTACATTTATTATATTCTTATTTATTTAGTTATCTGTTTACTTACATACTCACTACTATAATCAGTTGGTACACTAGGTTTCTTACAGCACAATAGAGAGTATTTGGATCACAGCATTATGAGTAAGGTGCAATTCAAGGTACCCCAATATCAAACCTTTGTGAGCTTAATAATAGGTGCCAATACCATATGTACACTGCCACTGGCACTAGTTGCAACATAATATGCTTCTTTCTTACACAGGTACAGAGGTGGATGAGTCCATTGTCACAGTGTAAGTACACAATTGCTCACAAATTCCCCTTGCTATCCTATCAAGACAAACCTTTTAACTTGTTATAGGGGCCTGTTTGTGTGCAGTACTTACATGAAAGAGTGCTTAATACAACTGTGTGATGCCAGTTTGGCATGCTTATTTGGCTTGGCTCCCTCTGCTAAAAACCTTTGGAAAAGAAGCAAAATGGCACATATCTCCTGTGCACAGAGGTATATAGAGCGAGTACAGACAGCCAAAGAGTAGGTGTTGTGAGTGTTCAACCTGACGTGCATCTCTCAAATTTCACCACAAGGACTAACTTCTGTGTTTCTTGTTGATCACTCTTTCTTGTTATGCCAAGGACCAAGGAAAAAAGAGTGCAGAAAAGCTTGAGAGGAAAAGGAAGTTCTTAGAGGACGGCAAAAAATAGTGAAAGTCAACTAATGAACTGATTAACAAAAGATCCACACGGCCTAACATGTGCCCTGGATTATTTATGTGTGGATTATTATTAGCATGATGTCAATATTTAATAATATATAATATTTAATGTTAATACAAATATATCATGGCACTCCCAAATATCAAGATGCTCTGACTGACCTCGTTAACGATACTGCAAAAGAAACCAGAGTACATGAAGGATCTTACACGTGTCAAAATAACTGACGATATGTCTATAATGACAGGCTTTCACTCATGAAAGAATCCTTTTTACTGTCAAGCATTACTTTATAGGTCTGTCGAGGATGTTTCCAAATAAATCTGGATGTGTGCACAAAAAAAGAAGGTATGTTGCCAGGAAGTCTCACTGATAACTGAGCTGAACTAATTCATGAGTGTTTTAGGATAAAGGGAATTAAATCACATAAATGTTGTCTTTTTCCAGTTAATAGTTTTCGTTGCATTGTGAGGTGATTCCTCTGCTCTGGTGAATTAAAGCCTGTCAGAGTTTCTGTTTGTGTGGACTGTATGTGAATGTAAACAGTGGATTTATGTTACTTTTTACTGTTGAACGTGGCACATACAGCCATGACAAATGGTGCAAAGACCCATCTCAGCTGTCAGTTGGTCTGTCCATGTGTCCATCTGTCTTACCATATGTGTTCGAAAAAGTTTTCAAGATGATTTGGTGGAATTGTGGGCTATTAGGCTCCTCATTAGTCTGTCACTTTGGTTTCAATAAGCATCATTAGTCTGTCTGACCAGCTTCACTCTGTATATTTAGTTTGAAAGGTGGCCTGTATTGATATGGGTTAATTTGTGTCATTGTCTAACTGTGGTGTCTGGAATAATATCCTGAAATCACTTATTAATATCCAGCCTTTTTGTAAATCAAGAATGGTGAAGAATAAAATCTGAAAAAGAAAACTAACTTGTAAAGAAGCATGTATACGGCAACCTCTTCACTATGTAATACAAAGGATATTTTATTAAGGACATCGAACAAATGTTCAGATTTGTTCTTTTTCCAAGTTCTTCATGGCCTGAATATTTTAAATAAATGTTTTTTCAGGAAGTGCAGTCCCTCCGCAGAATAAAATCAGTGAATTCTTTAACACATTATTTTCTACTTGCTATGAAGATATCTTATTTGACATTGGAGGAACAATCTAAGCCAGTTCTTAACCATGCTGGAAACATCGCACTAGAAATGACAATATTGGCCGGTTCACCACTTTAGTTCAGACTGATGTATTTCAACACCTATAAGGTGGATTGGCATGAAAATTTCACACACACATATACATATATTGCTGTCACCAGGATAAATTGGTGAACTTTTTAACTTTTAATAACTTTGACAAGCACTTAATCTTGCTTTTGCATCTTCATTGGGTCAAATTGCCATACTTTGTTTTATGGCCAAATATTTGCAAAATAAAAGTCCTGTTGTCCTGTTGCTGTACTTTGTGTTTTGCTCTTATTAGCGATAAATAACTTCTTTAGTTTTTGTTTACTTTTTAAAACACACAGTATGCAATGTTGAACTCTGGAAAAAGAGTTTGTTGATGTTGTGAAGGAATATGGGATCATGTTGTTGTCTTCTTTCTTAATCATCATTGCCAATGAAAATCTATTTGACATGACTCAGGCCAAAGTCACGTTCAGGGATGAGGCAATGTTTGAATTTTTTATTAACATCACATTTATTTACATTCGACTGACTTTTCATCATGTGTATGACTCGAGTTATGGCAACTTGAAGGGGTAAAGAAAGTGATACAACTGGCCAAATAAAATGCACATTTGCCTTGAATGAAACTACAGATTCTCTGGGTTTGTAAATTATTGGAAATATTTAGGACAATTTAAACACACATCTCAACAAAATACATAACAAAGGTCCAGTCATTTCCAACATTGTGATGCCTCATAGAAAATACTTGACTACAAAGCATTTCTGTGATATTAAAAATTCTGTATATGTACCGGCACACATTTGACATTTTGAAACAGCATGAGAAGCAGCCATTTATATGAGGAGTAAAGCTTGGCTGTCATTTATCAATATGCATATTCTAGCTAAATCCCTTTAATGTACTGTAAATGAAAAAAAAGTGCTTCTTAGTCTCTGCAGTGGTCATTAATTTTGTCTTTTCTGAGTAAAATTGCTAAGCTTATAATACCACTTCTATCAGGGCTATGCTACACATTTGATATTAATGTATGAGTTGAATGAGAAACCAATTTAATCCAGAACCAAAGCATTTAACGCTCACTAATGTCAAAGCTAATCCAGAAATCCAAAGTTTATCCCAAAACCCACATGTAAGCAATCCTGGTGGTTTCCCCATTTCACAGTTACACACCATGGAAACCCATATGCGATTATAAGTGGGAGAGGAGTTGCGTGATACAGATATTTAGCTGTAATTCAACTGAAATCACTTTGACTACTTTTAAGCACTTTAATATTTTAATACTATGTCTACTGATTGTATGAATCTAACACTACATGTAAAAGATCATCTAGATTCTACTTCATGTACATTAGTTTTCTGTTTCGCATTGGATTATGTTTAAATTTTAGAAGTCTTTGTCAATCACAGCGTGACAGGAAAATAGTAGCAAAACTGTGTGCAACAGATTTACATTCCAAGAATAATTATACTCCTGTGTCTTGTGCATATGGAAGCGAATGTCCTTGTGACACAGTGAAATTGTCACAGGCTGTGCAAAAACAGAACATTTAGACAAAAATTACAACTTAACCTTCTGACAGCCAAGTTTGCTTGATGTTAAACGAAGCAGTGAGCAAAAAAACAAACCTACCGCAACAGCCAGAGCAGAGTATCCCCACCACAGTCTGAGCAAACAGAAAGTCAATATCCTAATGTAAAAGGCAGAGATTGTTCCCTGCTCTTCGTCTCTTCCCTTGCTAAACTTGAATGGGAAACTGTTTGGAGTGGAACTGAAATAACAAATGTCATTAAATGAGAGTGGGCAACTGCAACTGTTCAGTGAATAGTAGGCCTGCTGCCTGTGGAAGATAAGCAAATGGGAAACTCTGTTCTGATGTCATCCGATGGTCCAGACAGAACAGGCTGCATGGTCACTGAGGAGACTGTCTTCACTCACTTTGTGCCCAATTGTCTTCCAGTCCCCCCATTAAATGCCAGAAATTGTTGACATAAATACACTATTCATAAGCTGATCATGGACACCCATTATACAGTGGGTGGGAGTTAGCATTTAAAAACACAGTAAGTTCAGCTTTGGGCCACACCCCACGTCTTTCACATGGAAACTATCCCAGGTTTGACACTGGCTGGAGGAAATAAAGTAGTGAAGTGAAAAACTGAATTAATTTCCAGTTAAATATAGGCTTCACAACTAGTTCCATTTAAATTGTATGTACTGTGAATAATGACAGTAATCAAAAATGGCAATGTTATAAGAAAAAAAAATAAACCTAGGACATTATATATATTATACAAATGTTACTAGTTTATACATACAGGATATCGAAGAATACATATGAGGGACAAATCGGAAATAATAAGGCAGCATTTTTGCATGTTGAGGAGACCTGGAAATAAATGACATGATACATAGCTAATAAATACAAAGTACATGCACGGGACCAACAGACTTAGGGTATGCGTGCTTTTACCATATCACGGACAAGTGCCAAACTATGTGTGGCATGCAGCCATGATGTTTTTAACATGTTAAATCAAACACATTTCAGAAATTATAAGTTTCTAAGGTTTTATTTTTTTGGTATGTCACAACTTAAAAAAAATAAATAATGCTATAACCTATTAGCATTTCAATATTTGTACTACTTACTATATTGTTACCCCTGTTTCCCCATCCTGTTACCCAATTAAAGTATTCTTACAGCCGGGTAATTTATTATGTTCCTCTTAAACATAAATTTTAATATTTGCAAATATCTTGTCTTACTCCCATGTATTTACATTTTGCAGTGTAGGGGCTTGGTAAATATTTTAATTTGTGAGCTGTAAAGTTAAATGGTAACTAGTAAAATTAAAAGGCAGTGACACTGGAGGCTTAAAGCTCCGTCTGTTTGTGTGTGTGGGTGTGTGTGTGTGGCTGGCTGCTGATCTGACTATAGGCTCTGACACATTATGACATTTTTCCACAAGCCCAGTATACCACACTTCATCTGCACAGTTTCACTTTTACTCTCGTTATCATTCATTTATTTTCTTTACCGCTTATCAGTCGGGGTCGCAGGGGGGGCTGAAGTCTATCCCAACTGACTACAGTGAGAGGCGGGGTACACCCTGGACTGGTCACCAGTCAATCGCAGAGCTGACAAAGACAGACAACCACACACCGGAAGCCGGAGTACCCGGAGAAAACCCACGCAGGCACAAGGAGAACATGCAAACTCCACACGGAAGGGCACAGACCTGGATTCGAACCTGGAACCCTCTTGCTATGAGGTGACAGTGCTAACCACTACACCACCGTGCCACCTGCTCTTGATATCATTATTATATTATATTATTATTATTAGAAATGGCCAAAGATAATTCATCCAAATTGAAATGAGGTACCTACTGCAGTTTGTGTGAAGCAGCAAAATTTCAGTGTATCAAGCTACTCATGTTTACTGTACTGTCATTTTTGGAACAAACCAGTCATGTTACACTGTCACCATGAGCACTAATCTCTGTTATTTTAACTTTACAACTTGCTTCTTCTTCTGCAATATAGTCCATTGTTTGTCTCTATGCAGGAAGCTGTTGGCTTAAAATGGCAGTAAATGTTTAAGTTTATTATGAAAATATCCAAATCCATATATTATACCATTATTCATATCCATTATCTAAAACATGTCTGTGCACTCTGTTCAGTGCTTTTTTTTTTGGACAAGTTTCCCATTTAATTGTTTTATACGAGACATGTAACTTCTTTTATAATGATAATGTTTCCCAAGTGGGTGGTAAAAGTGTTGCTAGCTACAGGATTGGCGCATTCACAAAGCGGTAAAACTTAAGTTTATACTGGCTGATTCTGCAGTGTACAATTGCCAATGCCAGTGATCACTGCCAATTTAGATAGAAGCGTGGCACATATGTGTAGGTGAAAAAGTGAAAAACGTTTTTAGCCAATTATGTTAGCTTTCTAAACTTATAACTCATAATTTAACCATATTATAATCAAAATGCAGCGGTGTTCTTTAGTACATCAATTGTGAAATGAATAACAGTGTTACCTGTGTACAACCAAATACATACTAAATGTGTTGAAATGTCAACTTCCTCTGCAACAAAAGTGCAGAGAAATTAAAATTACCACTCGATGGATGCCCCCCATCAACCAATCAATTTGTACTTTACATTCATGTCTGTCAAGACAATAATATACAGCATCTAGTCAAATAATAATTAAAATGATTCAGTGAAATATTAATACCGTTTAGACATGCATGATTTCCAGTGAGAAACACACTACTTTCTCTTACAAATCATTTTTTTACAGAGGAGAAGAGAGGATTGAAAGAGAGCTTCATCAAATAGTGCAACATCAATCACTTGAAGCTTAATTTCTTCAAAAGCAATGAGCTTGTGGTGGACTGCAAGTTCTACGGACAGACACATGAACCGACAGACAGCCTGAAAACATAATGCCTCTGCACGTGTTTGTTGCTTGTGCGGAAGTATAAAAAAAAGTGGGCAATTTGACAGTAAGACCATCTGTGTACAGTATGTGCCATGAGAGGTGTGATGCTGGCACTTGTTATACTCACCTGATGTAATTTCATCAGTTGTCTCAAATTATTTTTGTGTCAAGCCAGTGTATGGAAGTCAACAGTACAAATCAGGAAATGATGATATATTTAATGACATGTCTTTTCGCCTATTTTGTTAGAGAGACAGATTTAATTAGGTTTTTTTTTTTTTTTTTTTTTTTTTTTTGCAGTTTGCAACCAACACCACTTTACTACAAAGACAGTGCCTCAGAAGTTTCATCAGCTGAAAGTGCAACTAAACTTTACCATACATATGAGACAAGAAACAACTCAGTTCAGTTTGACATGGCCATTAATTGTGTTTAGAACAAAGCTGCAACTTCTGATTACTTTCAGTGTGGTTTATCTGTTCTTTTTTTGTCTTTAACCAATTATTATTAGCAAAATGTTCAACTCTTTAAAAAAAATATCCATTAAAAGTTTCAGAGACATCTTTTACAGTTTTTTTTTTAATTAGCTTAATAAAACTACAATCCAACTGATCTTCATCATCACCTTATTAGCGCAACCAAAGTCTTCTTTTGAAAACGTGTTAACACTTTTTCACGGGTCTCACTTATTTCCAGGCACTTTCACAACACTGAATACAGGTCTCGTAGAAAGATCCAAAACTCAATTGGATTAACTGTGTTAAACTAAATGAAAACATCTCTTCAGATGATATAAATTCCTTGACTAGTTAGGAATCTCTAATGCACCTTTGTAAAACTTGTTTGCACAACTTTTCCATTAGCAGTTATTCCGTATCAGTTGAAAGGGCACCAGATGCGAGTGGGAGCTGGGGGAGTGGACAATGGAAATGAGACTGCTCAGCAGTCTCTATGGACATCAAGTAAGACACGAAGAGGCCAAAGACGACTTTGACAGAGGAAGTTAAGCAGAGAAAATGACAGCAACTGAGCTTGAGACAAGACACAAGAGTAATATTCAGGTTGGCTGTTGGAGAGAACTTTGCAAGCTCGCTAGACTTCATACTGTCATATTAGCCAATGAGTTACATTTTGTGCTGAACCTTCTTGATGTTTAGCTGTCTTAGCAAAGGTGTCAAGTCAATAATTATGTGAATTGATAGTGATAATCCATGATGCCAATGTAGAAGCACAATAAACCTAACCAACAATAAACCCATTATTCTGTCTTTTAGGGTAGTATAAAACATTGTACTTGGTTTGACATAAGCTACAAACAGGCAGGCATGATAGTGAAACAGCAACATGTGATAATACACATAAGAGGCTTGCCATGCAAAGCTTGTCTATATTAATGATTACCATGTTGTATGTTAGAGAGGAGAGGATTCAGTCAAGATACATGTGTCTCCTGGCATGTTGTCAAAATGAACAGAAGGTAAGCAATGTAGAGGAGAAGAACTGGAATGAGCCCAACAACATCCTTCTCATACATGACAGTGAAAGGTCCATATGTGGTCTAAATTATCACCAAATTATCATTTTCGCTATTACACCAGTATGTGCATACACACACACACACACACACACAGCCACTGACAGCCAAGAAATGACATGTTAATTGCAGCCGCTGGTTAAAAGGCCTAACAGCCATTCAGAGTGAAAAGGAAAATTTCAACAATGGATGATGGGAATTTGTCTTACTGCCAGAACTGTCGAGCTAGACAAGGAGGCTCAACAGCTGCTCTGTGTCCCAGTGGATATTTACATTTACCTAAAAACCTGATGTTTTTAGTTAGGCTTGCAAAATGGAAAAATATAAAGTGACTTTTTTATAATAATGTATTATTTTTATAGTAGCTGAATTTTAGAACTCCCGATTAGTTTTTGAAGATCATAGAGATCATATACTGTGTGGTGGAGAGAGATTTTTGTATACTCATTTTAGAGTAATTACAGATACCAAATACCATGTTCATTCTATAAATGCTAAATTACAATTTGATTTTATAATTAAAAAAAAATATGTGAATATTATTCAAATATATAAAACCTACACAAACAAATGTAACTGAAATTCAACTTATTTTTAGTGCACCAATAACAGTTGAATGAATGAATACTGTCACTGAAGTCCAGCTTACATTTATGATTTAAAAAAATAATAAATGAAAAAAATATATATGCTAATTTCAGTCCATATCCATAATCTTTCACATGCATTTCTCTGGGCTCTTAGCTATGTTCCCTGTGGCTCTTCATTTGAATTAATCAGGATAGCATTTCCTAACACAAAGACACACACACACACACACACACACACACACACACACACACATACACACACACACTAAAAAGGTTTAGATGACATCCTTTCCCTCTAAGACACATTTGGTTTTCCTAATGTTGTGCAAACACCAGCTCGCAAGGGTTTTGTGTTAAATGCTAATCAGCTCTATGGCCCATTAGTGACCTGTCACTGTGTTATGGCAGGTGTAGTGCTCTCAACAGATAAGCAGAGCTGAGTTGACTGACCATTATTTAAGCCCTTTCATATAGTTTATAGGTCAGTGTGATCTCACAGAACATGTTTTAGCCATAACTTAATTCTTGCTCTAATTATGACAAAATTTCACACAAATATCTAATAGGATAAAATGATGAAGTGAAGATTTTTATATCTAAAAGGTCAAAGATCAACTATATTGTGGTATCATAATGTTTTTGCAGTAATGTGACAAAATTTCAAAAAAATAAACCAAACCAGCTGACAGTGTCATTACTCAATAGCTGTTACACTGAGTCTTAGAGACTGACTTGATACTAATATGTTAAAGCAGAACAAAATGCCTCTTGCCAGTTTAATATTGAACATTTTGGGATTCCATAGGGTACTGGCTGACCAGTATCACCATCCCTCATACAAAATGTCACAAAATGAGTAGATAAACAGAGCAAAGCTGTATTATATTATGTATGACATCATTTAAGTCATCTATCTTCATATTATATATAAAATATTGTAATAGCAATATATATAATATAATATATATAATTTTGAAATGATAATATAATAACTTTGCATCATGCTGTCTTTCTTAGTACCAAGTTGATACACATGGTACATGACACCCCATGTAGGAACATGGACTGAAACCAAAACCATGAAGATACAGCTGTCTTTTCATTTATGGGGCTTGTTTGAATATATATGGTATATTACTCTTATTCGTCTTTTCCTCAATCATTGCAAGAAGCTTGACCCTCTCACTAGTAATTTATCACCAACGGTGCTGAGGTCTCACAATGACGACATCATCTAACAGCAGGAGGCAATCTATTGTGAAGCAGGTCAGCTCGGTAACCAAGTGCGACAGGAGCGGTGATTAGGGCAGACCATTTCAGATCAACTGCAGACCAGAGAGCTGGTGGCAGTGGATGTCTCCAGGCCCTGTGATGGAGTCTTCCAGACTTAACCAGTCAATTTATGCAGTGGGTGGACTGGAGCTTTTGGTCGTGCTAGTATTTGTCTCCAATATTAGAGCCAGATGGGCATGAGGTGAGTGGGGAGCATGGTGTTATTAGAAATTGATGCCCAAGGGTCTGAAGGTCTCCATGCACTGACAAAACTTAGGGCAGAAGGCATCAAGCCTGTGAGAAAAATGAGAGGTGGTGGAAAGTTAAGGGAACAGAAGACTCAATATGATCAAGAAAAGGAACAAAAGAAGTGAGAAAATGGACTATGAAATTAGGTTAGGTAGCTGTTTAAGTGTTAAGCTGTTTAATGTAAAGATGTATTAATAAGATACACTGTGACACAGAGTATGTTCAATTGTTGATATATTGCTCTTGGAAGAATTCATTAAAAATTGGTACAAATGTCTCCCCTAAAGCTCACAGCTCAGTGAAGCTATGCAGCAAGTGCAACATTCAAACAGCACTCTTTACTTTATTACAGATTTGTTTAAAGTGAAAGAAAACAAACTGGGCTCAGTGTGTCTGCTTGCATGGCGCATGAAAAAGAAGGAAAGAGAATGAGAGGCAGGAAGGGGGATTGGGAGACTCTTTGCCCATCTCTCCAAAGACTCTGACATATTAACACACACACACACACGTTTTTAGAAATTTGGATATTTATATATATATTTATATAATATTTAGCCTTCTGATTATGTAAATTGTCAGTTCCAAAGCATCTGATTTAGACCTTCACTTTGAGTGTGCAGTGGTGCTTAACTCACTTTATATATGCATACCCTACTGTGTCAGTTTCAACCATACTGTTTGCAGCTTTGGACTCGGAGTGATGAAAGTGTGTCCTAAATACTTAAACAGGTGGACCATAACTCTAATTATAGTCTTACCTTACTAATGCAACTTATGACCTGTACCATTTCCATGAATATAAATGCTTAAAGCACGTACATACAACACAGCAATTAGAGGATGAATGTTCATTATAAAAGACTATATATATCACAACTTCAGTTAACCATGATCATCCATGCCTTTATACTATCCTGATTAGATTATTGTAATACAGTTTGTAAAGTCTACAAATGGCCCAGAACGCTGCTGCAAGACTGTTAACCAGAGATGACTCATATAACATCCATATTATCCCCCTTTAGATTGGCTTCCCATTAAGTTTCATTTTAAGGTTCTTGTTTAATCTACAGAGCCTTGCATGGTCAGGCACCAGCACGCGTATCTGATGTGCTCCGTCCTTACATTGCCAGTAGATCACATAGATCTCCGACGAGGGCAAACTAGCTGTTGCCTGCATTAGACTAAAACAAAAGGTGACTGTGCCTTTGAAGTAGTGGATCTGCAGCGATATGGGTGCATCAACCATGAATTAGCCTGAAGAGTCAATAGCCATGCTAGCAACTATAAAAGGTTGTGCTTCTGTACAGCGGTGCATTAAGCTAAATGCATTCAAACAGCTGAGGCTGATGAGAAAGACAAACTGAAATTTTGAGCTTATCGTGATACGAGATGAGAATTTATCGGAGATCGCAAATACTTTTTTTTCATCATCCTAAAGAGGACATGAATTTCTACAAAAATTCATAATAATCTATCTGAAAAACATTTAACCTCATGGTGGTCATCAGAAGATGACTGTGAGTCATCCAAGTCATTATGATTTATTATGATTTATTATGTCTGTAAATACAGATGTCTCTAAAAATATGATGCTATTTCAGTTTTTCCAATCTATGTCGAGATATTTTGGGGGTAAAGGGAAAACCTTGACCTGCTGGTGGCGCTAGACAAAAAGTCATGGGATCAGCAATGTCAGTACAAAAATGGCATTGCAATCTGTATGCTAGTTAAGATACCTGACCCATCGCCCAACCAAGAGACAGACCACCGCTGCCATAGAGCCACACCACTACTATGGCTGAAGTAACAGAATGAAAATTCTTCAAAAGTAGTTAAATATCGACATGTCTACTGCTATCTATGACTTGGCTTTCAGATCACAAGAGACACAATGGAGTCGCACAGAGGTTGCCAAGAGATTACTAATTGTGCCAAATAAATATTGTGTCTGCATGGCCTTGATCATTTAATAATGATTTGCAGAGCCAAACTGCATAGCAAACACCTCTCCTGTGTACGCCAGATTACATGTGATCTTTCCATCCTGGCTACAGGTACTTCATTAGATCAGCTGTCAAGGGATTTGGCTGGAAATGTCACCTGTCTCCCCTTGCTTTATGCAGTTCTCAGTATCTTGATTTTGCAGTCACATAGGTATGTGCTGTGTTGGTGGCCTCACCGTCAACTCCTCGAAATGTCCTCAGCAACTTTCACGCTGTTCCTTTGATTTATTAAAAATCTTTTGTTCCTAGACCCAAAGGGTGATTGTGAGCAGTCTGTCAATTGTATACCTCAATTCAGGAGGGTGTCCACATATGTAATTCTGCTCTGGGCGCAGCCTTTAATACATGATTGACGTATTCATTCATTAGCTAGCTAGATTTGACAGAATGGTGGCTTGCCAAGACTGCTGAAGTTTTGAGGAGAGAAGTATGTTTTCAGTGCCAGACAGGAAGCATGTCTGTTGGCACTGACTGGAAACAGAGATACTCCTAAAATCTATATTTTCACTATCAAATGATCATCCCCCTGCAGCATGAAAAGTGCTTCAAAAACTGTAGTTTCTTACTTTACAAACTCATGCTGGTTACAACTGAATTCACATAGTGACGAGTTATAAAAAGTGTCAAGACAAGAGAAACCATTAAAATCAGTGTGCTTAAGTGTTGTCATCTTGTATGCTCAGTATATGTCTGTTTTGTGATGCGGTTTACACTCTGGCAAAAAAAAAAAAAAAAAGGCTGATGTACAGGGCAGCACAACGCAAATAAAAAGCTACATTAGCCTTCTCGTCAGGGTTCATCAACTTTATTTGTTCAAGAGCCAGAATTTTTCAAAGCACACACCGTAGGGGCTGGACTTTCAAATACATTTATTTAGGCTAATTATCCCATTATTGTTTATCTTTTTTTTTTTGTGACTGCGAAATGAATGTTATTTTTTAATAGCCTGTATCAGTATTAACAGAAAAACAAACAAACATAGGAAGTCACTGACAGCTGGATTCTTGATGAGAAAATGCTGTCAGACCTCCACCAAAGTGGAAGTCAGTGCTCAGTACAAAACTGACAGTTCATCTAATGAATGAGTCCTTATCCTTAGAGGATGGAGTTGGAGAATAACCGTATGCCTCTGTGGAATGGGTGAACTATGATTTACAGACTTGTTGGCTCTTGTCCAAGTACTGTCAAACTAATTAATGATCACTCTCAGGACGGACTGAGCCTCTTCCAGTGGTGAGAAACGTTACATGTGCACATTTTCTGAATTCATTAACATTCTACAGGCCGGGTGGGAAACTTCAGTGGGCCAGATGTGGCGATCGGTGGTCAAGAGAGTTTAACCTAAAATCTCGCAAACATGTTTAGCTGGACTAGTACAGCTCCTTTTTTTATATTATGTTGCTCCCATAGGACATTGTCTCTGTGCTCATCCATATCTGTGGATCATGTCTGATCAATAGCCTGAAAGCCAGGACCTCAGTCTACAGAACTATGTAACATCGATGTAAAACCTTTATAATAAATCAATCTCTGTTACCCATTCATATGCAATCTTCAACCCTTTGGCTACCCCAGACACTAACCCACGTAAACCCACTCATCATCCTTTGTATGATCAAGCACAGCATGCTGTTTTCTTGCCAAGAACACTCTATATGATAGAAGTATCAAACAGTAGCAACATTGGAAGGCTAATCTGTAGATCCTGAGATACTAACTGACTGTGTGTGTGTGTGAGAGAGAGAGAGAGCGAGAGAGATAGTATGTGTAGAGGAACTGACACTGGAGTGAATATCCAGGGCAAACACACTCTAGGTAAAGAAAATGATGAAAGAGAGAGTAAGTGAGGGAGGCATTAATGCTGTATAAAGCAGTGCCACACGGCCATTGACCGCGCTGGTTTGACAGATACAGTGTTGGCAATATGAGGACTTAGAAAAAAAACAGAAAACCAAATAGTTGTGGGCTTCTGAGAGCAACAGATAGAGGTTGGTTTGTGTAAGTGTGTGTATTTACCTGTGTGTGTGTGTGTGTGTGTGCTAGGGTTGGAAAATGAGAAGCTGTTGAATGAAGAGGATGTGAGTGAATCATTACAATGAAGTAGATGATCCACTTTTTCTTTTGATGTCTCTTTAATGAGAGCATGCAGTCATACTAGTTTATTTCAACAACTTCACATTTTGTTTTTTTTTTCATTGTTTTGTCCATTTTAGGTCTCCATGTCAAGGATAGGTTTATCAGTGTGAAATAAAAATGAAAGCTCGTGTTGTGCAGGAAATCCCATCACAGTTAATCATCGATTCTATCTTTTCTCATTGTAAATGAACACAAAGCTAAATTGAAGCAGTGTCACATTCTCTGCAACTAATAAAATGTTTGGAATCATAATTAATTTTGCCTGCCAAAAAAAAAAACTTTTATAATCTGAAGATATAAATTCCAGTGTTTTTAAAACTCTGCTGCACACATGAATATTTTTTTTTCTCCTTTCTGTTGGATTAACAACCACGTTGACGTTGAAAACTGCTATGAATACAGCCAAGGCTACAATTCACCCACTTGAGTTGATAATGCATCATCAAGTGCAGCACCAGTGTACTTCACTCAGTGTTACTTGATGCTAAAAGCAAGTCGTAATGGGTTTGAGTTATGCATTTTTCCACACATAACTCTCTCTCCATGAAAACAACTTTGGCAGACAGCGATGAAAAATCCTAACCGGAAACTGAATTACTCAAATGCAGATTCATGGCTGGTCAACCCCCACCCCTCTCTTCTATTTGCAAAATAACTTACCCACCGCGGTTCCTGTGAGAGCCAGCCGAAATGCAACATGCAAGCTTCCATCAAAAGCACTGCTGACAAATCAGTGAACTTCACAGCCGAGGGAATTTACATGTTGAGAGGCCATAATTTAACTGCCGTTTCTGGGAAATGTCACTGAACTTGAGCTGGAGGTTGCCTCTTTTCTTTCTCCGTGCAATCATTAACCTACCAAAAGAACATGAATAAATTCCCACTCTTAGACACTTAAATTATTTTGGAGTTGCTCCACTGAATGCACCAGAAGGGGGGAAATGAGAGGTATATACACTAAGTAATATAGCAAATGAGAGACAGTTCCTTGAGAAATCTAGTCCACTTAAGAAGAACTGACTTCTGAAAACTTTCTCCAGAGAATCGTACATTAAAAGCCGAGCGCAATATAAAAACTGTGCAAATTTGGGTCAGGGTTCTCCATGCTGTCAATTAAGAGTCATGTAAACTGTGAGCATTTTCCCCAAACTCATATATTCTGTCAGCCTACAGGCACCCCTTGCTTTTAATTGCTTTAAAGTTGCCAGGCAACGGCTAAAGAGACTATGCCTGGGTGAGTAATAGTATGTGCGCTCATATTTGGGAGTGACACATAAGTGTTTGCTGTTTGACGTGCGCTGCCTGTGCACACATTTGGACAGTATTTATTGCTGTATTGCTATTAGATGACCTTACAATGTGTAATTATGTTCTCCATCTGCCTGCTCAGTTGTCCTCAATACCGCTCATTACCGTGAGCGCAGCGACCACACTTCTCTCATCATTCTTCCCTCTTAACAGCTTTCATAATCTCTCATTTTTCTAAGCTCTTCAGTGCATTCTCACTTTCTCACCATTTCAAGCTACTATTTTTTCTTTTACCCCCCCCTCCCTCCACTCCATGTCATCTTGCTGTTGGCTTTTTGCTCACTCTACCACCCGCCTCCAGTTTCACCCACTCATCCTCTGAATCAGTCTTTCATCCCCTTCTCATTTTCCTCACCCTGCTTTCATGTCTCCAATTTTACCCTACCTATCGCTCTTTTCCATCCACTGTTCCTTCCAGCTTTCTGCTTCTCTTGACCTGTGTCTGCCCTCTGTTTCTCCTGTGTTTCAGATACTTTCCTTTTCCTTTTATTGCTCTACTTTTCCATCCACTAGGCCCTGACTTTATCTTTTCCTCTATCCCCTGCCTTTATCACCTTTTCCCTCTTTTAGACTCCCTACCCTCCCTCTTGTTCTTTCCCTCCTCTGTTTATTCTCTCATCTCTAGCTTTGTCCTAACCTCTGCGTTTTAGGCTCACTGTTTGTTCTCAGTTCTCTCTGAAACAATAGCGCAGGCTGTCCGAGGCTCTTACCAACCACAGTAGAAGGCTGCATTAATATTGCATGCCACTGTCTTATCGACCACAGCAATGCCAGGAATACAGAGCCGACTACAAGACAAGTTAGCGGCTAGAGTGCCTGCACACACAGATGCAAGGGGATACATACACACACACACAAACACATGTGTGTACATATATTTATAGTTATGGTAATAGCTACAAAGCCAGATTTGTGGCTTGGATGGCATTGGTTTACAATTCTGGGGTGCACTGAGCTTAAACTCAGGTGTGAAGATGAAGTTTCCTCACCATACAAAGAATCTGAACCATGAAGGAAAGTCAGGAGATATTTTAGAGGACAAATGGAAGCAAGCTGCATCCCTGCGCATGAAACTGTGAGGGCTGAAAATTTAATCAAATGCTATTTAAATGTCCCCAAATCTTATATTGAACCTTAAACTAGAGCCTAATTCTAACCTTGAAACAAAACAAGACCTTTCTGAAAATGTTCTTAATTTTGTCACAATGAGAGAAATGCAAGAGCACAGGCATACACACACACACACACACACACACACACACACACACACACACATAAACCCAGCATGTGCCTGCGCATGCCAGCAGGCTGCCTGGCTTTTTCCATCAGCTGGACCTATCA
Organism: Scatophagus argus; assembly: GCF_020382885.2. NCBI lineage: Eukaryota > Metazoa > Chordata > Actinopteri > Scatophagidae > Scatophagus > Scatophagus argus. Next base: position 6,179,510 of record NC_058494.1, on the reverse strand, counting down.
CAGCTTATTATCAGCTCCTTTGAACCGTGGGCTCAGAGCATGATTGCACTCTCAATTAATGCCTGTATGATCTACTTTGACGGAGCGAGTAATGACAAGTGCCTTGCCTGTGTGTGTGTGTGTGTGAGAGGCTGCGTGTTCGCGTGCACATGTGGAGGCAAGTGCCCTTCTGCGCATAATATATATGTCTTTCTGTGGGTGTATATTTCTGTACATTCATGTATGACCATGTCCTTGTGTGTCGTTGCATTACAGTAGCTGCATGTGTGTGTGTATGCGTGCAGGGTCTCGTCGGGGGGTAGTGAACCAGTTTAGGCTAAATTGGGAGAGACATGTGGCTCTGCATAGAATGTCTTTTCAAAGGCGTGCTTTTATCTTTGGCCTCCTTCATAACCAATGGAATCTGCCTGCGGAGTGGCTGTAGAAGTTTTTGATTATTTCACTGCACTGTCATCTCTGTTGGGCCTAAAGATTAAACCTAACACCTCTCAAGTTGCTCTATTTATACCAGTCAGAGGGAGATAACATTCGGAAAGTTTTGGGGTTTGAATATTAGTTTAGGCGTGCAGACATAAAAGCTTTTCTCGCCGTGTGTTTGTGAGTATGCATGTCCACCCAAAAAGATAAAAACGTAGGCCAAAGTTGATTGACACACAGGAAGATGAAAGCGCTACAGAGCCTGGAAAAAAAACAGACAGCTCGTCACTCTGAATGTCTGTGTCTGTGTCTGTGTGTGTGTGTGTGCATGTTCTTCAAAAAACACAAATAGAGATGAAAGGTGGTGTGCTATGTTAGGCTGCACTGAAACAAACCCTCTTACCATTCCTTTAACCTATGAGAAACTCACATAGATATTGTGTCTGCAAACATAAAAGATTTCTTTTTATTCCACATATTTGCTAAAATGACACATACACTTCTCCTCCTCCTTTGTATTATATATTGCTTAGAGCAAGGTTCTGTCTAACGGCAATGCCCTTATGTACACACAGTTATTGTTCACCATAACTGTTCCAAATTATCCATACTGGCAATGACCCCTTCAACCCATACCCTCCAAAGGAAGGGATGAAGGAGAAAATTCAGTCTTTGTGCAAGAATGTAGTTTAATGTTGAGCCAAAGTTAATATGAAGCTTCAGCAAACGCCACGATATGTCTGAACCGCCTCATCTGGATCCTCTCAATGCAGAGGAGCAGCGGCTCTACTCTGAGTCCCTCCCGGATGTCTGAGCTCCTCACCATATCTCTAAGGCTGAGCCCAGCCACCCTGCAAGGGAAACTCATTTCATCTGTTTGTATTTGCAGTCTTGTTCCTTCAGCCACTCCTCCACCCACAGCTCATGACCATAAGTGAAGGTTGGGTCGTAGACTGACTGGTAAAGCTCCACCTTTTACTGATCTTCATTCCAGCTGCTTCACAAGCTGCAGCAAACCAGCGTCCCAGCGTGGGCGTGATTGTTCGATGAAGTAGCTGGAACACACCCTCTGGATGTGAAAAGGGGGACCATGACCACAGTCTGCCACTCCAAAGGCACTGTCCCTGATGTCCACAAAATGTTGCAGAGCCATGTGAGCCAAGACAGCCATACAACATCCAGAGCCTTGAGACACTCTGGGCAAATCTCATCCACCCCTGGGACCCTGCTGCCGTGGAGCTGTTTAACTGCCTCAGCAACTTCCACCCCAGAGATGGGAGAGGGAGAGCCCACCGCTGGTCCCCCGATTGTTTTTTTGTTTTGGTTATTTTTTTGCTACATGTTTTGTCTTCTATCATTTAGCAATTGCTATGAGAAGGGAGAGCCAAAAACAATTACTGTGACTGATAACTCAGTCAGTGTACATGATATGGACATGTGAGAAATCTTTGAAGATAGATTTAAATGTTTTCTCCTGGAGACCCACAGCTCCCTTTAACAGCTCAAAAACATCTATAATATTGTTTTATCTCTTTGTTTCTTCATATGAATAAATTATATAAACAGAATTTTGAACTGAAGACATGTTTCAGATGTCTGCAAAAGAGAATGACTGATTACTTGTGTTGTATTTTCCCAGCTGTGAAACATGGTTTAATACAGCAGATTTTCTTATATCAAACACCAGATAAATCTTTTTTGTTTTTAGAACAGTTTGGTCATAAGAGACCAAACAGGAAGTTCGAACTCACATGTGCCTAAACCCAAAAGATACCACTATCACATTGTTTATCTGTGAATAACTTGGCAAACCAAGTTGTTCATGTGTGCTTATATACAATATTAATGATTCCATTTGCAATAAATATGAGGTGCCATTTTGCATCCTGTAAGAAAATATGACAAAAGGAAGAGTCGTTTTCTTCGTCTTATGTTTTAATGGTCAGAAAAAAGTAACAAATCTATTTAATTGTTTGATTTTGCAAGCATATTATCATTTTTCATGCCTAAATAAATAAAACCACAACAGTGACATGGACTGACAAAGTGAGGGCACTCTATGTCTACAGTGAGCTGTGACCTCGGTTGGTCCTTGTGTAACCTCCTGTGTGCTGGGGTATTGCCAGGCATCCTGCCACCTTGTGGTTGCCTTCAGTATTGCAGTACAGTATAATCCACTGTGGATTACCACTGGGTAATGCTCCCACGATTAAAAGGGATTTTCTCTCTGGGGTTTTAATGAGAATCTCAGCACTGTTTGTAGAGTTGACTGGCCTGAGGTCTCTGTGTCAAAGCTGGTGCTTTGTATGTGTGTCAAGTCAGTCTGTGTGTGTGTGTGTGTTTGTGTGTGAACGTGCATGTCTGTCTTTGTGTATCTCCTAATGTCTCCATGATGTCTCTATTTTCTCTTGTCTGTCTGATCCTTTATTCTTTTTTGCTTTAAGAATAAAGGTGTGGGATGAAGGTGAAAACAATTCAATAAAACTGAAATGAGGTCTTGTGGAGGGAAAAAAAAATAAACGAAATGTTTTCTGTCTTGCACATCATTCTAAAATTCTATGAGATAAAGTGCAAGCTAAATAGAATGTTTTCAGTATAAGAATCATTTTATATGCTTTCAACAAATGCCTGTCCTTCTGAATTACTACTACTAAACTGTCAAAATTCAGGTGATTGCATTTCATTTGTTCTCTCCTGAAAGACAAACAAAAGTAGCGCCAATGTAGTGAAAAGCAACATTATTAATTAGAGATTGTGTGATTTGTTGTTTTCATGAAACCAAATGGATGCGTGAGGCTACTTTGAAACTTTTAAAATAGTTTCAATCCCACTTAGTTTTTACTGAGATACATAGTGTACATGTAGTATAACAATATTTGTGGACAAAAACAGGCAGTCCATTTTATACCTGTTAATTATTCAAAGGTTTTGTCTATTTATTAATAATCTTTACTTTTAGGTGTTGTGGACTCACAGCAGGTCAGAGCTTTAAAATTGCATGTAACCAGGGCGGTATAGGAGTCCCACTGAATCAAAAAAAAACCAAGACATCAGGGCACTGAGGGCACATCCTGCCAGGCAGACTCTTGGAGAGACTTCAATCAAGCCAAGCTACAGTAGGCAAGGTAACTGTGATTACTGCTGCCATACAGTGACAGCTAACAAGGAGAATTTGATGTAACATTTGGAGATTTGGCAGTTTATTCATTTAATAAGTGTGTGTGTGTGTGTGTGTGTGTGTGTGAGCGAGAAAGAAAGAGAAAGAGAAACACATGTGGATGAATAGAGTGTGAATATTGACAGAAGTGGAAAGGAGAAATGAAACTAAAACTTTCTTTGATCATGTGGCCTGTAACACTCCGGTTAGGCAGTGACATTTATGAGCTACGCTGCAGACTGGAGTGTCTGCTAGCAGTGAGAGTGACAGCTCTCACTGGAGTGCTGTGGACACAGGTCAAATGTGAATCATTACATCTGCGTTATATGCCTTTCTGCTGTGTGCAATGGCTATTTTCTTACATTTTTAAAAATATGATACCCTAGCGCATTGACACACAGCACAGACTTGGTGTTTAAGTTTACTATGTAAAAATGGTCTAAAACTGGTGTAACCCGTTGCTAGATATCAATCATTCAAACTCTTGAAGTTCATACAAAAAGCATGAATGCTGTGCAGCCTGTATTGTGGAATCATGATATAAAGTTTCTCTAGGCACCCACAGCTCTGAGCTCTGATTGCATTCCTGCACCTCCGTTTTCATGGCAATTGCATACAAAATACCTGCACCGAAACTATGCTATTATATCTTTAAAACGTATGTATAGAGGAATAGATGGATGGAACTTGGGTGCTTTCATCATGCAAACTTTCCAAGTTTCTTTGTGTCTCCTCTCCTCAAATGACCTGAAAATCCTCTCCCCTCCACCATCAGATCTTCCAGTCTCTTACATGCACTTCCAGGAGGTGTGGTAGGCTTCTGGAGGAGCAAAGAGCAAGGAAACACAGGTGTATTCCTTCTCACACACACACAGCCTTGCTGGGAGGAGCTAAGATGCGAGGAGAGATGCTAGCATGATGAAAGAGTTTGACAAGAGGGTGCATAATCATTGCTGTGGTGAAATGATGATTGTCTGACTAATGTCAAAACACTTGGGTTGACACTTTTATTGCTTTACAGCCAGTCATGAGTGTGCTACTTTGGTCTACTACTTCTAAAGTAAAATCACTCTATTCTTTGATTTTTTTTCCTCTTCACCGTGTGAGTGAAATATGCAGCTCCTGCATGCCTTTCCTGTGGCATTCAAACTTTCACACTGAGACACCCTCAACACTTTCTCCATCTGTTCTTCAATGTGCAAAGACAGGCCAGAAGACTGTGAGATCTACATGTCTGCATTTGTCTGTGTGTGTAGGCATTTCCATGTGTTTTTGTTGTGGCAGTGGGGCACACGTGTGTGTGTGTGTGTGTGTGTGTGTGCGCGTGTGTGTGTGCGTGTGTGTGTGTACGGGCGTGCATGTGCATGTGTTTGCATGCATGTGTGTGCCAGACTGGCCCCAGGGTCCTGAGCCATCAAGCTTTATGAGGTATGGCAAGGTGAGAGCAAAACATCTGCTAGCCAGAAGAAAAGCCCTGGACTGGGACTCATACTGGGTTTGGACACACACATACACACACACACACATATATATGCACTGAATTGCTCTCAGGCAAAAATGCATACAAGACTCACTGCCAGAACCTTTAAAATACAGGTCTTTTTGTCTGTCTAGGCTACAAACATACAAATGCAAAACATTCATGCATAAATCTAAAGAAAAAAAATCTCTTTCATGTAAACACACACACACACATACACACACTCGTCTTCAGGCTTTCTTTTTTCTAACCCCCCCCCCACCACCATCACCACAGATTGGCTCTTGTTCTCTCTTCTTCCGGCGTTTCCGTCATGTCAAGGGCATTGGAACAATCCCCTAGTACCTGCCATCGTCTCCCCCCTCCCTTCATCCCTGCGCTCCTCTCTTCCCGCTGCTCCTCCTGTCTTCTTGGAACACCCCGGAGAGGAGAACTGCCATGTAAGGTCTAGTGGAGAGAGGATAGACACAGAGAGCGTTCAGACTGCCTCTGACATCGGAATCACTGAACCTGCCCACATCTATTCTCTCCAACCTTGTCTGTCAGAGTGCCTGTCTGTATGTTATATGTGTGTGTGTGTGTGTGTGTGTGTGTGTGAGGAGCTCTGACTCCTTCTTTTTTTTTTTAACCCCTTTTGTGTGCAGGCGAAGTTGGCTGACAAAGTAACTTTTCTTCTCTGTCTGTGGGGGAAGATATGTGCTTTCTTTCTGCTTTGGCATTTTTGGCCCCTGCAGTAAATTTGTTGGAGCAGGTTGAAGGTGTCTTGTTCATGGCACATCACTGAAGCTTATGGGCTGAAAGAGAACACTAACTCCAGCAGTGGGGATACCATAGTTTTCTCCTTTTCTCAGTATTGATTTTGGGATCTGTCTGCACTCATTGTCCCTTTGACAAGCTGTGTAAATAAAAGTTAAGAGAGAAACAACAAGAGAAACGCAGATACCAATTCACCAATTTCTTAAATCTCTGAAATTCGGGCCTGAATGAAATGAAGCCGTCTCTGTGTAAGTGGCGCAGCCAAAATGATGCAGTCCTTGTGTTTTGTTATGTAAAAAGCAGTCGCCCTCTTTAATATGTCTTGTCAAGTACCCCTGAAGAGGTTTGGTTAAATTACAGTTATTGGTTGAAAACTGCTTGATATTTTCCGTTTTAGCTGCTGCAAGTACAATTCCTTTCTGTCTTCTATTGGCCTGACTCCCCATCAAACTCATGTGTCCGGACTGCCTGGTCTGTAATTGTGAAACACTTCAACCAGCATGAAAGGGTATAAACAAATAGAAATAATGCTTTTTTCTGCAACATAAATAAATAAAGTGCAGAATTTCAGTCAAGCAGAAGTTCAAATGACAACAAGCACTACATCAAGTCTAGATTTTAAAAATGTTGCCAACAGGGAACAATGTGGGCTCCAATTATTTGGTTGTTAAATGGAGAGGAATTAGACTGCAAATGGTCACAAATATGTATCACGTTATCTACAGCTGGAAAATAAGATTAACACAACTTGAAGTACTTTTTATTTAAATGACTGCTCTGGATAGCAGTACTGTGTTTTGGAAATGTTGTGGTTAAACAAAAAAGTTGTAATAGCTTCTAAGCTTGTAATAGTTATGCTATACATTATTGTATCCTTGTTTATTTAATGCAGTGAATTATGGCTTTACAAAACTTTTGTGTCTGTTTGTAGTCTATTAGTTCTGATACCTTAATTTTTGCTTTGAAGCAATATATTCAAAAGATGATGATAATCTGACCACTGTGTGACCAAAGAAGGAAAACTGAATTGTTCTGTATTATAAAAGCAAAATGGTATAAGTGAGTGAAAATTGGTCAAACAAACAAAAAAATGATAATAACAAAGAATTTGTTAACAAAGAAAATATTTGGTTCAAGCTATGACAATTTGCATTATTGTCTCTGTATTGTGCATTTTGGACTGTTATTCAGATAGTTCAGTTGCCTGAACAAATTGTTGGCGATTATGCAGCATGGCAATGTTAAATTTGTATGTTTCATAAGTACATGTACGTGGTATATATATATATATATATATATGAGAGCTGAATTTTTTTTTCTTGGGACAAAGGGTTGGTGGGGAAAGAGACAGCTTGTCTCTATAGCAACAAAAAAGAGATAGTTTAAACAAGATGTCTGAACATTTTATAGCCGTTTTTAGCACCAAAACATGAGCTTTTTTTCACCCTAACAAAATGGTTTATGCTCCTAAAGCTAAACAGACCTTAAACACAGCGTGTGAAAAGTAAAGCTGAAACACAGTCGACCTTTAAAGTTGCAGGATAAGGTTTCAACATGTCCAGAGTGTCCAGCAATGTACAATGCCAACAGTTATTACTGGGAACTGAAAAAGATACCCTGAGCTTTGGAAGCTTTAAGCTTTATTTTATGGTGCTCTGCCCCATTTTATACTTTTACAACAGTTTCTAACTTAAAAAAAAGGAATTATTATATATGCACTCAATTAAATGGCTGTATCTATTGTGAACATACTTACTTGTGTTTTGCAAACATAAATATAACTGCCATTATAACACCTTCTTTGTAGCCAGATCTGGCTTGTTTTTGTACATCATTACATTTAGCATGGCAGGTTAAAGACTTAAAGCCTTTCTATATATTACTGATAAATAGTAAAATAAGAGCATGCACACCCACACATCCACAAATGTATTTTCTTTTGTCCTCTGGCTACACACATTAGCATATTTAACAATGTCGAAAGAGCTCTCAAAAGAGCTGTTTGTCAGAGACCATGGTCCAAGACTGATGAATGATATCTGATCCAGTCTCAGAATGAATTAGCAATTGCTCGCTCACATGATGAACACAGAAAAGGAGAGCAATTGGATGTTTGGATTAATGAGAAAGAGAGAGTGGTAATTCAACAGAAGTCAAGGAGGAAACAAAAACCGAAGAACTAGAGGGTGGCTTGAGGAACTCTTAGATGAATGTGCACCATGACTGTGGCACTGCAGTGGGCTGCCAGAGCGAGCAAGTTAAGTGGCAAATGCAGATTTGCTGTGAATAAGTGGCTACTTGTTACAGAAATTATGCAGAGGTGTGTGTGTATGTGTGTTTGAGCGTATGTGTGTGATGCATATGTAGTAGCCATAATGGAAATCACTCAAAGCAGAGTTTTTCACTCTCATAAATTTACCAAACTGGGGATCGCTCACTCCAATTTAGACAATAGCTTCACCTACAATAAACACGTTTTTACTGTTTTTTTATGCAGTTCTCTCCTCAGTTTTTGTGCTATGCTCATGCCACTCTAAATCAAGTGTCTGCCATCATCACAATCTAAATCCATTTGAATATTGGGTTTGGCATAACAAATTAGAGACAATAATCATTGAGAATGGACAGCACATTAAGCAGCACATGTGCTGCTAGGAGACATGAAGTGGATGCTGGGGAGGGAAGGCACAGGTGTTGGGGTGACTTCCAGAAAGGATAGGAAGGAAACAGCGTGAATGGAAAATGTGATAAATGAAGGAAAAATGAAAGATAAGGTGGGTACGAAGATGATAGAGGGGGAGAGTCAGTGAAAAGATGCTGCACAAGAAGAGTAACTTCACCCAAAAGATTCATAAATTTCAAACAAGCCAACTGACAAAGTTTTTAGCCCACATCTTGGCAGGGAAGAGTACACATGCACGCATGCACACACACACACACACACACACACACACACACACACACACACACACACTGGCTGGCATAACATCACATTATGGCACCTAGATTATCCAGTAGGCATCTGGTGAGGCAGCTAACACGCTCTAGCAGAGCATACAGGCTAGGCCATATGTGCGTGCGTGTGTGTGTGTGGGCACATGCTACCATGCATGCTGTTGTGTCTGCTTGGCTGTGTTCATGTATGTGTGTCTATGTGTGTGTGTCAGGTGTCTGTGGGGACAGCTGCTCACTAAATAGTATTATTGTGTCTAATTGGGGATTACCAAGTCAGTGTGTGGTGGTGGAAAGTATTTTGTCTCGGCTGTTGACAGGGCACACATACAGTATGCAAATGTACAGGAGCCAGACAACACAGGCATCTGGCTGCACTTGTGAAATCAAGTCTGGTAAAAGTCTCCTTTAAATTAGTGCTGATATTATTAGTCAATTACTGAGTTTGTCAGTCAGCACAAAAAATCACTGGGGGTAATTTTGGTGATTAATCAATCACCATGAAGTCATTTATTAAGCAAAAGCTTCAAATATTCACCAGTTCCAACTTTTCAAATGTGAAGATTTGCTGCCTGCTGTTTTCTGTCATTGTTAATTAAATACATTTGCGTTTTGGACTGTTGGTTGGAAAAAAAATATGAAGGGTTCACCTTGGTCTCTGAAATGGGTGTTTTTCAAATTTATAACACAGTCTGATGCCACATACAGAGCCTGAGCTAATCTACAATGGACATCCTATGGGCTTTCATACAAAAACACAAAAGAAAGAAAAAAAGTGCACAGTACAACACACAGACGCAAGAACAAAACACAGAGTTACATTGCCACACACCTTCAGGTCACTGAGTACTTATTTTTAATCGTATCTTTGAGTTTAATATATACAATAAATTAGTAATACTTAATGTGTTTAGTTTCTTGAGAATATGGTAGGATCTTACTGATTCATGATCCAGTGTTTTAATTGTGAAATCATATTACACTAGGAGAAACTCTATCAATTTTACACATCAAAGTTTTAGTTCGGATAGATAGATAGATAGATACTTTATTGATCCCAAGGGAAATTCAAATTCATTATAGGTCTTGGGAGTACTACTGCATATGTGAAAAAGTTGTATAAAGCGTTATGTGTCTTCGCAGGGAACTGCATGAAAGCTGATAGTGACAGAGCCTCAAGTGGAGGTGTGGAGTTAGAAAGAGGTAAGCTTACCAGACCTATAAGCCTGCTCCTCAACTTTGCCTGATTCCAGCAGCTCAAAGCCACATTAGCTGGTTCTGCTGCATCAATTTAGTTAATTTTTGATCGTTTTTTATAAACTGTCCAGCACACACTTAGCAGTAGAAACGGCTTTTACATGTACATTAATAGAATGATAATAATTCGTTTAAGAACGCACTAGTATGTCTGGTGCTGACTTGGTAGGGTAGCAAAGTTCAAATGACAGTCAACTATTTGCTCACATCTCACATGCTCACACCAGACTAAAACCAGTGACAGCATTGGCTGGGAAGGTATGAGAGTTATGAATGGCTGGAAAGCATGCCACTCAAAGACTATTTTCTGAACAGAAACAGTTAGTGGACCTTGTGGTTAATCTTTACATCCAGGGATCGATTTTTTAATTAGATTCTATGACTCTTGCCATAGGGGGTGGCACGGTGGTGCAGTGGTTAGCACTGTCGCCTCATAGCAAGACGGTCCCAGGTTCGAATCCCGGTCTGGGCCCTTCTATGTGGAGTTTGCATGTTCTCCCTGTGTCTGCGTGGGTTTTCTCCGGGTTCTCCGGCTTCCTCCCACAATACCAAAAACATGCACATTAGGTTAATTGGCTACTCTAAATTGCCCCTAGGTGTGAGTGTGAGAGTGTGTGGTTGTTTGTCTTTGTGTGTTGGCCCTGCGATTGACTGGCGACCAGTCCAGGGTGAACCCCGCCTCTCGCCCGTAGTCAGCTGGGATAGGCTCCAGCTCCCCCGCGACCCTGACGGATAAGCGGTATAGAAAATGGATGGATGGACTCTTGCCATATTAGAATTTATTTAAATATTATTGACATATCACACTTGTTTGTGAAGTGAAGCTGACTTGATTTTGATTGTCTTTGTAAGCCTGTGAATATTCTCATTCATCCAGGTCATGGTTATCTCAAGGAAATTCAATCGAAAGCAACTGGACTTAGATATTTGTCTTTGAAGACGTTTCACCTCTCATCCAAGAGGCTTCATCAGTTCCTGCTCGCGATTGAATTTCCTTGAGATTGTCTTTGTAACATCATCCATGCTTCCTATCTTGCTATTTGCCTTTAGGTTTATTTCTGCAAATACACCTTTTGGCATATGCTACTTCTTTAGCAAATACAATATAGTTGAATATCTCCTGAGACATCTGATTAATTCACTGTGCAGTTCACCATATGTTATCATGCTATTTCCGTTTCTTTGATTCAAACAAATACACTCCCCACCGCTACTCTGAAAGATATATCCGTTTGCATTTCCACTTACATTCTTTCCACCTTACTGTTTGTCAGATGCTCTACACACATGCACCTGTGCACATACTAGCATATGCAAAAAGTTTGAACAAAAACACACAAAAATCAGACACAAAAATGCATACACACCCGCATTCACGCCCCCCACGCTCACACTCTTTGATCTTCACACTCACTGTCCCCATATATACTTTCCCAACAATCGCCGAGACAAATCGCTGTGGGACCTGCCTCCATGTCTCCAAACAGCCAGTCATACAGTACCTATCCATCTAAGCCTTGACACACAGCGATGTAAAAATAACACAGCAGCACTTAAAAAGGCTCCAGGGGAACGGAAACATGGCAGCCGAAAGCACTTCAGTTTATTTCTAATGGGACACCCACATAAGCCAGGAACGGGGTATTTGTCACAAATCTAAAGGGAGAAAACATTTCAATAGACTGCCATGGTTTACTTATTGGGTGCCAAGAACAAATTTATAAAAATAAAAATGAAGCTAAATTAACCTCCAAATTAAAAAAAAGGGTAACATACAGTTCAAAAATACACTTTCTTGTTAAGAGATAGGTGAGTATATAAAGGACATTGATCACTGGCTTCTGATACACAACAGTGCAAATTACATCTTAATGTTGTAGCTAGGTGGCATAAGGCTAGTTTCAAATATTTAATATACTGCTGCAAAGTTTAAGCCACAATAGCGTTATATTTTTTTAATTTGATCAACTCTTCTTAACTGCATGTAAAATGTCATGTAAATGTAATGGAGTACAAAGTACAATACTTCCCTCTGAATTTAACAGTAATGAAGAAGAAGTATCCATCTATCCAACTATAGTAAGTTAACCTAATGTGCATGTTTTTGGAATTGTGGGAGAGAAACCACACAGGCAGAACATGCAAACGCCACCCAGAAGACTGGGATTTGAACCTGGAATCCTCTTGCTGTGATTTGACAGTCCTAACCACTGCACCACTGTACCATAAAATAAAGTAAAAGTAATGGAAAATGGAAAATAACTAACTACAATACTTCTCCACCATTGCTGGTTGTTAGATTTTGCCCGCTTTAGTATGAGCCAGGCAACCTAATTCTCTCATTTACAGTCTTTATGCTAAGCTAAACTAACAGGCATTTCATTTTGTTGACAGTGGTATCAGTCTTGTCTTAATGCAAGAAAGTGAATAACCACATTTCCCACAATACCTAATAAATCCTTAAAATGTGTGGACTTTTAGAACACAAAGTTGCTTGGGGTACTGTGTGTATTAAGGTTGCCTGACCTGGAATACAGTGCGTGCATGTTTATCTGGATGTCTGCTTTCAGCATGTGCTTGTGTGTGCAGAGCTCAGCGGAAGCAAGGCCATATGGAAACACGGCAGAGGCTTTTTGCACCTCTTTGCACCTTCTGGTCTTTCCACTGCTTATATTGCCGTAGGGAAGAAGGGAAAGCAGAAAGGGTGTAGAGGAGGTATAGAGAAAGAAGTAAAGAACTCTAAATGGTTTGGGAGGCATGCTGTGTGTAAGGACACTGCAAGGACGTGGGATATATCGGTGGTGGTGGGTGGGGGTGGGGGGACGTCAAGGAATTCCTGAGCACAAAAGGAAATAAACAAACCCTCATATACAGACCAATGCAAAGGCACATGCAGCACACACTGTATATCCTTAATAAATAAATAATAAATCATGTCATGTAAATCCTGAAAGAGGTTGCTTGGTTGCAATCTCAGCCTTTGTGAATGTTTTCTGAAACCTCAGTAACACATACTGTACGTGGTGTTTTGTGTAAACAGCTTTTGTTTCACACAGTGGAGCCGGCATGCTAAACAGCCTTTGCGCTAGTGTCTGACAACTTTCTAAATGAAGCTCATTATGTCCTCATTGATTTTTCATATTCTTTCTCATAGGTAAATACCCCCAAGGTGCTCCTCTTACACTCTGCCCTGCCGCTCGCCGCTCCTCCCGGTCTTTCTCTGTCTCTGTGGTAACTGTGCTATCTATCCATCGTTCCGCTGGTTTTTATCAGCCGCTCCCCGAACAGCGGCAAACAGCAGAACACTTAAGGGAGCTGAACGGTTTCCAATTAGCAAAACAAATACCTCCGCTCACTCTCACCCTGTCACATAGTGCCTCAGAGAGCCTGGCCGGCCATTACAGACAATTAGAATTTAATAAGCCCAATATGCTCACTGTACTAATGGAGAGGGAGGAAGGGAAGCAAGGAGGGAGAGCAAGAAATGTGCCCTCATCACCCCCCTCCCTCCCTCGGTTGCTATATATTTCTTATTGCTCTAAATCCTTGTAGTTGTCCTGGCAGCTTGTTCTTATTCGAATAGTGTCATGGCTTTCTGGGGTAATCTCAGTGACTATACAGCCCTTCTCTCTTCCACTCTCTGTCGCTCTCTCGTCAATATCATTTTCTCACCCCTTTTTCACCTTCTCTTTTCTTCTCCTGGTCTTCCTTCCTACTCACACATATTTCTCTGCATTCCACCCGTCTCACTGCTCCTATTCATTCATCTATCCCTTTCTCTTGTCGTTCTGTGCCAGTTCTTTCCTCACCCTCCCTCCATGTTTTTTAACCCTCATTTCTCACCTGTCTTGTCTTGTCCCGTCGGTCTGGCTCTGTCGCTCATGCTGATGCTTTTCTTTTGCCATTTCATCCGATTGTATTTATCCCTGCCCTCATCTCTGTTCTCATTTTACTGTGACTCTACATTCTGCCTAACTCACTTTCTCACTCTTTGGCCTGTTCTTTCCTCTCTGCTACACTATCACCCCTTTTTTCATGCTCTCTTTCATCCTCCTTCCACGCTCAACCTACTACTGTATATCTCTGCTCGGTGTCTGTGTCTCCTCTCAGTCTCCCTCTCTGTTTCGCCTGTGTAGTAAGGCCCTATGAAATGAGGTGATACAAATGGCATTTTATGGGTCTGTGCAGCACAACCAGGCCGAACACAGTAGGCAATCATAAAAGCCATTGTCTGCTGCGAATGCCACTTTTAATGTGTTCCATTTGATTTAATGCAAGCGATAGGTGAGGCAGGATAGGAGGTGAGGCCTCAGAGGTGAGGAAGAGAGTGTGGTGAGAGGTAAAAATGGAGATAAAGAGGATAAAGAGACAGGGTTAGAGACGGAGAGAGAAGGGAAGGAGAGAATAAGAGAAAAGGCTGGGGAGAGCGCTATCTAGGTCGTAACTGGAGTCCTCACTTCTGGGTTCAAATAATAAGGGACAGCCAAGCTGATATCTAATTTCTAGGGAAGAAATGCCATTTAGAGTGAGAATGAAAATGGAATGCATGCAGGGGAGCAAACCGAGGTGGAAAGAGAAACGAACAGACAAGGGAGAGTGAAATATTAAAAAATAAATGCAATATCCAATGCACAAAGTGATTACATCGCCAGAGGGTAGCAGAGGTGTGAGGATTCTGATGGCTTTTTAGGGCTTATAAAGCCGTTCATTTAAAAGAACACGCATATTTATATCCAGATGGGAACCTTGTAGGTATTACCTACATCCCCCCTCCACACTCAACTCAATCCAGGAGAGATATGTGACGGGGGTAATTGCATAAATCTGTCGTTAGTGTACAAGATTGGATGCATGATTCAAATTTCAACCACTTTTATTTTTCAAAGTCCATTTCTGTCAGTGTGCGTGCGGTGAGGGTGGAGAGGAGCTGCTGTTAGCAGTAGATTGCAGTACCTCAGCCATTCAATTACTCTTAATTGGATGAATAGTCCAAGACTATGAGTTTGTCTCAACATGCCCTTGCATTAAGATAAAAATGAACCTCATCAAACCCCTGTGCTTAATATAGAGTTATGAGCAATGCATCAGACTCATTTGATGGCCTAAATAAATAGGTTTTGTAAGCCAAGCACACACACATGCGCACACACACACTGATTAGAGTTTTTTTGTTTCTTACTTCCGGCAACTCTTCTTTTACTTCAGTTCTTTAATATCTTCATCTTTTGCTACTTTCTCTTCTGATTATCAATATCATCTTTGCGGTGTTGACTGACAATCATGTAACTGAATTCCTAGAAATTATTTACATCTGACATTTCAGGTGCTTTGTGTTGAGAATGTGTTAGGATGTGATTCATCCTGATTCACCTACATTGTATTTGTACGGTCTATCAAAAAGCTTTATTATGCACTAATGTCCACTTACTAAACATAACATGTTATACTGACCATGATACATAAATTCAGGATATGTGATTAAGGGGGCAAATTATGTACCACGGACCACCGTAGCACTAAATATAGGTTGTTGATCCACTGTGACTGAATAAATGAAACCGTTACCAGAAACATTGAATTTTGTAACGGTATTGACAAGGAAACTGCTTAATATACATGTGGCCACTAGACTTAATAAGGTCAGTATTGGCACTGTTATTGAACCAGTGGATCAGATTGGTGGAGCTTGACCTCTTACTTTCAGTCTAATGCATAAGGAGCAGTTCTCTTCACTGCCCTGCAGGCTAGCACCTGGGCTCTTTGGGACTCTTTCACACCTTTAATGTGGTTCATTTGCTCAGCATCAAAGAAAAAATAAAGTACGTTGCTGTCTTTAAGCTCTGGTGTTTTTTTTTTGTTTTTTTTTTGAACAAGCAAATCAAGAGAGTTGTAATATGAAGTTATAGAGCTATACTGCCAATCACCCTGTATCATCAGTAATTATGAAAAATAATTGATTCAATCTAACTGCATGTTAGGAATAATGACAGACAGATAGAGGCAGAATGAATAATAACAAATGGATACAAGCTACTATGTATGGGGCCTGTGTAGAGAATGGGGAAGCTTGCTGTAGATGTGGAGTTTAAACATCAAATGCTGGTGCTTTGGCAAGGAAGGAGTTGCTGTAGTCTATTGTAAGATGATAAGCACCACCTGGGTCACTATCCTAGTGAGGAAGCAGTGGATATAATGTTTTAGAAAGGGAATGGGGACTCAACCATCTCTTGATGACCACTTCCTGATTTTAATCTGTTCCCATTGCACTGTGGTGCATGTATACCAATCAGATTGCAATCTAAATTAATGCCCGGTGTCAAGGGCTTAACAGACTTTCAGGATCTGCACTGACACGGAAACACATTTAGCTTGACTTCATATAAAGCTTGATAGCGTTTAGAGGAAACCGCATCCCATGTTGATGCATTTCATTAACATCTAGATTTCTCATGGTTACTGATATTTTAATGCATTCTTGTTCCCATTACCCCTTTCTATTCTAGTTAAGACCTACAGCAAATTACAAATACTCAAAGAGTCAGATAAATTATGCAGAGATTTGTTCTGTACTGCTGCTTTTCAAATGGCTGCAAGCTAGTGGTTGATCTGGCTTGGCTCGCGTGACCACAGTGATGAGTGTTTTTGGCCAACCCTTGTCTCTCAGCCTAATAGCTATATACACCCTGAGAGCAGTCCTGTGATTGTCAATGAGCACTTTAGCTTCCAAGCACCATGAGATAATTAGCTTGCCTTCCCTGCCTGTCAGACTTGGCAAGACCTCTCTAGTTTCTTTCTCTCAGTTTTTATATTTTATTTTTTTGTGAGTATGTAGAGAAAATAAGCTTTGGAGATATATGAATCTAGGCTGGTATGCAAAACTAATTAGTGTTGTAATTCAACAATCACATAAGGGATATTTCTGTTTTACTTTATCACTATTGTACTTTGTCATGTGTTCTTTTTAGAGCATGTTTCTGTTTTGAACTCCAGATTTATGTCCAGTGCCAGAGCAGGAAGTAGTCTTTTGTGTAGCTAAATGGAAAAAAGTATGAAGGTCAGCATGTAATTTAGGCTTTAAAGTTTGCATCTGAGGTTTAATTTACTTATTTATTTAATTCAATGGAACGACAATGCTTCCCTAGCCATAACCAAGTGTTTCAGGTGCCTAACTCAAATTGCACCATACCCGTTGTTTATTTACCACCATAATGGTCTTTCGCTAACCTTAAACAATCTGTAGTTTCCATTTTTATATATTATATAATGTAAGAATTTTAAAAAAGGTCTCATTCTTGTCTGGCTGGTAATGGGATTTGGATGAAGTGTTGGACATTTGGTCATATACAGCTGCATGTAGCTGATTGGTCTCTCTTAGAACAGTTTGAAAGGAATTTCCATCAATTTTACAAACCAAGTTTTATAAGTCATGAGGATAACTACTGATGGAAACAAGTTGTTAAAAAATGTGTCTGAAGTTTTAAAGATATGATAGGATAATTCACTAAGCAGTGAGGATCTAATGAAATGATCGAGGACTAAATGTTAAAATAATCCTAGTATCTTCAGCTTCTTTATTTCATTTATTAGAACCTATCTTTCACGAATCCATCCATGCCATGCCAACTGATAGAGGTGTAATATATTACAGCTATACTACAGCTTTAAAGGCAAACTCACATTGCAACATTTTCTGTTTAGTTTAGTTTTATTTATTTTTTTTTCCAGTGGAAACTCACTCTCAGCCATTAATGAAAAACAGTGACATAGGTTACAGTGCTAATGCAACCCTCAGCCCACACTCACAGAGGCCGAAGTACTTTGACAGTGTAAACATGACGAGTGACTAAAGTGATAGCTTGGAAGATTTGATCTTTGAAGTAAAAGATGATTTCATTATTATTAAACGCTTATTTCAGGATTTTTTGGTTGCTGTTTGTAAAAACACTATTCAAAGTTCTTCTCCAGCTCAAAGAGGAAGACAAAGACAGACAGATAGCAGCAGAGGTCCAGAGCATGAACAAAGCAGTGAAACAGAGAAATAAAATGTCATTTTATGAATGAGTCATGGCGGTTATGTGCAAAGGCACAAAACAATTCTATGGGAAGGTGCAGCATTACTGGATTTTGTGTGACTTTTGTGTGTGAAGCACACAATTTATCCTGTCCATTGTATGTGTGTGTGTGTGTGTGTGTGTGTGTGTGTGTGTGTGTGTGTGTGTGTGTGTGTGTGTGTGTGTGTGTGTAGCTCAACGACAGCCCCAGCCATGTTCAAACAGACACAGACCTGCAGCAGTGACCTATATGTGGCAACATTATCAGAAATCTGCCTTACATTGGAACTGAAGAATTGAAGTTTTTACAAGGGATTGTAAAAATCTTAATGTGTACTTGCTAATTGTGTACTTGCTAATATTTGTATGTTCGTATTTGAAAACATAAAGAACACTACTGGCAAGCTACAGAATGATATATAAACACATGCAAAAAAATAACAGATCTGTTCTTTAAGAAGTATGAGAAAAGAGTATATGACTGTAGGCTACTTCTACAGAGCTCAAACCTTTAGATTTCCTAATTTCTAAACATCATGCCTCATATGTTGCCTCACTCACTTAAAGGAGCGGTAAAACAGAACTGTCTAACTGGCTAAAATTACATTTACCACCTTAATCTTACCTTACTTTTGATGCATGTGTCGGAAGTACGGCCAAGTAATTCAGAGTCATAGAAATAGCTTGGCGGAGACTAATAAGTATCTGAATGATTTAGTCTGTGGTGAAATAACAGTTCTGCATTCAAAGATCTTAGCTGCTGATCTAAGCTATTTTCCCCCTCTCACTCTCCCTGTACTTAATCACTGGATGCAAATCAAACAGAGAAAGAAAGCACTAATTTAAACCTGCTTGAAGAGTTTGCGTCCCCATAGGGACTTAATAAGGTGGAGTGTCTCCCTGTGATGAGAGTGTAAAAGCAAATTAATCTCTTTTTTAAAAGACTGTGACATAAAAACCTAAACTTGCAGGCAGATGATTAATAGACTTGAAATAAAGGAGAGGCGTTTATTAACAATAAAAAACAACAACACACAGACTGCATGCACTCACTTCGCAGCACTCGACATGTTTGAGGTGTGACCTCACCCAACACATTGTAGGTCTCTGTCACTGAAATTATAATTTCTGGAAGCCTAATTGGACTGATTCGTAGACCTGGTGATTGATAATTACACCAAAGGCTATATTTTTCTGCTGCACTTCTGCTTGAATGAAAATTGTCTGTAAACTCTCAAGTGCTTGTAGGGCAATGTTTCAAGTGATATAAATTTCTTTCACAATTGCATTTTTCAAAATTTTCATTCATCTATCCAACAATGACATGACTTTAAATCAATGAGTTTTTAGTTTGTTTGTTCTACTAATGGTTTGCTCAGTTGAGATATTAGTTAATACTTAAAACATTCGTGACTCATGGATTATAATATTGTCAGCCCACAGTTTAGCCTACAGAATAAAACGTGTTTCCTGACTTTAATCTCTTCTACCATGGCTCAAAAGCATAAAATATAAAATATAAGAACAAATAAAAACAGTGTAATATAATGTAAAATAAATGTAGCCCCATGTACCAAATGCAGTTTTCTGTATTTAGTGTTTTTTCATTCATTTGCTGACTGCTGATCCCACAGCTCTGCACTGTTTGTGAGTTCTGTATCTGTACATAACACGAGCATTAGACAAGTTGAACATGACATTGCGTCTGCACTCAGGTCAGGATATGGTAACAAGACTCCACAGTGGTGCAGCGGCTCTGTGAGGCTGTACTTGTGCCCCGTGTTGATGTGAGCTAAATGCTAATGTCAGCGAGCAAATGTGCTTGCGGTAACAATACTGACATTTGGTAGTTGCATGTTCATCAATTTAATATAGCATGTTAACATTTGATAATTAGCACTGAACACAAGACCCTGTTGAGTCTGATGGAGATATGATTAGTTCTAACACAACATTAGTTTTGTTAGTAGACCAATGATAAATTGTGATGACGAAATTGTTAGCAATCAGTAAAATTATTACAGTTCATCCTGAGGGGTGCAGAAATGTGTGTATCAAATTTTATAACAATCCCTCCAACAGCCAGCCAAACTTTGCAGTATTTGTCTTAAATCTTCAAATGTCAACCTCATGGTGGCACTGAATGAAAGACAGGGATAACCAAAGTCATCAGGATATGTTATCGTGGAACCTTAAAAATCTCCACAAAAATTAGACTAATCTACTGGCAGTGGATGAAAAGTCCAGAAGTCACTAAAGCCATAAGGGTTTTTATCCTCTTAGAGACTATGAATGTCTGTACAAAACTCCCCCATAATGCATCCAATAGTTGCATTGATGGATTTTAGTCTGGTACAAAGTGGTGGAACAACCAACTCTACTGTCCGTCCTTACCGTAGTGTCCCTACAGCAATGCTCCAAGCATGACTACACATTTAAAGACCCAGTGTGCAGGATTTGATGACATCTAGTGGTGAGATTGCAGATGGCATTCAACTGAACTCCCCTCACCTAGGGAGGGGAGGGCCCTACAGTGGCCACTAAAACTTCTCTATGGCCAGTGTTTAGTTTGACCAGTCTGGGCTACTGTAGAAACATAGCAGAGCAACATGGCTCCATGGAAGAGACCCTTTGTGGATATACACCAATCAGCCAACACATAAAAACCACTGGCAGGTGAGGTGAATAAAAGTAACCATCTTTACTGTGTAGTCTTCTGTAGGGAAAATTGTGGGGAGGTTGCCGCTGACAGGAAGAGTTGCCATGGGGCAGTGTACTTGTTCTGAAACATTTAGATGGGTGGTGTGTGTCAATGAATATCCACATGATTGCCAGATGCCAAGGCTTCCCTGCAGAACATTGAATTGTAAAGATATGTTTAATTTTATTTTATTCATTTCATTGGTTTTAATGTTGTGCCTGATTGATGTTCATAGCTAATGATAGCACAGTGATTCTTAATTTCAGGTCTTCGTGCACAAATAAAAACATAATTAAATTACTTTTCTGCCCATAAATGCCACACACTGAAATTTTAACCTGCAACACAACACAATCTTATGAACTGTCTTGAACAATTTAATTAAAATACGCACACGTCTCCCAAGAATGGTGGTGACACCCTTAGTTGACAGATGTGCTTAGTCTAAATAGCAGAATCTGTATCAGTAGAGAAAAAGTTCGATCAGTGCATTCCTACAACTTCTAGAGGCATGAAGTTGAACTATACATTACACAGCTATGTTCTGTGTGTGCGAAGTTGAACTTGCCCTTACAGCCCTTCACAGATAACCTGCCACTGTCCCCTTCTGTTGAGGAAATATACACCCTGAGCACCCACTCCCCAGTGAGAGGAAGATAAAGCGAGACTACTACCTCAGCTCAACTTGTGAGTTTGGAGAAGTTTGAAAAATGAGTACAGTTTCAACGAGCACATGCTTTGGAATCTGCTTTTGAGAATTCTGTAAATTTCCTTACAAGAACATTTGTTCCTTTTCTCACAAAGACGGTATTTTCTTTTAAATACAGCAATTACATTATTTCCCTTCAATGGTCACTATGTGTTCTTATCTGAATGGATAAATGAGTCACTCTTATGACTGCTGCAACTTAAAGACAAAATGTGTAATTCTCTTGCTTTCTTATTTATGATTCTGATTAAGTTATGTGGAATTTCAAGTGAATCAGTATCCATTCAATACATGTAGTCCACAATACCAAAATATTGGTGAATGATCTCATATGCATTGATTTACACAGTAGGCTTGTTCTTCAAAGTTAATATCAACATTATTGAACTCTTTGCTATGATCACGGTTTATAAAGCCAATGGAAGATGAAAGTGGCTCGGTGCAGAGATACAGGGCAGTGGAAAAGAGGAGCGAATAAACAAGCTTTTGTTGGAGAGAAAAATAAGAAAATACAAAACAGAGCAAAGAAAAGAGAGATGGTCGGAAGAGACAAGGAGACACTTGCATACAGTGAGATCCACTACAGAGATGCACCAGCAGCACCACCGCCCTGTTCTTGCACCATCTCTGTAATCATTTTCACCATATTAAATTTGAATTAACAACAATAGCTGAATTACATTACTAGTTGCCAAGGAAATTATTTTCACCTCACTAATGAAATTCATGAATTGATGTCTGCTGTGATTCCCACCTCAGTATAGACTCGCTCTCTTTCACACTCACATATGTGCACATATGTACATGTGAACCCAGAGGGGTTCATTAGGAAGCAATAACAGAGGTGCTGCTGTGTCATTCATCACTGTATGAAATGCACTGTTTACAACAGTGTCTATGATTAAATATGGAAATGCAGTAGAGGCATCTTAGGTGTAAATAGATAAAACATTTTTTCATGTCTAGGTTACAGATTTGGGCTGAGGGTACAGCTTAGAAGACCACAAGGGAACCACTGCAAAAGCATACTGTTAACAGGCGGCAAACATGTAATGTATGAACTCAGAGGCTCTTGAGGTCACCACAGAAACAGAGGCTGAAGCGAGAGCTCAAGTGTGTGTGTGTGTGTGTGTGCGTGTGTGTATTCAAGGGTGTGTTTCAGATGCAAAGAATCAAGAATTTAAATCCTTTCAATACAAGGCACTCAGGCATAATCCACATTAAATCACATATATTCATACAAATGTAATAAAAGTTAATTGAATGAGTCCACAGTGTCTCCTCCTCTCCCTCCCTCCCCGAGATCAGTCCTCGCTTGGCTACCTCATACTGTGATGTGCTGAATTATTTCATGAATCGCCGGCTTCTCTACAGAGCAGAGCATTCATTGTAATGTTGTGAAATGCTAGGACACCTCTCCCTGTGCATTTTCTCCCCAGCCCCACTAAGGCCCTGTGGGCCTGCACCGTGATCGAATGAGACAGGCCAGCAGATGTGTGGCTGCAAGTGCACACACACGTGTGTAGTTGTGCAATATGTACATGTGCATATTTATCAGATTATGCTTGTGTTTCTCATGCTGGCAATGGGTGTGTTTCTATGTAAATAGACATTCATGTATGCCGTGTGTGACCTTATATATGTGTAGATGTGTGTGTGGAGGAGTGTCCCATTGCAGCGTGACGGTAATCCCTGTGCATTTGCCAGCCAGCTCCAGTCATGGTTAGTTAAGAGGGAATATTCGTGATGCCGCTACCCCAACAGAGGAAGCCTAAATCAGGTTGACATGCTCCTGGCACACCCTGCACCACCACCAAATTGTTCCTGACAGTATCAAATGCATCCCATTGGGTGTTCGACAGTAGTCCAGTTCCCTTGACCTCTTCCTCTAGCGCAAAGTCCATGGCAGAGAGACAGATTATGCTAGAAAGTAAAAGAATTATTATTGAAATGGGGTTGGTGTGAAGTGTGATCATTTCTCATTTCCTCCATGTCAAAAATGAGGTAACTGCAATTTTTGCAGGGACATGAAAGTGGAAAACACCTGGTAGCTGAGGAGAAACAAGATTTTAATAAATCAAAGTTTTAGGTCTAAAAAAGGAATGCTATCTAGAAATGGCAGTAATTTGAGTTCCTTTGTTGTATCAGCTCACTTCAACAAGGATATCTAAGTGAATCAAATGTTACAGCTTTTTAGTTCTCCTGGTAGTGGCTCCACAGGACCTCTGATTCATGCAGTCTGCTCCAGTCCAAGAGATCTGACCCACTCTATTTGATACTTTGTGCAATATTGTAGAAAAAAAAAAAAGCTTGGAAAGTTTTCTGTAAGAAGACAGAATTTAATGAGCATCTAAAATGTGGTCACTCAAATCTAATAAAGAAAGCTGCAGCATATCTGCCAAAAAATGTTTCCTGATTGAAAACAGACAGGCATGAAGAGGAGACTCGGTGGGTCTTCAGCTCATCGGCGTCACCCTACACAAGTCGACACTGTGATAAACAAGGCATGAACCAGTCAGTTTAATGTGGCTGAACCATACCACTGCTGATTTAATTTACCAAACCAAACTCAAAAATGAGCCATTAAAAAAGTGTTATTTTATTGATAATTAATCTGTTCAATGGACACTTGTAATATGTGATGGCTTCACATGTCAGTGTGTGTGACCCTCACCCCGTAACTTGCCCCCTGCAGCACTGCACAAACCAAACGCGTTTAGTCAACTTGCTGAATTACATGATGGTTAATTACATATACCGGTCATGCCAGTGAAGTGAAAAAGGCACACAAGCTGACATATGACACACAGTTCACCATTAGCCTACAGTCGGACACAAACCCCTGACCCTCACTTAATGTGTGTAGTATGTGTGCATAAGCAGGTAAATGTCATCATGGCAATCAGAAGGTCAGAGGCTCACATCCAGGGCAGATCAACCTGAATACGGAATTTAATAATCAGCTCTAAAGGATCCCTTCAAAATGAGACTATCCACCTACATATTTAAATGTTTGCTGCGTTTTATGGCTAGAAAATAGTTGTGAAAGTCCTGACTGAATACGGAATTATTCATTGAAAAAATATTCAAAGTAAAAGAAATTCTGTATTATTCTAAGTCTGTTTTCAAATTTGGTTCACTCTGCAAAGTCTGAACTTGAGTTTGAACCTGCTGCTGAAATGCATTTTCCAGAGATTAAATTCGTTCCTTTAGCAAGCTGTAGTACAATAAATGTATCTCTATCAGCACAATGTACTATATTCTAATAGCATACTGTGTTTAAATAAGTAAATTCCACAGTATTTGGCCTAATTTCAAGATGACTGCAATAGCACTGGATGCTAAGTTGCTATTGCTTATACCTCAGATAATAGTGGTGCAGTGCTTTGTACCTTCAAAACATAGGCAGTAATATATAACAAATCGACAGACAAATGTACTTGTTTTGAGTGTATCTGGTTTTAAGATACAATTTCTTAATATATAGCCACATTTCAAGACAATGACATTAACATTTGCTACATCTAAGCATATTTTCCTGCATTATGAGAAAATACATTTTGAATCTTAGGGATGTTCCTAGTAATAAATTAAATGGGAGGTTTACACTTAGACAAGATGACTAGTCCAAAAGCAAGAAAACGCACAGAAAACAGTCAAAATTGGGCACAATTTGATCTATAACATTAAATGTAATCCAGAAAAAAAAACACTGTGTTCATTATAAGAGCCATTGAAACTGAGAACATCTGAGACACAACAGTTAACCGGCATTATTAACATTAGTAAAATATGCTTAATTTTTATAAAATAACATTTGGCTATGAAGACACGACATTTAAGTTTAAGTTATGTCAGTATGTATCACTGCAGCAGCTAATCCTGAATTTAAAGTCACTGAATGGCTGCACAGACAGGCTAATAACAGGTGCTCTAGTTAGCCTTGTCTAGTGAAATAACAGAGTCTGACACACGCATCTCTAATCCAGACAAATGGTTTTAGTCTGGCCACACTACCTTTAAGATAAAGAAAAATCTTGGCAAGTGAAATTTTCCTGTTCTCTTCTCTCTCTCTAAATAATTTTGATTATTTTGAATAATAGTTTCCATTTTGTTTCTTTTTGTTATTTTGTTTTTGACAACCTTTGTTATGTTTAGTTCTGCGTCAGATTGGCCTTGAATGTAGCCTTCTGCCTATACATCAGAAATATAGCATTTTTGTTCAGCTCCCAGTGGTTAACAATGCAGGAGTGTGGACATTCATTGGAAAGCGTGGGCTGCACCTGATTGTACACAGACTGTGGCGACAGGAACCCATCTCAGATCATACTGTATACACTGACACAGTATATAGTATAGTTTGTTGATTTTTGATTTAAGAAAAAAAAAACAGAAACAAAAACAAAAAACATTCATGTAACCAGGCTTTCCAGCAATATTTATAACTACTTTACTTTGAATGAATTTGCTGTTCCAATTTATTTATTTTTTTTGCATTGTCATTTACTATTCAAGACTACATGGGTGAGCTTTGGCAACAAATAATCAGTTTAGACAACAGTTTGTTGTTGAAGAGCAATAGTAGTCGACCAATTTAAATACACAGTTTGACTTTAGGGACATACAAAGATTTGGCAGAACAGGTCAATACCAATCTAATATGGGAAATATACAGCTACAGCAAGCAGCCAGATAGTTTACCATAAAGACAGGAAAACAGAAAGGACACAAAATATGTCTATTCTACTTACCATTGCATAATGCTCCATTTGGGTGGTTTGAAAGTAGTGAGTGATGTCAGAATCAGAATCAGAATCAGAAACAGAATCAGAATCAGAAAAGACTTTATCGCCATGTAAGTGAAGAGGTTTCACATTACTAGGAATTTGTCTTGGTGATTGGTGCATACATAGAACATAACAGTAACATATAATTGAAGAATAAAATAAAATAAAAAATAAAAATAAAATAGAATAAGGTAACACAAAATAAAATAAGTGAAATAAATATTTTTCTGGATGTGTATGTAGTGTGTATGTGGTATTGTTATGGTAATATTATAAAATGTATATCTTTTGGTTTTTGGCTTGTTAGTTGTTATGATGTTCCTTTTTCTGTAGTATTTTCAGATTCTGCTGAGCTATCCCAGTGATGTATTGCAATGGCATTTGGGGTTGTATCATGTAAATAATGTGTACTTAAAGAATTTCCCCTCAGGGATAAATAAAGGAATTCTGATTCTGATTCTGATACTTGGTGAACTGAAGGAAAAAAGGAGTTCAATTCAATTTCATCTAGTACCTCAAGAGTGGGTCAGCCATACATCCAAAATGAGTTACCCTGACAGTGATATTTCATACTTTGATTCCAGAACCTTCAAGATGGTAGAAGCTCCCCTGAAATGGCATCAATTTCAATTATAAAGTCCCACAACAACCTTCATCAGTTTACAATAGACAAAACTCATTAGCACTTTCTTTTGGCTACTTTAGTGTGAACTCAAATCCCCTAAGACCAGAAAGTCAAATATAATTCTTCTTCTCCCACAAAATCTGTGCATCCTAAACCTGGCCCTGAGATGATTATCTAAAGGTCAGGCTTCCCTCCTCTCATCCCTCCCTTCATCATACCGAGTTTTCCACCAGTTAGTACAGTGGCATAAAGACCAAGAGCCACCCTGAACACTGACTGAGTGCCTATCATGACTCCCCACATCAGCCGTCGGCCTCACAGAAACAAGGGTTCTTGCCCAAGAAATGAAGTATGGATTTCTAATTTAGAGGGATGGTTAGAGATGTGGGTCAAAGTTGCATTTATTTCAAGGCGCCTCAGCCCCATCATGCCTTCGATCACCCTTTACTAGAAATACATATTGGACCAAGCTTATAATGGATGAGGGGGCCATTGACGGGCGGGGTAGATGAGAGGTTTGCATTATGTATTAGCTTTATCCCGTGAATGAGTAGCTGTGAAGATATATGACTATCTGATGATCGTCATTTTTTTTTTGTTCCCAATGTGCCCTTTCAAAATGGTTGTTACATAAA
Source organism: Scatophagus argus (assembly GCF_020382885.2). Taxonomy (NCBI): domain Eukaryota; kingdom Metazoa; phylum Chordata; class Actinopteri; family Scatophagidae; genus Scatophagus; species Scatophagus argus. The sequence goes on along the minus strand of NC_058494.1, from coordinate 6,151,983 downwards.
CTGTACATTCTCCCTCTTTTGTATGACAGAGAATGGGAGAGAAGAAGAGAAAAGAAGAGGGAGAGAGATCCAGGGAGAGAGAGAGATGTCAGTTACGGACTGACAGAGGCAGATCTGGTGGGAGATTTGTAGAAAACGATGCATATTTTAAAAAACTAAAATTCCGAACACAACTAAATACACATTTTCAGTTCCATCATGCATACTGCAGCTGCAGTAGTCTTCCACCACACTGTCAGCCATTTTCTCACCATAGCACAGCATAGGCAGACGTGTGACCTGCCTGAGAGGTGTTCTCACACCTGCCTGGTTCAGGAACAGAGGTCAACCCCAAAGACCTCCCTCTTTCTGGTACTATATTTAGCTCGCTGACATGTGTGAAAGTTTCTGTCACCCCAGGATTTCTTTTTTTTTTTTTTTTTTTGAGAAGAAGGTGGCAAAGACTGGGCAACATACATGGCATGTAAATCAAACACTGTGCACACACCTTTAGAGTGTGTTTTGCGCTGGGGGGGGTTGTGATTTGCTTTTTTCCCTTTTAGCTTAAGAAAAGAGACATACAAGGACAAAAAGGCACCAAGATACTGCTCACATGACATGGAAGCTATTGGGAAAAAAAAAGAATTTTACTGGACCACAACACATTTATGCTATTGAAAAAAGTGCAATTATATTCTATTCAAATATTCATGAAAATAACACAATAGCAGTCAGCAGTGTGCTACATAATACCAATTTAGAACAACTAAATATTTCTAGACATTTTTTTTAGTGATGCCCCTGTGGTTAAGAGTGTGGGCTGAGAACTCCTCTTACTTCCAGTTTACTGGGTTGAGTTTTGAGTGAGAACATGTCGCTGGATCCTGAGTGAATGGTTGCCAAATATCCATCTTTAAACAAACTTTACCATGGTGCATTTCTGCACGACTAAAATGGTCGGTCAAGTACTGGCACTCAAAAGTAGGCCAAAGATTCCATATGCAGTCAAATTTAAATCTGTAACTTAACATGGCTTTCACTATAAACGTTTGTTTGCCCCACCAATGATGGCAATTCAATGTTCACCCTGATCTTGCAAAAGCTGTGAATGTGTCACTCCCCCAGTGTCTGCACTCTCAAGTGCTGTGTGTAATGTGTGTGCTCTTCGTACAAATGCATCAATGCAGTTGCCGATAAAAGGGACAACAGTCTTTGCCATTTTCTCAAAATTCATAGCAAAGGTGGCAGCCAATAAAAAAAAAAAACAAAACAAAAAAAACTCAAATGCCCAGACAGGTAGGAAAAACTGTTCATCATGTGCAGGATATTGATTTTTTGCTGCTTTCGTGAAGGTGCTGAGCATTACGGTGCCGACGAGAAAGAGACATTTAAGCTCATCTTCATCATCATCATCAAGTGTCACATGAGGCAGGCCCTGTTACACCAGGCTTGTTATGCTATTGGAAAACCAATGGCAGGGTTTGTGACAAACTGTTCATGAAAGCAAAGAGTGCTATAATGAAAAGCAGTCTAATACATGGGAAATTGCTGAGGTTCTGAGTGAGGAAAGAAACACCTTGCTGCATTAGAAAGTTGTTGTACAGTCCTTGTATCGATCACTGGTTAGATTACAGCCCCTAATGAGAAATCATTACTACTGACGAAAAACAGCATGCTTATGCTAACAATAAAGAACGATCCTATTTGTTTATCTATTTGTGAAGCATAAAACTTACTAATCTTGTTAAGGCAGAAAAGAACCTATCAAAAGTTGGGTTCAAGTGATGCTAAAGATGTTGTTTGATCAGTCTCAGGTTCTTGCACAAAAATCGTATATTTCATGTTTTTTTTTTCCTTCCCACCCAGTTAAACTTTATACTCACATCAATAGCAAACAGATAGAAAGGGCACAAAGAAAAGAGGAGTCCTTTGGTGTTGGAGTATCTCTCTCTCTCACACACACACACACACAAACATGCATTAGCACTCACACACAAACACCTCCAAACCCACAAAGGGAGACATTATCTTGAGGCGATGGATCATGTAAATGGCATTTTGTCTACATTATGAGAATGTGGAAGATGTTTTTCTGCATGACTGAGGCGCTTATCAAGTGGGACTGTCTGTATTACCAACTCAATATATTTTATCTTCAGAGATGAGGGTGGTAGACTGAAGAGGGTGAATATTTCTGTATGTTACTCTGCATGTTTGTGTGCGAGCTGTGGGATATGTCTGCAGTGTGGAAAATAAAATAGCTTTTTCCTAAACTTATTTGCCTCTGAACTCAAAGGCTGTATGGACTCCAGCAATGATACTGAAATGCAAGAAAGTAGAAAGAACTTGAAAATAGTTTTTTTTGAATTTGAATCATTTTACTGACGATCAAATTGATTCAGTATTGTCCTAAACTAAATGATTCAAGTCATTTAAGTCATTAAGTCACTGAGAATATGCCTAAAATGTATTTATTCATGCAAGCAGAATGAAAGGTTTGACTTTGACAATCCTTAAATGTCTCACTAGAAGATACTGCAGGAGACAAAACCAAAACAAGCACATCTTTAATAACATCTTTCTCCATCATTTCCAGTCTCTCCACACCATCTGCACTGCGGTCCAATCATTTATTCTCATCTAATATCCCTCTTTACGCCTATAAAAACTGCAATAATTGCTCTTGATTGTGACCATCTGCAGTCACCAAAAACCTTCCTCCTCAGATTAAAATGGAATTATCATTAGATTTGTCTTTCGATTCACTGCATAAAATGACCATGTCTGCATTATCAAATCACCATAACCCAGTCCACCCTAAAAGGTCTGATTAATGCAGTATGAATTCTCACATATGAATGACTTGAAGAATAGAGAGAGCAGCCGTGATCCCTCTCAGATGACAGCTCTTTACAGAGAGGAGGATCCTGGTAAGCCCAAAGCAAATGATAGACTGCTGTTGGTGCAGGGGTGGAGCTGTCACTGTTGAGATGCAGGATAAGAATCAGACTTGTTTAAAAAAAAAACAACAACATTATAATAAATCTTGTTTTGAGAGAAGCAGTTCTGCAGTGTCACGCGTAAGAAAGCGAGAGATAGAGATGAGTATGTGTGGCTGTTGGGTTTTGGCGGGGGCGGTTAAGGCGATGACATGGAGTGTAAGGTTTGAGAGGTGAGAAGCGGTTGACACAAGGTGAGAAGATGAAATTAGATGTCATGTGTCAAATTTAAAGATAGAAGTAAAAATAACCTCAAAATGAAACACTACACAACTGCAACTATATTATCTCTTTTGTGTGATGTAGCACCTTATTATAAGCTCACACCAGTCACTCAAACTCAGCTCACAAGACATGATGTAGTGATCGAGTCCCATAATACTAATCTCTGCTGACCTTCTCAGCCTGTCTCAACCTGTCTCAGAAAATGCCAGCCTACTATTATAGCTCAACTGCCCATCACTGTCCAGTTCAAAATGTATCTATGAAATAATTGCCTAACGAAATAACTTCATTTTACTAAAAACTTACAGTTCAAGTTAAGTGCAAGAGGTGAGGGTAACCAGTACCAGTGAATACTGTTTTTAAGTGACAGGAGAGCAATAAAGTCATTTATGCTGGTTAATATCTGGTCCACTTTTTCTCACAGAATTGTTGATTGGTGTACATTTACATACAGCAACAACACTTACAAACACACACACACACCAGCGAGGATTCCAGAGATGAACAGGGTCCATCATAAATCAAGATGGATGACAACACTTCCTCCTGCTGTAGAAAAGTGAAACCAAAATATCACAGATATGGGTGATGCCATCTTGCTCTGATGACATCAGTGGGACCTGGAGCTTGTGCAGCCTGTACAGCACTCAGCTGTCAATAATATTTCACCTTCTCTTTCTGGATCACAACACTAATTAAAACTAAATTTATCAGAAAAATGAACACTTAAACAAACACCAGTGCGATAAGAACGAACTAACATGACAGGGGACTTGGGGAAAAATTTATTTGATATTGTGTACTTTGAGCTTTTAGTTCGGTTCATGTCCATCTTTATATACAGGCAATACATACAACTTTTGCCCAGCCTGTGGGAATTATAGACTCCCATTAGCAACATGTTAATGCCAAGTTCACCTATTCCACCATAACTGTACCCCAGTACACAAAGAAACGTCCATTAAGACATGATTGCAGTTTGGTGTGGAAGAACTTGACTGGCCCACACAGAGCCCTGACCTCAACCCATCAAACACTTTTGAGATGAACTGGAATGGAGATTGTGAAGCAGGGTTTGTTGTCCAACATCAGTATCTGACCTCACAAATGCCCTACTGCACGAATGGGCACAAACACTCAAACATTGGAAAGCCTTCCCAGAATAGTGGAAGGTGTTATACTGTACCTACAAAGCTATCTATGTGTCTAGAATGCAATGCCATTAAAGTCCTTGTTGGTGTAATGGTCAAGTCTCCCAAAACCTTTGTCTATATAGTATATATAGTATGTTGTAGTCTTTTCATAAGAACGACTTTATGTAAGCCTAAACAAAACTTAATTTCCTTTCTGAAAGAGAATGTCTGCACAATAAAAAAAACCAAAAACATTTAAGTGAGGAAACCATAACAGTCAAGTAAGCCCAAGTTGCTTCCATTTATGCTCCATCAGTTGAAAAAGGGTTTTGTTTACAGTGGTATTGTGGCATTTGCTCATCTATGTTACAGGTGCCATAACTGAATTTTTGTTACTGGATAAAACTGTGTCAGCAGCAGTTTATCTGCTCATTTATGCCACCTAGTTTGCAGTATACAAGTAACAGGAAATCTACTATCCCCCAGGCCAACAAAACAGTATCTTTAAAGACTTTCATTGACCTGGATGTGATCAAAATAATGTAACCCCAGGCACAAGTGATCAAAATGAGTTTAAGTGGAAGTATGTAAGAAGTATGCTGGAACTTGAGGAGCGCACCTGTATTGTAGGTTTGCCACACAGTATACTGCATGAAGCTTCAACACTTTCTCTATCCTGAAAAAAAACCAAATTCATGTCAAAGTGTCAGTAGACAAACAGTATCTACTTAAGTAATAGTTTGTTGGAGACAGTATTCACAGTGTGCAGTACAATAGCTTACATTGGTTAGTTGATTAAACCAGCACTTGGTTCCTGCAATATATTCCTCCTTTCCTGACACTAAACCAAACCACCAAAACCAGTGGCATAATTCATGTCCATTTATGTGATGCAATTCTTCAAGGACAACATAGAAGAAAAATCTGAAATAGAATTCCTTTATTTATCCCAGAGGGGTCCTTATTTTGGACAACATCCTCCTTTCAGACACCACTGTCAGAGAGTCACTGACCACCACCGACTCATAAAACATCCTTAGCATCGTCCTGCAGATGTTGAAGGATCTCAGTCACCGCAGAAAATAGAGGCAGCTCGTAAACATATTTGCACCAGTCCAATTTATGATCCAAGTACATCCCTAAGTACTTGTACTCCTCCACCACCTCTACACTGACCCCTTTGATGCTGGTAGAGGTAACTGGAGCCTTAGTCCTCCTCAGGTCCACCGCCAGTTCCTTAGTCGTTGTCCCTTTGAGCTGTAGGTGGTTTCTCCTGCTCCAAGTGACAAAGTTGTCCACTACAGTCACATTTTCAATAATTTTCAATAGCTTTGCCAGTTAACAAATTTCCCAATTACCAGCAGTTCTGGCTTGGAATCCTCTCTCAGAAAGGCCAGAATACCAGGACACAACTACTAATTAAATTCCACCATTTCCTATGGATAACTTACAATAATCGATTTTTGTATGGTGTGTACACTGGACATTTATGTTGTATTGCAAGTTTCGGCAATTACTGACATTGCAGCCAGTTAACCTAATGTACGTGTTTTGAAGAGTGTGGAAGGAAGCTGAAGTACCAGGAAAAAAACCCCTGCAGGCACAGGGAGAACATTCAAACTCCACACAGAGAGGTCCAGACCTGGAACCCAGAAGCCTCTTGCTGTGAGGTGTGGTGCTAACCACTGCAGCACAATGCATCCCCCAAAGCACTTGATTTTGACTAAATTATATGCACCAAGTTAGTGTAAAGAAAGAAATAAAGCATTATAGTGTGATTATGCTTCTGTTACTCTTAAGAAGGAGTATTTTGGGGCCATAAAGTGGGCCTTTTTGCCATATGACTAAATACATTCTTAGAAATACAGTGTTCATTTTCTGTGACTGCTTAGTCTGACCGATCAGTCGGACCAAATGTTGTGGCCCTAGTGTGTTTTCCACCTATTAAGGCTAGTTATATGTCATCTGCAGGCTTATTTTTTCATAGAAAAATGTAGGCAAAGATGAAGATGACCTTATATTTCAGTGTGCTCGAACTTCTCTAACAATGCCAGTAGAACTCACTGATTCTGTTTGTTTGGGGGAAAACATAGCTTTCAAAAGAGCCTAAAACTGTGTCTGTACTCCAAATAACTCTCTCTTTACTTTGGGTATCACTGGGATAGGCGTTTTAGCCTAATTTTCCATTAATTTCCAGGATTGGAATTTAAGGGGAAATACTGTGTTATGCTTGGTGGGTTTACCTCTTCGTATAAGAGTGTTATATAGCTTCATTTTGTACATGTAAAACACTGCTCCTGAAATGCCTGAAACACCTCATCAGTAGTAGACCCTTCCATACGATAATCTACGTCACTATGTAACACAGCATTTTACACCTTCATAAAAGTTACCACTACAATTTAGTAAAGACAATTTAAGGTGAACTTCACACCGCACTTAACCGGTTACAGTTAGTTAAAAGTACCTGAAATAAATCAAATTAAAATCATGTCATGGAAGACACTGTACTAGTAAATGATATATTGTTGAATCAATATAATAGCTTATAGTGATAAAATAGGTGACTGGGCTCCAAACAGGGCCCATTTGTGTAACCCATAGTCCTTTTTCAACCCTACACGAGTCTGCTGACATGGGTTGATGATGGGACCAAGCTAGGTTTTATTTAGTGCTTTTATGGGTCACGGCACAGTTATATATCATGGTTATCACATTTGTTCATTTTGCTTACCTTATTTCATAGTGTCCCCCTAAATAGAATTATATATTTAAACTACTAAACAATAGAAAAGGTGTTTAAAAGAACACTAAAATCTTAAGAGTTTTGCTTCAGTCAAAGGCAACCAGTAGTTTAGTTCATGCTGTATAACGAAAAATTAAAGGTTTTAGTGGGGTTTAAAGGGTTCATGTATATCGCGATAAATACTAAGGCATACAGACATAATTTTAAAAGAGTCTATTTTAGTAAATGACAATATATTTATTTATTGTAAAACTGTTTTTTTTTTTGTTTGTTTGTTTGTTTTTAATTGGGCTTGTGTTGTTTCCGCTTCCGCTGTGACATAAACCAAATGTCATAAGCAAAGCAGTCGTAACAAAAGTGAGTCGAGTCCATTCCAGTAACAAGTGTTGACAAACAAATACATAAAAGAGGATGAATCATCTCCTGCTGAGAGTCACTGTAGTGGCAGATTTGTGACCTTTCATGGGACTGACCCAGAGACTGATAGGAGAACTCATACGTAGACACACGTATACATAGTACATACTGTCAACATCTGACAACGATCAACTGACCTGTTTTTTGCTCTTGATCACATTTACATCCAGTACGTGTCTCATTTTTAGTTCTAGATATTCATATTTTTCCTCCATACATTCTGGTTTTTTTTCTTTTGTTCTCCCTTTTCCTATGATGACCGAAGAATGTGTCTTAAGAAATGGATGTCAGCAAGAGGAACATCTGGCTTTAATACAGATTCATTATTTTGATTGATGCTGCAAGAATCTGCCACTCACTGCAGACATAAGAAGATTCAGCTACATGCTTTATGGTTTATAAAAACCTCAAAGGAAACTTTAAGTCCTTTTATAGATCTCCCTTGTGCTTTCTCTTGTCTTTCAACTTGATCCTGACAAATGGACTGGAATAGTTTTCCCTGAAAAATAAAGTTAGTGGAAAGGGTTTCTGGAATACTTTCTCCTTTTTTTATTGTCTGTATTGTACTCTAAGGCATGATTGATTGGATCAATAATGCAATTGGGATATATTTGTGTCTTTAATCTCCCAGATGGAGAGACGTGAGTGGAATATTAGACTCATGTAGGCAGAGTTATGGTAAGTATTGTTGAGAGATGAGAGGAATGATTTGTGTTAGGTAAAGACATTGCTTTAATTGAGCTGTCATTGGAACATACACAGGGTTACAAAAAGAAAAAAAAAAACAAACAGAATTAAGACTGAATTTGTCAGCTTTGTTTTCTTGAACACGGAGCAGTTTACTTTCATAAATCTTAACAGTTATGCCTGTGGTAATGCTTTATATGCACAGAATTTAATAACAGTATACCTTATTTGCTTTGGTAAGGCTCTCTGAGCAATACAATTCTATTTCAAAAACAATTCAGAATTAATGAAATGGCTTGCTGTGGGTATCATGCATATAGTTCAGGGGCAGAATAACACAGTGAGAGTAGTTTTTCACTTGGGAACTATAATAGCATAACCCTTAGGGCTGACAGTGAGTCATAACACTTCCTGAATTACATATCATCGGCAGGATATTCCAGACACCTGAAAAAGGAAAGTATCTCAGAAAGAGCACCCCTCTGAAAATCATTCTCATTTGCCATAATTTTTTCTCGAGCTGTTCAATTTGCTGGTGAAAACTCAGGAAGAGAGTGCATAGGGGCTGATTAGACCCGCACATGATAATTTATACTGCAGCTAGAAACATTACTAAAAGGAAAAATAGACTTAAAGATTCAATTACTTAAGACACTTCAAGAGACAGGCAAAATGCTGGAAATTTCTGGAACTACAGTATATGTGCCGTTGTTGTGGGTGTTAAATCATGATCTGATAACCTAAATATAACATGATATCATTTGTCAAAATATAATTAATGTTGATTGGATAGTAGCTGCTTTTTATTACTACTTTCTCCTGTAAAATCTTAAAGTTGTACAAACAGTGTGTTGTCTCAAATGACTATATGAAATCATAATGATGATTTCAATAGAGTCTTAATAGAGATTGTCTGATGATGCAAGCAGATCATTTCAGAGGAAAGGGGCACAATAGAAAAAGCCCTGCAGCCAGCTGACATCATATTTACTCTGGGGACAGTCAGAAGCCCTGTATTCTGAAGGTGTAATGCACAAGGAGGGATATAAGGTTTAATGAGGTCAGATAGGTACAAAGGAGCAAGACAATTTACAATTTTGTAAGTCATCAGAATCACCTTATGGTCTGTTCTAACACGAATAGGAAGCCAATGAACTGAAGTTAGCATTGGTGTAATATGAAATTTTTTTTGTTTTAGTTAAGATTCTAGCATTAGCATTCTGAGCCATCTGAGGACTTTTAGTGCTAACAGGCGATAGAACAGACAACATTACAGTATTCAAGTCTGGATAAAACACAGGCATGCCTTAAGATCTCTGCATCAACCAAGGACAGGAAAAGACAAATGTAGCATTGAGATTCTTGACGGTTAATTTGCACAGTTATCAAGAGTGCCTGTACTTGATTGAACAGGGGTCTATGTTGAGCTAAAACAATGATCAAGATCCTAATTTTATCAGAAATCACGAGCAGAAAAAACAAGCAAGCTTTAAAATTTGAGAATGATGGTCTGCCTTTACTGGCACATAAAACTGAGTATCCTCAGCGTAGAAGTGAAAATTCATTCAAGTTAAATTGGCTTTTGAGCCAGTCTAAGATTTTGCCATGATCTCTGTTATAAAATGCTACACTGAGATCCAGTACCAGAAGCAACAAGGTAGAATTTCAGTCATTGTTGAGTAAAATGTAATTAACCACTTTAATATGTGCAGTTTCAGTATAATGACAGGCCCTGAAAAAAGATTATTATTGATTAAGTGGGCTGTACTTAAAAGAATGAATCGAGAGTCAAGGTGTGATTTGTTAAGAAGAGAAAGTAGAAGTAGTTAGTGAAAAAAATTACATTATTTGATGCTATAATCCCAGAGATGGCCAGAGCCCTTTAACAGTTTTTGGCTGCCAGGGGGTTCAGGAGGCAGGTTGTCTATATCAAGGAACCAGACAATCAGACAATATTTCAACAGAAATTTGTAAGAAGCACTAAGACAAACTAGAAATAAGCATATGAATGAAATCTAGGATTGTGTTTATTGTTACTGATTCACCTGACACTTCTATCCCACTACAGAGAATCTAGGGTGTCGAGGGTGTTATTAGTTTTATTAATTATAAAATTATTATTAAAATAAAAAAATGCCTCTGACAAAAAGTAACACTTAGCATTTTATATAAACTAGTAAATTTTCAAATAAGTCTTTGCCGTATATGGCAGTTGTTGATGGCAAAACTGATATATCTGCATTAAGCCAATATCTACTGACATACTGGCCAGGCTGGTTTATCTTTCAGTGTTGTCCTATCATCAGCCCAGTGTCCAAGAGCAGTAGCAGCTGTTTTCAGTATTGATAAACCCACGGCATGTTACTTACCCAGTACTAAACAGATGAGAAATTTAGTAACAAGCTGAACACAGTGCAGATTTTTTTTATAGTGCAGATTTTGACTGCTTAAAGGGCTGACATCTCTGCAGTTGTGGAGGACCAAAACACATGCAGGAGGAGAGTGAATATTCAACTAACATTTTCCAGGTGGCTAGAAACTTAACTTGAATGTACACAAGAGTTTGCTAACACTTTAGCCCTATTAACTTTAAAAATCAGTGATATGTCAAAGGTACTGTGATGCGTTCACCTTGTTCTGAAGTCGTCCCTTAATTGATGGCCTAAAAAACTGACTGGTACTACTAGTAAACCCCAGCTGCACAGTCATTTCACATGGCATCAGAACACCGTTTATGAATGCCTTTCTTCAAACCTTAAAATGAATTGCATTATAAATTGTGGTTTCACCTCAGCATGAACTTATTCTCCAGAGTCCAATCTTTGTATTCTCGCACTGACAATGTCAACATTGTTCTGTATTAGGGAGACCTGCAGAGAATCTCTCAAGCATTCCTGCATTGTAGATGAGTCGTCAAGGAGCTCACCACAGTCACGTTACCCAGAGTTGGGTACATACACACACACACACACACAGAAATGGTACTGTACTGTAGCTAAATATGGTATTGTGTTATGATCTGTATCTATGATACAGCATAAGAAAAATACACTTTTGCCATTGTAGAGACGCTAATGCCGGTGGCAAAGTGATGTCCTCTACATAAAACAGCTACAGTTACAACTGCTTTCTCTGCCTGAATGTACTCACAGCAGTGGCCTTTGATAAATGATTCATGAAAATGTTATTCTTTCCTTGTGCTATCCGGTGTTACCTTTGCTGTAATTGTACAGTAGTCACACAAATGGTCACTACTACTACTACTGCTACTGTAATTTTCCTTTTTATGAATACTGTACATATAGCACATAGAGATTCTGGCATTAATGCATATTTTGTGCTGTTAGAAAAAAATGATAAAAAGAGTTGAGATGTCCCACTGCTTAAGGTGAATAAAATGAATATAGTTTTAAAGGACTGATCCCTTTTTTAGTTGTGCTAGGCTAGCCACGTTGCTGTGTAGATGGCAGTTCAGTCCATCACTATCACCAGGCTGAATTTCAATGAACCCTTAACTTTTCATTTTGTGCAGTCCCCAGGTCAGATGATGATAACAATTTTAAACTAAGATGGTGAACAAACATCAGCATTGTCATTGTGAAAACATGGATGCGGTAAGTAAAAGTCTGAGAAAAGAAGGCATGCAGTTAGCCACTTTTTGCAGGTGGGATGACAAAAACTTACTAATGATCAAAGTTCACAATCTCAATTGTGTGACATTGTGGCAGGAGACATGTGATTCCCATCGCTTCGAGCAAACCTGCAGGTGACTGTCTCCTGCTAAATCATATGACTGACTCCTCTCACATGGCCTAAAACACAGCCATGCACATGCATATGCGCACGTACACGCACAGACCCATACACACATACCTCCAATGTCACAAGTGCAGAGCTGGGTGCCGCAAGCACTTAAAGGGGGAGCCCAGGGCCCTCGGTGAGCAACAGAGCATAGCGGACAGAGAGAGAGAGAGAGAGATAGGAGAAGGGAGTGAGTGAGTGAGGAAGAGAGGCAGAGAGATGGAAAAGACGTGGGGCAGCGCCTTGAGCTACAGTGCAGTCACAAACAACAAGTGATGAGAGAGGACAAGGTCAAAGATCATAGACAAGGAAGATATGGGCAGTCATGTATGACAACACACCTCCTCACCACGGCACCTGCACTTCACAGAATGTAGTACATGTAACTTGAACCCCATGACACACACCTATGTACATGTTTATATGCCCTATATGTATTAAAAGAGGAAGCTCATACCCAGAAGACACAAATCTACCCACACACAATTAAGTAGTTTGATTTACTTATCTATTTCTGCTCAGGGCACAAAACCTTTTGTTGACATAACTATGCTAATTTATGTGTGTAAATATTCAAACAATTCTAGCTTTTGTTAACTTATCACCTCATGTGCTATGCTTTATCCTTTTTTTTTTCTTTTTTTTTGGAACAGAGGAACAGTTGCCCTAAGAGTGCTGATTTCAGATCTGTTTTCCTTAACCTCGCCCCCAACAGTCAAACATAATACTCAAGAGCTGACCTCAGAACAGTGCCTGGAGCCAGTTTGTTAAGCTCTATCCCTGGTGAGTGCTTTGCAGATGGGTGTTGCCCAGAGTTGAAGTCTATTAGTTCAAGTTTATTTACAGCCAAATGCCCAGAGACCCGCCTCTGTAATGTTGTTTGGGGGAAAATAAGAGCTGAAATTGAATGAAAAGCATCGCACCACATGCATAATTCATAGATATCATTATCAAGCGCATGCAGACGCACAGATGAGCGCACACATAAAAAGCACAGAGCGAACACATGCTTGCAAATACAAACAGTCAAAAAACGTATGCACACAGGTCATTATGTGTGCTTATTATAAGGCCTTTTCGGTCATTTATCCTCGTGCTGAACTTGGGCCAATTTTCCCAGCATGGGTCCCATTTAGGCATAATCACACAACAGCAACATCATACTGAGAGTTGAGGTCTACTCCGACCACGCAAGCAAGAAAGGAGGAACAATAAAAGTACTTAGCAAATCAAAACTTGCACCACTGGCGCAAAGTGCCCTTGTTTTCCCTGGAGAGGATTCACATGTTTTTATATGGGTGATCTTTCAGGGCAACTTTGACCAGGAAATATGCTTGTGTGTGTGTGTGTGTGTGTGTGTGTGTGTGTGTGCACGGATGTGCAAAAGCAAGAGGCAAATGTACTTCAGAGAAGGTTGGAGAAGGGTAATGAGAAAGGCGAGATGAAGGCAGAAAATTAGAGAGTGTGGAAGATGCTGTGAGAGGCTTGAAGGAAAAATACAGAGAGAAAACACTAATTTCACCTCTTGCTCTCTTTATTTCTGAGCACTGGCCCTCTCATCTCCCTCTCTTGAGCCCTTTTGACCTTAAACTCTCTTTGATGTACTTCTACTGACCTAAGTAGCTTATAAAATCCCTACACCTACACACACCCACCCTTCCACACACACACACACACATGCACACATAGTTTTAGAACAAATTTACGTTAATACTCTGATTTATGCGCGTACACGTTTGTGCACACATGCCACACACATTTTTGGGTTACCATTAAGAGTGCTTACTGAAGCAGTACCCTGGTGAAGAGAGAATTCAGCGGGATTCTCCAGTGAATAGTGAGAGATTCTGGTCTCATTCAGCAGACAAATGAAGCGTGAGCAGTCTGAAGGGCGCACACCCACACTTACACACACTCATACACACATTCATTCCGACACTCAACAGATAGACACGCATGCTCCCTTCCAACACTGAATGTACACACACACACACACACACACACACACACACACGCATGCACACACACGCGCACACATACACACATACAGGCCAGTGTTCAGTGCACTGTGACACCCAGCAAAGGAATGGAGCTGCAGAGCACTTCTTAATTATTATGAGGCAGCCAGCTGTGTTAGCCAGGCCAAGGGAGGAAGGAATACAAGGCAAGAGCATGGGCCTGACATGATTTAGCATGTGCGCACACACACGCACACACACACACACAATACATGCACACGCCTCGAAGGCAGGCAGTAGCTGTTAAATCTTTCAAACTCAACCAGAAACCGTTCGCTGATTGATTGGGAATATACTTCACACACACTTGGAGCTAGTAAAATAACAGCTGCGGGAGTGCGAGCGGAAAGAGAAAACTCCAGAAAGAAGGAGGTATTAAAAAGAGATGAGAGATGAAAGTGAATGGAGACGGCTCTCTAATGCTTTTCCTACTTCCCTCCTGAGATCTGTGAGCGAGTGTGTGTGTGTGTGTGTGTGTACTTTTGTGAGTGCGCAAAAGAGTATAGAAAGCTTTCTGAGAGATGAAGAGCATTGTTTGAGACGAACTCTTGTTATGTTGGTGCGCCGTATTCGTAGACTTCTCGCACTTGTTCAAACTCCCACTGCTCTTTCAACCTAATTGAAGCCTGTGCGCTGAGATGCTGTGACGTGTGATGTGATCAAAGGTTAGCACGAGGTGGGGGTGCAATATATAATTTTCAGATCGATTCAATATTGTGTTATTTCTCATCTTTACAGTTCCATCAGCATCAAAGAAAGCTGGAGGCAATAAATAAGATATCTAACGTTGCTGGCAGGGATCTTTTCTTATATTTTTGAAAGATATTTATTTCCATAATATAACTTGAAGTCAATTATAACCATTTACCTTCACATTGAGAAAAGTTCTCCTCAGGGGCCGATAAAGCAAGATGGCACATGTACCTGGCGACCTTCTTGTAATCCAGCAAACTTGAAATTGTTTAGTTTGATGGGCCAATGACGTGTGGCGTTTTTACTTCTGTGCATCATTTATTTAGCTGCCATAATCTTCTACTGCACTTAGCCTTGGTGGACACTTCCAAATCAATCTGCAGACCTATAATAAAGCTGTCTCATGCAAGCACACAGGGAGTCCAGCTGTATATGTGTGTGCGACAGTAGTTGCAGGTAAAAGCTCAAATCATTCTATCAGAGTAAGAGAAAGAGACAGAGAGGGGGAAGCAAGAGAGGTCGAGACAGAGAGAGAGAGAGAGAGAATCCCCTTCGGCTCCAACAAACCTTTATCCTTCATGCTTTATCCTCAAATACTGCCTTTCTCAAAGTTCAAACTGCTGGCAGTGATTCTTACATTCTGATTTATTCCTCCTCCGTATTTCCACCTTGGTCTCATCCTCGCTTTCCTCCCATGTGTCTCCCTTCCTTCCTCCTTTCTGACCATTTTCCCTTTTCATTGTTCCCTTTCTTAATTGTCTTAATCACTGTTCTTTCAACTCTTTGTTCACCTGCTCAGTGAGTTTTGGTATGTTTTCCTCTTTTTTAACTGTAGTCCTCTCATCTTTTTACCTTCATTCCTTTCTCTCTTTTCGGAAATCCACTATTGTTACATCAGATTCTGAATCCCGTCGAAATCCCAGAAGCTCTACTGTCTTTTTCACCCTTCTTTTGTATTCTTTCTGCTGATTTTTTCATCAGAAGTTAGCAGCTGCTAATCAAGACAAAGCAGTTTGAGTGAGAAACCATGCATGCACACATATAAACACATATGCGCACACCCACTCCCATATACACACACACACACACACACATACACTTGTGGATGCTTGTGCTCACACACAAACACAAGATAAAGGAAGCAGAGGCAGAGCCCAGAGGTTGCCTGGAGCTGTTTCCCAATCAACGCCACTGGGGAGAACAAGAGACCTTCAGTGTCTACAATGGGAACTCTGAGTGGGCTTCAGACACACACACACACACACACACACGAAGACACAGAGAGAGAGAGAGAGCGACATCCCTCAACCTCTACAAATAGACTTCTCGTCTGAAGAGCACATTTAAAACCGTATGACATCTGAGGGCGTCTCTGATCAAACAGGCGACAGTCTGATGTGACTCATGCACATTCATACACATGGAACAGCTTCCATATGTCCCTGTTCGAAACATACAGATTTGCATAACACACAGTGCAATGAGGCTTTGAATGGGAAAAAAAAGTCATTATATTTTCAAATGATGTATTTTCTTGTGAGAGAAATATCCCACTGTAGGGAAGGGTATTAAAACTCCAGCATGCAACATGATGCATCGAGTATGAAATGCTGTCAAGTATTGTAACTTGTTATAGGAAGTTTTCTCAGATTCTTAGTCTTTAAACGTATTCTTTGAGTTGATATTTTGTGAAATAATCTGAAAAAAAGTTTTAAATTTAACAATGAAACTTGGCATATTTTTCTGAAAAAAAACCACCAAAACAGTTAAAGTTGGAAACTCAGCTAGTGTACTGTTTTGAAAGACTCAAAACAAAACCCAACTCTTTCTACTTTTAGGCAGCGTGGATTTCCTTTATCAGTCATTCGTGACAACAATCAATAATCAGTTTATTGTTAAAGATTATGCAACACATTGTTCCATAATAGCATGCTTCATAAGGTATTTGACTAATAAATTAGATAAACATAAGCTATAACAACAAAATAATATTGTTGGCACTTAAAACTGCAGTGCTCCAACCCCTTATGGGTTTTATTCAACAAATATCTGTATGAATCATAGCAACTAATGCTGCAAAACCTCAGGCGACATTAGAAGACACGAATAAAGAACCAGCCGGTTCAGTGTAGCAGTTGAAACAAGGTCTAACCCCATTTTTTCTTGTATCAACCAAATTGGCTGTAGTCTTTAATAGTTGTTACAAACATACAGTAGTTAACTCTGATCCATCAACAACAGACTTTTGGTCTCCTCTTTTCACTTAGGACAGAAAGAACACTTTTGCTTCATGATTTTAAAGAGTCACAAATGCTGTTGTTCCAACTTTACCAGCCAGAGTCATTCAGCATTTCACTTATATCAATTAATAGGAATCATGCCCAAAGAAAGGTGGCTATTGCTATTGCTTTGGGATTAGCATGAGCCTCTGGAGCCTCCTCTCCTAAATGGACAGCTGAATGATCATAACTTGCTAGTATTCACGGTGTTACTTTGTAGGAGTCACAGACAGAGTACTTACTGACTGGTTGTTCGGTCAGGGCAGTTAGCTCACTCTTATAACTGTTTCAGTGAGCACAGTAGTGCACAATTACCTTTTATCTGGAGGGCAGTGGGACAGGGGTGCTTATTTATTCTGTAAAGACAGTCAGCACACACACTTGTAACTCCAGGTTATTAACCAGACAAATAAACAAACTTCGAAAGTTTAGAGTGTTTTCTTGACTTTTGTCTATTTATATGTCTTACTATATTTAATTGATTAAATGAATAATCAAATTACTCAAATGATTAGTCATCATCATCCCCAATGCAAAGTACAAGGGCGGTATAGAAAATTCGGCAAATTAGTCATTATAGGCAAGCAGCATGTAAAGCAGTATTGTTGCAGCTGCAGAGGCAGATGGTGAGTGTGCAGGGGTTCACTGAAGCATTGCACCATGAGGTAGTTATACTGAGTAGGATCAGATGGAAAAATAAATCATGAGCATTAAGGAGCATGGACCAGATCCCCAAGGTAAAAGTGGTGTAGTATTCAAACACGCATTTTGCAGACTGTGCAAACAATGCCACTTCATAATGAATGAGTGGAATAAACTCTGAGAACAGTGGTGCAGTATAGCAGTTTATTCTGTTAGGGAGAAGTATGGCAGGAGTTCATGAGGACACCAGAGACTGTGCAGATGTCAGGAGAGGGAGGGACAGGAGGTCAGGTCTTTGAACAAATGGTCATGAATGGTTACAGAAAGCAAACACTCTGATGCTGTGACCAGATCACAAGTGCTGTGCATGAAACTCAAGTGGTAAAAGAGGCCCCTTTAAGTCAGTGCAGAAGTTGTTCATTATGTCATTATTATTATTATAACTTATCACAATGTTTCTGTGAAAAGCTAGAAGCTGGATATATCAAACATAGAATGTGTATTAATGC
Source organism: Scatophagus argus (assembly GCF_020382885.2). Lineage (NCBI taxonomy): Eukaryota > Metazoa > Chordata > Actinopteri > Scatophagidae > Scatophagus > Scatophagus argus. The sequence continues at coordinate 6,133,855 of NC_058494.1, read as the reverse complement.
TGTATAGGAGTAGAAAACTCACTGGGAAGAGACTCGAAACACTGTGATATTAATGGCATGGAGTGAGATGTGGAAGGGAAACATAGAAATAGATGTTCTGGACATTATTACATGTTAATTTGAGTCGTTGTAAGCTACAAACAAGATTATAAACTGAGTATTGTGTGAAACGATTTTATCATAATGGAGGTTGTGATGTGGCAAAAACTAACAAAAGCTCATCAGATTTTTGATGCTAACATGGTGTTTAAACATCACAGTCATTTCAAATTTAGAGCCTTTATCTCCCTTAAAATGCAGAGAACTTGCAATTGAGTTAAGAAAGGCATTTCCATTTCAAGTTCAAGTTTTGTGAAAATCTGAAAAGTTCTTCATGCAAAAGTGTAATTTACAGTTAAATATCTGATTATGAGGTAAACAAGACTAAGAGTCTACAGCCACACACTCTGCTCCTCTGTAAGGCTGCACTTATGCACAATGGTGCTCACAGCTAAAAGATAAGTGTAGCTGGTGTAACTTTTGCCGTGGTCATTGCTGTAATTTCGCATGTTAGCATGCTAACCTATTAACAATACAGCTGACGATGATGGCCATTCGTTACTCAGGTATTTTGGTCAGAAACCAAAGTATTAGACAAAATATAATTTTGACTAATTTATGTCTTCTTCAGGCCGTCCAATAGTTGTCAAGGAATTTCATTCAAAACAACAAATGTTAGTCTCATACTGAAGCTGCGAGTGGTCCACTGGTTGACCCGCAAGTCCAGCAGATTGCCGTGCAGGAGATGAATGAGTTGAGAACAACACAAAGAAAATACTCATTTTTATCCGGATTGACTCATATCAGAACAATTAAAAAGACAATAAATAAAATTCAACACACAGTGGATTCACAACCTCAGGCAAAGCTAAGTGCCTGATGAGTGACAAATTACATTGTTCTTTCAAAATATGTAGTGGTGTCTCTGGTAATATCATAGTTGAGTTTGATTTAATTACTGCATACCTTTACAAGGCCAGTCAACACTGTGTGACACTAGAACACCAACAATCCTGCCATTCTGCATCCCTTACTTTGCTTTTTTCAAATGGAAGCTCTGCTGCTACTATATGAAGTTGGCAAGTTCGAAAATGTGACCTTTAACTACCATGTTCCCATTAGGCCAATCGATCTAATTTTTCAAATGTCAGATGAGAGCATGAAGATGCATCACTTCTCCAAGTTTCATCAAAATTAGACCAGAGTGAGATATCTCTAGAGATGTCAAATATGACAAATGAGTATTCGGCATTATCCACCGCGCCCTTCCGATGTGAGAACAATGAAAGCTATTTTAACCATTTGTATTCCATAGTTTCAAATACCAAATCATGTCAAAGTTTTAGCCGGTTGATATAAAAACACTTTTAATACTGTTTTAAAAAAAACAGCAATGCTGATCTTTGAATGCATGACTGGAGTGAGAGAAACTGAGTTGACCTAAAAAACACCTGTTACCATCAAAGTGCTATGTCAGCACAGTAAGATTCTGGACTATATATTTAATTCATGTGTTGACTTAGCTACTGCACCTCTTTGTACTCTCCTGTGTTACTTGCCCTTCTACCTGGGATGTGGATTTTCACTGCACCATGTGCTGCTTGATGCCTTTTTGACTTCAGACTGCATTCCTCTGTGGTGCAGGTCTCTTGGGACTGTGTGTCACCAGAACTACGGATACGATAATTCACCTGTGCATTTGGCAAGGCAAATGTGTAGCATACAAACAAACACACGCACTCACTTAAAACATAAATCGCTATGTTATCCATTTCTGTCCTCTAATATACCCATAATCCCTTTAGTCTGCTGATCTTCCAATCTCACTGCATTCATTTATTGAATTTCTGTAGAAAAAAGCCAATACAGAAAAACAAACAGATATGAAAGGGAAAGGCTCCACTTCACTTGGGATTTCAGGACAGATTTGAAGTCTTAGCCAGTGGAAATCCTGCTGTAAAATTATGCTAATCTCTCTCTAAGAAAAGAGAGAGGATTGATCTCAAAAATGCATTTTTTTATTTCTTTTTTTTTTTTTAGGGGAGATGGAATACAAGACAAATTCAAATGTAGAGGAAGTTTTCTGAAATTGGAATAATGGAATCTCAAAGGCCCAGTACACACAGGGGGAAGAACTTTGAGTTGAGCGGTAGACAGTACCAACTCCTGATTATGGATTTTGGAGATAGGATGATCTTCTGTAGACTCACAAAGTTCTGTTAGGAAGGCTTTGAAGCCTTCAAGGCAAAAATATTCACAGTACCATTCCTCTCTAAGCTTCAACTGATATAGGCTGCAATGGATATTTCAGACAGATCTGTAAAATGTGCAGGCATAAATGTCACAATATGGACTGATGGAAGACTTATACTTTGTGCTACATCTGCTCTCCTCTCATGCTGATGTACTGAAGAGAATCCACACACAGCCGTCAGCAGACCATTGTGGATTTTCCCCAAGACAACAAGTGTTTTAAATATCAATTCCTGCCTCTTTTTTTTTTCCATACAGTTGTTCTGCCACTTGTCATGCCTGTAACTTTCTACACCATCGTCTTTTTCTCTTCACAGTTCAGTCAGACCCACTCAAAAACCATTCTGGGTCTTCTTGTTAATATGAACAACACTGAAGCACATGATGCCTCCTTGCCTTTTACGATAAAGGCGATCATTGTTATTGCACCCACTTGCAACCTCAATTAAATTTAGAGGCCGTTTTGTCCTGTCTTTAAACAGCCTCTGACTTCCTCCGGGGGCTTAATCCCATAAACCACTATGACCCACCGACATCATAACTTTAAGCCGCCAGGCAAGGCGATGTCAAACTGTCCTCCGAGGAGCAAAAATGAATGCAGGTCTCTTTGAATTTGTGTGTGCATTTGTGCCAGTTGTGTAAAGCCATCATCACTTGACACTGAGGTGTTATAATGACATATTATGACTGTAGTTTTATTTTCTTTCTGCCTGACATGCAACCATGATGAGATTTAGATTTAATGTTTGCTCCCATAAGGTGTTTATCAGTGCAAAGCTGGCAAATCTTTAAACATTGCTGATCACTGTAAGCCTCCCCATTGTTCCGATTTGAGCAGTGGGAGCAGTGTTGTGCCGTTGTCTGTACTGAACACATGTCTCCTGAAGATATAATATTCTTGTTGTGAAAATATCTAAAAACAACTAGACCTTTGTTACATATTTTATTGAACTGTGCTTAACTTATCCCAAATGTTTCTAACAATGTTCAAAAACAGAAAAAAGCTGTAATTTTATTCCAGCAAAGAGTATGTTTCATATTTTCATTTGCTGTTCCATGACAAAGGAAGTCAGTGAACATGACTAAATGTACATGTAAAACTCTAAAACATTAGCTCATTCCTGAATATTTCTGCCCGACTGCCCGACCGTCATCCCACGCTACTTTGCTATGTCATCATACTATGTCTTTTGTTTTCACTAGTTTTTTCACTGAGAGACACCATGTTCACAGATTTCACTAACTTTGTTGTGACAATAGAAACATGAAATGCTGTGTGATGTTGCTTACACAGCAAAAAAAAAGAAAAACAAAAACAACAGTAACAGCTAATCAAATTGAAACTGTGGCCCAATCAACAACCTATATATAGGCTGGATTTAGATGAAAATTCCATATAGGTTTGCAGTGATCTATTTGTTTGACTTCATGCTAGATTGTACTTGGGGCAAAAAGTCACTGAAAGTTTTTATTAATGTTTAATTTACTCTTGATTTTATAAGTCTTTGTAAACTGCAGATTGTTTGACTCTTGGCTCACAAGAAACGAGTTTTCACAGTAGCCATGGTCGACATCCATTTGACATCTCAGCTGAACTGAAGGAATAAGATGTCTGGATCCACTTTTTTTTTTTTACATTCAATGTACATTTAAGAATGAAAGAACTGTTTCTATTTGAAATGTTTTATCCTCTTATCTTAAACCCCAAATCGGCTTTAAGAATTTTATAAATGAAAAGTCTCACTGAGCATCCAACTCCTGTGTGGTTCTGTCTTACTAGCCGAGTTCATTTTGTCCTAAAGTTTAACATTTCATTTCAGTTTCTTGTTTAACAAAATACTATACCAATATCATCTTTGTAATTATTCAAATTTTGAGCCATTTTATGTTAAGAAATAACACTGAATCAAAATGTATATTAAACTGTGTGGATTTTCTATTGAAACTTTAGCATTATTCAGATTGGCCTCTGATGTGGGTGACCTGTTTGACACATCAGGTAAGGTATTTTTGTATGTGTGTCCTTTGGTTTGTGTAAAATATAGGCTGTATAACTGTGTCATAAATGTACTACCCCAGACCGGAGGGCCAGCAAGCCGGGGATTAGCCCCAGGAACAAAAGACGAAAACACCAACGTGTTTCTGTGATGTTCACAACAAGGGATTAGAAGGTTCCCACTGACAGGATTAAAACAATACCTACTGTTTTTCTGTGTCCTTCTACACCAACCCGTTTTATCCCAACCTCACTTATTACATTAAGAGATAATGTTTTTGTTTGCCTTCCCTCTGTTTGGAGCTTTTTTCTGGTGTCTTTATCCCACTCCTGCTTTTTAATGGTTAACCTGCGTTTTGGTTCTTTCCCCTCCTCTGGAAGGATTATTTCAATCCTGCCTAATCCCAAAATTCCACCTTAATGCCACATGTCTGAGTAGAGCTGTTTTTATGAAGAAATGCATTTCATTGAAAATGTAAGAGTGGTTTTAATGATTTTCATGTGTTTAGTTGAACGGTAGTTATTTTGTGCTTAGCAAGACAAAATGGGAACAGATCAGTGAACCAGAGAGAAATGTGATAAAATTAGAAAACTCATGGTTGTCAAACTGAAAACTGTTTTTTTCCATTTGCTTTCTGATTGACAAGGAAGAATGTGTTAAGGGTTTTGTCTGACAGAAGGAATATAATCAACTGAATTCACCAGTCACACTGGAACTAATTGAGTCAATCAAAAACGATTACCTATCAACCTGGCTTGCCAAAGAAATGGTCAGAGAGAATTAGGTCATTGCAGTTACAGGAGAACTCATACTAAAAGTGATGGGAAAGAAAAGAAAAGAAAAACCTGCACTAAATTTGTTGCAATTCAGTAGCTATGACAATTCACTCACTGGAAATATGGATGATAGTCTTCCTTCCCAATTTGTGACAGGGATTATAGGACTTAAACAATATGAGAATACTTTATGGGAAAAAATAAAGTGTGGACAAGGCTTATTTTCTCACAGTAGGATCCAAATGTAATTAAAAGATTGAGTGATAGAGTTACAATCAGTGTGACAGCCAGAGATGATAGCGGATGTTGACACAGCTGATATGTGGAGATGAGACGACTGGGCTGTGACCACACTGATTGGTCTGATGTAATTGGAATGTTGACAAAAATAAACACTGGTTCTGGAGGGCACCAATTATTCTAAACGCTGGCCTGCCAGGCAAAAGCAATCACACCAGCAAAAGCCTTCGAGCTATCAATAATCACCCCCCCCCCCCCCCATGACAAACCTCCAAAAAGATATGTTTACACACAGATAAGGCCCCATGACAAACCTCTGTCAAAAACAAAAACTGGTCTTCATGTGAGCCTGTGATTACAAGAACGAACCAAACAGCAAGAGTAATCATACGAAGATAAACCACCAAGGCAGGAGTAATCAAACATAGGATGCCAGGGGGGAAACAACGACAATAATCAAAAGCAGGCTACCATCTGAGCTTGTTCACTGTCAGGCCAGCGGGGTAATGATATGTTGAGGATGAAGGGCTTCCTCCATCCAGGAACTGTTGCAGAGCAGAGCGGACAAGAGTCAGCCATGCCTTGAGGGTTGCTCCTGGTTACCTTCTGATTGTAAAATGGGGCAAAATTTTCAACCAGGTATCTCTCTCTGTAAATAAAAAAGTCAAACAATGAGACATCTGCCAGTTATATGAAAAAAGCCTCTCGCTTGTAGAAAAAGTTTCCTGATCCTCTGTAATAATCTTGTTTTCTGTTCCATCTGTTCACCAAACTGTCATTCATTTGCCTATTTTTTGACCTTCAAATTTATCATTCGTTCCCTCAGACATGCAGCTTCTCCAGTATGACACTTCTGGTGAGCCGTGAGGGGCTTTCACTGCTGTCAGACAGACTCTTTCTGACAACTCAGCACTAGTGGGCATGTCCAATCTCTAAGACCCGCAGAAGGACGCCACCAGTACAGAAGATGAAGGTGCTGAAATGTTCGTTCTTCATTTTTGTTCTGTGGCGATTCACTTTCTGCTTCATATAATACTGATTTTTCATGCTTACAACCATCTGTCTTTGTCTTGGTCTCGATTTCAGCGTGTGTCAGTGTAGATATGTGTGTATATGTGAGCATGTGTGTGTGTGTGTGTGTGTGTTTCTCCATCACTCTCCTATCATACCCATCAGCTACTCGTGTCTTGCTCTTCTCCCAAATCTTCCTGACCTTCCTCAAATAAACCTATCAGCTGTAATCAAGAGTTATCTCATCCTCTCTCCTACATTCACTTTGACATATACATGCAGACTTGCAGACTTGCAGACACACACACACACAGAGAGAGAGAGAGAGAGAGAGAGAGAAGTGTCAACTTTTCATGCAGGTCTTTTTCTCTCTCTTGTGGATTTGAAGGTGGAGACAGATTGCACCAGAGTATTAAGTGGCATCTGTAGCCATGCAGGCCCCTGTCACATTCTGTGCCATCCACCAATGTCCATATATAATGACTTCTATTAGAGAAATATTAGTCACACTTACTTATAGTCACTGTCTATAAGAGAAGTTTGTCTGTGACAGAAGTGTGGAGGTAATAATCACTGAAATTGCTCTATTAAGTGATATCAGGTTAATAATTAAAGAGAAATGCTGTAATGGCAACATAAGATTTAATTATTTTTTCTATTCTGTTTCTTGCAAACACACACACACAGGCACACAAACACACACAGACACTGACAGTATGTCCTAAGAGCACTCTGCTCTGTGCTCCTCCTCAGTCCCAAGGCTAGATTATTAGACGAGAGAGAGAGAGAGAAGAAGAGAGAGTAATCAGAAGGAGCTTGGTTTTTGTCAGTGGGTCACACAGTGGTGGCATGGTTAACTAGCTAATGTGATTAAATTTAGCAGAGGTACAAGTCACATTGTCAGCCCACATCAAAGTCTACCCACTACTGCGAGAGCAAAACGAGCCCACTGCGAAAACTGAGAGAGAGAGAGAGAGAGAGATGAGATGAGCAGACGAGGAAAAGGGTGATGTTTTAAACATAAAACAGAAACTGAATTGTGAGAAAAGATGAGGCAATAATGAGGCAAGAGAGCAGGAAGAACCGTTAGCTTAACCCATCAAGTGAGCAGCACGTACTGAAAAGTAGCAGCTGACAGCAAATCTCTGTTTTCATCTGTGTACAAATGAAGGACCATCGACAAACCCTTATGGTGTCAAGTGTGAAACCAGCTCACTGACCTTGTAGTTTGATTATTTGCTTTGAGACTAAGAGATTGTGATCTCGCTTCTCAGATGGTAGATGAAAACTGCTGCACCTCTGCTTTGGGGAGTAAGGATAATTTTAGAGGTCTCCTCCTAACATATTTTCTCCTATAAAATGCACTTGGTCAAGCAAATGAGTTTAACCAAATCAGATTTTTGAGGACTTTAAGGTGAGCAATGCTCACAGAATAATGTTAGACACGAGATCTACAGAGACATCAATAACAACCGAGTCACCTAGCAACATAGCATTGTGTGTACTCTGTGTTGTGTAAAAAATGTTCAGATCTTTTTGCTTTTATAGATGTGTTTGTTGCTGCAGCTGTTGTGGAGTTTATACTGTATATACATCTCTGTGTGGACTCCTTCGGTGATGTTGATGTGGCAGATATTTCATTCCTGTATTACTTACATCACCTGCTGCATGCACGTGGCACCCATGGCTGTTTATATTTATTATTGGTGTTTTGTGTTTCACTGTGTGAGTTTTGACCTTATTTCTGGTGGTGACAAATAACTAACATCTAACTAAAATACACACACACTAGACAGCTACATTAAAAACATAAACACTAGTAGAAATGGTTAGAATTTTTAGAGGATGAACTGTAATGTAAACTAATGACCCACTAACTTTTCATCCTATGGCATCATAAGGTCAGTTTCCAATTAAATTTTCATCATTAGCTGTACATGAGAAGTGCTAATTGACATTAAACATGAACATGCTTGTTAACATGCATGCATGCTTCAGTGGTGACCATGCTAAAACATTCCCATGAACACTGTCATTGTGAGCATGCTGACATTAACATAGCTGAATATGCCTCACAGACTCTTCATCATGCTCATGCTAAAAATTAATTCATGTTAGTGGTTTTGTGACATTTGTGTTGGACAAACATATAAGGACTGCAGCTACTGATAGGGTGTACATTCTTTGCTTAGCCCAAAAGAGTCTTGGTTACGAACTGATGCACTAGCATTAAAAGACACTTTCTCTGTCTTCATATTTTGTTCAAGCCCCCAAAACGAAAATGCAGACACTTGCCTGATGATGTATTTAAATGGGACTTAAGGTGCGAAAAACTGTCTGCCTTGAGCTCTCTGAATAATGTTGAGAGACTAGCAGAGAGTACCTTACATTTACATAGCGCCTGCTGTGAATAGAGCACGTCTCAGCATACAGAAAACTCTGAGGTGACCTAAAATGGGGATAAGGCTGAATCATAATTATCACTACTCCATGAATGTAACAAGACTGCACTGTCATACACACATACACACACACACACAACCACACAATCCCTTGATGGCAAATCACAAGGGCTTTGAACCCTCTCAGAATAAACTGGGCAATTCAAAGCTCTATTATACTAGTATATTTTTATTTCAGCTGAAAATGTGAAAGCATTTGAAAGTGATCTGAACAGAATCTCCAATGAAACATAATAGCGATTAGCAGAAAATCGAGACAATGGAAAGAACAAGCGAACAACAGGTGCAAATTGGACCTCAGCCAGGGAGTAATGTTTTTGTTTGTTTTTTTTTCCTAATTTAAAATGACAATGTATTTACAGTATCCACTGCCTGCAAGGTCCTCCTCTGACATTACTTCAGTGGGACCAGCTTTTTGTTCATGGCTCATCATCATGCCCCTGAGATAGCCAGCTATTGACATTAATGATATCTAAAACTGTCTGTAAGCTGTTTGGCTGTACATATTGTGCAATTTGGGAGCTACAGTGTGTCACTAGTGAATCCTACCTTGACTAAAATGTCTGCAGTGACTGCTGGCTGAGAGGTCTGCAGTGGATGTGCATTTTCAGATGCATTCATTAATTTTAGAGGGTTTTAGCTGTGGGGCTCATTTGTTGATGTTTTGCTTTAGCTTTGTGTTCGTGCTGATTCTGTCCTTGTGCCAGTTTAGACTGTGGAGACACAAATGCATACTAAATTGCTTATTGATATTCAAAACAGTGTCTTACATTAGAACTTAACAGTAGAACTTGTTAACACTGGCTTGTTTGCCACCAAATTCCACCATGAAGGGCAGCCTATGTTTTGGTCTGACTGTAAAGGCTTGGGTTTCACTAAAAGAAATAGTTTATCATTTTGGAAATTTTTCCCCTTATTATAATGCTACATGCTGCCATAGCTTAGCATAAATACTACAGTCCTTGGTGTGCATTACTTTTCTGTTATAAGTAAAAGCATGTTTAACACTCAGTAATTAGTGAGTAATTAATCAGTAAGTAATTAGCCTCATTAATTTACTCTGCTGAAGTAAAAATGAAACCCTCAACTCAAATTACAATCAGTCAGTCATCTCAGCTGAAACTCTCTTTTTTCTCTTGAAGCAAAAGTTTGACATTTTGAGAAATATACTTAATGTTTCATAGTTAGCTTATGAGAGGACAACTATCATTATCTGTCTAGTTACAGCATAAGGATACTGTCAGCAGCCAGTCAGTATAAACATTACAAAATTCATTTATGTGCACCTCCAAAGTTCACTGATTCACAAGTTAAATCTTATGTGTTTAACCCATACAAAAACTGAAGTGTGAAAACGAGACAGCCAAGCTGTTTCACACTGTTCCCTGTGTCTTTATGTGAACCTAAGCTAGTCTTCGAGTCAGTGTAAGAACTCTCTCTTCCTGCCTTAGTGTCTTTCAGTTCTTTCATGTATGATCATATTTCCCACTCAGCTACTGACCCCCTTTATGCTACCTATTTCCCCTCTGTGTGCAGTTGTTCCTCCCTCCTTTCCCAGTGCAGAGTGAAGGGCACAGAGGACCGCCAGTCTGGTGCTCATTAGAACAATATGTATGATACCTTTTACAGTTGTCAGAGTGAGGGGGTAAATCTGGCCGCACTGCCCCCTCTGGCAGGAGGCCTGTCACATCAATGACCAGTGCTTCTTTCTGATTTGCTGTCGCCCATGGTTACAGACTGATTCTAATCTGTGCCAGAGCCCTCTGCACTGAGATAATTAAAAGCATCACTTTTACAACTTATAACACTTCCTTTTTAGTTTTATTTATTTATTTACTTTTTCTAGCATACTATTTTCCATTCTTGTTTTATTTTATTTATTATTTTATTTATTTATTTATTTTTAGTTGACAGGTATCACAGTTTTGACACATACCTACTTTGGAATGTGACATGGTGATGTTTGCAACAGGAGAAAAAGCAGAGAAATGTGACAGTATTTTCTTCAAATCTTTGGAGAAAATTGCGATGTTTACCAGTAAATTGTCAAATCATATACTTGACATTTCGGGGCTTTAGTCCCTCAGTTGAGGGACTCAACAGTTGGGAAATCTTATTGTTGTTTGCTGTAAGCCTCACTGATTATGAAATCACTGAGGATTATAGAAAAGTGTTCATTAGAATGTCACTAAATGTTAATTGCATCCAGTGGGAAGATATATATTGGATGCAGATGACAATAGCATAAATGCAGTCCATAAAGCAATGACATACACCTCCTGACATAGCTCATAACCAACACTCTATATCAATTTATTGATCCATCGATAACACAATCCCCACACTGCTTCACTTTACTACTGATTGTACATCACACCCACACAAAAAGGTATCAGACAGGTGCACAGACTCAAATACACACACACTTTATATCTCCCTCATGTTCGCACAGATGCACACACAGACAGGATTGACTAGCATATTTCACCAGGAGAAGGGAAAAATGCTCTATAACAGAAATGTCAAGGTGTTTTAAGGAAGAAATATGCTTTGGCACAAACAGCAATTGATGAAATGTGACCTTGAGTTCTTCTTTTTCCATCTTTGTTGCATCAGAATAATGAATGGTGCTGGGTCAGGAGAAAAAGAGGAAAGGGGAAAAAGCAAATCGAGGAACCATGAGGAACCATTTTTATGGTTATTACAATCAGTTGTCAGCAGTGGGGAATAAAAAACGAGTTTTAAATGTGACACTGTGTGCATGAGTCACCGGATAACACTGAGACGCATCCAACAACTAACACAGATCATTCTCTGTTTATAATAACTCTTACTAATTACTTTTCAGGATCGATAAAACCTGCAAATTGAATGGAACTGTTCTTTTACTACAATTTATAGGAAGTGTGTGTGTGTGTGTGTGTGTGTGGTGGGAGTGAATCAATTTAGTTGAGAAATGGGAATGTGTTTGATAATTTGGCCAACGCACGCAGCAATTGACCTATTGTGGGAAGTTTCAGAGAGTCAAATGAGAGTTTTTGGGGGGGGAGGAGAAGAAAACAAAAATTGGAGTTAATTAGGTGCTGAGCCTCTGGGGGACATTTTACTTTCAGAAGTTCCTCTTTCATTATGTGAGCAGTATTTTTCCTCTTTTTGCTGCTTAAGTATCCCTAAGGATCAAATATGTTCTTAGTAATTTTTTTTAGACTGTGTACTTATCTATGCACATCTGCTTTCTGGCTTTTACCCATAGATCCCTATAATGGAATTGTACTATACTGACTATATTCATACATAACAGACTGATTACGGATTGAGCAGCAATTGACATCCAGTGTGGGTTACACGTCTTGAGTCATGGTGAGAAACTGTTTACTGAAACATGTTGCTCAGCGGTTATCTTGTCCTCAGCATGGTTAGCAGTTCCCTAAATCTACACAATAATATCTATTATCTAGATGCAGCATTTAAAGAGTCACTGTCACATCTCTGAGGATCGGTTTGTATCCGTCACATCACAAAATGTTAATACTAAGCACATTTACTGCCAGCATATTTGAATTGTTTTCCCTACATGTTGTTGTTTGAGGTTAGGGAAAGATGACTGGAGGCATGTCATTTTAATCATAGCCACCATCTTTCTCTACCCTTGACCAAAATTATTTTAATGCCTAAACCAAACAACACATTGAAAACAATGAAAACCCCACAGTGAAAACAGTAAAACCAGTGAAAGTCTCTAGTGTCAGAAATATAGCTCTCTGTGAAGAGTTATTAGGGAACATCATCTAGGTAGCCTATGTCCACTTATAACACAAAGGGAAAAACAGATCAGTGCATAAGGGTAACTTAAAGGAGACAGGGTTGGCTTTATTCATACTTGAGCTGTGTAGAAGAATTCTGCAAAAATGTAATCATGTACAACTGACAGGTTTCCAGGGCAAGTCTGAAGGATATCAAGGGAGTTTAATACCTGATTAATCAAGGTTGCTCAAATGCAAAAATTCTGTAAATTGAACCCCGCCATTAATCATTCCAGCTCACTGATTTTCGACATTGGCCGGGAGTTATTAAACAGGATGGCCACCTTAATACAAATTCCCACCTGGCTTTGCATGGTTTATGCCATCATAACACTCAGTTGGGGTAACGTGAATATGGCAGAGCATTTACACACTGTAATGTATGTGTGTGAAGGCTAATTTGTGATGAAACTGTGGTACTTTACGAAATATATTTTCTGTGTCCGGTCAGAATCACTATTCTTGTTTTACTGGCATAATATCTCCACTATCAGTTACACTGACACGTGACCCTTTCCATCTACTTATCTATTTTGTTTGACCTCTATTCTCACCTTCTTTCCATTGCTATGTTTGTCACTTATCTCTGAGTTCCCTCCATGAACCTTTCTCCCAATAAATCCATTACATGCCCTACCCCTCGCCCTTTCTGTGTTATATCTTGCATTCCTTCCCCAGAATTGACTCATTCTTCCATAACCTATATGCCTACCTGGTTGTTGCTCCAACATACTCCCCACCCCGCTGCATCCAACCTCTCTCTTCTTTTCCCTCCAATCTCTTTCCCCTGCGGGACCAGGGCCCTACCTCATGAAAGAGTCATCAGCGGTGCATAGCTCTTAATAACAGCTAATCTGTTTAAGCAGGCACTAAAAAGGTCATGGCATCGGCTAGCGAGGGACAGAGGGAGGGAGAGGGAATGGTGTGGAATAGAGGATTTAGAAGTAACAATAAGAGGCCACGAGAACAGGCAGAAAGGGAAGGGGTACAGCTGGAGTGAATTTTCATTATATAAAACATATTATTTTCTAAAGTTACAGATACAAAATCTAAGTACTATGACGGTAAAATCTCTGTGTACTGGCACAAAACATAACAGCTAGTGTTTAGAGTGGTACTCCCTGGTACAAGATCTCATCTGAAGTCTCCTGAATCCAGCTTTGGTTCAATGGGAAAGTGATTTGTGAACACTCACAGCCATCAGATTCTATTATGGCCCCTGCAAATTCTCTCATAATGACTGTACGGAGACATCCAATGGTAAAATCAATCATAGATCTATGCACTTATTGAGAAGCCATCAGAGGCAGAGAGGAAAGTGAGGGAAAGGATCAATACGATATAGCAACAGTGAAACACATTTTACGGGAAAGATGGCAGAGGGCTGCTGGCTAGGTCAGTTGAATGGCCGAAGCAGGAGAGGAACAATGCTGTGGCTAATGATGAGATGGTCATTTACTGGGGCAACGGGTTTAGCCACCAAAAATAAAACGAAAAATAAAACTGAGTAACAATAGTTTCATTGCTTTTCTGCATATATTGTGCAATTGATGGTAAAGTGCAGGTATACTAAGTTCAGTTTTTCTTGATTGGATTTATCAACATGCAGTTGATCTCTGTGAATAACAGAATAGAACTGAAAATATTAACCAACAAAAACAGGACTAGAGAGGTGCAGAAAGTACAGTGGTTTTATTGCGGTAGGGGGTTTTGTCGGCAGATGGTGACTCAACTTATTTAAAGGAGCACTCCATCAGTATAGCACTGCACTTAAATAACAGTGTCTAACTCATGAAGAGCGATTTAAAAAAAAAAATGCTGCAGAATTAGAGATATTGTCTTTTATTCGTCCTTAACTCCATTCCTGTAGCCAGCACTACACAAACCAGTTGAAAAAAGTCACAGATTTGACACCTAATCCACACATAGTTATTACGCATTGCGAGTAGAGAACAAAGCAGCACATGTGCCATGATAAAATAAAAAGCGCACAGTTCCAGATAATGATGTACTTGATACGTAATGTATCAAACATAATGTATTAGCTTTCAAAATGTCTGTTTGTCCTAATAAAACTAGTTACATGATTCACTCTACAAGGTGACCTGTTACTCAAAATGACGTAGGCGTAGGCTCAGAGCTGCTGCCATCTAGGAGTTTGTCTGGGAGCAGCCAACATCCTCAGTAAATACATGATAAATTCAAGTACAATCAAGTAGCACAGTGACTGAAGCAGACTGCAAAGACACAAACACCTTCCATTCCATGTTTTTAGCAATCACTTGCTCAGGCCAACTTGTTGGCAGAGGCCACCATTTGGTATTTGCTCCTTAATGATGTATGAACCACATAAAAACATCAACTTTTTAAATAGTGGCTAAAATCAAATGAAGCTGCTCTTTAGACAGCTGGGGGCACAGCTGAAGTTGCAATATCAACGTTAAGAAAAAAACAAATTTTCAATCAACATGAAAACAAAAATCATTGACTTTCTGAGCCATATTGTCTCTGATCTGAGTGTAAGTCCACTTCAGTGGTGGATGTGAAATTTTTCTCTGGGCAAAATTGGTACATTTTAATCCATAAACCATTGTCATTTAAAAGCAAATATTCCAACCACTTGCTGGTTAAGTTTTCTCAAGTGTGATGACTTACTGCTTTTCTTTGTCATATCTGATTTGTAAACACAATCTTTTGGAGTGTTTGGACTGTCTGTTGAACAAAACAAGCAGTTTGAATACATGATCTTGGACATTGGGTAATAAAAGCTCACATTTTTGAGACAAAACAATTCATCAAGTACATAAATACATACATAGTTACAGCTCATTTTTTATAAAAGAGAGTCTGAGCACTTTTGGATTGTCTGGATTTTTCCATGACCACAGGCCACAATGACAGTTTAAAAACAGGTTACTGATTGTTAACCTATCCAGTTCAAGAACTTCTTTGAAATTTACTTTCTAAGTTTCTCTCATATATGCACAGCTTTATAACAACCTGTGTTTTTTGCTGTAAAAAGAAGTGCCCCAAACAATGTACAATCAAACAATCAAAACAATGTAACAACTGAAGGAAGGACTAAACACAAAGTGCTTGCTGTTGTGCACATTGAGTTAAAGCGAGGTTCGTTTTAGACTGTATTATAATAAAACTTCTGAAAAGAGCACCTGTTGATGAATATGATTGAATTGGAATAAAAATACCTTTACAGATGTGTTATTTCAAATTAAAGAACATGTCTCTTTACAATAACTTATGCTATCTGTCTGCTCAAAGGAACTTCATCTGTTAAAGGTAATCCTGTCTTCTTTACAGCAATCATGAATGACTGTGAGATGAAGAAATTACAAAACTTCAGGGTCGGTACAAACATGAGGTGTACTTAAAGACACAAAACTGACTTTTGTTCCCTCATTGAAATTAGTTGTCCTTGAATATAGTTCTACTAACTTCACATAATATTTCACCAGCTCCACTTTCCCAGCAAATCTCCCAGACACAGACACGCTTAGTCCACTCACATTACCTTTTTGAAATTCTTTATAGCAGGTGGACTTCCCACTTCCCAACACTAAAAGACAAAGAGCCACTTCAGAACTCAACGACTTCTAGCCCCCCATGGGACTTAGCGGATTAGCTAGGAGTGAGGGAGCGAGAAAAGAGAAAGACTAAAGAGTGAAAGACATAAAGAGGGAAGTGAAAGAGAGAGAGAGATTGGCTCCCCGCTCCTATTCCCATTGTGGGCCATGGGCCGTGCCGTCTGAATAGCTATGCTAATAGGCAGCTGAAAGTACGAAGAGATAACACAAAACCCACTTGACTTCCTGACACCTACTTGAGTGAGGCCACAGTGTTTTCCAAGGCTAGTTGTTATTCATGGGCCTGAAAGTAGCCTGTCTGTCAGCCTTACGGGTGGACAGTTATTTTGTCTCGAGCGTAAAATATTCAGGCACAGAGCAGGTTCTTCTCTTTGTGGGTTACTGTTACAATTGGTAGCTTAAGTATTAATTATCATTTAAATGCTTGTAGGAATGGAGAGGGTCTTTTTGAAGGTGGGAGTGCAGATTAGGGTCTTGCAGTTATGTGGTTATGGAGATTTAGCGGGATCTTTGGCAAGAGGTCAGCAACTGGCGAGATTTAATCATCTGCAGCAGCTGCAGGGTCTCCACAAATAGCAGAACTTAACATTAGTGCCACTATGTGAACCCTATTATGGTGACCATGGGACTTGCACAGAGAAGAGAATAAAATAAACAAAAACAAAAACAAAAAAACACCTGTATTCATAATAACAAAACAATGAAAGAAAGTTTAAGATCATAATTTACATAAACACACACAGATTAAAATGTGATAATTGAAATTTTAGCTAAAATGTTAGCTAACCATCTAAGGGTCACTTCTCCATTGGTCTGCAATGATGTATCCAGAAGATGTAGTTTGGACAGTTTGGATGATGTTCTGACTTTCAAGACTGAATTTACGAAGGCACCCATATTTACAGTGATACAATCACTACTGCTAAGTCTGTGTGTCATCAGTACTATGGTCTTTAATAATGTCACCCAGGTCCATTTAATACTTGTTTTTGGTACCCGTAATGCAAAGTTTTGTAATGCAAAGACTTGAACTCAAGGACAATGGAGTCCAATGGAAAATTACACTTTTTTATACACTCAATTAATATGAGAATTCACTAAAAGTATCTGTGAGATCTAAATATACAGACAAACACATACACAGCCATAAACACATACACAGCCATAAACACATACACATGCACAAAACAACTACATCCTAATGCACTGCAGGGTGTTACCATGGTGAAAAAGATTTTCAATGACATTTTGAAGGGACAAAATGCACCTCTGAGGCTATTCATAGTGAGTAATGTGTCTTTTTTTCCCTGCAGCCTGTTCTTTCAACTTTGATTACTTTACAGTCAAAACAGTGGCAACAACTTTCTTTTGACTACTGTTACGACTCCATCGCAACATCTTATGATCATGTTTTTCATTAGCCTGCAAGTCCGGCCCTGGCATTGTGTCCCTCATCCAAGTTTGAATGAACTTATCACAGTCCAAAACCTCCTTTGAAATCTGTCTGTTTTTAAAATGTCCAACTCTGTTGCAATTCCAGTATGTTATGTTTATTAAGGAAGAGTTCTGATACAAAGTAGAGGAGGTAATCCTCATGTGTACAGGGTGCACAGACAGCAGAGAGTGACATGGCATGGACAGTTGAGTTGATTAAAGGGGATGTGATGGTTCCTGATTAAAGGGTAAGTTTTGTCCCATATCTTTTGGGCTATGACAGCTTAAGATGGCAGCTCACTGCCATAGCGGGAAAATTCACACCCATCACAGAGAGCAGTAATGAGAGGAGCCCCTTTCTTGGCAACGGTTGAGGCTGGTGGAAATATTTCTTTACAGCCTTGCAAGTCATACAGCACAGTTGTGTTTGATCAACATTCAAACAGCTTCTTCCTTCGTCGCACATTAGGCTTGAATCAATGATTGGTGTCATGCAGGTTTTTTTAAATTTCAGAAAGGAGAAAAATTGCAAGTGTTTAAATTCCATGTGGCTAACTTTGGAGATCTTTCATTTGGCATTGAGTTCTTAAAATGCTATTTCAGTTTTGTTTTTCAATCACATTTCTTCTGGGCATCCTGTTCAAAAGCCTTCAGTAAATGAAAGAAACTGCATCAGCCAAAGCATGAGATCTCTCAACTAAAGTGGAATCACTTAAATGTTATTGCACTTCAAGTCACAGATTGTGTTGTCATTTGCCCTCAATCACAGCATTTCTTTGATGCTGGCCATCTTGTTCAGAAGACAAAAAAAAATGAATTCCAGCTAAAACCTTTAAAGTCTTTCTGCATTTCAGCTTCCTTCTTATGTGAAGGATTTGGGTTTAAATCATTATTTTGTTCCATATTCACATTTAAATTGCATTAATAATTACTGGATTGAAATCTGTGTCTGGGAGCACAAAGCTAACTCTTGTCATCATTCTATAATGGAGGCAATTTGCGTCTGCATTTACTAAGGCGGCTGAGGTGAGCCCCTGAGAATCAAAGGTTGATTAATGCGTCCAACCACAATTTATTAGCAGCTGTTCAGGTGGCTTTTGATTGTGTGTGTGAGTGTGTGTGTGTTGGTAACTGACAGTGTTGAGCTCTATTCACTCCTAAACCAAATATACACTTTTATTTATTATACTCATTTTTAACCAGCAGACACAGTCAGTTTTTTTACAGGTAAAAATTACATCACTAGCTGCAGATTTTATCAAATAAATTTAACTAGCATTCAGTCAGTTAAATTTAACTTCAACTTTTGACTTCTGTCTGGTTAATCAAGTCAGTGTCTTCACTTAGCTAGTTCGTTTATGGCTCACCACTTCATAACTGAAACTGAGTGTTTTTGTAGTTCAACACGACCAAAGACCAGAGTCAGGACCAGAATGCTGGCTCTCCTGTAGGGGAGATTTTTGTGCATAAAATATGGATTTTAAGCTTTTCACCTTGTGCACTTTTTGTGCAGTTCTAATGCATCGGAATGTGAACTGACAACCCTACTGACACAATCACCATTTGACTGTGCCCTCCAAAAATGTTACAAATCACTCTTTGAAAAATAAATCTCTTTTATGCTGTGACACTGCTGTGGTTAAGGCTTGGTTAGATTTAGACACAAAAAGAAATTGGTTAGGTTTCAGGAAAGATTATGGTTTTGGTTAAAGTTGTTACTTTATTAACTGGCAACACTAGCATTTTATCAGCTCTTCCTCCAGGATAAAATAAAATCTGAATCCTTTTGAATCCCTACACTCTAAGAAATGACGTTGTTTGCATTACGTAATCATTTCATGGTGAAATTACAACAACTTTTAGATTTTTGACTTTCTACACAAGCAGGTTTCGTTGCATTAAAATAACAACACGAGATTTTAATGCTACGTACAGTAGTACTGCTGATTGAAACCAATGCAACCAGCTGATACAAAAAAGCATTTGCCCTTGAACCAACACGCTTACCACACTTGCGCATGTGCAGTATGGGCAATGCCAGTGGGGAAGAGATGCCATTCCACCCTTCTCTATGTGCACAGGTGTTCAGGCAATCCATTGTCTGAATTATTTGGTAAGTAAGGAACTTTAACCAGTAATATATTGTAAAACAATGTTTTTTTTTTGTTTGTTTGTTTTTTTTGTGGTCTGTCATATAAAAGCGCAAGCTTAATTCACACATTATTTCAGGATATTTTCCTGTTTGTATCCGTGCTGAAGTGTTAGATATAAGTGTCAGAAAATTGGTTGCATCGTCAGTGTCTATTTATTATTGGTTTCAAACGAATTAATGCTTGTTGAGAAGCTATTATTGTTAGCTGGCAATTATTTTGACGCAGTTTTATTCAACCTCAAATGACTACATTTTTCTCTTTGCAGAGGTTAATATTTTTGCGTTCCCAAAAAAAGGCATTCATTTGAGGAAGGCTTTTATAAGAGATGAGCTATTATTTTCCTTAAGGTGAACCACTACAATCTGTATTTTTCAATCTGTGTTTTTCTGGTTACACAATTTTTGTAGTACTTGCAGCATTTGTTTAAAAGCAAACTGTAAAACAAGTGTGGCAAATGTAAGCAACCATAATAATGATTGTATTGGTGCTGTGAAAATGGACATTGTACTGAATTGTGAAGTGATGGAGTAAGTTACAAAATCCATTCCATAAAAAAAATCCATCAATCCATTCCTACTCTGAGTGATCTGAAACTTAATTTCTGAATGACTTTGTGTGGCCCCCAGGCTGCCAGCGTACATAACATATCTGTGAAACAACAGATGAACTACGAGCTTGGCTATTGAAAACTGTGCAATTTTCTGCCTGCACATGAAGCACTATCACTAGATGTTTAGACAGATTGCTTGTGTATCTGCCCTTTCACACAAAAGACTTGTTGCACTTGTAGCAACGAGCACTCAGGGCATAGACTCTACTGAAGTGTAACCACACTTTTTACTGTTTACTTCTCTCTGGTGTGTGTGTGTTGCAAGTGGTTGTAGTGTGTGAATGACAGCTGCACAGCTCCAATAGCAAATGGGAATAGTAAAAATGCATCCCAGAAAAATGCTATATAGACAAAAGTATGCAGACACACCTCTTTGTGGGGCTGTAACTTCACTGGCCCACACAGAGTCCTAACGCAACCCCATCGAACACCTTTGGGATAAACTGGAACAGAGATTGTGAGCCAGGCCTTTTGGTCCAACATCAGTGTCTGACCTCACAAATGATCTACTGCATGAATGGGCAAAAATTCCCACAGAAACACAGCATAATCTTGTGGAAAGCCTTCCCAGAAGAGCGGGAGCTGTTATAGCTGCAAAGCTGTCTGTGTTATTATAGTGCAATGTCATTAATGTCCCTGTTGGTGTAATGGTCAAGTGTCCCAATACTTTTGTCTATATAGTGTATCTTAATCAGAAACAGAGTTGGTGACATAAAATGCAGAAGATGACTTTTACTCCACACAGGGATATTAAGATGGATGGGACAACAAAATATCCAACTTGAACATGAGACTACTTTTCATTTTTCCATTTCCTGATCACAGTCAACACAGTCAAGCATCACTTCAACTAAGCTATAACTATCACTGCATAGATAAAGGAGATGCATTCTGATGGGTTTCAAATGTGAATTGTAGTCCACTGTAAGTGGATCTACACAGATATACACATTTAAATAAATATCTTGATACACAAAAGATCATAGGTCCCAAACGATACAAATGTAAGCAATATGCAATGTCTTAGCTGTACTTTTCTGATAAGGATTTTTGATGTTGTTCAGCAGACAAACTAAAAGCATATGAAGAATTTTGAACAGCACAGGTTTGTAGTGTAGGTCACTCTGATTTTAAAGATAAGAGCAAAATTAGAGGAATCTAAAAGAAAAAGAAGAGAGAAAAACTGCTCTTAACCATTGCAAATGAAACTTTAAGTGAAGTATATGCCTTTTAATATCACTTATCAGAGTCCCTGCTTTTCAAAACAGGCTTGCACTAACAGACTGCCATGCAGGCAGAGAATACCCTCTGCTGAACACAAAATCTCTTCAGCTAATATTCTTTCTTTCTAAATGTGTCTGTATAAAAATCCTATTTATATTACCTTATCTTGTATTACAGCTCTAACAATGTTTTTTTCTTTTCATTATTAGAAATCTTACCATTTTGTTCACATGCATGCCAATAATATTTTTTGAAGAGCTTGACAAATAAAATTATTTTTATGCTGTTTCAGCAGCAGGGGAGATGCTGAGACTGTTCAGCTTGACCATCTATCACCAGTGAGAGAATCAGTGCGCTTGCTGCATGGCCTCACTTTCCTGACAAATGCCTTTTTTTTTCCAAACAGCTGAAAAAGTCTTAATATCGCAGCATCTTGTAGAGAAAATGCATATGTTCACCTGATGACCCATAGTGAGAGAGAGATGCATGATGACAGAGAAATGAAGGGATAGAGAGCACAGAGGGAGATGTGTGAAAGGAGGAGGGGTGAAATGGAAACGTAGCCAAGGCACAATGGAACTATATAAATCTAAGTGACTGCATTTGATCACGGGCTTTTGACAGAAACAGGGATGGAAGAATGTGGTCGCAGGAGGGGATGCGGGGGAGAGGAAGTGTAATGCCACGATGTGACTAGCGACAGACGTTTTGTGATTTTGTGCACGTCCAGAGCACTGCCTCTTTGTCATGCCAAAGTACAGCAGTGGCAAGGGTATAGTTCTGTGATATTTCCAGCCCGCTGTGGTGACACATGTAGTGGCTTCAGGCCATGCAGGTTTAGTTAGAGTCTGACTCATGGTCATGATGTAGTGTCTCATACAGTGATAGCTTTGAGACATATGAGCTGGTATTTCCAGTGCCAGACACGGACTGCCATTTCCCTGGTTGGATTAAAAACCATTCCCGAAGGAGAACTCTGGATTGATTGTGTTCTTAGGTTTAGGGGCAAGTCTAAACCAATGCTGTCACACCAATTCCTAACATGTTGTGTGACAAAGAAACCACTGAGGAGAACATAAGAAACGAATACTTCTCATTAAATCAGACCATAACTAGGACAGATAATAATACCAGTAAAACAGGCCTTTTTAAAAGCAAGCAAATAGTAGTTAGTTAGTTGAAATTTGAAAGTGAAGTTAAATTTTAGGGCATTCAATTAATACTGCAAATAGTTCCTAAATGTCTTTAAAGTCACTTGTCACTCAGTCTTAGCCAGTATCTCCACTTATCGTTTTAGCCCTGTGCCAGCATCGGAGAAAAAGTAGCAATTTTGGATGTATCTTAATCTGCAGACGAAACAAAATGTAGACAAATTTAGTTATTTTTATCCTTCATAGTTTTAGCCTGGTTTAACTCGATAAAAGACATTAAGTATTAGTTAAACTTTAGTTAAAATGTTTTCTCTCTTTCGACTATTTCAATTACACTATATAGACAAAAGTGTTCAGACACACCTCTTTATGGGGCATAGAAGTTCTAGATGTCTCAAAGCAGGAAATGTGATGAATGAATTATAGGCATATTCTGTGGACTTTATATTTATCTCTATATTTGTTACCAATGCCTCTGATTAACCACAGTTCAAACATTAGTTCACTCCCTCACAAAGACTAAAAGATAATTTAAATATCAAAAGTTCAAAGACAAAAAAAACAATTGATGTGACACGTTTTGTTTTGTTTCAGCTTGACTATTGGGCCCTGGATGGTGAGCAGATCCAACATGGAGTACAAGGAGGAGGTGGTGGAGTTCTTTCAAAGGTAAGTGTTGAACTTAGTTCATAACTTGCCTTTTTCATATGTAGTAGCTTACTCGATATATGATGGTAGAACAAGTCCACGGTATAAACGAGGTTATGTGTATCATAAAGTTGAAAAACCTTTATTGACTCTTCTGTGGTGATGGCGGCACACAGCAGTGCAGTGGCTTCTCTGGCTCCTGGTAACAGCTTTTTTGTATCTAATGTGGGGTTTTCTATGTTTTATTATCTTATTTATTTTTTCATTATTATTTTATTATCTAATTTATTGCTATTGTTGATTTATTGTATTATTGCTATCTTTGCTGCTAAACCAGACCCAGAGTACTGTCTTGATGTGTTTACCCGACAGGACAATAAAGAACCTTGAATCTCCTTTCCTTGCATGCGTATATTTAACAGGCATGAACCCTGCAAGAGGTAAAAATGTCAAAAGGAAATGTGAGATTAACGTAACATAACGGCAGTCAGCAGAGAACCACTTTCTGGCTTCCCCTTGTTTAGTTCAATGATGTAACGAAAAGGCTTCTTGATGAGTATCCGGCTATGACCACATAACAATGTCTTATGATGGATAAAGTCTGAGTTTTTCAGATTCAAAAAAGAACAGTACATTAGTTCCATGCTGACTGTTGTTCCCAGGGGCTCCTTTCAAAGAGACACAAGCTGGTTCATTTTCAGCTTATTTTTTCATCTCGACAAAATGGCAATCAGTGGCTATCCGCGTTCCAGATTTTAAAATCAAGGCCCATTTTGATTTGTTGGCAACATTTACTTACTACACGAGGTGGAGTATCTGGAACTGCATCAGATGACAGTGGCGAAAGAGAGTGAGAGAAATGCAGAGTTGGCACAGTGTGTAGCAGCAAGGCTAACCTAACAACATTTTGGTTCCAAAAAAAAACATAAATGAAGTTTTCTAGTGCTACTTTCCACATGTGTCCTGCGTAGCTCAATTGCATCCTGATATTTAGTAGTAAGTTTTAATTTAATAAATGACTGTTCTAAATAATAGCCACCAAATTAGGGAAGTTAGAAATACAACCTAACTACTAATGTTTAAATGTTGAACTGATGTACAGAAAAACCAGTGCAGTCACTCATTCCCCTGGCAGCATGGTAAAACAATTTGTACTTGTAGTCACAGACCTTGTTGTGTGATCACTGTTGATTGATACACTATCTAGCTCTACTTAAAACAGGTAATATAGCTTAGTCAGTCTGCTTATGTGAGTGTGTGTGTTTGTGTGACATTTTCAATGTCACTGAGCTTTTCCTATCTTTTTTGATATATAAATCATAACTGAAATCTCAACACAATCTCAGTATTTTTAATATTGTTAGAGTTTGACAGATCCCAACAAAATACTACATTTTGCATTCCACAGAATCTTTTCAGGACAAAAAGCCTACTTCCATAACTTTTTCAGGTTGTTAATCTGTTTCCTTAGATCATTCATCTCCTGATTTTGCTTTATTTCCTGTTTGTGCTTCAGTCAACAAGTTGTTTTTTTCTTGTCATCCCTCATGACCATCTCCCTTGGGTGAGTGCTGTAGTCCCTCTGGATTTTTCTCTTCTCTTGAAGGATGGACTTCAGGTTTATCTGTTTTCTGGCTTATCTTCACACACACTCACGCAGGCAGGCAGATAAATAGTCCTTGTTCTTAAGAAGCAATACAGCAAATTTTGTTTTTCGTTCTTAGAAAATGTACAAACACTTTACTATATGTTTCGGAATTCAATTTCAGTGACTTATTAAGAATTTGAACTTCATTGCTCTTTTAAAGGGTGTATTTACATCATTATGCAATATAAACAAGCCAATTATTTTTATCATTTATTTATTTAAAATAGTTTCATAGCTTTACTGGGGTGGTTAACTTAGTTACATTGTACCTGAAAATATGTGCAGTGTTTATAGCTAATTTACAGCACAGCCAATATGCTAACAAACTAACATGAACTGAAATGAAAAGAGTAACTAAACTGCTGAAAAGCAATTTAAATAGATAATTAGTAATGTTACTGACCGATTCAGGTCCAAAATCTTGTCATTTTAGTGCAAAGTATTTCCATTTTGTGTTATAAATATGCATGACAACTGCCCTCCACAGGTTGAGAGTCAGCTATTGAATTTTGTGTGTGGCTGATCTGGAGGCAGGTGATGTATTTAGAGGCAATTAGTATTCTTTCATCACCATCCAGTATTTAATCTCAGAGAAAACGTACTCAGTTACACAAGTGTGACCATGCTGGTCTGCGATCAATTGACCGCGTTGCCGACCTGGCTGGTCACCTCCCAACCAGCTTCACAAAACTGGTTTACCAGCTGGTCACCAGAAAAATCAGATTGAGCGAGCTGGCCCATGAAATAAATCCAGAAGGAATATAAGCAGCTAAGGTTTGAAGATTGGTCTAGGTGGATTACACAGTTGGAAAAAGAGGGTCAGGAAGGGCTCGCTGTAACTAATGAAGAAAGATGATGGAGAGGAGGAAGATAGAAGCCAACATGCTCCTGTGGGAGAGCCAGCTAGGACAGAAGCAACAGGTGAGATTGACAGTAGACTCAGAGAGATGTAGAAGATGTAGAAGTAGTGCAGGTCAGAGGAGCACATTTCTCAGGAAAGGAGTTCTTATGTCTTCTCTGCCTGAATAGGATACAAACTGAAAAGCACTGAATATCTATGCCTTGACTGTACCACACACATCATGAATAATCAATCATAAATAATGTTTTTATTATTTAAAGGTGCAACAAATATCACAACAAACACACACACACACACACAAAATATTGCTCTACATTTATAGAATAAAGATAAGGCTGCTTAGTGATTAAATACAAAGCAGCTATCTCACCCTGCAGCAGCAAGAAATTCAGTATGATTTTTTTTATATATCACAACTAATTACAAACAACGTCAAATGCGCAATCTCATCTGACTGGCCTACTGTTCTGTTCACTTAGCTTGATAGCTCGGAAGTGAATGATGACGGATCTCGAGCCTCAACAATTTCAAGTCACACTACAGTCTCAACACACGTAGTACAGCTTGCAAGTTCAATAACACTATAGTGCCTTATGTGTCACTTAATATCTTAGTACTACCAAGAGCAATTGGAGAATGTGATTCATGGTTAACATGTATAGTATATTGAGAAACATACAAGAGGAGAGCATCAAATGTTAGGCACCTCTTGCATCTGGTAGGTTTCATTTTCAACAGCAGGTATGTAATAATATGATGTGACTATGTTCAAATAATTTTTCCATCATTTTGCCATTTACAGGCATTTCAGTGAAGCAGTCCTTTATGCCCGCTCTTATACAGATGTGTCTATGTCCATGAAATTTGATTTACATGTCAGACAGGGGAACAATTATTTTATTTGATCCCATAAATCCTGGGTCCAAGAGGGCAATGTATTCAATTAATTCCCGGAACTGGTCCCTGTTACACATGACAAAGCTGACTTTTGACAGAAAAACTATATGGACTGATGGGTAATGACATGTGAGATTCTTTTGTTGTTGTGTCCATCTTTGTCACTGAAAAAAATCATTTTAACTCAGTGTTAGTGGGGTTACGAACAAACATACAGACAACTTCCCAAAGGTTATTGCTGTGACTTATGCTGCCCACAGACTGGCCCTTGCCTACAACTCACAACTCACTGAATGATGTGAGGCATATGGCCACTTTCAAAGAACCCTCTTCAAGAATTTCATTTTCATTTTCATTTTGAAAAACAGTGCAAATCATACTGCAATTATTAAGGCAGCATCCACCGCCTCTGGGTGACTTAAAAATAAAGGTAAAATTAATTTGACACCATTGTAGTTATCTTCTTTTGATTCATAACTATTCATTATGTGTTTAATTGCAACATTTTCAGTAAGTGAAGGTTGCACGCAGGCTCATCAGGACCCTACAGAGGAACCTAAGCACAGTCCTTGGAGTCTGGGCAGAGATGAGAAGATGTACAGAAGCAAAGAGATCGTACACATTCTGTCAGATGCAGGATGATGTTTTGCCCCCCCTTGCATGCCTCTTAGTACTCCTGAACAAACTCAGCAGTCACTTAAAGCATAGTAATGGAGAGCTCGCTGGATACATTTTTAGTTAATTTTAAGTACGATGTAAGTATGATATGATGGCAATGTAACACTGGTATCTGGCAAACTATCAATTATTTTAACACAATCTTTGGAGTTTTAGATTGTCGGTTATTGGTCACAAAGCACTTGGTAATTAAATTATTTATATCAGCATTTAATAAATAATTTAAGAAAGTGTGGCTTAGGCTGGCTATAAAAAAATATATTGTATACACTGAAACTCTACTATAAGTAAGCAGTCTTAAGGTGAGGTGCATACAACAAAGAGTTAACACTAAGGAAGCCTGTCCATTTCTTTCCATATTGCTGTTTTGTACTAGTCTGTATTAGTAGAATAGATTAGCTTAACATATCACACCAAAGACGTTAATCAAGTACAAAGGGACTGCAGTGAAATGTCTTTCAGCTAATAATGCACGCCATGCACGCAGAAGTTGAGCAATGTAGGTATTTGTGTGAGCAAGCTTCACAGACAAAGACCTTTCATCCTCCATACTGATCATATCCGGTTTAGTTTTGATGCTTTGTGTTCTGCAACAGCTTGTTATATGTGTTAAGTAAATCCTGGCTGCTCGTAATTACCTTCTTTTCATTTCATTACATGTATTCAAACAACTCAGAGCGAAGGATGGAGTCTGGGAGGTATGGGTAGAGTGAGAAAAAGAGAAGTGAAAGGTGACACGAGTTCTTCGGGCAGCACAGGTGGTGAAAATGAAGTAGGCTGAATGAGCGGGAGCTTGTCCGAAATTGCATTGTTGTAGAGCGCCAAACAAACACACACACGCACGCACGCACACACACACACACACACCTTCGTGCATGCCGATTCAGATATAATGCACGGATGTCCTCTGCGTTTCATCATCAAAGCCTTATCAGGCTGCGCAGGGTCTGAAGGGGAGAATATGAACCGGATAAAACAAATCGTTTGATGTGTGAAAGACAGACACTCCAGCTCCAAAGTACTTAAGCTTCTCCTCCCAGTGGACTGACAAGGGATGAGGGTAGGAGCGAGGAATGAGTGCTTCTCTCTCTCTCTTATTGCCCTCCCCTTTTCCGTTCATCACGAGGAGTTTCCAAACCGTTGCGTCATTGTTTATGCAAGGTCCCAGTGTCAGCACGAGCAATGTCAATTAAATAAATAAAGTCAATATTGACAGATGTTTCAAAGGCATGGTGGAACACTAAGAGACAGTGAGAGAGAGAGAGAGAGAGAGAGAGAGAGAGAGAGACAGAGGTGGAACAAGCTATAGTGAGTCCATGAGTAATGGAGGGAACATGATGATCAAGTTAAGAATACGCTTCGTGTGTGTGCGTGTTCAACAACAAGCAATAACAGACAAGTCGTGCAATGTGTTTCATGTCTGGCATTACTTTGATATCAGTCTGATATTACAAAATATCTCCTGCTATTTTTATTTTCTGTCTTTTTAAAGTTACTTTTGTCAATCTTGATACACTCAGCCATATTATTGACTGTGAAAGTCATCTGTTGGAACCAAAATCATCCTCTTGTTGAGATATGGATTTCCACAGCCATTATTCACAGTCTAGTAAAGTGAAACAGATGGCAGATCCAGTTTCTTTGTAGTTATTAAAATATTCACCAAGCTTCCATTAATTCTTTGATTGTCTGCCTTGACAAAGGCCTTTTAACTCTGCTTAATTTCCCTTCAAAAGGAGTGGGAGAGTCTCAATGAGTTATGACCATGAATATGGCTCTTTTCCTAAGTCTTTTAAGATGAAAGGCACCCTCTGCTCCCATGTCAAATGCCCAGCACACCTGACCCTTTTAAAGTGCAGAAAGGGTTTTTAATAATAAATTGAATTGTTCTCATAGATGATAGGGTTTTTGAAGACATTAAGATGTAAAAGACATAAACATATTCATTTGATGATCGAAGAAATGTTTTGAAACCTCACTCATGAATTGTGTCGCCTCAAATAAGTCAGCCCGCATTTAGCTCACTCGCTCAGGCTTATAACCTATTTCATTCAGAGCTCCTGGTTTCCCATCTGTTGAAGTCACAAAGAAATTTCATTACGGCCCATCAATGAAATTCACAAGCAAAATTACCATATCTGCAAACACTTGCTAATGATGACCACAGGACTGGAAAGATGAAGTGGTGAGATGAGCTTTGTTGGGGGGTTATGAGCATGTTGACCAGATGCCAAGCCACCTGCTCCTAGACAGCAAGAAAACAAGACAGCAAAGACTGCAACTGCAAACAGGAGGAAAAAGATTCCCCACTCTGCTCTCCTTTAGGTAAGATCAACTAAAGGCCACAACAGATTCATCAAGAATCAGACCATTTAGGAAAATTCCCTTTTGTCTGCAACCCTGTATTTCGTTTCTAGAGCTGGAGCACTGCACCTGATAATTAACCCTTTATTGATTTCTTTTAGGGAGTAGAATTCATCAAGCAGGATTAGCAAATGACTCAGATGTCAGCCATATAAGTGATGAAGACTATGCAACCGTGTTCCCATTTACACCTGGTATGAAATTGCTGTTAGTTACCTGGGTTTAAAGACAGGTAAATAAAGTGTCTCATTATCTTGATTCTCTCTGCATATAATGAAATTAGATAGACAGAGCTAGTGGCAGACTTGTCCTAAAATATTGCGTGCCTCAGGTCCAAGGTAGTGATACAGAATATGGATTGCTATGATGTAAAAAGCTAGGCCAATGCTGCATTTTCAGCACCCTTGCCAACTAGGCAAGTCCTAATGTTTTTCCTTCACAAAGGCAATGCAGGAATGGGTGTCTGGTCAGTCAGTTTCAGCTTGTTGGATGAGAAACTGACCAGACTGTATGGACTGCATTTACACCTGGCATAGATCTGATCACAGAGTGCATCAGACCACCTCAAGATGTGGTTAATTCCAATAAATGCCAATAACTGTTCTACATTCTACACTGTCTTGCAATGTGTACATACAGACTTATCCAGAGAGGCAGGCAGTTTTTGGTTTTTCACAAGCTTGATACATGTTATTCTGAGTGTGTAGTTCATTTTTGTCACACTGCCGTGATACTGGTGCACAAAGAAGGACTTCATTTCCCAAGTTTAGGCATCCATGCATGGTTGTTGATCGTTCAGGTTGTATCACTGAGAATAGTGAAGCTGGTGGCTACAACCATTTTCACAGCTGAATGTAATAAACAGTTCTGTGCATGCCAAATCAAAAGGAGCACAACTGTCTTATCAGAGGAAAATTCCATAAAGCTAAACCTTTCTCGTCTTGCTTCTTTGAGAAACAGTGGGGAACACTAGCATGATTTCAAGGTTCAGGTGACAGTGAATGGCATGCTGTTGCATCTCAAGTATTTGAGTCATTAGAGATCATGCTCCAAATAAAGATAAGCAAAGAGTGTACATCAAACTTTTCAAGTAACAGTGTATTGAATTTATTTTTACTTCTGTCAATGGAGTCAATATTTCAGTAAATGAAATGAAGGTATGTACATTTCTTTCAGGTATTTTTTTTTATTTGAAGTGTTACCTGTACAAGTAGGTATGTATAGTCAAGAATATTTATTGAATAAAAGACCTTGTGTCTTTCTTCACCTCAGATTCCTTCATTTAGTTTCTGAGTATGCACAGGGTGAAGTTATCTCCCATATACGCTGATGACCCAGGTCAGCTCATTTATCCTATTCAGGAAGCAAGAGATTGATTGTGCCTGTGCCATCACTGTAATTATACTGTCATCACTTAATCAACCTTATTGGATTCCTCAAGCGGTCGCAGTCCCTGAGGCTAGAGCTGGGAGAAAGATTGACTTTTTGGACAGCAAGAGAATGAGAGGGAGAGTGAGAAAGAGAAGGACAGGACATGAAAGAGAGGGAGAGAGAGGCCAAATTAAGCATGGAGTCATTTGAGAAGCAAAGCAATGGGGTAATAAGGACAGAGAGACATCAAATAAGCAGACAATGGTGTTAAAGGAGTGCTACAGTTACAAGTGGATGTCAAAGATCAGTATGGGTACAAGAAAGTGGACCAGAGGGGCACACAGACATGACAGGAGATCAGGTGGGAGGGTACGGCCACAGACTCTGAGCGATTGTTTCCTGAAGTCTGCGTCTGCCTCGCTAGAGAGGAGGTAACAAATGGTTAGGGTGTCACCTGCAAAAGAAGTTAAATAATTCATTTGTCTTTGGGGCTGGGCAGAAAGGGCTGCTTTGAAGAGCAGGGCACAGATGGTCATCAGAGTGAAAGAGGTACACGCACACGTGTACACACACACACACACACACACACACACACACACACACACTTACACCCGTGTACCCTCACATATGCACAGACAAAAAAAGGCCCGTGGTGAAGACTGGCTCATCACCTGGGTGCACACCATATGCCATGGTCGCTGACAACCTGCTCTCTAGGCTCATGCTGAGAAATGCGCGCAAACACATATTCCCATGCACGTACTGAAATCTTTCCTGCTTTATAACTGTTCCACTTTCCCACTGCAAAGGTCCTTTCTTGCATACTGATGTGCAATTGTGTTTATGTTGGCTGCAAAGATAAGAATTTACTAGCTGATAGAAATGCCTGGCGGAGTGTCTTCACCTACACACTGAGCCACATCAGTGCACATATCCCCAAAGTCAAACACAGGAAACACAAACAGCCAGGTATTCACACACTGAGGAGCGCTCACGAGGATGTGATGATCAACGAACTTGGAGTGTGCGCTCTGTCAATCCATCATTGTGTGAAATTGCCCATCGTAACAACAGCATTACCTCTTTTGCCATTTCACATCTGACTAAGCCCAATCCAAATACTGAATCAGCCCTTAAAATCTAATGATGCAAAACCTACTGTAACAAACAAAAAGGCTCTGCATCCTGCTATCTTGTTAGGACACATACCTGCCCCCAGACACTAAAACAGCAGCCCACCTTTCATTCAATTACTGTACTGACTTTAATGGTTATGAGTTCTCCTTTTGTTCCTAGCATGCCTTATTCCTCTCCCTGTGTGGCTTGCAGGTGATTACTCCAAGGCAGTAAAGGCCTCATTGGGGGTTCTGCAGTTTACAGAAATACTGCAGGATTCTTTGTTTGATGTGATATCTAAGGGGATTCTGATATTTCCATTATAAAGAAAAAGGTCATAAGGAATGTCCCTGCAAAAGTTGATCCAGGTTGTTGTGCTACAACCAGTTTTTGCTGTGGTACAGTGTTTGTTTGTGCAACATGTACAGTATTAACTTCATAGGCTTGGAGAAAGAAGAGATGATGATTAAAAATGGTCAGAAGTTACAAAAATGTCATGAAAATTACAACAAAGGTGACAAAACAATGAGTTAACAGAGATGAGCGAGGAGGAGGCTGAGTGGATGGGCGAGGAGTGGATGGGAGTGTAAACCCAGGCTGACCCATCCAGTCCAGACAGAGGGGCAACATATTGATGGAACAGACTCCAGACGACAAGCACCATTACCCTGTGGATCGCAGCAGCTAAAGAGAGGGCATGAAGGAGCGGGGGGGGGGGGGGGGGGGGGGGGGGGGGTGGAGAGGGCAGAGGAGTGAGGCTGGGGGAGAAGATTGTGAAGAGAAGGAAAAACATGGTGGACTTAAACACAACAGAGTGAAGAGCCATAAAGATGAAATGTCATAATCTCTGTTGTGTCAAAGCTAATTTGCAACTAATTATCGCTGAAACAATTAGTTCGTGACAGAAAATTAGCAAACGTGAGGAATTCATCATTTACTAAGCGCAATTCCAAATATGTTCTCATTCTAACATCAAATTTTAGAATTTGCTCATAAGTCATTCGAAATGTAATGTCTTTGGACTCTGGGCTGTTGGTCAGCCAAAACAAGGATATTTATTAATATGTTTATGTATTCATTGATTTTTTTTTTTTTACATTGAACTAAAGCACAAATAAGACTGCAACTAATAGTTCCAATATTTCAGTATCATTTAATCTGTATTTCATCCATGTTTTTCTTCTGTAAACCAGTTAATCGGTTATTCACCATCACACTTGCTCCAAGAACCCGAGCTCCTTTAAATTAATTGTTTTGTGCAAACAACAGTCAAAAAAAAAAAAAAAAAAGATTCATAAGAAACATAAAGAAAAAGCAACAAACATTCACATTTGAGAAGCCGTTGCTTGTCAGTATAAGACATTTTTGTCTAATGAATAACTTAAACAATCTATAATTTATTTTTAAAAATTGCAGTGAGGCAATGAATTGACTGATCAGCTAATATATTAAGAACTTCAGCACTAGATTTGATCATAGAAATAATTCATAGTTCATGTAAATAACTGTTGTTGCCATATACTAAATCTGTCTGAATAAGTGATGAAATGATGTTTCATTTACGGTTGCAAAAATAACACTTGTTTGTTGAACGTCCAGCTGAAGTTCATCTTGCTTTGTGCAACAATGTCACATTACTAAGGACAAGAGGCCTATTTCCTGTGGCCTGGGCCTTTTCCACACTAACTTATGTCATCATCAGGAATTTTCTGAAATGACTGATGTTATTTTTCTTGGAAGGAATCTGAAATGAGATCATTGATCTGTATTCTTCACTGAATAAGAAATGTTTTACGGTGGTTCTGAATTGCCAAAAGTATAGAACTTATGTCCTACATTCAACTTTTTTTTGTAAGATTCTTCAAACAGCTAAACATAGAGCTACATATTTCTAAAATAAGTCCTCTCTGGAGGAGGACTTGTAGCTGTATTCCACAGGTGCATTTTGTAAAGTCTGAAAAGTGTTTCCGATGCCTTCCTGGTTGTCCTTGATTGCTCTTTTCTTTTGCTCACTTTCTTGTGCGATGTGAATTGTCATGAAAATGCACTCAGTTGCATATCTTTTTCACCTGCACTAAACCTGTGACATGATTTGCACAAGTAGACAGGATCTCTATGGTGACAAACTGAAAGTATAGGTGTGGGTTAGGTGAGAGGAGAACAGAGGAGAAAGAGGTGTCAGAGTCATACAATCAGCGGTGACAAGCAATCACTTGGGAGCTTTATAAAAGTAGACAATAAGTGTGGAGGAGACAAGGCAAGAGAGTGACAGATGACTGGGCTGAAGAACAGAGAATGGGAAGAATGCATGGATGACATGATTACAGAAGGATCAGGCGATGAGCCTGATGAGCCTTAATAGGATATAATACAAAAGCAGGAGAAGAGGATGTGTTTGAATGTGACTGAAGAGGAGGCTGAGGGTGCGGCGAAGGAAAACAGGCATTCGGTGGTAAGCAGCAGACAGAGGGCTTGGTGAGTGTACAAGATTGATTGGTGATTGCTCTTGAATTTTGTGGCACCGGGTGTGGAAGCAATAAAGAGCGAAAGGGAGAGAGAGAGCGAGTTGTAAAGAAGAGGTAATATAACTCCCAGATGCCAGGTATTTTTCCTAACGGGAGGCAAGACGACAGGAGTCTAATGAGTTCCCTCATAGCTGGGTGGGTTCCATCACAACCAGTCTACCCACACACACGCATGCACTCACGTGAACGCTCACAAAGCCGAAATGAATTACAGAGCTCTCAGCCTAAAACCTTGGCCCCATACCTCATCACACGATACATCATTTTGCACAGTGGATCGATGCCTCCACAGCCATTTGGCACAAACACACATGAAATCGAATGCAACATGACATATTCCATCACTTGCTGTACCCTTGAATCCCTACCGACATCCTACAGAGTATCGTTCACATGATGGACATCAATATATTGATGCAGTCTAAGCAAAACCATGAAGTCGCCCGTTGTCTTCTGAAGGCTTTTTTGGGCATTCTGTTTTGTTGTAATTAGATTGAACGCAAAATGAATTGGAGCTTTTGACCACAAAGAGAGATGGATATTTACTTAGAATGTCCCTCACCATGCTTAGTTCACTTACTGCCTAAAACTACGAAACTGTCTAATACCACAAAAAAGTTCACACTAACTCATGTCAGTTTGTATCAAAATGAATCTTTCTTTTTCATATACTTGCACCTGCAGCACACACTGTAAATGCCATCTATGACAAGCTTTACCATAAAGACCTGATGGTAGTGACAAGGCAGCATTTTTGCTGCCCTTAATTAAACGTGGAGATGCTAAAATTATTTGAGAACTGAATGTATAGAAAAAAATGTCCGAACCCTATGAAACTGATCTGTGAGAACTGACTTCATATTCAATCTACTTGTGACTTTTCTGTTCAATAATACAATTTTGATTTTGATTAATCTCCAGCACTACAATGGTTGTGCTCATGGTATTAAAGGAGTCAAGATTTTACTAGTGCATATTAAACATATTTTGCCTCTACAGGAAAATAATTACATGACGTCATGCGTTTGTCTATCACAAACTGGCTTGGGAACTGTGAAAAGTAGGAAGTCCATGCAAGAAATTTTACATAAAACAGGAGAGACTTATTAAAACCATAGACAAAACCAACCAAACAATGAAAATATATGGTCAGTCTAAGTCTAAATAGAAGCCACTGCAGCACAGGCCATGCTATATACAGGCTAGTAACAGTTGTACTCAATACCAAATCAAGGGAACAGAGCCAGTCACTTCTCATTGGCTGAAGCAATCAGCACACAAAGGGAGGTCAGTATGTCATGTCTAGTTGCACATTTAGACCACTAGGATTGAGTGCTTTGTGGTAAAAAAAATGGTTCCCACTGAGGTCACTGAAACAAGAAATTGTAGCAAATTGACAGGACAACAGTCATACAGAGAGAAATGGAAAAGCAGTTGAAAAGAATCCAAAAACATGATTTTTCCTGAAAATGCCTCAGAATGGTAACATGTTACATATCCAAGGCTTGACACCAGGATTCCATTGTCCTGACAAATTGTAGCGCACCATTTGCCTCTGTTCACCCCTCAGCACTTTGAGAAAAGACTGTGTGTTTGAAGTCTTTCTGAATCTATGTATGCACTCAACTGCATAATAGATTTAAACATTTTATCTGTTTTTGTCATTTTATTTATCCATTTTTCTGTGTGAATTCACTTATGGCACATGCTCAATATTTAGCTAATGTGTGTGTGTTTTTGGGGGTGACTGTGGGGACAATGATATTTCACCAGCAAACTTACTGTAACTCCCAGCTCGACACCTGCAATGTCATGTCTTTACAGTCACACTCACACACATACACACACGTAATACATTTACATGCAAACATGTCTGCCACATGCTTGAACAGCAACACCTAGCTGAACAAAGCCACTCCAACCTAACCACAAATGCTAATTATCATTAAGGCCCTGACTGCAGCACTTAACTGTTGTCAAACACATGCATTACACATTGCTTAGGAGACATTAAGCGTACCTCTGTTAATTACCGCATCGACAGCAGACACTGAGTAATTACAGATGAGAAAAACTGCTAGTATGGAGACAGCAGACGCAACAGATTTCTTAATTCATTAAGTGCTTCAATATAAATGGTGCCTGCATGGTTATCCTGTGAAAATACAGTAAATACTGTACATGCTGCTACTTTTACTTCTGCCCTCCAGCTGTTTATTTGAGCCATACTGCCCCACCTCCCTGTCACTGCATCAGATTGACCGTAGCCTACTAATAAAATAAAGAGAGATGCTCCCTCTGTGATGCTAGTACTAAATCAATGTGGGCCCTTGCGCCACACTGACAACCACAGCCTCCTCTCTCTTTACTATGACACCAGGAATATTAAATTATGTCACCGCAGGGGCCGCAAGCACAGAGACAGAGAGAGAGAGAGGGAGAGAGAGAGAGAAAGAGGCGGAAAAGAGCAGAGAAGTGGAGACTGTAGCCCAAAAGGATTTGTATTAAAATGAAACTTTTTTTGACCAGTTAAAAAAATATATAATAATAAAATAGGTGATTGGTTGAAGGGAGCATGAGAAAGAAAAGAAGGACTGAGAGAGGAAGGTGCAAAGGGGATGATCAGTAATGTGTAGCCGGAGGGGAAAGATCAAGTGAAAATGGTGCTTATGGGATCAGGTGAAATGGTCAGGGTGTGTGTGTGTGAGAGAGAGGGAGAGATTAACAGCTGCGCAGAGCACAGTGAGGCTTTATTACCATAAAGGAGAAAAAAAAAAGGACAGGAAGAAGAGGAAGAAAGAGAAGGGAAGAAATCTTCAGTTGTCGAGAGGGAACAGACCAGAAGTAAATGGCCAGCAGAAAAGGTATGGCAGCTGTGAGATAGAAATCAGGGACCCATGGGTGCTCACAGAGATGACAGACAGACGGCCTTCAGCCAGAGATCACACACTCGCTCTTAAACTTGAATTACTGATATCTGTCTCTTTTGGTGAACATCTATCACAGTGTCTTGAGTTATCTTTATTCACAAAGGGATACACTGACTGTGTGGTGGCCTCGTTATCTGGAGGGATGGAGCTCATATATTAAGAGAAAAACTCAAGTGGTATAACACCTATACATGCAGTCATTTAGAAATAAACACGTATGAATAAACACAGTAAAAAGAATTTAACACTTGTACTCAAAGGCTGATATTTCAAATTAAGTGTTAAAAAAAGCTAAACTAATCTACAGTTTTTCAGGTAACACACTGATGCTCACACAGCTCCTATATTTAATTATCAGACTCATTCAAATTAACACTTTTGATCTAAAGCTCTAACACCAAATAATTTGTTACTAAGAAGAATCCTAATCTTATAAAGATTTGAAAAGAAATCCAAGAGTGCTGACAGAATTATAATACCCATACCATGAAAAAACATGGGAAATCCATTGTGATAACTAAATATTTAACCAGAAAAAATACTCACAGCAGTCCTACACCAAGGAGGAAGTACAAAGCTGACAGTTCAACTCATGAATGATTTTTTTATGTCAACAAAAATATCCAGAATCTTTTTGTTTTGTTTGTTTTGTCAAGATAATAAATAGGCAAACTTTATGATTCTCCAACAACTTCAGAGTTACCTCCTGTAGTCTGTCCAATATGCTCCTCTCAGCTCCAGGAAATGACCAGACTGAGAGCCGGGTGGTTTGATGACTGAATAATCTGATTCAGTAAAGTGGAAGTCCTATGAATTATAGACTTTTTGGAACATTTTTGGAAATTGACAGACTGGGTGTCTTCCACACTAGATATGCACATTTTCTTAATTAATTTTCTGTGGATGGGATGCCTGCATGTCACCAGTTGATGTCACAGATTTAGCTGCAGCCATATAACAGCAACAAATACGGTTAGAACTGTTCAATTTAGCAGCAGCGTCTCTTCACACGTGTCAACAGACAAACCAAAGGCTCACACTGACTAAAATGCATGCAAGGACACAGCAACTTGTTTAATTAACACCTGTGAATCCAACCAAACATCTGCAGGTGGCCTTCTCTAGTATTTTTGAATAATTTTCCATCTAAATCAATTATGTGCACCCTGCCATCTTTGAGGCACTCTTAACAGGCATGTTCCACTGACGCATTTAAACTTTATACAAAGCATTTCCTTGCTAATTAGCAAAGACAAGGATGACCCGACTAACTGGTTTACTGCTCATTATACCAGCGATAAACTTTAACACACAGTAACCAGGGTGAGCTGTCTTACCTTGAACCAGTGTTGTTTTTTTTGCTTTTCTC
Organism: Scatophagus argus; assembly: GCF_020382885.2. Lineage (NCBI taxonomy): Eukaryota > Metazoa > Chordata > Actinopteri > Scatophagidae > Scatophagus > Scatophagus argus. The sequence continues at coordinate 6,094,692 of NC_058494.1, read as the reverse complement.
AGTGCAAGAGTGTCCACAGCAATACTGAAGAACCAGTGAGCGAGATCGGGTAACACTCCTCCACTCCACCCGTTAACCTATGGTGCTGTGAAATATGTGAAAGTTTGCATGTCATTTGTTTCTTCTTCACATTTGACCCCATTCACACCTGGTATTAAATTTGATCTGATGCAGATCACAGTTTGATCGTGTCTGCCTGACCACATCTGGGTTTATTTTGGCTCGTATTGTTTTCAGATCCCAGTTCGGTGTAAACCCAGTCCGTAGGCCTACAGTCTGTTGGTATCTGTATACAGCGTAATACTAACATAGATACTGGTAGCTGACATGAAATATACATTGTTAACATTGAAAGAGGCATCTTTAATTATCAATTACATGTATTCAGTACCACGAAAGCACCATATTATTCGATGAAAAATTAATACAAACTTTCTATTTTTGCACTGCACATTTGTTTATAATGACTGTGGTTGATTTAGGACTCATTTTCAGTTCATTTCAGTTCAGTTTTTTTTTCTCTTTAAACAACAGCTGAAACAGAGGAAGGCAAGTGCCTCTCACTTTCTCTCTTCTTGATGGCAACAATCCATTTAGCCAGATAAAATAACAACGGCACCTGGCAGATTTTATCAGCTGTCTGGCTAATTAAACTAGCATTAATGTTAGCTCCATGATTTAGTTGAAAACTTTCTGGATGACTTTTCAAAGGTTCCACCTGACTCATTTTCAAACAAGAACCCTGTAAAAATGATCTTAAGTATGCACTTGGTGGATCAAAAAAAAAAGGAACAAAGCCTCATGTTCCTCACAGTGATACATCTTATATGTATAGAATTAGTTATTCCTAACATAATTGATGTTAGGTAAAAAAAAGTAAGATCCTATTGTTATGCATGCTCACCACCGCCACCTAGTGATCACAAGATTGAAAACAAGCTAATGCATAGTTCTTAATTACACTCAGTAGTTTACTGTTTATACTCCCCAACAGAAAATAACATCATGCACTGTGTTTTTTGTTATCCCTCATATCTGCTTTACATTAATCTTGCATTCAAAGTCTACTGAGTACCATAGTGAGAATGAATTTCCTATTGGCTCGGGGGTGTAACTGCATTTGTATAGTTGTGTTTAAGAATTATTTCAAATGCTTGTGTGGGAGGAAAATAGCAAGAATTTAAAAAATAAAAAAAATCCTCTTTGGTAACAGAAATATCAATTGGCAAGAGATACTGAAATCTTTCTTTTTTCTTTTTTTATCGCACAGCAGGTTTGGAAAGGGAAACCTACTCTAGTGGCTTATCCTGCTTGCATGGATGTCTTTAATTTCAACCTGTGAAGCACTAAACTAATTACAAAAATTATTTTCACCATTTGAACCTTTATCTACAACAGTGTGTCTTGGCACGGAGCACAGGTTTATAAGGCCAACACATTAATTTGATCTATTTTAAGACAAATCAAATAACAGCTTAACACAAGGACGAACAGTGTCAGCTTGGCAGTTTGCAGAGAGGAGGCAGCAAGAGAACCTGGCATGTCTTTTAATGAGGGGGCTTAGAGTCCAACTAAATGAATGAATGAATGACTTTATGAATCTAACATGTGGTTTACATCACATCGCTTCCAGTTTCCCATATCATCTTTAAACAACCACATTTTTTCCCCTTTCTTTTATCTGTAGAACTTCTAGATTACCAGTAGAAACCAAGCAAAAACTTCACTGTTAAAGTCAAAGTGAGGTGCATTATAGTCAAACATCTCTGGCTTCAATGCAGTGATTAACTCTGCTTCTCTTAGATTTAAATACTGCACAGTATACTTGACCTACTGCAACCATTAACATTTCCCAAGAAAAAGGCCAGTTCACAATGTACCAATGGATTTACATTGACACAGGATACAACAAAACATGAGTACATGAGCTCCAGATGTAGCTGCTGTCCAGTGACTTCATCACAAACAGATTTACAAACATGTAAACCCTACAGAGTAGCTTATTCACCATTAGATTGGCAGCATTTACCGGGTTATGTTTAAGATCTCATATCACCATACTTTACACATACAAACTGTAGCACACAAAAAAGCACATTTAATTAAAAAATCGTTATTATTGTCTTACCTTTTCCATGTCCAAGTCCATGCACCGCTCCTTCTGTACATGTAATCCTCTATTTTGAAAGTAAGGCCAGGCGAGAAGAAAAAATAAACGGATGGCTGCACTTGACTTGCTAACTCCAGATTGTAGCTTGCTGTCACTTATTCTGCAGTCGAGGAGTCGCAAGAAGAATCCCTGGGCTCACGAGTGCCCCCTACCATGAGGCAGGAGAACTGCGTGCCTCACCTCGTGCCTTTTCACGGCCGTTTTATGATTGCTCAGGAAAAGAAACACGCTACACACATACAGTTGTTGACAAAAAACACGATACATTATATACATCAGCTAAACTATGGAAATTTAGTTCATATGGCAAAAGTGTTAGCGACATGCCTAGCATGCCAACACAGTTAGCCGAGTCATTGCGCAATCCATGGTGAGGCTCCACACAGGCAGCAGCCTGTAAATGTGAATGTAAAAAAAGAAGTAAAACCGGTATACACCGCTATATACTTTATAGTACAAATCACTGGATAAATATAACCATTTAATTTATTTTTTCATTTTACATTTTTTTCTTTCCATGATGACAGGTGAGGCAAGGCCTCTCCTGCCTCCCCTGACTGCACGTCACTGCTGCTGTCAGTGCCCTACACCATGTGCTGTAATCTTTCATTTTATTTCAAAATGGATATACTGTGCTTTTAAACACAAAAGTCCTTCAGATTTTGTGCAGTTTAATGCAGTGTTACAGACTGGTTTCTGAATAAACATGTTTCTCGCAGGTGCTGCAGGGTGCTGATTGGTGTTAAAGAGGATTAGATTGGTAAGAATTAGTTTCCAGTGGCCTGTTTGGTTAATTATGTTTAAAGGTCAGTTTAAGAAAGGATTAGAAAGGTTTAAAAAATTGCCTTACAACTGATTTTCTTCACGGCATTATTGCTTTGAATGTGAACTGATATAACTGAATATGAAATGTGATGTGCATCGTTAAGATGCACATCACATTCATTAAGAAAAAGATGTAAACTCTACAGCTGTTTCTTTGAATTATTTTTGAAATTATTCTTATTTTATTTTATTATTCTATTATTTTTTTCACTGATCGTATTATTAGTGTCTTCCAAATTCATGGCAGACATTTTGGAAAACAGTTATTTACATATTGAGAAGACAGTTAGCATTCATTTGAAGCAGAGTTTGACTTTACTTGACAGATGTTAGTCTAATATTCACTGGCTTCCATCAACTTTTTACTGCTAAATGCTTCATTATGTTGGTTTTGGTGCTGGGCAGGTCATGAACGGTTAGTTCATCGGGATATTTTTTGTTTTGTTTTGCTTTGTTTTGTTTTGTTTTTACTAAAAACAGCTGCCAGCTGCTGCTAGAAGCGGTGAGAATCAGTCAAAACAGTGAAGTTGTAGGCTGTGAAACCAAAGCAATAAGCTGAGAGACACTAAAACTCACACAAAATTTCCGGGGGAACTGCAAAACTGGATTATATTTCTCTTCTGGGTCATCACCATGAGCAACTCCTTTTTGTAACCCATGGTTATTTGATTCATTGTTAAGATAGAAAAATGAAAAATGATAGAAAAAAAATGAAAAATATTAATTATATTTAAGAAACTGAACTAGTTCTATATTACACTTGTGTCCTTGTGAGTAGTTCAACAAAATATTCAGTTCAACAAATTCCAATAAATTGAGAGCCTTCCACTTCATCGTTCTGCAATTATGTAGAATTTTCTGCAGTTTTACCTTCCAAAATACAGCAATGAAATGGGCAGGATTCACACCTGTTGACCTTGTCTTGTTCAATTCTATTCCATTTGTGATCACTCATCTGCAGCCTGAAGCAGCCTCTAATGTAAGGAGGCCACTGAGTTGTTCAGAAATATGATGCACTGTAAAATCCTTTCTAACAGAACATAAACATTGATGCTGCCAGGATGGCTTTCTGGGATGAGCAGCTCCGAAACAATAGCCTCATAAGAAAGTTGATGTTCTGTATATCTGCCATGTGTGTGTGTTTACGTGAGTGTGCCTGCGTCATTGTGGATGTGTGTAGAAGTGTGCCTTAGTGTCAAATCAAGTATTGTCAAGGACTGTGCAGACATTAGGGTAAAGACAAATATACAAAGGTGGAAAGATATGTGTGTGTGTGTGTGTGTGTGTGACAGAGAGAGAGAGAGAGAGAGAGAGAGAGAGAGAGAGAGAGAGAGAGAGAGAGAGAGAGAGAGATGGGGAAGGAAGGATTGCATTTGTTGTGCCAAAAGTAGCCAAAAGCTTTCTGTGTCTATATTCTAGGCCCCATTGTTTACACACAGTTATCTTTTGCTTGTATACAAGCCCCATGTTTCATGTCATAAGTTTTCATAATATGTCGCTAATTAGTCATCTTTCCTTGCTGCTAATGTGACTGTGAATGGTAAGAAGCCATAAATCTTGAAGTGACTCACAAATATTTTTAAACACCAACGGCGGGCCTGCCAATATGTCAGCCAGGATGGCCCTCCTGATGGGCACAGATCATTGATATGGACATTGTCTTACTGGTTTGCCACAGAGATTGTACCAGCTACGCTGTGTGCATCTGTGAGTATATGTGCGTGCGCGTGTGCGTACGTGAGTGTGTGTGTTTGTGTGTTCTGTCCATTTGCTACTGAAGGGGGGTCCCAAGGGTCTGCCTCTCCAAGTAAGAAATGACAGAGACGACAGCCAAATCTCTGCTCTGTCCCTCCTTCTCTCCATCCCACGTCCCTCACTCCCTCCCCCGTTTGTCTGTTGACAGGTCTGTGGCTACAGCACCATGAATCTCAATGATCCAGCATGTATCAGAAACCATTACCTGCGTGGCACAAATATACCCTGTGAATGTGAATCATCTGCAGTTGGTGTCACTGACCATTTGAAACACACACACACACTTTAAAACGTGAATACTAAATATCTCCTCAGTGCACCCCGCTGCTCCACTTCCTCTGTCAGTCTCAGGGAAAACAGGAGGATCCATGCACAATGAAGCTCATGAATTATCAGCTGACCATGAATGTCAACTATCGGGCCCACATGTGCATCCATCATTCTCATATGCTGATATGTCAAAAGATCAGGCCTCGCTCAGCAGGCCGTGCGTATGTGAGTGATGTGCGTGCAAAGCTTTTGTCATTTACACATGCAATCAATTATCCAAATAATGATAAAAATCACACAGCAAACTCCCAGAGGTGGCTGGCATGTCTCTCTGGACAGGATGCAGTATAGTATATCTGTCTGTCATGCTGAGAGTAAGCACATAAATTCATCACCTTTTCTGTATAGTCACATTTGATTGGATACATTCAGATTAGTAAATCTCGTTTAAATGGCAGGGTGATATGAAAAACAAACACGTCTGCCATCATTCATAATTCTGCGGGCATGTACTCATAAGGGTGGATGTCTCAACGTTCCAGTGGGCTTATGTTTTAGATGCTACACTATTTGTTTACTACCTCCCACCTTGCACATCACTGTAATGCCCATAGGCAGGGGAGCAATATTATAATACACGTCTAGAGACTGTGCTGGAGCTCAGTCTACCACACTAAGAAGGCTGCATTATGTTACTCCTACCTGTAACACTTTGCCTGCATGCAAATACTCAATAGTATAACCGTAACGGTGATGAATGAATACATTAATACAGAGGATTAACAAATTCTTGTTATTCTTCTTTTGTGTACCAGCTGGATACATTTGACCTTGGATTCTATGAAAAATACACACCACAACATGTTTATTCAGAATTTCAAGAGGCTGTAAAACAGTTTTTTTTCTTTATTATTTTCTTCCAAGAGCCATTAGTGAATAGTTCTCTCTCAAGCAAGGAAAAAAAAATCATATCTGAAAAGGCTTTTCAGCAGAAGCAAGTATAAAACTATGTTCAGAAATAAATTCTCAGATGTAGATGCGCAGTTGAAGCGAAACAGCTTTATAAGTTTATATAGGCATAGCATGGTGCATGGAGTTGGGGGGTGGGGAGTTGGAAGGTGGAGGGGATTGGGACTGCAGTGTTTAGAATTACAGCAAACAGATATGGATCAGGGTTTTTGGAATGATACATATTCATACGGGGGATAGGATTGGGGTCGGCCTGTTCTTTGGATTGTTTTCCGCGCCCGTGTGCATACACACACATATATACACACACACACACACAAGACACAAAAGGGGCAGAACATATACACACACACACACACACTTTGAAGCTTGTGGAATGGGAGAGAGAGGACACTGAGGTTGCTTTTTGGCATCAACAGAGTTACATAATTGTCTATTTAGACTTTAATCTAAATGCAACACGTCCCAATCTGTAATGGCATCACCCTTTGTAATCACAGTGGTGTTAGTCTGCAGTGTCTGGCTTATTGTTAGTCCTTTCTCACGTGAAACCTCACTGTTATTCCTCTCCCCCACATGTTTTCTGTTTTTGCCCCTTTCCCCTCTAAATGCCCGAACTCTACCTACCGTTAGCCCCCCTCCAACCCCTGAGAGCCCATCACCTCCTGTTACGAGCCAGTGTAAATTGAATGCTGTGAATCAGCCAGTTGGCTGTTACTGCGTGTGACTGGAGGGAAGCAGGGAGGAGAAAGGAGAGAAGGGGACCACATGTCCCTGCAGCTTTATGGGCTGGTGTCTCACCAAGATATATCACCACCTGGCCAGATAATACCATCATGTACATAACTGCCCAGTGCGTGTGTGTGCGTGTGCTTGCTTCGATGTGTGTTATGTACTTAACTACCGGGTGACCTGCCGCTCAGCTCCTAATAAGGGGCATCTGGTACTGTTTTACAGGATGGAGGAGAGGAGGAGAAACGGAATAGGGAAAAGGCTGTGAAAAACAAGTAAACCACTCTACGACAGGGGCTTTTTGTGGAGGGGAGGGGGCGATGTAATTCTGGGGATGTGTCCGAGGAGAGGGAATGGGTAACATGAAACTATAGAGGAGAAGGATTTGAGATAGAGTGTGTGTGACAGAAAATGAGAGCTTGGAGGGTGAATTAGGAGAGAAAATGAGATATAGAGAGAGATGCCGAGAGATGAGCACACAAACAGAGAGAGGGAGGGAGAGAGAGAGAAAGAGAGCGAGAGAGAGCCCAGATGAGGGAGTTGAGATGATGGGCTGGCAGTTTCCAAGCACCAGGCTGTTTTTCAGGGCTGTCAAGCACATTGTGAGGCATTGTTTGAAATGCCCAGGCTGATGGCTGACATATTTCCCATGAATCTAGCATGCCAGGCCGCTGTCCACCACACTACACTCAGACACACACAAGCTGATGTGCCACGCACTTCTGTTTGTTTGTGTGTGTGTGTGAGTGTGTGTGTGTGTATGCTTGTCAGTGAAGGGTAATTGGCCGACCTTGGCCCATCAGGGTGGCTGGAATGAGAGGGGGCGGTGAGGGAATCTGGGAGGTGGAGGAGGCCGGTTGTAAATTTTGTCCCACATCAATGTATTTCTGTCAGTGGCACTCCACTCTGACAGTTAACTATTACCTCTGGAAAATGTGGGTGCACACACGCACACACGCACACACACACGCACATGGTAAGCGCGCTGCCTTCACACATATAATGTTTAATCTCCTCACCAGCACTGCTCAGAAGCATCTCACATGAAGTCACATGATCCAGTTCATGAATGTGGATAGTATTGGTGGTTTCTTTCCCTCCGTTTGCTGTCCTGCCACCCCCCTCCCCTTTAATTCATCCTGCACGGTCTCCCACAGTATAGCCCTCTGTCTTGCGCCTCCATTCCACTTTATTTCCCTTTGCTGGCTCATGTTTTTTCTTTCGTCTGCCCCTTGCACTCTCTCACCTCAGGTTTTCTTCATTCCTCCTCTCCCATCTCTCGTGTTTCCTGCACTTTCTTTACTGTACCTTGACACATCCCTCCTGTTTGCCTCCATCATTGATTTCTCCTTACAATTATCCTCTTCCTCTCAGTCTTCCATCTCATTCCTTTCATATTTTTTCTTTCCCTGGCTTCCATCAGTATGTTTATACCCAACATTCCTTTCCCTCCGGTATCCCATTCATTCCCCTGGAATGTCCCTCTGTTGCGATTTTGTTTTGTTTTTTTATCTTTGTCTCCTATCTTCTACCTTCACCCCCCACCCCCCACCCCCCACCCTTATTTCACTTGCGGCCATAAGGGGACAGCTGTTGGAGACAGACCTGCAGAAATAACTGTGTTACTCCTTGAATCGATACAGCTAGGCACCATACCGCCTAGTCCTGTCCTGTGTGCGTGTGTGTAGGTGTGTCTGTCTGTTGTTGTGAATGTGTGTACTTCAGCCCTATGCCAGAGGCAGAAACAGCAGATAACCAAAGACATATCTGCCTGTGCCATCACTGGAGAAGGACAGGATTTAATACAGGTATATCCCTTCCTCACACCATCCATCCACCCATCTTTTCTCCCTCTCTGTTTGCCATTCCCTAATTCTCTCTGTAATCAGAGTTAAAGGGTAAATTAAAGTGACAGCAGAGTTCATAAAGTGTGATTTTAGCATAAACATGAGCAGGCCGAGAATAGACAGCTGATAATTACATACTCCCTCCTCTGTTTATCTTGGAGTGCCACATAGCTGCATAAAAACAACAACAAAAAAATAACAACAACAACGGTAAAACAAGTACATGGGCAGGCAGACAAGCCAGCAAACTCATGAATGCTAACACACACACTCATATGGGCAGCTGATGACAATATGTCCGTACTGACACCAGCAGAGCTGTCAGCGTGTGTGATGATCTGGTTTCAAGAGGCAAAGCTGATCACCAGAAATCCCGACCTGACAAAGACACAAAGAGTGTGTCTTTGCAATTACTAACACGGCATCATTTGTGTGTGCTACTTGAACCACGTCATTACAGTCTCATTTGGTAGAAAATGGGTGTCTTTGCGAGAACAGTAGGTCCCTAATGTGAATGTGCTCGCACACAGCATACTCAACATACAGCTTTCTGAAACACTATGGGCACTCCAAGAGGCTTAAAATGGCAAATACTCATTTTCTCTGCTTTCTATGACCCATTTAGCTCAATGGCAAAGAGTTGGTCCATCTGTCTATAACTCCTCTTAAGATGTTTCTCCATTTTCCCTCCCCAGCTCTCTCCCTTAGTCCATATCTCTTCTCTGGCTAATGAGGATGTTGTCTACCGGGAGCCCTGTTTCTCATCTCAGTTTCTAACAGTGATGGATGAAATTTACTATTTTCTAAAGTGCTGCTTAATGGGAGATTTTAGTTTATAGGAGATGGGGGATTGGCTGGCAAAGCTGATTGAGTGAGGTTTCACTTGTTGAGCCTGCTTGCAACAGAAAAAGACTGTAGAATGAGAAAATTCAAACCAATGAAAGGTGTAAAATATTCATAAGAATAAAAAGTGAGAATAATAAATACAGTGATAATGGTGATGGTAAAGTGGACAAATATGGGCTATGCATGTTCAATAATAAGTAAAACACAGGAGTGACAATTAAAAAAGAGTGAGAGTGGATTAAAGAGAAAAGTATAATGGAAACAAGTAGAGACTAGGAAGGCACTTTGGGCTAATGGCCTACTGCCTTGACTGGCGAAGAATATTCAGTAATCTGCTGGTTTTATGGGATTAACTGTTCAATAGCACTCCTTTGGCTTTTACAGCTCTACACAGGTTCTATTTATAAAGCAGCTTTAGAGGTGGTGATGGGGGTGTGTAATCATGGCTCACATCAGCGTTTCTAATCATTTTAATAGATTCTGGATCTCAGGAGTCACACACTGTCTACCGGACAAATTTGAAAACGAAAAAAACAAAACAAAAAATTAAGGCTGTTGTGTTATTGACAAACTCCATGCAGTTACTCTTAATGCAGGGCTGAACATTAAGAGAATGTCAGGATTTAACCAATTTTCATCCTTTTCCACTAGCACAGCAGCCAAGATGCTGCAACAGAAACGTAAACGTAAAAGCATGCACTAAAAATGAGAAATATAGACATTTTCACATTCACCTCCACTTTCACAATCTTATAAGTTCGTAAACAGCCTTGGTTGTTGCTAATGAATAATACATACATTAGAGCATGACTTGCAATGGTTACATACACACATGTGCTCACACGCACATACTTAGATTTCAGTATAAATTTTTGATTAAATCAAAGAAAGCACAAAACTATCACAGCTATACTGCAGTTGATCGTGATGTAGAATTCCCTGTCAGACATATATTTTGCAACAAAGACTATTTTTGAAATACACATTTCCAGGAGTGTTTGTGTGTGTGTGTGTTTGTGTGTGTAGGAGTTTTTAGCGTGTGTGATTGCTCTTCCCTACTGTGAGCTGTTGCTATGGTGACAGTATTTAACACGTGCTGTTTGTCTACCTCCAGAATTACATTTTACACAGCCCTAATGTCTTGTTTAGTAGCTCCTTTGTGAACCTGCGATAGAGAGAGAGAGAGAGAGAGAGTGAGAGAGAGAGGGTTAATATAGGGTTGTTTTCACATTTTCTGTTCTTTCAATGATCTATCACAATTATATCTTCCCCATCTAGAAGCACCTTATTGTGGGTGACATAAATAGTGTCAGTAGTAATTAGAATTCTTTTGTTGTAGAGTTTCAGCAGATGGCAAAGAAACACAATATGGAGGTTTGAGAGAAGAGAAGAGAAGAGAAGAGTAGAAAAGAGAAGAGAAGAGACAAAAAATATGGCCAAAAAGATATATTTTAGGAACATACCTTCTGATTCTGTGGCTATGCTATAAAAGAGGTCTCTATTTTGATGCCTCAGTTCGCTTTGAAAGAGAGTTTCACAGCTGGCTGTGAGAGGAAAGGCTTTACTGCCATCTTCTGGTGGCAGAAAGAATCAGTTATTAAGAATGCAACACATTTCTCCCAGATAATCAAATACAAATGTGATATGCATTGACCTATTGGAAGACATGTACATGCTGCCACTGAGAAGCTGACATAACTACACACACATAAAGGAATACACGCTACAGACTCCCCAAGGAAAAATGATATGCGAATTAAAATGCACTTTTGACCCATTAGAAATGTGACTGTTTGGTTTTTATGGCAGTTTGATATGTGAATAATGAATGTAATGAAGAGCATATTCTTTCACATGCTTAAAAACTCATCTGTCTCCTGGAAACTATACGTGAGTGGGTGGAGACACATGCACACTATAATTGCATACTGTCAGTGTACAAAAATCAATTTTTAATTTTGTTTGGGAAAAATGAAGCGAGTGACATGAAGTGAGCTATGTAAAATCATTGATGTGCTGTCTCCTAAAATGTACATCTGTGCATACAGACGGGGATACACACACACACACACACACACACTGAGTTGTGCTTTCACTACTTCAGCTGACATTACATGCACTAAACACAACCACTATTTGCCTAACTCTAACATTTCCTTAGTCTATGACCTTAGTCTAAGTCTTCGCCCATTTACATTTACATTATGCAGACTTGTCTTTTGTCTTCAAGGGGAAGTCTCCACACTGTGACTGTGGAACAGATTTATGTCCCTACAACATGAGTAATACACATTCACACACACAAGCATGCCGTGTCCCCTTGAAACAAATACATGGCTGTTTATTGATCCTTTCTATTTGTTATTCATTATTGACACCCTTTCCTGACCTGACCAACTCACTCCCAGTCCATTGCCTATTTCTAACCTGTTGTAGGCTGTTATTTCCTCCTTGCTCCCAGGATGACCAGAAACACTGTTCATTACAGCCAGGATGCCATTAGACTTGCAAATGGCTGCCTTGCCTTACTGCCTGTTTCTCTGTGTCTCCTGCTCTTTCTCTCTCTCCCTCCTCTAAAAGTGCAGTCATTAAAAGAGCCCTTCTTAACCCTGCAATTTGCCTTCTTATCCACACGTAAGAGCACCAAAGAGTGGATGAGAGCTGTCCTGGAACAGCTTTGGATATTGCTGGCATGTTGTGTTTAACTCACCCCTTTCCCCCTCACATGGATTTTACGAACTGGGAATTTGGTGTTTCAGTTAATAACAGATGAAGCTGCTTCGCTCACATGTGAAGGGTGAAGCCAACAATCTAATTGCTCCAAATTATGAATTACTAAAAATTCTTTATAAACACACTGTGGAGTATAAAGTGATGTGTTTTAAATAAAGGGGTCTTTAAAATGTCCTTTTAAAATGACTGCGAAGCAACTTTCAGGTTACAGACACTGTAAAACTGTGGGTAGCCTAACAGAGTTTGCAGTAAGTTTCTTCTTAAATCATCATAAATAAGCCTTTTTTCTTAAACAATCTTAATAGTGATTGTACTGTATTGCAAAATAATGTGAAAGGTTTACCACATAAGCTCAGTCATTGCCACTTAGTTTCAGGAGCAAAACATCCCTCCTTCTCTCAAGTCACCTTTTCCTCATTATATTCACCCTCACTCCTTGGGTTTGAGCCTATCCTACCCTTTATCCTTCTAATCTATTATTTACCTTGTTTTTCAAATCAATCCCTACATCAACAGTCAAAAGATATTCAGTTTCTAGTTGTTAAAAAAGAAACAAAATAGCAGGAAATCCTCACATTTGAGAAGTATTTTTGATTTGCATTTCTTCCTGCATCACAACAGTCATTATGTTTTCTACTCATCTACTGATCAGTTGATCAACTAATTGTTTCATGTGTCTTATTGATATTGATAAGTCATATTCATTCCTCTGTTTGAGTAAATGTGTAAACTGCACCTAAAAGTGCAACTTGGGCCAACTTCTGTGACTTCAAGCATGTCTATTATTATGTCTATGACATTATTCTTTTGACCATTTATTTCATTTTTATATTTTAGTGAAGAGGATCCATAGCCCCAAACAGCATTATTTCCTTCCAGTAACTTGTCCATTCAGGTGGGTGATGAATTCATGAATGTGACATGAGTGTAAAAAGGGATTCTAAGAATGACTGCTCGTGAGATGTGAAGGCTGCAGTAATGCCACACCTTCATTTATTTACCAGCATTTGCTGGTAAATAAATAGCCCATCTACAAGGCAAAGGAACTCTCAATATGTATTCACTCAGCTTTGGGTTGCCCTCTCAAACCTCACTTATGGTCATCAGTGACTGAAAGAATAAGAACAAAGATTCAGGATGTCAGAGTGATGCTTCTCTACAGGCTGCTGGCACAATCTCTGTAAGAAGGAGAGATGCTCAGAAATCCAAGAGGACCTGTATGTTGAGCTGCTCCTCTGCTCTGGGTAAAGCCAGCTGAACCTGGCAAGGATGTTGCTCAGACATCTCCCTGTAGACATAGAACAGGTAAGGCTGACTGGAAGGAGACTTTGAGGAAAGACACAGAGAACACTGAAAGGATTACATCTCTCAGAAGGCCTGGATGTGGTCTGTGACGCCCCAAGAGCTGCTGGATGAAGTTGCGAGAAAAATGACATTTGGCTTGTTTTGCGAGTGCAGCCCTTACTTCGATGAGTGGCTAAAAATGGATAGATGCATGGGTGGATAGTCAAAACCTCCTCCGATGTGATGGCTGAGAGGCAGGGCATGGTGTCCTGTGCACTTGTCCATAACGAGGTACTGCTGCTGAAGTGTTGTTGAGAGTGACAGAGAGAGGAGAAACAATTTCTCTTTGTCTTTTCTGTTACTTGCAACTGTTGTAGCATTTGTACGAGAGTCAGCCTGTCTGCATCACTACGATCTAAAAATGTGATCTAGCAATAGTGATGTGGTTACCTGTAGCTATAGGTGTCAAATAAATGTAGCACAGTAAAAATTACAGCACCAAAACAATCCTTATGTCAGACAGAGGCAAAGTGAACACAATGCCAGGGCATGAACATACAGAAATATGCTGAAATCTAATGCTAAGCCTACATATGTACAAAATGTCACGCCTCCTTAGCATATCAAGCATGTCATTTGAATGCATTGTCCTCTCCTTCTGCAAATACATTCATATGACAAACCCATACACAAACAATGTACACATTGGTACATACCAAAGTCATTAAGATTGCTGGAGCTTGGGGCCATAATTAAGACTATTGTAACCATTTTCAAGAAGCTACCATGTGATTGTAACAGACATATCCCATCCCGCGGCCAGATTCTTTTCATAAAGATGGCTAAGACCTCTGCTCAGTTATTATCGCTGAAAGCACCTACTGTGCGTGTGTTGTGTGTGTGTGTGTGTGTGTGTGTGTGTGTGCGTGTGTGTCTCTCTCTCTGAAAGAGTGAGAGAGAGAGAGAGAGAGAGAGAGAGAGAGAGAGTGGGTGATACAAGAGAGAATGCGAAACTCGGTGTGTCACATAATAACCTGAGGATGTGCATCTTTCCAGAACAAATTATTTCTGAACTAACCATCTTCCATCAAAACAGAGGACATTCAAATTTATGAAGACCTCCAGTGACGTTATAGCCTACTATGTGTCTGTCCTGAATTGTAACATAATTCTTCTTGGTGGGTGACAAAGCAGTAGAGGGAGTTTATATTAGTAATCAGTTCTTGTGTAATGGCCATATCTGAGTAACCTGAATATCCACAAAATTTACATGTCTGCACACTTTTGCAAAATACAAAATTATGATTAGAAGTCTGGTAAAAAAAAAAAAAAAAAAAATGAGCCTAAATCAAACCTATTGATTTTTACAAAAGCTTCCGTCCCCTGCAGTCCACAACCACAGCAACGTAGCTGTCTAATTTCCCAATAAGAGCACGCTATTAGATGAAATTACAGACATTTTCAAAGATCTCCCCCTGCTCCTCCACCACACCCGCTTCCCCAGTAAAAGTGCTGCCTGGTCATTTTGGCTGCATTACCTGTCTGCTCTCGTATAATAATGTAATTATCCAGTGACCAGCGTAATAATCTTGCTGAATTACATCGTGACCTTTGTCTGCGTGGCTTGCTTTCACAGCTCGTCACTCGGTGTGGTAATAGGGAAAGACTGAACCCAAATGATCTGTCTCTGATGAACCAGCGAGTGCAAGCATGCACATAATGGACACAAACACGTTCAAGGACAACGAGGGCAAAACACAAAAGCACACAAATATGCAGGGATAAAAACAAAAGTGAGGAAGTTACAAAAAAGTAATTTGTCAGTCATTACTTTTTCATTTCTAGAGTGCAGCTACGAGGCTGACTTCCTCTCCTCTCCCTTTAGCCTTGATTCACTTTTTAAACTTTAATTTTTCCCTTTCAACTGCAGCATTGTCTTCTAAAACGTGACACTGTTGCTCCTCAGAGAGAGAGACTAATATGTTATTTAAGAAAATAAGACAAAATAGAAAGTGATATGTCATGAGGGAATCATGCAACAGAACAGAAAACCTGTCTTGATGCTGCATATAGAATATCTGCACCAGACCACAATGAAATCCATCTTGTCTGTAATTCTAGACTGCAGTCTGGATATCAGCATGAAGCATGGTCACTGGCATTCATTTGGATATAAGACCTCTCCAAGAGGTCAGCATCTTTCTTTAACATTATCTTTTTTGCTGCTTTGATATTTCCCTTCCTTATTTTTGCACTGGTTGTAATGTGTTATGAGGGAGGATGTAAGATAAACATCTCAGTGTGGTTGTCTGATGAATGATAAATCTGTGAGCATGTAGGCAACCTTTAACAACTGACACATTCAGTGGTCTGTGTTTTAAAAGGTTATTTATACATTATAACTATTAGATTACAGAGGTGTATGACAGAAACAATGTAGTGTGAGAGAGACATAGACAGAGACAGAGAGAGAGAGAGAAAGAAAGAGAAAGAGAGATACAGAAAGTGCATTCAAGGATAAAGCTTGATGCAATTTTTGCACAATTTGGCATATTCTTTTTTTGTTTTACGATGAACAAAGGCATTGCAGTTTATTTTATAGTACACAATTAAGGCAGTTTAAATAGCAATTAGTGAACCACAAATTTCTTTCATTTTGGATTGGGTTGGATTTGGTTTTACTCTTTTTTATTAATAGATGCATACTTGCATTGTCTATGAAATTTCAAAAAATGGTGAAAAATGATAACAATGGGACATCTTTAGAACTCTTTAGAATTCTTGGTTTGAGAGGACAGACCTTTCAATTGAGCAGGAAGGACTACCAAATATTTGAAACTTGTGTTAGATCAGTCACTTCACTGATTATCAAAATTGCTGCAGATGGTGATAAATTTTCCAGTCAAAAGATTTGTGAATCCGTTAAACTGACTACTAGTCCACAACAAAATGACATGAATTGGCAAATAAATAAATAAATAAATAATTAGCCTGTTTATACTGGTTTCCATATAAATGCTCATGTGTGAAAGGTATGTATGAGGACATACAGGAAAAAAAAAACAAAAAAACATCTGAGATAAAAAGTGAAAGCAACACGAGAC
The DNA here is from genome assembly GCF_020382885.2 of Scatophagus argus. NCBI lineage: Eukaryota > Metazoa > Chordata > Actinopteri > Scatophagidae > Scatophagus > Scatophagus argus. The sequence goes on along the minus strand of NC_058494.1, from coordinate 6,078,157 downwards.
AGACATATACATTGGAATAGAAAGACAGAGATGTAAGCTGGAAGAAAATGCACAGAGACACACGGAGAAAATAAGATGTCGAGAGAGGAAGACAGAGATTAAAAACGCTGAGTGGCGAGTAACTCCCAGTGGCCCTGTTGACAGAGAGAGAGAGAGAGAGAGAGAGAGAGAGAGAGAGAGAGAGAGAGAGGAAGTGAGAACAAGAAGAGGAGAAAGGGGAGATGACAAGACAACTAGACAGCAGCATCAAAGCAGGTCAGAGGAAACCAGGCTTGGAAACGATATCAAAGCTCTCAACAAGGGGCACCAGAGGAGAAGACAAGAGCTGGAGTGGCAACAAAGACGCAGACATACAGAGTGTGTGTGTGTGTGTGTGTGGTTTTAGCAAGCATGCATACACTGTTCTGTTCATGTCTTTTAATTTTGTGTCTTTGAGTCGTTGAGCGACAGCAGTTATTTGTATGTGTAAATTGGGTTTGCATATGTGCCTCTGAGTGTGTGTGTGTGTATGTGTGTGTGTAAAACTGTGGAGTGCTGAGACGGCTCTCAAAACACTGTTCTCCTCTCTCTTCAATGTGCAGAGGAGCCCTTGGCAGCCCAACTTGTCCGAGCATCAGAAAGCAAGGCTACCAACACAGATGGTCAAAAACGGAGATGTTGGAAAACAAAACAGTTTGCGGCGCACTAGTGGCAGTCCGCCAAAATGCCAACAAAGCAGAGACTAAGAGGTCCCACCAACAGTATGTTTAGTTAGATATGAGCATGTTAAATGGCTTGGCTGCAAGAATTTCCTTCTACAACCAGGCAATGCTTTTATTTCGTTTCTTCTCGACTACATCGTATTGATTAAGACGTGTACTGTAGCCATTTGAGCTACAACATAACAGGAGTAGAAATATGTTTGGCATTTGTAGGCCTTGATGAACCAAAGGGAGCTACCACAATTTTAGGAGTCTTCTTCGAATCAAAGCTTATTGCATTTTCTCTTCTGAATTTGCAGCTATTGAACTGCACTGCCATTGTGTTGCAGCACAGATCGCAGTGAAGAGCACAGGCGAATTTTATACAGAAGAAATTGTGAAAACCAGATCTTGTGTCTCTTTCTGTTCCAATCTCTTGGTTTACTCTTTTCTCTTGTTTAAACACAGGGTGAATTTTCTGTTTCTGTTAGAGTAAAAAAAAAAAAAAAAAATGAAAGTTACCTTAAATACATCAGATTGAAGAGTAGTATTTTCCCATTGCACAAGGGCAAGGCTTAACTGGCAAATAACCAGGTGGTTGGTGAATGTAAAGATTGGTGCTGTAATCCCTTCTCTCGGTTTTAATCTCTTAGACACTTTCCTGCCCACACCCCAACATAGATGAAATTGCCTCACCTCAACTGTAAATAGTTGAACTGACTTCAGAATCAGGACCTTTGAGAGCCAGTGGTTGCAATGAGCAAAATACCTCCCACCTCCTTCTCTCTCTTTCTCTCTCTCTCTCTCTCTCTCCCACTATCCTCTACCTCTCTGCTTTCATCTGTGTTTCTCTTGTACATAAGTCCTGATACTGCAACTCTCTGTAACCCAAAGCCATTTATCATATTTAGGAAAAGCTTTCTATTCAGGAAGGCTTCACTGAAGTAATTTTAAGCTTTTTCAGTGTTTCTCAATTTAGTACTGATGCCTCTATATGACCTACTTAAGAAAACATGACTATCAGCGAGAAAATCGGCTATTTCTGCATACTTATTCTTAATGCCTGTTCTTGGGCCTGATTCCCCTCAAAATCAGACAAAATGATTTACAGCATATAGATCAGAAGAGCCTGTGTTTACATTTTTCCAGGCAAAGCTTTACAGTGAGTCATGCATTAGCCAATTAAAATGAAGCAGGAGGAGATTTTTCTTTAGATAATTTTATTTATCTATCATTATTTTTTAATTACTGTCTCTTCTCGTCTGGTTTTCCATGCTTATTTGGCTCAGGGTCATAGGGGCAGCAGTCTCAGCAGGGAAGCTTTTAATGCATCAGTTTTGGGGGAGCTGTCAATCTTTGCACTTACTGATATCTTGAAAAATAAAAAAAGCATTACAAATATATTGCGTCTTTCTTTCACTTGCTTCCAAATGAGCACACTAGCGAGATCAAGGTCTTTACAGCACAAGTAGGCAGTGCTTATGTGGAAATGCAGTCTTCATTCAAGTAAAACACTGCCCTTTTTGTCCAAATATGGATTGAAATCTTTAAGTAATGTTAATAAATTGAATAAAAGCATGTCAATTGAACATTTACCAAAATCTACCTCGCATAGGTATTATCATATAATAACAATTGCTAACTATATATTCCTCCACATATTAAAGAGGTGTGCGTTGGCTGTAACAGAGTGATAGTTTGCTTTTAAGGAGTTTGGAGGGTGGTGTTTTTCCCTGTTTCACAGAACACAAGAGAAAGAGTGTAAGGACAGAATGAAACATTAGATCCTTAGATTTGCTTGTTGGGGAATTTCACAAATATCAGAAAATCTTTTAATAATCCCCAAATTAAATTTAAGGAAATTGTTTGTATATTTCCCCTCTATGGGGAGATCAATCTGATTCTCCTCTCCTCATTAATAGATGGTTTTGTAGGAGAACACTGTTCCTCTTGAAAAAAAAAATCACACAAAAGGATACCTTTCTGAAACTTTGATCTACATTTTGTGAGTACATCACTGACAGTCCCACAGATTTTTGATAATTTCTGGTTATTTCGGATAAAATACTACATCTGTGTAGTGTCTCTCTGTGGATATGGAAATGGAGTTAGGGTTCTTAGTGATCTGTGTTCCCTGAAATTGTTAACAATAAATCTGGAAACAAAAAGACAATATTTAAAAAGACAGAGAAACCTTGTACTCAAATGTCAGTGGAATTGTTAGTGTGTCTGGTCAATTAGCTTACTACCCAATGCTTGCTTACCTAATAGTAAGAACAGTGCCTTGCAAAAGTATTCACCCCCCTTAGCATTTTTATTGCCTTACAACCTGGAATAAAAATGGGTTACTTGAGGGTTTACATCCTTTCATTTACAGAATATGCCTACAACTTTGAAGACGTGATTTTTTTAATTGTGAAGCAAACAGCAAATAGGACAAAATAACAGAAAACTTCAATGTACATAACTATTCACCACCCTACATCAGTACTTTGTAGAGCCGCCTTTTGCAGAAATTATAGCTGCAAGTCTCTTTGGATAACTGTCTATGAGCTTGCCACATCTAGCCACTAGGATTTTTGTCCGTACCTCAAGGCAAAACTGCTCCAGCTCTTTCAAGTTGGATGGGTTCTGCCGGTGAACAGCAATTTTCAAATCTGACCGCTGATTCTCAATTGGATTGAGGTTTGGGCTTTGGCTAGGCCATTCCAACACATTTAAATGTTTCCCCTTAAACCACTCAAGTGTTTAGCAGTATGCTTAGCGTCATTGTCCTGCTGAAAGGTGAACCAGTCTCAAATCACTGGCAGACTGAGACAAGTTTTGCTCAAGAATATCCCTGTATTTAGCACCTTCCATATAGATTCTGACCAGTTTCCCAGCTGCTGAGAAACACCCCTAGAGCATGATGCTGCTACCACCATGTTTCACTGTGGGGATGGTGTTCTTGGGTTGGTGAGATGTGTGCCATCCACCCATCCATTTTCTAGGGTCACGGTGGGACTGGAACCTATCCCAGCAGACTATAGGCAAGAGGCAGGGTACACCCTGGACTGGTTGCCAGTCACTCGCCTGCAAACATGCAAACTCCACATAGAAGGGCCCAGGCCAGGATTCGAACCTGGAACCCTCTTGCTATGAGGTGACAGTGCTAACCACTGCACCACTGTGCCAAGATGTGCGCCAGAGTTTTTCATGGTGGCCAAAAAGTTCAAATTTAGTCTCATCTGAGTAGAGCACCGTCCTCCACACATTTGCCGAGTCTCACGCTTTTTTGTGGCCACTCTTTCATAAAGCTCAGCTCTGTGGAGTGTACGGCTTATTGTGGTCCTACGGACAGATACTCCAATCTCTGCAGCTCCATCAGAGTGACCTTTGGTCTCTGTGTTGCCTCTCTGATTAAAGCCCTCCTTGCCTGATCCATGATCAAAGATTTGGATATTTTTTTTATAACCCAACCCTGACTTGTACTTCTCAACAACTATTTACTTTACTTTATACTTTAACATTACTTACTACAACAAGGAGCACATCACTAACAAACTACATTACTTTTGTGGTTACAGATTACAGAATAAACAAAAGCTTGTTTATGACCAGTACATACAGTGTGAAGTAGTTTCCCTTCTGTAGGGAAGCTTGTCCTGGATGCTATTAAAGTTTACACTGAACTTTAGCTCTTTATTGGATTTGGGTAAGTTCCAGAAACCTCAGCCAAATTTGAGATTGCACTGTGTTTGCCAAACACACCAGTTAGTCTTCATCCCAAAAACCATTTTTCTTTTAACATTAATGGTGAAAACTGTTTGAAAATACAAACAAGTATATAAGCTAAACAGAGTTAAAGGAAAGATACCGCAGTCTGGGTGAATACTCAGTTCTGACTGACTCCAGGGTACCCATCCTTCCAATGGACACCTACTAAGGAATTCCAATGAAACTGTCTGTTCACCACTCTAAATTAATGCATTGGCTGAAGACATCTTAATATCTTTAAACGTTTGTCCATCTTTCTGTCTGTCCCTCCATCCCATTCTCTTGAATGTGATATCTCAACAATATTTCAGGGATTTCTTCAAATGTGGCACAAATGTCCACTTGGACTCGAGGATGAACAGATTAGAATTTGGTGATCAAAGATCAAGTGACCTGAGGAAAAAAAATTCCTGGCCATAAGTGGGTGTCCAACTTGAAATTATGCTGATTCTATAGATCTTCTGTGCTGCTGGGTTGAAGATGTGTGTGTGAAACATCCATGTTTTAGAATTTGTAGCTTCATGTTCTATCAGGATCTGCTTTATTGGCCGAGCATATGAAAACACACAAGGTAGTGCACTCTACTTTTTGCTTTTCTCTATAAACTTACACACTAACAGACATACAGCAGTGATTGTTGGTTTTAGGCTTCACACTGTTATCACACCATGTGATGAAGCTCTCCAGCAGTCCTCTCTGCTCCTTTTGTAAAGTGTGAAAATAGCATGTTTATCACAGGTAATTTTCACTGGAATCATACATCACATTATGATGAGTGATGATTTCCATTTTGCCAAGAACTACATGTATTACCTTTTATATAATATAAAAAGTCTTCAATACATATATTATTTGAGTCTCCACAAACGTATTAACAGCTGTACTCATGGCTGAAGACATACAACCACAAGGCAGTTATTCCACTCACACTAACAATTCTAGAAATCACCAGGTTTACACAGAAATACACACAAACTAAGTTATTTTTTTATTTCTTTCCATGTTTTTGTATGGGGTATGTTAGCTTGTGTGGTGTATTTCAGTATATATTATTAAAAAGACCTTTTTAATAAAAATAAGTCATGAGGCTGGAATCATTAAAAACTAATCAGGAGACAGCATTTTCAATTAAGCCACAGAGAAAAACATTAGCTTAATTAACTGTCAGTTTCAGCTGGTAAAATGACTAACAAGAGGTAAATGCGACATTATCACTGAAAACTACAAATGTGCCATGCAAGAAAGCTCAGCAAATGGACAGTTTATAAATTCTTTGTATTGCGTTATCCCTAATCACAATTTATTTGATCCCTTTGCATTTCTTGATCACTTTTAAAGACGTATTTGCCTTTAAATGATAAAGGGTCAATTAGGATCACTGTCCACTCTGTTCTGTGCATGTCTTTAAGGTATTAATTAAGTAAAATAACAAAAAGCAGAATATTTTTCTATTTGTTCATTTCTACTCCAACATTTTAAATTAAATCAATAAGAAAATCTAATAGCCTTTTTAATACAAAGTTAAATAATCAATTCATAACTGCCTTTCAAATAAAGACGTATCAGTCATTAAGCTCCATACTGTGCACCATTAGTCTGTAATGTAGGGAGATGAGATTTGAAGTAATGTGGGACAATGAAAAGGCAGAGAGAGATGGATACTGGAGCTGACAAAAGAGCAACAGGGAGTTAGAGAAGAGATATGAGACTGAGAAGCGAGTTTAGTTTTGGGGTGTGAGTGGTTGAAGTAGACTAGGTAAGTGAGGAAGAGAGAACAAATTGACTGGGGGGAAGAAAAAGGGGAAGAGATACTGGAAGAGACAGATTGGATAGCAGTAAAGACGGAAGCACTTAAGGATGAGGGTGAAAGAGAGAGGGACGGAAACAGTGAAAAAGGGAGAGTAAATTGACTGCCGCATGTCACATGGAAACAGTCCGTAATTGGCCAATCAGCTGACCCCAGATTGAGCCTGCCTTTTTCTTTGACACTGCAAGAGCACCTGGACCTCACTGACAGACACACACACACACACGCACACACACACACACGCTAAGAAATACACACACATGTTCAGAAATGCACACACACACACACACACACATCTTGAGACATAGCACCTGCTACTATTACCACCTCTTCATCTTCTCCCTCCATTTCTGACATATACTTTTAAGACAGATCTCTGACAGCAGGGAGCTGACAAAGAGGGAAAAGGAGAGAGGAATGGCGAGAGAATAAAACAAAGAGGTTTTTTTATTATTATTATTATTTTTATGGGCTGTTCCCACCAGCAATGTAACCTGTATGTATGTATATAATAGTACGAATTAAATATGGAACATGTAACATTTCAAATTAACATTAACTACCCTGACACGAAAGGTTATTAATTATAAAATGGTGTAAGATGGAGGCAGGAACAGCATACACTGAATGCCATAACCAAGTGGCTGGCGTAGTATACAGGAACATCGGCACTGAGTATGGGCTGGAAGTCCCAAGGTCAGAATGGAAGACACCTCCCAAGGTGGTTGAGAATGAGCTAAAATCCTTCGGGACTTCTAGGTCCATACTGACAAAATGGTGATGGCCAACCAGCCGGACATTGTGGTGGACGACAAACAACACTAGGCAGTGGCGATATCGAGAAGAAGGAACACGAGAGGTTCAAAAAATATCAAAGGCTGAAAGAAGTGCTTGAAAAGATGTGGCAAGTAAAAGCAACAGTGGTGCCAGTGGTAATGGGGGCACTGGGGGACTGTGACCACAAAAGAAGAAGAGTGGCTCCAGCAGATTCCAGGCACAACACAGGAGATCTCTGTCCAGAAGAGCGCAGTCCTAGGTACAGCTAGGACACTGCAAAGAAACCTCAAACTCTCAGGCCTCTGGTTTTGAGACAGACACACACCATCCCAGAGGGGGTGAGAGAGGGATTGTTTATACATATTAAAAATGTCCACCTTTTCTTCACTTAATGTATGGAACGTTGTGGAACATGTGGGTTCAACCAGGGGTTTTCTACCTTTAAAGAACAAAATAGACACAATACAGTACAACCAGTACAAAATATCAAAGTTACAATTCTAAAAGCTGCATTCCTGATTTTTTTTTATTTATTTATTTTGTAGTTGGAGGCAGTGGAACACTTTGCTCATGAACTTGTTATAGTGAATACTTTGGCAAACAGGCGCCTGTTTAAAGTATTTCCAGCCTCGATTTTATTCTTATCAAGCCAATTTCCAGCAGAAGCAGGCAGCTGTTTATTGAAAAAGCTCAGATAAACTATCCAGCTACTTGTCCAGCATCAAAGACAGACAAAGTTACCAATAAAATAGTTGTTGTCAGCTTTCCAATGTGTGCACACAATGAATGAATCATTTCAAAGTCAATACAAAGGCACCTATCAGCCTCACTTCTAATTTTTCCCAGTGGACAGTTGCGGTATAACCACAAAAATGTCTCTGTGGCCCAAAAATCATTTCACACATTTTGCACAACCATTATGAAGGCAGCATTTGTAAAACTGTTGACAGGACATCTTGAACTACAAACAAGGTCAATTATTACACTTTCTGTTATCATTTTATTTTTTATGTTTGTAAAACTTTCGGGAGGCAAAGAGAAGAGATTTATGATGTCATCACAAGGCAAAGTCTACGGGCACAGTGAGGCCAGTTGGAGAAAAACCATTATGCATATTCAGTGAGCTACATAACCAGGAACTAAACCAGGAAGCTAAAATTTGTTGTCTGCCAGAGGCCAGCAGTTCTCACTGAACTGAATGGGTGCCATCTTTTGTTATCTTCTGTTATAAATCTATGGTGTGCACTCACAGGAAACAAGTCATGCATTTATGGAACATAATGCTAAAGACAGCAGCTGCTATTAGACATTATAAAGACGAAGTTTGGTGGATGACTAAAAAATGATGAATGTGCAGTAAGCATTAACAAGTTGCTTTATTTTCTTCTGTTGCATTTCTGACAAAGTAGCCCTGTTTTCCACCCCTAGTGGGGCCCATTGTTACTTTGAATAGGAGTAATTAAGTAGGGTTCTGAAATCTTTTAGAAAGAATTTTAACTTTAAACTAACCTTAAAAACACCCCACATTTTGTTGTGGCTCTCCCTAATACTCTCCAATCTATAAATTCTCTTACAACTCACTTCTATTGCGTTGATTCTCAGCTGTGAACTGTGTTGGGTTTTCATTATTTCACATACATGGTTCCACTGTTCGTGCTTGAAATAGGACATGTCATTTTCTTACATGTTTAAATAATGCAACAGTCACAGGCAAGTGTGTTTGACACGTGCTGTAACTGGCAAAAACATCACAAAAACACGCCTGTTGTCTTTGTGTTACTCTAAACCTGCCAGAATAGCTTGTTTACTTGAGAAATGCATGACACCATGCTTGAGCTGTACTGGAACATGAAGGATCCTCAACTAGACGAGAGAAATGCATTGTAGTGAGGTTGTTTGATTCTTTGCTATCGGGAACGCACACAGACATGTTTTCACACAGGTAGGTTTTCAAGCCAGATGGGGATATTAGATAGACATACATTGATTTCCTGGAGACTTACTCCACCCCAACCATAAGCATAACCATAACCATTAATTGCCTAATTCTAATCCTAACCTTTACCCTAATCCCAACCTAAACCTAATCTTCACTAATAATCACTCCAAAATGTAATCACTTACCCGTGGGGAGTTACATTTTGTCCCCATAAGGTAGGGGAGTCCCCAAGTGTAGCTGTGTAATATCAGGTTTTTGTCCACACAAGGTTGATTTCTTGGTAAGAATAAGACAGTACAAGCAGACCCATGGTTGCTGTGATCTCTGGATAAACGGCCTCTAGAATCACTTTACTTCTCTAAACACCACAGACACACACACAGCAGACCTCCATACTGCCACAAAGGTTGAAGAATAATTCTAAAATATAAGGCATAGGCACAGATCCCCCCTCCCACGCCTTCACACAAAAGCAGATCCCCGCACACACCAAGGGAGATGAATTACCTAGTGGATGGGATCTGACGTAACCCATGTGGAAGTAGGTCACATGGGGGGAGACAGGTCATCAGGGAAATAACACTGCAGTTGCACTACCTTTCTCTCTGTCTGTATCCTTCCTCCTCTCAGTATCACTGCCTTCTCTATCCTCTCCCTGCTGTTTTTAAAACACTTCAGTTTCAGTTGTTTTATCAGCATGTCTCCTGAATAGTAATAACCAAAGTCTTATTCAAAATGTAAGTTTCCAATGTATAAAAATGGTTTAAGTGCAATTGCAATTCTTCAAATGTGAGATTCCATGCCGGTAGGTGATCACTGAAACTTGGTAAGAATTCTTGTCTTTCCTTTATGTCTATGAAAACATATTTAGGCTGTTCAGCCACATGAAGAGTCCAAATGAAACCAGACCTTACAAGTTTTGTTTCAAAAATGACATATTTGTAATAGTACAAATAGTTTGGAGAAATTTGCTAATTCACATCCTGAAGTAGAAACCTCAAGGTGACAACGAGACTGTGAAATACTTGCCACATTATGGCCAGAAATTATTAGAGGACATAAAACCATATGACCACAAACATTTCAGATTGTGCACAGATTAAACAAACATACAGTATGTAGAGATACAGTAAAGGCTTTACAGGTGCTGGAAGGCTTAGTTTTGAACTTCGGGCAGAGGCAGGTTAATTGTTTCCACTTATTTCTAGTTGATAGTAAACTAGACTAATTGCCTCCTGGCTCTTACTCCATACATGCGAGTCCTACCAATTTCCTCACCTAATTCTCCACAGGACAGTTGAAGAATCAATTTTTCAAAATGTCAAACAATTTTTCCCCACATTTTTCTTTTTAGCTGCATTTAACAGACAACATTTCCCACAAGACCTTGACCAGGTTAAATGTCACCAACTTGACATACTGGGTCCAGTTAAATGGCCGTGGCCACGGGTTGGTGAACAGCACACCTTTTTTAAAAGCTGACAGTAGAAGAGAGGAAAGGAAACAGTAGTTAACATTAAAAATGCTAGTAAATATTCTTGGGAGCTGTAACTTTAAAAAAACAATGATGACACAAATTAATCCTCAATTATTTTAAAATTACATAGGATTAAAATTCTAGCAGCAGGTGCTGTAGGAGATTCTGATTTGTCTTCGAATATGGATAGTGGTAAACCCCAGGAACATGCTCACTTTTTCAGAAAGACAGATGAGAGAATCCTTCGTGCCCTTCCTGCCTTTTCTTTGATGCATTTTTTCCCAGTTAAAATACAGGAACAACTTGAACCTACATCAAATGATTATCCTGTCTCATTATCCTGTCTTTCTAACACATTTTTACCTTCAAATAATTTACATTTGACCCTTTATTAAGTCACAACCCACAACAAACCACTCTCCTCCAATTCCAATGAACACGCACACACACAAATGCACATGCACACACACACACATTGCTAGTGTGACTGTCTATACACATACAGTAATTAAGCCATCTGGATCTCAAACTAGCTAGCTTAGCCTTGGAGTAGAAAGGCAGCAGTGGGGTGGTGTGTGTATGTGCATGTGCAATTTATGGGTATGTGCCTGTGTCTATATGATGTGGCTTAAGGACAGACTACTGGCAGTGGTGAGATTCTGTCTTTAGTCTCTATCACTCTGCCCTAATCCAATTGTCCAAAGAGAGACGGTGTAAGCGAGAGGACAGAGAGGGAAGGAGAGGAGGTAGAGAGAGAGAGAGAATCTGAGAGGGATAGCATTGTACAACTGGCTGCTCTCCAGCTCTAAATGGCAAGCCAGATGAGGATATCTATTAGAGGGTGAGAGTACAGCAAACACAGCCAACCACACTCACTCACACACACACATTCATATGCACACATGCACATGCAAAGACTCATACTAACACCCCCACAACAGCTTCACACATGCAGGCACATAAACAAGCACTTTTTCACACACATTAGTAGCGACAACGACGAGTGCATGCTCACTCAGGAAAAACAAAAAGAAACAAACAAACAAATAAAGAAAAAACACATCTTACAAGTTGTGGCTGCATGAAATGAAATGGGACAAAAACCTTTAGATACATAAACCAAGATGCAATTAGAATGACAAAATGACTCAGCCATAACACTTTCCCTCTCTCCCTACCACTCTTCGGGAGTCCTTGTTCATGCATATCCCTTATTGTTGGAAGACAGGTCCCACAGTGCCATCTACTGGACAAATCCCTTTCTAATTGCTTCATAACAGTTGAATCACAACATCACATAATTCATTCAGTGTTAAATTGCGCATGGACAACAAAGCATGTATAGATTGTGTGTGTGTATATTGCAGAAATATTGGAATGTGTTACTTTTTATGACAAAAGCTTGCATATAATTCTTGTAGAACATATTCAGTTGTGCCAGTTATTTGTGCTAGGTGTACATGCGCTCTACATACCTGTTACCACGTGGAGTGAATCATAAGTTAAATAGACAATTTGTGGACTGAGGACATCTTTATCCTACATTCTGACTCATCAAATGCAAGTGTGATTAACAACAAGGCTAATTGCACTGCCTTACTTCCTACAACAGAACCATTGTTGATTAGTAACACCTGTGCTTTTCCTGTTGCGACAAATCAAAATGTCTCTTGTGGAAAAGCTCAGCGTAAGAAAGCAGATACTTTATGATTGCATCTTTACACAGGGTTGGTATTTTTGTTTTTCTCAAATTTAGCTACTACTAAAATTTTGCCCCCAAAATGTTATTTATTAAAATGTGGAGACTCAATTAAATCAGTTAAATCCTCATGTTGGCAAATACAAATTCCAGAAAATAAAATGGAACAAGTCAGTGGTTTGTAATCTGGGGATGATGTCAAACAATGATTAAAGGAATCGGCTGCACTTGCCATCAAGCTGTGTATAAATTGGCCTTCAAACTGTTTGGCAGAGAGATGGGCAAGAAAGCCACTGCAACACATGGCTGCTATTAGAAGAGAAAAAAGGTCTGGTCCAGCTTTGTAAAAATCTGTGTGAAATTCTTTTAAAAATAAAGACATAGAAGACATTTCATCACGGCAAGTTTCATCACAGCGACTTGTTGTGGTACACACAACACCTGAGTTCTGTTTATATTACAGGCTTTCCAATATCCTGTGTCCCTGACACTTGTACTGAGTGTGCGCACTGAGGGTCACCGTGGTGTGTTTGACTTAAGATGAGAGCTGACTTCATGTCAGCACACCCAGTAACCCTGAATAACACAAGTCTTCGTAATTTCCTGCCATAATAACAATCAACACAATTTGCAGGCAAAGAGATGAGGAGGTAGTTTGGAAGTTTGGTTAGAAATTATTTCTCTAAAGAAATAAGCATGGTGGGACTTAACAAATGTGTCATTCTGACAATAATAAGTAAACAATTAGCAAAATAATGATTGTGGGGAATCAGACAGTGACAAGACGAGCTGAGATGAGATGAAGTAGAGAAAAGCATTGCAAATTATAATGTCTGTGGGGACACAGGGCTGCGTTATGAGCTGAGCATGCTGCTGGGACTCGGATGCGCGTGTTTGTGTGTGAAGGGAGAATATTTATTGGTGTGTGTATTTGTGTCTCAAACAGACAGATGGACAGACAGAAATAGCCAGAAGATGAGAGTGAGATATGGAGGTATGCAGGGGGGAGAGAGAAGATGGAAGAGAGCAGGTCTGAATGTAAAAATGCATGAAAGGGAAGTGAGACTGACAAACAATTTAATGGTGGATTTGCTAAGACAATAATAACATGAAGTTTATATTTCAACATCATATCAGTGTCTCTGCTGTATTTGTGTAAAATGAATTATCTGCATGGTAATAAATGAGTGCTACAGGATCTCTCACCCTGTGTGTTTTTTTTCTATTACACACACCATTACCCAATGCCAAAGAAATTTCTTGTTGCTAAAGATCATCCATCATGCATTGCCAATCTAATTTTGAAGTGACACAGACACATTGTGTTGAAATACATCCAGCTTATGCTGCTTTGTGGGCTTAATTTTCTCATGTTAACCAGGGCCATATCGCTAAAGCTTAATCTAGTTATTATTTTGATAGCAGTTAGGTTGTCATTTTGTGAAACGGGCTTATTCACTTTCTTGTCAAGTCATGTCTGCTAAAATGAAGTTGCCGCTAACGACCAGCTAGTTTAGTACAACAAAGAGAGTGGAAACAGGAGGAAACTGCTAACCTGGCATAAAAGATATAGTTGACAACAGTAATGACCATACATGGTGGTTTTTGTTAGCTTTGAAGCAGAGCCCAGCCACCTGTTTCCACCTGTTTTGTTTCCAGTATTTATGTTATGCTAAAGCTTCATATTGATATAGTTATCTAACTTTAAGCATCCATCCATCCATTTTCTATACTGCTTATCCACAGGTAAGAGGCGGGGTTCACCCTGGATTGGTCATCACCAGTCAGTCGCAGGGCTGACAACTTTAAGCATATTTCCCAAAATATACTCCTTTAGAGCCATGTGGGCCCTACATCATCTCACGACCAGTAACTCACAGATATTCTTCAGCAGAGTATTAGCTCACTGCTGCTCTGCTGCACTTAGATATTAAGCCAGTTTGATTTACAGTATAGGCTAAGCTTATTTAGCACCTTTAGCATGGTGTACTTTCCCTCACTCACGCACACCATCAGTGCTTGTTGTTTATTGAGGCCTGGCCTCTTCAATGATGAAGACAAATGAGCTCATTATTAGGTCTAAGTGTCTGCATGTGCATGTGAGGGTAAATGTGTGTGTGTTCACATGAATTTTCCGATCTACTGTATATCCTTGTGAGTGTCTATGTGTGTGGTCCTGAGGGCGTTTGTGTTTAGTGGCTGCATGTGTGTGAGCGTGTGTGAATGCAAATTGTAACCTTTACCTTGTTAAAGCTCTGTCTCATGAGGTTAATTGCTTCATTTAGCCTTAGTTGTTGAATGTTCCCTATTTCTAACTTAGTGTGTGTATGTGTGTGAGTAACATTAAAGTGTTTGTGTTCGTGAGTATATCATCCCCAAGTTAAGCCCTCATGATCACCAACAGGGTGAGTGAGAGGAGGGGTTCACCCCTCACTTTGTATTTAATTAAATTATGAGTCCATATGGCTGTGGTGTACAATATTTTGCTTGTGATTTCTCATCATGTGCAGCTATTATCAGATGCTGTTCATTTGCTCAGCATATTTACCATAAACGTGATGCTTTCATGGATGAGAGAGACATTGAAACAGAGAATCCCCACTCTGAAACTAAATTAAGGCCTAAATGCATTTTAATCTAAAGAGATCATTTGGGAATAAATTCACCGCTAATGGCGTGTTTATTAGCAGAGTCACGCATGTCGATTGTGGCATAATGAGGCTGGGGAGCGTTTGCCGAAAAAGCACATAGCAGATTTTGGCTGTGCGTACAGAGGGTGCAGTTTTGCTGCTGGACATTAGGGGGTGCTAAGAGATGGGGGCAAATGGACGCACTTATGTGAGGAAAACACATAAAACATTACAGAATTAGTGTTACACACCAGTAATATTTTTCAGACAAAACTCTGTTATGAATCTCTCCACTTTATTTATCATCCAATGGTCACAGTGTTACCATACAAACATCTTCCAACATGGAACTGCATTAGGAATGTGATTATTTTTAATGCACACACACACACACACACACACACACACATTCAATAACAAAATTAAATACAGTTGTTTTATAAAATCAACAGGGCAGAAGAAAAAAGACACATAAATGATATTAAGACATGCAGTGACAAATATAAAAAATAGACATTTTTTCTTTTTCTGTACAAACATACATGGACACATATAAATATAGAGAAGTAAAAAAGAGTGTGTTTTTTTTTAAAATACAAAGGTCAAATTGTACAGTTACATTCCATAATAACAAAACAGAAGACAGCACAATATTCAAGTGAGTTTTGCCTTTTTCCACACACACTGTACAATACTGTACACTGTAAAAGCAGGAATTAGATCACATAACTGTTGGTTTCTCCCTGTGGAGTTTGTTCACGCTGCTGTAAACATTACAGATGAAGAAAGAGTACAGTTTTTCTTGGAGGATTTCCATTTGAAATGACTCATTCAAACAACTTACAGAGACACTGTAATAACAACTAAGCAATCTGTTTTTCGAGCGCTCACTCTGATGCCTTTAAATCACCTCAGTCACAGCTTCAGTGCCCGGCTGGACTTTTCTCTGTGAGTCTCTCAGCACAGAGTGAAAAAGAGGATATTTGGTAAAATAAACATGACAAGCATTACAGTGAACTAGAAACAGTCATCATAAAGTTTATATATGTTGGCACAAAGAACAAGCATTTGCCAGAATGTGATGAAACCGTACTTTGCCCTCTCTCTTCCTCTCTCTAGTTCTGCCTGACGTCCTGCAGCAGTTTGTTGATCTCGTGGACCAGCTCACTAGTGTCAATGCCGGCCTCGTGGCGGTTCTCGCTGCGCTTGCCGCCCGGGTGACCCTGATGGAAGGCGCTATCAAAATCATCCTCCTCGTAATTCTCTGGGATTTCCTCCATGGCTGGCAGCCATTTGAGGTGTGGCGGCTGTCCATTGGTGGAGGTGGAAGTGGAAGTGGAGGTGGCGGGTGAGGAGGAAGAAGAGGAAACATGGTTGGTTCCTACGGATCCGTTTCCAGGATTTAGATAGTGGGTATTGGCCGCCCATGCAGCCACACCTGGGGGGTAAGCAGGACCTTTCCCACCAGGCAACAACCCTCTTCGATTGTCCTGAGGAACAGCATTGTTACTGTGGTTACCAGCGACGTTGCCACCACGCACGTTTCCTCTGTCAGTTGATGAGGGCGGGCTTGTTTCAGTGCACTCTGCGTATGAGTCCATATTAGGGGGGAGGAGCCGCTGGAACACGGAGTTCATCTCTGTGAGAAGGGAGCCAGCCCCTCCTCCGGCTACACAAGCATCACTTCCTCCTCCAGCGACAACTCCCCCGGCCCCTGCATCTTCGTTCCCAGGCTCCTTGCCAAAAGTGGAGAAACTCTTGCGGCGCTCCGAGTCAACAGAGGACTGGTCATCGTCGATCTGGGGCTGCTGGGAGGACTCCTCCCCAGGGATGTACATGTTGTTGCGGTAGTCAGCGGAGGAAGCGGGTGAGGAGAGGGGGGGCATCCAGCACTGGTCAGAGTGTCCCAGAACGCGACACTCATCTGTACACAGTCTCATAGCTAAAGCAAAATAGAAAAAAGAGAGCAATGCAGAACGAGTTAGGAGCAGGAGCGGATGCTGAAAACTTTCTATGAAATATACTGCACATGAAACAGAATGATAGAGACAAACACAGGGAATCACTGCAAAACAAAACAACTAAGATAAATCGAATGTTCCAAACACTTTAGACAGAAGTGGGGTTTGTTAAAAATATTTTTTGCGGTGGTATGAAAAATGTCAATAAACGTGAATAATACAAGTCATAAACCCTGAGAATGCGGTGAGGAGGGGTGCTGTTATCTTTGAAGAGATACACAGTTCAGCATGAGGTGAAGGTCCTGTTTTTTAGCATGAAACAAGGGCAGGGCTGTTGTTGAGTATGACACACCATGTCTCATTCTCTTAGCACACGAACAACATGTAAAACACCTATTAAATTTTTCATAGCATTGCTTCAGTGATCCATTCATATCAAAATAACAGCTCAGCTAGGCAGTGGTTTGTTTTCCCTTCTGATATCTCTTCACATTCCTGCTTAGGGAACTGGATTGGTGATATTTACCGCTCACAGCATGAATATCCAGGCAGTTCAAAGTACAAAAACAATTAACAGAACTAGATAAATAAATGAATGACTGCAAGATCCCACCCAATTGGCATCACAGGCAGATGTTAATGTAATATTTGGCTGCTCTGCCAAGCACGTCCGCTTCTCCCAACTATGCAGCTGAGGCAGGGATTTGCTTGTTTAGTTCTTTTATCATATCTAGCATGAATAGCCACATTTGCCCATCTAAATAGAAAAATCTAAACAAATTAAATCTATTGAAGAGAAACAGGGATAATCCTCCCTCTTGGCCCATTATCTCCTTCCTCTCCCTTTTTTTTTCATATTAGCATAAAAGATAGTAGAAGGGAAGAGGAGGGAGGAGGGAAGCAACACCTCTAAGTCTTTCTCAAAGGGAGAAAAAAGGAGACAGAGAAAAGCTGCCCATGTCCACCACTCCTCCCTTTATCCATCTCAATAAAGATAGAGAATACATTAACAGGTACAGAAGAGAGAGAGGGGTGGCGAGGAGCTCTCAGGCATGTAGGAGAGAGTGAGAGAGGGACAGAGAAAGTGGGAGAGAGAGATAGAATAACATCATTCTAAAAGCAATTACTATGAATTCTCCTCAGTTCAGACATGAAAGCGTACCACTGTCACTCACCAGGGGGAAAAAAGAGAAAGAAAAGAAAAAGGCAAAGGAAAAAAAGAGAAAAAAACAGCACACTGAGACGCATACCGATGAGTGACAGGCGACTCATCTCCGCTCCAGGGAGGATTTTACAGACACGACTCTAACTTAGGGGCAGATAACACACACACACACACAGTAACACAAACAGCCAGACACACTGTAACCTCTCTCAGTGTGATAACGAGCGTGGAAATGAGGGCTCTGTGGAAGAATGGGGCAGAGTACAATGGGGATTGTGTTGGAAACAGGTTGAATAGAGTGGCTGTATAGGCAGGTGGACAGACAAATTATAGGCTTAGGCCTAACGCTGTCCGCGGTGCTGAAGTTTGTCAGGCGGGTTGTACATTAGAGGGTTAGGTGTGGTCTGGAGGAAGAGAGGTCAGGTCGATTCACTGCTAGTTCATTTAGATTTGGTCTCAGCATCTGAGAAAGACAGGTTAGAAATGAGAATTGTGCTTTCCAGTCATTTAAATTCCCCTAAAGGTGTTCAAACCCTGACAAAATCCATCAGAAAGTATGACTTCACAACTTTTGCAAGATAAGATTGAGTGGAGGTGCTATTTTTCTCTGAAGATGAGGTGATAGTTGACTGTGAGAGGCTGCTGTAGAGGTTGTTAGGTATGTGACTCAGCTGAGTGAAGCCAATTTAGCAAGTCGTGGTGAGGAACAAAAAGTGGGGGGAGGGGGAGTTGTGGTGCCGCACTCTTAGTCATTAAGGATGAGGACGACTGTCAGAATGGATGGGCCACATCACCCAAAAAAGCTCACCTGGGTGGAGTCGATGGTGCATTTCGAGGTGTATCAGGTCAGAAAAACCCTCCCCCAGCAGCAGCCTGTCCACGGGGGATTCCCGCCCCATGTCACAGTCACTGTCCCCCGCCTCGCTGTCCCCACGGCCACTGTCCTTCAGGCTGAACTTGTCCATGTCTTGTAATGCATACCTGAGTGGGTATATTACAAACATGTATATGTATCAGTCAGTTAGAGACACTGTATCTGCAAAACAATGCTGAAAGTTGACATTTTGCAAAGCTGAGTCCTGTCTGTTTGGCAGACTGGTGGAATATGTCCATAGGGAAGACTAATGACAAACAAATCCATCACATAAAACTTGAAGTCGCCTCTGGAATATGTCAGATTTCTAGACAAGGCTTTGCCCATAAATCCTACATGCAGGTAGAGCCGCTCAATAAATCTATCGCAGCCACTAGGGGCATCAATAAATCTATCATCTAGAGATCATAAGAGGATATTATGATGAAAGTAATGATGGATACACACTTTACAAGCTGAGCCCAACTTTTTTTTTTTTCAAGAAGAGAGGCACCAGGAAAATTGTTGTGACATTCAGACAAATGAGTTGCATACTTTTGAACTGAATGACACTGGTATGACAACAACTGGAATATGAAAAAAAATACATTTATACACCGTCAAACCATGATCTACATGTAGCTGACCAACTGACAAGCAACAGTTCACAACAGGTTGTTGGAACATGTAACAATGAAAAAACAACAGGTTTGAAAAGTAAATAAAAGATAATCTTTTAGGGAAGGTGGTGTTTGGGGAGGGGGGTTCTGAGGGATAGGGGGAAATTACCTGTAGCTGCGGGAGTATTTGTTGCCACGGAAACTGGGTCTGGGCTGGTACTGGCCCTGATGGAGCATGGACAGAAGCTGTGAGACTTGCTACATCCAAAAATAACAAACAAAATAAAACAAACAAAAAAAACAGAAAGGGGGGGATGAATTACAGATGGATAATTGAGAAAGGGGGAAAAGAAAAGCGAAAGAAAGACAACACAGAAGACAAAATAATGGATGAGTAAACACAAAATGGATGATGGAGAGGCAGCTAAAATGGATGAGACAAAATGGATGATGTTAAAACCAAACAAATTGTGGTAGTGGTGGCAGGGAGGGGTTCTAGATGAATATGGAGACATATGACTGAGGGGTGAGTTGTGGTTATGATGAAGGTAATGGCGACAGGGTGTAAACAAGGTAAAGACAAAGACACATCTATAATCATCAACAGTTTTACTGAGAGTCAGTATGAACTACAGGGCAGTGTTGATTAAGTCACTGTCACACATGGAGATGAGTTAATTTGCTCAAACAGCTGTGTGAACATGAGAAGGGTGGTGTGTGTGTGTGTGTGTGTGTGTGTGTGTGTGTGAGAGAGAGAGAGAGAGCGCAAGTAAGTGAATTAGAGACAGAAAATTTGGAAAGGGGAGGAGAGACCACATTTGAAATGTCTCTCTCTCTCTCTCTCTCTCTCTCTCTCTCTCTGTGTGTGTGTGTGTGTGTGTGTTGGGGGGGGGGGGGGTACTCACCTCCACTGGTGGAGTTGCATGCGCCAGCTCCAGTGCAAAACTCTCCGGAATGTGATTGGATGAGATGGTCACTAGGCTGTTTAGAGACTGGCGGCTGTGGTGATTCTGCCGGCTCCCCATCTGGGCTCGGTCCATGGGGGGTGTGGCTGAAGGTGAACGGTGGTGAGCTCTGATTGGCAGGGTACCATTCACCGTGGGGACCAGGGTGATATCACCTTTGTGGATCTGGCGAGAAGGCTTCTTGGGGTGGTGTTGATGGGTCGATTCAGCTACCCGGCAGTTGTATGAGTGCCTTGTGTCCTTCTTTTCCCGATTACAGTGAGTGGCGAACACCCCCATGATGACCAGAAGAATGATGCAGATTGCCACTAGGGAGATAATGATGATCTGAGATCTATCGAGGGCAGACTCCCCCTGGTCCATCACCTGGACATGGTTCTCCATGTTCTCATAGAGGGTGATTTTCAGCACCGCCTTAGCACTGAGACTCTCCCTTCCCTGATCTCTGACCACGACCGTCAACTCAGCGTGCTCATGGGGGAAGTTCTCCAGACTGGCGTTCGCATGGATTTCACAGGTTCTTGGGTCAATAATGAAGAAGCCTTCCTCGTTCCCACTGACAATGGAGCAAATGAGCTCAGCATTGACCCCTGTGTCACGATCAGTCACTCTGACCACTGTTACTAAGTACCCTGCTTCTGTGAACTTTGACGCAGGTACATCAGCAGTGAAGTTCCACAGCTGGGGGACCACGATGACTGGAGGGTTGTCATTCTCATCCAAAATGTTCAGAATAACTGTGGCGTTGCTGAGCAGTGGTGGTTTCCCTGCATCTTTGGCCTGCACAACAAAGGAGATCCGACTAACATCCTCACGATCAAAGGTACGCAGTGCATAGATGGCGCCATTAGAAGGGTCAATGGTGACATAGGTGGAGATGGAGCTCCCATGAACAGAGTTCTCCAAGATGGAGTAGCTCACTTGTCCATTGGCATCTAGATCAGGGTCAGTGGCCATGATGGAGGTCAGATATGCTCCTGGAGCATTGTTCTCTGATTTAAAGATCTCATAGCGTCCCTTCTCAAAGCGTGGCGGGTTGTCATTTTCATCAGTCACATGCACAGTGAAATGTTTGACTGTAGAGAGACTGGGTGTCCCTCGGTCCTCTGCCACCACCGTCAGACTGAACTCTGACCTCTTCTCTCGGTCCAAAGACACGTTGGTCAGAATCATGTAGTTGTTCTCATACGTCTTCTGCAGTTTGAAATATCCTTGACCATGAAGTTTACACTCTACCTCTCCATTCAATGCCGAGTCCAGATCCTCCACCCTCACCAACGCTACAAACGTGTCCAAAGGAGAAGCCTCAGATATGTAAGCTGCGTCTCCATTCCCCTGAGAGGACATGAGATTGATGCTAATGTCTGGTTTATTGTCGTTCACATCCATCACTTTGACCAGGATCTTGCAGTGAGCTGGCATGGAGTTTGGACCCATGTCCTGTGCTTGGACATCAATGTCATAAGAGTTAACGCTCTCATAGTCCACGCGCCTGATGAGGGTCAGGTGACCGCTATCGGGGTTAATTTTGAACGTCTCCATTATTTTGGGGGACACGTGACTGCTGAATGAGTAGACTATTTTTGCGTTAGTGCCGTCATCCGCGTCAGTGGCGTTTAAGTCAATGAGCAGGGTGCCAACAGGTGAATTTTCAAGTAGATTTATGACATATGACGACTTTTCAAAAACTGGGCTGTTGTCATTTGAATCGGCGACACTGATTTTGAGGAGGGTCGAACCCGTTCTAGGGGGAACGCCCCTATCAGAAGCCGTGTATTGAAGTTCATAACTGGAGCGCACCTCCCGGTCCAGCTCCCTGAGCACCACCAGCTCTGCGTATTTAGCCCCGTCAGTCCTGGACTGGATGTCAATCTTGAAGAAGTTGTTTGGCTCTAAGGCATACGTGTACAATGAGTTCTCACCGACGTCGGGGTCTGTGGCGCTGTCCAGGGGAATGCGCGCTCCCACGGCCGCGCTCTCGGAGATCTCAATTGGAATGACGGCGCGGGCGAACTGGGGTGCGTTGTCGTTGATGTCCAGCACTTCCACCTCGACGTGAAACAGCTGCAGATGTTCAGTGGGGAGAGTCAGCACGTCGAATTGAATAGAACAGTTGAGGTTCTTTTCGCAGAGTTTCTCACGGTCAATTTTGGTCCTGACGCTGATTTCGCCGTCCTGCTCGCGCACCGTGAGGAAAGACGAGCTCCCTCTTTGCATCGTTCTGAAGCGGAGCGACACTGTGCTTGGAAGTTTAGCCAGAACATCTGCGACATCGTCTTTCAAGCGGGCAATAACCGTGCCAACATTCAGCTCCTCATAAATTTGATATTTCAGTGTCTTACTGGTGGCGTGTTGCGCTGCTAGCACCAAAACAACCAGAACTTTCAACATTCTTGCCAGAAATAGTCCTTTCATTTTTCCTGTTTGCATTTTTGTGGAAGTCAAAAAGAGATCCAAAAATAGCTCCGAAATGCAATACGTGTCAGTTCCAGTTTAAACTTACTAAGTGCTGCGCTCCCACAGTCAGCAGCTGCATTGCTTTCTTCACGGAACGAGAGAGAGGGAAAAAAACAGTCGATTGTTAAATACAAGCTCACTCAAGTTGCACTAATTTCCATAAAAGCATCCAAATTTGTTTTTATCTGTCATCCCTTGTCATACAGATCTGTTGCGCGCATCCAGTGTCCAGGAGAACCAGCTGAATGCTACTGAAATCTGTGCGTCTTTCTCCCTCTCCTCCCTGCGTCTGGTCTTGTGCGCCGTGCGCTCTCTCTCGCTCACTCTCTCCGTTTGAGGCGCTTGTGCACACAGACTTGCCCAAAATAACACGCCTCAAACCAACTAGTTGTACATAAGCCACGGCCCCCTATTCACGTCCCGGGAAAGACAAACGCTTCTTAAATCAGAAGATGGCTGGTGGCCACTCAAAGCTCCAAAGGGGAAGAGGAGGCGCAAGAGGGGAGGAAAAAGAGAAAGTGGGGATAAAAAAACCCCGCCCTGTGGGGGTCCCCCCACCACCACCACACACACACACACTTTTTCAGAGTAACGATCAAGCTCCTACAATGGACAGGGGAGAAAATAAACTGAAGAAGAAAGCATTCATTCAAGCTTACCCTGCCGTTTATTTTTTCATTGCAATAAAACCACAGGAAGGTTTACGAGGTTCTCGCTTCGGGTCTGTTCTCTCCTGACAGCTCGGAAACACAAAGAGTTTAAATTAGAGAAGACAGTGATAATAGTCCCCTTAGTCATCAGCACTGTCACCCACCACCTTTAGAGCCTTGATGAGCACACTTTAGATATATAATATATATCCCAGCCCAGGCTAAACCAGCTGTCACCACTCAGTCTCACTATATGACTGACGCACTGGATGCCTTAGCATTAGTGTGCATGCCATGAGCTTATCTAGTCTTTTTCTGCTCTTTCAAATGGCAGCTGACTACCCCGTCTCCATGCATTGGCACTAAGTGGTGGATGTTTTGAGGGCAATATATATCTTTTTCACATGCGCCTCATCTGTGGCGGCTATGGGTGAGAGTATAAGCCGGGTAAGCTGTGTGGCGAATCGTGCAGAAAGGGAGCCGGACTCTAATGAATGCTTTTAAAGAGTTGGTCACGCCGAGGAACAGCTCTGTCCCCGTGCACAGATCTGTTCAACATCACTTCAAACTCCCCCGCAGGATGAGTTCTCGATAACGAGCACAACATTCAAAACTCCCCAGTACGCTCAGACGTTTTTAGTTTTCCAGAAATAAATTCTAATTCATGTAATGCGCACGCACAAGCGATGGCAGAGGGAGAAACAGATACATGAAAGAAACGCAGGACGAAAGAGAGAGAGAGAGAGAGAGAGAGAGAGAGACAGAGAGATCTAAGGTTTAACGAATGTGCACTGGGACCTCGCGTTCTGGAGACCATCTGGCGCGGTTTGTTTGGCACCAGGACCAGGCGATTACAGCCGACCAAACAGGACTCCAGTGGAGTCCCGAACCCCACACAACTGTGAGGAAATGAGTTGTCATGGAGGATTGTGGAGGACCAAGCGGCTTTTCCAGATCCATTCACACATTTTGCGCGCGTGCATGAAGTTATGGCGCGCTTGCTTGTGCGTCAAAGTGAGACAAAATGAGCTCAACAGGAGCCACCGCTATTGCAAAAAGCAGCATACATATTGAAATCACATATCATAGCAGAAGCTGAAGACGAGACACGGTAGGTGCAGGTGACTATCTGGAGCAAAACTCCAAGAGCACAAGCTGCTCCTAAAACAGACTAAACGCATAACTCACTGGACACTCACTGGAATCATTCTACACTACAATTAACACTAAGAAATAGATATGGAATCTGCAAAACAAAAACAAATGAATAATTTACCACCAGCTGCTTCTGTCTGTCTGCGTGAGAGATGTAATACACACACACACACATATATATATCAACATCTCAATATGTTATCCACACCACGCGGTGTGGGGTGATCTTTTAACGCGCAGCATCTGCACAGATTGTAAAGCTTTCTGCGCATTTGCCTGAAAACAATGATTTATTAAATATTCTGAACGTGCATGGACATCAACCACAAGCTCTGATTTAAACCCGGGAGCCTTAAATAGGCGGAAAACCTTTATTCCCACTCCCAGTGTCTATTCATCGCCTGAGCCATGTCTGCAAAATGTTTGCATTCACTCCTCTTTTGCACATCTTTCACCATAGTGCGCTTGGTATTTAAACAGGTTTGATACGGGCACCAAGCATTTCCATAGCCCCAAATGTTCACAATGCAGTAATGCAATTACTCCCCGCGTCCCAGAGAAGCTAATCACATTTGGAGAACAAAGTCAGCTCCGGAGTTTATGGAAGAAGGGAGCAAAAGAAAGAGGCAGAGTTGGAGGGGGTGTGGGTGCGCTGGGGTCTTAAACACCGAGCAGAATAAAACAATTAATGTATAGAGGGGGTATAATCTAAGTAAAAAGCAGATGGAGCCTTAATACGTTTAGGCACGCTACATAACCAGAGGAGCCGAACAAACATGCCCTTTTTAGAGCTTAAGAACACCAATAATTGAGCTAAAAATATTCATCTTCTGTAGCAGGTGCAAAGATGCCATGTCTCTGGGAGTTGGTAAGTTTTTTGTTTAATTTCTCTTGCTTCTAGCTCCCCAAAGATAATTTTATTGATCCGCAGGCAGCTCTGAAGCCCAGATCAGTGTCTGCGCAAATGCATGTGATCAGCACAAACAAACAAACAAACAGCTCCAGCGCCAGGGTTTCAGCTCTCTTCGTTATTGCCTCTGTGTGCCGGGGCCTTGTAGCCATAAAGTGATAGCGTGAATTAAACGTCTGTCGCGAACATTCATGGCAATCTTCGCAATATTCTCCCTCGGGTCAATAGGCGCAGCAGGTGGAGCGGCCATGGAGATACGCCTCTGGACCCCGGTTCAGATTGGAGTCAAGAGGAATGTGTGTGTGTATGTGTGCGCGCGTGCATGTGTGCGCTGATGCTGGTGGCTTGGTTGTAAAGGCACGCGAGCATCTGTCGCCTCGTCTGTCCGTTCATTGTCACTCATTCAATTAGTAGCGATTTGGTGGATTCCATTCCAGAGGGGAGGAGTAGGACCACAGAGAGGCTGGGAGTTTGCTTTCACTGCTGCTGGAGGAAGAAGATGATACCACCCCCTACACACACACACACACACACACTACCACCCCCACTACTGCAATGATTGTTATTCATCCGAGTCTCTTCTTCCCTCTCCCCCCATCTTTGCTTTCATTAGGGGTCCATAGTGCTTTATTACTTTATGACTCGTTGGTCACCATTGTGTCTGTGTGTGTGTGTGTGTGTGTGTGTGTGAATCTGTGCGAGCAGACAAGAAAGAGTGCATTGCCTTGTTCTTGCTCACAGTGCATGTGGTGATCACAGTCTGAGCGCAGCATATTGCAAGCGATGTCAACAGTTGGGCGACAAATTTATAGCCCAGGCAGAACTATGGGCTAAAGAAAGAATGTGTCTGGTCACTTTTAAAGTGGGTGCATTACTGCACTGCTCTGCCAGTCCCTCAGCCCAGCACCCAATGAAAAGAACAGGCTGTTAAGACGTTTTTTTTTTTTTTTTTTTACAGACTTTACTGACTTATGTGGTAAGAGAGGTGTATAAAATATTCATACCTTTCCTCTGCAAGACCTGTACAAAGTGTCATTTTAACTCTGGCGTGGATATACTGTATGGTTGACCAATGCATTTACTATTCTATTCTACTGTTGAAGCCTGTGGTGACTAGAAGTTTGTGAACTGCCAGTGCTTTGCTTTGAGTTTGGGCAGTTAAATTTCCCCATTAGATCTGGCCTTTTACTGTGTCATCAAATCAAATGAGAAACTCTTAAACTCGTTATGTTCTATCTTATTGTACTCAGTACTTTTCTGTGTAGTTCACTGTATTCTCTTGTAGTTTTTGGGATGGCGACTCCTGCATTTGTTTGCTTGACATGAAGGATCAGTTTGGGTGTGTAAGACATTTTTTTCTTGACCTCGTTTTCTAACTCTGATTCATACCTATTTGACTTTATGTGGACACACACGTGAGCGCGCACACACCCACACACACACACACACACTTTAACTGACTGATTGGCAGTGACAGCGAGGTGCTCTGCCCCACCAAGACATGGTACAGAGAAACACAGAGCTTCACAAGCAATCAGCACTGCAGCACTCAGGACTCAACACCTCTCTCTCTCTCTCTCTCTGTGTCTTTATGTAAGTAAAGCTCATCCTCACGCATTTCTTTAGGCTACAGTTACTTGTATTCTTATTTTTTCAGTCATACCTTAAAGGATACTTCTGTTTTTTGTAATTACTGAGATCTAGAAACACGCTGACTTTATTACAACAAAGTAGGACAGAGCAAGAAACAAGTATTTCAACACTGAAACTGCACAGGAAATGTGTGTGTGCTGCTCCGATGTTGCAATAAACCAGAATGACCCCTTAAAGGAATAAATCTGCTTATTAGGAAATACTCTTATTTGCTTTCTTGCCAAAAAGCTAGATGCAGACTTTGACAACCCTCATTTCTGGCCTTCAAATGTGAAGCTACATGGAGGCAATGGTTAACTTAGCGTAAACACTTATTAACAGTGATTAAACAAACAAGATGTAACATGTTAAGCAGTGAGCCTAAGCTAAGCTGGAGGTCAACGTTGTCACCTCTGGACAGAGTCTAGCTGTTTACCTCTGCACTCAGCCTTCGTCATATACTAAGCTAACCAGCTACTTTCTGCACATCACAGTTATAGCACAAATTGTTTTAATTTTCTTCCTTGAAGTGGAAAATGAACTTTTAATTTCATGTTGATTCAGTGCCATTAAACTCCACAAGGCACTGTCTAATATGTGCAGACTTGAGTGTCAGTTGGATGCTTAGAAACATTTTCCTGACTCTTAAGCAGTTTTGTTTCAGAGATAAGAGAGCCTTTATGAAATTATACTGCAATTCAGTGAGGCAGTATAAATTGCAAATGTATATTAATTAGGAGGGCACTTGAGAGCCCTCAGCTCCATATCCCTTCTCTAATGCTTTACAGGAGTCACCTTGAATTAATGAGGAAAACAGAGTTAGGGTCTATTAGGCCAAAGGAGGAAATGCTACCATATGTAAGACACACCCACCAGCCCTAGTGTGTGTGTGTGTGTGTGTGTTTTCACATACTTGTCTGCCTAAGAGTGTGTACTCTCTCGTGTTGATAGCTGTGAGCACGTGTTTGTGTGTTTGATTGACATGTTGTTGATTTGTTGGAGACTGCCTTTTCCTCGGCTCGATGTCTGTCTACAGCTCGTGACGGACAGCTAATTTGTGGCCCAGAGATTAGTGTTTTAGAAAAGGAACTCTCTCAGAGACATGCCGCAGCCAACCTGAATTGGTCCCATTTGGTGCAATTCCTTTGACAGAACATGTGTGTCAGGCTGGTAATGAGGATGGGCCAAGCTTTTTCACATGAAGGCGGACATTATCCCCAAGATGCCCATTTTGAACATACAGTGACAGCTCCTTCACTGAACATGTGTGAAGACTATCAGAACATTCGCGTTAGTGCTACTTAAGGCTGCACACAAATCACTCTTGATTGAGTCATAGACAAAATTACCCTTTTTTCTCAGTGATGTGGCTTTAATTAAGAACTTGAAAGGAGGTCGAGGTCGCTAAAAGAAATCAAGAGTTTTTGCTGGCTTTCCCATCATGTTCAAATTAGGATATGTTAGCTTGTAAGTAGCAGTGTTTTAAAGAGTAGAACAAATAGCCAGATCAACCGCAGAGCACACAGCCTAACTCAAACCAGACATTCTTGGGGCACACACGCACACACACACACACACACATATAGACACAACATAAGTTGCTCCAGAGACTTGCTGGCACACACCAGACTCTGATGGGTGTGGGTTCATAGAGGAGGAAACCAGGCTCAGGGAAAGTGCTGCAGCACTGCCTGGTCTGTGTGTCACAAAGCCCCCGTTGTTTCTCCCGAACACCAATCCTAACAACTTGGATTGATTAGAGGTAAGAACACGAGCTCTAATAGCACAGACCCATACTCAGGCCATTCTGTTTAAATCTCAGACATCCATAAAACCTGTCTGTGTGTGCTCAAGAACGTGTATGTGTTCACATACGCATGCATGCATGAGGCAATTTTCTGGAAGGGGTTAGGCCCTCAAAAGAGTGTTACATGTTGAAGTGTCCCCCGGTGACCCACTTCCTGGGGTTACACCAGATTTACGATTCCTGAGGTTCTGAGAGCTGGCAGCTGTGGAATGGAGGAATGGATTGAGGGCCATGATAAAGAGGAGTGGAAAGGGTTCAAGGAGCGAGGGAAAGAGGTGGGAGAGGGATGATGAAGAGAGGGGAGCGTGGAAAGGTGGAGGCAAAAGTTGAAATATGTTGGGGCTTGATAAAAGTCCGGATGAAGGGAGGAAGACGCAGAGAAGTGGATGGAGAGGAGGGAGGAAGGGTCAAGGAGTGCAAAAAGTAGCTGCTCAAAGGGAGGGTGTAGTTAAAAGGTAGGGGGGCAAGGAAAGTAGGTTAGGAGGGAGCGTGGAATTAGACGGGGAAACAAAGAAGGAATTGAAAGTGCCAAGAGAAGAGAAATGAAGGAATCTGTGGGAGGGAGAGGCGTAGGAGTGGAGCAAAGAAGAAAGAAGGACACGGTGACTTCTCCAATGTACCCTCTGGCCCCTCAGATGTTTGATGATTAAAACCTCTTTCCACTCTCATTCACACACTCCACTTCTCACCTTTGCTTAATAAAAACACAACTTGGGATTGATTTCTCACAACCTTGAGAGTGCCAGGATAGTTGAATATGTGTGTGCGCACCTCATGTTCCCTGTATGTGTGCACGTGTGCATGCAGTGTTTGGAGTGTCTATTAGTTATACACAAGACTAGGTGCACCTGAGCTCCTGTTGCTTCGGTGTGGAGAAAAGGATCTACAAAAGGAAGTCCTTGGGAAAGGTTATATAAAGTAGGGAGATAAAGTGGATTTACACAATCATTTCTTTGCTTGGATGCAGCGTTGTTACAAACATGAACAAATTGGCCACATGTTTCACAAGCTGTTGGACTCTGTTGAGGAATGCTTAACATGGTGTTTCAAGTTTATGCAGGGGATTTGGGACAGAATCCAAGCAGCGAACAGCAAATGTTCAATCAGCTCAGCAGGCAGCGAGTTGCGGAGGGAGAGGGGAGGGGTGCAACACTCGCAACGGATGGCTGGAAAGACAGACGAGGAATGGAAAATGGACAAAATGTGGCAAAGTTGACTGAGGGATGATGGATGGATGGAATGAAACAGGGATGACAAAATGACATTTCATGACGTGAATCCAATTTGGGGCAATTTAACTCCTCATTGTCTTGACAATTAAGGTGAATACTCCTGTGTTTAATTTGATTTTATCGGTTGTATTTTCTCACCTGAGTGCATTCATATCAGTGCATACATTACATTACTGTCTGATTACTGTCCATCACTTTGAGATTTTCCTTCAAAACATGTCATTTGCAAACTTATTTGTTCATCCAAGCTTTTTAACTGAGATAGTAATTATGTTCCTTGTGCTTGAAACCAGACTGGCTTTGGAAGAGGAAAAAAAAAAAGGAAGATCAAATAAATGTGCGTATATACACACACACATACACACACACAGATAGACAGACAGATACCAAAAACTCAATGCACTACAAGGTAAGCATTAATTTGTTCAGTAAGTGAAAAAATGCTGAAGAAAAGTGTAATTTAAGTCATCAAAATTCATTTAAGTATTCTGCCTTCAAAAAATCTCCACAGCACATGAATAGTCGTAAATGAAATGTTCATCACCATTGCTAATCATCATACAAGTCTCGTCAGGCCTGCATCATTCCTAGGCTGTTATTATTGGCTCCTCTCAGCTAGCAAGCAATTAATTCACATCAGAGCTTTTTCCTGTGCCAAATAAACAGCAAACGGCAAGGGGGCTCTCTCACGGTTTTAGTTTCGACAAACTGCGATACAAGGGAAAAAAAACCATGTTGCTGAAGTGCAAACCCTCACTCTCAGGGGCCTCATCAAAGGCAGGAGAGCAGAGGAGAGGAGGGAAAGATCTCCAAGAGCGCAGGCACAAAACAAACACACGGTGAGACAATATAAGGTTACACTCAATCACACTTACAATATGAAGAAGAAAAATTGGCAAAAGATACAAGCATATTTTGTTTATTGTCATGCCCTTTACATTTTCTTCCTTTCTAAACACCAACTAATATCCATCACAATTAGTCAAATTAATTCCCACACGCACCTCATCATTATCAGCAACACCAGCTTTTGTTCTCATTTAATTACATTTATATACAGCAACAGCTACCTCACATTTAACATCTTTTCCCCACACATTCCTCTTCAGTGAGAGCGTGAAGCAGCCTTGGAGAGGTAGTGGCTTTCATCTGTAAAAACAACAAGACAGTACACTGTGTGCTAGTGCTCTAATCAATAACCATTATCACAACTTCTCACCTGCTTGGAGCCTCGCTCAGGGTCTGATGATTTATTCGGAGGAGACATATCACAATGACTCATATGACTGAAGGATAGAGAAATAGAAACACAGCTCTGTAATGAATGTATGAATTGCACGGCAGCAATGTGCCAGACATTTTGAGGGGACATGGCTCAATTTATTTAGCGCACAGCTGATTTATTTACATGCGCGAGTTCACTTCTTGCTGCAATTAACTTGTCGTCTTAGAAAGCTTTAAATGCTAAATGCAATTATGGATTATTATAGCTGCAGTATGTGTGACCCATCTGTAAAGAACACAAGAAGCTGCCTATAAATGTATCTTAATTCATTATGACCCAGCATTGCAATGGTAAGTTAGATATTATTAAAAAAAGCTATCAAAAAAACAACAACAAAAAAGAAAAATGATAACATTAGCTGAAAGAAAAAGTTGTCAGGCAGTTCCTGATCCATATAGCAAACATGACTATTTCAGATGGCTACTTTCTGTATTTCCGTCAAATTTAAAGATGTGAAGTGAGAAAGGTTTTTTGTAGCTCACACAACATTCACCATATAGACAAAATATTGGGATGGGGCTGTTCTTCAGTGGTTGGGCTCATCCCCTTACTTCCAGTGAAGGGAAATCTTAATGCTTCAGCATACCAACACATTTTGGACAATGCTATGCTTCCAACTTTTTGGCAACAGTTTGGAGAAGACCGTTTTCTATTCCAGCATGACTGTGCCCCAGTGCACAAAGCAAAGTCCATAAAGACATGGCTGGGTGAGTTTGGTGTGGAAGAACTTGACTGGTCCACACAGAGCCCTGACCTTAACCCCATCCAACACCTTTGGGATAAACTGGAATAGAGATGAGCCAGGACCTTTGATCCAACATCAGTGTCTGACCTCACGAATGATCTACTGCATGAATGGGCAAAAATTTCCACAGAAACACTCCAAAGTCTTGTGAAGAGCCTTCCCAGAAGAGTGGAAGCTGTTATACACTATATTGCCAAAAGTACTTGCTCATTTGCCTTTACACTCATATGAACTTAAGTGACATCCCATTCTTAATCCATAGGGTTTCATATGACGTTGGCTCATGCTTTACAGCTATAACAGCTTAAACTCTTCTGGGAAGGCTTTCGACAATGTTTAGGAGTGTGTTTATGGGAACTTTTGTCCATTCTTCCAGAAGCGCATTAGTGAGGTCAGTCACTGATGTTGGACCAAAAGGCCTGGCTCACAGTCTTCACACTAATTCATCCCAAAGGTGTTCTATTGGGTTGAGTTCAGGACTCAGGCCAGGCCAGTCAAGTTCTTCCACAACAAACTCGCTCATCCAGTCATGTTGGAACTGGAAGGGGCCATCCCCAAACTGTTCCCACAAAGTTGTCCAAAATCTCTTTGTATGCTAAATTGCTCAGAGTTCCTTTCACTGGAACTAAGGGGCCAAGCCCAGCTCTCCAAGAGCAACCCCACACCATAATCTCCCCTCAACCAAACTTTACACTTGGCACAATGCATTCAGACAACCATTCTCCTGGCAACTGCCAAACCCAGACTCGTCCATCAGATTGCCAGATGGAGAAGCCTGATCTGTCACTACAGAGAACTGGTCTTCACTGCTCTAGAGTCCAGTGTTGGCATGCTTTACACCACTGCATTGCACTTGGTGATGTATGGCTTGGATGCAGCTGCTCGGCCATGGAAACCCACTCCATGAAGCTCTCTATTTTGTCTATAGAGAATGTGTTGTTTTGTGCCTCAGAGTCCTCTGAAGTCCTCATTTTCTGATTCTCTACAACAGAAGTGGTGAGCACAACCCTGAAAAAAAAAAAGAAAAGAAATGTATGTATGTACATACATTAGTAATTGATTTTGCTCATGTCATTATCCACCTGCTGTTCATTTGCACTGTTTACCTCACCCACTTGCACTACACTCCACCCTGCACTACCTCACTTTTGGACATATTTATTTTACTTATCTTATTTTATTTTGTGTTACCTTATTTTATTTTATTTTATTCTTCCATTATATGTTACTTGTTATGTTCTATGTATGCACCAATCACCAAGACAAATTCCTAGTAATGTGAAACCTCTTCACTTACAATGGCAATAAAGTCTTTTCTGATTTCTGATGCTGTGTGTGTGTGTGTGTGTGTGTGTGTGTGTGTGTGAAGTTGGTCCAAAGGTGGTCCTGGGGGACACTTTAGCCAAAGAGGGCAAAGGGGGAATGGCTCCAACTACATTATAGCCACTATGTGCGAATATCCCTGAAGTGTGCTCTGTGCTTTTTATTTGGAACAGACTGAGACATCTCCTGCAAACATATCGCAGGAAAAGTATACAGGATGAGATGTCGCATTGTAAATATGTCGGTCTTGACATTGCAGAGAGGATTTGACAGAGTGACTCATTACCAAGTGGAGTGGAAAGAGCTACATACTGTAGAGTAATGCAGGAGATGCTATTTGTTTTCCTATTTCCCTGTGCTCAGTGCTGACAATACTTGCAGACAGAATAGGCACAATACCTGTGGTATTTCAGAAGCGAACTGCGCCTTAGTTACCGTTTGTCTTGTTGATATTGTATCTATGAGCTCTTCTGTCGCCCTTACAATATTTCCCCGTCTCTTATCTCCATCTCTATCTCTTCCGCTTGTTCTGTCACTCCTTCCTCCACTACATCTTCCTCCATTTGTCTCATTTTCACCATATCCTTTCGGTCTCTTCCATCAGTTGCTTCCTTCGCTTTTCTCTTATTCTCTTTCTAGCTGCCAATTCTCTCGTCTGCCTAGCTTGCTGGAAAGGTGAGCGTGTGTTTCACCAGTCTACTCTGCGTCTGGCACTTTCCAATTAGCTTGTATACCTGCTTCTGGCTGTGTAGGAGATAAGATGGAACAGATACCACCAGGCTACTGTTATCTCTGTTTTCCTCCTGTCACACACAAACAGACACATACCTTCACACGTGCGCAGCCACATGAGCGCACACTTGGAAAATGCCAGGGTACTAGCTCCCAGTACTGCAGATGCATTGGAGGGATAGAAATAGCAGGCTAACAAGAGGTGGACAAGTGTTATAATGAATTCATCAGGGACTGTCACACAATGTCAACTCAGCGTGCCTGAAGTTAGTGTAGCTTTGTATGCAGCCGCCATTTTGCAGTCTTGTGTGTGTTTGCAATAACTTCTCTTTCTTTTGTGTGCGCGCAAGAATGTGCGCAAAACATCACGTTTGAGAGCTTGTGTGTATATTTGGATGTTTGCTGGTGGCAGCGAGGTGGGCCATGCGATGACCCCTTGACCTGCCCAGACTGTTGAATAATAAAAGACTATTCACATACTCACAGGATGACAGCATGAAAGGGACAGCCGCAGAGAGGGAGGGAGGGGAGGGAAGCGAAGGGGGAGTTAGTGCCTAGACATGGCTGGCTTTGTGGGAGGTAAGGGACTCTCATTATTTCTCTCTCACTAACCCACTACTCTCTCTAAGTTTCCTTTGCTTTCTTGTTTTGTGTTTGCTTCCTCTAAGTCCATCTCCCTCTCTCCACGGACCTGTCTCACTCTTTGAGCCGATCCCGTTTGTTGTCAACTCATACTTCATTTTCTCTGTGGTCCCTATTTATTTCATCCACCCACATCTCCATTTCTCTCTTTATATTTGATTCCTCTCCTTTCTTTGTATCACACACCCGTACCCCTCTCCCTCCCTTCCCCGCTTCCTTCCATCTAATCTACTTACTCCTAACAACCTCTCATGTCTCATTTCTTTATTCCCTGCCACTTTCTCCTCCACTATCCTTCTTTTTCGCTCCTCTCAATTATGCGTATCTCTCTCCTCCCGCCCTCCCTCTCAGCTCCTCCCTCTCTGTCTCATTAGCGATGCTGTCTACTAAGGAGGTGATTAGCCCGCTTTGGCTCTAATTAAAACACAGAAAGGGAACTAAATGAGACCTGTGATTTGTGGGTTTGTGTGTGCTATGTGCATGTACACATTATGTGTGCCACCCTGTCTTTGCAATATGCTTGTGCAAGTCACAGTCTCTGTGGCAGAATGCTAAACAGTCAGAATTTTTTTCTGAAACAGAGCAGCTAACAATTATCCGGAGCTTCTGATAAAAGTCACACATATATGAAAGTGAAAATGGATTTCTCTAAGGAAGATGACTGTATAAATTAAGTGGGAAGGGAAGGGGGAATGAGCAAATAGTGACGGCATGAGAGAGGACGAATATGTAAACAGGAAGCGCGTTTTTGTCACTCAAGCAAGTGTAGAAAGCCTAATTCATTCTTTTATTCTTTTTTAGCTCTATTGTTTTCACCTCAGTGCTATGAAATTAAGCAAAGTGTGTGGGAGTTAAACTGCTTATTAATCATGGGGTGCTCAAAATTCACATTAAATGTTTGGAGTTAAATTGCCTAATGTGTTGGAAATGTATAAGAAATGGGAAGAAAAATCCCTGCAATGGGTATCTCAAAGGATGGAGCTGATCTGAAGTCTGCTGTTCGGCTTGAATAATATGATTTTTTTTTCTTCCGTTTTTTTTTTTCCCCCAGTGTGGTTGGTGCTGGAAAAAGCTAACATTTCCTCACATTTCTGTCCCAACATCATTTCAAATCCTGCACTGGCGTCACCACCAGCTAATCAGATGAGCTGCCATGAAAACACATTATATACAGTATAAGCACTATATCAATTCCCAATATGTCCATAGCTATATCTGGATTTCTGACTTTCCTCACATGTTAATAACACCACGTTTGAGTGTGTCTGGCTGGACTTGTCGCTCACCCTCCAGCCACTGAGGATGAAGCCATAGGCATGTTGTAACTGCCTAAAGGCTCAGTTTATTTAAGTCGGCGTGCTGTCATTAAAGTTGCCACATAACGACGAGCAGAGCACTGCATCTGTTACTGAGGGTACCTGTGGATAACCGTCCCACTCGCCTCATCCGTTCTCATGAGGAGATACGTCAGGATCTTCTGTTTAGCTGCTGTGTGGACCTCTGTTGCAGGGGGAAAGCGAGAAGCGAGGGTGAGATTTTCATTGATAAGGCAAATTGATGCAGCAAGGGAATTTTAATGGCGACGAGAAAGACAGTTAAGGAGTTAAGTGTCTAATTTTAGTATTTATCTCCAGGTGATTTATAAAATGCTGTGATTAAAATGATCATTTCACAAGGTTATTCTGTTGACCATGCAACACAGCCTGCCTGTGCTCCTTGTCACTTCAAAATGATGACACAAAAGCATCCTTTTTTATGTTTTTTTTGTTTCTTTTGGAGCATTGCCATAGACAAAGGCTGTTGAGGCCCACTTGACCTCCCTCCCATCTTTGATGCGGCAGCAGTTCATTCTCTTTCACTGTAATGTAACCCAGTGTCTGAGGTTCAGCTGCTGGATTTGTTGAGACTTCTTTCCAGTGGATCTGTATCTTTGTGGTGCCGGGGTATCAAAGGCAACGTTGCACTATGTCAGCGTTTAGAGTTTTTCTCACCTCCAAGGAGAAACGCCAAGGGCCAGAGCAAGACGAGGAGCTCACGATCTGACGTCTGATCATATCAGCCCTGACTGAAATAGGGCATGAGGCTCACCCCACTGTGGACACACAGATATGTGAGGACACACACATATACACACACTCTTTTCCTGTAGGTGGGATACAGACAGGTTGTTTTTTTTTGTTTGTTTTTTACTTATTCTGAGCAGCTAAACACTAAGACTGGCTCTTTCTCTAAGGAGAACAGAAGAAATGTATAGCTTAAAGTACTGGTTTCTATATATATTTTTTAATTAAAGTTCAGCAACCCTCTTTAGTGACTTTTTTTCATATCACTCATCTGCATGGCAGTTGTAGGCTTTGCTGCCATGCAGAAATGCAGATAAATACTGAACTTGAACTGAACAGTGACTAAAAATTAAGTGTGGTACTTGATTAAATTTCATTTGTTCTGCTCAAAAGTAAAAATGGCTTACGTTTAAGTCGTCAGTGTTAAAGAAAGTGATTATTTTGGCTAAAGTGGAGTGTTTTTTCTCACAATATTTCTTGAACTTACTTGGCAGTTTGAGATGAAGCATTTCACTGTGGGACAGCTAGATTCCCCAGTTGATGAAAAGCTGAAAGCCCAGTAATTTTCACCCTACAGGTTAATTTTACTTGTCTTGGTTGCTTCAGACCTTTGGGGAGCTGAAATTTTATTAGCATTTGCCTGAGCTTGGCTTACAGTGACAAATATTTCCACCACTGCTATAACGGTTGTTATTTCTGACTGCTGTGCATCTGGAAATCACGGGTGCTAGAAAGTGTGTTTCAGTACTGTGACAACTGGCAACTGTGAGCTGATATCACGGGTTTTAGCTCTGACACAACTGGATATTTAAAGGGGAACTCATCCATGCATCAAAGTTGTTTTAAAGAACACAATGAATGCCTAAATCTTTGACCTGACTGTCAGTGAATGCTCATAACAAAGACATTATCTCTAATTCTGCTACTGCCCATTATGAAGCTAAATCAATGGTAGTTATGCCAATTAATATTTAGTTTATTTATATTAAGATGAAAATAAGAAAATATTTAGATGTTTCTTCCACTGATTTCCTTTAAAATGTCATTTGAAAATGTAGTTAACTCTGATGAAAACAGAAACTTAAGAAAATGACAGATGATCAGACTGAAAGACGACAAGCAGCCAGATGATCTAATAAAACCGAAGGTGAGAGTACAACTAATGCGCTTTGGTTAATAATTGTACTGTTTGCCATTGTTTTATCTTCTAAATATGTTTTTACCAACTAGGGAGTGTGTTATAAACCTGCCTGATTGTTTGACTGCTTGCGTTTCTTGTCCCATCAGACGTTTAAGCGGGGTCACCTTATTCACCAAACTACTTGGTTAGTACAGAGTTACCGTCACCCATAGAACGGATTGACTGAACTGAAAAATGTGACTCTTTGTTTGTAATAAATTGGCAAAACTCTTTACTTTGAAGAAAGGTTGTGACTGCCATTTAAAGACAGGTGCCACTGTCACACCAAGCTGTACGAATGAGGACAGATGAAGGTGATGCTGATGACGACACTCTTATGCTGAAAAGAATAATGATGATGATGACACAGTGATGACACGGTGACGATGGCAATGTTATTGTTGTCATAACAACAAACCCACTCCGGTGATGAAGACCGATCTGCATTGCTCCACACTCCATCAAGTGTGCCCCCATTGTGCTCCAATCAGGGCCTCCTCTCATTACTCTTCATTGAGCCAGTGAGTTTGACGGTGGAAGAAAAGGCAGAAAGTTCCCTCCCTCTTT
This sequence comes from Scatophagus argus, assembly GCF_020382885.2. Lineage (NCBI taxonomy): Eukaryota > Metazoa > Chordata > Actinopteri > Scatophagidae > Scatophagus > Scatophagus argus. The sequence goes on along the minus strand of NC_058494.1, from coordinate 6,039,448 downwards.
TCTCCGCTTCCAAAAAAACAGAAATCAATTTTATCTATTGGACCTTGCCCCATGACTGGCTGCTTAGCCTTCTTTTGATGCATTGCAAACACACACACATATACACACACACACACACACACACAAACCTCTCTGACACCTCTTTAGCTCTCTTTTGTTGGCTTTTCATTGCCCATGCCATATGGCAAGTGAGAAGGACCTAGTGTGTGTGTTTGTGTGTGTGTGTGCAAATGTGTGTGTGAGTAGACTGTGGGGTCAGAGGGGGGTTATTGTAGGCTGACCTGCTGACAAAGACTCCCCACTCCATCAGAGTTGTCTATGAATACATGGGGACAAGCCAGGCTGAATGAGAGAGCAGAAGCCGTGGAGAAGTCGTCTCTGGGGGGAGGGGGTCGGTGGCATGAACAGGAGGGCTGCTGGTGTTTGGATGATGGGGGCATTAGCAAGATGGATGTTAGGGGGATTAAGAGAGAGAGACAGAAAATGAAAGAGACAAGGGGTAGGTGGAGAAGCAGTGGGGGGTGGGCAGAACTGTGATTAAAATGTGCAGAAGAGAAAGCACATATGAGAAATAAGCAAAAGAATTCTTGCTTACAAAGGCTCAGGACTGTGTGAGGAGCGCATGCGTGTCTGTTTGTGGCTTTGAGTTGCCCACTGTGCGCTGTGTGTTTGCAGGGGATAAGAGGTGATCCCTGTGCCACGGGGATCTACAATAGGCCAGCAGGTCCCTCTCTGTGTGATGACAAGGCTCTCGGGTTCCTATGTGAGCGTCTGTGTGTGCGCACATGTATGAGTGTGTGTATCCCAGCAGGCTGTTCTCCATAGGAACACTGGTCTATGAGAGTAGAAAGATTCTCATTAACCACATCTGACAGCCAAAGCAGGGAGCACACAGAGAGCTAGCAGGTCAGGAAGTGTTACGAGCTATCCTCTTATTACTTCTGAAGTTTTCATGTGAGCGTGCATTTCTGTGTATGTGTCTGTGTCTATGTATGTGTGCATGCTGAAGTTGGTTAAAGAACATTTTACATCCTCGCTGACTTTGCATCGAAATGAATGTCACTACGCTTAATGGTAGCGACATTCACACAGTTCTGATCCAAAAATTTCTGTCACTCTAATCCTTGCAGATAAGTACCGATAAGCAACTGTCTACAACAGCAGGGCTTATAAAGTGCCACTTATTTAAATGAGAGTCAGGAACTGAAACTCTTTTCCAGATAAGTGCCTCTGACTTCAGCAACGGAAAGTATACATGTAAGTGTCTCTGTCTTTAATGACAGCAAGCAGCTAAAGGACTGTAAGACAGCAAGGAGTACAAAGGCGAGAAAATAGGCCAAACCAAAGCGATGGAGACTTGAGGGATTGCTGCCAGTTTTGCTCCCACTAACCCCGTGCAACCGTCGCCGCGGTAGCTCTGTAATGGTCACACTATTACACAGCGTTGCATAAGATAGATAAGGCTACAAGGAGGCATATTCACCACATCAAGAGAACTATCTGCTGATTATGCGTGTGTGTGTGTGTGTGTGTGTGTCTGAATTGGCAGTAGCTGAGGGAGTGTGTTTGAAAGTGGTACAAGATGAGCTGAAAGATGAGAGCAGGGAGAATGGGAGAGAGGTGTGATTGCACTGTGTCACCTACGTTACAAGTGTGTGTGTGTGTGTGTGTGTGTGTGTGTGTCATGGCTAGCCACCACTGCCTTTTAGAATGAATGGTTTAGACTTTGGCATCATAACAGAGCACTAGTGGAAACAAAGAGCCCTTTCACGTTCTCTGGCTCTGCTCCCGCTTTGCTTCCTCTTTCTCACTGAGCCCAGTTTTCTTGCTGCGTGTCAGTTTAAAACCCCTGGTATTTTTCTACACTACTAATATATTAGCCTTTTTTTTAATGTTTTGCAAACTTAGAGTGATCTTCCTGCTTTCTCTCCTTTTTCTGTGTGCTCACCAGCTGTGACTATCATCTTCCCTTCTTTGCACTGCATTACCTTTCCATATCACTGCTTGACTATCATCTATTTTCTGTCCTATTGCTTTCTAATTCTTATCTTCTGTGCTTTTCACTGCCACCAAATCACTCTCAGTCCCAGCTCTCTGCCCTCACACACCACCACCACCACCACCACCACCCCAAGCTGCTCCCTCCCTCACATCTGTTCCCGTGGCCCTGGTCCATGAGGGTGAATGCCAGCACCCTTCTCTCCATTATTAGCACAACACGTCTCTCCGACTGCCCACCTCCCCGACTTCAGTTGTCTTTTGTCCTGCAGACTGGTCTGAGCCATTGCTTCTTTTACAGTGGACAAAACCCAAAATCGCTAAATACACAACAGGACAGTTGGTCAGTTTATTGTCTGTCTCCATGTGTGCCTGTGTTGTTTGTTTGGGTATTAGGAATTTGTGCATGAGCATATGTGTGTGTTAATTGTACACACAGTAAGGGTGCGATGATGCCTTCTGTTCGGAAAGCAGAAGACCTCTCCTAATTATTATTTTTACAAACTACAAACACAAATTAAAGACTTTTCTTTTTTCAAAATGATGAAACATTCTCCGCTTGATTTAGTCTAATAAAAAAGTATACCAAGCGGAGATGGGATATGTGCGGATATGTTTGATCCCGTGTTGGGTGAAGGAGCTTATTAGGGATAAAAAAGTCAAAATTAGGTCAGGAGTTTTTTTTGATCTTGTAAATGTAAGGGACAAAGTTGAGCACATACACATACACACACTTTAAGCTAACCCTAATTAAAGCAGGAGTCACTTTACATTGTGCCCCATGTAACTGGTTTGGAATCAAATGAGGTACACCAATAGTATCCTCAGTTAATAAGACACCCCCAATTAAATAGTGTGAAGTGTAAAATTTGTCACTAAGTGTGGTTTAGGGTATGAACTGCACACACACATGTACCGGTGGCCAAAGTACTCTTATTGTGAATTACTGTGCATATAAACAGAAGGACTATAAAAAGCTGGAATATGTCAGCTCTAAGTTTAAAGCAATGGGCATTGAACAAGAGCTACGTAAACATACAAAAATTTGAGTAGGCTGAAAGATGTCACCTGATGCTATTTCCACTAATTGTGTAGCAAGATGGACATTCAGGTTGCACAGATGTAGATTCACCAGCCACATATTTGTAATGTAGTGTAAACATGACAAACAGAAAAAAATTAACATGTCAAGATCTGTAATTAGCATCTGAGGTGGAGTAGTAAAACTGGACAAATAGCTGCACACCATGTTGGCAGTACCATAATCATACTATTTCAACCTAATCACCTGCACACTATGTAGCACACTGTATGTAGGTACAATATGTGATTAAAAGGCAGACCACCCAGGAAGTTCTGTGCCCATGTATGCTTTGTTATGAATGAATTGTAGAAGAGTGGCTGTAAGGCAATTTAATGTAATTGTATCAACAGCAAAAGCATTGCTGATTTACAACTAAAACAAATCAAGTTTTGTCCAAATACAAAGATTTTAGAATGAACAGATTATGCTATATGATGTCTGAAGTGATTTTTTCTAAGATCCTCAAATGAGTTCATTGTGTTGTCAATATTGTGAAATATACATATTAAATTTCTGGTTGACAGATAAGAGGATCAGAGCTGGATTCAGACAACTTAGCTTAGCTTAGTTTGGCTTTCTTAGCACAGCTGGATAAATAAGCTATTTTATCTCATTTGTTTAACATGTTTGCAAATAAAATTGGAAAAAAATCCAAATTTGTGCTCTTCACAGTCAGATGGAAATTATATCGTCGCAAACAGTCATGTAATTTTAAATTGCTATTGAGGTCAAGGTCAAGATGAGTCCTGACTGAACAAACATATTTCATCCCAAGTTTGGTCATGTATTTGTTTCTGTCTCCATTGGCCTCAAAAATAATCTGTAAAACCAGTCATAGAATGTCAAACAATTTTCCAATCAGACATGACTGTGCACAATTTATAGCTTTTACTTTACTTGATGGTCAAGAAAGCATGCAGACCATAACGTGTATAATTAGGAAAACAGTAGCCAACAGAACTGGCAGCTAAACAAAGCAGAAGCAACTGTAAAGCAACCAGGCGATACAATAAGACATTGTCATGCAGCTGAAATAGCCTGGCAGAGTCTGCGAGTTAAATGTAGCATACAGAAAACAAGGTGCTTGATTGCTTGATGAGCCAATGAGGTGCAGCTGAGCATAGAAGTAGTGGTTAGCAGTTGAGGAGGTGTGGGGGAGACACACTGAGGACATCTAGTGGGCAGGTGAGGCATGATTGAACTTGAAAAATAAACATGTTACACAAGAGATCTGGAAATAAAAATAAAGCAAAAAGAAAGAACTTGTTTTAGATGGGGCCTTCTCTTGTAACAAGTGTTAAGATGATGTGTGTAACAGCAGAGAACATCAAACAAAGTGTTATATCTGTGTAAATCAGAACCTAAATGTAACTTTGTTTTTTCTGGATTTTCTTCCCTATTCCTGCTCAAAAATTAATTGGCAGCTGTAGAAATTAGTCATGAGACTCTTATGGTTGCACATTTGAGAGGCTCATCCATCCACTCAGCATGGAGACCCGTTATAATGGAGATAATCCTCTGGAGTTGGTCAGTAAATGAGTGAAATGGAGACTGTGTTTAATCTGGGCAGTGTGGCACACTAAACAGACATGGGTGGTAAATTTTAAAATCCCATAGGTCTCTGCTTAGCTGTTGTCAGTGTCCACACTACACAAGGATAACAAATAGAGGGAGGACAGGAGAGATACAGGCGTTCCCTTGACAGTATTTCTTTATTGAAAATAAGATGCATTTAGAGCCAACTAAGAGCTGTCATGGGTTAACTGAACGATAAAAACATATTCTCCATATAAATGCTTCATGCAAGAGTATAGCTGTCATAACATAACATGATAATTTTAAGATTATTTTCATCCTGCATTAAGCTGAATGTATATTCTAAGCGACAGCCACATTACCAGATGTAACACTGCTGTTTCAATTACTGTATATTTGTAAAAATGAATGCAGAGAGATTCTTTAAACAATACCTCACATCAAGAATGCTCAACAGAATAAGCACTGAAAACTACTTCAGCCAAACTTGAAATTACTTTTCTGTGTCCTTCCCTGGAACACTGTGCAGAGCACGGCAATGACCCTGCTGTAATTTCCTCCGAGAGAGCCAATTTGACATTATCATGTTTTCATGATGGAAGCACCCCTCCAAAACTGTCCAGCTTTTTCCAAACCACAGACCTCTCAGCATTCATCTGCCTTCCGTGCACATGCTGTGTTTACAAACCTGTATTTTCTGGCTGTGTGTCATGCTTTGCTTTACTCTCCTAATTTTCTGATGGGATGTGTTGTTTTTCGGTGGCTTAACAAAGAAATATGATGTAGTGATCCCTCTATGGGAACAGCGAGGTAACAAAGACAGAGAGCCACTCTGAACTGTGAGGTGGAAAAACAGACCCTTCTCACTGAGTGTGATAAATACACTTGTGCACTGTATTCACATGTACACACACTCACACATCCACTGTAAGGAAAAGCATTCTTTGATTTTCCCCTTCTGTTGTGCCCATCCATTTCTCCTCTTTCTGTCTCCTTCTATCTGACTTTCAACTTTATTTGACTCATTCTTCCTCTTTCTGCTCTTTTTTATATTGTGCATCAAAATTCCACTCCACTCTGCAGTCCTCCACCGCCCTCCCACCCACATCTACCCCCTCCATTTTCTGAAAGCAGGAATGATACACCGGGATTAAGCTAAATTCCTTGTCTGTCTCACTAATTGCATACTAAATGCATGATGGAGAAAATCATTTTCAGCCAGCATTGGAGTGAAAGAGCCTTTCAGCATTGTTCTGGTTGTCAAGGCAACGCAATTAAAAAACCACCAAGAACAAATGTGCACTCAGGATAGGGAGATTTTAACGCAGCCATCTCTGCCTCTCCCTCATTCCTGCCTCGCTTTAGTTTGTCCTCCTTTTGAATTTCTGATTTTGTTCTTGTGTTGCTGCCGTTGTCAATTTTAACAGTTTTGTTCTGGGAAATTAAATTTCTACAGTTTAGAAGAAGTGAAACCTTTCCTTGTAAAATACGATTCCTAGAACACAATTATGAGCTGATGAAATGTAAGCTGGACTACTATGAAAAAGAAACTCATCTTTTTGAAATGCATAAGTGATAATAACGTTAGTTTCTCTGTGTCACACTTGTGCTTTTTAATTGTTTTCTTCTCTTCTATGCCAAACCAGTACTTCTTTTCTTTCCAATGTAAACCTCCCCCCTTCTCTTTCGGCAGTATCTCATGCAATTACACTGAGGCCCAGTGTGTGAGAAAGGCCAAAAATATGCAACGTCCTCCCCTCATATATGCCCCCTACACCTTCTCCTCCTCTCAAATTCTCTATATTTTCTTTCTGTTTTAATTAGTTCCTGGTGTGTTGAAGATGTGATAGTAATTTACGAGTTCAGCCTTGGGTCGTATTAAACTCCTGGGACTGAAGAGAAGAGAAGAGAAGAGAAGAGAAGAGAAGAGAAGAGAAGAGAAGAGAAGAGAAGAGAAGAGAAGAGAAATTTGAATTAAAATAATCAGCATAGTCCAGCTAAACATGACCATTTACCTCACTCTCATCAAGCAGAAGCCCTTCTCCCTCCCTCCTCCATACAGAACTCTCATCAGAATGATGTATGTGAGGATGTGGAACCCATTTCTCCAACCACCTGTGTATTGCTTGCTTGTCTAGCAGTGTAAGACGTCAGCCAGAGCAATGATGATATCATTACTCACAACATTACACAGATTTGTGGAGCAGAGGCATGCCACGGGTTGTGGAAGAACAAGGAAAAATATATAAAACAACCATGTTTCGGAGTGATTCTGTCGCTGGGGCCAGATGTTCTTGCTCTACTTTCCTTGCCTCTGCAGAGAAAACACACTCTGATCCAAACAATTTGAGAAACTATGTGCAAGTGCCAAAAACGTAGCTTTGGCTTGTATTGTGACAGTATGTCTTGTGTTAGACTGTCAGAATTGGGTCAGTTTACCGTTGAAAATCTACGCAACAGCTTCTTGCTGATGGGTTGCAGGAGTGTGACACAGTAGGATGTAGAATTCATTGCAAACCTACAAAACAAAGACCCACACCCACCACCACTAAATGAATTACAACTGAATCTATTCAACCGTAGTTTCTGTCTGTCTGCATTTAAAGGGTTTGATATTTGTTTTAGATATGGTTGTAATTAAAGGTAACTCTCCATGTCATTGTGTCATTTTTTATGTATAGTAAATCTGTTTCAGTTGGAGTCAAAATTCATCTCCTTTGTATGGTTTTCTTTGAACAGGAAGGTATGGGGGCAAAGGGAGATTTTTTCAAAACAAAACCCAAACAGTTATATTTTGATGGAATGAATCCCTGTAGTGACATATAAGTCACATAAAATAAGTTTTATAGTTTGGTCTGCCTGAACACTCCTCTACAAAACCCTCTCTAAAACCTTTCTGCTTCACAATAGGAAAGTCAGTCTTGTTGCAGTTAATGGTGTGATTCTATACAATGGTTTTCTAGAGTTTTTAGATTTCCACTGCATGAATCCAGAGAAATATTCACTCTAATTAAAAAAAAAAAATTCACTCGAATGTAAAAATTTGTCAGGTGGAAATAGTTTTTTTTATTTATGCTGTGTGCCATCTTGATTTATTCTGACCCAGTAAGATATATACTCATTTTTCTATAATAATTCCATATGTGGTACCTTTATTTTGATAACAAAATTATTCTAATACACATTGTAGTTGCTGAGATATACTCTTTTTAATTTGGGAATGCCATTTTCAAGCAGGAGTCATATAAAGAGGCCTAGTTGGGAAGAGATGCAACAGGTCTCTGTATGGATTTGTAGTCTTGAAACCCAAGTTGTAATAACCCTGATCACATCATTATGACATCATTTGGTTTATTTTCTCAAAATTGAAAAGCAGAAGACATTATAAAGTTTTTTTCCTCACTGATCAGGACTAACCTTGATCGACTGCTTATAATGTGAGAAAACAGTGGAGTGGCCTTTTATGAGTAAGCTTCAAATAAAAAAGGACAAATTTAAATGGTAATCAAAGACCATTGCACAAAAACAAGAAGGATGTAGTGAAGGGTGTATAAAACAGTTTATATACCTTTGTACTACCTAATTCGGCATGCCGTGTAAAACGTGAATAAAACAGAATGTGATCATTTGGTAATATCCCTTTTGACATAAACTCAATTGGAAGTACAACAACACAGTATTTAATGCTTTACCTCATCAACCTCATTGATTTTTGTACAATGTAGCTACAGGAAAAGGCTGATATGCTATTATTCACTGAGATTCGAGTGCATAGTGTTCATTTGTAGTATTTGGGTAGATCCATTCATTGAGCAGTAACAAACTGTTCAAAGCTGTACAGAATAGTTATTAGTATAGTGTTTTTCTGGAGTGAACATGGTTTTATTTGCCTTCTAGTGATTAATTATAATTTTAAGGATAAGAATATCATTAATATAATCTACTAACTATTAACTATAATCATCACAGTATGACTCTTGAGAAAGGAGGAGGCGAACCAAAGTAGATCAAAACTGCTTTACACTGTGATGTACCATTATTTGAAGATGTATCACTGTATCATTTCTGTTGGCTGGAAAACATCTCTGATCTCCTGACCTCTGAGCTGATTCTCTGGGTATATGTGTGTGTGTGTGGATGAGTACATGTGTGTAGCGTGAAATGAAAGCTTGTGTTTGTGTGTGTGTGAGAGAGTGCCGTACTAGATTTAACTGTACTTGGGGGGCTTCTCTTCAGAATAGTGATTAGAATTTATGTCCCGTGTGTGTGTCCTCCTGTCCCAGACTGCAGTGGTGTGATGGATAGAGTGAGGTGTCTCTCCAGCTGGTGATCATAATGAAGCCCAATGTGTGTGTGTGTGTGTGTGTGTGTGACTATGTGCATGCGGGGAGGGCTGACTGGACTAGATTATCCTTTACAAAGTTGTTCTCAAGTATGAAGGGATGATTCTACTGCGGGGAACACTGAGACACAAGCACACACACACACAAGCACACATGTGCACACACACACACACACACACTCTGACCACCGCCTTGGAGATGATGAATGTGGGACTCGGAGTAGCTCTCAGCTCCAGGGATCCAACTTGGAGACACAGAGACCCAGTTTCCCCTTTTTTAACCTGGAAAAGTGAAAGCCGGGGCCACAATGGAACCATAAGCAGAGACAAAGATGGGTGATGTGCACAGATGGTGAGCAGGCTTTGGGGATCAAGCTGCTTGATGTTGTTGGGAGTTTCTCTTTGAGTTGACTTGAAGTGTCCTGACCTGCCACTGTGGATCCCGTGAACTGTTGCCACCCCTCGTAACAGGTGTTTTATCATTCTCATAATAACCTTACACATATTCATGTCACTTCATGTCTTGATAAAAATAAATTCAGGTGAACGAAAAAACATTCATTAAAAACGCAATGAATGCAAATGCTTCCATACGGGGTTTGAGTTGTCACCAAATGCTTTACTACCTGTTTTGACGCTCATTTTAAATTGTGCATATAAAACTTGTGTAAGATTTAGTGGCATTTGGTTGCAGACAGCAACCAAAAGCATAGTGTCTGCACCTATCAGCAGTTAACTTACCAGTTCCCTCAGTTATTTTTCTTCTTGTGCCTGTTCACTCATAAACTGAAGTCATAAAGCCTCAGGATAAGCATGAAGTTTAGTGTGGCGCAGATGTGACTTTGCCTCCATTTTCATGACAAAGGGTGAATTTGTCACCCATTTAATATTTGTAAAATGGAATCACCGAATACCAAGTATTTCATGCCTTACCAAGGTACCTTAATTGCCTCTTGTCCCTTTTGATCTTCAGAAATCAAGGCAACTCAATCATCTCCCCTGTATTAATGTTCAGAATTGTGCAGTTCAGCATGTGAGTTCTAAGGAGCTCAGCAAGAAGTAACTGAGTTCTGAACTTAATTGACTTTCTTTCTGACCTGTATGCCTCACTAAGGTTTTACTTTATGGAGCATTTTTTTTTTCCTGGAAACTTTGAGCATAATTAACATTGATTTTAACAGCTTTCAGCCATGTTATCTGACATGTTGCACGCTGTAGCAGATTTGACAGCAGGCTGACCAAAAGGCAACACGGAGGACAGACACTGTGGTTTGTAAGATCAATTGACAGGGCTTGCGGTAATATCGACCATTCAGCCACACAGTGTAGCAGAAGGAAAAAGTTCATCACCACGTATTTGTTAAAGCATTATCAAGCACAGACTGGTGTCACTCCCTGTTTTTTAGTTTGTGCTGTTGTTGATGTCATCATTGTGGTATGCTTGCAATGTATGCATGTCTTGATACACTGATTGAGAAAGTAAGAGTGTGAAATAATGTTCTTTTTTAAAACTTACAAAAGCCTCCTGCCTTGTATTCTTACCTTTTCGCTTCAGTCAAACAACCAGAAAATGTTGCCTCATTCTACTTGAATATTTTATGTTTACAATATTTTTTTTACTGAATCCTACAGTGATACAACATGAATATCACATTTAAACAGCATGAGTGTGCTCACAAACACACCGCAGCATCTAAGACAAAATACCTCTAAGTGCTCATATATGCAAAATGCTAACATATTCCTAAGTGCCCCAGTGCCATGTTACATTGCTGCCAGCCTTGTAATTTTCATATGAATATTACATCTGTGCTTCCTTCCCCTCTCAGTCTGTGTTATTGTGTCAAATGCAGGGCTAGATTTGTCTCTTCGTAGGAACAGACGAAGGCTTCCACTGCCTGCAGCCAGGTTCTGGGGCCTGCCTGTGTATGATTGAAGCTTTTCTTTCTGCTTGGTGAGCGCAAAGGGGCAAGGGGAAATGGAGGGAGAAGTGGGGGGGGGGGGGGGGGGGGGGGGGAGAGGGAGAGAGAGAGAGAGAGAGAGAGAGAGAGAGAGGGAGAGGACAAGATGGGAGGGGGAAATGGGCGAGAGGAAGGGTGCTTCAAAAGAGAGACCCCCAGCATTGTGCCTGAGGTTTCCATCTGTCGGCAAGAGGGGTGCAACATACACAAAAACACTGATTGATGCGTGCACATGAGTGCTCATCAACATCATCATCATGCATGCATGAAAACACACTCTTTTTTTTGTTGAGCAGGGATGATGATGATAGAGTGAGGTGACACCCAGGCTGACAGACAGGCAGATCCTCAGAGGCTTTTCCTGATAGGGGAGACTGTGTGCAGGGCTTTGTGCATTTCAAGGTTTTGGTATCTTTATAGCCACCCTGGGCACTGTCCTAAATCCAGAGCACCAAATGCAGATGATCACAAGAATGTAGAAATGGGCACTGCTCTGTTTAGTGGAGGTGTCACAGTATTTCAGTCCAACATGATCAGTGTTTATTGCACCAGTAAAGCTGCAGATCATAAAAGCATGATTTTAGTGTTGTATAAAACCTTAGCCAGCCAGTTTCAATTTTGCAAATGTTTCATCATGTAAGCCTCCTTCCCACAGACCCAGTGAACAACATCTGTGATTCTCTGTAGATGAAGAAGTGTCTTATCTGAGTAGAAACCCTCACAACATTCACACCCACTTTATTGTGTGGCAGTGACAATGAGAGCACAGAGAGCCGGGAAGGCAACGGGGCGCAGGTCCCAAATGCTGCAGCCTTGCCAGGGATAATAACAGCAGCAGAAGTAATACATTCATGCATGCATAGAGTGATCTGTTTCACCCTCAGCCAAAAGCACGCTGGCAGCACTCTTCAACTGAATCACCACTCAGTTCAACAGGCTCCCTGAGAGCCAGTCAAGCAAAACGGAGAAGACGATCAATCACTTTTTCACGTTGCTGGTGTAAACATATATTTCACACTAATATGTACACAGAAATAGTTCAGTTATCACAAGCTTTTACAGTGTCTTTCTTGAACCCCTAAGCAGTTTTTGCCTTAACCTTTGGCATGACCAATGATAGCCACCAAGGCTGAACAGAAAGAAGAAGGAGCCAATGATTGGCCATAGCGATGAAGTCTCTTGATTATAATGGAACTACACGGCACTTGGCTTGTGGCCCTCAAAGAAACAACAACAACAAAAATAAACCCTTTCCAGAAATCTTGACCTGGTTACTGAAGATAATCGACAAGCAATGTTGTAAGCAGCTTAATGTTGGAACCCTTTCCTTTCTAGCAAATCACTGTGCAGGGAGGAAGCATACATCTGCAGCAGGAATAGCTCAGCAAGGAGAAAGTAGATGTTTGGTGACGTGATATTTAGTTTTCTTGCAGAGAGTGAGATAAAAACATCAATACCACTCTCATGTCTGCACATTAAATATGAAAATACTTAGCATACGAACTGGAAATGGAGAAACAGCTAGTCTGGCTCTATCCAAAGATAGCAACATATACATTATAGCAATCCTAAAGCTCTTGTTAATTTAACCTCAACCAGTTAACTTGTTTGCTTAATAGCCTCCAAAATCCTAACTGTAAAAATGACAAGTTGTGGCCGTGTGCAATGATTTCTGTTGCTTATTTGGCAACCTTAAGTGATGACAAGATTTCAAGAGTTTTTGTAGTGACAAATAATATTATGTTAAAAAGGAGATTTGCATGTGCTTGTAGGAGCAGAGCCATCTGTTTCCATGAGCTCCCTGTCCTTATTGCTAAGCTATACTACCCAGTGCCTGAAGAGTTTTAGTAATTAAGGGCATTTCCCATAATGTCAAACTATTACTCTAAATATCCTGTTAAAGGTCAGTTGCTTTCCATATCTATCATATAGACATCCAAGAAGCCACATTACCTGGAAACATCTTTTTGGCTAACAAGTGATTTAAGAAAGCAACAGTGGATTGTAAGTCAGTGGAGAAAGATCTGGCATGTTAGCATTAAGAGTGATAGAAACTAAGGCTGAAGACACATAGCACAACCTGTACTCACTGAAACTCTAACAGCAGAAACAGATTTGATGCTCAGAGGGAGGAAAGTGCACAAACAGAGGAAGCTGTCTTTCAGCCAAAACCAAAGTTTGAACAGCTTTATTGGCTTTTCAGGAAGAGACTGTGGAAAGTTACTTTTGTTACTTTCAAAGATCTTTTAATTTAAAGCTATTTTCACAAGATACTAATGTTTTATGCTTTTTGTCCCTGCAGATTCAGTAGTATGTTATTGTGGAATGTATTACAAAAGCAGGTATACATTACCGGGAGAGACTTGTGAAGAGACTACTGCTTTCATCTTTGGAGGGTCCACAGCAGTCAGAGTCAGACAAGAAGAGAGCACATCCCACCTGTCCTCACATCACTGTCTCTGTCTACACACCAGAATTGATTTTAAGCTTCTCTTCCTTGCCCATAAAAAACTGAATGATCTTGCTCCTCAGAGGCTTTGCCTGATAGGGGAGACTGTGTGCAGTTGTACATGTTAGACCTGCTTAAAAGCTAGGAGCCGCCCAGACCTCTCAGGTCATCTGGCACTGTTATCTCGATGTACAGCGGATCAATTCAAAGTCTGCTGGATCTGCCTTTTATTTTCTCTGTCCCTTCCAGAATTGCCTACTCAAGGATTTAATTCTTAACATTTTCTGCTGCCTTTCAGTAATGACTATTACATCTTAGTCATTGAATAGATAATGTGTGTGCTTTCTTGCGTGATTTTTTTGTGACAGACCTATCATGAATGAGTCTTTTCATGCTGAAAGAACACTGAGTTTTTTTCCCTTTTGAAATGTACTTTATAAATACAGTTTGACTTGACTTCTGTCGCATCCAAAATCCCATCCCATCTATTCAACATACAACCGCAATTCCAAAACAGTTGGGATGCCGTGTGAAATGTGTAAAAATAGAATGCAATGATTTGCAAATCTCATAAACCCATATTTTATTCACAGCAGAACATAGAAACACAAAAATATTTGCTCATTTTGAATTTAATGGCAGCAACATGTCAAGGAACAGTCAGAGTCTCTCAGAAGTAAAGAAGGGCAGAGGTTCATCAATTTCAGAATAATGCCGCAACACTGAGCCCTGTGTTGTGTGACCCAATCTAGACACACTCATATGGAACACATAGGAGGAGCTAGAAAAGATAGAAATGAAATGAACAAAAGATAGAACCAGTCCTCCTGGAATGGGGAGGGTGCAGTTTGTTGCAGTTGCAGATAACAATGAAACAGATTTTGGGGCACATATTGGATCACATTTAATAACATACAATATATAAACACAAACTACAAGAGGATTTGTTTAAAACATACACCCTTCTCTTGTCTAGTTTAGTCATAGTCATAGTCATACAGAGAAAGATGACATTTCTAGTCTTGCTGATAAAAAGAAACACATTATATAAGGCATGAACTGTTTCTTATCAGTCACACATTATCAAGCAGCCAATATTATCACCACTTCATTTTAAACAGTATAGATACGATGTGGAATGCTCACCGTGTTTCTAAAGTGAAAGCGTTTAGTTTTTGTTGTTTTGTGGTACAACTTGCCGTCACTTCATACAGTTCACCATCTGATGTGGAACCAGTTATGCTGTTTAATCGGTTTATAACTGAGGATGGGAAAAGAATAGTAGATGTATGAACTGTGCTGGGAGGAACATTTATTATCAGAGTCTCACAAAAAGAGTGCTACATTTCATCCTGAGAAATATGGTTTGCAGGGAAAGGGGGAAAAATCAGCGAAGAGGGGCCTCTGATAAAAGAGAAAGCAAAACATATTTGGAGCTGGCTGATATCAAACTGAATGTAGAATGGGTTGTATTTTGAAGCAAATAAAAACAGCAGAGGACGGAGGTTTGCTGTATGCCACATTTTGATGTTCTGTAATAATGGCACACGCTTCCGACACACAGCGCCCTTAGTTACCGTCTTCAGCTTAGGCAAGCAATTTAAGTATGGGTGCCTGCGTGTGTGTGTGTGTGTATTGGCTGCATGTGTGCACTTGCATCTGCATTCATGAACGTTGCAGCATGCAAGCATGCCCTGGTTGATTTGTCATTGTAAATATACAGTATGTGCATATGTATGTGTGTGTGTGGATGGTGAAACACCAGCTCCCAAGGATCTCCAAAGGCGACCACTCTTTCGGAAGGTTGCATCAGTGTTGCGCCACAACACTGAGCCCTCTGTGCTTTCCCTGGGAAAACAATAGCTTATCTCCCCCCACCCCTGTCCACATCTGACAACATCAGCATTCAAGCCCTCTTTAGCGCCCAGACAGCGATGAGCTACTTAGCTGTGCAAGCCCGTAGGATTAACTGCTGATCTACTCATTCACTTTAAGCACTGCAAACAGCCGACTTGATGATAGCAAGGGTTTAAAAGTTGGAGGTGAGGCACTTATCACCAGATGAGCCACTTGATGCCTCATCTTTCACTTTGTAAACTTTCACTGCAGCGAAGCTGATAAAAACAGGCCACAAAGACTGTGAGTTGACTCCGGTGGCCCCTCTGTGGGAAGAAAAAATATGCTTAGAGTGAGTGTATGCATCCAAAGCAATGGCATGCAAATGAATTCAGCCACTTTTTGTTTTCTGGAGGCCCTTAAGGCGTAAAGTCTGGTTGCCGTATGGGGTGATGCTGTGAGGCCATTGAGGTGCACTGGAGCGTTTTATTGACAGGAATAGCAGGAGGAGGTTTTTTATTTTGATGTATTTTGGGTTAAATGAGAGGAAATTATTCAGTGGTGTATGAACCTATAGCCATCAATGGAGGGTATTGAGTTTTATTGTGTGGTTTACTATTATTGTTAGAGCTGAGGGCGTGAGCTGTTTCCTTGATTTACTACATTAGTATTGACTGGATTGAGCATTCTTAATTCACCAGATTCTTGTTTGGATGATTGCTTTTCAAAACCTTCTTCTGGACATAAAACTCTGACTTGATTTGTGTGGTGGTCAAGAAAAGGACTAAGCAAAAGCCTCTTAAATGCTCCCATGGTCCTCAATAAAGAAAGTGACTGTGTTTCAGCACAGCACCGAGCAAGAACCACATTTAGAAACGCAAATAAAAACAACATGGGAACGACTCTTTTTATCTTGCTGTTTTTTTTTCTATTCTTTTTTCTTTTTGGGTTTTTTTCTCATCAACATTTGATGGAGATTGAGATACATTGAAACAAACCTCCATCACACCTTCCGCCAATCCAATATCCCATTGCCCCGAGGAATACTGTGTTATTGTGTAAAACAATGACAACGTGTACAAGATCTACGGTAATGCCGTGTGTGTGTGTGTCCATGTGATACATTCCATTCAGGAAGTCCCATGACCCTTTTACTACAACACACACTTGTGTGAATTCTTTCTCTCTCTCTCTCTCACACACTCAGCCACCCACTCAACCACATACACACACACACACACCAAATCATCGTCAGCTTCACCATTTCACAGTATGTCCTGAGGAGAAATAAACACATGGGTCAGAGTTTTCTTTTTCTTCCAAAAAAGATGCATGTCTGCTATTTTTAGAAACTAGCCATTTTTCTAAAAGCATAACTAGGGAAAAGAAGAGAAAGAATAATAACTGTAGAAGACAATCGCTTCCTACCCAGAAGTGGGAAGAAAAACTCTACTCATTTTTCTTGTATTATTGAATCATTTCTTGCCCCCAAGAACTAACTGAGATACAGCGAGGAGGGAAAAGAATTAAGCACAGTGTTATGGAAGCATTTTAGAATACCAAATGTTAATTCAGCAAGCTTAGGCTCAAAGTTTCTGCCTGCCTGAATGGATTTTTTAAGGGAGAAATGGGGCTTAATGTTTCATAAGGCATGAATACATTAGGCTGTAAAGACTGTAGACATAACAGCATGTGTCATATAGTCGATTCATCTGAAATATTAGGAAGAAAATGCTCCCAGTGAAGGTAAAGCTAATTAGCGCCAAGACTACCCAAACAGCTCTCTCCATGAGTTCAGCAACCTCTCTTGTATTCTTTTTGCTGAGCGGTTTATTGCATCAATCGAACCACTCCTGCAGTGCTGTATTTGTGGATGAGGAACACTTCCCTCAGAGGAGCAAATTAGCTCCATTAGTGGTATGATAAAAGGGAGAATCTCCATTTCCCAATGTGAAGTCAAACAGCTAAATACAGCTCCTTGTGATGCTGGACAAGGTTGTTAAGATTCTGTTGACCATTGTGCCTGTTCTGCTTTTCGTGCAACACTTTAGGCTTTTTTCATTACTCTTTTGCTCATTGGTGTGGGATTTTCCATCATGTGTCTATTTAAAGATCTACAGGAAGTAGTGTACCCTGCAGTTCACCCCCCACGCTGAGGTCTCATGGGACTTAGAGTTCATGGGAACCAGAAACAGTTTTCCGAATCGTGTATCTTCTTGCATGTCTTCACATCCTGCTGTTGCATTCGTTCTTCCCACTAATCATTTTCAACCCCCTGCCACCGCCACAACCGCCACTTCTATCCATCTTCTGTTTTTCAGCCTCATCCCCAATCTCACCGCTGCCACCTTGTTCCCTTCACCGTCTTCCAAGTGTCTTTCTGAACATCCCAGCTATACCACTGCACAGACTTAACGACCTTTCTGCTGCTCTTTTTAGCCTTGTCCTCCTTTCATTCTCTTGCCTCCATTCTCCTGAATCAGCTTAATTGCTATCCTCCACTCCATCTGTGTGTTTGCAGCTTTATCTCCCTTCTCCATCATGTTTCTGTTCAGCTATTATCACTCTCTGCCTGAATCAGCTAAATCACACTTACTTTATATGCGTGTGAGCTGGAATACACAAACACATCTAATCCAGCCCATGTGTGACCCCTTGATCCACCAAAACCTCTGACCCTCTCTTCCTGCTTGTCTGGGCCCCATTAAAATAAGCGCTGATTAGAAAGCTAACAGGAGCCAAGATTACCCTGCAGTGAAGGAGTTCTGCTTCTCATTCCTTCCTTTGTTTCTGCCCTGCTCACTCTCGCTCTCTCTCTCTCTCACTGAGTCAAATGAAATAACTAGGACAATCAAGATGGCTGATTGGAGTGAAGGATATTGGAAATGTGTCGGCGGTTTCACAAATTGCTGACCTAATACAAAGGAGTGGATCTGTTCCTGTTTTGTAGGACAGTACTGCAGCGAAAGTCGATAAGAGCGTGCGCGCCTCAGATTAGCTATGCATTACATTATGCTTGACCTTAAAACAAAGCAAGAGTACTTTCTGCATTGCTTGAGTTTGAAGAACACTGATTCATTTTTGTTTTTGTCTTGCAAATTGATACAATGAGTTGCAAATTGTTGTCAGAGTGTTGCTTCTCTGAGAAGACCGTTGCTTGGTTTTTATGTTATTGTTCAATTCCTTACACCCTTTCTCAGCAAGTGCTCTGCCAGCACAGCTGCTAGCCAGTTGTTTGCTGCTGTTGTAACTGGCAAACACAACTTCATTCATGTATAACCCCTACCAGCCAGGGAGTCTCGGCGGGTAAGCATATGTGTGTTTGTGTTGTGTATAAGATTCAGAATGTGTTGTACTTAACTTCCACGAGCGTGCACGCACATAAAACACAGATGCCCTGTTCTTACTCACTCTCCCTATGTAAGCATGTCTTGGCTGAACATGCAGTAACACTGGACCTTGCCCAGACACAAGGCTCTGTGCAAAAAAGCCCGACAGCTGCACTCAATTACATTAACTACCGCAGGCAGAAAACACACACACTCTCTCAAGCCACTGGCTCCAGCCATAATCAACGACTTATTCAATAAGCTCAAAAAAATGCAGCTCTCTTTCCTTACTCTGTTGCACACCCAATCCCACCTTCCTCGCGCACAGTAAACCTCCATACATATGCTCACACACACACACACACACACACTCTCTCTTCACTGAGGGCATTTGTTTCTGCCTTAGTTTCCTGTTGAGGTCAAAGTTGAGCTCTTCGGAGATAACTGCTTACCTGAGCCGTAAAGAGAGAGTAGTTGCAGGAGATGGGGGTGGCTTATTGGGAATTCAGCTTAGTGGTGTATAAGCATTCTTGTGGATAGCTTCACTGAAGGAATGTCACACATTTCTCGTGCACACATTCTAGGGAGTTAACATGTAATCCATTGGGAAGTGAAAAAGCAAGAGTTCTGAGGGAAGGCAAGAGGTAGTTCTTATTCATCACAGCTTTAAGGATAAGTAGAAGTGCTGATCTTGGATATTTTACCGAGTCTCCCCTGAAGGTATAGGCTACACTGGGTTTACAAGATATGTTTTTGTTCATCATGGTGTATTGAGTGTGAAATGCTGAAGGGAGATATCAAAACTTGATAAGGTTACTAAAAAGTATATGGAATTTTTCCTGACTGCAACACATTTTTTGTATCAATAGTGATACAGATTTGGCAAGACTGGCCTGAAAAATTATGGTTGTACATGTACAGTCATTAGATGGTGTATTATAGAGCTGCCAAATCTATTGCTTTGTTTTCATCTTTGGATGAAAAGGAAGAATATGGGTAAAACTAGCTGGGACTGTGGAAAGGCAACAGCTTGCCCTGTATCAACCCTTAAAAATATTATTTCTTCGCTTTCATTTTAAATTTAGGTAGCTGATTTAGAGCTTTTTTCTTTTTTTTTTAACACTCACAAAGCTGAGTGAAGATTTGGTCCTACTTCAGGTATTCTCTATGCCTTCATTTTTTTTTTTTACCTCTTTCCTTCACCTCCTGATCCTCTTTGGTGTTTTTCAACTTATTATTTGAATTCATTACAACTTTAAATATGAAGTCCTTGTGGTTCACTTGATCCATTGAAGTACATCAAAAAGGTTACACTGCTCGTCATAGACAATGAGTGGGAAGCAGGGATGTTACTGAAGTTGGTGTATTCACTATAGCAGAATCAAATCGAATTCATCAAATTCCTTTTTTTCAAATACTATGTTAAATTAGTATTATGACTAATTTTTCAAAACAGTAATCACAATTTCATTTTTTTTTCACTGCAGCAACAATGCTGAGTTGTTTAATGACACATATGTATAACATATAAAACACTGAGGTTACCTGGCTTTTTGTTTTACCAGTCTTGTTGCTAAAAGGTAGCCAACCTTCGTTACAGGCCCCATTTTCTATAAAGTGGGACAGACAACAACAACAACGGGACAACACTGAGTGTGTCTGTGTCAACATCAGCAACCAAGCTTACCAGAAAACTATTATCCAGCTGGCTAAATACTCTGACTAATTAGCTGTAAGTCTGGTCAGAAGGTAGTTAGCAGGGACTTATAAGCGTCCAAACTGAAGGTGGTTAGCCTGGTTTGTACTTTCAGAGTACGATTAATCAGCACAATAAGTCCTCCAAATTGCTTAATATTGTACAGCAACACACAGCAAAAAGGGCAAAAATGTGTTTTACCAGTCTTCATAGGCTCTTCAGTATGAAGTTCTATGAAGAGTGAAGCTCAGACGCCTCACTGGTTTACATTTGAAAAGTGGAAAAATATGCAAAACAGCTGCAGTGTGATTAGATTACTGCCTTGGACTAAGAGTGGGGAGCACTAAAATTTCACTCTGACTTTCAGTTTCACTGCTCCCATTTATCCACATGGGAGCCAATCACCAATCACCTGCCCTTTTATTAATCCAATGAGCTGCACCTGTACCATGTTGCTTCCAGCTCCAGATCTGGATGCCAGAATCCACCACCCATCTTCCCTACCACCAGCAGCATGAAGAATCTGTCTGGTGGGAGTGGATACTGTTATTTTGCTGACAGTGAAACCAGTTTGAGTCTGCACCAAAATTCAATCAATAATGTTTTTTCACCCTTAAAGCAGTCTCTACTGATTCAATTACATTTTGCTGCACCTCAACCATTCAGTACATATTTGGCTAGAAAAGTAGCTGTCTCCAGGAAAAAATACCAGCTCATGAACACTTCTGCTGCCCGCTCATTGCAGTATAGTGTCTTCCTCATAGCTTTAATCAAACCTTTACATGAACAGCTTGTATCAGTGGTCATACACTTAGGTTCAAACTGTTGAAAGAATCAACAATCCAAATAATGAAACATTGAGAAATGTGGGGTTTTTTTTGGTTGTTGTTACTTTCTCTCTCTCTCTACTCTGCTCTAAATAAAGTACATCTCCCTGAACACCATGTCAAAACATTTATCACTGTGGTTTCCTTGGAGAGCCATGTCAGTGTGTTCATGTTAAACTGCCACATGTTTATTATGAAAAGAAATCCCCATTTGCTCTGAGAGACAGAGGAGGGAAGGGAAAGACATTGTTAATGATGTGGAAGACAATAAATAAGTGCTGGCTCCAGCTCCTGCTCTGACACTTTAACTGAAGACATCAATTATTTATCCAAGTAAAGAGGGATCAGGATGTGTGAGTGTGTGAATGTGTGTGTCGTACTAGATTTAACTGTACTTGGGGGGGTTCTCTTCAGAATAGTGATTAGAAGTTGTGTCCGTTTTCTTGTCTCACACACACCAGTGTCCGTGAGAGTCCCCTCACCCAGCCAGACAGCTGTATGACAAAGCTGCAAGGGAGTTAACCCCTCATTCAAATCTCCATTAGATATTTATGCGCTTTTCAAAGTTTCCCTTCTCCCATTTCTCAGGAGGACTTCTCACGGAATTCTTTAATGTAAAGGGAAATGGAAGTATGCTCTGACTGCTCAAGATAAGACTTTTAATTTGCTACTGTAAATTGAAGCTATTTGTCTTCAAACCGCCAACTTCTGTTTCAACTCACCCATATCTTAGACAGAAATATATCATTCGAATTAACCCAAATGCTGAGGCGCACAGTGCCTTTATTCCACGTTTTTTTTCTGTCTTTTTTTTTTTTTTTGTTGCTCAACAAAGCTTGAAAGTGAATCAGGTGGAGTCCACTGCAAATTGAAAGTCACAGAGCAAGGTTAAAGCATGCACAGAAACTTTTTTTTATCCATTGCACGTTTTGATTTTGGATTTTCTCTCTCTCTCTCTCTCTCTTGTGTTTCTCTTTGGATATCAGCAAACAGGACCTGTAAGGAACCAGAAAAACACAAAATCCTATCTAATGCCCAATCTCTGCCTTTCCCTGTAGCTCTGTCACATCCATCACTTTCAACACCTCTTTCCATTTCTCTAATGTCATCTCATTACACATCTCTCTCCCTCCTTACTGCTTCCATCATCCCTCCCACACATTCCCACAACTGCAGCACAACCCTTGAGTGCTGGTCACCGACACCACAAACTGTTGATTCTAGAAATAGTTTGGTCCGCTGGCCAGACCATTACTGACCAGTGACCATACATAGAATACCATAATCCACAGTTTATTTCTGCTTTAAACAGCTCATGTAATTGGACTGCAGCTGCGCTCTAAGAATTTCAAATGTTGGGAAAGTACCTTTGATAAAATCTGATGACACACACACACAAACACACATAATGCACAACGTTCTTATTGAACAAAAACTGGCAGTCCCTAGTATCCGGGCATCGTAATGGTCTCCATATGTGTCCTGGTTGCCACACACAGTCATACTGACACACAAACAAGCACACTAATTCACACAAAATCTCAAATCTCCACAAGGGGAACCAAAAACAAACACAACCTAAGGATTGCCTCTCACATCTCACCGTACTTATTTTCTCACATCCGTTTGCCTTAAAGGAGAAGAGCCGTGCCTTCCAGCAGGATTAGGGAGAAGTGTTTAAATAAGGTGAATTTATGGCGCCACGCAGGCTGCTGTGTCATTTCATTGAGGGGGAGTTGTTTGAATGTAACACAGCTGTATGAATGTCCCATTGATCAGGGTGTTGCTGCTCATTTCTCACTTGGACGAGACAGAGCGACAGAGTGAAGCAAGGCGGTGAGTATGAACAGCCAAATAAATGTCAAACTGAGGGAGTGTTAATCGTTTACAAGCCTGTGTGTGTGTGTGTGTATAGCCAAATAAATGTCACTGTGTAGGATGTTAATTGATTTCTGTTGAGTTTTATTATGCATTGGTAATCAGAGTCACTGAAATATGCAAAGTATATCTTTGTGTAATATTCTTTTTTCTTTACATGTACCTGTCATGTAACTGAGATGAGTTATACAATCTATCTGTGTATTTCAGTAAAGGATCAGAGGAGGCTGGAATGTATCCCAGTATGCATTGGGGCTGAAGCAGTAACATTAGCACATGCTATATAAGCAATGTTGAGTCTCAAGAAAAGCAGAGAGAAGCTGTAACTTTTGCCCACAAAAAGGCCAAATTACAATCCAAGCATCGTCTTCCGGAAAGCTGACTGAAAGCTGACAGTGCTAGCCACAGTGCAGCCACTGACTGAACAGATCACACTTGTGACAGATTCATGTTCTTTGTGCCCTTCCTGTCTGCGTCCTGTGCCCTCATGTGCCACTGTCGGCAGGGAAGTGCCCTTTTCTTCCCTCCACTGCCACACAACAAGTCCTCATAACTAAATGACAAAATGGGCTGTTTATCAGTGCCCTCTAAAATGACACATACGGATGTTCCAAAAATGACAGATATAAGTATTTTGTTTATCTGCTAGAGCTACAGGTGCGATCAGCTTGGGCAGCTACAAGTATTGGGTTATGCATAGAAATCGCCTTTGTCGTCCAAGGAAAACCACTATTAACAGTTTGGGAATATAAAAGATATAAACTGCAGTATCTGTTGTTCATACATTTTTACACCAACTATATGATCAGATAAGCCTGCTTTGGGCAAAAAAAACCTCTACGCCTCTTCTCTTGGTGTATTATATGCTGTCATGCTCAAGAGTGGTATCTTGGTAAACAAAATTTTAAGAAGACAGGAGAAATTTCACAAATCCATTGCTCTAGTAAAACAGTACCGTGCCACTTCCACCTTTGCTAAGTAGAGAGGACACGCATTATTCACATGTCCACAGAGTTATCAAGCAAACGTGAGAAAGCACTGTGTAGATTTTTTCAAAAGCTGGACTGATGTTGTCATTTTTCCGGTGCAGACAGCCTGAATTTGCCTCCATGTCATCACATAATAAGACAGGGGTTTGGTAGCATTTTATTGTCCTGCTGCCCCTCTGCTCTGCTGATATTATATTTTCATTCAGACTCTGGAATATGAGTTATTTTCTCCTAAGTCTGCTCGGATTCCATCAAACACACTGATAAATCAGCAACTGTTAAGGCAGCCTTTATATAATCCTACTATTCAGGAGATAAAATTGCCAGAGAATTACTGCATTTGCACTCACAATTTGCAGAATAACACTAATGTATGTAACAGCACGGCATTCTTCTCAGTTATGCAAGAAAAGAAAAGAAGCGTCACCACAATAAAACTGATTGGGAGAAAATGCTGAACAAAGCTGAAACGTCTGAAGAAAAGGAGGAGAGGAGAGCTTGGGAATAGATGAAAGGGGAAAAAAATTCAGAAGCTTTATAACACATCAGATGATGAACCCTGAATGCACTCTGCAGAGTTGACATCAGCTCTCCACCCATTGTCTGGCCCAACACGGTTCAGTCCTACCTCTCGCACAAAGCCCATCTCCACCCTTTACTGACAAGCCATTCAGTGGGGAAAACGAAACATTGATGGGCTCTGACTAGCAGCATTTTGTAGCCTGTCCTTTTTCAATAGGCCCTCACTCTCCCACTCATGGCAGGACTTTGTAATGGAAATCTGTGACGGGCAAAACAGCACAAAAACACTGTTCCCTGCCTTCATCTGTCGCAATGATTTTATGGTCTGGGTGAAGACAGAGAGTGAGTGTGTGTGTTGGAGGGATAGCCGTGCGAGTGTGTGTGTGTGAGATATTTATGACCGGGGCTGTTCCACAGGCCCATGGGTCAGAGTTCCATTTGACTGAGCAGCCCAGGAATTGTTCCTGCAGCGGGCTGGTTAGCAGAGCCCTGGCCATAGGGGGCCAGGGCTATTCAGCACTGTGTGTGCCGGTACTGTATGCATGTATTTGTGTGTTTGTAAGTGTGTGTTTCTGAAGCTTGAGGCTGTAAAAATGAAACACATTTAAGCAGTGCACAGATACGGCAGTTGGGAGTTACTGCCATTGATTTGAATAGGAGTAGTTGCATTTGTGCCTCCCTCCAGAAGCTTAAAGGATTAATAAAGCAACAAGGACTTGTCCAGTGTCATTTCTCATGTGTCTGTGAGATGAACAGGGAGGAGGGAGGGAGCAAAATAGAGTGAGATGGATGATGGAGGAAAGAAAATTGTTAGGAGAAAAGCTTGTGGAATGAAGGTAAAAAAAAACTAAGAGCAGAGCAGGCAGAGAGGAAGGCTTAGTAGAATTAGGACATAATTAAGAGATGAAAAGTTTTATTTTTAATTGACATATCTTCCGTTAAGAATGTAGCTTCAGCTCTCAGTTAAGACTAAGGACTAAATTAACTGAATTATCTTTGCCTTAAAATTAAACTTTCATGTTACATGTGTATTGTATGTCTTAGGTGATGTACTCTGCCTTAAAGAATTAACAAAAGCATTTTTCCCTTTCCCTTTTGTAGCATGTGGCAGATGTAATTCACTGTAATTTGCCTCTTGCATATATATAAATATGGTTCTGAGGCAATTAAAGCACCAGAGACAGAAAACATTAAGAAGGATGACAGAAATGACAGGAGAGAAGAAATGGAAAGAGAGGAGGCTGAAAGAAAGGACAGAAGGACGGAGAGAGGAACAGAGGACTGAAACATCACTCTCAGACTGCACTACTCCAAGAATGTGCTCCATAAAAGAAAATGCATACAGCATCATTCTCTCACTATAGAGGAAACAGAAATTGAAAAGGGCACATCTGAGTTCGCTCACCTTGGTAAGACTAGCCACTGGCGACAGTCTATCTCCAACTCAGTGCTGCTGAAAAGGGCACGGTGAAAATACTCCAGCTCTCAGCATAAAAGGAGCTGACACACATTCCAATCCATTGGTTATAGTGTGTGTGCGGGCAAATTCCAACTGAAAAGTATTTGCTTAAAATTGAAAAATTTGGAGAGATGGAGATGCTCAGCAGCAGTGTAAAGTCTTACAATCGGTTTTGAGAAATCAAATTATCTTCAATCATGAATTCAGTGTAATCAGAAAAGTCTTTCAGCTTGATTGTTCTGTGCGAGTACTCAACAAGATAATGTCTTTGTTGTTTTTTTTTGTTTTTTGTTTCATTCATCAGTCGAATGTGTCAGCATTGGAAGAAAAATCCTCATCGGGTGGCTGTCTGAAGTTGATTCATTCAAGTTTATAAAAAACTTGGTCCATAAATAGGTCACTTCCTCTTGTGATCTGCATGATTAACAGTGCAGTGTGACTGAATACTGCAGGACACAGTGGAACACACAGTGGACACAGTGGAACGTTGTCTAATGCTTACATAGGACACATATGAAGAACCATTTCTGAAATTTTATGTTTATGTTCAATAAACTCTGAATTTTAATGGAACCCAGTCACTCAAACTTTTATAGGTTGATCAACATTATCAAATGATATGGTCAGACATTCATACATAACAACATTGTTAATATAGTATCTGAAATGAAGGTGGTTTTGCGCTCCTAACTTGTGAACTTCATACATTATATGCTGACATATAATGTATGCTGTCTATAGTCTCAGTTTGCATTATTATCCCCACTAGCTTCAGCTATAGCCAGAGCTGAGAGGCTAAGACAAACCTTTGCACATGCCAAATGATTTCAGAACCTTCAATGACAATAAAATATAAAGCTTTAAAGAGGCTGTATTAAAGAAAAGAAGATTTTTTTAGGCTTTAGTAGAGTTCTGATTGGTCAGGTGTTTCTCCACTGCCACATGTCACAGAGCACTTGAGCACCGATTCAGAGGTCTGTGACCAGGCTGTTAGCCTACATCAGACCCAGCTTGTCTGAAACAGACCTTGCAGCCTGGTAGCATTACTTTAAAACTACCACTACTATAACTGGCTTGAACTTTTCTATTCAGGACAGCACACTGTGCAGAAGTTCATAATGCCTTGTTCAGATGGTGCCATTTCATAAAAAAGTTGTTTCATCCTTAAACAGCAATTAGACATCATCTGTAATGACAAAATCTGCCAACTCTTAGAAAGTTCCAACCCATTAATACACTCTCTTTAAACTGGAAAAAAAAAGTAATTTTACTGTTGGTGAATGTTTTCGGATAATTTGGCTCAAACAAACCATAAAAAGTAAGACATCATCAAAACCTACAATGATAACAAAGAGAATATGGAGTGGAGCAAAACTGAACTTAGCAGCACAACACAGAACAAAAGCACCATCATTATCAATACTAAAGTTTCACTGTCCAATATAAAATCACTTTCCTCAGAAGAGTCATCTTTTTGTGAGCAGCACAGTGCTGTACTCCCAGTGAACCGTTAAAGTACTGAGAAACATAATGCCTTGGATGAATGGGTTTAATACATTATTGATGACAGGCTGGTTTGTTGGTTTGTATGAGATAGTCCTTGGAGAGTTTAAGCATAGCAATATTTCAAAGAGACCAATGCCTTTCTTTTCATCTCCTGTTGCTTTAGCCCAAATACAGCTGTGCTTACGGTGGTTTGATTTGGCTAGATACACACACAAACGTGCACACACGCTCAGGCACACTCATGCCAGTGTTAAGGTGTCATGCCAGTTTTATTCTTTATGTTCTCTGGGGCATGTGCATGCTCAGTAGCTGTGGTAAAGTCACTTAATATGGGCAACCGCACACACACACACACACTTTCACACACTGTGAGGTGTCAGTGTGGTGTTTGATCTTCAATATTCTCCGAGGCACGACGTTTGTTTGGTTACCTCAAGGTTTTGTCACAGTCAGTATTCAGCATTATTCATGAACGGCTACTTTTCCTGAAAGGTATGGCCAGAAGCTCAACAAGAATTTAGACAGTGCAGCCATCAACACACACTGACACACATGCACACAAACAGAAAAAAAAAAAAAATAGAACAGGCACATGCACTTAGGAGATGAACCACACGTCAACAAAGTCACTTGTCTGAATAAATCTCTGCAGTTAAGGCCTGCGCACAAACACGCCACTCAGGCCCAGCAGCAGTTTTTAATCAAACAAGTATATCCCAGTAAGAGGAAATCTCGGGTTTATTTTGTGCATATTCACAGTATGTGTGTGTGTCTTTTAGAGGAACGTTTGAAAGGGCCAGCATTACAGTAGCAACACATTAAATCTTAAATTTTCCTTTCAGCTGTGAAATTAAAGAGCCCTAACATTGTTTACGACACTTAAAACAGTGCTTAAAATGACTCTGGGTATGAAAAGATATGACCAGACGTCCAGATTAAATCAGCAGTTCCCACTTCTCAAGCCGTGCTTCCAGCATCCCAACAGGGCTGTTGTTTATCTCGATAATGAGACCAACTGTAAGTTTTAGTTGTCTGAAAAAATCTGTGTTAAAATGTTTTGATCATTCTTAAATTTCCTATTTGGGTTGCCTACAGCTTTAACAGAGCCAAAGAGAGGGTTGTGCCTAATGTTTCCTTTAAAAGAATCCCTGTGTATTGACAAAGTACAGATGGTGTACGGCTATGATGCTGGCAACACTGCTGCCACAGAGTGATTATGATTATGATTAGCATCAGCCTAAAATCAGCTCCCATGCATGTCATGAACTGAAATATTGAACCCTTTATTATCAGTAATAAACAAATATTCTGTAAGTTTGTATTGCCATTGTTGTATCAAAGAATCTTATTTGCAAGATGAAACACAGCCTCTGATTCATTCTATTGTCTGTTCTTTTACAATACAGTGTCACTGTTTGTAATAGTAAGAAGAAAGAAAAGGAAACAAAAGTTACATTTGGTAACTGTTAATGGAGAGTCACTGAAACCAAGACGTCCAGGTTCTATACCAGAAATAAGGAAAAACTTAATTCAAACTGTCACTGATAGTTGTAATAAAGCCAATAATTCATGAAAAAAGTTTTTCTCAACAGTATGTCATGGGACTCACTTCCTAAGTTTAGATAAGGATGGTATTTGTTTTTTTTAAAAGATCTAATTTTGTTGTTTGATATGTCCATTTTCTTTTTTAAATTGCCTTCATCAAAGACTATTTCTCATAAGTCCTTGACCTTTGCAGACTAAATATACACACTCAGCAAAAGAGGCGAGTTGAGTTTAGCTCAGATGTGTCGTTAACAACAGCGTTACACAGAGGAGCGAATGCTGTAAATGTGTTTGGGCAGCAGAGATTACAGCTGAACAAATACTTTTGAAAAGAGCTCGGGTGAATTTTATGGCTATAATGAAACAACGTGACAATAATGTAAGCACATTGTGCTTGTGCATTTTCATTTGAGCTGCACTTACTTTCTGTGCTCACAAAGTAACAATTCTTTGGTTCACAAAGAATGATGAAGAGAAATGCTGAATGAGAGAAGATGACCTGCAGAAGATAGTAGGGCAGATGCTGGCCGGGATTTGACTTTGTCTCTCTATTGTAGCATATTGTATTGTAGCTATTGCAACAAGTCTTCATAGATAACTGAATAGGCTGATTGATAGTGACTCCTGACATAACATAAACGACTGTTGGACATTATCAGCCTCATGGTCACAGTTTATGTTTCAGCACCCAAACTACTTGATTCGGTTGTGGTCCATTATTTTGCATTAAAATAAGTATGTTACTTAAATACGAGTTACATTATGCACTTGCAATAGGTTAATTATGCTGATGATAGGAGATAAACGTGTCTTTCCAGGCTTTTGCATTCCGATTGCCAAACTATATACTATGAACAAGTAACAAAACTTTGTTGTATTTGGTTTACGCCTCTAAATCATTCACAAACAACTGACACGCACACAGCGATGAGGAGACTACAGTCTACAGCAGCAGCAGAATGGACCCACAATTTGACCAGAATGAACTCTGCAACACAATGCTGGAACAATGCAAGGTAAAGGACTGAAATCTTTCCAGGGACCATGGAGACTTGTCAGTAGCAGCAGGATGCATCCATCACCTTCTCTGACAAAGGCTGGCTGCTGCTGGAAATTAAGTAGAAATCATGTAACTGCAATCAAACTTCAATGTTTTTTTTCTTTTGACAACGTCAGATTTGACAAAATGTAGAAAGAATTTTCCAGCTTTATATAATATTGCACCCCATGGAGTGTTTTTGAAGGGAACATACCACATGTCCTTCAGAATAAACAGTGACTATTCATTCAACTATTGATAATTTCCGTGTAAAAGGGATATGTTTGCACAAAGACGCATTCAAAGGAAAAATATGTTGTCCGTATGCTTTTAAATGACGAAACCATGGAAATGGTCCTGGAAGCATCTCAGCACTGAGTTGAGGACAAATGCTTGTTGAAAAAACCAGATATTTAGTTTTCAGCAAGGTGGCAGTGAAGATGCTAGGTTAGCCGCAGTGTCTGTTTACAGAGAACGCCGGTTTGGAACAGTTCTGCAGCAGTGGTGAAATTAGAAAAAGCCACAAACTGAGGGCTTTTATCTCCAGGAAAGAAAAGCCACAGTGTCTTATCGCACTCCCATAAGACTTCACTCTGGTCAGCAGGTTGTCCTGATTGGCATATATTTGTACATTTTAGTGTGCTGAGCTGCAGAGGAGAGGAGTGGAACCCTAGAATCTATTAGAAGGTTCACTATATGAGACTGAACCAGAATTTCATGCTTGGGAGACGAGAAGTGGTAGTGTCATACTGTATATGTTAAGTCATGCCACATCCTGAAAAGATACTATTGAACAGGTCTCTTAGAAAACCCATAGCTCAATTTTTGATGATTATTTATTTATTTATTTTTTTAATATTGACATTGAATTTTGAAACGCCTTGTCAAAACATGCTTTTATTTTATAATTAATTACTGTCAAAACGATAGAGCTCTTTTTGATGTGAGAGCACAGAAGCTTCAGTATGCAATTTATTACTTGATGAATGTTTCAAGGTTTGATTTTTTTTTTTTCAATAAAAGATTAAAAGCCTTGATTGGGTTCATGTAGAGATGTACATTCTCATAATAACCTCTGAAAAGACAAACCTCTAAAAGATTCAACTGTAACACTTAACTGACTTTCTTAAATAATATCCACAAATCTTCTTTATATTACAAAGCCTTAAGGCTCATTGCGTTTACCAACCATGTCAATGGAAAGACTAGGGAGTAAAATCCTGTTAAGAGAGGACAAATTATCATCAAAGCATTAGTTAAGACATGAATTATGATTTAGTGCATGATTTACTGTATTAGTTATCATGAATCCATCATTTAACAGAACAACACGATCGATCCATACTTAAATTAGTAAGTGGTTACTTATAATTGTTCAACTTCCTGCGATGACATGGCCTAAATTAATGGTATTTATTCATGATGTGGTCTAAATCCTGTCTACACAGCAGGAAAATGTTAATCTATCAGTGCTATATTCTCCAGCCAAAGCTTGCTTTACTCTCATATCTCTGTGAGATATAAATCACATCTGCACCCCCATGCAAATAAATGAAATATTGCAGAGAGCTTTGCGACAATAGAGTGCATCAGTAAATGCAGTTGGCAGCTTTCCTGAAGAACAGTGTAGGATGATAAACTGATCAGGAGTTTTCCCAGTGGAAAATGTGCTCGTATTGGCTGAGAAGCTCTGCTGCTTGATTGGCCTATTCCCTGTTGAGTAGCAGACTCACAGAGCAGTTTATATCCCCAGGTAGGAGAGTTAGGTGATGTTAGGAGAAGACATGATGATCCTTCTCTTAACAGTCATGTG
Organism: Scatophagus argus; assembly: GCF_020382885.2. Lineage (NCBI taxonomy): Eukaryota > Metazoa > Chordata > Actinopteri > Scatophagidae > Scatophagus > Scatophagus argus. The sequence continues at coordinate 6,007,639 of NC_058494.1, read as the reverse complement.
AAGATCTTAAGTGCTGTGCTGCTTTAATTGAGTTTACGCATAATTGGCTACAGCAGCAAAACAACCCACTCAAACTTGGCAATGAGACCGTGAAGAGAGGCATTAGTGAATGTAGTTTAATTTAGGTTGCCATAGTTAACCTACAGCTTTAAGAATTCATGTCTTATTTAAAAGTTCCCCAGTGCAACTAAATTAAAAAAGAGAGACATCAATCATGCATATTCCATGCTGTTTTGAGGTACTTTGTAGGCCAAGCCAAGCTTAAAAACTATTTGTGAACTTTAATCGATTGTCTTCTGCACTGTGGGTTTCTTTTTTTGATAGTTCACCGGTTTTTGATGTTGATTCAATGTGGTAGCTCTGCGAGAAAGAGCATAAACTCTGCCCACTGCTTGAGTGGGACTTTGTGGGCAGAGTTTATACACAAGGACACGAGTTAGATCAAGGGTAGGCTGAAGCTGGTGACTACTGGAACAAGCCACCTCAGTTGGTCAGCAGCCCTATTAATCTCTGTCTGATTCAAGCACTGCTGTTTCAATAGCGGAGATTATGCTCATCTATCACCTGGATCACATGATTTCACACTCACACACACCCCATATCACATTCATACTCTCCCCTATTAACTTGCCCCATTCCACTCTCCAACATGTCATGGATACCTCTGATGCAGGAATCGAATTATTGTTCGGTATGTGATTTTCCTTTCTGAATGTCCTAGGATCACATCAACGCTAGCTCAATGTGTCACATGTTTAATACCAGGAGTAGTTTATATTATATCATTCTTTGTGAGTGCGACAGCTGTGGCATGCAGACGGTTTGCCGGCGAAATGGTTTTGATAGATTACAAAATAACAAGGACTGAAATCTGTTAACAGTGGTGCATCTGAACAAAATTATTGTGCAGTACTTTGATGTTTTCTATCAAAAATCTGTCTTAATATTAGGTACCAGTGGTCCAAAACAGAACCAGGCAAAGCTGATTAATCACAGTTCTTGGGGACTCCACATGATATTCCCATAGCCACTGTAGCTATAATGTGTAGTTGTACAAGTGGGTGATAAACTGAAGGAAAATGTCCTTATTGTGTTGGTAAAATATGGGAATCTGGGCAGCAATAAGTTCTTGGTATTTGCAGTTTCACAGTAGTAGTATACAGATGCTGTTTCTGAAAGTCAGGAGCTTGTGTGTCCAGTGGATGGGGCAAACAAGCTCAGTGAATGATGTGAATCACATGCAATGCACACTCACACACACGCACACACACACACACAAAGCATTAAATTCCAGCTAAAAATCTCATTAATGCAGCATGTGAAATAGCAGAAATCACTCCTCTCCTTTTGCCATGGTAATATTTTTAACTCACTGCTGTTCTCTCTGTCTCTCTCACCAGGTGCCAAATATCACATGAGCATTGTGCCTCTTACTGAAAATGTGCTGTAACAAAGGTGTAACCTAAAATTAACATAAGAGTTGCCTATGGCTGAATGACAGAAAGCCATCACTTTAACAGATAGATGAATCCAGTGAAGTGTGAGACACAGCTACCCACAAAGCCATGTAAATTCTTTAAAGGCATGTTGAGGTTGTTGTAAACTGCAGCTCACACATATACACGCACACACGCACACACACACAGACATTTTCACAATATGAGCAGTCCCTCCTCTGTGCTTAATGAAAGCTTGGTGACAATTGCCCGTATTGGTTCTTGACTATGTGGAGGCGGGGGTGAGAAGGATGCACAAGGAGATAATTAACAAATAATCATTTCCATAAGCCTTTATTTTAATGATGTATGATAATTATTAAAGGGCGGCACGGTGGTGCAGTGGTGGTGCAGCACTGTCGCCTCATAGCAAGAGGGTTCCTGGTTCGAATCCCGGTCTGGGCCCTTCTATGTGGAGTTTGCATGTTCTCCTTGCGCCTGCGTGGGTTTTCTCCGGGTTCTCCGGCTTCCTCCCACAATATCAAAAACATGCACATTAGGTTAACTGGCTACTCTAAAGGTGTGAGAGTGTGTGGTTGTTTGTCTTTGTGTGTTGGCCCTGCGATTGACTGGTGAACAGTCCAGGGTGTACCCCGCCTCTCGCCCGTAGTCAGCTGGAATAGGCTCCAGCTCCCCCGCGACCCTGACGGATAAGCGGTATAGAAAATGGATGGATGGATGGATAATTATTAAACTAAAGGTCACAACTGTGAGAATTTATGGCAGAAGAATAAATCCAATTTCTTGTACTGTGCTGTAACTTCTAAATGAATTTGACGTCTTTCGTCATGGATCTGTTTCTGTCTTTGAATCATTTTACTGAAGAGCAAAAGGAGCACAAATTCAGAAGTCAATATTTGTTATCCTCAGAACATGTTGGAAAAGTTCACACACATCAGTGCAGATAAACTAAAGGAATACTTTGCTTAACTGACAAGGATACACCACTTACTTCTCAGAGTTTGATATGTCACATGGAATCACTTGTGAATCACGTGATTTCAGAAAGCCAGCCATTTCAAGGACGCTCTAAACGTTTGTCTCTATAGCCAAACTGTTTTTATTCTAAACAGTGTTAATTCAGTCCCCCTTGAAGGATAATGAACTTCTGCAGTGTGCGTGGTGCACGTTTCTCCCACACTTTGCCTGTTGAGCACCGGCTGTGAGTCATGCAATTAAAAGCTGAAAGCAGAGAGGGTCTGGGTGTTACTTTGTTCCAGGGAAAAGAGCACCATTAATACTGTATACAGTGTGTGGTTTGGCACTGAAGGTGATGAAGGTATAGCTTGAAAGCTTCACTATGTGCTACATCTCTGTGTTAAGTCGTTCATTTGCACACATTAATATTGTTAATATATAACTGTTTTGTCTGTGTTTCAGGTTTTTTCTTTGTCTATCCATCAAAGAAGCAGTAAAAGCATACTCACTTTCTCGTGGAAAGTTAAATAAGAAAATGAATAACACTCTGATGTCTGTTCATTAAATATGTAGCTGGAGCCAGCAGTTCCCACATGGAAAAGAAATACATCAACATATATCCAAACATATGCAGAATATATGTTGCATGTATGCCATATTTAGGGTCATATATGTGCATGTATGTGGATATATAGAAAATATATGTGTCATAAATGATTTATATACGTTATATCTACATATATGCCACAGTCAGGTGCATATATGCCATACATAATGCCCACATCTCACTTTATTTGGAAATGGCGTAATATACATATATGTTTAAACAAAATGTATTTATGATTTTACTTATTTCCATTCAATGCAGATTGAGGTTTGCAGAAGAAAATTCAATGTATAAGACAATAACTGTTAATTTATTGCATGCAGCAAATTTTGAAGTGACGTCGCACTTTATCATCTATCATCAACTTGATCCATATTGCGGCGACGGACAAACTACAGACTCAAAAAGCCGAACCGAGACACCCGGCTTAGAAGGGTATAGGGCTCGAAAGTGTGACGTAGCGGAGTGGGAAAACCACAATGCATTGTGGGGTTTGCGGGCAACTGAAAAGTGTGTTGTCGCTGGCTGCATGCGTGACGCTGCTCTTGCGTTCTGTTGTTCTGTTTAAACAAGTTGAAACATGGTGCAAACGTGCTGTGTCGTTAACTGCCAAAGTCGTTCACATGATCGCTTTGGTAAAAACAAACGATGGGCTGAGATTTTTCTCATTTCCAACGTGGAAGCAAAGCCAAGGACATCAGAACAGTCCTTAGTGAAGGTGATGCCTTGACTTTCATACAGCGTGAGGCTGACGTTTGTGGGTTTGTTTAGTGAAACGTTTCAAACTCTGTTAGCTGTTCATAGTGTTGTTTCTAAATGGTTTTATGATTTAAGGGCACATTACACTGCATTGAGAAGTTGCTGAGATTCTTCTCAAACAGTTGGCTTTGGTGTCAAAATGATCCCACATGGAAAGAAAATATATGTGGCATAGCTAAAAATCATATATGTTAATATATTTTCTTTCCATGTGGGTTGGCTAACTTAGTTTAACATAAACACTGTAAATGGAGGAAACAGTTAGTCTGGCTCTAACAAAATTTGTCTACTAGCATCTCCAAAGCTCATTAATTAAAACATTATCCTGCTTGTTTAGTCTGTACAAAAAAATTCCCGTGTGGGTGTTGTATTCACAGTTTGCTTCCCTGAATTGCCCTTCGCCCAACCCAAACCTGAACACTGCCATTCCTAACCATAAGCTACTGTAACCTGAAGTTGCAGTGTTTTTGCATACGTTGTCAATGAAAAGTTGCAATTAATGGTAAGCGTGCCAGTAGTCACCAGTCACTTTGATCTATCAACATGTTTCAATGCAATCAGTGCAGTCAGATCAATGCAGTTGGTCTTTGCTTCTGACAACCTTCCAGTCACACTCTGAAATGTATAGCATAACTGAGTGATTCTTTTTTCTGTTTCATTAATTAATAACAAATTCCATCTTAAGTAATATATTACTGGCTATGATGTTATATATTAAATTGTAATGTGCATGCAGTGATGGAATTCTGCATGATTTTTGTTTCGTTTTTAAATTTTAACCATTTAACCCAAATGTTGACCTTTTTTTTTCTATTCTAATAATTACAGTTAGCCAGACAGAAATGTAGTTCTTCTTCTGACAGTGTTTCACTGAGCCAACACCAGGGAAGGCCGATTGCAAAAGCTGCAATAAATTGGTGAGCATGGGGAGTGAAACAGAGCAGAAAAAAACACCAAAAACTTCAGAAAATGTCACCACCTCTCTGCCTATAAAGAGACACAAATAAATAAATAAATAAATAAATGATGCTGCTAGCGCTGACTCACTTCAGTCTACTGCCGTACAGATGTTTGATGCTCAAAGAAAATGGCAAAAATCTGATCCCAAGTCAAAACAAACTGACAACAAAAATGATTGCTGTTGGGTGTGCAAACAAAAGTTATGAGGAAAACCAAAGGGCTGATTGCAACAAAAAAATGCTGGCTCCCATTTGTCTTTCACCACAGAGGGAGAAACCCTACGGCGTTGGGGACATCTCTGATGAGCTGAAACATCACCTCCAGGAGGTGTTGATTGACAGGAATACTGGTCTGCAACTGGAATGGTGGAAACAAAACAAAACCAAGCCGAAGCTTTTGGAAGACTAATGCAGGAATATCCTGTGTTAAAACACGTAACTCATAAACTAAGTGACTCAGAACAAAGACATCAGGGTTGTTATGGGGGCCATTTATTTAAAGAAACAGGCAAACTGGAGAAACTTTGTTTCCTGCATAACAACTTGCTGCTCTTAACTGAGACTGGGAGTGTACAAAGAAATGCTTCTATTGTGTCCACTATAACACTGGTAATTTTTATTTATGCAAGCATTTACACATTTTCATTCTCTTTGAAACAAAGAGATGCTGAAAAATGCTGCTGTGAAGTGCGCTAAAAGTGTTTATTTTTTATTTATAATAATAAGTAGGGTGCAGAGTGAAGATCTACTTAAGCAAACAGAGACAATGTACAATTTTATTTTCAAATATTTCTCTGTGTTCAAATGAATAATACATTAATGTTAAAGGTCTAGCGTGTAGGATTTAGGGAGGTTGAGGTCAGAAATGGAATATGATATTCATAACTGTATTTTTCTTAGTGTATAATTACTTTAAAGTAAAAACTGTTATTGTTTAGTCCCACTGAATAAGACTTTCTTATCTGTGGAGGGAGCAGATTCTCCTCCACAGAGTCCACCAAGTGATGAAGGGTGTTAGTAATCTGCCACTAATTCCTACCCACTGAACCTCAGATCAAAAACAAAGACACGTGATCAGTAAGGGTTTAAATTTATTCATTAACATCAACAATTTTCCTTCTCTCAGGAACAAGATAATGCCCTTTCCAGCTTCCCAAATCAATGACTGATTATTTGATTAATTCATTGGTTTTTTTTCCCTCTATTTTCATTGGATCCATCTATGCACCATCCTGCATTTCACCAGTGATAAATTTCTCTCCGTTGGCAAAAAACATGTCTACCCCAGTAACAAATAAGATGCATAAATAAATCATAAATGGCTCAGATGTTACAATCATGATGCAACTGTTGTGTCTGTCTTCTCTCATCTTCTTGTCATCGTGACACACACGCACACACAGACACAGAATGCTACAGTACTTATTACATACAAGACATTTCAGTGGGAGTTAAGTGTCAAGTGTTTACAAGCGCACAGCACTGTTTTCTGTTTCACACCATGTGAACTTCATTTCATCATTAATTTGTTTCATTTTTCTGATAAGTACAAATAAATACAGGAGAGCTAAATTCAATGATTAGTGAAAGTGGGAGGGAGGCAAATGGGGAGGAAAGAAACTAGAGCGTGAGGGAGCTCAAGCTTTTTGTCAGAGATACACACTCACACACACAGCGGAGAGAATCTCAGGAGGAAAGAGATGGCCTTGAACTATATAGTCTGTTTATAGCATTGCTTCCTTTCATATGGCCCCCTTTATTGCTCTTGCAATTGTTGCAGTCAACTTGGCATTATTGCAAAAAAAACAGTGAACGGAGAAGAAATCAAGGTCAGTCAAAGGCAGGGCCATTGACATAGAGGTTAAGTGCAATTTGTCATTATTGTATACAGCCATAGTTTAAGAGAGGGTATCATATCCTGAACACATTTCTATAGAGGACTTCATTATGGCAGTACTAACCTTCACATGAGGAGTAACTACAGACACATAAAGACTAGAGAAATAGAGATAACAATGTCACACTGTATGTTGTATATGAAATAATATGCACTAAACAGACTGTATAGTGAACAATATCACATAAAACATTGAAAAGAGGATGGAATGTGTCATGATCTGAAGGTCTTCAAAATGCCTAATTCCATACCCTTCTCAGTACACACAAATACACACACACACACATCTCTGTCACTGCTCTACTTTAGAAGTGGGTTAGTCGGGCTCTGTCTGCACTGAATCTGTTGCTCCTCTGTAAAAACTCTCTGTTCTGATCTTCTGTCACGGCCCTGAGGCCAAACGCAGCCGTGATGGACACAAATCCATCTGACAGCTTTGCACACACATTCCCAGAAGCTTTCCCAAACCCGCTCCCAAAGGTTTTCCTGGGGAAGCCTCAAAGCTCTTCATGGGGCAGCATGACGCAGATGGTCATGTAGGAACACACAGATTCAATAGCCACACACATGGGGAGATAACATGAATGTACACACATACACACACTCTCTCCTGAGTGGACAAGCAGCTGAGTGGCTGCAGGGATGATGCTCAGATATGAACCCTTACCATACACACCACCCCTCCATGTAGACCCTCATGGAGCTTGTATGTGGGTAGCAGATGGTTGGGTTGGGTGTGTGAGTCCCTGGGGTGTATCTGTTTGGTACCTGCAGCATCTGGGTGGACCTGGGGCAAGAATGATGTTTAAGGGGGTGCACAGTTAAGAAGCACTGCAGCAAAATAAGATTTTCTTTGGTTAAAAAATCTAAAGATATCACGCCAGGAGATATCTGATAGATGTTGTATCAGCAGAATCCACTGAAAAGAAATAAGGGCACTGCAGGACAGTGGAGGATGATCACAGTCTGAACTTGACTATGCATATCTGAGCTCAAGCTGTTTGCCCTCACACCCCACCGGATTCACAGAACGAGACATAATCAGAAAATAAAATATTCCCCTATTCCTCTCTTTGTGTTCTGTATTCAGATGAAAGGGCTTTTGGATGAGGAGGCCTACCTTTTGATGCTAAGAAATCAATCCTTAGTTCATGTTGCCCTGCGTATCCCCACACTGCAGCCTGTGTCGCAGCGCAAAGGCGGCCGGGGAGAAGAAGGGTAGGATACAAAGGCTGAGGTGGACATGAAAAGGGAATGTATGCTAAAGGAATAACAAAATGCCTGGCACTAGCTGCGTGTGGTGGTGTTATGAGGGAAGCGCTGTCCGTAACAGACATCCAAATCCTTTCATCAAAGGCTCAGTAAAATCATTTAAAGCTTGAAACAGTGTCATTAGCAGTCAAACCAGCATGACATGAACAGAAACATGAATTAAAGTAGAGACATACGCTCCAAGCGCGTAATGGACACAGAGCAGATTCATTTGAAAATACAACTGTCTGGTGTCTACCTACACGCTATGGGAAAAACCAGTTAAACTGGCCTCCTTTGCTGTCGTTAGTTCAAGCATGTTTTGTTTTGTTTTTGTTTTTTTCTTTGCTTTTCCACATTAAAAACTACTGTTCCCTCCAGAAGAAATGGGCCGAATACTGGTCAGCATATGCATTCTGTCAGCATGCTCTTCATCCTCATCCTCATCCTCACTGAGTTATCCACTGGCAGCTATGAACTCATTTTCCATATCCAGCCAAGTGTGCTCTTGTGTATTTTTTATCCTCCTTTACATTCAGTTTTGAAAAATTAACACACCCCACTCCATTTGCTCTCCGAGAACCTGAGACCAAGTTCCCTGAACACATTACTAAGTTGTGGTGCCTTACCTTTGTATGGAGTGGAGGTGATGTTTCACTCAGCAGGTCCCCATTAAAATTCATTTTTTACACTGATCCTCTGCAGAGGTGGAACAAACATCTTCACCCTGTAGGTTTAAAAGATCAGTTCACCCAAATGATGAAAAAGATATTCTCACACACCCACAGTGGTATTTTGGTATGCAAGTAGTTGTGGTTTTATTTGCAAAGGTTTGGAGAGGTCTGCCTCTAAGACTTCTGTGAAAGGAATTATATTTAAAATTTTTTAAAAAATATCAAGAAGGCATTAAGTTTGTTTACATACATCTTACTAGTGCCGTGATCAGATTTAACATCGTATTCTGTTTTTAGGTGCCTGGATAAAGCTGAATTCTGCCTTTTATCGTAATAGTTTGATATGAACTGAGATGAGCTGAATGCAAATTTCTGGACTTTTCCACCCTTGTAGATTTACCGACCTAAGGGCCGTGCTCTCTGGACGTCTGGGAGTGTTGACTACCTGTACAAATCCACATTTCATCAAGTCTCCAAGCAGCCTCAAGCATCCTTTTTGCACTTTTTCATCGAGTCAGCATGAGGTGCAGAGACTTTGCTCTGATGATCCATAATAACCATAAAAAGTAGACAGGCAATGGTTTGCAATCCGAGTATTAAAAATTAGGACCACCTACAGAATAATGTGATGATCCTCAGTCGAGTGTAGGATGAGAAGATAATAATAATACTCATGCTCATATAAAGGGAATGTTTCACATGCCAAGCATTGTTTGTGTAGTTTTATATCCACTGAGCACAAAAAAAAAAATCAAACTAACATCACCTCCCATCAAACAAACCCACCACCAAAATGTTAAAGTAACAGAGTTTAACTGGGATTACTGTAATCACTGAATTTAAAGTTGCAATCCCCACTTGGTACCAAAAAAAAAAGTAATCACATTACAGTGTCCAACAATAGTTACAGACTCAACAACAACTTAATATCCATGGAAATGAGTAGGTCTGAAGTCCAGTCTCAGAGAACATTTTATCTCCTAGCTTGCAGCTCCCTCGCAGACCTAATGTAATAGGACATCACGGTGCGTATGATCAAAGTCCAAGAGGACGGATATTTGGATTCAGCCATAATGCGGCATGCAAACACTTTATCCAGGTTCCTGGTCACTGTCTTCTGCTATACGTGTGTGTCTTCAAGTCAAGTCACATAGCAGCTAGTCAGCAAAACAAAAATATGCTGATAAAGGATGTAATGGTGCCCCATTCGGTGAAATCAAAGTGAAAGACCTCACGTGAAGAATAAACTCTGCTGTACCTCTCATTTTTCACTCCCTGTAATAAGCTGAAGACGATGGGTATTAAATGAGGCAGAGTCCAGAGACCAAACTTGCCTCATCTTTATCTGGCTGAGAAAATACAGTTGTACCCAGCGTAACCAGGTTTCTGTACACAGAATGTTCAATGTAAATATTTTATTCTGAAAATGATCAAACCACATTCTCAAGTCTGAAATGCTAGTGTGCATAAATACATACTCAGAGTGAACAGTTGCACTACTCCCACTGGAACACTTGAGCTTCAAATGATTTTGAACGTCAAATGTTTTTATCTCCTGCATTCTGGTGAATTTTTATACATCAAATTATGACGTTTTAGCATCAATTTGTGGTGGAAATATCTTTATTTCTGTAAAAATAAAAATTCAGACTCCAGGTCACAATTCAAAATATAATGGAATTTCATGCTTTCAGGCAAGTGGTTTGTCGAAATAAAACATCTTCTGCTACATTCACGTTTTTATTGGCTGAGACAATCGCACGTGTTTGAAATATTGAGGGGGCGTGTCAGCCGCAGCCCCTGAACTCCACACCTGTGGAGAACACAACAAAGAGGTTCATTAATGCTAAAATCAGTGCTCTTCTGATTTATTCATTGAAATATAAATGCATCTAAGTGTGTGTAAGTTTGAAAGTTTTACTTTGGGAGAGAGTCAGGTTTGATGTTCAAAGCGTGTTGTGCATGTGCGTGTGTTTGTGTTATGTCTGAGTCTGTAACAAGCATGCACGTGGGTGAACGCTTGACAAACAAAAGGTCTGCAGAGTGTTTGTGCTTTCACTGAGCATTTGGGCAAACAAATGGGTTTGACACATAAAGCACAGTACTCTCATGAAGAATGCATAAGCCCTGCAGGCAGGCTTAAAACAAACAGTCAACGTGTCCATAGACAAGCCTAATACATCTCAGAACATCTCACATACACACACAAACACACAAGCAAAACTCTGACAGGTTTAATTCATCCCTGTGGACAGGTAAGGCCAAATACATCCAACGGAGAAAACAGACAGACACGTATGTGTGCACACACACACACACACGCACACACAGTATGCAACACTGTAAACACTGCATCCATAAAACAGTGTTTCTGCTGACAACACAAAATCATTCTCCATCCACGCGTCCCTCCCCTTCCTCTCTTCCTCTCCCCAGTCTTTTTTTCACCCCACTCCCTCCCGCCATCACTCTAACTGGGCGAGGAGAGAAAAGCTCATTACTGTGCGGCAGGTGATCGTAGCACAAATTGCTGCTAGTGACCATCTGAATGTGTGCATTCGCTGAGGCGTGCACCACATGTATTTCTTTGTGCTGTGTGTGTGGGTGGTCTTGCAAGGGCCGAGCGGTAAGCAATGCTGACAGAAAACATCGCACAAGAGCAGAGGGTCGTGGCAATAAAACCTGGCTCTTCTCCCGCTCCTCTCTCACTCCTTCCCTAAATTCCATCGGTGTGAGTGAGCAAAGAACAAGTCTGTGGCAGTGTGTGAGCTCAGATAAAGATAGACAAAGTGATATAGATACAGAGAGACATATGAAGTGAAGACAGATAGAAATGCACATCTCTCCTGCTCGCTTCATCCATCTCTGTCCGATCCTCTCTCCGTCTCCACAGTCCAACATCTTTCTTACATCTCACGCTTTTCATGTGCTGTCGCTCCGCTTTAACCCCTGCTGTTTGAGTGACAAAATCCATCTCGGGCTTTTGAGAAGCACATGCACACTTCACGTTCATTTAAGTATATAAAGCAAGCTGTGTTTTAGAAAAGTTAGTGATCATGCAGTCTGAATGAGACACCTCAGGAAATCTAGCCTGTGGCGTCTGCCCTGTGGGTACAGACATCTATTGGGTAAATCCAGGTAAGTGAGGGAAGGCAGGAAGTCTGAAATCCTGCAGAATAACATCAACGCTTCAAACACAGGGAATTATATGAGGTGTTATTTAATTAATGGAAAAGGCTGGCATTATTCTATCTTAATGTCAGGGTAAGCCATTAAAAAGCCAAAACCGCCACTTTGTTAGTCACTCATTTGTGTCCAGTGTTCCTGTTGCAAAAATATTCATCTTATCAAGTCATATCTTTCTGTGAGTGAGCTCTAAAAACTGTATTTTCTAAAAGGATATTTCAGTCTATTAAGAAGAAAAATCTACTCAGTTCAAGGGCTTTCTCACAGCGTGTGTTTCTAAGAATCTGGCATATCACTGCACTGGAATAGAGGGGAAAAAGAGACTGAATTTTTAAAAAGTATTTGATACAAGTTAAACCATAAATTGTCAGTTAGCCTATACACTTGACATTAATTACTGAGCTTTCCTTTTTCCATTACAAAGCTAGACTATGTGTTTCTCAGCTTCAAGCTGATGGTCCCAGCTTCATATTGAACGAACAGATGCAACAGTGGTATCGAGCTTCACATCTAACTCTTGAAAAAGGCAACAAGTGTATTTTGCAATTTCCTGTAACTGCTTTTGGACAACAGCGGACCAGAGGAACAAGCTATGCAGGCTATTCAGGCTGCACTTGTTAGGATCTCTTTATTGTTGGTTTCGTTCTTGTATTTGCTGATAGTCCGGAAATGTCGACTATCATCAGCTATAAGCACAGGATGAAAAAGGAAAATGAAAAATCACCTGTGTGTGTGATTTTGTGTGATTCTTCATAGGAAAGGTTGAGATATACTATAAAAGTTCTTCAAATAGGCACAGGATTTATGGTGCTAAGTATGGTGCTAAGTTTAGCAGTGGTTAGAAATTGCTGGGAGATGTTTTGGCTCATGAAAACAAAAGAACTTGGCTCTTGCTTTTTGGTGGCAACAAAGACTTCACCCCACGCCAAGTTTGTGCTCACCATCTTCAGAGCTCGAGGCAACATGCTATGCCTTGCATCCAACCCAACTGACCTCCCACTGAACACTTTGCACTTTTTTCACTCTAACTTTGCAGTCTTAGACTCTCAGGAGCTGTTTGTTTGTTAGAAAAACAAAGAGAAATATGGAATCCAGACTTAATAGGTTTTCTGTTATTTAGAGTATATTATTTCACTCCAACGTGAGCATGTGCATCAAGCACACATAAAGTAAGTACTTCTACACTGTAAACACATCCCGTACAAGCCAGTTTGATCTAATTGTCCTCAAAGTCTGTCTCAGAAGCCACCATCTGCACCTGTTAAAATGAGCAGAGACAGAAACGAAATCAGAAAGCGAGAAAAATGGAGCAGTAGGGGACAGGGATGGGAAAAAGAGAGAACAGCATGAAAAGGTGGTAAACAATTTCATGCAAATAAAGGGTGAACAATAGGTGAGCTTTCAGTCTCTCCCCCTCCCTCTGTCGCTCTGCCGCTCTCTCTGTCTCAGAGCCAGGGCAGAGCTTTTCGACAGGGATAAGGCAGGGAGAGGGCTGGGGTTTTTTTTTTGCCGACTATTGAATGCTCTTTGAAGCATTCCCAAAAGGTTGATCCTATTCAGAGAAAGGTTTCCTATTTCTCTGATGCTCTTCAATAATTCATCGTCCTTTTTATGGTTTGGTCTCAGCGTTGGAAGGATTACCTAAACCTGGCTACATTTGAATAATATCATTGTGAAATTCTCCATCCAGCGCTGCATCCACAGTGCAGTGGGTATTGGAGATAGATTAAAAAACAGAGTTTAGGCATGAAGCCTACAACAGAAAATGTTGATGCATCCTCCTGAAAGTGCAGGAGACAGAGAGAAATTGAAATGTTAGACATCAAATGCATAAAAAATGGACTTTTGTTGTCCTGTGGTTTTGCAGCACCATGCATGGCACTAGATCTTCTCCAAGGGTCAAAAGGCGTTTGTTCGTTATATGTACACAAAGGAACAGAAATCCATTTGCATGCCAGACATGAGAATGTTTTTACACCTACATGGATGCACAAGCATTGCATCCATACACAACTTCACTTCAGGTAGAAAATAATATAAATCAGATCTTGACACCCACTTAGAGTAGTGCGGCCCAGATAATCTATGCAAGTAATTCTACTGCAGAGTGTTTCAAGCAACTTCTGGCGTGGTTATGACATGAAAATATGCACAAAACCCATTCACATGCAGTATGCATCTTTTAAGAGCTACTGAATAAGCAAAACATGTCAGTATGTTCAGAAAGTTCCATAATGAATAAGTTAACCTTCTGGGATTCTGTATTAAACCATTAGCAAGAGGAGAGACAAAGAACAAGACTGAAAAATTGAGAGGTTATTCCCTCTGTTCAGATGAGAATATGACCACCACCCACACACACGCACAAACCGCTCGCCCACACTCGCAAACAAGCTCAAAGGTCCTTCTAAACATGAACAAATGCGATTCATCCCAACATGTTTGCACACATGAACACATACACACACACACAATATTTGTGCATATGTTGAAGGTGTGCATTATTAGCATTGTATGTGCATGTGTTCACTCAGAATTAATTGTGCACCATTTTAATGCAAAAATCTCACATCATCCTTTTATTTAAAAAATATTTTTTTTGCTCATTACATTTCTAGTGAACTGGATTTTCCATCAACAGGTAGTGAATGCAGTGCTGTTGTTAAGCATTTCATTGTACAGAAAGGTGAGGTATTAAAAGAAAAGCCAAAGAATAGAACACAGAATGATTTACTGGTTTATTAACAGCATTATTCAAATTCATAATGATTTAGCAGTGTTTGTGTGGGATTTTTTGCCCTGCACTGATGTTAGATGAAAAGGTCTAGCTCGCAATCTCTATTCCAGTTCATCCCAAAGGTGTTGGATGGGGTTGAGGTCAGGACTCTGTGTGAGCGAGTCAAGTTCTTCCACACCAAAGTCATCCAGCCATGTTTTTATGGGCTTTGCTTTGTGCACTGGGACACAGTCATGCTGGAATAGAAAAGGGCCTTCACCAAATTGTTGCCACAAAGCTGGAAGCATAGCATTGACCAAAATGTCTTCGTATGCTGAAGCATTAAGATTTCCCTTCACTGGAAGTAAGGGGCCAATCCCAATCCCCCCAAAAAACAGCCAGATACCATTATCTTTACATTTGGTGCAATGCAGTCAGGCAGGTAATGTTTTCTTCCACCAAACCAAGCTTGCCCATCCGACCGCCAAACAGTTGTGATTCGTCCCTGCACAGAAGACCTTTCCACTGCTCCAGAGTCCAGCAGTGGTGTGCTTTATCTCACTCCATTCAACGCTTCACCTTGTACTTGGTGATCTGAGACTCGAATGCACCTGCTCGGCCGCTGCACAGTTTTTCTACTGATTTTGATGCTACTGGATGTTTGGAACACTTCAGGTAGTGTCGGAGACTTTTACCAACCATGCACCTCAGCATTTAGTGACCCCTCTCCATGACTTTAAGGGGCCTTCTGCTTCATGTCTGAGTTGCTTCTGTTCCTAAATGCTTCCACTTATCAACAAGACCACTTGCAGTTGACCGTGGAATATAGACATTTTGACTATACCGACTGGATACCACCGACAAAGGTGGGGCTTGATTTATTCCATCAGTGACAATGGGTTTGACTGAAATTCTGTCGGAATTCAATAATAAAGAGGTCTGTCCCATTACTTTTGTCCATATAGCATATTTTTCCATAGAAATCAATGAGCTTATCCTACTTGACCCTCTCATGTAATATCCTGTTCATGTTTGTGTTAATGACTTATTTCTCTAGACAAAACTGAAGAAACCAAGCTATCATTGACAGAAAAGGAGTAATTAGTTTAGAAATCTGCATTTACTGCTAACTGTTAACTATTAAATGTGTCTAGTGCTGTCTAGAGTCCAAGTCATGCCTCAGTATCACCAGACTGGCCTTGCTGCTTGGATAGCTTGATGTCATCCTGCCACATAATTACCGTTGGAATACTCCCCGCCAATGGACCAATCATCTGCCAAATCAGTCCTGTAAGCACACACCTGACACATTAGTCAATTACTGGTAACACACAGTAAGATCTGAAACACAATAATGGAGTTATTCTTCAAATGAATTGACATTTTGCACTGTATTACAATGTAATTATGCAGTCCAGTAACTTACTTACTGACAAAGATAATGTAAATTCACTGCCAACTTATTTCCATACACTGAAATAAAATAGAAACCAGTTCCCCAACCTTTTATCTAATGCTACTTACATTTGTGTCTCTGCATCCACTCTAAATTATATCCTCATTTGCATTAACAATATGACTAGACTCTCCCCGCTGTCCTATCTGTATGCCACCACTGTGTCTCTGCACAAGCCCCAGAGGTCTGAGTGTGTGTGTGTGTGTGTGTGTGTGTGTGTGTGTGCAGGGTTGGCTGACTGTGTGATAGCCTGTACAATCCTGTTCCAGTGTCAACTTCAGTGACTGTGTGATAAACTGCACTACATCGAGACTTGTCATCCCATCTAGACAAAGCGTGACAGGCCAGCATGCCATCAGAAAGAGCCACACAGTGTTTGCTTGTGTGTGTCTTCTTATGATTCAGACCTTACGAGAAAGTTTTTGACTTCTGAAAAGATTTTTGCAAAATGAGGTCACTCCCCACTGTTTCAAATTACAATTTTAGGGTTAAAGGACTATTACAACACTTGACTGCCTGTTATTTTAGATTATTTGCATTGCAGCTTCAGGCTAAGTTCTTGTTTTGTAACTTCTTTTTGCCCCATCACAGTCTGATCTCATAAAGCTTCACAGAATTGGTATGACATCATACAACATACTACAAATTTTATTTGTAGTAATTTGTCATTCAATAGTACTGTTAAAAAAATCTATAGAAGTCACAGACGTGTGTGGGTGTATGCATTTTTTCAGCCGAGTACCTTATTTCTAACAGTTGTCTTTTTTGCTTGATTCTACAGTACACCTGTAAGTACAGCTTTATCCTCATTGTAGGCTATCATGTTGTTTTCTTTGTGAAAGCATAACTGAGAAAATGTGAGATATAAATATAATAACAGGTCAGCTATGCACAGCTCCTCTTCTGTTATTTAGTCAACATGGTCGCTTCACATTATTGTTTATGCTTTTCAAATGTTATGCAAACAACAGAGTCTCGTGGTTTAGAATTAGGATGAGGTAATGGCTGTGGGTGTGCATGTGTTCATCACACTGTCAGTCATTCTGCTGCAGTAGCACGGAGTTGATGAGCTCGGCTGCCACAGCATTCTGTCACTTTGCCAAGGTTAGCAGAGGAGAAGCTACAGGTGCAGAAGGTCACATTGGAGTCAGATTCAGACTTACTTTAATTACTTTGTGCGATAAATGGCGTGGGCAGCGCGGAGAGATAATTACAACTCACACAGTCCGTGTCAACAAACGTGGCACAAGGACAACAGCACCAATTTAACACATTCAAACAATGAGGTATTTTCATCACACTCCTGCCCTTGTGTGGCATCACACATTTTGATCACTTTTACACACAGTGAACACAATGAATGCAAAGTAAACAAAAAAAAGTACACTTGTCTGATGAAATTTTATATTCAACTTAATGTTAAAATGTTAATGTTCTATCTATCTATCTGAAACTACTATTGTATCAACAACTTAAACTTACATTTCTGATTTAAATGTATCTCAATCATTCCTGTTTCAGTTTTATTTTGAAAAGTGTAAAGTAAAATCTAAAGTAAAGTCTGTTGTTATTGTTACATTATTATTATTATTATTATTATTATTATTATTATTATTATTATCATCACGCCCAGTGTCTGAACCTCAGCCTTGTTTAGTGTTGTAAGGAATCTCATGTGTGTATTAAACAATAAAATTTAAACAATAAAATAAACTGTGACTGCAGTTCCAGTCCTGTATGAAGCATACTTTGTATGCTTTGCCCTTGAATACCTTGCATACTGCAATTTCATTGGAATAACTTGAAACTGAATAACTACCAACACAACCAATACCCGAACCATAGCAGCCAATTCTAGCAGATGCGTATTTGTGTTACCTGTCAGTGCCAAACTGTGTTGACTGGAATAAAATATTGTGTGAATACAGAGCAGGACGACATAGCAAGCGTGATAAAAACATTCACTCACAGATATATTCCAATCCCAGCCAATGTCAGCACCTCAAAAGCACTTGTTCACACCTTTTACACACTGAAGACAAGACTGCTCCTGTCAGCTGTCAGAAGGTGCCATGTATTCCTCATAGTAGCACGTAAACCTCAGAAACAACAGCAGTCAGCCTCAAACAGACTTTAATGTGCCAACAAATATTAATGCTGAGTATTTTTCCCTTGTAACTGGGCCGCCAAGGTGAATGAGCTTCTTACCGACTTTATAATGCGTGAATGTAAGGTGTCGCTCTTCACCATGTAGAGGTGACGGGATGGGTTTTTTATCTTACTTTACATTTGAGTTTGTTATGGGAGGACAGGGGAATAGAGCTGGTCAGGTTTGCAGTTTCTTGGCTGGGTGTTGCAGAACATTTCCAGCACTTTGATCAGTTCATGTAGTGTATAGAACACTATAAAGTCTGATCCTCTGTACCCACCGACAAACAAAAACATGCTAGTTTCTAAACTTTACCATATGGTGTGTAAGTGAGAGTTTTTTTATGTTTTTTTTTTTTTTGTCTTGTTTTAATGCTGCTTTGTGTCATTACTATCGCCCTCCACTGGATTTGCAATAAACTGCTGTAAACCTGAGTTTCTGTGCTTTGATTACCTGCTTTGAAACATTTCCATGAGCATTAACGCCACTTTTAACTTTATGTGCATAAAATGTACACAGTTCACCATTTACCAAAAAATGAGCGTGTTCAATGAACCCACCTTCATCTGCAGGTCAGAAAATTTTTGCATCATGATGGGAAACCTCAGCAAAGAGTGTTACAATGGTTTAAAAACAAACAAACAACACCAAAATGATGTAGCATCACCTGAGATAAGGCTAGTTTGGACAAATGTAAACCACTGAACCAATGGAAGCACTCATACACTCATGGAAACAATCATTTTAGCATGTTTCATCATTATAGTTCATACCTTATGACATTAGACTACTGCCTCTGGGCTGAATGTGAGACAGTGTCATTGAGTTGAAATCACTCATCATTCAGTCTGGGTTGCTTGCTTGTTCACCTGAAAGTAAGTCTGTCTTTATTTTAGTGAAACTGTGTAAATTGCATCAGACTACTCTAAGAACAAAATTAAACAACAACAGACCACTAACTCTACGAGCAAGTTTGATGATGCTAACTCACCCTGTTATTAACTCAAGTCTTTGGTTTGTTTTTCTTAATTCATTAGATAATTTGGTTTATCTATCACTGCATGTAATTTGCCGGGTGTTGCATGTGTGTGTTTAACTAAGGATGGGTCAAATGCAGAAGACGAATTCAGTGTGTGTATGTAAAAATATATATACTGTCAATAAAGCTGATTCTTCTTCTTCTACAACATAACTGTCAAAATGGGTAGGCGTCGCTGACGCAGAAATGAGCTGAGTCCCGATGCAGAGTCAAAAAGGCTGGCAGGCGAGGTGGAGGTCCGAAAACAATTGTCTTTATTTTAAACAGCAAACTCAAAAAGCTCACACTTACAGTTGCCTGGGAACAACAAAGAACTATGGCTTAAACTCCTGGCAAAACTTGACATGGCTAAGGAAACCTGGCATGACATGGGCAAAAAACGCTCAGAACAAAGGTGACTTGGAAGACAAGGACTAAATAGACATGATAACGAGACACAGGTGACACACATCAGGAGGGAGAAAGCAATCAGGAAAACTAAAAGCAAAGCTGCATGAGAACAGGGCACACAGGGGAAGAGACGCTTTCAAAATAAAACAGGACATGACAAAAACCGTGAACATAATACATGGAAACACATGACAAGACAAACATTCATGGCACATGGACTGAAATCAAAAGACAAAGCATAACCAAAAACCAGGCATGACAATAACTCAAACATCAAGACTGGGGAGTGACAGGTAATGCCTTAAATATCACGAAGAAGAACCATTCATTATAACAGTGGCTCCATTGTACAAGGACCAGATCACAGTTTAAATATGATGTCAAAGAGAAAAAAAAGCATAGCATTTGTATTTTGGTTGCTTTTTACTAGAAAATAGGCAACAGAGAACTGACAGGATGTGGGATGACATGCAACAAGGTCCCAGCCAAACTCGAATCATGGATGTCATGATTACAAGGTCAACAGCTTGAAACCTTAGACCACCAGGACATCCAGTGATCACAACATTTTATCCAGTGAACCCTGATGTGAAGCTGGATGCGAGTCGTATTACTCTCTTATTCCATCTACAGAAAATAGGTATTTGGTGTGCAGTAATACTTGAATTTGACTTGAGTTTTCAGTCTTTCAATCAGTCAGTGCAGATAAAACAAATATGCATCTTATTCAGACTGGGAAGAAAACCTTGTTACCCTATTTTGACAGAGCAGTTGTGCTTCCTATTCATTTCACTTATAGATTTCATGACTGGTATTCTGCTGTGCTGCAGAAAGAAAAAAATGAGGTTCAAAAAGTGTTTTAGAATGTGGTAAAGTGCTTCTTCAGAATGTGAACTCACAGAATATGCAGTAATTTAATCTATTCAATTCAATTTAGGCCTTACTTAGGCTATGGTTTTAATATGAGCATTGTTTCTTATTTGCTGCAGAGCTACAAAACAATCATATGGCATAAGGGCAAGTGTTTCAGGACCAGGATGCACTGTGTGAGCAGTTTGTTTAACCAGTCTATCAGCTGGAATCTACTGATCTCTCCATTACAACAAACAGCGGTTACTATGTGAGTACATCCATCTATTGAATATTTACCAAACGGCTTTTTGTGTGTGTGTGTGTGTTTGTGTGTGTGAGTGAGTAGGAGAGAGTGGCGTTGAGTCCAAATTTGCTATATCTATAACAGCAGCAGGTGCCCTCTCTCTCTCAGCCACTGCTGCTTAATGGCACAGCAGCCAACAGTATTCCACAATCTTTACTCATCAAGAACACAGTAGAATAGACAATTCAATTCACTGATTACCAGATTCACAGGTGGTAAGTCTGCTGTGTAGTGAAACACATATGACAGGATGTAGAGCCTTTAATATGCATTTTTCGAAGAATTATATTTTGGTTTGATTTTTCAATGACATGAGATACTGCAGCAGCATTTCCAGAGATTTTAAAATGTGTGCTATTTTGGCATTTTGTGATTTTATTTTTTCTTTCCAGAGAGCCTTATACTCTGCTACTATTGAAGCTGCACTTGTTAAAATATCAAGGTTTGTTCAGGTTTACCGGAAGGTGTGAAAAGCACAAGTCGAGAAATGAGGAGTTTTGAGCTAATTAACAAAGAGACATCAAGTCAGTGTCAGATTGGTCTGAGCAAGTGCTGCGTTGCTGTTCCAGCAGCACACTTTTGATATGTTGTTGTTGTTCTTTTGGATTAAATAAGCCCCCCAGTTCAATGAGTAGTACGATCTCTGCCTGAGTCTTTAACTGCATGGAAATGAAATGTGCTTTAATGATGTAAAAGTAGTGCAAGAGTGATCGAAATTATCAGAGGATCAGAAAATATAAACAAAACACAACACATGCATCCTCAGAGTCATATTCACACCAGCACTACAGCTATATAAACATAATGTAAATCAAAACATTTGCAGTATGTAACACGATGCACTCATGCCCCATGCCACATAGGTGCATGCGCTTACAATAGCATTGTGAGATAAGAGGCTTGAACACGGTATTAGACCATCTGGAGTTTTGCCCATCTCTTAGCACCTTTGTCAGAACAGGAAGGAAGGAAAGCAAAAAAAAAAAAACCTTACTCAAAAGAAAATAAATGTCGCACATCATTAACGATTAAATCAATTCACCCATAAGCATGAAGAGGCGAAATGCTCGGCTCTGCAGTCCTCACATCCTTCACATCTCTGCACATTGTGAGTTTCTGAAGCTATACACTCAGCAATGAGAGAAACAGAATAGCTGAGAAGTGCTGTTGGACAACACGCTCTCCCTCAAGGACCTCATTGCAGCACATCTGGAGCCTCTCACACATTCATCAAGTACCATTCTAAGTGCCTAGCAGGAGGAAAAAAACACACACACAGAGAAGTATCCTATTTAACCACTCAATCACCCAAATGGAGACGGTTATTACCTGGAAGCTCTGCACATCTCTGAGAGGCACAGAGTGTGATCTGCTCTCAGATGGTGGAGAGTTGGAGCTAATTGACAGCAGGTGCAGGTGTGTTCAAGTCATATATAAATGTGCACGTGGGTGTTTTGTGCGCTCCGGGATGAGTTGCGCATCAGTCAGCCGCATGTTGCAACCAGAGCAGACGGCTACATCTCAAACCAGATTTTAAAACATCTGGTGCTTGTGTGGTGTATTGTCATCCGCCTCAGCATGGAACCAGGTTTTGTTACAATCTCAGAACAGCGATTCAGATTTGCTCACTCTTTTTTTATTCTGTGCTGTTCAGTTCTTGCTTTACATCAGCTGTTATTTCTGTCTGTTTGCACACATCCTTGTCTGTAAGAATTCATCATGCTTCAATACATTCATGTAGCCACCGCTGGCTGTTAGGACAGAGAGAGAGAAATGAATATATTATTACTGTCTTTCATAATCTGCAGTAATGACAGTCCGGCATTATTATTCACAATTTACTAATTATCCCTTCTGACCTGTCATCTGATCCACATTCACAGCAACAAACAGACCTAGTTGTTCTAAGGTCAGATTAAATTGTGTTGGTCACTGCCTGCCTAAATGGTAATTCTAAAAATAATTCCTCTTTCCCCCCTCTTTTATTTTTTTGTGAGCCCTCCGTGCCCTCTGCTTCTGCTATTTTCTCTTATTCATCTCTGCTGCGTTTTCTGTCTTTTCTCAGCCTTTGTCACATTACACGGAGCTGTCCTTCTTGCTCAGTGTTGAACTGTGGAAAACAGCTATCTATAGCTCACATTTTTTGCATTTTAAGCACCACAAGAAGCCATGCATGAAGATATCCAAATTGACATATCAAAAATGATCAAGTGAAAGCCAATATATTTACTTAAATGATAGCTGGGAACACAGCCACAAAAACACGTTAAGGTCTGTCTCTAATCAGGGATTGACAGGGGTGGAATTACCTGAAGTATTATGGGGCACATGGTAAATTCACAGAATTAATTCCATCAGAAGAACAACGTTGCCATACTCACCAATCTGCTGCTCTGAACTTCTCTCTATAGCAGATTGTTTTCACACACCAACTACTTCCAATGACTTCAACTTTTGTACATTTTTTTCCTACAGAGCTAACATAAAACTCAAAAAAATCAAAAAATCAACAGCAAAGGGAAGGATTATTCCTTTTGAGCCACTGGAAAGGCTTTGAACGTGAAGCAGCTTTGTACTGAGTAGTTCAATACCAATAAAAAAAAGGAAAGAAAGAAAAGAAAGAAAAAGAAAAAAGACAGAATGAAAAAAGAAGCTAAGCAGAACCAACTGTATTTAAGCACTGAGTGACAACAAAAGTAATTTTAACTTCTAAAAAAAGAAGTCAGCCAAAGAAATTGCATGTATTCATTCCCCTTCATTACTGCTAAATGCATCGAGGTGGAGCTAATTCTCCAGTTTTGTACTATTAAACCACTGCAGAAGAAGAGGAAGCAACAAGATGACATCATTAAAAGTGCACCAGACAAAACTCAAATGATGAAAAAACGTGGTTTTGATTTCTAATTCATTATGGTAATGAAATTAGTGCTGTACATACGCCTAAACTGATCAAGGCAGCGAGTGAGAAATGTTCTGATGGAAAAATCTGGCTCATTTACCAGAATATCTGGAAATATCAGGTAAATGTTCTTCTGTGGTCACCAGTATATCTCTAACTGTGTCTGATGTTTGGTGCAAAGCAGGTAGTGCGCAGCTGTTTTGAGAGCCGTTTGGCTCTTATCAGTTCCCTGCTGCAGCTGATAACAGTGATGATGGGAGTGGTGAATACAAACAGCGACGCTACGGGTCGGAAAACAAAACAATCATCCGAAAGATGCTAAAATGCTCTGCAGAGCTGAGAGGAAATGAAATGAGTTAATACTGTGAATGCTTAAACTGATGTAATGTTCTAGCATGCAGCTGTTTTATCTACTGTATATGTTTTACCTTATGTGTTATGTGAGTGAATCTGTCATCAAACTATTTGTTCTCTTACACGTACAAAATGCTGACAAACGAGTTAGATGTGTCAATTCTGTGAAGTCAGCTTTGAGCCAATTTTAACATGAGTCACAACCTTTTCAATGATCACATTGCATTTTGTATAATATGTAGCCAAAGCCCTCTCTGTGTATTGACTGTTAATGGTAAACAAAGCAACAAAGCGATTGAGTGGAATTTATTGAGTTCTCTTATGAATTTATTTTAGCCCTGACCAACACCAGTGCCACTAAGAATAAAGAAAAAGCTTTATCTGCTGTTTTTTGATTGAGTTAAAAAAACTAACGGCACACACTTCACACATCCTGAGCACACACACATGGACATACCAAGACACAACTTATCCACCAGAGACATGTAGGCCACTTGGGTCACTTCCTGGAACCCATAAGCCTTTGTGAAAGGTCGTGCAGTCAAATACTAATACCTTTAGTTTGGTCTCAGAGGAAGTGCTCCGTTTTGAGAAACGGCTAAGTCAGAGTCTCCAAAGGTCAACCACTCTAGATGGGGAGTAACAGACCATGAGGTCAGAACAACAAATATGCCAAGTAGATGATTCCCCCAAGGTTGCGTATTCACTGTCTGTGAGAAAAGCGTATGTGCCTTTCAACAAGGATGAATCTCAAAGCTGTTCACTTCTCTCTCTCTCTCTCTCTCTCTTTGACTTCTTTAACTGAGAGGAAAACACATCCAGTTTTTTTCAAATTTGTTTTCTTGATTCCTTCTGCTCTCTTTCTTTGCCTCCAGCTCAAGACACGACGCAGTGGAGGAAATGAAGAAAGTAAGAGATATTTCAACTAGCTTGTTATGATAAATGAAACGAGAATAGAGATGACACGGAAACAGATCACAAAAGCACTCGGGAGATTCGACACAAGTCTATTTTCTTTTGGGTTTTTTTTTTTTTTTTCCTCCACAGAAACAGCACTGGGGCCGATTTGGTTTGGATTTAGCATGAATTACCACGGCTTAGATCCTGTTAGTGCTGATAAAGCCCCAAAATGTCCCTGTTGTATCCTTATCCTCCCTATGAATATTCAACAACTTGCTCTCATCTCCCCATTGTTTTCTCATTTGTACTGGTATCTGACAGTGCTGGTGATAATGTGTTGGAGGAAGATGTGGCACAGGGAAGTGGCATTGATATATGATCCGATAGGGGCCTCTGCGACACGCTTCAATGGACTCAAAGGAGCCTCATCTCTGAGCTCAATCAGAACGTGGTTGAAATTCATTAAAGTTAAAGTGACTTTGATTTATTATCTTGAAAATGATTAGGTCGGATAGATTTGTTGTTTCAAGCAATATCCGGCTGGAAACATTTAAACTGACAGTTTTTAATATGGAAGTCACTCAAGTGGCCTCCTTTTCTTACAGTGCTCGTTTTGTCTGGGATTTAAAGAATCAACAGTCTGGACTTCCGAAAATTCCCACATTCCAATCTGGAGACATTAATGTAAGCCATGCATGTGTGTGTGTGGCAACAGTTAAAACTATCGAACAAGCTGTGGCATTGTGAGTGTGTGTGGTCACTGCGACTGAATTTGTGCGCATGTGTGCATACACCCTGTGTGTTTGTGTGTGTGTGTGTGTGAGAGAGATCAGTGAAGCGGGCGGTGGGAGAATAACCATGTTAGTGTGAGAGAGCAGAAAGGCTACATCTGTCACTTTGTATTTTCTCACACACATTTTGACAAGGCCTGCCGCGATAACCCGGCCTGTCCAACACACACACTCATACACATCTCATGCCTCATATAGCATGGCAGAGTGAGTGAGGTTCATCCACTGTTCAAGGGTAAAAGTGAAACTGTAGGTACTGTTCACCAAGGAGTGGATTTTGTGTGTGTGTGTGTGTGTGTGTGTGTGTGTGTGTGTTTGTGTGTGTGTCACAATAGATTTTTTTTTTAATGAAAGTGCCAGTCCATTGTGTACTGCAAATCTCTCTGTATGGAGTGTGTGTGTGTTTGTGCATGTGTGCCCTCTGCTCCAGATGGCATATAAAATGACAGTGAAGCATTTCCTTTGCCAGCGTTAGTGCTATCGCTCTTTCTCTCACCCTCACCCCCCACTCTCCTCACCCTGTATGCCCCATATCCACCAGCCATATGCTCAGCCCTAGAGCTAGGCCTGTTGCCAGACTGGAACATGCAACTGTGTGACTGTGTAAAACAGAGAAAAAGTAAACAAGAGAGAGACAGAGACAGAGAGAGAGAGTTGCAGGGAACAATATGATGAGGGGACGAGGCTCAAATCTTGACTTTAACCCATTAATGACTAATGACTAACCATATTTAGTATGTTTATGAAAACGGTTTTTTTTCTGTAGATACTGTCTAGATATATGTTACACTTTAGAAAAATACCAAAAAAAATCGCAAAAGAGGTTTAATATTATTGTTGGGGTTTGGTCTCCTGCTTCTGGTGTTTTTTCCTCCCCTTTTTCACTCTTTTTCTCTGTGTGTTAGTAGGTGTGTTTGGTCCTCTGATGGGATCCAGGCTGGAGCTGTGCTGGGCGTTCCTGTTTTTCCCACCTGCCTGCCTACACACCTGCTCTCGATACTGCGATCAACTTCGCCATGATTCAACAGCCTTTATGAGACCGGTCTCTCCTCTCCACCTTTGCTAGATTCTGCTTCCTTAGTGGTATTCAGATGGGCCTTGGCCTTGTGCTTTCTTTGGATCTTTTTTCCCCTGTGAATATTTCTGTGGATTAATCCTGTTTCTTCTTGCTCTACTCAGGTTCACCTGCTCATGCTTTGTGAATGGACTCTGACTCCATGGCTGTATCTACCATTTAAGTCCCCAAGGTCCGGACCTCAGTATTTTTTCTGAGGTGTATATAAAAAAGTCATGTAATAACTACTCTGCTTTGGTGCTGCAAAGATCTTGTATAATGTCTCACTTTCTCCTGATCACTTGTGTCACTGTGTGTTGGTGCCTGTGTGTAGGAGAGTGAATGATTGGAGGAGTGAGAGCTCCTAATGTTAATACAAGATCTTCGATCAACACAGAAGTTTTTAGGCCATGTTTATTTGGCCATGTCAACAAAGTGGACAGGCAGCTGAATGATGTGGGCCGAGAGCGTGGACTGCCACATTGCTTGTAGTTCAGAGTCTGGATGGGGATAAAGAAATGAAGGTGTCGCGCTGTGTGAATTAACTAGTTAGCTATTGATGCTGAACATAATTCCATCCATTAATGTCAGGTTGATTAACGTTAAACCAAAGTATGATTGCTTTGCTTGCAGTCAGGAGGTTTTTAAGTTAAAATACTAAAGTACAGTTTTTTTTTTTTGCTTTTGAAAACAATTCTGAGAATATGTGTACTTCACAGAGACAACGTGGAAATGTCTGTAATTTATTTTTTCAAAGATTTATCACTCCAATATGGAGTAAGAAATTAATATTGAAAGTCTAAATATGCTTTATTTCCTATTGATTGCAATTGATTGATTGATTGCAATTCACATGTGGGTATAATTGAAAATACACATATACTACATATCATCTACAACTCTCTTTTTTCTTTAATGCAGATTGGGGATTTGCAGTATCTGTTTACAGAACTGTCCACAGTCAAACAATTTGATGCACTGTGGACTGTGCAACCTTGCTTCAAATATCTTCACAAACTGAGGCCATCATCTAACTCTATTATATGGAGACAATGTGGTAATATGACTTTACAAGTAAGCACCTCTGCCAAGAAGTCCTAACATGCCACTCTTTGTTGTGTTTGCCACTCCTGGTACAAGGTTATCTTTTCAGTCTCTCCTTCAACATATTGTGAATGTTACCAGACAACAGCTTCTGTTGTATGATTGATGAATAAGTCTTTTTTTCCTTTGCAGATGCAGACTTCATGTCCAAATACTTAATCTCCTGTCAAGCACAACCACCTCAAGTACACAGTTTTCTAATACTCACCTTCATCATAGTTTTCATAGCCATAATTAGAGTAACATATTTTTTTGTAGTTTTACAAAAATGTGGATCATTTGAACCCTCAAAGCAACACATGCTGAAATGTCTGCTATGTTTTTTTTTTTTTTAGAAACTTAACATCAACAGTACATTAATTAAACCAATCATTTTAAATCAAAAGATTTCAATTCAGGTTAATTCATGTTTATATGCCTAAGTGTGCTAAAAACGTTCATTTTAAGATTTAATTTAATTTAATTTTAAGAAATTAACCTATAATCAACTTAAATATTTAAGCTAATAGCAATAACAGTACAATAATAAAGGAAAAAAGTCAAGCAAAACTGAGTAAGTTCATAGAGGTTGCTGTTTTTGGTAAAAATTGAGTTATAACCTGTTTCTTACTTTCTGATATTTATGTAAGGAAAATATGCAATATAAATGTGTAATTTATATGAAAACTGTTATTAAAATTTGAAAAAAAAAAAAAAAAAAAGTCCAAAGTATAGTGACTGCACTTTGGCTCAGTAGTTACTGCTCTCTGTGCCGCAGGTCACTGCTGAGGTGGGTTAGGGCAGCAGCATCACAGTGGATCTGCATGTTTGTGCGAAGTGTTTACCGTGTGTGGGTGCGTGTTCTGCGAGGAGAGCTAATTATGATCCTTCATGTATGAAAAAGTAACACAGAAGTCAGATGGAGCAAATTAATTATCAGCTACTAAAAAAACTGAGCCACAAGTGTGAGTGGAGGAAAAAGAAGCATGAAAGCTTGTTGCCACGCTTCAGCAATTTGTGCATCAGTTCTGTGATTTTAATGTTCATGCTCTCTGGTATTTTAGAAATCTTGACATAAATATACTTCTTGTGATAATTGGAGGGGGTGCTTAAAATAAACTGACTACGTCATTAATTAACTGTTTGTATGTAAACATAATGACTTATTATATGGATTACTTTGTGGCAGTATCCGTCACATAAATGCATATGTAACTTATCTAAGTTTCCTTAGGCATAGGCAGCCAGAGTGCAAGTTAGTCAAACATTTAAATATCAGTGCAGCCGTGCCCCGCTCTCTGTAACTAGGCCTCAAAAAAGATTGTGATCTGTACAAGAAGTGCCACACAGGCATTTTCCCCACCAATTCCAATGCTTTATCAGCTAGACAGAACAGAAAGCAAGCAATGTTTCATCATGTCCTCATAGTTCCAAACCTTGGCTTCTAATCCAGAACAGCACCTTCCTGACTGACACCTTCCTCCTCGATGCACAGAAGAAGTACACCGCTTTCTAGGGGAACCACTTGTTCTGCAATGTTCTTTTGATGAGGAATCTTCACTGGCAAATTACTCACATCAAGCCGCAATGGCACGACTCAGAAAACTACAAGGAGAGAGGAGAGAAGGAGGCGGAGGTTGCCTCACTGGGGAGAAGCAGATAACTTCTGATACTACTTCAGGTTGCCAATTAAATTCGAAACGGCTGTGAGGGTAACCAAAAAGACGATGACAATGAGGATATTCGCGGTGATGATGAATATGATGATGAGGATGTTAGCATGGATGATGCTGCCTGAGCTGACGCTTTCCCAGCTTTTTGAAGAAATGTGAAGAGGAGGTGAGATGAGACAGAGTAGGTGAGAAGAATGAGTGTGGAAAAACAAAAAGGCTTTGACTTCAGAGTGATAGAGAAAGAGACATATTAGATCTCTTCCACCCGGCACCCGCCTCCACAGATTCCTGCCTTTTAAGCGCTTTCCATCTCAAACCCACTTCTGTCATGGGCAATAACACTCGATTCCATTCAACCAAGCAGGATGAAGTGACTGAAGCTAGCGAGCGCAGCTACAGCACGTTTGATAGACTCCCGCTCGTTCTGCTCTCTAGCCTCTTCTGTCATCATCACTGATCCCAGTGACACTTGGCTCATTAAAGGGAAAGGGAGTTGGGGAAAGGCAAAGCAAATTATTACATTTTTAACTTTAATTTCTAAGCATTTGAGATGTTTTTTGGCAGTAAAATATGGATAGGATTTGGCACTTGAGAAGGTAGAGTAAAAGTTCAACTCAGAAGGTCACTTTGCCCTGGCACTCTTCTTTCATATCTTGCTTCTATTGCAACAGGGGGGAAAAAATGCTGCAGAATTCTTCTAACAGTCATCATTATGCACAAAAGTATCACATTATATCCGCCCTATCTACCTAAGAATTAGATGAATTAGGCTGGATGATTCTGCATCTCCAAAAATAAAAATCTTCACACCCAAATGTGTGGCATGGAGGAAGGTGCAACCTGAAAACAAAAACAAACAAAAAAAACTGCACGCTGTCCAACTTACTGCTGAAATACTGTATCCAACTGCTATGATTAAGGTTGTAATTTAAGGTTTCTTAAAAGTTTCTTCAAATTTCTTACCTTTCCACACAGGACAGCACAAGGGATTGTGGACTGCTGTCTACCAGATCCGGACTCAGTTTACGCTGCCCAAGTCCAGAAAAGGGCCAGATGCATTGCCACAAATCCCACCCACCCGGGCAACGAACCACTTTGTACCGCTTCCATCAGGAAAGCGGTACAGCAACATTACAACAAGGACAAACAAAGTCAGGGACAGCTTCTTCCCCAGAGCTGTAAAAGCAATAGCCCACCTGCAGTGAAATACTCACACCCCATCCCCTTACAGGAACTTCACTCATGCACCCTCCTCCCTCCGCCACATACACACACCTTCTCACACACACACACACACACACACACACAATCAAACACTCACAGCATACCATAGACTGGCACTAAGTGCACTTTATCTATTTTGCCTTGTGTTTTATATCTTTATATTTTTCTTAAGTGTTCATTTTAAGTATTTTGTGATGTTTATACATGTGCCTTTAAGCTGATGACTAATGACTCTTGAATCTTGAATCATATGCCAGATCCACAAAGTCAGTTATTGCACCATCACCACTTCAGACCTGTGGCTTTAACCTCTAACCTGATGAAGACCATGGAAAGGCTCATACTGATCCACCTCCGACCCCTGGTGAGCTCCAAGCTGGATCCCCTGCAATTTGCCTACTGACCAGACATTTGGGTGGATGACTCATCGTCATCTGCCTATACTGCACAGATCCCTCCTGCACCTTGAGGAACCTGCAGGTACTGTGAGGGTCATGTTTTTTGACTTCTCGAGCACTTTTCACACCATACAGCCATCGCTGCTCAAGGGGAAGTGGATGAAAGTGGGGGCGAACAGCTGGCTGACTGCACGGACCATTGACTACCTCACCAACAAACAGTACGTGAGGCTTCACGGCTGTGTGGCTGATGAGGTGGTCTGCAGCATGGGGACTCCTCGACGGACAGTGCTCTCTCCCTTTCTGCTTACCCTGCACACATCAGACTTCCACTACAACACAACCAGCTGTCATGAAATAGTGGGAGCGTACCTGGGTGTTCACATTAACAACAAACTAGAATGGTCAGACAACAATAGTGTCCTGAACAAGAAGGTCGCCTACACCTGCTGAGGAGACTGAGGTCACTTCTATGACACTGTGGTTGCATCAGCAACCTTCTACGCTGTGGTCTGCTGGAAGGCTGATAAGGAGGGCGGGCTCTGTCCTGGGCTCCTAAGTAAGTAGCTCCTTCAGTTACGGAATGCTACACCCTCAGTGTAGGAAGAAATGCTACCAAAGGTCCTTTGTCCTGACAGCAGTCAGAGTCTACAACAGCTGTGTATCCCAGAGCTGCTATTGTGACTCTTCCTTTATGGCAGGACCACCAAAAAATTTAGGTCACCACTAATAAACCACCATATAATTTACTCCTGTGTAATACCTCAGTTGTATATATGTATTAATCCTTTCTATACAACTGTATATTTTTTGTGCTGTAAATATAACCTTATATTTTTTATATTATTTTTATTTTTTCTTTTATAATCTTCCATATCTTTTCATACCTTTTCTGTACTTTTTGCACTGTCTTGTCCTGCTGGCTGCTGTAACAACCAAATTTTCGCCTCATGGGATCAATAAAGTCTCATCAACCTCCAATAACCTCGGTTATATTGTAGAATTTTTAAAACCACTCTAATTAAACAATGTTTTGTGTTTTGCAGAATCGTGCAATATTAATGTACGTGTGTGATGACAGAGTCGATTATCCCAAAACACTGATAACAAGTAATAGTGTTCAGTCCTAAAATCGCTGACCAAAGCCCACTTTAACCAACTGAAATTCAATACATACTTACATCAATAATGTGAGTAATGTGTGCACTTTTTCCTCTTCCATAATCTTTCATCCAGTCAGTTCAGTTGCCATTCTCACCATGTTTCTTCACATACCCCAAACATTTTATCAATCAATACACTTTTTTTCTCTTCAGTTTTTTAAGCCATCCTCACACCTAAATAATCTCACCTGTGTCAGGATTCACTTACTGAATGATGAACAACGTTTGAGCCAGCCAGTTTAGATGAAATTATCCTTATCTCTAATAAATAATAAAATATATTGTGTATAAATAAGTAGCTGAATAAACCCACATTATCTTGTTCATCTCTTCTGGTTACTCCAAAACATCAAAGAAAGAAATATGTTTTTTGATAATGATGAGCATTGATTGACATAAGCCCTTTGTAGCAAACAAACTATTTATTATGATTATTTTTTGAGTTGCTCATAATAACATCAATTGCGTTTTGTAGTGTAAATTAAGTTTTAAATCCAGTCTTTGACTGAATATAAAGGCATTTCAGCATTTCATGATGGATATTCTACTCTGCTTAGGCGGGTGATCAAACATGCAATGAAAATACAGAAATACCTGTTATAAAAGACACTGTCATGGGACAATCAACATGTTTTTAGCCTGGGAACCAGACTAATCTACTAAGTCATTCTTCCTTTGCTCTGACAGGTGGGTCTGGTGGTACCCCATCCATGAGACAGATTTACTTCCTATCAGCAAATTATGTTGTATATGATATGTGTATAAAAAACTACCTCATTTACATTAAACACCTGAACTGAGTGCCAACTCTCTGCCATCTCTATGTGACAGATACGTACATCCACAAATTCAACTTTATCAGAAAATACTACAACTGAAACCATAGTAGAGTTTGATCTCCACCTGGAAGTTTGACTGTCTCATTGCCACTCCTGTTATCTTCACTGTACCGACATGGACAGAAAGATCTGGCTTCAGATGACTATGACCTGTGCAGACTTTTTTCAACAATTCTTGAATCCAGCCAAATATTTGATGATATTTCTTCATTTTCTGTCAAAAGCTTGAGTAACCCTATGAAATCAATTTAATTGAAACCATTTAAAATAAATCCAGTTGAAGTTTAATAGAGTTTGTTGAGGTAATGTGTCATTAATAATTTCCAATATCCATTAATCCACACTGAGAAATACAGTACATCTGATATCTTCTGACTAAAAACATATTGTGAATATGCCCGGCAGCAGTACTGCTGCAGCACTCTGAGCAGCTGCCTCACACAGTGGTGCAGGGACTCAGAGATGCTCTGTGCTCTGCCATCAAGGAGATTAAGTCTCTGAAAGATGAGAACAAAGCTCTGAAGGAGCAGATCGGTCTCCTAGAAAACAGGCAGGGTGTTGTCAGCCAGCTCAGAGTGGAGCTGAGACAAAAAGACGACCTCCTCCAAAGGGCCATCGAAAAAAGGCGAGCCAGAACCAAAGCCCATGTCGACAGCCTGGACCTGCTGGCCCAGAAAGAGAAACAGCTGAAGAGGAGTGAAGAGCAGAGGAAGAGCAGGTGTGATGCTCTGGAGGCGAGCCTCATCGCTAAGACCGACCAGCTTCAGGTCCGCTGCATCAGCTCGTCACTTTGCTTCAGAAGTAAGAAAATGGCTCGCTATCAAATTAAATTAAATGAGCAGGAGAAGAAAATGAAAGAGAAGAAGGAGAAGGATGAGAAGAATGAGGTAAATAAAGAAAAGATGGAAAATGAGGAAAAGAACTAATGGAGAAAGATGGAGAACAAACAAACTGTGGAGAAGGGGGAGAAGGAGATGAAGAGACCTAACCTAACTTCCCAAACCTTTACCTACTCCCCAGTGCAAACTTTTCATCCTGTCTTGTAAATAGTTCAATACATTTCTGTTTAACCGAATTACATCTGTTTCAATTTCTTCCTTTTCTTCATCTTTCTGTGATGGCTTGAATTAGTTTAATGTGGTCAGAAACAGCAGGATAGATCATGTTCCTAAGGTCCTCAAACAGATACTAAACTCTCAGAGATCTTTAGAGACAGTCAAATAAATATTTCATACCCAACACCCACAGTCCATCATAACTCATCTCTCTGCAAGATTTTTCAACTCTTGATGTGACCAAAAAATTGCTCATGTTCATACACTCACACACTATCTATTCAGCTATCTATCTAATAATTATTTTCATTAGCAGTTCATGATTTCCATGGTTAACTTTCAGCATATCCTCATGCCAGCTGTCCCTTAGTCATATGCAGTAGGTGATTTGAAAAGGGATGCCATCCATCTTGTTAGCAAAATGTCCAAAACACATCCCCCTTGTGAACCTCTCTTTCTCTCTCCATCCTCTAGCAGAGAGAGTGCAGAGGTAGAATGGCTGTTTAGTTGAATGTGTTAATCTAGTCTGCCTGACTCATTGATCCTTTGTCTTAGAATCTATGGCTCCAACCCTAGTTCTGAGGGTTCAAATTTAGAGTATTGCTATTCATTTATAGTATATATATATATATATATATATATATATGTGTCTGTATGATAACTGTAATAGATATGCATGGACTACAGATCAGAAGTTGGATATTTTAGTCACTTACAGATTAGCTCATTCAGACTACAGCTACAGAGTCCAATGTATGCAGACAGCTTTTGGAAACCCTGTATTTATACACAAGTATATGGTACCCATTTGACAGTGACAGCTGTAGTTGCAATGTGATACACAGCATTACATTAAAATAAGTGATGGTACATGTTAAAGGACTGTAGGTAAATGAAGCATTTTACAGAGCAGATCCTCTGCAGTTTAAAGCAGTTTTATGTTGATTAGCCATTTAAGGAAGACATAAGAGCAGACTGAGTGAGAATGGCAAGCAGTAATAGGAAAAAAAAGGAAAAGAGATGAAGGTGTGCAATTACTACACAATGTGAAGTCGGTCAGGGAAGAAATCATTTTACACCCAGAGTGGTGAATTTTTCAAGTGCATGACTGAGAGAGAGAGGGTGTGTGTTGTATCCACTGTAGTGTGTAGAAGAAAGTACCAGCTGAGTTGGCAGCACAACCAAGAGTGACATCCCAACTTCCTACATCACCAGTCTCAGATGCCCCCCCTCAAGACACACACACACACACACACTGGCTCCGCTGACTCCACATCTCCCCAAAATGGCTCTCGAAGCATTTCTACTATTATTAAAAGTGGCATGAACATGACTACCTCAAATTATAAGCTACATTCCCACTAACACACAAAGGCACTTTTACAGATGACAGTTTTATACAAGTCAAGAAGAAAATAGCTGAAAATATAAGCCTTGTTTGCAGACCAAGGCTGAAATATATTGATGGCAGCGGCTTGAAGTAAAAAGTCACATTTGCTTTCTTTACTGTGACAGTCAATTTCAGAGACAGGGAAAAAATAGTGGCCGTTTGGCCATTAACTCTCTCATTTGAAAGCTAAAGAGTACACTAAAATATATTATTGAAAATATTATACAAACTTAACTTATAAAACTTATAAAAAATAAGCTATGTAATAACAGAATTGATACATATTTAATCAGTACTATCTAATTTTACAGCTTTATTTGAGTTTTGTGAACAATCTGTGTAAGGATGCTGCGTTCATTTCCCCCCAACTTTATTGAGTAAACAACTTTAGCATTTGTTTTGGTCTGAAAAGCTGGCCCACTAGTGACATATCTAGTGAATTAACATTTAATTTACTGAGTCATATAACATCATCATCTAACTCAGTTTTTGCTGTATCTCCTCAACCACCTTGAAAATGGTGTGTAATGTTCTCTCAGAGTACATTTTAATTGACCTACTTTTTACTTTTATTGAAGTAAATTTGTACCCAAGTTATTTTACTTGCACTTGATTTTTTTTAATAGTATTCTACTGTCTTTCGACCCT
This sequence comes from Scatophagus argus, assembly GCF_020382885.2. NCBI lineage: Eukaryota > Metazoa > Chordata > Actinopteri > Scatophagidae > Scatophagus > Scatophagus argus. The sequence goes on along the minus strand of NC_058494.1, from coordinate 5,971,515 downwards.
GATGGTTGATTGATGGTTGGTCATTATGAAGGACTATGCTGAATAAATCTACATGCAGGCAATACATTGAGTGGTCTACAGTATGTGATATACTTTAGCAAATGTTTTTGTGGTGATGTGTTGCCTCACTATGGGATCTTACAATCCATTTTTAAATGACAGTCCATTGTAATTTATTTTCAATGTCAGGGCAAACAAGCAAGGTCTGTAAAAGCAGCACAGAATACATAAATTATTAAATTGTACTCTAGAAAACCTAATTTACTTGTTTGACAGTAGTCAATAAATTCACCCACGCTTTTCACTGCAAAAGTATTCAAATTTAAATTATATGAAAGAGGTTAAAGGCTTTTACATTACCTGAATATTACATGAAACAGTGTGGAGGGAGAGGGAATCTACATATTGCTTCTTAATGAAGAAGCCCTATTCGTGATCATGCATTAATTATGATCTAACACTTAAAGTGTGACCTGCTGCTGGTATGAGCCTACTCAGTGTAAATCAAGCAATATTATTGGCCCACAGCTTGTCTGACTGACTTCTTAAATGTAGCTCATTAAAAATTTAAAAGTCCGGGTGGGAATTTTTAATATTGCAGAGAAAGAAACTAATATCGATATTTCCTTTCCAGATAGATGTGATAGTGTTTCACTGGACTGGGATTTGCTTAGCCCTCCCTATAGACACCACAAAGATGAACTCATTATGCTCATCTTGGCTAGAGGTCACCTCTTGTCCAAAAGGTTTAATTTCAATAGATGGTAACCAAATTCATTTCGCAAGTGTAATAGTTAGGATAGGTAGCTTCCGCACCACATCATGAGGAGGCTAATCTAAATAAAGCACCATGTAATTAGTGGTGGATGTCTATAAAATATAGGAGAGTGTAGGTTTTTTAATATCCCCATATCAACATCCAGCAACACAAAGAGCAAGCCTGTTCAGTGTTCTAGCAAGCTGTGATATGAGACCAGTGTCTTTAACTGATGTAGAGACCTTGGCTTGGAGTCTATGTGGCTGAACAATGACAATGGCTGAACTCCCCAAGAAAAGGGCTACTTTCTGGAGAGCTTTGGACACCTCTTGTTGCATTAGTGGGTGTAACTATGAAGTAACTTCAATTAAGCCATCAGTGTTCAGTTTAAGTACAAACCTGGACCTCGAAAAGCAGACACAAACTAGAGGGCAACAATTCAAAAGAATCGCTAAAACTATATACAAAACCATTCAAGAGAATTAATCTATGCAGAAAGTTTATTAAGGAGTCCACTGACAAGTCCAGACAGCAGGTGAGTGCACGTGGCCTGAAACATAAGTGAACCCAACAAACTTGCTCCACAACCCCTACTGACGAATCCACAGAAAGGTAACTCTGGAGCAGGAAGTGAGCTGGACAGGTTGAGGCAAGTGAATGAACCAACTGAAAACAAGAATTAAACTCAAACAAAAAGAGAGAGTTAAACTGCAGCGCTGACCTGACATGAATACCATAAGAGCTGACAGCATAATCTGAAGACACGGAAGCAAGAGCAACCAGTTTTATAACGTAAGAGGCAGGAAGCTGATGATTGGAGGAGATGACCAACAGGTGCGCAGGTAAGTGGATGATAGGAAGGAGAAGTGACTCCACCCAGCGCTTCTCTGGATTGGATCAGGTAAGACCACACACACATTCACAGACACAACACAAAAGGGAGGAGAGAAGGGGAATGGAGAGATGCAAGAGAAAACACAGAATCAGAGCCTATCAGACAATCAGACTTTTTTCCAGCAATGCCACCATCTGTTTGTCCTATCAAAATAAGCTGTCCATTGGTTTATACCTACTATTAGAAATGGTCATCATTCAAAGATTGTTTTTTTTCTCCTTACACGGAATAAGCCAAATTTGCTAACTAAAGTCCAAAACTAAAATCCACCCCCACTTCTTGCTGCACAATATTTTAATATAATGATGGTCTAATATGGAAATAAATACAGAAAACGATAACAGCATTTCTGCAGCTTTTCTCACTTTTAAAACTTTTATCAGCATTGTTTCAGTAGCAGCAGGCAGCTATTTTCACGTGGACAAAAAATACTGATAAATTCCCTGCATGATACCTCTTCAGTCCCAAATGGAAAATAAACAAAGATTTCGACTAGCTGGGGGACACAGTGGAGAATCTTAAGGATAAAGAATCACATGAAGAACCACCATGTTCATCAATACAGGATTACTCAATACTGGTTTACATTTATCAGGTACTAATAAAAACCATTCAAATTATATCAAAAATAAATTGTTTGCTAATATGTAGCCACCAGTTGTCAGAAATGTCAGTGTTTTGTTTTGAGGTCCAAATGACCAGGAAAGAGCAATAATTTCAGCTTTAAGATCACTGTCTGAAAGAAAAGTCTAGACCATCATTAAATGTGTTGACTGAACCCAGAGGCACAGTTTCCCCTCTGTAAAGACTGAGAGGGACAGTAGACCTCCACCTTTTCTTGCAGTCATTCTGATCTATAAGTGGTTCAAGGTAGATTGCAGGTAGAGTGTGCCACAGGCTTTACTGCTTCTATGGGGATCAGGTTACAATGACAGCATCATGAAAGCCTATGAAAGTGATTCTTTGGCTAGTGTAGAAATCGCCACATTGTTAGGCTTGTGAATCAGATGGCAAGGGCAACACCAACTCAACAGCATAGACACAGGTGAAGGTACTCCTCATTGCTTATATCTGGACTCTTAGCCTGGAAGAAACCCCCGAAATGATGATGACAGTGATGACAGCACCCTGCAGTTGACAGAGGCCATTTCACATTGAATGCTTCCAGCAGTATGGTCTGCACCCCAGCAGGCAAAGCAGGCGGGTGTAGGATGATTTCTGCAAAGAGACGTGGGCTTCAGAGAATGGAGACAAGGTCATCCTTGAACTGTAGTCATTGCCTTCTTCTTAATACGGCTTCAGCGGTTTGGCTGACGCAAAGGGAAACCCTATGTGAAATAGGTTTTGCATACAGCATGTTAATGTTTATTTGCAAAGGAACAGCAATAGAGATGTACCTTCTTTAACACTCTTTTAAATGCATACAGAATTACGTGTACAAACACATTGCCTAACACTTAAAGTGCACAGTGACAATAACATGCATACACATAAATGATAATGGCATGTATTGAACTTAAAGGCGAAGGAGTTTAAGTGTTCTTTGCTCATTCATGCCCATCAGTAGTTGCTGTCTAATTTCCTCAGGGGAACAGTTAGTCATGCCTTGTCACTGACCAATAAGAAAAGACATAGGTGTGAGTCACGCTTGTCAGATTGAGTGAGTGACAGCTGAGACTGTGGCAAGGTTAACATCAGAACATTGTGCATGTGTGCATGTGTTGTCGCTGGTAGTTTGTGTCTGCCTATGTAGGCCTGTTTATTTCTCATGCTCAGGCCCTCGACAATAATAATAGTATGTCTTATTTGGAAAACAATTATTTGACTATCACCAGAAAATTGGTGTTATAATTGCAAGCTGGCGCAACTGCTGCTATGTGGAAACATATTAGCAGAATGTACATTAATTAATGAAATCCACATAAACCTTAAAAGTTCAGTGGATTAGGGTTGGCAACATCTTTTCTTTGAGCCAGGGGATTAAAAATGAATAAATAAAATGCAATGAATTAAAGAAAATAAAGAATATGAAATGAAATGTTGAAATGACCCTAGTGAATGTTCGTGCAGAGTGCCTCTGCTACAAGCCAGTTATGAAATTCTGTTGCTGTACTCATTTCTGCATAGAAGTAAATCGAAAAGCAAAAGGCTCCCTGACAAATGACAAATGAGGTAACACTGTATGAGAGCTAATTGTTGTAAAGGAAATACCTACTTAATGGCCATCCTGGCATGTTGCCCTCTTATGAGATGAATAAAATGTCTGTTCACCTCTAGGCGAAAGCCAATTTGGCTGAAATGTACATGCAGTCTGGTCTCGCTGGGCTTTCCAGGTTTGTGCAGCACTAAGCAAGACCCGCTCCTCTCACATTTTCTGTTTTTCTTTCTGTCTTGTTCTCTCTCTCTGAGCACCCATCACATTTCCCTTCCTTCCTTATATGAGCAGTGTCTATTGTAAAGTTATGAATTAATGATGAGTTAATACACTAAGATGAATTATTGTGATGGTTTATTCAGTAAGGGTTGTGCTCTGCTGTCAATGAGTACGTTGGACCGTGTGCTTCAACTTGTCATGAAGGCTGAGTGAGTTCAGCAGTTCAAGCTTCAACATACAGGCACACATATGTATGCCAACGTGTTTATGCGCACACGCACCGAATCCAAAGTGGTGGTCATGAATGGCTTATGATAAGTGTACAGACTGTGTGTCCTTTCAAAGCGTGCAGAAGAAGTACAGCTACAACGAGCTGGTCTGTCTGCAATCAATACTTTACTCCATTTCCTGCCTTCTTTGCAACATGCTTTGGTATTTCTCATAACTTATTTATACAGGAGTGAAACAACAAGGAGCACAAGCACAGGGGCACACTAGTAAGAAAGCAAGGCACAAGAGACACAAGACTGGCAGAAGTGACACATCCAACTTTTAACTATTCATTACAGGGTCTAATTACACATTTTCTTCATTTTTCAAAGCACAGCCCTGAATATTGGAGCCACGGGGGAGGAGTGGGTATTGGTTAGAATTACAGATATAATGCCAGTAAATGACTCAAATGTCAATGTAAAAATGTAATATTGGCTTGAAAATCCTCTTTGTTCCTGCTGTCTTGGAGATGAACTGAGTCTTTTTAACCCATTCAAAACTCATTCAAACCACAGCAAAGATGATTTTCACTTCTATCCCTTTGGTGTGCACTGATATGCTGGACAGCATATATGTATATATATATATATATATATATAAATATATGTATGTATGTATTATATCTGTATTGGCAAATATATTCGCTCATGTGCCTTTACACGCATATGAACTTAAGTGACATCTCATACTTAATCCATAGGGTTTAATATGACGTTGGCCCACCCTTTACAGCTATAAGAGCTTCAGCTCTTCTGGAAAGGCTTTCCACAAGGTTTAGGAGTGTGTTTTAGGTGTTCTATCGGTTGAGGCACAGGACAGTCAAGTTCTACAACAAACTTGCTCATCCATGTCTTTATGGATCTTGCTTTGTGCACTGGTGTGCAGTCATGTTGGAACTGGAAGGGGCCATCCCCAAACTGTTCCAACTAAGTTGGGAGCATAGAGTTGTTCAAAATCGCTTTGTATGCTGAAGCATTCAGAGTTCCTTTCACTGGAACTAAAGGACCAAGCCCATCTCCTGAAAAACAACCCCACACCACAATCCCCCCTCCACCAAACTTCACACTTGGCACAATGCATTCAGACAACCGTTCTCCTGGCAACTGCCAAACCCAGACTCGTCCATCAGATTGGATGGAGAAGTGTGATTCGTCACTCCAGAGAACGCGTCTCCACTGCTCTAGAGTCCAGTGTTGGCGTATTTTACACCACTGCATCCGATGCTTTGCATTGCACTTGGTGATGTGTGGCTTGGATGCAGCTGCTCAGCCATGGAAACCCACTCCATGAAGATCTCTACGCACTGTTCTTGAGCTAATCTGAAGGCCACATGAAGTTCGAAGGTCTGTAGCGATTGCACCTTGTGCAGAAAGTTGGCGACCTCAGCATCCACTGACCCCGCTCTGTCATTTTATGTATCCTACCACTTCGTGGCTGAGTTGCTGTCGTTCCCAATCTCTTCCACTTTGTTATAATACCACTGACAGTTGACTGTGGAATATTTAGTAGCGAGGAAATTTCACGACTGGACTTGTTGCAGAGGTGGCATCCTATCACAGTACCACGCTGGAATTCACTGAGCTCCTGAGAGCGGCCCATTCTTTCACAAATGTTTATAGAAGCAGTCTGCATGCCTAGGTGCTTCATTTTATACACCTGTGGCCATTGTAGTGATTGGAACACCTGAATTCAATTATTTGGATGGGTGAGTGAATACTTTTGGCAATATAGTGTATATATATATTTAAAGAGAGAGAGAGAGAGAGAGAGAGAGAGAGAGAGAGAGTCCACCAAAATAATGTATACACGCATCAGGAAAAGAAAAACATGCATAAATATGTTTTCCCAACAGATGGCATTACCCTTTTTTTTATGTGTGTATACATTATTTTGGCTGACTCTGTATATAGATAGATAGATAGATAGATAGATAGATAGATAGATAGATAGATAGATAAAGAAAAAGAGAGCAAGAGAGAGCTTAAATGGATTTAGCAATGCATTCAAAGAATCAAAACTGATGAAACAGAACCAGAATATTAGCACTCTCCAAGAACTGTAAACAGATTTCGATGTGTAAATTCAGAAAGTGTTAACATAGTCTAGTGGACTGGTGTAATCCTCCAAAACAAATATTAGAGTGTTAAAGCTTCTCCAGCCACAGTGGACTGATGTAACCTCAATTTATGTCAATTTATGTAAGTGTCAAGACGCTCCCACTTCCTCAGGAGATGTATCTTCCACAGTGCATGAATATTTGCAGAGATGGCAGGTATCTAATCAACATAATCGTAAATAAAGGTTTTGCACACATCAGCTTGAAGAGACGGTTATGCCACATTCCGCTGAATCAACAAGCTTGTTGTTTTGAAGAACAAGATAATAAAAGCAGCAGATTTCTTTTATACTTCTTGCATGACACTGTTAATTTCTTAATAGAAGTTAAAATGACGAGAACATCAAGGGTTGATGTGCGCAAAATGTTTTAACGTCAAAATGTTTTAAAGTCTGCTTTTCTTCACATGTAGATCCTTTTTGTCTGCCACAAGCTTGGCAGACAGTCCTGCTCAAACTGTGATCACGTACAGTTTTGCACGGTAAGTTTATTAGGAAATAGACAAAGACAGAAAGAAGAGAAAAGAACCCAAAAGGAGTGTGACCTACACTTCATAATCTGTATGTTATGTCCTCCCCCAAAAAGTCTAAAATTTAAAATTTCATCTGTATTGTGATTTTGTTACCCAAAATTAGCATATTGAATTGAATGTTGCTTTCTTATACAGTAAACTGCAGTTGGAACCTGGAGGTGTGCACTACCTGTGAACCATAGAGGTGTTTTGTGAAAGGATGGATCATTTTTTATTGGGTGTCTACAAGTTTGGTGCACTACAAATTGATTTTGTAGTGCACCAGAAGGTACCTAGGACTGAAGAATACAAGGAAAAGTTAGAAATTACATTCCAGCCTTCCTTCCCTCTTCACAAAGAAGACAAAGGTGAATCCAACTGAAAAGGTACCTAGGACTGAAGAATACAAACATTCAAAACATGAAACACTGGTGGAGTCTTCAATAAAAGCAAAACCTTCAATGGAGTGTGTATATTATTTCCTTATAAGAAATAAGATATTTTTTCTTTTTCGGTGTTTTGAAAAGTATAGTGGGGGACCACTAATGTTGCAAACCCTTAAATTATAGTACAAACAGGAATGTGTTGTAGCTGTGTAATGACCTGGTTTGGAGACACAGTGATGAGAAACATGCTTCTAATAAAGCTCTTTTTGATCTCCCATCACTTTCTTTTGAGTGTGCTTATCAACACAACAACACCCATGAGAATATGTTTTTCCTGCAAGAGCAGCCAACAGCCCGACAGCAGAAGATTTAAAGGTCCAGTGTGTAGGATTTAGGGAAGTCGCTTCACACAAATGGAATATAATATTAATGATTATTTTTCCATTAGAATATAATGACATGAGAATGAATGAGCTTTCTGTGCCTTAGAACGAGCCTCTTACGGAGCAGGTCCTCTTCCATGGAATCCGCCATGTTGCTCCAACTTATAATATACTATGAATCAAACACTGCCTCTTGAAGATAGTCTTTCGTGTTTCCACATTTTTAACAGCCACCGTATGGGAAACTGAGACAGGGAGTGTTCGGTTGGTTTTAATCTGAAGCTATGCCACTAGATCCTGCTCAGTTCAACACACCTGATCTTTAACATCATTTGATCCATAGTGCAGTCTAATAAAAATACAATGATGCACATATTTAATTCAAACTTGACAGAAACAGAAACTGCTCACTTTCTGACAGCATCTTGACCATGGAAATTTAGACTAACTGAAGCATTCTGATAATTAAAAATCACTCTAAAGGGGTATACAGGATATGCACTTATTAACCAGGTTCATGTGTTCACGGTATATTCTTTTTGTGTTTTCTTTTTCGCAAATAGACAGACTGCCTCACAGACGGTCTGTCTATTTGGTTGCTGAATGGGTAGGTTTTCTCTCTCTTTGGGCATAGTGTGTCCTGAGGGAACTTGACAGCAGAGATAAACAATGGTGGACCTACATTAGATTGGGAGCACACACATAGAGAGCTGAGATGAGGAAGGCAATGTTTACTGTGTCTAGTACATTTTCCTGTAAACACAAAGGTTTAACAGCATATGTCCACGCACATGTCTGAAATATTTGTATAAGTCCACCTCTAATGTGAGCCCCACAGACCCAACACATGACTTAATAATTGTTTACAAACATCCATAGTAGCCCACAGGTGCAAATGTTCATTAAATTAAGTCTTACAACATCTCTCTACATCACTCTGTATGTAAATAATGGTGCTGTTCATTGGGGTGACTGCAGAGAGAGATCAACCTAATGTTAGCATCTTCACGGGGACCATTTAGCATGCCGCTAATAACTTCCCTCCACGGGAGGCCATCAGAGCTCTGTGTTGACTGCTCTTCAAATGGCTGCACTGGAACTGCTGCACAAGCTCAATATATCTCATCTGGGAGAAATTAATGGATTAAAATGTACACATAACCCACACACAGAGATACACACAGAAACACTAAGTTTATTTCTTCCAGAGGACATGAATATATGGCAGTTGAGATCCATTAACCGTGAACATGTAGAATCTGTCTGCTGAACAGAAGGCGTCTCAGCAGGGAGCCAACCAGCAATGTGGAGGTGTAAAACAGTAGTTTGATGAAGAGCATGTGTGCACTTGTATGGGTGCACGTGTGTTTGTGTGTGCATTTAACTTGGTCACATGTCTTAGCATCCTTGTTTTCAGTCAGTCTGACACTCTTGCAAGGCTTATTATGGCCTCCAGAAGCAGAACTACCTCTGTGGGGGCGAAAACTGTAAAGGTCCCATTAAGTGTGCTGGGCACCACAGCAGGCATCCAAACATCTGTGACCTTTGTATAAAACAAACAAGGAAAGCTTTTGGAGGAAAAGTTAGAAATTACATTCCAGCCTTCCTTCCCTCTTCACAAAGAAGACAAAGGTGAAAAAAAAAAAATAAAAAAATAAAAAACTTGGATGAAAGGGTTGAGTCAGGTCATTCCAACCAGCGGGAAGTCGAAAACTGTCAAAATAAAACTTCTTCAGAGCTTTGTTGGACAATGCTTAAGTGTTGGACAAAATCTAAGTCAAAACTAATAATTTTAAGAGGTAAATCAAATGTTCCTACCACTTATACAGTAAATTTAATTTATTTTACCTAACAGGATCCAACAGAATACATTTATTGGTTTGTAAACTCAAATTTCATATGAGTCTCTTCCATTCTCTTGACAGTCTACCACACAGGGATACATTCAGAACCGCTTCATTTGATCACCGTTGTGAGAAAGAGAGTTCTGTGAGCAATGGCAGCACCCTCAATGGCACACTTGAAGTTACAGACGAGTCAGCAGGTCGCTTTACACCAGGGGCAAGTTTCTATGCATGTTTCAGCAGCCCCCAGCCTCCAGTATCTCTCCTCTGGATCACAGATTCCAGGAGTGTGTCGACATAAGCGCCAAACATTGCAGCACATAGACCTGGGTCAGCAGCCCAAGAACCAGAGATAAAATGATCACTAACAGTAATACAAATACTGTCACATATTCTTGTAGTTTTAGAACAGGTAGGTAGTCCCTCCCAGCTGACAGATCCCCAGATCTCAGCAAACAAATTGATGAATATTATCGTAACCCAATGGAATGAACATTTTTAAGTGACTCTTTTTTAAGTTTTGAGGCAATCTTGAAATAATTTGATCACTAAGATGAGGCTGTGTACTGTGCTACCTCAGTCATGTGTTTAAGTCTATTACTTGGCAACTGGAAGTGGGCTAACAGAATAAAAAGGCATCATTGGCATACCTCAGTAGACACAATGTGTGTGCTTGTCTGCTCATCTCAGAACATATGCAGGGGCCATGAGTGTCTATGTAGGCATAAGTGCTGCAATGAGTGAGCAAAGGGATGTATTCAAGTGCATATATGTGTGTTCAAGTGTGTGTGTGTGTTGTATGAGAGAATGAAGTAAGTAAGTTGTTTGAAGCACATTAACCAGACAGTAATTTGGGATGATTTCAAGTATGAGCCATTTAGTGCCAATCAATTCAGCTGAGAGCTTTCCACCTCCTTCTTCAAAAGTGGTATTTGTGTGTGTGTGTGTGTGTGTGGGTATGAGAGAAAGAGAGAGAGAGAGAGAGAGCTGGTGGGCTTGCAATTCTAACTGAATGTCATTGTATTGGCTACAAAAAACTAATTGAACTTCTGCCAAATGTGATTCTTGGATACTTGTACATTCAGTATCAAAATATGTGCACATGACATTACCTGAAAAAGGAATAGCATCAGAATTCCTGTACTTAATACAAAATGATGGAGGCAGCTAACTGTAGAATTATTTGACAAAACCCAGCTTCCTCTTTGTCCTAGACTTCATCTTTTGCCAAAAGATGGAGAAAGAGACCAGGAGCAGGGGACCAGTATGTGAAATTTGTGACATTTTGCTGACTGATTAGGGGTTGTGGATAGTGGAAAGGCAAAAATGAGGAATTAATCTCCAGTAGTTTGTAGTAGCAGTATGTGGTTCCTTTCCTACTTATTCGGTAGGTTTTCAATAGTATCAGTGTGGTGAGATATTAGGTGTATTTGTGGGTTCCAATCTGTCTCCTCTCTATCATATTATAGATTATAAATACAGATATGTTAATGTCTAAGCTTTACGCTATTGCAACTGACAGAAGTCCTGTCTGCCCAAATATCGAAAAAGCAATACACTTCTTTACTATGAATGCGGATGACCACTGCTGCAATCTGAAGAAAATTCTGCACATCCAAGCTGGCCAAAGGCTCACTTTTTCTTCTTTTCTCCTCAGAATTATTTGTCTTTGATCGGCATGTGCTTTTTATTGTCATTTCTCCAGGGGTTGTGGGGCTGTTTTGAGTAACATCTTGGAAATCAATAGCATTAGAAAACCAACATCACTGATGTCTCATGAGATAAAGAAGTTTTTCTTTAGTTGTTAGCATGATGGTTTCCTGTGGGCACATCTGTAATAAAGAAACATTGTATGTGTGATTGTAGCTCCAGTTAATAATGATTTAAATCCAGCTTGGTTTAATGAACAAAGATGCTTGCAAATGCAAACCACGACTAGCTGGACATCTACTTTTAATTCATGGTTGCAGCAGAATCAGAAAAAATGAGACTACAGTGTGGGAAAGCATTTCTTTTTTGCATATAAATAAATTAATTTAATTTAATTTATCTTTGTTACTTTTTTGGATCAATCAAAGAGTTTCCAACAGACACTTCAACACAGTCAGACAAATACTTCAGCATTCAGCCAGGGAGGCTGCTGCAAATGATGGCTGATAGTTGAAAACTGTAAAGAAGGTGACTAATTAGTATGAAGTTGAAAAGTTCAGTTCAAACTACATGTAAAGTCATGCATGTCAATCATTTTTTCAGGCAATCTTGATGCGATTTTTGAGTCCAAGGTTGACTATGTTCACTTGTTGTCATTCAGACAAACTGCATCACGCAGCAGTTGATCCGAGTTACTTTCCTTTGAGTCACTTGAGTGAGTACCACCAAAGACCTAGCAGTGAAACCCAACTTGAAAGTCTTCTTGGGTCATGCAAGTCCGATTCCACACAATTAAGGGCGCAGGCAATATCCCCATCACTATAAAACACGTAACAAACAGTGTTTCCAACTAAAGATTAGCGCAGAGCATAGTACTCTAGAATGTTTTCTTCCAACATAATACCAAAACATATTAGCTACAGGCTAGATTGCTGTGCGGTGTCATGTCTTTAGGATAAAAGAAAGTTAGGGTAGTAAATAAACAGACCAAAACGTAAAATCGTTACCAAAATCTCATGACCAAGATTTTACTGGCTCCCACTTACAGTCATGAGTCCTGTGGATCTGGATCTGTATTCTTATCAGTATACCAGAGGACCTCTGTGTAATTATTCTATTAGCCTGGTCCTGTCTAATTAAACTTTAAAAGCTATGAACTAGTATAGAGTTTTTTTACTTGTGCCTCAGGTGATGTGCCTCAGGTGATGTTAGACAAGGAGTCACGTTCCAATAGAGTAAAGTTCAGAATGCGGTCATTGCATCAGAGGTAGGGAAACCCTAACTGTTTGTGTGTGTGTGTGTGTGTGTGTGTGTGCGCGTGTACATAGTAAATGAAATTGTGTTTATGGGTGTCTCCAACTGTACTTCCGTGTGACTGTGTGACCGGCCGGTAAGAAGAACTAATTTTCCGGTCCACTTGTTCACCGGCTTCCTTCAATTAAGGCAGGGGTCGGGTAAAGGGCTCCACTCTGACATCAATTCTGATCGAGCAGGAAGGAGGCCACTGTCACATCAGGAAGGAACTTATCTTGTTTCAGTATAGCTCTCAGTGTAGCTGTGTGACTGTGGTGTCTTTGTGTGTGTGTCTGAAGAAAACGTTGCTGTTCATGATTTATTGGATACAATACATGCATCTTGTTGTTATTGAATATTGAACAAGGAGTCTCCTACTTGTCATAAATCAAGACATACATGCACATGTACTACATAGAACATATGCTTCACTGATCCACAAAGGTACTGCTGCATTTTTATTCAGTGCAACCTACATTGCCATAAGTGCTTGGAAACCAAATTTGCAGATAATATTTTTTTAATGATTTGATTTCCAGTTAAAGACCCACAAAGTTTTCTCAACAGTTTGTATGACCCAAAGGGACATAACAGGCCTTGAATTCATCAAAATGTACAGAAACATGCAGATTTGAGCAAAAGCAGCAATATTAACAATGTAGATTTGTTGACAGCAACATAAAGTGAAGACTGTTAAGTCCCACATAATGAAATGCTTTTCAGAATGTTTTGTCATATTTATTATACTTCTATATTACTGGATCATTATAGGATACAGTTGCAGTAAGCATCACTTTATGGTGAAGCTGGTGGAGACAAAGCTGATTTGAGCAATTTGATGTTACTTTATGACTTAAAATAGTAGCATTCAGTTCAATTCAATTCAATTTTTATTTAAAGTGTCTAGAGTTATCTCAAGACACTTTACAGGTGTGTAAACAACAAAAAAGGATAGTGTTATGGATCCAACAGCAGTACCAGGCCTCAGCAGGGCGGGGTAGGAGATTCTGGATCCAGCAACATGCTCCGGAAGTACTGAGAAGAGATGGAGCACAAGCGCTCCGGGGGAGAGGGCGAGTAGTACCGGTGATGGGACATGATGAGTGAGTCCCATAATAATCGTCGTAAGCATAGCTCTCAAATGAATACAATAAAGCAAACCACATGTAATACTTGCATGCTTACCGTATTTTCACGACGAAAAGGCGCACCGTACGAAAAGGCGCAGTCTCAGTTATGTGTGCAATTATTGTATTTAACACACAGATAAGGCGCATCTGAAGATATCGGAATTGAACAGCTGCGCTAAATCACACATGGCAGGTTCACGTTCCTCACTGTCAGAGTCAGAGTCCGTGCCGTGCGGCTCCCCAGAAATGATGCCGGCTTTAGCAAAAGCTCGAACAACAGTGCCAGCAGACACGTTAGCCCAAGCAGCTACAATCCAGTCACAAACTGTGGCGTAACTCGCCCGGCGCTGCCTTCCAGTCTTTGTGAAACTGTGGTCTCCTTCGGTCATCCACCGCTCCCACGCCGCTCGCAGCCTCACTTTGAACGGCCGGTTCACGCCGATGTCCAGCGGTTGGAGTTCCTTCGTCAGACCTCCCGGAATCACAGCAAGCGTAGCGTTCATCTGCTTCACTTGCTTTTTGACGTCGGCGGTGAGATGGGCACGCATGGAATCACAAACCAGCAGCGATTGTGATGTGTGGAAAAAACCACCCGGTCTCCGTACATACACCTGCCTCAGCCAATCCTTCATCATTTCCTCGTCCATCCAGCCCTTTTCGTTTGCCTTAATAATGACGCCTGCTGGAAACGTCTCTTTAGGCAAAGTCTTTCTCTTAAAAATCACCATCGGCGGCAGTTTCTGTCCGTTAGCATGGCAGCCGAGCACAACGGTAAACGAAGCCTTTTCGTACCCCGTTGTGCGTATCGCTACCGTGCTGGTTCCCTTCTCTTCCACCGTGTGACTCACCGGGATGTCGAACGTCAGCGGCACCTCGTCCATGTTGGTGATGTGGCTCGGCTGGATGTTTTTGTCGGCGATGTGTCTGCTGCAGAAAGAGCGGAAGTTCGCCAGCTTCTCACAATAATCCGCCGGACGCTGCTGCGCTACCGTCGTCCTGCTCCGGATGGAGAAATGGCACCGCTTCATCGCACACAGATAGGGCGCTCTGGACGATAGGGCGCGCTGCACATTTTGAAAAAAATCTAAGACGTTTATATGCGCCTTATAGTCGTGAAAATACGGTAATTTTTTTCTACCACTGGAGATGTGTGGATACCTTCCACATGTTGAGAAAAGCTTATAATTATATGTTACTATATAAATTTCTCAGCAGTATAAATAAACAAGCCCACACATGACCAGTGGAAGTCTTTACATATTAGATGATTGACTTTCTGACAATGAAGAATGTCAAAGTGTGCAATGTCAACAACAGATGAAACCCTTAAGCCAGCGCAGCCCACACTGTGCTGGCTAAAACACAACATTTGAAAATAAATCCTGTATTTTAGTTCACCCTTGCAGTCAAACTTAACAGTGGGCTTGTGGTAGCTGAAATTGCAGTTTCCCAGTTTTTCCATGGCCATCGGCTGTGACTTCATATTTCTAAAAATAACGTGTTTTAATCCTGTCACTCAACATATCAGTGTGCCCCATAAACCTCAATAATGTTATTGTCACAAGAGATGCTTTTGGCAACTCCTTTTAAAAATATCAGCAGTGAATTTTTCGAGTGATGAAAAATGCATTTATGTGTGATGATATGGGCCCTGGGTCAGTAAATTATAGAAGTACAACATCTCTTCGGACCATGAACCAAAAAATATCTGTACATTAATATTACATGCATAAAAAGAGTCAACATGATTAGCTCTTTCTTATCTGGAATAGCTTTCATAACAAAGACAATACTAACAGCCGTTGTGGTGAGTAATCTGCAGGCATGCTATTTTATAACTCTGACCTTATTAAAATGTTCTTCACCATCATTTCTAATCATTCATAACCCAGTGATAGCTTTATTAGAGAGAGAAACTCACCACTGTTGTGGCGTCTCACTGGAATTAGACACAGTACACTGGGGTAATGATTTTGTATAACCAGTGTGAGCCTAACTTTCAGAAACAAAAAGCTCCCATGACAGTCAGACATACCTATGTATGTCTGACTACATCACCTACATCTTTGCCAGAGAGGCAGACTAACTGTTGATTTAATTAGATTGGATCTTGAATCAGATCTTTATTGTTAGAACAGATGGGCCTGATTTTATCACAAGCATCCAATTTTTGAAAATGAGATCCATATCCTTGGCCTGGGATATAAAACATTTCATCAGTCGTTTCAGTTATTTCAGTTAGAGATTAGAAGAATGATATACTATTTGATGTTGGTACACAGTTTTTCAGGTCCATCTTAATTATCATCAGATGTCCATATGCACAGCGAAACAGGTTTTGGTTCCTGGAATCATTGCTCATGTCCATACTGGCCATGAAGAGATCAGCTATGCGATTCTACTGATGGGTGCGAAGACATCCTTTAATGTAAAAAGAATAAAAGTAATAACTAAAATTGGGAATGTATTTGGGGCGGCACGGTGGTGCATGGGTTAGCACTGTCACCTCATAGCAAGAGGGTTCCAGGTTTGAATCCCGGTCTGGGCCCTTCTATGTGGAGTTTGCATGTTCTCCCTGTGCCTGCGTGGGTTTTCTCCGGGTTCTCCGGCTTCCTCCCACAATACCAAAAACATGCACATTAGGTTAATTGGCTACTCTAAATTGCCCCTAGGTGTGAGTGTGAGAGTGTGTGGTTGTTTGTCTTTGTGTGTTGGCCCTGCGATTGACTGGCGACCAGTCCAGGGTTTACCCCGCCTCTCGCCTGTAGTCAGCTGGGATAGGCTCCAGCTCCCCCACGACCCTGACGGATAAGCGGTATAAAAAATGGATGGATGGATGGGAATGTATTTGTGCACAGGTTTAGATGTAGATTTTGTCCACTCTATTGGAAGTGCATCAGGAATGGCCAGAATATGGCCAGAAACAGAATTTCAGTATTTAAATGGACATGTCAGTATTGTTTGACAGTGTCAGACAACTGTGAAATATTTTAAAGGTCTGTTAGAAGAAAGTTACAAATATTATTCATTGAACTGTTTCTCCTATTTTTTCTAGTGTGTGTATCAAATAAAAGCAAAAAACAAACAAAAAAACAAATAAAAAACTGTTTCTTGAGGACAAAAACACATGTGCACAGTTTCAGTAACATGTATACTACAAAATACATACAAAATGCATGTGCAACATGACTAAAAGGTCCAAAGCCCCAACAGCAGCCCCTTGAGCCTCTAATGTTCCTCAGAGTTTTGTTAGCTCTTAAAAACACAACCACTGATCAGATTATATGACAGAAAAATTAAACCCTACAAACCCTTTAAAACAGTCATTGGCTTTAGTGTGTACCTTGTATTTCTTGCTTGAATTATAGATGTCTATCATGTCATTGAAATACTTTCAGAGATGTTTTTCCTTTATCTTTTTTATTTTCATAAATAATACAAAGTATATCTTCTTGCTTCTTTAATATTCCACTACTGTCAGTTATTGACTGCATGTCCACATCCTTTCTGTCAGTCATTAGCTTTCGAGGACATACATATAGTCAGGGGATGTACACCAAAATCTTAGTTACAGCACACCATAACAAAACTGTTTCTGTAGTGCACTAAATGTTGTAAAAGTATCCAAGTATGTCAGTTTATTTATCTAAATACCAGTGCAGCACTTTGATAGACAGAAAACAATCACAGCACAACGTGCAAAAGGACAAGACTTTTTCTGCATAAACATGTTTTTCTACAATGGTGATGCGTTAAATGCAAAGGGCCACCGGGGCCCATTAATGACAAACTACGCTATTTGATAATAGAAACAAACATAAAATACACCTAAATGTGTCAGCATCTCAGCTACTTATCATCTCATGCATAATGAGCACTGTAGCTCATAATACGATCACATCGATAACATTTTTACAACATCATTGCTCCAGCCTCTGGGACAGACGCTGGCCCATTTAATAAGGTTTATAATGATATATGTCTTCCTACGCCCTTTCATCAGCCTCTAAATTGGCACTAAAGGGTTTCTAGTTGACCTATTTACTCATTGTGTTTCTGATCTGGTTAATACGGTGACATTGTGGTGGCACACAACCATACACCCACAAACGTGCACCCACATGTCAGGATTTGATGGCCTGTATTATCCTTGTGGTATGGAGGCCAAGAATAAGGTGCTTAGACATAGATGAAAACATTTATATTTTCTTCAAAGCAATGACATTCAAATAAGCACGTAAGGCACAGCATGGCTTTCAATATGAAGAGACAGAGGACAAAAAGAACATCATGCAAATGTGTGCATGCATGCATTTATGTGTGTGGGGTAAAGTGCCTCTGTATCCAAGGGTCATGTGGTCAGATGTATGGTCACGATCTCCAGGTCTGGGTCTCCAGGTCTCAGTGTAAGGCAGATGAGGAGGATATTTCATCTCTAACCTCCAGGCTTTTGTGTGTTTGTGTTCATCTGTGCACAGCCTTGTGTGTGTATGTGTGGGTGGATGTGTGCTTGCATGCGTTTTGAACTCAATCGAGCAGGTGGTGAGATACCATCCTGATACAGTCGCATGGCAGATGGTAGACTGTGCCACCTGCATCCCCTTTAGACCTCCAGGACAGACCCCCTCATCACCTCGCTGACCAACCAGCACACGTGCACGCACCATGAGGCAAACTCAGTAACACACAAATTCAGCTCTGTTCAGTTCCAGCACATATGGGACATTAAATATTCTTGCTTTGGTGTTGAAAGAACAGGCAGAAGCAAATCAGAGGGAAATTCCTGTAGTCTTGATAACTTTGCACTCATACTGCTAATGTAGAGATTTGGAATATCTGACATATTTGGGGTCTTTTTAAGTTTTATTCAATTCCAGCTAGTATGTGAGTTAATTCCTGGGACAGTGGTTAGCTTGTTTCTTTCAAAGGTTAAGTCTGTTTGGGTAGTTTCCTTCACTATTTTGACTGGAATTTGGTTTTTATTGGTTAATCAGATTAGGAGAGACAAAAGCAGTACACAGCTTGTGGTGCACAGAATCTGCTCAGTCGTTGTAGTTCACCTCATTTTCTTCCTTATTAATTCAGAAACACTCACGGAGATATCCACAGTCTTCATTGTTGCTTCCCACATATACTGCATGAGCCTATTATTGAATGCAGGATATTTGTTTTTTCATGAACAAAACCCCTCATTTTTCAATTTCCACACATTCTGAGCCCTTCATTGCGTGCACAAAATATCATCAGATGAACCAAAGCACCTCTCCATAATGAATGGCCAATACAGTATCTGTTTACATCTGGTATCATCCAGTTAAAAGGCTCCCCTCAGATCAGTCTGACCTTTGAAAGCACATAGCACAGCTCTGAGCAGCTCTTTTTGATGCAATATGTTCTATAATTATGCTCACATAACTCTAATCTACTAGCTTCTGTGATTAATTTTCTTTTCAATTTCCATGTGTGTCACTGTGCAAAAAAAAAAAAAACAACAACAAACATTTGTGCTCCAAGGAAGTATGTGATAAAATAGATATTTTTAGCCATGCTAGCAGCGTGGCTATAGGCGATACTGATCTGTCAGTCTAGCTCCCATCAGGCTCAGCTTCACTTTATATATAATGCTGATTACCAAACGGTAGCGAGATAATGCACTGCACTAATGCAACTAACATGGTTACCTGCATGTATGTTAGCAATGTCTCTAACATTTAGTGCAAAACACCACTTTGCCTCCTATGCCCTCTCAGAGCCAAAAACATGGCTAAAAAGTGAAGTGACATGAGGATATGAAGGAAAAAACCTGCTTCAGATTTTCAGTTGTCCCAGAACTTTATTAATCTGCTTTGAGTGAATGCAGAAAACTGTCAGCTGCTAACGTGTGCAGTTGATTTCTGTCTGAACACACTTTTAGCTTAAATGTTTTTGTTTTTTCTTTTTTTTTTCAGGCTTTTAGTATTTTAGTTTTTAGCCATCGGAGTCACTGAGAATGTAAAGACTTTGCAGTTGTGCTGCTTTGTACTATTTTCACTGCATAGACACGCAGTAAGGTATATTACAAGAGACACAGATGTAGGGCATGTCACATATTATGTGCTATAATATTATATATTCACTTCATTTAGGCTACACATGTACTGTATGCACATTAGTTGGAACACAAGTCCTCTCCCGTCAAGTAAAACACCAAGATATTCATTTTCCTCTCTCTGGTTCAGGCACAGCTAACCTAGCAAAACCACTTTAGCTCAGCTCATTTCACACTGACTATAAGCAGACCCATGTAACCCATCTAAAAGAACAGAGGAGAGCAAGGAAAACGGGCTCCATTTCAAGCCTGGCTGGTGTCAAGCTGATAATATGATTGTATGTGAGGATGTAGGTCTACATGGTGTACACAGTGAAACAGAGAAAGAACATCATTTTTTTTCTTCACAATGGATCTACATAATTCATGATGTGCACTGGATGATTCTGAATACTGATCCAAATTTTCACTAAATTAATTATTTGTGTTGTCTTCACACCAAACAAACAGTCTTTCAAAAGAAAATGCACACAACTTATACTGAAAGAACAGCTACTAAGTGATTAATAAATGACAATACATTGTACAGTTAATAAGGAGCAGCATATAAATGAAATATACCAATGTTTTGGTTTGATTCGGTTTACAATTATGACTACAGAGCAAATAAATTAGAAAATTAATATATAATTTTGATTTTAAATAAACTAATTAGCTAACCTGTTCCAAATATGTGAGCTTTCTATGGACTTACATTGTGAATGATCTGTTTCAGCAAGCACTAGAGAATAATTGCTGGTGATTCATATTTTCTGGTGGTAACAGGCAAAGAAGCAGAGCAGTGTGCCAAGGAAGGTGGAAAAGAAAAAGGTAAGCTAGCAAAGGCTGATGAAAACAATGCTGATTTTTTTTTCTAAAATTTTCAAGTTTTTGTGTAGGCACAAATGAAAATTTATAACACATGAAAAAAAGCTTTTATTTTGAAAAAAAAAGGTGTGGAGTGATAGTTAACAACCTGAAAAATAAACAAACAAAAGAAATGGGTGAGTAAAAATAGTTTTTGAGTTGCAAGGAAAAATGTCAAAGTAACAATATGAATGTTGTACAAATGTACAAATTATATATGGAACCAGCCTTTACCTGTTAAGTTCAAGCTTTTATTATTTTAATTTGAATTATTTCTTAATATTACAACAAACACGTAATCGAGGACATCAACTCAGACATCTACTCAATGCAAAGACTCAGAGGAAAAACAAGACTGGTTTTGTACTGTAGTTTTGACATGTTGTACTGAAGTTTGTGGCAGGAATAGGAACCCTAACGACTGCCAAGGAGCTGCTCTCTTCTCACTTTATATTACTGCTGACTATATTTGGAGATACATCCACTCAGGTGACACCAGCTACATAACCCTTTTGACACTTGAATACATGCACCTTCTTTTCCTCTATAGCAAAATGTATTTACAATGCCAAACGCGTGACTCATTCTCACCATTTTAAAACGCCCACTTTGAAGTAACATGCCTGAAATGCAAGATGGACATCATCAACCAGAATTTTTTTTAAACATGCATA
This sequence comes from Scatophagus argus, assembly GCF_020382885.2. NCBI lineage: Eukaryota > Metazoa > Chordata > Actinopteri > Scatophagidae > Scatophagus > Scatophagus argus. The sequence continues at coordinate 5,950,295 of NC_058494.1, read as the reverse complement.
AAACTCTGGTTATAACTTTAAACCAATCCAGGTAAGATTAAAAGTGTGGCCCTCTTGTCCCCCAAAGAGTTTTTGGCTAAAATGAACACACTACTTTTCTAAAAATATATGCTATAGATGAACTATAATAAATGAGTCTCCTTCATATTGGAGTACATCATTAAAATCACACCTCTTTGTGTTGTCGCTGCAGCACTTCAAGGACCCACAGGTGTGACGGGATTGACTGCAGCTGGGCCTGATTTGCATATTTAATGTAATCAAGTACCTAATAGACCTGATTTTGTCCTGGGATCTCCAAATGCTAAGATGCCAGTCTGTCAGGTCCTTGTGTTATTTGATCCTTTGAACATATCATATGGTTTCCCCTTAAATTGTACCTATCAGATTGAGGTCTCAAGTAAGGGAATATGTGGTTATATGTGCAAGCATTTAGTTGTTAGTATAGGTGGTGGTGTCTGCGTGTTAGAGAGACTAAAAAGTCAAGCCACTTGAATATTCTCTCTGCTGTGTTTGGTTCCTATGTGACTACATTTATGCAAATACAGCCTTTTTATATAAATTCTGACTATAATGTATGGAGATTTGGCACAGCACCATTTGAAAGCACTTTGAAAGCGGGGCTCCCCAAGGGCACAAGAATCTCTTCGTGTGTAAATGTGTGTTTGTTCGCGCTTGTATTTCTGTATGTGTGTGTGTCCTGTGTTTGTAGCGCACTGAGCCCAGGGACATCAGCGATGCCACCACTGTCCCAGTTTCTCACATCCCTCTTAAAAAACATGTTGATTCAGACAAACCTCCTCTTCCTCCTCTGCTCCTCTCATCCCCCACACTCCTCTTGGGATGGACTAGAGGAGACATACAACCACAGTAGATGTTCATCACCCACAGCCAGAGTGTTTGATTTTTCACTCCCTTCTCTTTTTTTCTACTTTATTTTACTATTCCAAATCATCTCTTTCCCCAGCTGACTTCCACGAGAGACGATGCAGAAGGTTGTCAATAGGAAACAGCTGGAGTATGCCTGTTTCTTGTGTGTTATTTTAACTAGTCAAGTGCGCCGCAAATGTAGACTCCCGAGAGAAATCGCGAGTGTATCAACACAAGGTGGTAGCCATCAAAAAATCCCACATCTTGCTTCTATCAATCACTAGAGCTGCACTGGCTGCTGCTGATGGAGAAGTGAGCAGGTATGGGATGGTATAATAACTTGTCTCAAATGACTTTCCATAGCTTCAAACTACTTCAAAGGGTGCTTTCCTTTTTTACAGTCACAATAGAATCCTCAGAGGGAAATTCTGGGACCAACAGCAGTGTACTGTTGGTGTACAGCTCCAAAGTGTCCAGTATTAGAAAAAAAGTATGAATTAAGTGTGTAAAATTTGATAAAAATTTGATGAAAATTTTATAAGTTCTTAAAATTAAACTCATTATTACCACAATTTTCCCAGTGATAATCTGGATAATCATATGAATTCCTATTTTCTTTTATAAAATAGGAATTCATATGAATAATTTCAGGAATTTTACATTTTAAAAATTACTGAATTATTTGATTTCACACCCTTAAGGTCACTTGTCATTACATCAGATACATGCTTCTGGTCTGTAATTAACACAGACTGAGCTAAAACATACTGTTCATTACTTTTTTCCATTTCTTTTCTCAATCATATTCCCTCCAAAAATTGCTTTTAATATTTTAATATTTATTCATCACATATGTTTGGACTGCTGCACAGCTAAATGCTATATGTTGCTTTGAATGACCACAGAGTGAATTTATCTGTCATGGAGTTGTGTATCTGTCTTAGGCCTTGTGCCTGTCTCGGAAAGTCAGTTTAACAAACTCTGAGTTGAATTCTGAACTCTGGCTTGACTAAAGCTGAGACTGCAAACTCTGAGTTTTCAGTTTCAGAACAGCTGATCATAATTTGTTCAATTAGGTGTGAGTTTGTTCACTCAAACTTAAAGGTGTGTACGGAATCAAAGAAATCTATCATCAGTGAAGCTCGCATAAGATAATTAATGCTCATTTACCATTCACAATTTAATTCCAGTAGAGCCAGAAAAATGAATGCATGACAGTGGAGGCTGTGACATTTATCTTGAAGCGCAGGAGTGGAGAAAGGAGTCAATAAGTTAACCTTATTACATTTTATTCAGCGTAGTCCTCTCATTGATCATTTACCTGACGGGGACAAAATACAGGTGGCAGCAACTGAAGATGGAAATATGGATCAAACCGATAAAATCACATTTCAAACTGACTGAAAATGTTTAGATGTTTAGACATTCAGCAGCATTCATATTCCAGATTGTGTAAATCTAAACATTTACAACTCACTTCTAAGCTAGTTAAGTTTTAGAATCTTCAAGTTATTTCAGTCATCCTCACTCTCCCTCAAACATTCACATAACCTCCAACATGATGTGCTATCTGTGTTTCTATCAGTGCGACCACATGCTACAACATGACAGATGATGGTTCACTGGTTGTCTCACGTTTAAATCTTGATACAGATATACAGTATGTTATTTAAACTGTGATTATTAGAGTATGAGAGCTGATGTTAAATGTTTCAGTGCACAGGAACTGGTTGACAGCCTGCCTCAATGTCCACAGAGTCAGTGTCTTAAAGGACAAAGTAGGCCTAGCCAATAATTTGCAAGGTATATAACGTTTCCCCTAACTCAACAACTCACTAAACTGAGAGTCTGTTTACCATCAATGAAATGTTATTTAGTGTAAATGGTGAAATGGGTTGAAACTGAAAGTGTATTCGCAAACATCTGCTGCTTACAATGACAGGTGAGAGAGCCCAACACAATGGAAATAAGACAGTGTGTGATTCATTATGCCTTTTGCTGTTTCTCCTTGTTGTTTCACAGAGGATGTCAGTTGTGTAGGTGGTCCTTTATTTTTGCCCAGGACACATTTTTGTACACACTGCTAAAAGAATGTGGTCATATGTGGCCCATATGAGTGACTGGATCTTATATTTAACCTCAATCCATCTTGCGTGCTTTCACACCCGTACTGATAGCTGTCCACTTGAGATCGCTCCGGATGGACCTTGACATCAGGCCCGAACAGGGTTTGTCTCTCTACTTTACTGCTGAGTAACAAACCAAACTCCTGACCAGTGCCTAGTTGTCAACGAGATGGGAACAGTAAGTAGCAGGTGCAATCCTGTTAAGCTAAGTAAAGGAGGAGGAGAGGTTAGCTAATGTATATGTTTATGCGTATCTTGGAGGTCCATCTATGTATTTATAGGACAGCTTCTAGTTGGTTGATTTAGAATGACTTTGACTTTTCTGCCAAAATCACAGGTGTGGTAGCGTGTTGTTGAGCTTTCTTAAGAGGCAGGGGGTGGATGGGTGAGGTCTGATGACTGGTGACAGCCTTACTGTTGTAAGAAACACATGATGAAATGACTTTTGAAAGCTGTAAAAAAAATGCTTCATTTTTACATTTTTATTTATCACTTTCATCTCACTAGTAAGCACTTTGTGGCTTATATGAATGTAGTGCTTGTCACAGGAAAGGGGAATTTTTTTGGTTTAGGTCAATAAACTTGCTCATTCCAGTCTTATGTGGTTTAATCATGAAGTTTCTGAATATACAATAACTTAACCTTGTACCGGTGATCAAAGACTATACTATAATATAATATTTCTGATCAGTGAGGATTCTCCATCAACAAATATTTGTAGACCAAAATTAAATATCACAGTTCTGTGATTCATCATGGATTTTCCTTACCTTAAAACACAGACCGGTCAAGTTCTCTTTCATCTTTATCGCTTTGTGAAAGGTTTGAATGTTTCAGTTTCAAACATTAATAGCTATCATGATGTTTGACAGGTATTCAGCTAGTAAGCAGCTAGAAAAAACATTTTTCATCTTGATGGTAGTTTGGAACAAGATTTCAGAGATAAGAACCTCTGTGTCTGAACTCAGTGCCAGCCTCACTGTATATCAATCTATATCCTGTGTGTGTGTGTGTGTGTGTGTGTGTGTGTGTGTGGGCTTGCAAGTGTGCTCATGCTTGCGTGTTCAATCACATGAATCACAACTCGAAGAAAGCTAACAAAAGTAGGTTACCTAAGGCATCAGTTATGGTGGCTTCCTCTTCAACATCGGTACAGACTGACAGATTTTGTGAATGTGTGTGTATGCCGACATGCTTGTGCGTGTGTGCATGTGTGTGTGCTCCTTCTGGCACAGCAGCAGATTGCTGAGCAGACAAATGTGTCCATCAGGCAGACACTCCAGGCCTTCAGCTCTGACTAATCGACACAACAGAGAAAAGTGTGGGTGAATGTATGTGTGTGCGTGTGTGTGTGTGTGTGTGGTGGTGGGGGGGCAATGGGGGCAGGAATTGAGTGAAGAAACAAATTAGGATTGTGAGTGCTGGAAAGGGGGTAGGTGAAGGAGTTCAGCGAGACAGGAAGAGAGGAAAAAAAGAAGAATATCCTGAGAGAACTGATAGTCACGATAGCATGGTGACCCGAGAACTATGCATAATTATGGAAAGTGAAGAAGACGTGAGGGTCTGACAAGACAGAGAGAGAGGAAGTAAAGACGGAAATGACCAAGTGAAGAGAGATTAAAAACAGGTAGTGACAGGTGGGGGCAAGAGAGAGGGCAGGAAATAAAGAACGGAAGAACAGGCAGACCAAAATGACCCTGGGGCCCTAGACTCTGATGAACAAAAAGCAATGAAGAATAAGGGCAGGGGGAGGACAAAATGAAGGAGAATGAGAGAGAAGCAAATGTAAAACAGGTAAGGGAAAAAAAATAAGGAAATCAATGACTGTTTAAATAGATTAAAAGGAACCATAACCTTCACTTGTTTGCACTTGATTGATTTGATCAAGAGACTAGATGAACAAAGCAGCCCAACAAAATGCTATGTGTAGTAGATTTACTAATAAATTGGTCAATATTTTTCTATGATGATCAAATGAAGCTGTGTCATATGAAAGCAGTTCTTATGGTGACAAACCCCCAGATAATTATCAGCTAAACTTTTTTAAAAACAACCTCCTTGAGCCCTAAATATCTTGCTAAGTACAGTTTTCAGCAGGCCCATGAGTGTAATAGCATTGCAGAAAATCAAATCTTTTTCAGGTTCACAGTTTTTACATCAGTGCTTATCAGCACCCCTGTTTAAGGAGGCACAAACATCTGTCAGCCAGTGTTCAACTTTTTATACTTGGTGTGACACCTGCTACCACAGTTAGACAAGGGTGGGCAGCAAGGAATTTTGTTTAACAAAATCTTGAAATCCAAGCACTACAAGACACGTACACATACCAATTTTATGCTGAAAAGACAGTTTTATGATGCATCTCCTGCCCCCAAGTAGCAATCAATCAATCAATAAAACTTAAATTTGAATTTGCTTTTATTATGGCTGCTTGAGGTCAATGGAAACAAGCTATAAACGCAGCGATACATACATTATTGCCTTTTAAGTTTATATGGTAAAAATACATAAATAAATAAAAACTGGCGTGGTGGACCTTAAAACTGTTGCTAATTTGTACCTCCAGCAGACACAGAACATCACAACATACGTATTTCTTGCCCTCTGGTGAAATCCAAGATTTACTATGTTCTTTTTTGCTCTGTTTTTCTCTCCACCAGAATAATTTAGCTACTAAATGCTCCATTATGCTCACCAGCCAGTCACTATACTTTGGCGCGAGGCAAGTAGTGTACCAGTGACATTTTAGACCTTAATTACTTCAAAAAGCTGGGTGGTGGAAATAATGGCGACTGGCAACATTTATATATCTGTTAAGATTCTCAGCTCTGAGTGGACTACGTTTATATAACACATTTATTGAAAGCACTTTACAAGTTTTAGTGAATCATTCACCATATTGAATCATACTGTACTGTACTTTCTTTATTTAGTTTGACAGTTGACTACATACAGACACGGATGCACCCACTAAGCTAATGCAATATGACAGTGAATCCTAAAAGAAGTTCTGTAATTGTTATGCAATTTACTTGTGAAAATTTTCTCTAAGTGGACCTTTTGAATTTTAACTAAATACCCTCTGTGTGGTGCACACCTGGTGGAAATTTGCGCTCTGCTGAGTGCACTCCTCTAATTAATATAGAATCATTGATTGTAGAAGCTTTAGGATTTTCTCAGACAAATTGAGTTTTACAAATTTCAATCAATCTTGTACAGTTCTTGCATATGTGACATTATTATGAAGGCCATATGACTGTTCGTTTCATCAATGGTCAGAATGAAAACGTGCCAAGAAGCATGTTTGGAGACAAGAAAACCATACCTATATTTTCTCTTGCCCTTTATTTTTTGCCTCATTCCTTGCTTCATACTGGAGGTGACACTTAGGCTGGATTCCTTTTCTGTTGATCTCTATACATTTATACATGTAAAAAAAGAATAGCAACAATAATGATATGATAATGGTTTGTACTGCAATCAAGATATGAATAACCCTGGCAAGACAGGGGTTACCATTGTAATCCTGCTGGACTGATGAAGGAATTTAGCATTTTCCTTTCTTGAGAACCTTCTCAACATGTTTCATCCTTAAGTTTAAAACTTGACTCAAGAACATTTCAGAAAATATTTAAGTGCAGCCTTTCATAGTATGAATTTATTGTGAGAATAAGAATGCAGCCTCAAAGGACCAAAAGCAGATATAGAGAAGGGTAAAATGAAGATGAAAAGTGTAGACATGAGACATAAGAGAGGGTGGTGTGGGCGTCAGGAAAGATGAGCAGGCGACCCTCGTTGAGAGGGAAATATTGAACACTGGCGAGAGGTGGGAACACATCACTTAAAGTGGTTCACAAATTGGACGGACATGGACCCGGCAACTGTCTGAGAAAGTGAGGAACGAGAGAGAAAGGGGTCAGAGGGCGTTGGCTCTAGAGTGTGTACTGAAGTGTAAAGATATCTGTCGCTTGGAGCACAGCTTCAGACAGTAACATGCACAATGAAGACACTCATTAAAAAGCTCGAAGCGAGGAAGAAAAAATAATGGACCATGTGGAAAGGAATCAAATCAGCCCAGATGAAGTGTTGCTGTGTCTCTCTCTTTTCGTATGAGTGTGTAACTTTTCATCTGGCTGCCTGTCTGTCTGCAGAAACTGACTTCATGGCAGAATTAATTGCTCGTCCTGTTGTGCTGCTGAGACCAATTTGGTTTTTAATAGCGCCTCGGGTCATTAAGTCCTGTAATGGTTTGTATAATAATGTTAGGGGTATATCCTATAAAATGGTCATCAGTATGTGATCTGTATGTACAAGATCCTCATGGTTACATGATATAAAATAATAATATGACCACTGAGCAGAGAGCAAGTCATTACACTGTAAAATAGTTCAGATATCATTGCTGTATGTTATTTAAATATATGGTGAGGAAAATTCAATCGTGAGTGTGATATTTTGAATATGAATGGGGCCTTGGGGAGACTGGGGAATAACGGCAGAGAGAGGAAAGGAGTGAAAGAGAGGTATGGGACTTCTGTGCTTTTTTGTACATTGTTGATTCAGCAATGTCATATTTGTCATATTTGTTAAACGCTTCACTGAAGCATAAACACGTGTTCAGGTGTGTCAGAGGAATACTCACTGTTTTTAGTACACCCCCATGTGGACACACACATACACAAATACATGCCTGCGTGTCACAAATGCAGCCTAAGCTGCAGAGTTCAAAGACTGAGCTCCACTGAGGCTGCACTGACACAAATAGACACACACACACACACATATAGTTACAGACAAGAACTTCTTTACTCAATGGTCCTGAATCAGCAAGAACATATTTAAAGACATTCCCACTGAGGTTAAGTTCTATTTACTGTTTTATGTCTTCAGACTCAGGCATACACACCCATGCACAGAAGGGAAAAAAAACACACACAGTGGTTTTTGTTGCCTTTGAGGCCACAGAATGGAGCTGATCATACCTTTGAGGATCACCATCACAACCACTTACCCTAAAATCAGAAATGATGGGTCACTGCGAGGACTGGCCAAAACAAAGTCCTCGCAGTCCAAAATACCCTCACAGGAACAAAAGGATGTCAGACACACACACACACACACACACACACACACACACACACACACACACACACACACACACACATTCATGCACATACTTCCTGGTTGTACAAGGCTATAATTTACTAACATTTTATTTCTAGAATGGTGCTTGCTCTTTTTTATTTATTCCACAGCATGAATTTTATATATTTTTCTTATAAAATGATATATTGTTTCATTAAGTAAGTGGTATAAACAGATTTATCTGATAACGACCTTTGAAGAAAAACTAAAAATATATATATATATCCACATATGAGATATATACAATATATAAAATATTTACCACCATTTTAGTTAGTGTGCAGATGCCTGCCAGTATTAACATCTGCTTCTTAATTTTTATCAATGCAGGACCAGGTCACAGTGACACCAAACTAAACAGTAGTCCCTCCTCCCAGTAATGTTTTCCAGCTCCTCCTGGGAAATTTTTATCAGATAAGTAGATAGATAGATACTTTATTGACCCTGAGGGTAATATAAAGTATAAAGAATAAAAAAAAAAAAATCAGAAAAAAATAAAGTTTATAAATATATATGATGATTAAAAAAAACACACTATTCTAAAAGATATAACAATAATAGAATATAAACAGTCCATGATGATATAATCTATCCATCATGTTCTCAGTCTAGCCCAGGCTCCCCTACCAGTTGAACATGCCAAGAAAACTGGAAGGCAGATCCTGATCTTTGAACTGTTCTACTCTGAGCTCCCTCTGCTGAATGGATATACATTATAGTCCTCGCAAACTCAGGTCACAAGAGGTAACTGTAGTAGAGTAAAAAGTAGAATTTATCCCTCTGAATTATAGAAGAGATGTAGTAGAGATATGAAGTCGAAGAAAATGAATAAATTACAACCTTCAAATTGTGTGTAAGTACAGCACTTGAGTAAATGTAGTTACTTTCCACCAGTGTTAATTTTCCTGACACTGGACAGATACTTCAGTCAGCCAGCAGTCAGTCATGTGCAGACAGGATGTGCTGTTTTCCAAGGCTCACTACAGATGAGTAATGACTTGTTTAGGACTTGGACGTCATAGACAAGACTTGAGACACACTTGTGTCATTAGTAGCTTGTCAAATGTCATCTCCCATCTTTAATCCAAATTAAAAACCACTGACAAATCTTAAAACTGTATCCTCACTCTCTGATGAAAAATCAGCTGTTTAAGTGGGTAACCATTAAGAAATAATGGTTAGACAAAGAAAAACTACTTTGGCTGCAAGGAAGGGGTGACTCTATTTTCTTTTTGAATAGCCTACAAATGAAATATTAAAATAAAATTTAGCCTACTTGTCTCGAGAATTACAGTCTTTCCTTTCTCTTCAAGGGTAGTATTTGTTTAAACACACTCCAGTGGAGCTGTTCGTGTGGCAGCACTGAAATGTACTGATTGAATTTATTATTTTATGTGAGTTGTCTGTTTATCACCTTTCAAGTTTTCACTGTATTATTGATTTGAATTTTTATCTGTGTATGTATTAGCCTGTGCTTTTGCAACATGTTGTTGAATCAATTTACCATGCCAATCATTAACATAGTGGTGGTAGAGCAATAATAACATGTATCCAGCGCCCAAAAATTGGATATCAATTACCAAGATTATTTTATTCTTGGAAGAATTCAGTTGTTACTATTCTCAGCATATTGAGAGGATCTGTTCATGTTTCCTTTGCCTAGTCTCTCTCTGCAGCACGGCAACATCTCTGCTAATTATTTCTGGTATTATCCTCCAGGAAGTGTGAACTAGAGAGGTGGGAGAAAGGATATTTGGGAACTGGTGGGGGAATAAAAAAAAGAATGTAGCATGTTAGAGACTGAGCCATATAGGCGGATTCACTGTCAGAGCATTCCCAGTTGAAGGAGAACTTGCATGCACACGGCCGGGAAGCGGATCTGACACTCTAAAATCGGCTCAGGGATGCTCTTAGTGAATTTTCGCACATTAATGCTTTTAGAGCATCTACAAACATAAGCACACACACATGAGTGTACACAATACACAAAAGTCAACGCAAACACACACATACACACACACGCGCACACACACACACACACACACACACACCCCTAGCACCTCATCCCTTGCTAATTCCTCACTTCTCCTCCCTCTTTCGTCTCCTCTCCTCCCTCATCCTCCCTTCGCGGACTGCCAAGCTAAGCCCAGAGCAGTTAAATAATCACTAAGGCTTCCAGCTGGCAGAATATGCTGCAGTTTTTCTGAGAGGAGGGAATATAGCAGGGATGGCAGGACACAACAGCAGCATGCCAATATGTATTGATATTGTGCTGACAAAATGTGTTTGTGCTTGTTTGCCTGTGTGTGCACTCTGGGAAATTGGAGTGCGGAATTGTTAGTATGACATACTTCATTTGAAGAGGCCTATTTTGATTTGGCAGGGTGTTTTGATGAAGTTTTCAAAGCTTTCTTGGATTGTGAAGGATTTATTCATTCCAACAGGACAATGAGACACCATGGACCTCCATCCTAAAAGCCCTCACTTACTTCGATCTGTTGTTTGTGTGTGTGTTTGAATTGAGATTTTCCTGTCCTTGTTTGTGACTATGACTTTTTGCTTTCATGTGTTTTTAAGAAGAAAAAAAAGAAAATACTGAACTTGAACTCTCACTTAATATTATATCTGCAATCTGATGTAATGATTTGCAATTCTTACATTCTACTCCCACATTCTCTTAATATCAGGTCATTTTCCCCCTTTTGGTTTATCTTCATCAAACTGCTCTGCAATGCAGCAAAGTGCAATTGTGATCCAAAATGTTGATTATCAGTATAGCATAACCCGCTAAAATAACAGCTCATTTGAAAATACCATATGCTGTCCAATTTAATAATCTTGGCCTTCAAAGCTGGACTGCTAAGTTATTTTCCACAACAGTAAACCAGCTTTTGGAGCCTTATATCTATAGTGTGAGCTACTCAGATCAACTAAAGCAAGAAAAACCTAAAGCCAGACTGTTGAGTTTGGACACAGACGGATATACCCGTGAATGTGCACAGGCATGGACACACACACACACACATGCATGGACACACAGAAATATTTTATTTGAGCATTCCTCCCAGCTCAGCACAGTTGAAGGTACCTAAATACAATATTGGCCTCTGGGTCATATCTGTAAATACGAGCACATCAAAGGAGTTCATCCTGCTAGACACATCAGTACCCCCCCCCCACCCCACCCCACACACACACACCCACACACACACACACACACACCGATTCACACACTCCCATCCTGGGTTTTAGCTATGTATTTTTGATGTTGAGTTGCCATCATGCATTTGGGTCTAGGTAATGTGTCAGTAACTTTATCTTTCTTGCAATAGCCAGAAATACCCAAAGGCCTTGTGAGTGTTGCTTTTAAAGTCTTGCTCCTCGCTGCAGTGCTGATTTATGCTACTTACTTAGTGAAGACAGGAGGTGGTAAGTAAATCAATCACACAATCAGTCAGCCATTTAGAGTGTCAGTCTGTCTGTCAGTCAATCATTTCTGTTGTCATGTGTTACTGCTATCTCTCTCTCTCTGGCTCGCTCTCCATATTTCTGTCTTTCTCCCTACCCCATACACACTTGCAACCCCCCCCTCCACACACACACACACACACACACAGGGTGTAACAAGCACTAGGGATTTTTGATGGCAGCTATTTTTAGCAGGATGTATCTCGTGGGTTTGGTAATTTTCTCTCCTCAGTAACAGTTACCATGCAGAGACTGTTGTTATGAGGAGAAGTCCAAGGCGGCCAATCATCTGCCTCCCTGCGTGATGGATGGGCAGACAAGGCACTTGGCATGTTGGCATGAGAGAGAGAGAGAGAGAGAGAGAGAGAGAGAGAGGTGGGGGGGGGGGCAAGAGATTGAGGTAGGTGACAAAAACAAAGACTCCCGTGTTTGTTCTCCCATTTGAACACCTGTGCACATTATGTACACAGAAGTAAATGTGTGAATACTACAGTGTATATATGTTCAATGGTTATGGCTTAATGTCCATACAAACGCATAATAGGCATGCAAGGGAGCATCTGTGGGCAATTCATGAATTGCATCTGAAATTTCACAGCACTGAAAAAGACCAATGAAACAATTTCAAAGCTCTGTTTGTAATTTCACACTTCTAATCATGTTCAGTACCATACTGATTAGTGTAAAGAAGGCTACATTTGTACAGAACTTTCCCTATGCAGAAATAGTAGTTCAGCTGTGCAGGAAAATGCATGGAAGAAAACAAAACAGTCAGCTATAAGCTGAACAATACCTGTGCTGCTGACTGCATTAACGTTTAAAGCTGACTCTGTAAAATACAGAAACTACACTGGACTGCCAACAAACAAATGAGTAATAATAATAAGAGTAAAACAAAACAAGAAAAGCAACTTATCAGGTTTTTAAAATAAGTTTTTTTGCCCTGTATTTAAAGACCATAATGGTATTACACAACACAACATTCACTTGTGTATCTGAAAATACATTTACAATGTGTATACCTGAAAATACAGCATAATCTAACACACTCTGCATCAAGCAGACTGAGCATTTACTCAACTTGCACCCACATCGCTGGCATGTTTTAATCCACAGCTTCAGTTTTGACAAAAAAGATGAACACAATGTTATTCTTATGGTAAAATTTTGATGTTTTTTTTTTTTTTGTCACTTAAACTGACTCAAATTAACATGTGAGAATGTTGAAAATGTATTTATTCTAATGAAGATACATACAACTTTAATAATGATGATGATGATGAACTCACTTGATTGCGTCTATGAGGGGCCTGTGATTTCTGTGAAATCATGGACCCTTCATAGGCCCTTCAAGCTGTGTGAACAAAACATTTCTGGTCAGTATAGATGTTACAGGTGACATATGGTTCCGTGAATTCTATATGATCAGTTCATTCACTAAAATTAAAAAAAAAGTTTAGAACTGTATGTTTCTGTAAACCATGGATATGTTAGTTTTGCATGAAACATGCAAAACTAACATATCACAGGAACATTTCTACAGTATGTGTTATATCACCTGCTGGTTACATGTGTATGAGCTCTGAGTTTCTCATCTCGAGGTGGTGATGGTCTGTTCCACAGGAACTGTGGCAGGAGACCGCTGTTCAAGACCCCTGCAACCAACCATCAAACCAGCTCATTATAGCCGTGTTTCTGGTTCCACATCAGATGTTTTCAACGTCAGAAGAGTTTCCAGCCGTATTTTGGGCGACATAACAAGGCATTTTTCACTAAGGTAAAACACGATCTTTTCCCAACCCTAACCAGGTGCTTTTAGTGCCTAAACAGACCTAGTTTTCAGTCTGCTATATTAGAGTGGGTGGATTGAAAAAACAGGTGGGTGGTAGGTAGCCTGAAAGTTGCTTATATGAATTCCCAGATGGCATAAAAATTTGGCTAAATGATTGCTGGCAACTAGAGTGTTGACAGAGTCATGAACAGATACACGCTCCTGCCCTCAGAGCCTTCCAGCTTATGGTTGCGTGTTTGTGTTTAGGCTATTTGGGTGGGTTAATGCAATAAATTAATTTCCCCTTGGGGAATAAAGTAGTGTTCTATTCTAATTTATAAAGAACAGTTTGAAGAAGAAATCAACAGGTAGCGAAGCAAATTTTCAAAATTTGCTGCTACTCTATGATTTGAATGTATGAAGGGCAGACTTATTTATCCTGGAAAAAGAAATCTTTCTCGAGATTTTAACATAATAAACTCAATATTATATCATTTTACTGGATGAGCTTAGTTTTCCAATAAAATTAAAACCTAATCCAGTGAGACAGACTGTTCAGCCAATATTTACAAAGCTAGAAAATCTTATTCAAACTCAGACTGAGACTAAAACAGCTGGATCCACTAATCAAGCCTATACTCAAACTTCAGTGAAACTATACACCTTGCAAAACAGTACTTAATAGTTACTTAATACAGTTAGTGAGGTCAACCACCTTTTAACAGCTTGACAAAACATTATTTTAATACAGCCGCTGTGTAGTGTTACTATGAAAAAACTCTGTAAACCTGTAAATTCTTTTATTCCTTTAAACACAGAAGTGGTTTATTGGTAGCTCCTTGTTAACACTGACAGCTGTTTCCGAGTCTCATATGGGGATACAACATTTAGATGTAAGACAAAACAAGCGCACCAGAAAGCCACAACAGAAACTGCAGTAAGAATCCAGTCCAAGTAAGTAAGAGTTGTAATGTGACTGAAAGGCTGCGTAAAACTCACGATGGACTACATGAACACTATTTCAGAATCAGAAAGGTGTGTAAACAGAGTTAACATGCATTTTGACTCCACTACAGAAGAGTTTGTGGTACCATGCATCTCTACTATTTTTCCTTAGGCTGTTTTTTATTTTATTTTTTTTTAACTGGTAAGCAAGACACATATTTGGGTAGCCGAGCCCACACCTGCCCGTCGATACCACAGCCCTAGTGCCAAAATCTAAGCAGACCATAAGCACAGTGTTATCACAACATAAATTTGAAAATTAAAACAGATTAAGCATAGAATTTCAATCGAATTTTATCAAACGTAAACTCTGCAGAGCCAACATTTCATCTGGCTATGACTGTCAGATGTATCGGCTAAGATGTAGCAGTACAGATAGATGCACAGACAAAGGAACACTGGGGAAGTAGTGTCACAGATTGAGGAGAGTGAGTGGAAATGGTCACACACTTCATAGCCTATGTTGTGTGTTTTTTTTTTTTTGTTTTTTTCTTTTCAAGCTAAAACGGGGTGTTAAGTTGCTCTTTGAATAGATATGGCTGTAAATGGTACTGCATCATTTTGCTAGCTTGATGACTCTTGTTTTGTGTTGCTATTGTACATTTACCTTTTTTCCTTCCTTAATACTTTTGTCCACATTGGTGTTCAGCAAAGGTTACATATCTTTCAGACCCATGTTACTGGCTAAGCACATATTCTCTCATCTAACCTCATAAGGTTAGTAGCAGCTAAATGTCCAGAATGATCTTCTACAATTTAAACATCATCACTGACACATCAGTGACTGTCTGCTGCTGTCTCGTTGATCAGAACAGCGGTAGGCTACGTCTTTGCTGCATTTTCTCTCTGGTCGCTCAAATGGAGTTGTAGAGTCAAGTAAGTTGAACTTTTAATGGACAGATGGAGTTGCAAAGGAGAAGGAAAGGAGAAAACAAAGGATCAGAAAGGGGCAAGGGAAGCTGGTGATTAAAGAGAGCAAAAATTTGAAGGTTGTACGGTAATAGAGAATAGGAGAAGTGGGTGAAAGGCTAGACTGGGGGCATGGCATGAGGAAGAAAATGAATGATGAGTCCAAACAAAATGGAGAAGAAAGTCATTATAGAACTCACTGTATTTTCCCTCACAAGTTTCCCTCCTCCGTTGACGCACATACACACCTCAACAATGCCTTACAACACAAATGAGCAAGACAGCAAGGTAGGTGTTTTGCAGGAGGCATTTCCTTTGAGATGTCAAAATGATCCTGTCGGCAGTTTCATGTTTAACTCTGCTCATTTATTCATTCTGTCATTTTCTTTACCTATACAGTTTGTGGTGTCATGTGGGGGGCTGCAGCCTATTCTAGTTCACACAAAGGAGATGACAGAAAGACATCGTTGCGTTGGCACTGCCTGTTCTGGCCGGGTTCTTGTTTGTCTCTGTCCTCCTAATAGGCTTCTGGTGTGTTAGGCTACTCATCAGATGGAGGTCAGAGCACCTGAGGCCAAGGCTGCACAGCTATGTGTTCCAGGCCTCACTTAATACGACTGGAGGTTGTTTTCTCTCACATAGCATGAAGCAGTGTTGCTGCTGCTTTAAGGAGACTTTAACAGTACCCTCAAACAATACTTCTCACTTCACTGTACACACATACGGTACATGCTGACTATACTGACTTCATTGTTCTTGTGCCACACTGTGTTTCATTTGAAATGTACTGCTAGCAGCAGCATGAGGCTACACACAACATATTGCACAACATCAGTATGCTAACATGCTCACAATGACAGCGCTGATGCCTGGCAAGTGTAATCTTTACTTTGTTAACCATGCTACTCTAGTGTGTTAGTATGCTGAAAATTTGTAATTAGCATTAAGTAGAAAGAGCAGCTGAGGCTCGAATTTCATTAATTTTGCAGACCTTGTTTATAAACCAGCGTACTGTACAAAATTTGACTTGTGACAGTGTGACTCAAGATGATATTTTAGTGAATCCCACAATGAATGAATTCACAATGGAAACTTAAAATGTCAATCTAAAGATTGTGCAAGAAAAAAAAAACAGGTAGTAATGGAAGTCTTGGAGATTCATCCTGTGGGGACCATGAATGCCTGCACAACATCTCATCACAATGCATTCAAACTGACCAACAGACCAAGTTATTTTGCTACTTTCAAAATTTTGTCTTGCAATTTTCAATCTTCACCAAGATATGGCTCATTAAGACCCAGTCCTGGACATTATGCCAGTCTTGGAAATAACAGAAAGTGGCATATTCCTCAGAAAACAGGTGGCCTAATGACTGTCATGCAGTGGCTACCACTAGCCTTGGCTAGTTTTCTTAATAGCAAAAATATCTATATTTACTATCATCGTTCTGTCTGTGTCTTCCAAAGTTTATCTGAAGGTAATATAAAATTTCAACAGTTTGAATTTGTAGGTGCCTTCCTGATTCTTTCATTGATTAAAAGTGAGCACTGTCAAATGCAGGTGTGAGCAAACCCTGTCACAGATGCTAGTAAAAAAACACATTCTGTAAATGTTTCTAACTCATCTGTCACTTAATTCAGTTGCATGTTGTAAGAAAAAACACTGTAACCATTACATCTCTACCTTTCTCTGGCTCTTCTCTTTACCAAATAAGAGAAAATGGATGTAAATCCTGAAGGTGAACAGTAATGAATGTGTGTCAGAAGTGCTATTGGTATGCTCCAGGTCCGTTTTGTCTGTGCCAGAGAGAATACCTAGTTGTACCTTTCTCAATATTGCCATTTCAGTCCATGAGTGATGCCATAATAATAATAATGTACAGTGTCAGAACCAAAGTTGAAATTATCATATCATCACAATATGTTGGACTGGAGTCATTGCAAACACACATTACAAAGATAATGGCAGAAATGGGAATACCGCACTATATAATACAGAATTTTACAATTGTTGTAGCACAGCACTATGCCTGAACATAGACAGTCAGTCAACCAATTTTGGGTCAATTACTCTGTGCATCGAAGCAACAGTGTAGCGGGAAGGTTGCAGCTGAAGAGAGGTAAAACCTGAGCAGACATAATTGGGATGGCTAGAGAATGTGACAGGGATATTTCTGGTTAAATCCCAGTTGTTTCATGGTAATATAAAGCTCATTGGCAGTAAAAGCTCAGATTACCATTAATGAATCTGCAATGTCTCAGTGCTTGTCATGAACTGTAATTTGAAATGGCAGCTGAGTATTGATTCTCTGCTTTGCAATTTTGAAAGAAAATAGTTTATGTCAACACATACTGATTGAAAAGCGCTACATCACAGGAATGTCATTCTCTGATGATATGAGAAATGTTATCAACAAGGTCAAAGAAAATATGAAATTTACAGATACCCTGTGCTGATCAAGAAAATGCATTCAAACACACCTTTTAAAAATGCTTGCATTGGACATGTATTCCCATAGCTGTGGGATCACCAACTCCAACATCACCCTGCCTGAACAGCTTAACCAATTTAAAACCCACTTTGAGACCCCCAGCAGAACACATGGTGTGGAGAACAATCTCATGGTGTGTGGAGAACAAGACCGAGGAAATGATCAGCCACTGACTATCCATGGGCTTGAGGTGGAGAGGGTGAGCAGCTTCAAATTCCTTGGAATCTATATCAGTGATGACCTCGCCTGGACACTCAACACTACCCAACTGGTCAAAAAAGTACAACAGCGGCTGAGGAGCCCGAGGAAATTCGGCATGCTGCCAAAGATCCTCAGCAACTTCTACAACCACACTATTGAGAGCTTCTTGACCAGCTGCATCGCTGTGTGGTATGGCAGCATCACTGCTGTGGACCACTCATCTGCAGAGAGTGGTAAAGACTGCCGAGAGGACTGCTAGGACACCACTACCCTGTCTGCAGGACATCTACCACCGCCGAGTCTACAGAAGAGGACTTGCTAAGGACTCCACCCACCCCCGATGTGGACTGTTCATACCACTGCCTTCCGTCAGGAGGTACAGAAGTGCGAAATGCAGGATGTCCAGACTGAAGAACAGTTTTTACTCAGGAGCCATCACACTGTTAAATACTGTTCAAACACTTGCTGGTGCTGACACGACCTCCCCTACACGCACCTGTGCACACACACACACACACACACACAAAACGTTCTTTTAATCACTCCACAAACTAAATACAGAAACAAATGCAGGCTGAGCAGGCAGGGAGCTGGCTGGCAGGAAGAAATCTTCAGCAGGAGAATCTCTATTCAGGTAACAGGTGAACAGCATGCAGAGGTAGAACGTAGAATAATCTGGCAGCAAGTAGGAGTGAAGGCCAGGCTTATAAAGTGGAGTGAATAGGCTGATAGAACTCAGGTGTGCCTCAGCTGCCAACAGGAGGAGCCAGCCACACCCCCTGCCACACACAGGCTCTGCAAAAGGAACACAAAAAAGAACACAAAAAGAAAAGCACAACAGAAAACATACAAAGCCAAACCATAACACATATGACAATGCAGTCATTGTGTTCACATTGCTAAGCCAATACCAGGACATGTTTGATTATCTTTTTAAATTCAGTCAAAAGAAATATATTTTCTCAGATTTATTCCATTGTTTCTTTATTTATTAAAAATGCAGCAGGGTGTCATCACATCATATATATATTACATATAATGTGATGACACCCTGACATATATATATATTAGGGTTGGGCATTATTATTGTGTTAACACATTGGTTGTTTGGAGCAGACAATTGTTTTGCTACGCATTAACCCACTTTTTAAAGTCCGTTGCTCACTAGCTAACTAATCGTTGCTCACTTGCTCACTAAAAAAACTGCGTTGATACTCGATAGGGTGATTTCGGCTTTGATTAATTGATGCGTTAACTTGCCCAGTCCTAAAAAGTATATGAACGTTGTGATATTTGCCCTAACTAACAGATAAACTCATATCCAGTGTTGCTTAGGATGTATGTATAGCTCGCTCCTATAAAAGCTCTTTTGAAGTAAGAATATCAAGAAACAAAGCCTCTTGGAGACAGCTGCCAGCAAACAGCGGGAAGAGCTTTGATAAGGGGAGTGAGTTACTCTTTGAGCTTAAATCTCTGAGTTGAAACTTAGCTTTAACTCTAAGAGCACAAAAACTCCTCTTTCAGTTCTGCACAATATATAAAAAGTGGCATCTTAATGTGAGGAAATGCAAGTTGAGGCACGTTCTGCTGGAGTATGCATGTTGCCTATTCACTTTTTGTTGAGACAAACTTCTCCAAGATCACAGAGAAGTTTTAAATGTCGGTCGAACAGTTGAAACTGCACTCCACAGGCAACAAAGCCTCTATCTGCAGCTACAGCCAATGTAACCGTTTTGGAGCTGCCCATGCCACATCCAGGAGGTGGTGCAACCGGACAGTGTAGAAGTGGTTACTGATGGGCTGAGGTAGGTTTCTGTTTCATGTGCGTAAGCAGGATGTGGTCCACCTTGTCTCACAGCAGTTCAGAAGATTGTGGAACATGCTGAGGTTGGTCAGCAGTGATCAGAAGGGCAATGTGATATATCTCTGATCTGTGCTCAGACAAACAGCAGCACTGTTTGAAAAAATACAGCCACTTTATTCATTTGAATGAGGCCACTCTGTGGGAGTTGCAGGAGCCTTTTCCACTGACAAGTGCAGCTGGCAAAAAAAGTTTAACCTGTCTCAACTTTTGCCAGACCATAAAGCGCCATCATCTGGACAAGTACTGCATTAGCCAATCATATGTGCAAATGCACATACCTTATAAATTCTTTGTAATGTGAATGCTTTGTCTTCCAAATGCCTGCTCTTGTGTTTCTGCATCTGAATCTGTTGCTGTGTGCAAACTTTGACTGGTCTTGCTGGATTGTATTTCACTGTCTCACTGTTTCTGGATGCAATATGCCTACAACAACTCTTTTAAGTCTGAATACAAAATGAATCTCTGGAGAAGGCACATTCTCTGTTTCCTCAACAACTAACCTGACACATTGTCCAGGGGAAGGTCTCACTGGGATGAGGTTCAGTCCACCTCGACAGTGACACAGCTCTGGCATCGCTTCGGCTGGCAACGAGCCAAGCTGTTTGCGACCTAACTAAGTACAGTTTTTTTCTGAGGATGAATGATCTCCTTCCCCTGGGAATGGACACATTTTCTAACCTGGTGTTGCCTCAGGGTGTGCTCTACATGCTTCCATCAGAGGGAGCGATGACGCAACTGCTTCACAGGATCAGAAGGCAGTATTTCTCAGTCATTTTTATAGTTCAAGACTACTATTGTTTCAGGTGATGTCTCGCTGAAATGACACTGTCTGGACCTCCTTTTCCTTTCCCGCTTCAACTCAGTCAGCTGATTTTGAGCGCTTGTGATACTTTTCCACGACCCCTGTGAGCCAATCATCCCATTGCTCTCAAAGTTTAAAACTGTTCCTCTCTCTTCTGCTGTCGGTTGTCATTTCAGTCAAATTGATGCAACCCTCCTCCACCCCATTCATCTTCAGTTTTCATCAGATTCAGGGCCCAGGGGTCCTTCCAGTGTGCTCATCAGAGGTCTGGCTCCACATCATATCCACCCAGATCTTCAGCATCTTCTTCACACCTTAACCATCACCACTGTCTAGACTGCATCAGGGTTTTTCAGTACACCAAGCCATAGATAAGACAATGTCATTGGAGAGTCGAAAGACCAAAGATTCTTCCTATTCTTGAATCTACTTTAATCTTTAGCAAATTGTCTGGTTTTAAGCTTCTGTTTCAGTTTGGTCCTGATTGAACTGAACTCCATGTTACTATTTTGAATTAGTATGAATACTGATTGGTTGGATTTCATGTTGTTAATGTTTTTAATTGTTAGCTAATCAATCACTACTCTTGTTGCCAGTGTAAACAGAATAGCATTTAGTCCTGTGCAGTATTTTCATGCTTTGTCTTTTCACAGAATTAAAAATGTAACATTCAAATTCAAACAAATGTGCAAATGCATATTCATGGTAAATTCCTTTTTAACATTAATGCTCTGTTTCGGCTTTCTTGTTTTGCAAATTATCTCTCTTGTACAGTGTAGACACACACACATACACAGTGAGGCAGGTCCTCACGATGTGACAGACACATACACTCACACCTCAGGTATGTCTGTCTCACCTGCTCTTGCACTCTCTCTCAGGAGCTCAGGGTTAACAACAGATTTACAAAACTGACATTTAATTCAAGCAGACAAATCACCGTGGAGATCCCACATCCATCCATGAGCGAAAATGCATTTATGGTTACATATTCACACACACACACAAACACACATACACACGCACTTAGTGCATGCACACAGTCATGGTAATATTACAGAACATCTCTCTCAGAGCCCATCCAGACTGTCAGGGGAATATGCTTATTTGTGATTTTATTGGAGAAAACGGTGTCCTCCATTTCCATTATTGGCACCATCTCACAGCCCCCTGGGGTTTTAGGGCTAGTGTGTGTGTGTATCTGTGTGCCAGTGTTGTAGTTCCGAAGATATAGGTGTTTCCTGTCACTAAGTTGGGTTTGTGGAGGTTGATGTGACTGAGAAATGGCATGGCTATATACTATTGTAGTTGTGTTTTCATGTAGCCAAGCATTCATTAAGCATTTCTGTGTTTGTGTGTGTGCTGTGTGTGTGTGTTAGTGTTGGTTTGTGTGTAATGTGGGGGTGTGCACTGGATAAAGAGAGAGAGAGACTTATATATAGCGAGAGAGAGCAACACTCCAAAAAATGGAAGTTTTCTGACAAACTAAGCCGACTTAAAATGCTTACCAGGGGCCATATTGAATAAAGATGATGGGTTTAGCTAGGTGGGGTGGGGGGTGGGGGCGGCTGAACTAGAGGCTGTGTGGGAAAAGGGTTACACTAGGGACACGGAGAGAAGTGGGGTGTACGCTGCAAGCATTCGTGAAGGCAGTTAAGAAATATAAGAGAATTTATTTACTTGCCCATTAGAAACACAAGTAGACCTCATGTTACTTCATCTAAAAGTTGATCTGGGCTGAAAGAGATGGGCTGTAAGTGAATCATCTCAGGTGTGTCATTAATTCCAATTTTGAAAATGAATTAAAGTCAGATTTTAATTCACCTACTTATTCTTCTGTCTATATTCATCATGTGCACAGAAAAAAAAACAACAGAAAAACAGGTACAGAGGCAGATGGTCGAAGGAGAACGAGATGGAGAGAAAGTTGAGACCTTAGCAGGTTGCACTGACACTAATGATTTCTGACCCCTACCGGACAAACAGACACATTTTCAATCCTCTGTGTTCCTCTCCTCTATCTCTTCTACCTTCCTTTGTCTCGAGGGTATTTCTTGCACCATTATTTGGGTGGAATTAGCTTTTACCGCTGTCTCTCCCTTTTGTTGCCTCCCCTCACCTCTCCTCTGGTATCTGCTTCTTATTTTTTTGTCTGCTGTTTCTGCCTGTCCTCTTATTTTCTCCTTTTCATTCTTTTTGCGTCTCTACTCTCCTTTCCTCTTTTCATGTCTTATTTTCTTCCTTCATTTACTTTTTTCACATTCCCACTTTTTTCCTCTTTCTTGCCTTCTTTTATTCAGAATCAGAATCAGAATCAGAATTCCTTTATTTATCCCTGAAGGGAATTCTCTCCATTTCTCCAACCTCTATTTCATATTTTGTTCTCTTGTTTTCTCCTTCATTTCTTTTCCTTTCCTCTTCATTTCCCTTGTTTTCTCTCATTTCCTTTGCTTTTCTCTTCAGTTCTTCCTCTTTTGTATCCTTTGCTCTCATGGTTTCCTTTTGGTCCTTCCTCAGCACCCCTCCCTTTCCTCTTTCCCCTTCATTTAGCCCTCAAGGCTTTGGATGCTCGGGGAGACAGTGGACCACAACTCCGTCCATCTCCATGGTTCTGTCTCTCTCTCTCTCTCTGTCTCTACCACTTTCTCGTGTGTCCAGAGGGTTTCAGCCGCCAGCAGCTACTTCCATCCGTCCTGCTGACCACCGGGCCATGCTGCAGCACAGACGCTGATCTGATGTGACAGCTCTCTCATTATTTAAAGTCAAAACCTCTCTGTGTGTTTGCGTGTGTGTGTATTTGGGGGCTGTCTGAGTGATGGGTGTGCAAGTGTGCATGTGCCCATCTGACTGCCTGTGTGTTTCTTTGCCCTTATTTTGCAAGGGCCAATGAGAGAGTAGAAGAGTGCTAATGAAGTGAGCATTTGATTGGGAGCCAGAGAACCATATCAGCGTTAAAGGAAAAGAAAGAGAGGGAGACACTGATGGTCTTGTTTGACCAGGAAAGTCGTTTCTTCATTGAAGAAAAAGTCAAGAAAGAGGAAACAAGCAAAAAAAACACTGCAACCACTTTGTTTCTCTGATGACTTCTTTGCCAGGTGAAGAATAGAATATGCATTTCAAATATGAAAAGTGCAAAGTGCCTAATCCTTCAACTTATCACCTTAATGGCGTTATGTAAGAAAACCAATTTATCACATAAAGGTTGTTCAGCAACAGTTGCAAATTTTCTGAAGCCGACCTTTTTCAGTTCTCATGGACAGACAAACATGATGGCGATCTCCACCTTTTAATGTACAAGCTAAGTGAGCAGTAAAGTGCAGCCAAGACTAAGTTTTAGATTGGACCACTCTTCTCTCTCTCTCTCTCTCTCCATCTCTCTCCATCGCTTTCCCCCACACTCTTTCTGTCTCTCTCTGTCCGTCAATCTTCTTTTTATATCCCTCACTCAAATATTCTGACTCACAACTCAAACAAAGAGCATTTGACTTTTGACTTGTATTTGGCCAACCACCAAGTCCAATATAACCTAATAAATATCAGCCACATGCACAAACATACGTACACACACACACACTTACTATATATGGAGGTAGAAGCATTGGGCTCCATTTACCTTAGCAGTGTAGCTCTCAGATGCCCACGGCCAAAAAGCTAAATTGAAGTGACCCTGAGTCAGCTTAAGCAAACTGAAGAGAAGGGGGGAAAAAGTGAAGTGGAGAAGAAGAAATGAAAGAGAGAATCAAAAAGCTGAGGCCATCATGTAGCTGCCAGATACAGAATGTCAACAGGGTGCTGAGATGGATCAGCCATGTCCACTTTGAAGCTTCTTCTGGATTTCCTCTAACTTGCAGGATTTAGGAATGTTGGTCGTATATATGCATATGACTAATGCAGTCCACCATGCAGAATCTTAGTTTTCACTTGCACTTTTTCTCTGACACAAACAAACACACACCACACACACGCACATTCGTAGGCTTGTCTATCCCTGCAGGTATAAGAGACACTATATCCACCTGTGGCCTGTGGATGTAATGAGGTTGGAGAGAGCACAAGCTTCACCTAGGGCTCTAATACCTGTGTCTGTCTTTGTCGGTCTGTGCGTGTGTTCGCTTGAATCTTGTGTTCCCTGTGTGTGTGTGTGTGTGTGTGTGTGCGTGTGTGGGAGCGTAACCCTCTTCGGGCTGTAATACACGGTGGACTATTTCAGACCATGCCCCTGTATCGGTCACCATTCATATTGGCTGCTGGCTGCCAGAGGGTGGCTGGGGCCCTTTGACAGATATTAAAGGAAGGAAGTCCGCCAGCAGCAATTCTGTATGAGGAAACACAATTGGGGCCATGACTTTATTGTTTTAAAGGTGCAGTTCAACCAAAAGTAAAGTTGAGAGGCAGGCTAAAAACATGATTAAATAAAGAAAGAGTGGGGAAAAGCATAGCTTTATTTCAGATTTGTTGTCTGTTTGTTCAAATTCAAGTAAAAGAAGAGGTAATGATGCGAGAAAAAAATAGAAATGGTCATCATCTATTGTTATACAGGTCCAGCAAAGAAAGACTGATGACAAGAATCCAGCTGAAGACAAGAAGGAAGGCATTACTTGACAGTGGGCTGTTCGTTGCAAATCAAAGTACAAGGAAGGAGTGAAACACCGTTATGTTGTATTGGAGAATCACAGTGGAAACATCTTTTTTTGACAATTTAAAGTGAAAAAGAATTGGACAAGAGCAGTCCTTGGCAGAGGATTAAAAAGCATGACAAATGTAAATGAGTGTAAAAGGGGTGATAAGGAAGATTATTTTTTTATCTTTTAGGGAAATGGATGGTGAAAACCCTTTAGTATCAAACACCCTGAGCCCACTATAGACATGAAAGGTGGCTCTGAAGTCACTTTGAATTCTTTACACTTAGAATGGGCTCCTGGCAACCCAGATTCATACTGAAAAAAAAAAAAAAAATCATAAGACTCAACTTAAATGCAACTCACATTGATATGGTTGATATGTTTTAAAGTTGTTTATTATCTCTGCCTTGTATGTGTGTGCCTGTGTCCATCTGTCCATTTGTCCACACTGTATCTCACATATTACTGGAGCCATCAGTCTAACATTTTTTGTGCACATTTGTTTCTGTATGCTCAAGGACCTTTCATGGTTGTGGTGAGTCACAAATTTTGAAAAACTTATTTAATAGACTGCGCTGTTTTTTACATCAACTACTCAGTCTTCGCTCCTCCTAGCCAGCCAGTAGGTGACCAAAGTGCTTTAGTTTGAAATCTTGTTTTCACTATATTGACAGGAAAAGGCATTTCTGGCAATTGGCTAGACTAAAAACAAGACTTAGTGTGAATAGTGAACAATGTCAGCTATCTGTGACTGCATTACTCCATACATTAGAATGTGTTTTGATGACATAGCGTGCCCTACCTTAAGGAAAAAGGTAGGACACATTTTGCGAGCTGGTTATTTTAACTTAAAAAGTGTTCTCATGGTGCCATCTTCCCTGTTTGGATAGGCATAATGTTAGCCTGGGGAAAGTCGGGAGTAAATCACAAAATCCAAATGCTAGATAACATATGAAAGACAAAAACAAAAAGTTTTTTTATTTTTTGCCTTTGTCTCTTGGTGGTCTAGTTTGAACATTTGCACAGCGAGTTCTGATGCTAGAACATAGCGTAGTCCTCCTCTTCCCTGGACATCTATGAGTGCTTTGCTGGAAAGTGTTTTGATGGATCTCTAACTGACATAGTTCAACCTGCCAAAGAGCGTTTCCAGGCTAGCTGGTTGCCACAAGGTTATGTTTGCCAAAATCTGGGTTGGGATACAAAGAGCAAAAACGAAGAGCTCTTTTCCAAAAAATTGAGTTGGTCACGCCATTTTGCTGTGTACTGAACCCATTAACTGCTCCATCAAAGTTTCATACCAAATTGAATCTATTTTTAGCCAAAATGCGATCTGTCCTCTTGACCAATCAGAATTCGGTGAGCGTTCATAGAACACAAGTGAAAAGACAGTATCCAAAAGTCCCAGACATAAATAAGCAAAAAGACCGGAATTTATCAGTCAAGTAGCCTAGTAGTAGTCAAGTTCCACGGAGAAAGTGCC
Organism: Scatophagus argus; assembly: GCF_020382885.2. Taxonomy (NCBI): domain Eukaryota; kingdom Metazoa; phylum Chordata; class Actinopteri; family Scatophagidae; genus Scatophagus; species Scatophagus argus. The sequence goes on along the minus strand of NC_058494.1, from coordinate 5,923,540 downwards.
TGTTTGCAAGGCAACCTTAATTAAAGTGTTTGGGGAGTATTTGTCCCAAGTAAACAAATGGTTACTATCTGGTGAATCTTATGGGGCTCAATGTTGAGATTTATTTTCCCTCATATAACCACACTGACATATACACTTGTGGCAATGGGACATACACCTGGCCACACTACACTGTGCCGGTAACTGGCTCCTCTCATAAGTAGTTACTATTGTTCAGAATATGTTCAGAATATTACCCATTTGCCCAGAAAGTATATAGATCATATTTTCCCAAGTGCAAATGTGAAACTGGATTCGTATACACCTACTTGAATAAAAATTTGACCTGTTTCTGTTCCACCACACACACACTTGACTCATCAGTAGGGTCTTTTATCTCTGCTGTACAACCTGTCAACATGAACCCAGAGGCAGCAGAGACAGCACTTTGAATAAAATCAATCAATAAAAGTCTCCGGGTCAGAATGACCCATATCATCATTTTTGTATACAAAATCAGCACTGACATTACAAAACTGGTGTGCAAAGTGTAAATCCAAAGAAATGATTTATTTGGTGGTAAATTTTGCAGGAATATTCAACTGCAATGCACCTGACAAGTACTAGTAAAAAAGGCCATAGGAAATCCTCTGAACACATTACATTTTTCTCTCATATGCTTTAAATGCTCCACAAAGGGAGCTTGGACATTTTAACAGATAAGAGATAGTTCTTAGACAGCATAAGCAAATTAATTATTAACACAAAGCTTTTGTTAGCTTTCATAGTATGAATGTTTCTTTGTGTTTACCTCACTCTCATGGAGTTTTTGGTTTTTAATTAACAAACATTTCGCTGCAAGATTTTCTAATTAATTTTTCATGTTTTTTGAGAAATAATCCCCTCCCTTTGCAGAAACTGTGATAACTAGATACTTTTACACAATGCAGGATTGGACAAACCACAGGAGCAGATTATGTTGAATAAACTGTGCATCATTTTGTCCATATTTAGGTGTGTAACCATCAAACTAGAGTGTAATCAGTGCCTTAAAAAGCCAGTGCAACAGTTTAAGCCCAACCCCAGAGAATTAATCTAAATCTGAACTCAATTTAGGCTAAAGATTCTAATTCAACCTTCTGCTAGTGTCTGTCACCCATTCTAATCAGGTTATCTGAAAAACTGCACACGCACACACATACACACACACACACACAGTGTCTTGTTTCCATCACTTGTGGGGACATTACCTAGACTTACATTCATTTCTTGGAGGCTTAACCACCACCTAACCATAACAACAAACATTATTTGCCTAATCCTCACCCTTACCTTAACCAAACCTTAAAGCTTAAAGTTATTTTAATCTTATATGTTGTGGTGTTGTGGGGACTTGAGTTTTGTCCCCATAAGTAAGGTAGGTCCTCACAATGCAACTGTGTAAACAGATTTTTGTCTCCACAATGACAGAAATACGTGTCCCCACACACACACACACACACACATCATGCACAGGTACAGAAAACCACGGACATGCAGTAGAGGGGAACAGGATGAAAGATGGACACACACACAGAAGTCATACACTGTACACAGAGAAATGCTCACAAACTGTTTGGGTGATAAACGGTGAGACTGTGAAAATTACTAGTGAGATCCATCCCGAGTCCAGCAGCCAACACTGGAGATCAATAACAATTTATTGGTAACTTTCTTTTTTTTATCCTGTGCTTTCAAGTCTGCAGAGAGGACAGGGCGAAGAAAGTGTGTGTGTGGCCTTGGAAGTTGATTAAAAACAGGTGCAGTGACAATCGCATCAAAGTGATGGAAGCCTTGTGTGCACGTGTGGCTGATATTGTACGTGTGTGTGTGAAGTGTGGGCGTCAATGAATATCGATTGTTGATCATAATTCTCTTGGTGCAGTCCTGGCCTCTCCATCACAACAATTCACTGGAGTCTGCATTGACCTATTGGTCGCAAACTTCTGTCAGTACTAACGTGCTCTAAATACCAGAACAGAGAGAATTGATAGATGGATATCAGGAGCGATGGAGACGGAGGATGGAGGACAAAAAAGAGGAAATCCATTCTATAGAAGTTCATTTCAATCTCCAGCAGATTCCAGCAGTCACAGAGCGTGTGAGCTGTAACGTCATTGTGAGAGACCTGTGGTTTGTTTTGCTGCCAGTGCCAGCGCTCAGCCCCTGCGTTTCCCTTGCATTCTAGCGCCCTCCATTGACCATTTTCAGTACTGCAGGGATGAAACAGCAGAATTTAGAGCCACCCCATTGACAGTGATTCATTTTTTTTTTGCAGCGAATCAAACCACGGATGTAGCGAGGCGTCTCCATGGTGTTGCTAAGGAAACGCAAAGGCATTATTACACACATTATCACACGACTAGAACCCCTGAGGCGGTTCACAGGCATTATGGCAGTTTGGTAGTGGGGGAAGAGGAGAGAAGGGAGGGAAGGAGGCGAAAAATAGGTGCATGTCAGAGACCATGACTGACTTCAACAAATGAAGAAGACAGACAGCAAAGACAAATAGTTAATAAAGACTGACAACTGAGCAACTGATAGGCAGGAAAATTGTAAGAGACAGTTGGACAGAGCGTTAGACAGATATTAAGATAAAAATGAAACAGATACGGAAAAAAAAAAAATTCAAACAGCCAGATGGAAGATAGACATGTCCAACATTCAGACGAACAAACAGAGGAAGACAGGCAGATGAACAGACAGGCTGACAAACAGATAGACGGACAGGCAAGCTGACAAATAGGCAGACTAAGAGGACAAAATGAATCCATAACCCATAAAGCATTGTTCCACGGTCAACATACATGCAATCCTCTGGCCACCTGGTTGGATTACAGTGTGTGGTGACAGTCAGGGAAGTGCGTGCACACACACACACACACACACACACATGCACACTGCTGTCTGTTTTGTCACGCTGCACTATCAGCCGTTACGAGTTGTCTCCCGGTCTTCTCCTGCACAGACTGAACTTCACATTGTGTGCTCACATGCGTGTATGTGCTTATGTGTGTGTTTGTGTATGTATTTTCCAGTGTGTGTCTACAGTATGTGTGTGATGAATACAGTATTTAGCGCTGTGTGATTGGAGGAATATATAACAAAAGGTCAAGCTGTCAGAAAAATGGCCAAGTTCATGGAGCCAACAGGGCTGCAGAATACCAAAGATCCTCTGCTGTCATCATACATCCTGTGTGTGTGTGTGTGTGTGTGTGTGTGTGTGTGTGAGAATACCTACAGCTTTTAATGTGTCTTTGCTATAGCAGGTGAATTGTGTGCACTTTAAAAAGTGTGTGAGGCGAAGAAAATGATAGACATTCTTTCTTTTTTTCCGACCACAAACAGCACACACCGGCTTGCTGCATCGCTTCATGATTCATTCACCATCCATTTCTTTGCCGTGTGTTTACCCCAACTGTGAGCAAATCGATTAACATGCTCCACATGTAAAGGGACGGATGGTGAGGGAGAGAGCAGATGAAAGCAGAGAGGAGCCATTAACACAGCAACTCCTGATAAATGCATAGACCCCTCATTATTCTCTAAATGAAAAAGGATGATTCCTTGCGTTCTCTCCAATCCACTTCCCTGACTTCCACTTCTTTTCTCTGCCCTCGCTGTCTCCCTGACCTGTTAAAAGTTTCAGTCCCTTTCCATCCTGCCATACTTTTTTTCATTTTCTCTCCTCTCTCCATCTTTCTCTATTTTATCCCACTCTTCTCCATTCTGCCCCATTTCTTTCGTCCTGCCCTCTCTTTTCCTTCTCCTTGCCACCCCTTTTGTACTTCCTTCCCTTTTGTCAGTTTTTTCCTTTCTCCAAATTGTATTTCCCACCTCTGCTTTTCTTTCCCTTGTTTTTCTGCCCACCTTCCTTTATCTCCCTTCTTCATCACTTCTGCAATCCACATCTGCCCTTCTCCTCCTTCCTTCCCTCCCTCTCAGCTTTCTCTCCCCTCCTCCCATGCACCCTCCATGTCACAGGGTATCATGGTTAATTAGCCAGGAGTGGATTTGGACCCTCATTAGCGTTTCAACAGGAGCGAGGGATGCCTTCGTTCTTATTCTGCCAGTGTACTTCTCTTCACCTCTCCACCTCCACTTTTCCTCCATCACCTCATCCTCCACCTTCTCCTTCTGTCTTCTTCCCTCCCTCCCTTCTTTTTTCCTGCCTCTCTGAAGACAAGATGAGCCGGCCCTTGTTTGTTTGTCCTGAACTTTAACTTGTTCCCTTTTTGCTTTGATGAAAAGTTGGGCTTTTTTCCGACCAAGGGAGAAGGGACGTGTGCCAGTTTGCGCCTGTGCTTGATAAACTGCCAGAAACTACTAAAAATAAAAGAGGAATGAAGAGTGTCACTTTGAAGTGGGACCTACATTGTCTTCTTCCAGTGCTTTATGCATTTTATTAACATGTGGTGTCATAAATAAATTGTCCTTGTTTGGCATTCTTAGCATATGTGCTTAATTTCAGCGGAAAGTCTGTGGCAAGAGTCACTTTGAAAGGAGGTTGTATTGCAGGAAGGCCATGTGTGATATTTTTTTAAAAAAAGGAGAGCAAAACTGAGGCAAGCAGCCATTTAAACTCTCCTCTTTGTTTTGTTTTGGATGTATTTGTGCTCCACTCTCCACCATTTTGTCTCCAGGTTGTATTTTGTGCTGCTGAGCTTGTAAATGGCCTCTCCCAGTGAGACTGCACCTGCATTAGTCAACCTGATAATTGTGATTAATTATAGTAACGCTCATGAGAGTGCATGCACGTAGGCACACACACTCGCACACTCAGGCCAGGATAAAGCAGTGAGTATAGCTCCATGTTACAAGGTAACTGTCGAGTGTCTTGGCTCCAACATGTGCCAGCATGTGCACGCACATATTCACAAACACGCAACATTTGGAGAGACTAAATGTATTTGATTTATCTTTCTAGTGCGAGTGATTCCTTTGTGTGCAAACTAAAGCTGGTATATTGTTATTCCTATTGTACAGTAAGGGCATTGTTGTTCACCAGCCACTGGCTCATTTTATTCAAAAAACATGGTGTTACACCTGTCCCACTCCCTCCAAGGTCCCTCATCTTAGCTATGCATTGTTTAAGCCTTTTGCTGCACAGTGATATTGACAATCTCTCTGACATTATATTAGAAATGGCTACATAGTGAGCCATTCTGCAGCAGAGAAATGTATGCAACTATGTGACAGGTGAGCGTGAATTATAGGATCGATGGCGGAATACACACTCTCGGTAGCTGACTGGTCACTGCTGAATGCAAGGGAACAAATAGAAAATGACTCAATCCATGTTGATGTTCATGATGTATTGTATATCAAAGCACACATTTAGAGTTTTATATTTGAAATAGGGGACACAATCACACAGGCGGTTTGCTTACTATGGCCCAAAGCATCATGGGTAAGTGTGCTTTGTTGCATTTTGTTTGCTTTGATTAGATCAGACTGCCTTATTACAGTAAACAAAAGTCATAAGGGTTCAAGTACCTTGTTTGCTTTACAGTATTGAGAATTTGTGCCACAGATTTGCACATCATCAGGGGCCAAAATGTTCCATTTAAAAGAAATATCACAGACTCATGAATGACAGACCTTCAGCTATTATTTACGCTCTCAGAAGATTGTATTAATTCACACACTGGCTTGCTAACAGTTTGTTTTTCTAATCTAAGCTTCCCTTAACTCGTATCAGATGTCAGAATATGTCTCTGAATTGCCATTGAACCAAAAAATATGATGTTGACTTATTCATAATAATATCCCCCTCTTGGGAAATACTTTCATTTACATTTTTTGTTGACTATTTTCCAATGTTACAATCTTCCTTCCTTAAAGAGTAATAAAGGTGCAAAACCCTCTCGAGAGGTCAACTACAGCTCATTTATACTTCATATTTCTTTCTGACTATTTTTAAATGTATGTACGACAATTTTAGATGTTTGGATCTATTTTTCCTCACTGACCCAGATGAGCATTTGATTTCATGCATGACTGTGTTGTATAAAAACCAATTAAAAGACTCCTGAAATTCACTTGAGTTAAGTCATTTGTCTCAGTGAACACTGAGTCCACAATTCTTGTCAGTGTTACATTACCACTGCATGCTCTTAGTTTATTACACACATATACTAGCAGAATGGGAGCATACAAACAAGCTAAAACACTGATACAGTCCTTTGAGATTAGTTTTATCATTCATCACAGAAAGCATATGTGACTTTTTTTTTTTTTTTTAAGTCAAAGTCAGTCTGAGAGCAGTAGGAAGCTGGATTACCATATGTGACACGCTGATACATTGTTCTGCATGTACAATCACACATCAACATTTTGCCATGTGCTGTACACTTGCTCATGTACGCACTCGCACTCGAGGTGGTCTTTAGGTGAATGGGTGACATCAGAGACACAAAAGGAAGGGGTGTAGGCTAACTGTCTGACTTGGCACATTTTCAAACGGAGAGAGAGAGAGGGAGAGAGGGAGAGTTGGGGGGAGGGGCTGATAGCTTCACTGCAGTATGTCAGATCTGGGCTGTATGCCAGGTGAGCTCTCCCACATGTGACTCTGCAGTGTTAACTTCAACTGCCCAGCAGGACCTTGGCAACCTTGTGTATATGAGTGAGTGTGTGTGTTTATTAGCACCTGCGTATACGTCAGTGGCGGGCCTATACCTTTGTGTGTGTTCTTGTGCTTGCGCAGTATAGTGGCTGCAGGCCAGTGGCAACGTGCACATCACAGGCAGAATTTCATTGCCAGAGTTCTGGGGGTGATCAATCGCAGTTGAAGTAGCACTACCTGCAAAAACACAACGGCTCCTCTCTTCTGTGCTCCGTCTTTCCACATGTTCTCTAGCATCCTATATCAACTTAGCTGTGCCAACTCTGCATCCTACCTTCATCGTTTTACTTGTGGGCTCTTCTACTCAAACTACTACACAAGAATTTTATTTTTTTTAAATTGGCCTAGAGGAAGAAAAGCTATTAAACAAGAGTTTACTGTTTGATTCTGCAGCAACTATATACATTACATTATCTAGCAACACCCAGATGGATCCCAGAGCAAGGCAGTGAACCATTTTACAGAAGCGTTGAGCTGAAACTCAAAAATTAGATGCATAATGTTATGTCCGGAAAGATATGCGAAAAGACAGATTTCATCCACTGCCTGCAAATTGGTTAACAAAGGTAATCTTGATCTTAATTTTTTATCTCTGATGTACTTCCCTTTTCATTATTTCCTTTCCTCATTTCCCTCACTCAAACTTCAATTTCCTCAATTAGCTTTCTACTTCTACTCTCCCTCCCTTACCCACACTGCCTCTGCGGTCACTTTTTTGTGCCTCTGATCTGCAGTTCCTCCAATATCGCTGCTTCTTTCCTACATCTCTTCTCTTCTCCCTGGTGTCCCTGCATCATTACAGACCTAACACACACCCCGTTCTCTCCATCCTAAATCCACCGCTCACTCCCAAAGCTATTAGTATTATCCAAAACTTCTTTGTAAAGCTTAGCTGAGTGTGTGTGTGTGTGTGTGTGTGTGTGTGTGTGTTTGGTCAAGAAGGCAGCTCATATTTCTACTCATGTCAGATGATTCCTGCTAGAGACATGCCAGGGTCACACTGGCAATGAACCTAATAAAACATAGCTCACATCAGCCACTGGCAATGCAGACACACATGCAATCCTGAAAGGAAACACACACACACAAAAAAAACCTCTCTTTTTATTCCTTGTTTCTCGATTTATTGCTGGGAATAAATCTTGATTTGTAGGGCAAAACTGTTAAGCCCTTACCTGCATGTGTACATATAAACTGTCAGTATAGAGGAAGGGCCTTTAAGCATCAGAGAGACAAATGGCAAAATGAACGAGGGTCTTATTTCAATAGCTTTGTGACATAGGCTTAACTCAGACAAGCTGGTTATGTACCATAGCTGGTGCGCTAACTGCAAACAGGCTATCCAGCCTTGACATGCTGGTCACAATAGCTCACTGAGCCTTTATTTTTTACTTTATCAGTACAGACTTTCTTCTCATTTTACTGTTTACTTGCACCTGGAGTTTCATTTCACTTCAGTTTCTGTGGTTACATTGAAGAGAGGCAAAAAGCTGTCCATGCTAACGAGCTTGTTAACTGTCTGTAGGTGTTTGGCAATCTTTCAAGTTCCCAAATGCATGCTACATTTGTTAGCAAGATGGTTCACTGTGCTGCTAATGGGATGATAAGTTAGCAGTTTAGTTGAAAGATATATTGACTCATTTTTTAGCTGTCTTTGGTAGGCCTAATTATTCATGTTTTATGGAAGTGTTAAAAGTGTTGCATGTGTGCATACGGCCACTAGTGTGTGTGTATGTGTGCGTGTGTGTGTATGTGTGAATGTACAGTACGTGGGATGCATGCTCACCTTATTCTTCTGGATGACTTTCAAAGATTATGCCAGTTGATAGGAGTTTGGCACAGCCTCCACTGGCAATAGAAGCAGAAAAATGCCACAAGTCATAGAAGAAGAGAGACTGCTTGGCTCAGCTGTAACAAAGTATTTGCATCGACTATGTATTACATCTTACTTTTACCATCATTCACATGCCCTTTTGTAAATCTACTAGTTATTCTTTGGTAAAAAAAAAATAAATAAAATGAAATGAAATAACTGCCATTATCTTCTCACACTTCAGCATAAATTCACTTGAATATTTCCTTTCTGTACAATGTTGAATATAAAAAGGAAAGAAGACCACATTTTCTGAATCCATTCATACTCTCTGCTCTTGGTCCATGACCTCACACATTATCTAAACCTGCAGCTGCTTCGTAATGTATATATTTTGTTTATTTTCAACCTGGTGTCCTCAGTCGTGGTTGCTATTGTCTGACTTATCAAGGAAGTCAGAGGGAGCATGAAAGGCATAATAAAACTTCCTTACTCCCCGCAGCCACTGAAAAGACAAAAAAATAACAATTGATATTAATCTGCCCAGCCGATCGATGAGGGACCAGTTCTGAGCTCCTCCTGGAATATCACAGACTCGTTTACAACAAAAAGAGAGGCGGGGGGGGGGGGGGAATAGGGAAAGGGAGAGGGTTAATGGGAGGAATGATCTGGCATCTGTCCAAGGATGTCTGTGTTGATTCAGAGTGGCCTGGCAGCAGAAAGCTGCTCCTGACTGTATCGTCAATGAAACAGAAAGGAATGAAAGCCTTATTAATGTTCTGTAATCTTCTAAAGGTGATTTCTTCATACATGAAAGTAATCCTGAGATTTTTCGATAAGCTGGAAAAATTTAAAAGGAATACACTGCAGGTTTGCATGTGCCCGTTGAAAAAGAAATAGGAGAAAAGAAGCACAGGCCTGTTGCCTTGCAGACATTGAGCTCACATTCAATACCAGTGCCTCATGCATTTAATGTCAGCATCGCTGCAAATACATTTGAGATCTGCGATTTTCGAAACATCAAAACATCAAAAAAAACGAATCTTCAAGCTACAGTTGGAGGCCTGCCTGATCTCCCAGGGACCGACTTTAATCTTTACAGCTCCTGTTTATACCAAAGATGGCTTGAGCCAAAACACATTCCTACAATATTTTGTTCTTTATGACGACCTCAGGCTTGTAAGCAGTTTTGGACTCCAATCCTTAAAATCTTACATTACTTTACAGGCTTACTATTGGCCATACATTAAAGATAAGGTCTCTAAGAGGTAGAACAAAATACTCACACATCAATGGACAAGCAAGCACACACTTATGTGTTCACACAGACACACACACAGAGAGAGAGAGAGAGAGAGAGAAACACATGCTGAACTTCTCAGGTTCTTTGACCACAAGACTGCCGTAAAACAAAGTAGGCCTATTGATTGTGAGAGAAGGCAGCAGAGATCTTTGACACACACTAGAATCATGCCTCTGATGATGGGATCTATTCAAGTTACACTCCAGTAGAATGGCTTCCAGTGGCTGTCTGCTCAGCTCCCCTACACTTTACTCTTCTTTTGTCTTTGCAAAATGATCTGCTAGGCCTCCAGAAAAACAAAGCCCACTGTCCTGAACTAAAACTCCCAACCTCTGAGGAGCAGATACAAAGATTAGGATCATGATGGGACAGTGCTGTGATATATATTTATATCATTTATGGTTCTCAGTGGAGCTGATATCAGTGTTTGAGCCAGCACTAGCTGGAGGGGGTCAGTTTTACCAGGTAGTCGCTGATTCATCTAAGGGGATATTATATTGCAACACTTGTACTTCAATTCTGTAAAATGTGCAGAACACCTAAAAAATGAAATAATTCAACAGTCGATAGTATACCTATTACGTAACAATTACTGATTTTGTTCTCAATTTACAACAGAAAAATTCACAAAGTGACTTCATTACCGAAAATCCTTTTTAATTACTCTAATGATTTTATTCAGAAGTGACAATTTGTTAAGTCACATGTGATGATTAAATGTGGTAGGCTGTCAGGTAGCTCCCAGTAACCTCAGTAGGTCACTAAAATAATAATGTGATGTGTTTAAAGTATAACTGAAAGGTTGTGACTTTTACTCCTCCTACTATGTAGAGTCTGTTGGCCAGTGCGCTTAGCTACAGCATACAAGCCTGGAAACGTACACTCATAGGCAGCTAATGCTAACTTGTTTTTCTGACCTTCAGACTCATCACTCTATTGATCTTTGATAACAGCAAATACAAGCAATCCTAGCCAAGATTTTAAAGATTAAAATGGAAAAACAGACTACAGTCAATAGTTTCATTTTTGAGCTTGGCTAACAGTTACTTCTTTCAATCCTGACGGCGAAGCAAAATTAACCATCAAAATTTTGTCATGATTCACTATCCACTGATGATTCACTGACACATTAATATTGTTGGTTCAGTCCAAGATCACTTTTGTTGTAAGGTAGAAGTTACAAAGCTTTCAGCGGTTTGTTGAAAGGATGTCTTCACTCACTCCCTCACATTTGTGACCTGTCACATTTTTTCCTGCATCGTATTTCCACAGATTTAATTTTTTTCTTTTTAGATAAATCACTGTTTGCTTTCGCTTTGAACTGGTTTCCAACTTAAAAGAAGGTCAGAGAAACCTGAACCCGTGTTAGTCCTTAATCCACATGCCATCACAACTCTTGTGAGAAAAAACGTGCACAGTATGACTATGCAATGGGTATTGTTTGTATTCGTAAGATTGAAAGAGGTGTAAAAATCAGGTTTTTCCGTATGCACCTTATGAATAATCAAAAATAATCAGCGGCGTAAAATCCACTCCAACTCTTCCTCTCCAATTAGCATTATCAAGTAATGAGGAGCGAAGATGGAGGCTGTGACCCTCATCCATTTACAAATTGCACATCACAGCACAGTTTATTCCGAGGCTGTCACATGGGGATGCTTCCAAAGTGTTTTTTTCTTTCTCTTACTCTCTCTCTCCATCTCTCATTCTCTCTATACATATATAGTTTATTGCACATTATTTACCACACAGTGCAAAGACACATCTAGCATGATGTGTTTATTCACTCAAAATGATTTCCCTGGATACTGCAGTGTTAGCGTGCTACGTTAATTGAATCTAGGCTTAATCCGTGTCTTTGCCCCATTCTACCCCCCCCATCCCACAGTCTCCAGACATTTCTGTGCTCAGGCCCGGTGGGGAGCTGTAAGTTTAAGTGGTGTTAAATATTTACAGAGGAGAAGGTATTAATTCATGTTTTACTGAAAATGTGTCTTATTCCTCTGTGCTCCCAGTCAGGACTCCTATGGGAATGAGTGGGAGTAAGAAAAGTGTAGAGAGAACGCGGGAGAAAGAGTGTGGATTGGAGTGTGAATGTGCAGGATTCATGTTTTTAGATAGTTTGAGATGGTGGACTAAACGTGCACTGATTATGAATCACAAAGAACGTGGGACTGTGTGTGTGCAAAAGAAATAAAAGAAACATTTTTCAGTTTTCTTAGAGTTCCTGCACTGCGCTAAATGTCAAACTTAATTTCAAAATCCATTCTCATACCAGGCATCCAGAGTTTTCTACAAGTACCCTATATTAGTCATGATAGCATCACGGCAAAGTTTCATCTTCTCCAGTATCTCTATATCTACAAGATAGACTGGCACAAAATTTCATAGACACACTGATACTTCACAGACACAGACTTCATAATGGACTTCAGTGTCTATCTTGTCTATCAGTGTCTGTGTCTTTCTTAATTCTTAATCTGTTGTTGTGCTGATTGTGCAACTGCAAAACAATAAAAAATGACAGAATAAATCATTGCCTTGCCCCTCTGGTGTCCTTAATTGATGTGTTTACTGTACTGAATAATCATTCTATGTCTCATTTTGACATGTCTACACCTACATTTGTATCAGCCTCTGTTTTTGTAAGCTTGCCACCTTTTCACAAGAATGCCAGACCCTATGCTGATGATGTAAGATTATATCATAACAAATGTCACATTTTATGGCACAGACAAACATTCCTTGTCTGTTTGTGAAAAAATAAATAATTTATTGTCTTCTCCTGACACTCGAAATATAGGTGACTATGCTGCTTCCCAAACACAAACTGCATCAGACACTCACTTGTGTGTGTGTGTGTGAGACTGGGGAGATACATGTCACTGGCATGCGCTGAAAAGTGGCACCTGGCTTTGGCATGAGCTCATACATGTCTCTTAGCAGGTGGCATCAAATAAGCACCTTGCAATTTCACAGATTTGAAAGAGTCACCAGAGTTAGGCCCCACGAGAGGATTTAAAAGCGAGACTTCAACCTGCAACATAGGCTGATGTTAATAATACAAAGAGTGAAATGGTTGAAAGTGACTCATTTATCTGATGCTTGATTACTGTTTTTACAAAGCAGGATCACTTTAATCTAATATGCAAGGTTCTTCTGAACTCAGAAAAAAACTCATCACTTGTAGTCCTCTGGCTGAAGTCTGAGAATCACATTGTGAGTTCTAACTAGTTAATCATGTTATATACAATTTTAGTTTTTAGTTAATTTAATTTTTAATTGTATACTGTACAACTTGTTTAGTTGTCTAGACAAACACTGATTCCCATTAATTTTGATTTGTATGATAAGATTACGCAACTTTCAACTACACAACTCAACTACCAAACTATATTTAAAATAAAGCAAGAAAGAACCCATGAACTAAATGAAAATAGTGCTGGTTAGCTGATGCTGTGTGTTACCTCAAAGCAAATAGAAAATTACTGGTACAATCCTTAAAATTGGTAATTGGTTGATTTAGTGTGGCCACTTATGTTATTGGCCATTAATTATCAGTTAGTCAGTTAATCTTTCAATCTATGAAATTTAAAAGGAAAGATCAGATCCCTTCTATTGTCCATGCAAAAGTCTAAAACCTGAAGACTCTTCATTCACTCTCATAATTGACAAAGAATTGCAGCAAATCATTTTAGAAGCTGCAGCAAGCAATACTAGATCAGACAAAAGTCAGAAAAAAATAAACAGGATTTTCTAAATCAAATCATTTTGCGACTCCTCACATCAGTCTTGCGACCCCATGACGACCCTGACCCTACGGTTCGGAAATTATTGCTTCAAAACATAAACTTCATCCAAATCTGAGTAAGGAGGTTTTCATAAGACATTAGCAATATGTAACCCTCCCTCCAGAAACACATGCACACAGCAACAACAAAACAACAACAAAATCTTCAAAGTGGATAAGACATGGTGCTGTTGATGCCGTGGGGTAAGAGTGTATGTGTGTGTGTTTGTGTGTGTGCGTGTGTGTGTGTGTGCGTGTTTGTGCATTTTGTGTGTGTGAGGATCCTCATTGGGGCCCAGGTGCCTGATGCGGGATCTATTTGCTTCAGCGCACAAAGTCTGCTCTTCAATAATTCAATGCATAACATGACACACAGATTCAGTTTCTGAAAATGAGCACAGTTATGATAGTCGCCGTTACCTGTCTGCTGAGTAGCCGCCCACCTTGTGCGTCTCCTGCCTCCCCTTTCCCTTCTCTACTCAATAATAGATAAAAAAAAAACTCAACTGTGATTAGGTTAGTTCACTGGCCTGAACTGGTTAATGCATGCATGCATGTGTATTTGTAACATTTAGCAAGCACTTTTTTATTTATTTATCTATTTCCCTCATCCTGAATAATAAAAGATGGTGGGCACAGAGTCTTCAGTTGGAATTAAAGAAATCAGTCTTGACTGTAATCTTACAGACTGCATAAGTAACATTGAAATATGATTAAAATGTGCAAAGCTTCAGAGAGTACTGGAATCCATTTTCACACTCTGTGTGGAAATTTCTTGTGTGTGTGCGTATGTACATTGGAGTTGGTGTTTTGATTATGCTTTGTACTTTTTAGCTGGGTATGGGGGTATGTTTGTGTGTCTGTTGTGCGTGATGGTCCCCTGATTGAACAGCTGTCACTGCTGGCTGAGTGTGTGTACCAACCAGATGGGGAACACAGGGGTCAATGGCACTGACACATTGCCACCAGATGAGCTAGTTGTAAGATCCATAGCACATAAAGAGACACGCATACGCACGTGCGCACGCACACACACACGCACACAATCATACACAGCACTGACACCCCCCAATGGTATGTAAACAGATGGAGCTGAAGCTGAGACAAGTATATTCAGAAAGAGTAAGTAAGTTGTTTGTATCATCAGACAGCCTTTTGTTCTATTATAGATCAGCAAAGAGTACAGTGAATAACTGTAAAAAATATTGACCTCATAGTGGCAAACACAAAGCTTGAAATAAATTCTAAAAAACGGGTCTCATATCTAATCTGTTATTGAATCAGTGGAATTGAAGTAACAGAAGTATTGATAATGAAAGAATGACAGAAGTTTTCATTTATATTTAAAATTAAATGAATTCACAATGAGTTGACATTAACCTTTCACGTCCCTATATGTATGTTTTACGGTCCAACATATGCAGAGGTGTACAACATATAATTAAATTATAATATAAATGAGCTTTTATTTTTGTTTTTTAACCAACTTCAAAGGTTTGCCATTATTCATATTATTCAGTTATTTCAATACACAAACAGAATATAAATGAACTATTTTAGTAAGAAATAAAAACACTCCACTCCACACCACTGCTGCATATCATCTGATGTATTTTATATGGGTAAAAAGTAGATTTTCCATATTCTCATATAATGCTGATCTTTTTTTAAGTAGAAGCAGATGCGTTTGAATGACCTTCTGTTGGTGCTGAGTTTGAGTGTGTACGAGAGTGTGTTACTGTCAGATTGTCACATCACATATGTCTGTGCTGCCGATTCTGCTGACATGTTCAAAATGCGTGCACACTTATGTGTATGCACACACACATGTGAATGACTGTTGGGAGGATGTGCGTATGCACCTAAAGTACTGTGTTGTGTGTGAATGTCTTTGAATGCTTTAGTTTAAGTTATTGTACCTTATTTTTGTCACGTTTTTCCATACAAATGTGTCATGCATTTGTATGTGTGCATATGGGGAATAAACATGGTTGGAGTCCTGCTGTATGAGCCTGCAGATTGAACACAATGAACTGCCCATGGTCCTAAATTTAACATTAACACATCAGAGACACTGCAGTGCAGCTGTCCATGGTCCTCAAATCACAATTTGAATTTTTCACTGCTAGTAAAACTATACGTCACTTGAATTCCATTCGAATCAAATCAAAGTATTGTTCTTTTTCATACATATTGATTAAAAATAAACAATATTCTGTTTTTTAAAATAATTCTGATTAGCAAGACTAATAACATACAGTCTATGTATGTCATCGTGATGCATTTCATCTCAAGAAACACACTCACTCTCAATAAATGAAGAGCTGGGTAAATTCCAGGTATAACCTCCCTGTTCCTGACTCTTCATGTCCTCAGTGTCTACCCTTAACGCAAGTCAGAGGAGAAAATAAGCATGAGCAACAACAAGCTATCTTTTAAGAAATGTCGCATGTTTACCCGAAAAAGGCTACCCGACCTCACAGTCCCATGGGTTTGAGTAATCCAGATGTCAGAGGCATTATCATTCTCTGCGGAAGAATAGAAATGACATTGTTAACATTTAAATTGTGCCCTTATTTCCCTTGAGGTTACACAAAGCAACCCAGTTATATTCACATCACAGCCTTAAGCTGAATGTATAATGTATAATTGAAAGATTTGGAAAACAGTGAGGATGTGCATTTTGGAAGTCAAAGTGTTGGATGTGTGATATTATACAGACTGATTACCAGATTAGATAGCTCATTAAAATGTTAGTGTTTTTCAGTGGACTATGTGTGTGCTTGTTAAGTCAAGTCAAATCAGCCAGCCTTTATATGATTTCACAGCAGCACTGCACCATGCAGAGTTCATCTTATAAGAACACAAAGTTGTGTTTGTCTCTCAGATGAAGTCTGTGTCTCAGCGTCTCCAGAAAACGACAGATGAAATACACACTGTGCATATCATGCCAATGTTTTCATGGTGCTTTTGGGAGACTGCTGAGAAGAGAGGCCTCTGAGGGACAAAGGCAGTCAGTGCATGTTCAAATCCCTCATCATTGATGGTAAAAAATCCAGCTCTGCCTCCAGTCATACAGCACACACACACACACACGCTCTCACACACACACATAGCATTTTCCCAGCTGCTCTCTCGCACTCTGTGATTTTCTGCTAGTGTCACTGTGACCAGCTTGGTACTGGCAGTATCAGGAAATGAGTCTCTTCTGGAGTGAAAAACACACACGCACATAGACACATACTTGTGCACACACACACACTAGCCTGTAGACATAATGAAGGTTTCAGGCATGCTTCTGCCAAGGCCTTGGCCCAAAGTTGCCCCTTCAGCATGGCATGAATAATGGATAAACGCACACTGGGTGCCATCAAATAATAACAGAGTACTCAGACGTACCCGAGCACAGAACCACCCACCCACCCCTGCACAGATACACACAGGAGCCCCCAGCAGTGAAATCCTGCCATGTGGGGAGGGGGGAGGGAAGGGTGAACCATGAGTGCAAAATGTCAGAGTTGAATAATTCTGTTTCTGTAGGCTTATTTAATCACAAAGTGAGTGGGTGGGGTGATATGGGAACCCATATGAAGGCCAAAAAAGTCCCAAATCCAAAAGACAAACAACTCCCTCCATATGTGAACTGTACTCACACACTGGTATGAGTCAATGAAGTCAGTCAATTGGATGCAATTTTTTTGCAAGAGTACTAAAACTGAGCAAGAGACAAAAGTCGCTCATTATCATCATATCTACAAAATACAGTTGTCATTTTTTGTGAACAAATACAATGCTTCCCCTCTGGATTATACATGATGCAATTTCCCCAATCTGCATATGTTGCTTATGGAAGGTGTGTGGTTTGACAGCCAGAGGCTCACAAGAGTTGGTCACTCTTGCTCTCTGATTTTGTTGATGCTAAGGAGCCAATGAATTAATATTTTTTTATTATTTCTATTAATATAATCAAAGTCTCATTTAAATTTCTTTGGGATTGTTCAATTCATTGTTTCATCTGTAAAATATTGGAACGTAGAAGAAAATGCCCATAGCAATTGCAGGTTCTGTGCATCCACCAGTCCAACCCCACAAATTATTCAGTTGATAAAGATATGACATGGGAATGATTCTGCATTTTTGCCTAATAGGTGACTTAAAGGGTTAAACGTGTCCTGACAATGGATCAAATGCAGCATTAATCATTCTGTTTAAAAATGATGTAAGGCTTTGCCATTGGTAGAAACTCTGGGATACATTTTCAAGTGCAAGTACCTCAAGAAGCTCTAAATTTTTGTGTTACTTCTGCTCTCCAAAAACAGGTGAGGGAGGGTGGAAGGCTAAAGGAAACTAATGAACAAGGGAAAGAACAAATGAACAAACAAGCCGGTCGTTTGGGTTATTGGTCAGAAGGGGTTATCCACGAAAGAATGGACAGATGAAGTGATGGAAAGCAGCCTGATAGCAACCAGCGGCCAGAGAACCAGCTGAGGAGCCAGGGGTGGGAGTGAGCCAAGCCCAGGAGCAGCAGCCCAGCCCTGGGTCAGTCTGCTCCAACCCCCCCCACTGATCTCCACCCAATTAGCATCGAGCTCCATCTGCTGCCCGCAGTGACACAACAACACACACACACAACCACACACCGATATCAACACAAAAACACAAATGATCTCTCTCACACATGCACACACAACTCTTCCATTACCCATAACAATTGTTCAGTGACAAGATAAGTGATAGCCTCGTCCAGCCTCCTGCCAATTACAGTCTAATGTGAAAGAGACTGATTCACTATCACTCTCACACTGTTTTGAGGGTGCAGCCGTGTGTGTGTGTGTGTGTGTGTGTGATTTGTAAAGAGCTGTCTCTATTTGCAGTGGTGCTCTGTTGCAAACATCTGTGGCTAGGCCCAGACGGAAGGCTGCTCCTTTCTATGTTGGCTGCAGGCTAGCTGCGTCTCTCCTTGTCTCTCTTTTTCTCTCGCCATGAACCCCACCCACCCCAACCGCCCAGCATTCAGCTCCCACCACATCTCTTCAGCAGTCAATATTTGACAATACATACCTTACCGTGTGAGGGAGAAAAGGAAGTCTGAAAAGTTTAAGAAAGAAAACAATGCTTACATTTCTTACTGTTTCCCTACATCCGCAGACAGTAATTCATGATACCTAACTTTTAGTTTCTGTCATGACTCTCTTTGGCTGTTTTACAAAAAATGGTTAAGAAACTGGCCAACTTCTCCCCAAAAAACCTTTCCGCTTCTTCCTCTGATTACTGAACGTCTCTTAAAGCGAGCTGAATCAATTCACAGTGCATGACCAACATGGTCAATGACCACCCCTCACCATGTCTAAGTACTGACATGATATGCATTTTTTAATTGATTTATTTATTACTATTATCATTATTATTTGCTTCAAGTAGAAAATCCTGTCTTAATCCAGCTATGCTTTGGATAATCTTTTTGTTTCGTGTTGCATATGATATAGTAATATTTTAATGTACAGAGTTATAGACTTACCAAAAACTGGACATGGTCATAAGCCCATGTTATTGAGTGGCATTTGGAAACAGATTTAAAGAAAACATAATAAAAACAATAAATGCTGGTCTTTGGATGCAATGCAAAATATTTTTATTTGATAGGATGTGTACACTAGTTGTTTCTTTCTCTTATAATCCCAGGCTTTGTAAGTCCTCACCGCTCTTTGTCTTTTTGGGAAAAACACCTGTACATTTTCTCACCAAGATCCGAGCAGATCAATACTACTGCCTCAGCTTTCCTGTCAACAAGCAGCTGCAACCAGCAGCTGGTTAGCTTAGCACAAAGACTGGAAACAGAGGGAAATGAACTACCCCGGCTCTGTCCCACAGTAACAAAATCCATCTCTAAAGCTTGTTTAACATCATACATCCCATTTGTTTTGTCTGTACAAAATCCAAAGAGTTAAAATTACAGTTTGCTGTCGCACAGTAGGGTGAGACAGCCATGGTTCCAGGAAGTCACTGACATTTCCAAAAATACCAAACTGTTCCCTCAAAGAGTTGGTAAAGACTATTCATATTTTTCTAATTTACCCCTAGCTGCGTAGCCATGCCGACAGATTTTGTTCGATCCACCTCTGAGTTTTCTGTTTCTTCCCATTACCGAGGAGGTGTATGAAAAATTTCCTGTGCTTGTCAAAGTCTTGAAATATTATTTATAAATCAACCACAACACAGCTGTCCAAAAGTCGTGTTTCCATTATTTTGAGTAATCCACACCTTTAATGTGAGTTTTCATTGGAACTTCTTCTTATCCAAAGATTCATGTAACACTGGTGATGCTGCTCTGTAACAGGTACACTGACACTTTCTATAAAGAGGTGCCGTATTGAAATCTTCAAATTTCTTTGTATAAATCTGTATGTGTCTCAAACTCCATTCACCCCCATTGTGCTAATATTGATGCAGACCTTAATCTTAAAACCTCAGCAAGCAATCCAAAACTATCTGCATAAGTGGATACCACAGGAGGTCAGTGAGAATTAGTGTTATAGATCTTCTTTCCACTGTAGCCCATCTTTCTTGCATCCTGGTATACTGTTGTATCAGGAAGTATAAAACCCACAACTTTGCTTTGTAGAATATACAATAATATCACATCAAATCTGAGCAAGAATAAAGTGCATGCAGATGTACCAGCTGGTAGCACCTTCAAACTTGCCATATTTTTGTTTCAATCCTTATTTATTTCTTCAGTTTTTGTTCAGCTTTATTACAGAAAGCCGTATTACTAATGAGACAAACAAACTACTGGCACTCGAGAAGAAGACAGGATTGGGATTATGAGCAACACATTTTTTGGGACTCTGGCATGATGAGGAGAGTTGGACTCTGTGTTTACATCAATGATGCTTGTTTCTCAACACAGTCAAAGACTAAATGTTTCCCAGATGTCAAACTTTTAATTTTAAGCTGCCAACCTTATTATAGTCATCACTGGCTGCAAAATAAGCCATGCAACAGAGTTCTACACAACTGAGCTATTGCTTTTGCAAAGAAATACTTCTAGATGTTAACATCTTTATTTTATGAGTTTGGCAGGCATTCACAACAGTAACTTAACTAACTGGAATCTAAACAAGGAGGAATACATACTGGCTTTGAACCAGAAAATGCTGTACATAACTACAAAAACCACTCAAGTCTTTCTCATCATCATTTTCATTCATCTGTCTTGTTCTGCTTGAATGTAACTGCAAAATGTTTGCCAAAGAAAACATTTTCCTCCGCCTCAGTCTTATTCTGTTTATTATATTGTTCATGTGAGTATTTTGTGACAATCGCTCTACAACCTCCTCCTTGGCCATTCAATTGTAATTTCAATATCACAGCATTTTTTTTACAAATTCGAACTCTTCAAATGTATTTCTAAATCATAATTTATAAACTTAGTAAACTTATTTTAAAACACCTTAACTCTTCCCTATCATAAATCAGATATGACTTGGTGCAGAGCAATATGTACCTGAGCGGTTACAAGTTAATGTCCCACTTTGTTTTATTAAGGTCAGCTGCTGACATTTTGAATTCAGGTTAGTAAAGTGGAGCTCATGACAGAATCATGACATGTTGCGGCAACACAGGGGTTGATGCTAAAAGTCTTAATAATTCATGGAGGTTGAGGATTAATTAAGGATGCCAGCTCTCAGTGGTATTAAGAGAATATGAAGAATGGATATATGTATGAATGGTGGATAAGCACATAAGAAGAGAGATGGACGAGAGAGGACAGTGCATGTATTCTGTTTGTACAGTCACTGTCATGATATCACAGCTTCCCTTTAAGAAATAACATGCTTGTCTGTGGAAAATTGCCATTTTGTTTTCATTTCCAAAGCATTTCCACTGGGGAAATGTACCATTGTGTTTATTTCAATGCCATACATGTTTCAGTGAAAACTGTGCAAGGGATTTTTAAAAGAAAATTGAGTGCCCAACAGCAGTAAAGTGGTAAAGGCCTCTGTCTTTGGAGTGCGCCTCCGCTGGCTTCACATCAAATCCTGCTCCAGCTGCATTTCCTCTGCCTTTCTCTGTTTCCAACTTCTCAATTGAATGAAACGCTGAAATGTTTCCCTTTATATGAATCCAAATCCCTTCCGACATTCAGGGCTGGCTGAAACACAATCATCTGCACTTATTCATTTTGGAGATTGATACAAATCTGTAGTGTTGTACTTCTGCTTCTAGCCTCTTGCCCACACTGCAGCAGTGTGACCTTAATTCTGTTTGGATTAAGTATTTTTTTTCTGTCTGTTTTTGTTTCTCTCCCTCTTTACCCCTCCCCTTTCCTGTGTGTGTGTGTGCGTGTGCGGATATGTACTCATCTGAGCCAATCCAGAGCAGAATTGGGCCCCGCTGTTAATCCAGTCACCATCTCTACTGCACACCTGCTCCTCATCCTATCCAGTCAGCTCTGCAACCATTTAAAGACCAGTCCTCTCATTCCACCTTTGGCAGATTATACAGTCTCAGTAGTGGTACTCTTGTATGGCTATTTGTTAAAACCTTTTGCTCTTGTGAATCTTTTGAATCCTTGGATTAGTTCTTGTTCCTTCTGTGCTCAGGTTTGCTGCCCAGTTTCTGCCGCTCGTGCCTTGTCTGCTCTGGTTTGCGCTCATGTTTCCTGTGTGGCAGTGGATTGGATTTTATCAGACTGCACTCACCTGTTATCTGGCTCTTTCGTTGTGTTAGTGTTGTTGGAAAATACTGTGGATCCTGAAATTATCTCCTTGCACATACTGTATATAGTTTTTATGAACCAAAGACTAACCCTTTACTCTGTGTCTGGATCTGCTTTCTGGGGTCCAAATCTTGTTGAAATTTTGCTAAATCATAACAAATTCAGTATTGCAAACTCACTTCATAGTGCATGAGTTGCAGGGTACATCAGTGTGTGCTATGAGTATACAACCCTGATTCCAAGAAAGTCAGGATGCTGTGTAAAAGATAAATGAAATAGACAGAGAAAGTTGTGGAATGCGGAATGTGGAATGTTGTGGGGAAAAAAAAACAGTTCAGTTTGAAACATTCCATAGGTGCTCTGCCAGATTATAAAAGACTGTGAATGGATGGACGTGATAACTGTCATTGCTGAAGTATTTTAATCTAAATGCAATGAAACCAATGCTGTGCTCAATGCACGCTTAGTACACCAAGGAGAGGACTGAAGCAGACTGGCCTCCAACCAAGTGGTAGCAAGTGCCTGTTCAGTGACATTTGCTGAAGTCAACCACAGGTAAACCTATCCATAAATCAACAGGGTTTTGTTCTGAGTGGGGAAAACTGAGCCCTAAACTAGAGCTTAGTTAGCTGCTAATAGTAAGTAAATACCTCCAAACTGCTGGCTTGCTGCTTGTTCAACCACAAGGGCTTGTTTTCTATCTCTGTTAAATACAGATGTGCCATGTGGATGTGGAGCCACAGTTTGACTGAGAAGCAAAAGGTGATGCAAGAAGTAATATAACTAATTACTTCTGCTGTTCTGAGAACTGGTCCATGGCCAAGTGAGGTAATTACTGTTTCCATAAGCAATAGGTAATTAGTTATTGATTAGATTTTCCAAGTAACAAATTTGCATGTGAAACTTTATTTCTCTCCATACATAATAAGAACCACAGCTGATTCTGAATCAGAAATGAGTGAGTTGGTGGTTTTAACCACCTTGGTTGATTTTAGCTTCATTGTCTGAGCACTCCTGTGGCAGCTCAGCCTGACCCCCATCTGTCCTTGCCCAAAGCAGAACTTGAGAGATGGTGGTTGCACAGGTTAGGACTGACAGCAAGAGAACCTGAAGCACCCCTGCATAGAGGCACATATCAGGTCAAGGTTCCAACAGACATTCTGCACATCAACTGGAGCTTTTATGTCAGACACTTCTGACCCCCCCCCCAAAAAACAGAATGAGTCTTGAATGCTAAGCATGAAGAGTAATATCACACTATGGCTGCATGTGATGTACCAAGCACAGTTGGTTGTGGTATCGTTAAATAGGTTACAAAAAAAATGGATTTCTATTTATGTGACTACCACCCAAGACACAGCGAACATGGAAATGTCAGAATTTCTGTTAAGTGTGTCAACATCATAATTATAATATTTACTAATAAACATGGACAGATTCAGTCTGGCAAAGAAGCAGCAGAGACCTTCAAACACCTTCTGTGCTGGAGAAATCCCTGATGACCAATTAGCAAACTTAGGAAACTTTGCAAGTAGCATTGGTGGAAAAATGCAAACCTGCCTCCCTGCTCCCCCCAGCAGTGCTGTCCTTTTATTAGTAATTTCTGTAATTAGTCAAATTATAAACTGTAAGCCAATGAGGATTTAAGGACACTGAGAAGAGTTAAGTTGTGGGGCTGTATATTTTTTTGCATTATATATCTATATACATCTATCTATATCTAAATTTAGCAGGACAAAATAATACGTTTTCAAAGTTAAAACATGCATTATGTTCTGATTATGTATTTCAAATAATTTACAAATATTTTTGTTAAAAATTGTATTTATTGTATTTAATATTGTATTTGAAAATAATATTGTTCCATGGTATTTGCCACAGAACACTCCAAAGAATGTCAGCATCAATCCCCGTTCCCCCTGTAGCAGTAATCTGACATCTGACCCTTTCTTGCCGCTTTCCAATTAGCTGCGGCAACTTTCAGAGTAGACAGAGGCCGGCTGGTCAGGTGAAGCCTGTAAGAGGATTTGTTGGCTCTCTTTTAATCACACGGAACATCTGTTTACACAGTTAGTGGCTGGTAAACATGCTTTGTACATGCAAGTTGGAGGGCCAAGACGCTGCTTCAACCACTCCACCAAAGTTCTGTTCTTTCCTGTGTCTGTGTGTGTGTGCATGTGTATGTGTGTTTCTGAAGTTTGACAAAATGAAGCACTGGGATGCTCTACAGAAAAGCTGAGTCACACAAGTGCTTTTCACTCTCAAGCTTTGTGATGGATCTCCCCTTACTGGCCATGAATTTAGATGACCTGGCACAGTCAAAACATCGCTTTTGCTTATGGCTCTACCAATACACTTGACAATGGACTGTTAGTGTATGTCTTCAAGCTCAGACAGACTATTAAATTAGACAAACAGGGTGTTCTTTGAGTTTATTAAGGAAAAATCGTTGCTGACTCATTTTCACAACAAAATTAGGGGAAATTGTTATCATATCAATTATTAGAAGAGGGAGAAAAACTAGAAAGAATGCTAAGTGTTTCCAGAAAGCAGCCACAGGCAGAAATAAAGCACCCATAAAGCTGTAGCAATAAGAAACAGCAGCACTGGTGGAGACTTTTCTGTAGTCATTCTGCTGTTTAACAGTGCATTGCAGAAGATAACCTCATTGTTCGGAGACTGGCTTTGTATTCATACTGACCAAGGGCAAAGGTTTACCTGACAAGCACACTTTCAGACAGGTTGGAGCAGTATAGTGCCTATAGCTTGTACCGGGCCCTTTGTGGTCGGGTAGGTGGGTGTGGCTTTCCTCTCACAGAAACATTTATGGGAATTTTTCTTCTTCTCATTCTTTTCTGGTGACTTTAATCTTTAAATAATAAAAAAAATCTATATATAGAATAAGAAGATTTTAGTCTGGAGCTACACTAGCAGCTCTGTGAGCAACAATGGTACTTTGACATAAATGCCAACATTAGCATGCTGACAAGCCCACGATGACATGCTGTTAACATGCTGATATTTAGGAATATAATGATTGTCGTGTTAATCTTCTTTTATCATGTTAGCGTGCTAACTTTTGTTAATTAGCAGTAGATAGAAGGTACATCTATCATTAGTACAGCAAGTGTTTGGTCATAAATTGAAAATGTAAAATATTTAACTGATGTTGGCGCTATATGATCACCAAAGATCACCAGAATTGTAGTGCTTCATCCTGAGAGGGCAGTTTAAACCATAAATGTCAACTAAATGGCAGCAAAAGAAAAGTAACTGGATCATCAAAATTATTAGGATACATCATCTTGGAACTATGACAGTCTGATTTCTACAAATGATTTTATCAATCCATTAAGAATATAATAGTTTCTTTTATTGGACAATTAAAAATTTTTGACCTGCTAATGGGGACATATTAATGGGTATGGAATTACCAATGGAATCACTAATTTTTTTTGGTCAGACTTTGTTGAGCTATATTCAGTCTGGACCAAAGTAGTGGGCCTAACAAACAGCACTGCCATCCTGAAAAACTGAAAATAACAAACTGCTACCACAAGCACTCATCACAGAGGATTCAGATGTTTGACAACAAAAGGAAATATTTGAAAAATGAGCATAACGTGCCAGAAAGTCAGGAGAAGAGACACAAGTAGAGGGCATTGAAAGGGCATCTGTAGTGTGTGTGTGTGTGTGTGTGTGTGCCGGTGTAAATTTGTCACCTCGGTGCAGTTGAGCTGTAGTGAAAATCGGACTTGGCAGCTGAGCATTTGAAAGTGAAAGATTGTGGAACGCTTCTAATCCCAGAGAGGAAACCCAACTCTTCAATACTTAATACAATTTAAAAACACGGTTACCAGCCTTCACCTCAATTTCATCAGATGAAGTAGCTGAGCATGTCTGTGACTGTGTGTGTGCAGTCCGCATATTCACAGCACATGGATCCCTTTTTCTGAGTATATTTACTTCCTTGTGCATCAGGAGCCATTCATACGTGTGTGTCTTTTTATCTGCATGTGTGGGTTTGTGTTTTCTGCATTGCCACAAAATGTGCATAACCTATACTGGCTGGACAAGGGTGATTAGACTTGTGTAAAAACTGATGACGGTGCCTATAATGCAGTGGTAACATATGAGCCTTCCCCCAAGCCAGTGTTTGACAAGCTAACATGCACGCTTCGATCTCCAGGGTGATAGAGTGCATCAGTGTGTGGATAACCTGCTGCTGTGTACCAGATCCATGCACCTCTAAGTCTGCCTTGAATATGGAATGACTGCTGAATATTTCACATCCTACTTCTGACGTTCCCCCCTCGTCTCATAAATCACTGTTTATGGATCATTTAGTTTATGTCTGCTGCATGCGTCTGTGTGTGTATGTGTGTGTGTGTGTGAGACAAAAAAGCTTTTTGTCAGGGAGGAGCTTGTGTTGCTTACACAATGGCATTGGATACAGAGAAGTCTTGTGAGAATGCTACGCTGATCAAGGACAAACACTCACACCTCCACACGCACACACCTACACATTGGCGTGCACACACACACACACAGATATCATTCATAACACTTCTGTCTTTCAGAAACAATATATGTCTTTGTAGGATCAATGAGCTGGCAAGTGTTGCTGCTTTATAAAATTACTGTGAACTCAAAAAACACCTAATCACAGAAAACACACTGCAACAGTCAGAAAAGCTTGTACCAATACACATACTGTGTGGTAGCCTTAGTCAGTGTCTATGTGTGTGTGTGTGTGTGTGTGTGTGTGTGCACGCCAGTGTTTATCTCCAATGCGGATCACGAGGCCGTTCTGTTTAGTGAGCTGTCAGACATTTGGCCAGGGTCAGAGCCCAAGGGACTGAGATGGAGGAGCAGGGTGGTGTGTGGTGTGGAGGGAGGAGAGAGTGAGAGGGGGTGAGAGGTCTGGAGAGACACTGGTGAACTGTACAGACAGACACTGTGAGAGGACTTACAATGGCCTTCGGCAGTGCGAGGAAGACAGACAGAAAGAGAGCGAAGGAGAGGGTTTAAAGAAACCCAAACCCTGGAAGCGGAGAGCTGTTGAATACCAAGAAGAAGTTCTTTCCCCGCAGTATAGCGCAGCGTGCCGGTGCTGGCTGTGCACAGGGCCCCCAAACTTGTCTCCAAGCTCCAATCATATCGTTGTTAAGGCTTGTCTCCTCCATGGGTGCTTCCCTGACCAGCAGCGCTTCTGGCTCTTCTTCCAAAACAGCCTTGTATTTCACCCAAACTTTCATTTCATGAACTCTGTATACCTCACTTCCTGACCCTTATTTGCCCTCCAAAAAAAAAAAAAAAAAAAAAAAAGTCTAATAATAGGTGTTGTGGAGGAGACAGAGGGAGAAATGTAATGAACACATTAAAAACACACAGGCTTCAGGAGGGGAGGGGAGGGGAGAGCAGCTTGTGTGTTTGCTTTTGCCATGCTTTTGTGTCCAGGTCAAAACAGGAGCCTATGTGAGCATGAGAAATGGATATTGAAAAACAATACATAAATATTGTCCCCTGTCAGCAAGATTAGAAAAGCAATATCCCATCGCTGGGATGCACTGCTGCTGGAGAGATTGTGGTGGTGGTGGTGGTGGTGGTGGAGGGAGAGGAGAGGAAATGGGGGCTAGATAGAGAACCAGAATTCAGGTAAATGACTGCAGGTGCCCGAGGGTCGAAAGGAAGCCAAGAATTCTAAAAAGATAGAGAAAACAGAAAAATAAATAAGCAATAACTGCATTCTTTCAAGCGTAGACAAATGCATTTACCCTCAGCAACTGGAATTAGGCATCCCTCTCGCTGCTGTAAAAACATGAAAATAGAAAATAATAAAAAAATACCCCACTGTTGCATATCTGTCCAGAATGCACGCTTGTATAAAAGAAAAGCGCCAAGGCCAGGTGACAGCATGCCTTCCATCAGTAAAACATTAGCTGCTCAAAGCCTCTCTCGGGACATGCTACCAAGTGAGCTAAACAAATGGAAATTTGAATAGCATGAGGTTGCCATGTATGAGGGCTACACTGTATATCTGTGTATGAGGGAACGTGTTAGGGTTGTTTGTTTACCATTTGACATTTCCATTTCATTTCTTATTGGGCTGTGGTGAAATGACAGTCAGTGCCAGAGACTGCATTTATTGTGGTAAGAAAACTGAAAATGGAGGCAGGCAGCAGGTGTCTCAGATGTTGCTCCTCAGCAGCCTGTGGGGGCATCGCTTGTTTAACAGCAGCCAAAAGTACTAGTTTTGTTGTGTAGGTGCAAGTTGTAGCACTGGTTTTTGGTTCGGACTGTTATTTTTTTTATATTGTTCTCTGAATGCTTGGCCTGCATTTATTAGTTTCTACACAAAAACAGCTTCATCCATTATTCACATCATTTACATCAGCATCAAAGGTGTGATCTGGCTGCATTGGTAGCTTTCTCTCCTCTTCCCTCTTTTCTTTGAGGTTTTGCAGGCTATACTTTGCAGGAGTAGTCAAGTTGTACTGAATGGGCTCAAAATGAGACACAAAACCCATGTTTTTCAATGTCTGGTTACTAAACCTTTGCTTGCACCTTCCAGCAGCTGAAAAGTAAACAACATTTAGCTTTCAAATGATTTCTTTCCAGCAGGGAAGCTACAGTGACACGGTCTCTTGCTGGAGTACCACAAGCTTTCAACAACAGGTATAACCTGGGCCGCATTTTTCAACTCCCAATAGACATAAAAATACATGCCGCAACAATATTTTGGCCTCAGACATGGTCACTGTGATAAATTAGACAGCCTGAGAGTTATATATTCTTGCTGTGCCTTGGCAGAAAGACTACATATTAGGCTTTGGCCAATCATAGCCTGCTGTCTTTCACAAACTGCAGGATATCTGGAAGGAGAAACAAGACAACCAGCTTCACTGTTCACCTGGAGGCACCCACAACATCTCTCCTCTTTAATTTCACATATTTACACCTGATTGATTTTCTTGCATTCTCAGGAAAAATTAGCAGTATTTTTAGTGGAAAGGTGTTTTCCTTCAGACCAGCCCTTCCAAGAAATATGACAGCATCAGTCGCTTGAAAAATTGCATTTCAATCGGGATAAGGTAATGTGAGAAGGTTATTTAATAAATTTACTTGATATTACTAAGAGGGGGTCTTGGAAATAAATAGATTTTACACTTGCATTTAGTCGGACAGAAATATCCTCCCCGTGGGAACTAGACACTAGTCAAGGCGGTGGTGGTGAAAGAGCGAAGAGAAGTCTTACTGAAGATCAGAATGGATGTCATCGGGACAAGTTTCTGAAGCAGATTTCTGATGAGCTGGGATGGCCCTTGAGCGACTGGTTCTGCAGCAGAGAAAGAAACTTTAGTAATTATCCTTATTATTTGACAGTATTGTGATGATTGACTCATGGAGGTTGTGGCCAAAGGTGACTGGTTGTAGTGAAACACTCTCAGACTGCTGATTTAGTTTAAAGTGGCATATTAACAACATAACAACAACAACAAAAGTCATAAAAATAATAATGATAAATTATACAGAGTAAGCATGAGGATATTCTTTCTGACTGAATAGTCTCTAAAAGGGAATCAGTCAGATTTTTAGAGTGGAGATCATCATTGGTTCCAGTTTTCCCACCAGCAGTCATTGTGGTTCCATCATTATTCAACAGCTTTAATCATGTTTATAACCATGATGAAATACGCTCCCTTAACATATGAACCCAAACCCAATTGGTGTTTACCTAACATTAACTATTTATCATAACAAGTTTAAGAATAAAATGTATGTGCCTAAACCTAGTCAAACTTTACCGCTGCGGTTTCAGATCAATAAAGCAGTTACTTTTTTTCAACAATGGTCCAACAGTGATCTGCAATGGATCTTGTGTTGTGCTTCTCATATTTGTTGGTTCTGAGGTCCAAGATAACTTGCTGCTATTCTCTGATTTATGTAATTGCGAATGAAATATCTGTGAGTTGGTCAAACAAAACAAAACAATTTTAAAAAAGTAATTTCGACTTTCTTTATTTCATGATATTTTGAAGAAAGAGAATCAATCCGAAGTAACAGACATGTTATTCAAATCATTGTTTGCGGCCATAGTTATTCAGCAGCACAGTGTTGTCAGTGTGAACTGAAAGGAGTACTACACAGGTATGACGTGACAGGTCATGTTGAGTGCTGTCCCATTTGTGATTATTAACTGTAATTCTGTCTTTAACTGGGAAAAGAGTTGAAAATTGAACATGTTGCATACACACTCATGTGCACTAAAAATTGCGCTCATGTTGACTTCTAATGCTTCATTATCCAATCATCGCATCGCCTTGATCTGACAGGCTCTCTCCCTTCCTTTCATGCCCTCTTCCTCTTCCTTCACTCTTTAATCACTCCATCTCCCGAATTTCTCACAAGTCTGTCTGGAAGACGAGCAGTCATTCACATGCTGTGAGCGTCCTCTTTTTCTCCTCAAACTTCTCTCTGAGTTGGTGTGTGCTGAGCGGTTACCTGTCATCTGATTCACACAGGAAATGTAAGCAAAATATCCCCTTTCCTTACTTCTATTTCATACAGTCACATACATCTTAAAGCATATACTCATATAGACAAATTTGAGTAGCTTTCATGGCAGCTGCCTTGTGTCCGAAAGGTGCTGATGAAGTCTTTTATACGTTAGAAGAAATCAAAAGCCAGGGTGGTCGCCACGGTGACAAGACAGAAGAGTGGGTTACTGCTGCAGTTGTCATGGTGAGGACTTTTAACTTTGATTGGCTGGAGGCATGGCCAGAGGCATTTAGGAGGCCATTGCTGGACTGTGGCGCAGAGAGTGACAGGAAGCTGACCAACAACACACACGCACAAGCTCACAAGCTGTGTGCCTCATCTTAGAAGTGAACACACAAGTAAAAATAGCTTTCCAATTTATGCGCCAGGTCAATTATGTTCATGGTGATGTCATGCAAAAGTGTTCAATTTGCATGCTTGCATATTATATAACCATTTAGCTCCATTATGCGTGTTAATGCAAATAGTGTGTTTGTGAGGTAGGTAAAAGGGCAAAGTGAGCTGAGTAATTTTTTACTTTTAGCATGACCTTCCCTTTGTTAAATGAGTTGCAAACTTTTTAATCAACTCTTTATTATTTTTGACATTTCTGTGAATGTGATTTTTTAGAGCACCTGTTCACTTAATGATATCTACTTAAATGCAACTGTGCAGGTTTGTCTGTGGCTGTGGGTGTACCATATGTAGTGGGCATCCATCCATGCATGTGTGTGTGTGTGTGTGTGTGTGTTGCATGTCTGTGCCTGGATGAGTGACTGACTGCAGAGCTATGACAGCCAGGCATACAGCAGCACAGTTATGGATTTTAGCTTGGGGGCTGCTGTAGGGTTTCACGAATCAGTCTGTTCCTCTCATCCCTCTCTTCTCCTCCTCCTCTCATCCCCTTCTCATTTTCTCGTAGGGATTCAAATCAAAACTCCCCTTTAACCATGCCGACGACAGCTTTTGATATCTTGTGACGCCCCTCAGTCAGTGTTTGCCTGTAAAAGTTCATCAAGGTTGCGTGTGACTGGGTGAGAAAAGTTGACGTCATGGAAAGTTTCTCTGCGAGGTTACAGTTGATGTAATCATTTGGAGAGTTTTATGTTTTGTTTCTGTTTTATTTTGTTTTTTTTTTAACTGAGCAAGGAATACATTTGAGATGAAAGAATATGATGGAACAAAGTGAAATGTGTTTAGTTCAAAATGCATTTCGATCCATATTTCAAAAAACAGACTTGAAAACGTGAATAGAGGAGAAAGAAACAAAACCAGCAACAGGTGCATCAAAACAACTTCCCGTTTTCAATGTTACTGTTTTGTGTTTTACATCTGCTTTTTGTCTATCAAATGTTACAAGGTGGGCAAGTCTTGACACGACCAAGTGCATAAAATACATCTCCCAAAAAAACGAAAAGAAAAGAAAAGAAAATAGGTGTGTTTCTGCCTGTCAGGAGAGACGGTTTTGGAAAATAAAAATTCACATATTCAGCCTCTGTGCTTTGGGGAGCTCTTACTGTTTCCATCCATGGAGCAATTTGAGTATCGAGGAAAGACCAAAAGCAGTAAACACATGTCACTCAGTTTCAGCATGCTTCAGTGGTGAGTGGTGCGTGCCGGTGAGTCGATGTTTTTGTTGGTTTCCTCATGTTGCCTGTCTTTTTGTGCCTCCCCTGGCTTTCTCCCTTTGTGAGCATACATATGTGGATTTTGTAATTTTGATGCTTTTATGTGTGTGCCAATGTGTTTTGTGGACTGAACATCTGAATTACAGTCATTTATGTACTTTTGTAAGCTGTGTTAGTCAAACTCAGAACTAGTGATATAAATAGTGCATAGTTAAAATGACCTCCTGGTAAAATATTTCCACCCTATGATGTGCTGTAATGTATGTGTACAGCTATATATCAGTCTGTTGTAGTACAAAAATTCATGGCAATCACTAATAGCGTAAAGGATGAAAAAACTTTGAGGCTTGGCAGACTAATAGGTTGGAATGACAATACCTATGACGCGGGCTGTCACTCAGATGACCAGAAATGTAGTGACAGATCCAAAAGAAAAGCATTAAGCCTTCATCCTACTTGCACAGTTGCAGCTAAATTCACTTAGGGATTGTATGAAAGCGATTGTGCGTGTGTTGGACAAGGGTTGGGGGTTTGGCAGAAGAGCTATATAATTTTCTTTTTCTTTTCGTGAGACCTGTCTGATTTTTTTAAGGAGCACAGGAGACTTTTTGTTTGTCACTCTTAGAGATTTATGCAGTTAGATTCTCCTCTAATGTTCTTCAGTGATGTTTCTCAGAATTTGGGCTTCCAGTATTTAAGCACTGGTTGTCAGGTTAATATACAAATTGTTATTTTCTTTGCGCAGGACAGTGACAGGACATTTTCCTGACCTTGAACTGCTTTCTGTCTGTAAATTTGCTTTTTTACTGCCAGTGAAGTGTGAATGGTGCAAATGTAATAGCAGACATGAACTGTCTGCAGTAAGCTTAAGATATGTGTGGTTGCCACACCCTTCATGTTACACTAACATTCAACAAATGCTTTTAGTTTCTTAAACGTAACATACAAGAGGATATTTCTTTAATGAAAAGAGAAGAGAAACATTGACAGAAAAGATTTTGCAGATATATTTAATGTGAATGTACTGGATGATAATCTGCTTCATGTGATATTTAACCCACAATCTGTGTATGTAGAGCAAAACAATTATACAGAGCGCAACAAGGTTAAGGCAGCACCTTTCAAGAATCGACTATAAAGGCACCGATCATTATCTGTTTGTATTGAAATCATGCAACAAGTCATTACAGTGCATGCTCCAATCACTAGCAACTATCCTGCTGAGCAGGAATAGAGCAAGACTGCGATGTTGCAGCTCACTAAGTCTGTGTTGCAAATGTGCCACCATCAGTCCACGATGATTCAGTATTCTGAAGGTAAGCACCACCATCACTGATTAACTTCATTTCTCTATGGGTAGAAAATGCAATGCAAATGTTGCATTTTACTAAACAAAAACCCAGCCCACAAACAGGAACAGATCTCAAGGTGAAGTTAGGCATCAGCAGCAGCCCAGTGAGGAGTTTTAAGTTTTTATGTCGCACTTGGACCAGGATTGGTGCAGACCATTTGTGACTCCATAAATCATGTACGCCTTACACAAGCACACCAATAACTTCTGTTCAAACACGAACAAAGTTTTCTAAGTCAGCAAAGGAATTCAGGAGGAATAAAAGGAGTTAGAAATAATTAAAAAGAATTAAAGAAAGAATGTCAGTGAAACAGTCTGAACTGTGCTGTGGATTAATAAGTGATTCTTACCATTATCTGTTATCCATAACTGATTTTACAGTGTCAAGGCGCTCTATTTTATTAAACCCCTACAGCATTCTGAAGGCAGCAGGACAGATACTGAATGTGTGTTCCATCTGTAGTCTCTAATTCAAAAGCACCATTACACACAATTGTGGCTAACATGATGATTAATTCATATACAACCAACACCAGACCGCTGTAAAGTACACACACACACACACTTCTGTGTTTATTATTATTTATTAGTTTGAATCATGAATTACCTTTTAATTAATGTACCTTTGCAATGTGATGTGATACAGCTGCAACAATGACAGTAATTAAATGACAGTATTGCGATTTAATTTAGGAGAGGTGAAGCAAGAATATTACTTTGTAGATAGTCATGTAAAACTGGATATGACACTATCCAATATCCACATTGCACTGCATTGCACACAGTACACTCACAGTCAGTTTGTCAATAGAGTACTTTGCCTAGAGGAAATCATATCTAATCTACTGACTGAAAGCCAATTAAAGTTGTATATGCTGCAATAAGAGAAAAAAGAAGTTAGAAGTACTGTGTCATTTTAATGTTAAGTGACAGAAATACATGCAGTATCCTTTACACCATAGTACAATCATAGACAATTAGAAATGTCATTATAATGAGCAAGGTTGGCAAGTTTTCAAATGTTGCCAATGAAATAGTGTTTACGCAAGTCAATTCACCCACCATTGTCTGAAGGTGGAACTCTGGCATGGAAAACATCTGCAATATATGACCTAAATCTGGGAGGTCCAGATACTTAACTGGACCCCTAAGTGGGGGAAAAGAGAAAGTTGAGCAAGTGGTTATCAGGAGATTGGAGATTTGCCAGGACTAAGCTATAGCTTAGCTGTACATACAAAACGGACAGTGGAGCTTTGAATAAATGTTGAAACCCTGAAGGTGACATATACACAGCTGCTTATTAAATTTTTTTTCAACATTGCTTTGCGTTTTAGGCAATGCTGTATAATTAAGCACAAGCTTACGACAGGCTGTGATATATTATGGTTATATAACAGCTAAGGGGCATTGTTCAGCCTGGTGCTAAGCGGAGGTTATCAAGTATGGCAATATGAAAGATACAGACACATTCAAATTTAATCAATTTTTATTAACCTGTTCATAAAGCATTAAGCATTGTTCTTACGAAGAAACAGGTCCTCCTGGCTCCCTGTACATAGTGGAAACTGTTCACTATGTATCATAGTAGCTTAAGACCTTACTAGCCTGCTGCCTCACTGTTAACTTAACCTAGTCTAGTCTTATCAGATCAGTCAACTCAAACTCATAACCTGTGCCATCAAGTTTATTTGTCACACATAATCAGGTAGGATTGCTTGTGTTCAGCCACTGGGATAAAACTTAGAGGTGCTGTGACCTTTTCACAGATGAGACGCAACTGTCATTTATACAAAAACAAGAACTGAAATGAACATATATCTTTTCTCGATTTATTTAATAGGATTCACGACAACACAGGCGACACTAACACTGGACAGAATTGTGGAAAAACTAACGCGTTCATTTGGGATGCCATACTCTCTTGTACTTTTTTGTTTTACATATAAATTAATTTGGATTAATGTTTATTATAATACTATTAATTTGCTAATTATTCAATGTTACAATATTTATTTGCTAATTGATGTAACATTTGTTTATTATTAAATTGATTTTTAAAAATAATATAAAGAATTTAGAGAATTTTGGGTGGACACAAAAGCCCATTTGGACATCACTGATTTGTTTTTAGGTATGATCAGTTCAAGCAGGTTATGCACTGTGATTTTGAAACTATGCCCAGTTACTTCATCACAATGGTGCATCACAGAACTCCTTATGCTCCCCAGTTGTGCAGCATAGCAGAATATTTAACATCTGTGAAGCTATGAAGGCTTGGAACAAATGAAGCCTCTTGCTGTGAGGTTACACCATAACAGTCCAGCAAGGAGCAGACAAAGGGAAAAGGCAGCTCTCCATGGAATAGCGCACAAGAAAATCACCTAAGATCAATCACTCTGACAAAACACTCAGTACATGAGTTATATACAAAAACAGGAGATCCTGCAGATAAAAGGGAATGAAAGAGCAGGGTGATGTAGAAGAAAACCACAGCCAGCACTTGATGTAAAGAAATAATGCAGGCAAACAAAGTTTCTTCGGTGTTTCTCTGTGTTTCCTTTCCCCCCTGGTGTTGCCCAGCCTTCTTCTGTCTTTTCGTCTGTCTGTGGGTGTGGTCTCCTTCCTTCACTCTCCTCCTTTCCAGCACCTGTTCTTACTGCACACCTGCTCTGCATCAGCCTCGTTAGCTCAGTTCTAATCCCAGTGTTCACCCTAGCCAATCGTTTGTTTCCTCACTTCATTCCCCCCACCTGTGTTTCTCCACCCATCTCTCCACCTGCACCGCATTCCCTCGTCGATGTTGTTTGTATTTCAGTCCAGTTTGAGTTCAGTTCTTTGTCAAGCCATCTGCTCTGTTTTCCTTCTTCTGTGGTTGTTTTTTGTTGTTTTAAATAAATAAGTCTAATCTTCATCATGTGTGCTGTCTCGACTCAACCTGTGACAGAGTCCAAGTTGAAAAGGCAGGTTGCCAGGCACACCTACAGTAGCTGTAAGTCATGCAGTCTAATTCAACAGTCCAGTAATAAGCTGAGAATCCACCTTCATGCAGTTTCCAGAGAGTTTTATGATCACTTTGAAATATGTAGCTTGTGGTGCAGTTGAACTTGACCTGCCCTCACTGACATAAATGGGGTGGACAAAATAATAAAAATCAACAACACCACAAAGTACAACCACCAAAATGACCCACAATTCATCCAAAACTAAAACCAATGTGGATACTCTATGCAAATATAAATAACATTAGTAAGTCATTGCTTAAAACAAATAAATTATAGGCTTAACCTGCACTGCAAAACAAGTGGAATGTCATTATCATTTAAAAATAAACAAATAAATAAATGAGTTGCAGTGGTTTTAAAACTGAAATGTGTTGATTAGTCCCGTTTAAACAATGAGTGGTGAAAGAGCTTGTATTTTTTGATAAATACAGATATAAAAGAGTAAAAACCAGCATCAGTGTGGAACTGAAGAATGAATGGATGTCCCAGGCTTCTTTAAACCCATCAACCCGTTGCCAATGGCTTCATGCTCTCTGACTGTCTGACTTGTTGCTGTTCTGAAATTTGATATTCTCCCAAAATAGATTTAGGTTCAGGATAATGGTTTCACTGCTGCACACGGTGTGCAAATGTGCATGTGTTGTGTGCCTGTAAATTCTGACTCTTTGCATATTTTTAGATTTTTATGTTATTTTATTTTATTTTATTTTTTGGTTGTGTACGCCACTGGCAGGTTCCACTCTGCAAAGCCTCTCCCATAGACAGTCAAATATAAATGATGACACAATTTCAAATGATTGCCACTTCAATGTCTGGTCCTGTGTGATTTTCTGCTATCTAACAAATGTGTCTGCTTGGATGTGCATAAACACGAATTACTTGAGGTTAGGTTAAGGTAAGAATTAGGATTAGGCAAGTAATATTTATTGTTTTGGTTAGGTGGTGGTCAAGCCTCCAGGAATTGAATGTAAGTCTATGTGATGTCCCCACAAGTGATGGAAACACTTGTGTGTGCGCGCATGTGTGTATGTGTGTGTACTAGTCTCCTACTTTCTGGGGGCTCTCACCACATCAACACACCAATCAATGCTGCACCCTGTCTGAGCCTGCATCCAGTCAAGCTGTCACCGGGAGGCCTGTAGGGTGTCAACTACTTAAGGACATATTCATAATGAAGCCATAGTTTAACCTTGAAGGTCAAAAGTCAACTACGCTTAAGCCACTGCCAGTTAATCAGGGAGTATATTGATCGATTGATGGGGTGGCATGGTGAAGCTGGGAATACACATGCTTGTCAGTTTCAGACACGTCACCATCTCCTGGCTCAAAAGCAAATGAGAACACATACACACACTGCTCAGACTTAATTCAAGATGCCATCAAACACGTGCACCCACAGGTGAAAGTTGTACAGTGCCTTCCTGTGTGCCTCTACCTGCTTGTTTGAGTCTTGAGAGGGATTCTGTAATGAGGGAATGGTGCAGACGCTCATGAAATCATTTAAATTTCAAATGCATGAGGTGATTATGCCAGTGAATTAGCCCAGTGACTTATTGTGGAATAATTTAGCTCAGTCAGGCAGAATGGAGACAGCTAATGTCTACGGAGACCTCACAGCAGACACAGGGTAGGGTGGGGCTCAGTGGGTTTACGGGTCGTAGGGCTAGTGGAAGGTGAAAAATGGAAGCACGGAAAGAGGAAGAGATGGTAAAGGAAGGACCAACAGAGGTGGTTACTGTGTACAAAGATCACACGCAAGACATGGACAGATAAAGAGAAGGAAAGCACTGAGAAAGTGAGGTATAAGGCAGAAGTGAAGATGGATGTCGGTACGAGAGGGGACAGAAGAGGGTAGAGAGGAACAGAAGGAGAGGAGAAAATCAATGGAGAGGAGGAATGGAGGTGGTAATTGCCTGGCAGACATGAATGAACAGAAGAACGGAGGAGGGCAAGTATGCAGGTGAAGAAAGGGAGGAGAGAGGGAAAAGAAAAAGAGGAAAATGGCAGAGAAGAGGGAAGAACATAGTTCATGCTTGCTGTGGGGAATTTTGAAACAATGAACTGCAGGGAAGGTAGTAATGAGAGGAGGCACGAAACAGGGAGGAATAATGTGAGGAGTGCTCTCAGCTGCTAGCACACTAGAAAGTGGGAAAGGAAAATGTTCAAGTTGCATTATTTCATTTTAACCTTTTGGGGCCAGAAAAAAAAAAAAACATCAGGAAGCCATGATAGCTAATCTAAACAACATATATGTAAGCTCATTCACTTGCATTTTAATTGTTTTGGTCTTCAGTTTTAAATTAACATTGACTAAAATATAGGGGATTACCTGCTAAATGCTATCCACTTTATACTGTTGCAGCAAGCTTACACAAGGTTTATTAGCGCCTATTTGTTACGACTGGAGATTGGTGAGAGAACCATACATGCAGTTTTTTTTGGGTTTTTTTGTTTGTTTGTTTTTTTTAACAGGCTTTAGCTTTACGCAACACCAGTGAGGGCTTTTCTACCTGCTTCTGCTGGGAACTATAGTTAATGACTGCATCAGTGAATGAGTCTGACTTGCAACATAGCGGATTAGAGGACCTTTTCCCTCTGTAGATGAAAAAGGCTCGTTCTAAGGTAATGAAAACAACGATTCTTAGCTCCAGGTGGTTATGAAAGCATGATTATGAATACTATATTCCATTGTTGCCACTAAATCATACACACTGGACCTTTTAGCTTATGTCATGCACGTACCATAAGATAACTTAATATGTAACTGAGCTTACATAATTAATGGACTCATTTCAACCCAAGTCACAATCTTTTCCTAAACCTAACCAAGCAGTTTTGATGCCTAAACCTAATAAAACTGCAACTGTTTCACATCAAACTGTTACCTTAATGACGAAGGTCACCTGCACATCCAAACCTAAAATGCACTATTTCTTTGCAACGGACATGACATACAAAATGCAGATAAAGTGGCCATCCTAGGACATCATGTTGCACTGTTAACTGAGAAAATGTAAAATACATTTTTTTAAAAACTTGACAGTGTGTATTTGTATTTTGTAACAAGACAAAGAGACAGACCATATGAAGGTGTAGCACCAGCACAGTTCTCTCTGTTGCACCCCACATAACCCCACATGCACAGTGTATTATGTCCAGATGTCAAGGCAATTATTTGCATTTAATCATTTGATTGATGTGGCTAACATGTTTCTGCTTACAACCAAATAATGGATCAATCAGGGACAGGGGGTAGATCATTTAGAAACACAGGAGAAGCCATAAATTATCTCTGATTGCCTAACACATGATTAATGCTCCAGTACAGTGCTCTAATGTGATTCATCAGTGTTTTATATGTAATTGGTGTACTGTATATTCAGGGGGATAAATTAGATGAGTGCAGCTCACAATAAAACACACTCAATGTGTGTTTGATTATTTTATATAACATAATAATATTATAATTTATATAATAAGTTATTGTTCGAAGAGTAGATCTTTAATAGTAATCACATCTGTGCGAATGAGCCGTGCAGGCATAAAGACTGTATTATTTGAGTAATTTCGACACATTCGCCCATACATGTAGATGCAATTATTAATATCATAGGCTTTAATATTTAAGAAAAGGATTTCTGTCATTTCCATCACTATCTGTTTAGCTATAAAAATCTAAAACCGTGGGGATCATTGTGAGTAGAAAACATTCTGTCCCTGCATTGTTGTCAAAGAAATGTTTTCCATCAGTTCTGCTGCTGCTTCGCAATTGTACTGGGATTTTCAATACATGAATAACATAGAGTTTACTGCAAATCAATATCTATTAAAACACTGAAGAAGGAAAATGCCTCCATAAATGTGTATCTTTGTGCTAAGATGCTGTATAAAAATACAGACATGCTTGTATTTTGCTATACTGGTTTGTTGATTTCAGCTGAATTACAGACTTTACCAAGACTTTACGCAGCTTTTGAGACAATATTTGAGACAATTTCTATATGGTATAAAGTCCAAAATATGCCAGTAAATGGTTCTCCACATATTATAGTCAAATGTGACAGTTTTATCTATTATCTGTCAATAGAAGATATTTTTTTAAAGAGGCAATAAAGCTCAGGCAGTCCTCCACGGCCAGAAGAATTTAGTAGGTTTGGCCATTGTGGATCTTCAATCATTAATTTACAAGCTACAGGACATAACTTTTGGGTCCTAGTGAGCAAAGCCCTTGTCCTGCACTCCATCCTCTCAGTTGGTCGAGTTCATTGCCCAAAAGTAGCTTTCTGGTTTTTTTATCTTAAAGCAGTCTCGCAGCAAAAGGAACTTTTGGTCTCCTCCTGTCAGAGACACCCTCCTTATCCACACACCAACATTCTAGTAAATGCATCTTTATCACAAGAGAGAAAGAATTAAAACCTGTACTAAATATTTTTTAAATAAACAACAGACCAAATGACTTCAGGTGATCTGAGAGGTTTCATGAGTAGTGATGAACCTCCTGAGAGTTAACCCTGCCTCTTTGCTCTGTGCAGCATCCTTCCGCTAACTGTTTTGTTTTTTACAATTGAAGTCTCATTTCCATCGGATGCAGGCGGCTGCTGTATTTTCAGCACAAATGTTCTGATAAATCCACGTGCACTACCTGCCCAGCACCAAATACCAGACAGTTAGCAAGAAGGTGGTAGTGAACAAAAATACAGGAAGAAGAGCAACATTCACTAAGTGATCTCAAAATGAACGCTAATCTTCTCACACATTAGCCGTAACAACTTTATGCAGGGATAAAAAAATCAATTAATTAAGTGTTGAGATTTTTTTTTCGTTTAAGGCTTTACATGTTATAAACACATGCACAGCTGGATATAGCAGTATGTAATGACTGGGCTGATATCTGCATGTGGTGCAAGAAATAAAAAAACCTACCCTCCCCCAACAATTAAACCTGCTGTTGAGTGTGAGTGTGAGTGTGAGCTGTACACTCATACATCTACAGTGAATTTGTAGCCATGTTTTACTTTTTCTTCACTCAACTTTCCATAGATAAATACTGAATAAAAAAAAGGAAGAAAGTTTCATTTTAATTCTTTTTACCATAGAATCTTTGCTCACTGATCAAGAATGTGATAAGTATTCATCGAGAATCATTATCACCACTTTCAATCTCTTTGGGATTGAGATACAGAGGGAATGGCAGCTAATTGCAGTGCACTGCGTCTGAATATCTGCAATATCTGCCGTAAAAAGGAGTTTAGTACATACTCTTATGAGAGACTTGGCATTTTGAAAGGAGCGGGTAGTCATGGTTATGTGCTGCTGTTATGTTATATCACCTCAGGTTTCAGCATCCCTTGTACTGTAAAATAGGCAGTCAGGCTAAGGCATGAAAATGAGGGTTAGGCTATGTTGCAAAATGTCTGATGTCTCCCTATTCTTTTTTTTTGCTTTTTTGCTGTCTGGATATGTCAGTGCTCCCCAAACCAGAACTCCCTGTTCCTCTATTTTTCCGTCCCTCTTCACCCCACCTCAATTTTCCCGTCTTCTTCACCCCCTTGCTTTTCTTCTGCCTCTCACACCTTCCACTAATTTCGTGCCCCTTCATTAAAACTCCAAAAAAAGAAAAAAAAAGAAAGATAAAGAAGAGAAAATTGCTCAAGTCTGACTTCAAATACCACAGTGCCACCAAGTGGTCCCTAATATCATGGCAGCCTTTGAAACAGTATGCTGTATACTTTCGCTATATATGCTCACACAAAGCCAGAGTGGTGATGGATCTGTGGAGTCAGAGAATGAAGGTTAACAGTTAAAGGGTGTTCTGAGTGAAACCAGCGTATGTGAAACCGACTCCTCTGATGAAAGAGGCTGAAAGACAGAGAGTTGGGGGACTGTTGGATCAATGAGACAGAAGGATCAAGAAAAATGAAGGCAACAAAAGAATACTAGAAATTCTACCTCAACTCTCCATCACTTTGTTTGTGTCTTGTCTTTTTTTTGTTTTTTTTTTCCTCACTGATGGTGCATGTGGTCAAAGGTAACCGTGCTTTTACTTTGCAGCTGCCTTGGCCACCAAAGAACCACAAGTCCGGGTTAAAAACACACACACACTCAATACAAATGTCTGTTCAGATAATCTGCTCGACTTCAGTGATTCTTTATCATGCAGAGGAACATTACAGTTTTGACGTTTCCTTGCTCTTCTTTATCCTCGTCCATCACTCACCGAATCAAAGTGAGATATCACTACGAAGGCAACAATATTTGCTACACCTTAAAAGACAAAGACAACTTTTCTATTTTAGATCAGAATGAGAAAATAAAAGGCACAGCTTATGTTAGACAGCCACTGTCTTCAAATCATTTTATTCTAAAATAAATCATCTTTTGTTTTTCTTTTAACAAGTTTTTCCTTTAATTGAATTAAACTTTAATCTTGAGAAAATTATTAATATTAGAGGTGGAAGTTTATGTCAGACTATGATAAATGTCACTATGGAAAATTATGGTTCAGTGTCCAGTGGCAGTATACACAGTTCATCCCTATGAAGCTGCCAGTGTCGCCAACTTTGGGTGCTTGGCTGAGGTGAGATTTTAATATTATGGGCTTAATCACACATACAAACACATGCAAATATTTGGACTCACTTCATCATTGGGGTTTGAAAAGTATGCACCATACATATGTGGAGGCAGCGGGAGATGGGGGTAAAGGTGTAGCCTGACTTCACCACCTGAGCCTATAAAGATCACAGAAATGAATTTAGTACTTAAAGTCAAAGATGTGTGTTTCCAGTATCAAAACTACACCATTTCATTGCATGTTCACAAGTAACAAGAACCAGAAACAAACAAAAAGAAAGATCCGAACATACCATAATCCAGGCACGTAGCCTATACATGACACACTCACACACGTACAGTCTCTTTGTACAGTCTTTTCAATCTCGTTGTGCTTTGTACAATGACAATAAAGACATTCTGTTCAGTCAAATCCACACGATCACACTCACTTACTTGACCAGATACATGAACAAAGATGAAGTGCGATATGCAAACTTTACATAGCTGAAGCTAATTTAAACTTACTCTTAAGTTTGCAGAGAATTTATTCAATAGCAATACTTTGTTGCATTTTACTTTTCCAATCTCTTTGGTTATGTGATAAAGCCTTACTCCGGACATCCATGTCTAACAGTAATGTATGATTAAAAATCTACAGCATGGTCACATGTGTACGCTGTTTTTATATGTAACAGACAAGATTGACGATGCTGATCATACCTTATATTCGATTTCATGATAATTAATCTTCTTTGTCAAATTTGGTTTCCCAGTAATGTCACTCTCATTGATTGGTTAAATGCTGATTAGTTTTCTCTGTTTTTTCCAACCGTGGTGGAGAGAAGTTATCAAGGGCTCATCCATGCATTCGCCACAGCTTCCATCTGTGTGGCATCCATCAAATGAATTTATCTAGGTCTCCAATGTGGCTGGGCGATTTGTGAAAACACAAATCTTGCACACCTTCTGGTAAAATCATACATTTCTATGATGTGTGATAATCTCCAAAACAAGTGCAGGGTGCAGTTCTTTGGCTCTCATGCTCATTCATTATGACTTTTTCATATTCAACTATTAATGAATTTCACAAATTTTAGGACATAATAATTTAAATTAACACCATTTAAGTGTTTATGTGCCTAAAAAAAAATACAATAAAATAAATTTGCTGATTTAGAGATGCCTCTTTC
Source organism: Scatophagus argus (assembly GCF_020382885.2). Classification (NCBI taxonomy): domain Eukaryota; kingdom Metazoa; phylum Chordata; class Actinopteri; family Scatophagidae; genus Scatophagus; species Scatophagus argus. The sequence continues at coordinate 5,879,002 of NC_058494.1, read as the reverse complement.
ACAGTGTTTACGGGAAAAAATCTTTTTTGGCCAGTGCATGTCACATGACAAAGTTGTAATTTCACGGCTTAGCCTCTATGTCAAATTGGCTTCAAAGGTCAAAGAACTTCCTAGGGGTTTGTGCATCACACCTGGGAACTCTGCTGGCCAAGGAAAGAATTTTGTAAACACTTCCATTAAAGATCACATCTATAGTGCATTACGGGACATGTATAGTGAATTCTAACCATTCTAACTGTCATGGTAATTCACTATAAATCCCCACATAACACCTGATGTGGTCTTCATAGTAAATGTAACCTCAGTGTTCACTGGAAAGAATATAATGCCATCTTAAAACACAATATTTAATTTTAGTAAGGTATCAGTAGTTACAAAGTAATTGCTGGAAGGTGAAAATAAACAACTGGTGACTCCTAGTCTTATGAAGGATGGACACATTTGCAGCTCTTCACTGGCCAACAATAGTGCAGGACAGCTGTGGCTCAGGAGGTGAAGCAGGTCGTCTACCAATCAGAAGGTTGGAGGTTGGTGGTTGGTGGCTTGGTCTCTGGCTCCGGCTTCATGTCAGAGTGTCAGTTGAAGGTCCAGGTTTGATTTAGAGGAAGTAACTTTTACCGCTGGATTTGTACGCTTAATTACATTTGCGACAGGTTAACTAATGATGATGTATAAGTCTTCATCATTGTTCATTACTCCTTGGTTTAGCCTTAAGGACTCTAGTGGGTTAATTCCACAATTTAACGTTAAAACTGTTGGTGAAGTGCCTTGCATCCATGGTCTGGAAGAAGAACAATAAACAAATGGGAGCTGTCTGCTTCTCTGTGTGATGCATCATTACTACATCATTACAATGACTACAGAAAGACAGAAGAAAGTCATTAGAGCTAAAAGAGATGGATGGAAAATAGGCTAGAAAGCATTACAAAGAGGAAGAGGTGACAGTTAGTCTGGACCTCATCAACCTCAAAAAACCACAGTAACTGCCTGTTCACTTTGTCCTACCTTTCTTTATCTCTTTTCTCTTTTCGCATTTCCTGTGTGTGTGTGTCTTACAAGAGTCACACTGCTGTCTGATTGGTCATACAGTATGAGTGAGCATGATTGTTCTAAACTGGAAAAGAGAGAACACTTCCACTGATGAGGGGAAGGGTACCTCCCTCTGAGAATCAAGCCACTTGATGCAGCAGTTCCCAAATGGCATCACTGGGGTTTCTGCCACATGGACACACAGACACACACACACACACACACATTTTCTTTGACTCTCTCTCGTTCTTCTCTCTGCAATCTTTCCTCTCACTCTTTTTTCTTCCTCCTCTGTGTGTTTGTTGTGCTCCACCTCCCTGGGCTCTTTGAGTGCATTAATCAGTCAAGCCGCAGTGCCACCGCTATTACTCATATGGTCAGAATAAAAAAGAGAGCGAGAGAGAGAGAGAGAGCACAACAGAGACAGAGGAACAATGACAGAGTGCGTCAGCAGCTAAGGGGAGAGAGAAAAGAGGGAGAGCTGAGGGGAAAGGAAAGAAAATGGAGAAGTGCAGAGAGGTAGTTGCTCTGTATTCATTCATCTTTTAATATCTCTCCTTACCTCAAGGCTCTTCATCTCTCTAACAATCCATCCATTCATCCATCCCTCCACTCATTCAGCCAGCAACCAACCATGCATCCATTCATTTACCTATTTATAGATGCCATTGCTTTCCCATCCTCCCACCTAATCATGCATCCATCTTTCTATCCATCTTTCCATTTCCCCTTTCACCTCACTCCCCATTTTCTATCCATCTCTCCATCACATTGCCGATACCTGACTCTATCATTACTTCTTTCCTCATTTATCCATCTCATATTTTTGCTCCTTCAGAGAACACGGCAGGCACAGAAAGAAAACGGTTGAGGGAAAAGTGAGAGATATGCTGCTATTTAGCTGCTCAGCACATGGGTAAGGCAGGTATTAAGTTAGAGGAAAACTCTGTTTTTTGAAATTCAAAGTGTTTCTGCTTCTTTCTTATAAGAGTTTCAGTATTGCAATATTTAAACTAAATGCTAATATCGTCATGCTAATGCTCACAATGACAATGCTAACACATCAATGCTAAATAGGTATCATGTTTTACATGTTAGCACTGTTACACACAGGTACAAGGAGAACATGCAAACTCCACATAGAAGGGCCCAGACCGGGATTTGAACCTGGAACCCTCTTGCTATGAGGCAACAGTGCTAACCACTGCACCACCGTGCCATCCCAGTTAACGCATCAGTTGCTGAAATCTGTACGTATTTTGTCATAAATCCATAACTAGCTATAAAATTTAGTTGTCTGTACCATTTTTTGGTAATACATCAAGATACTTATTAAAAGAATGTCAGCTTCATTGTGATGCTACAGGAAAAGAACAGTAATTCACCAAAGGACCATGAATGTCTCTACAATTTCATAGTTTTCCATTGTTTAGTTGTTGAGATAGTTCATCCTTAACCAAAGTAGTGCACTGATTGACAAATCAACACTGGCATTCACAGAATAGTGATGCTAGAATGACTAAAAATGTTATAGAACATGGGCTACATGCCATACAAGTTTATCACATAAGTGATAAGGAAAAAAAATACTAGTAAAAGTGGTCACCAATAGGTTGACGGTATGACTTTTGGAAGAAATTGCAAACAGGACCAATGGCTCCATAAAGTGATTATTCCTTGCTAACTGGTAAGTTATTGTTCAGGCAATGAGTTATCAAGCCACAGTATTCTAGTATTTTATGGTCACCTTATACCTTTGACCCATGCTGTGATGTGTGTGTCCTATCCATGCACATGCACCACATTTCACAACAAGTCTTTAGGCAGGCTCCCCACGTCTGAGGTCCATGGGGTTAATACAAGAGACTTAAAACTGTACATGCACCCTGTGGACACACGTGTATACCATATTCTGGGCAGGAAGCAAAACATTACTAACATGAAGGCTAGTGAAATCAAATAAACAGTTTGATATTCAGATGGACTTTCATTACTGTCACATCACGCTCATGCGTTGGTGAACAAGAGGAAAAAATGAAAAACAGCGGCAGGCAGAAAGACTGACATTTACATTTCATTAATTTGACTGGCGCCCTCATTCTGAGCAACTTAATTGGAGTGCAACAGTAGAATTTGCAAAATTCTTCCAAGAGCCCAGACATAAAATAAATAGTTGTGAAATAAACAGAGATGGGGTGCTTGAGGAGAAATTGCAGCATGGGGGAAGGGGTTGTGAGAAGTAAGGAAACCTCTGGTACCACAGCCAGACTAAGAATGAATCTAAGTGGCAAGCTGAATGGCCAGTGGTGGCAGGCTGGTGTGTGTAGACCTGGACAGTGGCCTGGTGCCGTGCATGTGTTGATCCCTTTTCAGCATTGTTTGCCAGCAGCACTATTTTGTATTCCTCACAAGTAGCCAGTGGAGGGACTGTAAGAGGAGGATAACATGGGAGGGTCTAGGGAGGTTGAAGACAAGGCGTGTTGCGGCGTTCTGGATGAGTTGTAGTGGCTGGAAGGAGTGTGGCCACAGAGGGATGCACAGCAGCCCAGACAGCAGATGACTAAACTTGAGCAAGGAGTTGGGCACATTCTCAGGTGGGTAAGGGTCTGATGTTGTATTGTTACTACCAGACTGTGGTCGTATTGTGGGCTCAGAGTTTTTGTCATTCTGGGTGGCAGTCGCCATTGTCTTGTCTGCAGTCATGGAGGGCATCTTGCAGAGGGCCAGATTTTCCAAAGAGACAGAAATCATGAATATTTTTGTGGCTGAATTTGAGATGGTGGTCTGACACTCAAGCGGCAATGTCAGGGAAACAAATATGAATGGCTCCTGTAGAACAACGAATGTGAGGGGACATGCTAAGGCACATTAATATACTTAAAAAGAAGTGATATTAAATCTTTCCTTCCCGAAAGCATTTGTTTTTGCATTACCCTACCCGGGCTGTAAATAGACCATGTATTTATGCACAAATTAGACCTCCCCCTTCAACCCCCAGCTCAAATAAAATGCAAGAGAGGAAATTAATAAATAACAAACTTCCTTAAGGATATCATCGCATTCAGCACTTCCGTTTTTAAAACACTGAAATAGTCGCTGGCCCCGGGGATAAACTTGACATATTTTGTTTTTCTAAAATTAATGATTTCCCACACATACATACAGCTAATAATGGTTTGCCAGACAGTGACTGAGAGGAGACTGCCAGAATGCCCTGTTGTCTGGTTTACATTTTGTTTCTTTATTTTTACTTGACTTTGAACTCCACCCACTCCCCTGCTGATGACGAATCCCCAGAGAGATGATGAGCAGCATTGTGAGATGGTCATGACTGCCTCCTCACTGTTTGTGAGTGGTGTATCAACTGTTGTTTATTTGTTAAGTGAGCATACAAGTGTGTGTTTGCACGTTAAAACTGTTTCTGGTTTCAGATTCTTTAGTGTTTGAATATGAATCCAAGACCTAGATAATTCCCTCACATTTTTTTTGTGTTAAAGCCAGGTGACTAAACAAATTAATGCAGGTTTTAGGTATGGTCAGTGTTAGGCAACTAAAACCCTTGGTTAAAGCTGAGATCAAATGAAAAATGCATTTTTAAGATGAAATCCTTTTTTAGATGACATCCTTTGTTAATGGGAATTGATTTAACAATATATGCCAATATCATTCTTCAACTTTGTCAGCCCTGAACTAATATTCACTTAGCTAGCTAGCAACAGCATGGTAAAACACCTCTCTCTTATCTTCCTCCATCTACTGCAGTTAATCTGTCAGTGGTAACATCCATCCATTTTCTATACCGCTTGTCCATCAGGGTCGCGAGGGGGCTGGAGCCTATCCCAGCCGACTGCGGGCGAGAAGCGGGATTCACCCTGGACTGATCGCCAGTCAATCGCAGGGCCGACACACAAAGACAGACAAAGACAATTCCAGGTTGTTCTCCTGTACAGTGACACATTGTGCAGATACATGGATAAAAACCATTCGTAGTTTGACTTGATAAAAAATCTAAAACCCGCAGACAGACAGAGACTCATACCTCCATCTGCCAGGCTTTACTACAGTCATCTTCATCACTAGATTTAAGGTGGTTTCCCTTCAGTCTGGTTATCAGCAAGTGAAGTCCATGTTTAGTTAGTTTGAGGTCACGTCACTGAACAGTGCTCTACAGCAATCCTTGGTGGCCTTCTTGGGACCATTGTGGTGCTGCACCGTATATATTCTGGTCTGAAGTTCCTCAACTTTAATGCATCATGAAATGATATTTAGTGAGAATTTGTGTCCCCATGTCATGATATAGTCGGTAGGTTGTGAATAAATGAGAAGCAAGTGCGATTTGCTCATGACTGTACCGTACCTAGACTAAATACGCAAGTATTCCACAGTGGCTCCTGAATTACACTAATGCTCATAAGAATGTTTATTCAATACATTCACGGTGACACTTTTTATTATTATTATTTTACATTGCTTGGGCAGTGTTATGGATAAACATATTCTGAACACTAGTGCTCCAACACCTACACAAACTGTATTACATTATTTAGCTTTTTACCCTCTGTCTGGCATATAGCTGTACCTCTGCCAAGTCTCTCTCCATCTCCCCCCCTCCCCCCAACACACACACACACACACTCTTACACACTCATTGCGCTTACCACCCACACATGCACGCACACACACACACACACACACACACTCATACAATGAGTGACCTTGCTTCCCTGGGGAAGGACCATGTTTAATTGTTCATCAGCACTTTTCCTCAGTGTTCCGCAGGCAGGGAATTAAAGGACAGGAGGAGAGGGAGAGAAATGAGGAGGGAGGTGGAGAAGTTAGCTCCCGGGACCAAACCAAACACGAGAGGAGAGGAGAGGAGCGGAGAGGAGAGGAAAATATGAGAGGAAATGTGAGACAGAAAAACAAGGCATGTGCTTAATTGTTTTGGAAGCAGATGGACAAACAGTTAGGCAAACACATTCTCTAACTTAATCAACTGCAGCATGATGAGCATCCCGAGAATATACCCCTTAGCTAAACGTAATTGTTCTATATGTCTAGTTAGATTCCAACAAGAGCGCAGCAGCATTGATATATTGTTAACAATATGGTGAGTAACTGGGGAATGATATGCTATTTAAACCTTCGTAAATCACAGTGAAACATGAAACCACTGCTTTAATGGTAAATATATTGGTCCCTCAGCTCTTTTGTACCATGTATGCTGACTAATCATCTGCTGACCAAATAGACTGTGATGTGTGAAGAGATATTCACTGATTTATTTCCGTCTCTCTTTCTTTTCTCGCCCTCCCTCACTCCTTCCCTCCCTTTTTTCTTCCCCTCACAACTTCTCTTGCAGCTGTTTTATTCCCCCACTTTCATTCTCGATGCACATCATCCTCTCTCTCTCTCTCTCTCTCTCTCTCTCTCTCTCTCTCTCAAGACTTCTGATGAGATGGGGTGGCAGATAGTGATGAGCCAGCAGTGGCCATGCTTGACTGCTTTAGCTAATGGAACTCTCCTGTCTCTACAAGGCCTCACAATGTAGCCCAGGACCACCGCCTTATCTTCTCATCTGTATGTGTGTGCGTGTGTGTGTGTGTGTGAGAGAGAGAGAGATCATGTATATGTGCACCTTTCAGGCTTGGGTCACAGTGAGCAGACATCGATGAGATATTACAAGTAGAAACTTAAGCAGTAATGACGGTTTTAGCAAATGACAGGAAAACTTTTGAGACTGCTAAGTTCAAAATTAAGATATTCCTGTCTGAAACATCTATTTAAATACTTTCTTACCAGTCTGTATAACAAGAGTTCTGTAAACATAGAGCCCTTAGTCAGACAGAAAATGAAACATAGCAGTCACACAATTAGATAAGTTTCAAAGTTAGTTTGAGGTTAGCCAAACATAAATGGCTAACCTCATGTGCAATGAGGAATTGTTACCCACGTTGTACTCACTTTCAGTTTTACCTTCAAATAAAGATGGCACAATGCATTGAGATTGGAGCAGATACTGTAAGAGAGCCCCGCAGGGGGGCACAATGGCCTGGTGGAAGGTGGTATTAGAGTGGGGCAGGTGTCTGCAACACAGCCAATACAGTTCATGAGGGAAAGGGCTGCTTAATTCATGGAAATATGTGCACTCCAAGACTCAAATACATGCAGTGATTGGAATAAAGACATAAAAAGGGAGTAGAAGAAGGGTAGCAGAAGCAATTACATCATGGCACAAGAGGATAAAACTTTAAGATTTGGGGTTACTGCATTAATAGATGTTGTTTGGCAGAACACAATGTAAACATGTCACATCATTATGATCAAGTTTTTGAAAATCCAACATTCACACCCCTTTTAGCTCTACTGACTCATGAGAAAAATAGAAGACTGAGCTATGTCACAACGTTAAGCTAGTCGCTAACTTTGTCTGCCCAGCTGCTGGACAGATAGGGTGTAATGGGTTCAGTTGTATATGCATTTATTGGCTGAAAATAGCTGTAGCTATTTAACTCTGGAAACATGGTTGATCAGTGTTGTTGGTCCTAAAATCCAAGCCAGTAATTGCACATTTAAGTAACCATGTCTCCAGCACTGTTTGAGGATGGCACAGTGACATCAGGCACAGTGCTGAAATTATTCACCACCTGAACATTGAAAGGAGAGTCAGAATGTTGGCTGACTGGTAAGAAAAAAAGTTCAGGTCATTTCTGGTATTTGGCTGCACTTTGGTCTAATTACTGAACAAAACAAAACACAAACTATGACTTTCTCATTACTTTGTAGCCTGTGCTTTCATCTAAAGGGAGCATTGGGGGTTTTATGACAAATTAGTGTTGGTAAAACCTTAGTAAGGTTTTTCTCCTCCTCTTCCAATAATTCGGCATGCACATATTTATTTTGTGCCTATTTTGTGAGTGAGACCCAGCTACTGCAACTTTGGAACACCCTTAAACAAAGAAGTAAAGGAATAGTCAGGGGAACTAAGGTCAAAGCCACAGCACTTTGATTAAAAATGTAACAAGTATTCCTGTACATGACAGACAAGTGCTACAAGAGCTGCTGAGAAAAGAGAGATTTTTTTTTTTCATTTTAGAATTTTTTTCATACTTATCAATTTTTCACTGCCATTCCATAGGTGAATGTCCCAATGGCCCATACTGTAGGTAGGCAGCGTGCATCCACTGATGTGTGACAGTGTGAATGAATGTGTCAACATGAATGTGCTAAGGAATGAAAAGGCAGAAATGTTTGGGTGACGATCGTTGCAGGCGTATGTATGGGTGATGCTCACAATCTCATTTACTGCATTGTTTGTTTTAATTCACGTCCTTGCTTTGCTCAAGGCTGTATGCAAATGCACGCTTAGGAAAACAAATGATATATGAGTGGAATCAACCCCACACAGTACATTAATAAATGTATGAAAACACCAGCACAGATTGTTTGCATAAAACTCTTTCCCCTCCTCTTCCTTTTTCTATTTCCTCACGCCCTATGATGAACAGATGGAACTGCCCTGTGGTCTTGTTAATAGAGTTTAATATGTGTGTGAACAAGTTTGTCTGTCTGTTGCACTATTTCTGCTTATACTCATTTGTAGTGACTTTTTCTGTAAATTAATCTGTTGAATGACATCAGTGGTGTTGTTACTCCTGTCGTAATGAATGACCTGCTTTTTGCTTAAAATTCTAAGTGGAGACAACACAGGTGGATATATCAGTGGATGCTTAAATAGGTTTATTGACTGGGTTCTGTAGTACAGAGGACTGAAATGTGTGGATGTGAGCACACACACACATGTCCATCTACAGTTTCCTTGTGTGTTTGTCTATTGATAAACACACAGGAAACTTGGCCCTTGCCACAACCAGTAAAGCATGTGCCCTGAGAAAAATAAATCATATCTCCACAGAACTTCCAGAGGAAGAAAGAAACTGATGGAGCCTAAAACACTCTTCAATGCAATCCTCACAGCATGAAATTCAAACGCATCACAGTCACAATCTCTGCTACCGATGGAAAGATCAAAGCTTAAAACGTTCGCATGCGCTGTACACACAGACACACACACACATTTAAGCACACAGACAGACACACACACACACACACAAACACATTGCACATTGTTAAAAAATCCCTGCCCAACTGCTAAAGCATGGCCTAATTATTAATTAAAGCAAATGTCTGTTGAAGCACTTTGGTCCTCATTAACTCAGACAAAGGCCTTTCATTACAGGCTCAGCCCTCTCTGGTATATGAAAATACACACACACACACACACACACACAGACACACACATTTAATAACTTCATGATATACCGTGTGTCTTCAGTTATGCTCTTAGTTTTACTCACTGAGGCTACAGGAAGTGGGTTCATTGGCTGATGGGTCTCTATGGAAACCGGTGGATTGTGTATCAGTTTGGGAGTGGGAGATGCTCATGGTGTTGTTTCATGTTCTTATGGTTCATGTTGCTAAATGTACAATTTTACACTTGGTCCTTCAATGGAAGAAAGTTTGGGCTTTCTTTATTTGTGGGGACTCTTATCTATCTCAGAACAGGAAGTATGGTTCTTTTCTAGTTTAAACTGTTGACTTGAAAACTCAAAAGTATGTGGACATCACAAACATAACACTTGTATATGCTTGTTGAGCACCTCATTCTAATCCTATAATCAGGTTAATTTAATATGTTTTTCCCTTTTTGGAAGTTTTTCAGCTACAAGAACATTAGTGAGGTTCAGCACTAATGTTGTGTGATAAGGCCTTGCAAGCAGTTGGTGATGTATGGTGTTAAGGTCAGACTTCCATCCAGGCCAGTAGAGTTCTTCAACACCAAACCTGGAAAAACTTTTCTTTGTTGTTCTAGCTTTGTGGACTGAAACAGGTGAAGACCTTCTCCAAATTGCTGCCACAAAGTTTGAAGCTTGCTATTTTTTTTAAAATCATCACTGCATTACATTCATTAAACTGTCTGAATTGGTACTGATGGGTCAAACCAGGTGTGATCAACAGCTATGGACAAAGCTACAAAAAGGTTTGATAGATTTTACGTATCTGCCAGATTATGTAGCACTGTATAAAGGTGGGCAATAAAAAAATCTGTTTTTTTCCCCAACTTTTGCATTCATACTTACCATATCTATACCATTACCTGTCTTCTGCCTTTATAGCACAGATATCATACTTTTTTTATTTACCCCTTAAGCTTGACTTGTATTTCTGCAGGAGATAAGACACATGCAAAGTCTTTGGAACCAGTGCCAGGCACCACACACAGACAGGCCTTTTTACAACTCATTCTCAATCTGATGGTAATTTCACACTTGAGGAAGGCAACGATGACAATATGCTCTTGTTGCATGCAGGGATTCTGAGCTTGTCGGATGGCGCACTTCACAACGTTAAAGACAACTTGAGTAATTTTGATCCATGTGCTCACTTAATTTGCAGGCAGCTCTCCAGTATGTTGGCTGATGGGGGGTCATTATGGTGTTGAAAGAGAATAGCCCTTGTCTTTTGCTGATACAAGATTCTTTTAAATATGAGACCGTTCATCTAAATCCCACAATGCTTGATGCATTAAAGCTTAGCTCCATCACAGAGCACTGTGATATGAAACAGAAAAGTGATTTATGGACTGGATTTATTAGCAGTATAGCTCCAAGTAAACAAATATGAAAGAAAGTTATTTTGTTTCCCTTATTCATCTGAAGTTTTATTTTCATCCATTTTGCTCTTTTATTTTTCTCCCCACTTTGAGTTCCACGGGTGCACTTGTATGAGATTTGTTTACTTTCTCACATTGCCTGCAGCACTCCTCTTCCATCTAGGTCTTCTACATGTTGATAAGCAGGTCTTTTTTTTTTTTTTCAGGAACTGACAGGGTTATTTGCTATGGAACTTTCATTTCAGCGGGTTCTCTAAACAGTGAGCTTGATACATACTGTTTGAATTTGCCTGGAAGTAAAGGTACACAAATATTTTAATTTGTATTTTGTTTTGTTTTTTTTAGTCTGCGAGTGATTGACAGGCAGATAAATGCACACAAGGCTTCAGGCGAATGAGAGGAAAGTGTGTGTGTGTGTGTGTGTGTGTCTGGTGTCTGAGAGAGAGAGAGAGAGAGTTAGAAAGGGAGGAGCACAAATTTCCAGGTAGATGAAAAACTCATGAAAGTATAGTTAAAGTGTAGGCTATAAATTACAGATAACCTTTGATTTGGATTTTACTCTTGCTGCTAAAATATTACATTCTTATATTTTATATAATATATTAATATATATATTTATCATTCTATGAGTATATATTTACATAAATGTTTGCTTTATTAAACACAAATGCAAAAATTTTTAGACAAGTTATTCACATTCAGGATTCAAGATCTGTTCTTTCAGTCTGCTGGCACATGTTTACCATTTCTTGCACAGTTTTTGTCATTTTCTTGATGTCCATTTTGTACAAGTCTTTGGCTGGTAAGTGAGAAAGCATGAAAAAGACATTAAATTCTACAGTCCTGCATGTAGAATTTTGCTGAACTTCTCACTGTCTTCATCTGTGTTGTCATGATAGCGTCCAGCTATGCTGTTACAAAGGATGATAATTTGAAAACTGTTTTTCTCTTCATGTTTTACTGTCATCATTACAGTGTACACTTCAAACTAAAAATTCCAAACGAGAATGCAAAAAAGCACTTAACAGCTACCATATACAATATTAAGAAGGCCTCTCTGAGTCCCTCTCTGAGACAGCAGTTGCAATGTCATTATCACCATCATCCTAAGATGAAAAAGAGCACTATTTTATATTATATTTTAAAGTAATATGTTTGAAAAAGCCTCTACAATACTTACATTACTTAGGCTGCTGTGGCAGGAGGCTGAATAAAGGCAGATCCTGTGGGTGATTGGTGAGCTTGAGCTCCCTCTAAGAACACATTCAGCCACTGGTCACCCACTGTCAAGGTTTAAGACCAGCACTTCTTCTGTCAGAGGTGGTGTTGGCCCTTCACCCATTATCTGGACCTCTCCCTTCTTTAAATTGGTGGAGAACACAAATCTTAATCTACTAAGCGGAATTTTAGGGGAGTTGTGGCAACACATGCCTTATGTGTTTCAGCTGTATTTTAAGATTTTATTTTCACCTCCAAGTGTGCCCATGAGATAACACCTAACCACTTTTCACTTGTTGTAATAAACAAAAGTGTGGTTAAATGTTAAAAGACTAGGCTACTGCACTCAAACATACACAGGCAGTAATTCTCTACCAAGCAATTCTTGCTCCACTGCTGCTGCCTATTTGTTACTTTTTAAAGAAAATGCACTCATACTTGCCATGCATTTTAGAGCTGTAGACTCCAGTGGTGAGAGTAGGATGACCTTTTTTTTCTTGCTGGTTTAAATGGTGAATCATAATATTGGAGCTCCACTGATGATGGGTGTCTATACTCTAAAGATGACCAAAAAACAAAATTCCTTGGACAGGAAAAATGTGAACTGTGAATGAACTGTGAACTGTGTACACAATGTGGGACAAAGCTCATACTGGAAAACATATGTCTTATCATCATTCATTTATCATTCAATACTTCAGTTTCCGAACTATGCATGACCTCATTGATTAGCAGATTTACACAATGTGAAGAAAAATATGGTGTGTGAGTGGTGTAGCCAACCGGATAGCTAGGGAAATCTACTTTTAGAATAAATACAGCAAATTTTAATTCATGCCCAACAAATGGAACCATTTTCTTCCACAAATAATAAAGTAATTTAATTTTCTCTGATCAGATGACATTTCATGGAATGGGGTCAGCCAGGTTTTAAGGTTAGCTAAACTAGGACACACCATCCACAGCCATTAAAAAAAATGTGTGTGTGTTTGCGTGTTACTGAACCGAGACAACAGTCACAAAGGGATGATTTCACTGTCAGGCTGTCCTTTAAATATGCTTGGCTGAGCTTAGTGATTGTGTAAGCTGAGTGTAATGTATTAACAACTCCTGACACATTTAGTCTTGGATGCTTTAGCTAGATGCTTCAGCCCTCTTAAAGCTGTACAGTACACACACACCTACGACCAGTTAGGTAGCATCTGCTGGTGGTAAATCCTTCATGGCAGCAAGATTTAGAGCTGGCAATCAGTACATGTCTGATGAACCGACAGGGTGTGTCAGCCTGTTTTAACAATTTAAAAAGGTCACACTAACATTTGTTCTCTCAGTGGAAATTGGTTGACAGGATGGAGGGAAGTGGGGAGGATAAAAATAAGATAAAGCAGGGATGTGGCCATAATTATGCTAACAACTCTCTCCTGTTCACTCCTGTTCACTCCTGTGGTAAACAAACCAATAAAGGGAAATAAGTCTATTCATAAAAAAACTGTTTCTGTGTCAGAGAAAATGGCAAGCACACTTAAAGGGTCACTGCAGTAAAAATGAAAGAGGAAACCCTTTTCAAAGGAAGAACTACGAGGCATTTACATCTACTATGTGTTAGTCTCTGATCCCCACTCTCATTAACACTCTCTCTCTCTCTCTCTCTCTCTCTTGCACTATCATTGCCATTAGAAAGCCACAACGATGGTGCATCATCCAACAGACCAGAAAAAGTAAAAGAGTAACCTCAGAGAAAGACCAAAGATCAAAGGGGCACATTCAAAAACTCAGCAATTCATTGAAACATGGCCAGAAAAAGTTCCATCCATCCATCCATTTTGCACTTTAACCGTGCAGGGTCATGGGGCTCTGGAGCCTATCCCAGCTGAAAGCGGGCGAGTGGCAGGGTACACCCTGGAATCAATCAATCAACAGACAAAGGCAGGCAATCACACATGCACACACTCACACCTAGGGGCAATGTAGAGTAGCCAATTAACCTAATGTGCATGTTTTCGGAATTGTGAGAGGAAGCCAGAGTACCCAGAGAAAACCCATGCAGGCAACATGCAAACTACACACAGAAGGGCTGAGACTTGAACCCGGAACCCTCTTGTAGATTGCCTGCACAGGTCTTGAAGGTCATAAAAGGTATGGAATTTCTAAACGCTGTTTTCCAGACCTTGAAAAGTCTGGAATTTTGCATGAAAGTCTTAATAAAGTATGGAAAATTATCTTATAATCAAGTTTTTCAGTATGCTCACAGGCATATAATCTTGTAAGATAAGAAATACACGAGGAAAAGCATAAAAAAACTTATATAATTTTATAATTAAATAATTACAATAATTATAATCATATAATTTTGCTAACTGGTCGATACTGTTTATCCTATTTTTATACTCCGCACTTTTCTCCTTTCTTGGTCGGGAATACTGCATGTGCAATGTCTGTAAAAACAAGAATTTCCCTCCAGGGATAAATAAAGGAATTCTGATTCTGATTATGATTCTGAATGACATTCAATTAAAGCCTTTGTAGCCTATGTGCTCAATGAGGAGGTCGTCATTCGTTGTGGGAAGAAAGCCACGGCGCACTCCATGAGAAGACGTCCAGGTAAATTTTTATTTTTTTATTTTTTTATTTTTGTAATCTGAAACAACAACTAACCTGTGTAATGTAGCCTATGTGAAGACCGAAGTTGAAATTGCCAGCTGTAGCCTGCCATGACTTGGTCCTGGTCATATGGTAAATTAACAGTAGCAGAAAAAAATAGCCTGGATCAGATTAATTTTAGTAGTGTTATGTAAAAGCAACGGTCATGTCTGCATGCCCATGACGATGATATGTAATTACAGCAGTTTATACACAGACCTGTATATGGTAATGCATTTATGAATTGGTAAAATTTGCTACTTTACCTAAGATCTAGCGTGCCTGCAAGCACAGATCAGACATAAGCTAAAGCTAAAATGGAATGCATTTGTCTGTGGGTGGGGGTGCGGTAGGGGGTCAAAAGAATTTCATTGCTTCAAAGAAAGTACTGCGAAAAACATCCTTTTCGCACTCAGTTCATTATTTTGACCCGACATATCAGCAAATGCTATACTTACTGTAATCTCTAATCTGATACAAGTAGTTCAGAAGAAGGTACGTTGTTATGAATTCAATTTTTAAAATGCATAATTCTGATTTGCTTTTAGTTAAGTTTAATTATCAACAACACACAAGGATCAATAAAACACACGACTTTGTCTGGCTAGTCTGTTGTTCCTGCCTTTGACACAACACATAGCTAGCCAGTGCGGTCAGCAGAAATGGGTCGTTGCATGTTTTAAAATTTAAAGTTAAATTTAAAGTTTTAAAATTTAAAAAATTGGATCACACTGGACCCCAAGTCCAACACAAAAGTGTCACATGCATTCATATTCATTTAATCATACTAAACACAAAAAGGTACAATCTTAACCAAAAAAGTAGGCACATAAGTATAAAAGTACGTAAAGTCAAGGTCTTGAGGAAAAAAATATCAGTTTTGAAAAAATCTGGAAAACGTCTGGAATTTTTATTTGGATAAAGAGCAAGCACCCTGTCTTGCTGTGAGGCAACAGTGCTAAACATCGCACCGCTGCCCAGCCAGAAAAAGGAATAAAAGGAAAAATGATGAGCCTTTATTGATAGAAAATGAAAAATATAAAAACAAGTCTAAGTTTAGGAGCTGACCAGGGGTTATGGTTTAGATTACTTCCACATGCCAAAAATGGACAATTCAAAACAAATAACAGGCACACCTCCTCCCAAATACAGTGTTACTCTGTTATTCTGCATATTTAACAAGAACCAATTATGATGTTTGTCCCTGACCCTCTCCAGTGCAGAAAGGTTGTGCTATACAAGTTATTTTTCATTTTGTAATGTAAAGTGTTAATGTTTGGGAGCTGTGGAGGAAAAAAGATGACGCTAATAAGTCATCATTTCAGCAGCCAAATGCTTCTATTTGATGTCAAGGGGAATATGAGTATCATATATTTTGAAATATTTGGACAGCAGCTACAATATAATTACAATACTACATGATTTAAACAACTTCTTTCTCTCTTTTCCAAGAGTTAGTGAGAAGATTAATACCACTATGTGTGTCAATTAAATATACAGACAGAGCCAGTAGTCAGTTAGCTTAGCTTGGCACAGAAACTGGAAACACTGGGACAGACTGAGAATGAGAGAATATGAAACTATGCTTCTCTTTCTTTCTTTCTTTATTGTTAATGGTCAGGACATTTTTACAGTTTCTTTGGATAACATAACTCTATTACACATCAGTTACACATGCTCTCAAACTTACTATTGAAACTGCACTACCGGTCACCCAGTCCTCTTATCCAGTCAGCTGTATTGTGATCTGCTTTGACCAACAATGCATCTGCTTAGATCCTCTTTTAGTCACAGTAGGAGTGTTTCTTTTTCTGCTCCCTGATTCATATCTCATGCTCAGTTTGCAGTAAGAAGAGAATAAAAAAAGTAAAAACCATATTTGAGTTCTGTGTCAGTTCATCAAATAAATATTTTGAAGCGAATATACAAGTCACCCTGGTTGAAATGGTGGAAAATGCTATCAAGAATTTCTTCTAGACATTCATGTTGCTATGGTAACATTAGTTTTTGGTCACTGCAGAGGAGTGTGTGTTCACTTTCTCTGAGTAGTGAGGGTACGAGGGTACGGTGACCTCAAACTTCATGATGGCATTGAACAAAAAGCTGTT
This sequence comes from Scatophagus argus, assembly GCF_020382885.2. Classification (NCBI taxonomy): domain Eukaryota; kingdom Metazoa; phylum Chordata; class Actinopteri; family Scatophagidae; genus Scatophagus; species Scatophagus argus. Next base: position 5,862,334 of record NC_058494.1, on the reverse strand, counting down.
TTATTTTAGAACCAGGAGAAACACAGTGTTCTTACTCTACGTAATACTGGACTAAATATTTTTTGGCACCAGGTCAGTAAAAATGGTTTTGATATTTTTTGCTTGTATGAAGATGTGATCTTTTGGTTTGGTGTTGAGAAAAATGCATTTACTTTGTACAGATAAAAGTAAAAACACTTCTGGACAGAAAAATGGATCGATATGCACAATACTGTGTTTTATGATGTAACAAGAGTTTTTAGGCACAAAGGACATACATAAATACAGTATTAACATTAGCTTTTTTAACATTAGTTGTTGCAGGGCCAGTAGTATTGCAGCTATAATGGGAAACTTCCAAGCTAATGACTAATTTTGAGGATATTTTTGAGTGCATAATATGTAGCGGTAAAGAGCAGAAGTTTACATCTTCTGTGTAAACCTATTTGTTTTTATTTTATGATACTGTTCTGCTCCTCCACGGAAGTCTTCAGTCTTACTTCATATAAGCACAGCCTTTGCAAATTCATAAAGACTCCTAAAATGTTTTATGTCTAGCAAAATGATTTTGACACAGACTTCTGTTCATGGTCCCTGCAGTAATGTCAGTCCTGGGTGAATATCTCTGATCTTTCTTTGGCAAATACAGACTTTTTGAGTGTAAATAACATGGGGAGCTCACAGGAACAACCTGTTTGAATCACTGTTTGAAAGACTGAGTCTAAGCCACTATTTGAGGTTATTCTCTCTCTCCTGCCATCTGATCCTTCCTTTCTTTTTCTCCTCACCTACTATATTCTCTCACTTCTCTCTGGTCATCTTCCTGGCAGCCCAATATAACAACTTTCCACTTTGCTCCATTAAATGTGAAGAGATAAGATGGGTAGATTGACCTGTACAAAAGATTATATCCATGTGTGATGCTCTCACTTGTATGTGCCTCATGTTGGTAACAAAGTAGACAGTAACAAAAATGACAGGCAGGTTTTATTTTGTTTTCTTCATTTTCTAAACTTTTAATACTTCTTATTTCTTTTGAAAAAAAAAAAAAAACTAAACTTTTCATTCGGTGGGCGAAAGTGGAATGAACAGCTCCATGCAGACATCTGTGAATACGGCTCATTACTATTGTCTATTCAAAACACTGCTGTCCAACTTAAATTCTAGTTTCATCACACAGTATATTAACTCCAGCATTATCAGCCATTCTCATGCTACAATTCTGACACCAGGAAACATCACTCAGTATCACATGCTTAGAGATTTGTTTATGTTCGTACAGCTGATCTAAAAATTCCATGACAAAACATGGTTGTGATTTCTAAAACATTAACCAGGGCCTTTATTTGGCTCAGCTGCAGAAGGTAATAGGCCTTTATGAAGCAGGTTGGTATTTGAGGCAGGCCTTTCCTTGTTGTTCCCCCTGAATTATTAGCATGTTCCCATTTTCCAGGTTAATTTCACTGTCTTAAGCTGTCAGTATAAACAGAACTCAACACTTCCTCCATTCAGCTAAGAAAAGAAAACCCTTTAACATTTCAGTAGACCTCCATTTCATGACAGGGCTTTTACTGTGAAGCATTTGCCAGCATACATGTAACAACGGTCAGATGGAACTGAAAGATTACAAACCAAAATTATCCTCACCAGCATTTACACACTCACACACACACACCCTAATCTCAACCTAACCTAACCTAACACACACAAAAATGCCAACCAACAATACAACTGATCCAGACAGTAATTAGCAGTGTTCATGCTTCCCTGAAATGCTGCTTGCCCACCTGCTGTGCTTTCCAGGCTGGTGCTGTGCTTTCCAGGCTGGTACCAGCCTGGAAAGCACAGCAGGCTGGTACCAGTAGACCACGCACACGCACACACACACACACACGGCCAAATCTTCTCACATTTAATAATAATCATCAATCATTAGAGATTGCCCTTTTTGCGCAGGTGTGTGTGTGCGTGTGTGTTCATGCAGTGTAGGTTTGTCTCAGGCTGTCATGTAAATCACAGCAGAAGTCAGACTCTGTCAATCATTGCCATCTGCTGTGGAAATGACACACAACCAGACTTCAATATAACCAGAGCTGAGTGACATTTAACACAAGTGCATGTGTATGTATGTGTGATTGTATGTGCATTGTTGTGTGTGTGTATTATTTTATGTGTTATCATCTTTTCATTTCCGCCTCTAGCCTGCTTTGAAAATCATAGGGATGCCAGGCCATGGCCCTGTGTTTGTGTGTGAGTGTGTGTACACCTACTGTAATTCTTATATTCTTAACACAGCCTATCTCTTCCACCCATCACTCTCATCTCTATTTCCTGTTTTTCTCCATATATCAGCTATTTACAGAGTTGAAAACCTTGAGCTGCTGATATGGTCGGAATTTTTATTATTCTTCTCATATTCTAGCCATGTTATTTCTTCCTCTACAGTATCTTCACTCCTTCCTGTATTCCATCTACTATCACTTCACTTTGCTTCAATGCCTGTAATATGTGTAAATATGCAAGGAAAGATGAATCTACGAGAAAACAGTATGACACCTTATAAATCCACATTTTCATCTGCATTCCATTAATATTGTAATTATTATGTTCTTGCAGCAAAAAAGTACATAAATACACAATGAGATTTCAATTTATCAATGATGACAGGAGCATCATATTTCAGCTAAATTAGCAGAATGTTGTCTGCCATGCCACCAATACTGCTTTCTACAGCCCCTTCTCCCCAAGTGGATGCATCTATAGCAGCTTTGGAGCAAAGACACTGGTGATGAATTATATATTAATACACTTCTTCAGTATGTGTAGGTGGTGGTGACAGAGTTGGAGAGGCATACACAGGATCTGTGATGGAAACCAGGAGGATGTGATTATAGAGTGCACACATAATACCCTCCAGTGTGCCTTGTTAGAAGACTTGACCCTTGGAAGGCAAGTTGACGCAGGGTGGACAGGGGAGAAGGAATGGGGACAGATGTGATGTTAAGGTGGATTTCAAATGAGATTTGGTTATCAAGATTAGTGTGACTGAAAGGCCTAGGCCAATGAGATGGATGTGTGCGAAAGCAACAGAGGGTGGATTTGTATGAAGTATAAGGCCGAGGCGACCGTGCAAATTAGAAACCCCCTTAGCACCGGTTATTAGCATTCTTCTTGTATTGATACCAGATGTAGATGGATTATATTTACAATTCAGATTTAAAGACAGTTAAATCCAGTTTCTCTATTTCTCACTAAGACACATTTGCCATGCAAGTCACCTTCATTGTCTTTTATTTTTGTGCTTTAGAATTGACAGTCATAACTTATCTTTTCCCTGCATCAGAATACAGAATGTTTTTACTTGTCTGTTACCCCTCTCCCCCATCCTCCTGCCCATTTCTTTGTGTTTGCCCATGAATTTCTATTTATGCATACTATTGTTGGATGCACTGGAATTACAATTACAAATTCAGTCAAATGTTTCCCTGATTATCTCCACGGGAGGTTCGGAAAAATGCTACAGTAGATGCATTAACACCAGGGATCTCATCTATAAAGGTGTACATAGATTTACGTTGATTTTCCTTGACATCTCTACCATTTCATAAAAATACAATATAAATACAAAATACAGAATAAAAACAGAATTCTATGTCACTTGAATGTTGTAATCACTAATTGATTTAAATTGAAATGTATGTCAAGTCAATAATACCTGAACTGAAACATGTTTACAAGGCATGGTTACAAAATATCATTTTTCTGTTAAAGTACAAAGATCTACAAAAGAATATATTTTTGAGAGATAAAAGCAACACAGAAAAAAATTGTCTAAATTGTCATAAACAACTGACAAAGTATTTGCAAGTTATGTTTAGTAGATGTCCTGGGGCTTTCAATTGTACTGCATGAACTTCAGCAGATAGCATTTGCTTCTTGGAGATCTTCAGAGAGAGAGCAACTGAATCATGATGGAAAGTTTGAAAAACTTACATTTGATGAAATAGAACCAAAGATATGGTTCCTATTTTTCCATGCATTCTTCTTTCTTGTCAAATCCCAATGTCTAATTACTCAGAATGCAACTTGACCACCAACTTGACCACCCACATTCAGTTGTTTTGCTAGAAATGTCTGACTATTTGTTGAGCCTTCCAGCCTTTCTTAAATGGTCGGAGATCCCTAGTGATCTCCCACTTGTCATGGAATAAGTTGCAAATGTTGAATGGTGAGAAAACTGGTACCTCTCACTAAGTACAAAAAAGCAGTTTTAGCCATGTAAAGTAAATCCTTTGGGATGACCACTGCATAAATAAGTAATTGCTTGAATTTTAGTTTATACACAACAATGTTATGTTGTCTCTCACTACTTTTCTTTAATTCCTTAAAAGTATATAGCATATCGTGTCTCTTTTCCATCTCTATTCTCAGCCTGTATCTGGTGCCTTCCTTCTATTACTGAGAAGCTTCCATATTGGTTTAATCCACCATACTAACTCCCTGTGATCACCAAGGTTTCTCTCCTCAGACTGAGGTGCTCTTTGTGCTTAGATGCCTGTAATTTTGGATCTCAGAGGTCTCTATGGAGGCCTTCACAAGCTGGCATAAACAGAAGAAGAGAGAGAGGGTAAGAGCAACTAAATCTGTGAACCTTCCACAACCAACCCTTGGGAATTAACATTGGGTCACATACAAGGGAATGACTTCAAGCCACAGAATAAATCTGAAGACAGACCCACAATGGTCTCGGTACACGTTTGATCTTGATCTGATGTTTTATTCAGAGCAATCCAGGTCACATAAACCCCATGTTAATTACATGTTCTATTTTGTCACCTTGTTTTAGATTTCTTTTAATGCCCATAGGATCATGTGCTACTTTGCAGAGGGCACTTGACAGCTCTGTTGTATGATTCACTTAAATTAGGTGTAATTTCTAATGCGGATCATTTAATGCATGAGGAACTCGAACCCACAGGGGCTCGGCTGTGAAGGGCGCCAGCACATTAAGGCTTTGCTTTACAGGGACTTGTGGCACAAACTGCAGAAGCAGGAGTGCATCAAGATATTGTCTTCAATATGAAGCATTACAGAAGAAAACAACATTGGGAAGCTTGCTTACTTTCTCTGACTCACAAAATTTTCAGAAAACAAGGCACCATTTATTTTGAGTCAGACCAATTATTTGGTTTACTAATTCATTTTGGCCTTTGCGTGCTGTAAAATAATGCAGAATAATGCTTCATAACAGCAAGAAAGCAATGAAGTACTGTGTGGCCAGACATGCATGCATGTATAGGTAGATACTCTATAGAGACAGATAGATAAAGTGCTGCCTGCCTTTTGACTCGAACAAAAGTTAAGTGTGAAACTGTCTCACAGGCACATCTTCTCAGTTTCCTGTGTTCTCTCAACACACTGATGACAGAAAGCTATATGGGAAGATAGCAATGTGTGATGAGACAGAGATGGAGAAGTGGATTGGAGGGAGGAATGAATAATGGAAAAGAACTCAGCATTCCTGCCGAACGATTACAGCTCATCATTTGTTCGCACGGGGTTTTCTCATCCCTCCTCATCTCCTCCTCTCACGCCATCTATTCCTCCATCTAGTTCCATATCCATTCTCTCTTATTATATTATTCATCCAATCATCACTAGCTACATGTAGCACATTTAATTGTTGAATGTCAGTACTGGGGAGTAGTGAACTACATGTAATTAAAGTAGTAGTTGAACTACATTTTGCAGTCGCTTGCTGGTCATTCATCTACAATCATATTTGTGTAGTTCAGATATTTTTTTGCCAATTTTTGTGTAAAACCAGCAATTTTAGGTCACCTTTAGAGCACTTTTCTAAACCAGTTTTACCAAGTACTTCACATAATTTTGATAGATAATTTAAAAAAAATAAGAAAATAAGTAAGGGCAGTCAATAAAAATCAAGTAAAGTGGGGAAAGGTTCTGCTAAAAATACTGTATGTTTTAAGAAGAGATTTAAAAAAAGGTCAGTGTTTCTGCTGACCTCCATAGCTGTGGGGCTTTGACTGTGAAAGCTCCATCACGTCTGGTTTTCAGCTGCGGCTCAGGAACACATAAAAAATTCTCCCTGAAGATTTACATACTCATATGCAAAGCTCACATAAGTAGCATGGAGAGCACATGAAGAGCATTTAAAGCCAACAAAAAATGTCTTTAAGGAATAGTTTAGAACACCCAGGAACAACAGCATGCTAAAAGTGTGGTCTGAAGTAAGCACATGAGTTTGAACGCATGTTTTTACATATATTTCAAGCATATTTGAATATTGTGGGTACCATCATATCATAAAGTAGCTTCACCAACAGTGTTAATGTTAAGTGACACAATTTAAATTGATGCTTTGCAGCTGCTTTGAAATATAAAAATGTGTCTTTCTCAACCAGCATTAGCAAAAGAATGGTCATTGTTGAACTATACCAGAAAAACATATCACTCACGGACCTTCTTGTGCAACTTTCATCAAAGCAGCAAATATTCACAAGTATTTTTCAGTGTATGGAATTAGAGGAAAACCAAAAATAGAGTTCTTTCAAATAATAATAAAAAAAAATGGTAAAGTTCAATGAAAATGTCCTTTCTTCTATACCAGAAGATAGCGTTCAATCTTAAGTTGTGTCATATATCTGTTCATTCTACTACCTTGGTAGGTTTTGTATTGAATGTTCTTATCTGTATCAAAGAGAAGTGAATAGATGACTGTGGTCTTCGGAATGGACCTTGATCTCCGTCCGCTGTCGATTGCCTGGCTCGCCACTGAAACGCCGAGAAAAAACTGCATTGTTCCTCTTGGATCTGAGTTTTGACTAACGGACATACTCTCCTTTCCAGCACCCTGGCGTAGACTTTCCCAGGGAGTGTGATCCTTCTATAGTTGAAACACACCCTCTGGTCCTTCTTGAAAAGGTGGACCACCACCCCAGTTTTCCACTCCAAGGGCACTATCTCCAATGACCACACAATGTTGCAGAAGCGTATCAGCCATGACAGCCCCACAACATCCAGAGCCTTGAGGTACTCAGGACAGATCTCATCCACCACAAGGGCACCATCGCTGCAGAGCTGCTGAACTGCCTCAGCAGTGATGGCAGAGACTCCCCCCAAGTCCATGGACTCTCTATCAGTGGGATTAAGGAGATCCTCGAAGTATTCCTTCCACCGGCCAACTATGTCCTCAGTCGAGGTCAGCAGCTCTCCACTCCCGCGGTAAACAGTGTGAACAAAGTGACATTTCCCCTTTCTAAGTTGCTAGATGGCTTGCCAGAATTTTTTCAAGGCTGTCTGAAAGTCTTTCTCCATGGTCTCACTGAAATCCTCTCACACCTGGGTTTTTGCTTCCTTGACTGCCAGATGTGCGCATCATGTCAGTAGGAGTCCAACAAGCCAACCATGCATAGGACTCCTTCTTTAGCTTGACAGGACCTTTTACCCCAGGATTGATGACTAGCACCAGAGACCTTCTGACTGCAGTCAACTCCAATTCCCCCACCACCCCCAGGATACAGTCAAATGTCTGCATTAGGTGAAGAATTTCCCCTTGGGATAAATAAAGGAATTCTGATTCTGAGCTGAAGACCATTTTGACCGGGTTCTCAATCAGACATTTCCAGCAAGTCCTCACAATTCGTTTGGGTCTGTTGGGTTGTGAGCATTGAAGTCCCTCAGCAGAGCAATGGAATCCACAGTAGGGGCATCTTCCAGCATCCGTCCCAGGGATTCCAGAAAGGGTGGTTACCCTGAACTGTCATTTGGTGCAGAAGCACAAGCAACAGTCAGGATCCAATCCCTGACCTGAAGATGCAGGAAAGCAACCCTTTCATTCACTGGGGTAAACCCTAACATACAGGCAGAGAGCCATGGGGCCTCCAGGCATGGTACACTTGTCTTTGGTTTTGGTTTTCATAGCTGTCTGTGTGAACTGCGTTTTGTTTCACTCTTAACCCAGGACCAGTTTGTCTTAGGAGATCCTACCAGAGGTAAACAGCCCCTGAAAACAGCTCCTGACCCATTAGGGTCCTCAAACCTCTCCACCATGAAGGTGGCGGTTGATGGAGGAGATTTTGTGACCCATTAACTTTAATTCAGAGTCTACATTTTAGCTTTAATGCCAAATGACTAACCACCATTGGGGGGAAAAGGGGCTGGCAGTCTGTAGTGGACTAGCCTGCAAGCATGTAAACACATAAAATAATCTCAGTTTCATTGTACTGTAAGACAGTGGTCCAAGGTGAACATGGTTCTATGGCGCCTTCTGAGAAAAGTGGGCTTGAAGTGTGCAGTACGTTGGTTGTTAATTTTTACTGATATGTCAGGGACAAGATGAGTTTTTGATAATGTCAGTTTTGTGTCTTGCTGCTACAGCAGTACCCAATCTCAATGCCAAATTGGCCTCTAGAGATTTACAGAGAAATACAGGCACACAAGAGTAGAGAGATCAAAGAAAACAACAAAACAAGCAAGGAAGACGGTTGCTAAAACACAACACTGAAAGCATTTTACTAGGTTTAGGTTGGATTTTTTCTGTAAGAAGATTCACCAACAAAGGCAATTTATAGTTGTACTGGATGCATGCATTTCAAAAGCAGTAGTTTTCACCAAGGATTCTAATGTATTATACATAGATAAACCTATTTGTGGTTACTTATTATTCTTCTATTTTTTATATTTCTCCTCTTCCACCTGACACGTTACCAACAAATGAATTAGTAAATGTCTATGCAAGAGAAATAAAAGAATGAGGGACACAGAAAAGAGAAGAGTTTTGAAATGCAACAATGCAGACACTGACACAAGCTTTCCGCATAGTCATACTGTATATTTGGAAGACCAGAGTCTATTTCCAGAGCATATTTATACAGTATTTACACAGTAATTCTGCTGTGGTCTTAAAATATACATCTTGACCTCATTTGTATTGAGATGAGTTGAAATGAGTAATTGAAACATTTTTCTGAATATTTTTCTAATGTGCACATTTTAAGCAATTTCTTCTTGTCTACCACTGATCTCTGATTTATCTTTCAGTAGAGTAGTAGTAGTAAGTGTAAAATTACTCAAGTTAATCAGTTAAACAAAAGAGTAACTTTTCTACCATGTTTTCCACATAATTTTGTTTGTTTGTCTTTTGCTGATTTTCTGGAAATTTATTTAATATCTGTGATACATTTGGATGAAAACTTCTGATTTTAACTTGTTTTGAGCACACAGCTAAAAGCAAAGACTATGCATTAGGGTGTTTAGAGGAGCTCTTAGTTTTTGTCAGAGGTTTGATTTTTGCCCTAGGATATTTATACCAGAGGGTGCTAATGAAAGTAAACTTTAGGAACTTTAGGACATTTACAAACCGAGAATTAGGATTAATGTGGCCGAGCAATAAAATAGGTCATCCTTCCAGCTAGCTTTAGGCTTACATAGTTGGCGAGTAGTTTAGTTTCTCACTTAAACAACAATCAGTCATTGACTTTTGTCATCCAACTAAATTGTCAATGGATCCAACTGATCAGTCAAGGAACTGCCTTCTTATTGCTTGAAAGGCATAAGCTGAAACCAACCATTGTATATTAAATTAACAAATTAAACTGGATCTTATCTAAATCTTGTCACTGACCAATAGCATAAAAGTATACGCAAACCATGTTGTTGCAGTTAAACCACATCACCACCATACCATCTCTGTCTCTAAAGCAGGAGTACATTCCCTTGGGTAGTCCAGGCATACAAACATCTTTAAAATACATTTCCCATGACATTTACATTTTAGCAATGCGGAGAGGCTGCTTTGCCTTATAGCATTATATTTGAACTCAAACTTAAATAAGTTCAGTTATACAGTTTTAAGTAAATTCATATCAACCAACAACTAGAAGGCAAGAATTCCACCGTGTGGTTCCATCTCTGCATTTTCCAAAAACAATTTAAGTGCACAGGGATTATATGTTTAAAGTAGACAGACCATAAAATGAACATTACATTTCTCTAAACTGCAGCATAATCCAAGTGATTTGTTGCCAAAAGATTGCACTTAGACCAGAAGAGCAATTTTTTTCCACTTCACCTTTAATTTTTATCTCACCACTTTTTTCTTATTACTAAAAGGTTTTATTGCTGGCTGTGTGTAAAGATATGGTTAGATGAGTTTGGTATGGAAGAACTTCACTGGCCCTTGTAAAGCCCCAACCTCAACCCTACTGAACACCCATGGAACGAACTGGAATGAAGAATGAAGAACACCAGTGCCCAATCCCACACTCCACTCCACTGTATGAATGGGCAAAGAACCCCACAGAAACAAACCAAAATCCTTCTGAAAGCCTTCCCAGAAGAGTGGAAGCTGTCACAGTCACAAATGGGGGACCAACTCCACACCAATATGCATGCACTTAGAATGGATGTCACCAAAGTCTCCATTGGTATAATGGTCAGGTTTCCCAATAATTTTATTCATATAGTGGTCCATATAATTCATCATCTCAAGTGTACTAGGTGCCTGCTTAATTTGTTTCTCTGGGTGCAATTCCAGCCCTGCATTTAAGTGTTGACAAAAAAAAATGGCATAACATGATGAATATGTAAGGAATGTGTTTCAAAGTGGAAGCCTCAAACTGGACAAATATTAGATGTCTTTAAGAGCTAGTTGTGCAGCTTTGCATTTTGACCATGGCATTCTGAAAAACACCTGAAAGCAGTCTTACATAAGCCGCATCTCACCACCAGACTTTCTGATTTCTCTTTTATGTTTTTGCCAGACAAAACTGTATTTTCAGCATATTATCCTTTGCAGTGGTGTTTTTGATCTGTCTTGTTCACACACAGCCAGGTGATAACATATGAAAATGCATTAGACCCCTTGCTTGAGGCTTTTGGCAAATTTAACCCAACTAATAAATGTGTTCACAAGTAACAGATGTAAGATCAGAAAAATGAATAAGGCTTATTGCTCGCTATCATTTTAATATTGGGAAGATGTGAAAAAGAATGACAATTCCCCTCTATACAGGTCACAAGAGCAAAACCTACAACCTCTTTCTGCTGTTAGCCTGTATTTTAATTTTTGTTGTGCCAACCTCAAAAGGAAGGCAGAGGCTATACACAGAAATGCGTATAGGTTAATCAAACAACAGAAACCCAATTGAAATATTGTAATAGGACACAGCAAATATGTGAACAATAACTTGGCAATATTCATGTTGCCCTTAATTTCATCTGAATAGTTTAATCAACAGTATAACATTTGATAGCATTTAGATTATTGGATGAATACTAACAAATGCAATATCCTGACAGAGAAACACTTTCTGAGCAGTTGCAAAGGCTAGCAAACAAGACATCTGGCCTTCTGATTATAGCTGTAGAGAAGTAGAGGGCAATGTGGCATGTTTGGGATGGTAGAAAATGCTTTCACATTCAAAATCCAAATCCAAATTTCAATCCACTCACAATTATTAGACCCGATGAGCAGACTTGGAAATTAAATTATATTTAAAGTGAGTTGTGCCTGGTTGACTTTGGTCTACATCTCTGATTTTTGCAACTCACACCGCAGACCATGTGATGGAAGCCACAGAAGAGAAACCACAGATGTTTGACCTCTTGCTTTCCCTCCAGCTTTGTTCTCCCTGTTTTCTTTCCCATCTTCCTCTCGACTCCCTCAATCCCTGGTGGGCCTGCCGAGCTGTCACATGGTACTGGAGCGTGTCCTTAACTCTGTTTAGTCATCCTGTCATTCTGTCTTCTCTCCTACAATCCATCCATCCGTCCATCCATCCATTCTTCTCCCCAGCTCCCGAGTCTCTCCCAATCCCCTGAGGGATTTCTGGATGGCCAAGGCATAGACCCTTATCTTTGCCCATGTGTGTATCTAAGTGTGTGTTTGTATGTATTTGTGTGTGCGAGACAGTTTTGAGACAGTAACAAATGCCAAGTTGGGATTTACAGGTGAGCAGTCATGGAGCAGTTGCAGATGTTGTCAGGACGGTGTAGTTCTACAGTCTGTCTCTCTTTTCCTCTCTGTGCTTTCTTCTTAGCTCATTGTGTACACTTGTAACTCTCACAGATGTTAACACGAATGGTCAGAGATGATCCTAAGCTCAAAACACTTTGGCCAGCCTTCTCGCTGTCTTTTTGTATGCATGTGCACTCTGTGAGTGTGTGTGTGTGTGTGTGTGCGTGTCTGTGATGAATGGGCCAGTGCCAGGCGGCGTTCCCTCGGTGGCCTTGGATCAATCTGCTTATCTGTTAGCTGCCAGCACTGCCAGTGATTAACGACCAGCTCCACACATAGCACATCCTTATTCATTACCACACACGTCACACATATGCGTGTGTGCACGCAGTCAAGCAAACACACATGTGCATGGCACACACACACTCAAGACATCCTTTTTCATTATGGTAGATGTCCACATTGGGAACAGTCTGGAGTTGGAAGGCAGAGAGGTGAGGGAGAAACATGGGGAGGGAGATGGATGGATGCAGCATAAACACTGAACCACACATGCATCTGAAACCACTTCTATTCCACAATATCTCTTGTCCATTTTTTTATCGCTGCACATGTTTTTTTTTAATGTATTTCTCTTCATGTGATGGTCTGTCTACTTTCTGAGCTCCTTACATCCGCTGGGTACCGGACTCCCCACAAAATTTGACCTCGTCAGAGTCTTCCTCCCTACAGGCCAGTGTCTGTGTGTGTCTGTTTAAGATACCTGAGATACTGACCCAGTCTCTCATCAAGGCAATCAGAACAGACAAGAGTACCTCAGAGGCGCAGTGAAGGGAAGATGTGTCTTCTGAAAAATTTGTCACAAGGCACAAACAGACAGTGGGAAGGGGTACTAATACATAGAAATATATATGCTAACTTCACTCTTGTCTGGGCAAATGTACTGTTTTTTTTACTGCTTACCTCAGCCAAGGTATATTGAGTTTGGATTGTATTTATTTGCTTGTCATCTTTCCTGTCACTCCAAACAGCTACTCAGAGAATCACATAGATGTGTCATGTGCTGGTGTGGGTCTGCGGACACTCAAAGCATCACACTGCATTTACAAGATATGTTGTCAGAGTATGCAAACCTGGAAAAAACACTCTGTTGGTATGAAGTATAATGTGAATTAGCTTGCTTTTTCTTCTGCTGTCCATCAGCCAACTGTCCGGTCTAATAAGGAGGAGGCTCCTGCAGCACAATGAAGTGCATCAGTTACAAACTGAGAGAAACCTGCAGCAGACAAATAAGACACAGCAAACAAAGTCATCGGTCTGGCATTTTAATGTTGGTATAAAAGATACAAGAGGTTCAGTGTAATTCTTTAGTTGAGCGGCACACAGAATTAATACACTGGAATAGCTCAAACACAGTATGTACTTAATGCTCATGTTTCAAAGAAAAACCTGTGTCTTTACCAACCTATTAGTGCCAGCAGTCATACACTGGCAGTAGAAGGAAATTAGAGTCCATTAGACTTTTGAGCAGCCACTGCACTAAAAATGGTCAGTATACCTTGTTTTATGATAAAAACCCCTGGTCTTTTGACCTCATCTTAATCCTTGTGTTTGTCTTCTAACTTATATTTGTATTTTTGGATGAAATAAATGAATTCTCTTGACACTCCTGTCTGCAAGCTCAAATTCCTTGAATTGCCCCTTAAGGGATGCGAAGTACACTGCCTGGCCAAAAAAAAAGTTGCCACCAAAAAAAAGGTCACACACTAATATTTCATTGGACCGCCTTTAGCTTTGATTATGGCACACATTCGCTGTGGCATTGTTTCGATAAGCTTCTGCACTATCACAAGACTTATTTCCATCCAGTGTTGCATTAATTTTTCACCAAGATCTTGCATTGATGATGGTAGAGTCTGACCACTGTGCCAAGCCTTCTCCAGCACATCCCAAAGATTCTCAATGGAGTTAAGGTCTGGACTCTGTGGTGGCCAATCCATGTGTGAAAATGATGTTTCATGCTCCCTAAACCACTCTTTCACAATTTGAGCCCGATGACGTTGGCGTTGTCATCTTGGAGTATGCCCGTCATTCCATCAGGGAAGCAAAAATACATTGATGGAATAACCTGGTCATTCAGTATATTGAGGTAGTCAGCAGACCTCATTCTTTGAGCACATACTGGTGGAAGGTTTTACAATAGACATTCTGCATGTTTTTTAGGGGGTGTAGTACCAGCAGAATTGTCACCACCTTCAGGATTTGATCACCAAGAAAAGGATTTCTTTGGACTCTTTGAATACAGCTATTTAACAGCTTCCTTACACTTTATCTGACAAAGTTGACCAACCACAGATCATTCCAAAAACCTTCATCCCCAAGGGAAGCACTGGGGGAAATGGCCATGAAAACCGGTCTCTTCTGAGGCTTCTTCCCCTGATGATAGGCCAAGATATCCCTGAGGGGGACCCAGCATGGGAGATAATGATGCTTCTGAAGGATGTACTTGAGTTGGTGATGTCATCACACTTCACTGAAAAGTTAGTCTATTTTCTGGACTGCAAAATCTCAGAACACAAAGGGTTACTACAGAAAACATTCCCAAACTATAAGCTTTGCCCCAAACATAATTTTATCGAACACCACCTTCAACTGATACAATCCTTTGGCCCACTAGTAGATGTGTGGGCAATGTGTTTTGAGGGGAAGCACATTTTTTTTCAAAAGGGTTCTTCATGAGACTTGAAATTTTCAAAAATACATACCTTGGCTGTGAGACACCAGAAAATGATGGCCTTCCATTTAGATGCCTCAACCTTCTTCAAGCCTCCTTTGCAGATCAATAAAGTGAAGTCAGTTATGGTTTCTTCTCTGAAAATGTTCAGAGTTTGCTGCTTCAGCGAAATGCCAATCAGAGTGCAGTGCTGGTTGTATCTTCTGCATGTGTTCATAGTATTAAATAAAGTGCAAACATGATCATTTCAGTCGGCAGCTGCTTCCTGCTGCTGCTTCAGGCCTGCCAAAGTTCAAGCAAATAACACACGTTGTTATCAACACAAAAATCCTATTAATCTGCCGGATAATAAGCTCTCAGTACATTGAACATTTATGTGCTTTATGAGTTGTACTTCAGTAGGGGAGGATCTCTCACAGTCACTCAGCTCTCTGAGCTGAATGATGTTTTCCCCTTATCCTGCTACCAAGTGAAGGGCAATGTCTATGTATCATTAAAGCGTTATATATTGTTATATATTGTGTTGAATGGGCACAAAAATGACTCTGTTTGTATTTTTTTATTTTCCCACCTTTTTCAGGACCATGGAAGGCTTTAGACTAGGAGTCATCATAAATGAGCATACATATACGGAACATATACGGAAAGTGTCACTGAATCAAAAACCAGGCACTGTTGAAGAACTAAAAATCAAAATCAAAGAAAAATGTAATCTGCAGTATGACTTCACAGTTATGTATGAAGACCCAGAGTTCAATAATGCCCTTTGCAACCTTGATGACATTGGAGACTTGCCAGCTACCAGAGCAACTGTGAAGCCCATTCCATTGTATGTCATTACCTCCACCACAGCTTTGTCTGATACCTCCACTGCCTCTGATGATACCAATATTCTGTCAGCACACAGCTTTTCGTCATGTACAAGACAAGAAAAATGACCAGAGTTTTTTGACATTCCAGACTTCTCAGTTGATGTAGAATACAGACTGAGACAAGCTAATCTTGAATGAATGTGAGACAAGAAATTCCTGAATGTACCAAGAGACATGAAACATAGCATCTTTGAAAAGCTTGCTGAGGAGATTTACAAGTTTGGTGCCTATCCAAATGAAGAGCGGATACCATCTGTGGCATTGGTGCTCACACATTGGCGCAATCATCCCTGCCTGAAGGAACTGGGGTCCCCAGATGGATGTTCAGGCTGGAAGAATAGCCTGAAATTCAAAATGGGCAATTATTGCACTAAACCGATAAGAGCAGACTGTGTTGAGGTTGGTATAAAGGCAGGAAAGCAAGGTGCTTCAGAAATGGCATCCAAAGGCCTCAAAAGACCAAAAAGGTATGAGGTCAGTTACTTGCCAAACATTTCTGAGGGGGAGAGTGAAGACAGCCTAGAGGACCAGAGAATGCATCTGGTTGAAGAAATGAAAAAACGGAACCCCGATGGAACTGTCCTTGCATCAAAGAAGGACCAGACCTTCCCACTGAGGAGGGGGGAGATTGTAGACCTGAGACCTCTAGTGACAACATTGAAGGAACAGTGGCCAGCTCATTTTACAGAGAGACAAGTGTAACCAGTGCAGTCGTGACCATGTATAGACACCTGTCAATCTAAAAAAAAAGAAGTAATAGTGACAATAGTTTAAAGTGTGCAAAATCATGTCATATCAATCCTGTTTGTGTATTATTAAGGAAGTCAGGGAAATCATCATCCTCTCTGCACTTAGCAATATATCTATTCGAGCGGCCAACCATCTGTGGTGATCAACATCGATTTGCACACTGGGAGCTGGGTTTTCCCAATAAGGTTTTTGAAAGACTGAAAAATGTCTTCTTCCCAAGTATGTTCTTTCATGGGCAGTATTGTTAACAGCTCTTCTTTTGCAGTCATATCTGCAAACACCATCGGAATAAAAATATACAACTGGGCTGTATCACTTACATCCATTGACTTGTCCAATTGCAGTGAGAAACACTCGCACTGTGTGATGTCCCTCCAAAGCCGCTGAGTCAAATCCTCAGTCATGACTTCACAGCGCCGTTTAACTGTGCTTCTTGATAGTTGGACAACTTTGATTGCAGATAATATTTCCAGTTTGTTTTTGAAGTCCCGAAACAGTCCAGAGTCTGCTGCTTCAAGGAATGCCTCTTTTGTCATTTCTCCATCTTGGAAAGACTTATTGTGCTTAACGATGGAGTGACTCACCTGCAATGAAGCTTCGTTAGCTGCCTTCGCTTTTGAAGTCTGCCCTGAGAAAAATGACTGTTGTCTGGACAACTGTGATTTTAGTTCCTTCACCTTTCTTTTTCTCAGCTCGCTTTTTGGAGGGAAATTCATGTTGTAGCTTTTATGAACAGTCCGAAAGTGTCGCTCCACATTTCCCTTCTTCAGAATAGCAATGGTAGATTGACGGATCAAGCAAATGCATGTTGAACGTGACATTGTGAAAAAAAGTCATCCTCCCATTCCACATGTAAGTGATAAGTTTTTGGTTTCTTTTTTGATTTGGCTCCCGCACTCATTTTTTACCCTTCCTGCACATGCGTGGTGACTTGTCTTTCAGATCGAGATCTCAAACTGGCTGCCCTGTATTTCAATCAACTGGCAAGTGCCATAGGGAGGATGGACTTTTATTGGCATGTGATCTACCAACACTATAGGCTGACCACTATACACCATGCTTGCTCACAATCGTCAAGTCCAAGAGAGGTGTTGGGCAGACGCTGGCTGACTGTGCAGCAAATTGGTTCACAGGTGAGTTTACCACAGGCCTTATTTAACTCCATTTATATGGTGAATTGACAATGAATAGTGTTCATTTTCTTCAAGAAGACATTGGGGGGAATAAAATGGGTCAAGAAGGGAAGAGAAGAATGGAAAGGGGTAACAGTGCATTCAAGAAGAACCTGCATCATCCTGATTAAAGTAAGAAGAGACTGACGTGCAAGAAGTTTATTAACAATGTGGCAGGCCTTCTTTGAGTCAGTTGGGATAAATGCCCTCAGTGGGTGGGATATGCATTTTCACCACCATCTGTAGTGCCTTTTCTATTTACTGCTGAGGTCTTAAAGGAAGCTAAGGAGGGGTTAAGTCTTTGTGACAGTGAACCTTCTGGACCACAGTTTGTAACATGTACAATAAGGATCATAAAATCGCCTTACTCCATTTTAGGTCCACTGAGACTAGTGATGGTGTAGTTCTGTTGTTTGTTAATCAGAATGAACTTTTATGTTGACTTAGTTTGTTGTCATTATGTATGCACCTGCAATAATTTCTTTGATCTTTGAGGTACTGCTTAGATTTTGTAGACCTTTAATAGATTTGGAATTGCTTCCTGCACTGATACACATCACACTCTGACAAATGTTTGTATATTGTAACTTATATAATTATGAACTTTTTTTGTTCTGTCTTCTCCTAGAAATCAGATATGATAGCAATGCGCACCATTGTACTCCGAGGCTTCCCTGTGCTATTTGGTGGTGACATCTGCTTTGTAAGTTCTCATTATATATATATATATATATATTATCACAGATTTATGGGGGAAATTTACTATATGGCAATACATTAATAAGTGTCACATAAAAAGAATAATGCCAATAACTGAGCGGTATGAGATGGGAATAGGCTACAATCTAACTTTGACAGTTCATTGTGTGCCAGAAGGGTGAAGCTACCAACCAACCCAGCTCCTATACAGCGATCCGTAAAACTGTTAGTCACGTATAAGACCGTCCATTTCTATGATCCTTCAAGAAAAGAAGAATATATGTTACAGACTGAGAAGCCTGTAAACAGTAAACAATGGCCTGCATGAGAGAGAGAGTCAGTCTAACCACACACTTACATAGGTCATCCTTACCGAGATGCTCTTGAAGAGGACTTTGTAAAGCCTTGACTGATCTCAATGAGAATCTGCAATAAAAAAATAAATGTTATTTTGTGTGGTATAATAAGTGGTAGCAACAAACTAGCAGCAATATCCAGTACAATGGAGTCTGGTGACCTTGAACATAGCTATTTCTGATAAAATAAACAGACTCTTGTTTTTTAAAATTGGTCTGTCACAACAAAAATTACATTTACGATGTCCTCAAAAACACTGAATGTGACAGAAGCCCCTGTTACATCCACAGGTGCTTCTGCTGCTGCTCGCCCCTAGAGCTATTTCATAGCTGTAAAAGGCAAGTGACTTGTTGCTTTGCCACGGTCCACTAATTAATACAAATGTTTAAAAAACTGCAAAACTAATTTCCATGAAGACACTTTGACATTTGATTTTGCTTATCAACTTTATCCTGTTGTAATGTTGTTTTGTCTGATTTCATACAGGATTCTGGCAGTGATGAGACCTGGACACAAGTGCCTGTCTTAGTGCTTACTGTCATCAATAAAGATATTCCTTTGTCTCCAAATCATCTCCACCTTGACATGGTGTCTACTGCCATCATAATCGAGGGAAGTATTGTAATGGACAGCCTCCCAAACCTACCTCAAGCAGTTTGCATCCTGTTTGGACTGTCCTATGATTTATATTTGGAGTATCCAAAAGCCATGAGAAACACTTAGTTCAGTCAAAGAGTGATCGTTGGTTTGGAAAAGAACAAACTTCACCACCAAAACTGCTATCGCAAAATCTCCTTTTGAGTTAGACTGTGAGTGTGTTAGAGTGGTAATCTCATTTATAAGCATAGTTTCAGTTTACATGTTGGTTGGAGCATGAATAATTTATCTTGCATGGTGGTGTGCAGAAGCCAATGTCATATGGTAATATTTGCTGTGACTTGTTAAGATGACACTAATGTCGTTATTTTTTTTCTGGGCCAACCTGGTTTAAGCCCCTTGTGACCAAAAACTTTACTTTATTCTGATTTGGATCTGATATAGTTCAGTGACTGAAACTGGGTTGTTGGTTTGAGTTGCCTTTTCAATGAAGCACAGTTGCTATGGAAAGAAAAAAGGAAAACAAAACTTAAATTGAACCTTGAACTTGCTTGATATTTATGTAGTTTCAGTTTTTTTTCATTTATTTTATTAATCTTTTTTTTGTTGTTCATTTACCTAGTCTTATGAGTATTTAAAGACCGTGGGGCCCTTTTTATTAGTGTGTAGTGGATGTTTGAATCACTTACGGTAAGTTAAATAATTTACATTTACTTAGTCTTTTTAAGGCAATCAGTTTGCATTATTTTAACAAGTAAATTAGGCTATTGTTGAAGTAAATACAACTGTGACATTGCAAGTCACATGAAATGTCACACTAGTTAGCTCAAATGAAATAAATTAGTTACAGTCATGGCCAAAAATATTGGCACTCCTGCACTTCTGTCAGATAATGCACCACTTCTCCCAGAAAACTGTTGAAATTACAAAAGCTTTGGTATTCACATGTTTATTTATTTTGTTGCATTCGAGGAACACAAAAAAGCAGAGGAAAAAAGTCAAGAGACTAAAAGACTGGACAAATTTATTGGCCTTATTACCTTTTCAAAACGTATTTCAAGCATGTGATGCTCCTTTAATTTGTAATTAAACCCACCTGTGGCAAGTAACAGGTGCTGGCAATATGGAAATCACACTTGCAGCCAGTTAAAATGGAGAAAAGTTGACTCAACCTTTGTGTTGTGTGCTTATGTGTACCACCCTGAGCATGGAGAAAAGGATTTGAGAACCAACATTGTGGAAAAGCATGTAAGTGGACTTTAGAATATTTTATGCAACCTAAGATTGTAGTGTTGTCATATATTCCCACCAGTGTGTGATAAAGAACATTTTAAAAAATATCCCCATATGGTTGACAAAACAGAATTATGTTGTTCAGTAAGGACGTTCATTCTAGACCTTGAAAACACTATGCATAACGTTATAGATTTAAAGGCACAATTACTACATTTTTGGAGCTTTCAACTACATCTCATATCTCTAACAGGAAGTGGAATAAGATTAAATAATCAAACAACCTAAAGTCTGTATCTTATTTAGTCCGCTGAAAATGGAAAGTAAAGAGAGGATGTTTTGTCAGTGGGCTTTTTGGTGGTTCTGCCTTCCTCTTAAGTGGAGTTGAAGAACAGAGTGTAAGAAGCTTGGATATGCAGTTGCCCACAGCAACACTCCTGGTGGCTACCGTAGTTTGAGAACCTGGAAAATAAAACACAAAAATAAAAGTAAACAGATCATGATACCTATGAGAGTTTTTTTATGTATGTTGTTTACATGTTTAAGACTGGTGGACCTTTGAAAATAGAACACACTTTTTGTACATCAGATATTACATTTTTTGAGATTTTGTACACCTGGCATGACAGCCTCTCTTGCGCTGTCAAAACTGTAATGTATTTGAAGTCTCCAACCTGTGCAACTTACTGTCAGTGTTCAGTGGCAATAAATAATTTCTAGGTAGTCACCACCACAATAACATCACGTGAGCTGAATTTCAGAATTTTGTGAGTGTGACAGGCAGGGTCTGAAATTAAGCACTTCTGCAGGTCATTGGACATTTCTACTGGCCACTGAATTTGTTTGTTCATGTGAAAAACACATGTTGTGTCAGTGGTATGTGACAGTAGAATATATCATGTAACCTTAACATCACAGATACACCTCAACATATTTGTATTCATATATTCCCAACATACCTGTATTCTTTCTGTTGCTGTTCTTTGTTAGCAGTTTGTCAGACAGCCGACATCTCTGCTGACCTTCTGCGTAACATCACACTGACTGAAAATGAAAAAACAATGGAGATTTTTTGTCTGATGACTCAAACATACTGATGCATGTAACCAAAGCTACGCGCTTCCCACTTACCCCTAACCAGCCTCTCATTGTGAAGGATAACAACATAACACTGAACATAACTAAGTGCAAGACAGGAAGTACTGCGCAATTTTTCACAGTTTTAAAACTGTATTTTATATACTTAGTGATATTTTTAATCTTTCTGATTTGGCGAAGGGGTTAATAACATATTAACATATATCTTATAGTGTAAAAAACATACTTTACATGGACTTTAATGCATGTCACAACACCTAACTGTGGCTATTGTTTTGCTTTGTTCATTTTTATACTGAACACTATTAAATGTTAGCTGTCTGCGTGACTGGAAAGTTCATTACATGCCAAAGCAAAAAAAAATTACCCGCATGTGGTTT
Source organism: Scatophagus argus (assembly GCF_020382885.2). NCBI lineage: Eukaryota > Metazoa > Chordata > Actinopteri > Scatophagidae > Scatophagus > Scatophagus argus. The sequence goes on along the minus strand of NC_058494.1, from coordinate 5,840,483 downwards.
GTGGTTCATTTAACAACCGAAGGCAAGGCATCCTTCGGTCCATGTTTGGTATGACCCACAAATACAAAACACTGACCTATATCCGTATAAGTCCTTGTCAAAGCACTGTTCACTGGAGGCTGCTTATCGAGGTAGTCGGTTTGGCCCCATTCACCAGTATCAGCGGATTATCCGTCAATACCAGTTGTCTCCAGTGAAAGTTTGTAAAGCTACCGGTCATAAAATGATCACTGCAGAGGCAGATGTTTGTAGCTATCTTCAGCTCTCCATCAGTGTGGCTCTTCACAAAATCAGTCCAAATCATCTTCATCTCATCCTCCTTTGGAAATTTAAATAAGGTGACCAAGCTGTTCTGGCATCCAGGGAAGATGCATTTGTGGGATGAAGACATAGCTACCTAGCAAAACTATGGACTATAATAACTGCGTGTCAGCTGGCCATTGGTATTAACGAGCACTATGTTTTATACTGGTAGAGCGTTGAGGGCAGTATTACGTGTTTATGACTCAGGTGCGTCATCGAGCCATCATTTAGACACGCCCAGAAAATCCTGAATCTAAAATTGTGAAATTGAGTAATTCCATAACTCATTTTTGACATAGTTCACATTCTTTTCATGTTTTCTGGTATGTTTAATGTCTTTTGAGTATTTAGTCTTCAGTCTTTAAAGTTGTGACAAAAACCTGCCAAATTACACATACAACAGTTTTACAACGTGTTCCTGAGCCCATGTAGTAAGTGCTGAACTTCGCCCCTTGTGAATGACCTTTTCAATACTTTCAAGGATGCCCTTTTAATACCCAGGTCATGATATCATTACCACTGAACCTGTTAACCTGTTTCACACAACTTTTTTTGGGATCTATAATATAGCTTTGATGTGGTCTGCACCAGCAAGAAATATTTGGATGCTCCAAATACTGATTAAAGCAGCTTTAAAAAGCATTCCAAATCTTAATATGCCTTACTAGATGAGGACTGACAGTGTTGTGTACATGTACATGCACTTTAGACATGTGTTACCACATATTGTACTCACATAGGCAAAAACCAATATGCTGTAAATTGGGTGTGGGTGGGAAGGAGAGATGTTATGGAAAGAAAAAGAAGTGGGCAGATTTAAATGGGGTCTTTTTACAAGAGGCTCCCAATTAAAAGAGTTAGAGGGGAGCCAGTGAAAAAGAGAAAAGATGGACAGGGTTGATGGTGGAAACAGGGATTAAAGATCTCATCAGCCACTTCCTTTCACTTTTTGTGGCAGACTAAAGAAGATATTTATTCAAGTCAAACTAAATACACATGCAACCAGCTAAGCAGATGAAGAAAGACAATGTTAATAGAAACACTAGAGGCATCAGCTTCTCTCTCAATCTATTGGTCCATGTCTCTCACTCTACTGTCTTGCTTCCTTTTTTTCACATTTTTTTTTCAGGAGACGTACATGCAGCTGTAGTTTGTGTGAGAAAGAGAGTCAGAGAAAAAGAGGCAGAGAGATAGAGCCATCCTGGCAGGTTGCCTTTGATCTCATCTTTGGCAATAACGCTCCAACTTCAAATGGCCTCAGCGGTGGCAGGTAGATGTCTCTGGCACTGTTACCAAGTGTCTATTTGCATCTGAGACTGACAGTTGCTGTGCATGTCTCCGTATCTCTCAGTCTCGTCTCACCGTGACTCTGGCAAAGGGTTTATAAACTAAAGAGCTCGTGCTTGTGCGTGTTTGTGTTCACTGTATTCAGCTGCATGTCTGCTTTTTGTCATGGCCTTAGAGTAAGCTGATGGAGATGTTTAGTGAGCTTGTGTCGTGTTTTCTCTTGCACCTTCATGCTTTGTTAATTTACACTCACAAAGCAGCTAAAACATCTCGAGGTGATGTAACACACTGAATACTAATTAAGTGACATTTATTTAGTGAACATGTGCTCACAAGCTTTGTCTACATCCGATGTCTCCATTTCTTATATCTACAGTAGGCCTAAATAAATTTAACCTATCGATGCAGATGAAGGTAATTAAAGTCCATTTGACTTTTGAGCAGTCAGCGCCCTAAAAGTATGGCTTGTTTGATGATAAAAACACCTGTTCTTTTTACCTGATCCTAGTCCTTATCCACTTTTTGTTTCTTTTTAGTCAGGTATAAATATCTCAGAATCATGCTGAGATGCTTAAAAATCCTATTCTGACATGTTTCTGGAGCTTGTTTTGTTGTTCATGTATACAACTCAATCTCTTTGCCTTGAGCTTGAGCTTCCCTTTGCAAATGAAGTTTACCTGAAGAGTTTCAAAAAATTTTACAATGTTAACTTGTTATATGCCACACTGGATGATATGTTGGTCGATCCATCACTGGATAAGGGAAATTCATGATATTATATTCATGATCTCAATGATAAACTGGAAGACTATGGTGATCCTCTGAAATTCAAAGTTTTCAGTTATGAATTAGCCAAAATTTTATCCAAATATTCATATTCATAGGTTTCTACTGATTACGCAGATAACAGAAATCTTGGTGTGTTTCATGTATGATTGCCTGAGCTTTGCTCAACTATATATTTATACTGTTTTTATTTCATATTTTGTGGGTTATAGAATTCTCAAATTTGTATTATTTCTGCTTTTATTTGGTCTGGCTTTTGCAATACCTAATACACCCGTTCTGGTCTTTCTAGTTAGTAAAAAAAAAAATGCAGGTATTCTTCTGCAGAAGTGTAAGTTTTAACATCAAAAACAGCTTTTTAAAAAACTTTTGTTCAATCACCTCTACTCAAACTTCGCAACTAAACCTGTCACAAAATACGCTCTATGGGTGTTGCACACCAACCTGTTATGGACAGAACATAGGCCAGACACCTACAGTGATTTTTCTCAGTGGGAAGAGAACATTTCACACCCTGGGTCTTCAGTGTTAATACTTTCACCCCAGTACACAGCTTGGCCTTGCAGCCCTTAGCGTCTCTCTCTCTTGCTTGGCCCACTGCCACCGTCGCTAATACAGCTAACCTTTCCATCATAACAGAGCTTCACGCAGGCACACTGCAGTTATTAACCTCTGCAGCATTGGATCCTTCCAGGGCCTAATTGCTGCCAATACCATGTTACGGCTCAATCTAATAAAGATTATACGTGCTGCGCCAAAAGGACAAATTGTTCGTTAGATTCACTCCGTTTGCTCATTTGGTCCTTGTTGGACATAAAGTTATGTGAGCCGAAGCATATTGAACATGGTAGTAATATTCTTGGATATGAGCCCCCTGATTAACTATTTCAGAGGAGGGATGAATAGAGACACAGAAAACACAGAGGGAGATAAAGGAAAGGCATATATAAAAAAGAGAAAGTAGAGAGGAAGGAAAGAAAATATGAAAGAAGCTGACAAAAAAAATACCAATAATTCAGTAACTTGTGTATATAAATTTACAAACATAAAAATACCATGAAATATTTTGCACTCTGAAGTGCAACTGATGAGAACATAGTTGTTGAATGGTTACTGTTCAATAAAGTCAAAAAAAAAAAGAGAGAACGTTTACACATGCCTACATGCATGAATCTCATAGATATATGGTATATTGATCCCAGAAAACTGCACTGAGGCAAAAAGAAAAAGTAAGTAACAAGAACAAGATGCTCTTGTGGGTTTTGTGGTTGATCCCTGAAAACGTTGGAAATGTAACACCAGTAGTCTGGACTGTTGGATTGTGATACCAGACACCAGGGTCTATGTCCTGAGTCATGCGTGTGTTTAGATTCAGAAAATAAATGCAATTTGTTTAAGGTTAGAAAAAAATGTTATATCACTTAAATCAGATGAAGACTTCTGTCTCCAGCTTCAAGTCACTGTTGACTTTTTCAGTATTGCAGCGTCCCAGGGTGCTGGTCTTCTGGAAAGCCCCTCAACATTTACAAACGCAACAGGTTTATGTATATCAGTGCATGTGCATGTTTGACATTTTGTTCTAGAGTGTTCTAAAGTATAGCTATTTTTATTTCAGTAAGCATTAGGAGCAAATGTGATTAGACAGTGAGTGCAACACTGGTGACCCATCCTTAAGATGTAAGTGCAAAGACATTTTGCTGCTGTGCTGATGCATTGCTCTGAGAAACTAATAAACTCACTGAAAAAAGCCTAGCTCTCCATAATATTTAACAAAGAGTGCAGTCTTTCCATAACTTTAACCAAACATGAGCCTTGAAATAAAAATAGAATCATTTTATCAAATACTTTAGACACTTTGAGGATACTGCATGGCAATAGTAGTGGGGCAGCTGTGGCCCAGAGGTTGGAGAAGCAGCTTGTAACCGGAAGGTCACCGTGCCCTTGAGCAAGGCACTTAACCCCAAATTGCTCCTCGGGTGCCTGACAATGCTCCTGTGTGTTTCACTGCATGTTGCATGTGTGTGTTCAATCAGTGATGGCTTAAGTGCAGAGAAAAATTTTGATATATGTAAAAATATACTGATAAATATAGTTGGAAGTATAAGTTTAAGTTTAAGTTTAGATTTTGTAGGAAAACAAAATGTTCTTAGTCAACATTGTGTTCGGTATCAACATTTTGCGACTTGGCATATACATTATTTGTCATCATCCTTTTTGAAAAGGTATGAAAGGTATGTCCTGTTACAAATTGGTAGTTTAGAAACATAATTTCTTAGAGGTAATTTTGCTGTGACAGGCTGATAATTGACACTTTGAGGAAGAGTCCAGACTTGTTAATGCCAACGCATCTGATTAACCATCAACCAACACACTTGAACCTGCAATAACTAATTTATTATTTATTTTAGAAGAAGAAACAAAATTTACATGTGTCAACTTTTCAATCGTTTTTCCTTTTCGTTAGCGAGGTCTGATTTTTTTTTTAAAAAATGCAGGAAAGGTTAGCTAGCTAGCTAATGCTGAGTGGGAGCTGTCCATGTGATGTCTTTAAAAACTCTGTTTATAATCTTGAGAGGAAACTCTCCAGAGAAAACAGAATTGTAGCTTCTGAAATACATATTTTTGAACAACTCTGATAGAGCTCAGGATTTATCAGGAGAACAACTGCTTTACTCCAGACTATTCATGAATGAACTTGGACTGTGTATGTGACCTTCTGAATGTGTAGAAGATACACAATATTGATTAATATAAGACCGATCCTGTTGGCATGCGGAGAGATTTAAATAATCAGTGAAGTCAAGCTGCTGTGCCTCGTTGATTTTTTTAATTTAAAATGGTCTAAGTGTAGTTTGTCTCCTCTCCTGTTTTGTCAGTGCACCATAATGCATTAAAGCCAAACAGAAAACAAAAAAAGAAAACCATAAGCTAATGTAAATAATGTATATTTGAAAATGTAAAAAAAAAAAAAAATAGGAAATATTTTTAAGGTTTGTGGATAGCAAAATCTCAACTCTCAGATACCTTTAACCCTCGTGTGGTGTTCACATTTTTGTTATTCAGCCAGCGTTCGTGGGTCTGGTGGACCCGCTGCATTTTGGGGTTTAATTTCAACACAATCAAACATTTTTACATTAAAATACTCAATAGATATTTAGTTCATCTAAATTACAAGCAATATAAACAGAATATATGGTTAATATTTGAACTTTACCTTTGTTAAGATAAGATATTAAGATAATCCTTTATTAGTCCCATAACTGGGAAATTACAGTAAAAATGAAAACCAGAGAGTTAAACCAGAGAGTTAGATCACATTTATGAATTAAAGTGCTACTTGTTTTTTTTTTTCTTTAATAAAATGTAATGAAAAACAAAATCAATTATAATCAATATATGAGTGGAAAAAATTCAACAAATTTACAAATGAAGCAAGGTTTTTCATAACTATTGATTTTTATTTATTTGAACTTCATTAGAAATTTTACCCATTCAGATTAGTTTGCATGGTCCCTGTCACACCGCGGTGAGGTCTTGTCTTGGGTTTATGTCTCGTCTCTTCCTGTTTTATTTTGAAAAGTAACTCTCCTCTCGTTTCAGGTCACTTGCCCTTCCTCTTGTCTCCAGTCTGATTGTCTTCCCAACCACCTGATTGTTTCCACCTGGTCCCCATTATCCTCATGTGTTCAAATAGTCTGCGTTTCCCTTGTCTTGTGCCAGTGTGTTTCGTTCTACATGTTCACACCAGCGCTCTTCTATGCCACAGCCTTCGTATGTATATGTTCCTCGTGTCTCGTTACATTCTAGCCTCTGAAACAGAGTATTTTTGTTGTAAATTTCATAGTTCAGGTTTAGCCTTATTGAATTGTTTGTTTATGTTCTTTGGTTTTTCCTCCTCTATCGGAGTGATTTTCAGTTCTTATTCTGTTTGTTATTTCAGATAGATTTCCTCTATAAAGAGTGACTTTTAGTTCTTAGTAGTATTTCTCTAGATTAGATTAGTTATCCTCTCTTAGAGTGATTTTTTGTTCTTTGAAGTTTTTTGTTTTCCCTTCCTAGTTTGTTTGATTTTCCTCCTGCTGGAGTGATTTTTCGTTTTACTAGATAGTTGTACTCAAGCCTAGTTAGATCCTCGTGTCCAAGATTAAGTTTCATAGCCTCTTGCTTTTCCTGTAGCTCTGTGAGAGGTTGGATTGGGGTCTTGCTTAGAAAAATAAAACTCATTATTTTCTCACAATCTCTGCGCCTGAGTCCTGTGTAAGCCGAATCCTGACAGTACACACTGGCCAAGGATGGACTCAGCAGAGACACCTCAGACCCCCACGGAGATGCCGCAGGTGGCTGTGGCTCTGCGGGAACAGGAAGCTCGCCTTAACCGCCAGGAGGAATTCCAGACAGCCTTGGCATCGCACATCAGTATCCTGTCTAGCCGAGTTAACGAACTCCTCGACCAGATGACTAAACCTCCGACTGCCACACAAGCTCCTGTGCTTCCCGCAGCCCCCTCTCCAGCACCTTCAGCTCCCGTGCTGGGAACTGGCATCAGACTGGCATCCCCCGAGCGGTACTCGGGAGAGGCAAAGAAATGTAAGCCATTTTTAATTGACTGCTCCATTCATTATGAACACTCTCCACACGCTTTTCCCACAGACCGCTCCAAGATAGCGTTTATGATCTCTCACCTGTCGGGGCGTGCCCGGGCCTGGGCCACGGCAGAGTGGGCTCGGGATTCTCCTCTCTGCAGTTCTCTCCCAGACTTCCAGGATGCTCTACTGAGGATCTTCGACCCCGTCTCTGGGGATCGTGAAAAGGCTCGAGAGCTGACTGGCTTAAGACAAGGTACTAAATCAGTCGGCGATTATGCCATTCACTTCCGCACTCTGGCAGCGGAAAGTGGGTGGAATTCCACTGCCCTTTACGATGTGTTCCTGAAGGGGCTGGCGCCGTCCATTCAGGAGATGTTGGTACCCCTGGACCTGCCGACGGATTTGGATTCACTCATTGCCCTTGCCATCCGAACCGACAATCGCCTCCGGGAGCTAAATACTCTGCGGCCGAGCGGGACGACGGACAGAATAAGCTTCCCTCGCTCTCAAACCACAGCCGGGTTTTCTGATCTCCGACCTCCTTCGCCATCCCCCTCCCACTCCCACATTACGGGAGGGGAAGAACCCATGCAGCTGGGAAGAGCTAGTCTCACGCCGGAGGAGCGGCGGCGTCGGCAGCAGGAGGGTCGCTGCTTTTACTGTGGAGAGTTGGGCCATCTCGTTGCTGCCTGCCGGGCTAAGAAACCCAAGGCGGTGAGTCAAGTTTCGGACACCGGCGTGCAGCGTAGCCTCACGCCAGTCAGGTTAGTACATCGGGATTTTGACTCTGAACTTCATGCTCTTGTTGATTCAGGAGCTGACGAGAGCTTAATGGACATGGGTTTAGTTCAGAAGATCGGCCTCCAAACCAAACCTTTAGCTAACCCATTCAGGGCCAGTGCCCTGGATGGAAAAGAACTGTTCATGATCACTCACAAGACCGAGTCTCTGGAACTCAATATTCTTGGGCATAAAGAACTCATGAGCTTTTATGTGTTCAAGTCACCATCTCAAGCGCTGGTGTTGGGTTATCCTTGGCTAATTAAACATAACCCACATATTGACTGGAGATCAGGACAGATTTTGGGTTGGGGAAAAGATTGTGGGGTTCTCTGTTTGGGTTCCCTGATTCCTAAGAGCACTGAAACCAAGATTAATGCTGTCTCTACTAATTCTGTCTCAGACCCTGATTACCCAGACCTAAGCGCCGTGCCGACCTGCTACCACCAGCTCAAGGAGGTATTTAGTAAAACCAAGGCCATGTCACTTCCACCTCATCGTCCATATGATTGCGCTATTGACCTGATTCCTGGGTTTACCATCCCCAAAGGACGCCTGTACTCCGTTTCCGGTCCTGAAAAGGAGGCGATGAAGGAGTACATCCAGACCTCTCTAAAGGCAGGGCTTATCCGCCCTTCATCTTCGCCAGCGGGAGCAGGTTTTTTCTTTGTGGAGAAGAAGGATGGGTCCCTGAGGCCGTGTATAGATTATAGCCCTCTTAATGAGATCACAATAAAGAACCGGTACCCTCTACCTCTCATGAGCTCTGTTTTTGACCAGATTCAACAGGCAAACATTTTCACAAAGCTAGACCTTCGTAATGCTTACCATTTAGTCAGAATTAGAGAGGGGGACGAGTGGAAAACTGGCTTCAACACACCTAGTGGACATTATGAGTACCTTGTCATGCCTTTTGGTCTAACTAACGCTCCCGCCGTGTTTCAGGCTATGATAAATGATGTGCTTCGCGACTTTCTGGACCAGTTTGTCTATGTGTATCTTGACGACATCTTGATCTATTCTAAAGATCTAGAAACGCACCAGGTTCATGTAACAAAAGTATTACAGAGACTTTTAGAGCACAAGCTGTATGTCAAGGCGGAGAAGAGTGAGTTCCATGCCAACACCATCTCCTTCCTGGGCTTCATTGTAGCCCCTGGCAAGGTGCAGATGGATCCGGCAAAGATTAGCGCGGTCGCTGACTGGCCCACACCCGATAGCCGCAAGAAGGTTCAGCAGTTTCTTGGGTTTGCTAACTTCTACAGGCGGTTTATCCGAGGTTTCAGCGCTATAGCCGCTCCGCTGCATGCTCTAACGTCTTCTAAGGTTCGTTTCCAGTGGTCTCCAGAAGCCGAGTCAGCGTTTCAGAACCTCAAACACCGCTTCACCTCGGCACCCATTCTTGCTATGCCCGATCCGCAGCGACAGTTCGTGGTGGAGGTGGACGCTTCCAATGAGGGCATCGGGGCTGTACTCTCCCAGAGGTCAGAGCATGATGAAAAGATGCACCCCTGCGCCTTTCTGTCTAGGAGGCTCTCCAAGGCAGAGCGAAATTACGACGTGGGCAACAAAGAGCTACTGGCGGTCAAGCAGGCGTTGGAGGAGTGGCGGCACTGGCTGGAGGGAGCCAGTCATCCATTCATTGTCTGGACAGACCACAAGAATTTAGAGTACATACGGGGAGCCAAGAGACTAAATTCTCGCCAGGCCAGGTGGGCGCTTTTCTTTAACCGTTTTAACTTTACTCTCTCTTACAGGCCGGGGTCGCGGAACATCAAGCCAGACGCCTTATCTCGGCTGTATGACCCCGAACCTGTTGCCAAGGATCCTGACACCATCCTTCCACGGTCCTGTGTGGTTGGATCAGTCACTTGGCAAATAGAGAAGGAGGTAGAGCAGGCCAACGGTGTAGCTCCCCCACCCAGTGGATGTCCTAATGATAAGCTGTTTGTCCCAGCCGACTTACGTTCACGGGTGATACATTGGGCTCACACCTCTCTGCTCTCTTGTCACCCGGGGGTACGACGGACGCTGTTCGTCATCTCCCGGAGGTTCTGGTGGCCGTCTATGGGGGCGGAGGTCCGGGAGTATGTTGGTGCTTGCTCAGTCTGCGCACGCAACAAGACGTCTACTGGACCGCGCATGGGACTCCTACAACCTCTGCCCATCCCATCTAGACCATGGTCAGAAATTTCATTAGACTTTGTTACAGGACTCCCGATCTCTCAGGGTAACACCTCGGTGCTCACAGTTGTGGACAGGTTCTCCAAGATGGTCAGATTTATTGCCCTACCCAAGCTACCGTCAGCAAAGGAGACAGCCGAGGTTATGATGAACCATGTTTTTAGGATCCACGGGTTTCCTAGGGACATCGTATCTGACCGGGGGCCCCAGTTCGTGTCCTGCTTCTGGAAAGAGTTTTGCCGGCTCATCGGAGCTAATGCAAGTCTGACATCTGGATATCACCCGGAAGCCAACGGTCAGACTGAGCGCCTTAACCAGCAGCTTGAAACCGGCCTCCGCTGCCTTGTGTCCCAGAATCCCTCAACATGGAGCAAACACCTGGTCTGGGTTGAGTATGCGCATAATTCCCTCCCCACCTCAGCCACGGGTTTAACTCCCTTTAAATGTGTTTTTGGTTATGACCCTCCTCTGTTCCCAGACAACGAATCTGAGGTGTCGGTTCCATCCGCTTTCGCTCTGCTGCGCCGGTGCCGGCGAATCTGGGCAGCCGCCAGGCAAGTCCTGATCCGTCAGGGGGATCGGGTCAAGAAGGCGGCCGACCGCAGGAGGAGACCCGCTCCTGTCTACCAGCCAGGCCAGAAGGTTTGGCTCTCTGCCCGAGACCTCAACCTGAATGTATCATCAAAGAAGCTGGCTCCGCGGTTCGTGGGTCCGTTTCCCGTCGCCCACGTTGTCAACCCTGCGGCTATTCGTCTTCGCCTACCTCGGTCCCTGCGGATTCATCCCACGTTCCACGTCAGCCAGGTCAAACCCGTCCGGGAGAGCCCTTTGGTACCTGCGGCCCCTCAACCTCCCCCTCCGGAGATCGTGGATGGTGGGCCAGTGTACCGGGTTAAGCGGTTGCTGGCTAGTCGAAAACGGGGCCGCGGTACGCAGTATTTGGTTGATTGGGAGGGCTACGGTCCGGAAGATCGGCTATGGGTTCCCTCCCGCCACATTATTGACAAGACACTCATCACTGACTTTCATCATGACCATCCTGGTCAGCCCGGGCCGTCAGGAGTCGGCCCTAGGGGGGGGGGTACTGTCACACCGCGGTGAGGTCTTGTCTTGGGTTTATGTCTCGTCTCTTCCTGTTTTATTTTGAAAAGTAACTCTCCTCTCGTTTCAGGTCACTTGCCCTTCCTCTTGTCTCCAGTCTGATTGTCTTCCCAACCACCTGATTGTTTCCACCTGGTCCCCATTATCCTCATGTGTTCAAATAGTCTGCGTTTCCCTTGTCTTGTGCCAGTGTGTTTCGTTCTACATGTTCACACCAGCGCTCTTCTATGCCACAGCCTTCGTATGTATATGTTCCTCGTGTCTCGTTACATTCTAGCCTCTGAAACAGAGTATTTTTGTTGTAAATTTCATAGTTCAGGTTTAGCCTTATTGAATTGTTTGTTTATGTTCTTTGGTTTTTCCTCCTCTATCGGAGTGATTTTCAGTTCTTATTCTGTTTGTTATTTCAGATAGATTTCCTCTATAAAGAGTGACTTTTAGTTCTTAGTAGTATTTCTCTAGATTAGATTAGTTATCCTCTCTTAGAGTGATTTTTTGTTCTTTGAAGTTTTTTGTTTTCCCTTCCTAGTTTGTTTGATTTTCCTCCTGCTGGAGTGATTTTTCGTTTTACTAGATAGTTGTACTCAAGCCTAGTTAGATCCTCGTGTCCAAGATTAAGTTTCATAGCCTCTTGCTTTTCCTGTAGCTCTGTGAGAGGTTGGATTGGGGTCTTGCTTAGAAAAATAAAACTCATTATTTTCTCACAATCTCTGCGCCTGAGTCCTGTGTAAGCCGAATCCTGACAGTCCCTGAATGGCATCAGCTGCACACCAATAGTGACATTAAGCCCAGGGTTGTAAAACAGGGGGAGGCCGTGCACCCACTTGTCCCACACTGTCCTGGTAGCAGCTTGTCTCTCTGCTATTTAGCTGGTCTATCGTCTTGCTTATCAAAGCAGATAATTCTGGAAATTATGTGGAATTTTTCCAGAGACATTGTTTCCCAGAAAAGTTCTGTGGATTCCCCTTCGGACCTGAAAACTCCAGTAAGGATAAGAAAAAGCTCAAAAGAAGATTTAACTGCCATCCGTGTTTGCTCTGGTTGCATCCTCATCACATTGGCAGCCATGTGGGGTGGCTCATTTCTTGGGCAAGAAGACCGTTCAATTTCACCATTTCGACATCCATATTTCTTCACTTGCTAGCTGGTGATGGGCTTGTTCTGGTCCTGGAGCTGTCTGCTGACATGTTTCGAATGATAAAAACTGAAAACGGGTCCCACACACCCGAACACCATACAAGGGTTAAATGCCGACATCATTGCTGTGAACCCGCAGGTTCCGCCATATGCCAAATATGTCAATAACCAATTTTTAACATGCTATTAAAAATGGGGCTGGTTTTACCTGTGCAAGAATACTGCAACAGTATCTTCCCCAATCCCTCACAAACTGAACTGTCTATGGTTTAAATTAGTAAATCTCCTTCTCCTCACAGTTGGTGTCACCTCCCACATGCAAACACATGCACACACTCGAAATGGCACTGATTGGAAAAGAAGTTTACAAAATAAGGGGGAAAAAACATATATAGTAATGGTAGAGAGGGAGAGGAAATTCTAAGAAAGAGACACGAGAAAGCCAAATTAGCTTCAGGTAGAGTTCAGTTGTTGAGCTAAAGTGATTGAGTGCTGTTTTAATGGGAGAGTGGGTGGAAGTGAAGAGGCAGAGAGACTGCATGCCATGGCTAGCTCAATCAACACACACTGTCTCCTAGCAATTACCCAAAATGCATCTATTTCACTGCCACAGCCAACTACTCCCCTCCAAACCATCACAGAAACCCATGCAACATCATTAAATCATGCAGAGCATCGGTGCAAAGCACTGTTAACACGAATACAGATTACACCAGCTGTCATTAAAAATACATCATTAAATTACCCTGATGCTCATCACAAGTTATATAATCAAAAAAAAAGAGATATGTGTCTGCCCCTGAAATAAACACAAATGAATAGACACGCAAACAGACACCTCTGCATTCCTGGATCCATCACTCTTTAGCCAATATAAATGGTGAGAACTATGGCACTGGAGATGTTACAGCAGTCTTGTTATGGGCTGAGGAGAGAAGCTGATGTGCCCTGTTTAGTATTCCAGTGTTTTGTTGTTGGTAGATCTGTTACAGTGACAGAGAGCTGACAATAAAATTATTTCCCCTGAGGGAGCTGACTCCTGGTGATTAGGTGGCTGTGCTGTGATATGTGATGCAGATGGTGATGAGCGGTAGAAAAAGTGTGGAGGGTGTTTATGTATGTGTATGTGTGTGTGATTACCTGTGAATGAGTCTTTATGATCAAGTTCATGAATAAACATTTGATCACAAGATTGCAAGATATGTGGCGATGGTGTGTCATAATTTGTTGATGCAAAACAAAATGTCCCCCTGAGATTTCATGTCAGGATGGTTTGTGTGCCCCGTGCATGGACACACACATTAACATGTGCATGCAGTTGCGTCTTTGGATGTGTATGAGTGTGCACTCATGTGATTAATTGCACCGCAACAACATCCAGTGTCATTCACATCTTTATCTCAAGGTTACAGAGTGATGAACCGGAGAAGATAAGCAGGCGGTGAAAACAAACGCTTTACAAATTACCAAGCACTTTTCTCTTGTTTACCCCAAAAAAAATCTGATTTGGGGAAGTAACAGATTTGAAATAGGAGGGTGTGCAGGCAGTCAAATGTCAAAAGTGAAGAGATAGAGCGCAGGAGAGACATATGAGGGTGAAAAAGGAGACCAAAACATACAAGAAAGAAGGCGGAAGGGAGTGAAAATCCTTGATGCTAACTGTTTTTTTTTTTATTCCCTTGTCTGTCTGCATGAGCGACAGAGATCAGAGATGGAGAAATGTCACTTAGCAAGCATTAGGCTACCACTTTCATCTCCTCTTAGATCAAAGAGATGGAGGGAGGGACTTTTAAAAAGAGTTTTAAAGGGCTGCAAGCCTCCCTTTGCTTTGAAATCATCCCATCACTCATTTTTATCAGCACTGAACATGTAAAACACGTCTCAACGCTAGATCTGAAAAAATAAAAGAGAAAGTCTGAGATTTCCCTGAATCTGAACTTTAAAAATGTTGCTGTAACCTTGCCTGCTGTAAGAAGGTGGAGAGTAAAGCTGAAAGAAGTCAGCCCATTTTATCATGGTGCACTTTAAGCATGTTGTCCATCTATTTACGACCCACAATTGGAATTCGCCATGATGATTTCCTGAGAATGGAAATTCAACTAACTGTTAGCCGTTATATCCAAGTTTATATGATCTTATCACATCTCTATGTATTTGCAAGACTTTAGCATGTTTTTTGTGGAGGCATATGATTTATTTCCTGATATATATAATCCATTTAATTTTCCCTCATGTTGTTTCTTTCTTGCTGTTATGTCGAATACACACCCCAGAAAGACCAAGTGATTACTGTGTTTCCCGCTAATGTTCCAAGAATCCCTAAACAAGTGGCAATGGAATGATGTCTTTATTTACAACACAAAGTGAAATTTCAGTTTATTTGCATTTGACTGCTGGAGTGATTTTGCAAATTTCATATACTGTGAAATAGTTAAGGCCTAAAGGATAAATGCTAGTAACAAGAGCTGTTTGTGTAGTTAAGGGCTGATTACCCAGTGAACTTATGAGAAGCAACACTGTTTTCAGGTCTTTGGAAAAGCTGAGCAATGGAGTCCCTGTTGAGTCAGCCAGCCAACTTTATGTCAATGCTTTCTGGAGATTGTGGGATTTCCCAAACTGAAACTGAGATACCTGCTTAAAGAAATCTAGCTATTACGTCCGTCAACTTCACATATTTTTAAAGCCACCAGCGCCGTGTAACTGGCACTGGCTGAGTTTTGTGTGTTAATTTAGCCTAGATCTTCCAACGACTGTAAGTGGGGAAGAAAGAGGAAAAGAGAAAGAATTCGCGAAATCGCTTTTTTTTTACAGTGTTGTTAAGTCCAAAGGTTAAAATTAATTGAAACAAAAAAGATAAAGGTAATCATTTCTAAAGTCATTTCTAACAAAGTATTCTGTTTCAGTCCATATTTGTGACCATCTACTCTTTCAAAAACAATATTAGGTAGGAAAAGTGAAAATCTGAAAAAAAAAGAAGTAATTATGCCTACACATGAGTTTCTATTTTGTAATTTGAAAGTCCAGCTCTCAAAGGGTGTGCTTCAAAAACAGTCTGGTCCCTGGACAAATGTATTTGATGACCTGACACACACACACACACACACACACACACACACACCACCACCACCACCATCACCACCACATCACCTCATTACTGCAGTGGTCACTGTGGCCAAAGCTTTGAAATGACTGAAAGTCAGGAAAATCAATATATAGTGACAGGTCAGCTGCATCTGAATCAAGTCATTCACTTAAACAGTGCACTCTAACCACCAAAAACAGAATGGAATCTAAGGAGGTCTTTGTGTTTCTCTCAGATTAAAACATCCAAACTGCTCCAGTGGGATTGTTAAAGTTGAGTCATCCAAGTATATCATCCATATGTAAAGAAGGTCTAATTGTATGATAAATATGAAATGATGATAGTGGGGCTCACCCTTCTAGCTCCTAAACAATTTAATAAATAGTAATACATATTATTATTCTGCTAATAGAACTAAGTTGCCTTAATGAATACAAAACTCAGTTAATGATTGACAAATGAGTAAAGATGGGCTAAATTTATTAATCTGGTGTATTAAAATGACATCAGATCTGTTTAAGAATGAACTCTGATGCTCACAACTTTAGTCTATTCAGTGAATCAACAATCTGTTTTAGTTAGTTAACAGATATTGTTTTTTTCAAAACTGAAACAAATGATTTGATTCTTTGCCCATGTTGATTTTCCATGTTCTCATACGATGAACAGTGGTGTTTTCTTTTGCCAGGGCACTGTAACGTAGCAGTTCACAGTAACTGAGGTCTTCTTCAGGTGTCTGATGAAGAACGGAAAACAAATTGATTCTAAATAGACTCCCTCCAAGTAACTTTAAGTAAAAAATAAACAGGTTAAACTACAGGCTGCTGCACCATAGTTCAGTTATATTTTAATAAATCAGTATATTATTAAGAATTATGAAATGTTGATGGCACATTTTCATTTTAAAGGAACAGCTCAGTTTTTTTTTACCTCTTGTTTGTCGTGCTGTTAATCCATTTTTGAAACATCCGCCATGGAGATCTCTACTCTCCCATCAATATGAATATAATATTTGAAAAACTCAACGAAAATGTCTCTTGTCTCTCAGAATCTCTCTCAGAAATTATGATCCTGTTACTCAGGAAACTCCACAGACCTTGTTTTGAGCAGTTTCATGCGGGAGTTATTTTCTTTTTATCGATCTCACTGTACCACTGAGCATCTCACTAACCAAGCTAATGTTACAGCTCAGCCGAGGAGGACACCATTAATGCCAGCGTCGCACCCCGTCTCAAACATGAGCCATTCGTCCACCAGTGCTGTTGTAGGTGAGCCTTGTCAGCTTTTTTAGCAGTGAAACTAAGAGATTGTGATCAGTGAAAGAAAGGTCGAATTTCATAATTTAAAGTCTCCTATTATGTCAGTTTTGCCTTTAAGGTACTTTTTGATTTTATATTGTTTATTATTTATTAACTAGACCCAGAACAGGATGAAAGAAAAGCCATGAGACTGGATGCTTCATTTAATCTGTACAAAATCAAAGGCTGTCTGCTCAATACTGTAGTCTCACTTAAGAAAATTGAGACAACTCTAACATTTGGACTGAGGTGTCTTACAAAGGCTGGAGCAATTTGTTTTACTAACTGCCTTACTAAAATCTAACTATAAAGAAAATGGATCTCTGTCTGTCTACTGTTTATCTGATATACTTCACATTTAGTGGGTGTGCTGCTGGGGACCAAAGAACATACATTTTGGGAAAGCAGCATGTTCAGTATTAGTAAACTTTGTGTAACCAAGCAAACAAGCCTCAGTTAAAGCTAGGTGAGGCAGAGAAAATACACACTTTTCATTTAGCCGTTACAAAATTAACATTAATTAACTATAGATAATCTAATGTGCTGCTAGTGACTTCTGTCAGCAAGTTACTGTCAACTAAAAATGATAATCCCACTACATGTACTGTACGTCTTTCATAGCCCTTTCCTAACAGAAGAGTGAGGAGAGATAAAAAGTCAGTGTCAGCACTTAACAGTTTCTATTTTGCCAACTGAGAACCAGATGCAAAATGGAGCCAGCTATCAAGACTATCCCTAGTTGCACAGTAAATGATAATATTATGATTGGCCTTTCACACATTTTTTTTTCCAGCAATATTTGCTTTACTTCCACAACAAATACATTCTCATGTATGATGGCAATGAATTATGGTCCTTCCTTCTGAAGGCGTCTGCGCATGTATGTCTGGTATCTCTCTATGTGTCTTTATCTGAGTTCTGCATGTGTGTGTGTGTGTGTGTGTGTGTGTGTGTGGGCTCTGTTGAAGTTCCAGTTGAATCGTCAGAGCAGATAAAAATTAATGACTTTCCTTGCTGAGCTCAAGCTCTCTACCTCAGCATCACAGTGTGTTGCCATGAGCTGTGACAGTCACACAGAATACACACACACACACACACACACGCAGACAACCTGAATCATCCACAGATAGACACAAGTATGTGTGGGAGAACGATGGCAAATGCTCTTAAATCCGTAAACACACATCTAGTTCACTCTCTCATTCACACTCATACACACACGCATAATCACATATCTCTTGGCAGACTTTGTTTCAATTAACATTTTTATTACACAGAGGGAAGTGAAGGAGGAGAAAGGGGATTTAAAGTCAGAGAAGTCCAACCTTATTGTGGCACACACACTTATACATACATGCAAATGAGCTTTTGTGCGCATTTACGTTGAGTGGCATAAGAAAAATAAATTTATCATTACAGACTGAGTTAGAGAATAGTTCTGAAGCTCGACAGAGCGAGAGGAGAGGCAGGAAGAGAAATGGAAGGAAGGGAAAAGATAAATATGAAAAAAAAAGATTTAAATTCATTAATTTCCTTCCTGCTCTTCATATGCAGAAAGCTTCACACAAATTGAGTTTTTCAATCAAGTATTACTGGCTGAGTGAACTGAGGGGCTCCAAATGAAAATGGTTCTTAATTGTACATGCACTTCTTCCTCTGTGTGAGCTTCCATAAGTGGTGTCATGGCTTCTTCAGAGTCCCATCACCTCTGCTGGACCTGTTACTGATTCCATTAAGGCCTCCATGGTCAAGGTCTATATGGCTATTAACCCCTTACAGCAATGCCACTGGCGCTGTAATTCCTAATGAGCAGTTATCGAATGTGATAAAAAAAAAAGCATCAAACTCCAAAGGAGAGGGAAAAAGAGAGTGAAAGAGAGAAAGATGAAGCAGTGAATGGATGAAAGCAGCTTGAGCCCAGTTAAGAGACTTGACTAGACCTTGATTATTTAATCAAACATATTAATATTTTCAAAACATTTACAGTAATTTGCTCCTCAGCTGTTGCTGTCACTGATTTGAACTGCCATATTGTAGCTTACCACGCTGAAATGGCAGTGCAATCATTCACATCCAGGCATTTTGCAATAATTTTGCTTCATTTTGGATCATCACTGGGAATTTACTTCCTGCAGACTACCTCAACCACAGCAAATGAAATGAGAGGGTGACAAGAGTGAAACAGAGAGGAGCTAACCCGTTAGTTTACATAAAATAACCACATGAAAGCTATTGTATCAGATCTGTGATTGTAGCAAGCACGTAATTCCATTTTAATTGAGTCATTGAGAAAGCTGCTCCCTGCTGTCTCAAAACAGTGAGATGGAAATACAATAATCTCTTCAATGTCACCCATTGACATGGCATGCCTGTCGAGGAGCATCAAGGGCAGAGGAAGAGAGGCAGATAAATAGAGAGAAAGTGAGTATGGAGGTTAAGTAAAATGGAAGGATGAAGGGACAGAAAGGGAAGAGGGAGCAGTGAGTTTTGGTTGTCAGAGTTGATTAGCGTCAGCACCAGACAGGAAGATTGACACTTTGGGGAGAAGGTGTGTGTGTTGAAGGGTGGTGGAAAGGCCTACATTAACACAGTAGTACTAAGTTCAGAGAAAAAAAATGTGTGCAGAGGTGTTGGCCTACATGTGTGGATGCATTGTGTGTATGTACATTATACTGCATCACATCTAACCTCATGATGGCAAGGGGAGGGCTTGACCCCTCTACATTCCCACATCAATCACAGCCTCATTCCCTCTGCCAGCAGGAAAGCATAGCTGTGACTGCTGACTGCACCCCTTCATGCACCACATGGAGGGCAAATGGGAGCAAATTTACCCCCCAGATTCAATGGTCAGCCAGCTTGACATGGCTGAATAAAGGAGGGTGCACTGTCTGTGTAAAACAGCAAACAGAGATCATGTTCTCATGATACGCACCCCTTCCTGTGAAATGAAAGACTACATTTCAAGAGCATGTGGGACAATCGCACAACAATTGAACCTTCAGCCCATGGTTTGTATAAACACACAAACCCAAGTTGAACAGGAATTGTTCAATAAATCTCTGTCAAAAAGAGCAGTTAACCTGTCATTGCTTAGCCAAAGCATGGAAGCGTTCGATTGTATTTATCGTGACACAAGTTGCAGTTGTAAGCCAGAAGCAGAAAATCTGAATCTACCAGCAGATGCTGAACAAGGAGGAAGAAAGGAAGGGTCATTATGTTACACCAGTATTCTAATGCTCTCCTTGATGCCAGACTTTGTCGGTTTTATTAAAGTCTATGTAGAAGCACACTAAAACGCAACATATCAAGGCCTACTGAACTTTCATGAAGAAATGTGTCTCCCAAACGAAAGAGAACAGATGTAAAGGTGTACAAAGTGCATCTGGATAGGGAGTAACCTGGGATGAAAATAAGGCTGAACATCATAAATATGAATATATGAATATCCTGGACAAGTAGTGTTATGTACATATGTAAAAGTTAGTATAAAACACAATAAATTAAACAAACTTTTTCCCTTGACACCGGTGCTTTAGGAGCAGTCTTTAAGGTCAATACAACAAATCCATCAAATGTATAATGGTATAGCTGGCTTTCATTAGCTTACTTATCTAGCTAGTCACAGTTGATAAAATCTGCCAACAACACTTAAAAAAATTACTGAGGAATGTAAGTAGAAAATCTGTAACTGTTGCTATTGTACACTGCATGCCGTCCTGCAACGCAAAGGTTGACAGGATCAGGAGTGGTGACCCAGAGGTGCAGGATTTTCAAATACCCATCTCCCACTTTTCAATTAGTCTCCCCTGCTGTTTCTCAATTCCCACGTCTTCTACTGTCTAGAAAGATGCTGAGTTCCAAGGAGCTTCTTCCCTTCATCTCAGCAACTTCTTGTCCCTATATCTATAATCTGTCACCTGCTGGATGAAACTTCCCCTTCACTCTTCACTACTTTACACTTTCCAGCTCTTCTGTTCCTCCACACTTTATTCCACTTCTC
Organism: Scatophagus argus; assembly: GCF_020382885.2. Taxonomy (NCBI): domain Eukaryota; kingdom Metazoa; phylum Chordata; class Actinopteri; family Scatophagidae; genus Scatophagus; species Scatophagus argus. Next base: position 5,819,936 of record NC_058494.1, on the reverse strand, counting down.
ACTTCCCTGCTTTTTTCCTCTCAGTTCTATTGCAGTCTTACCTTCAGACCCAACAGGATCTTTATATTTTTTTATTCCTTTATTCTTTTTTTGCTACTACTTTTTTTTCACTCCTTTTCTCACATGTAATGTCCTTGGTTTGATACCCCGCAACCTGGGCTCAGGGAGAAGTGAGATGAGCAAGTGAGGTGCAGAGAAACAATAACAACAGGATGCATCCAGCAAAGGGAACCCTTTCCGAGTTCCATTACTCTACTCTGGACTGTGTGTGTGTGTGTGTGTGTGTGTGTGTGTGTGTACATGTGTCTCCGCTTGTCTGAAGAATGTGTTTGTTTGTGTGTCTCTGCATGTGTGCAAGCCTGTTCGGAATTATGGTTGCCCTTGAGACAGAAGTCAACCTTTGAAGTTGCAAACTGCCTCCATAAGCACCTTTAAAGTGGATAAAAAAATTGTTTGGTAAACTATTTCCACATTACTGAGTGGAAGCCCAGAAACCTAGAAACCCCTGTGTGCCTTTTAGCTGACATGACATCAGTAGTTTTGGGTGCAGCTAACTTCAGCTTGTACTTGTGGATTAATGGGTCTCTACATTCAGTTCAAAGCTAGTTCAGTTTTCTAGAGTTTTTTTTATTTCCCAGATTCTGTTTTCTTGCGATCTGAGTTTGGCAGATAAGGTCTAATTTTAGAAAAATGCTAAATAAATTAAAATTTCTAAATTAAGTTTCTGAAATGTTCAATTTTCATTGTGTCCAGTAGTATTACATGCAAGACTCTAACAAGATAACTGTGTCTACAAAGATAAGCATAGCAGAAAAATAATCAGATACACGACTTCAAATCCAACAGCAACTTTTTCAATGGATCAATAAGAGCTATTGATCCAAGGGCTGCTTTTTTTCCATGACAATAACCACTTCTTTGAACTCAGCAAGTGGGAATAGCTTTCCAGGAGTTTCAAAGCTTGCTGTTGCCTTTTTCACACTCAGGGCAAAGATCATCAAAGCTTTTTTATTTGGTTGTTTCTGTCCAAACTTCAGCGACAGTCAGTAGAATCGTACCATGGGACCTCAGATACACTGGCCTTACACACAGACTTACTCTGGTCATCTCTACATAGAAAGAGCACTTCCAGGTGACAGACAGACAAGAAGAGAAAAATGAGATTGATCAGCCACCTGAAAATTTCTTCAGAGCCCTTTGAACCCTTTGAACTCTTCAGACATCATTCTCGTCTTTTCACCTCTCTAAAATACATTAGCCTTCTATTACCTGATTGTATTTCAAATGGTGTCCATTGTTTGGTCTGATATAAAGGCAGGTGTCTCAAGGCTGTCTCTGACCATTCATTGCTCTGTAGATGTAAAGGTACAGCAGGCACTTTTGGGAGAGTCAAATAACTAAATAAATATTTAAATGAAGAAGTAAAAAGCAGGAGACTTACACAGTCTATTATGGGTTGACATAACAGGCAAACTCATATTATCAATAGGAAATGTGTACTCTAGTTTTAGAGCAGATATGTGCCTAATTTGGTCTCAAGCAACACTCTTCCCTTGTTCATCTGTTTGTAGCAGCGTTGTGACAATGCCATAACCATTGTGTGTTCAGATACAGACACTTTTAGTGTTGACACAGACAACACTGAACATTTTTAATGTTTTATGTTTTAATATTTAAACTGAAAACATAAACTGAACACACACAACTCATTTCAAATCATTACGTTTCAAGTCTCAAGTCAACAACTCTTACCTTCCAAGTCAAGTCTCAAATCATTGATTTTCTTTCAAGTCAAGTTGTAAGTTGACAAAACTGACTCAAGTCCAAGTCACAATGATACAAGTCCACATCTCTGCTTTCGATTATCCTTTATGTATCTTCAAATACTCAGAAAGGATTTGTTAGGGTTTTTTCATGTTTCCCTTGTGTTTTGTGTGTGTGTACACATACACATATTTATAGCATTTTGTCGAAGCAGCACCAATAAAAACATTGTAAAACATTATCACAAGCATTTTACTGGTGTTTATTTAACTGATGTTGTGTTATTGTCTTTTTAGGCATTATCACCATTCACATTTGTGTGTTAGCTACAGGGAGGAACAGCCACACTTTTGCAATATTCAGTATATATGAATATCTGTGAAATCAGACACAGGAGTGAACCCATGACTGAAATTCAATATAAGCACAGATGCCTGCTTCCTTATCTTGTTACAGTCATTGCGGGACTTCTTCCTGCACCATGAGAGTCTGAACTTTAAGTGTTCTGAAACAAAAGTATTTGTTCCTCTTACTCTGGAGGTTGTATAACTGCTGATACACACTAATGCTTCTCCATGCTGTCTGTCTGTTGCTCCTTCTCTCCCCTGCTTTGTGTGTATCTCTCTCTCCCTCAAGGTTGGAGTTTGACCTGAGGGTTTTCTCTTTGTGGCATGCTGAGGTTCTGATTGGAAGCCAGGATAACTCCAGCTCTCCCACTGTCATTCGTGCAGAAATCAGGTGGCTTGACACTGAGAGGGTCATCCTTGTGTATCTGTAACTGTATGTGTGTGTGTGTGTGTGTATGTGTGTGCGTCCGCATGATTACTTGTGTGCAAAAATGTGGTTCGAGTACATGCAAACCAAGTTCATGTGCACAGTTCTCATGAACTTGTATACACACATCCTTATATCTTCTCTAAACGCAACTTAAATGGAACATTCAATTGACACAAGACTACAAATTTTACAGTTTGTGTGCTTTTCTCATTTCTGATTATTAGGGATATAGTGATTATCAACCGGGCAATCAGATCTGATATGCAGCATTTTTCTGATTATCAGAATTAGAATGTTGCTGGAGCCTATCCCAACTGACTACGAGGGAGAGGTGGGGTACACACAGGGCTGACACACAAAGACAGACAACCACACACTCTCACACTCACACCTAGGAGAAATGTAGAGTAGCCAATTAACCTAATGTGCATGTTTTTGGTGCAGTGCTAACAGTGCTAACCACTGCACCACCGTGAGGGGCGAACATGATGCAGAAAAATATGTCAATATAAACAGTGAGAAAGTATGCACATGGACACAGGACTTTCACTCAGGAGACCAGTGTGAAAGTCCCATGTAAAACTGAAAGGAAACACTAATTTCAACTTTAGTCCATAAGTTAACTTAGCTAACGTTTTTTGATTCACAGAACCTAAGAAAACTTCCTTTTTGACAAGCTTAAAAAGTATGAAATGTTCCCTGAATGTAGCCAGTTGTTTATTTGTCCTCCCATGAGATAACACTGGGTTAGATGGCCTTTGGTTTGATCTGTAAACTACACACATTACTAGACAATATTGTTAGCCAAAGCCCTGTTCCAAGTTTTCTTTCACAGTGATTAGGACCTTCATCACTCAGACTCAGCATATTGAAATCTAGGCTTAGGGTTAGATTTAGAGTCAGGCTTTGGTTTAGGGTTAAGGTTAGCAGATAGAAATGCAAAGAAGTAACAAAAAATCTGATGACAGCACAGTAGCTGCTTCTTGTCACCCTCTGTACAGTTACAATAGTTCGACATGTAAAAATGTTCTTTTTGCTTTGGGCTATAATTGCCAACAGCCATTTCCATCACTCGCTTGAAAAGTCATAGATTAAAGGTTTGCCTTTCTCTGCTGCCACTCAAACATCAACTCAGCCAACAGGAGTTTTATGATACCACAATAACACTTTCCTATTGTGTTTTCCTTGATAGCTTCCATTGTCTACCTTTCCCCTTTCATCAGAAGGAAGCAAAAAGAGAGACGGATGAAAAAATAGATGGGGGGCTCATTACAGCTTAAAGGATTGCTGTCTTTCTATCTGCCTCTCTCCATCCCTTGATTTTTAAATCCCTGATGCTTGCCCTCGTCCACCCCGCTTTCTTGTTAGCAGGACAGGCTTTGTATTATAGTGACAAGTCGATGCATGTGCATGTGCGTGTGCGGATGAACGTGTATGTGTGTCAGGCAAAGAAAGTGAAATTGTGCGTGGACTTACAATGTCTGTCACATGCATGCAGGGGGAACCATCTCCCCAAACTGGCCCTGATAGTTCTCCTCATTCCAAAAGCAATCAGGGACTCTGTGGCTTCCTCTCTGTCTTTCAATCACTCCCTCCATCACTGATGTAATTTGTCATTAGCAGAATGAAGAAACTTTTAATTGAGTCTCAACTGTTTGGGAGCACATGACAACTCCTTCCTCACCTCATTTGGACTTTTTGGTTTGCTTTGCTTTTGTTTCAGTGTTTAAAAATAACCTTGATTATCTGTTCATGGTGTGTGTGTTTGTGTGTGTGTGTGTGTGCATGCGCGCACAATGCCCAAATGCTTGTGAGTCCATACGTATTTTGTATCCAAAGTTGAGGGTCTGGGCGAATCTCTGGTTGTGTGTCCTGATTTGACCTCTCCAATTAGTTTCACCATTATAGCCAGATCTCAAGGTGAATTGCAGAGATTCACAGAAAGGTCAGTGCACTGCATTTATGTATATTCAACAAAATTTTAATTAAGTAACAGTCATTAAACATTCACATAGTGTGGTGGCTGCTCAGGGGGCTTGAGTGTGGTGGAGAATGGCATAAAACATTCACTGTTCAAAGCCATCTGAGAAGAAGTAATTTATTGTCAGTGGTAGCAGGAAAAATTCCTAGTGGAAAATTTGTCTGTGAAAATGATTTGCAGGAGACATTGCATATATGTGAAAATTAATCACTAATCACGCTCACTTATTATGCTCTGTAGCAAATTATTAAGTACTAGGTAGTGTCTTAAACAAGAGCTGAAATTAGCCAGTGTGAAATTTCTCTTAGAAATTTCCTTTGTTTGTTCTGAAAATAAGTAAGTCAGAAACATGAGCCCAGTCCTATGATAAATCAAAGCAGCATTTGATCACATTTCTGTTTTAAGTACCAGTAAGCTGAAAGAAACTAGGCCTTGTTTAATAGACCTTACATGCATACAGTTAACCTGTAATTAAGATCATAATTAACTTTGTCAGATATCTTTGTTCTCTTGATGTGCTGGCTTTCTTGTTCATGAAATGTAATGATGTTTGACTGGTAGACCATCCTAAATATTATGGGAAAGTCCCTGTAGAAAGTTTGATAGGAAGTAGGAAGTTAGGTGTAGTCCAAAAGTCAAATCATCAAAATACCATTTAAAAGGTAGTCTCTATTCATTTCTTTTCACTTCTTACATTGGTAGTGTCTAAGCACAAGTTGGGCAGCAGTACAGAACTGAAAGAAAACATATCCAAGACATACAGTATTGAATAGCATTGGTCTCTGCTGACTGCTCTATGAACTCACATAACATTAGTCTAAAATGCTATTCCACACTTTTTCAATGAGGAAGAACATGAAGAGATACAAAATGTTACATGATAGTAAGTGCTCCAGCAGGTTATTGGAAAGAAAAATCTTGCAATTACATGAAAACTGAAACCCTGGCTTAGAACACAGCAGGAGGTATATTTGAAGGTTGCACTCCCTTGCTGCTGAGAAAAAAAATCACTAAACAGTGGAGCAATCTCTCACCTTGCAAATCTGTGGTGCAGATGTCCACGAGAAAGGAAAATGGCAACCTGGTTTGTCGGGCTGTGGCGTGCAGAACTGTTCCATCCTACATTCACTGTTTGGTTCTGATGATTGCTGTGCTGCACTGTAGATGTTGAGATTTTCTAAAACAGTCATTTTGAGAGTTCAATGTGTGCTTTCGCATTATTGTTTTCTTTGTTTCCTTCCTATGGTGGTGAATTCGAAGGCCCTCTCTGTCCATGTCAGCAAAAAGCTTGATCAGGTACTGAGGTATTTGCTGGAGTATGGAGAAACACTTTCGGCCTTCTTCCTTGGTGGCTGATGAGAAGACAAAGCAAATATTCCCTCTGTGAAACATTAGCTTGAATGAACAGACACAACATTATACTTTCACCACTCTGTGAGGTTGTATAAAGTAAGATTGCAATAAAGATTAAATAAATGAACAATCAAACATTTGGATAAAACTTAGACCTCCTGTTTTCCCTCAAAACCACAGTAACATGAGTGTCGATACCCATTTTACCTCAGTATCTGTATGATGTGTTGTATGTAATTAATATATGATGTAGCAGGAAGACTGAAACAAGCAGGAATTTCTTAGTCTCAAAGTAAAGTTTAATACAGTTTAATGTATACTTAGCCACATATATGTCTTTCTCAGCCATATCAGAAAACAATTATTAATCCTTATTTTCCTTTGCAAATGAGGATTCAACTAAAGTGAAGGAGGTGGTTGTAACCTGTTTAGAAACTCATAACAAATGCCAAAACAATAATACATATAAAATAATACATGTTGTATTAAAAGCAATTCAGTTTATCAAGGTTGCTAAAACAGCTTCCGCATAAACTAACACAAACCCATGGAGAACCCCCAAGGACAGAGACCAAAGCATAGTAAAAGACAACACATACCACTGCCAGAGCCTCCTCACCTTACTGTTCTCTGGCAAGAGATACAGAAGTATCCACTTTTGTACCACCAGGCTACAGAGCAACTCATCCTCTGTGCTTCATCGTAGATATTTTTTTCTGTGTAGATTAAAGGGACTACAACTCTCATGTCTTAATAACCTTGCAAACCTTGACAGATGAAGCAAAGTTTGTTTTTTTTTCATCTTCACTGAATATGACTTGAGCCCCTTCTTCACAATGCATAATTTCAGTGTAATTTCAGAGGCTTTCACAGAGGTTGTTACACTTGGGAGGAGTAAAAACTATTTTGGCATTTTAGAAAGTGGACTCATTTACTTTATCATTATTTTGCCAGCACTTGGCTCATTTGTCTATTTATTTATTTATTGTTTAGATCCTATAGCTATCAAATTTGTATAAATAAGATACCATATACACATTATTTATATTTAGCACATTATTTAGCACATGTAAGAGTGTAAACTATGACCAGTTTTTCAGTTTGCTGATGATCCAGGACTTTGGCTGGATGATTAATTTATCAAAATTAGCACTATCAGTTAGATGCAGGTTAACACAGAGCACAAATGTTGTGGGCGCAATATTTTTTGCCTACAGATGATAATTAATTGCTGCTTGCTTGTTGTTTATTAATAGGTTATGATTTGGCAAGTTGCAGCTGCATTCAGAGATTTAAGTTTACATGTGAAAAGCCTACTTCTGCTGATCAGTCTGTCACATTTTCTCTTTGTCAGTCTCATGCATGCTGTGCTGTCCCATACTGTACTTTCACTATTGGTCACATGTTCTTGTGTGACAGCTGCATGGCCCCCACTGGCATTATGACACTGAGACCGCCACTTGTGATGACAGTTTAAATCATCAGATCCCTGATGAAAACAACTAATTATCCCTTTCGGAACAAATCATTTGTATCAAATCCCACTGGCTTACTACACGACTTAGGCAATGACACCTCATGCATCAAGAGAGCTTTGATTTTTCTCAATACCTGGGTGTTATTGTAACTCTGGGCAAATTCAATAAATTCTCCCTTGTTGCAGTGAGAATTGATGGCTCTTTAATATCCACATTTCCCATTTAACTCACAGCTTCAAACATGCGTGTGTAAAAGAAATGAATACACAGAAAAACACCAAGCCACGCAAGCATACAAACCACACATACTCTCCTGGGATTCCATTAAAAGTAATATTTTTGTTGGATTGTATGCCTGATTGTTATAACAGCTCAGCCTAAGAAGTACATCAGAAATCTAAAGCAGGATAGAGGACAGAAGATAGCCATAGAAGGTAGGAAATAGCTCTGTGTGTGTGTGTGTGTGTGTCGGTGAGTGTGCGTATGTGTGTACACATGCTTCGATAATGGTATTTCTGGATATATCCCAAGTTATTACTGTAAATCAGACAGGCTTTCAAGACCTTTAACACAAAGTAACAGCTCCTAACAGCAGCCCCAAACTGCCATATAGAAATTACATGAATATGGATTAGAAAGAAAAATGGGATGGAGGGGAAGGAGAAATAGATGAAAGAATTGAGTGAGGAAGAGGAAGAGAGAGATGAAGGAGACTTATTAGGAGAGACAGAGAAGACAGTGAGAGAAAGTGCAGGAGAATAAGGATGGACACACTGAAGGGTGGAGGGAGGTTAAATAAGGGAGTTGTGTTTGATAGAGGTATAACAGCATGAGGTTGGTAAGAGGGGCAAGTGGAGAATGTGCAGGTTGAAGGGCAAACTGGGGCCAATGCTTGCAATGGAAAGAATGGATGTGATGGAGCGATGGAAAAAATATAAAGGAAAAGCCATTTCACGTTAAGAGTCTTTCACCACAAGTGGACCACTTCCACCCCTGGCCCTTGGCTGAGGCTCACAACAGTCTCCACTCATATGCAAACCAGGGAAATTTATGGAAATGACTGGTCCAGTGTGGACTTAAAAATAGGATCCGCTCTCTAGCTTGCTCATGAATCATGTATCCATTTTCAAGTCAGAGACTTTAACTAATGGGTCATTGTGAGCAAAGAACCCTCATTTGGCATTGTGCTGTAGTATATGATTATTTTAAAAGCATATGGTGGCCTTAACACCCAAGACCAAAGAATTCTACAAAACAATTCAAAACCAAGCCTTTGCAGGAAACCTGTGAGGTTTTATGGAATTAAAACTAGCTTTTCTTAGTTAGGAACATCTAATATAGCGGCCTCATCAGCCAACCAAATTTTAACTTCAGTTCTTTGCTCTTTTGTCAGACTCCTGCATTCCCATTAGCCTCAATTGTGTTTTTTTTTCATGCTAATTAACTAATGTTTGTATTCTACTGTAGCATTACAAACAAAGTTGGCAAACATGTAAAACATTATCATCATTATAGCCTTTATCCCAAATAACCTCTGTACCTACTGCAGCTTCACAGCATCAATAGCTTACTAGCATACAGGACTAAGTGTGGTGTTTTAGCTAGTCATGTGGCTCTCGTGCTGGCATGCGTGTTTATGAGAAGAGATATAAAAAAATTATAGTTTGTGATTTTATGGTTATTTAGTGCAAGTATTTTTTTTTTTTTTTTTTGATGAACAACACCAACAGAGCCATGCTAACTGCTTCTCCCCTTCTCAAGTCTTCATGCTAAGCTCAATCTAACAGATAAACATGAAAGCAATATTTGCTCACCTCATTCAAAGAAAGAAAGCAAACATATGAAGCATGGTATACCAAATACAACAAAAATGTGTGTGTGGATGTCTATATATGTGTATAAATGTACTATGCTTAGTAAAGTATTAAAGTATCAGTAGAAAAAGGAACTTTCCAACAGGGTTTGCAGTACTTTATATGGATTTTCAATCATACCCCTCAATCCAAGACATTTGTCTAATATGAATGTGCACATGTTTAAGTGCACACAAATAAAGAGTCACACCTATAGTGAGTAAATTTGGCCAAATTATCCTTATTCTTTAAGGTGCATATCAGAGACCTCAAACTTCCATTGGAGCATAGCAGTTAAGAGTTCAAAGAGATCGAAATCCACATATGCAGTCTCTCTCTCTCTCACACACACACACATACACACCCTGCAGATGTATTCCCACTATTATTGTTCGAGGAACACTATTAAGGAAGTGCTGTGTTTGCATCTGTTCTGAGTATGTGTAGACCCCTGAGCGAGTCATCTATTTCAGCAACCTTCCCCTCTCCTCTATACAACGCAACACAACAGGCTTGAGAGGAACAGGCCCTGTAATTCATGTTTCGGCACATATTTCTTTCTCTCATTATCTGCTTTTCACACTTCCTTCAACTTCAACTTCTCAGAATCTCTCTCTTTTTTTTCTTTTTTTTTTTTTGGTTATCTCAATATTGTATCAAGTGTTGAGCTTGTGCTTGCTTGTGAGACAGACAGTGTGTGACTGTCTGTACCTACATCCAATGGCACGAGTGAGATTTTGCCAAGAGCATCTCTAGATAGATAAGGTGTGATACAGGATTGTAATAACGATCGCAAACTGAATCTTGTAATGCTGCATGTGCTTCTCATGCATGTGGATGGAGCTGTGTGTCTGTATGTATGTTTATGTGTGTGTGGACACATATTGCTGTAATTATGGAGACAAAAATCTGCTTATACAGTCACATTGTGAGGACCCGCCTCAGTTATAGGGACAAAATACAAGTCCCCACAGCATAAACCATTAAATATTAGAGTGAAGACTTGCTTTAAGTTAAGGCTGCGGTTAGGGTTAGGTTAAGGTAAGGGTTAGGATTAGGCAAGTAATGTTTATTGTTATGGTTAGGTGGTGGTTAAGCCTCCAGAAAATGAATGTAAGTCTGTGTGATGTCCCCAAAAGTGATGGAAACACGACTGTGTGTGTGTATGTGTATGTGTGTGTGTGTGTGTGTGCATAAATCTCAGAGTGTGCCATCTCCTGCTGTCAGGACACACAGTGAGAGACAAAGCAAATCACCTCCACATTGTTATCCAGTGACACTGCAAAACTGTCAAGGAGCATGTATACAGTATGGTCTCCATGTTTCCAGTGCAGACATGACACATGTTGTACACAGACACAGATAAGCACATGCTCATTTTCATTGTACACACTGCTGTCCCTTGAGTATTGGAATATCTTTTGTCTGTATCTGTAACTTCTGATTTTATATGTATGATCATGTGTGCACATGGCTATGCACACTATGTGTGTGTGTATGTATATATATATGTGTGTGTGTGTGTGTTTGTATGTGGGTTTGTGTACCGGTTGGCAAGGTTTTTCTGTAGTGCTACAGTGCCATCTACAGCCAGCTCTTGCTTGAGAACAGAGCAAAACAGAGCCAGTGGCCAAACATGAGCAGTGGCCTTCCATTCACTCTCACTGAGGGAACAGGGAGTGCTTCCTGTCCTCCCTTCCCCTGTGTGTGCATGTAAGTGTGTGTATGCAAGTGCTGCAGCCAGCACAACGGACACGCCACAAAGGTGAGAGGAAGCAAGGGGAGGAAACAGCCTTGTGTTTGTGCATGTATGTGTGTGTGTGTTTGTGCAGCTTTTCACTTCTCTAGCTGACAACTAAAATACCATACTGTTCCAGTCTCACAGACTTGGCCTTTTCATTTCCCTTTTTACCCCCACATTTCCCTCCTCCACAACTCCTCCTTTTCTACTTTCACTTCCCAGCTCAGTGCTGGTCTAGACATTTTATTCACCTATACGTTAACATCATTCCCAGCTTCTTTACTTAAGAATAACACTTTTTTCTGCCCCCACACCCCCACCCCCCAGCGATCACTTTGCTACAGCTCTTATCTATACTGTTTGCTTGAATTGTAAGATGCAGTTTCCTCTAACACTCAACAACATAAATACAGTTTTGCTATTGAAAAACTTTTTCACCAATCATTTGAATTCGTCTCACAGCAGTGCTGTCAGTGCTTTTCTGCCATGACATTGCGCACCAGTCTCTTTGGAGATGCGATTCAAATTTTTGTCTGTTCAAGGAAAAACATTGAAAAGATGATTGATGACAGAGGCAACAAGATGCATGAATAAGAACAGCATTTGGATTACTGTGTTTGGACAGAATTGCTTACACATCTTCACAAACCACCTCTCTCTTTCTCTCTCTCTTTATCTATTTTATCTGTTTATTCATTCTCTCCCACAGAGACACTGCTCTCCTCATCTTCCGCTCCCCATCTTCCCGCAGTCCCTCTGCTGGGGTTAATGAATGACTTGGCAGGAGGCGGTCGCTGTGGCTGTGGGGGAGGCAGTAGGGCTCAGAGAGGTGAGGAGACACTCTTCCTGTCACCTCCCAGCTACTATTCTCACTCACCAGGCTGTACTGCCACGATGCCCTGCCAGGAACAGGATGGCACCGGCTTATTGGATTATATGTTAGAATGACTTCCTGGTCCTGGGCAGGGTTTACGCACAGCTCTAAAACCGGATCTTGAGCCAGAGTTGTTTATCTCAGTGTCAGCACAGGCATACAAGTTGGAGAAAAGGTAGCAGATGCTCACATTTGTCTTTTCACCACCATTCAAACTCTTAAGCCATAAAAGCATATTTGAAATGAGGTCCTGGATAACAATGTACACTGTGTGAAAGCCATGAATGGTTTTACTTGTCAGTCAGTCCATCACTTTTGTCTAGAGTGAAATATCTTTAAAAAGTACTAGATAAATTACCACATTTGGTGCAGACATTCATGTTTTCTAGACAGTGTATTCGAATAACTCTTTGGTGACAGCAGGTGGACATTTTTGGTTCAAAATTAAATGTGTCTTGACCATATCTGTATGATGAAAATGGGATCCATGGATTTTGATTTTGATGAAATTCACTTGCTAAGCACTCTGGGAAACTTTCCAAAATATGAAACCTTCACGGTTTATTTTATTGTATTTTTACTGTATATATTATATTTTTTATTGCAGTGCAGCAAGTGACCATTGGGACAAAATGCCAAAAAGGCAGAGTGATGATGCTATTAAAGCATATTTGAAAGCCAGCTCCCTTAACATATCCACGGTCTTAACAAGTATTTCATCCATGAGATTGCACTGAGGTGATCTGATGTTCTCAAAAATGTGTGACGGTACCAAATTATGAGCAGATGTCCTGAATCCCGAATCCTGTCCTGTCCTGGAAAACCAAATTTGATTAGTTATAGCAGCATTAAAGCCAGCAACTCTCTGAGCAACATTCATTTGCTGTTGTCCGTAGACAGGCACGGTTTCTGCTCTCCATTTGCTATAGCAGGGACCACGAGGTAGATTTTTAAGATTTAAAAGTCCATATATGCTCACCCCCTGCTAGTGTGGCTCTAAGGACTGCAGTGTTGGACAGTCTTCAAGTCTGTTAATTTGGTCAAAAGTGAAATATCTCAACAACTTTTGTCATAGACTTTATTTTTCTCCATATAATAAGTTGTAATAACTTAACTATAAGTTAAGAATTTCACTTTGTCGAGTGCTTTTGCTTATGACCCTTCACCTGCAAACTTAATGAGTCTCAGACATGCTTTGTGTTAAGAGTCAATTTGCATGTCAGCAAATGCTTACACACAGCAGTATGGTTACACAACACACTAAGTTGATGGACATGCTAAACATTACCTGTTAATGATCAGAATGCCACTTTGAGCCAGTTGGCATGAAAACTACTACAGTTTTTACATTTGACGATTTAACGACTGCTGAAAAAAACAGACGCCCACCCCCAGGTTGTCTCCATAGAGCTGCTTCTGTGGCTGTTGTTAGAACTTTAATAATAACATTGTGAGCCAAGAAACAGAAAAAACTGCTTCTTATTATGTTCGAGTTAATCTACTAATGATATACAAAGTTACTAATGCCAGATCAAGACTTTTACAGTAACTAAAGAGAAAGTCTCAGCACTGCTTATTGAAAAAAACAAATAGCAAAAAGAATTGTACCTTGATAAGGCTCTGAGGGGGGAGATGCCAGAGAATACACAGTGAGTTATTTACTAAGCAGTTTGCAGGCATTTCTTTTTCCCCAAGATACATATTACTCACTTTTGCACCTGCAATAAGCCAGTATCAGATGTGCCGAAGGCTCTCTTTTCTACCTGATGAATTCTCTGAAAAAAGAACTTTCTTCAGTCTTTTGTGAATCCCTAATGGTAGCTCATGTGCTTACAGTGCTAATGGGCATAGATGTGAAAGCTATCATAATCCTTTTTTTAAAAAAAAAAAAAAAGTAACAGATCACTGACTTTATAAACTGTCTCTCTCATCTACCTGCAAGGTGTTTATGGAAACTGTGTGTGTTTGTGTGTGAAGGGGTCCTCAGAAAAGCACCACGTTGAGCTGGAAGCAGCTGCAGAAAAAGACTCAGGGCAAAGCCACAAACAGACAAATGAGCTGATTTGTTGGCTGATTGAGCACCGCTTGTCGATTAAATCCCTTTCAGTGTTTGCTGTGCTGAAAAACTAGAAGAAAGGAAGAAAGAAAGTGAAAAACTCACAAGAAAGGGCACGAAAGAGCGAACTGGGAGACAGAAGGAGGCCGACTATGAGACAAAAGCTTTTTGAAACATCACAATGTCCTAGATGTTTGTCATTTGACTTGCAGGAATTTTAGAAATGACAACCCCCCTGGAGTTGAAAGAGAAGGAACAAACACAAGAGGCGGAGTGAGATGGGCTGCAGGGGAGCACTGAAATACTTTTTGGTGCAAAAAGTGGAAAGGCAAGCTGAGAAGGTGGGATCGTATATGTGGGCATGCGTGTGTGTGTGTGTGTGTGTGTGTGTGTGTGCGTGTGCATCCTTGCATCTTCAGTATGACTTTTCTGTATGTCCCCGCCTATGTCACCCAGAACAACAGTTGTCATGGGAACATGTCTGTCAAAGGAACAGGCACATTTCCATCACACAGTCTTTGTTCTTCTGGTTAATGTGATACAATACCACCCCCGCCACACACGAACAGACAAGTTTACTTTTGTTTCTATTTTGATCTTTTTTTCTGTCTTACTTTCTTGTTTCACACTTCCCTTTCCTTTTCTTCTTCTTTTCTTTTTAATACATAATTTTTTAACAGCTTCATGTTTTCACTGTGTTTGCAAAGGTTAAGGATTGTCAGTACATATGCAAAATCCCAGTCAGACAAACTGTTTCCACACAATCCTCAAGTGCAAACACTAACAACAAGTCAAACGCTGGTAGGAATATGTGGATGACTTTATATGAATAAATAATATCCTTGAGTTCTGCATGCATAGCCCAACCTCTTTACAGGTCTCCGTTGTATAGTGGAGCATTTTTGTTCAAGGTTCTACTAAACCATTGTTTCACCTCTCCTGAACACTTTTTAGGTTTTAAAAAATTTCCTATTTTACCACTTTTTAATGTCTAATCTGCAGTAGCAACAAAAGCATTCATTTGAGGTTGTCTGTTTGGGCAACTGCTGAATGCAAGTTCCAGATTCACTGTCATTTTAACTCTGTTTTAGTCTCCACTAGCTATTGAGGGAGCTATCGGAATTTTCAATATGTTCACTTGCTAGCTGCTAACTTTGTCTGTCTGCTGTTTGGTACTGGGCAAGGAGCATACATACATAGGTTTATCAGAATGATTTTGTTGTCGTATTGTTGCAAAATTGTGTCCCGCTAACCAAAGCGATTAGCTGATTGATGCTAGAACACTGACGAGAACTAGAGTTGGCTATAGTTGTCTTTGGGTTTGTCACCACCAGCAGCTTTAACATTTGAGAAAAATGCCATATCAGACTTTAGTGAAGACATTTTAAACATGATCTTTCTTTTGTTTGAAGATTTTGCAGCCAGCGGTAGGACAATCCCAACTGATTAGAAAAGGGGTCTACGGATTACTTTGAACAAGTGAGACATAGACTGTCTAAAGTTCTGTTGTTTTCAGTGAAATGAGAGGATGAAAAACAAAATGAACTGGTGAACAAAACTGTAAACCTTAAAATGATTGTTGTGTCCCAAAATGTTGTTGAGAATACAATACAAGCCAAAAGGCTAAAGCCTGAAACAAGATGTTTGGGTAAATGGTAAGTGGACTGCATGGAAAGCACCACTGGTGAAAAAGCTACCATGCAAGGGTGCAGGTCTGACCAATGGGAACAAAGTAATGTTCAGGTGGAGCTGGGAATCTAACTGCCAACCCACCACAAATTGCAGATTTTAAGCTATAAATGGGAAACATGGGTTACTATGTCAAGGTTGTGTTTACAGCTTGTTACGCTGCCCCTAAATGACCAATAAATACGTACATTAAAGATCAATTAATTCAGATTTAAGGGGCCTTACTCCGCCAGGCTGAGCAAACAGCTGCAGGCAATGAGCCTATGTTTATGTAGTTACTTGCTGCACAAATGTAAGATATAAAGGACATTTTAAAGATTCCATAGAGAGGTAACATCTATGCCTCCATCAATAATGTTCATCATCAGATGTCACTAAAGTGGTGGTGTCTGTCTTTTTCTGTGTGCTGAGAGAAAAATGTTTTCATCTTTTTTTGTTTTACATTGTACAGAATGTATTTTTGAAATTATTAAATTATATATACAATTTGCATTCAGTTTGTAGTACAGTATTGAGTGCCATGGGTTGTGGCAAATTGAAACCAGACATACAAGGTTATTTGTGTTTCAGTCTCCTGCTTTCACTGCTTTCCTCTATCAACAAAGCTTAATGACTCTGCTGGTAAGCGATAAGTCAACAATTTCACAATCTGATAATCTGTGATTAATAGTGTGTTTGTGTAGTTGGAAAACACTGGAAAATGGTCTGTATGTTATCTGACGGTGTTGTAATTCAGGGAACACCTTTTCCACTATGGCAGAGCACATCTCTTGTGATGTGATTTATATTTTTGTCACCTACCGCTGCGATCAAAGCAATGCAAATAAATTGAAAGAATTATATTCAGTTTGGGTTTTCATCAAATTCCTACCTGCCAGCATCAGAGGAAAAAAAAACTCAGGATAATTGACTCACCACCATAATCAACATGTATGAAGAGCGGTGTGTTTATGAGAAAGCTAACAAGCACTTATTGTCCCCATTGTGCAGAGTCTTTTGTATCTGTTGACTTTTACACATGCAGGCACACCACTGTGACTTGTTTCCTTTCTGTCCAGGCTTCACATTGCTGCCATGGATGACAGCAAATTCATTATTCTGCTACATAAATATATTATTTCTCCTTTTGCCAGTCTTGAAGTAACACCTGCTGCATCCTATCAATTTACACACTTCACCTCCTTTTCTTCAGCATGAAAATATGACTCTTTTGAGCCACCATTGTTATTTGTGCATTCTGAATAGGAGGGGATTTCGTTATCACTACTTCACACTGGAAAAATGTTCATTCACCTGCCTTTTAAGTACCTTCATTTCCAGACTATTGAGCGCACCTGAACATAAGCCACACCCACTAAATTTGAAAAGAAAAAATAACTTGTTCATATATAGGCCATAATTGTCTATAAGTCGCAGACATCCGCTTTGTCAGTCTCACTTTCATTGTCACTCTCAGTGTCACTTTCATCTCAAGGCAAAATCCATAAACTAGCCACATCATTGTTTAAGCCGCAGCGTTCAAAGCGTGTGAAGAAAGTCGCAGCTTATAGTCCGGAAATTACGGTAACTACTGGTAGCATAGAGTAGAACAAGTAGCATGGGGTTTGTTTGTTTTGTGAGCTGTATTATGATTTTGTTGTTATTGTTTATCTGTTTGTTTTCTTTATTTATATGGAGGGATTCTCACCACATGGAAACTGCTTAGAATATCAATAGCAGGCCAGATGTGTTTGTTAAATACTGTAATCTCCTCAGATGTTGGTAAAGCAACCACATCATATAATTCTCTTTTTTTCTTTTCATTCTCCTTTCCTCATCTTCCAATATGGTGATTTTTAATCACCTAATATCATGGCACAATGAACAGATTGCTACGAGTCGCAAGTTGAGGCCGCGTGAGACAAAACAAAAAGATGGAGAGGGACAGAGCCATCTCTGCCTCTAATTAAAAAAAGCAAATCTGATCAGTGTGTGAGTGTGTGCCTTTCTAAATGTCCATTCTTCAGTGTTTGTGTGAGGCACGGCTTCATGCTTGTATGCACCTGCATCTGTTTGCAACATAATACATAGTTAGCAAAGACATACAAGTGTATTAGAGAGAAAATTATGAAAATCTTTATTCTTTATTTATAAGTCACAATCAAACTGGAATATGATTTCATATTTCAAAGCAGAATAAATCACACATGAAATGGAAGTTAAAATAATGTGTTGGGCTTATTGGAACATATATCCCCAATGCTCCCCTTGAGCCTGCTCAGCCTTGAGTTTTGGGGTAGCTCCCCTGAGGTACCCCAAAGCTTAGTACCAACATTTTGTTCTCACAGTTGCAAACTGTATTATTTTAAAGAAATCTAAATCTACAGCCATGCCAGAGGCTCTGTGAGGCTTTACTAATGCAAAGTGGTGTTTTGAACTAAATGCCAACATTAGCACCCCACAATGACAATAACAGCATGCTGATGTTTAGTAGTATAATGTTGCCGATGTTCATTATCCTACTCTAAAGTATTAGCTTTCTAACATTTGCTAATTGACATTAAGTATAGCAGACAGGAATGTCATTTTTTGGCAGGTAGTTGGCTCTTAACCAACATATTGGACAAATAAAAATTTGACCTGATGATGGTGCCAGAGGCAAAGGGATCACCAGTGTCATCAGGAGTCATCCTCTGGGAATCATGAATTTCTGTATTTATTATGCATATATTTAGTAGATGTTGAAATATTTCAAAGAAAAACTGAAACTGAAACTGAAAACTGAAACTGAAACCCTGAATACCAAATTCCATACTAATTATCGAATTGTTGTCAAAATATGTTACTTAAACCAAAAATGTAAATGTAGTGCCATCTCTAAAAACATTGTGCTAGTATGGCTAGAATTTGTGCATTACACTGCTTTACCTTGTGAGAGTAAAAAGAATTGGCCTTATCCTTAGATTAAGGTTTCCCCAGGAGATTATTATTGTTTATTGTACTGTATAGCAGATACAGCAGACAACAGACCAAGTGATACTGCCAAGCAGAGTGGGCTGAGTAACTGCCTCGAGTCGGCGACTAACAAGCAGAGAAAACTGTACAGCAATAATACTAAACCACAGATATAAACTCTATACACAGACACACCACACTATATGAATATAAATGGCACAGTCTCATGCAGAGAGTTGTACCAAGAATCAGCTAGTTAGCATGAAGCAGGAAAATATGGTGCAGACTGTGATTAAATAATTAGCAGGTTCCTTTCTCCTGCAAACTGCATTGTTATAGCCAACAGTTAGAATAGCACCATGGACAGCAACTCAGCAACCCCCAAATAGAGCCGAACAGCACTATGAACTGCTGTTACTATTCATCACTCAGTATGGTCTTTTCCATTGACCAGGAATATAGACTTAATGTGGCAGGTTAGGTTTCCTTATGCCTGTTAAACTGCTGTGAGCTGAATCATGGGATTTGATGGACAGGTGCTGTTCATGGTGACCGCTGCACAAAAGTGCACTTTCTTTCTCTTTCTGGAGCATGATAGCCAGTTGTTTTGGTGTTTCTTGTGTATTTTTGTGTTTTCTTTTCTTTTCTGTTGTTCAAACTGCTGCTGGTTAGGCTCTGCAGTTAAGCTTGTCAAGGTTTATTTTTGAACCTGTGTGACCTTTAAGGACCTAAAAAGGTTAAATGCTTGAGAGCATTTTTTGGATTGGAGGACATTATGATGAGTAAAATTGGTCATTCGAGTTTCCACATTGAAATGGAAAGTATGACCTAACTAAACAATTTTTTAAAAAAGTAGGAAAGAAGTGGGGTAGGGTATTGCCCGCTCCATACACTTAAACAGCTTGTCCTGGGCAATGTGACATTTTCACCAAACAACTATGTTCCCATCAATCCGTTCTTTATCAGCTTCACTAGCACCTAATCAGCCAGCATTTACCGCATCAACAGTGGATATTCACTGAGTATGTGTGATTTCTTTGAGCAGACATTACATTTTTCCATTTCATTTGACATTCATTTCATGTGACAAGAGACTGTAAGGACAAGAATGGCCATTTGATGCTCGAATGTGTTTAGATGACTTAAAGCTCTCACTAGATGATTTTAGCCTTCCTTGTGGTACTGAAACCATCTGGATACAGACAGACTTGTTTTCATCAAGCTTGCTACTGGACTTGTATGAATCAATCATCTGTGCCTGTTTTTCTTTACAGGGGGTTTGACCTCAAGAAGCTGTAAGGTAATTTTAATCCAATGCTGGTCCATTCACTCTGCCTAACTCCACAAACTAATTTCATGCATATGCAGCACAGCATGCTGGTGCAAGAGGTCTCAGTGCACTGGTGACTGAAGTGACTCTAGTGAGTAAGGATTTTTTTTTTAAATCAAATGAAGTATGAATTTAGGAATGTTGAGGTGCCTTGGACTCCCAACTTTCAAAGCCTAGGACACAATGCTAGGTTTAGATTTGTGTTCTCTGTCATTTTTATATTGCTGACACACAGTTATTACCCTCAGCTTTTTAAAGCTGAGGTTGAGAGAAGTTGGAGAAACGAGCAAAAGGCACTCCAAAAGGCACTCCATTGAAACACATAAACATGCACTGCCTGACTGCACTGACAGACTGTACTTCTTCCACAAGTCTATTAAATGCCACAATCATATGAGCAGAAGCAAAATAGCCATCATAAATGTACTTCTGTCCAAGAAGGCTATGTGGCCTGGCAGTTTTTGCTGATTGGCTAGTCTACTTTTTTAACTGCTGTCAGAATTTTAAGAGAAATTTGCCAAAAATGTACAGCACATTACTGTATAACTTACAGCTTGTTAAACTGCTTAAAGGGGACATATTATACCCGTTTTAGACAAGGATATTCACCTGCGCTCCTTGTGAAAATACTTCAACTTCTTGCATTTGCAAGTTTTCTCACAAATAAGAATTCGTTTGGAATGGGGGCAGCCGTGGCCTAGAGGTTGGAGAAGCGGCTTGTGACTGGAGGGTCGCTGGTTCGATTACCCCACCTGACGGGCAGGAAAAATTGTGGTGGAGTGATTAACGCGAAATATATTCCCTCCATTAGCTGACTGATGTGCCCTTGAGCAAGGCACTTTCCAATTTGCTCCCCGGGTGCTTGATGAAGCTTACTGCTCCTGTGTGTTTCACTGCATGTAATTTGCCGGGTGTTGCATGTGTGTCTGACTAAGGATGGCTCAAATATGACCTCTTTTATAAAAGGGTGTCACTACTGAGTGTTGACTATATGCCATCACCACTTTGCTTAGCCACTACAGATACTTGGCTTACAGAAATTTTGTAAGCTGATGATGGGGATTTCTGGGCAGGAGAATCCAAGTAGTATTGGCGGCCTGTGTGCCACTTTGGATACGGGCACAATTCCCTGACGGCAAAGGAAGATGTGTGGGCTTTAGAGCTTCCCTCAGTTGAACCTAAACACATAGCTGTCTATAGCGTCCTTCTTGTCTGGTTTGGGGAAACTATGCAGCCAGATCCTCAGGCACTGCAATCCGCTGCCCCTCTTTCATATATGGGGTTGGATCTTGGAAAACCAAAAGAGGTCCAAGATCTCATCAACGTAACCTGTAAAACATAATAACATGTTGTATTCTCTGTGAAACTGTCCAGAAATCCATTAGCCCTGTTGCACATTTGTGTTATTACTTACTTACTTTATTATGCGTATTGCATATATGCGTATTTTCACTTTTATTTTTAAATTATTGTGAAGGCTGCAGTAAATTTATTTTATTTAAGTTTTACAGAACAATGCTTATTTTCAAAATATATTGGAGTGTGAAATTTTTAATAAAAGCATGTTAAATTTACAGAGGGTTGGTTCTGGTTTTACTGCCTTTACAGTGCATTCTCCTTTCTTAAATTTTGGGAAATTCATCTGAAATAGTGGTTTAGCCGCAGATGTTGTTGTTTGGGGATGGCCAGCATTTTCACTGAAATACAGGGCTGTCAGGTAGAGTCTGAAAAGGTGAAAAAACAAATAACAATATGATAGGCATCCAGTACTTACATATACACCCACAACTGCACAACATTCTGAGACAAGGAAAAAACAACACTCTTGTCTATCAAGTTTTAATAGACAAATGTATTTATGTATGTATGCCAACTGTGCATGTGTCTCAGGTGGATTTGTCAGGCAACATGGTGTACTATGAACAGTTGTCGTGTTGTGCTTGCCTAGACACAAAGAACAGTAATTTTAATGCCTTTTCTTATGTCACGGAAGCATGCATACCTAAATACAGCTCTACCTAAATTCCAAGGGAATTAACCTAACAGCGCAAATAAGCCAATGCCTACGCAATGGACTACAAACAAATAACAAGTAACAATTTGTTTGTAGTCCAAAAAAACAAAAAAATCTCATAACAATTTGGAGTCAGTTTATATTATTGGGCTTTACCTGGTAGGCACAGTCAGTTACATCCGTTACGATGACCGTTGGCTTTACATGCAAACAACACAGTAACAGCGCAAGAGAAGCAGTGTTGACTACAATAATCACACAGCAGCCTGAAAGGTAGTCGATGGTCACTGATTTTAGCAGGTAACACAGCCAGTGTAACGGGCCAGATGCTAAATACAATAGCAATTGCACAACTGTAGCCATATAACGCTGACTTTGCTCTGAGGCTGTCTGTGCTCATAACAAAAGAAAAATACACATTTCTATACATATGTATGCTCTGACAACTGTCTGATGAAAGCACAAATTCATGTAAAGCACATTTCCTCCTACCACAGCATGCTAACATAATTAACTTGCGATAACCTGAACACAACTAGTCAGCTGTAACTTGACTGCAGGCCTGCTAATGATACACGTAAGACGGGGGCAGGGGGTGAAATGGCCTCTGCGATTCACTGCAGCCCTGAAACTTATTGTGAATTACAATAAAGTCACTTGCAAAGATATTAGACTACCAACCATGTTCTCATTTTAATTTCACGTTATTTACTAGTGTCGACAGGATGACATTCAGAGTAACTACAACTGACAAACATAACATGGAGGCTGTAGGTAATAACATAATTTTACACGTGATATTCACAACAGCTGTTAGCGTAATTGTTTTCTGATACTTACACGTTCTTCGTTTGCACTTTTGCCACGGACCGTTGGAACTGATCCCTCTTTCAAGACAAGTTTGTGAGTTTGTCCTGTGTTGATTTTGCCTCCCCTCTTGATTTCAAGAAAAATCAGAACTGCTTGCAGAATTCCACATTTTCTGATCTATCATATTTCACATTTTATGAGTGGTTAGGCACTCCAAATACACTAGTATATGTGTACAAGAACTGAAAAAATGAGTTTTTCATAGTATATCCCCTTTAACACTGTTCTGGCAGCAGTTATAACACTGACTTTTGAAGGAACAAAATCAAAGAAACTCAAGAGATCTATTTCTGTCAGAGGTGAATAATCCAATTGATTACCTTACCGACAGCGAGTAAATTAATAGAAGTGTAATACGGTGCAGTTTGACATACCACAGTACAGTGTGAAAGTAATGACTCTAGCCACTGAGTTAAACTGCCTTTCTTTACCTGAGATACAGCAGGAAGAAAGGCGCAGTAACACACATTTATCATTTGGCTGTCCAGAGAACTTTTAGGACTCTCGGTTCTCCCATATTTACGTCACTTTGATCTCACGAAATACAAATCAAAAAAGCAGTGCATGTGTGAGAGAGAATGAGAGTGAGAGAAGAGAAGGAGGTGGTGTAGGTTTCTTTAAGGTTGAACTGAAAAGAAAAAAATACTTTATTATCATGATTTTCATTATTCCATACACCTTAACTACAAAAAAATGCCATTGTACTGAATATGTTCTATTTCTGTAAGATCACAATCACTTCCCAGATAAGAAACTGATGATAAGCTATTGCAAAAACAATTTGTACCAGAGCCAGTGTTTCTCTCTGGATAGTTGAGTTGATCTCCTAGATATATTTCCAGTCTGCATCAGATGGCATCGCAGCAGACTGCTGTAATACTAGGACACGAACTGACTCCCCCAACCCCGTGCCACATGCAAACATACAGCATGTTTGCCACTGTGTCATGGTTAAATACATGACTAAAATGATCTGTGAAGCTGTATTTGCACTAGGTGGTGCGTAGCGCTAGATGCTAACACTGCCAACATGCTGATGTTCCTCATGCTCAACATGACCATTTTAACATTAGCATGTTGACATTTGTTAATTAGCACTAAGTTATGGCTGTTTATTCTGGGGTGTGGCGTATTTGATCTCACAGCAAACTATTGGGCGTGATCAATACATGGCAGTCAGGTGATAGACAAAGGATTTATCCTTATTTCAGCAGTTTTTAACATGTTCAGTTCAGACCAAAAAGTTGTGTGAGTGACCGATGTCATCATTTTTCATTAGGTATCTTCACATACACTGTGAGCAACTTTACAGAATGAGCAAGCTAGTATAACTTGTCCCTGTGGGTACTAAGATAATTGATAAGCAGAGAACTCAACCTTTAGCAGGAATCTAACACAAGAAGTAGAAGTACACAGCTGATTTATTTTAGATTTTTATTTACTTAAAGATATACAGTAATATGCAGCATTTCTACATAAAAATGACTAAAGACAACTCGACCTTTGTTATTTATTTTGTTGAGCCAGTGTTCAAACTATGAGATTAGATACAATAGGGAATGCTGCCACAATTGCAGGAAAGAAGACTGCAAACTAGTACATTTCACTGTAAAAAAGAAATGTTGGATTTAAAATACTTACCAAGATACCAAGATAGAGAATGTTGATCCAAGATAAAACTGACAGAGTGGCTAAATTCAGAAAATGTTATATTCATAGAGGTCCACCTCAGTGCCATATAAAACATTTCATTTTCTGCACTCTCAATTCAGATCTGTGAGGGTATGTTTGCTCAAAAGATGCTCTGTGCTTTGTCTCATGGCAATGCTTTTAATAATCGCCATAGTCTGAAATATGAGACATACTGTTTTTGAACTTCCTGTGGGAAGAGTGACCATGTAAGAGTCTGTTCATTCTAGATTAAAAGCTGTTCACTGTCTACTTTTTTCCTTTTTAGAACATGCTATGTGAAATGACTTTTTTCTGACTCTCATCACTCATCCATAACTTAATTCCCTGGGCATGTATCTATCTCATTCACTGACTCAAGCTTATCAAAATGCACAGAATTGATTGGCAAATTAGCATCAAGTAAGTTGTGATACATTTGTTCAACTACACTGTGTGCTTGTGTAGCTCAACTATTCAGAAGAATTCAGTATAAGATAAAAAACTAAAATTGTGCATTTGAGCTCCCTCATCCATATTCACCCAATCAAATTATTTTCAACCTCAATTTATATAGAGAATTAGGAGAAAATCTAATTTAAAAAGTTGGCCTATTGCAGATTTGAGACAATCCGTATTCATATTCAGTCACAGTAGTCTGAATATATGTTTAAAGAAGCTTTAACATAAATACCTTCATTTTCTCCAAGGTACATTCTAGACTTTAACAGTTACATGTTGCTAAAGAAAAACCGAGATTTTAAGACCAGTCTACCACCTTTGGCACTATATTTTATTTTGCCAGACACACACACACGCACACACAGAAAAAAGCTCCCTCCCACATGTTTGAGTAGGAAGCTTAGACTTCTGTATATACATACTTGGGCCAGGATGAATACATTTAAATTTTCATTATGCTCACATCGACACAACGTCAGACATATACAATTTAAACACAAAACCTGAAAGTAAGAGAACTACTTTTGGTTCCAAAGAAAGAATGAAATGTCAAAAACAAATGTGAAAGAGTCAGCAGATGGGTACTGACAGAGAAAAGTTTGTGAAGTGGCCATTTCAGTCTCCTGCCATATTATGTTTCAGCATGTAAAAGAGAGTGTGAGCCACCTTTGTTGTACCAAATAGCTACTATCTATTGTCCATCAAGAGAGCACTTGACTTAATGCACTCCTGTGTAGTTTGAGCCTATGTTTAAGTGTAATAACAAGCTGTGAGCAGCAAAATAAATTCAAGCCTAGGAACAGCTATGAGCAAGAATTACACAGGCAACTGTGTGTTATTTCCAGAACAAATCACAGACATAAATTATCTACAGGCACCACCAGCCACCAGTTTTTCCACATCAGTATCTGCAAGTCTATTTAAAAACCATTCTTGCATTATACGTTCCTTCATTTGGTGTAACATTAATGATGGAGTTGATGGTGACTGCCTCAAGCGTTGCTGCAGAATATCCCATTAGTCTAGTCCAGCTGGGGTGAAATCAAGTGAAATTGATATTTATGGTTTGCATCTGACTTATAATCCCCAGATCACTCTGTGACAAATCAGACACAGTAGGTGCTGGTAACAACATAACAGGTTTTACTGAAATGATTACATGTATTTATTGGATTTTGCAGTCCCTGTTTTTAGGCATCTAATACCTTAATAGATATAATCACCATTATCCTGTGGAGGTTTTTAGTTCTGTGGATGTAAGTATATGTTGGTTAATCCACCATTTTTTTTTTTTTTTTTTTTTTTGTTTGTTTCTGTTTATTTATTTTTTTAATTTTTTTATTTTTCAAGTCAGCCAGATGTTAGTAGGTTCATGCACTTAACTAGGAAAATTACAGGACAATGAGAACTGCTAAACACATATTTTATTATGAGAATGTTAGCATGTTGCTATCAGCATTAACTAGTGACGGTTCAGGAACTAGCTACATTTCCTCAGTGTTCCATTTGGAGGTCCTTTAACGTGAGTTGATTTTTTAAGCTGCTTTATAAATGTACTGCACTAGAGGGAAATACTATTTTTACTGAACTACATTTGCTTGACAAGAAAAGTTACAGATCAAGATTTTTCAAAATAAACATTTCTGCAAAACATCAGTTGAGCTTCTAAAACACAACATATAGATTAACACACAACCCAACACAAAATAACGTCAAATTCATCTCCACCTCATTAGCTGAATCATTAAAATGACGCATGCACAGTCTTGCATCAGTCATAACTATAATCCAGGAATATACAGTAGGCCTGGTATAGCACCCTTAGACAGGGTATTCTGTTGCCTAGTGAGGACTTTTACTTTTGACAGACAACTTTCTTTACAGAATATTTAGTTAAAAATACTTTCTTATATCTACTTAAGTAAGATTATATGCTAAATTTTACATCAGTAGCGAAAGTTTTTACTTAAGTATCAAAATACAGTCCAGTCCCATAAAGCTGCTAGCCTTCGATAAGATTCTACAACCAAATTACTAACAATTATCCCCGATGTTTACCATAATGTTGTGCCTTTAGTTTTGATAGTATTGCAATTACCAATGTAGGGAATTATCATATCATATTACATGTTACAGAATTGTATGCAGACTAATGTAATGACAAGGCTGGACAAACACTTCTCTGTCTTTCTTCTTCCTTGTTCACCTTTTTATTCTCAGCAATTTTATTTCTGGCACGCGGTCCATCCTTCACCCGACTGGATTACCTGCCAGCACCAACTGCCAAATGTGTACAAGCTTTTAACACTGTGACTCACTTGGCTGGTTTCCATGCCTTTTAAACACACGTGCACACTTGCACACTAAACAGACACACACACGTGAACGTGTGCCATCCTCAACAGCTGCGCTGAGAGTTGTGTAAAACAGAAGCTTCCTGCCGCACATTAGCTATCAGCTGAAGTTTCTGCACCTTCATATGTATGAGGTGATTACTATGTTAAACTATTTTACTGAAATAGAACAAAAGACAAAGACAAAAGAGAAGACAAAGGAGAACGAGCAAAGGACCTCTGATTTCAGCATAGTATGTGCGGTTAATTTGTATGCTGAATTTCAGTAATGCATTGAAACCTTTTCTAAATTCAAATTCTGAAGACATAAAATTACATGGTTCCATTATCATTATTAGAGTTAGTAGGAGCAGTAGTATAGCCAGTAGTATAAGCTCTGACTGAATGCTGTTGTTATATGCCTATAGCACCCAAGTCAGAAGGCTTCACATGCTACACAGATGGCCTTTACAGGTCCTGGTTCCTGTAGGTATGTTTTTTTGTGCAACTTGTGTGCCCATATTAATAATACTTGCTACAAATTAATTAACTAATTGTGTGTGTATGACTGTGTGACATACTTTCTAGCAGCAAAAAACACGATGTTAAACAATGTCCTTAATATATTACAATGATTCTAAAGAGATGTCAAAAATAACACATTTTAAACAAACTTTTTTAATTCCATCAGAACGCTATAAAAAAATTATGGGGACAAGGTCAAATGCGTGTGATATGACAGCCAATAAAAGGAATGAATTTATGATTTGGTAGCACAAACTGTAAACATAACGTTGACATATCACCTAAAAGATGTTCCCATCCCACAGCCATGGATCAAGATCAGTACTCATATGGAGTTGAGTTTCTGGCCACCGGGTGTATGTAAGCCCAGTATATATATCTGAAATATCTGGCTTTTTTTTTTTTTTTTTTACCTTCACCTGTGCTAGCTTTGTGTGTCTGCCATTTGCTGCTGGGAAAGTATCACACAGCTGTGAAAACAGCTGCCTGTTGCAGCTTTAGATAAAGACTAAACATTTGGTAAGACTGAACCAAAGGTTGAAGCTGCAGGATATAAAACTGAAACAATGAAGTAAAACTGCTTTGTAGAACTGAGGGGAGCTGCAGATTTGGGCGATGGCTCTCTGTGGGTTTGTTGATATGAGCAACCCCTTTAATATTACACATAGACATTTGATCCATTGTTAAAATAAAAAAAATCAGCTTTAATCCAGTTTACTTATGCATTGTTTAGATACACTTTTCCCTCTTAGTAGCCTTCCCACTCCTCAGTATATTTTCCCTCTGTAGGGAGGGATAATAAGGACAAATCTGGAGAATCCAAAGCACCCTACAATTTTTCCATGCTTGTCCAGACACATAAATAGTTCAGAGATCAAGCCACTGACCTTCTGACTGTTGCAATAATAATGGACAACCTCCTGAGCTACAGCCTCCCTTTAAGCTGCTACTGGAAAGATGTGTATTATATTATGCCCATTGTCAAACTGCTGTTAACTTTTCTGCACTGGTATTTTATGTTTTATCAAAACTTTTCTGTACTTTCCTGTCTGTCAGCATGTTTTGCAGGTGAATGTAGGACCAAAGGGAGAAATGTGTGGAAACTCCTTGTCAGTGTGGCCTAATCCTACTGGTGGGAGACAAAGCACAGTTATAAGCACAGAGGTCAGCATTTTCTATTTCTGTGATAACACACACACACAATAACAATACACCGCCACATATACACTGTCTAAATGACAAGCACTTCTGTTCAATGGGCCCTGAGTTTTGTTCTGCTTGTTCACAGGTTTTTTATTTCTTATTCAAGCTTTGACTGACAGTCTGCCTAGTGAAGTTGCCTGACAAGCAGGACTGTTTTTGTTTTTTGCCAGACAGGAGACATTGGAAATGGAAGGGAACGTGTGTGTGTGTGTGTGTGTGTGTGTGTGTGTGTGTGTGTGTTTGGGGGGGAGGGGTAGAGACACACATCAGCGATATGAGAGGAGGGATCACATCTCTCTTTCTTGAGTGAAAACAAGGATGTTATCAAATTCAAATACCACATTCAGCAGTGCAGCAATAATGCATTCGACACAACACTGTATGGCTGTCATTTTTATTGATTTTTCTCCACCATTATTTGGATGTTTTGGTGATAAAGCTTCAAGTGTGGAGAAAAAACCACTGAGAACATTCTGACTACTCATTCAATAATACTCAACTTGAAAACGTAATGTAATTATTAGCAATACTCAAAGTAAGTTAACGAGTTATTTAAGGAGTTATATATTGACTCATAAGGATGGAGCAGAAGTCTTTTTGTGTTCATTATAGTTTACTTTGGTACTTTTCCTTGAATTTAGAGGAATTTGGGTGATATGAAGGGTTTTCAAGGTAAATGTTAAAAGTAGAAATCTCAGATAATCTCAGAGTAAATGGATAACTGAACAAAGTGGACAGCCAAATATTACATCCATATGTGACTGCTGAACATCTCATTCAAAAACACTCTGCATTCTTTATTTTTAACTAATGTTGCATTTCATAGGGAAAATATCACAGCGTGGATCGATGCCACATACTGGAGCATTTACAGCTTTAGCTAGTTTGTTGCTCCTGCCTCTCAATGCACACAAACACAAAAATTTCAACACAGGAAAAACAGGCAACACAGAGCACAAACATCAATACAATGAAGATAATGAGAATTAATAATGTGCTATGACAGTTTTGACTCTTCCTGGTAGACTTTGCTCAAGATACTGGCACCCGGCTGCTGGGACTTTTCCCCATTTGGCCAATATAAGCATTAGTGAGGGTCAGCACTAATGGTGGGTGACCAGGCTTAGCTTGCAGTCGGCATTCCACTTCATCTGAGAAGTGCTGAATGGGGTTTTGGTCAGGGCTGTACACCAAGCTGGGAAAACACTTCATTATGAACTTGGCTTTGTGCAGAGTGGCATTGTTATGTTAAAACAAGAAAGGTCCTTCTTCAAACTATTACCCCAAAGTAAAAAGCACACTATTCTCTAAATTATCATCTTCTGCTGTCAGCATTAACATTTGTCTTTGATGGAAATTAAAGGCCTAGCTCGGATGCTGAATCCAAATATTCAGACTTCGCCGCAATTCCAGACTCACAATACTTGTGGACTTAATTCATCATTCAGGTTTATGGAAGTGGGGCTGGATGAGGTACTTGCCATAATATTGTACTATCCATAACACTGGTACTGTCCATAATATTGCCTACAGTGTATGGTGGTCGGCACCCACCAAGTTTGGAGAAGCAGCCAAGAGCACTAGCACAGAAGCTAAGCAATGTGCTGCTGTGAACAGGAGCATCAGCAAAACACTCCCCTCTCCGACAGGGAACTACCATTAGTGCTCTTTCCAAAGCGTTTCACAAAAATTTTCAAAATGGTGGCCTACTGCTGTCTACTGTTCTTATTGTGTGACTTGGGTGAATATAAAACGAACCTTTAAAACACAAAAAAGCACAGCTCCAGCACACGCACACAATCACAGACACACACACCTGGAAACCCATTTCACATGAGTGGAAACACTTCTAACATCTTTGCTTTTAAACATAAAAGCAGGACTTAGCTTCAACCTTGAACTGCATTGAAATGGAGAGGCACCAAAATAATGGCACTTAAGCAAAAAATGAGAGCGAGGGACTAAGACCAGTGCGAGAAGTCTTCATCTGTGTGATTCACCTTGCCCTCATAACAAAGCAAAACAACACCTTATTTCATAAATAACATCTTGTTTGCTACTGATAAAGCAAATCACATTCTCTCTCCCAACAAATGTGGCTCCCAAATCTCATAAACCTCTCCTAACCTTTCATAAATCTTTTATTTTTCTTTCATCCCTTCATTCTTTGCTTTCTGTCTTTGCGACCCCCTCCCTTTTGGATCAGCGGCGCTGCTTTATTGTCTAGATAAGTCGTGGCCAGCAGGATTTTTTTCAAGCACAATGCACTTTTGTTATGAAGGTGGAGGGATTAGTGCTTGAGATTAGCTGATATCATCTCTAACTCCTACCAGAAAGAGTATGTAAGAGCTTGGAAAAAAAAAAATCACTTTCCTGGCTTTCCAATTACAGATCTAAAAGTTTCTGTCAGCTCCTCCCTTTATTGTGGTTGACATTTCCACATTTGATTAACAAGAGTGTGCAGAGTTCCTGTTGGCCCTAATGTGTTCATGTGAGAAGAAGACTTCAAAATGGGAGTAAGTAAAGCTCAGGCTTCAGACAGACACAGTTAAATCCAATTTGCTCCAATGCTTCTTGTTCTGATTTGTGTAAGATAAAGGTTTTTAGTTCTGGTGGTGTTGAGCAGGATTTGGACCCTTCACAATCATGTCACATTGACAGGGTTTAATAGGGGGCAGGGGCTTTAAATGTCCAAGTGCCGTGGAGTTGTGATGTTCCTCACGTCTTCATCACTATCAGTCTGGGTTTGATAGACAACAGAGCGAGAGAGACAAAAGGACTTTAAGAAGAAGTAAATGAGACTGCGTGTGTGTGCGTGTGTTTGTGTGTTTATGCAGTGCTGTCTAGGCCGCCGGATCCCTCTTATTATCTTATTGCTGTTTTGCCTCTGAGTCGGAAAAAAACAGTTTTGTTCCCAGAGTGAGGCTCTATCTTCATGGCTATCTCCCTCGAGATGAGTAGCCAGAATACACCAGAATTGAATCCTTGGGAATTTCGATTTTTTTTTTTCTCCTCACTGCCTGAGGTCTGTGTTGCCTGGCAAAGAAAGAGCTGAAGCTTATGTAAATAATGACAAAAATGTAATAGAGCTTTAAAGTCACTTTTCCAGATAGAGAAAAAGCCCATGAAAGAATAGAAGGAGAAAGAGAGGAATGCTTTTAAAACTCTCTTCCCTTCTCCTTTCTTTCTCCTGCTCCTGCTAGATCCAACAAGTGTCTTTTGTATTTTTTTTTATATTTTTTTTATTTTCTCTTTTGCTGTGTGTTAAATGACCTTGACTTACCTGAGTGAATGGAGGAGGAGAGAGGAGCTTTAAAGGATGCACTTATCCTGCTTTTGAGCAGTTTCAGGGTTGCATATACACACACACTCTCTCACACACACATACCAGCTGTCTCTATGCCATCTACATGTCGCCACCTCATCCCACTGGACTGAAGAGATTGTTTTCTTATGTTTTTCTCTTTACTCTACCCCCTTCCAACACACACACACACACACACACACACACTCCCTCTCTCTCTTTCCTCCCGTGAGTTCCTTCCCTTTTCTCCCTCAGTCTAATTATTTAGCAAGCGAGGGAGGCAATCTGCTCTCCCTTGTTGCTGCTCAAGTGCCCATTAGAGGGAATGCGCTTCATCTCTCTAATGAACTGATCACATTAAATGAGTTGAAAACTCTCTGGCACGTGTGTGAAAAAAGAGGGTGGCAGGTAGGAATGAAGGGGATTTAGGGGACAAAAACAGGAATGCGGGAGTGCAGCAAAATAAAGGAGAAAGCATTGAAGAGTGGCTGTATGAGAGAAGTAGTTACCCTCATCATGTTTGGACTCTTTTCTGGTTGATTTACTCCCACTCCCTTTCTATTTCCTCCCCATACTCGAACACACACGGCCACAGATTTTTTTTTTATAAAGCAGAACGTGGTGCTCTACAGTTCTTTTACTTGTAATGGTTGCAGCTCTACAGTTACACATTTTTTGATAATTAAATTTCTCTGATGCTGAACAAGAGAGAGCCAAAATGAAAACATAACTTCTAGATTCCAGGGCCGCTCCAGTATGCAGTGTTGTGTTGGATGTCGGTTTGTCTTAAAATAAGAAAAATAAACCCCGGGAACATGTTTCATTTGTTCAGAAAGCCCACTGGTAAATGAGAGATTGCAGAAGCTGGTGGAAAAGAGGCCAGCCCAGATGTGACGTCATGACTACAGCTCTCACTAGGATTATGAAATGACAATGATTCAACATTGACAGTT
The DNA here is from genome assembly GCF_020382885.2 of Scatophagus argus. Lineage (NCBI taxonomy): Eukaryota > Metazoa > Chordata > Actinopteri > Scatophagidae > Scatophagus > Scatophagus argus. The sequence goes on along the minus strand of NC_058494.1, from coordinate 5,786,774 downwards.
TAAAAATTAAATGCAATCTAATTCTGATAAAACTTCAAATTTCGTGCACAGCTGATGACCCAAATCAAAGAGTGATGATCAGTTGCATGAGTCTGAACTGTGGTCACTGCAGACAGTGGATGGCGATACATAAAGAAGAGAGGAAGAGTGAGAGATGATGGGAGAAGAGGGAGGGAAAGAAAGAGAGAAGGAGGCGGCAGAGAGGAAAAAGAGAGAAAAAATGGTCCCCTCCCCAGGTTTGGGTTAGAAACACTTATAACTCAGGACCATAGATTATGACAGTCCAATCTTCTGGGCTGCTGCCTGAAAAATAACCACAAGCACCCAGCTGCCACACACACACACACACACACACACACACACACACACACATGCAGAGGGAGATGGGGATAAGGTATAATGTAGAGAAATAAAAGGCCAGACGACAGACAGAAAGTGGGAGGCAATGGAAATGAAAGAAGGATATGGATGTATGCAGAAAAGTTGAAGTGAAAAGAAAGCAGAACTGTAAGCAGGATTGATGAGGGCATAAAGAGCAGAAGTGTGAGTGTGATGGGAAGGTTTGTGGAAGAAGCAGATGGAAAAATAATGACAGAAAAGAAAAAAGGAGATCAAATGGAAAAGGACTGTTACTTGGAGTGAAAGACCCAATCTCACTCTGTGGTACAAGCAGACTTAAATGTTTATTTATTTATTTTATTTCAACCAATCTTTAACCAGGAACATTATAATTAAGAAAAAAAAAATGTATTTTGCAAATCTGACCTCAACAGGGTGGACAAAACAGTATAAATAAACATGATGCAAAAATATCATAAAAACAAGATTTTCAAAGCCCGAAAAGCAAAGAAGTGTTGAGATGCCAGCAAACAAAAGCAGCTCTTGTAAATATGTAAGTGATTTTACAGAAGAGATTAACTCATTCAGTTTGAAATCACTCTCTAATTACCTTCATGTAGAGGGGACAGAGTACATATAAACGAATGGAATGTACTGCAAGTGCAGTAATAATGCCTGCTGTCAGAACAGGACCGTACACCATGTAAGTGTCTAACTGTGTTTAACGACCACGGTTTTCTGAAGTGTCATAATATCCACTGGTTTTCAGCCTTGGCCCTGATGTCTTGAGATTGTATATGGTGAAATCCCTAAATCACCTAGCAACAAACCTGTTTACCTGTGGAATGTTCCCAACAGGTTTTTTCTGAATATTCCACAACTTGTCCAGTCTTTTGTTGTCCCTGTCCCACTCTGTTGGTGGAATCCAATTCAGAAGAAGCATACAGTATATTTACAAAAATCAATCAAGCAGATGAAGTAAAACATACTTGTCTTTGTACTTCAGTTGAGTATATCTCAAAAAGGATTCACATATTATTGAATTCTGTATTGTTTGTGTTTTACAGAGAGAAATTTTTTCCAGTCAGAGTTATATTTGCCCAAGTTCCAATAAAAATTCTTCCTAATGAGGCATAACTTATTCAAGGTAACCAGGAAACTGTTTCTGGAAAGCAATGTTACTGTTGAATTTTCAAAATATAATACAATCTGTGGGCATGGAGGGCATTTATGTTAAGGTTCTACAGTGATACACATTTTAGTTCACAGATGTGGCTCTCAAGTGCTGCTCTCAAACAAACCAGGGCAAGTTTTACACAGACTGCCACTGGGCTTGCAAAACAGCACAATCTGAAATTGACTACAGCTGATAAACATTAACACATATTAAGAGAAACATTCAAATTTCGCATACAATAATTCTATCAAAGTTGTTGTATACAGACTGAATGAGCACTAAAAATTCACAGATCGCCTGCTGTGAGACATGTCGACCTGTACAATGTGACTCCATTGTAACGCGGTGGAGGCAAGACTCCAGCATCCATGAAAGCAAGTAGTGGTAAGTAAAAAAATGTTTTCTGTAATTTAGGTAAAGGGACTGTTATCAGGTCCGAGCGGTCAAGGCGACCAATGAGGAGATCTTGAGGCGGAGATGATGTACTTCAAATGAATTTGTTTATTTATTTAATTAGTTGTTTTTTTATTATTATTATTTCCTCCAGCAACAGGTTTAGAAACACCCACACATATACATACCACACATACTTTTAAACATGTCTCCCTGCTGATTGACATGCACCACCATAACATTAATCCATGAATGACTTCACAAATATTTACACACCAAAATCCAAATAGAAAATATCCCTAAATAATTTACATAAATATTAAAACAAGACTTCTCTCTTGGTATCTCCCTACTGGAACTAATAAAAGTTGTCTGGACCCCTGGGGATTCCTTTTGCCCAGACACACTGAGGACAGGCAGAGGTAAGTTCATGCTTCTCTCAAACAATTAAACACAGTTTTCACAGTTTGTTTACTGACTGTTACTCTATTCTATCCACACAATTCATCGCTGCAGTCACTCAAGCAATGCATTTTCTTTTCCCATTGTTTATAGGTGAGCCTGAAATGGAATGGTCTGACATCCCCACAATGGACCATGTCTTCAAGCTAACACAACACACTCAGTCACACAGGCAAACAATTAATAAACATCTTAACAAGAAACCTCTGTGTTGCTTTGATTAATGTGCACATTCATATTTTATCATTTCTCATTCTAAATACAAAGACAGACTAGTAACAGCATTCAGTCCTTACAGGGAGCCTTAAATCAACCATTAAATCTTTCAGACACAGATCACTCTGTCCACTGAACCTCATTAGACTGCTGAAAATTGGCATAAATGTCTGTGATTCAGGAGGAAAGTGTGCAATGGCAAATAAGCACAGCTTTGACATTCCTCCCAGCAGCTGCAAGGTAATATTTCTGTTTTGCCCTTTCCCAGACACATAAACACATTTTACAACTTCCTGAAAGCCAAAAAAGACTAAATATCAAACTGAAGACTTTACTCATATCATACAGCATGTTATGAGACCAGTGTTAACATTAATACCACCAAATATCAGGATAAAACTGTGTTCTTAGTCACAGCTCAACTGTGCACATTTAGTCTTAGAGTTTTTAATCTTTGGAAAGAACAAATGAGCACTTATGTAAATAAATAATAAGAAAAAGTAGGTGAAACTCAAATCATAAACCATCGTTATTCAGCTCACAGTGTGGAGAATAGTCAGTAGCTCTTTTGCATTTTCATTATCATTTTTCTCTTTACTTGCTGTTAGCAGAATCATTTTCTGAATCCTCCTCAAATTAGTCCCATGTTTACAATAAGCTATGGTTAACAGTCTTCTTTTTAGCAATTCACAAACCACTTTGTGTATGGGAGAATAAACTCCAAATGAAAATCATTTCAAACTAATCTACATTCATCTAAAAAACTGCAGTTGTTATTGTTATTATTATTATTATCATTATTACTAAATTTTCTGTGTTAATTAATTTCCTTGTTGAGAGTTAGTTGATGATCAATAGTAATATCTCTCACAAAACAGTTATTCAAGAGCTAGCAAACGTGTTAGCTTAGCTCAGTTGGTAACATCCAAATTACAAAGTGAACGCTGAAGTCTATTTTGGACTTTCCAGCTCTTTGTCCCCTCACACTGTAAAGACTGCTTGCTACTGGCCAACACATTTGCAGATCGGAGTTCGCCAAAGTTGAACTTGAGCAAATGAAATGACTTTGCCTTGCACTTGCATCTTTCCCTCAGATTGTTAAAGAAGCATCATGGCATGCGATTTTCATAGCAACTGACTGTAAAAAATGCCAGTAAAATGTATGAAAGTTCGTTTCTCACTTTCTGTTTCAAAGTCAGCCTGTCAGACTTTGTAGCGATGGGTGTATACGGAATGTCCTCTTAAATTTGAGTCTTAGCTGATTAGAGGTACTAACATTAAGAGGAGAAAATGGCGGACAGAAACAAGTCTGAAATTGAGATAAAGAGCAGAAGGAAGAGTTAAAGGAAAGGAAAAGGTGAGAAGGTGGAAGGAGCAAAAGCGAAGGAAGGGAGGGGCGGAAAAGACGAAGGGGAGCAGAATAGTTAAGAGTAATAGAGGTGAGAGGCCAGTTGATAAGAGAATGGACAGAATGTGGCAATGGAGAGATATACAGCTGCAGGACTGCGAGAGGTGCCGGCGGAGCTCATTACTCCTTATCTCCATGGTAGAGGAAACTGTATGTGTGTGTGTGTGTGTGTGTGTGTGTGTGTGCAGGTGTGACACTCAAACACACACTCAATTTACATTTCACCACACTGCAACCCCCCATAATATGAGATGAATGGTGGAATTTGATGAAGTGTATGTCAGGACTGCTTCCAAACTGTGTGAAGTAAAAGCACATCCCAACGTGCACTTACTGGCCAGTTATGTGCACACTCTGCATGAAACCTTTGTTCTGAGTAGCCCATATGTGTCAGTTCAAGCACTGTGCTGCATTCCTTCCGTCTCACTTGTGTCTTTCCTTTCACAGCCCGCTCTACCTCTCTGCACTTTGCCATCAATCTCCGACCCTCCCCCTCATTCAACTGCTCTCACTCCATCTTGCCGTCCCTCCATCTTAGCTCTCATCAATCTGCTGTCCCGCTGTAGACCACACTCATGACGCTGAACTTCGCAACTCTTCCTCTCGTCCCTAACTACCCCTTCTCTCGCCCTTTCTCTTCGTCCCCTGCCCTGAGTTGCTCCCTCCATCAATCATGCATCCGACTCACGCACTGCCAGTCTGGACCTCGCTCTCCCCTCCGCCCACCCACTCAAGACATTAATCTCTATCAGTTGTCTACACTCAGTAAGCTAGACAGAGGCAGGCTACTCTCTTTGCTCTCTGTCTTTGTTCTCATGTTTTCTGTCTCTTCTCTCTTTCCCTCTTTTCTCTCTTTGCAGCCTTCAAGCTGACCCCATAATTTGGTGCCTGCACCACCTATGTAATGGTATTCATTTGATGGATCCACCTACTAGTCCTCCCCCTAATTTTACATCCTTTTACTGTGACCTTTTCCCCCCTGCCCTTTTCTTACTACACCTGTTTCTGTCACCTCTGTTATTTTCTGTTTAATACTACAAGGACTGCATTGATCTTCACAGTGTTGATAAGTTTATATTGGAATTGTTGCTTCATATCCTTCATAGACTGTATGTTTACATGTTTACCAGGTGCAGGTAAACATTCTCAGCCCATCACTGTTCTAGAGCTGAAACTCATATTTATCAACTGACTAATCATTACTTAAGCACAGATAGCAAATATTTTTCAGCTAACGCGAAACATATTTGGCAAATTGAACAATTGTGAGGATTTACTGCTTTTAGACTTGGTTGAACAAATCAAGTCATTTGAAGGTGTCACCTTGTGATTCATGACAGCCATATTATAAACCAAACATCTATCCATCCATCCATTTTGTATATAGCTTATCCGTCAGGGTCGCGGGGGGGCTGGAGCCTATCCCAGCCTATAAACCAAAGAATTTTAAAAAAATGTCATGTTACTAAACAATGAAATAATTATGAGTCACAGCCCTCAGCTAAATAAAATCCTTATTTAACCACATTACTCAACGTTTTAACATATTGAATTGCTTTCTTCATTTCATTCAATAGAAAAGTGATTGTAATTATTAACTGTATCAAAATTTTCTCTGAGCCCTTACTGTATAGAAAAAGTATTTCATGTTTAGAGAATTTTGTGGAAGTAAAGTAGTTTTAAAGCTAAACTCAAGAAGGAGATTTTTTATTTTTTTCAATATCGAAAACTGAAACTGAAGGGATGATCTCTGATTGTTTTGTCTTACACTGATTCCACTCACTTACTACCAGAACTAAGATGTTCTAAAAACAATCTGGAGAATCTGCGACCTGCTGTTTAATATTTCTTGTGGAGCAGCATATCTGCCTGCTGTAATGAGTCGAATGGACAAACCAGTTTGTCGTCGTTTCCAATGTATCTCACACCTTACATCTCTGTTCTACGTATGCCTGCTCACCAAAGCTTGTCTATGTGCTTTACAAGAGCAATTAATATTATGCATATAATTTGGATGGTGATATTGCATGTCTTACTCACATGCAGCAGAATGGCTCTCATTTTAATGTAGCAGCTGTCTGCATTGAACCCTGGACTGGCGGCTCTGTGCAGGCTTGCATTTCCCATTAGGGAATTTTCTGTTTTATGTTACAAAATGCAAATGTCTGTAATTGTAGTTGCCTCTAATGGTTATAGTTTTAAACATTTGTGAGAAGTGTTGACATTGGTGGGACCATGCTGCCATTTCATTTCCGATGTGAGCTCAGTGGACTGGTGATTTAGCTGTATAACGCTATACCACTGCTCTGATGGAGGGGTTGTCCCAGAAACAACTGGTTCAAACACTGACAGCAACAACATGATTGGTTGGAAATGGAAAGATCAGAATGTTGAAAGGAGAAATGCCCATAGTCAGAGATATGAGTAAGAGACTGTTTAACAGCATACATAAAACAGCTCGTAAAGATTCATTCTTGAACTTGGTGACATATCTGCAGTTAAATGTTTTAAAATCAATCTCCACTTACTTACAAACTGCATTCACCCTATGATCCCACAGGCTTTATCAGCAAACAGAGCTTGTTCATCTGTCATACTCCAGGTGCCGCAATTTCAATTCTAAATCGTGAATTTTCAATTTTAACCGTCACAATCAAAAGCAAGATGCATGTCTGAAGAAAAAAACAATGCTTCAGCATAAATGTAGCCTTCAGCTGTACATCCAGACACGTGTCCTGTGTGGACAAACATGATCAAATCATTGGTACCTGAGATAACCCCGTCAGCATTGGAGATTTTTGAAGAGGGCTTATGCTTTTGTTGTTTATTGATGAATCCCATGGTGGGATTTTTGTGTTGAACTCCGCCAGGATAAAATCAAGCTTTTGTCGTAAAATACCCATTTGGAAAAAAGGGGTAATTTTTCTTTGGAAAAATGAATTTAAATGAAACTTTTCAGGGCATAAAGATCTATTGATCTTAACAAATCCAGATAATCAGCAAAATAAAAAAAAAGCTTAAATCAAAAATTGAATCTGTCTTAAAATTGAAAGTCAAACAAAATTGTGGATTTGGGGGATCTTGACACATCTTAGTCATCAGTGTAAGGACTTCAGTCCTGGGATAACAGTTTGAAAAGTTTATTTGCAAACCAATATTTCAATAGGTTTCACACCATGTACTGTATATTTTCTGCTTTATTTACATCCATCCATCCATCCATCTTCTTCCGCTTTATCCGGGACCGGGTCGCGGGGGCAGCAGCTTGAGCAGGGATACCCAGACTTCCCTCTCCCCAGACACTTCCTCCAGCTCTTCCGGGTGGACCCCAAGGCGTTCCCAGGCCAGCTGAGTGACATAGTCCCTCCAGCGTGTCCTGGGTCTTCCTCGGGGCCTCCTCCCGGTGGGGCATGCCCGGAACACCTCCCCGGGAAGGCGTCCAGGGGGCATTCGGAACAAATGCCCGAGCCACCTCAACTGGCTCCTTTCGATGTGGAGGAGCAGCGGCTCTACTCCGAGCTCCTCCCGGGTGACAGAGCTCCTCACCCTATCTCTAAGGGAGCGCCCCGCCACCCTGCGGAGAAAGCTCATTTCAGCCGCTTGTATCCGAGATCTCGTTCTTTCGGTCATGACCCAAAGTTCATGACCATAGGTGAGGGTAGGAACGTAGATTGACTGGTAAATTGAGAGCTTCACCTTGCGGCTCAGCTCTCTCTTCACCACGACGGGCCGGTACAACGACCCCATTACTGCTGTCGCTGCACCAATCCGCCTGTCAATCTCACGCTCCCATCTTCCCTCACTCGTGAACAAGACCCCGAGATACTTAAACTCCTCCACTTGAGGCAGGAACTCTCCTCCAACCTGAAGGGGACAGACCACCTTTTTCCGGTCGAGAACCATGGCCTCGGATTTAGAGGTGCTGATTCTCATCCCAGCTGCTTCGCACTCGGCTGCGAACCTCCCCAGCGCACGCTGAAGGTCCTGGCCTGAAGAAGCCAACAGGACAACATCATCCGCAAAAAGCAGAGATGAAATCCTGTGGTTCCCAAACCAGACACCCTCCGGCCCCTGGCTGCGCCTAGAAATCCTGTCCATAAAAATAATGAACAGGACCGGTGACAAAGGGCAGCCCTGCCGGAGGCCAGTATGCACTGGGAACAGGTCCGACTTACTGCCGGCAATGCGGACCAAGCTCCTGCTCCGAGAGTACAGAGACCGCACAGCCCTTAGCAAAGGACCCCGGACCCCATACTCCCAGAGCACCTCCCACAGGATGCCACGGGGAACACGGTCGAATGCCTTCTCCAAGTCCACAAAACACATGTGGACCGGTTGGGCAAACTCCCATGAACCCTCAAGCACCCTGCGGAGGGTATAGAGCTGGTCCAGTGTTCCACGACCAGGACGAAAACCGCATTGTTCCTCTTGGATCCGAGGTTCGACTATCGGCCGGATTCTCCTCTCCAGTACCCTGGCATAGACTTTCCCGGGGAGGCTGAGGAGTGTGATCCCTCTGTAATTGGAGCACACCCTCCGGTCTCCCTTCTTAAAAAGAGGGACCACCACCCCAGTCTGCCAGTCCAAGGGCACTGTCCCTGACTGCCATGCGATGTTGCAGAGTCGTGTCAGCCAAGACAGCCCCACAACATCCAGAGCCTTAAGGTACCCAGGACGAATCTCATCCACACCCGGAGCTCTGCCACCGAGGAGCTTCCCAACTACCTCAGTGACTTCAGCTTGGGCAATGTATGGACCCGCCTCAAGGTCCTCAGCCTCTGCTTATATAACGGAAGACACGTCAGCAGGATTGAGGAGGTCCTCGAAGTATTCCTTCCACCTTCCGACAATATCCCCAGTCGAAGTCAGCAGCTCCCCACTTCCACTGTAAACAGTATTAGCAGGGCACTGCTTCCCCCTCCTGAGGCGCCGGATGGTTTGCCAGAATTTCCTCGAGGCCGACCAATAGTCCTCCTCCATGGCCTCCCCAAACTCTTCCCAGACCCGAGTTTTTGCTTCCGCAACCGCTCGGGCTGTCGCACGCTTGGCCCTCCGATACCCGTCAGCTGCCTCAGGAGTCCCACAAGCCAACCATGCTCGATAGGACTCCTTCTTCAGCCTGACGGCATCCCTTACTTCCGGTGTCCACCACCGGGTTCGGGGATTGCCGCCACGACAGGCACCAGAGACCTTACGGCCACAGCTCCGAGCAGCAGCTTCCACAATGGAGGTGGAAAACATGGTCCACTCGGACTCAATGTCCCCAGCCTCCCTCGGAATCTGGTCAAAGTTCTCCCGGAGGTGTGAGTTGAAAACCCCTCTGACGGAGGGTTCCGCCAGACGTTCCCAGCAGACCCTCACAACACGTTTGGGTCTGCCAAGTCTGTCCGGCTTCCTCCTCCACCAGCGGATCCAACTCACCACCAGGTGGTGATCGGTGGACAGCTCAGCCCCTCTCTTCACCCGAGTGTCCAAGACATATGGCCGAAGGCCAGATGACACAACCACAAAGTCGATCATTGACCTCCGGCCCAGGGTGTCCTGGTGCCATGTGCACCGATGGACATCCTTATGCTTGAACATAGTGTTCGTTATGGACAAACTGTGACTAGCACAGAAGTCCAACAACAGAACACCACTCGGATTCAGATCAGGGAGGCCGTTCCTCCCAATCACGCCCCTCCAGGTATCACTGTCGTCGCCCACGTGGGCATTGAAGTCCCCCAGTAGAACTATGGCGTCCCCGGTCGGAGCACATTCCAGTACCCTTCCCAGGGACTCCAAGAAAGCCGGGTACTCTGCACTGCTGTTTGGCCCATAGGCCGAAACAACAGTGAGAGACCTATCCCCAACCTGAAGGCGTAGGGAAACGACTCTCTCGTTCACCGGGGAGAACTCCAACACATGGCGGCTAAGCTGGGGGGCTATGAGCAAGCCCACACCAGCTCGCCGCCTCACACCATGGGCAACTCCAGAGTAGAAGAGAGTCCAGCCTCTCTCCAGGAGTTGGGTTCCAGAGCCCAGGCTGTGCGTGGAAGTGAGCCCGACTATCTCTAGCCGGTACCGCTCAATTTCCTGCACAAGCTCGGGCTCTTTCCCCCCCAGTGAGGTGACATTCCATGTCCCCATAGCTAGAGTTTTTGTCCGGGGTTTGGGTCGCTGGGATCCCCGTCCACAGCTGCCGCCCAAACCACATTGCACCGGCCCCTTCTGAACCCTCTCGCGGGTGGTGGGCCTACGAGAGAGCGGGCCCACGTCGCTTCTTCGGGCTGTACCCGACCGGGTCCAGCCATTTTAAATCACATAATGATCAATCAATCTATACTATGTTGTCTGTCTTTGTGCTGCACTTGTTCCCCTGCATGAAGCCTGTTGTTGACAAAATGTTGTCAGTCATTTTGTCAACACACATCTTGAAGGATCTGTGACTCCTCTCTCTCTCTTTCTCTCACACACACATACATACACATACACACATACATACACACATGTTACACATGCAAATTCTTTTGTGTCAAACTTGTTTGGTTCATTCATTGATTATAGATGAACACATGAATTGAGTTGCCTTTTGATTAATAGCATTCATTCTGTTCAATGGAAATATATGTCGTGTCTGGTGTTTTTTTGTTATGCTTTGTCTTTTGATTTCAGTCCACGTGCCATGTTTCATGTTTGTCTTGTCATGTGTTTCCATGTATTAGGTTCAAGGTTTTTGTCATGTCCTGTTTTATTTTGAAAGCGTCTCTTCCCCTGTGTGCCCTGTTCTCATGTAGCTTTGCTTTTGGTTTTCGTGATTGCGTTCTCCCTCCTAATGTGTGTCACCTGTGCCTCGTTGTCTTGTCTATTTAGTCCTCGTGTTCCCAGTCACCTGTGTCAGAGTGTTACTTTGTGTGCCTGTGTGTTCATGCCAGGAAACTGGTTTTTTTTTTTAAACCTTGTCCTGCCATGAGGAGTTATTTTTGCCACAGTTTATTGTTGATCCCATGACACAGTAAGAGTGTGCTTTTTGAGTTTGGCTTTGAAAATAAAGACTGTTGCTCGGACTCGGACTCCCTCGCCTGCCTGCCCTTTTTGACTCTGCGTCAGCCACGACGCTCCACTTGTGACAATATAATAGTGATACTAGGTAGCTAGTAATATTCAGTGGTGTTTAATACAGATCATTCAATTCAATTCAATTCACACTTCACAACTGATTATGATAGCAATATTAATAACAATAATAATGGAAGCAGCTGCAGCAGAGTAGTAATAGAATTAAAATAAATTATGACTAAACAGTAGTAATCGCAGTTAGTTTCGAGCAGCAGGAGGTCCAACCACGATCCATGGGAACCTGCGGGACAAGAAAGCACAAGGACTACAGGGAAGAAGTTGAGTTAATGATATGCATTAATGGGACATAAATGTGTGCAGAAGGAGAGCTATAACTACGGGCTGGCCTAGGCCTAAGCTTTATCAAAAAGGAAAGTTTTTAGTCTAGTCTTAAATGTAGAGAGGGTGTCCGCCTCCTGTACCAAAACCGGAAGATGGTTCCATAGTAGAGGAGCTTGATAACTAAAGGTTCTGGTTCCCAAACTACTTTTGAGGACTCTAGGTACCACAAGTAGCCCTGCATTTTGGGAACGCAAAGCTCTGGTGGGATAATAGGGTACTATTAACTCTTTAAGATAGGATGGTGCATGACCGTTCAGGGCTTTATATGTGAGGAGGAGAATTTTAAACTCTATCCTGAATTTTACAGGTAGCCAGTGTAGAGAAGCCAGTACAGGAGAAATATGATCTCTCATGCTGGTTCTTGTGAGTAATCTTGCGACAGGGTTCTGGATTAGTTGGAGAGTGTTTATAGATTTATTGGGGCAGCCTGATAGAAGGGAGTTACAATAATCCAGCCTGGAGGTAATGAATGCATGGACTAATTTTTCTGCATCAAAAAATTGCAAGTCATCCAGGTTTTTATATCTTTAAGACATGCCATGAAGTTTGACTAGCTGATTTGTTTCTTCTGGTTTCACTGACAAGTACAATTGTGTGTCATCTGCATAACAATGAAAATGTATGGAGTGTTTACTGATAATATCACCGATGAGGTGCATATAAACGGTGTATAGTATTGGCCCAAGGACAGACCTTGGGGAACTCCATAACTAACTTTTGTGAGTGTGGACAATGTATCATTAACATCAACAAATTGAGATCAATCTGATGAATAAGACTGAAACCAGTTTAATGCAGTTCCTTTAATGCCAATTACGTGTTCCAATCTGTGCAATAAGACGGAATGAATCATGCTCTACTTGTTCCTGTATATGACCGCTAAAACTCACAGCACAGTCTCCAGTTTGACATCATGGAAAATACTCTTTTTGTTCTTTTTTTGAGATTTACATGAGAAGATAAATACTACTCTATTGTTTAAGCATTGTAACTCACTTGTTTAGTCTGTACATTAAACTAAATCTGAAAATGACATTTTGGTTTTGCAGGAGGTTGACTTCTTGGAGCCTCTGCTGACTGTCTAGCAACCTTATTGTGATTACCTTAAGGTAATCACAATGCATCTCATATATAATCCTCGAATCTTTTTTTTTTTTTTTTTTTTTTTACCATTTTCACAAAGTTCTTAGTTTTCATTCTAAGCTAAGCTAACTGCTGTTGACTCCACCCTCACATTTAAAGTCCAGATACAAGCGTGCTATTGATCTTCTCATGCAAGAAAGTAAATAAACTATTGCTGTACATGTAGTTTTCAAAATCTGAATAACCAGAAGTTTTGATTGCATGAATAGTAAAGAAAAGTGTAATGTAAAATAGTTTGGTGGAATACTTACTTTTATCAAACCCTTATTTTATTTATTTCTATCTATCGATTTCTATCAATGTTGTTAGATGTGAAAGGTATTAACTGTGGTTCTTGATGACTACTACCAATATGTTCTGTGCCCATCTGTCCTGTCCTTCTGGTTCCTTCTACCTGTACAGGTGAGAGTAGATGTTGTGAACCATAGTGTAAATGTGGGACCCAGAGCTGTCACGCAGTTCCCTCAGCAGTGACCTCAGTGGCATCTGACCCCCACGCTTCATAGACTTGTCATACAGAGACAGACAGCCCCGCCACAGCATAGATAGAGAGCACTTAGACCAGGTGACCTTTACCATCCAGTGACTACCTCACGCTATGCCAGTTCTCTGACGCACACAGACACACACACATGCACGCCCCTCCTTTGTTATTATTCCTCTACTTTTTCACTCCTCTTCTATCACCACACAAGTGTAGTATATCTGTGCAGGCACGTAAACACACTATACTGTATATACTCATGATTTGGACTGGCCATACACACACACACACACACACACACACACATACACTGAGCTCTGGGGGACCCAGGAAGACGTACAGGGTCTGCATCCTGCAGCTTCATCCATCACCACTAAGCCCTCCTCTCCATTTCACCACCTTCCATCCATCCATCATTCTCTCCCTCTCTTTCTCTCTTATTCTGCCTCACCTTCCTCACTGCCGTCCTCCCCCTCCTCCCTCGTCATCTCTTTCACCTCGCTCTTTTATGCTCTCGCTCGTTGCTTTCCCTCTAACCTTTAAGCCAACCTCTGCCTTTGAGCTCCGTGCTCTCTATCCATCTTCACCACATCTCTTCCCTCTGCCTCCCCTTCCAATCTTCTCCATCTCCCCAAAATTTCTTCCTGCGTGTCCGTCTCTTTGCTTCACTGTCCTCCTCATTTATCTTTCCTGTAAGAGTGCCCCTTATCTTCAATTTCCGAATTTCTCCCTCACTGAGCACTTTCTACCTTTTTCCTGCATTTTGCTTTGAATAGTATGACTTCATTCTCCCCAGTCTGTGTCGGCTCTCTGCTGTGTCTGTCCCTCCATCTCCAAGCAATTGTTGTCTGTGTGACATCAGCAAATCCTGGATATCAGACCTGCATTTTACAGCATTCATGTTTAAATCCTTTGAGATGTATTCAAGTCAGCATTCATGTTATTTGCAGAATTCAAAACACCTACCTTACACAAAGGTTGCTCATTGTTTTGTTTAAAAAAAAAAAAACACCATGTTTCAGTTGTTTTAGCACTGGAGAATTCATTATGCACTTGCCTTCAGTTGTTCATCTTCATCAACCTTGACTTTAATTTAACTAGTGATTTGGATTTGATGTGGATGTAAGTGGTGAAATCAATACTGGATAAGGGCTTTCACCTGAATTCTCTTCAGTCAATCAGTTTAATGGACCTACTATTTATGAGTGCAGCCTCTCTCGCACAATCAGTTGGAACAGTGAATGCACAAACAAGCTTTTGTCATTCTCCCAAAACTTCCATGAGTCTTGTTTGTGTTCTTCTGTAGCTCTTTGTGAGTGTGGATATGCTTGTGGCGAATGTGAGTGTGTGTCTGGGTGTGTTTGCGTGACATTTAATATCATAGCTCTCCCTGGCATGCTCTTCATTACACTGCACTCAGTCTAATTTCATCTGGGCCTGCAGCCGTTTGAAAACAGGCCAAACACTCAATGAGAGATGAAGAAAGGAAGAGGAAGAGGAGGGAGGAGGAGGACAACGAAAGGGGAGAGGTGAATTTCCGAATGGGTTGATATTAAACAGTGGCTGGTCTGACATGATGCAACTATGTTCACACACACACACACACACACACAAATGCGCAGACATGCTCGCAGGCACATGCACGTCTGCTGCCTCCCACACAGTTTTGTATTAATCCAATTTACTGAATTAAAAGCTGAAGGATGTTTCGCTTCTTTACCCTCATATCCAGACTCCCTGGTCCTTTCTCTCCCCTCTCTCTTGCTTTCTCTCTCAGCAAGAGGGATAAGGGGCTAAGATTAATTTCTTAGTTTTTCTAGGATATTTGATAAACAGTCACTTGTCTTTGGGACATATCTTAGGAGAAACATAGTGAATGAATCTGCAGAGAGAGCCAGCACAAGCAGCAAGAGGACCTGCATGAGACAGCAAAAGTGTAGGGAAGAGGATACATGGATGGAGATGAAATGAGATGGGAAGAGCAAATGAGAATGATCAGAAGAAAAAAAGTCAAGTACATAAAAGAAGAAGAAGGTAACCATTGGCATCTAAGGCTGGAACGCACAGCCTTAACATGTGCTTAACATGAAACACCACGATGGTTAAGGTTAGACACAAAAAATGACATGGCAAACTCTGCTCTCCGGTGTTAAAGTTGAGTGTGTGACTCATCACCCAACCCCAACCTTCAGCCCTCTTGGGACTTGCTCTCTTTGCAAACTGTGTTGCGTTGTGCAGTTATTCTGATCACTTCTATTGGTAAAGTCTGGTGTGTCTCATCTAGACACACAAGAGATGTCCCAAAAAAACCAGATCTGGCACCTTGGAAATGAGAGCCCACTCAGTAACACAGGTAAAAGTACTGTCTAATGGGAAGCCTAACAGGTAGAATAGGTCTGACTAACTGTTAATCTTTAAATCTCTATCACAGCTATGCTGCTATAGGCCTATGCTGCCGGGGGACACAAACATGATCCACCAAGCAGTTCCCCCTCCTCCTTTTCCTCTTCTATCCTCTCCCCTCGTCAAAGATGGAAGTGAATTAGTTTGACTTCCTCAACACAAAGAGGTGTGTTTGTGTCTGTGCTTTAACAAGTGACTGACACCTGTCATTCGGTTGCCTCACAGTGTTTCCTACATTAAACCATCACGGTACAATGATGAAATTACACAGGACATCAATGCCTCGTCACCAGTTTGAGTCCCACCTCTGGTTTCTACTCGCAGCACTAAAGGCTGAACCTCAACTTCCTGCGTGAGAAGAAAAACAACCAAGGTGTATTTTTGTCTCAGGTCCAACTGAGGACATGCGTTTGATAGCTCCAATGTGTTATTTTTATTGATAGATGTTGAGAGGCTGTTGAGAGCTCTCACAGCTTCTGTGCAAGTCAATATGTTGACTTTAAAGCAATTGACAAGTTCTTTTTGTGAACAGATCCCTCTTCTCTGTTGAGCTCCTGAGCTCCGTCCCTCATCTAGTCTCTTCCCTGTCAAACAGGTCTAGTGCCTGATTTTATTTGGCTGTCACAAGAAAGGAAGAGTTGGAGGGAGGGGCAATACATTTGACATTTGATGTTCTTTTTTTCTCAACTGTCTCCCTTTTATTTTTTCTTTAACTCTGCCTAACCTGAGTTTTCTCTCTTGTACTCCAATTAACCATCTCCCCTACCATCCTTCTCTCCATGGTTATTTCTCCGATCCAAAGAGAGGTACAAGTAATTGTCATTATGAAAACTCTGGCCTGTCTCCCCCCAAAAGAATCCTTGCTTCACTCTCTTCTGACGGTCCTTTAAATTGTTTCCCAGACAGCCTTTCACCTTGATTGGGACACTAAATCCGCCAATTAAATCACCCAGATTGCCACTGTGGGCGCAGCTGGGGGGGGGGGGGGGGGGGTAACAGCAAAGGTGATATATGCTACACCACCTTGTGTGTGTGTGTGTGTGTGTGTGTCTTCTGACAGCAGGGATTGGTTACACTGCCTTACGAAGACAGAGTGCAGTAACTACAGAAGCAGTGAAGTCAAGAAAAAAGGGTTTAAAGTTCTCAGACTGGACAGTGCAGTATAAAACAGATAGAAAAGATGTAATGCTCTCACTATCACCCATTGCCATATAACCAACTCAATACTTGTGGACAAAGCCTCTGAATGGTCAGAGAAACTGCATTATCTACCAATAATGTTCTCTCAGCTTACTAACCCATTTTAAACCGGTTTGTTTTGGGAAGTCAAGCTTAATTTGATTATTTACAGTACACAGCTTATACAGACAAAATGCACTACATAATTGATCAAAAACAAGATAGAGTCTGTATCTGACTTTCTGACATGTTTTACAGCATATGTTATAACATACATGTTTTTTTGTTGTTGTTTTGTCTTCTTTCTACAAATTCTGTTTCTAAAAGCTGTTTCTATGGCATAATATTCTTATATACTATAAAAGAATCAGCTGCCACAAAAGCTTGGTTAGGTACAATCAGATGGCTGAAAGGATTACTCTGTATTGTTGATCTGTGTAGATTTGCATAGGAACAAGTTCTCTTTTCAGTGTCGAGTGTATTGTAATACCTGTAACAAGATGAAACAAACAGACGAGTGGCTTTGGCAAAACTATTTTTAAGAACTTCAAAATAGAAACAGGTTAGTCTCATTTGGAGACTAGAAAGTTAGAAGACAGAGGGCTCAAACAGAACATTCTTAATTTAAGTAAATACATTTTTAGGTTGAATCAATTTTTGTTTTGGTTTTACGTTAGAATAGTCATTATTGAAAGGAAGTAGGAAAACATTAATATATGAGGTGATGTATACTACTACAGACCTAAGAAAGTCAGGTAGTGATTGTAACTCAATTGACCAAATATGCAATTACTGCGTCTTGCCTTTGTATTGTTGCTGGTGAGCTTAGTCCATCTGTCAGAAGGCCCCCAGCCCAAGGCTAAAGGTGCTATCTGTCATACCAGATGACACAGAGACTGGGGGTTGTGGTAGTGATGGGGTGTGTGTGTGTGTGTGTGTCAAGAGGGTGGGATGAAGGAAAGGCAGAGTAACTATAAAATAATAAAGGGTGATGGTGAGAGAGGAGAGCGATAGAAGATGAAAAATAAAGAAGAAGGCGTAATAACTGTAAAAGAAGAACGGAGAAACAGAAAGATTCCAAAATGGAGGAGAGGCCAAGAGAAATCAAACAACAGAACATGAAAGAGGCATAATAGAGGGAGGGAAAGAAAGCGAGAGAGAGAGAGAGAGAAAGGTTGCAGGAGGAAACTCAGTTTGCCAGATTGGACTTGAAACAGTAAGCACAGAGAGAGAAGTGAAGGAAGAGAGCAGAAAATGCGCCTACACTGGAGGGAGAAAAGGCAGATGAAAGAAGAAATGATACGATGACCAGGAAGAGTGGAGAAGGAAGGAAAAAAGAGGAGGGAGGGGGAAAGTGGCGTTAAAATCAGAGAAGATTTGCTTGGTCGTGCTTTCCAAACTCGTACATCATAGACACACACACACGCGCACACAGTGGGTGTAACTCTCTTTTCAATTACATGTGACAGCTGCTGTCCCCCTGATCCATGCAGTTACTGTGGCAGTGGCGACAGGAATTATGGTGGAGCAGACAGGTGAGTCAAAGGGAAGTGTGGGGAGGGGGTGCAAGAGAAAGGCGTGGAAATGAAATGAAGGCCAAGGATGATCTGAGAAGGTGTGCACTGGAAAGAAAGCCTTTGAGGAGCAGAACTCAAAATTCTGTGATAAGCCTGTGAATATTCTCATTCATCCAGGTCATGGCTATCTCAAGGAAATTCAATCGAATGCAACTGGACTTAGTTATTTGTCTTTGAAGACGTTTCACCTCTCATCCAAGAGGCTTCATCAGTTCATGCTCGCTTGACTAGGCTGGGACTAGCAACTGGACTTAGTTATTTGTCTTCAAAGACAAATAACTAAGTCCAGTTGCATTCGATTGAATTTCTTGAGATATCAAAATTCTGTGTTTTTTTAAATAGAAGATTGGATCATGGACATGATCAATTCACGTGGTTTGACATAGTTGCCAAACAGAATGAAATAAAAATAAACAATACAAAGCACTGAAGAAAATTTGAAGGTTGGCACAGAAGATAATTTGACACTTAGACCTGTGATACTCGTGTTTAAATAAATATAACCAAGATATGACAAGAAGTTAACCAAGAGAAATTTTGCAATTAAAATTGCTTACTTCCTTAAGGACTATGATATTGTGTGATAAAAGGGTCCCCTTCAACCCATCAAGGGGCAGCTCCCAAAACTGTCCACCCACACTCCACAAGTGTTGTCTTCCTCACTCCTTACAAGTCCACATTTTAAGATTTCAGGGACGGACTTCTCTCATTCGCTGTGGTTTGCCTTGAAGGTTCCTGTTTTTCTGCTTCTTTGATGAGTTTTGCACCTGGTTCTGCTTACCCTAAGTCAGGGGTCTCAAACCTTTTTTCCTCTGAGAGCTACTTTTACAAAATAAAAATGGCTGAGAGCTACTCATGTTTTGTAACATTTATTCTCATCGCTCATTTCGAACAAAGAAACTCAATAAGCTTTCTTTTCCTGAAACATCACAAAATATTATTATTATCATCGTTTTTATTATTACTACAAATACAGATATTGTTACTTATTCACTTATCATTGTTATATATGACCATGTCACTTTATCACACTTCACAAAACATCTGAAAATGAAATGTTATTATGGATCACTTACAATTTCTACAAATCAACCTTTTTAATATATCAGTATATTCTAAATGGCGAAATCCATGAATGACGTTTCAGCCACCGCGGTCATGGCCTTCTTTACAATCCCACCATCGGTGAACGGCTTTTTGCGCATTGTTAAAATGTGCGCCACTTTAAACGTAGTCTCTGTTGCTGAATTGGCCTTTTTCGCTGGTTTGGTGAACAGAGACTGTTGCTGTTGAAGCATTGTTACAGTTCCGTTATCTTGTCTTTTCGTAGGCTGCTACCATGGACTTGGGTGAAATGGCGCTCCACGTTATACCTTTTACTGACCGACACACTGGCACCGCAGATGAGACACACACACACTTGTCATTAACATTTGTAAAACAAAATTCTGTCTCCCACTCTTGGTGAAAATGATCCGCTTGTTGGTTTGGACACCTGCAAAAGGTCAATTAAATTTTCAAATTTATGTTTGATTCATTGGCCCTTTGGCAAGCTACTTGGAAAGAGGCGGCGAGCTACTGGTAGCTTGCGAGCAAGTGATGCGTTGGAGACCCCTGCCCTAAGTCCACTGAATGTGTGCAACTGCATAAACAAATCAAACAGCTAAGGAGTGACACTTTTGCTACAACGCATATGGTTGACCAGAGTTTCTTCATGACTTAGCTCCCTTGAAACCTGCATACAGGAGTATTCTCACCACACAATCCCCAGTTTCTCTACTGGCTGGTGCACCTCCCTATTGGCTGGGCCAACCTGCACTTTCTGTTTCCCAGCTAGAAGTCAGGGTCATTTCACTCCAGGTGTACATGTACTCAAAGTCACAGGTTGTCATTTGTCTTGTTGATTGGCTGTCAAACATTAATAAGGTGAGACTTACAAGTCTGTCACAGGAGGAGAGACACAGGGAAAGGGAAGGAGATACCAGTGCAAGTTGGCACACTGCAGATGTATTTAGGAGCACTTATTTGTTTGTTTGTTTTCATGATTAGTGTTAGTTAATTCTCCGCCATGTAACAGGTAATGTCACCCATAATACCATAATATGTATTATAGGTGAAAGTCATGCATGTGGCTTTGCGACCCTGTTTAGTACATCTACAAGATTGCAATGACAGGCTGAGTGACACTTCATTGGTAAACCCCTCCAACTGCTGCTCAACAAAATGGCAGTTTGAAGCTGCAAGCTACATTAAATAAATAAAAGTACTGGGGCACCTCCATCTTTATATATGTCAGTGATCCCATCCACTAACCTCAAAAAGGTTTCACGGTCAGGTATCACTGAATCACAGTGTCTTGTGGTCAGGCAATTGTATGGTCCTAAAGAAAGGAGGATAACAACATTCTGTGGTTCTCGCTTTCACTGTTACCATGCAAGGAGTCATCACATCCATGATTCACTTCCGCATGATGTCTCCACAACATCATCAGCCTGTGCTTTGTGTTCTCTTTACATCTCCTATTCTTTCAGGCCTGTCATGTATAACCTGTTTATAAGTTGTTTCTCTTATGTTTCCTGCTTTAACTGACCACTGACATTTGTCACCTTCTTCCTTTGCAGCTTTCCAATTAGTCATTTCTCTGTCTTTCATTAGCCAGCTGGTTTCCCTGCCTGTTCTGTCGAACTGCCCACTGAGCACCGAGGAAAGTCTTCTTTAACCATTCTACTCCTATTCTACTCTATTCCACTCTATTTGAGAGTTTTGCTTTAGGGTTCAAGCCCTTAGTGTCCTGTGTGTGCGCATGCACGTGTGTAATACTCACATTCACACAAAGTCTAGCTTGATCATTCTTGCAAATTTGAGTGATGTGACATGTGTTGGTATGTTGATATCAACAGAAATTAGTGCTGATATTGTGTTTACAAATACTTTTGGAATCATTCAGACAAACAAAAGAACAAGGAACAAGAGGGAATGAGTTGGAAAGGTGGCGTGCTCTCTGAGGCAGAGAGAACAAACATGGTGAGTTTGGATTCTATGGCAGAGTGTTAGAAAACCACTCTTTAGTGTAGAAGAGAAACAGAAAGTTTCCTGCTATTCCTCACTTTCATTTCCTTGTGTTACTGAACAGAGAAATCACAGGAGTCAAGATGTGTAGGTACAATCTGAGATGGATACAGGGAGCAGACAGAGTTCAAAACACGGAGAGACAGAAACACGTCTTAACTTCATCTCTGCTGGGCTTCAAACTTAGTTCAGTCATTGTTGGGCTGATGTTTCTAACAACACAGTGTAAACAGTGGGGAGGGTTGGTGGTTGGCTGTTAGCTACTGTTATACAGTAGAGATCACACACACATGCACACACACACACTAGATGAAGGGATTTGGGATTTGAAGAGAGTAAACTGTTTGCTCCTTTGCAGAAAATCTTCAGTGCATCTGTGCGCTTGGTGTTTCAGAGTGTGTTGCTCACTGTGTGTTTAACCCACCACCCTTTAGGGAGGCTTGTGGGTGGTTTTGGAACGGGATGACAGGATCAAAAATAGGTGTACCATAGGTAGGCAAGAACACCTGCACAGCCAGATAGACACACACACTTGCCCTGTACAGTAAATGACTGCTTGAACTCACTCCGTGGGCTGCCTGCAGGCCCACCAACACAGCCATCATTAGCAGGCTCTATTTTAAGGCTTAGGCCACAAGAGATAAAATGTCTGAAAGTTATGGTTTGACAGATTTTGTAGTTACCAAATCCATTTAATAATTTCAGAAGATACTGACTTTGAAAAGTTTAACTGTACTCAGAACTGTTCGAGAAGTTTGAGAAAAAGCTGTTATAAGATCTTCATTGGAGAAAGTAACAATAAAAATGCAAAAGCCTGATGTTTAGAATCACATTTGAAACTTGTGTACATACAAATATAATACATGCTTAGAAAGTCATCTCAAATTTCATGATCAACTCATGAAACTAATCAATAAACAATGAAAATGACCCACTCATCTATACCATTGTACTGATTTTCAGCCCTGCCACATAAAAAGGTGCGGCTGTCTCGGGGGAAATGTCCACCACCGAAATATCCCAACAACAAACGAATGGATTAATATGAAATTTTGTAACGACATTCATGATCCCCATTTTGGTTTATGACCACATACCTAATGACTATACAATTAGCATCAGCTGGTATGTTTAGATGCCTATTAGAAAATATGAACAAGCTAATACACATAACTAAAATGGATGGATTTTGTGTATATCACCATGGGTGAGGGTCAAACACTGAAATTACTTCCAGGAATAAAGGGGTAGGATAAGTGCTAGAGGCTCAGCTCAGTGGCATCTACAGAGCAGTTCATCTGTTCATGTAAGGGACGGATGCACTGAATTCATATCTCACTGTATAATCTCATCTCCCCACACAGACTGGCTGCTCTGTTGCTCATAATTTCTAATCTAAATATTAGGTTCAACACACACACACACACGCACGCACACATAAACCTCCATCAGAGATAACAAAGTGTGTCGTAGGATGGTGTGACCTGGCCTCTGTTTATGAGCAGATGTTAATATTTGTCAAATTACAATCATCTCCTGCAAGATTCATTAATTCACAAGGATACACACTCACACACACACACACAAACACAATGGACTTGGTCCAGGTTGAGCAGTAGCTGCAGCATCCACGAAGACGGGCTGAATTGCCCACCGTTGGCATGGCGATGGCTCATTGGAGAAAATGGTAGCTGCTTCTCCCCAGCTGAGCCTGCTAGGATGATGAATCAGAGTGAATGCATGAATACAGTAAAAAAGCATGAAAATTAAAAATACACAGGTAAGTCTGTTTACTGAGAGCAATACGAACATAGATAAGCAGATCAGAAATAGATGGAACAAATTCCATGATGAATAAAAGAAGCAAAAGCTAGGTCAGCATTTAGCTGCTTTTGTTTTGTTTTGTTTTTTCAGAAGGACCTGTGGCTTCAAGAATCATCATTTTGATTTCTTTGCTGCAAAAATGCAAAAGACCCACTAAATTAAGTGCACTGAGTGCATAATATTTCAGTCCTTTGGTGACATGTGGTTACAGCGGTAACAGCAAGTGTGGTTTAATAGAAAAGAAAAACTACTAGAGCTACTCTACCAGAGCAGTTGGTCTGTTTCTTAATGACTCTGAGGTTAAATGCTTTGGATGTGAAGGAGCAGCCCTGATTCTGTATAAAGAGAGTGAACATAAAGGGGTGAGGCTGTTATCAATGACACTAGATGCCTTGTTTCCTGTGAATCCATACTACTACATAGTCAGGTTCACTGAATTTCAGTACATTGCTACCAATGAAGCTGTCATTTTCCCGCCCAGTGCTCATGTTGTTTAATGGGTAAATGTACTGGCGACCATCTGTGCTCGCACTGTTCTAAAAATGAGATGTGGTTAGACACACTGTTGGTGTATTGCTATCCTGAGGCACCAGAAAGCGATTGTGCCATTCACTAACAAAAAACATGTCTAAAGTCAAGGGCGCAGGGGTCACACCGGCCTCCTACTCCTCTGCTCTTTTCTGCACAGTTGATCTGTATAATAACCTCTTGAATTTAGAATCCATAGCCTTTTGTTTGTTCCTGAGTAAGTGAATAAGCTTCTCCTGCAACAAGGAAGTTACAAGGACCACTGCCTTTTGTATTGGTCAGTAAGAAGTGACTCTCTCCTGTCTTGAGCATCTATCTGTCTACTTCTCTCTCTCTCTCTCTCTCTCTCTCTCTCTCTCTCTCTCTCTCTCTCTCTCTCTGTTTAAACACTACTGACAACTTTGTGGAACAAGAACTTTAAAAACACAATCACAAACAGCTTGTGTTAATAGATTATCTTATGTAAGTCTTTTTTCTAGAGAGATTGACTTGTGGCACATTGAGACAATAACACAGACTCCAGAACTTCAGATTGTGAGCCAGCTGCTGGCCAGGGTACACTTGTGTGAACAGCCTGATTTGTTAATATAGACGCCAAAAAGGAAGCGGGCAACACTTCCCCATGCTTGTCAGCATTTTGTGGCACTTCTGCCTTCGGTGTGTCATCACTGTCAATGTGTAAACATAGACTGGGCGTGTGACCTTTTGGATTTGTGGAAGAACGCAGAACATTAATTAACATTATATCCTGTCAGTGTATTGGGAGATTTAAATAATCAATTATGTTAAGCTGCTGTGCCTTGTGTGTAAATTTTGCAGATGGTGGAGACGTGCTTCCTGTTACTGGGGTATCACTGCATGTAATGTAATTAATATTTTCCTCATTAATGATGTATTAGTTCACCCACCCACAACACACCTACTATTAATCAGAATGATTTATTTATTTATTTATTTTGTAATCCAGCCCACCCAATATGCAGACTGTTCACTCCTGCTCAGTTAAATATTGGTACATTTGCTCATATGCAGTCAAACTGAGTTGTTGATGAGACAGAAGATTGGGTGACAGGCCAACTGACCATTTATTCATTTTGCTGAGGGACAGGTCTGTGGTCTACCAACACCAATCTTGTGGCTGACACCAACATCAATTAAACATGTAGTTTTCAAATTTTAAGCATTCATATATCCAACATATATCAACATAGCCACAGACAGATAGGTGGAGATGGTGTGATAGAGCAGAAGTGATGAACAGAACAATAGGTTTGTTTTCTCTTCTACAACCAAAGTGAACCAGAATAAGTAGCGATAGGTCACAGGTGGTAAAGTCCTTCAGGTAGAAACCACTGTAAATTGTTCCCATTTGACATTTTTCTCAATTCCACATCAAAAGAGTGGATCAAAGCTAAGTCAGTTCACCGTGAGCCTTGTTCTAAAGCTGGCACTGTTATGAACCAGCATGTCAGCTGTGAGCAATCAAGGTTGGAAATGTGTCACAACTGTACTGTCAGTGAATCACTGTCAGGCGGTTCTAGCAGATACGAGCACCCTGCTAAATAAATACACACTTGAGCAATAATGAGCATGTACGAGGGCATGAATGCATGAATGTATGTATGGATGGGTGTAAAGTCAGGTTCTTGCTTAAAAGTTTCTTTTCTTGATTGGAAAGTGCCATAAGTGCAATGGGTCCAGCTGCCCACCTATTACCTTGCCTCTCGTCTGGATAAGTGGTGCCTTTCTTTGGTCTACTTTTACTCACAAGCCCACCCAGGGAACCATTTAGGAGGCAGAACGGCAAAGAAAGACAAAGAAAATGCCTTTGCTTCTGCCTCATCAAAGTCTCCACAGGGGCCCTTCTCTGTCTTTCCCATCCCTTCAAATCTTTCTGCCTATCAGTTCCCAAGATGCTTTGCGGACTGTATAATCTCACTCTTCTACCTGGCTGTTCTGTGGATACCTTGTGACCAATCAGCAAGAGCAACCTCATATCATATTTCCTCTTCCAGCTCAAAAAAGGTTAAAAACAGACCTTTCTCTACCTCTCAGGGGTCAGCTTTGGTTCAGCCCTTGCTGGCTTTTTGGAAGATTTCTAATTGGGCGGTAAGATCACTGATTAGTTGACACAACTTTACACCATTTCATTCCAATGGCACACACATTGTAGTGGCCGCCAAAAAAGGTTTACATTTAGATCTGTGTGACTAAAAGCATTTAGTGCAGTTGTACAGAGCAAATGTAAGATAACTGACTTTTTTGAAATTTTCAAGAAATGTGTTATTAAGACCTATGTTCTTATATAGTGACGAAACATTTTGAGCCTTGTATCTTACCAAATATTCCTGTTGGACCTTGTATTTATGCTGCAGTCCCCCTACTCACCCACCATATGTAAATGCAAATCTGTTGGGATAGTGTCTTCAAACAGGGCCCTTCTCATTTGTACATGCATTACCTGTGTGTGTGACACATAAGAAAGAACTCCACTGCGGTGAAGTGCACATACAGAATTTCAGTGGAAAAGTAATTACATTTTAACCAATTCAAATGTCTTTTGCTCCACTATCAAAGCCTAGAGGCAATGCTAATCACGCAGGGTGATGAACAACATACTGACACTGACACAACAAACCTTTAAACAAATAATGTTTTCCTTTTTTCTTTTTTTTGTCTTTAATATCAAAGGCCTTCGAACCGAGAAGGACGGGCACCTTGTACAATGTTTGAAAAGTAAAATTAAGGGCAATAAAAAGTCAAATAACTTGCCACCATAAAGGTTAAATGTTGTGAGTGCACATCAGTTAGGATAGTTACGACTTCAGTGACTTGGATGAGCACATTAACGTTTTGATCAGCACTGACCTGTTTCCATTTGGATTTTGGACAGAAGTGAGGGGTACATGCCCTCCCACTCCCCTCCCTTGTCCATAGACAACAAGTGACATCATTTAAAAAAAGGTCTTTTACACGAGAAAAACTGATAAACTCGGTGACGTCATTGTAACCATGGTGACGATGTCACCAGTACATCAGAAGGCTCTTGAACAAAAATGATTTTGACTCATGGTGCATGTTACATTCTTGCTGCCTCTGCCATGGCCTAGAGCACATATGTCAAACTGGTCCACAGGAGGGCCGGTGTGGCTGCAGGTTTTTGTGCCAACCAACCAAGAGCACACCGTTTGACCAATCAACTGTCTGAAGACGGAGATCAGTTGATTAAATGAGTCAAGTCTGGTGTGCTGCTACTTGGTTGGAAAGAAAACCTGCAGCCACACCGGCCCTCCTGTGGACCAGTTTGACATGCCTGGCCTAGAGGCTCGAGAAGAAGCTTGTGACCAGAGGGTTGCCAGTTCGATTCCCACTGGACCAGAAGGAAAAACTTTGGATGGGGGGATTGGAGTGGAGTGATAAATCAACGCTCTCCCCCTTCATTAGTAACAACCCTTGAGCAAGGCACCTAACACCCCAATGCTCCTGTGTGTTTCACTGCATGTTGCATGAGTGTGTTCAACCAGTGATGGGTTAAATGCAGAGAAGAATTTCAGTGTATGTAAAAATATACTGTCAATAAAGTTTTTGAAAAAGTTTCAATAACTTCTTTGCTAAATTAACGAAACATTGTTCCTGTGAATCTCTTGTGTAGGTCATTTGAATCCTGCAAGGAAAATGAAAACTAAACATATGAAATGAAAACTTTGTCATAAAGAGGAAATTTAAAGAATGTAATGCTGACATTAAATTGTACAAAAAATCTGGGTTTGATTTCACAAAAGTCTGAAGGATTTTGCTTAGTTTTTGCAAATAATTTTAACCTATATATATTACTTAACCATCTAATAATCAGTAACTTCCATGTGTAGAGGAACAGGACAGAATGAGCCTCATTCTGATTAACAAGTCAGACATTGGAGAGCTCCAGCTGCTGAAATAAAGTCTAATAAATTTACCAGGTGAATAATGAAAAATATTTAATTAAACTGAACCACAACCTGTAATTCAAGTATCAGTTTCATTCCACAGCTTTGTCTGTGGAGAGTTTCAGTCCTCCAGGTCATATTCACTCAAAGAGTTAAAGCAAGGCGTCTGGACTTGTGAAGATTGACTTGAAGACGTTTTACTGCTAATCCAAGCAGCTTCATCAGTTCTGAAACTGTTTGGTGGGGAACAAATATATACACCTCAGTGGCAGGACTATCAGATCCTTTGTTTTGTTTAGTTTCACTTAGCCACACCCACTGAGGTATCTATATTTGTTCAACATCTTCAAGTCAATCTTCACAAGTCCAGATGCCTTGCTTTAACTCTTTGAGTGATTCCACAGCTTTATTTAACCAATGGTGATTCATAATCTCATGCATTCATTTTATAGCTTGTGTACCATATTCACTTTGTTTATTCACAGTAATTTGAGCTGCTGGATTTCAAATGCAAAATTTATACACTCTGCATTGCCTTTGGAAATTCCAACAGTGTCAGAGTTGCAGTGTCTTAAGTATTTTTCAGCTTTTTGATAAAAGAAATCCCATGGTTCATTGTTTTGCAGTTGAACCACCACTGCAACATTTGTTCAGTATAGCCTGAGGCAGGTATAGAGATGTCGGGAACATTGGCGATTGATGGGTTTTCTAGGAAGACACACACCAGAGTGACAATCCTCCCACTGCAGAAAGCCTATTCGGAAATGTTTGTTTGCACCTTTAGACTTCAGACAAACACTGCGAATGACTAAACTTGGTTAGCCATTAAGATTGCAATGATAAATGTATGGATGGATATTTGTGGCAGTTGTGGCTGTCAAGCTAAACAACAACAAAAGTACGATGGCTGCTTAACAAGTGAACACTAGCATGGGTGCTGTATTTATGTATTTGTGATCTTTGAAGGCCTTAAACAAGAAGGCTCATCAAGATGAGACAGCGTGCAGTGACTAAAACTTGAGGGGGAGGATGACATGATTTAAAAGACACTGCTGCTTCCAGGCAAAAAAAAAAAAAGTACATGTGGTGAAAATCAAAAGTTGGATCCTTTCTTTTTTTTCCTTTCTTTCTTTCTTATCTCCATTTAACACCCTTCTCCCTCCCTTCTTTGCTTCTCCTGCCCAGCTCCCTGTGTCTCTAACTCTTACTTGGTATCTTACATCTCAAATGGTGCAGAGACAGACTCATAGTTCACTTCATCTGCTTTGCCTCTTGACAGAACAGACAGCTATGTGCCCTCACAACACACGGTTATGGAGGCGCACTTGCGTGTTACTTCCACACGCAAGGACGAGAACACACTCTGACAAACACAGAGATGTGCATGGCTATGTGAAAAGCATTTCACGCACACAAATGCCCAGTGGTAAGCTACATAGTCACTCAGTGTGTTACACACACATGCATGCTTTCACTGCACACACACACACACACACACACACACACACACATGAGTCATTTATATGGGCAGCCAAATGGACTGCCGAGTGCTGCTTCACCTCCCATAAAGCTGCCATAAACCCTCTCCACCTCTGACAGTTGACTGATTGGTGTTGTAACAACGCAGGTATGTGTGTGGACGTGGTCAAGTATGTGTGTGTATATGCACTGAAGTGGACAAACAGTTCATACTGCCAGTGGTGGATGTAAAGAAATAGAAATGCTCTAAAATGAAAATTTCATAGTTCAATTATTATGGCCAAAGTGATGCCAGTATGCATTATCTTTATAATTACTGATCAAAGATGAACATTTTCAGCTCTAGTGAGCCATATATAATGACAGGCAATGGCCATGGACATGTGTCATTAATACTGCTGTGTTGCTGGCCTTGGCTGTCACTTTTAAAATATTTCTTACAGATTCTAATGCTTTTCCTCACCGTAACATGTCCACATTTCAGACCAAATTGTCCTCAGAGGGTGATAAAGTTATATCTGTTGCTGCCGCTGCAGAAAAACCTTGGTGTCCTCCTATCCCCCAGTTATATATTTTTGTTTGTTCAGTCAACACATATGATTTTGGAACCTGTTTGGTAGAATCTGCTCCCATTCAGCCACAAGATGACACAAAGGTCAGGCTCTAATGTTGGGCATTAAGACCTGACTTACAATTGGTGTCCCAGTTCATCCCAAACATGTTGGATGGAGTTGGGGTCAGGGCTCTGCGTAGGCCGGTCTAAAACATCTCTTTTCTTAAAATATTTTTGTGCATTTTTGTTTTTATTTGATGGTTGACAGACAGAGGAGAAGAGATAAACACAAAAAAGCTTCTGAGCCAGAATAGCTGAGGTTACATAGTATGTACATCATAACCACTGGATCACCGGGATGCCCCGAGGTACCATTTCTTTTTTGACCTTGTTGGTGCAATGGTGTGTTGCCATGTTGAAACAGAAAAGGGCATTGAACAAACTGTTTCTCACAAAGTTTGAGGCACACTTTAGTTTAAATGATCATGGATGGCCACGGGATTAAAGCTCAACTAAAATTAAATTGTATGGTTATTTTTTTTTTACAGCCTTTATATCTGCTTTTTAAATCACATGTCCTCAGTTCTCCTTCGAGAAAAACTTACTATACTCAAAAGGGAAAAATTTACTTTTTATATTTTTTCTTTCAAGATTGCAATAACTAGCCAGAAAGACATTAGTTCTCTGTCTTGAATGCATGGAAAACTTGATTTCTATCTTTATATGATTAATAGTTAAATAACATCCACTTTGACATTAATTCGAACACATTTGGAACGTAACTGGTGGGGTAAGCAGGAAACAATGAAGCTTTGTGGGCCCCCCCATTCAGTGGTGTGGCGTAAAATACTTGTTTCTTTTCCTTTTTATATTGAATAACCACTAACTTAACTAAACCAAGTTACCATTATTGACTGTAAAATGACAGAGATTGAACAAACTAGGTTTCACTTGCACTTCAAGATTTCCTTGAAGCGGAAACAGACAACTTTCTCCCCAGTGTTTTCAAGTGATATTATTGTTGCCGCTGCTTTTGCAAAGATAATCAGATTGCTTTCTGTTTTCCTCAGAGAAGCAGTTTATTCATTCATTTAGTCTATAATGGAGACATTAAAGCAGATAGAAATGGTGCCAGGCTGCCAGCGTGACTGAAGTGCCAGTCAGCCTTCATTGTCGGGGGGAGATTACGTACCCAGTGGCAGACAACATCGCATAGTGAAAGCAAGGTTTATAGGGAACCAGTCTAAACGCAGATGGTGTCATTATTCTATATCCATTACATTGTACAATCAACATTGACGTCATAATGATATCTTAAAGCAAAAAGAAAAAAAAAAAAAAGCTGGAAATAAGGGGACTAGGTTAAACCAAGAGAAACAAGTGAGCTAACCTTTCTGTCTGTCTACTGTTACTGTTAAAAAAGAAAAAGTAAAACTAGTTGTTTTTTAATTAGATTTAAATTGTAGACTTATTGGCTATTGTCCCACACTTTTAAGCAACCAGCCAAGGTCCTTCACATATACAGTCTGACATTCATTAGCCCACCACCAATGGAACAGTGCCTCTCTCTATTTCATGATCTCTCTCTTTTGCTCACAATTTAAATTGGTACATTCAGTCTTACTGCCTAACTCCTTCTCTCTCTCTCTCTCTCACACACACACACACACACACACACACACGCACAAAGGCACAGACTCTCAACGGCCCACAGCAGTTGCAGTGGTCCCCGGTGTGGACAGCTCCATCCATTGTGTGTGAATAATGTCCAAGGTCACTGTGTACTCAGAGGGTGATCATAAAAACCATACTGCTGCTAACCACAGGCCCAACCACTGAATTAGACAGATGCTGGGCAAGGCAGGAGAGAAGAAAAAAGAGGAGAGGAGGTGATCAGTACAGTGTGGTGTGTGTGTGTGTGTGTGAGAGAGAGAGAGAGAGAGAGAGAGTGGAGCTGAGGAGGAGGAAGGAGAGTGGGAAAGGGGGACCGTAAGAAGCAGGAAAACGGGGATAAAGAAATAGCAGGGGTGGAAGATGAAAAGAGGGAGTGGATGAGACTAAATGAGGTATAGCTGTCTCTCAGCTGTCTCTCTCTTGCTGATCAGTCAGATCACAGAGGGGGACAGCAGACCTTTGCACTCCCTTCATCATTCCTAATTTCACTCTTGCTGTCTGCTGGCCATCCTGTGGGAACATGTGGGTCTTATTCTTTCACAGGCCACATCTGGGGACAAAATCTGGCCTTCACACCCAGCTGAACGGGAGACAGGTTGTCAAATTCGAGACACAAATTTGATTTTACTGCACATTTTACTCAACTCAGTGTAAGACAAGTTCTATCTTAATTGGGGTTATAGTGAGGTCCGGCTAAGCCCTCTGGGGATGAATGGAAGTCAGTGCAATGTCCGCTAAACTGTGTGTAAATGTACGTACCACAAAGTTGGACAGCGTGAGAGCTCCCCAAAAGTGAGGCCAAAACATCTCAAGTCAAGTCATAAACACCTCTTTCACCTTGTTAGCTGATGGGACATGAGCCAAATTAAAAACAAGTGCACTTCAAATATTTTTTTCCCAAAGATGGTTTGTGTCACCTCAGTTGCTTCTTATCAGGCTGACATGTTCAAATCATTTTTCTGGTAAGTTTGGTTTTAGTTTGTTAGTTAAACAAGGTAAAATATGTTAATTTGTAAGCTTTAGATGATCTGGTATAGGTGAATTTTGCAACCTTTGATCAGGGTAGTTGTTTTGTACTATGTCCAGTCTGAGCTAAGCTAACTGGTGGCGGTAACCTTACTATACAGACTCTTATCAAGAAAGTGAATATCCTTGTTTTCAAAATGTCAAATTATTCCTTTGACAAAGACAAAAAGTAGAAATAACTGAAATAAGGTGCAAGCACAGCAAATATGCCCCAAATTGTGCTCTGAAAACTGTTCATATAATCAACAAAATTATATTGTTCACATAATGGTGTCTAAAAAGTAAGTGCTGTGACAAAAAGCTCCTTACTTTTGTTTTCAACATAGTGTATCCAATTCTAAGTCCACCAGCAAGTAAATTAGTGGAAGTAAACAAAACTGAGAAGAAAATCAACAAATCCTCCAGGTGGTATATTACCTTGTGCAACAGATCATAGCTTTTCATCTTCATCAGCACTACAGTCAGAATCTCTGAACAGACAACTTGGATTAAAAATCTTTGTGTGACGAACTTAGCTTTGAGCATAAGAGTTCATTCTAGATCAGACAGATCTAGAAAACAATAGGAGGACCTTGAGTTAAAATTCTTTGCAAGAGTGATGTTATATATATATATATATATATATATATAATTACAGGTCATCACAACATTAGAGAAAGTGACCTGGACAAGAGAACTTTCCATTGCAACATGTTAAGTTGATAGAAGGGATGCAATAAACCCATATGCGGCAATTATTGGGGGCAGCGGTTTAGGCTAGCAGACAACGCCACCTTGGGAATTTCACCCAAAGTTTTATGAAGTTCACTAACGGTTTTCAAACAAAGGCACTCTGGTTCATTGTACTGAGGGACAGAAGACGAGCTTCCAAGTCAAAAATAATGTCACACATGAGAAAACACACACTACAGTGAAAACAAACCCGACTCAGGAAAAACTTGCCCACAGTGAAGGGGGACCACCACCCAGGTCACCAGCACCAGCTGCAAAGTAACCAACTGAAATCAACCAAGCAGGACGAACGAACAGAGCAGGGGCGACCAAATAAGACCACCACCAAGCCAGGTGAGGCAGGTGAGGTGGACGAGACTGGAGCCAGAGTGGTAACACACCCACACCAGGCAGTTGGCAAAGCACACCAGGCTACTGGCAAAACAGCAGCAGCGTCCGCACAGCAGCGGGCTGCAGATAGACACTATTGCTTGTGATTCCTGACACACACAGATTAAATTAGAGATTAGCATAAAAGCCAGCTTATGAGAACATCGCCATAAGTATACATACCGACGAGGCTAGCGCTACTGCACATTGGAGAGGGGGAGGAGGCCTCTTGCTCACGCAGCAGCACGGATATGGACCTATGAGCCACCATGCAGAAGCTCATCACCTCACAGCAACACCAACCAAACTAAACCAAGTTGCCGAATAAATTATCGATACAGACAACCAACAGTGACCACGATCAACCTACCTGTACCAGTAACAGCGGAAGGGGAAGTGAGACGACCAGGTGGGCAGGCCTGAGTGCCAAAGAGCAGAGAGGGGGAAGAACAGGTACTTATAGGGTACCCCTCTAGTGACAATATGCCGCCAGGGACCCAGACAACAGTTTCGGGCATGAGACAACTCATGCTGCAACACATAGATAATTATTGCCCAACTTTGTGAGTTCCCTCATCTCTACAGAGCTTCATAGTATCTTTCAACTCATTGGCCCAGTTTTTATCAGCCACCTTTAATGTTTTTATTCACTCTTACCAACCTCTTTTGTCTGCAGCAGCTTCCACTGCAAACTACCTGCTCAGCACCAAACAGCTGTCAGCTAGCAACGAGCTAGTGAATATACTGGTGCATCGTGCAGAGGTAGCTGTTTGGTAGCTGTCATGTCGACCTTGTCCGTGTTGTGTGGTTTGTGGCCCAAACAAAAAAAAAAAGTTATTGCAAGTTTAAGGAATGTAGAGTATGTCAGAAGACAGTTGATGCTTACTTTTAACATGACTAAGGCAAGGTTAGCAGCAGTTTGCCCCTCCATAGATATTCCAATCTTACATTCAGTTCCTTTTTTTCACATCTTTCAGTTCGCCAACTCAGCATGTGCCTTTTTACAAGTCATTGGAGTCAGATGTTTTCTGCCACTGCATATTTTCACACAGGCAATGAACCCACACAGTAACAACATGATTCACTACTTTTGTGAACAGAATCAAAATTCATTAAAAGTTAACTGAAATTTATTTAAATATGTATTATTTAAGTTTTGAGCATGTAGTTTTAGACACATTTGGCAGCAATGCATCCAAAAAAAAAAGGGAAAAAAAGCATGAACCACTGATATACAATGTGAGAATGTTTTACAGCATGTAAGTGCCAACAGCTGCATTATGTGATTGGCCACACTGAAATTCGCAATGATCACCGTGAGTTGGAGGTGACAGACAATTGGATTCTGATGCATGTGTACCCCTGTCTGTGACAATAATACATCAGAATTGTCAAAACCTTCCATTTTCCCTTTACCACCATAAATCAAGTGGGGTTTTGAACTGAATTTGAATGCTTGGAACCTGCGGAGTGTTTCAAAAAAGTTAGTTTTGGGAAAGAGGAAGAGCAGCTTATTGTGGATAAATGGCCAAAACAAGGAGGAAAGGATAAAATTATGGATTTTAAAATGTAGTGACAAAGCCTAAAGAGTCCCAAGAGTCCCAAGAGAGAATAGATATTTACTGTTTACAAATGTGCATCTATTTTCATGTAGATATAGTGGTTTTAGTTAGTTAGTTGTCATTTTGTTTTTCTCTTTATCCCAAGTGACTGTATGTGTATGAGTGTGTGTGTGACTGAGTGCGGCGGGTGTGTGTGTGAATGCGAGGCCTGCTTCCCTTCAGTTGCTCATGCACCTACGTAATTAGTGTGTTTTTGGTAATGTAGTCTAATGGCTTCACGGGAACACTCTGAAATGTTGATGAACATCTGTTTGGCAAAAAATTCAGCACGCGCTCTGCCTGTCTCCCTCTGTCTTCCATTCCCTGACAGAAATAAACTTCATGCAGTCAGCTGTTCAATCAACAGTGTGTGAGTTTGAATCTATGGAAAGAATGTAAATGTTATGTACCTGAAAGAATGAATCCAGCCTCAAAAACTTAAACACCTGTAAATACAGAAACATCTTTGCATGACATTCTGTTTCACGTTGCTGTGACAATTAGCAATGCAGACAGCTCTTTGGATCAAACAAACAGACAAAATTCTTCCAGCTGTTTATCTCTGCAGTGAAGAAGAAAAGAGGCTGCCAGTGTTGTATGCTGTTCCTTTTTCACTTTAGCGCACCAAAATACACACACAAACAAACCAGCCTGCTTAATTTACAACAGGTCAATGACAACATGGAGTACCATTTAGATGAGAGCAGGTGGCTTGTTAGTGTGTGTGTTTCTGTGTGTCCTTGTTGGGGCTGTAAAGTTTGCCGCCCCTATCAAGGTCACAGAATGTCTCAGTGCACCCAGAGAGAAAAAAAAAACAAGACAGTGTGTGTGTGTGTGTGTGTGTGTGTGTGTGTGTGTGTGCAATCTCACTAGCCAGCAGAGACCGAACCTGCTATCAGTGTCGCCTGTTCTCTTGGAGACAGATCTATTCACTAGTTCAGACGGTAAGCAGAGAATCTGACACCTTCCCTCACTCTTTCCTCTTCTCGGCTTCCTCCTCTCTCTCCTGTCTCCATCACTCTCTCTTCTTGTTCTGCTTTCATCCACTGATGTCAGGCAGAAACAAGAGTTAAAAGGGTGTATATACAAGTGGTCAGCTCTGCATATTTGCATTCTGGTGCAATCAGCCATTGTCATTTCTAAAATCCAACAGTTTGCAAACTGAGACGCATCTTCAGAGACACCAAAACACACATTTACTGTGATGCTGCAAGACTGACATTCATTTATTTTTTCCTCTTTACTCTCAGACTGCAGGGTGGACAGATGAAGGGACGATGGGATTGAGTGATGAAGGGGAAGAACGATGCCAAGAGAGGGAACCATGTGACGACGGCGACTCAAACAAGCTGCCTAATTGGGCACAAGAGGCCTCACAAGTTTGGTGGCGGAACGCTTCAAAAACACTTTTCTAATATAAACACATCCAGGGGAGGCACATAACGGGCACGGATAATTACACACGATTGCAGACAGACACACACACACTTAACAAATGCAAAGCAGACACAGGGATATGATGGAGTCTTAAACTTGGATATAATAAATTCTGTCAGAAACACACCAATCAGCACCCACATGCAGGGAGCAGGGAGATGGAGGGTTTGTGTATCCCAATGACATGGGTAAACTTCCTAACACAGAGAAAGAGAGAGAGAGACAAGCTTAATATAATAAGAGTCCCTCAGATCTCAAAGCAGTTGCATTATTTAGCAGCAGGACTAGGATAGCCTCCAGTGTGTGTATGTGTGTGAGACTCTCCTTTTCCAGCTATAAATACAAATGGATCTGAGAATCCCCCAGTTATCTCCCTGTCTTTCTCTGTCTCTTTTCCTTTCCCCTCTGTCTCTCTCCATCTGCACTAGAACTGATGTACTCCACAGTGGTTCAGCTACTATATGAAATATTTCCTGACTTCCATCTAAATAGTACCTGGCATGAAAGCAAAATTCAGTATTATAGGTTATTACACAGTGGAAAAAGCCTTGTGTCACTGCCTGCCACTTTTATTCAATACCTGCCATCAAGGTGCAATGTATGGTTTTCTTACATAAGGAAAGACATGATTTAACCTCTGATTCCTGTAAAATGTATAGTTATCTCTGTATTACAAATGATCAAATGTCTTTAAGGAGCAATGCTATAAATGTCACATTGCTGACATGACATTGCAATATTGCTGATGCAGTGTCAGATAGTGTCAGAAAATGCAGATGAAAGCAAGATCAGTTGGAATACTTATTTACAAAAACGTGCTCTAAAGGGGTCAGTATCAGGAACGCAGTTCGAACAAGCAAACAAATTCAGAGGGACAAGACAGGCCAGCAGGTTTTAAACAGGCAGCAGGCCAAAATCCAGGAAATCTAACATGTAGTAGGGAAAAAACAGACAGATGAGATGCAAATACAGATGGTTTGAACTCAAGAAGCACATAGCAACTTTGAACTGGCAGATAAGCGATGGATCTGAGCTGATGAGAGAATGAAGTGCAGGTAGGGAGGATCTTCAGGAAGAGATTGTGACTCCCAGATGTTAAAGGAAATTTGCAGACTGCTGAACCTTCTGTAACTTCTCTAGATCATCATAGGGGAAGACTAAGGCCAGGATTACATTCCTGAACAGATGCATTCTCAGACATCTGTAAACACAACAGGCATGTATTTGTTGGAAACGGTGTGAAAGAATTATTCCACACACGGACAGATATATTCCATAGTTTGTTGTCGTGTAGTGGATGTGTGTACAAGTCCACACAGCCATAAACCATTAGAGGTATGCAGGCATCCACACAGAGCCCGTCTTCTGATGACAAAATTTACATCACGCTGAACCCTAGCAGAATTTGAAAGTTCCCCATTTTAATTTGTTAGTATGCAAACAAAGTTAAAAAAAAAAAATGTCCATGTACTTAAAACACTGTAACCTGGTTTTATTCATATCTGTAATATCCACCAACAATCTCTTCTAAAGTACTTTTCTGACATTACGACTGCTTCTTCATATTGGTAGGAGACAGCTGAGTTGGTTCGGGCCTCTGTTCAGGATACCTTCTGGGCACATGTTGACATTACACAGCTCAGCTGGTCCTGATAATGCTTTGGGATTCCCCAGGATGAGCAGGAAAACCTTGCTGTGGAGAGGGACGTCTGGAATATCCTGCTTAGCCTTCTGCCACTGCAAATCAACCCCAGTAAGTGGAGGAAAATTGGTTTATGGTGGCATTGGAGGAAATGTCAGGGGATCAGCAAAGTCAGCAGACTTCATCCTCTGGGAGTCATGAATGTCTGTACAGATGTCATGGCTATTCTTTCACAAGCTGTGATATTTCAGTCTTGACCAAAGAGATGGACAGACTGAGTCTTTAATGTCTAATTCTGTCAGTGTTTATGCAACACAGAGCTTGGAATGTCATTCAATTTTCCCTTCAGTCCTCTTCAATTATATTTACAAGCTGATTATTGCTATCCATCCACATGGCACGTGTACACAAATTCACACCTATTTGGGTCTTTGCATTGACTTTCTGTGTACTCTAGATGCAAAAAATTGTATTTGCTTTCTATGTTAATACAACCTTTGTCTATTTTATGCCTGCCCTGCATTTGAACTCTGCCTGCCTTCCTGGATTTTAATGTTTATACCTCTTTGGACTTGCCAGATCTGACTGCTTGTTTGTTGTGAACCTTTACTAGCGTCAGAAATTCATTCAACTTTGAGTGTATGCAGCAAAGCAAAGTAGTACTCTATCCATTAGTTTTATTTTATTGTGCTTTAATAAAATATTTAAAAAATTAAATATTAGCATTATTTATTTTATTATTCAACAAACACTCCAACCCTCAGAGGTGACAGTTGGAGTATAATTCTAGGGCTTTAAATTTAGTAGTCCAATCATGCATTATACCAGGACATTTTGGTCAATGCTATGCTTCCAGCTTTGTGGCAACAGTTTTGGGAAGGCCCTTTTCTATTCCAGCATGACTGTGCCCCAGTGCACAAAGCAAAGTCCATAAAGACATGGTTGGATGACTTTGGGGTGGAAGAACTTGAATGGCCTACACAGAGTCCTGACCTCAACCCCATCCAACACCTTTGGGATGAACTGGAACAGAAACTGTGAGCTAGGACTTTTGGTCCAACATGAGTACCTGACCTCATTATTGCTCTATTGCATGAATGGGCAAAAATTTCCACGGAAACATTCAAAAATCTTTTACATATTAATGCATCAGTAATTATAATCAATTAATTCAGTATTATTTCACTGCATAAATTATAGGGATATGGTTGGGAGTACAAAACACAGGACACATATGCTGAAGACCCTGAGTCCCCCAAGTGACAAAAAAGGGGGAAAAGGACTTTATTTAAGGTTTAGGAAACACTGTGACTGCAGTTAAGCAATCACAAAACAAAGCTGTCCTGTCTGATGAGGTGTTAAACACCTGGTAGACACTCGAGTTCACACCTTGATGAAGCAGGAGAGGTGCAACCCAGAACAGACCAAACTGCAGACTCTGAACACCTGGACTGCACTCTGACACTCTTTCCATGAAAATCACAAACATCTGTGACAAAGTACAGTCTGTCAATTGAATGGAACATAGCATTAGCAAATCATTCTTGGGGGAGTTTTTCACTGTCAACTAAACACATGAAAATGAAACTAAATGGGCACATCATGGCTACAGTCTACCCCTCATCAGGTAGAAATGTCCTGCAGGATAATGTGACATGGAGCACAAATCATTTCCAGATGGTTTCAGAAACATGACAGTTACCTTATTCTGCTCTTATAACTCGCACAATTTTCAGACCGTAACCAAATATAGATGATTTTTGGAATGAGGTGAAATGAGATCCTCACAGTAGGTTTTAGGAATTATCAAAATGAGGAACTGTGTGACCAGTGTCTTTTACCAGCATCTTGTAGAAGCTTTGCACAGAAGATTTCAGGCTGTTCTTGAGGGAAAAAGCAGATGTACTACTGGGAACCAACAAGGTATGCCTATTGAAATAGACGCTGCGTGCACATAAATCGATGGTACTGTTGAACATGATGCTGCAACATCCTTAAATCACTTCTGTCAGACTTGTACAAGAACAGCTATTCACTAAGACACACAGGCCATCAGAACAAAAATACATTTAAGGCACTTGCTGATATTGATTTTTGTTAAGTAAAAATAATAGAATAACTCCCAAGCATGGACCTATGGTCAAACCATTTTGCTACTACTTTCATGGAAAAAACAAACCCATGCACACATGTACACACATTCAAGCCAGGAACATACTGTATTTGAGAAGTGCAGAGGTCTAGGGATCAATCGACAACAAAATAGAAGACAAAAGCAACTAAGGGAAAGGAACAAAAAAGACACAACAGTTGAGAACAGGCAGTTCGATTGGGGAGCACAAATGCACATAAGCTGTAGAATCTTACAGTCCAGCAGTGGAAAAAAAGACCATTAACAAGAGAGGACAAGGAAGGAGTTTCTTTTTTTTTTCTTTTTTTGCTCAGAGAGAGCACTTGATGGGATGTTCCACATAAATCTAATTTATTTTGCTGTCTCCTGCCACTAATTTGCCAAAGGAAGGATTCTTGTCAAAAGGGTGAGATGTGATGCTCTTGCTCTGCTCTGACACAAGTAATAGATGGTATTCACTTTTTGAGTCCAGCTACAAAAATAAGTGGGCCCAGTGCAAGTCTGAGCTAATTAAGAGGGTCAGGTGAGGTGAAAATGCCATGTTTGTGTCTTTTGAACCATTTGAGAATGCATAGCCTGTACACTAAATTTTGACAAATTCTGAAAGCAGATGACTTGAATTTTCTGAATAATGAGGATTGTGTTATTGCATATTTATCTAAAGGCTTTCAGGCCCAGACTTGCAGTCGGCAGATATAAGCGCTTCTTCTGAAAATCCCATGTCCCTTAACTTTTCTTCTAGGACATCCAGCTCACCTTCCCATTAAATTTGTCTTACTCATCTTGCTAAAGGGTTAGTTTGATTTTCTTCATGTTTAAAAGTTCATTCACTTTTGCAGCTGTCTTGCATGACCAGACAGACAAATGTGGAGGCGAAAAACAAAACATCAGCATCAAATAAAACAAGTCAGAAAAGCTTTGCCCTTCCCGTCTCATTTCTCATTCCTGTCTCTTTCTCTCGCTTTCTTTTGCTTCCAACTCTGACTCACCAAAACTCAGGAGTTGCATGCTGTTTTTCACAGTGTCTGTATAAGGTAGCCTCTTCTCTGCATAATATTGCTTGAGGTAAAAGATTCTTAGATTTTTAAATCGTCACAGATTTAGATAGATAGTTTTTATTTACATGAGGATACATGAGGTGGGAATATTCATTAAATAGATAAATTCCATGTAAATGTATAAACTGTGAAAATATCTAGCAACTTAATGACATCAAGCATGCCTTCATCTTGTCTGCACCTACACAGCCGTACAGTGTAAACTCCCTGTACATTATCTGAATATTGCATCCACCCTGCAGAGAGCCTGTGTTTTTGCAAGTGGAGCCTGTTTGTTAAAAGACCCCCTTTGGAGCCTGGGTCACTGTGTTCTATTACAGCACAGTATGCATGGAGCCATACAAACAGCCTTGCAATAGGGAAAGCAAACAGTAGCTCAGCACCCTGCTGCCATTTAAGGCACAGTATGGGGTCTGTGCTGTGCGTGGGTGCATGTGTGTTTCGAAGGACTGGGATAATGGAGATTAGTAATATTTCAATATTATAACAATATATTATAACAGTATTTCCAGTAACTTGACGAAACTGACAATTGTGTGTGCTTATGTATATAACAGGTGAGTGTGAGTGAGTGTGATAATAAGAAGGAAAATTGCACTTGTGACTTTAAGAGCATGTTTGATGTTTTTTGTGTAGGAGTGGGTGTTTCTGTACATATTTATACACACTGGGGATGTGCTGCGGCCAATGATTCATTGTCCTTCTTCAGCCGACTAGATCAGACTCGCGCGCCAGCTTCATTGTGTCCCAATAACACCCTTGTCTCTTGCTGATAATTATCTGCACGACTGCTCTCCTCTACTCTGCTCTCCTCACGTCTGAATGGAAAAGACAAAGAGCAAGTTTGTAAAAAGAGCCTGAAAACTTGGTTAGAGAGTAAAACGGGGGAAGAGAGAGCGACAGTCAGCAGGGTGGGGGTTCAGGGGAGGGGCAGGCGGCAGAGGAGACAGACGAAAGGAGAGGAAGGAGAAATGATGATGATGAGTGTGGATAGGCAGGGAGAATTGAATCTTTTAATCTCCCAAAGTGGGAAGAAAGCGACCTGAGGCATTTGTGATTGGATTTCCTTTAAGTCCACAAGTAGGTCAATATAGCTAGCATTGCTCATTAGCAAAGAGGGAGGGTGAGGGAAAAGTTTTGTGTCGATACAGTGAGCATCATTCAGTTGCCCTTTCCTCAGAAAAGAAGGAGGAGGAGATGGAGGAGAGAGAGTGTTACGAGAAGTTTGGCTGTGTGGCTTTTTGTTGACTGTCTGAAAAGGGTGGAGGGGAGGTCGGAGCAGACAGCATATATAATGTAGTAGAAAAGACTTGCAAAAGGGCATTCACAGTAAATATCAACCATGAGACTTGTCGAGGAAATGGTTGTTATTGCTGTTGAAACTGAGAGGCCTTAAGCCAAATGAAAATCATCTGACGTCACATCCAGCAAAAAGAAAATAAATAAATAGACGTATGCCAACATGCAAAACTCTCATATTTATCAGCCCTTAAAATGACTGGCACCTACTGTACACTGGGTCGTGAATGAAAGCATTAGACACTAGTTTTGGCATTTGGCTGAATAATAAACAAGTACTAAAAGCTTGGGATAATTCTTCCAGCCTGGATTTCTTTCTGCACAATTAGAGCTTGCTCCTAAAGCGCAATTAGCAATATGGTGTCAAAGACAGCTGGAGAGGAAAGAATGAGGTGGAAGAGCTGGGGGATGCAACAAAAGAAAGAAAAAGGTTAAGTTGAGTGGAGCACAGTTTGAGTGGGGAGGTCTTTAAAACATTTAGTGTGCTTGATTGAGTGATGCTTTCCAAATTGCAAGGGCTTTATCCTAAAATCATTCTAATTTAATCCTTAAAGTCAGCAGTTTACAACTAATACAACAGTTTAATATGATGGTTTAAAAAAATATATGTTAATTAATTAATTAAACAACATACAGTACTTTTAATTGAAAATATGCTACACAATGCAAGTTTGGTTTTCACAAAGGAATGATTAGAACTGCAATACTGGCAAATCCAGTGTCTTCTTTACAAAAGTGAAACAGGACTATCGTTCTTTGTGTTTGTTTGTTTGTTTCAATTCTGCAACAGTTCATGTTCAGTTTTTTTACCTTTTGCATGTTCTGGCTTCCTCTAACACACAGAACACAGAATTTGTTCATTTGTTTCTACTGTATGTTTGATCAGCTAGTGTTTCCCTGCAGCTAGTTCAGTGCATTCTGGGATAGGTGCTCCATTTCCCAGAATGCATTTGTCATTTACTTTTAGAATGTCTTTATGTCGAAAGCTTTCAGTTATCTCTAACTAAAACAAAGATCAGATACATGGAAAAGGCTGCCTTATTTAAATGTGAAATTTTCTTAAATTTTCTTATCATATTTGGTAAAGATTATATGCACCTGAAACCAGTTGACCCTTGATGCATACTTCTGTACACTTTCTTAATTTGCTAAAGTTTTAATGTTATTGTATTATTCATATTAACTCACTGGAGAATAAGGCGACACTAAAAAAAGAGCACTTTTGCTTTTGCTCCCATTTCAGTCTTTTAATGCACACAAAAGGCTTATTTCTCTCACATTGTACGTACAAATTTGGTAAAATCTGTGTTAGTGACCACTTCTTTTCCAAGATAGCTCATTCACCTGAGAAGTGTGGCATATCACGATCCTTTTTAAACATAATTACAGCACAGGTGTTCTTTCATCTAGTCACAATCAGGGCCGCTCTAAAATGTGTAGTTTTATCGCACAACATGGTGCCAAAGGTGTTTTAAGTTTTGAGGGAGCGTGCAGTATGCTGGCAGCAGGAAAGTCCACCAGAGCTGCTGACCATCTTTAAATGTTCATTTGACTACCATAAGCTGTCTGCAATGTCATTTCAGAGAATTTTGCAGGATATTCAACCAGTCTCGCAAACACAGATCACACGCCAGCCCAGGACCTTCACATTCAGCCCCTTCAGCAGCAGCTCATCTGAGACGAACCATCTGGACAGAAATAGTTGGTTTGCAC
This sequence comes from Scatophagus argus, assembly GCF_020382885.2. Classification (NCBI taxonomy): domain Eukaryota; kingdom Metazoa; phylum Chordata; class Actinopteri; family Scatophagidae; genus Scatophagus; species Scatophagus argus. The sequence continues at coordinate 5,742,492 of NC_058494.1, read as the reverse complement.
AACCAAAGAATTTCTGTTCTAACTGTCTGAGAAGCTCATCTTTATGTTTATTGTCCTCACTGGGTTCTTGACTTGACTGCAGCTTGTACCTTATAACCAACCTTATTGCCCTCGATGGTGTCTGGCACTTTGGAGAGGTGTTCTCCTCACGAAGGAACCCTAGATTACTTTGTACCATGCAGACGGTCCACAGCGTGTGTGAAGTCTTGTGGGCAACAAAAATTAAAACAATGTGAACAGTGTGCCCCGTGGTGACAGTTGCATTATCATCTGGGCAGGCATACAATAAGCCAAACACAGTGTATTTTATTGACAGTCTGAATGCACAAAGATAACATGACAAGATCCTGAGGCCCATTGTCATGCCATTCATCCATTGCTATTGCCATGTTGCAGCATGATATTGCACAACACCCTGTTGCAACAAGGAACACAATCCCTGGGAGCTGAAAACATCCAAGCTCTGGCGTGGCCTGCATACTCACCAGATGTCTTACCTAATGAACATCTTTGGGATGCTCCAGATCTACATGTAAGACAGCATATTTCAGTTCCTGCCAATAGTCTGCAAATTTGCACAGCCATTAAAGAGGAGTGCAGCAATATTCCACTGGCCTCAGCCAATGCCCTGATCAGCCCTATGAGAAGATGTGTTGCACTGATTTAGACAAATGTCTCCTCTTTGTTCTTTAGGGTATCCATCAACAAAAAATATACATCTGTAACCCTAGTCATGTAGTCTGTAGTGCCTTTGTGCATAAAGGCATAGAAAAATAAGTTTTGTGTGCATCAAAAAATCTTTTAATTAAGTCTTGCATTTATGCATTGAGTGTCCGTCTGCTGAAGGAATTCAGGAATATGAACCATGGATTGCAGTCTAGCACTCTAATTTGTACTGAACTGAAAATGAAGTACACAAGCAAGCACGGATACACACAATACTCATTTAAACACTCAATCTTGCACACACTTTAACAAACAAATATTTATAAGCCTGCCTGTGAATGTGCACATGCACACACACATAATGCACAAGGAGCTGACACTGATGAAGCAGTGGCACCCTTCGGGCAGCAGCAGATGATGTATGGAAGGTAGTTGATGACTGTGTTGGGTGGCTGCTCACTCCCTTTCATTTTCCCTCTCACCCCTCCATGCACTTATATCTCTCTTCTTACCCCACCCATGTCTGACTCTCCCCACTTTTCTCAGGTGATGAGTGATGGAGGGAGGATCTGTCCTGCCTCCACTCTCCCTCCCTGCCAGTCAGAGTGTCAGCATCTCCACTGTTGGACCCAATACAATTTATAGAAGCACTGTGGGACAGATGAGGGTGAGGGAGGAGGAGACAGAGACACAAGCTGACATGCAGGGAGATAGATAAAGAGGAAAAGAGATGGGAAACTAGAGAGAGAAATAGTGGGACAGAAAGAGAGAGAGAGAGGAAGGCAGTGAGAGAAAAGGAGAATGGACAGAAGCAAAAGCTGGAGACAGCTAAAATGATGAGCCCAAAGACACTCCAAAGCTCCACTTAGACCATATCAGTGATCGGCAACAACAGGGGAATTTGTCTGACCTTCATAAAGCTTATACCCAGGATTCTCCTAGTTATTATTCTCAAGATTCTCTTTAAAGCTACATTTTTAACCTAAACATGCTCTTCATGTCTCAAACCATCTTCACCCCACAATGCCTCAGAAAAGCACAGAAGATCATCAAAGATGCCACACACCCCAGTCACAGTTCTTCTCACTGCTGCCGTCTGGCAGACGTTACCGGAGTATCCAGGCACGGACTACCAGACTTACAAACAGCTTCTTCCCCTCATCCATTAGACTTTTTAATCAGTAGCTCCCATCACATCATCTCCCTCACCTACTTTACACATTGACATTGCACATCTGGTCTGATGTTGCTCATGTACATAATGTTTTCTGCACGTGTTTATAATGTTTCCATAATGTATATAATGATTTTCTTTTTTCTATTTTGCCTATTTTACTTATTTATTTAGGTTTTTATTTATTTATTCTAGGTCTACTTGGAGTTGCTTGTCTGCCTTGTCACAAGTACTTCAATGTTCAGTCTTCCCTCTGATGTCTATGACAATAAACCTCTTTTAATCTTGAACCTTTGAATCTTGAATGATGACCACAAAATTCTGACCATAGCCTCACGGGGGACTTCATGACACTGACGTGGTTGTTCCAGAAAGTGAGAATGAATTATAATGTGCGAGATAGTTATTAGGATTAACACAGAGTAATTAAATGTTAATGATATAATGAATAATGAGCCCCCACTCATTTTCATTAGCAAATAGTTGTTAATTGTATACAAGGCTACTACTAAAGCCGGGAGAGAAAGAAGAGAAACTGGACAAAAAGGAAAGAGAGGTCAAAAAACTGTGAAAAGCAGGAGGCAAAAGCACAATAGGTGTATTATTACTGCTTAATTATAGTATTTGGTTTAGAACACATGATGCACAGCTCAGTCCAACTACAGAGTCAAGCAGACCTGCACAGTATATTTCCTGACATTTTGTATAGACCCATGAGCAGGTTGTAGAACTCTGCAGCTGCTTGGGGCGCATAAAACCTCTCTCATTTCCTGAAAACGCCCAGAAATCTGAGACGGCACGATAACAAAAGTAGTCTTCTCAACAACAGGATTTTAATAGAGGGTTAAGGCCTGTTTCTTAGAAGCATGCACTATTTTCTTTGTGAGCAACCCATTTACTTTTTATTTATTTATTTTTTATTCGGTAGTCCTTAAGAGGCAGTTTCTCCAGTATAACCAGAGCGCCCCCATGAGGAGGCAAGCCAGAACCACTGACTGTCCAGAGGGATGAGCATCACTTTGGGGACCTGGCAGCAGTGCACTGGAGTAGATTAAGAGGAAAAATTATTTATAAATTTCCCTTCAATTATTTATTGAGCAATTCCTCCCAGTGTTTACTCAGGGGTTATTAAATATTATGCTGTTAAGCAACTTAAAAGACAGAATCTTCAGAGGACATCCCAGGATACTTCTAATTCCAGAGCTCACAGAACTCAGTGCTTCCAGAGCTAACGTTCAGAGTGCAATTAAAGGAACGGCTGCTCAATCAATTTTCTCACCATTTTGCTCTTTTCCTTCTTCCGTTGTTTATTTCTTTGCGTTTTTATTTGTGTTGTGTTCAGCATTTGCAGTCTCTAGCCAAATACAGTGGGGAGTTGTATGTGTGTGTATGTGTGTGTGTGTGTGTGGGTGGGTGGGTGGGTGCAGACACTCATGTATGCGTGGCTGAGGGGTGATGGAATAACTGCGACTCAGCTAATCCGATCTGTCTCTCCTTTCTCCATCTCCAGCCCCTGTCTTCCTCTCTATCACACTCCTTCAGTACACTGAGAGACAGACCGATGTGGGCTCAGAGACCATCAATAGTTTGTCCAGATAGTGGCAGCAGGCTTAGGCAGGGAGAGGAAATGTAGCCTTGGATTTTGTTGGTCTTGGCTCCTGCAACAAGCAAGCTAATAGGTTTTGGTAAGAGGGGAAGAGTGAGAGAGAGACAGAGAGAGACAGAGAGAGGTAGTAAGAGCAAAAGAGCACCTTCAGTCAGACAGTAAATGAACATTACACAGCTAAAGCAGTCTAAATTATCCTGGCTGACACTGATAACAAACATAAACGGATATACTCACACATATAGTTCATCCTTCTTGTGTCTCCTACAAATAGTCAATTGTGCAAACACATTTTGGGGAGAAAAAATTCTGTCAAAATGACCACACTTTGATTCCACATAGAGAAAAGCTCACAGGGAAGTGGGAGGTTGACATTTTTTTTCAGCCACTCTTACTGCTTGTTGGCCCTTGTAGGGATTCATTCCATCTGCTCTGCTCCGAGAAATAAAAAAAAAAACTGAGGTGTGTGTGCATTTGTGTGTGTGTGTGTGTCCTTTTGCTTTGGGTGGCTCGCTTTACCAATAGAAAAAAGGAGAAAACACAAACCATAGCTATCATCCCTCTCCACTCTCACCCACACTCACAGCCTGTCTTGCCTTTCTTCCCTCACTTTGCCTTGCTATCGCACATGTATGTGTGTGTGCATGTGTGTGGCCAGAGGGTAGAACACTTCACAAAGCAGAAAAAGACCAATAAGTTGGAAAAGAGGAAGCAAGAGGAGGCAGTCAGTGTAAAGAAAAATGTGTCAACTGAACAGAAGTAAGAGCTGGAGACAAGATTAGTGTGTATTTGTTTGTGTGTGTGTGTGTGTGAGGTATCATGTCAATTTATGTTGACAAGGTTTGCCCCAAATGGCACACACACAACTACAGGAATACACATATACACACACACACGCACACTTCAATCAGCACAACGTAGAGATGGTTGGTGGTCTGGTACACATTTCAATGGAGCAACACTGACCCCTAGTGAAGGCAGACGTTTTTCAGATGTATCAGTATCATTGTGATGCTCCTAATCACAGCATTTTATACTAAGCATGTGAAAGACTAGACTCAAGGAATAAGTTCTCATATTTCCATGTAGAGATGTCATTCTGTTGAAAGAAACCTTCAGTTGCTACCTTTCTCTCAAACAAAGGGGGGTAAACAGGTTGCGAGTGCGTTTCAATGAACAACTACTCTGAATGTGATTATCTATGAAGTTCTGACAATGGCACTCTCTTGTCTTCTTTCTTCTCTCTAGTTCTTCTTTCTCTCACCAAACTGGTTTGGTTTCATAAACTTTTAATGACCTCCGTCTCCGCTCTCTCCAAAAGTAATGATTGTTCAGGAGTGCAAGCTGGTGTATTTCTCGCACTGCGCTGAAGGAGCACTGACGACATTTTCAAATGGCAGTTTGGGGATTCAGCTGCAATCTATCGGCTGACTGAACATCAAATGTCAGTCTGTTTTTGATTTGCAGTGCTGTGAGTGCACAAGCCCAACTCAGGCTGGAAGACATGTTTGCTAAAATACCAATAAAAATGAACAGTAGATGGGACTAACACTCCTTAAAATCTTTCAATCTTAATAAATCTTAATAAAGACCGGATAATGATTAATTTTTTTCATGTTTACCTCAAAGAGCACTGTGCTTCACTGATTTCTTGATGTGCAATTCTTGCATATTTTTTAGGAGAATATCAAGTAAAATATATCTATATGATTTTTTATTCTATTTAATGCAGAGGATGATGATTTCATCCCTGAATAGTGCCTGCAATCCTCCTTTCAAATTAAAAAAAAAAAAAAAACAAGTCTACAAATCCCTTGGCTTCTGCTAGTTAAGTTTATTGCTCTGAGCACATGTTAATAACTGAAAGCCTGAAAGCCACTCAGATAAATGTATGAACATTTTTATCAGCTCCTCTCTTCTCTTATCTTTGGCAGCTGGAAAGTAAGAGGGCAATGTTTATTGAGAATTTAGACAAAAAATCAACCTAAAACAATTAAGGTGAGAGGGACAACCTACACCATCCTCTACAGAAACTTTGTAGAGCGTGTGTAGAGCACAACTGGAGCTGTGATACCAAACTCAGTCAGCTTTAACCACCTTTAACACCGGGTTCAAATGAATGTCCAGGTTGCACTGCAGTTTTCAGATCAGACCTTTTAAGGTGTTGTCCTTGGTATGGCATGTGTCCTGTATTTCTATTATTTCTATTTATCTATTCATTGATTTTAGTTCAATTTCAGAATACTCTCTGAAGGAATTGTGAAATTAAAGAATGAATGACTGAATTAAATTAGTACTGTACTGTGTGTTTATAGTTTAACAAATGTTAGCATGCTAACATGCTAAACTAAGATGGTCAACATGATATAAAGACTATAATACTTTCTAGACCTGCTTTATTTGGAAGGTGTCATAAGATAACTTGAGACTGACTTTAAATAACTTGATAACTAGATAACTGAATTAGATAACTAGATAACTGAATTGAACTGAACTGAATTTAATCCGCTGTTGGAAAGCACAGCCTCACAGTGTCAGTAGTGTGGTGGCTGTAGGTTCTTATTCTTGTTCAACATGTCTTTGTACTGATAGCAAAGGTGGTATTTTTAACAATTTTAACATAAGTTGTACAGTACATAGAATACAAAATTAAAATTAGAATTGTTGAAGGTGTTGTACTATAAATGGACATCTATACTGTTTTGTCAAGGCTCAAGGCTTGTAATTATAAAATATTACTAAAATAATGTTTATGGGTGGAACTGTTAAAGGTTTAAATATAAAACTTAGGCAAGTGATGAAATAGACACAATCACTCCACAAGCTAAGGATAATTAAATTCACTCTCTTCAAGTGTAAATACATTTAAAAATCACTCAGTGCTGTGTAAATGTTCACACACAAGTGGCATTTTCAGCTTCATGACGAGGAGAAGAGAAAGTAGTTAAACAGAATAATAAAACCAGTGACTGATGACAGTGGCGACAGAAGCTGCTATCTTTTGGGAGTGTGGGTGGGTATGTGCCTACAGCTAAACGAAAGAAAATGACAAGTCAGAATGGCACTTTTCAATGTTCTGGATCCTCGTAGTGCTGCTACTATCAGTTCAACATGAGTAATCCTATGCCTGACTGAACATTTTGCATCCTGGGAAGAATGTGTGCTTGTGCAACTGAATGACAATAAACACACTGAACAATGCATTGATCAGTCTGTTGTATTTTTTTCATGTTGTATAGCCCCAGACCTGAGGCCTGGGCTTCAACACTCACATGGGCAACGACAGTGTGACCTGGAGGGGTGTGATTGGGAGGAATGGCCTGCCTGATCTGAGCCCGAACAGTGTTCAGTTACTGGACTTCTGTGCTAGTCACAGTTTGTTCATAACTATCACCATGTTCAAACATAAGGGTGTCCACAAGTGCACTTGGCACCCTAGGTTGCAGGTTGACGATCAGCTTTGTGGTTGCATCAACTGATCTGCAGCCATATGTTCTGGACATTTGGGTGAAGAGAGGAGCAGAGCTGTCAACTGATCACCACCTGGTGGAGGGTCGGATAAGGTGGCGGGGGAGGATTCCAGACAGACCTGGTAGACTTAAACGAACAGTGGGGGTTTGCTGAGAATGTCTGGCTGAGGTGGGGGACGTGGAATCCGAGTGGGTGGCACATGTTCCACGCTGCCATTACAGAGGCGGCTGTTTGCAGCTGTGGTTGGATGGTCTCGGGTTGCTAGTCACAGCGCCAATCCTTGCACCCACTGGTGGGCACCTAGGGTGGAAGGTGCCGTCAAGCTGAAGAAGAATCCTACAGGGCATGGTTGGCTTTTGGAACTCCTGTGGCAGCTGACAGCTACCGACAGGCCAAATGATGCGTTGCTCAGGCAGTCACGGAAGCAAAATCCCAGGTGTGGGAGGGGTTCGGTGTGACCATGGAGAAAGACTTTCGGTCGGCCTCGAAGAAATTCTGGCAAACTGTCTGGTGGCTCAGGAAGGGGAAGCAGCACTTTGTTCACACTGTTTGTATAGCCAGGCGGTGGAAGGAATACTTTGAGGGTCTCTTTAATCCCACAACATGCATTCCTTGGAGGAAACAGACAAAGGGTGGTGGTCCCCCGAAAAGGGGGACCAGAAGGTGTGTTCCAACCACAGAGAGATCAAACTCCTCAACCTCCCTGCTGGCGGGGTCGTGGGAGTTTGCCCAATAGTCCACATGTGTTTTGTGGACTTGGAAAAGGCCTACGAATGAGTCCCTCAGGGCATCCTGTGGGGGGTTCTCCAGGAATATGAGGTGGAGTCAAACTCATTTTTAGTTGGCGTTGGACTTGCCCTTTGTCACCAGTTCCGGTCATAATCATTATAGACAGAATTTCTATGCTCAGCCAAGTGGTGGAGGTTGTCAGGTTTGGTTTAGGGTTCCATCTCTGCTCTTTTTGCAGATGAAGTCCTATTGGTATGGAGCAGCGATTTCCAGCTTGCAATGGGATGGTTTGCAGCTGAGTGTGAAGCAGCTGGGAGGAAGATCAGCACCTCTAAATCCGAGGCCATGGATCTCAACCGGAAAAGGTTGGATTGCCCACTCCGGGTTGGATAGGAGTTGCTGCCCCAAGTGGAGGACTTTTCAAATGTGGAAATATTTTTCCATCAGCAAAGAGATCCAATGGTCACTCACAGAATTATAACCTCGTGACCACAGAATTGATCCACAACCACTACTGCAAAGTCAGACTGCTGTAGAGGTAAACTGAACTGTACATGACAAACTTTTATAAGCTGGAATTTCTGGCTGAATTGCAAAAAACTGGAAAACTACTTGGTGTTGTGTTCAACACTATGGTCACTGTGCTACTTCTGAATTATCATCCTGTTGAAAGGCTACATCAGTTCAATACTGAATCAAGGACGAATTACCAAAAAGGTTCAATTGGCAGTTTGATAAATGTGTTTTGGAATTTGTATCTGTGTCACTGTCCTGACCTGTGACAAAATCGAGTTACTTAAAGCTGCATTAAAAATATATTTCTTTTATTATTTTATTATTATTATTTTTATTCTTCTATTTATTCATTCATTCATGTTGGTGCCCTGGGTGCAGCAAATCAGACTAAAAACCAAGACTAATCCCTTATACAATTTTTCTGATGAGTGTATTAGCAGAGCGCAAGATTAGTGAGCCTAGGACCAAAGAGTAAATCTGCGAGCCAGAGAACCAAACCAGTGAGCTGAAATATGCCAAAACACTGAGAACTGAGGAGGGTCAGCAGGGTCAGGTGATAAGCAGTTGTCTAATATAACATACTGTGCATTTACCTTGTGCCTTAATATATTGCCTAACATATTCAAGGACAAAATTGAATCACATTACTACTGAAGGTTTTGTTAACAAGGATCTGGCCTGACCCTACGGTGCTCTGGTTCTTTGTAGAAAAGTGTGTAATAATCAGACATGTTAGGCACTTATAATTACAGGTACGATACATATTTTATCACTATGGATGCAGAGTAGAAATATCTGGCCTTCAAAGTTTCCTTTTGTATGAAAAGTAGAATTTTCTGTTGTTTTGTCCGTTCACTGTAGGTGCACTTACACACACAGCAAGACAGGTTATGTGGTTTCAGAAGCTTCTGCCAGACTTGAAGGACAAACAAGCGTCAAACTGTGAAACTGGCAGGGGAAAGAGTCCAGCACAGTTATTATTACTCTCTCTCTCTCTCTCTCTCATACACACACACACACACACACACACAGGGACGAAAGATGTGCAGCGATGTCTATTGTCAATAACAGTGTGAGCCCCACTGGTACTTTTGACTCTTGTTCTCTGTCTTGCTCCACATACACACACGTGCACAGAGAAAGACACAAATAGAAATAAATTCCTTTTTTCATAAAGAATGCCCAATGTCAATTGGCCACTCTCAGTCCTGCTCTCTGAGTACAGAAGAGAAGTGTTTATTTGTGACCAGGGACTGTAATTCATAATGTATTTCATCTTGCCACCAGGAGTTCTCCTGAGTGGTACTAAGTGTTCCTAGCTAAGAGTTTTCACTTGAAATCTATTCTTGAAGCTACTGGGAGGAATATTTATCACAAATAAAGAAAAAAACTAAAGCTTAAAAACTGGTGTAGTTCACATCATTGATCCTTGTGCAAGGTTATCTCTTGTTCAAAAAACCTGGGGTCATACACAATGGCTTCCTTCAAAGTTCCATGTATTGCTTTGAACACTGACACGACAATACCAAACATCCCGTCTAGCAAAGAATAAATCTAAAGAAAAACATCAAGTTTGTAAAAATCTGGTGGGCTTTGTTCTCCCGAGTCTAGAGTTTAGCATCTATCATCAAAACACTGATAAGGAGGCTTCTTAATAGGGCCAGTAGTTTATTATGACATTGTGGCAGACAACAGTGCATGTCAGTTCATTCATCCAATGCTGAGATGAATGAGCTTAAAGCGCTGCACCAGTTTTCACAAGGATAAGCAAAAGCTTGACCTGTTGTAGGGCTACGGAAGTACAGAGCCAACACAAAAGTAACATGGTTAGAAATATGTAACAGATGCAGATTCTTTTAAATGCATGAAAATGTATTACACTTTACCAACAAGTCAATGTTACAGTGAAGCATGCATTATCATGATGCATCAATATGTATTTCACTTTATTTAACACATACAGTGATAGCATCTGGTACATGTGAGTTGTTGCTCACATTGAAAATTTGAAAACAACTGTTGATTGACTCTATGAAAACAAAGTGTGCTAAAAACTTTCTTGACTGACCAAACATCTTAAAGACAGCAACAGCACCAGCTATGTCTCTATGAAAAGTTTAATTACACAGTAAGGCTAAGCGAGGAGCTCTCTGAAGGTATTCTCTAAATGTTTGTGAATACTTCCCTCTTCATATCTTCTAAGAAACAAGGAAAGCACGTTGACTTCATAGGTACACTTATTCTTTCATACACAGTAAAGAGAAGGTGAGGCTCAAGGACTAAAACCTTGTCTTAATGGATTTAGTGGACTTACAACAAATGGGAATAAAAGATAGAATGAAGAACACATCAAAGTTCAATTTCTTCTGCCTGAGCTGCTTTTATGAAATATGAAGGCGTTATAAGGCATACTAGCCTTGCAACACTTGGCATAAATCTTCCGCAGTGCACTGTGTGCCCTGTTAAGCACTGAATTTAATATTGGAGTGATCTGACACAGAAGAGAGAGGAGTTTCTTTTAGAGTAGAGCTATCAATTCAAATATGAAGATACATTAGTTTTGAGGTCTAGTCACACACTCCTAATAAAACTGATTGCCTTGTAAATTTAACAAACAGGGTGTAAAGGTGGTGCCAATTTCATGTGATTTCAGCAATTTAAGATGAAAATTATTAAGTAACTGGAATTCTTTGTCTTCCTATTCAAAGTGGCATCATTCTTTGACACTTTCTGTCTGCTTTTTGTCATGTCTGCCCCCCTTTTATTCATTTTCCTTTCTCTCTCACACCTCAGAGAGACATTAGCGGTCTCTGTAATGAAAGGCAGTGGCTAAAAACCACCACACGGTGCTGAGCTGCACATATTACAATTTTAAACATATTAAAAAACAGCAGGAGATCTGAAGACAAAGACTAAACATTGTGAACGAGGTTCTTGAGTAGGGGGCTTAACAAGTGCTACATTTAGTTAATCTGGGAACTGTACAAAAATTATTTGGGGAGAAAGCATATTTTCTTTTCCCATTTTATTGGTGGTTGCTGCTGATGTTAACCTTTAGTTGCATTTTAGTCTCATTTGCTGTACACCCTGTGTGTTCCATGACTGTCCGGTTACATCACCTCTTTCTTTGTATCATCTTTTCCAGTATGTTTTCTTTTTTATAAAAATCCAACAGAACAGCAGCTCAGCTTGAAGTAGCTTTGAGACAATGCTAAATGAAAAGCCAAACAGACCCACTCTCTGCACAGTAACAGTCCGTTTTTTCACAGAATGTTCGCCATAGTGCGGCTTGTTATTTGCTGAAGGGCTGGTAGGAGAGCATCTACAAAATATAGGGAATGCAACCAAAAGAGGATTTTTAAGTAATTATCAGAAGAAATGCTTAAAGCTGTGATCCAATTACGGATTCACCTGTGCTTAATAGACACTGTAAGTCACACTTCAGCTCATCAGTTTGAAACACACAAACAAACCATGCATATGCTGTGCACTCCCACACATTCAGCTGAGCACCAACAGGCTGGTTTCACAATTCCCTCAGCCACCCCTATCTACTATGCTGACTGCAGATTCAGCTAAGTAGGTATTTCAGTTGCTCTTCATAGATAACTTCTCTTGTTACTGGGTTCAAACATCAAAAAGAAAAGATACCATCTAGGACAGAAGCATTGCTTTAATCCACATATTCTCCCTCTCTTTCTTTCTCTCTCTCTCTCACACACACACACACACATACACACAGCAAGAAAGAGTTTAGCCCCTGCTAGCTTTTACCTCACCTTGAAAATAAGATTAAAATGTTATCAGCTGTACCACCTGCACAGATAGATACAACACATCGAGCTTAATCCTGAACATGAGATGTGTAACATGCATACAGACCGAATATAACAGTGTCTACATACACTTGTAATTATGATGTGCTACTCTAATGGAATGTATTTATTAAGAATACTCCTCTACCCAATTAACGCATGAGCAGACAGACAAGAGGACTGATACCACCTGAAAAATTTCTTCCATGATCCTGATATTTGCACAAAGTTAGGTGAATGGCTGACACCAAGTGGTCGATTTAAGATGCTACATTATAGCTGTAAAACTTGACAGTGAGGTATTTTATAAATAACAAAGGAATTCTGATTCTGATTTTGGAGGTTTAGGAGAGAGTTGTGATTAATGAACAAATAAATAATAAATTTAGTCACGACCCATAATATATCACCTAAGTGATGTCAGCTCTTCAAAAAGTGTTTCCAGGATTTTAGTACAGCAGTCTTCATCGCAGCAAAGCTCATTCAAGTTACAACAAAACCACTCAGACCTCAATTAAAAAAATAAATAAATAAAAATAATCTGTGCGTTATGGTAAATTCTAGATTTTAAAGAAGCTCTTCATTAAGTGTGAAGAAAAAATGTTTTTTAAAAGTGACTTTTTTTTAATAAAATAGCAGCAGTTCACAAGTCAAAGTAACAACAGTCAATATATTTATAATATATAGATACATAAATAGGGAAAAATATGAAATTGGTGGAGATACAAACAAAAAATGGTGTCCTATGACATGCTCGAAATATAGGTTAAACTACAATAACTATACTTCTAAATTATGAATCTTCCAGTAACACATTGTAAGTCATAACCAAAGATGAGCACCTATTAGGTGTGTGTTCACCTGGTTCTGTACCGCAGCCATCACAGATCTACTACTGAACAAACTTAAAAGACCTCTGGAGCACTTCTAAATTCAATAACAGTAAAGCCAAAGGTAGCTTGGTAAATCAGTTTCAGACTTCAGTATGTGAATTACTTTTATCTTCCACATCACAATACCAACCCTGATCTATGGGCAAATACACAGTACGTGCTTTTTGTATATTCACACAATTGTTATTTATTGATCAAAATGGCAATTAACTTTTCTCTGTGGGTGACACATTTTACAAGATACGCTTATTACGTCACCTTGGTATGCCACTAGAATATCATTTCTGAAATGCACAAAGGAACTTCGGATAATTACTTCAAGGGACGCACACACAAGAAGCGTTTTTGCAGTGCATTACTGCAACTGTACAGAGCATCTTATTTTAAAAGATACAAACGCACCAAATTTGTTGTTTTCTCTCTGGCTGTCCATCATCATACATCCAGATGAATCCTCTGGTGGCGTTTCAGGTTACATTTCTGGGTGAAACATTTCCCACAAGCCAAGCAGCAGTACGGTCTCTCTCCAGTGTGGACCCGTCGGTGGGCCTTGAGGTTGCTCAGCTTGGTGAAGCTGCGACCACAGAGAGAGCAGCAGAAAGGCCGTTCACCTGTATGTGTCTGCAAGTGGGCCTTCAGGTTGCTGGGGTGGGGGAAGCACTTCCCACACTGGGTGCAGCGCAGGAGGTGCCTGGGACTGGCGTGAGGATGAGAGTCTGGATGGGGTAAGGGGTTGGTCTGATGGGAGTTTGCAGACTGAAGTTGGGTTTTGATGCTGATCCATGGGACACCACTTCGGCTATGTGCTGGTTTGTCACCGAGATGGCCTCGCTGGACAGAAAGTGGAGGAGGAGCGGCTTTGGATGTGGAGGGAATTCTGTTGAGGATATTTAAGTTCACAACCTGAGAGTGAGCTACAGACAGAGCTGTTGTGTTGGTGTTCGAGAGTCCGTGGGTAGGCTTTCTCATTGGTCTGTGGAGATGCTGTATAGCAGCTTGCAATCTGAGGCCTGTACCCACTTTGGAATGCAGCTTCATAACCTCCTGTACAGTAGCTTTATGGGAAATGTGTTGTTTTACTGAGAAGGATGCCATCCCAGACTTTTTGATCTTTTTTTCCTCAGGTTTGCTTTCCACACACCCGTCAGAATCAACAATAACCTCCTGTTTGATGGTCACACCCAGCGTATCACTGTTTTGCAGACTTGCTGAAGGGGATGCTGAGGCTGAGATCTGATCTCTACCTGGAGCAACCAGAACACTAGAATCTGTTGTGACAGAGTTGGTCAGCTTGTGTTCCACTTGCTGTAAAGAACCTCTAGTTTTGACTGGATCACAGTCTGCTGCAAGACTGTCATTCTGTAGCAATCCAGCTGTTGCAACAGTCAGGCCTGCCCAACCACTGTCCCTCTCTAAAGATGGATCTGTAGCCATGTGTGTTTCCTTCTGATCTTCAGGGAGGACATAATCAGTAGAGATCTGGGGGTCTTGCTTGATGATGTTCCTCAATAACTCCTCACTGTTCTCTTGAGTATGTTTTGGTTGTGTCTCAGTCATCTCATTAGTACTGTAGGATTCAGCTCCTGCTTCACCTAGAAAATGAATAGAAACAGGAGTTATATGATTGATTTCAATTGATGATGTACCCACTGCTAATGCTGCTAGCTCCATCCACTAAAATCAAGTAACCCATACTGAATGTACCTCAACCTTACATCTGTTTTGCATTTCCACCGCAGAAAGTAGTCTTAAATGTAGGCATGGTTGTTAAAGGGGCTTTAGTGGTAACCCTTCTCTGTGGGGAAACAACAGAGATGACTTTTCTTGGTCTTGAGAAGCTGCAGCCTGTGTTACACTGCCTAAAGCCTATGGGAGGCTACATTACTGTCAGAATAACACAAAAATTGCTGATGTTTTTCTCTGCAAGCTTTGTATTCACAGTTACTTTTCTGCTTGCTCAACTGCACACTCATTATGCACATATGTGCTTTTTCTCCTTTGTATGTGTTGTTGTTTATTACAACTGCTGAAAAAACAGAGTTGAGAAATCCCACATCAGCGCACAGATGACAAAAGGACTCTGGCTTCTCCTCGTAAATCACTGGTCTGCTGTGTTTTGACTTTGCCTTTCGATTTTGGATCAGTGTGCCAGGTACCTCAACAGAGGAGTAACTATAAAACAGGATGGAAAGGAGTGGTTCTATAGGTGCTATCCACCAGTTTTAATAAAGGCAAAAATAACCACTCTGTTGTGTAAAGTGCTGAACTGAACAGCTGTGTTCGAAAAAGGAAATATAGAGCTAAAAATAAAGCGTGCCTTTTTTACACTCGTTTCAAAAACAAATGCACACACTAGCCAGTTGAAGATCTTTACAACACAAGCCACAGTAGCAAAAAATTCCAAGGTGTACCTGCTACAGGGGAAAAATGAAAATGTTCAGAGGGCACAAAGGAAATTTTACATAACAATATAAAGGAACTGCCCATTACATTTCTTTTGTACATATTGCATTACTGAGCAAATAGCTAAACGTGGCTAAATTAGTTCTTTGTGAAGATTAAAAATGTTATACTGTGTTCTTATGCTAAGTGTATGGGACAATGGAACTTGACTTTAGTAACATAATAAGTAAGTGTTGTCAGAAATGAAATTAATGATCATCCCAAACTGATACAGTTTCCACAACACAGTGATCAACAGTGGTTATAGTACGGTAGTATGAAACTTCATATTTCTTCACAATATGTATATAGATAGATGTTGGAGTTTAACAGTACGCATTTGTCTTGAACTGTTCAGACCAGGACGTTCAGTTTGGTATGCGGCCCGCTCTGTTCGGTACGACCTGTGCCCCAATAATGACTGTCAGAACAGTCTATTTATATCTATTGTTCAAATAATGAACAGAAGTTCAAGAGTGCAAGTTTTACCTGGAAAAAGTTTTGGCTGCACAAATTACTGACTATCAGCTGTAACAGGCTACTTGGTTTAGAGCAGTTACTCAAGCTTGTGTACTGTTGCTGCCATCTGATGGAGCATCACTGACATTTGTATGACGACATTTGAGTGCCTTGGCTGTTACAGTATGACTTGTAGCCACGAACCACTGCTGAGTCACATGGAAGTGTAGAACCATCAACTGTACAACTGAAAACAATGGACCTAGGTGACAGACCACTCTACTCACCATCAAGAGTACCACTCCACCCTCCCAAATGTACAGAAGAACAAGACGGCTTATTCACTTGTTCTTCCTTGACATCCACTGCTGGCAACACATCTTCTTCTGTTGCCTAAATGACACAATGAACACATCAGGGAATTCTGAGAATATACTTTCATTTTGATTTGTTAGTTGGACGAATCCTTGCCGATACACTTAATGTGCTGGCTGATGCCAAGTTCTACCAATCGGATACCAATGCATATACATATGCATACTGGCTAGTTGTACAGTATAAAAACCACACATTTTTATGTTGCATTCAGGTATATAGGACACTGTTAGGAAGTTGCACCATCCTGTTTCTAATAAATAAATAAATTTTGTGGTACTAGATTAGTTCAAAGACCCACCTGTGATTCAGGGCTGTGAGTGGCTGCATCAACTGCTGTCTGACCTGTCTCTGGCGTGACTTCCTCTTGGCTTCTTGTCCACATTTCTGCAGATTCGCCCTCTTTTTTCACTTCACAGTCCCTCAAAATGTCTGGAAAAGGTGTATTACAGTAATGTAACTGAATACAGTGTTTTTAAACTAAACAATTATCTTTGTTTGTTCTTACCATCCTGCTGTTCTTTTGGCCTTTGTTTTGAGGTGTCACAGAACAGTTCCACATCATCCTTGGTACAGTCAATACACTTCCCAGCTTTCCCTCCATCTTTCCCCTCTTGGTCACTTAATTTCCTCTCAGCCCACTGCAGCTGAATCCTCAAGGACTCCAGCTCTTGGTTTCTGCGCTTTACCTCCTGCAAGAAGCCATCCTCCACCAATCTGGTGACCTCATACATGGCTGTCTTCACTACAGTCTCCATCACATCCGACAGCTGGGTCTGGAAAGTGACAATGAGGGTGTCCAGGTCCGACATAATAACCCCTGTCGAACAAATTTTACACCACGAAATTCTGTGCGGTTGCGAGGAAAATAAAAGTAAGGAAAAGGACTCCGCTTAGTTTCGTTTTTCCTGAAAATTCCAACACGGGTTGTTTTGATTGTTCACCATTATAGCAAGGCAGTCTATTCAACTATACATCCACTTGTTGTTGTGGACATTTCATGTAATAAGAAATAAACAGATATCCACATTAAATATAAATGTTCAGAGGCTGGACTGTTGACACACAACGAGCTGCTGACTGACACGAATTGCCTTCATGTTATTTCGAACTGTCAGGTAGCCAGCTAACGTGACTGTTTAGCTTAACGGTACCATTCGTATACTGACTAACGTAAACAGCGTTAAACCGTTAGCAAATAGTACGCAATTACTAAATACATAAACCATAGTCGAGTGTTGATTTATTTACACTTGGCCTTGTGGATTCCACTAATAACGATTACTGAGGTAAGCACACTCACATGCACTTAACATTTGATCGTGCTAGCTTTTAAAGACTGCTTGTGGTCCTTGTTTTTGCTCGTGACGTCATTTACAAGGCAGTACGGTGGCCTTACCTGAAAAATGCGAATAACAAAACGCGTTTTAATAGAGTGAAACCCATAGGTTGCTCCAAGCAATCGGTTGTCACTGAATCTCTTTGCAGCTACTTGTTTAAAATAGGAATGTATTTTAGCTGTTGTACTACACATTATGGCCCGATACGATCACGCCGTCCTATAACGCTTTATTATCAAGGGGCACAAAAGTGAGATTACATTTTTGAACCCAATTTAAGATACAACATGACTGTGACTGTAATCTCAATAATTTCCACTAAGGTTTTCAATATTAAAATTGTGTGATACTTCAACATCAAAACTGGACCCCCACATTTTGATTTTCCCAATTACATTTAGTAATAGGCAAGGAAAATGGCCACAGGGCAGAACAGAAAACCTGTAAATGAGGAAGAGCTGTACTATGTATTTCGATGTGCATAATGTTTTTTTTTTGTTTGTTTTATTATTATTGATTTTACTTCCCCAAAGAGCAATATTTGTGGCTCAGCCTAATAAGGAGCAGTGTACTGTCACAGCACAGTGACAAGGGACAAACTCCAGTTATGAGGCCAAAACCTTATATGAAAATGCATACCTTTATCCAAAGTGAACTCTCTCCTACACCCCATTTCCTATGTTTTTGTGCATATTTGAGTCTTGTGGCCTTGTTTCTACATCAGAGGTATGGCTTTTTGGAGACAATTCTTCCATGAAGACCACTTATGGCCAGATTTCTCCGAACAGTAGATAGTACACCTATCTACTGATAGGTGACACTGGTGACACTGGTTTCTGTCAGGTAACACTGGTTTCTGTCAGTTCTGAGCTGATGACACTGCTGGACATCTTCCGATTTCAAAGGGAAGTAAGCATGATGTGTTTTTCATATGCTGCACTAAGCTTCCCTAGCTGACTATTGTGTCTACAGTCCATAACGTTGCCTGTTTCTTCATGCATCCTGAAAAGGGCTTGAGCAGCACGTCTTGAAACCCCAGTCTGCTTTGAAATCTTTGTCTGGGAGCGACCTTGTTTATGCAGTATAAGTACCTTGTGTCTTGTTACTGTGCTCAGTCTTGCCATGGTGTATGACCTGTGATATGAAACTGATATGAAACCTCACCTTACTAGCATCCCTGATGTTGTGCAAGTGCACCCAGAAGAACTGTTGCTGTTTTGAAGGCAAAGGGTGGTCACACTAAATATTGATTTGATTTAGATTTCTCTTCCGTTCATTAACTTTACATTTTTTTTAATTGATAAAAATAAACTAAACTACTTTACAGCATTTTCTTCACACCTACCCAAAATTTTTGGACAGTACTGTGTATATATATATACATATACACACACACACACACACACAGAGGCAGGGTAGGCCCGTCAGTCGCAGGGCCAACTTACACAGACCCCCTTGTGACCTCGACGGATAGTGGAAGTGGTATAGAAAATGGATCGATGAATATTTAATTGAGTGATTTTTTTTTTTAAAAAAAACAACTTACTGAAAATTAGATAAAACTCATGGCTTTAGTTTCATTTACAGAAAGCATTTACAGACACCATTTTTAGTTTTATTCTGAATCTGTAATATAAGCACAACAATAGTTACTCAATTTTACTTAGAGTCATGGTTCAGTAACAAAATATTCAGCAATAACTGGGAACAGATTAGCATTTTATCAAACATGAAAAATATGTACATTATCTTTGTCTTATGTTTTTCATATCTACAGAAACTTTTTGAATAAAAACCAAAGGACTTGGAATTGAAGATAATTAAGAAAACATGGCTTTGGCTGACAAATGGCTCATAAATAATTCATTTTAATCTCCTAATACAAACAACTTTAAAACAACCTTAAATTCTCTTACTCTTCTTTCCAAAACGTATTAGTTTATAGATCTGTCGTGTGTTTGCGTTGATGTGACTTCAGATGATCCAAGCGTTTGAAGCTGAGGCCACAGACAGTACAGCAGTACGGTCGTTCCCCTGTATGAGTACGCTGGTGAACCTTCAATATGTCCGCCCGTGTGAAGCTCTTATCACACATGGTACAACGATGAGGTTTCTCCTGTGTGTGAATTCTCCGGTGCAACTTCAGATTCCAGAGACGGCTGAACTTGTTCCCACATACAGTGCAGCAGTAAGGTTTGTCACCTGTTTGGCCACACTTGTGTGTCTTTAGGTCAGAGAAAGAAGGGAAGCCTTTACCACAATGACTGCAAAGGTGGAGTCCTTGCCCCAGGTGAATCCTCTGGTGGACTTTAAGATTACAGGCTTGAGCGAAGGTCTTTCCACATTGGGTGCAGGAGTATGGTGGCCCCTGTCCAGTGCCTTTATGTGTCTGCTTATGGGCTGTTAATGAGGCAGAATCTGGGAAGGACATGGAGCACTGGTTACAGGTGTGTCTCCTCCCTCGTGTTGCTGCTGCCTGATGCTGCAACCTGTCACCCAAGTTTAAGGTATCATTGTACGCATCTGATGGCCCATATATGTCTGCTGTGCCATCTAAAGATGGATCATTGCGGATGCCCTGGCCCCGGAGGCTCAACCTGCCCCCTGATTCACCAGACACATGTTCAGGGTACAAGATACCTGGGTCCTGTAGATATCCTTCTTCATTGATCAACAAACAGCTGAACTCTCCACTTACATCAATGTTAGCCTTTGAAGGTGAGCCTGCAGGTGAACTGACCGTGCCCATTCTATTGCGTGGAGCACCTGCTTGGTAAACTTCATGCTCAGCTCCTTCTGGTGCTTCCATGTCCCCTTCATAGTGCCCCATGTAACTCAGATCCTCACCCAGATTAGATGGTGATCCTTGTAACCCATCCAAGTTACCCATATCTATCATACTGCTGTCTCCATAGCCAGTCTTGTCGAAACCACCCAGCATTTCCATTCCATATCTACTCTGGTAAAGTGGTTCAGGTGGGTCACCTGAGTGTCCATCTTGGCCTGATTCTGGCCTCTGGTGAAAGCCAGCTTCCCAGTTTACATGGCTCTTTGGGATCTTCTGGTCACTGTACCGTTTACTGGGGCCTGGCAGACCTGACGCCTCTGTTTCTGGCCAGTGAGAGAAGGAAAACATTATTCAGTTATGGGTATGTGGATACAGGGACTACAGTAACACAACTTATATAAACAATGAAATGTTTATTTGGTCGATAACATGCACCCACTGGTATAACATTTTCCGATGAAGCAGTACTGTAGATAATGCTGTATACCTACATGTGACAAGATGTTAATCTACTGAAAATTCCCTTCCTAAAAATAGCCTTCCTGTCTACAAAAATGAGGAGACTGACCCTCCAAATTGACCTCCCATCTCTCTTGGGACTCTGGCGTGATGTGAAGGGCTTCTTCCTTGAGTAGTCGATCCAGCTTTTCACCCTGCACACCGGGAGACTGACAGACAAGCAGAGAGGTACCATTAATACAGGAGGCTTCACTCTAGTCACTTCAAAAGAAACAACAAACTTACATCAACAGACAGGCTGATTTGATGCTAAAGTGACAAAAGTTACACGAAAAAGCAAATACTGTTAAATATTACAGAGATGACATGCCTCTTGACAAGTTTACAACAATGAAATTTCCACTGACTGCTGACCAGCGTTTTAAACATTTAAACCTAATTTACAGAAGCTCTTGCATAATAACTGTATAATGAACTGTCATCTACCTGTGGTGCCTTCATGGCAATGGGGGCCTCTTCTGCTTCATGACTAGGTGTCTCACCATCAGTGTCCTGGGAGCTATTTATTTCTTCTTGCAACAGACTCTCCTGTTTCAGACTCTTTTCTGTAGCAGAGGATATGGAAAATGTTTTTTCTTTTTAAAGAAAAATGATAACATGGCAATTGTCAATGAAGCACCAAGGAGGCTCAAATGGGTCATAGTCCAATAATTATGGATCAAATGAATATGTTTAATGTGAAAGGGGTCACTCAAAAATTATGTGCAGCACCCTCCAGCTAGCTAGACAAAGCCACTGACTTTCGGGTATTTGTTTTGGTTTTCGCACCCAGCAGACTTACTGTGTTGGTTGACTCATCACTTTTGCGACTGTCACTGCTGAGCAGCAAGTTGCAGCAAGTGGTCACATGAATGTGGTTATCAACAAGTAAGTCAACCCAGCATGTTCCAATGTAGCCACAAACGCGTTCACATATAGAGCTCGTGTTTGCAGCATATGTCCACTCACAGCTAAGCAGCATATTTTACAAAAAGCAAACTGTAACATTAGGCAAATATGTGATGCTAAACACATAAGAAGGGAAGAGAAGAAGAAGGAGACAAGGCGGCACAACTGGCAAAAAAATCTTTGGGAATACATCAATTATTAAGCTTATAATAACACTCCCACACCATTAGAGAATGAGTATATCTGGCTATAATTACATTTATGTATTCCGTTCAATTAACATGTTGCTCAGATGCATTCTTGAGGTGTGTGTATGACAGTTTTATTCTCATCTTTCACATATATATGGTATATAAAAAAATACAACAAGTACAATGCTTTAGCGATTCGACCAATCTCTGTTGTAGGATGATATCAGTATGCAAAAGCACAGCAAAATGGTTTTGACTGGAACAAAAATAAAATGAAGAAATAGAGAGGGCTCTCCTACTATACACAAGAGTACACCTCTCACAATCAATACACCCATAAGTTGCTCTGGGACAGTTTAGGTGTGCAGCATCAAGTTACCATGGTGAGCTCAAGGAAATTGAATGGAACACAACTGGACTTGGTTATATGTCTTTGAAGACGTTTCACCTCTCATCAAAGAAGCTTGAGAGGCCATGACCTGGGTAAATGAAATGGGTGAAACACCCAGTTAACCCTGAGGCTACCTGGCTAGCACAGCTCTGTTTGTTAATATAGTAATAATGATAGTAGTCGTAAGTTATTCCCTAGAAATATTTCTTCATTTGTATTATTAAGTAAAAATGTTTCTGGAGGATCTGTAACATTTTCAACTCAAAAAGAGCTCAGCCCACTGAGAGAAGTGAATTTAGTAATGCAGCTCATGACGGAGATGTGCATTTAGTCATCCATACGCAAGGTTAATAGTGGAAGTTAATAATGGCTGAAAATATACCCGAGTAATAACCAGACAGACCCACCTGTCCTCTCTGGGTCCTCACTGGACAACCCGACTCTTCCGCAGTCGATACATCTTCCTCTCCTGTCTCCCTCTCTGTCTTTACGTCTACTCTCGGACCACTTCAGGCGCCTCTTCAGGGACTCGACCTGCTCCCTGCACCGCGTCACCTCTTCCAAAAAGCTGTCTTCCACCAGCCGGGTGATCTCATACATGGCAGCTTTGAACACCGTTTCCATGACACCAGAAAGTTGAGATTGAAACGTTACTATTGCCTCGGCCATTATGACAACGGTGTGCGATAACTCTGGAAACTATTTTCAGTAAACTAAAGACAGAAGGCAACTTTCAACTTGCACTTGTAGTAGAGTAGCATTTGTCGGGTACAGCTAAGGTCGATTTTTTTAATTGGACATGCCAGTTTCCTAAATTCGGTTTTCAGTGTTGACAGCGTTGTAGACGCACATGAGGTGGTCCAAATTTACCGTGTGGTTACTTTCCATTACACCAAACTTAATGTTAAAGAACAATGGGTCGCTTGTAATGTTAACGTAAGCTAACTAGCTTGCAACCTTAGTTAACGTTACAGAATCCAACCACTATGCCATAAGCTATTGTCGGAAACTTAAAACTATCGTGTTTTATAAGCATTTAGTTTATGTTTGGAAATAAAAGTAATTTGGTTGCTTCGATTTAGTTTAATGTTACAAATCGTTGAGCTGTCGCAATTCCTCTTGATTCCGTAAACAAATCGCACTTCCTACAGGTCGCGAGTAGGGACAATCTTAATCGTTTTAGCTGTATGAATGTCTGCTGAAGAATGGTGCTTCTCGGTCAAAAAATTAGCCTATTCCAGGAGCAAATTAACAAAGGCTTGAAGCAGGTTTTAAACAGGGGTCTTTGGAGAAATTACATAATGATTATTCTTAAATGGAACTCAGTGAGTTTAATAATAAATGATCAGAAGAAGCAGATATACAATTAACCTTGCTATGCATTAAGAACATAAAATTAGCAAAGCACAGAACAGTGAAGGTTTAGGCCAATACAAAGAATATAGTTATCTTTAAATTACAGGGTTAATTTAAAAGAACATAATGAAGATCATCAAATACAAGATAGACTGAAACACTGTTCAGAAAAGGAGGGAAGCAAAACCAAAAGTTTTCAATGGACAACTGAGCAGAAAGCAAAACAACTAGAAATAACTGAAAGAAAATTCAGTCCAGTTGGTGCCAATCTCTTATAAATCCTTGGATACTACCTGATCCTACTGTCATTGCTTGAACATAAAGAGTTTATTTTACTTCCACATATAATAAAAACCCAAATAGATAAATAACTACTACTACTACTAGGATAATGAACTTTATTTTACTAATTGTATTTCTTGTCAAATAGATTCCATTAATGTATAGAATTAGTGGATGTATGCTCTGGAGTCCTTATCTACATTCCATTCCAGTTGGTGGCGGTAATGCATCATGTTGGGGTTTTTTTTGCCAAGCGCCATAAAACATCAAGAAGAAGATGACGACGACAAAATTCTCTTTGATTCTCTGCGGCGAAGAAGAAGGAGAAGGAGGAGAAAAGAGAAGGGAAGAAGAAGAAGAAGGAAGAGAAGAAGAAGTAGTAGTAGTAGTAGAAATCTTTGCTGTGCCTTACAGGAAGCCATGATCAGCCACTTTCTAATACCACGGTTTTAACAATGCTGTATTAACTGTATTGTCAAACGTGGATTCGTATTAAAACGACGAACGGTAAACTAAACAAAATGTCAGCGGACGATTTTCAGACCAAGTACGCATCTGTCATGGACAGCATGCTCAAGAGTGCTATCGCAGAGACTACGAAACTTTTCGAAAGTATGGTCGACGAACTGAAGGCAGAAATATCCAGAATCAAGAAGGAGAACGAAGACCTCAAAGCGAGATGCAGCCTGTATGAGAGTGCGAGAATCCAACCGACTGTTTATGTGACAGAACGTGAGCCTCTCGTGGGGAGAAGCGGCGGTTCAGAGAAACGTGATACAGCTGTACAGTGTGGTGAGTTCTTAGACTTTCCCATCATAAGCTTAGTAATCTTTACCAATGTAAGTGTCTGATAATGCTGTGTGATGCTCTACCCAGAAGTCTGAGTGTAGTCGTACTACATGTACACAAAGCCAAGTTTAGTATTTTCCAAAGCGTGGGATCCTAAAGAGGAGGGAAACCATACTAAGCTACCCAACTGCACATCTTAATACCAGTGTGTTCCAACAGTTTACTCTACTAAACTGTTGACTGTATTCAAACAAGATAACTTGAAAACAATACCTTTGCACCTTATTTGAAAACCTTACCTGTACTCCTTTATTCACTGTGTTTTAAAACGATGTTGTGCAAATGAGGGAGTGTTACCTCTTGGAATGAGCTGGGGGGGGTCCCTTTGGGTTTTATGCCTCTCCCAAAGTAGAAGTTGGGGGTGCAGCAACCCCTCAATCTTGAGACAAAGCAGGAAAACAATTAACGCTGATTTGTGTTCACATTTTTTTAACTTTAGCAACAATAACTTTAGCAACACTTTTCCATACAGTACAACATACAATTCTTGAATTTTCTGAAACTAAAAATGCATGAAAAAAATGCCAAAAATGCCAAGGCTTCCAGTACTGCAGGGATGGTTTTTATGAAGTTTTTAACAGCCTCATGTTGAGACAGCCACCGGGTGTCCTTCACTTGTTAATTTAAATGACAGATATAAGTTTGTTAAAGGAATTCTGCAATTAAACTGCAAGCTCACACAAACCGAGAACCTCTGCAGCAGCCTTCAGAGATGAAGAATGGTTTGCACTGTTTCTGAAGTACAGATGGAGCTGTTCTAGGTGGTCTCTGAATGTTGCCATGTATGGGACAGAATCTGATGCATCATTGCAGGCTAGAGCCAGTCTATGTGCAGCACAGTGTACACTGAAGAGCCATGGCCATTCCTCTGACAGTTGTTTGGTCACTCCATGTTGTTTTCCTATAAGTGATTTTAATGAAATTACCAAATATGTTCAAAGTGATAATGACATACAAGGAAAAAAAAAGTTTGATATACCCGTCATAACTGCTGCACCACCGGTTCCCAAGCCAAAGATGAGGTTTACTGGGATGCCCTTGATCTGTATGATCTTTCTCAGGGCTGCCACGATAGAATCAACTTTTCCATCCGTAGATTGGTAGATTAGGTCCAGGAACTGGCAGAAGAGCTTCCCCTCATTGTCCAAGTATCTAATAATCCATATAACATTCAATTATCATAGTATTTATTTCATCTATTTTTTCTTTTTATATATAGAAGCAAGGGCAACAGCAAAAATCAGACCACAGACATATGATGTAAAGACGACACTGACAGCAAAAACAATGTTACAGATTCCAGCTTTAAGTGTTACACTTTGGCATACCTAACATGAATGTCCAGCTGTCTGCACATGGACGCATCTGTTGTTTCATCTGTTTCTATGCCGATCGCTTTTGACTGATGAATATCCCTTAATATGGGATCACAATGCAGTATGATCTGTAGTTTGTAGCCTTGTCAATCTGAAAAATAAAATTGTTGGAAACACAAAGATACATTGAAATTAATATTATGTTATTTCTTCAACTAAATTTATGCTAAATGTAATTTATAACAATCACATGACACCAACTGAATTTTTTTAAGCATACATTAAGCTTGTCGAAATAGCTGCAGCCCAACAGAGTGGCCAGGTCCAACAAGGCTGGATAGTTGGTATGATGTGCTATTTCATGTTTGATGTTTCATGTTTGATGAGCCAGTATAAGCACTTGAATGCCCCCATCACGGCTTCATGCTCCAGGACAATTACTGGCTCAAAAGTAGCAAGCCAGTTGCCTGAAACGAAACACATCATCAATATCAAGGAGCATGTTAATGTTAGTATTGATTTTAAAAAATGATTTAAATACTTTACCTGCTGTCAGATTTGACTGGTGCAGACATGCTGTTCTGTGATGATCAGATGCCATGTGTTGGTCAAGTTTGTCCTTTCTATAGGACTGAAAGGTTCAATAAAAATTCTGCCCTGACTCCCCCTTGTAACCACCTGCTTGTGCTGCCTACATAATCAGCAAAACATTCCTGTAAAAAAAAAAAAAAAAAAAAAAAAAAACTACCAAAATAATAATAATAAATCTATTCACATGGATGGAAAATACAAGATAAGATTAAAAAGCATATGATTAATAACGATCAAATGCTTTCTTTTACTCACTCTGGCATAGTCAACACATCTCAGCATATCCCAAACTAAAGGACTCATTGTTTGGTATGCACACAGGGCACTTACTGCACTAATTGCTAATAGGTGGTCCCAAAGGCTAAACCTGGCCAGCTGGTTAATCAGTCACTCATTCAAAAAATCAATGAATCCAGCATTCATTCATTTATTCATTCATTTGTTTGTTTGTATATTTATTCACTTATTTATTTATTTATTTATGTATCCATCCATCCATCCTCATTAATCAATTCACTCACCAAGTTCAGTCTTGTACAGCCATGGAGAGTATCTTAAGTCTGACAGCCATGCTGGATCAAAGCCAGACTGAGGGTGGTGACTCGTCTGCAGTTTCTTACTACGTGTCTCAGTGGTAGGGTTGTGTTTAGTACTAGTTGTGGCGACGTTAACCGGGGCAGGGGATTGGCAAGCACTGTGGTCGGGGCCGGGAGAGATGCTCTCATTTAGACTAGCATCTGCTGTAGAGCTAGCTGTGCTTCCCACCTTGCCTTGTATGATTTGTTTAAGAAATGCAGAGCAGAGATTTTTGCTTGAGTTGAGGGGTGGGGATTGGGGGGGTGCTTGTTGATTTTTTCTTTTTGGTTTTTTTTAACCCTAATGTTGGCAATATGCTCTCTCCTCCCCTCTCTGAGTGTAGATGGGTGTGTCTGTACCGGTGTGAGTGCACTCAGCTGTGAAGGTCATTGTTGCGGTAACAGGTAGGGGAGGGGTGCAGGTGATTTCCAGGAGCGTGCAGTCAGCCGGGGCATCTGGGGATGAGGTGTGAGTGTCGCCATCCAGATGGGATGTGGAGGGAGGGAGAGAGAGTGGAGTGGTTAGGTGCTGCCATACTTCTGAGGAGTCATTTGAAGCGTGAGCTGGGGTCACTGTGTTAAATCTGTTAAAAAACTGAGAGTTGTAAGAGTCTCTTACATTAGCACACAGCAGGTCTATTGTTCGTCCCTCTCTGGTGGGACAGTTCACAAACTGAGTGAAATTGGGAAGTGTTTTGTCCAGGTTAATATGGTTGAAGTCACCCGAGATAGCAGTGAATGCACTTGGAGTCTGTATCCAGGCTATTGCAGAGTGAATCATGTCACATGCTGTGCTGGGGTTTGCAGAGGGGGGAACATAAAGAGTCACCATGACAACATGTGAAAACTCCCCAGGGCAAGTAATGTGGACATAGTCCAATGGCACACAGTTCCATATCCAGGCTGCAGATGCGCTCCTTCACTGTAATGAGAGCTGGATTACACCGCCAGTTTTTAACAAGCATGGCAAGCCACACACCCCCCCCCCCGTGCTTACCACTCCTAGTGCAGTCCTTGTCCACATGGACTGTATGGAAGCCCATCACTGTTGCATTGTCAACGCAAATAATATAAATCACTGTTAATAGATCAAAAGCAAAACTGACCGGAATGGACATCCTATGGTTAAATACAACTTCAGTTTCTATTTGTATTGCAAATGATGCAGATGACAGATTTATTTATTCTTCTTCTTTTTTTTCTCCTTTTTTAGCGTATTCACCAGGAGTCAGACCAAACATCACTTGGCTATAGACAGAAGATGAGTCTTAAAAATCATCAATTAACCTTTTTTTTCTGTTCATGTTTACAGACCCTGATGCTTTTGATACAATTCTGGTAGAGCAGTGTCAACCACTGAGGCACTCATTGTCGCAAAACCAAAAGCACCACAGTTATGAGGAGATGGTGTATGCTTTACAGGAGCATGACTATGAGATCTGTGGAGAGGGAAATTCTCAAATGGCCTTTACACTTGTCAAACAGGAGGTGCGTGTGCAGCAAACAAATCTTTTTTTCTTGCATGTCTTTTCCAAGCTGAGAGTTAGCATTTGCATAACTCCTGTGATGATTTTTCTCTGCAGTCTCACTTAAAGCAAGAGGAAGCTGAGTCCACTGTGGGCTGTGGACAAGTTTCAAGTGATAAAGCAGGTGCGGGATTAAAACTTTGACTTTGATTTTTCAACTTGATTCAGCTTTTTTATCAAAATTTGGTAAGGTTAACTTCTCACCATTTATAGTTCTTATGTTTTTTCTGCTGTGTCTATCACTGTTGTATCCAGATCCACCACGGACCTCTCCTTGTCGAACTGAACATGAAGGACCTTTCATTGACACAGTGTGTTCAACTAGAGAAATACCCTTGCCTCAAGGACATGAAGACACCCAAGTGGCACTGGAACTGCCTTCTTTTGGGACATATAGTTGTTTACAAGGAGCTCAGAACCAATCATCTGAACTAGGGCACACAGTCATCTCACTCGCTGCAATAAAAGATGGCATGCAAGATGAACCTGAAGTTAGTCAGAAGACATCAGATATTCATACACATGGAGAGCTCATGACATCTCATAAACACCAGTTGTTGAATTATCATCAGTCAGAGGCTGCACTGCTTGAAGAAGGGCAGCTGTGTCAAACCATGGGCCAACCATCGATAAATGATCCAAGTGATGTAGCTCATCAACAACATGCTGATATGCAGTCTGTGCAGGAACAGTTAGCACAACACACACCACTCAATGAGGGAGAAATATGTGATGAATTAAAAAATAGCGTGGCAGAAGTGGAGGCTAGTTCCCAGCCTGATGGAAGAGGACAGCCACCAAAGAAAGCAAAACATCTGCAACGGTCATGGAAAGACATACTTCAGTCACCATCTCCTGATATTACACCTGAGCAAGAAGTGAAAAAATCCCCTGCACAAGAAGTGAAAGAGGTTGAGGTCTCTTCTGCAGTTGATACAGTTAATATCACTTCACTCAAGTCTCTCTCACAAGCTCGCTCAGTTCATCCTGAAGATTCTTCCTCTGTTATCATTCCATCCAACCAGGAGAGAACAAATCCTGCCTTAAAAGATGTGGTTGTTTCTCTCGAAGTTTCTTCAGTATCGCAACAACATATGAATATGGCAGAAGGCATAATTCAGGCGCCATCTGCTGAAGTTTCTTCTACACTGGAAACACCAACTGAGTCACCACAAATACCATCAGTTCAGCCCAGAGAATGTTGCACCTCTGTAAATTTTCAGGATGCAATGCTATTAGTTGAGGCTATGTATCAGCCAGTGTTAGAAAGTACATTCTCTTTTGAACAAAGAACAGCAGCACCACAAGCCCAAACCCATTGTGCTCTCAGTGTGGGTGCCCTACAATCTGTGGGCAAGGCTCCAGCTGAGATAGAGACAGTGCTGCATCCTGTTGAAACTCATGAAGCATTGGATGCTCTACCTACAGAGCTGTGCACAACAACACAGTCGATAATGCAGAAACTTCCTCCTCAGACTACGGATGTCACTCTAAGCAGCGATGCTCAGGCCCACATTAAGATTCTCACACCAAAAAAACACCACATGGTCACTCTATCTAATGCTATGACATCAAGTAAACGGGCTAAAGCAGTACCTTCTAAACTAATTGTGCCAAGATCGGTATCCTCATTAATGCCTCATAAAATTGCAGTACAGTCTCCAACCCAGCTACCTAATGTTAGGTCAATGTGTGTTGCTGCACAAAATAAAAGTACACTCCCAGGCTCTACAGCTGTAGGTTTACCTTTTGGAACACTTTCTTTTTCCTCTGCTTCTCAGAAAACAGATAACATTACTGCCAGCAAATCCCATCCTGTTGTCACACAGTCAACCATTACATCTAAAGACTTGGAGTCAGAGACTCTACTACGTCCAAAAATAATAACTATGATTCCACAAACTTCAGTGGGGCCAGAGCCTACCTTCATGTCTCCAGTGGTAGCCCCAGTTTTTAAGCCCCAACTCTCTGCTGTGGTCAGATTAACCAGGCTCCCATTTCCAGTATCAACCAATGAATCAGTTTTGGTCTCAAGACTGTGCACAAATGGATGTTGTGACTCTCAGTCCATTTTGAAAGAATGTACTATACAAGAGAAATCATCAACGCCATTAGAGACACTTGTGTCATCCAATGACATTTGTTCCAGTTTCAAAGAAAATTCTGTTGCTGTGTCTGCAAAAACTTCTCAGATGTCAGAAGATCCAAATGATATTAAAGCAAAGGTATCATTAGCCTCTGAAAACTGTACCACTTTGGAAGAGTTGCCTGACAGCAGGTATGTGCAGTTATCTGCACCATCAGCCTATTTGAACTCAACAGTAACCCTCAACATGACTGAGTCTTCAGCTGTATCTGGTGGAACTGGTGAACTTGCTTCTAATTTGGACAGGGAAATAATCAGTAGTTCATTGCATGAAGCATTCCCTAATGACCAACCTGTAGAAGAGATGCAATCGGCTGCAATCATAAATGTAGGATCCATCACATCCAAGGACACATCTGAGCCTCATTTACAGATGAGTAAAACAACCCTGGCACAGTTGGCCATGTCTCCTGCAGCACAAGACCCACAAAAGGTAATGCAGTAGGACACCCCCCCCCCCCAGACTGACATTGTGATTTCTGTCAGGAGAAAATCATATTTGCACTAGTTACTACACATTCAGGGTAGTGATAGTTTAATTTTTTTAGTCACTATCTACAATTGTCATAGGTTAAACACAAGTTAAAGTGATACCGAAACTGAATGAGATAGTTTAGAATTGAAAGTTGTTGATTATATAGGTAGGGTTACATTTTGTTAAAAGCTTTGATGTGATCATGTGCACATGAATGTTTATTATGTATTTTATATTTATTTTTGTGATTTTTTTTTTTCTTCTTCTCCTCATATATAGGCATCTTCTAATGAGTCTGTAGATGCCAGAGCTTCTTGTACAGAGGCTAGCACCGGTGACAAGCAACGGCTACAGAAAAATTTCCTAATGGTCCAACTCCGACATCACATCAAAAGCCACTTACAAGCTAAGAAAAATGAAACAAATCCAGAACCACGCACAGAAACGGAGACTGGGACTGTAAGCCTTAAAAATGTTAGATTAGAGAATGACCATCCAAATGACAAAAACACAACTAGTGTACATATGCCTCTTAATCCAGAAAACCCATGGGCAGTAGAAGATGTTACATCTCCGAAAAAGACAGCTGGTGACCCTATTTCCATTAGTTACAGGAGATCTGGACTGTGTAAAGATGTTGAATCCAAGAACGCTTCTAGTGCTTTGTTTTCTGTCAGTTCGAAGAGGTCTAAGGCCAGTAATGAGTCCACTCCTATACGTCCCAGGAGGACAAATTCTTTTAGAGATGGTGTAGGTTCCAAAAATAAAAAATCCACTTTTGTCAGTCCAGAGAGGTCAAGCCCAACTGAAGATGGTGGTACCCCTCAAAAGCCCAAAAACATTTCTGTGCTTTCTGGGAAAACAAGTTCAACTAGCGATGATGCTGTCCTAAAAAAGAGAAAAATTCCAACCAACAATACCAAAACCACTCCTGTGAGATCTAAGAGGACTTGCTTGAGCAGAGCTGTTGTTAGTCCTAAAAGGACTGAATCTACTTCTGTTAGTTCTGAGACATCAGGTACAAGCAAAAGTTGTACTGCTCCTGAAATACATACCAGTGATTTAACCTCTGTCATTCACATAATTAAAGAGGGTACAATTCCTAAAATTAATTTAAAACTGGTGGATTTTAACAAGGTAGAAAGTGAAGCAACAAAAGTCACAACAATCGCAAAAATGAGAGATTCCCATCAATCAACATTGCAGAATGGAGCTAAAACAAGCCAGTTAGTAGAGATCCGTGCTAGCTGTGAGGCTGTAAAAAAATGTATGGCTAATGCTGTGTGGACCCCTCCTAAAATGCCACCCAGTAAAACACCTCCAGCAGGGGAAAAGAGGTCAGTACGCTTACCTGTAAAAAAGGAGACAATCTCCCCAAGATCCCAGAATCGTATCGCTGTTTACCCCCCCAGCATTTCTCTCCACCCTATACCTGTCAAAACACCACCTGTTGTCTCACCATTACAGCCTTTATCAGTTATTGGTAGGCGTCTGCTCAAAAACCAGTGTGGGGAGTGTGGTCGCGTCCTCAGCAGCAGTGCTGCCCTGGAAAGCCATGTTCGTCTGCACAAAGGTAGACGACCGTTCTCTTGCACACTCTGTGGGAAGTGCTTCACAGACTCCAAGGGTCTTAAACGGCATGGACGAGTGCACCGCAATGGAAGGATTCATGTATGTCAACAGTGTGGGAAGGGCTTTGTCTACCGATTTGGCCTCACCAAACACGTCCAGATGGTTCACAGCAGGATTAAACCTTTTGTTTGCCAGATATGCAACAAGGGGTGCTTCACAAAACTAGATGTGGAAGCCCACATACGTATCCACACTGGAGAGAAACCATTCCACTGCAACCTCTGTGAAAAAAAATTTACAAGGAGGGTAGATCTAAATGTCCATTTAAGGTGGCATAATGGGGAGAAGAGACACTGGTGTCCATACTGTGGGAAAGGATTTTTAGACTTCAATAACATGAAAAGGCACAAGTATATTCACACAGGGGAGAAACCACATTCTTGCCCACACTGTCCCAAGCACTTTACACAGTCAGGCCACCTGAAAAAGCATGTTAAAAATGTACATAAAATTCAATAAGAGGTGGACATCCATGATGCCATCCTGTTCCACTGAGAAGGATTAAGTTTCTAACATTAGACATGTAAAGTCTTATTGTGAGAATATTTAGTGTGGCAATGAAATTTGATGTGGTTTGTTTTTCTTTGCTGTAGTCTATCTTTAACCCTCTGGAGTCATGTTTTTGACTACTTTTGATTTTACCTTTATATTTCAACTTAAAAATGGTTTACCTTGTCTTGTTTGGTGCCACTCCAAAAAACAGTTCCTGTCTACCACAAGATGGAGGGACACATCACAGGCCTGACACTTCCAAGATGTTTCACTTCTCCTGTTGTCCACCTGGAGGCAGCGTTTACACTTTAGAATCAGAATCAGAATTCCTTCGTTTATCCCTGAGGGGAAATTCTTTTTTCGTACAGACACTGCACTTGTACTTTCCCGACCAAGAAAGAAAATTTAAAATATGAAGTGAGATATAAACTAAAATAAAATATAAAAGATCAGATATTTACATGTGTCTGTACATTTATACATTTTTGAGGGAAAAGTATGTGTGTCCGTTACAGTGCAGAGTTTAATAGTATGATGGCAAGGAGTCAGCAGAAAATCTGGACCTGGTGGGTGTCCCTTCCTTTGTGCAGACGCCCCAGGAGCACTCTGTCTGCACATCGGGGCTCCCCGTTCTCTCTTTCCTCTTCCAAAACAAAAGAGGAATCATCCACTTCGTCATCAGAGTCCTCACTCTCTGTCTCTGTGTCTCCCTCTGCGCCTTCCTGTTTAAAGAAGAGCCGGTGCTTCTCTTGACTCCAGGGGGTTAAAGGCAAATGCAAATGCACATTTGAAAGCATTTTGTAAGCTCTTTTAGAGGAGGATTTATTTTTTATTTTATTTTTCAGAAGGCATAAAGCAGTAGTTCAGCATTTTAGTTGACACTGAAAGATGCACTTGTTAGTTGTAAAAATGTCAATTTCATATTTAAACTGTACAGATTAAATAAATGAGATGATTTAAGAGCTTTAGAGGTTTTCATCATCATATTTTTGAGCACTGATCGCAGTCAGGCCACCTGTTTCTTCCAGCTCACAGTTTTTTTGCAGAGCTAAAATAATTGTTTAGTGGCGTCATCTCCGTATTTAATGCACAGCTATGAGAGTGGTAACTCAGCAAAGTAACATGTAAGCACAATTCCCAATATGTGAAGCTAATCCTTTAAAACAAATTTTCTCAGGGCACCGTCTTCTCTTCTGAGATTATGCATAACCAGTATTAACATTGTAGATTTCTACAGCTGCACCTTATTTCTGTGTGTGTTTATTCAGATAAGTTCTTTTTATGTATACAGCCATAACATGTTTTAGATTTTGCAGCTTTATTGAAAAAATACTAAGGGTAACCTGACACCAGACCCAAGTAGCCTTTATGATAGTATATTGTTTTAGACATTGCCTTCAGAGTAAACAGCTGCATACTAGAGCCATTATAGTCTTGTCAGCAGATAAGTTGTGGTTGTGAAAAATTTAAAGTATTTTTATTATTTTTCAGTCCTATCTGAAAAGCGAACTTAGCTGTTAGTTATTTGGAATATATAGTACATGTATGGAAAATGATTGAATTTCAAGTATTGTTATTTAAAATTATTTTTTTCCCGCTTTTCACTGTTGCAAAGATGCAAAAATGACATCAATGGTTAATAGTTGTGCTTGTTCCATGATTAACTCCTCAAACAAGGTTTATGATATTTTTTTTTTACTATTTTAATCTCTTTGCTATCTATGTGTAATCCCTGACAAGCCAATGAATGTAACCTTACAGTTTCCATAAATGCATTATATGTGCAATTGCTTTTTTTAAAAAAAAAACAAAAAACAAAACTGAAGTTAATATATTGCCTATTTGAGCTCACACACTGTTGTTGATCCTGCCTTAAACACATCTGTTCATGTTTTAGATTACTTTTTATGCCTTTGTGGCACCTTTCTCTTAATCTTTTGTCAAAACACAGGTACAAAGGACCAGACATATCAGAGCGTGTAAAAATGGGATGAGGTGTTCAGTCAGTGGGGCACACCTCTGAACTGCTTACTGTCATGTGGTTCTGTGTGTTGCTTTCTCTCTATATAGAGATTAAACATTTTGGCTGCTTCCAGTCTTGTTGTTTTTTCTTTTTTTAATTCACTACAGGTAGACAAGAAATTGCCATAACACCACTTAAACGCAAACAAAGCACTGGCATCCGTCTTCCCTTCATCAGCTCATGAGGTATCATATGCAAATCATGCAACTCACTTGAGCAACACACCATCAACGCCAACGGAAGCACCGCTACCCCATTTAGAACGGTGTGCTATCAAATTTTACCAATGCAATTTTCCAAGAAGCTGTTAAATTACCAGTTTTTGCAAAAACAGTTTCACCGCCTTATCCACAAACTCCTTCCCATTATCTGAGGATATCCGAACTGGAAGTCCCCATCTGCTTATGACCTCTGTACACAAAAAGTTAGCAACAGGCTAAGCATCCTTCCGCTTAGTTGGACAGGCTTCCAGCCATCACGATAATCTGTCCACAACCACCAACATGTATCTCTTACTTTCAACTGGTTTTATCCTATCAACAAAGCCCACAACTAACTCACGCATATGACCCCTCGGAGTTGGAATGTGACCGGGGGAAATATGATGAAGAGTTGTTCAGCAAACCTTCATTTTAGCATGCTTTTTCTGCTGCTCCTTATCTCATATTTCCTTCTCTTTTCTAAAATTTTGCTACCTTATGAGGTGTAGATATTTAAAAGAAGCTGCTTCAGACACTTGTTTGTCAACAATATTCGAGTGGGAACTTACAGTTGAAATTCACGGAGTGATCTTCCAAGATTTTCGGCCTGTCTAAAACAGCCTGTCAGAGGGCTTTTGTCCAAATCAGTGGCTTCTTCACTTTAACTCTTATCTCTCTTTATTACTATTTCTATTTTAACTCTTAATTCTCTTATTTCTTTTTCTCTTATTTTCCCTTGTCACATTTTCCTCTATCCGTCCAATTTACCCTGGGCTGTTACTCTTTTTCTTTCTATAAGCTGACTGTTTCTCAAAGCTAATTTTTACGCAGTGACTAAAATACACGTCTTGCCGTTAAAAAAGATAAAGAGCTCTGTCTTCATGAATCTTGCATGGTGTTATTTAGCTCACCTTATCGTTACTAATTAGGGTATTCTGTACTTGTTACTTCTGTTTTCTTTGTTTTCCTCTTCTCACTTCGTTTCACTTTATTTCTCTTTTAACTTTTCTTAGAAACCCCTCTTTTGCGTTGACCACAACGCAATAAAACCCAATTTAGAATGAAGCGTCTCCAAAAACATCAGCACAACATGACAACCCACACAAACAATCCTGGTGTGACCAGACAGCAAACACACACATCCTCAACGAACATACCAGCACCCAATCATGTGGGAAACGCTCACAGTTCCTCCTGGCTCGGAGCAGAGGTAAGCTCGATGAGGTTGTCTGCAACACTGCAGGTCACAACACATCCGGAATTCATAATGCCAAATCTTGTTACTTTCTCCAATCCTGTTCGTAACACCAAATCTTGTGGTATATTTGATAGTGATGATGTGAAGATGTTGAACAGGATCTCCGCTGACATTGTCTTGCTTTCATAAGAAGTTTATTACATGAAGCTCAGCATCAAATTAAGCACATGCATGTGAGAGAATCCCAGCCAATATGGATCACTCTGCTGAAGCGTCTCTAGTCTTATGCTTATATAGGGTACAACAAAAGAGGGGTACACATACAAAAAAGTCAGACACAACACATTTCTGATACTACTTAGATACAATGAAAGTGAATTAAATGTTGTACAATGAAAAATTACATTTGAAAACACAGCAAATTAGACATTCATTACAGGTGGTTCAGTGTGTCCTTTGAAGATAATTTACTCATGCATATATTTTCCCCGTGACGAATATGTATAATGTGAATATAACGGGAAATGTATCTTGTTTTATGTTCAGATTAGACACTGAATTTTTCATGCCTGTTCTGAGAGCATCACCTCAGCGTTTGCAAGCATCACAATTTTTGTAAGCAAGACTGAAATGTTGAAACAAGTGAATGTTTGCTCTTTCATGAATATGTGATATGTAACAACTGAACTACACATTCATCATCCATTGCCTAATCAGTGATAAGAGGGGTATCTCAGCAACCTCACCTGAGGCCTTCAAAACTTTGCTATGAAGGCAGATACCAGCAGGCAAAACCATAGTGGCAGTGACAGGGTGAAAGCAGGAGGGCCAGCAGAATGTACAATGGAATGATAGCACTTGCCCACATTGCCAACTTTATCTACAGCTACAAACTCAACAATCTCTGAGCAGCAGGAGGCTTCGTAGTTTGCCTGAATGATGGGAACAGTCAAGGAGGTGTATGTGAGGTTTCCGCTGCCCTGACGCAATGAAATACTGTCTATCCCAGTGCCGTTTCCATCAGTAAGGTTGGCTGAGAGATTCCAATGGAAAGGTCCACACTGAGACACATCTTTAGGGCAGTGATCAGCCACCACAGTCACAATTTCACACACAGGTGGAATAAAATCTGTAATCTGGACAGAGAATAGGAATGTATGTATGAATCACAGCAAATTTACATCTGTGGGATACTTACAATAACATTTAAAAAACTTCATCTGTAATAGCTATGTTTGTAACCATGTCCAAAAGCATTTTATTTCATATTTATTTGCAGATGTATAATTCAGGATGTGCACTGTTACCTTGGAGACAACAGAGAATCTCAAAACATTGTAATTGGAGTCATCACCGCTGGACGACTTGGTTTCTATAGTCAAAGTGACATCTGTTCCCGATGGAGTGTCGGCAGGTGGCGTAATCGTCAAAGTGGCATTTGCATATTGTCCAGTCGTCAAAGTGAGGCTGTCAAAAGATAGAAAAAAATGCACTTTACTGAACTATTACTGTCAATAATCCATCCATTTGAGTTTGAGTGAAATATTAGCATGAATTTACTGCTATGGTAGTGACTATGTGAGAATGTAGTTGGGCGCAGCAACACTTTGAGCTAAATGCTAGTATCAGCATGCTAATATGCTCACAGTGACAATGGTGATGTAATGCAGGGATAATGAAGAATTAAGTACAAGAAATGGTAACATCACCTTCATTTAGCAGTATTTAAAGATTTTAGTAACACCTCAAATTTGACCAAGTATAGCTCTAGCTGTGTATAAATGTTAAGCACAGGCACTTTCTAAGGTGACATAAAAAGTGATAAAGAAGA
Source organism: Scatophagus argus (assembly GCF_020382885.2). NCBI lineage: Eukaryota > Metazoa > Chordata > Actinopteri > Scatophagidae > Scatophagus > Scatophagus argus. Next base: position 5,703,737 of record NC_058494.1, on the reverse strand, counting down.
GGGAAATGTCTTATTGTTTAAATATGGGAATAAACCTGCATATTTTCAGACAGTCCCTCCTGAAAGGTATTCATGGTGTTGTTCACATGAAAGTTACCAAGTTATTTGTTATGCATGAAAAACAAATTCTCAGACCCAGCAAAGGCTACTCCGTGATCAAGTTATGAACTGACTGTGACTGATCCATGTGGCTAAATTCAGAGCTGAAAAGTTAAGAGAATACAGAAGTGCCAAAATCTGTAGTTCCTGGAATGACCACTTTTGTCTCCAAAAGTAAGTCTATCCTCATAAGACCCCATGTTAAAATGTCCAGCTTAATAGAAAAAATAAACATGTTTGCACCTGGGTACAAAAAACAGGTCACGACGGAGAATTTTATAACTTACTCATTTAAATCATATTACGGTTTGTTATGCATATTACATGCACACAGTTGGCTCTGTTGCTCACTAGCTTGCGACTAACGTACAGTAAGTTATTGGCTATTTGGGGTGGATAAACCTGTGGTCAAACTCACACAAGTAACATGATAAAGGCAAATGATCTCACCATCAAACTCACATGATTAAAAATTTGCTTAGCTTTCTACGTGAACCCATTTATTATACAGTCTAAGTTGTGAACACAGAGCAAAGTAAAGATTTCCTAAAGATTAAAGATTTATTGTGCAGTCTAGAGTGACATTGTCAGTTTTGAAAAGGTGGAGTTGATAGCCATAACCCCTCAATCTGGCATCTGCAATGTGTGAGGAGAAGAGGTTTCCTAAGCTATGTGATTGTCCAAGAAACAGTTCTAAGAAAGTATACCCAGCCCACATTAGACCAGACAGATGTAACATTGCCCTAATCTTCAGGCAGCAGTAATGGGTAAGACAAGATAAAATAAGAACTTTATTGATCCCGCAGGAAATTGTTGTGCCTTATGTATATACCTTATGACCTGTCAATATGGTCAATATGGATATGTATAGGGGTATTTAACAATTTTTTTTAGCTACTTCTCCTTACCTTTCTGGGAAGGACATTTGGAAGTTTCTGTCATTTTTGGCGGTAATGGAGTACTGACCACCAGAGCCCTTGGTCATGACACTGAAGGGGAACTTGGAAGCTTTCCCTGGCTCCACACTGCTGCTTTCCACCACCTGGAGTGAAATGGGGAAGAAGAAGAAGGGAATAAAACAGGTGAAGAATAGTGATGTTCTTGAAATTTCACAGCTCTCTGCAAAAGTGTAAATGTTTTTTCATATTGCTTACAAATTCCAAATGGGTGCACAAAATGTACAGAGAAAATGAAAAGAATGACCTGGATATTCACTCTGGAGACAGACATCTGAGTGGTTGACTGCCTCTGAAATTTGCTGTTTGACAGTTTGTCAGTTCCTCTCAGAAGGACCACAAACTCCCCCTCAGGGACTGTATCAACAGTCACCAAGATGTCTCCATTGCCCATGTCAGTTGTTGTGCTATTGCTCAAAATCTCAGCACCAGACACAGTTACCAGGCCAATATCTTCAGTAGCCATTGAGGACGGACCTTTCCTACCCATTACTGAGAGCATCAGGGTGGTCGGCTGCCCTGGGTTTTCAGAAGACAGATATTAATAAACTAATAACTTTTTTACAGCCTGGCATCTCACAATAACTTGCAATTTGTTTTATTTGGATATAGTGTTAAAACAATGACATGATTGTAATTAATTAAATTAATTAATGACTCACATTTATGATCAATGATTATACATAATCACTTTATATTAGCACAATGTACAATTAATGCCAACATTATGAAACACTGGAAAAATTGCTTTATTGCATGTAGTGTACCTGCTTGTGGACGCCCACTGAGTACTGCATATCCTGGGTGAGGTCCCTCAAAGCGTTCCACAAAGTCATAGATAAAGGTAATTGTACTCTGTCCTGAAAACACAAGGACAGATTTGCAATAAATACACACCAAAAGGATAATTAAATGGACTTTTTGAGGCCTAACTGCCTTTCCTGACTGCTTTAAACACAAAATTTGTAAATGCAAAAAAGTTTGACCGACAGCCATAATAATATGTGTTCAATTATTTTGAGAGTAGATTAATTAATAAAATTAATAAACACTGTTCGCATGGACCAAGAACCAGTGGAAACAAATATTAGTTATCTTATTTAAAAAAGACAACAGGGGTCAGTGTGTATTGTCTCACTTAGGGACAAACTACATTTATTCATTCTTTGCTGAAAGTTACAGAAGATCTCTGGTACTGTTGACTAAAGCTAGGATACTTGTTTCCCCCTTTCAAGTTTTTATGCTAAGCTAAGCTGATCAGCAGCTAGGTGCAGCTCATCCATCCATTTTTTTTTAAACACTTGTCCATCAGGATAAGACAAACTCCTTTTGTCTATATAGTGTAATGTACACAACAAGACACCATGTCTGACCTGTGATTTTTAGTGTATATGGTTGGTTGGACTTTATGTTTATCTTCCAAGTTCCTGTCTGCTTGTCAGCATTAAGATGAATTCTTTTCAGGTTGCCCACTGACTTTATGATCCCCAGTTTGCCATTGGCCTCATTGTGGCTCTGACTCACACCTGGAATTAGGAAGCATGAATCATTAGTCATACAAATATATCACAATCTCAGCAAGAAAAGGTGAAACATAAGTGTCAGTGCAAACCCTGCATTGGGACTGGTGTGTTACCTGCAGGGTTAGTCAGTGTGAAAGTATTGGATGTTCCTGTGATGTAGATGGTGACATTTTTCAGAGATTCATCCAATATGAAGGGGAAGGTCTCCTCCTTCCCAGGGTTCCTCGCTCGCTGAAGAACTGTCACCTGATGGAGTGCAGAACAAAGGACAAAGAAAGCAAAATGGATGACTTGCGTCTCCATTATTCAGACTGGTCTAAACCATGCATGGTACATGCTACAGATAGTACAGTAATAATAACATAGTAATGTGCTATTAGAACGGCACAGGCTTACCAGAGCTGAAGTGGATGTGTCAAGGATGATATCTGTGGCCTGAGGCAACTCATTCTTAGTCACTTGGATGGCCTGGCCTCCAGAGACCAAAGCCAGGTCTTTGTAATCATCAAAAGAAGCAGATCTGAGGGAACGACGACGCCTCCCAGTGGTTCCAGTGATTAAGAAAGACACCTGTGGAGATCATTTAATCCAGAGATTATACCCTCAGCCTTTTACGTTTAATTTACTTAGAGTGAACAGGGAAAGGTTGGAGTTGTCATAGTCAGTATTTACGATTGACTTGGTGCTCCTGATAAGAGCAACAATAGTGTCCTTGAGGTCGATGTCTTTGGCTGTAGCATCAGTGAAAACATAGATGTGGGAGTAGGCAGGGGCACCAGTGAGAGCCAGCTGGAAGAATAAAACAATGAACCTGGTCAGTTCATTCAATTTTTTCCAATCAACAATAATCCTAATTACAACCTGACAATATCATAGTTTTACTACCTGAAGTCCTGACAGGCACATCTCAGGGGTATCACCGCCTCCTGTTGCTGTGAGTTTAGAGATTTCTCTTTTCATCTTATCAGCCTCTGTTGTCCTGATCATAGGTCCAAATTCTACGCAGAAAGCACAGAAAAGAGACTAAGTGCCAAGACTAACAGGTAAAATGTGTAAATGTCAAAATCACTTTCCATCCTATATAACCACTGTCAGTCTATGCAGATTTACAACCAGTTTCCTTAATTTACAAAACATCATACATGTAACCAGTATTACAGCTATATGACCAAGCATTATATGTATAACATTCTGTAGTATTATCACATGCCAGGGGTTGAACACTGTCAGTGGTTTCCTGAAAACGATTAGTAAGGTAGAAAAGTTCATACCAGGGTCATTGAAGGGCACCAGAATGTACTCAGATGGCTCATCCTGTGTTCCTTTTTTGCTGTCAATGATTTCATTAACGACTGCCCTGGCTTCATCGATGTCATCTGACATACTGCCTGTGGTGTCAATAACAAAGCACACAACAGAGGAGCGGGCAATCCCCATCATCCTGTGAGAATTAAAGAGAAAGTGAAAAATTGGAGGTCAGGTAACAGTGGACAGTGAAATGTTTGCTTTCTTTATGAAATAAAACTTTGAGATTCAAGATCAAATTGAGATTGAGATTTTTCACAAATTAACAGCATACCTCAGAAAGTCATTGTCACCGGCAGCTAATCGGATGTCATCCAGCAACTGCAGACTGGCAGCTATGGCTGCATTCACAGCTGCGCTGTGGAGGGCCACGTTGTCTGAACGACGCTCCTCTTTGTTGATGCCACCGCGAGGAACCGCAGTGCTAGTCAGGTCACTTGCACCTCCATGGCTGCATTTACCTGGTGCAAGACAGAAGAGGCTGGTCAAACTGACTATTTATAGTGGACTTAATGGCCTATTCGGGTATACTTCGGTTAGAAATGAATATGATTAATTCTTAAGTTAAGTGTGACCTTAAGTGTGAAAAGAAAGTTTCTTGGCCGTATATGTTGGCAACTATTTTTGGCCAGGAACGGTCACTTCCCAGAGTCCCCTCCAGTTGCCTGATAATCTGACAATGATGACAAGGCTTCAGGAAGTGACTGCTTTATCGTGAGCTGAGAATTTGGGAGTGAAATCAGTTTTCACATGGAATATTGGCAAGAAAGCAAATAAGTATAAATTATTCTTTTAAGGTGTAGGACTGGGCTGACCCTTTTTCTGTTTTGAAAATAATTTAATGACTTACTCTGAAGGTGATATCTTATATAAATCAGAATTCTAGCAAAATTCAATTATTTTCTTTCGAGTAACCAGGTATTTGAAATACCTTCTAGTTTGGTATGCTTTCTTTCCACCATGATGTGTCTGTAAAGTCATGTCTCCAAGTAATTAGGGTATCATAGTATAAATGTTTCCATATCTTGACTTTTAGCCAGTCATGCTTGTTGTGACTGCAAATGAATATACTGTAACTCTCTGTATTTGAATATGGGTTTGTGCTATGTTTGCCACTGTTACCTTTGGGCTTGGCTGCAGAGAAGATTCCCATGTAGCCTGATGTGAGTTTCTTCTCCTGCAGGATGTTGGGGAGGATGGGATTGGGACATGTTCCACTGGCACAGTCACTGCAGGTGGCAGTGTCTACATCTACACAAATGAAGGTCACATAAGAAGCACAACTTGCATAACTAAGCATCACTTCTTTTAATTTAAGTTGACTTTTGGTCTACATTATATCTTAGAACACTACTAGGAGTGCTATATTGGAGCCTTTTGATTATTTGATAATTATGCACACCCACCACCTAATCAGATTCAAGTAATCTCTGTAGTCATAGCGACAATAACATGCTCTGCTCTTTTATCTATAGATATACTTCCATGTGGAATTTTACATAACCTACAAGAATATGTCACAGGTGGGAATAAGTTTGTTTTTTTTGTCTGATCCAGTTTTTTGTTTATGAGTTGATGTGCCTTTATATTACATTTACCTTTATTACTTATGATGTGTGGGTGCCTGGCTTGTGTTTGGTTTTTTTGCTTCTCTTTTTTACCTATAGCTGGATCATGTCAATCAGACACCTGTGACAGATTACCCGGGAGATTTGGGAGGAGCCCACAGGAGAGAGCGGCACTGATTAAGAGACAGGTGTGGGCAGCAGAAGGAAAGGGAGACAAAAGAAAAGTGAGCGTGACAGGACAGGGGGAGAAGGAGCTGCTGGAGACAAGGCACGAGAGGTGGACGATACAAGGAACAGAAGGAAAAGGCTGGATTTGACTCTGATAGCTCGAAAGTAAATCAAGAATTGAACATGGACTCCACGCACTAGGACTGAAACAGAAGAGTCGATGACCAGGATCCTCTCCCTCATTCTACACGAGACCTTAAAATTAAGTAGCCCCCTCCTCCCTCTTTTTTTAAAAGACTGAACTGTTTTTTTTATATATATCCATATCTTACCAACTGTTCTATATTTTAAAAGAGATTCTCACAGTAAAAGAATCTTTACTACCATTCTTTTGTCCGTGTTTTCTCAATGGTGTTACTGGCTGGTATAAAAGAACCATATATTATTGTGTGACAAATACATGCCTACTTTATGACAACCCAACATCTTATATGTTTAACAACACACCTGCCAGGTTTTCCAAGGGAAGGTCTGGGCGTATGAGGTTGATGAACGGCTCTGTGTATCCCAGCTCCACCCAGTTGCTGTGACTGTAGAAGTCCTGACAATGCACAGAAACACACAGACCTTTACAGAAAGAGTTATGATTTTATATTCTGTGCACAATGCAAAGTGAGCTTTAGAGCCTCTCCTGCTTTGAGTATCATTTTTTTCCTTCTCTAACCTTATTATTCTTGTATTCAATGTATTCTTTCCCCATGTCCTCCTCATCTTGATGTTTAACTTCTTTGTGCTCAGTTGTTTCTATCCGACCTTCTCACCTGTAATGTGTGAAGGACTCTGCCCAGTGTTTCCCTGGCTGCCTGGAAGTTCTCCTTTCGAATGTTAGCCTTAATGGTCACCATGCCTTCTGTGATTAGGCCACGTCCTTCCAGAAAGGCCTCGGAGTTGAAGTGGTGTGGAGCACTGAAAGAATTTTTTCACAAGAGATAAGTGTAAGTAAGTAAAGGCAAATCATATTTAAAGCATATAAAAGCGACACGCAGTCTGATTATTTTATTTCTTTTTACTAATAGTTGTTTTGTTTTTCAATCTCTCTCCTACCTGTCGAGAAAGTCACGGTCTACCAGTCCGTTCTGAGCATAGATTTGTTGAAGAGCAGAGTGAAACTTGGCACCTGATACTTCTCCTATTGCTGTGGGGCCTAGACAGGCCTGGACCAGCTCTTCGGGAGAGAAGCCCTGTTGTCAAAGGTCAGAAGCTAGAGGTTACAATTCAGAAAGAGTGTGAGAGAGCTGACTAATTGAGCTAGAGCAGCTGAGCAGCAATGTTGGTCAAATAGGATATAACTAAGGCTCTACTTTCTTGCAGACATAAAGCCAGATGATGAACAAATGCACTTTTTATGCAATTTACCATGCTGTTATCATACAGCAGCAGGAGTGGAATGGGTCTTTTGCCTACAGTCTCTCATTTGAGAGGAGCTGTGCAAAATTTTGCACAGGGGTGGCACAGCAGTAGCAACTTCATTAATTATTTAAATCTCCTAACATGTGACAGAATCAGCCAGGATCTAATGGTCATTAATGTTCAGTAGTTTTCTAAACATCAGATTTGAAGTTATACTGACAGATTTGACAGAAAAATTTACCTGCAAAATCATGCGGAGCAGCATGGCTGTCCTCAAGATGAATCCTGAGCTCCATCAAATCTGTCAGGACTTTTTTTAAAAGGCAAAATCCAAACTCTGCTTCTTTAAGCAATGTAAAATAGTTTTTCTTTCATGTCAGGTTGATGACTACAGACTATGACTACAGAGGGTCTTCTGTTTTGCCACTTTGAATACATATTTTTTCAGTTTTTTACTGAAAACCATCATGCTGGTCAAGCCAGTGTCAGCAGGATTCTGTTGAAAGTTTTAAGTCAGTTTACATTGTAGTTGGTCCAATAGTTGCTCCAGGACCAAAGTGGTGGGTCATTTGTCAAATATTTGCCATCCCTAAAGCTATGCCACTATCATGTCTAAAATAAAATGTATGGCTGCTGTTCCCTATGAAAACATCTCCCACAAGCTTCTACCAGTCTCTTCAGACATTTTTTTAAATGTTTAAACACACAAATGTTATGAAATCAGGGTGGATATGTGAATATGTGTGTGTGTGTGTGTTTTTCCGTGTTGCCGTGATTGTTTGCGCTGGCATGCACACTTTAATCCTCCACCCTACCGTAGGATTGAATTCATGACCAGCTGCCTCAGCCACTGCCCGACATGTCTCTGTAACTTTTTTCAGAAGGGCGGTTCTTGTAATGCTGATATGAGTGGATGTCCCACCCCCGATGGGGGCAAAGGCCACAGTGGGCCTTGACAGGGCAAAAGCCAGCAGAGCTACTCCCAGGACTGAAGTCATGATCGCTCTAAGGACAAAAATTGATTAGATATCAGTAATCAGGTTGGTTGAATGACAAACATAGAAAAAGGGCTGCTAATTCAACCGATTTGAGTTCTGACTTTGTTTCTGGAATATATATTAAAAGAATATCAAACAGATTAATTTCATCTTCAGTGCTGTTTCACTCCCATGTAAGCTGACAATGGAGCTGACAAAACCAGTAAGTACAGAGGACATGTGCTGATTTTTAGAAGGTTTGTCTGTAGCATTCAAATATTCTGAGAATTATTTCTATTTAAAGCTGAGTGTATATGTGTGTATACACACATATGTGATGAGTGTATATACACATATGCCCCGATTCCTTAATTCTTCTTAGAATTAAAATCTTGAAAATCTTAACATCATTCTAAATTAAATATTCTGAAATATTTTGATCTTGATGTCTCAAGTAACATGGAAAGTCAGTGCAGTAGTTTGTGATTAAAATTAACAAAATTGAACCTTAATATACAGTCTTACCTTGATGTGTCTCAGCTGTGAAGATGACAGTGACTCTCAAAGTTGTGTAATGTGCAGTTCCACCACCCCTCTATAACTGAATATATATAGTACTGTGGATATGCTGGGTGGAGACTTGAATCCCCCGTTTTGAGGAATGAAAGTTATGTTCTCAGAAGTGATAGAAACATGACTTGGTGTGTGTATGTACGTGTGAGTGTGCGCGCGCATGCAACTGTTCACTGGTATAAGCATTAACAAGGGTGTAGACACTTAAACACTGCCATAACTTAAGACATCTTGAGGAATGTACCAACTTTACTGTAATAACTCTATAGTGGAATGATACATGATTATAAGCATTTTATTAGCTTATTACCAAAACCACCACACTGTGAGTAACAAACAAAGGTGGGACATGTTAAGATAATACTTGATAAATTCTTCCCAACACTCAAGATGGAACTGGAGGACTGGTGGACAATGACTCACACAGCATGGTTCCTGTTTTTCTGTTCCTGTTAAATTCCTGTTATATCTTCTTCTTTGTCTTCCTGAGACAAAGTTCTTTCACTTTGTACAATCTCTCTATGGAGATACCCACTGAATTCTGCCCCCATCCACAACCCCACCAACCCCGCACTTGCACAAGCGCTTACTATAATATTCATTTGTTTTCAGCATGTCATCTGACAAGGGAACTGTTTTCTGAATTACATCCGATTTATTTATGGCACATACACACATGTAGAGTGGTTATGCATTAAAATTTAGTGAAATATTCCCCAATTACATGCATTTTTCATTTAATCCCTATCACCCTGACTTGTGTTCAGGAAGTACAGGATGGAGCTGGGATGGATGATGATGTACTGACCACTAAGAGCACTTTCACACTACTGTCACATTCACCCGTTCACACACTAATGGCAGAGGCTGATATCAATCAGAAAGTTATGATCTAAACATTCACACACTAATGTCACAGCATCTGGAACAATTTTGGAGTTCAGTGTCTTGCTCAAGGACAATTCAACATGCAGACCAGAGGAGCTTGGGATCGAACAAGCAACCTTCTGTTAACTGGATGACCCGCTCTACTTCATGCAACCTAAAGTGACCATATTCTGTGACACTCTGAGTAGATCCCTCTTCATGATGTAGTCACATCAATTTGTTTCCACCCTCTATCCAGTGTTGCAATTGTGGGGGGAGCCAGGGAGGCTTAAATCCCTTGAAAAAAAGTTGCTGGAAGCCCCCCAGGTTCTCATCATCAATCATGTTAAATGAGTGTGCCATAATTTACAAAATGATCAACAACATCATGCTTTTTTAAAGACTTGAAACTAGAAATTGAGACCATAGACTCATTGGGAAACTGTTTACTAAATTAATAAATCAAATGAGAGGTAGGGTCATTTTCTCATCTTTGTACATACAATCAGTCCTCATTTACTGGCCATTAGAAAGAATGCAGGTTTAAGGCACTTATACATTGGCTTCACTTGTCAGACCCAGACACTTTGTCTACTTATTACACTCTATATGTCATACTGTAAACACAAAACACAAAAGAGACATACTGAAAATGAAAGATGTTTTGAGTCATTTTTGGCACCAGATGGTGACAGAGATGTTCAGAACCACTAAACAAAACTTGGTTATCTCCTCTTCTCCTCACACTTTCCTCTGATAAATACTGTGAGCTGCTAAGTAACGCCAGTGTGAATGTTGCTGTTGTAGGTGGAGGCAGATTAGGACTGTTAACTACACAGAGAGTGTGAGGATGTGTCAGTATAGGTTTACAATTTGTGTTGATGTAATACATCATTATGGAAACTACTACACAGTATGAAGTAACAGGAGAACTAGTTCACACAAGTCCAGTTATGGCAAGATACCCAGTCACGTAGGACAGACAATGACACATCAGACATATCATGTTTCAGTTCTTACTATGATACTTACTGTTTTTCTATGTAGTTTACCCAAAATTTCAGTCAAATTTGCCTCTCATCAGAAATCTTAGTATATGGGACAGAGCAAGGCAAGTGTGTGCGTGCGTGTGTGTGCGTGCGTGCGTGTGAGTGTGCACGCGAGGATAGGTGGGGTTGTGGGTGGGGGCAGAATTCAGTGGGTGTCTCCCAAAAAGGGAGTGTTGTACAAAGTGACAGAACTCAGAGAATGAGTACCAGGAAGACAAATACAAAGACATTACAGGAATTTTGAATGAAAGATTGTGTCTGTCCCTCCATGCGGTGAAAGTGACCTAAGATCAAGGTAAGTGTTTCGAACACTTAAATGTATTCATAGTTAACAGCACATTAATAATTGTATGTAACTGTCATCACATTACCAAGAAGTCTGTAGAACCATGACTGTTTTTATAACTGATGTACATTTTTAAAACACAAACAGCTTCATGGAAAAAGAATAGATTCTCATAAATTATACTGTTCCTTATCCTCAGATATGCTAATTTTATGTAAGATTACCAGATTGATACTCTCTCTCTCTCTCTCTCTCTCTCTCTCTCTCTCTCTCTCTCTGTCTGTCTGTCTACATACATACACACACACACATACACACAGCCCTGCAATAAATCCTACCTTCATGAAGGTTATATTATTGAATGTTGATATCGCTGCTGAATTGTATTGTTTAATATTGAGAACGGTTTCTAATATTTTGTTTTTCCACTTGATTTATGTCAATAAAGATAGAGTAAATATTACCTATAAAATGCCAATTTGTTGTCTGTATTAAATATCAAAATCAAGCAAGCAGCAGAACAGCTAACAAAGAGCTATTACAGTCAAACATGAGTAGTGCTACCTGCAATTTTAATATAAAGCATTACAGGAAATTGCACGATTACATACACTATCAGCTCGCAGGGAATTAAGACAGCACACTTAGCCATAATACACACCTCTATGAACAAGAAAATTTGATTATGAAAAAGAAATGTTAATAAGAACTGTGCAGGTTTGCTAAGATACAGAGGGGTGCACTTTGTACTATATTTTCAGTGTTTCCAATAAGCACCTGCTTCTCAAATTGTCGTTGTTCAAGCTGTCAATTTATTATTATAAATAAGTGCATTCACAATTAAAAACTTTATTCATGCAAAAACACCCTCAGATTTGAGACCAACATGGACAGTTTACACTTACAGGGAAAGTGTTGTCATGGATTAATTAGATTAGAATTAGATGTTCCACATGTCAGTTATTTCTTGGTATGTAACTCTGTATGTCATATTACCATTAACTTAACTGCAATAGGGTAGTAGAAATGTAAATAGATGAAGATCCCTATCAGATCACAAAATCTGATAGAGCAATAGGTTCAGTTTCTTCGTGTGATTTGCTCTGTCGAGATTGTCTTGGTTTAGGTCTTTAGTTTGTGCAGAGTAATAAATATATTAAACATACTGTGGAGGAGTCTACATTATTGTCTTCATTATTTAAAAACACCATCGCTCATTAAAATCTATCTGACGTGTCTCAGGCGGGAATGTTCGAAGACGATGTAATGTTTTGGTCCCGTTATGTGAAGTTTGCCGACTTCTTTCCTCACCCTTTAAACCTCTTCTGGAAGCTATAGTGGCGACCAATTAGAGCACACCCTTAGTTTGAATAAAATTTCTCTGGCTTTGAAGAGCTTTGGGATCATATAAAAAAGTAAAGTACACAACTCAACTCAACTCAACTCAACTCAACTCAACTCAACTCAACTCATTTTGAGACATTTAATGCAAAAATATTACGTAAACACAACAAAATAACTAGTTTTCTGCTTTTTCTTCTAAGTGGTAAGCTAAGATGAGCAAAGGATTATTATATTAGCTTAGTGCTGAGTATTTTTCATTTTTTAGAGCTGAGTCTCTGAGTACAAGAGCTCCAGACTTTCTTAGCTAACAGGTCTTGCAACAATAAGAACATTGTGACATACAATGATGCAGCCCAACAAGTCAGTCATCATTATTCTGGTGCGTAAACCAGCTCCATGACTCCAGACAGTTTAATGGCAGCAGTTACGTGACTACATTGCCATGGAAACATTCTGGCATGGGGTGATAGAGCATTGATACATTTGGCATTATGAACTGACTGCCATCCATTCAGAGGTTGAAAAGACAGCGTCTTAGTAAGGTCTGACTACCTTTATTTCTTTTACTTTCTGTTAACTTATGTGCCCTGTTATTCTCATCAAAGAAAAGTAATACAGAAGTTGTTATCTCCATGAAAAAGAGATTGATAGGCACATAGATAAGATAGATAGTTCTGACAATGACGTGATGGTATCTCCTCAAACATTCCTCGCCTGTAATGCATAACTAAACACATCTAGATGCTGGTATGTAGTTAGACCACAGGAACAGGTTTTGACATGTCCTTTGTAACAAAAGGATACTAAAGGGAAATGTTTTTTTACTTGTTTTCCAAAAAACGAGGAATAAAGAATATGTGCATTAGTGCTTTTAGTATCCACCTAAGAGCTGGTACATGATGCAGTTCACCTAGAAATTCTCATTACTACATGACTGTACAGGTCCAAATGTGTAATCGCCTGAGACTGTCTGATGATGTTTTCTTTACACTGCCATCTACATCAACAAAGATTTGTAATTGAGCAATAAAGATGAAGCCTGTGTTTATGGTGTTCATTTAATTTAGTTATCATACATTCATCAGCTGTCTACAGAAAATCGACAGGAAAATATCATTATCAATATCACCGTCTTCAGCACCATGACTGTAATAAAATAAACAGAAATCTTTCTCAGTGTAAACAAGAATATGCATGAAAAGAACCCAGCTACTGCAGATGACATGTACAAAGCATTTACATTTCAAACAAGACCAAGCATGTGTTAAACTCCTAACCATAACCCTAACCCTAACTCCTTTAATTAGTTCTCCATTAGTTTCTTAAAACTGTCTTTCCTCTTCAGAGCACTGATGTCAAACACAACGTTCAACCCAGGTGCCTTGGGGGGACCACTGTTCTGTCCTCTACTACAGATCATGAGGAACCACAGCCTAAATAACGACACAAAGACCAATTTGGTGGTGATTTGCATCCACGGTCTGGTCTCCTGCCTGGGGATTTTAGAAAACACCCTGATCCTCTGGGTGGTGGGCTTCCGCCTGCGGCGCCGCACTGTGGCATCAGTCTGGGTGCTCAACCTGGCCATGTCTGACTTCCTGGCAACACTAACGCTACCCCTCTTCACTGTGTACCTTAGCTCCTCACATAGCTGGAAGCTTGGCATCCCACTTTGCAAAATACAGGCTTCCATCTTCTTTTTGAATATGTTTGTGTCAGCCTTCCTGCTGGCAGCCATTTCACTGGACCGCTGCCTTCTGGTGGTCAAGCCAGTGTGGAGCCAGAATCATCGATCAGTGGCAGGAGCTTGGAAGGTGTGTGTATTGGGATGGCTATGGGCGTCAATCAATACATTACCTTACTTACTTTTCCGCTCAGTGATTCAGAAAGAGGATGGTAGGCAACTGTGCTATCATAATTTTGCCTTGCATTTCACCTCTCAAACCACTCTGGACAGAGACTGCAAAGTGAGAGAGGCAGGAACAGCCATCTCCAAGTTACTGCTAGCATTCCTGATCCCCCTGCTGGTGATTGCAGGGAGCTACATCCAAATTGGTCTCAGCCTGAGGAAAAGGAGCATGAGGAGAAAGCAGAGTGTAGCCAGGTTCACTGATGCACTTATTGTGTCAAACAAAGAGGACGAATCAGGAATTACAAATACCCCTCGAACCACAAAAGCCACTAATGTCTGTCTTAAGCCTCCAGCATCTGGTCCGTCTTTATCTCAGACACCTACTGCTTTGTCTCCTACTATGTCTAACCAGACCAGTCACAGTCAGATGTCCCAGAGCTTCACCAAGATGGTCACATTTGTGATTGCAGCATTTGCTTTGTGCTGGGCTCCCTATCACATCTTCTGCATAATCGAAGTGACAGCCCAGTACTGGGTCAAAAATCTCAGCCTGGTTGAGGTGGGGCTGCCCCTAGCTACAACATTTGCATTCTTGAATCCAGTGTTGAACCCCATTCTATACGTCTTCAGCTGCCCAAACTTCTGTGTGACAATACGACAGAGTCTGGGAGCAGTGTTTGATGGTCTGGTGGAAGAAAAGGGAGGGTTGCTGATGGTACCAGGGAGAAGTTTAAAAGCACATATTAGGCAGAAGAGCAGTAGAGATACTCGCCCTGGGACACCTGTGCCACCAAATGACTCATCCTCACCTCCCTTCCCAAGACATGAATTAAAAACAAAGGCTGAAATTGGCTGAACTTGGATGGTAGATGCCAGATTAGTGGGACTCTTGATTTATGTATTTAATGATGTCAGTTATGTAGTCACCATCATCAGGTCAGCATTTCATTTTGTATAATACTTTGGTTTGTGACAAAAGTACCTTCAAATCTCTAATTGCCTTACCTGTACTATGTGCTGATTAGCAAATGTTAGCCTGCTAATATGATAAACTAAGCTGGTGATCATAGTAAGGATTATGCCTGCTTAATATCAGCATATTAGCTTTGTCACTATGAGCAGGTTAGCATGCATTTGGCTCAGCATGGTCCTCAAAGGGTGAAGCTTACTGACCTTGACTCCTCTTGCACCACTGTGAGGTTAACATTAGTGTTTTTATGTGAGATGTCTCAACAGCTATTACGGGATTCAGTCGTTTAGGGTTAGCCATGAAATTTGGTACAGACATTAATGTGCCCCTGAATTAGTATATCTTGATGATCCCTTAACTCTCCATATAGCACCACCACTTTTGAATGGTTTCACTCACTGTCATGAATAAACACTTTTTTGTTTGTCTGCAGTGTTAAATTGAAAAGATTTGAAAAGACAGAAATGTTTCATCTGTTTTAGTTTGGTTTTTCACTAAGTTTGTTTTTTCAGTAGAAGAGTGAAAAACTTTTTAATTTATCAACATGCCATCATTCAGTTCTTGTGATACTTTCCCTTCTCACAGTAAACTGCAGCTACAATCAGGAAAATACATCAAAGGAAAGCACTCTCAAGTGTCTTTCCTTTATTTAGCAACATCCCATGGAGTTACAAGGTAAATGTGAGTGAGTGGTCATGAGAAGAATAAAATGAGGATTTTTATTTAACATAAAACAAATGAATTCAAATGGAACAATTGAAAGGTTTATTGCAAGCAGCAAAAGCCGTTTATGGCTAACAGACTAAAATCTTTGGTTTCTGTGTTCTTTTATTCTGAGTTCAAGCTAAGTTAATTTTGACCACCAGAGAGCAGTATAGCACTGATTACGTAAACAGACATGAAATGATGAGGTGGGATTATGCTTTTGAGGTCCTGTAATCCAGCAGCACTTTGAATCTAAACTGCTTACCACCTTTCTGAGTTACTAGATTTTTTTCATATCTGATAACAATTTTGATTGCCACAGCTGTTTCAATTGTCTGGTTCCACCGCAATCAACATCACACTCAGGCTGACGTTTAATGTAGGCCGTAGCAGGGTAGGATTACTATGGAGGTAGTTGTAATTTGTGGAGAATATCAGACAGTGAAAATTCAAAATATAAAGACAGAGCAGGATTAAACCTAACGGGTCAGGCTGACATACAAAGCTTCGCTTTACTCTCATCCATTCAGTTTCAGCAGATTATCCTCCTCCCTCACCCTCTGTTGGTGGCCATCTTTCATTTTTTCCTTATCTGTATTAATTCATTTCCTTATGCCATTTTGAATGTGCAACAATTCCTGGAGTCTTTGAAGTTATAAAGACAAAGGAATGAGAAGAAGAACTAAAGAAGACAGAAAAGAACTGAAAAAGGAGAAGTGTTGGCAGAGGTTCACATAATTCCTCAACCAAAATCCTTATGTTTTGTCTAATTATATTCTATTTCAGCCTTCCCTTGCAATATTTTTTTTTTTTTAAAAAAAGTCAAATATTTATAAATGGTCATCATAAATGGTTAAAAGTTAAATGTGACATATAGCTAGCTCATATATGAACATGACTCATTTCAAGCGGGGATATCATTTAACTTGGCAAAGTAAAATAACATGGATATTATTTTTACAAATTTGAACTGCCTGCTCAGTTTTAAATTCAATTCAAATGCAACTTTAAATACTATGTCTAATGTATGGTTTGGTAGCTATATGAAGATTATTACTCAATTAAGATATGATAAATTTTGGTTCATATGTATATATGTATGCATGTATCGATTTATTTAGCTATGTCAAGGGAAGGATCTAAATATAATTAACTGGGAACAGCTTTTTAAAAGTGAAAAATTAGGCTCACTTTCCTCTGAATTTGAATGAGTCAACTGAATTATTAAAGATTCTCTGAAGAGACATGAATGGAATGGTCTAGATGTAGTTAAGATTAGAGGTACACTGTTATTCAACTACAGAAAAGACACAAACACACAGATAAGGATAAGGATATAATCAAACAACTGGAGAACAGTGAGAACACAGACAAAGTAAGATGATGAAAATGACCAAGCTAAAGAGATTATATAAAGTCCTGTGAGAAACAGTTGGTATGGATGAGAGACAAGGAAAGAATGAAAGAGAGAGCACATGGAGGGTCGGTGGTAAGTATTGCTTTAAAAGGGTTTAATGCTGTTACAGTGCTTATAGGTGACAGATGCTGAGTGGAAAATCGCATTGTACATCAGTACTTTTCTTTTAAACATCATGCACTGGTGTACACTCATGAATGCACACACACAAGGGAAGACACATTTGCATTTGTTAAAAAATATGCACAAAAAAGCTGTATTATGCATGTCTATTATTATCAAAAGCTTCAAGCACAGCAACTGTGTATGTATATTGTAATGCACATCTCTGTAAGTAGAAGAACACTAATAAAGGTCAGCACATATTCTATGTTTGTTCTATGTTATGAGTGTATGTATTTATTTGGTTTATATCTATTACGTATAAATCTCAGAATATGAATCTTTAACAGACAGTTTCATACTGTACGTTCTATCTATAGAAATCCATTTGTAATTAATTTGGCTATATGACTAGTGAAATACATTTGTCATTTATGGCAATGGAAGAAAACACAACAAAATATTGCCCTATATTTTGCACATGCTGACACAAGATCGCTTAAAGCTAGTGAAAATAATAAATCCACTTCTTTTCATAACTGCCCATATAATTATACTCACCACTGGCCTCCAACCAGGATTTTCTGAAGAAACTCTGATATGAAGGGTATCTTTTACTTTTTGAAAGGTTGCCAGAGCCTGAGTGACTTTTTGGTTTTCCGTTTGTAAGAAATATCTGAGGGTTAAGTCCTCCTGCTCCCTGACAAACTTATGTTTGTCAGTGCTTACAAGAATGCTATACTGTTTTGTTACAATACATGTAGCAACATGAGATTTTTTTTTCTGCTGTAACTTATGAACACGAATGGACGGAAGTGGGCGTGAGCTTGATTACTAAATGTCCTGTTTCTTAATCAGAAGACTAGGTTCAAACAGTTATACAGTACAGTAGACTTCCATTGAGGTTTACAATGAAATAACACAAGTTGTAACACTGTGATATCATTGTTAAGTTGATAAGGAATACTGACGAACACTGTGTAAGTTGTGGGTCCTACATATTGATTTATTAGTTTCCTAAGAATCAGTTGATATAATCACCCGGGTAAATTGTATCTACTGATTGCTGAGTCCAAGAAATAATGGTGCATTCCAAATAGTTGTTGACTGAGTTCAGCACCAGACTGAAAGTTTGTTTAGTTGGAGTTCTTGGTCATTATGCAGACACAGAGATTATCTTCATCTGTCTATCATAATGTGTCCAAAACTTCTAACTCATTGTTAACTATTCTGGGATAGCCACCGTGACTACCACCAGTGACCTTCTGAATGCAGCTCCAAACAACAGGCACAGCAATGTCGGTCATGGCTTACTCCGTGCACTCTCCCACCACCACCTTTACAGATGTTCAAGACATAAATTTAAACTGGGAAAAATACCTTTGATGCATGAAAGCAGTGTTTCTGCTAATGAAAAACATACATTGTAAAATCCAATAAACAAGTTCTGTGCTATCGAATTTGAATCCACAAACTGCAAACAGCATGAGAATTGCACAAACATGATATACTGTATATATACACTAATGTCTGTCATTCCATCTGCTGTGTGTCCAACGAAAAAAATAGTGTTAAGTTTCAGAGAGGATGTCACACTTTGTGGCATTAGCAAACATTTCAAGTATTTCATTTTGGATAGTATCTGACATGCAGTTGCCTCTGTCTAGCAGCCATTCTCCAGGTGCAAAATACCTCTTTAGCAAAGGGACTGTGTCACTGTGGTCATGGACTATCCACGCTACAAACATGTTGTTGCACAGTCTGTTTCTTCTATTTCCATTTTTAAAGCGAACCTCGCTGGAATAATCAAGTCAAGTCAAGTCAAGTCAACTTTATTTGTATAGCCCATTTTTACAAGCAGTTTGTCTCAAAGGGCTTAACATAACAGCAACATCCTCTGCCCTTCAACCCTCACATCGACTAAGGAAAAACTCCCAGAAAAACCTTTAACAGGAAAAAATGGAAGAAACCTCAGGGTGAGCAACAGAGGAGGGATCCCTCACCCAGGATGTGCAATGGATGTTGTACAGGCAGGAAAGCAGTTAACAACATGAGAATGACATTACTAAAAAGAGAAGTAAAACAAAATCTCAACTGTTTAGTTTCACTTTTGCTACCACCTCATTTCACAAGACTGAAATTATAATAATGAAATTATAATGAACTGCTGTAACATTCATGTATTTTTTATGTGCTGTTGAAAATCACTATCCTATCAGTTCAATTTCGGCCCATACCCTTGTAACTTTTCTTCTAGTTTGATCGCACGTCTGGTTTGATCGCACTACCAGTGAGCTCAGTAGCCTCAGCACAGACAGAGACCCCTCTGCTGCTGTCTCTTGGAATTACTGGCTCTAAGCAATGTTGTTGTTGTCATCCACATCTGTGTTTTTCTTTGGAAAACTAACATTACTTGAAAAAAAAAAAAATCATGTTTGTTTGTTTCCAGTTATTGCAGTCTAAATATCAGCAATGCATTTTCAGAAGCAAAGAATGCAAAATGTAAAATAACATTTTTTTTTATTTTATTTTTAAACTTTATAAATGTGACTGCAGTTTGAATAATGTAGCATTTTTAGGGAAAAGATTGTTTTTTACTTTCACTTTGGACAACAGACCACACCTAAACCAATGTTCTTGTTTATCATTCTTTATCCCTACCTGTCAGCTCTTGCTCTGCTGAGCCCTTTTCCCCTTTATTTGTCTTCTCTTTTCATTTACTCATGATCATGTTTGTGGCTTTTAGCTGCACCTCTAGGCACCAGTATATCAAACTCCTGACATTTGTGCATCGCAATACCCCAGATTTCTGAGATTATGCACTCAAGATTGCACCACACAAAAGGCTGCCTGTTACAGAAACTCCTGCTCTTCTTTTCTTCTTTTCTTTATTTAAGTAATTTTTCAAGTACTTTTTAAGTACTATCAATGGCATTCATTCTCCTTGGCTTGACTGCTGCCTTTGACACCACTGATCATGCCGTCTTATTAGATTTTGTTATGTTACAGTCTCATTTCAAAATAGATTAAATTCATTTCTCCCTCAAAATTTTACACAAAAAAACAATTATGACAAAGGGAAACAAGTTTGCTTGAATCTTTTTTGCAAATTTATTAAAAATAAAAAACAAAAATATGACATGTACATAAGTATTCACACCCTGTGATCAATACTTTGTTGAAGCCCCTTTGGCAGCGATTACAGCCTCACGTCTTTTTGAGTATGATCCTATAAGCTTGGCACACTTATTTTTGGGCAATTTCTCCCACTCTTCAATGCAGAACCTCTCAAGTTCCAGCAGGTTGGATGTGGATCGTATGTGCAAAGCCATTTTCAGATCTCTCCAGAGATGCTCAATAGGGTTCAAGTCTGGGCTCTGGCTGGGCCACTCAACAACATTTACAGAGTTGTCCCAAAGCCACTCCTTTGTGATGTTGGATGTCTGCTTAAGGTTGTTGTCCTGATGGAAGATAAACCTTTACCCCAGTCTGAGGTCCAGTGCACTCTGGAGCAGGTTGTCAGCAAACATGTCTCTGTACATTGCTGCAGTCATCTTTCCCTCGACTCTTACTGGTCTCCCAGTTCCTGCTGCCGCAAAACATCCCCACAGCATGATGATACCTCCACCATGCTTCACAGTAAGAATGGTATTGGCCAGGTGATGATCAGTGCCTGGTTTCCTCTAGACATGACGCTTGGCAAACTCCAGGCAGATTTTCATATGCATTTTTCTGAGGAGTGCCTTCCGTCTGGCCCCTCTGCCCTACAGGCCTGATTAGTCCTTCTTGAAGGTTCTCCCCTCTCCACAGAGCAACGCTGGAGCTCTGTCAGAGTGGCCACTGGGTTCTTGGTCACCTCCCTGACTAAGGCCCTTCTACCCCAATCACTCAGTTTAGTTGGGCGGCCAGCTCTAGGAAGAGTTCTGGTGGTTCCAAACTTTTTCCACTTACAGATTATGGAGGCCACTGAGCTCTTTGGGACCTTTAATGCTTTCTGCACCTTTGGAGGTCTACAGACAATTCCTTTGACTTCATGGCTTGGTTTGTGCTCTGACATGCACCATCAACTGTGAGGGCTTGTATAGACAGGTGTGTGTCTTTCCAAATCATGCCCAATCAACTGAATTTACCACATGTGAACTCAACTCCAGTTGTAGAAACCTCTGAAGGATGATCAATGGAAACAGGATGCATCTGAGCTCAGTTGTGAGTGTCATGGCAAAAAGGTTTTTTCACCTATTTGCCTATTTCACTGCCAAACCCAATAAACTAAATCAACTGTGCACTTTCCATGACTGCCTGGCTACGCTCAAAGATCGGATGTCACTAAACTTTCTCCATCTAAATCATGGCACGGCATACATAAAACCCACTGCAAAGATCTATCTTCTTGGACTGTGGCTTACTGGGCACCATCACCACAGAGGACCTCAACTGGGAGCTGAGCATCATCATCATTAACTCCATCCTCATCTCGTCCATTACAATCTGGTGAGCTGTTACAACTGCCAAGGACCAAGAAAGACTCTGCAATATCATTACTGCTGCTGGTCATCTCTCCAGGATGTGTGCACCTTCAGGTCTGGTGAGACAAGCAAGAAATGTGACTCTTTGCTCCCAGGAAATACTCCATTCTGCTACTGGCCTCAGTCAGTCTCCATGACCCCATGGAGACTGACTCTCATCGTGCCCCACGAACAAGATGTGTTACATTAACTTAAAAAGTCACCACATCTGAGTCAGTGTGTTATACTGACACATTTTTGGGATTATTATCTCTGCACATTGCATATATTCATACTACAAATTTTGCGCACTGCATCCTATTTGTTATAAATACTGTTAAATGTTAAATAATGTACAGTGCTTTTCACTTTACAAACAGATATATTTAGCATATTATTTTACATACTGTTCCTGCCCCACCTATTGTATAAAGTGTGATGCAATTTTATACAAAATCCAAATTTCCTGGGTCACATCGTATACTGCGGGCCATCATCTTGTTGGCTACAAGTTGGAAATGTGCTGTGGATGGCCCATATGGCAAATGTCATAAACAATGAGACACACTATCAAGTGCAGAGGATTGAGGACAAGCCTACATCAGCATTGGAGCAGATGAGATCAGAGAGACATAGAGAGGAAATAAATAAGGGATTATTGGAGAAGTCACATACATGGATGGGAAAAAAGACAAGATGTGTGTGTAACTACCACATTCTTACAAAATATTTATTTATTTTTTTATTTCTTTATTACTTATCAAGTTACTGTGTCTCAATATTAAAGTGGGGACCCAAGAGAAGAGGTGGATAGACAAGAACAAGTGAGATATGGATGTAGAAACAGGCGGAGGGATGAAAGAGTGAGAGAGAGAGGGATGAGAGGAGGAGCAACAACAGTAGGAGATATGCCTCAGATTATCAACCACTGTCAGATGCTCTAGAGACAGATAAAGAGGAGGAGGGAACAAGACCGCAACAGGAGGAGAGACAGAAGAGAAACAGGACATCTCTGTGCATGCAAGCTGGGCTGCAAAGATGACTGACGTGAAAAGCGTATCATCAGTGGAAGCGCCAGAGGGGAAGTTAATGAAGAAGGTCAGTGGATGTACATGCCAAAATATGAGTTTGCTGTCCTTAATCCTGCCAGTGGTACTCTTACAGACTCAGCATGATATGCTGAGGTGACCCAGAGACCTGGCTGGCACTCACACACTATTTACTTTATGTGTTTACAACATTCAGTCAGAATTATTGTTTCATTTTTATGCAAGAATGTAGAATTGATCATTTCCATCAATGATCCATCTTTCTGAGGCTGTCAACCCAATTCTAACAATTCAGGAACTTCTCTGAGATAGTACATTAAAAGGTTATATTCCAAATGTCTGAATGCAATTTCACCTAAAGGAAGTGTGTATCAGCATTTTCTGATTCCCCTCTTTCTAGGAATGTTGGTGCATTGAATCTTGAATCTTGTGTGCAATGTGTGCTCTGCAATGTGCAGTGTTAAATATTTCTGGTCATTCAGTTATTCATTTATTATCTCTGCCATATGAGTAATCATCTCTTATTCTACTCATTCACGTATCTACCAATGAGTTGTTGAACAGTATTCCTACTTGAGCTTTTTCATTTATCTTCCAGGGTTCCATAAAGAAGAAGATTGAGTCACTCAGGCGATGGAGTTCAGCTAGTATGAAAAGGCCTCCAAAGCCTAAGGCCAAGACCTTGAGTTTGTCTTCCCCTGTGGGAGACCCCGATGAGCTCTGGTTGCAAGAGGGAGACAAGAGAAAGCTACGACCCATTGTCGACTCAGTCTTCGGACAGGTAGGATTTCTCTGGGCATTACATCTATGTCTTTGGTAAATGCACCTCTAAATTGGCATATCACTGTACCCTTCTTAATATGTATTTGGCTCACACACACACTGTCAAAAATAACATTATCCTTTTTAATGACAAATATGCTGCATATGAGTGAATGAGTGAATGAACATTCATGAACATCTTGAGCAGTTCACTGCTATTGTGAGTTTCAATATCAGTGAGCACATCAGAGTGAGAACACTTGCTTGGCCTGTAAACAAAACCTGGAAGACCATCAAACTATTGCTTGATTTAAAGGTACCATGTGATATAGAGCCAAGTTTTGGTGAGTGGCTCCCCGTTTTCTGTGTATCTCCTGAGCATGCACACAGATGCAAGCAAATACACATACTTAGTCGTACAGGATGTGACACATAGTGCAAACCTGCACGCAAGGAAATCTGATTGCAATGCAGGTTTCATCATATACAAAACAGAAGTTTTGCAAATGTTTTATTAGGAAGGAAATGCACTTGTTAGGTATTAGGTACGCCTTTAAATTTTTATGTTAAAAACCTTTTTTATATGTTTTTGTATTCATTTGGCTTATGGCACCACTGAATATGAGACACCTTCAAATACAACAACAGTAGTTTTCTTTAGGTTTTCAAGACATTTATCATTAAGCACATTTATGCACTTAACTGATGAATCCAGAATGATTTAGAGAAGAACAACATCACAGTATTATACAGACATTACAAGCAAGCAGTAAAAAGGAGTTCATGGATGTGAATCATTATGTCCTAACAAAATTTCAAGATTAAATGCTCCACTACAGAAAATACTGTTGTACTAAACAGCCACAACATTAAAACTACTGATAGGTGAAGTGAATAAAATTAATCACATGTTTACAATGCAATTAATGGTTGCACTGTGGTTGCACAGTCGTTTTGATGTTGTGGCTGATCAGTGTAGATATAAAATTAATATAGAGCAATATTTATGTAGCAATAGAAAGCAAAACAGCAAAGGGTATAGCAGAAATAAGCAAATGTAACAGAAGCAGAATTATTAGTATTACATTCTGGAGAAAGCAGTAAAAGGTGCACTTACACTCACATTGCACAAATAATTTTGCTATTGTTTTGCATGTCTTTGTGTGTTGTGCATAGGTTCACGGGTGTGTGCGGAGGGATAGTGTTTGAGAATAACTGTGTGTTATTGATTAAAGGGTCTTAAGGCCTGCGGGAAAAGCTGTTTCTCTGTCTATATCAGTCTAGAGCAGTAGAGAGAACAGGTAGCTGTGGTGGTATCTTGCAGGGACCTTAATAACCTTCAGGTGTGTTGGGCCTTGCATTGGTGATGAAGGCATAGTATGCCTGTTAATGCACATCAGTAATTATAACTGAATGATTATCAAACTGATCTCTGCGAAATTAAAGTTCTGTGTTTACCACCTATTTTGTGAACCTTGGCTTAGGTTGTAGTTTGTTTCAAGTTCTCCTCTTGTGTGCTAACAGTACACTTTCTGTTCTCATTGGATTGGTCTGGATTTTAGTCATATATAATTACACGCTATCTGACAGGTTTGTGGTTTTGTTGGAACAAGAACAAAAGACACTTTTTCATTTCCAGACTGACTGACTGGAATTTGTGGTTTCAAAAAAATAAGGAGATTAGAGCACAGTGTCTTTTATTTGCCTTTCCAAGACTTTAACAAAACAAAAGTAAAAGTGTAACAAAACAAAATAGAATCTAAGCTGAACAACATAAGCTGAAATCATTAGCATGTCCAGCTAATTTGCTTTCAGTACAGTAAGTGTTGCTTCTGAGGCAAAGTGGCATATCATTAAGTAACTCCTGTCTATGACTCACCCATCTACCTACCCTGTGAAGCCCCTTGGAGGCAGGCTGTAGAATAGATAAAGCAGGCTGTAGAATAGATAAAGCAAACATGGAGGCCCTTCTCATGTTAGCAGATGGAATATAGGTCCAGCTAACTAAGATAACTGAGATAAGTTTGGTTTTAATGAGATATTTGATGCTCTAAAAGGGAAGTGAGACATCATGATTGGCAACTGAGAGCTGCTTGCAACTGGGTAAGGCTGGTGTATGGGAGGAACTGGATACGACAGGTCTAATGCCCAATTTCTGCTTCCAAATGGCAGTACTTGTATACTTGTATCTGGATATTTTAGGTTCACTTTTGTACACTTGGAAGGAAGTGGAAATGAGTCATCCATCTTTATATATGTCAGTGGTGTAGCCTATCAGTGTGTGGTACCAGGTCTTGAATACTAAAAGCCTTTTCTTTTCCTTTCTTTTCTAGAAATAATAAACTAAGACTCCAAAAGGAAAAAGCATTCTACTCTTACATATTTTTTTTATATTTTTGTATTTTCCTGGAATAGAGTTTTTGTCTAGATGGCCATCAGCTGATAAAATTTCCCAGCAGCTGTCAATTCAGCTACCAAAATGAGTGTATTGGAACCAAGTGCTTGAAATGACAACCCCGCTTTCATCAGGATTTAAGAATCCACAGTTTCAAACAATATAGAAAGATTTCAGTGGTAAACTGGACCTTATTATCACTGAACTAAATATTTACTTGACAGGGCACAGGGCTTAGCAAATAGTCAGCTTTTTTTCCTTCACAATTACAAGACATTTATGAAGTGCCCACTGAGAAGAAAGCGGGATCCTGCGGTGTTTATCTTTGGTCTCTGTTTTTCTTGTTTTACCCTCTATTCTCTCTATTCATATGAGTCATCTATACACTCAGCAACAGATGGAGTGAATGATGAGAAACTGAAGGGAGGGAGGACTGGGATGAGATGGATGGCTTGAAGTCATAAGGGAGAGAAGAGATTGATTGCGACGTAAAGTGAGATTAGAGCAGAACACCACTCAAGCTACACAGAGTACACTTGTGTCACAGGATGCACTTCTGTGAATGCTTAGACAAATTTGTTTCACAGATGCAGGCGTCAGACTGACATCTGACATTTGGTTCAGTCAGAATCAGCAAGATTTAGCTTTTAAGTTAAGACTCTCTGATCTGCATGCTAATCCATGTTTTACACAAGTTTAATTACTCCGCTTAATTAATCACTCCCTAGCCCTCAGCCCTCCTAACAAATGTAAAAGATGCCTTATAAATCATTGTGTTCACTAAAACAAGTTAGTCAGTACAGAGTGGGCAAATTAAGTATCCCTTTGCATTATAGTTTAAGAGAGTAAGAGGTAGTTTTTTTTTATTGCAATCAGTTACTTTAGACTGTTGAGAACTAATGTGGATTTTGAGTTGACGTATATATGAAACTCACATGTTGTCATTGTTAACATACATTTGTCCTATGTGAACTTTTACACCCTCTTTCTGTGTGTGTGTGTTTATGTATTTAGCTTATTTCAGCCACGCACACACACACCTGCTCATAAAGTTTGTGGAAATTTGTGACAGTCATTGAGTTTTGCAAGTTCTGCTTTGTTAGTAAAGCAGAACTGTAAAGAGTGATGTGTCATTATGTCAAAATACAATCAACAACATCTCTCTTTTTACTGGCTTCTCCAAATTTGGGAGATTAACAGAAGCATCCATTCAGTACCATATGATCCATTATATATATATAAATATATATACAGTATATATATATATATATATATATATATATATATATATATATATATATATATATATTATTCTGGTGCTTATTTATAGTAGCAGTGGGATTCAAACACCAACCAAATCAATATAATTCTATTGCCAATCAGCACTTATAAGTTAACCAATCATGCAGGCAAAATTTTACATTTTTAATTCTTCCTTGGAATAAATTAAAAGTAAGATAAAAAGGATAGTGTTTAACTTCATTTTTTTTTATTTTATTATTAGTAGAAATACAAAAATCTAAGTATATTTGCTTTATTTGCTAAGTTTACATAAAAATCCATGTTTTAGAGTGTTTTTAATGTCGTGCTGTTATAGAAAACAGGTTCATTTCAGTTCAACTCAGCAATTAACTATTTCATTGCAAGTCAAAAAATATTACATCAAATCACAGACTTTTGACTATTGCGTGCCAGTATTTGTAGACAGTACATACAACCCAATGACATAAAAAAAAAAAAAAAAAAACCCAAAAAACAGAGCAGCTTTAGTAGACAGATTTAAAAGTGGGTTAGGTGATGGACCATTACCACTGGGGCTCTCTGAGCAGCAACGGTTGTGTCCTATACTTGTGAATAGAGAGAAAGTACATGCAGTTTCATCCTTTCTGTGAATTTCTGTCTCTTCATCCTATTTTTCACTCTGAATCTTTAATCCGTAGGACCTCCAGGACCTCAGAGAAGACTCCAATCTAACTTTTAGGTCACATAAAAATGCATAAACAAAATCTGGACAGGTGCAAAAGGCATTATCCTCCTTTTGGGAATGGGTAAGTGGGCGAGAATGAGATCAGAGAATGTGGGACAATCCAGACAGCCATATGCGGTTGCAATCTGTAAAATAGAAATCCTCCTGTGACTGAACCAGCACTTTTCCTTATATGAACTATCACTATCAACACCATTAGTCCAAAGAAAACAAAAACAAGAGAAAAATCTAAATCATAATAATAAAGTTGTTGGCTGAAAAACAAACAAACATACTAAAACACGTCATCGCACTGCCACGTTTGATCTGTTTTTGTTTTTTGGGGTGTTTTGTCACATTCAGTACAAATAAATGTTTGTGGTCATGTAGAAAGAACTGATGCTCAGAGTGAAGGATGTACTTGTTCTTTTAAGTCATTATGTGAAGTGTTGGCACTCTTGCACTTGTGTCATCATTTGGAGCCAGTGTGTGCACAGTAGTGATCTGGCAGCAGAGCCGTGGAATCAAGTTCCCATCAGTACATCAACTCAACTCAATGAGAACAGTCCTCAGCTGTCAACCATGGCATTTTGCCCTCTTTTTTAAATAACATCAAGGAATTAAACCAAACTTTGTACCAAACCAAAAAATTGAACCCCAAAAAGCATATCACTCAAGTCAGCAAAAAGGTTCAAAACAACAAGTTTAATGAAGCCTTTAGTAGTCTCTTTACACAATTCAGGGGGCTGACTAACAGCAGTTCTTACTAAGGAAATCCAAACCAGAGTTGAGCAGGGTGGCAGGTGAGTGCATGTGGTCTCAGCAGAAACACCAAACTACAGACAGACAGGACTAGGACCAGGCAGCAAGTAGTCGAAGCTGAACTGGCAGGCAGCAGCAGCAGCAGCAGGTGAACCACAGGCAGAGCGGAGAAAACGGTCTTTGTAAAGGCAGGGGACGAGGTGAGCTCATTGCTGCCTGCCAACAGGTGCATGGAAGACTGCCAGCAAGGGACACAGAAACGCCCAGCTATCTTCCCAATGGGATCAACAGGAGACACACAGGCACACACCCACAAAACGAAAAAGGGGAAGGAAAGAACACAATGGAAAAATACCAGACTGAATGAAGAATTGAGCATTTCCATTAAAGCTCTGACATAAAGGAGGCTTAGTATACTACCTGTAACAGCGTTATTACCCATCTTTAATGCACTGGGATTATGGTACCAAACTTGTGGGAAATGCAAGTTGAATGACATCGATACTGTCTTTGCAGGCTTGAGGTGGTGTATAGCCCCAAAGTGATGATAGCTGCAAAACTGCCGTTGTTGACCTTTTTGGTCAGTAGAAGTGAGTACCTTCATAGTTTAATTTGTAGGTCACCCTGTTTGCCTCAAATGAACTGATTTACAGCATTTGCGATAATTCTGCCTTTGTATGTCAATATGCAAGCATGTGTAAGCATCCAAATACACATAGACACACTCCGTCTCATCCAAGATGTTTGACCTGACCTGCGCCAAAGCTGTTAGCATAGCATGTCATGCAAATCCTGACTTTTGGAATGTGTCCATAATGTTGTTTGCTGCCCGGGCACTGGATTTCCTGTTGGCCTCACTTCTATCCTTGTTTTTCAGGCATCTGGTGTGCTTGCTGTTGTCGAGGGATCGGGCATGAATTCTCACCCAACTGCTCTGTTTTGGGTTTAATGGCTGTGAAGCTTTGTGTTCACACCAGGCTGTTGATTATGGCTGGGTGTCAGTGTTTCTGTTTTTCCACTGAGCAAGACAAAAACTGCTTAGCGTTTTCTTTCTGTGTGCATGTGCTTTTCTGCATGTGCATGCATCTAGTTTTAGACATCTACCCTTAATACCACTGTGAGCCATTGTTTCAGTTAAATGAATCGTGATGAAATGCAGCTGAAGCATTCTGTGCATGTCTGTGAAATATATGATGCAAATAGGACTGAGGCTTGCATTTGCTAATCTGGTGGGTGTCCAGCTGGATCAGTGGGTCCCATACCGTTATATAACTGAGACACTGTGAATTCAAATCCTTTGTCCTAAGTTGTCTCATCATTCTCTGTCATCTCTACTCAACAGATTTGCAGGCTATTTTTTATTTATTTATTTTTGTTAAATTTTCAAAGTTTGTAGAAAAGTCAGACTGCAGGGTCAGGTGGGGAATCTTGTCTCTGGAGCTGGTAGCTTTTCAGTGATTGTGCCAGGGCTTCAAATCAGGTTTTTCAATATCTCCTCTCCACGATGCTGTATCTCTACTCTCTCTTTGTGCTTTGTGTGCCGTCCAAAAACACACAGGTGTTTCTCTGACAAAATGATGAAACCTTTAGTATTGAGGTATGAGGCTGGCATCTGCTGGTGGTGCAAAAGTATTACACCTGAGGCCATCTTTCCATGATCAACAGGCTGGGCTTTGCTGCACTCTTCTGGCGATTCACTGACAATGACAGACATGACAGTAAAGGGTCATAAAGCTTCTCAAGGATAAATCTGTATTCATGCAGAATTGCACAGTGAATTAAAAAGTGTGTCACGGCCTACCTTATGTACTCTCATTTCACCAGTTTTATTGAGGGTAAAAATGCCAAGATATTTATAAAATCAGAGCAGAAAAAATGTAGAGCAGTAATGTGGAGAGATTTGCACTGAAACGGAGGCAGCAGGAAATATGCAGAAACAGATAGAGGGAAGTGAGAGGTTTCATACACAGAAATGAGGAATTGTCGAGAAACGTGTTATTTCTCCTCAGCTGGCAGCAGAGGATTAGGGCTGCAGGCACTCAGCATTGGTCTTGCACATACTGTGCTAATCTGTGGCGCACACAGTACCACATGACCAGCACCATACAACGGGCATAATCTACATTATGTGTATATGTGTGTGTGTGATGTGTGATGTGTGTGGGCTTACATAAACTCAATGATCTTATATCGATATTAAAATAATATAACACCAATTGCTGCTGGACTAAATTTAGCATCAGAATGTGTATTAGAGGAAAGCATGTATTTACAGTTTACTAGATCATGCGTGTAAGTTTGTAATATTGTCTGTTGGTATTACATATGTGACCAGACTGTAGGAGGATATTTACAGAACATAATCCTGAACAGAACAATTTTTAAAAATGTGCTTTTTTTCAGTACCAGGAAATTAGTAGAGTTTGGTTAGGATATAGTCAAAATGTTGTAGGTTACATAGTTCAGATCACTAGATGAGGAAGTACTTATCTTAAAGTACTAATACTGAAATATAATAATATTATCTCACAAGATAAAGTATAAAAGTATAATCAAATGTACTTAAATCTACTAACTAGAAAAGTACTGTAATGTAGAAAATGCCCCCTTCAATAGAATATTATGATTTATGCATTAATGTAAAAGCAGGATTTTACTGTAGTGGTTGGATAATGTTGAGCTCGTTGTTTTGCATAGGACTGCATTAAATAATTATTTTCATAATGGATTAATGTGCTAACTTTTAAAATTAATCAGCCTGTTAAAGAAAATAATTTGGGGAGTTTTGGCACAGAAATGCTAAAATTTGTGAAGTAACTAGCAACCAAAGTAGTAGTTGTAGAAATGAAGTACAGGTTCCTTAAATTTGTGTTTAAGTACAATACTTGTGTAAATGCTTTGTTACATTCATCACTGGTTTAGAAAGATAAACTAACTTTAACTGCTAAATTAAAATGAAATCAGTAAAATGAGGGGAATTTATCATTTTCCATCAGAGTTGCAAACCTGCACCAGAGCATAAAGCAGAGAGATAATATACAGTGAACATATCAGTCAGTTTAACTTAACAGAAAATATAATGAGTGAATAACCAGAGAATGATTACATAAAATGTGTCTTTATTTTAAAAATGCAGTATAGGTTGATAGACTTCAGACCTCGGTATACCTAAAGCCCTGTTCACCTGGAACTGGTATCCAACATAGAGCTTTTTGTCTTTTTGTTTTTTTTTTATTTGCACTGTAATTTGTTGTCTCCCTAACTCCTTCTCAGTATTTGCAAAAGTACTTTCTTGAGGTTACATATCCCTCTCTTTACTCCTCTATCTTTCCCAATATTTCTCCCTTTTATTTTACTTTTAAAAAGACTGAGTAATATAAATACTGTTCCTCTATTTTTCCCACTTGAAGCCTGCACTCCCATAGTCTGTCAACATAACTCTTTTTCTCTAATCTGAAATGCCAGGGATTAAACAGGCAGCCAATTCTCTATCCATAATTCTACCATCCCCTCCCCCTTTCTCTCTCTCTCTTTCTCTCTCCCTCCCTCTCTCTCTCTTTCCCCTCCACACACACATTACACATGCACACATAAACACACACACACACAGATCTGCCAGACTAGTCATTTTGAGACTATAAGCATGATGTTTGAGAGGCAGAGAGAGGAAGGTGGGTGGGATGGATTAGATTAAGTTGGTCCAAATTCAAGGGCTCACTCGTGGCAAGAGGGGGTGACAGATAAATAGAAAAAAAAAGAGTGTGTTTGTGTGAGAGAGAGGGAAAACCGGATAGAAAGGGAGAGAGAAAATGGTCGAGTCATGCAATCAGAGCCAGAGTCTGGCAACAGCAGCAGGTTGTTTCAGCCCAGATATGACCCGACTCTCCCACCCCACCCTATCAATCTCCAGCACCCTGCTGCTATTCTATAATATCACACACATCTCAGAGCTCATCATGACAGCTTCCAACAACCTATATGAGTTTAGGATTTAATGCCGCATCGTATGCCTACCTTGCGTCTCACCGGACCAATAGGATCTTGGATTACAGCACGTGCACTGACAGGAATCCTCATTCGCTTTCAGAAGTAGTGGTGCAAGTGCAAACATCACCACATTGGGTGTGAGAGGTGTTGCCCTGTGGACTGCACTGGATTTAGTATGGGCTTTGGACTTTTATGTGACAACTGAGCAGAGAGGGAGAGCAAAAGGACAAGAGAAAGAGAAACAGGGAAGAAGTGTGGGGAAAAACAAGGGGAAACGGGAGGGGGGAGACAAGAAGAGGGCAGGGTGATGGGAAACATAAATAAAGCCTCTAAAAAGAGCAAACGGAAGAAGGTAAGGATTCATTTAATTGCTTTCGGTCGAGAGAAATGGATTTATTTTTATCAAAGCTAGTTTGAACTGAACTGTGATATTTAATGTACATATCTAAACCTAATAATTTGTTAAAGTTTATCATATATTTAAAACTTTCAAGCATTTCAGCTAAAAACCATCATTCAAAGGGATTTTGTTTTAAATAAACAATATAAATAAATTGATATTAAATTTGACTTATGAGTGCTATAACACAATGAACAAGGACGTGAATTAGCCAGTTTAATTGCAGTCAGGGGAATTTAAGTCAGAACTCTATCCTAATTTATTGGTTCCCCTCCTCTTAAGGGGGAGTCGGCCGTAGAACGAAGCAGCGCTCCATTAACTGCCACCATGCTGGGGGGCCTGGGTGGTGCAGGTGGGGTGGACACGGATGACGAGGAGGAAGGAGGGAGCGAGCGGGAGTTCGATGAGCCCCTGTGTGCTTTGGTTAAGAACTGCAACATGCTGCACAACTTAGTGGGGCCTGCTTGTATCTTCCTCAGACAGGGCTTCGCACAGAGCCAGCTTGTATGTATAACTTTCACACACACGCACACACACACACACACACACACAGAGAGTCCAAAATTATCATAGCCAAAATGACCAATAAGCGCTTCATCCATCCATTTTTATACTGCTCCTAGTGTCCAAGAGAAGGTGAAGTTAAGGCCACCATTCCGTTCAGTGTGACATCATCTCAGCCTTCACATCCCATCTCCACCAATGAGAATGTCACCCTGTGAGTGTCAACCCATTAATACTATATAACCCCATATCACCATATTTCAGAAGAATTTATATGATCATACAACAGGAACGATGTTGTAAATATTGCAACAAACTTGTAATAACTCGAAAGGATTCAGCTTTTTCAACTATAAATATTTTCACACTGCATTTGTCAAATGATGACAATATCTGTCACCTTTGAACAAAAGATTTCAGAAAGAAAGAAATGTTAGCAAGAGTCTCATATATTCTAACAGATTAATGTCCTATGTAGGGACAGGGGGATATTGAAGAAATCAATAACAGAGTAATTTCCTGACAGTGCTAATTGAAAAGAGCCATTAGGCCAGTAATGTGACCACTAGTCAATGGCACTTTACTGAGTTATAGGCTCCTGAGCTATTGGAAGACCTTGGGCTGAGTTTAGAGGATAAATGTAATGGTGTTATTTACATACTGTAGACTATATTCTTATACTGTATTTTGTAGTTGACTTTAGTGTGTTCGTTGAATGTTGAAAGCAGTCTTGTGAACCTGTCTGCAGCCTGGAAAAGTTAATGATTCCACCATCTGCATCCAGACAACTGTAGACTTGCACTGGTGATGAGGATCTGGTGATGAGGATCTACATCACTTTGACATTCCATACACACACACTTCCCATCCACACTCAGTTCTACTTGGTGACAGAAATGCACCATAACCTTGTTTTCCAATCACCCCAAAAGTCAAGAAGAAGATCAAAAATGTGCGCTAGCTTGTTTTTGCTGTTTTCGGCTGAACAACAACAACAACAATAAAAAAGAGAGAGAGAGAGAGAGAAAATATAATGTTTTTTCCACTTACACTGGTGCAAGAGATGAGGAGCATAGATGAGGAGAAGTATCTGTAGAGACTTAGAAACCAGGTGTAGGATGGCACCTATTCAGTCCAATGCATCCAATGAGAGCTTCCGTCCTGGCACATGGGCCAGAAAAGTTTTCTAGCTTCAAGGCTTACTTCTTGGGTATGCAGTCCACTGATTATGTACAGTAGTGTTTCTCCCATTGGCCCCACCTGCAAGTTCCTGCTCAGCCTACAGACTTTATATTGTGATGACATCAGATTTTTGCTTTTCTGAGCTTGAGGGAAGTTTTACAAATGTAAATCTCCATGGATCAAAAATTCATAACAGACAGAGTCATGACTAACCTACCTTTTTGTAGTTTGAGGTGTCCTGTCAATACTTTTACATGTCCCTTTTATAATAGTGATCTATGGGAATACTGCAGCTATGCACTGGGCAATACTTCACACAAATGTGAGTGCGCCATTTGGTCCATGTCGAAATGATGCATTCGTGGAAATATACTTAGAAATGTGGTTAAGGAGAAATGTGGTTGTTTTTCTTGAGTGGCACTCAAAAATGTCTGTTGTGATTTGTGGCAGCTACCTCGACCAGGTCTCTCTCTTGTAAAAGAGATTTTGATCTCAATGAAACTTCCTGGTAAAATAAAAAAATCACCAGTACTTCCAAGGATGCACAGTCAGCAGGCTAAACAGAACCTTGTGAACATGGACAGATGACAACATTTACATAAACCAAAGCTGAATCTGGCTTTACTTACTTGTCTGTCATCCACTATTGAAATGCAAGTGTCGTAGTTTCAAGGCAGCAAAGTGGGGCACAACTGGAAGTGTGGAACAGTGAATGCATACTGTAAAATGGATCAATCATAGAAATCACTCTGCAGGGAATTAGCACCTGCCACTGAAGTTTCCTTCAAATCTGTTGAACACTTTTAATTCACTGTTTTTGTTTTTCTGGCCAACAGCTTTGTTGTTTTGGTTCACTTACACTGTTTGAGTGATAGCTTCAGAAACACAGGTGTAAATGAATCCCAAATTTGCTCCATAACTGCTGTATATGTAAGTGCCAGCGTAGTGTGTGGTGTGGGCTTTGCAGCCCCTTAATTCAGCCACCATGTTGCCAAAACATCTGTCAGTGTGGGTTTTAAAAAAGACAGACATTACCTTTTCTAGAGCAGGGAATCAGTTTCCAGCAGAAAACACTTGGCGAATTGTCCAGTCAGAACTGAACAGAATATGAATCACATGTTCAGTTCACAAATGCCTAAAAGCTACTTCAGAAAAAGACATTATATTCATTAGAATGCACTGTTAGGACCTTTTCCTTGACCATAATCATTATTTCTTTATATTAACAGACATGTAGGTGAAAAGGGTTGCTGATGGTCAGTTAGAAAATAATCACCTAACTCTGCAAGTCCACGCAGCTTTTGGAGCATTGTAGACCAATGTTGTAATTTAGTGTTAGCAGTGTTAGATATTCTTACATCATTCAAATAACCCAGTAGAATTCTTTCTGAGATGCCACAGTTGTGGCACAACTTTCTGACCTTATTAAAAGTGATGGATCGAGGAAAGAGATGGGATTTCTGGAAAGAGTAGACAGATTAGTCTATGAGATGGATAGGGTGACAGTGGTTATTAATCCCTATAATCCTTTGTTCTCTAAAATGAGCCACAGAATGAATGCTCCTTTAGGAGAACTGTACGTACGTTCTACTTTGCAACCCCACTGATATTCGTGGTATCAAATTTTTACAACATTACCGAATTAACAGAACCCCTCTCAAAGCAAACTGTGGTGGCAACCTGTTTAGCTGTCAGAAGCATTCGGTGATGCTGGGTCATTGCTGTTCCAGAAGTTTTCAAAAGCAAGCAGTGGTGGCCTGCTTGTTGAGTAAGGCAGGCAGAAAAAAAGTTTTCTGTCTGCAAGGAAAACATTACTTCTCTATCTCCATCCCTGCACAACCCAGTAGTCACAATTTTTTTATCATAAAAAGATAACAGTAAAAGTGTGTGTGTTTGCTGTATGTCCATCCTGTGCAGATGTGTTAATGTCTGTTAATCAAGTGGTGCAGATGCAGATGCTAATGCAGATGCAAAAATCAGCAGCAGAAATGAAAAACGATAAGCCTTCGTGATTTGTAATACAATTTACAGCTGTAATCTCCCTGCCACTGTTCTCTCCCCTGCATCCTCTAATCCAGCCCTGTATTATTCCTGCTCCTGATGCCACAGCCTCACAGAACACATGTGAACAAGTTATCCTGGCATCACCTTTCGTCCATGCCAGCACACGCTGAAGCCAATTCAACATAAACTGTAGCTGTAGATTTTCGTGTGTTGCTGTAAGATAAAACTGAGCTAAGCCCCTTTGATATCATAATCTGTCAAAGTGACATTTTTTTCTAGGGTGGATTTCTCTGGATTTCAGAATTTTATCAACAACTAAATGTTTCTTCAGCTTTGTTGCATACATTTGTGTATCCAGATGTGTGTGCTTGTATGCTTATGGAAAAGGAGAGAGAGAGGCCTAAATGATGTGTACTTGATTAGTCATTGTGCATCTGCAAGCTTTTTTTTTTTTTTTTTGTTAATTTGTTTTTGTTTGTTTTTTATATATATATTTATATATATAAAACATGTCATATGCTTGTTGTGGAACATATGCACAGCAGCCTTCCAAAGCTTCTCCATCAGTGAGAACAGAAAGTGATTGGACACAAAGCAGTAGCAGATTGACTAAAAAGGTTATAAGGGTCAGTCGGATCAAAAACGAAATAATCCCGTAACAGAATCTCTGCTGAAGCAGCTGAAAATGAAAGAGAAATGCTTCACAGGCATTAAGGAACCATTTGAGGCACTATATGATTCCTGCATGTTTTGCCATTGTCACAACAGAACAAGGTATAGACTGTGATATTGAAAGTGTGTGTGTGTGTACCTGACTGGCTGTGCATTTCTCTCTGTATGTCTGTAATGTCTTCCATCCACACCACTGCAGGACAGAGATCTACGACCAGAGGAAATGGAAGGTACAGATATATGTAAAGCTTAATCCAAATCCTCACTTCATCTCTCGTCTCCTTCAGTCATTCCCGTCTTCCTCCTGAAGCACCTTCCTTTTAAACCTCACACCGTCTGTTTGACTGTGAAAAATCATGCTCCACTGTAGAGAGCAGAATTTAAAAAGGCTTTCCTGACTTTGCCTTCTCATTGAATGTCGGCTATGTGAACCAGCAGATGTTTTTTTTTTTTTTTACTTGAACTGTGGAAGATCAAAGTGAAGGATTATTATTCAAAGGAAAAGATTATTCTTCACAATTTAAGCACAGTTCAACTATATTACGCAGGTCTGGCTCACACTTTCACACTCCACATTTGTGGGAATGATTTGACTATGGAGAATGTGTTCACTGGAATTTGTATAGAAATGAAATACATTTGGTGAAGGAACATAATAACTTAAATCACTTAAAAACATTATGAACACTGACATGTTAGTTGGCTTATTTTAGAGAAAAAAATTAGAACAGTGACAAATCGAGGTACCAGTTTCAATTAATGCACCTGTTAAAAAGGTTATAATGGCTTTACCAAAGGTGACAGTGTTTTACCAATATTGTAAGCCATTCATAGGAGCAAATTTGTAGAAAAACCTTCTTGGTTTGTTTCGTTTATTCAGTCTATTTGGTTTTTAAAAATGAAAAGTCCAAACCCGGCGCCTACATTACCCACAATTCGACCACCTACCGTTCAATCAGAAATTCAAGTTGTTATGCTCCTAGCAGCTAATAAAGCCTTGAGTCACTTGCCTTAAGCAGTGATGAGGAGCATCCTATAGATTTCTCCTTAGCTCACTTATGTCTAACTCCTCACCCCTACATTTTTTTTCATTTTCAAATGCAAGTTTTTAAGACCCAATCAACATTGACTTAATTGACACTTTATCAGATTACAAGAGGCACCCTCCATAGGTTTTATACAACTGTTTTTCACATATGCAGTAAAACCAAGATCCCAAAGATCTGTAAGCAGACTTTAATGTCAGTGCAGTTCCCCTTTAAGTCGTTTATACATCAAGTCTGATTTCATTGAAAGTCTAAAGTTGTAAGTGTTGTTAGTAAATGGATTTTTGTGTAGACCATCTGCAGTCCTTTTGTTGAAATATAACGAGGTGTCATGTGGTTCAACCTGTTGATGGGAGTTTTGACTTCCCAAAGGCTGAGGTTTATAACTGATCTTTAAAGCATCAATCAATAATTTACTCACCTATA
Organism: Scatophagus argus; assembly: GCF_020382885.2. Lineage (NCBI taxonomy): Eukaryota > Metazoa > Chordata > Actinopteri > Scatophagidae > Scatophagus > Scatophagus argus. Next base: position 5,664,906 of record NC_058494.1, on the reverse strand, counting down.
TGATGAGATGCATAACAAAACTAAATAAAATAATAAAAAAAACAGACAATAGCCATGATTTAAATCAGTGGGTTTTTACATACAGTTTGAAGTTGTCCCAAGGACTGTCTCACTTTACTTTATCATCAGATTAATACGAGAGACGTGACAGTCGCAATATTCTACACACAGGACTTTAACAAAACACCTATAGAGTGAAACAGCAATATCTGACTCTCATTCATTCACTCTTTCTCTAACACGTCTTCCCTGCAGAGCTGCGTGAGGCATTCAGGGAGTTTGACAAAGACAAAGATGGCTTTATCAGCTGTAAGGACTTGGGCGAGTGTATGAGGACAATGGGATACATGCCTACGGAGATGGAACTGATAGAACTGAGCCAGCAGATCTGTGAGTCTCACACACACATCATATGCATGCAGAGAGAGACAAACACACAAAAACATGTATAATTGGATAAATCAACCAGAGGCCAAATCATTTGTCCCTGCTTGCACCTTTACTTATAATACTGCTACTGGCCACACATACAAAATACATTTGAAGAACAGTAAAGTATTATATATTATGGCTTTAAACTTTAATTTGCTTGTTTGTTATAGACACCAAAAAGGATCAGTTTATAATGGAAATTCTGCAGTACTGCCATAAAAAGACTTGCCATGATGCCATCTTTGCTTTTTTTTACACCAAACCTAACAGCATGCCAGCATACTGTCACCACTGGATGTGATTTTAGATGGCAAGCTGGCATTCCTGAAGTGTGATTTGTAATACAACACTTCCCTCTCAAGCTTTTTACATTTACTACCTCTGTTACTGCCTCTCCTGCGGGTCCCCCTACTCTGTGTTCATACCATTTATACAGAACAACAAAGCAGAATAATCACACATATCCGCCTTGAACAGGTTTTGGAAAAGTGGCTAACATGTTCTCTGCATTCTTTAGGTGGTGGCAGAGTGGACTTTGAGGACTTTGTGGAACTGATGGGCCCCAAGATGCTTGCTGAGACTGCAGATATGATTGGTGTCAAAGAGCTAAGGGATGCCTTCAAAGAGGTCTGCAGCACAGTTTATTACCTTATGGCAATATAGATTGGTGGTCAAAGTTCACTGTGACCTCACAAAACACATTTTTGGCCTTAATTCAAAAATTCATATGAAAATGATGACAAAATTTCACACAAACCTCTAACAGGATAAAATGAAGTGATGACATTGATGACACAACAGGTAAAAGCTCAACTTAACTGTGACATCATAACATTTGGCTTTTATTCAACGCCATAACTCAGGAACAGAAGGGGAGATTGTGATCAGATTGTGATTATATTGTAGTGATTGTATTGCTCTCCTAATAACTTTGGCATCATCTTGGGGTGGTTAAGTGACCAATGGGGAGAGTGAGGAATGTCACGTGTATGTAGCAATGCAGCTTGAGCTGACTGCTTGAACCTTCTATTAAATTCCATTAAAGTCGTTAGTGTATATTATGAATCTCCACAGACTTTGATGTAAACTGCTATTTGATACTGCAAGGAGCTGCACAACTGGGAGGAGATAATTTTTTTTTTTCGTTCTTCCGTCCATTTTGTTTCTCAGTTTGACTCCGATGGCGATGGTCAGATCAGCCTTGGTGAGCTGAGGGAAGCTATGAAGAAGCTAATGGGGGAGCAGCTCAACCACCGTGAGATCGATGAGATCCTGCGAGATGTAGACCTCAATGGGGATGGACAGGTGGATTTTGAAGGTGAGTGATTAATATTTAAGGTAATGATGCTGAGGGGAATAAAAGACAGAGAAATAAGAAAAAAAAATATAAGAAATAAGACTGAAGTGAAAAATAGTATAAAGATTTCAGGAATGATAAAATATCTTCTCTAGGATGTATGCAGCATCCAATACCAAGAAAATGGAGCTAGTAATTGGATTTTCTGACTGAGAAAAGAAAGAAAATGAGAAGAAGAATGCAGTTAAAGGTGATATTAACCTTTTCCTCAAGTGATAGTGACAACATATCTTTTCTTTCCACAGAGTTTGTGCGAATGATGTCTCGCTGACTCCAAACATCACATGCTGTATCGAACATAACATGGACCAGACTGCACACTGTTAATGTTTGTGTAATTCTTCTTGATGTACAAAGACTTCTTGGTGTCTGTATTTGTTTTTCAATTATAATTTCGTTCAATCACCTCTCGAATATAAGAGAATCCCTTCGATGTGTTACTGTTGTATGAATGAAATATGTATTTAACATATAATAAGAGATTGTTGAGGGTCAGGGGAGGTAGATAAATCAAAGCTTCTTCTTTAGAAGTGCATTTATATTTTAATGAACTGAGAACCAGATACAAGCATATACACTCAAGTGGATGCACATATAAACACACATATACTTGCAGTTGTTGTCACAAAAATAAAGAACAAATAGTAGTTCACAGACACACATTTTCTCGACTTTTCTAGTCTCCCAGTTAGGGTTAGTATTAACACTAACCCCAGTTTAGGTGTTCAGTTGACCCTCCTTGAGATTTTTGTAACTTGGGTGAATAGACCCGTTTACTACATTACCTGACTTTATCTGAAGTTACGTATTTGAGTGTGAATGAGGATTTACTGTCACGATTTCAATGCTAAAAAACTGTCATGACTGTGATTGTATGATATTACTGTATAGTAGATAGCAAAAGTGAAATAATCAGTGAGATTACATATGCATCTTTTTGTACAAACTGACGCATGAATTCCTAAACATATCAATTCATTCTATTAATTATTTTAAACTTTGCACCGTTGATATAATTCAACCAATGCAGGCAAATACAATGATTGCAGATACTGTGATTATTAATGTCAAATATCTTTTTGATAAAGATTTGATAATACTAACAAAATGATTTTTGGTGTCTGCCACACATCCTTACACATGACTTATGTTCATACCTCTGTTTTCCTACTCAGATGGAACTTAATTGACAGACTGTCTCAAAAGTAAATATTCCTTTTATGCAATCATGTAGTTAAATGTTTTATGTTGTACAGTATTCATCGGGTCAGATCTTTTTAAAAAATGTACTGTAAATTTTAAAAAATTAATATATAATAGAGACAATAAACCAGTTTTTATTTACTGGATAGCTTTTCTCTATCTCTCTCTTCTCTCTTAAATTTAACTGAATTCCAATTTGTTGATGAAATTGAAATGTGTTCCTCCAAAATATTTTGTTGCATCTTCTGTGGTCGCATCCACAGATAATGACGACGCTACATTTATTATTTTTCAGCCTTCCAGAGGTTTTCTACCCTTTGGATAAAATCTGTTAGATCACCCCTTTCCTGGCACTTTTTGAGGTCCCTTAGTAGTTGCTTTTTCAAAGCATGAGCAGTTTCACTATAAGCAATACTAAAAGGAGCCATCGGTGGAGTTCCATGCCAAATTGGAGGAATGTGCCAGACGCAGGTGTCTGAATCAATCTCCATTACATCTGAGATTTTAGTGATGTTGGCCTTCTTCATCCTAGTGTCCTTCTCGATCATTTTATTGAGCAGTTCCACCAAGTTTTTACTGCTCCTCCTCTCTACAGCAGGCATATCAGACATGTAACTATGCACAAAATGGCACAGTGGCTTTCTTTCCACATTCTTTAAAGCATGAAGCACCAGTTCCAAGATGTCTTTCTCAGTGGAGCTGTCCCTGGGAACGCTGAGGATTGTTATGTCGCTCAGTGCAGCAGCGAGACTCGCTACCTCCTTATCACGTTCATGACTGTGATCATCTTGAACCATTTGATATGGTTTCAGTCCCTCAGTGTCGATGATCATGATGCAGTCGCACCCCAGTTCTTCTCTGATGTGTTTGTTGACATTAATCAACTGAATGAACGCCCCTCTGGTGCATGTTCCTTTGCTAACGGCAAATCTGGCCCCAAACATGGTGTTGAGCAGAGTTGATTTTCCTGAGTTTTCAGCTCCAATGACTGTAATGACCTTGAGCTTACTGTTGGACTGCATGATGTAGTGAAGCTCAGTAAGAACTTCAGTGATCCATTTCATTGGGATGTTTGCCGCATCTCCATCAACAAGCTCAAGAGGGAAACCATCTAGCAGCATCTGAGCAGACAGTGCAGGTTGCTGTATCATGGTTTTTCTCTGACAGCTGTATTCTGGCAGGCAACTTGCACATTCATACAGTTGCCCACACTCTCGAAAGAAGTGATCTAGGCGTAAAGAACAAACAGATATTTGTTTATCAATCTTTGCAATTTTTTCTGTGTCTTGGGGAAATTTCTGGCTTAGCTCTTTGTATTGATCCTGCAGAGCTGACAGTTGACTATGGCAGAGATTGTCCAGCTCTATTTCCAGCCATTTGAGGAAATAGTAACATTGTACCTCTGAGGTGACCACACCATGAAGGAAGCTTGACATTGCAGCTGTCAACTGAAATCTTAGCTGTTTCTTTTTAAGCTCCTCTTGTTTTGCTTTCAAAGATTTGCGGTAGTCCTCGATTATCTGGTTGCCAGCTTTTCGCAGTCTCCAGCACTCAGTTTCTAGCCATGAAAGCGCTTTCCAGATGTTTCCCTGGAAAGGCAGTTGTTTGTCTTTGAATTTGGAGGTGGTAGTGACGCGTTTAGTGATTTCACCCACGTTCTTCCATGCGCTCTGGCATTCATCACTGTCCTCATCAACCAGGATCCCAAAACCCCGAGCACTTTCAGACAGATTTGCCACCGACACTTTGTTTGTGCAATTTTCCAGCATTTTAGAGATTGATTCCTGGAGAGCTTTTATCAGCTCTGTATCAGTCTTTTTCTTCTGGCTCACATTAATTGTCTTTAAACTTGGTTTCATCATCATCATTTTGAGTGTAAAGGTTTTCCCCTGTGCACTGCTAATCAAAATGACATTTGCTTTCACATCTTTTCCATCCAGATTCTTGAAGTAATCTGCTTCTGAATCATCACAGAAGATATAAATGGTTGCAGATGTCTGGCAGAGTAATGAGAATTGCTTGTCAAAGGCTCTGATGTCTCCTCTGAGGTTGGCAATGGCCAGTGGCTCAGTGAATTTGTCTATATTCATGTTCCCACATGGGAGGTACCAGCTGATTTCAACAAGCCCATCTGAAATCCTCCTGGGAACATCCCCACACATCATGTTACGATGATAAAATGTGTCATGGCTCTGCTGAGTGTTACTAAACAGTTTGTTCAGCATCTGAGACTTAGACAAAATCGTCTTCCCCAGCCTGACAAATGACACCAGAGGAATTTCAGAGAGCACAATTCTTTCTTCACAACTTAACTTTCTGAATGCCTGGTTTGAGGGTCTGAAGGTTTTGACAATTTCACGCATGGGCCACAGCATCAATATGATTTCTCTTGTTTCATGGTTAGGTAGCAAGAGTGGAATCGCAAACTGGCAGAGTGCCATTTTCAGAACTATGACCTGTTGAAGAAAGCTATCTGAACAAAGAAACAATGCAATTATCAGGTCCAACGGATTGATGGCATTGCTCTTGTCATTGTCCATATTGTAAGACACACATCTGACACTTCTCGCATTTGCATTCAACATCATAAGTTTCTTCAAGAAGGCCTCAGGAAGAGACCTTGCAGTTTCAAGTGTGTTTTCTGATGTATCACTTTGATTAATCTCAAGAACCGTACTAAGTGTGAGCTTGCTGTCATACTGGTCTTCAAGTCCGATGTTTGAGAGGAACTCCCTGAGACAAGGCTCTGTGAATCAACACAAAGAGATCAATGAATGTATGGCTGTTTCATTTTGCTCTTTATCACACCAAAGTACTCATGAAGATCAGTTCATTCATCACAGAGCAGCACTCTGCCTATCAGAGCTAATAATATAATATATAATGTGTTGTGTGTCTCTAAGGAGCTTTATCAAGCTTAACAGAATAGTACTAGAGCTATTTGAACAACACAAGTTTAGTCCAACATCATAATTAGCAAATGTTAACATGCTAGCATGCTAAGCTAAGAAGGTGGTCACGATAAACATTAAGATGGGAGTATTAATTAGGACAGATGGTTGGGTGGCTATGAGAATCTCCTCAACTCACATCTATCCCTTACTTTCTGGAACCAAAATAGGTTGGTCCACTAGACCCACTTACACAGCAATAATCAAGGCATGCACAGCTGTGAAAGTAAGAAGGGTTTGAACATTCAGGCACTCTTTATTCATTCTTCAACTGTCAAACTCATGACAGAGTCTGAAAAGAACAGCTGAAAATCAGCATGGTAGCAATGTAGCTTGACTTCATGGAAGTTCAATACTAAATCACTTGCTTACACTTTTGGAATCATTTTTACTTTGTAAACCTAACCTTTATTTCTGATGATATTTCGGTTTCCCTGTAATTACAGTACAGCATGGTTCATGCTGAATGAATGGATTTTAAAAAAGACATGACCTCTCACCTGTGTGTATAGTTATAGAGACCGGCTCACTGCACTGATCATTCAGCACTGCTGAGACAGAGATAATGTACTCTGTGTCTGGCTCCAAGCCAGACAATATCTTGTAGCAGTATTCAGTGTGTATTGCCAATGGCTCCTTCCCAGGACTTGTGACAGTTATGAGGAACTGATGTGGAATTCCTTCCATGTTGTCTCCTTTGGTCCATTTTACAGATAGGGCTGTGGCCTCTGAATGTCCTTTTGCTAAGTGCTGAGGGGGTGGTACAGCTGCAAAAGAACAGTTAAGTAAATTCAATTTATTTATTTATTTATTCTGTGCAATAAAATATAGAAATAAAATAAATTATCTATCTAATATTACCTGTGAAAACAGATGCTGTGACCCATTCACTTAAATTGCCATCCTCGTCTTGTGTGGCCACACTGAAGAAATACTTTTGTCCAAGTTGAAGGTGGTTTATTTCAATTTTAAAAAAATCTTTGATGACTAAGTGTCCCTCCACCTTCATGCAGGAGCTCCACTTAATTCTGAAGTTCTTGGGCCCCTCCAGTCCCTTCGGGCCTTCCCAGCTCAGGACCACAGAGTTTGGCTTCACTGACAGGAACTTGATGTTACCAGGAGGTGGCACCACTGTCAAGCATAAGACAGCACAATAAATCATTTATACCACTGGTGCAGTTCTTTCAAACCAAGTGAGGAAACATGATCATGTTGTGAAATATCTTATCTGATTCTTCTCCACACTTAGCTCTCTCTGACTCTCCCCCATCACATGTTCTACCCATGAAGCCAGAAAATTCAAGGAGAATGACACTTAACCACTGAGACAGTTCACTAAAAGTCTATTTTTGGCAACTGGCTTTGCAGGTGTAGAAATGTCTTGTGAATGATGAAATAGAAGGATAAAATAGATTTTTTTAAAATAGAAAATATAGAGACTTGTTTTATCTTGACCCTGTCAAGTCAGACCAAATGCTTTCTGTACTAAGGCCTGTTATTACTCTCCCCATATTTCATTATGTTCTGTTTACCGTTTATAGTGTTTTGGTTTGTTCTTGTCCGTCCTGTCTATGACAAGAGCTGGGCATGGTGGCCTACTTCTCCTTCCCACCTTTCCACCCATACACCTGCCGCTCATCTACTTCAATCACCTCCATCCCACCTGTATAAGAAGCCTGGTCATTTTCCCCTTTGTAGCAGATTGTTCAGTCATGTTTGTGGTAAACTCTTCAGCCCAGGTATCCTTTTTATGTTATTGTCTATGCATGTGCATTTTGTAATTCCTGCATCTTTGTGCCCCAGGTCCATTTCCAGCTCTCTCCCCAACTCATGGCACCTAGCTCTTCTTATTTCTCCCTTGTTTTCCTCCTCTCTCTGGATCTCCTTTGCGTTCAGTCTCCATCATCTTCCCCCTTTGCCTCCATTTCTCCTGACCACACTAGCTTCACCCACCACACCTACGCCTCTGCTTTTTGGATTTTTAATTCTATAACTCTTGAACAGTTGGCCAAACTGAGTTTAGATTTATTTTTGTGACTTAAGTTATTCATTAAAGGATATTCCCTGTGTAAGCATTTGTGTTCTGCTTTGTGGATACACTTTTGCGTAAATTCAAACTTAACGTTCTAACTTCAGAACAAAGTCCATCTTTTTACAGCCAGTCATAAAAGATAAGAGCTTTAAAAATGCTTTATTGTGTTTTTACTGGTCAGGGAACATCTGTACCTTTTTGCTCTCCTGTTTCAGGTAGCCCAGCGTTCTTGTATTCACCACCACCCAATATCTGTAATAAAATAATATTAACTGCAATGCAGCACTTGACTATTACTATTGTATTTTTTTCCATCATTTGCATATTTTCAGATTTTCACCTGACTTGCAGCAGTCTGTGAGACAATATCATGGCCGCTGTGATTGTCCTGTGCACAAATGCTGCAGATCAGCATCTGATCAGTCCTGCAGAAGAAATCTAGAGTCTTTTTGTAGTGCAGACAACGTTTCCCCTCAACTTCGTCACACACATCTATGAGTCTGTGTCTTTGCAGGGTTTTCACCGTATAGTGCTGCCGGACATCAAACTCACAGTAGGAAGTGTTACAGGTCAGGCAGGTCTTCACAGCTGTGGTCTGACAGCAGATGTCACAAATCACCTCTCCTTCACTGTTCAGATAAAGAGTGCAGATATTATTTAATACATTAACCAGTAATAGAAACTGTGTACTATGTGTTAGCCTGCCCTTGAATTTTGAAACTGGATGAATGGCAAAGAGTTTCTATTAGCTAAAGAAGCTGTATAATGGGACATTTTGACTGAGATTTCTTAATATAGATGAGCTTTGCTTACGCTCTGTGAAAACTGGGTGTTATTGAAATTACTACAATCAGGAATTAAATTCAGACTTTTGAGTATAAAGCATGAGTCATTAAGACTGCTTATACCAACCAAAACACTGTATATGAATCAGACATTAACAAAGGAGCACCCCACCTATTTGACACATGAAGCTCAGTTTAGTAGTCGAAGAGGAAACTATTCAGCACATACAAACAGTTTGATGATGCTGCCTGTGACTCTTTTTCCAAGTCTGACAAAATAACCCTAATGATGTCTCAGATGAAGACTGATGAAGTCCACTCCTAGGAAGATCTTTTTATCACCTTTCTATAACACTTTCCGGATAGCAACAACTGCATGTCAAACCCTTTTAGGGTTTAAGAAAAAGAAGCAAAGTTGTATTGCAGGAAGTGTAGGATCCAGTCTGTTTGAACCTTGATCCATAGTGATTACAGCTTGTCTACACAACGTGTTTCAGCATGTTCTTCTGTCAGCCATCTCACACCCATCTGACAGAACAGATACACTTCACTTCATATAAAAGTGTCAACACAGACCGTATAATGGCTTACTGTCATTCTGCCTTTGCTACACAGGTTAGTGTGACACCATGTCTACACAGGCCGTCTTTGCATTCTACATGTGCAGGTGGAACCTAAGCCGTTGCTCGCTCTGGTCAAGTGAGCCGTCGTATGTGAAAATGCAAGCAGCGGCTGGCTGGATCATGTTTTCACAAACAATGGCTCACTTGATTTTGTGAGTCAGGATATCTCAGCCTTTGCTGCATCAGTTTTGATCAGTTTCAGTCTTGTGCAAAAATACATTACTGGTTTACACCATTACTTGTACATTAACGTAGTGAATTTAAAAAATGGCTTACATATCTCCATCTAAAACAGTCTTCTCGTCATATTGGGAATTTCTTGATCCAGAAGTCGTACTTGATGAATAATCAGATGTGTCAGATGAGGCTATGGACTCTGACTGTGGATAGTCCAGGCTGACGCTGAAAGGCAAAATGGGAAAAAAGCCGCAGGATACTGTGTCACTGATCTGTGACTTTAAACTGGTATCTATACACTTTTAAAAGACATTTTTTATGTTGTTTATATTCAGATTGTCACAGTAGCAAATTACAAGGTGGAGGTTACAATGACTACTGCAACATTTAAGTGAAAAACAAGATGAATAATCCTTTAGATCAATTCAGATACTCATCCCAGTAATTAATTCCTGAGATAAGTATCTAAAGCATTAATTTAACAATGTTACTGTGTAGGACAACCAATCACTATATATCACAGTATTACATGTAATCCAGCTTCTTACTGTCTGTCTTGTTTAAACTTGTATACACTATCCTTTGAATCGTCAGTCACACGTGTCACATACCCAGAGGGTCTGAGCTTCAATCTGAAAATGATAAAGAAACACACCTATTGACACAAAATGTACAAATCAAAAATATTAAACGGAACTAATTTAGCTCTTGATCTTTCTATTCAATCAGCTAATTCTCTTCAAAATTGAAGAATAGGTGTAACTTGTTAGAAAGAGAATATGCAATTAAGTGTAACCCCTTTAACAGAAGATATATGTTGATAGAATCTGGCTGTATCATTGTACATGTTTTCCTTCAACTTCCTGCCATTTAGCAGCACACCAGAAAGTGTGTGTCAGATTTTGTGCGTGAGAACAAATTGTTTAGGTACATGAAAACATCTAATCTGATCATCTCCCAGTATCCGAAGGTGTCTGAAAATTTGCTTAAATGTATCCAGGACAAATTGTGTTAAATATTTAACCAACTAACCTTCTGCTCTTTAAATAACAGCACATGAATCAGACAGCATTGTGATCAGAGATGGTTACCTGCTTTGGATTAAGTCATCAGGGACTCTGTGATCAGTTCTTAGTACTGGATATACAGCAGGAGGAGGGCATTGGACCTTCAGCCTGAAAATCATTACATACATTACACAGTATAAATGTATTCACGTTTTCACATTATCTAGTTAATTACACAGATGTACAGCGTGGTATCAGACACATTTAGATGCAGGAAACATACCTTTGTGCGTCTACAGAACAAATCACTTGTCCACCCCAAGACTGGGGCATCCCATAAGGTACTTTTCTGAGAGAAGATAACAAAATTATTTTAAAATGTAACAAATATGTGAATAGAAAAGATGCAAGAATCATAAAATAATATTATATTATATTTTTTCAAAGTTTCCGAAACCTCCAACATGTTGACAAGTGTATACAGTATGTGTATAGTGTTTACTGCAATCCTCTGACAACTTCTCTCTTTCATAACCAGACACTGATGTTTAAACCTCAGACCCAAATGTTTCCCATAAAGTTGTTTGAAAACAATAAAAGTGAATAAAACGGAAACTGCTGGTATAAAAATGTATAAAAGTCAAAAGTCTGACTTACATTTTGTTATCAAAATGAAGAGGGATGTCCTTTGAAGACAAGTCTGTGTCATATTCAGAATAATCACAGTCTGGTCTCTCACATCTAAAAGATTAAGATTAAGATTATTTATTGTCATTGTACAAAACATACAATGAAATTCAGGTGCACTCAAGAACCTGGCTCAATAGAATGCAATAAAAACACTACAAAATATATAAATAAATACTGACAGGCTTGACAGATGTAGTAATAAAGTAGGCATGGCTTAGCAAACAATCCATTGCAAAAACACTGTTCACTGACTTCACTTGACATTTAAATGACAGCATTGAATTTCCAATTATTTTTCTTGAGAAAAACGATGTTATATTAGTGGTACAGTTATAAAGTATTTCCAACAAAGCAAACAGCCTCTGTAACATTACTGAGACCAGCTTCTTGCCCTTTACGCTTTTTCAATTATACGGGACATCCAGATTTCATGATTTGTCTATCCAGGAGATATAGTAGCTTTACTTTTAGGCTGAAAATTATTCAAAGAAAATATATTTTAGACCTGATACAATTTCTTTTACTAATTTTGTTAATTACTGTATATTTAAGCTAAATGAAAGCTTGCTGTTGAGGGTTAAACTGAATCACAATGTTAAAAGAAATAAAAATCAGTCTTACAGATTTTTCCTAAAATGGAGTGGTATATCTTTGGAAGACTTCTCTGATACACAGTAGGTAGACCCTGGTTTCTCTTCACTGAACAAACAGAGATGGGGAAATCAAATTAATGACTACAAAGTATATATGTACACAGTATATACACTAAATCTTTGTCCTTTGGTTTCTTTGTGAGATGTGAGCAGTCCGGCCAGTTTTTAAACCTTCTTGAAAAAACACACGCCAATTCAAACAGAGTCAAACTGACAGAGATTTACTCCACATAGAATTTTGTGGAAGAGTGTAACAAATCACAGAGGCCCAAATAATGTGTTTCAGAAAGTAAATTAATGAGGCATATCTCACTGTTCTTTTCTGAAATGAAGGGGGATATCCTTTGATGACTTCTCTGACTCACAAGCAGAGTACGTAGATCCTGGTGACTTCTCACTGAAAAAAAATATAATGCTTTCTTTAAATAAATATGAAAATGCTGTTTATAAATTCACTTATTTGAATAAAAAAAACTGAAGTGTCCCTATATAAAGCCATGTAAAAGAAGAGTCTGACATTTGGGAAATAAGCTGATTTGCTTGCTGAGAGGTAAATTAAAATATTGATACCAATATTATGCTACAGCCAGGACGTGAATATCTTAGTTTAGAACAATACACATTGCCTGGTAGTTCAGTGTTTACAATGTGACTTTTAATAGATTAAACAAGTCATACAAGATACAGGCCTGTTGTCTCCATCTGTTTCCAGTCTTACATACAGACATACAGACAGGAGAATGGTACTGATCTTCTATCCAAACCTCAGCAACAACTTAAATAAATAAATAAATCTGAGCATTTCCCAAAATGTCAACTAGCAAATTTTATGTAACTCTGTGCAAGTGAGCCTGTGAATTTCTGTCAACTTACTGTTTGCCTTTGAAACCTATAGGCTTGTCAATGGACCGTTTAGACGTCACGCTCTGTCCACTGCATGAGCTTGATGTCTTCAATCTGAAATTGATTTTGCAATCTCAGGGAATGTTTTATTAGTAACAAATTGCCTTCTACTTGACATGCATATTTTATTTAGATAATTTTCACATTTAAACTTCCTTTTGGCATTTAATCACAACATGACCCCTATCCATAAGCACATTATTACAGACAGTAACCAGCCAATACCAACACCAATCTGCATCTCATTTTCGTGAAAGCCAGAGCTCAGCAAAAGCAACCTTTGTTCATAACAAATATTTTTCAAATGCATTTTTATTAAAAACAACTGCATCATTTTAATTTTCAAGGTTTTTGCTCATTATCAGCTTTTTATGTTTTTAATTAATACTAAGTGAAATTGCTTTACATATCATTTAAATATGCAGTAAAAATGTCTTACCTTATGCTCTTGTCCTTTGAGCCAGCAGACATTGCTGCCAATTCTTTGTCATTAAATGTAGACATGCGGCTCCTCACATCCATCCTGAAAAATATTAAAACAATGGAATTTTTCTATTAATTTTTAGTGCACCTACTGTCTTTGATGCCCAGACTCCTGCCTCACTGTATAGTAAAAGTACAGTGTTTAAGAGCAGTTGATATGAGGTCTATACAGGTTATGTATTCTTACCTTGAATTATCCTCCCTGACAGAATCAATCAGTCAGTTACGGCTTACACCTCCATCGACCTTTGGACTTTTACTGCAACTGGACTAGAACTACATATCAACCTGCACAGATGTTTACAAGCCAGTTATGAAGGATCAAAACTTAATTATCATCAGCAGCTCAGTATTAGCAAGCATTTCTGAACTTCCTGAACCAGATGCCCATACAATTCAAGTGTAATTTAAATGATTGCTGTGAATAGTTAAAGTATTATTTATTTATTGCGTAAGGGTCTTGAATCATGACTTTTCATGGAAATGCTGCACCACATCTGGATTTATAACACCTACCAACTTAAATCAGATCAACACAAACACACAAAACTAAGAAAAGACTTCCCTATAAGCTAGTCTGAGCCAGTTTAATGTTACTATTACAGCAAGTACAGAGTCCACTCGACTGCAACAATGCAGGTGTGACTAGATGATAAAACATTACTTTAAACTGGAATGGAGCAGTTAGAGGAGTTTCAGAGATAGAAAAATACTCCAACAAAAGTCCTGCACTCAAAACTGTACACTGAATTCACTCAACATCAGCAACACAAATGTTCTTTGAAAACGGCTCTAACAAAGAATGTTTAGTGTGGTATAGTACAGTTACATCAACATTCTAAATACACCTGACATAAAAATGACATGACCAGCATCTGATGGGAAATTACATAAGGTCATTTTTAGTTCATAGTTGAGAATAACATAAACATAATTAATAAATACATAGTTCAGCAGAAGCGTTCTAGTCATACATTGCAATAATTTGTTTATTGAGCATATAATATCGTAATATAGTCAAATTTACAGGGAATGTAAGTCTTGTATGACATTAAATTATGAGATAACATAATGTGTATTTATATGTTTGTTACACAAATAAAATGATGTGTCATAACATGGTTGTTTGGTGCATGGCATTTATAAGTTCACCAGACTTAACTAAATGCGTCACACGACCCTCGTCTGACTGGAAGTTTCTGTAAGTTTAACACACTTATATATGAAAAAATACATTAGTAGCCTACCTGAGTTTCCTGGTGAAACAGTGCTCTAAGAATGTGAACACGGCTGAACATGGTAAGTTGAAAGGCAGAGAGTTAGATGGAAGGGGGAGGATAAGAAAGGCTTTGGATTGCGTATCACTTACAATTTAATTAGGCACCGGCCTCTCCCTTGTTCGTATAATATGTAACAAGTTCACATGCCAGGAGGTGGCTGTGACACTTTGAACAATGTCATTGAAGTGACAAAATTGCTGTAATTCTTTCACTTATGTATTTTGCACACATTCATTTATGTGATTATAATTTCATTATCATTGATTTATTGTTAATAACAAAGAATTATGCTCGATACCACTGTCATGGTCTGCTTGCGTGCGTCCGTGTTCAAATTCAAGTTCCACAGATGATAGACTGGTACAGATACAGGAACTGCAGAAAGACATATGATTATTTTGGTTCAGTCTCAAAAAATATCAGAATCAGAATCAGAATCAGAATTGTCTTTATTGCCATTGTAAGTGAAGAGGTTTCACATTACTAGGAATTTGTCTTGGTGATTGGTGCATACATAGAACGTAACGAGTAACATATAATAATAGAATAAAATAAAATAAAATAGAATAAGGTAAAACAAAATAAAAGTAAAATTAATATGGTTCTGGAGGGAGTCCAAAAGTGAGGGTGGAAGTATAGTGCAAGTAGGTGAGGTAATCATCCATAACCATTTCACATCATATTCATTCATGGCAAGTTTGTCTCCTTACAAATTGTGTTTCTTTACAGACATAAAAGTAAAAAACAAGAAAAGGTTTTTTTCGCACTGTGCCAACTTGCCCAGTGACATTCCAAACATGCACAGCAAGAGCATAAGATAAATGTATTAATGTCATTATGAATGTCTCACTCCACTACAATATAAAATGCTTTAATAGAAAAAAGAATTCTGGCCTTTGGATTGAACATCCAATTAAGCCTGTTTCAGCTTTTTATATGATGCTGACATGTTTCAATGTACACGGAAAGTTGCTTACAAAATATCCCTCATTAAATGACATGAACATACATGGTACATGCCAGTGCAGAGCTTTACTGCAGATGTAACTAGGTGAATGATACATATATCTCAGTCGATGGCAGAAGATGGGAATATATAGAATCTTAATTATCCAAACAATAGTGTGTTTCTGATTACTGACTAAATATAGGGGGCAAGTGTTGATGTGGGAAAACATGGGTTGGAGAGTGATTGGCCACAGGTTGTGTATTAAAGTATATTTGGAGCGTTTTGAGGCAGAAACCTTTATTTTACCTCTGAGGAGGTGTGTGTGTGGAACTGTTCCCACACAGCACTGTGGCCTAACTGAGAACTCACCACCTACAGCTTTAAGTGGGTGGGGTAGAGAGAGACAGACAGATGAATACACAAACAGACAGAGGGAGGGTGTGTGTGTGTGTGTGTGTGTGTGTGTGTGTGTGTGTGTCCCAGCCGTGGCTCATGCATACAAGTACCAAACCTGGAAAAGTTATGTCCCTTTCTAACAAACATGAAGTAAGAGATGAGCCCTTTGTTCAGTAAATAATGAATGAGGTATAAAATAGGCACTGATCAGTCAGTGACCTGAATGGGCTGCATGATAAACTGTAAATGGGCTGCACTGATATAGCACATTTATCAAAAGCACCTTACAGTAAGCTGTCATTCATCCATTAACACACACATTCACACCAATGGCACTAAGACCTGGAGCCAAATGCCATGTGCACCATTTCAGTCACTGTTGTCTAAATGGAGATTCAAAGTCATTTGTTCCATTAGAGGATGAATGGCGACCATTTTTCACCAACCCATTTTCTCCCATGTGTATTCTTAGTAATAGCATTATCACAGGACTTTGCTACTGATTATCACATTAATACTTGACATTCACAGTTTTAGGATCATTTTACTACTCAGAAGAACCAAACCAACCTTCATGTTTTGGTCACAATAACTGTATGCGGTGGGGTCATATATGTAGCATACCTGGATACAGGCTTTCCTTCATGTTGTTTTGGTGGTTCTGTTCAATCATGCAAACAATTGTGCTACATTGTTTCAAGGGCAGTAAGTAAAGAAAACACAAGTTGTTAATGTGGCGTAAGAGCCAAGATATTTGTTTGATGTTTAGTGAAGAAGTATGGGATCATGGGAGTTGTTTTCTTGACTGTTAAACAACCATCACTGCAGATTAAAATCTGTCTGACTGTTCTAGGCAAATGTTCACAGGCGAGGTGATGTTTTAAAGTTTCATTCACATCATTGTGCAATTTCTTTCCTAATTCTTTGACTCACTCCTGGATGTTTCAGAAACAGGAAGCCATTACACTGAATACATCTTTCTATGGATTTTATTTGATGGAAACATTTGGGATAACGTACATACACAATTCAACAAAATATAAAACAAAGATCTATTTATTTTAGACATTTTGATGCAAAGATGTTATAGGTTATATCTTTATTCATATTATTGAAAATTCCTAAAAGTCTCATTGGAATTTGAAGTCCAAGACACTCAGATGAAATATGACAATCTCCAATATAAATCTACCCAGTAAAAATAATAACTGGCAATCACTGCAATGTGCCAGGTTTGCGTGTCTTCAAAAAATTGCTGTGAACTCTTCGTCAGTCACAATCAGTTTTTTTTTCTACCTCTAGATTATTTCCTAAGATCACTGACCACATTTCTACATGTGTCATTAAATTGACAAACATGCAGGCTAAAAATGGAAAAATGAGCCACAGAATAATTGTCAGAAATAGAATCACAGAACAGATGGGAATCAGCAGACAGGGAGCCAAAAACATGTTTGGAAAGGAATGACAGCAAACAAGGAATTACACGGACAGCCAGATCTGTTTAAGATTATGAGCTGAAAGCAGTTAATTCAGTTAACAGTATTAAAGCATTTCCCAGCTGTGAATTAATATTAGGTATTTTTTGACTGCAGTTTTCACGGTTTTTAGTGCATCTGTTGTGCCTATAGTTTGCACTGCAAATGAAAAGACTGAAATAAGATAAGATAAGATAATCCTTTATTAGTCCCATAACTGGGAAATTACAGTGTTACAGCAGCAGACAGGATATAGAGGGTGCAAAGCTTACAAGGATAAGGGAAGGATGTGCATTCAAAAAGAATAAATACACATGAAACAAGTACCTGCAGCTGTACACAGCACAGAAAAGAAAACGACTATTTACACTGGAGTCCCTCAATTTATAAATAGTGGATGGATTATTATTATTATTGTCATTATTATTATTATTATTGTTATTGTACAGATTTGTTTCAGGGACTAACAACATGAATGTATAAAGAAGGAAGAATCACTGAGGTCGAAAGGGTACTCCCATGATGCAAAAGAGGTCGAGATACTGTGACTCTTGGTCTCTAGTATTGAGCAAGATTTCCTACAATGCAACACACTGGTGTCTTTGCCAATGGATCTTTAGTTTCAAGATTAAGACAACATTAACTTGATCTTCATGTGTAAAATCAAAGTTGAATCAAATGTCCCTTTAGTAGATTAGTAGATGTAAAGAGTCAGGGGTCATAAATATCTGTACTCTATCAAGTAGGAAGTTATTTTATAAGTTATGGTGTCTTCTTGTGCTGTGGTATATTGGCAAATAAGATATTAAGTGAACCTTCTTTCAGCTCAAAAATGCAACAGAGAGAAACAGCTAAAGTCGTTTAGGAACACATCTAGTTCAGAAAGCACAGTGGAATCATTAGGTTTACAACTGTGTCAAATTGTTTGTTCATCTTCAGTTTAATGTATCAGCACATTCAACACAATCTCATTTCTTACATTGCAGTTCATAGGTAATGATTCAAAATATGTTGGAAAAATCTTTGTTTTTTGTCGCTGAATGTTCATTATAATTTGTTCATTAATATACTACTATGCACATCATGTGAAACAGTTCTGTCTAAAAGGACGTACAGTGAGTGAGATAATGGAAGGAACACCTACAACACTGAGAGAGAAATGAGAACACATTCTTCTGCAAATGCAAAGGTGTTGTGTAGAAGAATGAGTAGGATTTCTGGCTTTGCCACTGCCAGACCAAATGGGGAAGGAGATTCAGGCAATGTTATGCATGGCACTGCTTTATTGTGCTAGGCAGTAAATGGTTGTCCTCTTATGGGCTCAATGTACAGAGAATTTTTGTTCCATTAGTGATCTAAAAATACAGAACCAAGAAAGAGCCTCAGCAGAAAACACTTACAACAGAACAAAAAAAAGGCTATAGAAGTAGCAGTGTAGTCAGCTGAGGCTAAAGATGTGGAAGTAGATGAGGAATGCACTGGCACCAGCAGAATGAAGGTTGTACTGCTGATAACACAGATTTGGTGTGGGCTCAAAGCAAGGTTTTTGTTTTTTGTTTGTTTTTTGTTGTTTGTTAAGGAGAAGAAGGAGACAACATTGTAGCTTGAATTTCATGCTTTAAAAAAGTCAGTCCAATCAGCAGGGTCCATGTGTTCTGTCCATTTGACAGAACACAGTTTCTTTACTTATTTTTAGCTGTGAGAAGCATTTTACCTTCTTGTATCTACAGACAGTATGAGTTTTGTGTGCTGATTTTCCATCACGGATATCTTGCATTTTTTAATGCCTCAGATGAATTAAGTTTATGGTTTATAATTTGCTTGGTGATTGCTACTGGATACCCCTCGTTGTCTTTATCAACCATTGTTGCCGTGATTTAAACAGAAAGCAGCAAACCTACAAATTAGTGCAGCACCTCAGCCAGAGTCAGACTAAGTGCCCCCTCAGGTGGAGGGCACTTAGTCTTTATGTTTTATGTAGATGTATAGGTAGCTAATTACCTAGCTGCAAACTAGCTAACTCTTTCTAGCTAGAAAAAAATAAGATACTACTTTACATGGTTATGCTAAGGACCAGTGGATGCCTATAATACAAGATAAACTCTGTGTGATCGCACCTGAAAAGGTATGAAGACTATGACCGCCACCTGGAGTTCCAGAGTGGTAAGTACTGCCCCATTATTTTCAACTGTAATGTAAATAAACATTACATTTCCCTTCAGCTGTCATCCACCCTGTAACCTTTTTTAATTCTTGCACCATTCAAGACCTCCGTAACACATACCTGTCTCTCACAACTCCATCTTTGCTTTCATTGCCGATACTGCTCATACTTTCTATACCATACCGCTTGTATTTTTAAGATATTTATTTAATTGTTTTATTGAAAAAAGTATTTTTAGCTGCTAAATGTTCACCTGCTATTCACTAACTCTTGTCTGTAGTTTGGTTCATTGAAGATAGTGTAGGTTTACCAGAACTGTTTAGACAAGGTGGTTGAGAGTGAAGTTTGGAGTCTTAGAGATGATCGCATATGACTACAATTATTTAACCCATCATTAAAGAAAAGAAAAGTTTTGATCTTAAATATTACTAAATAATATCAAATATTTATGAGAGCCACAGTCAAAAACAGTAAAACAAACACACACCATATGTAAAACAAAGGCAAACAGCACTGTCAAAAGAGCGAATAGAGGGGCTGCAAAAACACAAAACAAAAAACACTGTGTGTTTACTTTTAACATGTACTTTGCTGTGGAGAAATTGCATACAGTTGTATTTCTGTGTTTATCTATTCATATAATTCACTACTGGTTAATGTCTTCTGATTAATGCTGTTTCCACTATTTTATACACAGTGTGGTAGATGATATTTGATAACACAAGTCATTATTGATATACTTTTTGGGGAAGAGAGCAACAGTTATGTGAACTACAGGTACATTATACTGTATGCTATAAGTATCCAAATTACTTAAGCTCATCACTCATTACCTTAGCCGTTCAAAATAAAAATTCTTTTATTTAAAAATCACTCATCACTCATTTTGTGTGTTTACACTGAATCAATACATAAAATTTGTTAATGAGAATCTAAAATAAACGTGTTCATTTAAGTTAAAACACAGACTCAGTGGTTCTAGATTTTGAAATTTTATTGAGTATATTGCATCAATTTTCTTTGCATTAATGTGAATCTGGCTGGATGTGTGCATTCTCGGTGATGCAAGAAGAAAAAAATGAACACAAAAATAGCCAACATTAGTAAAAATCTCACTTTGATCATGTTTGTTTCTCTTCTCGCAAGCTCCACCCAACTACCTCATCACTAGCTCAACATGAACTGATTAATGAGTACAACTCTTAGTAACAGTAACAAATCAGTTGGACAGTTGGACAACAATAATTTTTTTTCTACATACTGGTAAAATTAAAATCAATTATCATTAATTAGAAATTAGTTAAAACACAAACATAACTGTTTCTACGATATGTACAAATATTTATGGAAAGCTTGGTTCCCTTTGAACCAAAGTGGTTCCACATTACCAAGATATTGTGTTTCAAACAATCAACAACCTCATCACAACAATAAACCACAACAAAACATTTCAGCCATTAGCCATTAGCAATGTTGTCATGGTGTGTAAATTGGTCTCATATTGATTTTTAAGCAAACAAAGAGTCTAGTATTTCTCGTATTTCCAATTCACTGAAAGCAGTCTCTTTATGCATCACTGTTTTGCCCTACACTGATAATACAAGATGATTTGCAATGCCAAACAATGGCCAGCAAGGCTAGATAAAGCTCTCTGTACAGTAAGATTACATTTCACAGATCCAGTTTTGCTCTATGTTACAGTTCTCATCATTCCAGTCACCATTCCCTGTCGCACGGTGCCAGAACTCCACACAGTCTTGGTTCCTGCCGTCAAAACTGTTGGGCTGGTCTTTACCCCAGAACCTACAGCACAAGAAGAGGCACACAAAAAACTGTCTCTATCCTTGGGTGACCAAAGTTAACACAGCCCAGAGTTTTCAGTTTATTCATAAAAAGACATGTGAGTTTAGTTTCTTACGCTGTAGTCAGTGGGGTACCATCAACCCATTTCCACTCCCCTTCTACTCCTGTATCAGTCAGTCCAATCCAGACTTCTTTTTCGCTTCCATACAAGCCGTTGATGAAGGTCTATGAGAGATAAGGCATAAAAATTAAAAGTTACTGCAGATTTTGTACACATAAATTTAAATCAAATTGCACTTTGTTTCATTAGCATGTTATACAGTTGTTGTTGCACTAAAGCTGCACTAATCAATAATTTTATACTAACAATGACTGAAATGACATCTGGATGATTTTAGCAACTTGCTATTCAACTTAATGGAAAATCAAATTGCAACAGAGGCAGATATTTCCCTCAGCAGATGGTGGAGACCAATAACAGAGCTAATACAGAACAAACATTGGTGGGGCTGCCAGAAACACTTTGCCCTGCTTAAACTGTTTCCCTGTTCTTTCACCATACAACCCTCATATTCCACTTGCTCCAAGTAGTAGTTCTTTGTGGCTTCATCACTATGGGGAACCTCTTTCACGTTATACATTAGATGCTTCATTGTGATTATGAATATATTGATTAATGCAGCTTTAACAAACTGAAATGTCCTGATTCATTTCACTTTTATGAAAATGAATATAGTGACACCTGTGAGTACAGTCATGCAGATACCGACATAAATATATACAGATAAACAAACCATTTCTTCTTGGCTTTTTATGATTGCCAGATCTCCTCCTTTGTTTTGACAGTATTCTCTGCTCGCCCTCCAGTTTTTCTTTCCAGCAGAAGTAAAGTAGCAGCTGCTCTGAAATTTCTTCCAGCCAGTGGGGCATGTCCTAGCTGAAAATATAGTATATTTATGCTATATGAAACATGCTTCCCATGTGCATTTTGTCAGTTTCAAGTCTGCTTACCTTGAGTTATTGCTTTTAGCCTCTCAACTTCCACCTGCAGCTGGTCTCGCTCAGCAGTCAAGTTGTCATTTTTCCTCTTCAATAGGGCTCTCTCCACAGTTACATTTTTGCAGCTGTTTTCAAGCTCATCTTTTTCCTGAAGCAAGGACGCATAAGAAGCCCGCTGCTCATCTGTTGCTTTTAAAAGTACGTCATAACTGGCCTGCAGAGTTTCTTTTGTTATTGTCAGGTTTTGGTGACTACTTGCTAGCTTGTCTTTCTCATTGATAGAGAAGTTGTACCTGTCCCGCAAATGCTCTACATCATTGATCAGGGTGTTGTAATCCACTTGCAGCTGTTCTTTTGATCTGGTTGCATTATTGTATTTGTTCTGTAAATTGTCTCTGTCTTTGGTCACTGAGTCATAACTGGTCTGTAACTCATTTTTGCGCTTGACTGCCGAATTGTACTGTTTTTGAAGTAGGTCATTGGCTGTAGTCAAGGCATTGTTTTTAGTCTGCAGCTGGCCATTACTGGTGTTCAGCTGTTCTATCTTGTTGCTTAAAGCAATGTTACTGGCCTGTAACTGGCTTTGACTAAGTTTAAGGCTGTTTGTTTCTTTGGTTAGTAAGTTGTTATTGATCTGTATCTGGCTGTTCCTTTTAGATAAGTAATCATTACTATTCCGTAAGTTATTATATGTGGTCTCAAGTTCCCTCTTCCTCTTTTGTGTTGTCTGTAGGTCCTCCTGCAGATTCTCTTTCTCTTTGGTGATGGCTTTTAGATTGTTCTGATGGTCCTGATGCATTTTTTGGTCTACAAGAGAAGAGGCATATCAGTGAATTTATTGGGCAGCTTTCTAAAATGTGCTGATATGTGACAGAGAAAACAAAGGGGTAGACTCACAGTGGGCACTCTGGCCTATGACCCCAGCCAACAGGAGAACACACAGCAGGCCTAGGCAAACTGTAGCAAGCCGGAAAGGACTGTTTCTCAGTGCATAAACTGAATGACAGCAAGAGTAGGAAAATGTTAATGTTAATATTAAAAAGTGTTGTGAGAGTGTTGTGTGTATGTGTGTGTGTATGTCTAAATACACACAAACACAAACACACACACCATAAAAGTAGTTTTGTGGTTACTGGCTAATATTAAAAATCTGAAAAATCAAGATGCTCATCCCATAAATGTAACAATCCTGTAAATCGTATATTGCCTTTAATCAGTCATGCTTAGTCATTTGCAACATTGTCCATGAATACAACAAAAAACTATTAATTGGGATATTGAGATTGGGACATCAATCTCAATATAAACACTATGGAAAAATCACAGGCAATTGACAATTTTTATAGCGTCGTAATTATTGTGATGGAGAGGCAGCTATAAATTAGCTTATCTTCTTTCGTCTTGATGATTTTTCACTGTTTTCACAATTGACATTTTTTAACAGTGATACAGCTGAATTAAAACTGTAACAAATTGTTTTTTTGTTGTTGTTTTTTTTTTGACTAAGCAGGTGCAGCAGAATAAACATAACATTAACATGTTAATATCATGAAGATGCTGTTGTAAACAGCTAGAAAACAGTAGCCTATTTACACATAGAATAGACACAAAGTAACTTTAGCATTTATTTGGAGTCCTGGTTTTTGGTGATCTGAGTCCATTATGAGTGCATTAAGGACATTATTCACTTTTTTTTATTCTGTTTTGGTTATCACCAACCATTTCCTGAGGGAAATACCAGTCTCAATAGTTGCTTAAAGCTCCACTCTTTTAACCAGCTAGTTGCTAACTTTGTTAGCTCAGACTGTCCACTGTATGATTCTTGGCACACAGTGTGTAAATTTGGCCTGTCTGCATTTTTTTTACTGTTGCTGCAAAAAGTGAGAAATGACTCCACATTTGGCTGAAGGCTACAGAGAACTGCACGAAGGATGATGTCCGCAAGTGTCCTGACTCAGCAAAGTGCAAACAAAATAAGGAAATACAAGGAGAGTGCAGGGTCTTTGCGGATACAGAAACCACCGCACATTTGTTGAGGCTCAGAAGCAATGCCAGAGAAATTAATTTTGTGTGTGTATGCGTACATATATAAAAACAGATACATAGATATATACTATATAATAGTAACAACTCTATTTTGAATAAACATTTTAATTTATTACCTGAATACTGGAACTTGCTGCCATCCATGAAAAGTTGCTTATACCCAATTTTACTGTTGTCGATGTCCATGTTTGACAGTGTAGTGGCGTGGTACTCGACAGCCATCCTTGCATTTGCTTCAGAAACTGTACTCTTACCAGAAATAAACTGCAACATTAGCTTCGGAGAGTGCTTTTCAGTAATGTTACTAGAAATTCTACCAATTAACCAATGTCATTTATGCTTTTTTCTGATAGCAAGTTCCTGTCTCAACATAAAGAATATTCTGAGATATATGTTGCATATGTTGTCAAGGCACTGGAACCTCTACTTGTCTGTTGCTGATTAAAAATTTGGCTTTCTAGGTTTAGTGTTTTTGTAGTGTAACAATAATAACAAGTCTAGGCCTTAAATAACATAAATGTAACATGACCAAATTCACCCTTACCCCAGCTTGTAGAGATGAGATCAGATTTGGATGGAATTATGTTTTGACCAGTCCCAGATAGTAAGACCTAGCCTGTTGGCTTCTTGTAGCTTTGCACTGCAAATGCATTTCAACATATGCCATACTCAAAAACTGAGGGTTTCTTAGTAGGCGGAGCAAGAGCCTGCCTTCTCACTAATTGCTAGTAAGTCAGTCAGAAAAGTCAGACTGTCAGGTTAACATTAAACTTTTGGATATTCAAGACTGATCTCAACACTGCTTTTTTTAATTTATTTAAATCAGTTTGTGGTTGGTTTGCCTAGTCCAAGGTCACGAGGGCAACTGAGATTAAAAGATTTGGTGTAATCTGAGCTCTGCATAGGGCAGCAGAAGCTCTTGGCCCATTTCACAACATGAACCACAAAATGACACGAACAGATATGAGGAAGAACAGATTTCACAGAACAGATTTCGCAAAACACAAAAATGCTGAACACTGACTTTTCGTATCAACCTCCTGGGGGAAAATCTGAGTCAGTTCGATTGCTTGTGTACTGGTAACAATTTGTCTTTATTATATTTTGTACATATTCATCTGAATTTGTCAATTTCATTTCACTGAACAGTAAATCCATTCGTAACATGCTTTATGCCACAGTGCAAGCTAGCACTAGCACAAACAGTTTTTATCTCTGGGTAAACAACAATGCTTTCTGTATACTCTGAGGAGTGATTATTTGTGTGTAAGTTATGTTATAATAGTTATGCTATCAGCTTGAACACACAACTGCAAGTGTGAGATAAAAGAAGGGCGTAGCAGTTGATTCCAGTCTGTCAGGATTCATTTCTTCTTATTATCTCTTCAGCTGGCTTACTCAGTAGTGGGACAAGTCACCAAAGCACATGTGGGAAAGAGTATTAAAAGTATTTTATTAAGGTTTTTTTAGGTATTATACAAAAGCCCTTTCAAAAATATATCACCAACTATTGCTTTGAAATTAAACTACCCTAACTTATGATCTGTTATCACATAATGTGGATCGCTACAACATTTCAGACCTTATACTGCGAAGATCAGCTCTCAAAAACAAGAAAAAAAGCAATGAAATGTAGGAAGTATTGCTCAAGATAGGCTCACTTGTCTGCCAATAGAAGGGACAACAGGGAAACAGAGACAGGGAAACTTCGCTTACCCAAGATTTTTTAAAACAAGTAAAATATCTAGCCTCAAAACCCTACAGCTATCTTAAAACTATTGTGACCAGATTAAAACCAAGTACATTTGTCTGGGTACAAAGACAAGATTTAAGAATAAGTTTCTGAATACGTAGGAAAATGAAAAGTAAATTTTCTATCAAATACATCTATATATCCTGGAATTATGGAAAAAAAATTCTTTCTAAAACAAAAATTTGTTTAAAATAAGTAATAATGAATGAGAAAAATTAACTTCTGCTTCTGCTAGAAATGAGAATGGCATGCTCAGAGAAAGAAATTAATCTCAAATACAAATACATTTCTTTTCACTTCTTTTAAAGTAGTCATATCCAGAGACTCAATGTGGCCAGAACAAAGGAAGCAAAAACAACATAAAGGCAGTGGCCTTTATGGACCCAATCAATATATAAGACCTATAGAGAGATAACAAATGTGATGGTTCTTTAAACATTCTTATGATAAAAAATGGACAGATTCTTAGATTGCCAATATAGACAGTTCTGTTCTTCAGATGAAAAGAGGTGAAAAAGTGAAAAAGAAAAAGAAGAAATTCAGTAGTTTTGTACACGGCAGGTCAAACAGCTTTATAGTTGTGGTATTTATAGTTTCAAGCATTAGTGCCCTTGAGCAAGGCACCTAACCTCCGATTTGCTCCCCGGGCACCTGATAGCGACAGCACCACTGTTCCTGTGTGTTTCACTGCATGTAATTTGCTGGGTGTTGCATGTGTGTGTTCAACCAAGGATGGGTTAAATGCTGAAGACAAATTCAGTGAGTGTATGTAAAAATATATATACTGTCAATAAAACTGATTCTTCTTCTTCTTAAATTATTCAGAATGAGAAATAAAATCTCTCTAACAAAACATGTTAAAACAAATAGCCTGAAACAAACGAATGCTCCAACATAGGAACTATTTGATGAGAAGAAATATCTTGTATATTTAATCTACTAAATATATAATTGGTTAAATATATATATTCTTAATTACATTTAAGTTGTCTGTGACTGACTGGCAACCAGTCCAGGATATACCCCGCCTCTCGCCCATACTCTACAGGATTTCCACCAATTTGTGGACTGTCCCACCAAACTGAACCGGACAATACATCTCCTGTATGCTAACACTAAAGATGCATACACGGCCACCCCCTTCCCCACACCGGGAAAAGCCGATCACAACCTTCTTCAGCCTGAGTACACACCGAAGATTCTGAGGCAGCCCACAACTACCCGCTGCTTCAGGAAGTGGTCTCCTGAGGCAGAGGAGGCCCTGAGGGACTGCTTCGATTCAGATTGGAATGTGCTGATGGAGCCACACGGTGAGGACATCGAGGGGGTCACACACTGTTTTATGGACTACATGAATTTCTGCAGGGACATTGTTCTCCCCATCAGAACTGTGCGCTGCTTCCCAAACAACAAGCCCTGGATTACCAGCGACATCAAGGACATCCTCAATAGGAAAAAGAGGGCATTCAAGGAGGGAAACAGGGAACAGCTGAAGCAGGTACAGATCGAGCTCAAAGTCTGCCTGAAGGAGGCCAAGGAGTCCTACAGTGGCAAGGTGCAACCGAAACTGCAACAGAACAACATGAGGGAGGTCTGGGACGGAATGAAGACCATCACAGGCTGCAAAAAGACCTGCAGCACTGCAGAAGGGGACACAGTGAGAGCGAACCAGTTCAACCAGTTCTTCAACAGGTTTGACTCTCATTCTAATGTCTCCATTACCCCCTCTACCCCCTCAACCCACTCAACACCCAACCACACCCATCCCCATGCAAATGGGTCTGCTTCCCCCTTCATCCACTCAACACACACCCATTCAACACTCAACATTTTATCTCCGTGGTGGGCACAGAGCTGGATGTTGCACCTTGCACCTTACCTTATATTGTTTTGCACAATTAACCTGCACTTTATAACTCAGTATGTTTACACTGTAGCTTTTTAGCCTCTTGTTTTATACACACAGTCAATCTGGTCGACCTGCATTCTCTGCACTCTATTGTACTTTATGTAGCATATGTTAGTTTATTTAGTATGTTTAGTCTATTTTTCCCACTAACAGTTAGGCCTTGTTTGGTTGTTTGTTTGCTTACTTTTGACTAACCTACGCTGCTGTAATGGGCTACTGGATGCTTGAATTTACCTCGGGATAAATAAAGTATCTATCTATCTATCTATCTATCTATCTAGTCCCCCGTGACCCTGATGAATAAGCGGTATAGAAAAGTTGTTTAAGTTGTTTCAGTACACACACCTGCACGCATGCACACAAACACACACACACACACACATTCATACATGCACATACTGGTTACCCACACTGACTGTCGTGACATATTCTAATATAGCGACACTGGGAGAAAGGTGACATAATTTGTCAGAGGTCTGACAAAAAGAAAACATTTCATATGAATCTTTTCGATCTGCCAATTCTACATTTAAGATTAGATTAAGTTTAGGTAAATAAAACTACATGGATAGGAGAGACTGTAATCATGGTTAAAAGAAACCATAGTTGATTGTCAGCAGGAGACATAAGTAAACTCTATGTACAGTATTGTCAGTGTCTGCCACTATCCACATAGGTTGGAGAACATAAGCAACAAGGCTGAAAATTTCTCTTTAACTGAGGCAGCTGCACTCACAAAAGTGAGTGTTGCCCATTTGAAGTGATTCTGCTATTTTGTACATCAAGTCTGTAGTGATGATGGCGGACCCTGTAGAAAATTCGCTCCAGAAAGGAAGCTCTTGCCCCAGGTGTGACATATCCATTGGTGACCCAAACACAGCGGAAGCCCAGGCGTTGGTAGAGCAGGTGGGCAGAAACTGAGTATGCTGTGGTACCCAGGATGACAGAGGAGTATCGTTGAGCAACAGCAAATTCCAGAACCTTTCGTCCCAGTGCCTTGCCGACTCCACACCACCGATAGCGCTGGTCAACAGACATCCGTCGCAACTCGACAGCATCTCCTGACTTATGCTGACCGTCTGCTGCAACGATACCCACCACTTTGCCTTCTACCACTGCTACCCACATGCAGGAGTCTGAGGTGGAGGGCAAGGACACGACATGAACATGAAGAAAAAAAGGAAAATCATTCTGTTTAAAACAAAAAACTCACTTGGTTCCCTTATTTTTTCAGAGTAACTATATGCTTTTCAGTCCTGAGTTCATTAGACCGAGAAAGGACAGCCTGTAGGGCAATGCAGCATGTAAACTAGTTCACAGGCTTAAACAGGTTAGCGATTATCACTGAGTGAGTGTCAATGCTGGAAGGCAGGTTTAAATTGGTTACAGCTCAGCGTTGAGTGTAAGGTCAAACACTCCACTTTTGGAGTGTGTTTGCTTCTTACTCTCACACAGACTTCTGGATGAGACATCAGTGAGCTAACAAGACTTCCAACTTTTATAGTAATAATCAGCAATAGGACAGTAAAAGTTTTTTATGATCCAGAAATTGTATTATTTCCCCCACTTGAATTCATTTTAAAACCTTCAAATTTTGTTTTAATATATTGTTACAATAACAATAGCAAAGAGCAGGATCTAATACAGACAGTTTGTGGTTTTCACTGTAATTAGTTTCTATGTAAATTATCTCTCAGAACTTCAGTCTACATTTTGGGTTCAAACTGTGCTGGAGGTTTGGCTGTGCAAGACTCACTAATGAGAGTTCATGAGAGGGTCCTTCTTATTTATCAGTAAGTTTACTCAGGGAATAAGAGAGGGATCGAGACTAGTAAGTAAGATTTGAAACATTTTACTGTAGTGTTTCCAATCTACATATGCACGACAGTGATTTTTCAGTATCTACTGTGCTTCATATTTAGATGATACAATATATACCTGGTGATTTCATGTAAAAGCCCTCGATGTCTCCCATGTCTGTTCTCATTGCGTGCTCCAGGTAACCATTGATCACATGTCTGCTGCAGAAGTAACGCCCACACAGCACAATTGCAGGGAGGAGTCCTATCACCCACCAACACATGGTGATGATAAAGCATATAACTGCAGAGAACAAATACAGACAGATGTGTGAATGTAACAAAAGTCTATAGTTGTTGTACTTTAAACTTTCGCCATGGCTACAGAATGAAGCTGAGACTTACAAAGTTGTCCCTTGTGCCAGCACAACAAAAACAATGAGGAAGTAATTTCAATATATATATATACATATATATATATATATAATATAAATTGCAATAATACACACACACATAAAAAGACGGATTAATAGCCAGAAAAGAAAATGTGCTTTTTCTGCCTGCAAAAAAGCAAGAAGATGGTCTATGAAAAAGTCTATAAAAACATTTTTATGTCTGTGTCTTAAAAAGTGAATACAGTCTCCAGATCTTCACTTAGTCTCAGTGTTTCTAAGTAGTTTGCAGTTACTATATATGTTCCCTCCCCCCCCCGCCGCCCCCCCCCCCCCCCCCCCCGCCCCCCCCAAAAAAGCTGCAGAGGCAGTGATAGAAACACATGTCCTTTTTGCTGTTCTAACCTGTCATGACAGTATAGAGAAGGAGACTCTCGGGGTGATGTCTCAAACCTCTGAAGGCAGTGTCTGGTACCATCTCCATAAGCCCTTCGTAAAAGATCAGCTGGACCCGTTGATTGTCTGCCGGCTCAAATTTACGCACAAGTATACTCTTCACGTCCTTTGATGTGTTTGACTTGGTCATCCTGTTCTTTTCCTTGTATTTTCCTCCGGAGCTCTGATTGCGAAGTCCTACTCACTAAGACACAGCAAAATGTTCAGTTAATAAGCTCACTAATAACTAGTAAACCAGTAAGAATGTACAGCTTGTCCGGACTGGAGCCTCTCCCAGCTGGCTACGGGTGAGAGGCGGGGTTCACCCCGGACTGGTCGCCAGTCAATCGCAAGGCTGACACACACAGACACAGACACAGACAGCCACGTATGCTCACACCTAGGGGCAATGTAGAGTGGCCAATTAACCTAATGTGCATGTTTTTGGGATTGTGCGAGGAAGCTGGAGAACCCAAAGAAAACATGAGCACCCCGCGCACAAAGGGCCAGACCAGGGCTTAAACCCGGGACCCCTTTTTTGCTGCGCGCAACACCGCACCAGCCCGGCACCACTCTGGAGTCAACGGACCTGAGACACTCCCCCGATGTTGTTGCGTCAGTGCAGCTCAATGTTAGGAGTTAGGAGCAGCTGCGCATTTAGCATCTTGAACTACTTACGTGAATAAAGTACTTGAATTACTCGTTCAGCGAGCGTGTGTATCCCTATACGTTTGACAGACATTAACTGTACTGAGAAACAAACGTGTCATTCCAGTAAATGAGTCACTAAAACCCATGTACAAATAAGGCATGTTGTCACATCCAACACTGTTTGAGCAATAACTTATCAAACAGTATGAGAGATTACAATTTGAAATTTAGTAATTACATTACAGTCCTGAATCCCAGTAATGCTTTGGTGTACTTTGGGGGCCAGCTTGAATGCTTGATGGAGGAGGAACTGAATGTGTAGGGACGCAGATAGACTCTCAGAAAGATGTGTCTTCCATAAACCCATATTATGGAATCATCTGCAGTTTGACTGTGAGGACTGAACTTATGGAGAGCTGTGAGCTGTATTGGTTGAACTCGCTATAGAGAGTTAGTAAATACCTCCAAACTTAAGACTGGCTGCTTGGTGAGTCATACTATCTCGTTTACCACTGTTAGTAAAGAAAATGTAATATGTGAGTGTGGAAAGTTCTGTAAAGGCACTTTTGACTAAGCTAGGCTGAGTAATGGAAAGTAATGTTGCTAAAAACTTGCTGTTAAGTAATTGAATAGTAAAGAAGTCAAAGTGCAGTTCCTTTGCTGATCGATGTTAATGTTACTGTGACAGTTTTTTGCGTTCTATTTTTAAGACATTTTCATCAAAGGTAACAGTGATTTCTTACACAGCTCTGTGGCCCTGCTTTTTCAGCTCCTCCCTGCCGAATCATCCATTGCTAAAATATGTAATATGTAATAAAGTAATGTAATGTAAGTAATGTGCATACACAAAGAATTATACCGTGTCCAACACTGTTCAAAGCAACCTTTATATACAGATTGAAATGAGTTGCACTTGACATTTGGTAAGAATGTCTTCACTATCTCACCTGAAACTGAACATATGGTTCAGGGACATTCTTAGTCCACCACTAAACTGCAAATCGTTAGGATTACACAAGCGACTGAAGGTTTTGAGTGACGAAAGAACATACGCAAACACCAACTGTCTCTCTGTTGGCTCAAGGATAGAGATTGAGCCACAAAAGATGCACTTCATCACTAGCACTACAATGGGATGTTGCTACTGTAATGCAGTCATTTTATAATAATTTCCACAGAATAAAAATAGACTTTGGTGTGATGGCTAAAAGCAAAGGACTGGGAGAAGGCAAAGGCAACTGGTGGGGAATGACTCACTTCTAGTCCAAGAACTCTCAAAGGTCTGTTGAGATCATAAAGAATCAGTGTACATCAGACAAAACCAAGCATGCCAAATATGACATGAGGGTGGGATCTGTTGAATTCTAAATTTAACTGTGATGACGCCTGTTGCTTGTGATGCATGTGAAATGATACTGACAAAAATGCTAGACTGTAGGAAGGCATGAATGAATGGCTAAAACAAGAGCAAGAGACAAAATTGGAAAGACTGTGAAACATTCAATAACAGGAGCACTTTTATGGCTCATTATCTGTAAGTAGTTCAGGATATGATCGTCTAGTACTGTAGCATACCTGACAACACATGGCCCATCAGGGTCCTGTGGGACACAGGAGAGGAACACAGCAGGCCTAATACCAAATAAACGTGCACTACACACTTAATATCTACAATATCCAATACAACATATCCTGCAGTACCACAGAGTGTCCACCATGAGAGGGAGGCAGTGTGTTGACACAGACCTGGCCTAGTACAGAGTCAGCTGATATACAGAATAGGGGAAAGTGACCTGCATTAAATGAAATTACCACCCAAAAATCACACAGTAGATACCTGCTTACAGCCTAGCCCACTAAAGGTAAACTTCAGTGCTACTGCAAGACCCAGACAGCTGGTGAGAAGGGCTCAAGAATACAATGCAAAAAAAAAAAAACAAAAGGTAAAAATAACAGAAAAACAGCAGCAGGCCCTACATCCTTTGCAATACATAAACTCCCATAGTACAGGAATGCGGGAGAAGACAAGAAAAATTCCAGTGCATTACTCCAACTTGTTTGTGGTCACGTAAGGTGCAAATGCTAATTTGCTCCAGTCTCTCTCTGTGCACTCCCCAAAAGTCCAAAACTGGAGTCCAGTTGCCCCAACTTAAGCTTATTATCACAATATGCTTCATAGAAACCAGTTAGCCTTCAAGCAACTGCTCCTCCAGAACGAGTCCAAACCAGCTCAGACTTTCTTTATTCTTTCAGTTTTAAAGCAGCCTCCAAACAAGGTTCCAGTTCATCTGAAAAGAGAGACAGACAATGAACTCTCCTGGTGCAGTCTCCATCTATAGCTGTACACACTATGCTTCCCTTAAGCTCAGGAAGATCAGGTCAGTATATTACAACACATTATGAACATCCGTCTTGCAACATGAAAAGCTCTATACACATCCTGAGGCAGCAGTTCTTGTACAGGTATGGACATTCCTCTCCTACTTCATTCATTCATCAGCAGTCAATACAAGCGTCCCAACTGCTACAATGACATTAGCGCAGTGTGATCTGAAAAATGGAGCTCATTCCATGTCTATCGGCCACTTCAGAAAAAAAGTGTCTGCTTTTAAAGATGATATCACTGCATGTTAATAAACCCTCTCCTTCACAGGTGAACTGAAACGTTACTTGACAATAACTAAATAATAAACCTGGAACAGTTTTTTTAAATAATTTTCACTCAGTAATACAATGATGCAGAAGCACTAAAACAAATACACCCACACACATTCATTCCCTTTTGCAATAAACTGTACATGCTTTTGGCACATACTGCTTCCCACTTAATAACTCTCAGCTCTCTTATGATATGATTAGTATCATCTCCATCACAGTTACTGTTCTCTCATTAGCATTTATGTAAATAAAAATACAATAAAGAGACCATTAAATTTTATAGCTAAGACAGGGAATTTCTCACTTTTAGATTAAAAAGCAAACTATGTTAATTAATTGAAGGACCATAAATAACATTATCAAGTTTATTATTATCTGCTGTGTATCTATTCATACCCACCTTGCATTGTTTCAAGTGCTAACTTGCGCTTTAAGAGATATGCACATTTTTGAATGCATGGCCTAGCTTCATAAGAAAACTATCAATCTTCTCACGTAACTCTCAGCAAAAAAAGTAAATAACAATAAAATTTCATCAGATTCCTTTCAAGCCACAGAATCATGCTGGTCATGCAGCAGAATGCATTTCTGACCATCTTGGAACCCATCGGCCATCATGTGACAACAATGAATTCTCTGGTGAGAATGGCCAATGTCCCACAATTTTCAGTGTAGACAGTGGATATACTACAAAGGATCAAGATTTCTTCTTTGCTCTCTGTTTAGCTAAGTGTTTACAGTCCATTGGCAACTCAAGACACAATAATGGAGTAGGAGTTGAGAAGAAACAATTTTCAAATCAAGGCAAAATTAACAGAAGGACAGAACAGAGAAAAGAAAGAGCAAATCAGTTTTCATCATCACAGACAGCACCATGGAAATGAAAACACAGCACAGTTTGGCTACTGATATTTCAGAACCCGGGTCAGGTGTGTCTAACTGACACAAACCTCGGTCAGACAAAGGATCAATGAGTCAGGCACACTAGATTAACACATTCAACTAAACAGCCATTCTACCTCTGCACTCTCTCTGCTAGAGGATGGAGAGAGGAAGAGAGGATCACAAGGGGGGTGGAACTCCCCTCACATTGCCTACTGGAGAAACCAGAATTTCTTGCCTACCCATTCCTCATTCCTATGCAGATGTAGACATGTCTGTTTATAGAGATTACCCTTTTGACAGGTGAGGTCATTAAGCCTCTCCTCTGATTGGCTGTTTCATCATGGAGCCACAGTATCTCAATCTAAATTTAAACTGACACTCGTGGATTCAGACAGAGTTTTAGTCGTTGCATCATCTTGTAGTCCTTGCCAGAGAAAATATTTTCAGCTTTTCATCTTCTGTGGCATTGATTCCAAGGTCAGATCAACTGACAATTTCTCATCGAGAAGAGTTTCCTGTCTGTGTCTGTGATGTCATTTAAGCCTCTGACTGATTTGCAACACTTTGATCATCCATATCTGGTGATCCCCCAAACACCTTCAGATCATTTTTTCTTGTTTGTTTATCCTAGTGTTGCAGTGGCATGAGTGATAGCTTGTTTTTAACCTAATTTAGCTAGTGACTCAGTAAATTCAAAAGGCACCCACGGCTAAAGCCATTATGTGAGACACATTTTCTTTATGCATCAAAATTCAAACCGTGCAAACTGTGCACTGCCATCTATAAAACCTTCCCACAGAGGATGTAAATACACCATAATTTATATAAACAAAAGTCAGACTAAGCATCCCACACCTTTAAAAGAGAACATTCAACAGCTTCTAAGCAGTTTGTCAAAATTCAAAAATAGGTGCAGTATCCAGCTGGTCCAGACTACTCACAGGGCCTGGTGCATTTGGATATTAACCTATATAGGTTTTGGGGGTTTTTTTGTTTGTTTTTTTTAGCAAGGGACCACACTGCTAAAGCAATACGGAAATGTAGAAAAGAATTATTATGCAAGTGTCTGTCTGAATAAACTGCCAAGCCATATTGTAAAGAAAACCATATCCCTAAGTGAGTCAGAAGGAAGTGAACTTTGTAGTCGTTTTAAGTCAATTATGCTAATTTCTCTGCTTGGACCATAAAGAAAAAGAGAGAACTGGACGAGAGCCAGGAGCACAGCTTCTTCCGAGGAGCAACACTTCTCTCACTTACTCTGCAGGGAAACAACTGTCCTTGTTATGTTTGTTAGCGAGTGCTGCACTGAGTCAAATCCTCGGGTGGCCCAGGCTGTTCAGTTTGTGCTGAGTGGGCAGTACAGTGTGGAGGCCTCTGTGCTGGTCCGTCATTTCCCTGTTCCAACACCATGCCTCTGGTCAAATTCTGTTTGCTGCTGCTTCTTCTGCTTAATGGTGAGCAATCGTCACTCTGAAACTGTCGACAGTGCAAACACAAAGTATTAATCACTGCTGTTTTGGGTTTTTTTATCCCCAGCACAAGCTTAAAGTGACTGCTTTAACCTGGATAGATGTTCACATCCATGGGCAGTGTAAGAGTTCTTGCTCTTTTTATACCAGCCTCAGATCAGAGGGTCGGCCATCTGACCTTTCTGTAACTTTCAACAATCCAACGTTAACATCAACTTTGCACCATTATTGGCAAAGTGTAAACTAGTGAGAAAACTGCCATCTGAGCTGTTAATATGACCAACCGAGTATGACACTAGGAATGACTTTCGAGAGAGACAGTTTGAAAATGTGCCCCATTATCCTCGTATATGAAAGACATTGTGTCTTCCTTATCTCTGTGACAGCCTCCTTTTCACTCCACCTACCTATGTGGCCTTCAACTGGTTGGACAAAATGTTTTATGGACTAACTCTGATAATGGCGCTGCCTTCTAATTATCACTAAGATATATTTTTCGGGATGCTAGTGAATAGTTAGTGATGAAGGATACCCATTTTAACAAGCACAGACTGGATAAGAAGCATCCTGCTCTTGGTTCTATACTTCTGATATTGATCAGATACTTTGAACCGTAGTGTAACAACTCACTGAGCACTGTCTGAGAACTACTTCCCTTTTGAACCCTTCATTTTATCATGCCCATTGTCATTGTAAACTGTGTGAAAAACAGTTACCCGCTGACAACAACTACAAAGTCCTACTGTATAAACGTGCCGTACCGCATTGTTCTTGGATGGCTCATTTTCCCTGTGTAAACTAAGTGTGCACCCATATACCATTCTTCTGATCAAGACTCTGAATGATCCGATCTGATCAGATGATGACACGTCTTTTGACTTTTTTTTTTCTTTTACCAAGGGAAAAACAGTTTCATGTCAAGTCTAACTGAAGCTAAAGCTAAAAAGGCTCAACAGTGTTTCAGCACCACAAAACCACCACCCCTCTTCAACACCATACAGTCGACACCACCTTCTGAAGCAAAGCCACCACTGCAACAAAACATGACCTTCTGTTTGCAGCATCGTTAGTTAACAACATTTTAGCCAACAGCAACCATTTCACAGCAAGTTAAGCTAATTGGCGTTTTGCCAGCATTGAAGACAAAGCGGAAACCAAAAACACAAAAGTGATAATGGCATCAATATAAAAGCGTCATTCATACAGAGTTCTGAGTAAATGCAGCTGGATTTAGAAACATTTCTATCTTGCTCCTTTTCAATGGCAATGGCAGAGTAGATGACACAAAGAATAGTCTATAGCAAATGACAGTAATTCAACACTCACCACAAAACTTAAAGAAAACTTAAAGCAGAAGATGTGGTCAGGCCAGATGTATGTGTATGTGGTGAAAGACATCTCTTATTATTCATGTTCATCTTTCATTCACAAGAACGCCTGAAATGTTATTAGGTCTTGAGATGGGAAATTGGTGGTACAGATTTCCCTGATTATGAAGCCCTGCTCACATTCACACTCCATGCAGGAAATAGATAGATTGGATTTATGAAAATGTCTAAAGCCTGGCAGATCTTTTTTTAAAATAAATACATATAGTGGAAGATAAAAAGAGCTATAATGAAAAAAGGGGGGATTTGAAAAATACAGCGCAGTGAGATATGAATAAATAACCATTGCCAGGAGCCCTGGCTGAGAACTACACAGAATATTTGAGGGTCCAATAAATGCACAGGGAGGCATTAAAAAAAAAAGCTTACAAATGTATAAACTCCATAAGATGTTTGTGATCAAATGGGGTCTGACGATTTCATGAACCTAAATGATTTATAGCACCTCCACGTAGTTTGTAGTTTCCTATTTACAAATCTATGTTCATTCAGTAGAATCCAGAAAAAATGAAGAAACAACTGCACGATTGAAAGATGAGTATAAATGACTGCTGACTGAGGTGACACCTCAGTGACATGGACAGTCATTGGTACAGAACGTACCCGAGGATGACAGAGGAGATAGAGAGAGAGAGAGAGAGAGAGGAGAGAGTGAACAGAGTGAGTAAGGAGGGAGAAGAGACAAAGAGGTGGGCAGATGAATACAAAGTTCCATTCTGTGCTGCAGGATCGACAGAGGAGGGATCAGCAAACAGGTGGAGAGGCTCCACGTGAGCTGTAATAACGTGGACTTCAAGACAGGAAGAAAGAAGGGGGCAGTGATCTGCAGAGGGCCAGCTCCAAAGAATCAGTTTGGTTAGAGCTTGTGATGTAGTTGATCTGTGACAGTTTTAATCAGTGAAGCAAAGAGGGAAACTAGGACACAGAGGAGTGGGAACTGTGGGTAGGAGGACTAATTTATTGGTGCTGTATCATGATAATATGAGTTAGAGAGATCAGACATGCACACCCCCCTTAGTTTCCAGAAATATTTTCTCTGAGCATTTTAGCTTCTGGCAGTTATTAACATTAGTCAAAAGAATTTACTGTGGGACAAACCGCTGCTTCCGCAACATCATAAAATATTCATACATGCAGAGTTAATTTCCAAATTATTGAAGTGAAGTGTCCATGTCATGTCTCATTTGACAAGCAAGATTCTCATCCTGTAATGAAGTATTTTAAAAAGGTAGTGACAGGTTATGGTTATTTTTTTTCCCCACTCTAACTTAGATTACCAGGAATATTTAATGTTGTAAAGAAACACTTTGAACTCAAGATTTCAGGAGTTTTAAAGCTTTCATAGCTTATCGTTCTGTGTTAAGGAGATATGCTGTACCATGGAGGGCTAGTGAAAGCCCTGCAGCCGCACAGCAGGCTATGCTGATTATCATGTGCTAGCACGTCATCAAGTATTGCAACCAGGCATCGGAGCTAGATACCACGGTGGGGCCGCAACCACTGTGACTGGTCAGCTTGTGTGAAGTGAACACATCATGAAGCAAGTTCAGAAAAAGCTGATTTCTCCTGCAGACACTCTGCTCATCGCTCTGTATCGCAGTGAATGAAACAACATGAATACACCAGCTGCAGGGTCTAGTCTTAAATTCAATAATAAAATGGAACTGACCAGGTGATTTTACTCTTTGTTGGTATGCTCAAGTGCCTCTATATTTCATCTGTAGTGAGAAAGTGGAAAAATAATGAAGTCAAGACTGTTATAGAGACAAAAAGGGAACTGTTTAACGTTTCATTCACAGTAGAATTTTACATGAATAGGTGTGTGGACAATGTTTGTTTGTAAGTGAGAAGACAGAGCAATGCAACTTATTTCTTTACCTTTCACTTGTTTCAGTCTGTTTGTTATCAAGTCTTAAGGAAGAGTCTCGTTCTCATTTTCACAAGAGCTGTGTTGTTGCAGGAAGACACCTCTAGAAACCTGAAATGGACAGAAGAGTACCAGGAGGACTTTGTTACATAGGAGTGGATGATAATGTAGCTGATTCCCACAGTGTGGGTGAATCTGATGGCTGCCTGTATTTATTTGAGTCTTGAAGAACAAGACTTCTCCTTGGACAAGGCTTGGCAACAAATGTGAAATGTAAAAACA
Organism: Scatophagus argus; assembly: GCF_020382885.2. NCBI lineage: Eukaryota > Metazoa > Chordata > Actinopteri > Scatophagidae > Scatophagus > Scatophagus argus. Next base: position 5,625,007 of record NC_058494.1, on the reverse strand, counting down.
TGAGTTGTATTCCTTTGTCTTTTCACTATGGCACTTCTCCTGTTGACTGCAAAAACAAGCACATACTCTGAATGAGTTATACATAGCACAAAACAGCATGATTTTTTCACTTTACACTCACTGCTCTAAGACTAAAGAAGAGATGGGGCAAAGAGAGAATAAGGCAAGATTAGTCTACTCATCAGGCCTATGGTTTAAAAGAAAAATTATATATATATTATATTACTCTATGTATTTTACTATTGTGATTGTGAGGTGTGTGGATACTAGAAATGTTGGTTATGTACAAGACTGATAAGTACATATTGAAATGTGCAGACATCGCTATTACTACATACCTACACACCTACAATATTAAAAAGTAAAAAAAAAAGAAGAAAAAATGACTCCACTTCCACTTTCTGAAGAACTACCCACTAATGATTCTTGGCACAAATGATTCTTCAGACTCAGTATGGTCACTTCCCAAATAAAAGAGGGAAGATAGACAAAATTCCATCAAGTTTTCTTTTCAAAGCATCTAATTTGTTTATTTGTTATATTCTCAGAAGCTCTCAGAAACGTTGCTTTGAAATGGTTTGCAATTTGCTTATGCAGACTTGTGACTTGATGTGGTCAGGTCCAAAAAGTCTTAAGAACAGATCTGATGTGCACAATACAATGTGCGTAAAATATGCCATTTCCTGGGCGATTGCACATGCAGTCAGACCTATAGGAGCTGACTGTAACCATGACACACTCATGACATGAGTTCAGTGACAATGAGTTCTGCATGGGGTGAAAATGAAAGTGGGTAGAAGAGTTCAGCGAGGTGTGAGGAGAGTTTCACATTAATGAATGAAGAAAAGGGAGAACAGGTGAGACCAACTATAACAACTACATTCTTGTCTTGACCCACACTGACAACTAAGTGTTTTGTTGTCTCCTTTTTCTTTACACTCCTTCCTACACTTCAGTTTGTCTTTGTTCCCCTTTTGGGTCCTGCTCATCTCAGCATTTATTTCCTCCTCTTTCTTCCTCTTTTACTCTTCATCCCATCGCTGTTGCTCTCTCTCCCCCTCCTCCTATTCACTCTTTATCATCTCACTTTAAATGACAACCTGCCAGATGATGTCAGAATCCGTCTGAGACATCTGCATGCTAGTGTCTCCATCTGTTTGCTGAGTGTTTGCGCTGGTTTGCATATGTGTATGTCTGGTCCACTCAGCCTTCTGTGTAGACTGTTTTTATTGCTTGCATCAATATTACTGTGAAAGGGTAGAATTTTGCACAAATATAATTAGAGGGGGAACAGGATCATAGGAGAGTTCATGACGCACTCATCTTGCCAAACACACTAAAATTCGCACTGAAATGCAAATGCATATGACTTGGAAAACATGAAGATATTTTGGGGCTTCTTGGTTGAGAAAGTGTGGTAAGTCCACGCTGCTTATGCACGTAAGAGTATATCTTTTATTTGCATGTCTGTAGGTGTTCGCGTGTGCAGGCCTGCATGTGCGTGGTTCTGACTCGTGTGATGCGAGAAGGAACGTCTGTCTCCCAGTGGGCCTCTATCAAGGCATACCAGCAACACTAAGCGCTGCCAATGAGGGTGAATTTGCACGTGTGTGTGCACACACTTAAGCCTTCCAAATGTTCTCGCCTGCAAAGAGATCCAAGTACATGACTCAAACATCACACCTCTTCTGTTGCTATCTTTCTGTCTCTCTCTCTTTCACACAAATTCTCATTTTCATCTCATTCTGTCAACAGCGAACTCTGTTTTTCACCCCGTATTGGCGTCAGTCACTTTTCACCTTTTTCTGTCTTTTTGCTGCACACAGACACAAAGCAGTCTGTGCTTAGCATTGACTTGCACAGGAAATCTCTTCTATCCTGTCTGACATAACCATGTGTATCTGTCATAAGTGACACAACTGCACAACACGATACAGCCTCAGACATCACACAACATCACGAGCTTCATTAAGATACTATTTATTCTTTGGATTTGCATTCTATTGCACAGATGTCCTTTTAATGCAAACACAACTCTAAGCCCACCTATAGAAAATATATTACACCAACAATGAGAGCAGTGCTACACGGTTGTACACCAGATCAAAGTCTTTCCTTCAAGCTGGCTTGCTGCAGCAGCTGACTTCTGCTCTCATTTCTTTGATATGGAAAATATTTAGTTTACATGCTGAGAAGAAGATAAAAGGACAAAAATGTATGTTTTTTTAAAAAGAAGGGAAATTGCAAAAGAATAATGTAAATAATTCAGGGGGGACAACATGAGTAAAAAGAAATTTGCATTTGCACTGACAGAATTTTATTCACACCTCCAAATTAGTTATAGATAGATAGATAGATCTATAGATAGATAGATAGATAGATAGATAGATAGATAGATAGATAGATAGATAGATAGATAGATAGATAGATAGATAGATAGATAGATAGAGGACATGACATCATGGACACTTAGGAAAAGTAGGGGATGTGTGAAAGCTGTGCAGTGACAAAAAGTTGAAGTGATATCAGCTTTGTTATACAAAAGCTAGAGAGGTTGCATACGTTCATCTCCTGAACATATAAAAGGGTGAACTATGTGCAACTTGCGTAAGTACATGAGAAAGTGAGAAATTGTTCGCATGTTTGAGAATATGTGTGTGAGAAAGGGAAAGAAAGTGAGAGGGATGGGGGCACAGTAGGTGGAGGCAAGTTGTGACAAAGTAGTGACGCACATGAAAAAGCTCTCAGCAAACACCAGCCCACCCCATCTCAGATTTGCTTCCTCTCTTCTCATGAATAAACTGGGAATCATTAATATTCATCCAGTCAACATAATGTTTCTTACACAGAGATGTTCACGTCCCACCTCTGACTATCTCTAGTGGTTGAGTGACACAGACGGCATCCAATCAAACCCACTCTGTATATATGTTCTCTACGAAGAAGGTGCGTCATGGAATTTTTCAGCCACACAAAAGCTTGGAGACCAATGGGGATGTGAAGGATGCTTGTTTCGTCCTTAAATAGGCATGACAAGCTGTGATTCCACCAAGCGAGCTACACTGTGTGATCTGTTTGTGTGTGCGTGTGTGTGTGTTTGCAGTGTTAGTCCGTGACTTTTGTATGTGACAGCTTGTTTTCTCAGAATGAAGTCTGGTACAAACATACTGTTGAACAAATTTTCACATAAGTGATTATTTGATTTTGTGGTTGTATAAAAAATGTTTCTTTTGATAGGTGATATATGCCTTCCCTGCCAAAGTGTGCATCTTCCCTTGCCTACAAAATAATTGTTAATGTATTTTTACCTCAGTCCTGCCACTGACTAGTACCTGAGGACTGAGGTAACTAGTCCAGGTTGTAGCCTGCCTCTCGCCCATAGTCAGCTGGGATAGGCTTTATTCTCTACATATGTTACATCATCTATATACATTTATATATTTTTTTCCTTATCCCAAGCCTTTCAGGCACTTTTTGTTTTATGCGGCAGGATTTTGAGATTTCCACTCCTCAGGTCACTGAAAAGTCACATTTGAAAAATTCATTAGTATTGTGTGTTATCAAAACCTAATATCCTGGTCTTGCCAGATAATCCAGCCTCACTATGAGCTCTTGTCATTGGAACTGCTTTCGACTAAATAAATAGACCCTCTGAAAGATTGTCCATAGTGATGTTCATGGATTATCTAAAGTAACCTGGATATTGTTTCTGGAATTATAATTTGCTGCAAACGCCTGAAAAATTAATGACTTTCCAACCAGCCTCAGTTGTACTTTTTGTTTAGTAACATTTGCAGCTGACATAAGCAAAGACGGTGAATATAATAAAGATTATCTGCTAAGCATCAATATGTGAGGATTTTCATTGTGAGCATGTAAGCATATTGATGTTAGCATGTAGCTCAAGGTGTTGTGCCAAAATGCAGCATCACAGAGCCGCTTGCATAGATGCCATTAAACAGCAAAAATCTCAGAGGTTGACATAAGCAGAAGTTACAGAATTTATAATTCCCTCTCTCAATTACAGTCATTGGGTAAGGTGTCTGTCTAGAGCCCAAAGGAGTCTTTGCAGGTTACTTAGCATGTATTTACTCTTGGTGTATGCTCTGATGATGGTCGGATAGACCAAAAGCTGTCCGACTGTCATACAAAATACAGTAAAGGGAAACACTACATAGATCTAAGTGTGCATAAATCTCTGCTTTTAGTTGGGAAGGTTACTTTTGAAGTGTAATAGGTTACAGATAGCTATCCTATTGAAAATGTAACAAGGAATGTAACAATTTTAATTATATCATCAAAGTGATGCAACTTATTGATGATTGATGGTGATGCAACAGATGTTTTAAACTGGGCAAAGTTTATTAAAGCATAAATAGCCTACTGGATGGGCACTAAGGGAAAAAAAGCTGGAGTACATCTTGAAAACATAAATATGAGTCAAATAAACCATTGATGATGATAGACGATGCCAGTTCAAACAAGAGAACCAATCAAAAACACCGCTCAAAATTTGAGCACGTACTGGATGTAGAGGCAGCTCCTGTTGGTGCTTTAAATGGTGCTCAAAATGTCTCAATGTATATGTATGGAAAAACAAGGCAAAATGATGCACAGCAGCAAAATGAATGTTATGCTCTACACATAAGCCCTTTTAACAAAAAAAAAAAAAACATATGTGTGGATGTAACCCTTTGGTACTTGCTAATATTTTAACTTTAATAAATTTAATTACGTATTTTTTGGCAGAAATTGTAACAGACTCTTTGGCTTTGTCTCTTGTCTGTTCTTGCGCTGTAGTTCAAGGAGACAGAAACAGAATTTGGTTTCTTTGTGGAAAACACACACTTGATTTGTCTAAGGCAGACTGCTGAAACCTCAAAGAGCAGCCATTAATATGCATATGCACATGAGAACTCTGTATTTTAAAACGTAAACTTGACCTTTAATAGAAGCTTAATGGTCACACATCACTGTGAAATAGCAGTACATCAAGTTCCTCTTTTACTTTTAGGTAGGTGTTTGTCGCTGCATCAGATTATTTTTAATAATCTCTAGAGGTGATGCTCAACAGTAATAATTATTATAAGTACTGTTGTTATTTGTCTTAAGTCTTCTTGGTTATATGCTGTCAGCACATTACAGGAGTAAGTGTCATTCAAGCGTTATATAGTACATAGTTGGATCACTGTGCTTGAAATGTTGTGAAATAGTAATAGCGTTTACACTGCCGTGCTCTGATTTCATCTCCGCGCTTCCTATTCTTTCTAAGGTGAATAGTTGCGCAACTGAGAAAGCTAAATAGCCGCCTGGAGGACTTGCACATTGGCAACTCTGTTTGTGTCTCCAAGTGTGTGTGTGTGTGTGTGTGTGTGTGTGTGTGTGTGTGTGTGTGTGCACTTTGATTGCTTTGGGTGTTTGACAGTCACCAAGATGAAACACCCACACAAAAACAATGTGTTAAAGTATGAATTTATTCTCTCTTTATGCTGCATCTTTCAACATCTTTTACAGTAAAAATAAATAACAAATAAGCCAATCTGTCATATAGAATTGTTGTTTCTTTCTCAGATACAAAACATAGAACATGCACACAGACAAACTGAACAAGGAAAATGGTATAACTGGCACTTTGGTCATCTGACAGTGACCTCACAGTCATGGTCACTGAAGAGCACCCGGGCTCAGTTTGACCTCCTCCACCAGACTCAGCAAGAGACTACAGCATGAAAACACTGGAATATTTCCACAAAACATTCTTAATCAAGAGCATCGCTAACAAAAAAGCTCAAAGAAGCAGTCTATTTTCTGTGACTGTCAAAACCAGATAGAGAAAAAAAGATTGCATGAGGTTGTTACTGTTGAAGCAAGGCTAACTGGCTTTGTGAGTGGATCTGTGTGTGCGTGTGCGTGTGTGTGTGTGTGCATGTGTGTGTATACCTCGCCAACATTACCTCCTACTCTTTCACTCCTACTACATCTCGGCCTTGCCCTCATCCCCTCTACTGGAGCTAGGGAACCTCTCCTTCCTTCTTTCCTCTGCCCTTGAGAGATGGAGAGCGCTTTGGGAAAACGATGGGCAAATTAAAAGAAGGAAGAAAGCGACTTGCTATACATCAGCACACCTACAGCTTCTCGCTTGCTTTGTAATGGGAGGGATGGATAAACATGGCTGAAGGAGAACGAGTGGATGCCTATATTTGGTAACTTCCTCCTTCTCCCTTTTTTCGCACGTACTTCCGCTGCTCGCTCAGAACATTTCTTTTTCATCTTTTTGCAGTCTCATCATTAACAAATCCCCAAAGCCCTGTGTTGTAGGTTGGACTTTAACGCTATCACACCACAACGTTTCCATCAGTCTGTCGGCACGTCTATGTGTCAGTCTTAATTTATCTCCACCTCTGACAGTCATCAGATTCTATTACTGCTCTCTTGGTGTATTTGCAAATTGGCCAGTTGGCAAATTCACACTTCGTCCATCCATCTGGCATCTCCCACCAGTGAGTCAATGAAGTGACAAACCTACTGACGTATCTGCCTTTTGCAGCAGTGCCAGCATGTGAATCCATTCATCCTCATTTTTACACACACACACACACACACACACACTCAAGTGCCCATCACAATGAGAGATATTCTGATCAGCCTCTATCTATGACATCAGGTCCATGTGGTCAGTCTTTTTAGTCCACTGTAGTCAGATTTTTGTCACAGTTTAGTAAGTGGCACCCTGGTGCTTGTTGGCATTTGTTATTTGCATTTTCCTTCAGCACAAAACAACCTTGTAGTGCATCTCTAATCCCTTTCTTTCAAATAAATTCAGCAAATATTGCACCAAAGAAAAGAATGAATCAGGAAATATTCAGTTTGTCTTTTTATCAAGATCTTCATCTGCATCCAAGTCAACAATCTTTACACAATATATCAATATGTCACAGAAAGACATCCAAAAACCAAAATCTCTGGCTCCCTGACAAGAAGCATTCTGTCCCTGTGGTTGTTTCAAACAACACCATATATACAGAGAGTGATGGACAAGCTGGATGGATAGAACTAATGATGAGTATGATTATTACTGTTCTCCTGCATGTTGCTGCTTCTACTGCCAGCACTGTCTCGCACAGGGTCTCGCTGTCTTCTCCCTGCATCTTTTCTTATTGCTGCATTAACACCGCTGCCCTCCTCCCTCCTTTTTCCTCTTCTTCTTTCTAATTCTGTCTTTAAAAATCCTCTCCCCTCCTCTCTCTGTGATTTTTCTTGTCACCCTTCCTTCTTGGTTGACGTCCCTGTGTCCCCCTCTTTCTTTTCCCTCCCACCCAGCTTCTCTCTGCCTCGCTGTGCATTGTGCTCTGTCCTGTAGAAGCACTCGTCTTCAAAGTATTTCCTGGATTGAGATGAAGTTGATTGTGCTGGACCACAGATATCAGTTTAAACACTCACAAAAATACATTTCTATTTACATGACACTTTAAGTGGTTACAGTATTGTCATTACTGTGTACTGATTCTAACAGTAGTAGTAGTATTTGTAGCAGCCAGTTAATTGGATGCACTAATAGCACTAGTAGTTTTAACTAAGTTGAGGTGACAAAATTGACAACATCATTCACAACTGCTATCAAATTGCTCGGATATTAGTGATGGACTCAGCCCTCGTAGCCCTGATTGCAGGGAATCATGACATCATACAGGTGAGACACAGAAAGCCACACCTGTAGAGTATTATAGATATGATCTTAGCTGAAGAACTCTTAGCAGCCCTGAAAAGTGTTAAGCCCTGTAGGTGGTAGATTCAGAATCTAACCGTCCCCCTATCTCCCTCGCTGTGCCTTGACAGCAAAGCGGGCAAAGGGGGTATAGAAAGTCTAACAGGGATCCTCACAGCCTTTAAAACAGGCTGAAAGGGAAAGGGGTGTGGCACTAAGAGTCATATTCAGCCGAATAGCAGATGGAGGCAGAGGCTGAAAACAGAAAGGGCTAGTAGTGACAGGAGGGAGGGTGAGGATGAAGAAGGAGAGGAGGAGGATGGAGGCAGGTCAAACTCAGGTGGACATTCAAGCTCGAAGCATCGCAGGGTGACACCTGAGTCCTCGTTGCCGTAGTTTGCCCAATACTCTTCTGGGTCGAGTTTGGGCAGTGCAAGCTCTTCCTCCCCCAACTCATACTTGACTACTGAGGTGGTTGTGGATGGGCCTTTCCCATACAAGCCAGCCTTCACAGTCTCTGAGGCTTTTTCGAAGATACCTTTGGTGGACGACTGGGGCTTGTTCTTGTGGAACCACCAGCGGGTTTTGGTGCTGAAGGTGGTGGTGGTGGAGCCGGCGATGGAGCCTGGATCGGGCAGGGGGCAGAGGGCGAAGTCCATCTCACGAAGGAAGCGGAGGTCCTGGCCGCGGCGAGTGGAAGGGGAGGCACAGATGACCTCAGATGAAGAGACACGGGCCTCACGGAACCACTCCCACAGGGCACGGGCCTCGCAGCCGCAGGACCATGGGTTGGCATTGAGGCGAAGGAACTCAATGCCCTGTGTGTCCCTCAGGGTCTGGCTGGGCAGCTCAGCCAGGGAGTTATTGAAGAGGAAGAGCATGGTGAGGCGGCCGAGGTCACGGAAGGCGCGGCGGTTCACCTGCCTGATGCGATTGTCGTGGAGGAGAAGGCGGTCAAGGTTGACCAGGCCACGGAACACGTTCTCTGAGAGGGTGCGGATACGGTTGCCATGCAGGAAAAGCTGGCTCAGGTTGATGAGGTCAGAAAAGATGTCATCCTGCAGGAAGTGAAGATTATTCTCCTGTGGAAGAAAAGAAAAGAAGGGATTGAGCATGAAAAGAACACAGACACACTAGAATTCATAATATTTGTAAGTGGACATTTTTGGTGCTTTGTGTATGTACATGTGTGGGTGGCTGCCTGTGTGCTTTTTACTGGGTGTCAGAGCTATGTGCTTGTATTTGTATTTCTCCCCCTACCTGCAAATAGAGGAACTGCAGGCTGTAAAGCTTGTGGAAGATGTCATGGGGCAGGGCAGTGAGCCGGCAGCGGTGCATGTGGAGGCTCTGGAGCTTCTCTAAGCCACGGAAGGCTCCCCCCTCCAGCCTGTGGAGGTTGGGGTTGTCTCCCAGGTCCAACTCCTCCAAGTCCCTCAGCTCACTGAAGGCTCCTGCCTCAATCCACGTAATGTTGTTGGAGAACAGCCACAGAACCTGATGCAAGAAAACACATAAATTAAACTGTGATTATCTGAAAAATATATATTAAAAAACAAATACAACTATATATTCTATGCTTTGAACTTAAGAAATAGCTTCATCAAGCATCCCATTCGCTTATTGCAAATGCAATGTTGCACATTCCTTACCTGAGTTCCGAAGCCAAAAGAGCCAACTCTAAGCTCCGTGATCCGGTTGTTCTGAAGGAACACGCGCTGCGACTCATAGGGCACTCCGACCGGGACGGCGGTGAAGTTCTGCGCCTGGCAGCTCACAGTCATTGGAGTCGGGTAGCACACGCACAGATGCGGGCATGCCGATGCCGGGCTTGGCTTGCCGAGAACCAGCCACACCACCAGCCAGAGAGAGAGACCGCCTGGAAGAGAGCGGGGAGAGAGGGAGGTGAGCTAAGCTGTCCGAGGTGCTGAAATCATCCGCCGCGACACACTGAGTACAGAGTATACTTGAATTGCATACTAAATGCACTTTTATTTTGCTCTTATTGCATGCGTGCACTGGCGTTTTAGCTGCAGTTATATCTAGAATAGCAGGATGAACAACCCACAGCTACAATAATGAAGTTTGCGCCTCAGCTCTACGCATGCACAGACCATTACGCACAACATGAGCACAAAATTGTTCAACCAAAAGCAACTATTTCTTAGAGTTAATAAAAAGTCCTTATTACGGTCTACTTCATCCTTCAGTTTTATTGTTCTAAGTCATAAAATAAGTACTTTTCTGACAGAACGTCTGAGTTTCCTTTCCACGTTGTATCATCCATTCAGTTTTGTATCCATAATCGACGTTAGGTTGAAAATGTATCAAAGTACCATTCTTAGATTAAAAACGTAGAAACTATTGAACAACTAATGAAAAGCAGCATTAGGTCTACGTTTGTAGCGTCCGTGAGGTTTCCAGAAAAAAGCAACTAGACAGAGAGGAACTTACTTTTGCAGTTGCGCATGATGGAGCATCGTCGGCTCCGAGAAATCGTAGAGGTTTCCATCCTGAACCAAAGCCCAAAGCGAGTTAGCCTAAGAGGGCGAAGTAAAGCCTGCTATCTCCGCTGATGCCCTGGTTCCCGAGTCGGAGCGACTGAGAGTGTGCCGGTTGATGGCTACCAGTGTCCCATATATACTCGAGCATCCCGTTATTGCCTACGGCAGTGGGCACCGTGGAATCTCCTACGTCACCAATCCCGGGTCATGAATGAGTGAGGGCGGCAAGAACGGAGAGGGGAGGGGCCGACCGTAGGGGATTCTCTTGGAGAGTTTGTACGCGCGTAAAGACTGGCTGTAGACGTGCGCTCAGACTCTGAGAAGAGGAGGAGACTTTCTCGACGCACATAGGAACAAGAGGGAGGGAGGCCGAGAGAGGGAAAGTAGAAACAGTGAAGGGAGGGGGTGGAGGGTGGGGAGGGTGAGCAAGGCACGATGCCCGGTAATAATGACTGGGCTCTGTGGAGGAGCGGAGGAGAAGAGCGCACAGTTCGTTTCCTGGCTGGCTCTCTCAAAGACAGTTATGGTCTGTTTCCGGCTCTCAGCAGCCAGACAGAAAGATACAGAAAAAGGCTGATGGTTCTGTGTTAGGGAAAGAGAATGCCCCCGAATTATGATTCAGCTCCAAGAGGGACTTTGGTGCCAGAAGAGAGTCACTCAAAACAACCGTGACTGAGTAGTATTTGTTGTGGAGGTTAACTACGACATGCTCCAGTCATGTTGTTTGTACTTTAATTATAGCTGATGATGTAGATATGAACTGGATTGAAATGGCTAAACAAGGCAACGGTGGTCAGATAGAAGAGAGGGGTTTTTTTTAACCATCTAATGATGAGCTTGTTAGGTCGCTTTAAACAAAATCAGTAGGAATGAATGGGAGATTGCATTTATCCAAAGTGACTTGAAATTTAATCCCTCTTGTCTTATTTCTCTGTTTTTGTTCCTCTAATTTAAACATTGTTAATTAGGTTCATAAATGGGGGAAACGGGCTAGAAATGAAGCCAGAAAGCCAAAATACAGCAGATGCCTTAATATGCATGCCACTTCAAGTCTGTTTTGCTGTGTGTCTGTGCCTCAAGCTGTCACTGCTTGTGCCTGACCACCAACTGTAAGACAGCAAGATAGCATCGATTGTGACAGGGATACAGCGTGATAAATAAAACTGCCATTTGCCTTGTCATTGATCAAAGCTAATGTAGTTTGGAGAAATAGTTTACTACTGATGAAATAACAGACTGACTGAAGAAAAAAAAAACATTAAGCCCCGCACATTGAAATAATGCTGTAACGTTAGCTACCTTCATGAAGTTTTAGATTATGTTGACTCTGATTTGCTCATTAAGGCTTAGTTTTGCGTGGAGCTCTTGTGTTAAGTATTTCTAAAATTGCACTGTAAAGCCCCGAATTGAGTCAGTGCACAAAAAACTAAGTTTGCATTTGTTTTTGCAGGTCTTTTGTAATGTACTGCATTACATCTCAAGTGTTTCTATCTTTCTGCTCATAGTGTCTACCTGTTATTATTATATTGTTCTATCATCCACTGACCACGGAGAAAATAACTGTATCTGGCTCTAAATACTGCACCCAGGGATTAAATCCTAGCAGTGCAAACAACTAACATTCCACAGAAAAGCAGAGAATAATCTCGTAGACTAATTCCTTTCAAGACGGCATCCGCTTTTAATGTTCCTGCTTAATAGTACTAATTGTTTCGAACTTGTTTGGTTTCTTGTTTGTTGTTGCTTCTATGACTCAGTCTTCCATTAACTGTTCATTGATTAGTTTGATCCAGCAGTCTCTGTTTCTGTAAGAGAGTATGTAAAGAGCTATAGCTGTGCAGAGCTTTCTAACTATCTGAACTATCTTCTGCCACTGTAGTTTTTAAAGAGCTTTGGTTTTGCATAACATTTGACAAGCAACACTTCTAAATGAGAGGAAATATTCCAACTGTGTGAACAGCATATAAAATGGGTGAGAGTTAACCTTAGAGAATAATTCAAGCTTGATGCTCAGAACGAGATCCATGAGGAGAGAGAATGTGCCCATTCATAGTAAGAGACAGGTGGCAGAGCAGACAACTGTACAAGGGAAGAAACAGTCATACATAAGGGCGTGTGCATGGCCGCACACATGTACGCACCTCAGCAAGCAGAAAGTACAGTACTCACACACACACACGCACACACACACACACACACACACAATGTGTATACACAAGCTTCACTCTAAACTAAGCCAAATGAGCCACAGGCAATGATAAACAAATGAGTAATTGAGGGGATCCATCACACGCTGTGTGTTGTTGTTCCCGCACACCTCCTGCTTTGTCCTTATCTGGACATGTGAATGAGCTTCAGTGCCCACTGGCCATCCGGGACCAGCACCTCACAGGCCTCCCCTTCGCACACACCCACAGTACCAGCTGTGCAAGTGTGTGTTTCAGTGTGTGTCTGTGCGCGTGTGCTCGCATGCCTGCCTGCTGAGGCACAACTTTGTCTAAATGCCACCGCAGAGTGTCAGTCAAACCGTGTTGTGCCAGTCACCCACACAGCAGGTTTGCGGTTCTGTGTAGGCACGGTTTCTTCAATGAGTGTGAAGATCCCTACGTCGTGTTTGTGTATTTCCCACACAGAAACAAACGGAGGCTTCCCCGGCCCTCACCCACTCCAGCACATCTGCCAGCCAGTCTTTGTGTCCATCTGAATGTCATCTGAATGTCTGTTTACGTGGCCCTCTGTCTGCATCCTGCTCTATTCTACTTTATCCACCCTCTGCCCTGCTTGTTACCAACTGAGGAGTGTGTCACCATCACCTCATCTACCACTAAAGGTGTTCTGTTATCTTGCTCTCTGTAGTGTGATGCATCCTGATATAAAATGATTGCACTTTGAATCAACTGATCCAAATTTGCCTCCTGGATTCACTGCCGCAGGTGTGGCTGCGTAATTCGGTCCTGCGTGACGTCAACGCTATCACACTCAGTAGGTGTTGGTAAGGCTGATGGGACACTGCAGTAGAGGTGTGTCTATTGCCAAGGCAACAGCACGTCTTTCTGTTCTCTTGCCCGTGATGAAAATATTAAATGTAGGTAATATCTTCCTGTTGTTGAACTGCAGCCCTCTTTTAGTTCACACTGGCATGAAAACATTTTATTTGCTTCTCTTTATCAACATTCATATCAACAGGGAGTGTTACGGATTTAGTGAGGCAGACTTACTTTTAAATGGTTCATCTCATCACAAAAGTCTGTGTTTGCGTGCACTACGTGTATACTCAACGAGAAGGTACGAGAAAGACAGAAGGGCAGGACGGGGTGATGAGCAATGAAGTAAAGGACTGATGTAGGCACAGATACTTAAAAGTCACACACAGATACTCAAACACGAGTAGAGTCACGCAAACAAACAATATGGCAAACAAAAACCGGGACATGTACTTCTGGAACGTGACTCAACATGTCATATTGTTTTGTAGGAAACTCTCCGACACATTGCTCACTGGCGCGGCCCATGTACCTCTCACACACGCATTCATGGAGCCAGCAGCATCCTTCAGCGTCTGTGCAGTTGCCACAGACAAAGACACTTGTGCTATTCTTCAGTGTCTTCCTCGCCCCCCCTCTCCTACATCGCTTTTGCTTTTGTCTTCCAATGCTCCCTCCCTTTTTTTTGCCAGTCTTTCATTTGTTCTGTCCCTTAGCGTCACCACTTCCGCTTAACCATATACTGCTGCCTTTCTTTCCACACACTGGCACCCAGTCTGCAGCACAATGGCTAATGGAGTGACATGTTATTAGTTTCTTCTTATTCTTCTTATAAGGCAACAAGTTATTGAGTTTTTAAAATGCCAGACACACAATTCTGGAAGACGTCATCGCTTTTATGCTACCATTTTCATGACTTTAAAGTTAAATATTGTGCATTTAATGTTTTGTATTTAACAGTGATTTATCTGTGTGCTAGAGGAGAAGCTGTATTAACACCAGCCAACTAAAATACATTTTATTACTAAGTAGTCTTGTATTTGGGGTTTCCTGAGTATTGAGCTGAGTATTGGGCATTAGGGAGCTCTGGGGCAAAACGGGTCGATGGGCTCCAAATGACGACCAACTGACAACGCTGTTTGTATCGCTTGCACATTACATTACATTGTACGTGTAATGTGCTTTGATCTCTGTTGTCTTTAAAGCGGCACTCTGCCAAATTTACACAGGCAGCTTAGTTTACTCATTATGAGGGGTATTAGTCAGTCAGTGAAAACAGTTGTATAATGTCTTCTGTGCCTCTGGAAGGAGCTTTTTAAAGTCTAAGAAAATAACCGTTAACTGAGATTAATCAGACAGTGGACTTCTTGGCAGCATTGAAACATTCTACATTATATTATTACAACAAACTATGATGGTTTATGATGGAATGATGTTTTTTTGTAATTTGATTAAAGGATTTGATTACACAAGAGACATAATTTTTGGAAGAAAACATAACAAGGATTCACTTTGGCCTTGTTGTGTTTGAAAAGTGTATTGTTTGGTATTTATTACAATTAGTTTAACTGAATAATTGGAGGTAAGGTATCTATGTATATGTAATAGGGACAGCTTTATGACCAAAGCAGACGCTATACATGCCCAAAGGCACAGCATGCAAGTGTATTAAACAAACTAAATGAGCCCCTTAAATGCTGGATGCTGGTCTCACTCCCAGTTTGTGCACGTGGTTCAAACGGATCATATCCTTCATACTGGAAGACATACAATGTGTAAAGCGGCCTCAAAAAACCATGCTATTCAACAACAGAGTGGCCGTGCTCACTCTGCTGGCAACTTCTTCTCCTTCTCTTTCATCACCAACATAACAATTGTATAACACTCAGCCATATGTGTTAGCATGTGTTCAGATCAATACTGTACAGTCTCCCTCCTCCTCCTCCTCCTCCTCCTCCCATCCCTCCCTCCCTTACTCACTCATTCACTCACTCGCTACATTTCTCTTCATGGCTCGTCTGCTCAGTGTCCACTCACCGCTCTCACAAACTGCCAAATTCATGAGAGCATTTTGTCTTCTTTCTCTCTCTCTGTCTCTCTTTCTCTTTCTTTCTCTCGGTGGTTTGCAGTTTAAAATTGAAGGCTAAAAATAATGCAAAAAATCTCATACAAAATGTCGACATTTTACAGGTTCATCAAATCGCCACGTTTCTGTGTCACAACCATTGTCAAACATTAATACCAGTATACAGTACATATGTGTAGAAAAAGCTTTTTGTTAAAATCTTACAAGTGAATTTGGTGCCTCTGATATGAGAGCGCATAGATGGTTCTATTGCAGTGCTGACTGTACGGCTGTCAGTGTGTAACTGCAGCAATGATATCTCACAAGTTCATATATATGTCTATAATAGTATTTAGCTCACAACGTGTCTTATCTTCAAATGATGTATCTAAATAAGTAACAGCTTCTAAAAACATAGGTGAAACACGTAGAAATACAGGTTGCATAGAAACTCTGGCGTTGACAGGTTCCCATTCATGTCACATCACACAGCAATCACAGCAGTTGTTCCTTGAGCTATGAGGCTCACTAATTATTCCGTCCTCAGAGTGGCGAATCTCAAAACGCCTTCTTCACATTATGGTGGAACATTTCCCACAACAAGAAATATCTCTCACCACGGAAGATATAGTGCTTTTCTTATCATGCAGTGACCACATACACACAGCCTTCCCATTTGCCTTGCTTCATCTGCAGGGAGACGGGGATCTCATATCGAATGTGGCACAGAGGACAGATAATCAGCCAGGTCATGTTTCCTCTGTCATATGAATTAGCTTGTTAGCCAGCTTCCTTCTTTCCTCTGATCTGTAACAGCGTTTGATTTGCTCCACCGTCCTCTCTGTTTCCATCTGTCACGCATGTCAGTTTGATTCAGTTATGGCATGATTACAGAATTGCCAAAGCGCACTGCAATGGGATCAACTTAAATTCACAGCTTTATTCGTTTTCCCAAGTTCTCTTCTCACATCTCTCACGCGGACTTGCTTCATGTCATCATCACCTCCAAACGTAAACTGTGCTTGTTGTGTGTGCACCATGTGTATGAGTTTTCTGTCTGTACGTGCACTTTCTTATTAACACCTTTCACCGGTGTAAGGTAGTGATAGTGATTGTGAAAATATTCCCTCTCTCTTTCACTTACTTTTAATGTGACAAACCTTTAAACAGGACTGTTCTGTAATAATATTGTCAGATCAGTTATGCGCTTGCTGAGATTGAGAAAGAGACCCTAAAATGTTATGCTCCAGACAAATGGAACAAACAGTAACTAAATTAAATGGAATGAACTAATGTAAATTCAGACAAATAAATATAATTAATATATAATAATAAATTTTGATCAATTAAAATGTCTATTGATAGACTGAGAGCAGAGTGGATGTGTGTGTTTTCATTGAACTGTTATCTCTCATGTTGTTGTCCTTGGCCTATTTGTTCCATAACTTACTGATTTATATTTTTGTACCACTGTCACTTTATGTTTTATATGTGATTTTAATATGCGTTGTGTTTTATGTATTGTGTATTGTAATCCGACAGCTTTTTCTCGATGGCCTTCTGTCTTTAGATATGCCGGCAGACGTCAGAGATGTGACCGCACAGAGACCAAGAAGAATCCCTCAGCTCAGCTCCTGACAGCCGCTGCAGAGAGGTCACAATACCAATTAGCAGGAGGACATCAGATTAATTCGTCTTTAAAAACTGAATTCATACAGACACACACGCACCTTTTTTACTGAAGAATAGGTGAATTTCATATTTGATGAGTGTGAGTTAAATAAGAGAGTTGATTCAAGTTGGGGTTTTTTGCAGGGTTTGAAAGATTCTGAGTAATTCATCATCAGGAAATGTTGCCACTGTCCATTTTCTTCTGTAGCTTCTGTAGGTAATTCAATATGGCCACTGATGACAATGTTTCACTGTGTTTTTACTACTGTTCACTGTTGAGTGAATGTCTGTCAAATATTCAACCTAAAATTAACTTCATTGCTTTCCTCGGACGGCCCTGTGCCGAAGAGCGGGTGTCGATGCAGCAGTGACAACAGACTCACTGAACAGCTATAGTCCCACAGCAGTGAGCAGTAACCCCTTGAGCCGAACCCCAGCTTTGAACGTCCAGCGAAGCTCCTGCTATACTGAAGAGATGAAAAACAGCAACAGGCGAAACATCACATCTGTGTGGATTGACTGTAATTTTCCTCAAATTAATATGTGAAACAAACAGGCCGTATTTTCTCCAGATTTTCCACATAATTTTGTTCATTTAATTGTTAATGTAGAATATAAAAGTAATTAATGTGTTAATTTGTCACCATGACAGTTCACCACATATTTTACAGCTTTTTTAAACAGCTTTCCCATACATAAAATACTCATGGCAAATACACATTTTTCTTAAAATATTTTTAAATTGATTTTACAACAATGTTGTGGACAATAAACTAAAAGATGGTCTCTTATTTGAAAGACAAGACATATAAACAATAATAAAAACATGAACCCACACTGACTATCGACTCCTACCCTACCCTCCATCCATAACACCTCCCTCCCACATTCCCAAATCCCTCTTACTGGATGTGGAAAAACAGACATCAAGTGAGGGGAAAATACAAGTACATTTCATCCAGTCCAAGTATGCATTTTTATTCTTTTATTAATATTAACACATTTTAGACACACATAACGTAGATGGCACAACCTTTCTGATTTGTTACACCACTACATCTACAGTAAGAATACAGGTAGTAGTGCCACTTTCAAATGTGGCAGCTGCCAAGGACTATAGAAAAGGAGCAGTATTTTTGCATGTACTTCAGCTTATGTCTTTGACAGCACTGGCACCTGAAAACTCAACACCAACCTTGTCCATGTTCATGCAGACTGCCAAATGTAAGCACAGGCTTTCATATTCGCACTGTGAGACAGCATAAGCCAGAGGCTGGTACCTTTACTGATGGAAATGCACACCCAACTTTCACAGCTCCAAACTTTGAAATTAAATTAAGCTTGGAGCAAACCAGTATAAACACAATATGTAATACAGTTGTGATAATATTTTTACATGTTCATATGTTTGATTAGAGAAACATTTTAACTGTAATTAATTGTAATGATATGTTCTCTGAGTCTGTCTGCATTTTGTGTTATTTTGTAGGAGTTATTGTTATTTGGGATTCTTTAACTTTTCAGTCCCTGAGGGCCCTTGGTGCATAGAGAGCCATTTTCTTTTCCCCTGTGCAAGTATGAGCACCCATGTGTGTCGTGTTAAGCATGTGAAGTAAAATGTAATATAAGTAATTTAATAGTAATTCCCATTATGCGTTAGCACTGAGCTAACAGATTAAGCACTAATTATTTACGTATAAAATTGATTCAGGCTTTAAAAAAAAACATTTGAGGAATCATAATAAAAGAACTAAGTGAACATCATTAAGTGGCACCTGCAGTCCAGCCGAAAACCTCCCCTCGTGCAGATAGAAGAAACTTTAGGACAGCACACTTTTCCAGGTTGCTCACTTGACAACCTATTTTTCTGGTTATTGTGCACTGGCCATTATCTCCCATCACTCAAGATTCAGACACTTTCATTAAGATCAGTGTCAACCACTGACAAAGCCAGACAGAGAGCCTTCAGTCCCTGTATTGCCTCAGTGGCACCACATTTACAGGTGATGGACTGGTGAATGAATGCAAAATAAACAATTATGAATGGATGGATTTATTACTTTCTGAGGCCAGTCCGCCATCCTCCCCCCACCACATCTTCACCCCTAGTCATCAGTCCCCCTCTCTTCACTCCTCCTGCATCCGTCTGTTCCCCTTTCATCTTTTATTTTTAACCCTCAGGCATGCCTCACGCATGACGCAGATGGGTACGTAACACGGACACAGTAAACTAAAGAGAGAAAGGGCTGCAGACAGGGAGAGCAACTGTGTCAGATACGAGAGAGGAAAACAGGCGCACAAGAAGGGAGAAAGACTGAGATGGTCAGACAGATGGAGAGAGAGGCAGAAATGATATCATCTTTCATTTTACATATAACTCAAAGCTAAACAAGTAGCCCTCCTGAAGCTTGTCACCTGTCACACGTTGCTGAAATACCTGCTTGCAATGTTCTGAGTACCGTGCTGTGGTGTAAACCATGTCAAAAAGCTAAAAACACAAGCTGTGTTGTATTTTTCCCATGTCTTCCCTTTCCCTCTCTACCCCATCTATCTTCCTGAAAGCTCAACACACCCACTCATTTGTCTGAGCAGAAAGAAGAGGAGTTACATTATCAATCTTACATCACTCAGCAGTCAGCCTGAGACTTTTCATAGCAGCACTGAATGAGAATCAACACGGCATGACGCACACCAACTGTCAGGTTGAAGTGTTTGTGCGCTCGTGTGTGTTCGCATATGTGTGTGCGTGAAAAAAAACAAGTGCAAACATGTACAAATTAATTTGTGCAAAGTTAATTCCTGTGGTTGCAGAACAGGTCTTGACAGAAGTAGTACAGAGCAGTTCCACAGAATCATAAAGCGCAGAGGAAAGTTTTTTCTCTATATGGTCCGACACCTCTTCCTTCCAGCTTATAATAATGAGTTAACGTTACTCATAATTGGACAATGAGACTAAAATTGTCAGTCCACTCCCACTCAACATACGTGTGCAGGCTGTTTCCAAACTTATACATCACACTAACAATGGCAGCATCCAAATCATTGCCAATTGTAATGATGAATAAGGCTTCATGTAGGACTGTATTATTCAAATATCACAGTACAATTAGTACTGATGACACATTCGACTGCTGGTAAAAATCTGTTGCTTGAGGATAGCATTAAACACTACAGAGAATCATCTGCTTGGTGATTTTATTTTATTTGCCTGTAACTGACTAAACTCATTAAGCTTACTGAGAAACAGTTACAGTGCAGTTGATGGGAAGGAAGACGATGACTTCACACTAATATATGGAGGATCAAACATGGCTAATAACAAAGAAATAAATGAAAACACAAGTATGCAAAATGATCAAATAAATTGACAAATATGTAAACAAGAAGTTAAAAAAATAAGTTCATGTAAAAAAATAAAATGACAAATACAAAATGATGATAAATGAACCAAAAATAAATGTTAGATGAAATATAAAACATAATTTAATAAAACAGACAAATATAATGATAAAATGCAAACCTGCAAAATGCTTACTGAAATACAAAACAAATATATTATATTATACATATATATGTATAATGTATTATAATCTAATTAGGTATTATATATAACTGTCACCTAGTTTCTGAAATTTATTTTTTCATTCACAAGAAAAAAATGTGACAAAATTGGTTATTGAGCTTTTCAGAAATCTAAAATACATGCACCAATCCCAAATAAAATACCACTTAACTTAGCTTCACTTTTTCAACTTAAGTTATAGTTTTCCCAAACAAAAGAGATGCACCTCTCCTGTAGTTTAATTCCACTACAAACACTAACACCAACATCAAAGTAGGAGTTAATACTTTTTCTTTCTGGGCAGATCCATCTCCAATTTCATTAAGACACGGTTGTCTGACTTCACGAAATGATGGCAGCATCCATGGAAGCACATATTGTAAATTAAATTGAATCTGTTCTGCAAGTAACCTAATGTCAAAATCTATCACCAGTGTTTACAACCCTGAGTCCAGAAAGATTATGATCCTGGTTGAGGGCAAACTCTCTTTCTAACAGATTTAATGAAGCAACACACAGAGTCAGATAACAGAATCAAATTTGGAGAGATATTTCCAGTAAGCTGTCTGACCTTTTGTTCCAGTGAGAAGGCAGCCGTGGCCTAGAGGTCAGAGAAGTGACTTGTGAACAGAGGGTTGCCAGTTCAATTCCCCCACCGGCTGAGCAGGGAAAATTTGGGTGTGGTGGAGTGATTAATAAGATAAGAAAATATCCCCCACCAATTAGCCCACTGCTTCTGTGTGTGTGTGTGTGTGTGTTCACTGTTTGGGCTTTATGATTTGGTGTCAAGTGTTCTGTTTTAAGAACTGTTAGTAATAAGTTGAGTGCTACATTTACTTTAAGATAGCCAAACAGAAAAGTTTAAATTCAGTGCCGTTTTCTACAAGTTTACAAAGTGTGCTTGTTTGGAACAGAGTTTGTGCCATTTGGAGATCTTTTATCTAATTTCTTTCCTGACTTTCATCAAAGTAAATGTCCCATTTGATGTGGTGTGATATGTGATGAAAAAGTTTTAATTTTCTAATTTTGGTTGCAGTTTTCTTCCACTGTTACTGTCATGATCACAATATATTGGCTGTGAAGCTGCTAGCTAATATCACAAATGTGTGAATGACAATTCTCCTGAATCTATAATCAAAAACAAAAGAATTTTGTGTTTTGAATTATACAAAGACAATCAGCTGTGTGCATTTAATTGGATGTGTTCTCCATTTTCAGCTAAATGATTCAAGCAGTTCTCATTTTCCTGGCATGGACAGCCACTTGGATGCTCTTCACAGATGTCTGTGGTTCCTCTGCTCATAATATGCAACACACATGCAGCCACAATGAGCATAATAACCGCATCGAATCTAGTGTTCAGGAGATTTCTCACCCATCTCCATTTACATTTTAGTCTCCCAAAAGCCTGCTCTCTCACCACCCAATCACAGCTTATTATTGAGTTATCCACTATCTGAACATTCACATTTTTTCATTCAAGTTTCCAAAGCACTTTGATTTCGTCTGAATTCTTGCAACATGGACATTGGTAAGCACTTTCACAATACACCTGTGTGCTGATGACTGTGGCCACATCGTATTCTGTACTTTGGTTGGCCATATACAACAAAAAGAGTGCTACCATTTGCTTGACAGGAGTCTCTGGAGAACCTTGTAGTCCGGTTTAAGGCCTGGTGCCATTAGGGGGTTTTGTTTGTTTGATTTTTTGTTTCCAATTTGTTGCCAGCAGTTTTAAAGCACGTGTTTATACCCAAAAGGGGACATGGTTGCGGTGTGTGCCTGCTCTGCAGTGGTTCAGAGCACTGAATAAAACACATTGGAGGGTATAAACAACACCTTCAAAATGTGTTGTGTTTATGTCGGAATTACTTTAAAAGTGGAGTCAGCTTTTGTTAAATTTCAATATTCAATTGCATATTATGTTTAGAAATAATTTATTAAACACTTCATGTTTTTCATAAGTTGGGGGGACTTATCCCTCACTTCCCCCTGGATCTATACCCACCCAGCGGTCTTTAACTGAGTAGCAGCATAACATTAAATCCATTTTCTTCAACCCACTGAGGACAGCACCTGAGTTAACTCACCCCCCCCAGGGACAGACAACATAAGTTGACAAAAGAAATCGTGAGCACAGACTTCATTATCTTCACCAGCTTCCCAGTCAGTGTGATAAATTTTATCTGCTGTGGTGAATGACCTCCTGTCCAGGAGGTTTCAGCTGCTAACTTACCACTTGGAGTGAGAATTGTAACACTGGAAATGGAAGTGAGAAGGAGGAGAGGTTATGTGTGTGTGTGTGTGTGTGTGTGTGTGTGTGTGTGCATGTGCCCTCCCTTACTCTCTCGGTCTCTCTTTCTCATTTTCCACCCATTATTTAGCAGTATTGCACCTCAAGGAGTCATTAAGCTCTTATAAGCTATCCCACAATGCCCTGCTGCTGAAACAGTCCCAATTCACAGAATGACATCAGAAGCAGGGCTGGAAATAAGCACAGCCACATGTGTTCCTGAATGTGTGTATATTTGAGTGTGTGTGTGAGTGTGCCGGCTTGTGGCCGGGTCTTCTCACATATGAGGGTCCATATGTGTGTGTTTGTGTGTGTGTGTGTGTTGACTTGTGCGTATTTGTTCGTGCATGCGTGCGTGTGTCAGTCTGACGTCAATACTCCTCCGATCCATATTTAACTACATAGTGGAGAAGGCTCATAGCACCTTGTAGGTGTCTTATCTCAATGTATTAATAGACTGAACTAAACAGGGTGCCGGTGTGACAGGTGAAGTGCGTCTTTCCCTCTCTAGTTTGAAGGGAGAAGGTTGAATTGAGAGAGTGTATTTCTGGATTGGGACTGCATGGAAATGTGCTCTGAAATTAGGGTGTTTCACAAAGGAGGGATGAAAAAATAATGAGGAATGTGCTGAAATCGGTGCACCATGAAAATTAAAATAAACCCTTAAAATTTCTCTACAGTAGCTTGAATTTGTCTTGCAAGGGGCTAAAAAAATGACATCATGAGAAATATGAATGAAGTGAAACCATTTTCCTATTACTGTCATGTACACTTTTCCTCGTCTGGGAGACCTCTTCCTATTGGTTTTGCTATTTCTGTTGCGCTGGCCACCTACGTGTTAGTGTGGTGATGACTGCCTGCCACAGCAGTAAACACTATCTGGGAAGTCTCTCTTCAATTTGCAGCATTCATTCATGTAGCTGAGAGTTTCAATTTGTTCTTGTAATTGGATGACCCACGTCTACCAATCAATTAGCTACCCCAGGAGAGCAGCAAAGGAGGTGGAGTCACTTTTCAATCCTCATTTAATCCATGGTTTTTTTTTTTCAGTTTGGTGTGGACGCTTTCTTGAAATTCCACTGCATCCATAAGCCTCAGCCACCATTGCTATGGAGAAGACGCCAGCCAGAATGAACATAGCTGAGCTGTATCACATTCAGAAGGTTTTGCAATCAGGATGAAACACGGCACCATTGATGAATTCTTCCAAGAATCTATTAATTATTAAGAGGAGTCTGCAAAACATAAACTTCAACTTCAACTTGAATTTTAAGCCAGAGTGTTTGAATGTTTTTACTCAGAGTTCTAAGTCAAATCCCCTACTTCTGTTGTCGTGTATACAGGCTTTGGCTTTTCAGTCAGTGAAGCTGATTTTTTTTTTTCTTTTTCAACACCATTGCTCTTATTTTGTCCAGGAGAATTATATGTTCATCCAAGTCTTAGAAGTGCTCAACACAAACACAGTCTGTGCAGAAAAATATCTACAGGTTTGCTTCCAGGGCACTGAACACCCAAATTATCTGTACACCTTGACACTACCGGAGTGACAAACAACTGACTAATACTGCCATCAAAACGTTTTGGAGTTCCCTGAAAGAAGAACTAGTGTTGCCAGTAATTACACTTATGTAATCTGGATTTTAGCAAGCTGATTTAATGACACCTCCTGCATCAGCGACTGATATTAGGACACTGTGTTTTAAAGAATCACTCAGTGTGAACTCTAACCTCCTTTGCAGAGCTAACACACAGCTCACTCAATGGGAACAAACATGTTATTGTGTCACTTTACATATTTCCTTATTGGAGTGTGTACATCTTTTGTTGTATTTAAACTGAAAGTGTATGGCCCACGACCCTGACGGATAAGCGGTATAGAAAATTGATGAATGAATGAATATGAATATATGGATAGGCAAGGTAAAAAAAAAAGCAATTGAAGGCACATAATGAATCATATTTATGCTGCGTCATTTCTGGGCTAACAATGATTGAATAATACTCTAATGCACTTTTACTGAAACTTGCTTCATTGTATTTGCATGATTGAAAAGCTCCATTTTATGAAAGTCTAAACCTTACTGACGTCATGCCATGACTAAACCTCACCACACAGAAAGAGTGTGCACATTACATTATGAATGATGTAGTTTGATATTTTTGAATATTTGATAAGCCTTGGGGAAAGAAGTAAACACTGCATAACTGATTGTATTTTATAAAAAGAATATGTGAATGCAAAAATGTGGTCAAGTCCATTGTGGTGCTGATGTTTGCAGACCTCACCAGGCATCAATATTCTCTTTGAGGAAGATAAATAATGGATGAAATCATTCAAAAGTGAATGTGCTGTTTTAGACAGAGTGCTATGGTAGAGGAGTCGGAGAGCTTTCTTCTTTCACACATTAACAATGTAGGCCCAAATTGTTTTCCATCACTGCAAATCAAATGTGTCTCTGTAGCAGGCAATATGTTGAGTGATCGCGCCGTAAATGGACTTGAGATAGAAACTGCAAATTACCTCAAGATGTGCTCTAATAACAACAAATGTAGTGAGCCAGTCAATTCTTCAAGTAAGTCAATAAAAGTGAGTCTGCGTCTTAGAAAAGGAGATGGCACATGTCCAATAAAAACAGTTTTTGGGCTTTTTTTTAAGGCCCAAAGTCTACTCCAAAATGTGTTTTTCTTCTTTACTACTTTACTTAGATGTTTAATGGTCACTGTGCGATACAGGGCTGCAACTAATCATTCATTTCATTACTGATAAATCTGCATTTTATTTTCTCATGTAAGTGATTGTTTAGTTTATGGAATAACAAAAAATAAATAAATAAAATTTGAGAAATGCTCATCATAATTTCCCAGAGTTCTAAGGAGTATCTTCATGTTGCTTCTTTTGTCAAACCAACAGTGCAAGAGTGCAGAATGGTGTACGTGCAGTTTGACAGTAAGGATGCTTTCACATTCATCTACGGAATGTTTCTCTGGGCTAGGCCAGAGTGTGCTGGTGCCACCCAGAATGAAAGCTACCATGATATGGTGAAAACTTTTTGCTTAGTAACCAGGATTTTATTGTTTGAGACAAAGATTTGTTTCCACATTTTTATATTTGATATTTTCTTTGAGAAATTATCTGTATGTAGAAGAGTGGCAGTGTGGCTCAGCTTTGACATCTTCTTTTCAGTCGGCATGAATAAAATACTTAATATAGTCTCTCTTTATTACAGATATTCTTCTCTCTTGTCAGTGTCTTATGACTGCATTACCTAAAATGCAATTTAATAGCTGACGAGATCTTGGCGCATTATATTTTGCTATTAAGTTTTGACAATTTGCTTACTTCAAGCAGAGCTTAGGAGCAAGCTACAGGGGTCAGATAAGCTCATTTCTTTCTCATTTCTTTCCACCTGGTATATTTTTATATATATGTATGGTTATTTTTCTTCAGTCCTAACTGATGCTGACTTCAGTAGCAGCATGTGAGGTAATCTACCAACCCTCACATCTCCCTCTAGAGCCACAAAATGCTTTGTGCAACGTTTTTCACATATGCAGTAGTACTCCCCATCATCTGTAAACAGTTGTTCATGTGTAAAATCTGTCATTCATCAGGACTCATGTTTGTGATGAATTTAAGTCCAGTTTTCACTTTCTTTTAGCTCTGATGTTGCACCCCACCAACCATCGGGGGACATATATAGCTCTTTAGCTGCCAAATGTTTCTCTAGGCTATGTTCACTCTACGTACGCTCACTTCTACAGCTGGAAGCAGATGAGAAAAGAACTGTGATGCCAAAAAGCTCTACAGAGCTAAGGGGACCTACAGAGTTGTGTGACAGTTCTCTTTGGGTTTGTCACTGTGAGCAACAATTGTAACACAAAAACAAACAAACAAACAAACAAAATAAAAACATTGATTGTTGAAGCTTTAAGTTCAGGATCTGTTTTCAGCAGCACTAATTAGAGTTAAGATAACATGCAAAAATAATACTACAAAAAATGCATAATGGCCACAGTGGCACAGGGGGGCAGGTGCTGTTATTATAGGTAACAAGGGGCCTTTTATGTGTCTGTGCCCCGGGGGCCCATTGTCTCTTAATCCATCCATGCATTTGGGACAGATATATCACAACCACATCTGTTAAATAAGACATCATTTCAAGTGGAGCAGGATGTGAGATACTTTATTGTTGTTTAGGGCTGATGTGGCTGCAGGATCTGAGCACAGAGAATTCACCAACACTTCTCTTCTTCTGGCTTTTTTTCTGTCTCAGTTCCTCCAACACACAAACACACACAAATCCACACTGGTACCCTGGTCAGTCAGCCTCTAATGGGCTGAGTGAGGGCTGACGTTGGTGTGATGTGGAAGAGAAGTTTGAGGGGGAGAGAGGGAGGGAGGGGAGGAGAGAGAGAGGAAAGAGGGGAGAAGGGAGCTGACAGACAGAGACAGTGCGAGAGAGAGAACAAAATTTGTTTATTATTAGATATAGCCTTGATGGTCTGTGCAATTATCTCCTCTTTACCTTTGAATAACTTCATATTGGTCGCCAGATTACAATGTTCCAACAACTAAAAATAACAACCTACTGTATTGAAGAGACTTTGGGACAGAGGAGAAAATATTACACGTTCTCCCTCCTCCTCTCTTTTTTTGCCCTCCCTCCTCCACCTCCATCTCTGTGCCCGCCCTCCGCCTCCATCTCTCCTCCGATCCCTCTCTTCCTCGCCCTTGCTGGGTTTCACTTGGAGGACATGGTGTAGCAGCCGTGTGGGTGCCACTGCATGTCACGGATACGCCTAATGGACTGCATCTGGGGGCAGCGAGCTCCAAACTCATTGAAATGCCTGTATTCGCCCTTCTCAAGCAGGTACTGGCTGCCACGATAGCCGGGGAACTGGTAACCAACCCAACTGTGGAGAGATGAGGGGGAGAGAAGAGGGGGAGGAAGGAGAATTTATATTTTCTAAGTAGGGGATGGCTTGGAAAGTTTCAGGAATATATAAAGTAGACAGACAAATGTGTATGATTGGACAGAGAAAATCAGAGAAAACAGACTAAAGGAAAGAAAACAGGAGGCTGAAAGATAAAGAATAGTCAAGTAAAATGTCAGGGAAAGAAGCTAGAAACACAGTTGTGGACAAATCAGGGAGAATCAACATCAAACAAAGACATCAATACGTTTGTCAACCTGTGAGGTGCCAAACCACATTACAGTGTACATCTCAACTGTTTGTTTCAGGCAGCGGGGAGAAGGACAAATGAAGCACTCTCAGCATTTCAGTGTCTGCTGCCTGACGCAGCTCTGACACTGATACTGAGCTGCTGACGTTCATCTGTTCTCTGACTTTGTGTTGCAAACTAAAGTATGAGGCTCTTGGCTCATACTTTAGTTTGCAAGTATGAGGCTCTTGGCTCAGTTTAGCCTAAAGGCATCAATGTGCTAGCAGTCTTCTCCTCCAAGTCCTGGCAAGAGGGCGAACAAGTCTTATTTCCTATAAAACACTAACTGACAAGAAAATGTCTGTGACTGTGCTAACACAATACTCACGTTCCACAGCTGACCATGATGCTGCCCACTCTATCGGTGAAACCGTAGGAAAACAGGCTGGGGACATCGTCGTCCATAATCTCCATCTTACGACCCTTGAACTCTCCGACCTCATACAAGCAGATCTTGTGCTTCTCAGGGTCCTAGAACATGACAGGGAAACAGATGGAAGATTAAGGAAAGTAGTGCAAAGTATGTGCATGGATATCAGCTTTCAGCAGGAAAGTCATTTGTTGACAGGGGGTTTACCATGCGGACGGGCCTGAAGGATAGCAGGTAGTCGTTCTTCTGGCAGTTGCTCCAGGAGTCCCAGCGGGGGTACTCGCCCTTCTCCAGGATGAACGTCTCACCACAGAAGTTCATCTGCTCAAAGCCCACAAAGCTGAGGAAAGTCACAAGGACGAGGGGAGGAAGGCGATGAGTCTTTTAAATGAGCACTCCACTTCATTTTACACATGAAGGTCAGTTTAGACATCACAAATAACATCACTCAGCCTCCGAAAACTGCTGTGTGAGCTTTGTAAAGTTCGGACAAACAACCCAGATGACATCATCAGGGTAAGTCAGGATAAACCAGACTCTGCTGCTTCGATTTTGTTTTATCATGTCCCCTTTAGGTGCTGTAAAATGGACATACTTTGAGGACTAATATGTTCTCCTGTCTTCTGTCTTATCTAAAAAAAACAAAAAAAACTTTCTCCCCGTTTTTTAATTGTTTTTTTCTCAACTTTTTCTGCTCCACATTGTTACGTGATCATTGCATTATGTTATTAGTTTGGGCACTGAAGTTCAGTCTACTACTCCACTCTATGCAAATCACTCGGGATAAAAGCATCCGCCAGATACCTAAAATGTGAAGTGTGAAATGTCACTTAATGGTGGGGTGCAACCGTGAAATATTCTGCTCTGTGCTCAGAGGAGTGTGGGTGCTGGGTACATTATGTGCGCTTGCATCAGTGGGTGGGTTTGTGCGTGCAGCTGCACATGCACGGGTTACTTACGGTCCACAGTCAACACGCAGGGACCGTACCCTGTCCATTCCCATGTCACACACATTCATACACTCGCCATTGATCTCAATACAGCGACCCTGGAAGTTCTCCTGGTCATACACACACATCTGGATAAAAGACAAAGAGAGTGGGAGTCAGAAAGGAAGTCACACAGGTGCTTTCAAAGTCAGCGGCAACAAATGAGGAGAGTAGAAATGGAGAGGGATAAAGTAAAGTCACAGCGACGTGATGACAGCCTTTTCTCTCAGTGACTTAACGCACAGAAGATTCACATGATATTTTTCTGCCAGTTGTGGTTGTCAACCACCCACTCGCTGAGCTAACCAGCGGGTTGTGATAATAAACATCAGTCCAGGAGGTAAACTGTTAGTGAGGTCAGCTGCTTCACACAGTATGAGAAAGACTGTATGGTGTGTTTGATCATCTGGTGTACGTGTGATGTGTGTGTGTGTGTGGACACATATTCCTGTAGTTGTCAGACACAAATGTGTTTACACAGTCAGGACCCACCTTACTTATGGGGACAAAATGCAAGTTCCCACAACATAAACCATTAAATGTTAGGGTGAAGACTTGCTTTAAGGTTAGGCTGCAGTTAGGGTTAGGTTAAGGTAAGGGTTAGGATTAAGCAAGTAATGTTTATTGTTATGGTTAGGTGGTGGTTAACCTCCAGGAAATGAATGTAAGTCTACGTAATGTCCCCACAAGTGATGGAAACACGACTGTATGTGTGTATTTGTGTGTGAGCATGTTTACCTTGTAGGACATCATGCCCATCTCAGACATCTTGTTCTGAGCCTTCCCATCAGTCTGGGAAGCAGACTTGGATTTTTCTCCAGACATGATGACTGAGAAGAGAAGAGAAGAGAAGTGTGAGTCACTTTTTACGGTCACACTTAGGAACTGTATGAAAGTTAATAGGGTGGGAAGAGGGGTAAACAGGGTTTCACTTGTAATACAACAATTCAACACACACATTAATTATGCATATGAACTAAAAGTGCACCAAGAATTTAACATTTCATACACCATTACGTGTTACTGGAATAATATTTACATAGCCACTAATTGAGCTGAATTGAATTAGCAAAGATTAGAAAATCATACATCATGGTAAACAAATATTTTTCTTTCTGTTACCATACACAATAACATGCTCTCTGGAGAGATAACCTTCAATCATTTGACCTCAACCTTCTCCTGGTCTCCCAACAGACTGAGAGATTTAAAATATCCCTCAGCAAGAAGAATTAAGTAAAATTCCCAACCTCCCTAATGCACCCCTAATCCTTTTTGAACAATCTCTAAGAAAATTTTAAAAAGGTTCAGACTTAAACTTAATCACAAACATTACAGTCTTGTCACTTGTTCTATACATTGATATTTATTGTATAAATCCTAAAACTTTTCCCATTAAAAAAAAACATCAAAATAACCAAAAATAAAGTCTTTGGTACAAGAGAAAATGTAGCATATACATATATATATGTAAGTAAATCCAACCTTAATTCTTTGCAAGTCACCAAAACAAACTATTAACTTTTTAATTTAAACATATATAACAGACTTTTTTTTAATAAAACTTGAGTCTTTTTCAGTTACTAGTAACTTAAAATTAAAAATTTAAGAGCTATTTATGGAACCAACTTGACTAGATTTAATCTTTAGATTTAGCATACTTTATGCTCAAAATAAACTGATGTTTATTCTGAATGTGAACAACTTAAACAGGCCACAGTGAAATTTACATTTCACCAAAGCCTTATCTCCAGCTCAAACTATGACACAGTTTTCTTATTAGTAGGTATTATATCAGGTTAGTCTTGCTCTCTCTGTCCCTCTCTCCCTTCCTTTCTTTTCTCATTCTGTAAGATGTTTGTCCACTGTCTTACCTGTGGCAATGTGTGCGTAAAGGAGTAGACACGGGGCTGAGACTGGTGGTCTGTGTGAGAGTGCGCCAGGCCCCTGGCCGCTTTTATATGCTGGCGCCCAGAGAGAGGGGATTATAGACACAGAAACAAACTCGCTGAGCTCACAGCCCCCACAGAATAGAAATACCCCCATCATCAAAGAGAGAGAGAGAAGCAGAGAGAGAGAGAGAGAGAGAGGGAGGGAGACAGTGGGCAGAAAGAGGGAAATATCAGTTGAAAAAAAGAGAATGAGGCGAATGGGACAAAATGGCAATCAACGTATATTTGACCTTAATGAAAGACAAAATAACTTTATGATGACTTAATCATGGCATTTATGACAAAGGTATAAAGTGCAATTAGTCTATAGTGAGTCTTTTACTGTCTCTGCAGTGAGCTGTTACATACAAAGTCTTTTTCAAAGCCCTAACCTCAACTGCAGCTTTATAATAACGACAGCCAGGCTGACCGGGTTCACATTTAACAGCATGTCACAGAATGATTCCCTCCACTGCTGTTATCGAGAAGCGCTGGGACAAATAATAACAAGGAAAGCAATAAGTGGTGAGAAGCAATAACTTGACTGCTCCACCTCTGGGTGAGCAAAGAGGTTCAGAGTGTGCATGGACAATAAGCTGAATCTTCTCATCACAGTGGGAAAAAGCTATTAAATTAAATCCCTTTGCCTTTTTCCTATCACGGATGGGTAAAATAATGTGGTTAGCTGCCAGAGGAAAGTGCATAAGATGCTTATTCAGAAGTGCACACAAGGGAAGCAGAAAACTAGATGTATGCAGCCCTGACTGTGGATGCACAGGCGAGGACAGGAAGGAAATAAGGCCTGCAGCTGTTCACCAGATGAAAAATGTTCACGTCTTGGAATCAGTGGTCAGTTTCATTAATCTTCAACATGTGCTCAAGTGAGCATCAGTGAAAGGATCACACACTGTTCTTTCCTCTCAGTGACTGTCGGACATCCTCAGTCACTGCTGAGAGTCCAGCCAGGGGAAATTAAATGGGCATCCTGGGGCACATCTCCCATTTATGCAGCCTTGTCTCCATGTTGTCTGTCCTCTGGTCAAGATTAGAAGACAGACTCGACGCCTTCACTTTGGACTGGGTCCAGTCACCTTAGCCATGCAAAAAGACATATGAGGAAAGGGGACTGAGAACACATATGACATATAGAAAAGACAATACATAAGCAAGGGAAGCCTAACAGAACATATATTTTTAAGCATAAAAAATAGGTATTCTGTTAAGATAAGATGCTTCAGTTTTATTTGATTTAATCTTAATTTAACCAGGAAGTTTCTTGCCATACATCAACTCTTTTTCTGGTGAAACCAGGCCAGAATTGCAGCATGAAATAGTTTACGTGATAATACACTCTGTGGCATGAGAATACGCACACATAAAATACTTACTTCATGTAAATGAAAAAACAGGCCGTTTCATAACAATTGCCTCCCTGAAAACAGTAATAAACAAGGGTGATCATAAAGGAATGTGACTTAAATGAATCTGTTAGTAACAAACTTTAAGTGCTTGGAATTTGTTAATAAACTTTAAAGATATGTCAAAGAAATCCAGGCCTTTTGTACACTGATTACCCCAATCTATGACATCATGTATATAATATTTACAATGTCGCCGGTTGTATGCAGTTGCCACAACGCTGCCACACCTGGAAACATGACACAACTTAATTATTAACTTTCATTGTGGTCCTACTGTTTTGGTAGGTGAACAGCGGTTTTCATAGCTAAACATCTATAGCAAATCAGGCCATACATGCCCATTTGGCTCCTTTGATAAAATAAAGCAGCTTATCTGAAGAGATGAAGACAAATTAAAGTCAACAGAAGTGCATGACATATTTCATATAATTGCACTGATAAAACACGCTCTTCAAAAAGCCATTTGATCGTTATGTGGAGCAAGACTGATGCACCTCCAAGCTTGTGAAACACACATAAAAAATCAACAAAGGTATGATTGATCTTCCTTCACACAGTCCACGAATAGAGAGCCGTTGATTGTGCCTTCACTGACATCTTCTATTTTATGTTTCAGGCCTTTTTATATTTTTCAAGGCTGTAACTATTGAGTCTGCTTTTGGTCTGGACAAAATCTGCCAGGGCCTTCATAAAAACTGTCGTTGTCAGTGATATAGCCTATGTAATCTAAGTTCATAAAAAGTAGCAGTTGTTAAGTTTACTTATGATAATAATGGCATAAGTAAACTTAATCTAAATCATCTACACCAACTACATACATAACAGAATATACGGATTTTCTGCCCATTCATGCAGTAGATCATTTGGGAGGTCAGACACTGATGTTGGACCAAAAGTCCTGGCTCACAGTCTCTGTTCCAGTTCGTCCCAAAGGTGTTGGATGGGGTTGAGTTCAGGACTCTGTGCGGGCCAGTCAAGTTCTTCCACCCCAAAGTCATCCAACCATGTCTTTATGGACTTTGCTTTGTGCACTGGGGCACAGTCATGCTGGAATAGAAAAGGACCTTCCCCAAACTGTTGCCACAAAGCTGGAAGCATAGCATTGTCCAAAATGTGTATGCTGAAGCATTAAGGGACCTGAAAGTCATCCCCATATCACATCTGAATTCAGTAATAAAGAGATGTGTCCCAATACCTTTGTCTATACAGTACAGTTTATATATCTGAAACTTTGATGTATGCAGTGAGCTGTCATCAGAACCAAATTTAACTGGAGCAAGTCTTCTCCACAGCAGATTTATGAGGTAAAAAATAGCCCTATGAGAAGGACACAGTGGATGCTTCACTGTGTTGGTGCCGAGTAACGGTAGAGCACTGAGTGGAAAAAAGATGGCAATCGTGACTTTGGTGTCCTCTGATGTGTCCTTATGCCTTTATGTGTTTGTTGTATACGTGTCTGTGTGTATGACTGCGAACCTGTTAAGGGAAACTTGCCTCCTCATGTGGTCTCTGTTTTAAATGTCAAGGACCAAGGCCCAGATGATGTCCGGGGAGGAAGAAGAGGAAGAGGAATGGCAACTTCTGGTGATGAACAAGGGGCTTTAAACGCATCAATCGGAGCGAAAATATGCTCTGGATGTGAGATGGGTGCAGCTTCAAAAACTGACAATGTTTCAAAATAGTCACAAAGTTATATGAGTGTTTCTTGGATTTTTGGATAAGAAACCACTTTTCTAGCTATGGCTTTCATTTTGCGAGAACGTTATTATCACACATGATTAATTAATGGTTAGCATCATTAATTGAATGCCTCTGTCCCAGTTTCCTCGACTCTTTGGAGTCACCATTGAAACATGCTCCCCGGATGGCTCTCCAAATCCTCCTCATTCTCTGCCTATAGCCCCTGCCATTGTTGCTCTATACGATGGCACTGCTGACCTATACGAATAGAGCAACAACAGCCCCCGCATTCCCCATCCTCACCTCTGTGCCTGCGCTGTATATGATCTGCTGAGTCGACAGGCCGCACGGGGTCACAAAGACAGTTAGGGGGAGAGGGAGCTGAGCGCGCGCGCTCAAAACGTTTTTTACGCACAAACACGGGCACGGAGAGGACCGCACGTGAGGGTCACTCACCTGCGTTAAGTTAGTCACAGTTAGCCAGAGGAAGACCGGAAGCCACCTTCCCTCCGCCTACAAAACAACAACCATAATATTTCTGAAGTAGACTAGGGCTGCCTCTAATGATTAGGTTCATTATTGAGCTGAAGTCTAACACCATGGAACATGAATACTAAAAGTTCGCACAAGTTTTCTTAAAATTCACTATGCATATCTAGCAATCGGCCAATTGTTTTCTAGATGTATCAATTAATTGTTTGATGTGCAAACTTTATGCTTAATTTCTAACAAGTCAGCAAGAAGCAACCAATTCTAATAGCTGAGAAGCTGGCAGAGGATAATGTTCAACATTTTCAAGTTTTAGTTATCAAAATAATTGCATTTTTTACTAACTGTGTGAAGTGGAACAGGCAATTTAAGGATAAAATAAAATCTGAATCTTACATTTTTAATTTCTCTCTCAAACAATCATATGACACTGTTTGGCTGTTATATTGTTCAGAGGAGATTATTTTTGAAGACCCTGACCGGAAGTAACATCCTGAATTCGGGCACGCTTCACAAATAACAAACTCGTTTCGTTCACACAATTAGTATGGAGGGTCGACACGCGTCCGCGCGCGAGCACGAGGTCCCCGCGTGGACGCCGATATAAAACAGAAGCGCCAAGTGGAGACAATGTAAAGAGGATTTGGTTGTAAGGACTGAGAGGCCGGCGGAGAGCATCCAGGTAAGCAGGAGCGGGAAAATGACCCACACAAAACTTTCCCACGGATTACATGCTTTTTTTTGGCTTTTCCTAACCCACACATTTTAAATGCTAACTATTTATTAAGACCACACTGGCTGTAAGAGAAGATAAAAGTCAAATTCTTAATTCATATGGGGGAGAAAACAGTGTTAGTTACAACAAATGTAAACTATGTAAACTAAACTAAGAAACATTTTTCGTTGTTGTCATCCGATGAATCAAAGTTTGCTAATACGATTAGGCTGCATTTTGATGTTTGTGCCTCGTGTACATGCTTTGTTCTTCTTGTTTTCTTTTCCACTTAAGAAATGAATAGAGTCACTAGAACCCACATGACCTCGTCCATGTACTTCCCGAGCATGGGCACAGCCCCTTTCTTTAAGGTGAGTTCGCGCACACACACACACACACACACACACACACACACACACACACACACACATAAACACAGAGATACACAGTACACATCCTCATGCCTTCCCCTTGTGTTCCCCTGTGTGCAGGTGACTGTGTTTGAGCAGGAGTATTTTCAGGGCAGGTGCCTGGAGTTCACCTCCGAGTGCTGCAACATCCACGACTGTGGCATGGACAACATCCGCTCCATCCGAGTGGAGAGTGGAGCGTGAGTCACACAGCCTGTACGCCTGCAAGTCTCTGTGGACAGTTGACTGACTCTGTGTGTGTGTGTGTGTGTGTGTGTGAGATAGGGAGAGAGACACAGAAGAAGAGAGATAATAAGAGAGGAAGTAGTATCCAGGCTCCCACTAAACTGTGGCGTCTCTGAGGTCACTTCATCCCACATGTAGACCGCATCCAGCATGAGCAGTAATGGCAAGGTTGTCTTCCTTTCGCCACAGCTTCCTTTTTCACATAAAACGAAAGAGAAAGAAATTCATCGCGATCACCTTAGGAGCTAACTGGGTCTTTAAACCAATATCAAAGATATTTATTCTCTTTGTGGAGGCTTTTCAAAGCTGGCATGTGTTCCTCACCTCTGGTCAGCAGTGGATAATTCAAGGCTGCACAAGTGTCTTCATCCGTTTGAAATAAAGGTTTGACTCTTCTTTTTCTCATATTGTATATGAGAGAAAAAAGTCAAGAGACTTGTGATGAAAAGTACACCTTTTATTATAAGAACTATCTGTTACACAGTATCAGTACTGTTGTCTATTTCTTAATTCAGTTTTCACATTGGTAAATGATTGCTTTCTATCATTAAATCCTCAGAAATGTTAATATTAAAGATAAGGCTTTGAAGAAACATCCTGGGGCATTATTATAGTATTATAATATGTAGCTTCATCCCTAAAACTCAGCTAATCTGCTTCAACATTTGTGTGGATGTGCTTTTGAGCAGTTCTGATGGCTCCTACAGTCCTTACATTTTGACTCAATTGTCGCTAAACTCAGCGAAAAGAACACAAATACTGACAACTTTCAAATTAAGTAACAAAACCAGATATGCTGATCTTAATTCTGTTTATCACAATTAAATTCTAAATTATTTGCTTTCAGTTCATTGGTCGTATTTTCATTTGTAATTGAAAAACGTCTGTGGAAGTTCTGCCACAGTTAGATGGTTTAAATATTTCTTGTTTTCCAGAACATTGGTTGCATTTCTTCAGCTTTAGGAGGCCCACTATCATTAACTTTCTAACATGCTTTTTATCATTCATTTTATCATTTTAAACGTTTAATGTGTGCATCAGGAAAATGACTCTGAGGTCACAACATTTGGTCATACTTACAGTTTCTATTCTTCTTGTGTGGGTAGAGAGAAAGAACCTTTATTTTTTTTGTCAGCTGTACGTCATCATACATTTCCATACGTCTTTTCTTGGTTGGAAAGAGTTGCAGCGTCATTTTCATCAAGCAGCCACCTGCTGGCGAATCCTCACAGGCTGACCGACTGAGCTGTGCTGGCTGTTGAGAAATTGAGCCAATGAGGTGCACAGTTTGACCACTAGAGGGACGAGAATGGTTTCGTTTCCCACCTGCACACTCTGCTCCCTCTCTCCACCTGTACCAAGTGTCACCTGTGTGTTTCATGTTTCAGATGATCTCAGACATTTACCATTTTGTCTCACCCACCTAACTATCTCACTTCTTCCACTCTTGTGTCCAGTTGGGTGGGTTTCGAGCACCATGACTTCCAGGGCCAGCAATTCATCCTGGAGAGGGGCGAGTACCCCAACTGGGATGCCTACAGCGGCTCTCTGTCCTACCACACCGAGCGCTTCATGTCCTTTCGTCCCATCTACTGCGCTGTGAGTAGGGAGGGGCTAAGATGAGAAAGAGGAAAGAGAGAAGTAGGAGTGAGAGAGAACGATAAAGGGCAAATGAAAACGAGAGGATAGTGAGTGACAGAAGGGAGGTAGTGATCAGAAGAGTGAGCCACACAGCGAGTGTCTGAGACAGCTCAAAAATAGACATGAGACAACTCAGTGCTGACTGTCTGCTGGCTCTGTACGTCTGTCTGACAGGCCTAACACTGGCTCTCTGTTGCTACCCCCCCACACACAGTCTCACCACAGCAGCCGTATGATGATCTTTGAGAGGGAGAACTTCATGGGCCGCAGCACCGAGCTGTGTGATGACTACCCCTCCCTGCAGGCCATGGGCTGGTTTATGCCTGAGGTGGGCTCCATGCATGTGCAGTGTGGAGCGTAAGTCAAGTTCCAGTTCAAGTTGAATGGTAGCTCTTTATCCTAAAGACATTTTGGAGGTGTCCTGCTCCTATTTGAGAAAATTTAAATAGGAGCAGGAGAAAAAGTAAGTAACAAAGAATTAAACAAGAAAAAGTGAACTCTCATTGACAAAAGCAGCAGTGTTGCTCTTGTTCCATCGCTGTCTCAAAGCTGGATCACACATACTGTATATTCTGTAAAACATTCAAGACCATGATGCCATTCTTCTTAGCATTCTTACTGCACAATATAAGGAGCGGTACGGCTTCAGAGAGCAGCTGACATCTGTGGAGTTAAACAGATTCAGAGTTCTACTTGTAATAAAACATGCATGACAATGTAGAAACAATGTCAGCATTATGTAGAATGAGCATACTGGCATATATCACATATATCTGTACTTTATGAATGTTGGTATTGGCCTCAGAGATTAAGTATTAGCTGGGCTCTAATTTGAATAAAGTTCACCATGGGTGGCTAACTGAAACACCACCCGGGGAGTTTCTTTTTGTAAAACAAGTCATAAAAATGTTACTC
This sequence comes from Scatophagus argus, assembly GCF_020382885.2. Taxonomy (NCBI): domain Eukaryota; kingdom Metazoa; phylum Chordata; class Actinopteri; family Scatophagidae; genus Scatophagus; species Scatophagus argus. The sequence goes on along the minus strand of NC_058494.1, from coordinate 5,586,195 downwards.
CTCCCGTCATGCTTACTTACTCTTGCTCCTCCTCTTCTTCCTCCTCCTCCTTCCTCTGTCTTTCTTCAGCTTTGTGTGCTATGAGTACCCAGGCTACAGAGGCCAGCAGTACATCATGGAGTGTGAAAGACACAGTGGAGACTACCAGCACTGGAGGAACTGGGGCTCCCACTGCCAGACTCCAAAGATCCAGTCCATCAGGCGCATCAGGCACTGAGAAGACCAGGACAGCCATCAGTAACGGCTCAGGCTAACACCTGGACACTGTGCTTTGGGGGCCTGACTGAGCCAAAGCCTGAGCTTCACATTTCATTCAGAGTTTAAGGCTTCATTTGTCAGGACCACGACTATAACACAAACCATAAGTGCCGTAGCAGCTACCTCTTTATCCCAGCTCATATTCATATTTCTGTTAATACTCATTTTGTCCTAGTACAAGTGAAATAAAATTCAGACTGAGAACGTGAGAAGTCCTTTCTGTGTCAGACACAATATCTGAAATAAACAATAAATAAACATATGTCCCGCAGCACACACTGCAGCTGTAAGTGCTCAGAGGACAGGAACAGGAACAGAAAGAAGGTCACTGAACAATAAATACTAATCACATAACCTATGTGAAAGTGTTAAGCCACAAATTACTACCAGCAAAAGTTTTTATGAGTTCTGTTGGATCAGAATACACAACCTCATCACAATGTTTGAAGTAATTCTTATTTGGATTACTCCAAGTGGTGTAAGTAGTACTCAGATCCTTTATGTAATTAAAAGTAGAACTATTATTAACTGAATTAGTAATATTTTAAGTATTATCATAAAAATATATTTAAAGAATCAAAAAGTAAAATATTTAAATTTAATATTTAAAGTTAATGCATCAGTCATACTTTTAACCTGAAATTTGTTTAGAATTATAGTATTTCTACTCTCATAAAACATGCAGTTTCCAGTGATATAGTGAACATTTCTAAATGTGCAGGTATGTGAATGTACAGTGGAACTACTGAAACATTAATCCGCTGTTGCTATTCTTTGCACTGGGTCGTACTTTAAAGTTTCTATGGTGATGAGTGTGTGGCTGTCAAAGTTCATTTAATATAAAGTCAGTGACACTGACATCACACCACCCACCAGTCAAGACAAATACAATGACAAACAGCAGCAGTTAACTTCAAAACAATCTTCAGTTAAATGTACATGTGTAATTCACCAAGAAATACAAAGATTAGTCTTGTGAACGCAGCAACAAAGAGGCTCACACTGTTTCGCTCAAAAACATCACATATATTAATAGCTTCAACTGAAAAATATCAAGTAGCTTTGGCATCAGTTCATTGAAAAGTCAGAAGAGATTTTCATGACAAAAATGAAATGCTAAATATCCACTGGAAAATGTGGATTCTATGACTTTTTCCCTCCGCAGGTGATTACTTAAACAGAAGCTAATGTCTGAATGCGGTACATACAAAAGTATATCAACTTCTGACCATCAGTATGAGAACGGTTAACTACTTTTTCCCTTAATTCAGACACAAAATACAAAGTCATGTTATTTCCAGCTGAACATGTCATCACTTTGGAAACAAAATGCTGGTCAGTGAAATCATGAAAGATATGTCAGGAAATACAATAATAACTACAAACAGCAAATTAAATAAAGAAAGGATAATGTATATAACATATTCCCTCACAAATCATTAAATAATGGTATTTTAGGATTTTTAAGGGCATATGGATACCGTGATATGTTGCACTTTCAAGGCATAATCTGATCTATCTTCGATATGTTGTTTTCCGTACCAAATCACTTCCCTAATCCCGAGGTCCACTGAGATTATCTTTACTCTCATGATTGACCTTTATGGGTTCCTTTTTTAATACCAAACTGACCTAGTTTGATCTATATTTCAAACAGTATTGCCCAATTTTTTTCCCTAAAGATCGCTCATTTCATTGGTCCACTTAATTGATCAATTTAACCATATTTAGCCATAATTTTGACTGTATTTGCCTGCTTGTCTCTGCACCTACAAAAGTTTACAAAAAACTTATTTGTTGATAAACATAGACCTGCTATTTTATTTTGATTAAATACAGAAAAAATGATAAAACAGTAAAAAAAAAAGTTTCAAGCAGCATTTTGTATCCTTGAGGCCATTGTTTGCCAAATGTCATACCTCACTAGCCCAGGACATACACGACTGGCTGCCCGTACCTGTATTGAGCTATAGTACAGCATAAACATACATTCATACATTAAAATTCAAAATGCATGTTTTAGTTCTCCCAAGAAATTAAGCCACAGACAGACAGAAATGAGCATACGTTAAGGTGTCAAAGCTAAACAAAGACAGAAAATCAAATATAGCTAAAACTGCTGATGCTGTTCAAATCCTGTGGGACCACTTTCTAAAAATGACTCCATCAAAACACCCTGAGGATGGACTTAGAAAATCAATTGCTCATTTCTTTCATATTCAGTTCTTTCTTTCAGGAGATGTGCTCTTTTTAAAATTAAACCAAACAAACTAAACTTTCTATGTAACAGAGTATATTTTCTGCATAATGAAGCACAAAAGCAACTGCAGAGTCTATAATTATCAGAACGTTCTATAAATACGAGCCACAGACTGTTCAGCAAAAGAATATATTCTTGTTATACTCTGAGTATTTGTGCTTTATCCTGTGTGCACTACCCTTCAAGATTCTCATACCTACTGTTAGATAGTTAGATTTCCAGTTTCTGTACACTTTTCTCTGGATCATTGTTGTGACTATGGTTGAACAGGTAACTGTAATTTGTAATTAACACTCATGCCTGAAAAATTGCTTTACTTAGTGTAGTATGAAAGAATAAATACAAATATATGTAAAAATATGAATGGAGCCATGCACACAACAGTATCCAGCACATCACCAACTGTTCCTCTCTTTGTATGTTATCTGTCCTCCGACTCCCCTTAGTTCTCCTCCTCGTTCTCCTCTCTCTCTCCCTCCTTCACATCAGCGTCCTCCCCTCTGCGGCAGTGACCCTCTGCCACTCTCCTCCTGGCTTCGGGTGAGTCAGCTCCCTGGACCACGGCATACTGGCCTCCTTCCTCCCTGTCCTCTGCTTCCATCTCCTCCACCAAATGCTCATCATCCTCATCATTCTCCTCTTCACTTTTCTCAGAGTCTGACTCATCGGAGTTGTCCTCTTCCAGGTAGCGGTAACCTTTGACCTGCGGACACAAACGATATGTCATGTTGATGACTGAGGTGACAAAGTCAGTCGCTCTTAAAGTAAAACAGTGTTTGCACTCACCTTTTAGTCATCAATCAAATGTCTTACAATAAAGCTCTGACTGTAATAACACTTTATTCACATCTGCACAGCTCAAGGATGTCTTCCACAAAGGGCCAGTAGAATGCAGGACAAAGCACCGTTTACAAGAGTTCAACTCTCTCCACACACAAGATCTATACTGGTGATTCTTTACAGCTTCATGAGATAGGAGAGTGTCTTGGCGAGAGTAAAGTGTTTGCAAGCTGGACACAAAAACATTGGTTGCTCACTTATCTCACTGAAGAATTAAAGACAAAATTGTCGGTATCTGGCGGGCAGTGAGGTTTGATCTTCTGCGAAGATGTCACTGTTAAATATACACTGAACAAAAATGTAAACTCAGCACTTTTGTTTTTGCTCCCAAATTTTTAGTAGAAACAATAGATCTATTCCGCCAATGTACACACCAATTATCCACTGATTATGTGCCAGTTCATACCAATGTCTAGCAACTTCGCCTTTCTGTTGAAGAGGAGCGGACCAACAACCCACAGGCTACAATCAACAACTTGATTAACTCTGTGTGAAGAGACCCACTGCTATGCACAAAGAGGAGCCCAAATATAGCTAGCTAGTAGCGCTCCACCTCCAGCACCAGCTCTGGTCCCTTTCCCTCCAGAGATTTGATGTTCCACATCTGTAAAACCAGTCTACGATACCAGGGATTCAAATTCAAGCTTAAGAACATTAAATAACTTCATGGCCGGCATGAAGATGTCATTTAATGAACAACGCAAGCTGAGACAGAAAAATAAATTAAAAGGAAGATTTGCAGTAGCAGATTGAATTTACACTATCGAGCCCATAAAAATATAAATATACAGCTGGTGTGATTGCATTTGTTATGCTATTGCCAAGAAAATATTTGTTTCTGATACTGATAGGTAGTGATCAAAAAAACAGATCTGGCTGTCCCTTCCTGTTATATATGCACTTCATGACACTATTGTTTACTTAATATGATGTCATATCACAGTAAAAACTGTTTCAAAGATCCCCTCTAGATTTGTTTGAAGACATATGAAAACAATGTTAGAAACAAGTCTGATCTTTTCTACTCCCTCTCACTCCTAAATCTAACTGCTCTTTCTCGCTCCTAAATCCTAAATCTAGCATATGTAAGCGAGTTTTATTTCAAAAGATGTCACTGAAAAGTCTGTTCTCAGTGTCTCTGTGCTGGAGTTTACAACAGTCATTTGTTGACAGACTGTGATTGGTTACCTTGTGCCGTGGCCGAGGGATGCGAGGCAGTCGGTAAGGCACTCTCTTGGCCAGCCGACGCTCCATCACCCAATAACAGTAGCAGGCCAGCAACAAAGTGGCCAACAGAATGGAGAGTTTGGCCTGGGGCAGAGGAACAGAAATAGGTGAATAAAGGGAAAAGCAGGCACTTCACCTTTAAAATGTGAATACAAATGGTGAGTCCTTTCTCAGAGGTGTATTATTTCAGACGCAAAAACACAACATTAAATGTTGTCTGACCACACATACACACACACACACGTCATACCCTCATCGGCAGGTTGGACCAGAGGTAGACGGTGAAGATGGCGAGGGCCTGCCACCAGTGATAGATGGTGTAGACGAAGTCCAGACGTTCTTTTTCCTCAGCGTACAGCATACCGAGCACAGCTGACACACACACAGAGGGGTTCATGCTGACACGTCATGTGTGAACAAAGTGTATGGAACATCTACACACTTCAACCACAGCTCTCACTTACTGCTGACACCCGTCTTGTTCAGGGCAGTGCCGAGTCCCCACAGTATTGAGATCACCAGCAGAGGGCCCAGATAGTTAATATCATTGCGAGGTAGAGGCAACGCCAGGAGAGCCACCAGCAGCACCACATGCACAGCAGCACCAGCCATCAGACACATCCAGCGTGGGAGGCGCAGAAGGCAAAGGGAGAGGGAGGAAAAGACAGAGCAGGAGAGGCCATAGACGACTACAAGGAGCCACAGTTTGTTCAGGCCCAAAACACAGACCCCGTATGACTGTGGAGGAAGGAGGGGGAAAAATTTGATGAAACATCCATATTTCTTGTCCTTATTACTATAACTTCCTGCTTTATTATGTTTCATATTTGATTATTTTGCATTTCAAATTACCTAAAGGCATGAACAAGATTAAGCAACGCAAGCATAAGCAACTCTACTGCTCAACAAACTTGGTGGACAGCACAGTACAGTACCAGGGAGAATCCGGTGACCGCAAATAGCACTTCAAATCCGCTGTAGATGAAGAAGGGGCACAGCAGTCGCAGGCGGTAATCTCTCAGGTGTTTGAAAGGCAGCTGGAAGATGTTTCCCCAGCCGATACTACGAAGGTCGATCTCTTCTGTTGGGCGGTAGGCAGCACCACACAGCACGAGGAACTGTGGGTAGCAGGAAACAACAACTGATATATTTGGCATAGTTTTGATTGATGTGTATCATTTTTAAGTTACTGAGAGGAGTGTTCGAAACAACAGTCCAGTTCTGCAAAGATTTCCATTTACAACTATTCATTTCTCAACTGGCCATCTTATCTTAATTATACAAAAACTGGATTTTTGAGTGTGTTTATCATGTTTCTTCTTTGTGCTAATACTGTCATTAACTCTTTCCCAATGCATGAAGGTCCACACAGTGCATGCTGGGATATATTCAAGCCCTTTGCATCCCTGAACTCATGGTCCATTTTTATTGGGTCACCATTTGGCAAAGTAAAATGCGTAAGAGTGGGAATTCATTCTTAATTAAAAATAGAAGAGCAATCTCTTTTTTGCTATGCTGATCTGTTCAGCTCAGATGCTGTGTGGGCTGTCTACTCCCTCCCCTCGATGTCTCTCTTCTGACGAACGTGCACCAAATAGAACGTGTTCGCGCTCTCTAGCTGAGTTAATGCTGAGTGATTTCTATGACTCTCTCAGTCTCCATCGCATGTATGAGTCTAAACAAACACCCATGGAAGCCATTATGAATGTTGGCTTCACCAAAGCTATTCGAAAGGCCTCGGTGTGTTTTATGTGCGGAGGTGCTCAGTAATGAAAGCTTCAAAATGAACACGTCGGACAGACATCTTCAAACAAAGCATTATTAGCACTGGGGAAAGTCAAAAGAATTTCTCCTGTGTCAAAAGAAAGGAAGGAAACTGTGTTTTGACAGTGAAATAGTAAGAGAGTCATGTTTTAGTTTATGTGTCTGCTAGTTTGTTGCAAGAAAGCTAACATTACCTGTCACTGTTCAACACAATTTTCTAAGTTTGCTTTCTTAGCCATGAATGATATTCCAACAGTCCATCCGAGACTCGTGTTCTTGTGTCTAATGTGGATTAGGAAGCAAAGCGCATTTATTCAAGTTTGAAAGAGTCAGTAATGTGTGTGTGATAGCTTTATACTGAAATTGCTTTGTGGCTACAACGTCTACTGTTACCTAATATCTAACATTACATTCCAGTTCAAAGATGCTTTGGTCATGCTTGCAGTTTGATATGCTTCCCCCAGCCGGCAGGTTTGATCTTACAATGATCATGGCGAGGAAGGCGAAACCCATGAGGACACTCTCCACCTGGATGAGCAGCATGGAGCGAGGCAGGTTGATCAATACGGTCGAGTTGAAGCCAGGGATGACTCCACTGATGCCTGCTCCTGGTGGAGGAAGAGAAAGGTTGAGCCAAGTGAAAGGAAGAGATAAAACCAACTATACAGTTTTGTTTCTTCTTATTGTTGTTTACAATGAAAAGGAAGCATTACTGTCACAAGTAGAAACCTTCAACATAAGCATTCATTCTGAGTCGTACCTCTGACTGTCTGTATAATTTAAGTCCAACACTACCTCTTCTCTGTTTTGGTCTCCACCAACTCCTGAGGGAGACAGCTGGCTCTTCAACTGCCAAATGCTCTACTCAGTTCACATTGTTCTGACAGCCCGTTATTCCAAAAGCCCAAAAAAGTCCAAAAACAGCAAGAACGACCCACCTAATGTCCCTCTGACTGGCAAGTGTTTTTTACTTAGTTAAGTTAAGAGTTAGAAAAGGCAGAGTATAAACCACTTGCACTTGCAAAATACAGGTGCTGGAAAAAAAAATAGCTTAGGAGTAGAAATACCAGGCCATTGCAACAATAGCATTGCACAGTTCCCCAGTCTAACTTTGTCAGCTGTTTGGGGTTAAGCAGCTAGTGAACAGTGAGCTTATCTGAGCTTTTTGAAAATAGTTGTCTGCTTGGCTGGAAAAAGGCTTGTAAGAGCAGAGTTTATGGAACATTCATATTAATGAGAAAATGGATGATAAAAGACTTCACAGGGCTGAGGGAAAATGCAAATTAATTTAAGTGAGTTAATAAAGAAGATCAACACCATGACCATATCTGTACATTAAATATGTAGCTGTAGCCAGTTAGCTTAGCTAAGCATTAACACTAGGAAGAGGACTTTAAAGCCTTAGAGGTGCAGGTAAGTGAATTTTTTTTAACCTTTGTACAAAGCCAGGCTAGCTGTTTCCCCCTTTCCAGTCTCTGTGCAAAACAATACAAACTGGAATAGCTTCCTATCAACCACGCACACATTAAACCAGCAACAATCTTCTCATTTATCTCTTAGCAAGAATTGTAAAAATTAAAGTATATCCTCAAATGTCACACTATAGCAGTATATCACAGTGGACAGAATGAACTCAATCCTTCCACACTGTTATCTTGTCCTTATTTGTCTGTAATCGTTCATCAGTGGAGTTAAAGTGACGTGTCTTTACCACAGGATTTGACGTTGTGAAGAGTGTGATTGTTGTCATGCAGGTAGCTGTTGAGGACAAAAACCATGGGGAACTCCGCAAAGACGAAACTCAGCTGCAGGGGAAGAGAGAGAAGGCAAGAACTCGTGCTCATTTGCTTCTGCAGCTGCATCTTTGCCAGTGTTAAACTAAATTAAGTGAAATATTATTGAAGAACAGATGGCGGAGGACTCACGCTGAAGATGATGTTGAAGACTGACTGGAAGACAATAATGTAGCTGTGGCACGCTCCCTTGGGAAGCTTCTTCTGCTCCTGCACGTGCTCCTCCCTGTAGTTGACGTATTCATAGTACTGCTGTGCCATCCTGCATGTGTTTGTGTCATGCAAGACAGACAAAATGATAACATTATAAACATACTCATGATGTAATAGTCTGGGGTGTGTGTGTGTTTGTGCGTGTTAATTTGAAGCCTGTTTAAGTGTGTATGCATTCACCTGTACACTAAATGTCCACACAATCACATGACTGGCCCCTGCCTGGGTGTCTGAGGTGCCTATACTGATCCAACCAGCAGCAAAGCTCCCAGGTGCTCATACAACTTCACACCACAAGTCACAGTTTGATTTGATTTGAAAAGAGAGCCTTAGGATGTGCCTTATATTTTCATAAAAGAGCTATACTTGAGTCGTTAAGATAAAAAACACTGAATTTGGCTTGAGGGAACTGTTTTTCTTAGCAGCATGGTATTGAAAAAAAAACAAAACAAAGCAATGCCTTACAAAATAACAAAAAAAAAAAAAAAAAAAAGCTGCCAAAAAATGTCTCACTTTGACAACCACAGAACCGCACAGTTTGACAGAATTTCAACAAAAAAGTGCCTGACAAACTGCTCTTTGAGCTTTGTATTGATCGGAACAATACAGGGCTTTGTTATTGTTACACTTCTTTGTGAAGAGACGTGAAAACACTTGAAGCGGGTAATGATGCTTTTTAAAGTTTCATCGCTACTGAATGACACAATGAGACTTTGAAACTAAACTCTCTCAGTGCACGTGAAGATTGTGAAAGACTGCAAGTATATAAAATGCTGCATGTAAAAACTAATGTCTAACTTGTGTGAGCGAATTTTCTGTGGCTGTCCATGCTTGGACTGTATATGCAATCGTGATCTCAGTGAGACTTGATGTTGTGTATACAGCACACCACTTGCTAAAGTCAATTATTTAACTTGCATGGTTTTTAACATATAATGTCCTTAAAAGGCAGTGATACATGCACTGGCTCAAAAGGAACTAGAAACTGAAGCAGCCGAAAGCAAAAGACATATCTGAGACAATTTTGGATTACCAACGAGGCAAAACGAGCAAGTGGCCCCAAAACTCCAAGCATGCAAAATGCTTTTACTATGCTAATAAATTGAACAATTGGTCTCAATAATATTCACCATAACTTGATAAGGGCCTTTAAGGGGGTCCTCCTTTATTACCTCATTTTGAGACCCCGTGTTTTAGAGTCCTTCCACTTGTTTAAAAAAAGGTTTTGCTCTATTTTCTTTGGTTATGTAGGGATTAAACTCTGTTAGCTTAGACCTGCAGTGTGATGGTTATGCCACAAATGTGCTTTCAAGTTTTCTAATAACTTTGATGGTTATTAGAAGTGGTCAATATTTTTAGATGTGAAGATAAAGGTGGTCATAAAGTTACAGAACGTAGAAGAATGAAACAGTTAAGTTAGTGACGTTAACATGTAGATGTCACTTTGTTGTGTTGAACATAGGAGCAACAATCTGAGGTGCTATATCACAGCTAACCGTCTTGTTCGACCTTCAGTATGCTCTGTGTGCCTGTGACCTCACGAGGGTGAAGATTGTGCCTCTTATGAAACATCAGCACCCACCCTGCCCTCCATGTCCTGTTTCTTACCTTGTGATATAATTTCCTAAAGAAGCCCAGAACGGCACAATGGCCACACCGATAGCTACAGCTGATGGAACCAAGGTGTAGTAACGCTCCCAGTAATTGGTTGACACAAAGAGAGCGTAGATTCCTGATGCCAGGAACATCATCCATTTAGTACCTAGAAACCTACAGCAAAGATAAATATAGAGTATATATAGGCAGGGCAAGGACATTCAGATGAAAAAGAAAGGGTTTATTACTACCTGATGAGTATGGGGGTGTACAGCAGGCCTACAATGGGAGTGACGTTGATGCCCATCAGCATCTTGCGGTCGATGTCCTCCAGGCCAAGGTTGCTGTACTTCACCTCACGGTATGTCATATCATAATGAAGAATCAGCTGCATCTGCAATAGGCCTGTCAGACGCACACAATGCAAATATATTCAGAAGAACCTCGGCAGCTCTGCCTGCCTGTGTGTTTCTATGTCAAGCTCAGTGTCATTTCTCCAATAAGACTCACCCATGTACACACTGTACACAGTCATGGCTCCAAAACTGGCTGCAAGAACATTCTTTATGACTCCCAGCCTCTTCCTCCTGTAGTATTTTCTCTCCTCCTCCTCCTCATTGTACTCTGCCTGTGGGCCGAGAAACTCTTCCATCTGCGGAAAGATGGGAAAAAAATAGTTATGCAACTGTTTAATAAGAGCAAAGTATGGTAGAATTTTATCACACTCACATAAAAGTGTGCTGTGTTTCACTAAAACTCGAGAGTCACAGAGAGCTGAGTTAGAGGTGTTTTTACATGACATCGGGGAGCTCACCTGGCCCTGCATGTTGTCTTCTTGCCCCACATTTGGCAGTTCATTTATGGCGCCAATAGGAGGCGCTACAGGGTTATCAGCATCCACAGTCAACTTTTCTCTGTCAGATGCCTCCATCTAGTGACCAAAAGAATCAAAATACTGCATTCATTCATTCGAACCAATCAACTGCTTTTCAGTGTCATGGTTTTGTTATTCTTATGAGGTACCTGTGTGGTTGTTGAATCTCTTAATGTACATTCTAATAAGACTACATTTAGAGGTTTCACAGGCCACACAAATTCATCACAGATTGAAGATAAATAAATGTGGACAAAAAAGAATTATCAGTATAATTACTCCTTAAAGTACTGGACTTTTTACTGAATGAGATGTAGCAAATATAATGCCTTCAAAAAAGGCTTTTTTTGGGTTCCTGTCATGCCAACACAACATTTAATCATTTAACATTTAATCTATTTTTCACTTTTAATCTCTTTGCCCACTTACCTACATTTTCAGGTTGTTGACAGTTTATATAACTGGTTTCTGTTTTCCATTTTTTTAAAATAAAATAATGAAATTTAACTAGTAAAATATTTATCTATAACATTTAAATAATACTGTATGTATTTTTCATATTAGATATGTATTTATTAAAATATTGAAAATACTGAACATTTGACAGGTTAAAATGTAAAAATAAAATACTGAAACCAAAGTAAAATTTACATTAAAAAAATGTTATGAATGTTGTAACAATGTTCTCCAATGTTTGGTGATATAGTAGCAATATATTCTCATTGTCATTACTGATTTCAGATACCTCTCTGTGTCCCATGGACCAATATACTTGATTGATTTAATATTTGGAATTATTTTATGCTGTTCACTGAGCTTTAGTCCTCCTTTTCCAGATCTGTAAAACTATGTTATTACGTGTTTAGTAGTGTTATATGTGTCCTCTGTTAAAAACATGCAGGGTTGTGGAAAAAGGCTAACGTCACATTCAAAGTTAAAGGATCACAGTCTAAGCTACTGTATGAAAATTATTCATACAAAACCAAGAGCATCACCAAAATTATTAATATATTCTTTGAACCTTCGCATTCCAATACCTCTAAATAATCCATTAAATGTAAACCTTGTGAAAAGATGTTTTTTTTCTCACTTCACAGCCTTAGCCTAAGGTTATAAAAGAGGATATGGTCACAAACATGTTCTGCAAATTTCAACAGTAAATGTCGCCAGTAAAACACAGTTCTCTGGTACGCCTCCGTGGCTCTATAGAACGAGATAAGTGAACAAAGCTTGGTATCATGCTACATGTAACATGGTAGCGCGTGAACACGTTTGTCTCATGGGCGCACGGGACATATTATAGTTATGAGTATTCCGCTTAGTGCCCTCTTTGCTCCAGCATTAACTTTGAAACTCTTCTTTAATATTTCTATACAACTTTACGTTAGTATTCGACAGAACTACATTTGAGCGGCTGGAAGTATTGTTTTTGTTACGAATGTAAACTATCATTTATAGGTTGTTCGACAGCGCATTTACGAACTTGCTCCAACATGTATCTATAATCGTATTTTGAAAGCCACTAGTTGCGCGATATTATCCAGATATTTAACATTTATGGAAGACATATTCTGAGACATAACTAAATATCAGGTATTATTCCAAACACTAACAACACACCCCCCTTCCACCGTTTATCAACACCTTGAAAATCACTTACGATGTTTAGCACGCGGGTCTCCTCGCGAGCTGAGAGTTCTGTCCACCTGAGAGACAAAAAAACGCAGAACACGTCTGTCCCAGCACCCTTTAGTTCCTCTTTCCGACGTACACGGCGCAGGTATAAATAAAAGTTTCGCGAAGGAAACGAAAGTCAGTTGTCTTCACTTCCTCACTCCAGTCTGCCTCAGTTTTCTTAAAGGTACACACACTTTTTAAAGAAACCCCTGCTTCCTCTCTGCTAGCAGTGCGCCATTAGGACAGCTAAGTGTGAGAAGGCATGCGCGAGCCACGGAGTATTACGCTTATAATAACACTCACGATGTTAAAGACTAAGGATGACACTGTTTTATTAGAGTAATTAGTAACAACAAAACGCTGAGCAGCTTCTAACAGACAAAAAAAAGCTGCGTCACCGATAGTGTGCACAGATGAAATAAAACGTTACGCAGTTAAAAAAAAAAGAAAAAAGAACATGGTCCACTGACATGCAGCACAACACAGTCTATACAAGAATGAGAAATGAGCAAAGTTCATTCCCTCCTCAAATAAGACCTTGTAACCAGAATGGCCTGGCCGACAGTCTGTGTCTGAATAGTTGTTACAGAAAAAGCTAACACAGAACCACCCCAGGTTGGAAAAACAGTAAACCGTGCACCATCTTGTGCAATCCTTTCACACATAATTCAGTACAGGCTCTGATGCATGTACTGGATTTGAATAGTATTACTTTGTATGACAGACAACTTGCAATTGTTATCACTACCTGTTGCAACCTAATGAAGAGGGCTAATAGAGGGCTCATGTTGATTTCACCGCTTCTCAAAAAAATAAAATAAAAAAAGTTCCAGAGTTCACATGGTATTCTGAACAAAGACAAAATGCAAATCATTCTTGTGTTTATTTTAACCTGCTCCATGTAGAAAGACACCCTTCTTGCACTCAGCACAGCTAAAAACAATCACAGAGTATCATTTAGAAACAATGTTACATGTCCCAGGTCCTTTTCCTTTCCACTCAGTTTTCAGGTGACTTGTTGCAGACCAGGCTAAGCTGAATGTAAAACTGATGTGACACATCCAGAGAGGCTGGAAGATGTCCTCGTGCTGGCTTTCCACCAAGTGCTCCAGGGGTCCCTCCAGCCCCATCCGATGTCTCAGCCTCTACTGCAGTGGAGGAAGCAGTTTCTGACAGTGGACCCTCAACAGCATTAACAGGTTTTCTTTTCCCCAAAAAAATCCAACACACATTGAAATACAAGTCTCTCATCTTAGAGAAATCAGACATGCTAACCCTATCCCAGAACCTTGTAATCCCCCGCACTTCTTCAGTGTCTCTATCCGCTCCCCACAGCTGCTTTCCTCATCATTTCCTCATCCTGGACGGAGAGCTCCGTCAGCTTGCGTCCTAGCCTCTCATGAAGGTCCAGATATTTGGCCACGCAGCGATCCAGGCACACTGACTCGCCCTTCGTCAGTTCTGCCTCCTTGTAATGTGGCGGTACGCACTTCCTGTGGCAGGCGTTGGTCATTCTGGGGAAAAGGGAAAGGAAAAAGACAGCCAGGTTTTTAAAACATTATATGCAATGATCAATATTATTCCATGTCTAAACACATTTACCAGGCTATTTTATTATGCCCGAGCACGTTAATACGATGTGACACCAATAGCGTCTTTATTCTACCAACATGACAGTATCAACCATTATTTTTATTATCAACTGCTCTGATAATTATTTTATGTTCTTCATTAAGCAAAACATCATCATAGTGTCTTTGAGCCCAATATGATAAATATCAAATATCTTGTTTTACTGAACCGACAGTCCAAAATATGGGTGGACCATTGTGTTCAAAGCTGATACCAATTCCAAGCATATTTAAAACTGATTTACATTTGTAGAAAAAATGAAAATCTTACAAGTCAAAATTTAGAATAAAAGGAATTTAGTTAAAGTTTAAACTGGCAAACCATTCTGAATACTGTCGCCACCTCAACTTGAAGTACTACCATGACAGTACAGTACAATAAAAACTTTAAAACTTTTTTTTTTTTTTTAAACTTTAAGACACAAAGTCATCTATGGCACAAATACTATCCTTGATTATCCTGCTGATACCAGAAGTGGGAAGGAGAAGAACTGGTTCAAGCCAGATTTTCAGGCAGGGTTCAGTCCCTCCTGCTGTAGTGTAACGGAAGAACAATGTAAGCACATGTACACATGTGTAACTCGTAAAATATATTAAAGGGACCCCAAATTCAAAAATACATATTTTTCCTCTTACCTGTAGTGTTAATGAATCCATCTAGATTTGTTTAGTGTGAGCAGCTGAGTTTTGGAGATATCGACAGAGGAGATGTCTGCCTTCTCTGGATTATAATAAGACTAGATGGCACTACACTTGTACACTTGGTGCAGCAGGCGCCAAAAAATAGATTTGAAAAACTCAACAGCAGTCTCTTCTTGAGAAATCATGACCTGGTTGCTCAACAAAATCCATAGACCTTGCGGTGAGGAACTATTTTCTTTCAGTATCACTGTGAAGAAGGAAGTGTACATCTGGACGACAGGCTTGTCAACTAAACTGAGCTGGTTATTATTACAGCCAGCCGAGGAGGACGCCACTAATGTTTACATCCCACACTGTCACGAACACGAGCCTCTCGTGCATGAGTACATGCACGTTTACTCCTGCGTGGCGATACGGTGTAGTGCGGTAGAAAGAAAATAATCCCTTGATGAAACTGCTCACAACAAGGTCTGTGGATTATCGGGAATAGCCGGGTAATAATTTCTGCACAAAAACTGCTGCTGGGTTTTCCAAGAGTCTTTTTTGGCACTTTGAGCACAAGTGAAGCGTCATCTAGTTCAAGTTCAAGTGAAGGCAGACGTCTCTAAAACTCAGCAACTAACACCAGAACAATCTAGCTGGATATATAGTGCTATAGGAAAAAGGAAAAAAATGCATTTTTGATTCAGCGATATTCCTAATTATCTTCCTCACGTCAATCAGCACCGTTTTCGTAATAAAAAGATCAAGTAATAGGATGTCACAGCTACATTTAGCTGTAGCTTAACTAAATCAACTAAAGGTCACGGGTTACCTGACATACTCTAACATGCCACTGTCACAGAGTCTCTGTGGCTTGTTCAGATTCTTCACACACACTGAACGTAACTAGCTAACTCTGCACTGTTAGTCACCGGTGGTTTGTACGGCCCGCCTGTGCATCGCTGAAAAATGGTTTCTCTGTCACATGTAACTACAGCAATACTGAGTACTCAAATAACTCAGCTAGCATCAAGGAGGGACGTACTGCATTGCATTATGTATTCACTGATTGGAGATAGCCTTTAATGACCCTTTCTCACCGCATTACGGGAAGTTTAATGAAAACTATGAAAGTGAAACTGAATTGAAAGCCATGACACACTTTACTGCTCGCAGAGAGGTAGCATGGTTTAGAGACAGCTAATGCTAGCTACAAGTCGACACTGTTTTATCGTTACCGGTTGTACATATCAGCCATCATTTCCACTTCTAGCTCCGCTGCAAGCTGCTGTGCCTTCATGGGATCCATGTCTCCGCTTCAGTGCTGCTCACACCCGGCTTAAACCACAAACACGCCGTCCTGGTGACTCTCCCCAGCGGATAGCCGACAAGAAACCTACCCGCTGCTTCTTCTGTAACCTTCAGACATACAAGATAGCACATGTGTACCGTTTCCGCTCACGCTCGTGCTGTCAATAAAGTTGGATTCAAACGGAAGGCAGCGAGACAGTGCGCCCTCTGCATTCATTCAAGCCTTTTGGTATGTTGTCAGAAGAAAAACACTTGTGACATGCATGAAAAGACAGACTGTTTTTAATAAACGATAATTATGCAATTAACATTAAACATACCATTACAAATACATACTCAAAATAAGTTTTTTTCTCTACAGCTGTTACTTACACAGACGCAATGAAGTGCTTTTACCTTCATCAGTCTAAGAATTCAAAATTCCTAAGATATCGACAAACACAAATGGTAAATGTAAACAACAGTAAGAAATTTCCCCTAACTGAATCAATGCTTTAGCATATTATTAATGAAAATTAAACATCCATTTGAATCTTGTATATGAAACTCAACAAAAGCTCAAAACCAGCATACAGTCTGTGATTCTTTAGTGTACAAAGCTTATTATTGCCTGGCACTGATGGTGAAAACAAAAACAGAGAGACATAAAAAATAGACATAGTTTGACAGGAAAATGGACTTCATTTGGCATCACAGAGAACATACTTAAAACCAGAACAGAGAGAACACTGTGCCTCATCAAAGTGCTGAACACGATGTAAAAACGATGCATATGAAGAGAGGTTACTCTGCCTCATCTCCTGTCACATCAATCTCAGTCACATCTTCCTCCTCTTCTTCCTCTGGAGTTATGTCCATGTTGTCCTGTCCATTCTTACACTCTCTGGACTGAGGCACTTTATCCGGGGAGTAAAGCAGAATGTCCACCTCCACTTCCTCCTCCTCCTCCTTTTCCTCTCCTTCTTTTTGATGGCTGTCTGAGCTCTTGATGAACCCAACAGCGTCTGACAGACCAGTTCTCTCAGGGGTCTGAGGGTTAGTCATTTTGTCTCCTCGAAGCAGTGTGTGGGCGTTGCTCTGAGATGAGCCTTCGTCACTGATAGCAGTCTGGTCTGATATTCCTGCAACACAGGCTTTTTGGGATTAAAAAAAAAAAAGAGGGAGGTTAGATTTTCTAAAGTAATTGAGACACTATTTTTTGATATGCATGTTTTTTGAGATTTTAAAGGTCTTTTTTTTCATTCCCAAGATCAATTTATTTCCACTGTAATGACATGGCAAATATCTGAAAGCCTCAGCAAATAAAAACAAAAAACAGTCTGCAAGGAAGGGTAGATGGCATAAAAGTAACGATATCTCACCTACTTAAGCACAGTTTTTGAAATTTACATTTCTAGTAAAGTACTGCTTCTTTAAACTACTTTATACTTCTACTACACTGCATCACAGAGGGAAATATGGTATGTACACAGGCGACCCTGGCTCATAGAAAAAGCCTGGAGAGAATGACAACTGGAGTTACGAGTTACTTTTCAGATTAAGATTTGATGTGAAACAACTTGTTTTAAAATAGGATGCTCTGATTAAACTAGTGTTTTCAAACCTTTTGGGCTTCTGGCCCCTTAGAAATAAACAGTGTGGGGTTAGGGTTCCCTGTTGTTTGTATAAAATAATGTGTCAGCCACTGGGGACGTTTTACTTGACAACCACTGGTTTCACTGCTGAAACTTGAAGTAAATCAATGATTATGAGTGCAGGGCTTTCTTGTAATGGAGTAGATTTACACTGGGGTTTGATAATTTAAGTAAAGGATCTGAGTAATTTGCTTCCACCATGGCTATACCACTTTGATACCCCTAAACGTTAACGTGAAAGAAATGTTTGATTTGGATAAGTTTTACCACAGTTTTATGTTCTGGTGAATTTTATGCATGGCTGCATTTCTCTCTCTATCTTAAGAGCTCGATTCAAAGTAAAATTATTCAAATAATTCAAGCAGTCTGCTTGCAGCTACCTCAAACTGTCAGTCTTCATATTACAACTAGATGGCGCCAAAGTATGGACTTCACCAGTTTTACACATATTCTAATGCCTTTAAGAAAATATGTTCTTTTGCCTCCTAACCAATAAATTAAATGAAGAAGAAGAAGCAGAAGTTCAAAATGTCTATCCATTATTTCTATTCACTAATTTTCACTATTTGTCACTATACACAGTTAAAAGGTCTGTTAATCACAACTACAGGAACAAACACTTTACCTTCATGAGGCTTCTGCAGTGGCTGCTCCCTCTCAGCTGCTAACTTGATCTCTTCTTCCAAGACATCACAGGAAAACACCAGGCGGTGCTCAACACCAAACAAACTGCTCTCCTCACTAACGAAGCTGACCGCATCATCTCGTCGCGATTTGCTGTACTCAGCTGCTGATTTGCTGAAAATCTGATTGTAATTTTCATCGACTGTAACATTGAAGACGATGCGAGACTCCTCAGTCCTTTCCCTGTTCTGAGGCTGAGTAATGTCTATGTCCACTTCTGTCTCAGTGATTATTTCTTCACGCCTGCTGCCACATTCCTTCTCTTCACTGTCTAAATCTTTTGCAGTTTCATTTGGTTCCTTGTCCTGGCTTTCTTTTGCGTTCCTTACTTTTGAGTGCTGGCACTTGATAAGCTTTTGGAGCTCCTTCACAGTGTCCATCCGGGGCCTTTTGGGTGTCCCAAGTTTTCTCACTCCTGGGATTACGTCATCATTACCATCCGCTTCAGCCTTGGCAGCACTTGTGCTCATCTTCAGTGGAATTACCTTCACTTCATTTCTGTTCCTCCCACGTTTTTTACACCTTCCCTTTGTTTTTTCACCCTCCTCCTCCTCCTTTGGCAAATTGTTGTCAACTTGTTGCTCACTTCCCACACCATTGCTCTTTTTGTCGGTGATGGCAAGAGGTCTCTCTTCGAGCTTTTCTTTTGCCGGCCTTCCACGTTTCCGCTTGGGTAATGAGACTCCTTGTTTATTCACAATCTTAGCACTATGGGCCAAGGGTTTAAAAACTGAGGAATTTTCTAGGCTTGCATTACTTGTTGTCTCTTGGGTTTTTTTCAAAAAGCCTCTGGTCCTGATCCGAGTCTGTTCATTCTGGAGTCTGGCCGGTTCATCTGGTCTCCCTGAAAATTTGTTTGGCACCTTTGAAGCACTGGTGGACATTTCTCGTTCCTTGGCCAGCACATTGTTGCTTGACAAACTGACTGAACAAATGCCCAGGTTGATTTGACTTTTCACTCCATCGCTGACATCAAAGTGTTTGTTTGTCAAAAGAGAATCAGCAGCATCTTGTGGATGACTTGTGCACTTTTTCGTCCCCCTTTTGGCTGCTGCAGTATCACCTTTGGTGTCACCTTGTTTACATCTTTTACAACTTTTCTTCATCTTACTGTGCTCAGATTTCACTTCTGGTGCATTTACATGGTCAACACATATTGTGCCTCCCTTCTCCACCTCCTTGACAGTATAGAATTTTGCCCTGGTTCCTCTGTTTTGTGGACTGTTCAAGTCCAGATGTTTCTGCTCTGGCATTGACCAACAGTTTTGGTTTGTATCCCATGGTAAGGACATACTTTGTCTGTGAGGGACGGCGTCGAGAGGAAACTTTAGCGATCCAGGCTTTTCTATGAGCCAGGGTCGCCTATGTAGAGATGGCTGAGGCTGAATTTTATCGCTATGGTTCGAGTTGTTGAGGACAGGTTGATATTTTGCTGCCGAGGTGAATGGTTCTAACGGAGAGAGGCATGGAGGAAGCTGAAAATCATCCAGACTAGGTAAAGAAAAACACTGCGAGGACTGTGTGTCGCTTCCATTCATCAGGGGTAATAATTCCAGGATGTTCTGATGGTCTTGTGAAGACAGTTCCTGACCTACTGGGGATTGTAGTTCCTGCACACTGGAGTGGAAAGCTGTGGCTATGACTGACCCTGTTGTGGGTGCTGCACAGTATAGACACTTTTGACTTTCTGACAGTGGCATGCACTGGTGGCTTGTTCCATCTCTGTGCCCCACAGATGTGGCAGGTGAGTTATAATGAGAAGACTGCTGCTGTTGGATAGCATTTGACTGTAGAGATGAAAGGCTTGAGGAGCTGGGCTGTTTCTGAGTTGTAGAACAACAATGGATGCCTGCACAACAGGTGGAAAGATTGCAATCATTCTTTCTTGAATTAACAAAACTGTGGTGGTTGGCTTTAAGGTGGTGATTTTGTATATGGGAGGATAAGCAGCAGGGTGGGCATTCAGATTGTGGGCTGAAGTCAGGTTTAAGTGAGACTGTTGGTGTTATAAAAGTCAATGGAAAAGCCAATTATGATATTCTATAAGTGTACTGGTAACTAAATTCAAAATAAAACACATATAAAAGGAACATATATAGATAAAGGACAAAGCTAGTTACCAAAACATTTACCAAAACATTAGATTCAAAGTGGATACTTACTTACATCTCTAGGTTGCCCAACTACCACTGCTTGGCAACACATTACCCTCCACTTTATGAAAAAGGTAATCATGATTCATGATTAAAAATGATTTAGAAAAGAAATGCAGAAACTGATACCTGAATCCGTGGAAGAGTGACCAATCCGTGTCCCAAAATCCGGGTGATACACACAGCCTGCTGCACTGACAGCAGCGTGCACTCGCTCATTCTCTCTCAGGCTCGGCTGAAGGAGATGAGGCTGCTTGCAGTCCTTCTCCAAGTTTGGCAGGATGTTCAGGCCCATCATGACATCCTCCAACAGCTTCTCTATCTGTTCATCAGACTCTTCCGAAGGGCCTGGAGGCTGGCCTGGCGAGTCCAGTTCATCGTTTTGGTTCGGCGTGAAGCAGTCACCGCAGCCCAGCTGGGAGTCAGAGCTGGTGTATGGTGGTGCCGGTTCAGGGGAGCTGGCAGTAGCAGGTTGAACTACGGAGGTCTCTGGTTTATGAAACAGTCCTGGCTGGACAGACGACAGCTGACTATTTGTGAGATCTGTCTGTGAAGGATGAAGAAGAGGTCACATTTCTTTCATCAAGTTTAATTTAACAAAACTGACTTTTTAGAAGGACTTTTCTGTTGTCAGTGGTATTATTTTGTTAAAATGTTTGAATTTATCTAATACAGGCAGATAATACACACAAAGCACACAAGACAATATAATGACTTAAAAAAATGAACAAAGTAGTAAATTAAAAATACAAAATAAAATTTGTAGGATCCCTTCAGTGATTCATAATAAATAATTTCACTTAAAGCTGAAACATACATAAGACTGGTAGAGTATATTTAGATTTTACACAGTCCCACACTTCACTAGAGCAAATTGTTTTCCATCATCTCATTATGTTGCGCTACTCTGTAAAGGTTTTTAGAAATGATCATTTCCGAATTTTAAATTAATTAAATTGTTGTCTCATTGTTGTTTTGTAACTCATTCTAATACATTGTTTAAAAGTCTGAAACTAAAAGTGGGAGCGGATGATGAAACAGACCTGCTGTCCATCCAGCCTCAGGCAGTAGCTCTGGCTGTCTAGACATCTGCATCACACAGCCTGAACAACTCAGCAAACTTCAGTCTGCACCACCTCCTCTTCTGCCTGCTCTACCCTCCCCACAATGTGCATCAACTCCACCGGAGCTTCATTCCACTTTAACTGATTCTAACTGTAACTTAGCATTTTTTTTTTTCAGATGACAAGTGTGTCTTCATATAAAGACACTGTTGTGCTCATCTACCTGTTTGAGGGATGTATGAACTGACAGCGTCTCATCTGCATCTTGTACGCTAACGACCTCCCATTCTTCTCCTTTGGTCCTCCTCCTCAGTTTTACCTGTGCAGAGGGAAGAAAAAGGGATCAATCATGTCATGCAACTAAATGCCCAAATTTTTATTCCATTTCCTTTCTTTTCTTTGTTTGTGAAATGTGACAAGTGATTTTTGCAGCCGACGGCAGAAGGAGACGTGACTGAAAAGGTTAGCAAACAGCAGGCGACTGATTGTCATACCCTAAGAAATTTGCTTGAGGAAAAATGAATCACACACTACAGTAGGGAGTTGCAACACAACTGTCTGATCTCCAATTGTTCAAAAACATCATGTTTGGGAAAAAAAGACTCGCACTGGATGCACTGAACGCAATTCCCGGAATGTTGCCATGAAAACTTGTATGACACGTCGTTAAAATGCTCATAGCAGCCTCAGTTTAAGAAAACAAACCTGTCTGTGATTACTGTCCCAAAAGTTGATTTTACGTCTTTTAATCTACTGTCAACTGTGCTTTATTCCAGCATTTTAAACCTTCATTAGATAGTAGAGCCATGACAGGAAACAAGAGAGACAGCGAGACGGGGATGTGACAAAATCCTTGACCCAGCTTGAACTGGGAAGGCTGACTACTTCCTGTGAGTCTCCATACCTGAGGAGCAGGGCTGCAGCTAATCATTATTTTCACTATTTCATTAAAAATTGCCAAAAAAAAGGGAGAAAAATTACCATCATGATTTTTCAAAGCCTACAGTGATGTCTATTTGAATTTTGGACTGTTGGCTGGACAAAAGAAGCTTCATTTACATAATAAATGACAAAGAAAAGCAGCAAATCCTTACATTTAAGAAGAAGGAACCAGCAAGTATTTGACTTTTTTTGCTTGAAAAATGGCAGAAACGATTAATTCATCATGAAAATATTTGGCAACAAATTTTCTTAAGAGGGGTTATGGGACACCGTTGTCTACTGCAATGTACTTTTCCAACAACTTTTCCATCCATCACAAGACAGTGGAAATGTGTCTGATATGGTTCACAATCATTTGTGGGGGTTTATGTCGGCTGCATCTGTGAAAGAGAACTCATTCTGGGTTATTTTGTGCATCTTCTTACCTTGACAGAAATCTTTGTGGTCTCAAATGTCTGCTGCATCTGTTTCATCTTAGTCAGGCTCTTCATTCCCACATGCACATGCTTCTTCTCTGTAGGGTTTCCTTTTTCCTCTCCCAGCATCTCATCTCTGTTAGCCTGGCTTGGCTGCTCTCTATTTTCTCTCTTGTCAGCCATTTTAAATTTAGTTTTTTCGTCCCTTAATCCCATCCCAATCCTTTCCTCAAACTCTGATGACTGCTGGCAGGAGCTGTCTTCCTGAGGTGCTGAGGAGTTTGAGTCATCTTTAAGGGAAATGGGGACAGTCATCACATCACTGGACCGTGTCGAAGTCGATGCGAGGTTTGTTACACTGTCAGAGGATCTGTCTAGTGAAGACTCGCCATCGCTTGGCGTGCCAGTGGGCACATTGGGAACAGGTGGTAAACAAGTTGAGTATAAATGTTTACCTAGTGTGATGTTTTGAGGTTGCAGTGTGATAGAAAAATCCAGGCTTTGAGTTACAGAGGAAGCAGGCTCTCGGGTTGCAGGTCTGGTTTGGTCAGCGTGAGTAACAGAACTGCCCGATGTCTTTTCGCCACCTTTAACAGTCTGTGTGCCTCTTGATACACAACATCTCTTTTCAACCGGACAATCTGTAGCTCTCCTACCATCCATCTCAACCTGAACTTGTGCATCCTGCATTTTCCTGCTTCCATTCCTCTCTCTGCAACTCCCACAACTCTTTTTCTGGGGTTCCCCCTCCTTCATCCCGCCATCTTTCCGTCCTTCACTAAGGTTTGTAATGCCAAACTGGCGCGCTGCAGACAGCACATCATTCTGTTCTGTGCTTCCTTTTACTTCCACCTCCCCAGAGTACAGAAGACCAACAAGCTTCAGCAGGGTCTGGGCCTTCACAGCCGGGAAGTGGAGCTGGCGCTTCTGGCCCGATGGAGGAGACGGGGAGGCTGACAGCAGTTGAGACAGGTAGGGACTGAGAGCTGCCAGGATGCAACTTTGGGTTGGTACTGAGATACCTTTTTAAACAGGAGGACATATAAAAATGAGTCATTTTTCCCTTCCAGTTAAAACTGCAGGTATGCTACACCACCGTTTCACTTCTGTAGCGCGATGAGCCACGCAGCTTACCCTCCGTTTGCAAAAGGGTATCACAGAACTGGGAGTTGTGTTGTTGTCTCTGCAGTTCTCCAATAAGCTGTGTCTCATAACCTGGCCACCAGTACCTCTGCATGTTCACATGGGCTCTGGCCCCAAGGAAGGCAACAAGCGGTGGCTAACAGGTAAAGGGATGTGGCTGATGTTGAAAGACACACACACAAAAACAATTACTAATGTTAGCACCTGCACTAGGCTCACTTTAAACTTACCTGTTCAAAGTTCCTCTCTCTGCCTACTGTTTGCTGTTTTGTGTGTTTGTGTTTACAATTTGTAAAGCACCTTGTTAAGTGACGGTGTGAATGAAATGACTAGTTTTAATTCTGTACAAAACTTTTCTCGTAAACACAAAAAGAGCGTGTTATGATTGTATTTTTTTAAAAAAGAGAGAGAGAAGTCATGCAATTATGTCTGCGATACCAGCATTAGCAGCATCAGCCTTTCTTCACACTGGACTCAAAGCTGGTGGCAGCCACGCTGCACGTGGAGAAGCAGAACTGCGCTCGTGAATTCCAGTGTTCATGGTAAATGCGTTGGTAACACCCTAATTGGCTTACATTTATTTTGCTCTTTAAGCCCCTCAGTATTACTGTGCAAACTACTTCCTCCATGACTCTAATGACCAAAGTGTTGTTTTCAGCGTTGCTAACAGAACCTTTAGCCACAGTTAGCTCATTGGAGTGTGCGCCATTCCAACAGTCAAAGCGCAATTTAACTCAATGTGATTGGGTGAAGTTCAGGTTAGCTCGCTGTACAGCAAAGTTCACACACTACAGCTTTAATGTCGTAACATAAGCATGAAAAAAGGCACTTACCTATGTTTTCTCTTGTTCTAGCAGAGGTGTTTTGGACACTTTCTCAGCGAAACAATGACGATGACATTAAACCCCGAAATTAAAGTCACAGAATCAGCGATTCCCTCCACCCTACCCCTACATCGTCTCATCTGAAATAGATTCGCTAATCACGACACCTACTGGCCGCTCTGTCAAATGACAAGAAGGTAATCAACCTGAGGGGCTGAAGAGCCATCTCCATAATGAACTGTTCCTCAACGACTCATGGCAAAATAGTGCGATCGGCACGACACAGAAGAAAACAGGCTCTGAGAAATCATTTTCTTTTTTATTAAAAACAGTATTGCTAGTTACATAATTCATTCATAAATGAGAATGTGCAACTTTAAGAGCCAAGGCAAAGTGATTATGGTGTAATCCAGGATCAGATTTTTTCCATTCGCGTTCCAGTATCTGATGACTGTGTTGGAGGATTTTATTGAGCTAACTCGTTTTGTATTTAATTAAGACATGAATGTTTTCAATCTAAACATCAAAAACTGATTGCATATGCGTCCACCCAGAACACCCAAAACAATCAAAACCCAAATCAATAACAAAAGAAATACATAAAACCATTAAAATTATCAAATATTCTCTTGTATATATAGTTTAAATGTGCTTTTACTTTCCACATTATCTACTAGCAGATTGGTCTATGCCTCCTACACGGATCTTCTAACACCCTTGCCTACCCTCTATTCTCCTCTTTTAGTCAGGACACTCTTGAAGGCAACTTGTTGCTTTGAGAAAGCGAGGCATTCTCTGTCGTGTTTCAATTGGCATGGAAAACAAATAAAGGAAAGGTTTTTTGGTAAAAAAAAAAAAAAAAATGAAAAAAATGAAAAAAAAAGGAGGGGGAAGAAAAAGGAAAAACACACATTATACCCCCTAGTGCTTCTTTTAATCATCCACTCAGTAAGTATCTACATCTCACTCGGCACTAAGAATATGCATTCTTCTACAGAACAAGCGCTGTACTTAAGAAATGCAGGCAAAAACACACAATACTGTGTCTTCTCCCATGTACTACTCTGTAGTCTTAAAGCCAGACAGGCTCTGGGTAGCAGTAAATTATACAGAACTCAAGAGTTTTATACCTTATAAAAAACAATCCCAATAACAAGAATCAAGTCTTACATACATAAAAGTTCACATATTCCATTATCTTGCAAAATAGAAAACTGCTGAGTTCCATATACAGTATTCCCAACTAGTTAGTTATCTGCTGAAAAAAGATACCTTGATTGGTTACCCCTGTCATGTTGGACAAACCCATCAAACCTATCCTGAATGAGTGAAGCACTCCAGTTGGCCCACACAGATGCTCTTACATGTACACGTTCATAAGATTACAGACCTACAAATAAAGGGAAATAAGGAAATGTACCCACTGAAAACTGTGATATCTCCTGCGTATTACAAAGTCGAGGGGCTTACATTTAACAGAAACCTTAGGAGCACCGGACAGGACTGTCTATCCCAGCCGAGGGGGAAAATAAGCTGTCTCTCTGTTTAGTTGTAGGAATATCCATACTAGGACCTCCACTCTATGGATCACAATCAAATACCGAAAATGTTCCATTCCCATGCATCTCGGCAACAGACTGCTGTCACAAACTGCACACAAAACAAAGCAGATGACAGTTTTCAGTGTAGATGCTGTATAAAGTCTGTGTGTGTAAAGTTCTTGCAATCAATATTGGCAGTCGCAGCAGTAGCAGTGTCATTTGGCACATTACTGTGGTACAGAGCAAAGCAAGAAGAGGAATAACCACTACCAAAACAGAAGCAAACGCTTTACACATATCTGATTAGATAATTAACTCACATTCTTATTGACAGGAAATATTTTTTTGATGGAGTATTCAACTACTAGAGAAACAGGGGAAAAAAAGACACATTCCCTCAATTTCTTTGAAACATAGTGTAGTGGCAATTTATGTAAGATTTCACCAAAAAGTGTCCTTTTCTGATGCCCACAGTTCTTTCTAATCCGTTTAATTGGGCTACGCTTACGCCTCTAGGAGATAGAAAAGTTCTCAAATGAGGCCATAGTCTCTGCTTTTTCATCGCAAAGAGGATTAGTCTCCTCCAGGCAAGTTGTAGTGTTGTTGCATGGAGGTGTAGTGTTGTCGCAGAGCCATCAAATCAAGTGGTTAGTGTTTTGGAGTTCAGTAACTCTCGGAGCACAAAGTGGTCATAGTGTTTTATCCAGTTTGTCCACAGGGAGGGCAGATCCAGGTCAGTTTTTCCATGTAGTTTCAATAGTTTGTCAGCTGCAATGGAGGAATGTAATAAAGAGAAAGAGAGAGAAGCTGCAAGAGAGTGAAGAGAGACAGAAAAGCTGAGTGTTACGGATGGAGTTCAGTCCCATTGGTAGTGTTTTCATCCCTCATTGTCAGTTCAGCAAGGGCAGTAGGTGGGAGGAGGCTGTCGTCTTGTGATGCACACAATCAGTTTTTCTGCAAGAGAAGAAGAGGCACAAGTGTGGCAACTGATCACACGGAGCAGCTGATATGAGGCGTTCATGCCTAAGCGGAAAGAATCGCACATTTAAAATTCAGATTCACTGCACTGGCTTCAACCAAAAATTACATCAATACAATACACAATAGTAGCTACTGGCAACAAAGTCACCACACATTGGACAAAAATTACACAAAGTCCCGAGAGAAAATAACAATCACATCTCAGGAGAAACTAAAATCACTTTTAACCAGCAGGGGGAGCAAAGAACAGTGCAAATACAGTACAATGGAAGCTCAGTGGCAACACTAGTCACTGTCCAACACACAAAGTCACAGTACTTAATATACAAGACATTAGGCCATGCAGTGAGTTGGGAGGAGCAGCCCGTGGGACACACATACCATGCACTGACATGCAGTGTGACAGTGGGTGTAGCCTAACCATCGTAAGAATCCATTAGAGGCAAAGAGGCCTGCCTCTCCCCATACATCCCACCCTGAGGGAGAGAGAGAGAGAGAGAGAGAGAGAGAAAGAAAGAGAGAGAGGGAGAAAGAGAGAGAGAGAGAGAGAAAATATAGAAGTGTGTGACAGAAAAAGAGCAAGAGGGATAGAGAGAGAGAGAGAGAGAGAGAGGCCAAAGGAGACATACAGAGAGAGAGAGACAAGACAGCAAGGACAGGGTAAATAATGTTATATGAGGAATCCCATGGAGAAGGTGAGAAGACACAAAGCATGGAAAAGAAGAAGAAAAAACAACAAGAGAGAAAGAAGAACATGGAGGGAGATAAAAGTATCAGATGAGAAAAGAAAGAAGGGTTACAACAGGTTAGTTTAAGGTTAGTTCATGTGTCAAGGGGGGAAAACACTGGTGAGAAGTTATGTGTAAGACATAGATCAACCACAGTATTTTAAAAAGACATGCATCAACATGCTGTCTTTGGGTGTGTGTGAGAGCATGTCCGTTCACACGCTAACGTTTTGAGTGAGAAGCAAGGATAACCGTCTGTATCATCCTGAAATCAGGAACCTCAAAAAGCTGTGTGTCACACATCATTAACCAGTTTTACCTTTCCAACATTTTCTATCTGTTTAGCAGGGTGGTGATCAATATCAAATTCACAACGAGCTTTGTGATGGGCACAGACTCTGCTCTTATAGTTTCTGAAGGAACTGGAATTATTTCACAGAGATGATGCAGAGATAAGAGGTAGTATTAGCACATGAGATGATAAAGCAACATCCTGTGAACGACTGCTCTCCAGCAAGGGTGCGTTAAAAACTGATGATGATGATGATGACATGTGTACTGTTAGCCTCACAAATTTCCATTTTCTACAAATTGTCTGTTGTCAGCTCTTGAAGCTGTACTGAGCAAAGTAAAGGGACGTAGGAAATAGAGGACTTCGTGGTCAGAGTGAGTGAGTTAAATAAGTCTCATTAAAGTGCAGTCATGCATGCTTGTGTGTGTGTGTGTGTGAGAGAGCATGAGGCCGGTGCTTTACCTGTACTCCATCTTTGTCAGCAGATTCGAGTGTGTTATCCAGAGTGTTCCTTCTCCCTCTCTGGTCCAGTGTGGAGTAGGCATCTGAAGAGGAGAAACCCATGTTAAACCAAAGGGGTGTGTGAGGTGTATGTGTGCGTGATTGTGTGCATGTATGCTTTCTTCTGTGACACTTGCCTGGTCCCAAGTCATTCATTGGAATCATTTCCCGGTCCTCTTTGCCACCTGTGTATTAAATACATACAAAAGATGAGCATCTCTATGTACTGCTACATCTTACTGTTCTGTCAGAGGGGTAGTGTTCACAGCCACACCATGCCCTGCCAAAGATAGAATAGTGTGTAGGTGTGTGAGTGTTTTTTAAGTGTTTCAAGTGTCAGACATGAGCCGCCTAGTATTTGCAAATGTGCAATTTTACGTTACTTTGGTGTGCGATGGGTGGTGTTTGGAAACTTTAAAATAAGGGCCAAAGAGCTTAAAAGATCTTTTGAGCACATTAAAGGGAAAGCGTAAACATAATGATTAACGACCCAAGTTGGGATCATCTAAAATGTCCCACTGCGGTAAACCCTTTAAAGTTTTGCAGGTTGAGACAAACATTTAAGAATTAAAGGTAACTCCTATTTAATTCTTCAAAGTCTGCAAACAGCCTACAACTTATCAGCTGCAGTACACAGAAACATACAGAGACAGATTCTTTGATACACTGCCACGGTTAAGCCTGTAGGATTTGAAGCTGGGCCCTGTGGAACTGAAGTAAAATAAAGGCTTTTTGTGTTTTGCAGTTAAATGCCATGTCAAAAGTTTGGTTCACATCAACAAAATTAGATGGTAGTACTGCTAATATTGCTTTGGTAAAAAGTAGACAGTACACTTAACAAGCATGTGTTTCACCTCCTGACCTTTGTCTATGAGCGGCAGAGTGCTGTCCTCATATCCTCCATTGGCTCTGGTGTTGTTGCCAGGAGGGTTTAAGTTGACCATGAAGTCCGTCTTCTTCCAGCCATCCTTCTCAAGAGTGCGCCGCAGCTCCTTGTAGCCCCACACTGTCTGCAGCACCAGGCCAGCTGCACGCACCTCCCGGTCAGAACGGTTACTTTTGATCCCAGAGGACGCGAGAGGCAGAGAGAGGGATGCAGAAGTGAGCACGATCGGATATCAAAGCAAGTCATTCAAAACTTCAGTTTCATGGGACTACAAAACTCAAAGACTTGGATGAAAAATCTTTAAAAGAAAAAAATCTTAAAAATCTCATCCCTTACCCGTGCTTGTTAGTGAGCACCAGTCTCTCGATTCCCTGTGAGGCCCTGAGGTTCTTGGCTGCTTCCAGGCTGGAGCCCAGCACCTCATGGAGTGTGCTCAATACAGACACCACCGTCTCTTCTGACAGCGCTCGCACTGGCTGACTCTGACCACCGCCAGGCAGGTTGGCCACGAGGTGAGGCACCGCATGTTTGCCTGACCAGACACAAAAGTATGAGACAATCATTTAAAATAAATAAAAGACTACTTCAAATGCACTACTGACGCCATCCTCTTGATACAATAAATCTTTCTGGTGCATGGTTAAAACTGTATTTTTTAACACTGCCGGACAGTCACACAGATCCGAGTCTCACCTAGTAGATCTCTGTTGCGGGCATCAATGGCCAGGTTACGGAGGGCTCCAGACATGGCGCGAACTACACGGTCGTTGCCGTGGGCCAGTAGTTCAGTCATCATGGGTAGACCCTTCTCCTGACGCAGTAAGGCACGGATGTATCGCCCGTACTAAACACACATAATTTTTTTTTCATTAAATCAGAGGAGTAGCTTCTCTACCTTTCATAGACTGTGAATTCAAAAGTCTCTCTCTCTCCCAATATTTTTATGTTTTACAAGATTATTCCATGCATTTATCCGATATCTTCGTCCATACAAAAGCTGCTTTGTTCTGAAAGGCTAGCATCTTTCAAGCTCTGTTTGGTCCTATAGCATGCTTCAAGTGCTATGTTCCCTGCAGCTACTTTTAATTCAGCACAGGAAGCGTTGGTGCTGAGAAATGGACAGCGTTTCTTACGGTCCAGCGTCCAGCACACAGGTTCTGAACAGCTCCAGCTGAGGCTTCCAGCACAGTGGGGTTCTTGGACTCCTTTAGCAGAGAGGTGTAGATGCGGACCACCTCCGGCTGGTACAACAGCTCATAGCCTACAGGAAAGGTGGTGAGAGTGAGGGGAAGTCGGGAAGAAGCAAGTTAGAAAAAAGGGTGAAGATGGTTTGAGAAAGACAGATAAAGAGGTTATGAACAAAACGCTGTTTTACTTTAAAGTATAAAGCATACGGTGAAAGTGTCACCTGGGCCTATACTCACCTTTAGCAGGTGTGGTCCTCTTTGGAATGTCTATTACATCTGCAGCGGCATCCTCATCTTTCTTACCTGGAACCAAACATTAACATGCGAGCCTTAGATTTACTTCAGAGAATTAATTCTACTGTTAGTAAACTTGTTCTAGCTTGGTTAGATTTGTGCTATGACCAAAAACTGAGATACATGTTAGGTATTTCATTACAACTCTTTCACAATGAGAGGAAGGCGTGCATGTTAGTGCACAGACAGTTACACCGACCCGTTAGCTACTCTACTGCTAATACCACAACAGTGACAACAGGCAGCAGAAGCAAAGTGCACTCATACAGAGGTTAAGAGCTTACCTTTTGAAAACCACTCATCTGTAGCCCGACTCGAAAAGGAGGGGGAGAAGAATAGAGGGAGGAGAGAAAGAAGGGATGGAGAGGGAGAAGAGAATGACAGAACAGGTGGAAGAGAGAGCATTTATAGTAAGTAAGAGGAAAGCAGCCATAACTGATGCCACCCAGTTAACCCCTGCTTACATCCCAACAGCACTGCCGCCACCACACACAAATCAGCAACGTGACATGCCAAGTGTAGCCCATGTTACATTTTACATACACACACACACACATACACAGCGTAACCACACTGTACAGCATCAGTTTGAGGATTTGTTGCTGGCATATAGTTCTGTGAAATAACACCTGAAATTAATAAACACCAAACTAAATGGTTAGCTGATCAATTGATTATCTGATCAAAATTTCTATATGTATATTGTTAGCACAGACAGTCGGGGCATTTATGAATTTGATGTCACTGTTTCTATACAGCCTCATTGTATCCAAGTGAAAAGAACATTTCAAAAACAAAGGAAACCAGCAGGATACACACTGTCTGACTTTTTCATATGACTGTTGATAGATGTTCTCTGTCACTGGAAAATGATTTTAGAATACCATAGGTACAGCAGTGAGGCAGTGTGTAGTTGAGAAAAAACAAATCAATACTTTCAGTGAAACACAAACAGAGCAGCAGGAGAGAGGATCATCATTCTCGCAGTTGGGAAACTTGTTGACATTCCTGTACAACTGAGGTGTTTCATTTGTGCAAGTGTGTGTGTGTGTGTGTGCGTGTGCGTCAGTGCGCGTCAGTATCAGTCCAGCAAGACAGTGCCGTCAACAGCAAATGTTTCTCGTGCTGACTGTGTAGTGCATGTCTCTCTCTCTCTCTCTCTCTGACACAGACCTTTGCTCTTGCGGGAGCTGAAGCAGCCACCCTTCTGACTGGAGGAGGCGGGGCCTTGGTTGAGGGGCACGGCTTCCTGGTAGCGCTCACAGCCAGGGATTTCGCGATGCACCTGATAGGACAAGTTTCTCAGCAGGCACACGCTGTTCTCTATCAACTGCAAAGATGGAGGAAAAACGCAGGCGTATGAAAAACTAAATGAAAGGATAAGTGCACCCAACCTGCCAAGTTACACCTGGTTGTTTCACTTATTTAATTACATTAATGAACAACTGCAGCTCCCCCACTCTTGTTCTTAATGTAACCTTAAGCTGCTAGCATCAAGCTAAAGAGATGAGCAGCAGGCTGCAGAGGTCTGATTTAAAACTCTACATCCCAAGATTTTTTACATTTTCAAACTTGTAGTCTTCAGATCCAGCTCATGGTGATGGTCATGGCAAGACCACTTGAGGCAATGCTTCAGACTTTACACAGCTACTTACTGTAGCCGCAAAAGCTCTTTTTCACATACACTATATTGACAAAAGGATGGGGCTGTTTTTCCAGGGGCTGGGTTGGACCCTTACTTCCAATGAGGGGAAATCTTAATGCTTCAGCATACACATTTTGGTCAATGCTATGCTTCCAACTTTGTGGCAACAGTTTGGGGAAGGCCCTTTTCTATTCCAGCATGACTGTGTCCCAGTGCACAAAGCAAAGTCAATAAAGACATGGCTGGATGAGTTTGGTGTAGAAGAACCTGACTGGCCCACACAGAGACCTGAGCTCAACCCCATCCAACACCTTCGGGATGAACTGGAACAGAGATTGTGAGCCAGGACTTTTGGTCCAACATCAGTGTCTGACCTCACAAGTGTTCTACTGCATGAATAGGCAAAAATTCCTACAGTAAGAACATTTAGTGGTAAGCCTTCCCAGAAGAACAGAAGCTGTTACAGCTGCAAAGCTGTGTATGTATTAAAGTCCCCAATATTTTTGTCCATATAGTGTGCAGTAGAAGGGCTTTCAAAGGCCTGTAAACAGAGTTTGATATGTAAGTCGCACTTACTTTATTGTCGACGTCTTTACAGTCAATCTGGGATTGGACGATGTACATGAGCGAATCGACCAATCCTGTGCACTCCCTCAGCTTCCTCCTCGCTTCACTCCGCTCTGAACTCACATTTCTTTTGACAAGTGGAAAGTTGAGAAGAGGAGAAAGAAAAATGTAAAACAAAACAAGGATTAGCAGTGTGAACGGAGGAAGAAATAAAAAGAGGTTAAAGGGGAAAGGGAAGAGTCAATTTTAGCAACTACAAAAGGATTCCAACACACAATGCTTGAACACACCTCCAAGAGTTGTTTGAATAAGACTCCTGTTAAATCTACTAGCGTGTAAAGAGAGTACAGTTGGTGAGATCAAGTTACAGCCAAATTCTCTAACTCAGTCACATTTAGGAAATATAACAGGACTGGATGGACAGAAAACATGTGGAAACCCAGTCCCAATTCTTCATTCACTGATGCAGTAGGCATGTAAAAGAAAGGAACACGAGGGAGTGGAATGATATTCAGCCTTGGTCTTTTGAGTTTGTTTTTCCCAGTGACAGAGACACGCCCTCTCACACAATACCAGGACACATTCCCTTCCATAGCAGGGGGCACTTATTTATACTCTAGTAGGCAAACATGTAGAATGCAGACAAATCGAATCAGGACTGCAGCACACAAGAGAGCATTATTTGTCAAAAAAAGCTTTAAGTTTGCTATATTAATCTGGTGTCAGGTCTGCTCACTGGCAGTAAATACTCTGTGCACAGGCCACAGAGAGTGGACCTAGAGAAAGATGGATTAATTGCTGTTTGACCCTCAGCTTTTTTACCCCGACTGAGAAGGTAAAAATGAGTGGTCAATTTACAGACACGATGGTTCAAGGTGTTGATGGCAATTGGTCCTACAGACCGAAAAAAATTATTTTGTGGATTGACATGAAATTTGGAAGAGACGTTCATTTCCCTGTCAGGATGAACTGTGATAAATTAAATGGTCCTTTTCCATCTAGCACCATCATAAAGTCAAATATGTAATTTATCTTGGGTATTTACAAAATTGAAGCAAGTCAGTGGTCAACACAGGTCAGTGTCAGTGCTGAAACATGTTTTAGCAGATGTAGACACAACAAAGCTACATACCATAGTGCCGCCAGACTTCAGATTCAAATTTAGATGGCACTGACTTTAACTCATCGTGATCTTCTTTTAATTTTCTACAGCCTTTTTAATATTTCACTGAGTGTTCACCTACAATGGTAAAAGTTTCTCCAAAGCTTCTTCAAAGCCAATCTCTGTACAAGTTTTGTGTGACCATACCATTCTTCAAATTATTTTAACAGCATACGCTTCTGTGTGTAGAAAAATTAAACAATCCAGTAAGATAACACGTGCAGCCAGTGAACACAGTGCAACTCTTTCAATTTACATTAGCATTTAAAGATTTGCAGTTGACCATCATTTGTCTACATGTAGCAGCATCTATATGTTCATGTATTAAGAGTGAACTTCTCTGAAAATCCCCCACCACATTTAAATGTTTCAGTCTGTCCATAAAAAAAAAAATCTAAACATTAATTCAAAATTAAAATGGACAGAGTTTGAAAATCTGATGCTTTTTCCCCACAGAGATTTAAAAGACAATGTTGGTCAGTGTTCAATATGTTGTTAAATCTTTTTAATCGCCACCTGTAAAAATGACACTGTGCTTCGTATTTTAAGTGACAGTGGAGCTCTTCAAATCCAGTGACTCGTTGTACTGAAATGATGCTAACCAGACCATTTCTGCTATTACCAAACTTTTTAAATATTCAAGATTACCAAGTTATTCACACATATTTTTTCTTGACCTGCAAATGAACACTAATTAACCGTGTGGTCAGGGGGAATGCAGAGATAACAGACCAGCAGGCTAGCACATACTGTTTACACAGTATGAGTCAATGCCCCCGCTGTCCTCTGCTCGCCCCCTCCCTGTTCACCCTGAAATTCTCTTCGTCACCCTCCCCTGAACTCACAAAGATACTGTGAGGCTGGAGTTCAGTCAGATTTTTTTTCTTTCATAAATGACTGACCTTTAACCCTAAAATCTTTTAATGAGCACTATATAAAGTTAAATTTGCTGTTTATGTTCATCACAAACAGCATGGAGGCCTTAATGGTTTATTCCTTTTCACCGAAGGAGTAGTTTCATGAAGGCATACTTTAACTGCAGTTATCAGATTGATATTAACCAAAACAGAAAAGTAACCAGGACAGTAATTATGCCATATCTGTATGTGTTAAAATTAATCAGAAAAATTTATTCTGACTGGGAAGCATGTGACAATGAGCATCTGTATTCTAACTGCATCATCATTTTGTTTGTTACTGGAATAAAAGGCTTCACATGAACATACTGTAGCTTCTTTCCTCCCTCTTCATTGAGACTGCTCCATGATGTATTTCCTTCCCTTCTGCTCGGTTAACTCATCACTGCTCCCTTCCTCTCTCATATATCCTACCGCTCTGTCAGTCTGTTGAGCTGGCATGCTTCCATTTTTTTCTCGTCTACCCTCCCTCCTCCTTCCGTCTCCTCTGTATCATCAGTAACAGTCAAACAACTCTGCTGCTGCCGCCTCCATCCCGCTTTCCCTCCAATACCTCAGACAGCCTGCTGTGTTGGTGAGGGCCGTCTCCCACTCAAGATGCCTGGGCTTGCAGTTCTCCTCCCCTCCTCCTGCTCCATTGCTCCCTCGCTCCCAGCCTGAATGGGGCACCATCACCTCGTCGGACAGGGCGTGCAGTGCGTGGTCCACTATCTCCATTTTCACAGAGTCGTGGGACGACAAGTTCCACAGAGTCCCTGGGGGGGGAATGAACAAATACCTTATTTCATTCTGAAGCCTACATCCACTTTTGCCAAATATCAATGAAATTTAACATCAAACTTAACCAGCCACTCAGACTGCAGTCCCAATTCAGTCACAGCCATGCTCACACAGTTTGTGTGTCTGCCATGTGCCTCTAACCTGTGATGGTGTCAGTGAGGTCCTGGTCGCGGGTCTTTCTCAGCAGCCTGACCAGAGCAGGCACTCCGTCACAGTTCTTGATGGCAATCTTGTTGTCTGGATCTTTGCCATACGAGATGTTCTTCAGTGCTCCACAGGCTGCATAGTGAACCTATAACAGACGCAAAAACAGCTTAATGGGCTGGTAGTCATGATGGAGTATCACTTCAAGAGAGCACTGACTGCACATAAATGGATTTAATGTCATAGTTTAAAATATCGTCGTGCCCTTGTAACTGTTAGATTGAACCACGCAATTTACATTGGTCTTGGCACTGCTCCTCGTGCAAGGAACTGTCTATAATTTATGTTAAATTAGTTGGCCACATTACTCACATATTTTCACAATAAAGAAATGTTAATTTTAGCTCAAGTTTCTGAACAGATAATCAATGGCATGTAAATTTTTGTTTTAAATTGTTGAGAATTTGTTCATACTCAGTCTTATTTCGTGCTTCAGCGTTTCGCTCTCAGTCACACACACACGCGCGCGCACACACACACAAAGAGTGTGGAGCTTTTAGAACCACTTAAAAGAGTTAAGAGGATGCAGTCGCCGTTTGACCTATTTCTCCATCCGACACACACCAGACTTCAAACTTGTCATTGGCCGCAGAGCATGAAATGTGAAATTAAGATGCTTCTTTGCCTCAAGAGTGGAATGCATGATGTGGTTTGTCTGGTAGTGCCCGTACAAACATCAGCAAAACTTTGCCACAGCTTGTGCTAAATGAAAGGGAATCACAGAAAAACCACAGAATGTTTTGGCCGAAACCATATTTAGCACAAATGTTGACCTACAGGATTTGAGGAGAAGTCAAATACGTAATGCTTATTTCTATTCCCCTTTCAATTGGTATTAGTGGTGAATCTCAAGTTCATCTTGAAAAAATACACCACATCCCTTAAGCCTCGCTTTTACCCCACCTAGTTCAATCATAACACATTTCTAGCAAAAAATTAACAGAAAGCCATGGAGAAAATCAGCAAACCGACCTCTTTGTTTGGGTTGTCAAGCATAGCGACCAACGCTGGGATGCCTTTCAGACGACGCACATCAGACTTGACCTGAAAAGCAAAAGGACACGCACGGATGAGTAGCAAGTAAAGTCCGGTTTACTGTTTCTAAACAGTCCAGGCTGCAAATCAAATATATGTCAACTTAAAATCAAAGATGTAATGATGTACAAACAAATCAGAACATCAAGGGAATAAAGCAAAGCACAGGACACAGGATAGGTTGGTAGACCTTCAGTGAAGTGGCAAACTGGATAGTCCTTTAACTGCAATTAACAGTAGAAGTTTTCTTTTTTCCTTAAAGGTAAAACCTGAATATTAATAATAAATTAATAATAATATAAAAATCTGAATATTCTCCTCTTTGTAATTCAGTCAAATGTTATGTTCACAAGAATTAGAGACATCTAAAGCTGTGCAGACTGTTGCAGACCGTGTTAGGTGTGATGCCTGGTTAATTGCTTAAATAACTGCTGAGAATTCTGGTCTTGCAGTTTGAGCAGTTCCAGAACGGGACTGCTGATATGGTGCAGAACACCATACTGTGCATCTTCTATCTTGTTTGAATACCCATTGCTGGACTTTTCATTAACCTCTTCACCGTGAACAGCCACATCATAGCCGGTCAACTGACTGATGCAGAGTGAGCATGAAATCTGCTGGATGTGCCCGTGCAGAGAGGCAGATTAGAAAACATGCAAAAACACAGTGTTTGCCAACCTTCAGACCGCCTTCCTCACTGCATGACCCTGCTTTTCTTAAAGCTTAGCTATACTTTAACTGCTTTCAGTGGTTCATCTTATTATAAACACAACATATGCATGACCACATGGTTAAACAACCAGCAGTGCTGACCGTGGCGTACATTCAAATTTGCTACAAAAAACGTAGACTACACTAAACAATAAGCAGCATTCTAAACAAATTCACAGTTCTGCATCTGGAGTAAGCACCAATTAAAAAACAAATCTGTATCCAATATCCAATCTAATAATCTCAACACCTTCAGTCCTGAGATATGTTGCTTTCCTAATTTTTCTAACTGATTTTACACTTTTAAAGTTGATTCTTGTCTAAGGTACAATGAATGCATTTCTTACTTTATCATTCTTATATGTGAGATGCTGCAGGTATGCAGCTGCGTTGCTCTTGACGGGGTCCAGCCTGTAGTTGAGCATGGCAATGACCTCTGGCAACTCAGGCTGACGCCAGCCACCGGGGCCGGGACCTTTCCTTAGAGTGCTGTCCAGCGAAGCCATGCTACCTCTTTCACCCTGGGCCAACGGTGCTCCTCCTCCCCAATAGTACATGTCCCCTGGACCGCTCATGTCACCATCCAAGGTGCCCTCGTAACTCCTGGAAAGGGAGTTAGGGGAACACATGTTAATGTAAATGTTTTTTGAG
The DNA here is from genome assembly GCF_020382885.2 of Scatophagus argus. Lineage (NCBI taxonomy): Eukaryota > Metazoa > Chordata > Actinopteri > Scatophagidae > Scatophagus > Scatophagus argus. The sequence continues at coordinate 5,547,185 of NC_058494.1, read as the reverse complement.
ACCACAATGACATGTGTCACAGAGAGGAAAAGCGGTTTAATTCAGTTTAATACATTTTTCTCTTTGCTTTATCTTTTCTCTTATGTGCACTTATGACACACACACACCACTCTCGAAGATGACACTATAAACACCACATACACACACACCTAACATCTAGGTGTTAACCCCAAAATAAAGATCAGATCAATCACTACAAATACACACAACGTACCCAGTCCTGCGGGGGGGTCCGTGAGGGAATGCGTGGTGATTGCGGGGCACGGTGCTGTAGTGCATCGGGTGTCCCAGTCCATAGTCTGGCTCATCATAACCCATGCTGCGCTGATCGTCCTCCAGACCGTACGGCTCTGGGACAAACCTCGGGATGGAGGATAGCTCCATGGCACTTCCCATGCGCCCAACCTACACAGACACAGGCTCCAAAATAATACAAGCTGCAAGCTGAATGCTGTAGAACATTTAAGCAATGTAAAATGAAACCCTATTGATTCTTAACATGGAACAAGCAAAATATGAAATTCAGGAAGTGAACTTTAAAGAGGACCAAGTTAAAAACCTGCTAAAAGGAAAGCATCAAAGCAAGTGGCAGAGTGACTGTTCAACATACCTGTGGCTGAGCAGCATAGGGGTCCAGCTGGTTCCTGCTGTGGGCTCTGTAGTTTGGATCCAGAGTTCTGTAACCGTCTGGATGGACGGGTCTGAACAGGGGAGGGATAAAGAAGTTGAGATTAAGGTCAACCCAGCACTCTAGGATAGCTAGAATCTTAGACAAGTAAAGGCAACCTAAAAATGGATTTCAACAAACAGGGTACCTATAGCGTTCGTCCATGCGGACTCCCCTGTTAAGGCTTGCGTAGGTGTCAGATGGGGGTCCAGAGCGATAGTCGTCGTAGCCGCCTGGTGGTCCATAGTGGTAGTTGCGGGGCACAGTGTGAGTAGGGTAGTCCATGGGTACCCCAGCTCCGGGTCCCTGTCTGTAGACCACGGGTGTAGTGTAGCCACCCATACCTGTCACTGAGCCCCCGCCATCCAGGGAAAGTGTGTCTGACACAGAGGGGATGACTGTGCGAGTGGTGGTGGTCTTCACTACTTTCTTTACCTTAAAGAGCAAAAGCAGGGAGGCAGAGACGACATTCAGGAATTAATATATGTTTAGGCTGTTGGATGTCGGCATGTTAGACACACTTTCTAGCTGCAAAAATACAGTCTAAAGGAAAGTATGCAAAATCCTGCCTCTGATACACTACAAAGGAATACAACACAAAACAGGTCTTTTGCTTGTGTTTCAATGCTGCAAACTGCACACATTGCAAAGTAAATTCCCATCTTTCCATTGATTCATGTTACCGTGGTTTCTGTGCGCCGCGTGGACCCATCTTCATTTGTCTCCACAGAGACAACAGGTAGTGACTCCTGGGGTTCCTCCTCCACTGTGTATGTCTCCTGCACCATCTGACCAGGCTCCATCCTGTACTGAAGACACATACACACGCACATTTCAAAATACAAGTCAACACACGGGATATCGTGAGGGTTAACCTTGTTAAGAACAGAACAGCTGAAACAGTAAGTGCTCCAAAGATGCTCACGTGATGTGACCCGTTGATGTAACCTTCGTTCAGTGTCAGCCTCTCTATGTCTGCATCACAAGGAATGCGGCCGTTCTGGAGAAAGGAAGAAATACACATGAGGGAATGCAACAAAGGCGCGCGCGCGCACACACACACATCATAACCTTTACAATAAAAACAATGAATATGTGTATATTGCCTCTCCACACATCACTCCACTGAATGAGCAGTGGAACCTTTCCAGTCACCCAGAGTCACATACAATGCTGACCAAATTAAAAAAAAAAAAAAAAAAAAAAAAAAAACTAAAAAACTGAGACCCATAACCATTACCAATTTTTATTTTAATTACTTTAATGGCACCCAGTTTGTCTTGTGAAGCTCAGGTCAGCTGCAAACAAAACAATTATGTTGTTTTTAAAAATTGAAAATCACTGTCAGTGACACCTTAGCACTTTGGTTTACAATTTGCTGAGCCAAAATTAAATCTGCATGGACTAATGAAACTACATGAACTCCAAGGTATGTAAACATCATGAATATGAACATGTTCTTCACCCTAAACACAAACAATGAGACAAGCACAAACTTAAGAATGAACAAATTAAATAATTGATGAGTAAGGAGATGAAGAATGACACATTGAGAGACAAACAAATCAGATCAACTTTTTTTTTCTTCTCATGAGTTGACACCACCTGCATTGCCTGCTTTGGAGTGGTGATGGGTGTGGTGCACTTCCCATTCCAGCCACAGGGGGAGCTCTGTATCTCCACTACTATGAGCGTAAAAATGGAGGCTTTGATCAACAGTGATTTCAGTGAGATGGGATACAGTTGTCTCGTGTTGGCAGATATGTTGTATTTACAAATCTAAATAACAGAAATAACACGCTGAAAGCAGGAAATAACAGTGGCAAGGGGGAACAATGACAAGTTCCACACTGCCCAGACCGAAAAAAAACAAGACAAGTTTGAAGAAAACGAACACACTCCTTAGTTCAGTTAAGAACTTAGTCCGAGAAAATGGAAGACAGTGCCGGGCAGGTGGGAGCGTGTGGGAACCTGTAAATGAAAACGGAGGTCGTGTTGCGCTGCCTTGGAGAGTGGCAGAGGCATGCCAAAGCCTTTGGGCTATGTAAACACACACAGTACAGATAAGAACCAGCACAGGTTACATTTCTGTCCTGTTCTCACTATAACAAACACACTCACATTCTGACTACTGACTTTACAATATTACTGCTCCTTATCAGCTAGAACTACCTGGAAATGGGATGTGTCTCAGGTAAGGGGGCAGGGAGAACCTGATTGCTTATGAGAGTGTGTCTGAAACTACAGCTGACTCAGAGCCCAGTGTGCTTACGTGCGTGTGGAAGTCTATGCTAATGAGCATGTCAATAAAGAAGCAAAAGAATGAACGAGCGTGGGTGTGCATGCCTGCAACTCTTCCTGTGAGGTAAACTCACAACAGTCTTTTCCTCAGGTAACTGATTCACACATGATGAAGAGGGTACATGAGCAAACAGCAAAACACTCTCAGTAATCAAGATTCTAACCAAAAATTCACAGCTGATAAAACAAGTCTGTCCCGGTTCATAGACTTGCCCCTCTGAAAAGACAGCTGAGGGACATCTTCCTTATGCCAGCCATGAACACAACAAATCACATACAAATCCGTTGTCAACATTCTGTAGAGTAGACTATAGATACTGGTCTCGGAAACAAACAAACAAACAAAATAACAAGGAAGACGTTACTCTGCATGCAAACGTCCACAGACATGTCAAGACACACTTGATGGATTAACACGATGATGATGATGAGAGGATGTTTCTTTTGAATGAAACACGGACAGTTACTCAGGAACCAATGGGAGATGGAACAAAGAAGTGAACAAAAGCTGTGAGGAGCAACAGAGGGTGTAAATTACCTCCTCAGGAAGGCTATAATGGAAGGCGCTTCAGTCGCTTTATCGGACGCAACTTTTAATCTCCAAAATCCAAGCTAGAATCAAATACTAGAATGACAAAAATCCTTAAAACCCACTGAAGAGGTATTTAACCACCCCAGGTTTGGGTTAGGTTCTGCTGCCATCCAGCCAGTCCACACAGATGGGATGAGGGTAACCATGGAGGTGATATTGGATGAATTCACTCGGATCCAGGGTGAATCCGAGGGACTTTTCCATGGAAAACGTGCATGGGTGTGGGAGAAAAGGGAGGGGGGTTGTTCCGGTTTACCTGCATGTTGGGGAGGGGGCGGGGCAGGGTGCCGGCACATGACCTCCGCTCCTCCTCCAGAGCTCGGCTCAGCATCTCAAACTGCCTCTCCTGCTCCCGCACCGAGGCCAGCAGGGAGGCCGTACTCGCACACTGCTCCATTCACACGCTGAGAGCAGAGCACAGGACAGGACAGGGTCAACACCAGAGAGCAGAAGAGATTTAACCATCACCAGGATTTAGCCAAAGAACAGACACACAGTGAAGCTGAGTCACCCAAGTACAGACAAAGGGGCCCTGGCACTGCAAGCATCTAGAAATGCACACACCGAAGTGCTAATGAAGTTGATATTTAGAGTTTACAAAGCAGCACGCACTGACGCAAAGCAAGACAAAATTAATAATAGATGAGCGAGAACTGGGGAGATAAAGTAGCAGATAAAGAGAAAACAGCAGTACAGGCAGAACCAGAGGATGAACAGCAGGTATAAAGAAAAAGCTCTGTACTTGAGAAATATCTCAAAAAGTGATTATTCAGTTCAAATTCAAGGTGGGACCAGAATCAGGAAAGCAGGGGTGTCACTTTTTGCAGTGCATTTCTTCACCTTCTGCTTTGCAGAGTTAAAAATAGAAAGAAGTGAGATACACGATGAGAGACTATTACAGCATTTTTTCAGCTGCAGCAAGTGAAGCTTGTTAGCACTTTCTCTTTCCATGGATGCAGAGAAAGTGAGGAGAGGAAGGGGAGACGAATATGTGTGAGCACATCCAAAGGAGTTCTCAAGAGATGGTGTCACATCATCACATTACACCAAATTTGAAAATCCAGAAGGGGGTCTTGAAATGAGAGGGTTTGCTCTCTGCAGCAAGGAATAAAATGGTTTCTATACTTATTCTATCCTGCAAATTACAATAGAGACAGTATTTCATTTCCATGCCATCCATGACAATTTAACATCACGAGAGATTAAATTGGGAATTTGAAACAAAGATTTACAATGACAGGACAAGCAGTAAATACTCCGACAATACCAACAATTCAAATCCAAAAGACAAGACTTGATCTTAAGTTGACTGATTTTTTTCCCTCTTTGCACACTAATTCATTTTTTGGTAGAACCTGTCTGCTCCTCCTTCTGAACTTTAACTTTCTTAACATTGAAAGATTAATGATGATTCAAACATAAAGGGTGTGCTTGACACCAGGCATTTCAAGGGAACACAACATACTCAAACGTGCATTTCAAAATAAATCCCTGAATTACATAACCATTAATTATGAAAACAAGAAATTGTGACCAATAACCCATTATGCAGCAACAGAGAAGGGTGCTTTCAGGGAATTAGGATAGAAAACACCAAAGAAGCAGAAATATTTTAAATCTTCAAACTGGACTTCTGGAAAAGAATTCGGCCTAAACAAATGGCACAGATTACCAGAGCATGACAATAAGTGAACGCCATTACAAGGCCAAATTAAGACAATGACAAAGTGCTATTTGTAAAACTTTGGACATCGATGGGGGAGCGAGGAATACGGGGTAGATTACTCCAACGGTGTCTGTCTACTAATCGGATGACATAAGTTTGGCTCTTTTCCAAACCAGGGCAAAAACCATTTTCTGCTTCAAAGTTCACTGACTCATGTAGATCAAAACTGCTCTCCGTCTGCACACACAGGACAGGCTGAGCGAACAAAGACTCTTGTATTAGATTTGAGTGTGCACATATGCCAGTGAGTGTGTGCACACACCCCTGTGAAGGATAGTGATTGTGTATGTGTGTGTCAGAGACCAAACAAAGGTGGCAGGCATGTGTGTCTGACGTTGGTTATATCCTTGAATACTCAAACAGAGTTGTGGCGAGTTTTGGCGATAATGTTCACGTTAATGCCGCCTTGTATTCTTCCCCATTGGTGTGTGTGACGGGGGGGGGGTACGTTTGTGTACAGAAATGCACAATTCACAGAAAAACACACACACACGCCACCATTGTCATACATTCCACAGTGAGATTTAGCGTGTCATATCCTGTCTTGGCTGTTAGAAGCTGTCCTAATAAGGGAGCCCTTCACTCTTTCATTGTGCTGGCCTCATCTGTCTCTCACACCAACGTTCTTTCTTCCCAGCCAAACACTTCAATCCTGGAAAGAAAGCATGTTACTTTCTCTGACCCATCAGGATGTCCGACCACAAACCCACAAAGTGCTTCTTTAGAGGATAATGCTAACAAACTGAAAGACGGCCGAAAATGATCTCAAGGATGCATATGGATCCCTTGTGTAAAGCTAAGGATGCCTTAAGTGAAAGCCTTACTTTAAGTGAAACCTTGACTTCGCCCAACAAGGACAGATCATTGCCGAAATCCCAAACACAAAAAGAAAACAGGTAACTAAATGTTTGTTGTGTCATGAAGGCTGCCTATAGCAGTTGTCAAGTTTCACATTAGGGACCAAGTTTTCAACTTGGCAATGGAGTGCTGACAACAGACATCAGATAAGTCAACATACCAGTCTGCAATGCTCTTTGCGGCTCTGTCAAAGACGTCAACAGTTTTGAGAGCATAGAGGAGCGTAGAAGAGCTCTTGTGCCTCGGTGCAACACACAGACAGATCCACACAACCTCTACAACTATGCCAGCCCCACCACCAACATTCTTGAGGCAGGGAGCGGTTGCTTGAGAGAGAGTTTTAAATGGCTTTAGCCACTTAAAGTCTGGCCATTAGTCATTAACCTACTGTAGGACCATTAGCAGATAAATCTAAAAAGGCTAAGTCATATCAGCTAATGGGATAGCCATGGAATTACACTGCTAAGCCACTTACCATTGTGAGCCAACACACAACACCGATGTACACACACAATGAGTGTCCACTATTCAGAGAAAACTTTGTGAAGTACACTCTCACAGCCTGTTGGTTGGTCAATCACCCAGTGCCCACCGAGTACTGACTGCCGTGCTCCCTTATTTTCATATGCTATCATTGCCATTTCAGCAACTTAGTCACTGGTGGTTGTGGCAGGCTAACATGCATTCTGTTCCAGTCTGCACACACACACAGCTGAGGTGAAGCTATGGTTAAATGCAGTTGTGGCTTGGCCACAGTGCTCTGCTGACTCAGCCTCATTTGAATGGTGACACAGATTTGGCCTGTGTCTGTGTGTGTGTGTGTGTGTGAGTGTTAGCCTTGGCCCAAATCCAACTACTACTGCCTTTGCCATCCTAACCTGAAACCATACCCCCCATACACACACACCCATCAGCCCTCATTCCCACCCAACTACCCTCTCTGTTTCCCATGTGGGTAAAGTGTGGTAGCTGCAGAAAGGAAACACAATTACACACAAATGCCCATCCACACTCACACTCACATTCACACACACACACACACTTCACACAGACTTTTCAGGGACTTCCACAAGGCCAGCTGTCTAATCAACAAGACAACAATTTACAATTCTTAGTAAATAAAAAAAACTGAATCAGGATACTTTATTAATCCCTGGGGGAAACTGAGTCTGAAAAAACAAACTAATCGGTTAAGGAAAATACATACTAGATAGATAGATGGCTGGAAAATATTTAGATATAGTATCAGCGAAGCTGGATATCATCTGAGTGTTTCGTCATTGTAATATCATGATGTAGCTTCATCGTTATCTTTTACAAGTCATACATGCAGCATTCCAGTGAGGTGAAATGAACAATAAATACCTCTGCCTTCTGAGCTAATGTCATATACTCACATTACAAATTAATTTCTCCACATAATATCATCTAAATCTAATTTAGGTGGAAATCTCCAGCAAATAAGGGCTGCAACTAATGACTGTTTCTTTTTAGATTAATCTGTAGCTTATTTCTTAGATAAAACAGTAAAATGACCGAATATTACAGAAACAGACTATATTTCTTTACACTGAATTTACAGTGATGTAAGCAGATGAAAAGAAGCAAAGCCCCACATTTGAGTTAGAAGCAGCAAATGTTGGAAATTTGCTTTCTTAATAACTTAAATTCGTTATTTATTATCAAATTGTTGTTTGTTTCTTTTCTGTCAATTGACTGCTCCACTAACCTTGCCCCTGTATGAAATGAATCATTGTTTGTCCGTTATAACCCATCAGTGAGGAACTGGTTTATTGGTACCAAGTCAAAGTTCATTGGTACTGTAAGACTAGTCTATATATCTGAAATCAGTATCATGATTTTATGCAATTTTTCATACTGATACACTGATATTATCACAATAAAGCAAATGGAAGCCAAGTTAAAATAAAGTAATAAGTAAACCTAAAGTAATCAAACATATGAGTATTCAATAATAATGCAATGGAGTGGGCCTGTTGGACATCACACTAGACAAAACTCCATATACAAGTATAACTAAACAAATAAACTAACTAAATGAATTTTCTTTAGACTATAATGAAATTTTGCTCATAGCCATTCCTTTGGTAGTGGAATCTACCAACACTCAACACATGAAAATACTGAAACCCAGTTGTAATATAATGTCTTAATTCCTTCAGGGCCCTAAATCCAAAAATCTGGACCAAATGAGCAATATAGTCCAGCTCACAGCAAGTATTTTGTCTAAGCCCTAACTTCCACTTTCAGTCAATAATAAGACGTCATCACAGTCACAAAACATGGAAATTCTGTAATACTGCACAAAATATTTCAAGTAAAATGCAAAAAAAATGACAAAACTTGACAACTCAAAATTCTCAGTGAATCGCTTTATGAAAAAAAATGGTCAAAACAAACTAAAAACCAACGCTCAGCAGTCAGTAAAGCGTTACCACTGGCGGCTTACAATCACAGCGTGACCACCACTTAACAAGGAGGCTGGTTAAACTGCTGCAGAGAGGACCATAAAAGTCGACACTCGACCTTTCCGAGAAGTTAAACACCAACACAGAGGGAAGTTACCACGGGACAGTTTTAATTCACAGCTTTCAATGGCTGCACTTTTGATTTTACTCTGCGCATACCACCATTCAAATAAAAACACAGACTGCAGGTGTGACTGCTGGAGGTAGAGAGCTGAGGAGAGATAAAGAGAGAGAGAAAGAAGACGGACAAAGAGGAGGAGCAAATATAAGAAAAACCCAGCTTCTGTGTGTCAGAGGGACACACCCGTAGTGTACTCTGAAAGCCCGTCATTACGGAGGCTCACAAATGATAGCCCTGGCTAAAACAACTGGCGGAGCAGCAAAACTGTAGCCCCCACAGACAACATGGCTAGGAACAAACTCAAGCGAGCCAAAGAAATGTCCAACTTATGATTTTTTTTTTTACAGAAGGGACATTTCTGAACAAACAGGTCCAAACTTGCTCACAATCTTTTCCATCTGTTATAGCAGGTCAAGGCAGACATGCCCACAGGGTGTTACAAGAGATACGACAGGCATGTCCATGCTGCACTGAAACTCAACGATCAGCTGATCACACCATCTCAAATCAGCAATTCACTTACTTTATACAAGCTGTCAAAAGTGTCTCACGCTGATCTCTAAGTTGTTATGGGGCAGTGATTTAACATCACATACAAAATCTTGGCAATACAACAACTACAAACTGAAAGCAGCAAGCTTACTCCAAGAGAGATCCACTATAGCACATTTAGCCTGGTCTTTCTGAGTAATCCAGCGTCCATTCACGTTGAAGCACTGTAAGCTGAGTCCGTGTTGGAAGCTTCTATCCAAGGGACTAAACAGCGAAGCAACAACACGCCTGCCGCCTTACCACACCCCATACATCCCGACCCACATAACAGGTTCTTGCTTTTGTCCCTCGTTGCTCTGCCACCAATCCCATCTCTTCCTGGCACACCGCATCAAAAGACAGCTGCTGAAACATTAAACAGTGTGTCTCAAACAAACCTGTATAAAAGTCGAAGGTAATCCACCAAAATAGACACACCACACGAACACTGTACAGCTACAACATCCGCATAAAGCTGGCGTCTCAGATACGCTGTATGACAGAAACTGATAAGTAAGCCACGGGTGGACTTTGACTCTTTAACTTGCGGTCTGTAACGAGGCGGGCTGGCGAGTCACTTCCGTGTACTCTCACCTGAACAGCCCCCACCTGCTTACGGAAAACTGGCGGAAACGTCTGTAAAAATATTGCTGCTTCGGTGTTTTGAGGCAGCAAATAGAAAAGACTCAGTGTGTCATATTCTAACCTTATAACATTAAAACTTACACTTCCCAGCGACCCGCAAACCAGACCACTCACGTAATAAACGGCTATGTTAACTAGTTAATGATACGTTAGCTGGATAAATAACATCTTAAGCCGCCTATTTTGATCTAAGCCAATGTTTACTACATGCATAAATGTTGTTAAACTTTTGCAAAGTTTGATTCGAGCTAACGAATGGAATACACCAGTGCTAGCTAAGTTAGCTTGTGCTACGCTAGCTAGTATGCTAACGTTGCGTTTGCAACAATCAAGTTAACCAAACTAAAGGTCACACCTCATTTCACGTACAACAAATATCAACCATCTGTACCTGGCACAAATCACCACAAGACGGGCTATTATCGACTGCGGAGGTTGTCAGACTTGTTTTTCAAAGTCCATAAGTGTTCGGAAGGTAGAGTCAGGCCTAGCCTAGCCGTGTGCTGCTGGTGCTGCTGCTGCTGCTGCTGCTGCGCTGACACGGTCCAGACTTCGACCCGCAGGCTCGGAGAACGAGTGAGTTGAGACGACACAACAAAAACACCTCAGCGCGGCCAAACAAATACCTTACAACTGATCAAGTATACTGCCCACAGCGGGGCGAGGGAACCCACAATGAAAACTGAGAAAACACCCACCTCTGCAATTTCCTATCTTCCTTGCCTTGGCTTGTTGTTCACTTGTCTTCCTCTCCGCTGGGGGGAAGAGGTGGGAGCGAGTAGCATAGGAGGTAACAGAATGGGAGAAACACGTCGGTCTTGTGAAGGGAGCTGTTGTTAAAATACAGACCTGAATCCATACAGACAATGACTTTTCACAAGTAATACTAATGATATAAAATAACCTTTTAATTAAAAAAATGAAATTGCTAAATTTACCTTCATCCACTACAAAGAGTTAAGTATTCTAATTTCACGGTTTATAGTGTAATTAATTAAGCCAATTCTCTCTGCATATAGCACTTATGTTATTTTCTCACATTCCAGCCTACAAAGAAAACAGCTCACACGAATTTTGCCTTGGACGTGGAAATATCCTGCAAAATTAAAGAGCGCCGACATTGCCCTCGTGTGGTCACGTACGTGCAATTACAGCAGAGTAATACCAATACACCTGAATAAATCCGGTTTGTTTTGGAGATGGAGTCAGCGCGCAGAGTGGAAAGTAGCTAACTGTTTACATTTAGCACTGTACCTTAACAAATGAGATTCTTGCACTTTATTTTAGTATTCCAATTTTTGCTAATTTTTTTCTTCTAATACACTACATTTCAGAGAGAATATTGTACTTTCACTCTAGCACATATTTGACATCTATATAGGCTGTAATAGCCTACTTTGAATGACCAACAGGCCAGACCTTTTTATTGTTTTGGCTATAAAAATTCAGGAGCTGATGAAAAATACCCATCGCAGTTTCCTACAGGCCATGAAGATGTTTTTAAAATTTAACCATAAGCAGCCCAGGTTACATTTGAAATAATGTGTAATTAGATTTTTTTACACACATTACATTTGATGGTGATTCAAATTGTTTCAGTTCAAATTGTTTTTGTTTTTTAATGATAATATTGGAGTTTTTATTCCTTTTTCCTTTTCATTTTTACCGAAAATTAAAGATGAACATTTTGAGGAAGTGCACCTATTGTATTAAAGTGATCCAGGTGGCCTTTGATTACAAATACAGCAGCAACAAGAACTCACACAAAAGCAACAGCATCTCACATGATGTGAGAACACACACAGTACATTTGTAGTATCTGCAAAATGCATTGAATTTGCATTAAAACATCATGTTTTGAGATGTTTGAGAGAAAAAAGAATATTCATGTAGCTGCTGCAGTTTATTTTCATTACACTCTTTTAATATCAATGTACATGAGCTGCAGACAGCTAAAACAGACAAAGCAGATAAAGAGGACACTATCTCATTGTGGAAGAATCTGTGTTCTAGGCCCACAAATGGCCAGTAAGTGGCGCTATACTCTCACTGAAGAACTGCAGGGTTCTTCTTCTTTGCTGATATTTTTGCATCATGTACTGTGACAGAGATGATTTAGCATTAACAAAAAGCTGAGACTATGAACTGATGCTCCGTTCACTTTTATTCCTTTTATTTATTTCATCAGTATTTATTAATTTCAATATTTTGTGTTTTACATTTTGCCCATTTGGTTCTCTTGTTTTTAACCTTTGAAGTATCTGGTTTGGCTGTCTGTTTGAACCCCAAAATACTCCTATTTTACTCCAGAACTACACAGAAAGTGATGAAACATCCTGTTAGTTGACTGGATGGTTCAGCTACAGCACACAAGCCAAGTAAAGAGGAAGGTGTGACAGAAGTGAGCAGAAACTTTGTGGCAGCATACAGGGAAGTGTGATACTGATCAGATGATCAAAACTCAACTGGTTATTTGGGTTTAAACCACTTAAATAATACTATTCAAAAAGAGAAATGGAAATGTATGACTACATTTATGATGATTCTGGTGAACACATGCAAATGGAAGAAATAGCCTTTGACACAGCTGGAGGGAGTGACGATAAGAAGGAGATGACGGTGGTTATTTATGAAAGCTCAGACATCGCCGGAGGTAACAAAGCTGTAACATGCAGCGCAGTACATCAGCAGCCAAGTAAGTGACACACACATACCTAAATTTCTATGTTTCCTTTGCTTTCTGGATTAATATTTATGATGTTCTCCCATGACATTTCTTACCCAGGCAGGACTTTTGTCAGGGCTAAGACTGTGTGCATGGTACTGCTCTGTCTTCTCCTCCTGGCTGGCATCATAGGCATTGGACTCAATTGTGAGAGAAATGAGTTTAATTTCTGTTAAGAAAGTGAGATTTGTGTTGCTGAACATCCAGCCATTGACCCCTAGTCAGCAGTTTTTCTTAGATTTCCTGCAGATTAAATGGACACTGAATCCAAAGTATTTCACTGTGCGAATTTGCTGTCCCATGCAGGCATAATCAAACTGGGGACCCTCAGTGAGAGCAGGACTCAAGAGAGAAAACAGACTTTGGTCGAACTCAGTGAGTCCTTTGCTTTGTGTGCAGTGTGTGTCTGAAATGGACATTTGACACTTTCACTTCCTAAACTTTCCACCTCTGCAGATAATTTCTGTAAGGATGGATGCACGTCACTCAACAACAGCTTTTACTACATTTCTTCCAAATCAAAGAGCTGGGACGATAGTAGACAGGACTGCAAAGACCGAGGGGCAGATCTGGTCGTTGTAAATAACAAGGAAGAGCAGGTAAACAAAAGCAAATTAAAGATTTTATTCCCTAAAGTTGCATTCAGTGCAGGGTGTTTAGTTGGATTAAAACTGTCAAAAGCACCCACATTTTCACTGTTTTGTCCACTTTCGGGTACTGTTGCAGTTATTCATCAATTCCTTAAAGCGCACATTCTGGATTGGTCTGACTGACAGAGAAGAAGAGGGAACATGGAAATGGGTAGATGGCTCACTTCTGAACAGCACAGGGTAACAGGTTTTCTTCAGTCTCCAGTGTTACGTGGCAGTCAGATAGTGGATTGCCAGCGCTGTATGCAACACGCTGTGCAGTAACTCCAGCCGGTCATTTGATTGTCCATGTTTGAACAGGTTTTGGAGACAAGGGGAGCCCAGTGGGATGTCTGGACGTACGAAGGAGGACTGTGTCAACACCTTTTGGTACACAGAGGAGAGGAGTTGGAGTGATAACACATGCACCAGAGCCCATCTTTGGATCTGCGAAAAACTGACTGACTTCTGACATCATTTTTTATCCTAAATAAAACATACAGAGTGATGAGTATCATCAACAGAGACTGTGGCATCATCTCTTGTTTATAAAGCTTGCTTTGGTTTAAAAAAAAAAAACTTGCAGCACAAGAAAGACAGTTGGGAACATGCTTGATCAGATTTATCAATAATCAAATGCATTTGAAAATATAATGGATGTAATTCTTTATTGTCATTTTAGAACAAAATAAAAAACGCTAACTCAGATGTTTATATTGAGTTATGTGATTTTAATATAAAGATAAAATTAAATTAAAAAAAAAATGTGTTATGTGTACAACTGAATGGAATATGTCAGTCACCCATCAAAACCAATCACATGGAAAGCAGGCTATGAACTTATACATTACATAACCTGAACATAAATTTGTATTTTCATGCTTGAATATAAAAGGATACATTCATTTGATTGAGTGCTTTGAATTAAATGTTTGGACTTGGAGGTGGGGACAGCGGCTGATTTCTCGCCTCTTCACCCAAAGTCTCAACTTTTTGCAAAGTGATGTTACCTTTGACCGTATCAGTGATTAACCCAAACAGGCAAAGTCACACTCATCAAATTCCTGTGCTCACAGGACTGCATTTGTGTCCAACATGGAGCAGAAACGTTCCCTTCTGCGTGCCGACAATGTTCTATGTCTGCTGATCATTTGCACATTTTAGGAAAAATGTCAAATGTTTCACAAGAGATTTTTTTCTACAGTGTATCAGAAAATATCATGAGAGTTTTCCAACAAATAAATTTGCTACAAGTAAAGCTGAAACTGAAATGCAATGCTCCTATTTTCCACTAATGCCCCTTATGTGACAAAAAGTCAGTAGACACCTGACCATCAATTTATGGGTATTAAGATGGAGTTAGTTCCCCAGCCCCCGTCCTTTTTGTGGCTTTAACAGCTGCCACTCTTCTGGGAGGACTTTCCACAAGACTTTGTGATGTGTTTGTGGGAATCTTTGGCCATTCGGCTAAGAGAGCATATGTGAGGTTAGGCACTGATGCTGGTCTAGAAGGTTTGCTTTACAATCAGTTCTCTGATTTCTCCCAAAGCAGTTCCCCTCTACCCCAGAGTGCAGCTTGAGGTCGGGGCTCTGTGCAGGCTAATTGACTTCCTCCACAAATGAAATATACACCCACTGCGCATTGATCGCCAAAGAAAAAAACCCCGAAATGCGCCATAACGACAGCAGTTTCTACTGCCGTCATCACCATAAAGACATTGTTTTCAGCATACAACCGAAAATCATCTTAGTCTCATTAGTGAGTTTGTAGGCTACTGTATTTATAACTCTTTATATTCCAGGCTTCCGGGGCTTAATTAAAAAAGGCATCAACATGAGGGCTGAATAATAGAAAATCCGTAGGACTGGAATATAATTCACAATTACATAATCAACGAGGCGTACTGCGTATACAATAGTCCCATATGTTGGTATGGTGTCCACCTGTTGTCATCAGGAGCGTTGGATGTCAGACAGGCTGGGAGAGCGAGGCGCAGCTCTGCACATTAAACAGACGAGCTGCGGCTCGGCGCAAGGTGAACCGTCCCCGCACATGAGCACTGTAACGGAGGTACCGGAACAGAGCTGCCGGAGGGTACAAGGTAAGCATCGTTTCAGTTCAAATGTGCATCGGGCAGCAGGTGTTTGAGACGGTGCTAGAATGATGGGAGTTTGTCATAAGAGTGAGGGGAGATCATTAAACTTCTCCGCAATTTATGAGTCTTTAACTGGAATTTACGATATCAAATGTTCACTCGTGTTGAGTTTAAAAAATGTATCTGAAGAAGTGATGTGATGGTCTCGTTATAAGAGTCAGATTTCTTGCGGTTTTGAGTCCACATTGTGCCATGTGTCTGAGGCTACGCATAGATTAAGCGCGCTAATCGGGATTACGATCAGCACCGCCTGGTCATCTTGTCCTCATGTCGCAGTATTCCGACCAGTATTTACTGAAGTAAAAGGACAGAAAGGGTCTACTTAAATTATGGGGAAAAAAACGTGATCCTCTGAATGTAATTTTTGAACTTTAATTTTTGTGTAAAATATCCCCGGCAAGTTAATTTAATTTGAATTCATTTGGATGCATGTGATCCCACGGCCCTTTATACCTCCAGAGGGGTTCTCATAGCTATCGCCCCAGCAGCTGTGGGATTTGTTCGAGTCTGCAGAGGAGAGATCACTTAAACCAAATGACATTATCTGTTTGGACTTTGTCTTAAATCGTGCACGTTGGAAACTACCAACAAGAGCAGTGTCAGTGAACTTTCTCTGTGCTTCAGAGCCACACTGGACACCGTACTGTCTAACAGAAGCAGATGACAAAGTAAGTCTTCTCATCATATCATGTTTCAAGTTGCCCTCCAAGCAGTAAGTCCCAGAAAAGTCACTTGTTCAGGATCATCTTCACTACTGAAATCATTCAGACTGCACTTTATTACAGTCGCACTGGTTATGATATTTGAGATTTACTAGAACACTTAAGGCATTCTAGACATGTTTTATCCTTTGAAAGTGCTTCATCAATGTTGGTAGTCATAATTAATCTGTTACGTTACGTCTCTGTTTGGGATGTAACTGAAAGATGAAATGCTCTCTCTCTCTCTCTCCCTTTTTTTCTGTATTTTCTGCAAACTTTAATCCTTTACTGCCCTGTTGTGCTCCAAAAACAGCTCAAAGAGGAATTAGAAGAACAGAAAACCCAAGAGAGACAACAACAACAACTTTCTCTTCAAAATAAACCTGTTGGTGACCTGGAGAGGGGTCAGTGAAGCATGCCGGGGCACGAGGTTCATACCAGGCTGCGCTACAGGCTCACTCTGGCCACTGGGATGTTGGAGTGTCTGTGCTTTGCTGGTGTGGTGTTTGGTTTCGCCTCTCTGATGTTTGTGCTGAAGGAGGAAGGGTACTTCAGTCACCTGTGTGACAGTGTCCCAGATGCCAATGGCACCATGACCAGTACAGGTGAGCAACCCTGGAGTTCAGGTCTAAGAGGTGGTCACGTTGCTAGGATGCTTATCTCAGTATCCCTTCTGAGTAAACAGATGGACATCAGTTGTTTCTTTAAATTGGGTGGGTTTTTTTTTTTAAAGAGAAAATGTGAGGTAGATGAAAACAGTAGGCATTAAGAAGAAGTTTTTAAAGGTACTACCTGATTATTAAAAAGAGAAAACATACCCGCTCTAAACAAAATATAAGTACACATACAGGTAATACTCATTTGATTAACTGTTCTTTGAAAATTAACATCTAAAACACAAGAAAACCACTGTTGTACAGACAAAGACGGAGCATTCATGGGTAACTGAATACCAGAGCGGTGATGTTTACATCCCAGAATTAAGCTCTTTTTCTTTTTCTTACAGACTGTAGTAGACAGGATGAGCAGTTCTCTCTGGTCTTCACCATTGCCTCATTCCTCAACAACTTCCTGAATCTAGTCAATGGCTACCTTTTTGATCGGTTTGGCACCATGGTGACCAGGCTGCTGGGAATGTGAGTTCATCCTATTTTTTGCTATCCAGCCATAAAACCAAGGCTGCAATTGAAAACTTGGTCAAAATTGATTTTTATTGTGTCATATTCGTCATTTACTAGACAGGGATCCAAAAACTCATACTGATGTTTCAGTTAGCAGTTCAGTTATTGCTGCAGTTTACAGTTACGATGCAGGGGGATTGGTAAAGTTACAGAGATAAAAGTAGGGAGTGTCTAACAGAGAAGCAGAGAGATTACACTCAAGCACAGTCCACCTCCTTTGTCCCTGTTTGACTCTTGCATTAGCAGTGTCAATATCCTAACTTTAATTTTGAATCCTTTTCCTGGTAAGCCTAGTTCAGTCAGAGGATAGATAGAGCCACTGTTTGTCAGAAACTGAAACCTTCGACCTTTGATTGTTTGTTATAAACATGTACGTGCAAATGTGTCACAATTCTGCATGCATGTGCCTCAGAGCAAAAATTGTGTGTCCTAGTATGTACTGCTGATACCAATAACTCTAAATTCTATTTGGCTGTAGTATCACACGTGATTTCAGTAAGGAATTGCCTATTCTTTCTTTTCCGGGACAGTAGGGAATGTTGACTTCTAGAGCTTTTGCGTTATACATTGACAATTTAGGTTACTTATGTATCGCTCACAGTGCACGGGTCTGCATATGTTTAGGCCACGTGATACAGGTTTCAGGTTAACAAGCCCATTCATGGTAAAAGCACTGAGACAGAGAACGTGTATACCTCTGTAGTTTTTAAAAATAAATTTTGCTGAAGACAATGATGATGGAATGAATAATAGTTCTTTCATCTAATGTGAGTCAGGTGAAATTAAGATTTGTCTACTAAGAGTAGCTTCTTTACAATATTTACCATGTTTAAAGTGTGAAAATAGTTCTCTAGTGTGTGCCTGAGTGTGTGTGTGTGTGTGTGTGTGTGTGTGTGTGTGTGTCTGTGAGCGCCTTGATGGTTAAATGACTGCTCTGAATTCAGTCATATTTCTCTCTCCAGATGTTTGTACACAACTGGAACCCTTCTTGTAGCCTTCTCCAGTGCAGGTAGACACACACAAAAACATATCACAACATAACTAATATAGACAAAAGTATTGGAATGTGGTTCTTTTTTAGGGGTTCAGGGGCTGGATCCTTCCCCTTACTTCCAGTGAAAGTAAACCTTAATGCTTCAGCATACCAACACATTTTGGTCAATGCTGTGGTTCCAACTTTGTGGCAACAGTTTGGGGAAGGACCTTTTCTATTCCAGCATGACTGTGTCCCAGTGCACAAAGCAAAGTCCATAAAGACATGGTTGGATGAGCTTGGTGTGGAAGGACCTGACTGGCCCACACAGAGACCTGACCTCAACTCCATCCAACACCTTTGGGATGAACTGGAACAGAGATTGTGAGCCAGGACCTTTGGTCCAACATCAGTATCTGACCTCACAAATGCTCTACTACATGAATGGGCAAAAATTTCCACAGAAACACTCCAAAATCTTGTGGAAAGCCTTCCCAGAAGAGTGGAAGCTGTTATAGCTGTCTATGTTGTTAGAAAGTAATGTCATTAAAGTCCCTGTTGGTGTAATGGTTAGGTGTCTCAGTACTTTTGTCCATATAATGTACGTCAAATAATTAAATGACCATCTCAAGCAGTTCTCTAAACCCATCAAGATCTAAAGCAAGTAAATTGCCAAATTTTAATGTAAATTATGTGAGAACCCAAATTATGTGTTTTTTGTTCGTGAAATTGAAAGGTGAATGGATTCATCTTTTATCTCTATGTCATCTGTTTCCTCTTGTTTTCTTTTGTCATAATCCTTTCACAGTGGGAAATACATGTTCAGAGTCTAGGCTTGTAACATTGTCCTAGCTTGTCCTAAAGCAGGCTGACATGCCATTCTCTGTACAACTTTAGTCTATTTTGTTCTTATCGTGGCCATTCCAATACACATTGATATTCTTATCAGGCAGTTTGTTTACACTGCACATTTACAACATGCACATATACATTCTTATGCATGTGGCAATGTGAGCATGTATTTGAAGCTAGGGCAGAAGATAGTTAGTAATTTATTTGCTGTATAGGTAGCATGATACAATACTAATCCGTGCCACCTTTACTGCCACATTACCAGACAAGATGTAGATTTTGTGAGTGATTCAGCAGTCAAACACCCAACTTATCTACTGCTCTGGATACTATGTGACTCTGGATTTCAGCACTAACCAAGTTCCATTGGATGGATATAAGGTTACAGTCCTGTCAGGAATACATGATTGTAAATATTTCTATACTTGTCTGTCATGTAGCATTTTCAGAGCTGCTTTTTCCTGCCTTGTCCTGTATCGCCGTGGGAGGAATTCTGCTCCTTCTGACTAATATGCAGGTGAATTCTGATAAATATCTTGGCACAGAAACCTACTGTGTGTCCACACTAAATTAGATTTAAAATATATATCACATATCTAATGATGAATTGTATATGCAAAGCTGAATTGTGTCTTTGTTTGTTGTGAAGGTTGGTAACCTTTTCGCTTCTCATCGCTCCACCATCATCACCCTCTACAATGGTGCCTTTGACTCCTCTTCTGCTGTCTTCCTCATCATCAAGGTACAGTAAGTGCAGCCCTGTCAGTGGATGCATTATAATAATCATAGTCTGACAGTATTAGTGATTATTCAATGGTGGTAGGTTTGAAGTGTCCTGAGGCAACACTGACCCCTAATGATCTGCCAATGGCTCTTCCATGGGAAGGAATTTGGGTGTTTGTGTGAATGGTTATTGCCCCTGATGAGCAGGGGGCACCTTGCATGGTATCCTCTGCCACCATTGTATGAATGTGTGTACAAGTGGGTGAATGCTAGCACGTGTTGCAAAGGACAGTCAGCGGTTGGTCAGACTATGTAAATACAGTCCATTCAGCACAGCAAACAGTGAAGGCATTGTGTGCTTCTTTGTCATACATTTATGGTCTTTTCTCAGTCAACCAAGATATTTTCCTCTGCCCTCCAGGTTCTGTACGAACAGGGAATCTCTCTCCGTTCCTCCTTCCTTTTTATGTCCTTCTGCAGCATCATACATGTGTTGAGGACCTTCCTGCTGATGCCCAGAACCCACATCCCCTATCCTCTGCCACAATACTACACCTACGGGTAAGAACATTAGCTTGTCTTTGAAACAACTACTGTGTTAGATCATATAGATCATCTTCACCAATGAGACGCAGCATAGACAATCCCTTTCTCTGATGAACAGACTGAATTGCGGACAAGCAAACACTTACAATGTGGAGCAGTTGGAGAGGATGGCTGATGGTGCCATGACAGATGTACAGGAGTCTTATGGGAGGGACAACGTGTCACCAACACCTGAGGACAGGTCAGAGACCCAAGACTCAGGGAAAGGTACTTTCGCTGTCGCCATGACCTCTACGTTCTCTTTGTCAGATGTGGATAACATGGTTGATCAATAAAACTGCAAAAATCATTACATATTGAAAGCTGAATATTCTGACTACAGAACTTAACGTTGCTTCTCTATCAGAGATCATATGATCAAAAATAGTAATCACTGTGCTGTATTTTCATTCTTATCTTGAATGTTGTCTTCATTTAAGTCAAGTCTGTACTGTGTGTTTGGAACAGAGATACAAAAGTCAACTGACAAAATAAATGACTTTTGGACTTGTGATTTAGGGTCACAACTAACAATTGTTTTCATGGACAATTAATTTGCCCATTATTTTCTCAATTCATGAGAAAAAAAAAATTGGAAAAAAAGGTCATTCATGATCTCTCAGATCCCACAGTGATGTCTCCAATTTGCTTAGTTTTTTGAGCCAACATTTTTAATTTACTGTCACATATGACAACAAGAAGCAGAAAATCCTCACATTTGAGAAGCTGAAACCAGGATCAGTTAGCAAAATAGTTGCAAGTAAATTTTCAGAAAATGGACAAAGCAATTAATCAATCATCGCTCTTGCTTTAATCACTGTACTTTCAACGTACATAGAATTGAGAAGATGAGAAAAAAAGAGAAAAACAAACAAACAAAACCCATACAAACACAAAACAAAACTTGTTTAAAACATCATAGTAAAATATCAGCAAATGTATTCAATTTGAAAGCACTTTTCGTGGCCTTTCATTTCCCAAAGTTCACATCATATTTCATGTGAATTTCCACGTTTAGAGGTGAGTTTCCGGAGCTGTGTGCTGTCCTGGTTCTTCCTGTGGCACCTACTATGGTTGTCCATAATGCAGCTGAGACACTACCTCTTCATTGGCACACTCAACCCAATGCTCAACCGGCTGGCCAATAATGACCCCAACTTGGGTAACTTACTATAAAAGTCACTGACTCTTTGTCACACATGTATCAAAGCTTTCTCCATTCCCCCTTCTCATCATCACCATCCATCTCCAAAACCTGTTTTATTTCTTCTTCTCTTTGTGTTTCCTTCCCATAATATCTCCCCCAGTGAGTCAGTACACCAATGCTTTTGCCATGACCCAGCTTTGTGGAGTCCTGTGTGCTCCCTGGAACGGACTCATCATGGACAGACACAAGGGAAAGCCCCTGGCTCCTGGTAAATCAATGACTGGTGGTATAATATGCATCAATGTGTGTGTTTGCAGCAGAGCTGATTTACTCATCACTTCTTTCCTCCTGAAGGGGAAACAGAGCAGGAGGCGGACCTGCGCTCCTCCACTCTGTCTCTGTTCCTCACCTCCCTGCAGTGCCTGCTGTTCTCTGTGAGCGCCTCAGTTCCTGTCCTTCCTCTGCAGTACCTCACCTTTGTTCTACAAGTTCTCAATCGCTCCTTCCTCTATGGGGGAAATGCAGCATTCATTAGTGTTGCGTGAGTAGCTATCACACACACACACATGCTATGGACAATATAAAAAGAAACACCTTCTAACATTTAGATGTGACAGACATGACTTGATATTCATTCCTGTGTATTGTTTATTATATAAATATAGAGTTTAGTCATTTGAAGGCGACTTATGAACTGTGTTCCTCTTTAATAAAGCACTTGATCAAAGTTTCAAATATCTCATTATTTTTCAGTGTTTAGGACTGCAGTTCTGACATTGAATCTTTTGTCTCTTTGCGTGTTTTTCGATTTCCCTTTTTACATCAGTTTTACACCAAATGCAAAAGAGCGCAGAGCTGGTGCAAGGTAGAATGAACGATGAAGACCATTTGTTAGTGAGTTGCACTGTAGGATCCTGAACCTCTACTGCTTAGATTTTGACCATTCATTTTGTAATCTGGCGATGTTTCTCCATTTTTTGAAAGTACAATCCTAAAATGCTGCAGTGCAATCACAGTACAAACAGTTGCCCCACAACTTAACATTCATCAATAGCAAGCAGTAAAAAATAATCATGGATGAATTGCTTTGGAAAACTTAAAAAATTTTCAGTGGCTGGAAGGCTACAGATCACGGATTTTAAAAGGAGCTTTTATAACCCCACATTTTGTGTGACAGATGAACTGGAAATGACATGCCCCCCCCTCTCTCTCAGTTTTCCAGCCCATCACTTTGGGAAGCTGTATGGCCTAGTGATGTCCCTGTCGGCTGTTATCTCTCTGCTGCAGTACCCCTGCTTCGCCCTGGTCAAAGGAGCTCTGGGTGGAGACCCCTTTTTTGTGAGTGCCCAAGTCTAGCAAGTAGTTTTACAGAAGGACCACTGAGTGAATATCAAACCCTTGTAATGGTCAGTGGATTCATTTCAAAATGTAGCTACAGTATGTCAGTGCGTGAAAATGAATTGGAGAGCAGCAGGGTACTGTAACAGACTTGAGAGAAATGGGATACTGTTGATCTGTTACAGGTGGACATCGCTCTGACACTCTTCACTCTGCTGGTGTTTATCCATCCTGTCTATATCTTCATCCACTGCCGGAAAGTGGCCCGCCACAGAGAGAACAGCAGCACCAGTGATGTCTCTAATGGCTCTAAAATGGCTGAAGCCAAGTTATAGTTGTAGGCCTAATAGGTAATAGGCATAAATAAATGTTTCTGTCTGTCTGTCTGTCTGGGAGTTGGACTTTTCAAGTGGTTGAATACGTTTTGTGGTGATAAAGAAACATCTTCTCACTTGCCTGTTTGTTCCTGCTCAAAATGTTTAAATAGAAAATGTATTCAGTATTTTTTTAGAACTTTTGATTTTTATAACTAAGTGCACTGATATCACCTCAGATGTCTTTGGTGTTGTGAACGTTTTTTTTTTGTATGATCGAAAATGTATTAATAGTTACATTTTTAAAAGGTTATTAAAAACGGTGAAATGTTTTACCGAATGGGTTATATTTTGTTACTTTACTGAAGTTTCTGAGCTTCAATATGCTGTATAGTATATACCGTATATATGTCTACAACCTCAGTACACAACGTACAGTACAAATAATACTACTGTAGGCCTATTGCGTGCCTTGTTTCACACAGTATATTGTTTGTGAGTGAATTAGCTTATAAGCCATCTCATATTTTATTTTCAAAATGTGTATGACTGTTATATCTATATTACGCTGAGACATCAGAAAAAATGAAGCAGTTACTCTGCGTGTACATGAATACTAACACCCCAGTCTAAGAGCAGAAAAAAGAACATCTGTTTAAAATATTTGTAAATGTGTTCAACTTGAGAGCACTTTTCAGTGTGTGGACCTTTATTTACCCTCTGTCACAGTCTAAGACAATACAGACACTGTCTAATAAGCTTCATCCATTTTGTTAAGTTAAAGTGCATCAAAATTTGTAAAACATTCAGGTTTGACTAAACACTTGTATTTTTTTTAAAAAAATTACTAATTCACTGACAAAAAAGTAATCTAATAACCAGTGTATGGGGTTTTCTTTCATAATATTACTGATTCATAACACAATCGGTGTTAATCAGTGCTAATACAAACGCAAAGGCACATGGTAGTAGTAGTTTCACATAATGCTACCATGAAGGACTTTCAACTACTGTATGTTTTCACAGACAATCCACACACTTGCAATCACAGTTACATATACATTTGTTAGAAATTAGCATTAAGGATAATCAATAAAAATCAGGAATACCTACCGCCAATCTATTGTATGATTGTATCTAAAAGAGGTAAGGCACAAGGCACTACTGAATACGCACAGCAAAGTTAAATGTAGATCAGAATTAACAGAAGTAACAGTCCAACCTATACACGGTACAAAACTGAGCTGCTTTAGCTATCTGAACTCTGTTTGTTCTCTTTAGTCTCAACTTTTGATTCCCAAAATGAATCTCCGTTCATAATTTGCATTCATTTTACACTTTCATAAGACCTCTGCCTGCCCTATATCCAACCTCTCCATCTGTTTATGTCCTAAGTGGGAAAATTGTGCTGTTTCTAAAATTTTCCACCCAGAAGAAATTTGTGTCAGGACTTTGGTTTATGGTTTGAAGCAGGTTAAAACTTGGTCAGGGGTTAAGTGTAGCACAAGTAGCTGAGTTAAATTCAGATATTGAGAAAAAGGAATGACTGTTGTTTTCAGTACCCGGGACACGCTGGAGGGACTATGTCACTGGCCTGGGAACGCCTTGGGGTCCACCCGGAAGAGCTGGAGGAAGTGTCTGGGGGGAGGGAAGTCTGGGCATCCCTGCTCAAGCTGCTGCCCGTGCGACCCGGTCCCAGATGAAACGGAAGAAGATGGATGGATGGATGTTGTTTCAGAGTTTATGGGACCTTTTCAATCCCACTTTTCTTGTCGTCATTCCTACCTGTTACTTGCCCACTCTCAGTTGTGGGCATGTGGTTGTAGTGCAAAAACAAGATTGAATCTAAACTTCCTGGTGGAATGTTGGCTCTTTTCCTGTATGTGGCTCCGGTTCCTTCCTGTACAAAGTCCTGCGCAGCGTTACCTGCCACTGCTGGGGCAGCCAGGTAGGCTCGTGCCACTACGGCCAACAGTGGAAACTGCGCTGCCTTTGTCCTCCACCATTGCAGGGGCTCCACTCCCAGAGAAGTCCCCTTGTCAGCTCTGAAGACAGACATCTCCATGTCGACAGACTCCTCCACAGAGCTCTGCCTGCTCCTGGGTGCAGAGGAGAACAGGTCTCCCAGAAGGAACTCCATACCAGAGAGCCCACCCTGGGAGCCAGGATCTGCCCACTCATTTTCATCATCCTCTCTTGCGTCGCTCTCTTCCTCTTCATATTCAAGCTCTTTGAAGTTGATTGGGCGGCATTCTTTGAGGCGTTTACTCCTCCGCAGGAAGTCACTCTCTGACTCTGGTGAACCAGGTGAAGGACTTCTCTTGCTCTGACTTTGCGTTTTACCTTGGCTTCTCCTCCTGTCCTCCTTTACAATTCTGACAGCCTCTTTCTTCAGCCAATCAAAAGTTGCTGTTTGCTCCTGAAAATTAAGAAAGATTTCATTTGTGTTGCTGGGCATTCTTTGCTTTACATATAATTAAAACTATGATTGGGGATTAGTGAAGGTATTAATCAAGATACATGAATAATTTTTGAAAAAAAAAATTTTTGGGTAACATTAGCAGCTCTTTTCTGCTCTTAGATTTAGGGAAGTTTATACAAAACTACAGCCAGTGTTACCAGAGATACCATTACACACCAGTTGGTCATCATCTTAAGAAACAATTATGGAAATATCATGAATGCAACCATCAAGTGCATATTGATCCCTTTAACAAGTTTCTCCTTTGAAAATTAGTCATCTGAGAAGAATAAAAGAAGAGTTAAAGAATTTCAATGGTAAATCTGCTGTTGTTAACAGCAGGTGTAACAATGGTTACTAGGGGAGGTTGGAACTTAGCTTACAGTCACTTCCCTGGATTTAAATTATACAACTCACCTTCTCCTCCATGAATCCAAGCCCATGAAACTGTGGGTCGAGGGAGCATGCCACACAGACAACCCTGTTGACAACAGGGTTGTTGTAACAGCTTGCCAAGTTCTGCCTCATCATCCCCTTCACTTCCTTCAGGATGGACGACGAATCTCCTGGTCGCAACACAAGGTGGCGAGAGAGCAGGCCAGTGAGGATGGGTTTGATGAGGGACAGACGAGGGAATGCCTCTTTGGCAAGAGTTTGACACGCCACATCCAGAGGTCTGAGGACCAAACACAAATCTTCCAGAATCTTCCAATCAGATCGCAAGGTCATAATGCTTGCTGAGAACATGTTGGAGGTGGAGTTTGCATGGCAGGTGCTAGATGAACTGGACTCTGTAGAATTGTCTTCTTTAGACAAGGCCTCACCTTTAATCTCCTTAATCATATCACAAATAATACTTTTATGTTTGGTGAGCATGTTCAGCAGAGGGTACAGCTTATTCCATGTTGGCCGACTGTGAGCCCATGATTTCAGCTCTGCCTGTTCTTGTTTTGTCAAACTCTGCAACAGACTCTGGGCATGGGGCTGATATGAGCCTTTGTTTAGAGCAGGTGACAGGAACAGGGCTGAAAGAATACCTTGGAATTGACTTAGGGTCTTGGAGATGACTGAGTGTGACATCACTTCCTCAACGCAGCCTTGCACAGCACTGAAGAAACATGGCACAGATGGCAGTCCTTCACTTGCATGGCTATCCTCTAAGTCATGTGGTTCCTCGAGAGACACAGAGTCATCCCTCTCAAGAAATGTTGTTGAGTTTGGATGAGGAACGCTGCCGGCAGTCTCTCCACCTTTCTCGCTCTTTAGCGGCCCCAACCTAATCTTGTTTCTTCCCTCCCCTCCCAGCAAGACCATATTAGGCTGCGAGATTCCCCACTCCTGGGCCATCACTTTCACTTGAGCCTCCACTGCTCGAAGACTATAGTCTTTCACCCCACTCTCTGTCAGTCTTTGGGTTGCAAGGGCCAGGTTCTGAAAATTAAAATCTAAGTCTATATAATGTGCCCAGAGGGTGAGGTACCTCTCAGTGTTGCCTTGCCAGTTATGGAACCAAACATCCACGCTTAAAGTGACAAAGTGAGGAACTTCCCTCCAATGGCTTGGAGGTCGACAATGTCTCCTGGTCTCAAACTCGATGGGAACAGTGTAGTCAGATATTCCCTCGTTTTCACCACTGCCCATTTTCATCCTCAGTTGCTGAGCCAAGCTTGTCTTGCCTCTGGTATGGTGTTCTTTCAGGAGGTTCTCAAGCTGACAGTGTGAAGGCAGTTCCTTGTAGAAAGGCAGGAGGGTGTGAATCAGCTGTTTGAAGCCTTCCCCTTCTACCAGAGCTGATGGCTGGAGATCCATGATGAGAAAGTTGGCGATGGCATTGGTCACATGAGTAGACAATACCACTGGGAGTGTACTGACCAGACCACTGTTAACCAACAACGATTGTGAGCGCTGTTGGCCTTTTGTGAAAAAGGAAAAGGAAAAAATCCGCAAATAAGCTTTTCTCTTTACAAAGCTTGTTTAAGCTATAGATCAATTTTTAACTTGCACATTTGTAGTTTTTCGACACACTGTGACCACAGTTTCTTAATATTAAAAAAAGTAAAAGCTTCAGGTATGTTAAAAAGAAATTTCTTATTTCTAAAACCATTGCTCTGTGGGATTTTATAGCACTGGTTCACCACTGTGGTCCAGACTGAAACATGTCTTCTGAGCTACTGCACAGATTGCAGTATGCAGATGCATGTCCCCACAGGATGAATCTGATTAACTTGCAAGAATGTTGCCAATATAGTGTTTGCACTCAGCTCAACACACAGCCTCACAGCAAGCTAGCATGGTAACAGACTCTTATGCCAGGGACACACAGTAGGCAGAAGAATCCTGTTGTGTTTACTTTTAGTTTTACCTCAAAATACAGTGGTTTAGATAGCTATGAACCGTTGGTTTCTATACAACCTGTCAGAGTAGTCATTTCTTGGTCCGCTTATTGGACTAAGTCATTGCTATGTTACTATGCTTTCTGTATAGTATCAACAGTAACAGCATACCAGCAATTACTCTGGTGAGTAAAATGTTATCGAAACTAAAAGAAATGATGGTGGAAATAATGTTCAAGTTGTAATAAACCAAAACTTTGTTTCTGCACTACAACTTTTATATGTTCTTATTTATTGTGCAATGTGGACAAGCAGTGGGCTGCAATAGTTACCTATAATCCGGTCCCTGTTACTGTCACGCGGTCTGATGTGGTGCTTGTTGGTCAGATGGTTCTGGAGATCCGTTGTTCCTCCCCCACAGCCCACATGTTCCCCACACAACTTACACACTGCAGTGCTCCGGTCCAGGGGTCGACCAGTTGGGTCTGGCTCAAACCCAAAAAAGTACCATGGGCTGTTCTGTGGGGTGTTTGGGTTACTCAGCAGCTTCTCGGTTCCAGCTATGAAATCGTACTTTTCATATGGATAAGCATTAGGGGATGGGAAGGAGATCAGGGAGGAGGACGGGAAGGCAGAACCAGAAATCAGGCCTGAATCACAAGGTGCGTCCGGGTTTGACATTGTCGTCACATCACTGATCACAGGCATGGGGCTCTGCGATTGGCTGTTGTCTGACCAAAGGGAAGAGCTGCTTGGTTCTGGGAGGGTAACTAACTGAATGTCCTGCAGGAGGCGTAGAACTGTCTCCTTGTCTCCAACTTCACATTTCACATTGCCCCCTGTATTGCCGCCACCAAAAACAAAAGCAGGAGATGTTGGCTAAATTTAAGTCTGCTGTCAGCATGAAATTCATGTATAAGTCTAAAACTAACATGGCATCATCTCATTCTATGAATTAGTGAATGAACTCACCCATCCCCAGGCCCAGTAAAGTAGCATAATCCTTGCCGATCCAGACCCTGAGCTCTGCTCCCTCCATGATGTGCTGAGAAACCCTGTAGTAGATGCGACGGTAAAACTGGAAGACAACCAGGTTGTGTTCTTCCTCACTACTGGTATATGTTACATACCTGAAACATGAAGAAAACATGTGCAGTATGTAACTGGGACTAGGACATTAATTAAATCAATCTCTGTAAAACTAATTTTGTGATTTAAAAAGCAAACAAAACGGACTGAATGTCAGATTGAGAAAGGAGACAACTTTCACAGACAAACTTCACTTGAATCAGTAAGAAAAGCCCACCTCATCCAGTTAGATTTGTTCTCATCAGAGGCATCGACGTAGACAAAAGCAGCATCATCTCTAATCTGGGGATGAGAGCAATGTGTACGTTAATAATTTTGATGACCAGTTCTATAAGGAATTCCTGCTGGTTATCAACAAATCTCACAAATTACATAATGGATTTTAAATGTGATTAAAATGCAAAACAACACTGTTTTTTCCATAACTTGATTTTAAACAGCCTCTTTAAGTCTACTCAAACCTGTCTACTTACAGCCCAGGCATATTTAAGGTTGGCTGGCATTTGTCCTCTGCACAGTTCTCCTAAAAATGGCCCAAACATGACTCCCTGTTGAAGGTGACACTTAGCGTACACTTTCATCTCTCCCATCTGCTCTTCACCAGAAGGACCAGGACCAGACATCCTAGACCCAACATCCCTACACAGGCATAGACAAGAAGGCAGGGACAGCGCTGCCCGAGAGGGGCCGCCATGAAGCCACGGCTCTCCAGGTGGCAGCACAGCATCTGGGACATAGTTATGGTTTGAGGCAGCCTGGAGAAACGGAACATCCTCAAATAATTCTTCATGGTTTAAATCCAAACCTGGACAGGCAAAAAACAGAGAAATATTTGGTCAAATGTTGAATTCAGGTGAGCAATTGTTTCCTGACAATGCAAAGGAGCGAGAGCCATGTTTACTGTTACTTTGATGGATGACAGGGGCACAACAGAGTCAAGCAACACAGGAAGACATGTCAAGGACAAGACATGTGAAGGATATTACTGCATTAGAATGTGATTGTAACTACAGAATATCAGGCATACTTTATTAAGAAAACAATATTTTACACATTATTTAGTGCAAAGACAGAGGCTTTAAGTTTGTTTTGATTAATTTTATTTTGTTCCTTCAAAATAACAAACAATGCATGCTTCTTAGCATCTTGTATCCAGTATCGTTGGTTCATTCTGCCCTTCTGTAGACATTTATCTGTACATTTCAATCAGACTGTAATTAACTATTGAAGATAATGTAATAAGATAATGAATCCATTGCAGCAATGGTGCAGAATGTGTGTGCCTGAGTGAACTTCTGTTAGAGGTGCCCACTTGTCTGGTGGCAGACCTGCTGGCCCAGCCGAACTGCTTTCTGATAAGATCTTGCTCAGCTGCTTACTGCTTCCAAGGGATGGCATTTGGTGACTTTTGACAGAAGTTTCAGACCTGTTGTAAAAATTAGATATAAATATTTCAGCAAGTGTAAAAGGATAAATATAAATTAAAATAGAATTAGGTGAATAAACACATCCTACCTGCGAACACTGACGCTAATCTCTCTTCCGTCGAGTCCTGTGTCACACAGTTGGTGAAAGGGTGTACTTCTGATGCAGTGGTTGGTATAGATGACTGATGTGCGGGCTTCTTTACACATGCGAGCCAGCATTGAGCCCAGATAATTGACTCCAAGGGGTACATGGCTGTACCACATTTCATCTATTAGTTCTTTCTTTGGCTGTAAATAAAGAGCAGTTGCGTTGGATGGAAGCTTGCTGAGGTACTTCAGAAGAGAAGTAATGGGACAGAGTTCACTGCCTGGCTTCTCAAACATTGAGCATCGATCTTTCTCGTTATGAACTTTTACCTCATCACCAAAGGATAAAGTGCAATATCTCAGCCCCATCTCATTTTCTCTGATTACAAATGAATCTGGCTTTAGATTCCTGTTAGCCTGCTTTCCTCTACGACCGAAATGTACTTGTATATCAAACCAGACTTTGTTCAGAAGTCCCCTTGGAGTGCAGGTGTCCATCACACGTGACTGTCTGAGGATGCGGATATCATCAGGAGTCAGTGCCTGATGGTGTGATGTTATGTCTCGACCGGACTTCCTTATTTTTTTGAGTACTCCCAAGAATACCTTGTTGGCTGAGGTGAACTCAGGATCCCTCATTAAACACACAGGGCGGCTGACAGGAGGCTCTTTGAAGTAACGGTTAAGTCCAGCCCTCAGTGCAATGTAACTAGCAATCCCATAGAGCTCTCCTTTGCTGTTTCGTACTGATCCATAGAAGTGCCTCAGCAGCTGATTCAGCTCAGTCTTTTCCGCTGTAGTCAGGTCCATGTGGAGCCCCTGGGACTCCAACCAGCCAATGAAGCAATTCACAGCCCATGTTGTCTGCTTCTTTGTAACCTTACTTACTTCATTCCTGCTGTCCTCAAGTTCATCTAGTTCCAAGTCTGACACCATTGCATGTCTAGAAACGTCAGTTACATTCACCTCACACTCTTCCTCTTCGTGTGACTCATCCTCTTCTTTCAGGATGATCTCCTCTTTAGCTTTCACATTAGGTTTAAACAAATCCAGACTTTCACGAGAATCTCTCAGGTGTGCATTCATTATGTTAGCTGTTAGCTCCATCAGCTGTGCTTTGCAATAAATGTAAAATGAGGCGAGTACCGGTGTTAGCAGGATTAGGCCATGTAAACAAAGCGGAGTGATACCGCTCAAGTAGTCTGGTTATAGTGCAATACGGCGGTTATACCACAGTCACTATCAGCTTGTACTGAGGAGACGTGGTCAATCGATTTAGGAAAGAGATTTTAAAACGCTAAAGATGGCGGCTCTAAGTGGTCAGTCATTGCACCAACCGCTTAACTGTGATTGTTTACGGCATATCATACCAGCAGGAAAAAACAACACATCTCATAACAAATGCTATTTCAAATATTAAAGTATCTCTCGATGCTTCCATCAGCTCCTTTACAATAGACTGTATAAATTACTGTTACGGTGATACCATGGCAACAACAAGGGTATGTGGCTGCCGTAAAACAAAACTCTAGACCTAGGGTCTTTTCTGCGCATGCGTACCAGCATCTTCAAAGTTGACTGTAATAAAATGTACATGGCATACAGGAACACCCTATATTGCACAGTGTACAGTTTTCTCATTAACTGTAAAATGTAAATGACATCATGTATGAAAGACCTTTACAGTAAATAACAGTTTGAAGAAACAATGTTTACATTTGAAATTTGTTGACCGATGTTGTTTACAACACTCTTGAGGGTAGTGAATTATTTTGGTGCTTTTTGAGTCTGGTACAGTACCAAGGTATGGTCGGTATGCTCGATATGTAACACACCAAATACACTCCTATCAGTCTATGTTGCAACAATGAATATTCTGCAACGTAAAATACGGTATAGCAAGTAATCTGTGGTCTATAATAAGTTATAAATAAAGTGTGCATGCAAAAGCACCATCGGGGTCGGGGACTATTTTTTATCCTTAACTGCACTGCAAACACGGCATTGCAAGTTCAGAAGACCCACAACAATGTGGGTTCAATTTTGTCAGCATTAAGGGAATGCAGTAGTGCGATAGCACTCAAATTTGATGTACGCTTTAGATTTACAATTCTTGCAGCCAAAGCGCTAAATTTGGTGGTAAATCACCTTGAGTCTCAAATATAGCTCCAGAGGACGTGGAGGAGGGGGTCTCAAAAAAATCTGCACGATGTCGACGTCTCAAGTGACTTCTTAAATTCGTGGTATTTCCACCTTTTGCAAGTACTATTTTTCTGCATAAACGACAAATGGCCTCGCCAGAGTTCAAAGGTTGTCCCTTTTCATCTGCTTTCAAGCCGAAATACAACCACACGATTGACTTGCTTCTTGGTTTACTGATAAGATCCATGACTCCGAGGTTCTTTTCTGCAGGTGGTCCGCAGGATGCTGCACTGCTGCAAAAGTGTTCAGAAAGGCTACCCCGCAGAAAATTACACGGGGAAAATTACAACTCCTCTTCTTCTTCCTCCTCCCCCTCTTCTTTCTTCTTCTTCTTCTTCTGCTTCTTTTTCTTCTTTTACGGCGGATGGCATCCAGTTTATTGGTGCAGTACTGCCACCTTCTGCAAAACAAAACAGAACAAACTTAACGCACACACAAATAAAGGTGAATTCCTGCATCCAGAATCGACTCAGATAATTCCTCATCCCCTCTCTGTCTCCCATATCTCCTGTCTCCTCCTGACATCCCTCACACAAGCCTGTCTGCCATTTTCACATTTTTTCTGTTCCCCAATTTAACATATTCTTCTCCTTCCACAACTGATTAATTTTGATAGTTTTTTGTATTTGATATAGATGTCTCATTTCCCCCTCTCTATCCAACCTTTCTGAATGAAAGGTTAATTTAATTAATTTCTGGTTTACTAATCCAATTATGCATTATATTGATATTTGATTTCAAGGCCTCTTTGCTGGCTCATTCACCCCCCGGATTTTTTTTAAAATCTGAATTCATTGTTTTTGCTATTCATTCAACAGAGTTGTTTATTTGTGTAGTTATTAGGCGGGATAAACTAAGCTTCTGAAAGACTTATCCTCAGATTCTACAAATTCTATTGCAATGTCATAGTTATCCCAGTGATTCCTTCCATTATACCAGCACTACTGCAACATTGTGGATTAAGAATTAGTTTCTCTGTTTCTATGCTGTCTATGGAGTTATAGTTGGACCAACGACAACACACTGCGACGAGTCAGGGTTGCCAGGTCTGTTGTTAAAATAACTGTGCAAACTCCCAAAACCAATCCGATCTACATTGCTAGAGAACAACAATTTAGTTAATCAAGAGTATTTAACATTTTTAAAGATCCCTGCCAGTAACCTCAGTTTAATCAACATTCGGCTCTTCTAATTATTCATTATCCATCTGCCCGTACTGTCATGTGGAGGAAATTAAGCTAATAAATGACAGTTAGATAAATTGGCTTTGAGTCAGATCATTCTGTTGGTCAAAAAACCCCCAAAAGAGTGAACTTTTAATCTGCTTCAAATAAATGTACGTCCGGCTGAAGTTCCAGTCACTATGGCAATTAGTTTTTGATTTGATTTGACATTTAAATTACTGCACGCTTGTGTAAGGCTATGGACCAGTGCCACTACATATGAACTGCAACGATAAGGACCTCAAGATGATGATTTTTTTTACCTAGTTTTGAGGCGCTGTTTGCACACAGAGGCCTGTGTTAAAGTCAATTTTTAATATCTCTATTCGTGCATAAATGCAAAATAAAAATATGTTTAATCAAATTACCACAAATCAATACAAAATTGAATTAGATAGATAGATACTTTATTGATTCCGAGGGAGTTATAAATAAAAGGACATTTTACATACATCTTTTTTTGAAGAGATGTTAGAATTGCCACAATAAATAAAAAAGAAACCACACATTACAAAAGCCGACTGTGAAAGTAGACATTTGAACGGCCATTTATCACTGATTTACGTGAAATATTCAAACCTGGCAACAGGGGGCTCGCGTTCCACCCACAGCTTGGTGTTAGCCGGCGTGCAAGGTGAACCTGACTGGTGTGTGCAGCTCATAAACACTTCTTGGAAAGCCGAGGTTGTTCATAAATGCCTGTGCCCGTGTATTTTCCAGGTAAGCACTAAACCCGCTGTTGACGAGCTTCCACATTTCTGTAGCTAATTTTTATTTTTCAGGACCGGAGTCGCGACAGGCTGTCTCCGGGAAACACACGTTCTCTCGTGCTTCATGTGCGAACTCGACTTGTCTGTTCATATAAGCATAGCTTAGCACAGTAACCAGTTTCACGTTGTGGCGATTAGCTTCTGCTAACACTGCTAACAACCTTTTGGACTCGATGACTTGCCGTAACGTACTGTCTTCTGCGTGATGCGGCAGTTATTGCTATGGCAACCCCACTCACAAGTTATCGGTGGTAGAAACTAATTGAACTTAAAAACCGCACTGCAGACACACCTTCGAGTGCAATAAACAAAAAACCTAAAACACACCGGGATTAAAAAAAATGACTTCTTGCCTCGTCCCCGACCTCCCTGCTGTCCTGGTTGCTCTCGAGCATTTAAAGGAACTGGACAAACAGCTGAAAGAGGACGGAATAACATTCTCTCTTGAAGCTAGCCTCCATCAGACAGAGATAACTGCTGCTATCACTGAACTGGAGCCTTACCGGCGTGCTGCTCATGAACATTTAGAAGTGGAAACCATAGAAAATAGCAAGCTAAGACATCAAATTAACAATATTAGAGAACGAATGAGCCAGGAAATCATGGCTGACGTAGCAGCAGCCCGGACATCCAACGCTGAGGAGATGGAGCAGCTGCAACAAGACTTTATCATAGTTTCTCAGCTTCGAGAAGCAACTGTGACGAGGCAGGAAGTCCTCTTGGGACAAAACGAAGAGCTGTACCGAGAGCGAGAGCAGGTGATGGCTGAACATAAAGAGGTCGTTGCTGCTCTGAATGATCAGATCACCTTGAAGTATGGCTTGCAGATGCATATGGATCAGACACAGGAGCAGACTGAGAAGCTGAAGTCCAGCATTGCCACCGCTGAACAGGACAAAATAACACTGCAGCATGACATAGTATTGGAGAGAGAGGCTTTCGCTGTAAAACAAGAGAGTCTGCACAGAGAAGTGGACCAGGTTGAGGGGAAAGTTAAGCAACAGAAGCAAGTGATCAAGAGGAGCAGGAGAGAGTTGGACAGAGTTAACAACAAAAAAAAAGAAGCACATGACCATCTGGGCAAGCTCACGATTCCCATGGCCAAGCTGCAGAACAATTTACAAAGACTGGCAGCATCTCGGTGCCAGTGTGAGCAAAAGCTGGAGGGGGAAACCCAAAAGCATCAAGGGTTAAGGCAACAGAGAGAAACACTGAACAAAGAGCTGTGTGAATTAGGAGAAGCCTTTAGTGTTTCCGTCCAGCGTCTTAAAGAGGAAATTGCCACGGTGGAAGATAAAATAGAGGAAGGTCGAGCAACAAGATTGCTTTGTCAAGACACCCTGGCTCAAAACCATGAGATATTCAACCGCCAGAATGATGAAGAGAATGAAGTGAGGGCAGAGAATTTCACAGTCTCACAGCAGCTTGAACGATCCAGGCTGAAGCTGGAGGAGCGCATCACCTCCATAGTCAAACACAGCAAGGAGATCAAAGAGATGAACAGGCAGATGACGGAGCTCCTGGAAGCCAACACAATCAACAAACGCATATTTGAGAAGAATCAGGAAGAGATGTGCAGTAATGTTAATGCAGAGAAGAGCAACATTCACCGTTTTGAGGAAGAGAAGAGGCGCCTAACAGTGTTATTGGAAGAGGCAAAGAGGAAGCAGAAGCAGCATGTGGCGAAAATGACCTCCGATATCAGCAGCACCAGGAGGAGGTACCAGGAGCTTCAACAGGAGGAGGCAGCGCTCCAACAGCAGCACCCCACAAGCATAGATGCTGACTTGCTGATAAGCCACGTGACCCAGTGCGAGATGGAGTACAGACAGAAGGAGACCAAACACCATCAGGAAATAGAGCAGTGCATTGCAGAGACCGAGAGCATCATGAGGAGCAACGATGAGAAGCAGAGGGAGGTGGAGGAGAAGGAGGAGAGGCTCAGGGAGGTGGAGGCAACATGGAGCGAAGAGCAAGTCAGGCACGAGAGGCTGAAATCAGTGATGTCTGAGCTGTGGAGGAAGGAGAATGATCTGAAGATGTCAATTCATGGGCTGATAGAGAAAACCAGCTTATTGCTTCAGCCCAAAGACGTGATGAAGGCTGAGCTGGCTGAGATGCGAGATGGTCACATGGACATGCTCAGCAAACAGGCCTCAGAGCTGAGAGCTGCAGAGATGAGCATCTATGACAGCAGGGTGAAACTGGAGCAGGTCAGCATGGAGAACAGCAGGCTGCATCTCTGTATCCAACAGATGACAGAGGGTGTTAGCAGAGCCAGGGAGGACAAAGACAGATACTGGCAGGAGATTCAGCGGTTCAGGCAGGACACACAGGCCTTGTTTAAGAGTTTACAGGAAGCATGGAGAGAGGATATCATGGTGACTCGGGACTGTCAGAGCAACGATGGTGTCCTGTTATTGTCAATGAGTGCCACACTAAACCGCCTGAGGACCAGAAGACAGCATTTAGGGAATGTCAGCACACTCCTGCATCGACAAATGTTAGACTTCAGCAGACGGCTGGGAGATAAAACAGCTGCACAGCACAGTGTGCCTGCTGACTTGTAGGGGACTAATTCACTGCAGAATTCACATAAACCTAAAGCTGGTATTAAGTTGTAATAAAAACTTTAAATAAAGCTCACAGAATCAAGGTGATGA
Organism: Scatophagus argus; assembly: GCF_020382885.2. Classification (NCBI taxonomy): domain Eukaryota; kingdom Metazoa; phylum Chordata; class Actinopteri; family Scatophagidae; genus Scatophagus; species Scatophagus argus. Next base: position 5,509,676 of record NC_058494.1, on the reverse strand, counting down.
ATCAAGTCATGATTATTGAGTTTGTTTGTAACGCAGGTTTGTATACATAAAATTTAAATCTTCAGCAGAGCTCAGTAATAAACATCCATACTGGGACATGTTCATTTACGCCTGCCAAGCACAAGTGTATAAACTGTGTTTTAACATGTCTGACTAAAGTGGCTGAATTTTATTAAGCTCCTTAACATTTCAAGTACATCCTAATTATTAATGCACTAATTATTCATTCATTCATTTTCTATGCCACTTATCCGTCAGTTTCGTGGGGGTGGGGGGGCGCTGGAGCCTATCCCAGCTGACTACGGGCGAGAAGCGGGGTACACCCTGGACTGGTCGCCAGCCAATCGCAGGGCCAACACACAAAGACAGATGACCACACACACACACTAAAAACCTAGGGGCAATTTAGAGTAGCCAATTAACCCACTATAATTTTTGGTATTGTGGAAGGAAACCGGATTACCCGGAGAAAACCCACGCAGGCACGGGGAGAACATGCAAACTCCACACAGAAGGGCCCAGACCGGGATTCAAACCTGGAACCCTCTTTCTCCTGATTAAATAATTTGAAGTATGTCAGCTCTGACAATAATAAAGCATCTTATTTCGCTGTGTCTTGCCAACAGCGTGCTCACCTGAAAGTGTTGCTAACTAAGTTTAATGTTCACTTTCTAAGCCCGTAAAACATCTGTATTACTTGTTTAAAAGTCCTGTAACCACTAAACTACTAAATTGTTTTCCCCTTGTAGACTTTGTACTGGAGAATGCACAGACCGCAAATTTCCAATATCTATATAAACCAGCTTGACATCTACTCACCTTTTCCACTTTGAAATATGTTTGTTTATAATTAAATGCTGTAATTTTTAGCACAGCAACCCATGAACCATAATGAATCATGACAAAATAAGATGGCAAAAGGAGAAGTGGAAAGTGGATGATTAATTGGAAAGCTTGAAGTAAAGAAATTAATAAAATTCAAAATGGGAAATACCTGTTGGCTTTTTATCCCTAGCAGCAGCCATTTTTCAGTGTGTAAATATAATTGAACCCAGGGAATAATGACCACCATCAACATTTCTCTCTTTTCAGACTCAGTGTTTGAAGTTTGATGTGTGTTCCCGGTGCGGCTCCTACCAGCAGATGGCAGAAGGGACCGGTCGTCTCTCCGTTGTGACCTTGCCCTGCAGCTCAAGGGTCAAGCACCCACCCACTTCGCTCTGAACAAAAGCAGGCAGACACATGCACAGAGAGTACATTCCCTCTTTCGGAGGTGCGCAATATTAGGACCACGCAGAGGCACAGAAAGTGGAGCTGAAGGGAAACCAGCAGTTTATTCCAGTAAATAAGGTGAGTCTTTAGCTAAAAATGAAGTAAATCATACTCTGATTGCCTTTGTGCCGTGTGTTTGGACTGCTGCAGAATCTGTAGCTCTGTGGTATGATTAGGCTATAGTGACTTGGATTATCTTCTGACAGGCTGCATGTGTCTGTGACTGCTCCAATATATCAGTATTGCATGTGTGTGATAGATGTCATAAGCCAGCTTTATTTGTACCACACGCAGATGTTCATCAGTACATTGTGTTGTTGATGGGGACTCTTTATCTTAAGTTGAAGGACACACGCTGCCGGAAAGTTGAAAAAACTCTTGGAATGTTTTATATTTTGCACTCTCAGCTGAGGTTCAAACATTTATGAAGGGAAGCCTGCATTCCACATTGGGGTTTTACAGGTCAGGAAGGGTCTAGTAAACAATACTTGGGAGCATTTTTGAGCTGAGCGTGTAATTTACATACTCCCCTCTTGTTTATTTATCTCCCCCTGTCAAAATATACTGCTGCACAATGAAGTAGTTCCTGTCCAGAGTTATGTGTTTTTTTCTTCAAGTGCCAGTATCTTGTTAATGTTGTATCCAAATAGAGTACAAAAGAACTAAACAAGTGTTTCAGATGTTTGAGAATATTTACACAAAGCTGAACCTTTCTCAACTTCCTTGTGCCTCTTTATACCCAACCTTAAAACTTTGAGTTGAGTGGAGTACTAACTGCTGCCTCTCATCTTACAGGGAAGGCTAACAGGCTCTGAAAATGGTTTGGAACAGACGGTACTGATGGTGCCGATATTTCCAGGCCAGACAGGAGTGTGGCTTGCAGTACTTAAACGTGATCACGAGTCAGCAAAGTCAGAGTTATTAAAGATGGTTTATTCTTTCCTCGTAAAGCAACTGCAAAATAATTTTCATAATAATAATAATAATAATCATAATCTACGTCACTGATGTTCTTGGTGACTGTAAAAATGGCACTCGGCAGATGTTATATAGATTTACCACAAAATCCAAAATACATATTTTTCTTCTTACCTGTCAGCCTATTTTTTCTACTAGATTGTTTTGCTGTGAGTTGCAGAGTCTTGGATATATCGACTGTAGAGCTGTCTGTTTTCTCTCTACTGCAATGGAACTAGATGATTCTTCAGTTGTGGTGCTCAAAGCGCCAAAAAATACATTTGAAAATGCATCAGCAGTTTCTTTGCAGAAGTTGTGACCTGGTTACTCGAGATAATGCACAGACCTTGATGTGAGCAGTTTCATGGAGGTACTTTTTTTTTCTGTATCATCCCACAGAAGGAAGTGTGCATCTACTTGTGGATGAGAAGCTTGTTAATGAAACTGAACTACTTAATGTTGAAGCACAGCCAAGGGCGCCATTAAAGTTTACAGTGGAGAATTCTAGCTGTAGGTTTCCTACTGTGCTGTGACTCTGTGTAATCTGCTAGGAACAAAATAGCATTCCTTCTCTCTAAAATAATGTAACTAGATGGCACTTTGCTCGTGGGTGAACTGTCCCTTTAAAAGCCGATTGCTCAGGTTTTCATCTTGTGTTTTGGCTTTTGGTTGTGGGGAGGTGCTTTTGTTTACTTTTTATTTAGGTCAGATCTGAAGTCAGCAGCTCTAATAAAAGATATCAAGTCTCCCAGATGTAAGAATGACCTTGACATGTGCACTGATGTGATTATTTCACTGTCAAATAGATCTGTTGCCTCATACTGTACTATGGGAGGGGGCACAAGGACTTCATGTTCCTGTTTGTTCCCAACCAAAACAAGCCGCCACTATCTTTACTCTGTGTGGATCGAGTGGCTGCTTTATGATGTAGTTTGTGTTCGCTCAGCTTTGCCTGTCTAAAGGTCAGAGATTAAAGTCGCAATTCAGTAGGACCGACTAGATAAGATACATGATGCAGGATATCACACACACTTCTGCTACACACAGACATGAGAAAGCATACTTTTGGGAGAACTGTGGTTCTTTGCAGTTAAAAACATTCTTTAATAGATTTCTTCACAGTGATTATGTGACTCGGGTTAAGAATTGCTTGACAAAACATTATATTTGTTTTTTTCACTAGCCATGTCATGACTAAAATATGTTAACAGCTATTTGATGGATGAATCACCATTTGAATCTATGAAGTCTGGTACAGACATGGTGCCCAAATGACGAATAGACTTATAGACTCATTAATGATCAGTTGCCACTATAAGGTCGAGGTTTGTGGTTTTTAGTGACATGTCTTTAACAAGAACTATCGAATGAATTGTCATCAAATTTGGTATAGATATCTCCTCAAAATGAACTGCTGATCCTCTGACTTTTCATTTGGTAAAATTTTTACTTTGCCCAATACTTTTCACTGAGCAGCCTCAGCTGATGTGGTCAGTACTAATTAACAAATTCTACCATACAAACATACTAAGAGGAAAGAAGTACTCATATTTCGTCATACTTATTTTAATAAAAGTAGCAATACAGCAGTATAGAGATGTTCTATTACAAGTAAAGTCCTGCATCTATATTTTATTTGAGTAACAGTACAAATCTACTAGCATCAAAATATACTTAAAATAATAAAAGTATTCACTGTGCAGAATGGCACAATGTATATTATATCATTGGATTAAAAATTATTTAAACATTGTTGTGTGCATACAATGTTAAAGGTGATAAAGGTGGTTTGACTAATTTATATTGTTTATGTGCAGCCAAGTTTGTGATGAATGAAGTTTTTTTTGATCTATAGTATTATGTATTGCTGAACATATAAACATCATACCAGCTAACCATTAACATGGTAGCTTTGTCATTCCGAGTATATTAGCATTACGGCTTTAGCATTTAGCTCGGAGGACCAGAGTAGCTGCTAGCATAACTGTACATCTGAGAATGTGAATATATTTATAACCCCATTTAGCTGCATAGTTTACAATACAACAAGTTTTGTTTTTTTATATACAATAGTGGTGCTTTAAGATCACAAATGGAACAACCAGTGTTATTGCTTCAGCTACAGTGACAGCACAGACACACACATGCACACACACTCAATCCAGCTCACATGTTGTAATGTAATGAGGCAGCTGCCCTTCACTGTGGAAATGTCAATATGCCACGAAAGGATACAGTGACTCTCTCTCTCGTTCTCTCTCGGAGTCACTCACACACACACACACACACACACACACACACACACACATATACATATGCATTATGACTGAAGGCTTAGTCGTTGAGTTTGGATATTTGTGGCATGCTCTTGTGGAAGATGATTTGTTCTCCTACCATTTAAAAACAACTTCCGTGTTATAGAAATCTTGGATTTCAATATCACGCTGGCACCTGCAATAATGTGTTGTGACTTGCATCTACAGACTTGAGTCATAAGCACGGCTTTTAGTTCTGTGTGCTCACCTGTGAGCTGACACACTGACACTTGACTCCATGCTGTTGGATTAAAGGATCCAGATGGGGAGGAATGATACGTCCTTGTCTCTGCTGAGATAACATCAGACGCACTTTGATCACAGAGGGGAATCTCGTGCACCACTTTGTCTCCTTTGTATTCATAGAGGAACTGATGGATGTTTCACAGAAACCTCTGCAGAGTCAAAGGCCGCAGCCATTTTCATTTTGAGTCAACACACTCCCACATGGATGTCAGTTGTTGATATCTTCCTTGTTTTTGTTACAGAAAAAAGTTTGTATTAGCCTTCTTTGATCTATAAAGCACTCAAGACTGATGGCACAAGATTAAAAGTAAAGGGATCATCATTCTTATTACAGTTCATCCCTAGGGGAAAATTCATTCCCGTAGAAATTTATTTAAAAATAGTTGTTGAGACGTTTCACTCAGAACCACAAATGTCAGCTTTGTGATGGCGTTAGAAAAAACATCAGGGGATCATCGAAGTTAGTAGGATTCCATTCCATTATCTGGAAACTCTAAAAGCCGGGACGAAAATTGGTGTAAATTCATCCAGATATTGAAATATTTCAGTGGATACACACTTTAACTTCCTTGTGGTGCAAGGTGAAAGGTCAGATCACCAGAGTCAGTAAGAATCATCCTGAAGGGAACCATCAGTGAGTGACAGATTTCATTGCAGTCCATCCAATAGTTGTTGAGCTGTTTCATTCTGGATCAAAATGGTGGACTGACTGACTGACTGACTGACTGACAGTGGCCTACCAGTCAGGAAGCTTTTGGACAGGAGCATCTGCTTGTGCCACCTTTCCACGGTGTGCATGTGTACAGGCAATATGTGGTTCAACTAAATTGTAGTGTATCATTTAAATAAATTATGCCGACCTCAAGAGGTAAAAATATCCAATATTTCACAAAAAAAGATTAGGAAATTAAATAAAAACACTGGAGTTATGAAATGTTGTTTCTTAAGTTTTGTACCATGACCCTTTAGTGTGGTCTTGAGCCAACAGCTTTATACTGTGGATGTTCATGTGTCCATGAATAAATGTGAGTCCAGCTCCCATTAGTGAATTTATTTCAGTTTGGAAAAGAATAGTGTACCGCGTGGAAAATAACTCAGAGCAGTGATGTAACATTACTGACGTGACTGACTGTGATCAAAGTGACCTGGGCACTGTTACAACATGCAGACTGAGGAAGTTATTATTGCAAAAAAGCACACATGCACACACTCTCAGCATATGTGCACTCATGCAGTTGTTGTTGTACAGCAGTTATTGATATTAGAGATTGGTAATAAACTGGATGCCATTGATTAAGCTCTGCTGCCAGGCCGTCTCAGAATTGCCAATGTTGTCATTATCATTATTCTTCTTATTGTCATATTGTTGTTGTTGTTTACATTATGAAATCTATCTTCCCATACATGAAAATTGATCAAACTTTTTACAAAGTCTCATGCCAAAGATCCTGAATTGGCACTGTGAGTTAATAGACCTGATCTAAACTTCTAAAATAACTTTCACCCAAATGTAGGCCCAGTTGAGCAGAAATGTTCAAATCATGAAGTCCATCACGTCATTTTTTTCAACCAAATTATCAGATTTTTTTTTCCTGACAGCTGAATTTTTGACACTGGTTTGAAATCTGCTGTTAGAAGCAGGCCTGGTGGTTGCCTCAGGTAGGTTTAGACGGGGCTCCTCTTTCAGCTTACCTGGTTCAAATGATCATCGTGAAGCACTGCCTGTAAACAACACAATCGTTTGAGGTGTGTTGGAGCAGGAAAATGTCTAAAACTCTTGATGAGAGAAACATGAGTTTGTTTTTTTTGTTTTTTTTCCAGGTTTTTTAATTCAGATTTTAAATTATTATGGTCTGGACTCTTGATGGACCCTCTGGTGTTTCTCGCTTGCGTTCCCCTTCCTCATTCCTCCTCAGCATGCCGAGCCCTGACCCCCAGCTGATATAATTTTCCACTGTAATCCTGACACCTTTGTGTGCGTGTTTGTGAGGGTGTGACTCCACGTTGTTCTATTTTTATGCGTTTGCTCAATGTTCAGGTGGGGCTGTGACAGTCTCTGTATCTTTCAGTAATATATCAGCCAAACACCCAGCTTGTGTGTGCGTGACAGTGAGAGAGTGGCGGTTTGGATTGCGCAGTGTATCCCTCTCTCCCTCACCAGCACATGACCTGTAATACTCCATATGGCCTGATGACGTCTATACTTCCTAATCTCTCTCTCTCTCTCTCTCTCTCTCTCTCTCTCTCTCTCTCTCTCTCTGTCTCTAGCTTTAAATGCAGCAGCGAGCAGTCATATTTCCACATTCAACGCACACGGAACAAAACCATTGTTCAGCACAGCCAGGAAGCTTAAATCATCTGACAGTACCACACACTATCTGTGACAGCAGCATTAAAAGCAGGTGTTAAGGACAATTTACTGACATGCAAATTGGACATAGCTGTGGACAGTGATGGAGACTATGGGTAAGAAGCAGTTTTTCTTTATTTTGCTACAAATGAGGTCGTGGTTGGATGTAGGGCGTCCAGTGTACATACTTAACAGGTGTAATTTTGAATGTACAATATCAAAGATCAGAGCAAGAAGGTTTGATTTTGATGCTGTGGAGCAGAGCGTTGATTTAATCGCTGTGTTTAGTCTGGCTGGTAATTGGCATGTACATGGACAAACATGGACTCACATACTTCTGAACATGAACATCTGAAAGAATAAAAATGTCTGTTTATGTTGGTCTCCGGGCTTTGTTTGACATGTGGACTGGAGCGCTAGCTGATGTCCTGTTATTGCCCACTCACAAACAGATCTGGACAAATTGTGGACATTCTTGCTGAAAATGAGAGCAATTTGTGACCTAATGCTGTTTACAGCATTTAATTCAAATAATAAGCATTTTATCATTGTTTACATATGCAACATATGCAGTTGAACAAACCCGATGTCTCTGACTGAGAATCTAAACAGACCCGATGTCTCGTGGCAAAACTAGTTTGATCCACTTTGGTTAGACCTGCTGCGGTTCAAAGTTCTCACAAATAGCCATCATGGTGAATACTTGTGGAGACACAAACTAGAGGACCAGATGGACCCTGTGTGTGTGTGTGCGCGCGCGCGTGTGCGTGACAGTGCTTATTATCGACAGGATATGTGACCTCTGTAACCTTAAACCTACAATTTATAACTGAAAGTTGCCTCCCCTCAGAAAAAAAGACTGCATGGTTATCCAACAGTGTGACACTTTATTCATGCCGGTTAAAGCAGCTATGATCAATAATTTCACAATAACAATTGATTTAATGACTTGATTTCACGTGAAAGGGGTCAAACCCGCAGAGAATTCTGCATTATGTTGACACTACACTCCAAATTGTTAATACTCGGTGTCAGTCTGCAGTAGGAAGAGGCGTCAGTGTTATTTTTCGGCTGCAATAAGTCATTCAGTGTGTGGACAGTTGTTGAAGGGGGACAAAAGGCGAGCTAAGCTGCACCCGTGCAGTCATGCTGAGCCATGAAGGAGGGACACTTTAGTCACCATGTGAAATAGAAATGCAGGGATGTGTCACACGCTGATCCTGAGGACTCTGCAGCAGAGACAGAGGAACCCACTCCCTCTTGCCGTAATCAGAGCTGAGGGTCAACAAGCTCAGTGAAACTGAAAACGACCTGGTGATGTGTCAAACAGCACCACCTGCTAGTCGGGGGTGTCCCCTGCCAGTGATTCACACATGCATTTCTGAAATAACAAAAAAAAATGGCCTGACTCCAGTTGCTGCACTGCACATGTGACATTAGAATTTCAACAATTACTTGATGTTTCATTTTTTTTCTTCATCCTCACACGCATCCCTCACCATCTTTGTCTTTTACTTCTAAACAGTGTATCCGATGGGTGGGGGGGCCACCAGGCTGTACAGCACTCTGACTCAGACCCTCAGCAGCAGCTCTCCTCTCCCTCTCCCTCCGTCCCACCTGGACCCCCACCCACCTGTTGACACAAACCTGGATCCAGCTTTCTGCCAGGTGAGTCCTTCTCTTCTGTTCACAGGTTTCAGACAGTAGGACAAAGGAGACATGTACAGTAATCTGTCTGCTGAGGGGAAATAAAGGCTAAGTGTCATGTCTGTCTTGCAGGAGCAGAAGGGGTCCGATCCAGTGGAGCTGCTACAACAGTGTGAGGAGGCCCTCGGGGACAGACCACCTCGCTTCCACAGGAAGTTCACTTACCTCAATGATGGAAACAGTGCCCCCAGCAGCTCCATGAGGGTGATGCAGTGGAACATATTGGCCCAAGGTAAACAACAGTCCAATATCTCATCTGCACTGGATTGTGGACTGTAATTTGTCTAATGGCACATTTTCATTTCAAAAATGGTTCTATAAAAGGTTCATTTTGAATGTGTCCGATCGCAGTGAGATATATTACGATAAGTGGATTTCAACTCTGGAGTTGATGAGGTGCAACACAGAGCTTAAAATGTAGTGAATACTGGACTTTGTTTGCCAAGTTGCAAGAAAAAACACTTCAAATGAATGCTTATGTTGCTCTGTAACTGCTGGATGTGTAAATAAGCAACAGTTGGCTTATGTGTTAGCCCCAAGACAAGGCCATAAAGCATCACGCCCTCAAGTGGCCCTCAATAATACTTTAAAAAACAATTTCAACAAATATATTCTGAAAGGTCAAAAACAACAGGAAGTAAACTGTTAAACAAACATAGACCTAATGTAGTGACATTATGACAAATGTAAACTACACGTGGACAGAAAATTGTTTTGTAAACATGAACATTTCCAAAGAGATGTCCTGATTGAACACATGTGAAACATAAGCTATGGTGTGATGTTCAGTTGGTCTGGGTTAACTCTCCCTCTTTTTCCTGTCCTTCAGCTCTGGGTGAGGGACTTGACAGTTTTGTTCAGTGTCCCCCGGAGGCCCTCAGCTGGTCCCGCAGGAAGTACCTCATCCTAGAAGAGATCCTCTCCTACCGACCTCATATCCTGTGTTTGCAGGAAGTCGACCACTTCTATGATACCTTTCAGCCAGTTCTGGCAAGCCTGGGTTACAGCAGCAACTTTTGCCCTAAACCCTGGTCGCCGTGCCTGGATGTGGAGGGCAACAACGGCCCTGACGGCTGTGCACTGTTCTTCGATCGGACACGATACGAGTTCCTGGATAGCGTGAACATACGGCTCTCTGCCATGAGGATTCCAACCAATCAGGTTGGTAGAACCTGTTTGTAGCCACACATGGAAACATATAAACCTCCCCATGAGTACATCTAATATGCTGCTCTTTTTACCGCAGGTTTCTGTGGTGACGATGTTACGTTGCCGGAGCACAGGGAGATGCGTGTGCGTGGCCGTGACCCACCTTAAGGCTCGTTCTGGCTGGGAGTGGCTCCGCAGCGCCCAAGGCTCCAACCTCTTGCAACATCTCCAGAGTCTGATCCAGAAACACGCCGGCCCCACCGATGCCCCTAACACCCCTCTGCTCATATGTGGTGATTTCAACGCAGTCCCCACTGAGGAGGTGTACAGACGTATCATGGCGTCACCTCTCCGTTTGGACTCGGCCTACAAGAAACTGAGTCAGGACGGTTTGACTGAACCAGAGTACACGACGTGGAAGATTCGACCAACAGGGGAATGCTGTACCACTCTGGACTACATCTGGTACAGTCTGGACACACTGAGAGTGGATGCAGTTTTGGACATGCCCACTGAGGAACAGATTGGACCAAACAGGCTTCCATCCTTTAGCTATCCGTCTGACCACCTTTCTCTGGTTTGTGACTTCAGTTTTAAGGAGAAGGAGTGATAAGGACATGACGAACCAGCAAACAGGGAGGGACAACATGTGAAGAGAGAGTCGACTGGCTCCTGGTCAGCTTCACTCAACAAGGTGTACAGTGGAGACGCCACGTCAACAGTGAAAGGGAGAGGATGAAGACAGGACGCAGAGGAGCCAGAGTTCACATAGCCAGTATACTACAGTGACTGAAAATACAGTGTTTTTGCTACACATGTGGGGCTAAATTTACTCCCTGACTACGCTCTCGTTGGTTAGCTTATTACCAGCACTGGTCATGCCTCTATACTGTTGTCAGGAATTGGTTCAAACTCCACTAAACTCTCAGAGACAGCAGACTATAAGACTGACACCTCAAATATTTGTTTCAGTGCTAATGTGATCAAGTGCTGCCTGAGCATTAGCATCAGAAATACAGTAGTCAACTGGTATGACAAACTTGTGCACAATAATATTTTGTAATGTTTTAATTGTGAAGGTTCTCGTGGATTCATGTCTGTTTAACTTTTTTATTGGGGTGTGAAATGAAGCCTAGCCTATGGTCAGGTACTACAGTCAGGTTTTTAAATGTCCCACATACCAGACCATCAAAGGCTTCTTTAGTACCACATACCAAATCATGCACTGGCATTATTTTATAAGAAGTTTTTTTTTTTTCATCTGAGAAAAACTGAATATGACCCTGATTTATCTATGCATGCCTACCTTATCAATGAAACAATAAGTTCTGTAAACTCAACTGGATGTCAGAATGTGAAAAGTAACCACAGAAACAGTCTGCACTCAATGTGCTTCTGATTCATTGGAAAAATAAATGTTATCACTACTCAAAATAAAGGTCGCTGCCAACCAGATTTGGTTTTATAAGCCACCTGCAAACCTTTAAAAATAAAAACCATGAAAAAAAAAAAACAACTGCCAGGTTTCAAATGTCTTTTTATATTTCAGTAAAATCTAATACACTTTGAAACAAGAGTACAGCAAAATAGAATATACTTCAAATGTTGAATATACAAACAGTTCGGTCTGAACACAAACACCTTTCTTTCTGTTTTACCTCTTTTTAGATTAAAAAAAATGTATACGAGTAGGGCCAAAATGGCAATAAAACAAAAGAAAACTTTGCTGGCAAATTGAGCCTCTGTTTTAAACCAGAAGTAAAGTGACCTGGGATCCACAGTGGTTTGATATTTCTCACAGCCATTATGCATAAACTTGATTAAACGTGATTTCCAATGCCTCTCTTGTAATAATTAAAAATAATGATCAGACTTTACATACATTCCTTTTTCTATTTGGACTTTTTTTTTTAAAGACATGGCACAGCTACGAACTCATGCATCAGCTCGGGGGTAACATTTCTTTGCATTTCCACACAGCCAAACTGTGTAGGGATGTGAAAAGATCAAACATCTGTCAAAAATTAAAAGAACTGCATAATAACCAAGATCCTTTTGTCAAATAAATCTGAAATTCAACTCTAGAGATTTTCCTAGACGCTGGAGGACACACTGCAAGCAATCTGGCCACTGATCTACAACATGTCGCTGTTTCTTCAGTAGGAGTCAATCTATAAGCATTGAACAGCTTGACAAAGGAACTAATAATACTAATATTAATTCCCATATTTTCAATAATACTGTGCTTGGTACAAGGTATCAAAACACAAAAACGACGCCCGTTTACTGTTCAGACAATACAAGAAAAAGAAAGTCAAAATTAAAATCTAAGGCTGTTCTGTTAACTTTAGCTCCGTAAACTGTATAGTAGATAATATATTTATATATGTACATACATGACCATATTCTGTCCGTCTGATATCGGTCCTTCTTACAGCATCTCGCAGCTCCACTTTCATCTCTCTTTCTCTCACTCATTTAGGATCTACGTAGCACCAGCCACACTTGATCTGCACAGTGATGCAAGTATAAAAAAGAAAAGGATAAGTTGCTGGTTTTAGCTTCTGTCGAGGCAAAATTATCAACAAATGGTCTCTACAAAAACCTTGTTAAACCCACCCACCCACCCATCATGTCTTTTTTTTGTTTTATTCAAGAGTTCACATTTTGGTTAGTTGTAATTATACGCCTCTTTCTGTAGTGTTTCAGCTTTTTGTATTTTCAATGTTCTCTCCATTTTGAGTCAGTGATAGCGATCCGTTCAGAAGGCATGAATTGTAGTGATCAAGGTTGGTCCCTTCACCCTTCCCAACAGGTTCAGTTAAAGTCTGTGTGGATTCCTTTGTTGCAGAGTACACAACACTCTGAGAGGTTTCAGTGTGGTTCTGAGGGAGACGGGCTTAGTTCAGTTCAGTTCTAGGCAGCAACAGGGAGGATGTGAGGGCAGGTGCAGGACTAAAAACTGGCCTTCAGGAGTCTCTTAAGTCTCACAGACTGCTGCTGGTTATTACAAGAGTAAAAATGATGCCAGACATGTACAGACTAACCCTTTCTGGCAGTGAGGGAAAGGATGGATATTGGGAGGTGTGTGCATTTCAACACTCAGGCTCTTCTGTCTTTATTGACACATCAGGTGTTTCCAGTTTGATAACCACCTCAGCGTCCACAGCCTCTGACTGGACATTCTGGACAATTTCGGGGTTCATCTGGTTCTGCTGGACTTTCACCGGAACTTGCACAGCTTGGACCTGGACTCCTGCAGCCTTCAGCTTCTCCACTGCTCCGCCTGCTGGTGCTCCTATGACCAGCTCTGAGCCATTAATGACGCCGCTTATGAGTCGAGGCTGTGTTGTCACCGTCTGATTAGCTGTTGATACTGTCACAACCCCTGCCCCGCTTCCTGGCTGTGAAACCACTAGCGTCTGTTGTTGCGTCTGTGTCGGTACGGTGAGCCTCATCACTTGCGTTCCCGGGGCGACATTGACGGGGGCCAAGGCCCGGACCGTCAGGGGGCTCCTGAGGAGGCTGATGCCAGTCGGGGAGGTTGCGACACTGGGCTTGTTTGTGCCTGCGGAGGTCTGCAGCTGACACTGGGCTAACTGGTGAGCTGGGATTGTGATGATCTTGGCCAGCTGGACAGTGATCTTGTCTCCGTTCTCTGCTGTAGCTGGGACCATGGTGGGGATAGTCTGGATCACAACCTGCCTCAACCCCCGACCCCCATCACACAAAAAAGAACACACACACAAAAAACAAATTACTTAAATGTATCTATAAACATGTACAAGGATTCTGCATGAGACTAATTTAAGACCTTTTTAAACCAATTTAATGCCTGTTTTACAATCATATCTGTCAGAGGTATGAAAGTATCATGGAAAACCTTTTTGGTAATTCCCAGCAGTACGCAACCCTAATTCTAATTATACAATCAATTAAATTAAAGCAACCTGGATATGGTTAAGTGGAGGATGATGGATGAATGTATAAATAAATTAAATACGATCAATTCAAAATTTCCTTGAAGTTTTTACATATTATGAGACGATAAGCTTCCCAGCTGCTATAGTTTAAAAGTAATGCAGATACTCTGCTGGAGTACGCTGTAACGTGCTACTCAGACAGTGATTTTCCGCACCTTCTGTTGTGTGTTGCTGTTACCAGCAGCAGCACTGATGGCTGAAGTGTTGGTGAGGAGGGTGGTGTGGCCGGCTGCCCCCGCCGTTCCCGTAGGCTGCTGCACGGCAACAGTGGAGATCTTCTGACCCAGCGATGTAGTCATGACGACGGGCACCTGCATAGCCACACGCACCGTCCTGCAGACAAAAGGTCAGCCAGAGTGTCAAAAGGTGGCAGGGGAAGACACAAACATTTGCATTAGCCCTGCTAATGTGAGAGAACCTTTGCAGAACAGACTTACTATTTTTGCAATTTTTAAGGTTTTTATATCATTTTGCAGTTTCTCAGAAGTTCCCTACATGCATTCAAATGTAAATATTCAAATATTGGTCCCAGTACGCACATTGCTGCATCAAAATTCCCCCAAGAGATATAAACCCCCTATACCATCTATGCCTAAACCACACACACACACATAGGACAGGATAAACTGTGTGCTTCAGCTGAAGTCACACAAAATCCAGTAATGCTGCACCTTCCCATAGAATTGTTTTGTGCCTTTGCACATAACCGCCATGACTCATTCATAAAATGACATTTTATTTCTGTTTCACTGCTTTGTTCATGCTCTGGACCTCTGCTGCTATCCGTCTGCCTTTGTCTTCCTCTTTGAGCTGGAGAAGAACTTTGAATAGTGTTTTTACAAACAGCAACCAAAAAATCCTGAAATGAGCGTTTAATAATGATGAAATCATCTTCCACCTCACAGATCAAATCTTCCAAGCTATCACTTTAGTCACTCGTCATGTTTACACTGTCAGCAAACATCTGGTGCGTGGGTTGAGGGAGGCATCAGCGATGTAACGTACGTCACTGCTTTTCTCTAATGGCTGAGTGTGAGTTTACACTTTTAAAACCAGTAAAGAGCGCAGATGGAGCCACCATTTACTGTGACACTGAAGGCTCTCACGGCTCTGCAGGAGACTAACCTCGGTCCACTGGTGTTCGAAATGACAGCCGCATGAGACTGCTGGTTCTGACTGCCATCAGGTGCTGCTGAAACAGACACTATCCTTGGTACTCCTGCCGCCACAGCTGCACAACTTCCTGTCACGGTCTTGCTGCCCATGGCGACAGGAGCGTGGACCACGTTGGCCCTGTTCCCGCCACGCAGGATGTTGGGCTTCTTGGAAGACGGCAGCTCGGCTGTCTGCAGCAGCATGTCTGGCGAGGGCAGCACACGCTCATAGGATGCGGCGGTCTCTGAGATCAGATCCTCAGTGGTAGGCAGGTCTGCCTTGTCGTCATCAATGATCACTATGTTTTTGGGCATCTCTTTGAACTGGTAAACCAGCCGCTGGCCCTCTACCTTGGCAAGGATGCCACGCTGGTAGTAGTATCTGAGGGAAAACAGTTTACCAGGAGTTATTACGATGCTGCTTGCCAAAAACAAAAAACTATCCAAAATCTCTCCACACACAGACTGTTCACCTGAGTGCCCGCCCCATGGTCTCATAGTTCATGTCTGGCTTGTTCTTGTGTTTGCCCCACAGCTTGGACACAGCCTTTGAGTCAACCAGCTTGAAGATGCCCTTCTCCCTCTGGGTCCACTTGATGTACCTGGGACAGGTGTTCTTGTCCTGGAGGAGGTCTAAAAGAAACTCCCATAGGTAGGTGGTGCTCCCTGCTGGAAAACAAAGCAATTCAATGCACTGTTTGATACATGTCATTAACTGTGCTTTACACATTCAAATGGAAACAGATCCAAGTAAACACCTATATTAATCATAGTCAGTAACATTACTACAGTTAGGTACCTTTCCCTTCTCTTGGTTTCTTCTTGATGCCGAGGTCCGGTGAGCCATTGGAAATAGACTGAGGAGTCTTTGGCTTCCGTCCAGCTGTAAAAGGAGCAATTTCATTCAGATCACTGATTTTAAACCCAACAGTTACCACTAGATGGTGCTCTCGGGTGAACTCTCTAACTGTAAATTGTCAGTGTAACTCTGGGTTTCGGTCTGAGGTTTGGCTTGTGAGGTAAAGTTAATCACAGACCTGCCAGATGTTTTCCATTTTAAACATGGTTTAAAAAACATTCAAAACACAGTTAGTTTTTTCCAAAGCTTAACTCCTCGTAAGCCACAGTCTAGTGCTGATAGTGGGTCTGTAACTGCATGAAAGAATGTTTTAAACATTTTCATCTGCTTTTCCACTGCTTTTGGGTGAACAAACAAACTCTTTCTGTGTACCTCTCCTCTTCCTGACAGGCTCGTGACCGGCCTCTGGTTCTGGCTCTTCAAGCAGAGTGACCATCTCCTCATCTTCTTCCTCACAGCATTCCTCAGTCGATATCTCCACCTCTGTGTCTGCAATCATGTCAGGACGCATGGCAGCATGAAGGAAGTCTGGGGTAGCTGTGCAAGGTGGGACAAAAGCTTCTGGGGGAGGGAAGAGTGAGAATTGTGCTTTTAGTAAAAGTCTGACTGATGAGAAATGTCTCAGTTATATTTCGTTAGTACTTGACAACTTGATGATAAAGCTCCTTGTGGGACACCAAAAATTTTAAATATTTGTTCCATAATCCTGATCCTTAACACCAGGTGTACAGTACCATCAAGATTCATCTCGACTGAGAAATATCTGTTGTAAGTGTAACCATTTCTAAATAGTGTAACTACCTGTGTTTTTATGTATTATTAGTTGGTACATGTTACCTGGGCTACGGTCTTCTCTGAGGCTGGAAGGTGAATCCATGCGCAGCAGAGCCTCTGCTGCCTCAAAGGTCTTGTCAGAGCAGTGGATATTGGTGCCATGGACAGAGGCCTCCACTGAAACACACAGAATTAGCACATAGGTCAGTAAAAATAAAGTTACAGTAGCCTGGAGCCCATTTCTTCAAAAACCATGAGTTACACTTTATAAATCCCCACAAAGAACAAAAAACCCTACATGTTCGCCCCTGGTAAAAAGCCATATGGTTTTTAGATAACAGACATGACAATGTCACTAGAAAACACATTCACTTTAATCCAGACACAGCATGTCTTGACAGAAAGTACAACCTTCAAACTACAAAATGTCTTCATTTGTTGCCACTTTTCTTAAAACTAGATATCATGACATTGTTTTCACCAATGTACCTTTGGCTGTTATGTTAAGTTGTAAGACATCAGGTTTGTTTCAGGATGCTGAGGAGTGGCACAAGGAAATACTTGGGGAAATAAAATGCTTCAACTACAGTGCTGCTTAAATCAAATATGGGATTCAGCATGTTGTAAAGGCAATGGTACAGGGCTCCATCTGTTTTCCTGAGAAGGAACCCAGGGCACCTGCTGTTGGCGTCAATCAGTGGTGGGAAACACGAGATGTCGTGACACCCTGCCCTGCCCATGTTTGGCTATCTCACTGAGGCAACAGGCAGAGCATAGGGGAGAAAAGTGCGCTATCTTTAGATTCTCTGCTCACAAAGTAACAGCACATGCTGGTAACCCTCACAACAGGTATCCTATAGCCTACAGAGCTGCCCTTGAAACCAGGCAGTCTTGCTGTAACAAGACCACCAATAAGTGTGAGGTCAGAGAGCTGCAGTTTGACCTGAATAACCACATATAGGCCATTTGTGTTAGGATTCTGATTTATGCTTAATTATTGAATAACAGAAAATTACAAACATTGCCAACTTTATAACAAATGTGCATTATATTTGGGTGGTGATAAAAGTATTAGAATATTTTCTTACGTTAGCAAAATGTCTATTATGAACCTATACTACAATGTAACGGCGCCAAGAGTGAGTCCGACAAAAAGTAGTGCGGCCTCTGATGACTTCCGTGTTTACAGTTCTCATCCTTTCCCTCCAGTTCTCTTCGAAGAAGCTCACAAATCCTCTTGTCACTCAACACCCGCCTCTTCTCCTATTGGCTCATTTTTCATTTAACAGCCCGCCCCCAGCTAAATCTGATTGGACTTCTGTTGACGGTGTAAACTACGTGCACGCTATTGGACTAAGGGGCAGGCCAATCAACGGCGCCCCCGCCCTCTCACATACACAATGCTTCCGCCATCGATATGAAACAAAAATACTTTGAAATTGGCAATTAAACATAAGCGGAAACTCTGCAATGTTTTCGAAATACATCGATCATCAACAGACACAGTTAACAAGCAACTGAAACCATACAAAATGTGAACTTCCGGGTC
Source organism: Scatophagus argus (assembly GCF_020382885.2). NCBI lineage: Eukaryota > Metazoa > Chordata > Actinopteri > Scatophagidae > Scatophagus > Scatophagus argus. The sequence continues at coordinate 5,491,361 of NC_058494.1, read as the reverse complement.
AATGTGGTCGAAGACTGAACCCGCACTTCAAACAACTACAAGGAAAGAAAGCGAGTGAGCCAGGCCATCCCACGCTTCAGTCAGAGGCTGCACAACACGATAACGGAAACCATGAAACAAAGATACAAAATTCTCTGACACGGAAAATATGTAAAATGTGTTCATATGTACAGTTCAAAAGAATGCAATACTATGGTAATTACTTTTCAGGTCTAGTGGTCTAGGGACAATGTGTGAAGACTTACTTTACGTAATTCCCACAAACGGAACAAGATAAAGCCAGCCAGTTAAATACTATGGAATGGCTCAATTATAATGACAACAGCACTAATTTTGACAGTGTGTATCAGATTTATGCTAGTAAAAATAAACTCACATGTCCTACCGACTCAGACAGCGTGGCAAAGACGTAGGAAAGACAACATCTTTACACTTCCTGGTTGTGCAGAGCCGATCTGCAAACCGTTATTCTAGGTCACACTGCGGTGAGAAAATTCTGCTCCAACATGCAAAACACACTTCGTGCAGATAGCCAGCCTTCCGCGCAGACTGAAAAGCCCAGCTAAAGTTTTTCACCTCTTAAATCGGGTTTGATAAACCGTGTAGCAACAACATGCAGGTTGCTACCAAGGTGATCACTTCCTGATTGCCCTCCATTACTTCGCTACACTACTCAGCGGACTGAGGCACAGCGGTCGTGGTTAAAAACACAAACTGTACGTTTACCGGAGCTCCCGTGTCGAGGTTATAACTACGCAGAATACGTTACCGGCTCGGATGAGTAGATCGAGCTGGTTTGCGTGCCCCTCATGCTGCGAAGTCGCCATGTTTTCCCCTTGCTGCAGATTCACATTGACTTCTCAGTGAATTGTATAGGAAGCTACTAGCTCATATCACTCCGCCGCTAATGGGAAATCTCCTCAAATTCAACGAGACACACTGGGTATCCTTCCGCCGCCGACACAGGAAATCCATCTTTCGCCCTCCCTCACTTGCGTGTGACTACGTAAAATAACGCTGTACTGTGACAACTGTTTTTAAACAAACTCACTGTACAGAATCACAGAATTTCAGAATTAATTCATGACAAATACAACTTCTACAACATATACATATACAACATATACAACCCGCTAGAGTTCAAAACAATGTTTAAAGTATGGATTAGAATTACTGCAAAGCCCATCAGCACTGAATAATTGGAATCTGCAAAGTAACTAAAAGTATCAAATACATGTAGTGGAGTAACAAGTATAATAACTGCCTCAAAAATATAGTGGAGTTAAAGTATAGTTAAATGAGGAGACAGTAAGTAAAGTAGCAGAAAATGGAAATACTCAAAGTTCAAGCACCTTGAAATTGGACTTAAGTACAGTATTACAGTAAACTGTAGATAGTCACTGATTATTCTAAATTTTGACTGAAGGGTTTTCATTTTTAGTGCAACTCTTTGATTACTAATAATCACTGTCAGTCCTGAAAAAACATACCGGTTAATCCTTTGTGAGAGTGCTTTTTCTGGAGGTGTATTATCTCTGCACTGTGTTTTTGTTAGGTGGTACTGTCTTTGTGTCTCTATGAGATTAAACAGACATAATGTAATCAATTACAAAAGAGACTACTACAGTAATTACTACTGTATGAATTTATAGTGGGACATTTTGAACACATTAATTTGTTAAGCTAAAGTTAGTTGGTACCCACTTCCATTGCATTTTCAGTTTTACTCCAACAAAGTAATGATATCACCTCTGAGATGACTGAATGTGCAAACTAGGCAAACATGTGCAGTGACACCTAAACATTTCTTGGTAATTAAGACACACCCTTCATCATGCTCCTTATTTAGATTATGTGAAAACGACTTTAGACACGAAACCTGGGGCAGTGTAAATGAATAAAACTTAAGTTCAAAGTAATATTGACTCTGTCTTTCACTATTTTTCATACTTGTGATCAATGTACTGGATTTGACACTGGTCACCATTAATGAATGATTAGAGAGATGATAATAATAATAATAATAATGATAAGGAATATCACCCCAGTTCACAAAATAGTTACTGGTCAAAAGGTATCCACAGGGTGGCAGTGTGTGACCACAGAAGCCTGTAACTCTCACAGCCTTATCAGGCTTTGTCACTGGTGCTGTCAACACAATCACATAGCATACGTATTCCCAATTTCAGCCAAACCACAACAAACAAAAGCAACACTTTGTGGGCTTGTTCTTATGAAACCAAAGTGTGGACTGTGGATATATTCATGGGAATGCACCAAATTCTCAATAACCTTCAACCTCTAACCTTCGTAATATACCCTTTGTTACTCAAAAATGAAACACAGAGAAAGCAAAGCTCTACCAGTAAAATACAAGAGGAGAATGAAGCCAGAATAACAGATCATCAACATCTGAAAAAAAAGTACTACGGACTACAGGCACACCACAAAACAACTCTGTGGGAGGTGTAACGCAAAGCGTGAGTGAAATTTACCCAGGGATTCAGTACAAAGACACAGTCAGAGCAGAATAAATCACTTTTTTCTTAGTTCATTGGCCATTTTGACTAACAGCTGTTTATCTGGTGCACTAACCTACAGCCCCAAAAGGAAGATTATGAGGTAACATTAAATCCAACTCTGATAAACACAGCAATAGTCTCACCTGCTTCCCCTTCTGTCTCCACCTCCTGCTCATCTCCCACTTCCTGCATCAGGTAGGCCTCATCCTCATACACCAACACCTGGGCCGAGTAACCCTGCTCCTCAGTCAGGCTGGCACCGGGTACTTCCTCCACTATAACAGCTGGGTAGTTGTCGGTCTCCTGTCTGTCCTGTACTTCTTCATAGGCCTCCTCAGCATCACACTCGCCTTCAACCTCTCCTTCAAGCTCCAGGTCCTCCTCACACTCTCCTTCCTGTGGGACAATGGGATTGAGGGACAGAAGAGAGGAAGACAGTTAAAAACAAGTTTTCAACATGAGAATCAAACAGAAACAAGTGCAGCTGCAGTGTTACTCTTGCTCGTGTCTGTGTCCAACCCACCTGCTGGGGGTCCTCCTCAGCTGTGACATACTCCACCACCGTCCCACCAGCGTCGACCAGCACCACTGAGGTCATGACTCATGCTCCTTTGGGATCAGCAATCACAGCACCTCCGCCTGGCAGCCTCCGCCAGTGTGGTAAACAGAGGGCCCTGGAAAGGGAAGATGCTCTTGGTAAACAAGATGTTGTTTAACACAATAAACTCTGATGCAGCAATATATGACCATACTTTGTTAAGTACGAGTATGATGATAACAGAAGTCTGTCTATCTCCTGTGTCAGTCCTGTGCTGTGTCCTTAATGAAAACAATGCCACCTCTAGAGCCGATGTTATTGTTGTGATAACTGTGCTTTGAACATTTTACTGTGAGGATCCTAAAAGCAAAACATTTGACAATTTGAAAAATATGCTTATTCGGTTTCTTGCAAAGGTTTGTGGTCTTCAGAGGTCCGGGGGGCTCTGTTACCTTTGGACAAAGCCAAGAGCCAAGGAAGCTATTTCCCTCCTGCTTCCAGTCTGTCTTTTAGGCTATGTTAACTGGCTGCAGCTTGATATTCACCAACAGTGGTATCAATCTCCTCATCTAACATTTGGCAGAAAGGCAAATAAGGATATCTGTTTTCTTGACCTTTCAAAAGTATCATGAAGTTCGGTCTCTTTATTGGAGCACTGGCATATCATGACTGCTCACATTCAATGGCTGGAACGCTCTTTAAAAATATAAAACTCGCCTCACTGAATATGCAACCATACTTTCCTCAATCTGTCTCAACTGTAGATTCAAGACCACATTAAAAGCGGATATCGCTTGTATTCTCTTTCATCTCTTTCCTTCTAGCTTTGGTCAGCAGGAAGTGCCTGACTGCTATTACAAGAAGAAATACACTGGCAGGAAGTCAGTCCCTAAAACACAAACACAGTGTCCAGTGAAAGATCGGGGCGGGGTAGACTGAAGCCATGGTAAAAGCTGCTGAGAACAATTGGGCTCTCAGGTCCTCTTCTGAGCTGCTCTGCGGGGTGACAATAGGATATAAGACAAAAAGAAGGCAAGAGCATGGAGAGGCAGTAAGAACACAAACTGCCTGACCTTGTTGAAACTAATGCTCCACCTACTATACTGAGGCCCTTTGACGCAGAACTGCCGACACAGAATTCGAAGTGACTGTTCAATGCATCAATCCCTAGAACAGCGGTGCACATGGGGCTGTATCAAAGCAGATATTCCATATGTAAAGTGTATGGAGAGTGGTGACTTAAATTTTGAAAAAACATATCATTAGTTAAACACATCAGCATATCCAACTACTTAGCATACTATGGTAGTAAGGTAACTGAGGGTTACTTCCAAGGCCAGTGGGGATTTCATATTAAATTAATTTGTGGGGTCATGTTAAAATAAAAAAGCCAGCTATAAACCAACACGTCCACTGTGCGCAAACTGACACTGCTATTAGATCAGAGTTTAACGGTTCTCTAGCAACCCCATGCAAACTTGGCCTCTGAAACAGCATTACGTCGATTAGCCCTATGGCTGTGCACTGACAAGAATCTGGTGATACAATACACATAACGATACAAGGATTTCTATTCAATATGTTAAGATATATTGCAATAGTCCCAACAAAGTGACATGCTGTTTCAAATGCCTGTGATGTTTACGTTTACATTAGCAACGTGTGCTTCCTGTCTCAGTTGACATGATGCTGGAGAGGGATGGTCAAAGAATCACATGGTTGAAGACAGCTTACAACACTGCTACATAGCTGCTGGGGGTTTAAACACAACCCAAAATGAACTGCCAGCATGAATCTTTGTGTGTAAACTATCAATAAAAAAACATGTCACAAGACATAATACTTTTATATAATATTATATACATAATTATATATTTTTTTTTACTTACAACCCCAATAAGTCTTTTCTGAGTAGGAAGAGAAAGTGATTAAAAATACACTATAAAGCTTACTATAACTGTACTGTATAGCACAAAGCTATGTCTCACTTGGCAAAGTGTGTAAGCAGGGCTTTGCATACTTCATGCTGTGATTGGACAGGTGACAAAATAGACAGGATCTGAAATGATGGCTACAAGCTGTCTTTTTTAACCCACCCACAGCTCTTTCCATCACTTCTCATGTGGAAAACCAACCGCAACACCATGAACAGAAAGTATGCATCGTTCTTCCTATCTGCTCAGTTCCTCACGTCTCCGCCCTCTCTCGACTGGTGGCCTTTTCATCTTATTTCAAGTGTAGCCATTCAAAACATATAAACACGCTCGCCTACAGATGTGTTTGAATAACGCTTTGGCACGTTTGAACATGCACAAGGCTTCAAATAGATAAAAAAAATTCTCCAAATGATACAGTCAAAGGAACCCACCCTGTGCTTAAAAATACTCCTGTGCAAAATTCTTCAAATTCTTCTGTACACACAAAGAAAGAATTACACTGATCAGCCACAACATTAAATCCATCACCCTGCATGTGGGAAGATGGATTCAATGCACAAGACCCAAAGGATCCCATATTGCAATGCCAGTGACTATTAAATACCCCCAGAGGTCCTGTGTCCCTTCCCCTGACAGGTCAGGTGGGGTCCACCTGGCAGGAGGGTGGAGTCGGCTTATTCCAGTGCATCTCACAGATTCTCAATCAGGTTGGGATCTGGGGGTCTGTAGGCCGTTGCTGTGGTCCTTGAGACATTTGTGAGCTGTTTTTGAAATGGGAAGGGGTACGCTCTCCAGCTGCAGTGAGACTGCTGCTGATGGGACGAGCCGTTGCCATAGAAGGGATGTATTTGGGCTGTAATGATTGTCAGAACTTAAGGTTTCCCCACAGAACACTGCATTTTGAACACACATGGCTAATTTTATTCACTTCACCTTTTCATGTTGGGGCTGATCGGTGATTAGAAAGATTTTTTCACATTTCAGCGCAATATGTAATAACAACAATTTGAAAATAGCCAGAGCACAAAGTAAATTCAAGTGTGATACGGGGCATTTTTAATTTGGTGCAATCCTACTGACTATATGTCCTACATGTGTATAAGGACATGCTCAGTTAGTGTGAATTCTGTATGAAGAATGAGCCATCCTGTGTTGGTGTTCCCTCCACCACTGAGACCAACATGATATCAGCTCAGATGGAAATCCTCTGTTCAATTATTCAGCAGCATAAAGCAGACGCTCAACCATGTGACACATCCACAGGTCTCACTGAAGGAGATCTACTTGGCATGTGCTACCTCCGAATGCCAGGAAATCAGGATTTTCTGAAGCAAATCAACTCCCTTCAATCTCTATTTCTTCAAATATTTCATACTGGACCTGTTGTTTCATGCATTTGCTCTCTGGCAGGGAAACAGGCTAATCTAAGAAAGGTGTGTACACGTGTTGGACCATGTGCGGTTATTTTGCTGTTAAACTGACAGTGACTATTATGCAAGTTAACGGAAGAGCTGGAGATTGTGACACACTGGTTTACTGTAATCTATTGAGTCCATCTAATTTCTGCCATTATAAAGTCAATCAGAAAGTGACTGAATGAAATGGCTCAAAGAGCAAAGTCCTGTATGTGGTACTTGCATGTTTTCACATTGTCAATGGAACTATCTTGATTAATATTTTCTGTCATTTTTCAAAACAACAAAGTCAAACATTTAGCTTAGCTAAATCTAAGGGTTTGCTACTTTTTTTGTCTTTGACATTTTATAAACTTCAACAATCTTTAGTTGCAGCCCTACAGTAACCTGATGAAACCTCTCTTTTGTGCTATTCTTTTTTTCTCTTTCTGTTTCTTCTTCATCGTGTTTTTTTTATGTCACCGTGTTGAAGACATCCATCTAAGTGGACAATATGACCTTGGAATATGAAATGTATGTTGCAGACAGAGTCTCAAAATGGGTTAATCCCACGCAAACACACACACAAACTCTATTCAGAGTCAAGTCTCTCAAGCAGGTGACTGACTAAAACGAGAATTACAGGACCTGCAGGATAACTGCAAACACGTGGCTGCCTTGTCTCTAATCTACTCAAATAAAAATGAGTCAAGAGGCTGCATTATTACTGCTTCTACAAACGATTTCATTCAGAAGCTATCATCAGATATCTGTCACATTACCTTAGAATTATTATTTATTTCAGAAGTTAACAGCAGTCATGTGACCTCTTCACTCCTTAAAGTGAGCCACTAGTCCAGGAACTGAAAACCTTACTGCTGCAATAAAAGGCATCCTGGATAAGAACTAGGGCTACGTGTCAATGTCAGTTCACTTCTAACTTTTGATTACCATGGTGACAGACAAGTAGCTCGATTATTTTGTTTTTCTACTTTGGGGTGAGTCAGTAGCAGTCTCATGGCGTCACAAGATACAGCAGAGTCATCCTGACAGGCCAACTTTCTCACCACAAGATCCCAACAAATACATACAAACTAAAATCAAAGAAGTCCAAACTTGCCTTGCCACAGAAAAACTGATGTGACTCAATGTGAAGGCTTGCATTTTTACTTGGCTGCTGCCTAAAAATCCACAAAGAGACGAGGAGGAGAATGAAAGAACGAGGCTGTTGCTGTTTTGCCATGGTGAGAGAAAGCAACAGGATGTTTTCTGCATCTCTCTCCCTCTTTGCCTGACTCTCTCCCACACGTCTTCTCAGTCCGACATCCACCCATCCATCCGTCGGGTCGTCCATCTCCGTTTTCTGCCTGCATGCTCGCTGCCTGCCTGTTCCCTGGGTGGAAGAAACCTCTCACAGCAACTCAGCACTTCTCAGACCCTGCCCTAAGCTCGGATCACATGACAAGGGTGGAACACACAGAGTCACATGACCTTTCAACAACAGTGCTTTTGTTCCAAGTAACTGGGGCTACTGGTAAAGATACAACGCCCTGCCTTGAGCCCTGCCCTCTTCCAACACACACAGTAACGACACAACGAGCAAATACATGGCAAGTATGACCTCAGGATTTACTTGACACCCACCCAACCTCTACACACATGCAAGTTCAACGATTACTCAACTGCTACAATGATACAGTCATGAAGTTGTGTAAATTCTCAGTTTAATCCCCCATCATTTGGTGGTGGGCCTTGTGTGAGTTAGCATTTTTGGGTCATGCATTGCCTTTGCTTAAGTTATGATACTGGTTTCTTAGAATGTTTGTTCTAAATTGCAAATAACAGTTTTGCCTACTATCTCAACATTGACATAAAGATGGGTGGGGCATAAAAACAAACTAGAAAGGCAGCATATTTGTGTGTGTGTGTGGCAGTGCATAAGTAACTAGAATAACCATCTTGTAGGTTGGATGCCTCTGTCAACCAGTCAAGTTGCAGTTAACATCGATGTCTGTCCAGACTCATATATGTAGTGAAGACTCTGACGGAATTTAATAAATGGTATTCAGCAAATTTTTGGGAAAATGGAAGTCTCTGTATAGATGTATATGAGCCGAGTGAATCATTTCCAGTGAGAAACATGCTGCCTTTACCTAGAGATCATTTTACAGAGGACTGACAGAAGGCTTTATCACATGGTGTGATAACAACCACCTGAAGTTCAATTTTGTTAAAACTAATGAGCTTAGGGTGGACTAAAATGCTTCAAATGGATGTTAATGCAAACAAGTCACAAATTCTAAAATGCTCATGCTTCACACACATCTTCAATGCAGCACAATAGAAGATCCATACAACCAGCACAGTTTCAAGATGGGCTCCCAAGACTAATGTCAACAATGGTTACAATCTGTGCTCTTGTTCCAGGCTAATGGTTTTGAACAGTGAACTGAAAACACTATGATGTCACAGTGACTTTGAGCTTTGACTACCAAATTCTAATCAGTTCATCCTTGAGTCCAAGTGGACGTTTCTGCCAGGAGTAACGAAATTCTTTCCAGGCGTTCCTGAGATATCACATTCACAAGAATGGGACAGACGGACAACCCAAAAAATAATAATTCCTTCCCTCCAGTGATAGCTTAGGCCAGATGCATCAGGTTTCAACAAGCAATCTGAAATAAAATTAATTTGATCCATTGTCCTTTATGCAAAAATGCCAAATAAATGCAGGATGCAGTCTCTCAAACATGCTGATTTTTCCATAAATGCCACTGCAAACTAATAAAAAGTTTATACAACTGCAAAGCAAATTGTATAAACCTTTTTACAAACAAGGACGTTGCTCTGCTATTCCTACATGACAGGAATGCAGCATGAAACCTTAGTGGTGGTGATATAGTGGTATATTTGGCACAATGGGATCAAAATGGGATCTAAATGCAGCTTAGTCTGGTATGTTACTTCTTACACTGGTGCATCATCACAAATCCAAATATGTTGTGAGGTTATCTTTAGTGTATATTATAAGGCTCTGATTATTCATCTGATTTGACACACACACTATATAACCTCATATGAGAGTATCCAAGCCCAGCATTCTGGCCCCCCATCATCAGTACATCTATGTATTGCCATTCCCTGCACCCAGCATTTTTATCTGGACTTAACTCAACAAGACTTACACAATTTAGCCTCATTATAGAACATTCAGCACAACTGTGGCTGCCCAGGGGAAACCTCAGCACAACTGTTAGCTTAGACTGCAGGTCATATTGGCAAAGCAAAACGCAGTGTGGTCAATCATTTACCAGCACAAAGCTCAGACACTTCAGTAAAGCTTACACTGGAGACAGCAGGTCCAGGCTTCTGACCTCTGTGAACTAAACACTACCTCACAACACACAATCACAACTGTAAATACAAGCAGCCACAAAACCATGCCACAGACCAGCAACTTAAAAAAGAATGCTGTGCAACACTAGGACATCAGATGTATCTACAGTGTCTTTACAGATGGAGGTAGGTGGCAGTGCTGAAGGAGTTATAAGTGGAAACTATTGAATGTTCTATTGAATGTTTTCTAGTCCGGCAAACACAAGTCAGAAGTCTTATTTTGCGTTTTAAACAGTTGTGTACTAAAATTAATTACTGTAATTAAATTAATAATATTAGTAAAAATGATATGAATGTCAGAAGGTAATGTAGGTAGTAACATAATCCTTTCTTCAGATATATTCTAGTTGAAGTTTACAACAAGCAATGAAAAAATGGAAAAGTCTCGACAGCATAACACCCGCATTAATGGCCTAAACACCTCCTGACACAACATCATATTGCACTTTTACCATAATATCACTCGCCAACATAGCTTCAGTATGTTGGCACAGGTGTTGTTGGTATGTGGTAATAAAAAAAGCCACAAAAAGCAGTGAGGTTAGCCCCAGTTAATAAAAGGTCCAGACGCTCGCCTTCATCACACAGTTGGCTGGCCGCTTGTTTGCAAAGCAATGCTTGTCAAATTATGTCAGTGAGTCACAGGGGGAATTCACTGTTGCAATGATACCTTTGCTCTTCAGTGGAGCTGACCATATCAATGAATTATTAGCCAGCTCTTGCATCATTTATCCTTACATATAGTCATTCACATTAGTATAACGAGCTGGTCATGACAGTTTGTGGCATAAGACGCATTTCCAGAAGCGTCATTTTTCAGAACACGTTGCACACAAGAAGCAGACTGAAAAGAAACAGAAACTGATTACTGACATCAACTTAGCTAATGTTAGCACGCTAAGTTAGCACTGTGACAAAAACAAGCCAACAAAAGAAAAACACAACACACCCACCATATGAGTAACGCTGACCAATGTCTTGTCAGCTCACTTACCGTAAATTTCTTCTTTTCGCTCCTTGCAGGTGGCCAACTGTTGACAGGTAGGAACTTGACGTTAGCTGGCTGGCTAATGAGTTTGCTGTGTGTGTGTGTGCGTGCGTGTGTGTGTGATATCCAGTAACCTCTCCTCCCCCCTGGACGGCTCTGCTCTGATCGCTGCTGCGGTCGTCTGTCAGTTTGGAGAGTCCCGCTGCTAATGGTAACGCTAGCTAACCGCGCGTTAGCCGTTTGTATTCTCAATTAGCAGCACTGGAGTCTCCAGACAGACGTGTATGAAGACTTCGGTGCCCTTCGTGTTTCATTCGGGGCAGTAAATGAATAAAGAGACAGCCGCTCGGTCAGGACAGGCTGCTCCTCTGCTAATGGAGACTGACTCAGTTTACTCTCCGCTTGTTCAGGCAAATTACACTCGTGACGTCACGCCGTACAGTAAACAACCATAACTCAACGAAGTAAGTCATCCATTTCAGTTTGATTTGTTTAATATCGAGTTCTATTTTCTTCGTTGGAAAAATTATTTAACTCTTTTCCCGCTATAACTATAAGATGAATAATGTGGCATTTTATTAACATTTTATTTTCTTGCTCCCATAATCCTTAAAACGAAGACGAAATCCCGATTGTCCCAGGTTATCCCAAAAAAGCTTCTAAAAAGCTAATAACCATAAGCTTAAACAAATGAGGAAATGACAATCTGCCTCCACCAGGTGGTCAGTGCGCTGACGTTGACTACAGCATAGTGCACTACCATGCTGATTATGAACACTGGTCAAAATATGAATAATTTCATGCACTGCAAACCTGAGTTATGTTTATAAATCTCTTTATTTAGAGAGTCTATCAACAGAGACATAATTAATTACATAAAACTAGCATAATAGTTATTCAAATATATTAACATAATACATAGTTAATATATGCAGTGTACCTACAAAGCATCCATCTACAGCTCTTACAGAGCTGGAGACACATGTGTCTGTTTAATATTATGAGCTGAGGGAAAGGTGCAAAACAATTGGGGGGGGGCATGGATAAAACCAAATATCACAATATTTTTGACCAAATACCTCAACACTAATACCTCAACACAACAATGATAACACACTGCCATAATACAATGTAGTCGAAGTCAAGATAATATCTATCACAGCCTTGATATAATATTAATATACTGTGCAGCACTAATGTGAACTGTACTGTGTCAATATTTGTTTTGTTTTCTTCTAGGAGGGCACCTCTTTCAAAGTAGCAATACAATAAAAGTGCAGTGGTCTTAAAACACTGCTTGTACCTGCATTTGTACTAAATGTGCCTGTCCATGCTGTTACAGTATTAGCTGATGAATGGAAAAATGATGTAGGCTGTTTGGAAGTTTGGAATCTATCACAACATTACTGTAACAACAAACCACTCCCACTGCCTTTTAAGAAACGTTCAGTTCTGCTCTTGAAATGCTGTTTAGTTCAACTGAACATGGAAAGCTTTGCAACAGTGGCACCTAGAGGACAAGAGACGTAGTGGGAATCATTCCACAATTTCTAGTTGACATTGAGCAGATTTAAAAAAATGTAATAAAGGACACATTAACTAGTTATACTTGTGGCTACTTCTCCTCATACTGATCTCATCGGTCATCCTGGCTTGGCTGACAGATAAGTGAGTGTTGTGGAAGGCACACGATCTGTCATTTCATGACTGGGTTGTTACCAACACCATCGTCCCTGTGGCTGCAACACAAAAGCATAATACTAGTTTGTATGGTAGGAATGCATGCATATACATGACTATGTTATTTTGCCACATATCCTAAAATCTAAATAAGTAGGATGGACACAGGCAACAAGGTCTAAATAGAGCGCAAAAATGTAGCATGCATAAGCAACACTGCCCTCATCAACTCTGAGCATCTAAAATATGACTGTGGCTGAGAACAATACCTGTTTGGAAGATGTCCATTCTACTGTCTCTAATTCTACACAGACAGCTGTGTTTTTAGCTGTGATGCTGTCAACCATTTACCTTCTTAACTGTACTACTACATCACTGAGCAGCTTTTTACAGTCCAGACAGACATCTTTGGCTCTGTGGATTCAGACAGAAATACATCTGGTCAGAGCCAAATACAGGGAAAGTTATATTGTTATTATATATGTTTGTGTCTGTTTTTTCAATGGCAAAACTAAACAGCAGTAAGGTGGCATTGAGTTTAGCCACACTGTGTTCTTAATTGTTTTGTTATGTGACACAATTAAGATTTACTTAAACCTATTACCGGTACTATAGCAGCCCTCATTGACAAAGGCCTTTGACAAAGAAAACCTAAAACATCATCCAGAGTGATTCTGGGTGAGGGCCCAGAGGGTCCTGTTGCAACTCTGAAACCTTTATTCAAGATATTCTGTCCATCATCAGTTCAGCTACGTCATATCAATTTCATAGAGTCAACTGAACTCTGTCAGTGAGCCAGCATGTACAATACTAGAAGCCTGACATTGGCACACCCTAACAGACTGAAGTAAGGACTGTTATTCACTATGTTTAACAAGTCAGTATGTCTTCTGCAATAAAGATTGACTGTGCTGCCATCTAGTGTCTTCATTGTGCCCACATGATGGTTTGTGACTTAAAGAATATTTTGTCTTTCAGATCTGAGGTTGACCTTTCCTTAGCCACTAACCTTAGTCAGTTATTTTTGCAGTATTGTGTGACGGGTGGACACAAGCTGAAACTTGTGAAATGAATCTTTAATTAGGGTTAAACATACATAATGTACATTTGGTTTACAGATAATGAACATAATATTTAGGGGCAGTTTACAAATGACCAGGATGGACTGTGAATGGGAAGGAGGGGGGGTACTGTAACTTTTTGGTCAAGGGTGGGTAATCTGAGAGGGTCTTTTGTTTTTCTTAACCCATATTTATATCTTATTTGGCTGTGGGGACTGTGGGGAGAATCATCTTTTTTAAAAAAGGAACATACTGTGAAGTTACATTACTAATATTTCTTTACATTTAACAAAGCAACAAGTGTAACTAGTATGTTACATTACAGGTAAAGTATGAGATGTTCAAAAACATCTTACAGTATGTTCTTACTTTGTCCTTGCACCAGTGATAATGCTTCCTTGGCCTCATGTGTCATATCCACAGCTCCTTCATTCTCCAGCTGCCCTCCCAAATCAACAGGTGGCGCCACCTCCTCTGCTGTTGATGAAACAGAAGAGTGGCAGTGCTTGCCCTCATGTACTGGAACCTCTGATGTAGATTCTGGTTCTGCAGTTGAAAGGAGCTCCAGCTCTGACCCAGAGGAGGCTGCTGCCAGCTGAATTGAGTCCACAACTGCTGCAGCTTCAGCAGTCTCCTCTGCTGAAGCATCAGCGGCTGCTGCCTCCTCCACTGATGTCTCAGCAGCCAGTGTTGCTTCAGCAATGATGGTGTCCTCCTCAGATGCTGTGGTTTCCTCAGCAGGAGCAGAGTCTTCAGGCGAGGCCACTGCAGAGGAGATAGACTCCTCTGGAGCAACTCCAGGGACCGGAGTCTGATCTTCAACCTCGGCCTCACCCACCTCCTCCACTGTCAGGGCGGAGGCTGTCGGTTCCTCTGGAAGAGTTGCAGCTGCCCTCTCCTCCTCTTTCTCTTTCTCCTCCTCCTCCTCCTCTGCTGCTGCAAGAACAAATATCTCCTCTTCAGCAGCTGGAGCCTTTGCATCTTCTGCATCAGTGTCAGACTTCAACTGCTCCTTGTTCATTACAACGGCTGTGTCTTCAGTTACTTCCTCTGTGGTTGCTTCCAGGATTTCTGGCTCTACCACCTCCAGTGTGAAATCCAAACCTTTTCCATCTTCCTCTACTTTCTGGACAGCTTTCACCAGACTCGTCTCACCAACAGAAGCTGCTGCTATCTCAACTGTAGAGCCGGCCAGGATCTTCACAGCTGTGAGTAGATCTGGGATAGACTCTGAAGAACACAAGGAGGACAGGAAGTGCTGGCTGAGAAGTCCACACATTCCTACAGCATTATAAATGAGCTTCATTTGGATAAAATTGCTTTAATATCATCTTAAATTTTATTTGAAGTCTGCTACTATACAAAACATTTTTATTGTACCATACTGTATGTATGGGTGTTTTATCTTTGAGGAGGTGAACATCCTCCTATATAATGGCCTTGACAGTGTATTTTAGGGCTGAAATAATTAATCAAAAGACAAAAAAAAATCAACCTACAGCAATTATGATAACATTCGTTTTTGTCAAAATAACAATAACAAAAATAATTGCTAAGGCCCTACTTTCATGTAAAACTCAGATTACATATATGTAATCTGAGTTTTCTACTATCTAATTTACCTTACTTTGAAAACAAACCGTGTGCAGCATTTCAGAGATGCCAGGATTAATTCTGTACATACAGTGATTTGCCGTGTTGACTTGTGTAAGTTGCACTTACCTTGACCAGGTGCCTATCACTGTAAGGTATACAGTCACCACAGGTTCAGAAAACACTCTACAGTTTACTTTCCCAGTTCATGCTCCTTCTGCTAATAAAACCTTGTTTTAGAACATGTGTAAAACATGAAAAAGCAATTAGCTGGACAGAGTTTATGTGGTCAACTCTCAGCACTCTTGCTGGAGACAATTTGGTTTGGTAGCACTCAATTTGAATTTATCTTCAGTCTAATGTTTTAGACATTGATAAACCCCAGATGGACATTTTCTATAAACGTGATTCCCAGTGAGAGCTATACACAGCGTTAGATAGTCAACATCCCTGGGTCATCAGTAACAGCATCCCATGAGTGTGTCTGTCACACCATCCAGGAGAGCCACCAGGAGAGCCACCAGGACACCCTAAAACAAGCATCATCTAGGATTAGTCTTGTCTGAGACTACAAATCTGTAGTTCAACTATCAAATCTGAGAGAAACTTTTAAAGGGGTGGGATGCACGTGTGCAGAGTGCTGGCAGATTTTTTTTTCCTCAACCTGTTCTGCAGGACAGTTTGTGGAGCATTGCCTGCAGATCTTTCACGTCTTAAACAACCTCATGACTATATCTATGTAGATTACTGCACAGACACTTGATCAATTGGTTTACCTTGCATTTCATGTTATTGCACACATAAAAACATGTTGTGATGCCATGGACTAGTTGGATCTCATTAGATCATTAAGACATAATCTGGAGACCACAATAGGGAAAAAAAAAAAAAAAAAAAAAAAAAAAACGGTCTTTCAATCCTCACCTCAAAGGCACAGGAGCATGAACATGAGACAGGGATTGTTCAGGAAGGGGAGCATTTCTACAGGAAGTGCATTTTTGTTGTTATAATATTTAGCACATGTCACATGTTAGATTCAAAGCAGCTAGGGAAGTAGTTGGGTAAACTCCAGGCCATAAATTAAACCCACAAAGACTGGATAATTATTTTGAACAGTCATTTTACAATGTGCAGAATTTTATAAATGCAAACATCTAAACAATCAGAGTCAATTATATTCACCATAAAACCAACCTTCCACTGAGTACTCAAAATGCAATATTGTACAAAAAAAGAGAAATGTCTTAATATAAACCCAGCGAGGTTTTATTCTTTGAACACTTAAATACAATAATCACAGTGACAATGTTCTCAGAGACAGAGGTGAAAGCATTTTTTGAGTTTTCCCTGAAAGATTAGCATTTAATACTAGAAGAATAAACAACAGAAGTGAGCTGAACACTAAAAACAGCCTTGAACATGGCTGGTAAATTGAAGCGATGTCAAAACAAGTGTCAATTAGAAAAAGTGGCTGCAGGCTGTCGTAGCTGTAGTCACACAGGATGTAATAGCAGAAATGAAATGTTTTTGAAAGTGCAAGGAGAACAAAAAAAACTATGATGGTTATGAGTACAAAGCCAATAGGAGAAGCAAAAAAGGATGCTATAACAAAAGTAAGCAAAAATTGCAGGCAGGAAAAGGAGAGCAAACTGGTTTTTGGTCAAACTTCACACTGAGAGAGCTGCAACTGATTGAAGCACACTGACTTGATGTTCCATCTTTCTAGTGTTTGCATAACAATCCTCACCTCAGCAAAGACTCATGGGATATAGCTAGAAGTAAGCATTCTGTGAGCAGAAGACGACCAAGTGTAAATGATAACGAGACTGAATAACTTCAGTCACACAGGCTGTAGTCATTCACCATGCTGACATTTTAATATTAGTAAAGGAGAAAAGGACACTTCAGAATAAATTCTGCTCCATCCCTTGTATCACCTAGTTCAACACTCCTCTTTTAACTGTACAGCAGCCAAACTGTAATATGCTGTCATTCTGAAAATCCCTATAGAAACTGGAATTTCCCAACTAAATCTAAACAGCCTAATGCCAAAGGTTCTTGCTTGGGTCTAGAGCTTGGGGCAAGGAGAGGAAAGGAAGGCACCTGAAAACCGGACTGATGAACCCCTAACTTGTATTCTTTAACAAACCAACCCCCTCTGTCCCCTTAACAACATAGGGGTTCATGAGTCCCTTTTTCCTAGGCCCAGAGAGGTGGGACAACATAACTAACTCCCAGCACTCCTCTCTGGGTAAACTATGAAGGCATTACAGCTTCATGCAGCCACTCCTGCAGCAGTGGTGGCCTCTGCCTGAGGGCCTGCAGAGCCAGTTTCTGCCTCAGTGGGGGGAGCAGGAACAACTTCATCTACTGCTTCTGTACCAGCATGTTCTGCTGTAGGGGCCTCTGCTGGTGTCTCCTCCGTGGCAGCGATATCCATCATGACTGGATCGGCTTCAGAAACCGCCTCTACTGCTACAGGTGGAGCAGCTTCTTCTGCAACTGCTGGCTCTGCTGCAGTCTCACTAATGACCACCTTGGAGGCCACCACGGTTGTTTCTTCAGGAACGGCCTCTGCAACAGGGTCGGCAGTGGTCTCTGCTACCATTTCTGCAGTAGCAGGGATAGACTCGGCGACGACCTCAGTGGCAGCTGCCACCTCCTCCACTGGAGCAGATTCAGCTGCAGGGACTTCAACTTCTGGTTCAACTGTGGGAGCTACCGCCTCTGGTTCAGCTGCAGGAACTACCACTTCTGGTGCTGCAGATTAAGTGGTTGGACATAGAAAAGAATGACGACAGTCTTGACTTATTTGTCTTTGTTAATTGTTATGTGCATCTATTTAAAAACACACACACACACACACAAACATTTGAAGAAACAGCTAGTGCAGTGTACGTTTAATTTTTGGCTGTTCATACATGTAAATCTCTGTAGATCAAGATTTTGTCACATTGGCAACAATGCTATAGTTATCAGGTTTGAACTATTTGGCTCCTGGCTCCGGTCAATGGGTATCATATGGCTGAAGGTGAAGAGCTTAAGTCTTTAAAAGGTCTGAAAGGTAAAGCAGCATAATATGAGTAAAGTGAAGGATAATCCTTAACCCCAACATGTCATCCTGAGGACAGAAATATAACTGCTGATGTCACTGAAGCTTTCCGTT
This sequence comes from Scatophagus argus, assembly GCF_020382885.2. Lineage (NCBI taxonomy): Eukaryota > Metazoa > Chordata > Actinopteri > Scatophagidae > Scatophagus > Scatophagus argus. The sequence goes on along the minus strand of NC_058494.1, from coordinate 5,473,086 downwards.
ATTTGTTGCTCTCACTAACTACAGGAGATTTAATTTTGGTTTATAGAGAACCTAAAAAAAAGAGATACTTGAGACAAAAAAGGTGGAAAACAGCATTCAGTATTAACTTTGGGGTACTGATTAGATAAGTGCCATCATTCAATACACAGATTGATTAAATGGCTGCAGCTAATACATAATGATGAATGAGCACTTTGGAGCTAGAGCAAGTCTTTTTTTTTTTCATTCAGTCAAGTCAAGTGCTTGAGTCAAGTTAAATGGCTCAAGCACAAAGTCCAAGCTAAAAGCTGAATGCAGCTTCACAGATTATCTCATCTTAGTTGAAATGTGCCACACTGAAAATCAAATAGGCAAATATTTTCAAAATAGAAGTCCAGAATAGATAGATAGATAGATATACTTTAAAATTACAGAAGAGTGCAGGACCTCATTAACAAACAATGATGGTCAGTTGAACCATAACTTAGCAAAATACTGAAAACAAGTCAGGATGGAACAGCAAAGCCACAGCATGCTAACATTATTTAAATATTACTCGGCATTGTAGCTCCTCCCAGCCATTTGGTTCACTAGATATGCAACATAATACCAGGCTAAAACATTACTATTACACACCATATATTAGTATATAAAATTTTGCCATGACAACAATCATTACTGCAGTCCCACATCAAATAATGTGCCTCAACTTTAACGCAGTAGTCTAATACCCATTTAGGCCCATTGTAACATGTTTTCTTTAGCCTCATAAGAAGGTCAGAGTGACTGTTCTCAGAAGCTGCCACTAAATTTGCATTGTTACAAGACCCTGTGATGTGTACTCACACTAATGTGTCAGGACAATATGATCCTCAATCACTTATGACCATGTGCATCAAGGTGTTTGTGAAAGTGCTTCCTGGTAATGTTTGCCAGTTTAAAGCCAATGTCGTATAACATCCAGCACTGTCAGGAGCAGAGCTTTATGCTCCATTTGTGACCAGAACTTCACTTTCAGGCTGAATGAACACTGAACCAGCGGCAGCCGTTTCCTATGCTAACTGCATACTAGTTGCTGTTCTGGGCGCAGAGCCAAGATGTCCCTGGACTCAGACTGGCTGAATAGACAAATAATTTTTAGACAAATCAAAACAGACAGACAAGATAAAGCTATTGAGAATGATCGTTCCACCATGACTGATGTTTGGGTCATGAAGCCAAACCAGCTCAGAACAACAATACCAACTGCTTTGTATTTCTCAGAACCATTTTGGTTCATTTATTTAATTCATTAGTATGTACCAATCAGCAAACTTAAGACCCCAAATCAATATCACGTTTCACTTATCTACAAGCCAAAGACAGATGCCCAAATAATCCCTGACTATCTGGCTGCCTTTGAAATTGATTTAAGACATGCAAACTGGGTGGTGAACATGTTAAATATACTGCTAAAAATCAGCAAGTTGATGTGTCACTGCGAGCAAGTTAGCATTCTGATCTAGCTCAACACACCACTGTGTACAGCCTCACAATGTCGCTAGCGTGAATGTAGACTTACAAACACAGTTCGGTCAAGTACATAAACGTAGACGCTTCGAGTTACACAAGACTGATGTCAAGCATCACTGTGTTCACCTAAAAAATCTGCAGTGTGGGCTGCAGTCTGAGCATTAAAGCCACTAAAGGCTTTGTCACCTCTTCATTGAGACAGGAATGCAAATGAAAACATAGTGTGGCCATACTTACGTTCAGATTCACTCTATATCACGGTAACTGAGGCTTGTTACCTTCACCGGTGCATGAGAACACACACTGACCATGCTCACTGGGGTCACATGTTTGTGTTGGCTGGGCCAGGTGTTGTCATTTGTGTGGATCAAGATGTTTGATCAAGATTTCAATTGTTATTTACAAGGAATGTGAGTTCATTTACTTTCTTTAGTAGTTTCTTGTAATGTAAATAGATAAATAATATAGAAACTCTGCCACATTAATTGGTTTTTCCCGCACTGAAGGCCTGTGTGGGAAGTATGAACTGTACTAAGGATAAGTGAGTACACCTTATCTGTATCTATTCAGCCCACTAAATTATCTGCATCCGCATCCATACTTGGAATTGGCTGTACTTAAACAGGAAGTGGGTGGTGCTTAAACTGGAACTCAGTGGAACTAACTGGAAGTTGCTCATTTAAACTTGAAATTGATCGATTGGATTGATCAAAGTTGCTATGTTTAATCATTTATTAGAAAACCATTTACAACAGCATCAGAATTGAGCTTCAGATCATTGTTTTGGATAACAAGAGCAAGAGATGAACTTCAGTCTGCTATCCAATGACTATTGTCCTTCATCACAAGTTTGGATATTGACACGTTTTACTTGGATTGTAAAAAGTAGATTATTTGTACCGATTACTCACTCAACTCTAGGCTACATAAAGATATGCTCAGAAGTGTGTGAACAACTGACCCTTTGCTGTGGAGCCCATGTTGGCGAGTCTGTCCTCATAGCGCTCACTATCACCATTGACTGTCCTGTAGGCCTGTGTGAAAAGAGGGCAGATATGCACTTATTACATTCCAACACACATCAAATGATAACAGTACGATAAAGGAAACAGTATTACAAAATGCCACCTTACTCTGACATTTTGTCTTAACATGAACCAGTGCAGCTGATACACACTTGTGCTTTGCCAGGAGCCTGACAGCAGACAGGAACAACTCTACCCAGACAATAGCTGTGTTTAGAAAGCACAAAGACACATCTATGTCCCCTCCAGTGCCTGAGCTATGGTGATGTCTGTTACACACAGTCAAGTCTGTCCTGAGACTGCATGTTAACTGGCTCCCTGTTTACACCAGTCAAGACACCCCACTGTAAAACTACAGATGGATGATTTCAAGTAGCTGTTGGTGGTCTTTGTGGTTGTATTTTACAATTAGAAATGGAAGTAAATCCTTGACTAGTTCTTGACAAAATCGTGTTCATGAGTATGATGTCCACCTACATTTTTGATCAGTACCTGGAATGTATTAATACATGCCAGTCTAGTGGATAAAGTTTAACTTTATGTTAAACTGACTGATACTTTCAGTTTAACATAAAGTTACTTTATACACATTTTGGCAAAGCATGAAAGTAAAGATTTGCATTAGGGTTTGCATGCACAGTCCAGAAAAAAGCAAGAAGTGCTGTAATGTTTACATTGCAGTGTTGTAACAGTTCAAGCTCCCAGTGTTTGAGTCTGAGACAAGTCCAAGTCATTAAAGAAAAATCCAAGTCAAGTCCAAATCAAGTACACTACTGATCCGAGTCCAATCCAAATACATTATTGTACTGTAATTATTATATAATATTGAACTTAATATAGATACCACCTTATGCCAAATTACTATGGTAATAGAATCCACTCTGATTTACGAGTCTGAATGCAGTTAATGAACAAGTCCAAGTCAACGGTGCTCAAGTCCGGGTCAAGTCACAAGTCCTTAAAATTAGGGCTCAAGTCGAACTTGAGTCTGAGTCTTGGACTAGAAGACTACAAGCCTACAACAGCCTTCAAATGACCTTTTTCAGCAGGAAAGGAAGCTTCATCTTGACTCGTACAAGTCCTGTGATCTAAAAGTGGCTGCAGTAAAGTTATATGTCAAGACAGCGTGCAGAAGTTGTTGTTTTTGTTTCTTTGTTTGTTTGGGTTTTTTTACTGCCATGGAACTTGAATCTTTTACACAACTGTTCTGTACCTGATTTTATTAAAAGCATACATTTGATGAAAAACTGTTTTAATATAGGTTTCCCTAGACTGCCATTTATTATGTCACTACACGGGTTGTTTTCCAGTGTAATACCACTCTGAGAAATCTCAGCAGAAATGCAAAGGGGTAATAATGCAAACTTATGGGCTGTCGACTAGAAACCTGCTGAGATCTTCAAATGGTGAAATGTCACACAGATACTCACATAGACAACCGCAGCAGTGAGTCCTCCTCCACAAAGAACAAAGTATGTCATGTTGGAGGAGCCACCGGGAACCCCAAAGGCCATGTGTCGCACTGGAGCTGCTGAGAGACACAGGAGGGTACAGTTATAGGTTAGTTTGGAAATCTGACTTTCAGTAAAAGTGATATAATTAGAAATTTGAAACGTGTCGTAATTATGGACCAGGATGGATGGCATCTGCACCTTCATTCAACCACCGAACACATGTAGGGTATTTGCTATTTGTGTTACGACATCCAAAATGAGCACGGATAATAAGTGAAAATCAGACAGAAAGTGGTATATATGTAGTTGCAGGCATTTAATTCAGGAAACTGTCCCATCAGAAGTGCAAGTTGGCACAACACCAATGCACTTTGACAGCATCAACATGTCTTCATCCCTTAATCCAGTTACACAATACAGCCCTGGTCATTTGTATTGGAGGAGATGGAAAGATTTAGCAGCAGCCAAGCTAAACACTGAATTGTCCCTTAAATTAAATCCCCAGCACACACAAACACTAGAACACTTCCTGTTCAACCATCTTAAATTGGCATCAACAACTTCAAAATTATCCATTGGGTTTGAACATATCACCCACTCCCTCAACATACAATCGGGAATTATTTGTCAAGTGCTTGTTAGCAGGCTGTTGCTGTGGTGGACAGGTAAGAGTGGCCGGCTGGAGCCTGCACGTCCTGTGAAAGATTTGCTGGTGTTTAAAGGATTGTCAGTGGTGCATGCAAAGGAGGCCAGAAATAAAACCACTCTGCATCCCAAACACTGCCTCAGCCTAATCTCTTCCTCACTGGACCTCAAACATGCACACATACATACACACACACACACACACTCTCTTCTGTGTAAAGATACCATAAGCACCATAACTGTGTGCAGAGGGTGGAAGTCATGCACTTTACACATAGCTGGCTTTCAGGCAAACCTCAACTAATCCTGTGACTTCTACAATGACAACTTGGATGAAGACATGGATGATTATTCACCTGTTGCATTCTCAGCACATTTAACCAGATTATTAAAATCAGGTGCAAATGTTACCATCTTGCTAACTGCACTCTTGTGTGGTCAATAATTAGGCTTTTTTTTTTTTCCTTTTGGTGAAGTCAAGAACAAATCCAAAGTCTTTATCTTCAGTGGTTACATCCCTTGAAAATATACATTGATATTTTCCAACAATTCAAAAGACTGAAAATAACGTGACTGTTTCAGTTTCAGCTCTTCATTTAGCTGTCTGTCTGTGCAATCCACCGTGCTCCGTGGATTGTTAATATCATTCTGTCTTTAAACATGTGACAGTATCAGTATCTATATTTTCAATTTCTAGACATGACAGGGTGACAGTTTCTGAAAGAAGGAGAGAAATGCCAAGTATCCATACTGGATGCAGCAATATTTATATTTTCTAGACAGGTCAATGGCAGTAAAACTTCTCAGCAGCATCTCAATTCCATCAGGTACAAAGGCTTTCATTCACCCAATTTTAAGACTGAGCAGCATTTAAGAGACATGCCAGTGATTTAGTATGTTATGGTATACAGGTTGGGGGACTGACAAGAGACAGTTAAAGGAAAAGGTAAAATCAACACACAGAGATCAAGACATTGTGACTTTTAATCACTAGTATAAGTCACACTACAGTGAACTTTTCATTATGCAAGCGATAGCATCTTTTCATCCATCAAACCACACCAAGACCCCCAAAGGCCAAGCTGAGATGACCCTGATGACATCACAATGTATCATCATTGCAGATAAGCAGCTGCTTGCCAACATATGAATGCACTTTGTCTTTGTCAATTTTTGTTACCCTCTAAGCTGTTTATCCACATTTCCAGTCTGCTAAGCCAAGTTACCCGGCTTCTGGCTCAACCTACATATTTAATGTAGTCCCACTAAATTACAAGTGATAAAAATGTGTACAAAACCAAAACGGAGCTAGACGTAGTCCTGCTGTGGCTGCTGAGCCACGGTACGTGTGAGTCCTCACTCTTTCTCCTTCTAATACCCATGACACAGCAGCACTATGCAGGGACAAGGCCAAGTACAGGTTATTTATACAAGTAATCAGTTAATCCCTGCAGTGAGGTTCAAGCCTGTAAAGATGGACACACATGTCAGGCAACAGCAGACAAGATGGCCTCTATGGACGCTGTGACACATGTGTGTGGACATGTATGTGGTCTCCTGCGACTGCCCGTCCTCTGTCACGTGCTCACTGAGACAGAATGGAGGAGAATATGCAGGCGTGCAGGGCAGCCAGGACAGGTCTGGTGCGACTGTCACACATGCAAGGTTTTTTTTGTTATTGTTTGTTTTTTGTTGTTGTTGGTCTGTAAACAAGACAGCTCTCTTGTGGTTACTATTTATTTCACGTGCACCATCAGTCAGAGCTTCACCAGAATGCTTTTAAAAAGGAAATTAAAGCAGCAGTTTGCCCTCAGGCTGAATTCCACATGCTCACATCTCAAAGTAGAAGATGATCTGCGCAAGAACGCACGAAGAGAGAAAACATCCCAAAAATACAGGCCTCAAAACGCCTTCACGTTAAATACAAATACACGCTTAAAATACAAACACATCTAAATGTTTGCGTATATGCACGTGTGACGGATGTTAAGAGTTGTTGGTGTTAATTAAGTTTTGTGGCGCACAGCTGATCTCCACACAGTCCCGGGACAGAGCGTACCCACGACAAAGAGCTGCTTGTAAACGGGCATTTGTTTGCAAATATCAGACAACACTGCTGGAGTTTGGAATATATCCACTGACTGTCAAGTTACAACTTGCAACTTGGTTATAAACTGAAGTCACGAAGAGTTTTGGTCGTGCGTGATGCTTTTCTTTCTAATTAATGTGCAAGAACTGCATGTTCCCAAAGCAAGACACACCTCCTCCTGACTGGATGAACGCACAAGTCGGAGGAAACACAAGAATGCTTCTGCTTATGACACAAAATAAATACAGTGGAAATGTTTAAAGGAACGTGCAGAAATAAACTTTTAAGGTGATTACATTTGTCCGAGTAACCACACTTTGAACAGTTGACACTCATTCAGAAAACGTTTAAATTAATTTAATCGCTCTGCTTAATTTGACGACAAACCACGTGAAAAGATCAATAAGTCATTAACCGAGAACCGGGCTCACCGTTTCTGGACACCGGTTTGAAAGCCCTCCGTGCCAGCGGCCCGACTCTCTGCCATGCCCGTCTGCAGAACATCTTCGCTCGGTTATCACCAGCAGGTAAGCGAGTGCGCGTCCGTGTGTTTGCAGCAGGTTCTCAATGTGAGTGAGGAGGAGAAACACTCTGCTGCTGCCGATTGCTGTTGCTGGACAAAAAAAGATTAGTTCTCCACCGCGCCCCCTACAGGTGGACGACCAGAATAGCGTGAGGTTGTAAAAAGTTTTGCTTCTTACTTTAGTTGAAGTATTTTTAAGTAGTCAGTGCTGTTATATTATGGATTTCGGTGTCATTACAGCCATAAATAAATTTCCAGTTCTTGCCTTTTAGCGTTGTTTTGTTTTTTGTTTTGTTTTAATTTGTCTGCTGCATTATCCACTTGATGAAGTGACTCCTAACACCGAGCAGAGGATCAGACATCTCTCACGCTGGTTTCAAGTGGATTACAGTCCAATGTGGGTGCGTGGAAAGAGATTTGTGGTTACATAATATACACTGTCCCGGAGCTATTGTGGGCCTGCATCGTGCAAGCCAAAGCCAGACGCACAGGTGAGTCAGACAGTGGAAAAGTGGCTGACTTTTGACTGACTGACTTTTAGAAATGCTGTTATTTTAGTGGACCACAGGTGAACCAGAATCCAAGGTTTCTTACCAGTACCATATTTCTTGCCTTCCAGCGGTTAAAAGAAGCACATCACAGATAGCTGTATTAGCTGTATTTCTGTGACTGTATTTCTGCTGTCACTGTATTTGGTTAGCTGTTCTGTGGTCACAGTCACAGCCTAAAGGTAAAACCTGTGTTTTCATCAGGTCTGGTGCTATATGTCATGTCAATGTATGGCTGAACAATGGCAAAAAATGAAATGAAATGAAGCACGCAATCATACCCTTAACCATTCGGTGGGTTGGACAACAGGAAACACAGGAGGGGAGCATTATTCTGAATATTTCTCTGATATTCTTACCCTAACTCAAATGAATCATCACTAACCTAACTTTCTCATCCCTCAACATAATTAACCCAATCAACCAAAGTAACAAGTACTAATGAATCAGGAGCGGAGCAGAGTGGGTCGTGCCTTCGCTATAGTAGGATATGTAATTTAACAAGTGGGACAACCCATTCCAGATGAAATCATGCTCACTGTCATATGACAAAAACCTCAGCTGTGCATCCCATCCCATCACATCACAATTAGGAAATATCACACTAGCTAGCTTATTATTGTTTGATAAACCGTACACTCTTGGTGTCCCATATCCCTATTTTCCAAGCTTCTATATTTCAAGGAACCTGCATGAGTGCAGCTTCTGTGGAAATGGAGATGTCGAGGTTTTCGTCACATGGAAGTGGACAGGGTCACCGATAGTGGTCCCACTAGTACTATTGGCTGATGTAAAGGGCTACCAGATAGCTCTCTGTTAGCTGTTTCATGAGAACTTTAATGCTAAAACCTAATTAAACAGAAGCACAAATAGAAAGAATTCATGAAATCAGCTAATGGCAGTCACACAGCAATATCTAAAGTTTCTTTATGTTAGCTAACATTAGTCCTGATAAATCACAGTAATACCAGGTAGGGTTGTAAAGGCAAAAATCCCTGAGTATATATTAAATTGACAAAGGGGACTTTAGGTATTCAATTTTTCATTTGTAAAGGGAAGAATTTGTTATATCTCCCTACAAAGGTTACTCTCACTTTAGAGCAAATAATTTCAAGCTTATGAGGCTCCAGAGGCAAAGCAGGTCATAAAATGATCATAGTTTTAGAAGTCAGATCCCCACCTCCTGTATTATACAGTACATACAAGTAGCCATTAACTCTGTTAGTACTACACAACCATTATGTTAAAGGGAAATTCACACACACACAGTCACAGTCTTCTAATGACGTTCAGGTGGGAAACAATCAGGCCAAGGTTTATTCACCCAGAGCTTACGCTATATAGGATTTGGCATTATCTGACATAATGGGAATTAACACGACTATATGTGTACGACCAGTTGTGTTTTCCCTTACAACTAACATGTCTTTTAAGGTCCTCATCTCCATCAAAGGTTTTAAAGCCCAGACTGACATAACTCCTCCCTTAAAGCTCCTGCACACACATCACACACACATCAAGCGCTCAGATGATCTTAATGTGTAAAATTTGGTGGAATGCTCCTTAAAGTATGCTGTCTCTGAAGTATTGTAATACACCACAGCAGAATTCACGTCAGAGAAAACATTTAGGAAAATACTGAGTTTTATTTTCTTAATGTTCTGTTGATATCTCCACTTTTCCACTTATGCAGCATGGTTTGTTTTATTTGAATAAAAAAATGGTACAGTGAATAAGACACATATAAAAAAAAAACTGCTGTGGGACGTTCTCCTCCAGTTATCGTCTTTCCTGAGTGGAGAGAAAGACGATTACAACCCGGGTGTTGAATGTCACATCAGCGTGACATTTACATATGCGTACATGCTCAGCTGTGCTGCAGGATCTACAGCCATCTAGACCACTGAGCAGAAGCATGTGATCACCTCTGAATCATCAGTTGCACACACTTTGTAGCATCCACGCTGCTCATGCACGAGACCAGTCCTGTGATGTTTTGTCCATCTGGCCTGTGGTGGGAAGCCCTGAACATCCAGGATAAGATCACACAGTGTCACAACACCGATGTATTAGAGCTCCTCGTATACTGAACAACAGACAGCATAATGACTAAGGACAGACGGATGCTTTTCAAAGTGAGTGAAGAAGTTAAAGTCATTTCAATTTTGAAAGTTATTTGAGTTTTTTGGAAAACCTTTCCTCCATCTATACAGAAAAGTGACAGAGAGATGAGAACATTCTCAAAGGTTTCCTCCTCTGGCCCTGCACTGTTCCGCTATCTCAAAATCAGGCTCTTTTTTAAGTATTTACTATCAGAATCCCCTCTTTCTCTTCCTGCATTATGCTGAACCAGAGGTGGAAGCAAGTGAGGCAACATCACTAAAGATGTTCTAAGTGCCATTTCACTGTGACTTCAAAGCCACTGCGTTCCAGTTCAGCTTCGTTCGTATTATTCTAAGGGGACATTTTTTATACAACAATGAAACAATCCAGGTGAAAATTGATCAGTTTTACTTGATGTTTTTTGTCCCCAGGTTGTACTTCACAGGGAAGGCAAGAAAGGCAAAAACACTTTGGTGACTAAAGCACAGTGCGCTGAGGACAAACTATGCAATGTGCTTTCATTTTGATGAGCTACCACTGGGGGGCGCTCGAGTCAGAAACTTTCTAATTCCACGCATTGTGAATTTAAAGCTCCTTTTCCAATGTGATATCATGGTAGTGTCCACATGACTCAGCGTTACTTCATATGGAAGAGCGTGAAGAAACATGAATGCCTCACATTAGTGAAGTAAATCACATTTTACAAGGTGATTAACCTATCAGCACAGACACAGTTAGTTCCCAGCGAGACCACACACGCTGTTAATAAAAAGTCGATGCACTCAAAGATCACTTCCGCCAAATAATATTTACATTCACAGTAATTATTTTGCAACTGTTGTAAACAATAAGATCACAAATATACACTGCATTTCCAAGTACCGGTAGGACATCTTACATATTTAAGAGTATGAATATTAAAGTTCTGCATGACTGCAACTTTATTTCAAATGTAAAAGTTTCCCATTTCTGATCCGAACACACACTATGGCCATTCTCGTACTCACACAAACACGTACGCTCACACACTACCATACACTCCTACAGGGCTAAAAAGTGACATTCAGTTCTCTCTCTTTTCCCCCCTCAGCAGCAGGTCCACAGCTCTTTCTCTGCTCTTCTCTTGTTCAGGATTTTGAAGGAGCCGCTGTGGGCGAGGGCGTTTGCTGCCGAAGGTTTCCTCTGTCTCTTCAGTTTAGAACCAACAGCAACGACGATGTCCTCCGCCCTGTCCTGCTGGTACAGCACCTTCCCATCGCCTCGTCGACCGCTCCAACATTTGTTTGGTGGGTTCTTGGCAGACGTCTCAAAAAACATCATATTGTGGGCTTTGGCGAAGCTCATCGCCCGCTCTTGGCTCACCTGGCTGTCAGCGCTGTGGGGGTCACGAAGGTCGCTCTTATTCCCCACCAGGAACCTGGGGAAGAACAGGCCGGGGTGAGAGTCAAACCAAGGAAGATGATTCATAAAGGTAATAAAGATGTAGGATATTGACTGACTGGAAATGTTTGTTGTGATTAAATCCAGACTCTTGTCCTTTTAGCAAGTAGCAGCACATACGGAGGAGCTGATGTCGTTACCTGGGGATTTCCTGTCCGAGGGAGTTCTGCCGGCACTCTTCTACCCAGGAAGTCAGACCGCTGAAGCTGGCCGGGGAGGTCACATCGTATATGAAGAGCACAGCGTGGACGTTACGGTAGTAGTGTTGCACCATGGACTTTCGGAAACGCTCCTGTCCCGCTGTGTCCCACAGCTGGAGCTGGCGATGACGGTGGGGGGAGAACAAGAGGAGAAAGTGAATGACTGACATGTAGGCTCTCCTGCAACGGCTGGCACTGAGGGGGAGGTGGTCAAGACAGAAAAAGGGAGAAAGAGGAAACAAATGAAATCATGTGTTGAAATACCCCAAACCAGGCAGCGAAACATGCACACAGACGTGCAATGAGTCATCACAGAGAGGGAACAAAGAAAAAGAATAACACGTTCATCTGCTCGTTAGGAAGTCAGAGCTCTTCACTGGGCTTTGAATAAGATAAGTCAACTTTTAATTCAAATAAAACATACACCAGGTGAACTTAAGCCTGTGAATATTCTAGTCCCAGCCTAGTCAAGCGAGCATGAACTGATGAAGCCTCTTGGATGAGAGGTGAAACGTCTTCAAAGACAAATAACTAAGTCCAGTTGCTTTCGATTGAATTTCCTTGAGATAACCAGGTGAACTTCTCCAAAACTGATACATTCCATACATAACATATGTACAAAATAGCACAAACATAATACAAGAACAATAACACAAGCAAAATAAATTGAATAACTGAAGAGTGACCCGAGGGACTTAAAATTCCCATCGGGACTTGTGACCTGAATAAAGTCTCAACGATTCATCTAAATATTATCACATTTGTAGCACGGCCAAGCGCAGCATCCAAATGTGCCAAAATATGCCCTTGTACATGAAGCGTAGTGGTAGATGCCCCAGCCTGCAAAATATAATCTCCATGTAAGGAAACAGACCACAAGACCTCAAGATCACATCATTTTGATTTGTTTTTCAGCGAGGATGCAATAATTACCATCGCCACTAAAGTTATAACTCACATTACAAATAACTGCAATTTGATTTTGATTTGAAACCGCCTGTGCAGTTATAAACAAATCCTCAGTCCCCACTGACAGACACTTCCTCTGTCATGTGGTCGTTTCAAAACACTCAGGAAATATCACGAAGCACCTAACACCCACGGTTTGAAAATAGATTCGTTGAACTGAGTCCCTTGTGGCTGAGACTAAACAAACAGTACAGCATCGCATCACATGCATGATCAGAGCAGAATTAGATCAAAATTTAAGAGGCTGTTGATGTTTACGGCTTCCATGTCAATGAAATCAAGCATGTAATCTTCACAGGCCACGTTAGTTCTGCAAACACAAGCAGCCCAGCTGATTCTCCTGCCATTCTTTGTGCTCCAGTCTGACAAAAGTAACTGTGAGTCACACTGCAGCACAAGAAATGCAGTATAAAATGCGATTAAAAAGCAAACACCCTCAGATAACCTGCAAGGGGCCAGCTGAAATATTAGAACTTTTTGACACATGGAGTCCCGGATGGTTTTTAAGTTTGTGTAGTTTGTCCAAGCTGACTGAGGAATTGAAGAGCACTGAATTTCACTGTAAAATTACAGGTGTTTCACTTGCTACCTAAAAGAGCCAACATTTCTTCAAAAACTTTATTAGGAGTCTGTGTACTGAAAAACAAAAGAAGCGACTGGAAGATCACATCCGTGCGTAAAAACAGTTGACTGGCACAATCCTGCCCACACTTAACCTGTTCATGTGTCCATTGTTAAACTTCTTTTTTACCTTAATTTTCTCTCCATCGATTTCTAGAACCCTGTCGCGGAAGTCCACCCCGATGGTGGCCTCCACTCTCAAGGGGAACTCTCCGGCGCAGAGTCGGTGCGTCAGGCAGGTCTTCCCCACTCCGGAGTCTCCTATCACCAGCACTTTGAATGTCCGGCAGCGGGTCAACAGTGAGGACACACTGCTCAAAGAGTTGGAAAACTCAAGAGAGGACTCCATTTACCCGTCCCTCGCCGCAGATTCGCTAGTAAACAACGCGCAAAAAACGCGCTCGGCGTCAAGTCTCTTAAAATATTTCCACAGACACGGCTTTACCGGGTCTGGACAGAAATAAAGGAAGACTTGTGGGGAACAAACTGTTTCTTTTGGTGGTTTTAGTGGAAGCTTTCCGTCCAGACTGCGCATGGAAGGTCTTGACGGCGCAGAGCAGCGTGAATGAAAGGAGGAGAGAGAGTGTGACCTTTGATTTGGCAGCACGGTGATGATTGCAGCCGGAGGGTGGAGAGCTGAACAAATGGCGAACAGCCATCAGTATCCGTGGCCTCAGTCTCTGCGGAACATAAACATGATGGATTCCTCTGAAAAATATCTGTGATGTATGTGTTTTGTGCCACAACTTTTTGTCATAAAAACAAACTTTAATTTACGTGGAACCTGCATGGGAAGGCAGCCGCACAGAAAGCGATACCGATTACAAACAGAAGCATTCATTCGTGGCCGCAGCGGCTCGCTCGTCCACTCAGCTGTCCTGTCAGAGAAACACGCTGCTGCCCCCTACAGGTAAATGTTTGCAGTCACACCGCTCTCCGTGAGGTCACGTTTCACGTCCGGCGGTGTGTTTATTTCGGGCCACACACCAGCTGTTGTGGTGCTAACCTGTTGACAACTTAAAGTGTGGAGGCTACTGATAATAAAGTCAGTGAGAGGTCGTATTGGAGTCTGACATGCTCCTCAGTTTGAAAGGAGAGAATTTAAAAAAGAGCTCAAGCCACATGAAGTTAAAGCGGTGACATTTCACATGCAGCACACACAGAAGATCCAAAAATCAAACATGAGCCAAGGAATGATGCAACTGAATGCACCCCAGCAGGCAGGGAAATTGTATAAACTTTATTGATTTGGTACGAATGTTTTTATAAGGGCAGATACTGCAATCAATTAAAATGATTCAAAGAAGAGCTTCATTTGTTCAGCTCAACAAATATATGAACTGCAATGCAGAAGAGCCTGTTTTTCAATTTGACACAAAATCTAATAAAAATCTATTTTCTTGAATAAACTAGATGCTCACAAGCCTCCCGAAAAGGTCAAACAGAAGCAACTGCTGCGACACTGACCCAGGGTTGGATCATTTTCATTAACATTCAGGTGTTGGCATCAAAGATCCCAACAGTGGACTCCCTGTTGGGATAGAATCATGTACACTTCAGGAGTTTGTAATAATTACAGCAATCTTCTTACTTTGACTTAAACTGGTTATTCATAAAAAAAAAGAATAAAGTGGCTACAGGAGTATGACATCTTTGCTCTGAGTGTGACCTCATCCATGCAGGCTTCCTCTGTCTAACCCTGAAATAGTAACTACAAGAACAGAAGCAGCTTCGCAGGCTTAACAATGTCAACACAGAATGAAAAAAAAGAAGTCGAACCGTTTTGTTTTCCTTTGTTTTAATACAAAAATCCAGAGATATCATACATCGCCATCTCAGATTTCACCTTTCACATTAGAACCCAAAGTAGAGGAAAAAGGGGAAGAAAAGAGATGCAAAAAAACAGGTGAAACAGAAAAAGTAAAACAACAAATTTCAGGTGCTCATAGGTTCACTCGCCTCTGGAGATGGGCCTGGATGCTGAACTGTGACCTTTACAGGAGCCGCTTTGCAAAGAAGAGCCCTCTGGAGTAGGATGTACTGGAGGTTAGTTTGCACTCTAACTGTTATTAAGTCCCTGTGCAGATACATGCAGATAAAACCGTTTCTAACAGTGACAACAGCAACAACACAAGTGACTCTGCCAGGAGGCTCAGTGTAACCAGCCAGAATCTGATCGAGAAATCACCATCAGCATCAAGTGTTTCATCGATCCATTATGGAGAGGAAGGTGTGTATGGTATTGCTTTGATCTATCCAACTCTCTCAGAACTATGTAAAAACCTTAAGAGTAGCAGTATAATTGAAACGGAGCACAACACACAACCTTTACAGTTTTTCATCTGTGCTACAAGGTGCTCCATAAGAACAGACAGAGGATTACATATTCCCAAGTTAAACCAGGAACAGTGAGGGGAAGCACAGTCTGACCAAAAAAGAAAACTGTTCACAAGTGAGGCGACTTTGTTCGTGCTGTGCCCCTGCAGAGATGAGGCCGTCCTCAAACACTCCACTGCACTGCCACTTGTAGATGAGCAGTTTACCGGAGTGTAACTGCAGCTACAGATACACCTGTGGTCGCTGGATGTCCGGTGTCTACTTCGGATCCTCGGTACCTTTTCCTGCTCAGCTTCCTACAGATCCATCACAGATCAGACCCACTCAGCTCAGCCTCCTGTCCCCCGCTGACAGTTGTGTCCTATTTTCATTTAAATTAGCTTTTTAAAATAAGGGCGAACACAGTATGCCATAGGCAGATGTCAGATCAGCACCGAGTCAAACTCGAGTGGTGTCTGTCACTGTTATTGATCATTTCCGAGGAAATAGACAGTCCATGTCAGTCCGTCACAGTTTCTCCCGACAGTTTGCCAATAACTATTGTTTGTTTTCGTTTTCAGCATGGTTGTCAGCTCTATTAAAAAAGTAAAATGGCCATTCTGTTATCTTCCTCTTTCCCCCCCCTTTCCCACAAATATACATAACAGCGCACATGCTCTCAACACCAGTCAGCCAGGCGCGCGCACACACACACACACACACACACACACACACAGTCCTGATTTTCATCATGTGGGAGAGAGCCAAGCCAGGCCAGGTCAGACCCTATTATGCTGAGCCAAAGAACGAAACACAAATTTTCGCTTCCCATGTCTGGCTCTACAGAATGGCTGCCAGGCATACCACAAGGCTCCGTGCTCGGCCCAATTCCTTTTCTCATCCGCTTTTGTTCTGTCGCGCTCACATCTCATTGGCTAGTTCCTCTGTTTCTGTAGAAACATCTCCGTTGGCGATCTTGGTGTTCTCCTCGTATCCAGGGGGCGTGAAAGCTAACGTGTAGGGGTAAAGCTTGTGACACTCTGCGCGATACGACTCGGCACGCTCCTTACAGTCACCCAGAACGCCGCTCCGAAGACACCCCAGGACCTCTATGCAGATCTGAAGAGGGGAAAACACATTAACTGTTGCTTTTTATACAACTTATGGCACATGAAAGAAAAAATATGACATATAAACACTCAGTGTACCATAGCAATAAGGTAATTTGTATGTGTACCTGTATGGTTCTGTTCTCGAGTGACTCATCGAGTGCAGTGGCCAGCTCCGCTGCCTTCGTTTCCGTCGATGAGTCCAGGTACGTCATCATCTTAGCAGCTGCCAGGAGGGAAGGAAAAAATGCATGTGAATCTACATTTAAGTGTGTGTTTGTGACAGAGAATTTGAAAAACTACAGGCAGAATTGACTTGTACAGGCAAGATTGTTTTGGGGTGTCTAAAAGTACAACATTATTTTGATAAAGAATCAAATCAGTGTTGGTGGAGTGATCTCAGTGTTGCATGAAGGTCTGCATATGGCCGGAAGAAGCTCAACTGAGTATATCAGAGATAAACCAGAACTCAAGATGAATACCCAAAGATGACTTGTATAATATGCAGCAAGTGATGTGTAACGTACAAGAGTCATCAACGCAGCAGGCATACCAGAGATCAGTGACGGGGTAAAGCTCACACATACTTGGAGATTTCATGAAAAACAGGTCCAGGGTTCTAAGTGTTCTAAACTTCACTAACTAAATGCGAAGCTATCCTTTCCTACCAATGTGTTTGTGCGAGAGGCCTACCAGCGAGTCGGTGTGGTATGGAGTTTGAGTGCTTGGTGAGGTAGGCCTGGTTGAAGCTCTTAGCATTGCTGTCTCCGAACAGCCGGGTGATCTCCTGCTTCAGCACCGTCCTGACCACTTCCGGCAGCTCTTTGCTCTCCGAGACTGAAAGAAGACAACAGGGAGATGTGAGCAGCAGTGAGGGGAATGTGGAGACCAAAGGCAACCTGGATGGAGGGCAGGAGCTTCTGGAGGGTGGAGTAATACTGAGAAACACTCTCTCTCGTACCTCCTTTAAAGAAGCGTACTAGACACTGGTGTAACCATGGGTGGTCTGGGTCAATGGCCAACGCTCTCTTCACTGATTGGAGC
Organism: Scatophagus argus; assembly: GCF_020382885.2. Lineage (NCBI taxonomy): Eukaryota > Metazoa > Chordata > Actinopteri > Scatophagidae > Scatophagus > Scatophagus argus. The sequence continues at coordinate 5,455,509 of NC_058494.1, read as the reverse complement.
ATCAACAGGTATTTTTCTGAAAAGAGAAGATGAAATCAAATCTGTGCAAAGCAGAATGACAGACAAAAGGACAGGAATATTTAAAAAACTAAAGACAAGCAAGTAAAGAATGACTGAAATAGGTCTGCTTGCCAACCTTTCCTGAAGTAGATCTCAAAAGCCAGTAGGTGTGTGTCTATTTTGTCCTTGACCAAGTGTTTGAGAGGCATCAGGAACTTGATGGCTTCTTCAAGAGGATTTTCTACCTGCAGGAGTGACCGAAAAGCAACACAGAAGTCAAGACAGTCAACACCTCCTTTACTGATTTTGACAGACACATTTTCACCACCTTGAGATAAAGATTCTAATTCCTCATGTTTCTCTCTCTAACCTTGACCAGTTTGTCAGGAATTAACTCCTCTTTGGGACCTCCAATCTCCTCATCATCATCTTCCTTCTTCTTCTTCTGGTTCTTCAGCTGCTTCTCCTTCTCTGCATTCTTTTTTTCCTCCTCCAGCTGGGCCTTTTTCTGGGCTCGCCGCTGCTTGTTCCTCAACTTCTTCAGTTCTTTGTCCGAGAGGTTAGCTAGAGAATAGAACGGCGAAAAGAGTGGGCCATTAATGAGTCAACTGTGTAAATGGCATGGAGGTATCTGCCTCTACACACACACTTCCTCACCGGTGTCAGCCTGCAGCTCCTTGCTGTCATCAATTAGGGGATTGTCGTGGAGGCTCAGGTAGATCTGGATGGCCGTGACGGCAGCCTTGTAGTAGAAGGGATGCATTCGGAGCACGTCCTCCAATTTCAGTAGGTCCACGTAGGAGCGTAGCGTCATCTTCCTCATGCAGTATGTGTGGAAATCAAACTGGTCGTCTGTGATCTCCACAAAATGCTGATGAAAGTGAGGAGGGAGAAGGACTTGAAAAATAAGCAGAGTTAATGCAGGTAGCTAAGGAGTTTCATTTGAAGATGGCATGCGAAAATACACCAAGTATAATGCGTAATAATAAGGGCTCACCCTTTCAATCTCGTGGCACTTCTTGAGGGCCTCTCCAAACTTGTTCATACTCTTGTAGGCGAGTGCACACTCTGTCTGGAACCACATACACTGCATCTCGTTCAGGTTCTCAACCGCTGACGCTCCCTCCTGGACAAAGATAAAGGAAAAATCACAAAGACATGCATAACCCAAGTCGATGTTCTAAATTATCATGTCAACTGCTTCAAACAAATTTGTCAGCTTGTCACTGAGTGTTATTACAAGTCTGTTAAGATTAATTCCTAGTTATCAAGCATGACCAGGCTTGTTTCAGCTCACCCTGTATATTAAGTCATTTGCAGGTATGGCTGCTTATATCATTAAAGGCACCAAGAGATTTAAGTTGCCATAATTTGACTTCTAGGAAAACATGGAAGATTATTTTTTGTAGAATATCATAAGTAGTGATGTGTACTCTAACCATAAGAGAACGTTTTTTTAAAACTAGGAGCTAGAGAACACGTTTGATTTTAATGCACATTTGTCATTTAAAGGCAAAATCTGCCACATTTTATATGGATGTCCAACCAACATTTATGCCAAATGTAGTTAATTGATGAAATAAATTCCTTAGTGTATGCTATACTGAATGGGAGAGCAGCTTCTTCCTGCTGCAAAATGTCATTTGACATGTACAATGACAGTTGGTGCAAAGGACAAACTAGAGGCTACATCAGCTTGGATTTCTTCTCCACCATGAGTATCTAGGGAGCACACTGCTGCTCAAAAGCAAAACATGTAATGTTCACCTCACTATGTTTCCAGTGAAAAATGGCATTACTCAATGATAGATGGACAAAACAAGCTACCATTAAAGATTTAGACTGGCCTTCTCAGAGTCCTTACCTCCACCCTGGTAGTCAAATACCCAACCACAATTAAGCCAGAAGCTCATTGATGGCTACCAATAGTGTCTGGTGAAGGTTAAGGTTGCCAGGGGACATTAAACCAAATATTGGGCAGGTTTATGTATATTTTTGACCCTTGTTGATAGCAGAAAACACAAAATAAATTAAAACTTGTGGACCAAATTTTTGTTCTTTTCCAAAAACTAAACCTCTTTGTACTTGGGGTCCTATTGTCATTAACATTATTAACTCATAAATTTGTATTATAAACTGTGTAATCATGAGTTTTTAATCCTGTGTGACACATGATTAATCTGTGAAGACATTCCACCCTCAGTTATGTAGGACTGCAGGGCAGTGATACATGAGGGTCATGAGATCTCCAGGTTGCACAGCATTTTTGCAAATTGACTAAACAGGAAATACAACCATGATTTTGTTCTGACATTTCCAAACATTTTCCTCAGCTTGTCAGCTGCCTGCTTGTTCTTGTTTGCACACCCACGCACAGTTTTTCTCACCCTTGTGAACTTGGAGCACATTTCCTCTGCCTCTTTGATCATGCCAGCCTTCAGCATGTATTTGGCACACTTTGAGTTGATGAATCTGTCAGCAGTGTCCAGGGCCTGGGCCTCATCCATCCACTGAGCAGCCTCTCTGATGTTCCCAGCATGCTGCAGGAGGATAAAGGTGAACGCAACAGTCATGACAAGAGGACAAGCAACATCTGCTACAAACAGCTTACACATGTACAAACGTGTGGAGCACTTTACCTTGTAAATCTTGGCCTTGATGAGGAAGAGTTCGATGAGCGTGGGCGTACTCTCAATGGCGGCGTTGATGTATTCTAGAGACAGTGTCTGTTGGCCAATCATGTCATAGTGCTGTGCCAGGAAGTACTGCACCCAGAGCAACGTGGTTGGTGGTTCCTCCTTACCGTCATCTGTGACAGTGCAGGGAGATTGTGTAAGTTTACACCTTTAGGGTTGTAAACAGAAGACTTGTAAGTTCTAAATAAAATGAGACACTCTGGTTGATGGTATTTTAAGGTTATAATGGAATCAGTTTATGTTGGATACCTTTTCAAGTGGACATTGCTCTGTAAGAGCCATTTCATGTATTTATATTCTGTAATTCATTTATTTATTAACTTTAATTGTAAGTGGTGCAGAGGAAACTACGCAGCATATAATTCAGTGTTAGTTCTTAATTATATCTTTATGTGTGCCTTATTGTTTACTGTTGATGCTACCACAGCTGTATCAAGTTACTGCTAATGCAAACTCAACATTGCATCAAGTGTTCAGAGTAGTCGTCAACATATTTGTTGCCAGTTGGTGCTTAACTCAATCATCAAAAATGCACCTACATAACAAACTGATATATCCTGCATTTTTAATCAGCGGACAGGTTTAAAATACTGAAGAGGAAGGGAACAGTCGGGAGCAGCCATAAAAAGGACATCAGATTTATTATCATCCTGATTTAGATATTTTCTCCTCACCGTTCTGGTTGAACATTCTACAGCTTTTTAATGAGGTTTCATAGCCAACGACCAAATCCTCTATTACTGCCACCTGCAAAGAGGAAACAGTCCATTACCTCACATGTAGTAAATAATAAGCATCTGTGGGTAAACATTTCAGTATACTTTTGATTCAGTTCACTAGAGTATCTCCTTCAGATTGACCTCTCTTCCTTCAGTGCATCACATAAGATGAAAGTTAGGCTCAAGGGAAGAGAGAAATGTTGTTCTGTCATTGTGATTTTGATGAGTTGCCTGACATGTCTAACAGCAGTGCTGTCACCTTTTCTTTGTCTTTGTAAAGTGATTTGAGGGTGGTGAAGACAGGCGGACAGCCTTTACTGAAGTTTATCCTCAGATACCTGTCCAGACATTCTCTGAACCTCTCACCTGAGAGAAATAAGAGGAAATGGTGAAATTTTGACAAAATTACTGACAACAAAAGTGGAATAATAAAACAAACAGAAACTCAATAAAACAACAACAGCTGAAGTTTCACAGAGATCCTAACTACTAGCTTGTTGTTTATTCCTAAATCATAGATGGAGATGAGATGTTGACAGAGGTCACTGTTTTAGTTGAAAAGAATCACATCACATCAATCATACCAGAGAGGAAGGTGAGAGGCAGTCGGCGAGGAACCAGTCCTTTGGGAAACTTCTCCCAGGTTTCTTCGTAGATCTTGTATCGTTCCTCTACACTACCTGGAGGGAAAAAAAAAATCCACATACAAATTCAATAATGTTGACAACTGTAACTTGTACAATTAAGGACAAAGTGCCATACTTGGTTTTAGGGCTTTTTCCAGGCCATGGTAATAGGACCAGTTCTCTGGGTTCCTCTCCTGCAGACGGCGGTAGACTTCTGTTGCCTCCTCCAGACGCTCCAACTTCAACAGTAACTCTCCTGTACAAACGTGGGTCAAGGAACAGAATGACAGGCTGCTCAGATTCAACCAACAACCCACTGTTTCAAGTTGGAGAAACTTCACATTGCAAGTAAATATGAACTGATATGCAAAATGTGTCCTATAAAAAAAATGTCATCTCACTCTTGATATTTATTCAGTAAAATGCAGCATGTACAAAGCAACTATAACAATCAAACATGAACAAACATCACTGTTTTTGTCCACAGTGATTCTAGTCAAGTAATATACAAGATAAGATAATCCTTTACTAATCCTCAAAGGGGAAGTCTGAGGTGTGTGTGAGATCATGTGTATATCTTGGTTTTGAGGCTCTCCACCGTGACAGTCTGAAATTAAGATCATCAACATGTGTTTGTAAATATGCATACACTGTACATTTTTGAATATTGCTTTTAACCATCATGCTTTAAGGTATAAACAAAAGCGACCTGAGTGTTTTTGCCATTATCTACTCTACATGTATTGAACCTCTACATTCATTTGAAACATGCTGAGTCACCAATTGCTTAACAAGGGATTTTAAAGGTTTCAAATTCAGTTTGACATTGATGGAATATGCATATAGCACAGTGTCCCACCTCGCGTCTCCTCCACAGCCAGCTTGTCGCAGATCTGCTTCTCATAGTTGGACAAATGCTCCAGGGCCTCTTTGTGCAGGCCTGCTTCCCTCAGGACCTGGTTCTGGTACAGCAGCAGCTCACTGTATTCATAGTCCACTTTGTCTGGAGACGTCTGCACAAACACAGAGGCGTGAGTAAAATCAACATTTTCTACAGGGAACAATGAAAATCTGCTGGAGCTGCTGGGTGGACTTCTGTATCTATACACTTCAGGAAACTGTGTTTTTAGTTTTTACGCCTAGTCACACCAGCTTGTTGTATTACATAGACTGCACAAAGACAGGAAGCAGTGCAGTCTAATCAGGAGCGAGCCAGAGAGGCGACAAAGCGAGCTCTATTGTAGTTGAGATACATCAATAAGCAAGTCAGAGACCTACTACATGACAAGAACTATGAGCTGCAACTGGTGCCATTGGGCCATTTAGGAAGCCTTTAGTTTAAATGTTGCAAGCTTGCTTAGAACAATTTTGTAACTTCAGTTAATGTTAATATGTCTTCAAATATCAGTTAATGTATGAAGGGTGAAAAGAGACATGCTCAGCTGTCACTGGGTCTAACCTGTTGTGTTTTCCTGAACTCCTCAATGATCTTTGCAGCCATCTCGTAGTCTTCCAGGAGGTGATAGGCGATGGCATAGCCGATCCAGGAGGCCCGCTGTGCTGGACGCAGCTGCAACAGTTGGTACCGTGTCTCCTGAAGAAAAGAATACGCAGGTTAATTTAGCCAAGCTTAACAGGATAAAAAAAAAAAGGCTGAACATGGCTTCTGTCCTGTGATTATGAGGTCTATCTAAGAAGATAAGACAGAGGAAGTGTAAGCAATGGTTGGCAGCACAAAAGAGAAGGAGAAATTTTGCTGATTCAGTTTTGACACCAGTTTGTTGCTAGTTGGCTCAGACAGTACTTAAAAAAAAACAAAAAAAAGCCCTAATACACAGCCCCTCTCTCTCTCATCCAAATTTTTAATCCTCTCAACCAGACTTTCATCTTGCCATTTCATACCTCTCACTAAATAAGCATCTAAATCCCAGGCTGTGTCCCAGGAGAGCTGTTCTACATTGTGAAGACTGACTGCAACCTGATATCTGCCTGCTGATACGCTCTGTCCTCTCCATATCAGTGCCGTACTGCATCCTGGACGAGGCAGAGTGACAGATGGTAGAGTGTATTCCAGAAAGTTCTCTAAAAACTATTTATGTAAGTTTTATTTTTGCATTAAAAAGGAAAGCTGCCATATTTTTTAAATCTGCTTCTCACATCTGGGTGTGGACACCAGGGCATGCTGTTCTATGTTGAACTCTGTGTCCTGAGCACCCCCACTGGGGGTAGGACAAATGAAAATGGGCTTTTATTATAATTATGTTAATCCTAGAAGTATTTCAGGATTTATTAAACAAGACAGAAACCATGCAGCGATAGGTCCCTTGATGGTCCTCACCCTGTAGCCTTCCAGGTCTCTCATCTGGATCTGCAGCAGGGACAGATCTCGGAGGATCTGCAGGTTGTCCTTGTCCCACTTCAGAGCATTGCGGTAACACTTGATTGCCTCATCGTATTTCTTATCCGAGCGCTGCAGAAGGCCGTACACATGCCAGCCTGGGACACACGCGGAGTTAAGGAGCATAAAAACAATCTCCAGTGTACAAACTGATCAGATTAAATTACAGTTTCGATGGTGAAGGTAGTGAGGCAAAAAGAACCTCTCCTGGTTAGAGCGGAAACTGATTCGACTAACAGGTTAAGAAGCAATCACTTAATGATAATTCATCAACAATTTTCCTCACAGGCTTGTTACAGCAGCCACATTCCGCTACTAATTTCAAACTTACAGTGGGAAAAACAAACACTGAAAAATATAAGGCAAAACAGCACTGATTAAATTTAGCAGCACACACACCAATGACTAGAGTTGAAGACCTTTCAGTGACAGGGTTGCAACAATTATTTTCATTAAACAATCAATTAAACATCAAACAATGTCTTTAAATTTCTCATTTTCTACAACTGAAAATATTTTGTTTACTCTGGCATATCCAAAAGAAAAGCTAAATCCTTTACTTTATCTATTAGCTCTGAGAAAGTATTGAGACATGGTGAGACAAACAGATAGTAAACTGGGAAAAGACAAGAACTTACAGAAAAATAAGCTATAATTTGTTTACAATAATCTGATATTAACTAATACAAGGCATAAAAAAAGAAACAAAACCACTTATTAAGAATTAATCCTGATTTTTGTCAAGCCTTTGCTCTGTAAATATAAAACACTTTGTGGAAGGCATGCTGATGTGCAAAGAGAGAGCATACACAGACTATAACACAAAAGCTCCTCAGCATACAAGTGGAATCTCAAGTTCCCATAATATCAGATGCACATTCACCTATTTAACAAAAGGCACACAGTGACAACAACTTAAGCCTGGGCTTGTCTCCTTCACTGCCATACAAAGGACGTGTCATGCTACCAATAAGGATACAGACGTGGCTCCTGAGGTCATTGCGTAGACCTCTTCTCACCAGGTCGTAGGCTTCCTCCTTCTTCCCCAGACAGTTCAGGGTCAGGCCCTTCATTGCCAGGGTCTCTGGCAGGAGACAACAGTAAAGAAGACAGAAAGAGATATGGTGTACATTGCCCATGACAGGAGAACCTTTACAAGGAGCTTTCCATCCGTACATCTACACATGTGCTGCTTACCTCCATGCTCGGCAAACTTGGGATTGGACAGTATTTGTTTGCAGAACTTGAGCCCATTTCTGTACTGCTTGTGTTCGTAACATCGCTGTCATGGAAAGAGAAAGAAATTACATTCAGGTAAGAAAGCACGACTGATACAGCAGAGAGAGAAGCATAAAGCTTGACCTGTGGTTCACAGCTTTGTCACAACTACAACTACAGAGAGAGAAAGAGAAACAGAGAGAAAGAGAGGGGAACAGTCAAGCTGGCAGATAGCATTTCGCTGTCCCACTGCCAACTTCACAGGGTGAAAAAAAAAACATGATGTCAGTTTCACATACAGGTGCCAAGGTCAGTTCTGAAATTTCAAGTAATTCACTTTTGAACTGGAGGATTGCACCATTAGTAGAGACTTGAGGCTGGAAGACAGTAGAAACAGACTAACTTCCTGTCAGTTGCTGGATGACACTGTTTCATCTACATATTATACTTAAACTGAACAGTACAAAGGACAATGTGACACAAAATTGTGCATGCTGCTGCACAACAGCTGGATTTGTGAAAAGAATATCAGTTCAGGTGTTTAACATGCTAATGGAGAGTAAGTAGATAAATGATGAACTTGAACCAGTAAAATGTTTGCGCCAGCTCAGCACTCCACTGTCCTTATCTGTTGTACTATAAACATACTGACAGCCATCCGCCAAGCATATGATTGCAGTATTCCATTGGGCCTTAACAAAAACTGAGCTCCTACTTTGTGCACAAACACACAGAAACTTAAAACTTGTTCAAGTTAAAATAAATCAAAAGATGCATATGTCATATGCAAGCAGAATGAATTTCTGTCTGGAGCAGATGATGCATGGCTTCAACTTCTATATTACAGAGATAAATTCATGTCAACTTTTAAGATGTTTCTGTTGGAAAAAAGAAAAGTACATAGGTATATGGTAAAGAAGCACATTCCAGACATTTGTTGTCAGCAACACAGTAGCTCCACTACATGGTTGAACCAAGGTCTTCATCATGGTGACTGTTTTTGACAGTTAGTCACTATAGTCAATTTACAACATCAGACAATGCCGTCAGTGATGCTTACAACAAGTTTAAGTTCAAAAAGTCAAGCATGAGATTACAGATGTCAGGACACCAATAGTGTACTGTACATTTAATGTAACATCAACACCACCAGCTGTGCTTATCTAGCATGTTTTCTTCATCACCCGAAATAACTCAGCCCCCTGAGTTAGAAGCTGAGTGAAGCTGTCAGAGCGGTGGCTCTAAGCTGCAGGGCGCGCTCCAGGGAGTGCAAATGCTAGATTCAGGCAATATATTTTAAAGCTTGTTCCAAAGTACTAACGCCGCACTTGCATCGCACTGGAATAAAGGTAGTGACTAGGAAGATTCTTGTGGTTAAACTTGCAGGCATCCTGTTAGTGAATGGCAACTTATGTTGATGGTGCAAATAGGACAATTATTCGATGAGTACTGTGCTGTCAACCCACTTTACAACATTAGAAGGTAGTCCAATTAAAACAGTTGGGTATTTGTAATCACACTAAACATTAGCTGTGTTATAGTCCAAAGGTCCTGCTGTTCTATACACCAAATGTTATCCACAACACATACAGACAGTCCTGAAACATCACTTCCAACAGAGTTACACTCAAATGATCCTGTCCCAAAACATGTTCGCTTCCCTTCATTTGGGCATGTTGCTACAGGTACCAGTGAAATTAAATGAAATACCTGGAAGTCCAGTTCAACGAATTACAGCCATTATTCTGAAGGCTTATCATATGCTAAGACACAGCACACAGTGTTTTACACCCCTTTGTGTTTTCACAATTATGATAAGTTATCACAGCAGCAGGTGTAGTTTTCTAATGTATCCATGACTGCAAAGTGTGCCTTAGAGTTGCATTATTTTTCACAGAAGCCTGCGAGATTGCAATGCAGTACTAACAAACCTTGCAATTTTAATGAAATTAAAGGTGCAAGTTCTAACTTTAGATTGGGCTAACAGTGAGGAAAGGTATTTCCCCTTACCCACAAAGAACAAAATGGAAACTCATCCAACTTGAATGTTATACAGAAGGTGGAGACCTGCCAGCTTCTAATAATGCATACGGGCACTCAGTCTGGGAGAGCAAAAATAAATAAGGGTGTGGTCCACCATTCACTACAGCCAGAGAGAAACCCATTTTAAATCTCATATTATATCCCCTGTGCGAAAAGAGTTAATGACAGTAATCGTATTCTAGGTTTGCAATTTCAACCAGATGAAATGCTCTCAAAACCAAGAAACAAGAGATAAAGGCCACCTCACTGTATTATTATAGATAATTGTTAAATAATGATGTTTAACTGGAAAAAAAACAAAACAAAACAAAAACAAAAACATGCCACAACACAGATAAGTGCCTTCTATGTCTCAATCAACTTGTCACAGATGCACATATTGATATTATTACTTTAAGAAATCAGTTGGACATGCAGTGGCACACAAAGTTGTGGTGACATGCACAAGTTAAAACAAAATGGTTTTGAGCATAGTAAGTATGGTGGTGGAGGTTTTTATGTAATTCTCTGTTAAATGCTGCCTAACAAACAGTGTGGCACAAAAAAACCCTTAACTTCAGGGTTTATTCACTCAGGAATTTAACTGTAATTTTGCACAAACTCTGCACTGTATTCCACAGAAATTTTATCATTTTTTTATTTGTAAATTCTACAGTTATTAAGCATGAGATTAGAAAACACAAACTTTCCATTCTATAAATGAAACAGTGTGGCAGTTCAAGGGTAAGCAACACCCCTTCAGAGATATGCAGCAAATACAGGCTCCAACTTTTCAAGATCAGGTGTGGGTCACAGGTCTGTTTTTCCTGCCAGAAGTAGAACAACTGAATGCCAGCCCAATGCCAATGTGCTGATAAACACCCACTAACTCCCAGCAGAGCCCCTGCCTATCTAAACAATGGTGTTTGTCTGAATCTGATAGTGACGTTAAACTGGGCATTACCCGCATACACCAACCAGTTCCTGAAAAGTACGCAACTAGATGTGCATGCAGAGATGTTTAACAACACACACTGACACCCAGCATGGCAGAATAAGAGGACTTGCTTGACAAGCAGCAAACCACTCTGAGTTCACAGACAACTCAGTTACTGTCACGCCCTTTTAAAAAAAAACAAAAACAAACAAAAATATAGAACTAAACTGCATCTAAAAATGTTCAAACATTCATTTGACCTTCATAGAATTGTGTGTATAAAGCAAATAAACAGCGAGGTGACACAGGGACTCAAACGTGGAAGAGAAGGATAGATGGGCAGCTACCTGCCAGAGCACAGCAGGCCTGAAGCAGCTAACCGTTAAAGATTTGCTGACACAGTCACACCGGTACTTCCCGTATTTCTTCTCGTTTTCACACAGTCACTACCAGTCTGAACTAATCCAACTTAGTCTGGTGATGGTAATGTGCACAGGCCGAAGTCCCACATAGACAAATTAAGACTAACAATTGTCAAAAGTTTGCTAAACCTAAAGATGTCTAACGCTAGTCTGCTAGCGTTAGCCGATTAGCTAACGTCAAACGGACTGCCGGTGGGCTGCCTTCGTGTAGCAGGTTAGCATGGCCCACGTCTGACACACATCAAGCGTACAGTAATACCCCGGTCAAAACACGAGCTGTGCATTGAGCTAACAACAAACACATGCCAAAACATTTATGAAACTAGACTGCGAACATGATTTAATGGTATACATGACAGTTACACTGGCTAGCGAGTTAGCCATCGTGGAGTAGCGTTAAGCTATTAGTTGTTGTATTTGACAACCGGTAAGGCCTAACGCAACTAACTAACCAAGTCTGGCTATTTTAACCACAACCAGTGCTTTTAGTAGCGTTAATGCTGCACTTTAATTGCCATGAATGTGTCTGTCAGAGTCGCAAAGTTTTTAACAACCATTTTGGCTTTACGTTGCAGTGACAGCGCACGTCAGGGCCGGTCTAGCTAACCCATTCAATGATGCCATTTTGCTCACAAACTGAAGCTACAGCTAACTACCGGAGGGCTAACGTTACACTGAGGAACAGAGTACTGCCGATCAAGCTTTAAACTGGCCAGTTATCTGTATTAACGACAAGTGTCGCTATGCATTTCTTTAACAATAATCTCACCAAAATCCTCTTGAAGAGAGCGTTCTCCTTCGGCGGTAAAGTAATTGTCGGCATTGTTGCAGTTGAGATCAGTTTCCCCCTCGACCTCAGCACATGTAGCTAAAGTTAGCTCAGGTAGTCAAGACGAGTAGAGTTGAGCGATGGCCTTGGCTCGCCTGCTTGAGCCGCTCCGCTCGATTACTCCGTCTTCTCTCCTCACTCACTTCCTCCTCACGTGGTGACGGAAGCTCAGACACTTTTCAAAATGGCGGCGGGTTACTGTACTTAAAATGACACAACGTGCTTAAAGTTGTCTGATATGCGTTTTCCACAGAAACAGTTCTATTAACAGTATCTAATGAATATGGAAATATTATTTATCTGAGAAGATTATCTCCAGGATACAACATGTTTCCTATGTACAGAGAGCTGCAGTCATAAAAATGGATTGGACTGCATTGGACTTACGGTTGACAGCTGTCATAAAGTTCTTATAACTTGATCATGTTTTAATTAAAGCTGTACTTGGAAGTCATCCAAATGTGAGACTATTATTTGCCTATTAATATGACAGGTATGATGCCAGAATTTATAGAATAATGTAATAACATAGGAAGGCAGATGTAATTGAGGCAGACTGCTGTAATTCAGTTCAACAGATTCACAATATTTAATACATGCATAAGAAAGAAGGCTTGGGGTGGGGTTTCAGGAGGAGGGATGTTCTGCTGATGTCTGACCTGAGTCAAAACACCATCAGGTTTCTTCTCTGTCAGTGTGCACCCCTGTTTTTTTGTTTTCTTTCCCCTCTTCTTGTTTGACTTCTTCCCCTTTTACCTTTATTTTCTTTCTCCACTTCTCTTCATCTGCTTCTTCCCCTTCTCCACATTTTGTTTGTTCTCCATCTTTTCCTCCTCCTCTTTCTCCATTAGTTCTTTTCCTTATTTCCCACCTTTTCTTTATCTACCTCATCCTCCTTCTCTTTCATTTTCTTCTCCTCCTGCTCCTTTTTCGCCAACTGCTCCTGCTCATTTAATTTAATTTGATAGCGAGCCATTTTCTTACTTCACATACAAAAGCTATTCTTAACCAGTCTGACACAAGCTGTTAGAATCCAACAAGTCATTATTCTGAAGCAAAGTGACGAGCTGATGCAGCGGACCTGAAGCTGGTCGGTCTTAGCGACGAGGCTCACCTCCAGAGCATCACACCTGCTCTTCCTCTGCTCTTCACTCCTCTTCAGCTGTTTCTCTTTCTGGGCCAGCAGGTCCAGGCTGTCGACATGGGCTTTGGTTCTGGTTCACCTTTTTTCGATGGCCCTTTGGAGGAGGTCGTCTTTTTGTCTCAGCTCCACTCTGAGCTGGCTGACAACACCCTGCCTGTTTTCTAGGAGACCGATCTGCTCCTTCAGAGCTTTGTTCTCATCTTTCAGAGACTTAATCTCCTTGATGGCAGAGCACAGAGCATCTCTGAGTCCCTGCACCACTGTGTGAGGCAGCTGCTCAGAGTGCTGCAGCAGTGCTGCTGCTGGGCTGTTTGGGATTTCAGTGACAGTTCATAGTACTGTATATTTGTTTTAGACAATATTGGAGGTCCACTGTTCACCAGTAACAACAGTAGTTTCATTCAACCATAAAGCACGACACATTATGCTGTGTGAGTTACCAACAGTTGCCAGCTACTTCTCCAGTCTTGTGGTGCAACATTGAAGACACATTTACACGTGTACCGTTGTTTGTCAAATTGGTATTAACATATAACCTTCTGTTACTGTATTGGTAATGAAATCAGCTCCCAGATACAATCCTAAAAACTACTGAAAACAGAGAATGGCTGAAGGAGCAGTTACTTTTTTAAAATGCTTTTTGTCAAGTAATTAATTAACACTGGCAGGTATAAACACCACCACAGCAAGAGTCTGAACTGTTTAGTCTTTTTGATCCTTGACTACAGGTCCAGTTTAACTGCAGGCTTTCTGGTCCATTCTGACTGGTGCAGTTGAATGAGATGCTGAACCAGTGGTGTTTCTAGGAACTGAGAAGGTCTGGGGCTAAGCCCAGACTATCTGAGGCTGGGTCCACAGTTGCACCAGATTTTGTGATGCCTGTTTTTTTTGGCTATTTGCAGTTGAAAAGAATCTTTGTTCAAATTGACAGTAAATATTAGACCTCTATTTTACATTTAGATTCTACATTTTATGTTTTACAAATGCACCTGCGTTTAATGACTGTATTTCAGCATTTGTAAATTTTGTTAAAACACAATAAGATAATGCATCATATTCATATCTCACCTTAATTAAGTCCAGTTTATATTTTCAGCTGCAGCACAATCATCCTCATTCAGAAAGATTCACATAATTACCAACATGATATGATAATTATGACAGGAATGTTCCATCAGTGCAACCAGTCACAACATGAATTGTTCATTGAACAATCATTTACATGTGTCTAAATCTTCACACTGTTACAAATTCAAAAAGTGGAATCCCCAAAGCAGAACACTCCAAATGAGCAGTTAGATAAAACTAATGACTTTAATGTGAGTCTTTCAGAGAAAACTCAATGTACAAAATCTTCAGGGAGGTCTAGACAGCACCAAGTTTCTTACTCTAACAAGGTCCTACTGTGGCTGCTGAGTGCATGTGGTCTCAAGAGTCCAAAGCTGCCTCCAAACTGAGCTAAGCTACTGGCAGGTTAAACAGAAAAACTCATGATGACAAAAACCCACCGGAGCAGAGCAGGGCAAAAGAGACCAAGAGAACATAGGACAAAGGTTAAGGGTAAGAATCACATATACCAACTGATGGTTAAGTTTTGCTACCTGTTGGATTTGTCGCTCCTGGGAGACAAGGCATGTGTGGATTTGGGCTTGGTAATATGGGTCTATACCATCAACTGAATGGCATACAGAGTGCCCCCAAGACAAGTACAAATCTGACTCATGATGCTGTAGTAATCAAATAGGGATGTACTCCAGGATTTTGAAGCACTGCCCTTTAAATACTCCACCAACCTGAGAGAGGATGCACAACCTGTGATTCAGAGTTTCAGTGGCTCTCTGTGACAATCTGAGAGCAGAGCTAGACTACATGGAAGAGCCCACTGACTGGGTAAATTACACGCTCTCGGTCAACCCAAAGAAAAATCATCTGTTTGCATGGATCTGAAGGATCTTAACTCTAATATCCGAGGAGGACACTGCCAGATTTCGATAAGGGAGGAAATATTCTGTGAAATGACAGGAGCAAAGTTTTCCAAGATGGATGGTTCATATGGATCCTGGTTGCTGAAGACTGAAGAAGAAAGTGTAAAACTATGTACTTTTAGCACCTCTTTTGGCAGAAACTCGTATCGACATCCATCCTCTAGAATTAACTCTGTGCAATCCACCATGCAATGAACCACATTATAGAGGGGCTCAGTGTACATGGATGGTCTGGTTGTTTGGGGCTCCACTCACAAGGAGCTTTACACCAGACCGGAGAAAACACAGTACAGTGCAGGAATATGGAGTGAAAGCAAACAGGGCCAAATGTCAGTTCACTGTCGAAGAGATCGAGTTCCTCTGTGACAAGATCTCTGCGGAAGGGGTCCACTCAGACAAGGCAAAAATGACAGCCAGTTTTACCTCCATTAAAGGCCAGTGGGAGGGGGATAGAAGTCAGAATCTGTTTCGTCAGAGATGATGAGGAAATATATTCATCTTCAGTGCGTATGAGACAACCTGTAATTCACTTTAAAAATTTTCACTGACTGCAGTGGACCAAAGTTAAATTACCTCAGTTTGCATCCAGTATAAACCCCATATGTGACCTTTACTAGTAGACACAAGCCTCTCTCATGTTTAGGAATTGTCCCAATTTATCTAATTTTTGTACTGTTTTAGTACTGTACTGTACTGTATGACACACACAACGAGTCAGAAGAGGATGTGGCATGTCATGCAGATATATGCAGTGCTGACCACCATACAAGAGGCACTGTCAAACATTCAAGCACAGCTTGTTGTGTTGGACGAACCTCCTCTTAAATGTGACAGCATTGTGGTGCCCACATCTATGCAACAAGAGATGCTCACTAGAAAATATGTGAGGCATCTGAGTACAGAAAGTACTGAGAAAAGTAAAAAAGAAGAGCATGTGAGACTCCACTGGCAAAACATGAACCCATGATCAGTGATTGTGTCACATGTCAGGGGTATCTCTTGAAGCAAACAAAGGGAAGCGTTTTGTGGTCACTGGGATCAGAAAGTTGGATCCTCTGGGTGCTGTGCATTGAGGGTGGGGTCTGCAGGAGGGGTAGCTGGTCTGCAAAGTTTAGGTGGGTGGTGTGAGTCAAACCACGTGATTGCCAGAAACCAAGGTTTCCCTGCAGAACACTGTACTGTAAACAGATGATCAGTATTATTCACTTCACCTGACAGTGGTTTTAATGTTGTGGCTGATTGGAGTAGATTACTATTACAGTTATCCACAAAGATATATTTATCTGAGTGTGTTGTCTGATAATGGCCCTCTCTATAACAAGGTCGGTCTCAGAGCTCAGTCATGTCCTGTTTATCTTCAGGTCAACAGAAAAGCAGAGAAGAGGATGCTGCTTGTGAGAAGACTACTACTACAGAAAACAGCACATAGCAACACTGACCCATACCAAAACCTGTTGGCATGCAAGGTAGACCCAATGAAAGTCTCCGGCCAAGCTAATGATGGGTTACAACATCTCTTCATGACTGACCAGTCACGGCACGACCACTGCTCTTGTGCCTCTACAGAAGAAGGATGTAGTTCTCATAGAAGGTCTTATTGGGTGTGGCCTATCCAGGGCGAGAAGCAAGGTACACCCTGGACTGGTCACCAGTCAATCGCAGGGCTGACACACAAAGACAGACAACCACACACGCACACACTCACACACAGGAGCAATGTAGAGTAGCCAGTTAACTTAATGTGCATGTTTTTGGGATTGTGGGAGGAAGCTGGAGTACCCGGAGAAAACCCACGCAGGGAGAACATAAGAACTCACCACAGAAGGACCCAGACGCAGACTCGGACCCGAACCCCCTTGCTGTGAAGTGACAATGCTAACCACTGCACCACTGTGCAAAATGAAAATATATTGTTCCTGACAATATATTTTCATTCTGCTCAGGTTTCAATTTTCCTTTAGTTTGTCAAGCAAAATCTAGCTTGTTCTATTTTACGTTTAATGAAATAAACTCCACTACTTGATGAACTGCTTGGCCACATTAGGGGTGACAGCCTTCATGACCAACATACTCACACACACACACACACACACACTGTTACCTGTTTGTCTGCGGGATTTGGGGGGAGCAAGTTGTCTCCAGTATTTAATGAACCAAACAATATAAAAAAACAACAGATGAAGCAGTAAGATGAATACCATAAGTCTTACAACCCAGTCACACGAATTGTTAACCTATATGCCAACACCGTTGTGTTTATTTTGTTTGATTATTTTATAATAACTTTGTTTTTATTGCACATCTTAAAGAAATATGCCAGTAACTGGACTTCCGTGAGGGGCTGTTGTGAGAGTGACAAGTGAAATATAATATAGTCAAATTTCTGATGCCTTTGCTTCTGCACCAGCCTGAATTTTGGGTTTGGGTCAAATTGTAAAAATGCTGGATCTAAAACTTTCCATGCACCCCTGTGTCCTCTTTTAGTAAGTAAGTCTGTCATTAATGGATAGATTGGCCTCACTGTCACTGTTTGTTGTCCTGTTGCAGTGAGCTTTTTCCAGTCCCAGTCAATGTCCACTAGAGGGCGCCGCTTCAACAGAAAAGCTACAAGAGAGCATCAACCTGCTCAGGACCGGGCAATTTGTTGCTTTTACATGCAAAGTTTGCAGTACTTTTAAGTTGTAAGGAAGAGCCAACAGCTCACTAAGTGTCTGTGTGTGTGCAGGTCCTGTGTACAGTACTCCTATCGTACATGTGCAGGTTATCTTTAACAAGCTGGGGCAGCCCACAGATCACTTACCCCACAGCCTGATACTTCCATTTAAATAGCAATGAAACAGAAAGATAAAGCCATCTGAAAGTAATTAGAAGTGTGTGTATGTGTGTGTGAGTGAGAGAGAGAGAGAGAGAGAGAAACAGAGAGAGATTTTCATGGTGTTTTATTCATGGTGTGAGACAGCTTAGGCCTTGCTCTGCTGTTATCTGGTGGCCTCCTACTCCTCCACCACCACAATGGCTTCTGCTACCACATTCATCAACCTGACACCACTCTCTCTCTCTCTCTCTCTCTCTCTCTCTCTCTCTCTCTCTCTTCATCTGAGTCCACACTATCCCATCCTGTGTTCTCTGTTTCCACCCTCCATACGTCTTTCCCCTCCACATTTCTCCAGCCACATTTCTTCACCTTATTACTCTCTGAGAGGGAGAGAGAGTGAATGATTCTTCTAACTCATCTCCCACTCTTTGTGACACATCATTTGTCGTTCTGATTAGAGCCCATAACAGTGCCTCTAGAGTGTGTGCAAGGTGCTGATGCTGTGTGTGTGTGTGTGTGTGTGTGTGTGTGTGTGTGTGTGTGAAGTATTTGGCTACAGGAGGAAACTGGCTGTCATTAGCTTGGACTAGTGGCTCACTCGTCTGCTGAGTGCTGAGGAGCAAGAGAAAAGGTTGTGTGTGTGTTTTCAAGAGGCTTTTTATCTGTCATCCACCCAGTGCAGATAATGAAATCAGTTGGATTAGATGTTCTGCAAAAGAAATTATGTGTTTTTGCTGCAGAAGTCATTCAGCAGTTTTGCTTTTGCATTACAAATTTGATTTATCTATTTTTTTAAGCAAAAATAATGACACCGACAAATGTTAGCACAGTGTGTCCCGTATCCATACTACATATAAACTCTAACCAGAATTTGATTGTAATTTACAATGTGTTCTCACAGGAAAAGATGAAGGACAGTTTAAACCTGAAAACAGAAATTCTGGGTGGTGGTCAGACAGCTCCTCAAAATTAAAAAAAGAATAGACATTACATGTTTTGCATCATGTCCTGGTGACGGTGAACATGGTGAACATGGTATCTGTTCAACATCAACATGTTAGCGTTGTCACGATGAGCTTGTTAGCATCCTGACATTAGCATTTAGCTCAACATGTCAACTGTGTCTACTAATGGCTGCTGGTGGACAAAGTACACAGCATCGGCGCTGGCTTCACACAGGACCTGGTCCTAAGGCTGTCTAGATTCTTAGTTCTGTTCATTTCCTTATTTCATTTTAACATTCTCCTTGAGGCTCTTGCTTGACATATTGCTAATTCAAACTCTGAAAATGACAATTTCAGCAATTTATCAAGTAAACATACAGAATATTTATTACTTTTAGTCTCTGTGATTTCCATAATAAATATATGATAATAGATGCATATAGCCTACAATGCATAAACAAATATAAGAACATGTATTTTAGGTGTTTTGAAAGAAATTAAGAGAATGTGCTATAGGCATTTATCATTATTTTTGACATAATATCTAATAAATGATTAGTTGAGAGCAGCAGCACATTTAGTGATAAAGAAAACAGATGTTTCTCACCACCCCACAGTTACTCCAGTCTGGCTGGGTTTGTGTAGGAAACTGATGAGTTTCAACCCAGACTGTCAGTACTATCAACAGTTGTTCTACTTTTTCACACCAGTAATGAACACCTCAATATTGTACTCTCTGGAGATGTGAAGGTGTGTGCTTGGGGGTGGATTGTAGCAAACACCTCTACTGCAGTCTCTCTCCCCCCCACCCCTTCACTCCCCATCTTGCTCCTGTCCTGTCCTTCATCCTCCCTCTTCCTCTCGTTTTTCTCTGTCCTAGGTGGTGTCGCTACTGAACATGAGTAATGATGTTGTCATCTCTGTTAGTCTCCATTTATCAATGTCAGATGGGAAGCAGGAGTGTGTGTGTGTGTGTGTGGTGCTGGTGGGTGGGGGGTAGAGAGTTGAGGAGAAATAAGGCAGCCAGGAAGAGGGG
This sequence comes from Scatophagus argus, assembly GCF_020382885.2. Taxonomy (NCBI): domain Eukaryota; kingdom Metazoa; phylum Chordata; class Actinopteri; family Scatophagidae; genus Scatophagus; species Scatophagus argus. Next base: position 5,435,718 of record NC_058494.1, on the reverse strand, counting down.
AAAGGAAAGATATAGTAGGAATATATACTGAGGAGGTAGAGGAAGATGGCCACGAGGAAGAGCAGAGATGAAGAAAAGAGGTGTGGCTGACAGAGAATGAGGAGGAGTGAGTTTGAGAGGGGCCGATCATCCAACAGATGAATTACAATAAAAAGGTCCTGGCCCGGCATGTGCTGTGTCTGTCTGTCTGTCTGCTGACAACAACAGGGAGCCCATGATTCATCGTTGCTATTACTGCCAGACGGAATTAAGGCTCTGCTCTTTAGCATATGCAAGTCTAATTATGCAAATCAGGTCTGCTAGACAAAACATCACTGCAGCAGTTAGTCAGTCTGGTTTTAGGCGCTCCATGAATGTGGGTCCATTTGTCTCAGTCGGTCTTATGACCCTGAAATGAAATGAAATTACTGCTTGTCAGCTAATCGGGTGAGAATTGATGTTTTTTTTTTGTTTTTGCAGACACTGTGTTGCTGCTTATGAAGGCCAAAAAATGAACCATAACCACTAACCAACTGATAAGATAAGTGATAACTTCCTGCTCCTTCCCTGTTTTCACCATACATTTTCAATGTTTTTGCGCATATATTGAAGGTGAGACTTTGTGTCATCTTGTGCTGTGGTAGCAGATTCCAGTCAACTGAACATTCCACGTCTCACCCTATGACAAACGCATGAGGCCAAAGCCAGCTTTTGGTTTGTCCTTTCTGTTCTACTGCAAGAACATGGTGGTGCAACATGGCAGACTATGGAAGTAAACCTGCTCCCTCTATAGATATAAAAGGCTCATTCCAGGGTAACAAAAATTCCAAATTATGGTTTCAGGTAATTGTATGCTAATATAATTAGATTTTGTTCCCCTAAATCCTACACACTGGGTCTTTAATGTTATGGGCATATCCATGCATGGTCTGAACAGTGACAGGTCAAGGATTTGTCCATTGTGTCTGTGTCACATCAATAAAACTGGGCAAGTCATGTGTGGCTATCTCAGCTGAAAACACTAGCTAGCTATTAATCAAAGCAAATTTTTCTAAGTGCACATATTGTTTATCACCTGCGTTAAACTGCATTGTAGCTTCACTGCACAAACTTGTAACAACAGCTCAAGTATTTTAGCCAGCAGGCTAACAAAGTTACTTTGCGAGAGCTACTTAGCGGTTCACAATACTTTAATCTTAATAACGTTATGTTTATCTTCAGGGGCTTGTCCCTTGTCTTCACCATGGAAGTAAGTCTTGGGCTTTATTGCGTTTTCCTAGAGATTTTATAGATGTATGATTCAATATATTTTCTCATGATGTCAAGGCAATTCAAAAACCTTAAAGGTGTGCTAGTGAGCTAAAATTAGCTTATGCTAGCTCAGTATTTTCATTTATATTTTTGATGTATTCATTTACATGTTTGACGTATCCGAGATGACATTTTGTCAGTTTTCGAGGTCCGCAGTTGTAGTCTAATGACTGCAAATGAGCCCAATGAACAACAAGGTTTCATTTAATATGATCAGCGAGAACATTCTCTCTTTATTGTATCTTTTTGAAAAACAAAAACAAAAAGTCTTTTGTAATCTTCTTTTGTTAACATTTCAGAATTCTGTACAGAATAAAAAGAAATAAGCACTGCTTAAGAACAGAGTCAAATCTCAAACTAGAAAAAACAAATGAAAAAAATTCCAAAAAAGAGAGGAGGTTTACAATACAAATTAGTAGTAAGACATTGTCTGAAGTGCAATGGCATAGCTCAGATGGGTTAAACGGGAAACCAAAAAACTTCAAAATAAAAATACTTCTCTATTTTCCAACAAACAGTAAATTCTTTACAGAGTAGAGACTGTATTATCTGATGTATTTAAACCTGTAAAAACATATTTACAAATAGCCATTATCTTTTATATACTTTTTCTCATAATCACATATATGTCAGCACCAGTAAAAAAAAAAAAAAACAAAAAACAAATAAAATAAAACAAAGAACATCAACAACAACAATTTTTGTTAAAATGTTGTGTACAGACTTGGTCCCGGTACATAATGATATTTGGAGGAAGCTTCCTTTCTCCTCCTGAAGGGAGTTCAAACCATATCATGAACCCTTAACTTTGAAGAAGACAAAAAGGTCACAGAGGCTGCGACCTTAACACTGACCCACAAGTGTTTCTCTACCTTCCTGCCTCCGGTTTGGAGTGGTAAACCTCAGGTGTTTTCCTACACTCCGCCTCCATTTCACTGGTCTGGCACGCAGAATTTTGATTTGAGCCTGCCTGGAGTACTGGAGCAGTATCAAAGTTTTGGAAGCATGAACAGTGGAGCCACTGAAGTAGCGAGTGCTCCACCACATTTCCTGCACAAGGAAGGCTCAAATAATCCAAGAGTCTATCTTGACACTGACACGGGGTTTTCATTTATTTGACCACCTCCCCCTGATAAAACTGGGGGACCACCCTAGACATTTGTCTGTTGGCCTTCTGACTCCACACAGTGAAATGGAGGACTTCCACTCCCCAAACATGACAAAATCAAAGTACAGAACCTCATTTGTGGATGCTACCAAATGCAGCAATGTTTACAGGACGATGGGCGTGGTGGTTAAAGTTTGTATTTAAAGGGTTGGATTATACAACATCAACAACCATGAGAACAAATGTGTTGATGGCAAGGAGTTAGTTTATAGAGAAGAAGGCTTTTTGGTTTGTTGATTACAGCATCATCCTCCACACTTTCATTCTGATGAGCTAAATACAAAGTAATGCACATACAAACGCACTTTCATTCACCTTTTAACCAACCAAGATTACAAAACAGATAGTGAAGAAAGATGTAACCAACAACTACTGTATTAATACCTATTGGACACATATTCATTTCTCAACCATCAGGGCAAAAGAGTGGACAGCTTGTTGATGATGAATGAAAGCCATAAGGCCTGGAGTAAAGCCTACAGTTTGCTAGTAAGCTCGAAATAGGGGAGACATTGCCTTCAGTGGAAGCACTGATTGTTTTGATGCTAACTGGCACTAATTGTTGTCACCCTTTAAGCCCAACCACCTGTCTGAAGCTTCTCTACTGTCTATAAAACAAACTCGAGGCTTAGCAGTGGTTCATTTTCCTAGTAAAGCGCTGGAAGGGGACAACTTGTATTTCTTCACAGTAGTGTTACATTATAGCACAGTTAGGTTCTAGTTCGGAGCGAGGGCGTTTTACAGCTGCGGCACAAGAAAAGCCACGATGTAAAGCAGGGCTATGGGGACTGACTAACTTGCGGTGTTACAGTGGGAGGGAAGGCTGTGTGGTGACGGCATGACAGATGTTCAACGGACAACACAGACTAAAAGAAGGCTAATTTCAACTTTTTTTTTCCCTTTTAATTTGACAAAGACACAACCAGCATCATTGTTTGAGATAAAACAGATAAACAAACAAAACAATCTGGGTGGGCTTTCAATGAGCTTTTTTTTTTTTTTTTCCTTAAAAGAAGAAGTCACTTGTGGTGCTTGAATACATTCAGTGCCCAGCGATCATTTTGATTTGTGTCAGCCTGATGCAACTGATGTGGTTTGTGTCACACAGGCAGAAGGTTTAATGTAATATTAGCTCTATTAGCTGCCTCTCACACATCCGCTCATCCTCCCAGGCTGATGCTTGTTTTTCTGTTTGTTGGCTTGTACATGTGTGTATGCATGAGTTTTCAGTTCTACTGCTTACTTTAGCTGCCTATACTCTCCCGCTTTAACTGCTTTTCACTCTCTTTGTCTTCCTCTACATGCGTGATCCACGTGATCCATCAACCGTCATCCACAGCCACGCACAGGAAATGAACCCCCCCCTCTCAAAAAATGCCACCAAGGTTTCCTAGCAAAAGCACTAGAGGGCATAGAGTGCATGTGTGGCACAACAGAGGAACATCATTTGTTCTGTTGTGATGTTCACAATTTAAACAGAGATAACAGTGTTGAGAGCGAGGAAAGAGCATCTAGAGAAAGGGTGGGAGAGACGGGAGGAGAGAGGGAAGGAGGTGGACAGAGAGGGGTAGGGGGGAGATCAAGTGAAGAAAACAAAGTGAGGGAGCGTAAGATAGACAGATTTGTGTATGAGCATGTGTGTGTGTGGGGGGCACAAATCTGAGAGAGGAAATGGGAGCACTGAGACTGCTTTCTACTCCCTTCAGCTCCTCGCATAGTTGGGAGATCTGAAGCACTGAGCTGGGTGGCACAAAAACACAAACACAAATAAATTGCTGTCTTGAGAACAAGTCTTCCTTCCCCTTCATCAGTCTGTGGTGTTCAATCAGTCCCTGCTGAGGCTTGGGCTCAAAGCGCTGCTGTAAACGGGGCTCACTTTCAAACATGGGAACATGAGGAAAAAAAATCATTCCGTAGAGAAAAAAGGAAAACTAATGAAACACACCTCTTAATCTCTATATTGGTTTTTCATTAATATGCACAAGACATAATGATCGCTCACTTCAACTCTCTCTCTGTCTCTCCCTCTCAGACACACATACATACACACGCACACACACACACACACAAACATTAAACAAGAACTCATATATAACCTTTCTCATGTTTTACCAGTCAAAAACATGTCTGTCCACATCATGTCCTCCTCCTTTGTTTTTCTTTCTCAGATTTTAGCATTTGTCCTGCTTTAATCCAGTAAAAACTCATCTCCAGTTTTCCCGTTGGCTATTGGCTTTGGAAAAACTCCTCCATCCAACCATCGCTTGAGTCCAGCTCCGCTCCTGAGCCATCGCCCAATCCAAAAGCTCCTCCCCCTGAGGGCCCGCCCCCATAACCATAGGATGACATGTCCTGATTGGCTGTTCTCTGGTAGCCCGATGGCTGACCTCCAACCCCAACTCCCCCTGATCCATAGGGTCCGCCTGCTCCTGCCCCTGCCCCCATTCCAGGCCCCCCAGGACCTGGCCCGAACCCTCCCAACCCGGTCATCCCCTGGCCCATCACCCCCTGATTCATCCCCTGGTTCATGACCATGGGCCGGGGCTGGTTGGTCCTTGGCTGACCGTCCATGTGAGGGCCCATCATTGGGCCACCCATGCCGGCTGCTGGATTGCCCAGTCTGGGGTCCATTCCCTGGCTCATCCCCTGACCTGGACCCTGAAAGTGTTGCTTTGCCATGCGCGGGCTTTGACCCGGCTGCATCCCATAACCCTGGGTGGAGCTGAATGCCACCATGTCTCCTCCCCCTCCTCCTGTAGTCCTTCCGACTCCTCCCCCCATGGCCTGCAGACTTTGTCCTTGCTGCTGCGGCCAGCCACCTGCAGCCATTCCTCCATTGCCTCCTCCTGCTCCCAGCATGCTTTGCAGTCTCTGTGCTTGGGCTTTGGCATTGGGAGGGCCTTTGAGGGGTTGCTGGGTCATTGAGTTCACTAACATCCCCTGTCCTGCATACCCTCCAGCTCCACCACCTCCTGGGCCTCCAGGCATACCTGTGACCCCAGGACCTGCTCCTGCCTGTCGGGGTGGCCCTCCAGCAGGGTTGTGCTGTGGTGGAAGACCCAAGGAGGCTTGGACACTTTGGCTCTGGTGCTGCTGCTGGTGGATCATTTGGCTCATGGAGGGGTTGAGCCCATACAGGGAACCCTGGTTGGACCCCTGGTTGCCATAGGGTAAGCCCATGTCAGTTTGGGGTCCCACTGAGCCCCCCTGGCCCTGAACAGAACTCATCTGGACCATTTGCTGCTGGTTCTGCTGCTGCTGTTGTAGGAGACGAGCAGCCCGAATGTTCTGAATGTTCTGGAGAGCCTGACTCCTGGATGCCAGATCCTGAGGAGGACCTACGAGAGAAGAATCAAAAGAGTTAAAACCAGAAACCAGGGACAGCGGAGTTGAGAAAGAATAAGAGAGGCATACCGAGACAGAAATCATAAAGGATCTGGACTTCTGTAAAAGAGCCTTGGAGCCTGTATATCTGCATACTAGACACAGTTAAATCACCAAATGGCACAGAAGACCAATTTAATAAGTCACTGCTGAGGCAAAGATTTATGCTCTGTGACAGCTTTTTTTACTCTGGAAATGAAAGCTTCTCCCTCAATTTACTTCAGATTTGACAACACAGAAATAAAACTAAACACACTAAAGCACCAGCACCTCACTCGCCCACTTTTTCCTATTAGAGGCTCGACAGTGGCAGAGCTGAGGTCTGCTAGCGTGGAAATGGCTCTAAATCCCCTAATAAACCTACTTCTGACATCATTCCACTAATCCCTCACCTCACAGAACCGACTGGAACTGTAACACAAGAGTCAGAAAGAAGAGGATCACACACTCCGGACTTGTAAGTAAGTAGGGAGTGAGCAGAGCTGGAGGTAATGTAACATAACAAAATAGCCACATCTCTTCAACACATCACTTCATGTAAATATAAACGAGTAGAGTGAGTTTATATTTCTGTTCTGATTGCAGGTGATACCAGCACACTCACTGCTTTCAAATAACCGAAAAGCTGCAGGATAGCTGAACTAACAGGTATATTTCTGGGCCAGAGCTTCATGCTGAAGACCCCTCTTGCTCTCTGCATTATCTCCTAGACTTGCAGACAGACTCTCTGATGGCTATAAATGGCTTTCGACTTGACTCTCCTCCCCTCTCTTTGTACATTTCTCGCCATCATCCTCTCACCCACTCATTCCTCTCTCTCTCTCTTCCCTTCTCTTCCTAACCTCTTCTTCTACCTACTAGACCATCCACCTGTTCTTCCTGTAACCAGCCTCCACCCTCTCTCCCCCTCTCCCATTTCCCTCCTCTCATCCATCTCTCTGACTTCACCAGAACTCTGGGGGATCCAGGACAGACAAGTTGCCGTGGTAACAGGCAGAGCAGGAATATTCTATATTTTTTTTCACGGCGAGAGAGGAGAGAAAGAGGAGAGAGAGGCTGAAGAGCATCTGATGTTTCTGACAGAGACAGACAGCGAGGACGAGGTTTAGTTTCAGGTTGATGTTCAGTCAGCGCTGCTGTTTGCATACATGTTTTTATGTGTTTGTGAGTCTCTGACTCTGAATGTGGCAGAGAATGAACTGTAAAATCTGTTAAATGTCTAAATGTCTTGGCACTCATCATGTATACTGTAGTTGCAGACCAAGTATGCATGTGTGATGTACGCCAATGTTGTGTCACCAGCTGGATCATCAGCAAAGAACTGCAAATTGATTTACCAAAAATCCATGTAGTAATGTGGTCATCAATAAAATGCTGAAGAATCTAGGTCAGGTCTTGCCTTGTTTACTAGACACTCGGCACCTGCCTTATGTTTTTGCACACATTATGTGCACTGTGGCACAGATGAAATGAATGGGGGTACAAGTGTGTCTCACCTTGGTACTGGTTGACTTGGGGATATGGATTCCTCTGGCTCTGGCCCATCTGTCTGGGGAGATGCTGCTGCTGTTGGAGCTGCACACACACACACACACACACACACACACACACACACACACACACAATGTTAACAATGTAGGTTAGAAATGTGTTGTACTAAATGTATTGATATCTATTTCATAAATTCATAAATTCAAGATTTGATGGCATTACGATATATTGTCAAGAAAAATGGTGACACTGGACAACTTTAACCATTACAGATTTAAACACTCTTACAAAATGGAATCTGAGGTCTTAGCACCAAAGCTGGTATATAACAATAAAGACAAGCTTTCTGTCATCACACAAGATATGTGATGGATTTGTTTTCATTAAGTATAACAGCATTGGACCCAGGTGTGAAAAGGAAGGCTTTTCACACCTGGGTTCTAAACGTGTGCTAAATGTCCCTGCACTGTCAGGGTTACAACTTTCCGGACTTTATGAGTGAGAATCGTGCATCGACAGGAGGAAATACAGGGACATAAACTCAGTTCTTATTCAGATTGCTGATCAATGATAAGAATATATTATTTGGTACAAATGCAACGGTACAGGTGAGGCAGATGTTAAGTGCAATTTAAGTAAAACAGATGTTTGGTGCAGCAGAGGTAAGACAGATTTTAGAATAGTAGAAGCGAGACAGATGTTTAGTATAGTAAAGACAGACAGATGTGTGCCTACATAAATAACATAATATCAAAGCATAACTGATCAGTGCTCACATAAGAAACCAAAGCCAGCCTAGATAATCTATCATAGCCAAAGTTGTGCTGCAGGTATAGAAAATTAAGTGAAATAATTCAAGTCTGGGTCCTCGCAGCATAAAAAGCAGCCACAGAATTTGTACCTGGAAACCTGGAAAGCAGAGGGGTTACTTGTTTGAATGTAGGTATGATATCCAGTTTACAAAATACACTAAACCCCAACAGGATGTGTTTCCTTTCAGACATCTATATTTGTGTGTCTGTGCATGTTTTTGCAGATCCAATTAAAACCAACATGGTGGGTGGTGACTTCAGAGTTCAGAACTCTTTAACACTTGATTCCCTCACAGAGAGAGAAATAAAAAGAAAACATCACATTATCACAGCAGGCAGCATGTGGCAAAAACACACACACACACACACACACTGCAAAGATGAAAAGGAAGTAGTGAAGAGGGGGCTGGTTAAGTATAATTATACATGCAACCAGACAACAGTAAGGAAGAGGAGAGGATGAACTGTTCTCTTAAGAGCTGCATACACAAATGCAATGTATGAAGAAACAGTGCACATACACACAAATTATGACCGAATGCACGACAGATGAATCACACAAACCAAAGTAATTTTCGCCACATCACCTACTAACCTCATGCTAAAGGCACATGGACATATGAAGCTCACCTGTTCGGCCAGTAGTTGCTGCTGCTGCTGCTGCTGTCTCTGCTCTCTGAAGAGCTGCTGTTTCTGCTGCTCCATCATGTGCATATGTACCCGCTTCTCCTGCTCCATCGCCATCATTTGTTTCATCATGGCCGCCTGCTGCTGGTTGCCCACGTAGCCCGGAGGTGGACCTGACCCCTGGTTGGGCCCCACACCTGAGGCCACACCGCCAGCAGGGTGAGGAGGCGGGATGGCGCCTGGTGGTCGTGACATTCCCACCACGCCCTGTTCCTGAACAGACAGAGGCGAAGGGATAGCTGGTCACATGAACTGTTGAGCAATTGGTCAGTCACTTAGCAATTAACAAGTTAAAGGACAGTTTGACATTTTCAGAAATATTCTTATTCCCTACTTGCCCAGATTTATATGACGAGAATGATACCCTCTCATATTTGCCCTTTGATAATACGGATACAGCCAGCTTCTGGCTAGCTTAGTATAGCGTAAAATTGCAAACAGGGGGAAACAGCTAGCCTGCCTCTGTCCAAAGCTAATAAAATCCATCTCCCAGCCCCTCTAAAGCTCTCTAATTAACATACCACATCTTGATTTATCTACAACTTCCGAACATCTCCACTGGTTGCCTGGCAACTGCACCCAGCTGAGAAACAGTCCACTACAACTACTTCATAATATGGCGAACTCTCATTTTTACACTTAGTTTTTTTTTAATGGATTGAAAAATTGAGATATAATATATTTGCCTTGCTAGGTGAATTTTGTTATCCAGGCTAGCAATTTCCTTGCTTCCTCTCTCTGTGCGAACATAAGCTAACTGAATTTTAGCATTAGCTTCACAAATGCCATAAAGATTCGAGAGTGGTATAGATTGTCTTATTTAAATTTAGACAATAGATTAAGTATCTGTATTTCCAAGATTGTCAGGCAATAGTTTTTAAATGCTTATACTGCTAAAAGGGTAAAGCAAACAAAAGAGGCTGAATTAACTTTTCCGTATCTAACAAAACCATTTCAAAACATGGAAAACTCCGCTTCATTGCCACTGTTAATGCTCTTTGTCGCAAGTGAATGTCAAACAATTACATCAGGTACAAGACGAATGCATATTCAATACACTCCCAGTGTAACTGGCATTTGCCAGTGTTATTTGTCTTTGCACAGTGTGGTTTAGACATAAAACTGTAGTCAGTGATTATTTTGTACAATGGCTTACAAGGACACAGTCCAGGTGTCCGTGAATGAGAGTGAAAAACAAGATAAAGGCAGGACTGTTTCAAGATTCAGCTCGTCAGGCCACCCGAGTCCTCCCAACGGGGCACTGGTTGGTCCTCGCTGCATATATTATCTGGTCATTAGCATATAAAGAGTGCTTCCTCCTCCACTCAGCCATATGCTAATCTCTAATAGGAAGACATGTCCTGCTCTGGCCAATGGGAGGGAAGCGTTTAGAAATCTATTAAAGGTTAGACAGCTGAACGAGAATGGACATCGTTTACACCGGCTGACAGTAAGACAGGGGAAAGGCCTGCGAGGGGAGAACAATTCAGGTTCATTAAGGAGTGTTTGCAAACACAAAAATTCAACAGCGCACAGCCACCCACAGCCACACAGAGGAACAGACAGTGTACAGCAAATCACATTTAATTGCAGAGCAAGAATGGAACAGCAAAAGCAGGATTACAGTAGCACATCGTGTCTGTAACACATCACCATACTCAATATGTTTTGAAAGAACCAAAGCCTCATAATCCGTACTGAGGCTCCGCTCTTCTTAGAAAGGGGTTATGTGGAGATAAACCTCATATATTAGAGCACAAAAAACCCCGTGGAGCAAACAGAATCGGCTGCTTAAGACTGGCTCACCAGACAGCCAGACCAGACTGATCGATGTTCAGAGCTACGCGTCTCATCTCGAGTTGGCATGTGCCTACCGGATGGCAGCAGGGCGGTCAGGCGAAGTAAGAAAGGAGCATAGGGGGGAAGGAGAGGCGTAGTGTCAGGAAATGACCAACGGGTGGCAGTGGTGATCTTTAAGCGTGTGTGTGTGTGTGTGTGTGTGTGTGTGTGTGTGTGTATTTCAGTCTCACTGGCCTCCTCTCAGCAGATGGCTCAATCATGACGGTTCTGATCTACGATCTCTCTCCCTCTCCCCCACTCACTCTGCCTCTTTTCTTCCCTTCTCTCTAAACACCCCACCATCAAACTCCTTTCTCCTCTCTCTCTGCTTCTCTCTCTTTCTCTCTGTAGACAGGGGGCCATGAGTCATGTCCACACAATTGCCAGGAAAGAACGAAGGAACGGAAGAGAGATGGATTTCAAAGGAAGAAGGAGAGGAAAAGTCTGAGAGAATTAAAGACTTTGGTGGAGGTGATGTGTGTGTGTGTCTGTGTGTGTGCCTTGCAGGAGAGAAGTGGCAGTAGTAGAGCAGCAGTTAGCTAAAGAAGTGACAGAAAACTAGACTATATACAGACACAGTGTATAGAGACATACAGTTAAATAAAGACAAGCACAACACATGAGGGAAAGAATGAAAAAAAACCTAAATAATTAGCAGTAGCATCAGTAGCACTTCAGTGTTATCAGTACTTCACTGAAGGGTTGCAAATATACAGCGAACTGAGTGTCACATCGATAAAGCTTACTGAATAGAAAACAGGTATCCTCTTTAGAACGAAAAGGGAAATTAAATTAAGAACGTATGTGAGGAAAGAACAAAGGCGCAGGAGCAGAAAGAGAAGAGGAGAACAGGGGAGCAGATCTTGTTATGGGAGGAGGCCATGGGAAGTGAGGAGCAGAAAGAGGAGGAATATAAGGTGGGATAAAGAGAGGAGAGCAGGCAACAGTTGCTGCAGTAAGTAGCAGATGGTGCTTGGAGCAGCGTTATGGCCGCCGTGCCCTGTCACCCTCTACAACACTGGACAGACCTGAACAAGTCACACATACAGTATGCACACAAACATACTCACAGGCATGCTGCACTTTTACTTTGGCTTTGTTCAGCCTCTTCTTTCTCTATTTATCAATCCATCTCCCATTCTCTCTGTCCTAACTCATGAGTGTTGTTGAATAATATAACAAAGAGCATCCATAGTCTGTCTGTTTTCTCTTTTAGCCCCGTCAGTCCGACCCTCTCCCTCTACGCCTCTGTTTCTCTGTTCGCTCCCCAGATACTTCACTCTGGCACATTGGACTGGCTCGAGTCAATCCTTAAACTCTGTCGGCGGCTAACGAGACTCAGTGGTGAGGCGCTGGCAAGGGGAGGAACAGAGAAGCAAGGGTTTGCAACAGCTTCTATAAGACGCAGATAGATCAGTTTGTAGTGGGGGAAGAAGGAACAGAGGATGAAAGGAAAGGAGAGGTGAAGGCATCGCAGGTTGTTCTGCAGGATATGTGTGTGTGGTAGAGGCTGTCAGCTTTATTAGGTTAGGAGGCATGGAGAGCCCAGGTGATTACATTACACATGAAGTGAGCCGAAATGTGTGTGTGCATGTGTGCAAGTGAGGGAGATATAGTGAGAGAGATTGTCCATTTCATTCTTATGTCTCATAGAGCAGAAATATGTGTCTGCTGTATTCACTGTGTGTCACCTGCTCCCATGGTGACCACCACTCAGTAGTGAGATTAAAGGTGGCACTTGCTTCTGTGAAATGATACACATACACACGCATCATCACTGTGCATGGACACACAGACACACAAACACATTACAAGACACACAACCGCATTAAAAAACCAAACAGAGACAAAGACAGGCCACTACAGCCCTACATGATACCTTACAGCTTATGCATAAAGGCATTAAGTGGAATGTGTAAACACACACATACACACACACACACAAAAGCAGAGCAACGCCTGGCAGCAGAGTGCTGGGTGTCTGTGTGCTCTCCTGAGTGGCTCACATCTGTCACCCATTTGTGGAAGAGAAGGAAAGGAGGGAGTGTGGAAGAGGAGAGCAGGAGCAGTGAAAGAGAGGGAATGGAGAGTGAGGACTGGGTGGATGAGGAGATGCCTCATTAGACTCTTAACGCAGACTACGGCTGCGATCAGGCTGAGAAAATGAACAGGAAGTGCATCCCAGCAGCAAAAGCTGGAGCAGCGGTGGATGTTGCGGCAGTTGATGGTTTGTCGAGTCTGTTAAAGCCGTGTCATTCACAGCCAGCCCTTATCAATGTCTGAATGTCCTTGAGCTTCACACTGGTTGATCTTGCACTCTGACCCTGCTGGTGATGTGCAGAAATATGCAAATCAGAGAAGCTGTAAAAGACACTTGTCATATGAATGGATGCCTCTCTGAAAGTCTCTCACAATATGGGAGGGAAGTTTCTGCACTGTGCAGTTTGCAACATCTCCAGTCTGAACACAAGTAATGATGTATGATGAACAGAATGATGAATATAAAGGTGGTCATAGTTATTTGTGTCAGTGCATGCTAACTGTAAAAAGTTACCTCTACACTATACAGTATAGAACTAAACAAGAAAAAACAATACACATAAAGATACAGTTACTAACTAGCTTTTATGAAATTTCTTGCCATGATCTTGGAAGAGAAATTACTTTTTTGAGCATATAATATCTACTTTTCCAAGAGTATGTGATTTCTGATTTTTACTATATGCACAGTTAAAGTTCTGTTATCAGTAGGCTTAAGATGGAATATTGCTGCAAATCTACAATATATAGACAAAAGTATTGGGATGGGGCTGCCCCTGACCTCCAGTGAAGGGAAGTCTTAATGCTTCAGCATACCAGCACATTTTGGACAATGCTGTGCTTCCAACTTTGTGTCAACAGCTTGAGGAAGGACCTTTTCTATTCCAGCATGACTGTGACCCAGTGCACAAAGCAAAGTCCATAAAGACATGGTTGGAAGAGTTTGTTGAGGAAGAACTTGACTGGCCCACACAGAGTCCTAAACTCAATCTCATCCAACACCTTTGGGATGAACTGGAATGGAGACTGTGAGCCAGAACCTTTTGTTCAACATCAGTGTCTGGCTTCACTACAGCTCTACTGCATGAATGAGCACAAATTCCCACAGAAACACTCCAATATATTGCAGAAAGCCTTCCCAGAAGAGTGGAAGCTGTTATAGATGCAAAGCTGTCTGTGTATTTAGAATGCAATGTCATTAAAATCCCTGTTGGTGTAAGGGTCAGGTACTCCAGTACTTTTGTCCATACAGTATATGTTCACAGTACCTAGGACATACGATTGCATGGGAATGGATAACAAAATGTGAACTTCGCAATGGTTTTTGGATTTCAGCTACCAAAATACAAGCTACTCAAAACACAAAAGTAATTTTAAATGCAATCGTCATGCTGGGGAATATGAATATTGGATGTAAGTACAACATCTGTACATGTGACTGTGAGCTATGAGACAAAGGTGCACATTTTGAGACACTTTTTTAGGTTTTTTTTATTTCCAGTCACATCCAACCTTTAGACTGGGATTCATTTGACATTATTTATCAACAACAGAAGTTTCAACATGTGAACAAATATTATAAAGTTATATTGAAATCCAAGGTAGCCCCAGGGAGCGACCCATCCCAACCAGTGACAGCATAGAGATGGCTGCTAGCAGAGCTAACTTATCCACTGCTTGATGCCCTGATGACCTGCATATGTTCATGTTACGCGCAGGTGTGCAGGTGTGTGTATCACTAATGGGCGAACAGTTTTGTGACTCACATGACTAAACCCAGGAAAGTTATGAGTTTAAAGTCAGATTAGAACCTTGATATGGCCACAATGTTCTGGCCTCCATTTTAAGCAACAGATCACAACAGCGATGAATATTTCAAACTTTGTCAGCTTTTTGTCAACTTTTGTCAACGGAATCAGTAGAAACGTGAACATTATAACGCAGGTTTACTGATTAGTGACAGAGTTTAACTCTGTGTGCAGTGTGTTTGTCTGCAGCTATAATCTGGCAAGCCGGCACACACAGCTTCTTATGGTTCTTGTAGTCTGTTCCCATTTTCAGTCGTCACTTAGGAGGACGGGACATGTGTCAGCATGCTTTCACATGTTAGCTGTAAAACCAAGCAATAAAATATTTGTAACGAAGGAGAAAACAAATATATTGTGTATTGGGTGCATGGTTAAAAGTATTACGCAGTACTAATACAACCATGACGACACATGCTCATAGAGAAACACACATGCACGCTAACCTCGAGCAGATGGTGGAGCCAGACCTCATAGTATTAAACAATTCCCACAGTGCCAAAGGTAAAGAAGACATCATTTTCACACACACACACACACACACACACACACTAACCGGAATAGGAAGAAGTATGAAGCCAGTGGTTTGATTCTTAGCCACTAGCTGTATAGAACACATCCACCCACTTACCCTAACCCCACCCCCTCAAACGCACACATGCACACACACACACACTTACTCAGTTTCTCCCTGAAGAGAGTTATATTTAAACTGCTGGAGAGGAGTCTCGCTCCCCACAGAGGTCTGTTTAATCTCTTAACATCTCTCTGCTCTAAACCCTAACTGGCCTATTTCTGAATCTTCTGAATCCACACACACACACACGCACGCACACATACAATTTAAGGGGTAACTTCAAAGTGAAATACACACAACCCCTTGCTATTTGCAAAATTCCTCTCACGTACTCAAAAACAATGACCTGGGTTAACAGGTTTTCTGGGGATCATCCTATAACCATAACTGAACCAACATGATGCTGTGCAGGGATGCTGTGAAATGCATGTAGGCATGCAGGAGTGGATCAATTTAAGTAAATGAATCCCTGCAGCATGAATGCTGTTTGGAGGCGCTGTGCTTAACCAAGGGATTTCTCTGCACACACACCACCACCCACAGATAGCGTAGAGCCAGTTCATGCTTCTTTGCAATCATGTAGCTTGGCATTCTTTAAATTACAACTTAGCCAACAAAAACTTAATTTATGTCAGTCTGTACAGTTAATGCAGGGTTGCATCTCAGCTGCGCTTCGTGGGCATAACCGCAACCGGAATCGTCTATTTGAAATTCAGGACTCTTCACCAAAAATTGGTGTGTAAACGCATTTTGATACCCTAATGTAGTAGATCGGGCTGTGCTCTGGACAGAACCTGAGCGAGACGTTTGCTCAATCCACTGATATTGGTTAGTATTGTACCTAAAGCCAACATTTCCCATCATGCCATGCTGTACAGGGTAGTTTGTTAAGTCTGCTATTTCATATTCCAAAAGTGTGAGCACGACTGAAAAGAGAAAAGATCACACAACCCTATGGAATACAGATATCGCAGATTATCTGGCACCTCTGGCTTTGGCCTGTGGTTTCTCAGTCTACGCTTGTTTCTTCATGCTGACTTTATCACAGCTCCATCCTTACTCAGAGCACACAATATGGCAGCGAGCGCAGACAAGGTGGCAAAAGATCACCTCAGGTTATTGCATTCCTGCTCATGACTCTAATGCCATAATCAAGTTTGCATGTGACACCAGGGTGATAGGCTCGATCACAGGAGACAATGAGAACGTCTGGCTGTGTGGAGTGTCGACAACAACCTGGCCCCTAACACTAACAAGATCCTTGTGGATTTCAGGTGAGCTGGGAGCCATGCCCATGCACCCCTTTACATCAACGGCGCTGCAGTGGTCCGGGTATCTAGCTTCAGATTCCTCTGCGTCGACATCTCTGATGATCTCACCTGGTCACCAAACACCAGCACCACTGATGACGCCTGCACTTCCTGAGGAGCCTTAAGAAAGCTCACTTGTGTTCCAGGATATTAGCGGACCTTTACCACTGTACCATTGGCAGCACCCTTTTCACCTGAATAATCTATTTACCAAATTATTCATATAATATCTGGATATGCTGCAAACCCCTGTCAATAATACCATCAATATTGTATAATATTGTATTACTACTTGGACTTGTATGTAAATAATACTATTCTTGCACTTCTGGTTAGATGCTAACAGCATTTCATTGACTTTGTACCTGTGCTCTGCACAGTAACAATAAAGTTGAGTCTAATCTAATCTAATTTCACAGAACTATGTTCATGTTTTTAGAATGACGCAGACAGCTCGTTTCATCACTTTAGTCGAGGTGAAGCATCTCAACAGCTGGATTGCCATGAATTTTTGTAGAGATATTCGTGGTCCCCAGAGGATGAACCTACCGATTTTGATAACCCTGACTTTTCCTCTGACACCATTGTTAGGTTGATCTGTGCTTTTGAGTGACGTGTCCAATATTTTTAAAACAACAACAACAAGTATTTCAATTGTTTTTTTAAAGTTTGTTAAAAACTATGTCATCTGAAATTTGCCAGGTATGGAGTAAATCAGCAACTCTTTTCATTATTGATATGTGTGGATTACATTTTTGTTGAAGAATTTTGTCCATAAGAGTGGCGTGCAATTTCCTAACACCAAAGGTGACAGCTTAATTGATTGCTGACTGGCCCATCAACAGTTCAAAACTTGTTATCCAGAGACAAGCGGCAACTCTTCAGTGAATGTCTGGCATTTTTGCTTGATAAATGACTTTTTAAGTTATTAAATATCTAAATTCTTTATAAATTTTCTTCCAATCACTCATCAACAAGTTGTTTCAGCTCCCCTTTTTACTGTTGTTTGTTTGGATCTTGCGAAGCAGTTTACGAGCTATTCTAATGGGTTCAGTCCTCTTAATTCCACACAAGTCCCCTCGTATGGACGTTATTACTGAGGTGGATAAACGGTCACAGACAGTGGAATATGATGAGCGGCACGAGGACAGAAGACAGGAGTAAATCATGTTGATGTCGACAAGCGAGGAGGAGGGAGTGTGAGCGGATGAGATCACTGGTGGCCGGGGAGTGATTGTGGCGAGCAGGCGAGTGTACCACCCTGAGAGGGACCAGGTGCTACAGTAAATCACCCTGGAAACGGTTGCCATGGAGACCTTAAAGACACATGTGCGCACATGGGAGTGAGGCCATGCTTGGAAGAGTGCGTAATTGAGTGATGTAAATGTGTGTGTGTGTGTGTGTGTGTGTAAAAAAAAGGGAGAATAGTGTGAGTGTGTGTATGAAAGAGAGGGAGACTGATGTGTTTCTATGTAATCTAATCACGGTGGCTGAGAATGGTACGTCTTAGTGACAACTCCGAGCCACAGCAGGTTGACTGCTCTTTCTCTTCTCCTGTTCTCTCCGTCACTCTCTTTATGACTACTGTGCGTACGTGCATACATATGTGTGTGTTGAGAGTAATATACAAAGCTTGTAGCTTGAAGTAGCAATAAAGCGAGAGAGAGGAGAGGAAATCAAACGCTGTGGTGATTGTGTGTGTGAGGTTATCATATTTGGGCTCTTCCCACAGAGAATTCCCGACTAGCGGCTTTGAAATATTCACAGCTGTGATCAGTGCTATAACACGGCTGTTAACGGAGGTTAAGACACATTCCAGTCATCCCTCCATCCTCCAATCTCTATTTACGCCCCCCCTCCATTATGACAGTAAACTGCCTTACCATCCATCTAGCCATCCTCCATTTCTTTGAACAACCTTCCTCTTCAGTTTCCTCCCTTACTGTCTCACCACACGCTCTGTGTTCCTGTCTCTCTCCTGCTGCACTCTCTCAGTCAATCTATCGCTCCTTTCCTTCCTCAGCTCATTCACTCCCTTTTTGATTTCTCTTTCAGATCCCTCCGTCTAGTCGCCCTTCCTCCCTTGCTTTCAGTCCATCTTCAACTCCTTCCATCTCTCCCTTATTCCTTCTTTGTTCACCCAAAGGCTGATCTTTCCTCTTTTCACCTGCCTCTTTCGCTCCACACTTCCTCTCTCCTCCTGGTCCTCCTCCACCACCCCCCTGCTTTCATTTGTTATTCTACCTATTTCACATTTGTTTTTCTACATCCACTCTCATCCATCTTTATTCTTGCTGTTGCTCATTTAAGGTCTGGATCCGTCCCTGCCTAAGCAGCTATCATCCTGCTCCTTTGTAGCCCCCACCACCTCCCTTTCACCATTTTCCTGTTTTTCACTCTCTTCGCCCGTTTTCTTCTTCTCCATCTTTACCCAACGGCCGTATAACCTCCACCTCTCTTTGTCTCTCCCTCCATCTACCTCTCTAAATCTATCTCTGCCTCTGTCATAGCCCGCTCATTATGCCTTCTCCTCCTCTCCACTCCCTCCCTCCCTCTCTCCAGAGAAGCCATTAGGTGCTGCTGTAAGGCTATCACTCTTTTGCTCTCTCCCTCTCTTTTTTGCTCTTTTTCTCTCCCTGCCGTAGTCTCGAGGCAATAGGTTCCCCCTTCCCTCCATCCCTCTGCCATTCCTTCTAACTCTCTCCATCTCTCTCTTCCTGTGTTTCTTTAGGCGCTCTTTTCTCTCCTCCTTTTCCCTCCCCCTCTCCTCACGTCTTCACATCATCTGACTCCCTTCCGCTTCAATCCTCTTCGCTTTACCTCCATCTTGATTTCTCCACCCCTCCAACTACCCCCCACCTTTCCCCTCTACCATATTCCAGTGAGATAGCAGCGGTGAGCTTACATACATTGTATATAAGTGTGCGTATATACAGACTATATACACTGTTTAAGAGAGACGGGCTTGTATTTGTACTAAATCATACAGTTACTACGCATCTAAACATTTTCATTTTAACATGAGCTGCTTCACATTTGATCAATTGGATAAAAACTGACATACCAACTTATTCAGGGCTGCAGTGATTATTATTAGTTTCCCCACTCGATTCATCTTTATTATGCCATAAAATAGTAAAAAAAACAAAAAAAAAGCAACAAGTCCTCCAGCTCAATGAAAAAATATTTTGTGATCTATCAACAAGACTACAATGCCAAAACCAAAATATTTTCAAGTTAATATCAAAGACGACTAAGAGAACCAGTAAATAATCACAAGGAATAGCTGAATTTGGAAATTATACTCATAAAATAGCTGAAATAATCAGTCGTCACTGTCACTAATTTTTGTTCCTTGACTAATAGATTAATCAAATAATCGTGTGAGTTCTATGATTTGACAGCCAATCTGTTGGTTTGAACCTGTGAGCCATTGATCACGAGTAAAGCTGCAACACTGTTTTCAGTGTCAACTAATAATTTAGGGACTAAGACTTCAGAAACAGTGAAAATATCCATCACAAGCTCCTGAAGGCAAGATGACATCATCAAATTTCTTGTTTTCTCCAACCAATAATCAATAATAACCAATAATAAAGAAATTAAGTTTACTAAAATGTAACCAAGAAAGGCAGTTAATTCTCACTATGCCAAATCATTTTTGCTTCAAAAAATACTGAAAAGATGAATTAGTTATCAAAATAGTTGCAGATTCATTTTCTTTTGATGGACTAACAGATGAATTGACTAATCCTTGCAGCCCTTCTCACAAGCTTTCTTCTTTTTATCCAAAGTCACAAAGACTGTGTGGGTAACATCAGCAGAGAAGCAGACATTTCACCAGTGATTTGTGCTTGTCGTTTAAACATATTGAATAAATCTGCTGCAGAATTTTTACTCACTATGGAGAAGGGATGTAATGATGATTAAATCCAATTTTCTTATCCACTTACTGTATTAGAAACAAACATTCACAAATCAGTCTGAGCACACGCACAAATGCTATCTACAGTGTCCAACCTATCCTTACTTCCTTTTGTCTTACACATTTAGATGCCTTTTTATGTGCTGCACCTTCAGTTATCTCCATCGCCCCCGACTGCCCATCTTTGTATGCTATTAATCTCTCTCCTCCTTTACCTCCTCTACGTTACCCCTCCCTCTCTCACGCAGGGGAGACAGAGCGAGAGGGAGAGAGAGACATGGAGACAGAGGAAGAAAGAGAATGACCATTATCTAAGCCAGCATCTGCAATAATTCCACAGCAGCCTATTATCCACAATAGAGCCAAAATGGCCTTTGGTAATATGATGAAATCTGCCGTAAAAAGTAGAAATGGGACTAAAAGCGTCGGAGTGTAGAAAACCCTCCATTCCTCAGCTGCTTTATCACATTATTGCATTCTACTCATCTCTCTCTCTCTCTCTCTCTCTCTCTCTCTGTCTGCCTTCCTCCCTCCCACATTCGGTGCATTACTTTCTTTCTCTAAATTCTCTCTGTTTCGCTCTGTTTGTCTCTTTCTCTCTGCTTGTTTGGTGATACCCCTCCCTTCATCAATCACACACTCTGTTCCCATCTACTGCTTTCTTTCTCGTCTCTCACTTTCTCTATCTTTCTCTATATCGCTGTCTGTCTGTGTGACTCTTGATGAGTGTGTGTCGATCTGCTGTCGGATAAGTCAGTGTTCTCCAAAAAGAAAAAAAAAAAAAAAAGCAGTAAATGGAAATGCCATTAAACTAAGTGTCGGTCTCAGTCTCTTCCTAATGCTGCTAAAACGCTAATCCAACTCACACAGGCAGACATGGACGTGCATGGTTACACACTAACATGAGAGAGAAAGAACCTTCCAATCAGTAGTGTACCACAAATAGGCGCAGGAAAAACAATTTGCCGTCATTGCTAACAGCTGCTGCTGCTGCTGGTGTGGGGGTTTGAGTGTGTGCGTGTGTTTGTGTGTTTGAGAGTGAGAGAGAGAGGGAGGGGGGGGGGGGGGAGAGAGAGAGAGAGAGAGAGAGAGAGAGAGAGAGCACAGGCGGATCTCTCCCCTCCTCCACTGCGTTGTCCCAAGGGAGGTGGAGAGGTGATGTATGGACCCTTTCTTGATCGCACGACTCAGCAGAACAGATGGACAGAGACGGGGGGGAGAGAGAGAGAGCGAGAGGTGTGCAGTGGCAGACTGAACAAAAGGACTGTGTGATCTCCTGTGTCTGTAGGTGTGCGAGGAGTGCATGGCAGTGTGTGTGCTGATTGAAGATGCTGAGAGCTTATATATTGTTAACATCAAAAACCATGCTAGCACATTTTCTATGACTGGAGATGTTCTCCATGGTCTGCTAATGTAGACCGGGATTCGAACCTGGAACCCTTGTACTATGAGGCGACAGTGCTAACCACTGCACCACCGTGCCGCCCTTCCTAGCATCATCTTTGAGGATTTACAAAGGTTATTTCATGTTAATAGCAGGCTTCCATCCAACTCTATGTCCTATTTGTTGCAGTTCAAACACCATTTCAACTGCTGCATCACCACTGGACGGTGTGACAACTTATAGATTTAATATTCATTATCTACTACTGCATTTGATTCCAGGCAGGGTGGAAAATAAAGATAGATCCATAGAAAATGTACTTAAATATGACATGTCTAAATGAAAAAAAAAGGGACAGATATAAAAAGGTGTCCAAGGACAGCCATCAGCTTCTTAACTTGATCTGATCCAAGGTGTTGCCAACCCAAAACAGGGCACAGAACACTGACACAAGCAGCAGAGTTATGCACCAGCAACTATGGTCAAAAAAGTGCACGCAGCCCATTGTACACTCTCTGCCTCCACTCAAAAAATCCCTGTATTTGTCGTCTTTGCTGATTGTGATGTGCTACACGACAACAATTGATAGCGAGTCCAATTTAATCCTCTTGGTTAGACATAAATAGAAGCTCTTGCTACATAGACCTAACAACAGAGCAGGACCACACCAGTGCCTGGACCCAGCTGGATTAATATGCTCATGCTAATGGTTTTGCTAGTCCTGATCAAGAATGAAACTGCTTAAGACAAATAGTAAACCATCTATCGTAACATCATAGACTGGTTGCATTAAGCTTTTGAGCACTTGGGGCTGTGGAAAAAGCTACAAACAACAGCATGTTATTACCGGATAGTGTTGTTATGGCAAATGCTTTGCCTATTTGCACTTTCTGCAGAACTGAACCAACATTAGCATTAACTTGCAGTCATGTTTCTTGTCATTTGATGAATGTAAATATAAAAGTCATTTAAACTCTGTTTTGGTTACCTCTATATGACTCTTCATCTGCTAAATGTTCCACTGTGTTTACCAGCTAGTTGCTTTCAACTTTCAGGGCTGGGCATAACTAGGATTCAAGGATTCAAGGATAGCAATGCTAGTAATGTAACTAGTAATGCAAAGTGAAACTCTGGCATATAAGACACACAGCGCACCATATGTGTCTGTGGTGAATTCAGTGTTGTGATAAAAAGGCTGTAGACAGAGCATTGCTCATCAAAGAGCATCCATCTGTTCACTTATACTAACATTTTATTTCTAAGGTCTGCCATTATCCACCTGTGTAGATAATGGCAGACCTTCACTGACTGATATGATGTTGTAGGGCTCTTGCAGTGAGGCTGCTAAGCCAGACTAAACTGGAGCACTCTCCACACAAAACTGAGCCATAAAGAGCCAATTACCTCGGTTGTGACCGGAGACCCTTCCTGCTGCCGCCTTATCATTTCTACAAAACAAGACCAATCGAGGAGTGGTTAAAAGGGAGGGAGAGAACCAAGTGATGGGTGGGTGGAGGAATGACACAAGGAGGAATGGAAGGAAAGCTGTTGATAAAGGAAGGGAGTAGACAGTCACCCTGAGGAGATGAAGAGAGGAGGAGGGAGGAGGGGAATATATAGGGGAAATCATTTTTGAAGGAGTGGACTGTCGGCCAACCTAGAGGGAGAAATAGATGTGTAAACAAAGCCTGGCTATAGGGACAAACAAGAGTGAGCTGGAGAGGGGGTGGGGGTGGGGGGAGTAGAGTGGGAGGAAGGCACGGAGTGAGAAAACAAGCTCGACCATGTGTTTAAGTCAACAACAGCAAGAGAAACCTCAATAGAGTAAAAAAGTGTGGGCGGGAAAACACTCCATGGGGAGAGTGGAGACAGACGTAGAGGAGAAACAGGCACTGTGAGATGTGGAAAGAGACAGAGGCAGGAGAAGGAAAGAGACATATTAGGAGATTCAGAGAAAGATGTAGAGAAAGAAATCAAAAGATAGTCAGATGTTTCGTGATAGAAGGCAGAGGAATGCAAAAGCATCCTACGGCTCAGTGACAGTGTTGACTGTTGACAGCGGAAAAACTTCGACGGGGAGGGAGGAGAGGGACGGGGTGGTGGGAATTAAATGACAAGAAGAAAAACTAATTATTCTGTGATTCTGCTAATTAGCTCCGGCTTTACTGACAAGCTCTGCAAGGCAAGAGACGTTTACCAAAGGATTCAGACTACCCTGATGGCCCGGGTGGGAGGGACCACAGAAGACAGGCGGAGGGGGAAGACAGAGGGAGGGTGAGGTGAGAAGGAAAAGAGACATGGAGCGACAAAGGCGGGGCAGGGAGGGAAGGACAGACGCAAGAAAGGACATGGACGGAAGAGGAGAGGAGGTGGCAGTGATGTTCCTCAAGTTATATGAAACCACTCCATTAAGTGAGAGAGAGAGATTGAAGAGCAAACCCCAAGGGATAAACTTGTGATATCTGTTTACCCATGCATCGGGCAGCTTTTACATAAACTAACAATTAAAAAGCCTCATTTAGGAGCTTACCACTGCAGACAATGTACACACTGGCATGTAAAGGGAAGAAAGTCATCTTTAAACAGCACTGTTTTCTAATAACTGCTACTTAGAAAAGTGAGTGTGTGCGCCAGCGTGGTAGGAACGAAGGATTTCCTGTGATTTTTTAAAATTATCACTTCTTGGGAATAAGTCACTCAAACATGAAATGGATGTAATTAAGCATAAAATGGTATTTCTCCTCATACTCTAACATTTTTAGATTGAACATTGTTCAGTAATGTGGTGATATTCTTTAGGTTTCCAACAGATACTTGACCTTTATTGCACACACACAACGACGGTAGATTTACCTCTGTGAAGTCTTAGTAATCTGTGAAACAATGGGTCCTTGACTTTTAGACAAAAGTGGACCAATGCAGACTTCTCATTATGACTGATGACTATTGAATTCGCTGGCTGACGTTTCCATCAAGCTAACATTAGCTAATAAAGCAAACTGGCAAAATGATGACCAATGAAAATATGTATTTGATAACCTCATCCACGATACCGACGATGGTGGTCTACACTTGAATTTTTAGTATCAAAAAACATTTCAATGAAAACGTTGGTCCTAGTTAAGATAGTTGTATGGCAACGTTAATAAGGTTTGGAGAGGTCATCTTTATTTCACTACATGATAGTCTTCGGTATGTGAAACATGCTAGATATCCTGGATCCCTGCAGATGCTTTTCCCAGGAAAAAGCAATGAGATTTTAGCAAGAAGGTGAGACAAACGTTTAAGTGTGCGTGTGTTTCTGCCTATAAACTCCGAGTGCTCACTTGCAGCTCTTGCGTTTGACTGTGGCGGTGAGGTACGCCACGTGCCAGGAGCGTGGCCCTTGACAAGCATTAATTTACTGATCACATACACACACATTCACACACAGACACGCTGCAGCTAATGGTTACTGGCAGATCCGAGCACGAGTGAAGGGGGCGAAATGAAAGAGAGGGGTTAAGTCGCTGAGTATGGAGGGATTTAGACCTCAAACAGCTAGAGGAAAAGAGAGAGAAGGAGAGTTGGAGGGGGGGGTTAAAGAGTGTAGTGAATGACTCGCTGAGCATGTAAGTGTTTAACTGTGCCATACTGGTGTGAGTGAGTGATAGGGGAATCTACAGGGACCAACAATGAAGGCAATGCCACCAGTGCACCAGTAACATTTCTTCCTTTCCCTTGATTTCCCTCTCTGTTTCTGCTTTTCTGGTTCTCTCTGAGCCTCAGGAGACAGAGGGAGAGAAGAACACGCTGTGAAAGGAGGAAGGGATATCCCTGCATCTCGTCTCTCTTCTCCCGGCTTCTGACTCTTCTATCCTTGCTTCCATCCAGTGGCACAAACGGATGATTCTTTGGCCAGATGAGATATCTCAGATTATTGACCCAATGTATTGATATGTTCCACATTTCTTTGCATGTGTGAGCATGTTTGTCCTGAGGGACATATGCTATGCCTTGAGTTTCTACTGCAGATAAATCAATGATAACACAACCCTTACATGTTAGAAAACCAATGATGGGGTAGTTAGCAGCACAAGTGTTTGTGTCAGTATGCACATGGTGTATATGTAGGTTTTTTATGTATATGTAAGCTTGATAGTGAATATTTGCACATCTCCTTCATCCTTGTAACACAGAGGGATAACAAGACATCTCATTGCAACAGAGATAAAATATGCTTACCTCGCTGCTAGTCCTCACTAACAGCAATGCGTTTTCAACTTAGAGGTGTTCAATAGTGCTGGCTAATGGCGGCTGAGGTGGGCTAATGCGTCAGACTGCTGAGATTGATTGGGGGGTGGGCGAGAGCGGCATATTGTAGCACCGTTAGCCTTGCTCATTGACCATATGGAGATCAATACTTAGAGGGGCCCGAGGACAGTCAGAAACACACACACACACACACACACACACACACACACACACACACATAAGGTGAGCACACAAGCATTTCTCTATGGGCAAACATGGATGGAGAGAAATGTACAGACTCACTTGCACAAACAGCCTGTGGTCTAAATAATGTTAATGATTTGACCATTAGGAATGAGGCATGAATCAGTGGTAATGGTCACAAGAGAAGGGCCCCAATGATAGATTGTTACCCTTGTAGAAGCACGTATACACACAAATACACACATAGTACACACAACATAGCATGGGCCAAGATACAATTAAAGTCACACATCAATAAAATGGAGAACATGTCCAAGGATAGCACATGTACGTTATACACATTGTAAAAGGAAACAAAGACATGTCATGTTCTGCCATTAGGCATTTATGGTCAGGCCCAATCGGTGTACAAATACTGTGGATTGCTGACAACAGGTCCATGTGATCTCTTTCTCTTTAATCTTAACATCACTTTCCAAATGTTCGGGCCAAAATTTGTTGCTGGTTTGAGTAATAGCTCAAAGGGTTTAAAGCTTTACAGATGCCTAAATGGTGTCCAGTTAAATTCAACAATATGACTTTGGAAAATGTATCTTTCATTTTCATGAAGGTGAAGTATACAGCAGAAATATGGGAATAAAAGGTAGTCTGCTGTAAATTTCCACATTTTAATGGCCCAATCTGTCAGATTCAGCTTTTTTGCCAGATAACACTGAGACTCTTTGCTGAAGCATCAGCATCTTCACTGTGTCAACGCAGTGCTCTCATTGAAATGGCCAAGAGGGCTCTGATTTTCACCACTGCCCAATTGCTACTGCACAGTCAAAGTCGAAAACGACGGGAACCATCTTTGGGAAAAAAAATACTTGATGTGTACTTTGAGTTTTCAGTCTGACCCATGTCCCATCTGCTAACATGAAGAACATATAGGGTTTATGATTTGTAATGAAGCCAGCAGGCAGGTAGCAATCAAGATGTTTTGGCTTCCCTACTCCAGAGCACTCATGTTGTCTATCCTTACATACAGTCAATGGGTTAACCTAGTGCAAGCAGAGGTGTTGGCCGGGGTGCAAATCGTATGAAATCAGAATTTTTCAGTAAGAGAGAAAGAGTAGATGTGTTTCCAGCTGCTTGATTCTTGTTTTAGGTGAAACATTTGACCTTAACGACAAGGTAGAAGGAAAGAAAATGGCCTAAAAACCATGCCAGATAACAGTGTTCCATATCAGTCCATACTATTGCCGTAGAACCATCCATAAATGCCACAGAGTAATAAAGATAAGAAACCATTCACCATGTTGGAAAATATGCTCATTTGCCATCTTTTAAAGGTTGAGATGAGAAGTGTTACGTACAGAGCTGGAATATCAATGGGTTTGGCATCGTTGATAAAGCTACCTTGCCTAAAGGTCTATTTAAAAATTATACTGGGGCTTTCAGTCATATAAAAAATGCTAGGGTTGGGCCAGTGTCAAAATTTTAAAACCAGTTTGATATCAAGATTAACCAGACCAGACTAGATCTGTGTACCAAATATTACCACTAGCTGTCGCACTCAGCAGATGCTCCCAGTAAGCCTGTGAATGGTAGTGTAGCAGCACTACAATCCATCAGGACAACCGATAGACATTCTGTTTTTATTTCTCAGAACAACCATTTAACTTAAGTTTATTATCAAATAATGAAATAAAACTACAGCCTGGTACAACACATTTTCTTGTAATAAAAGACAATTCCTCTAGGTTAGATTAAATTCTTCACACTAAAAGCACTGTTAATAAAATGATATGTTTCTGTTCATTAAAACAGTAGTACCAGTACTTATAATTTGTAGTAACAGTACTTATAATTTGACAAAGATATAAAATGCGCTGCTTTACCTTAACAGCGTATTGTGGTAATTCTTACAGTCAAATGTGAGTAGATTAAAAAGTATTGTAGCATGTAACACGACGTTACACAGCACAGTCCACACACCAACTTGTTAACGATGGGACTTCTCTCTTGTGGGCATCTTTTGGAGTAGTTTATCGGCACTGTGCATACAACTCTAGTACACCACAACCAAACATAGTGGAGCACCAACCTGTGGCGCTGAGCTAACCAGCTATCCAAGGGCCCCTGCTAACTAGCCTCATGCTGCTAGCTCTCTACGTCTACAAATGCTGGTTAAGATAGTTTGAATAAAATTAAATTAGTTAAAGCCTGTACACAGCTGAGGACTGGAAAAAATGGGAACCTACCCAACTCAGTAGGATGCTCTGAAAAAGAAGGTCATTCGAACATCTACATTTCTATGACAACTGTAAAACTCTATGCAAATGAAGAATGAACATTAAACCTGTATTCTTTACTCTAGCTTAGCATTAAGACTGGAAGTGGCGAGAACAACTAGCTTGGATCTGTCCAAGTATATATATATATATATATATATATATATATATATATATATATATATATATATATATATATATATATATATTAAAAAAAAGAACAAGAATGAACAACTTGTGGACTGAACAACTGCGAGCACAGTTGTAAGATTACCACTTTTTTACCACTTCACACTGTTTTCATGTATGCACAATGCACAATCAAAAAAAAAAGAAAATCCTTTAAATTTAGGCCAAGTCAATTTTTTGATCACCAAATATTAATCTTAGAACACACTTGACTTTGGACAACATGCCCCCCAGTATTAAGAAATCAAGTCACGTGAATCTGTCAACACTGTGAAGCCAGTATGTATGCCCAGTTTTCTGAGACAGAAGTTAGCGAGCTGGAAGGAGGTGCAGAATGACGGGAGCGTTTAGGGTCCATATTCCCAGGTGAGTCTGAAGACACAGCGCCTGGCTATTTCAGTCTCATCCGCAAGGAGAGAGAAGAGGAGGAGCAGGAGAGGAGGAGTGGGAGGGTAGGAGAAGGAAGAACGGAAACTAAGGCTCTAAATTTAGCCCGATGCGACATTCCAGAGAAGAATAATGCCACTTCCCCCTGCTTCTGCTGCTAGTGGAGGAAGACGGAGAGAGGAACTACAGACGGGAAACACTCGGAGATGATGATGATCCCCTACATTTTATGGGATCTATCACCCATGCAAAAAAGGACCCAACTTGAGGCAATTGGCTACCAGAGTTTTACAGTGTTTCTGTGGTTAAACGGAAATAAGCAGCAGTGTGAAAGGTTCCCACTCCTTGACTTACTGGTAAATATCGAAGTTTTTAGAGCATGAATACTCAGGGAAACTCATGTGATTCTCTACTCATCCTCATATCCCTGACCTTCTGCAGAGGGAGGGAGGGAGGGAAAGGGGAGAGGTTAGAAAAGGGAGAAAGGAGAAGAGGGGAGGAGGAATGTTGAAAAAGCAAGAGAGTAGAGAGAAGTGAAGAAAGACGACAGGGAGGGTGTAGAGGAGAAAGTTGAAAAAAATACAAGGTAACAGGAATGAAAACATACCCCTACTTGCATGCACACATGGTACGAAAACACATAAGAAATGAGTTCCCACCAAGTTGTTTTGTGCATAGTATGCATAGGTATACGCACACACACACACACACACACACACACACACACACACACAGCTCGAGGTGCATCACCCACCAGGTAACTGTGTGCTCTTATTAGAGCAGCTGCTATAGGTGTGGTAAGAGGTGTTACACATGACCTTTATTTGTCAGTGTGATTCTGTGAATAACTCTGCATGTCAGTGTACTGTGCGTGTGTTGCTCCTCACAAGTGATTAACAGGAAAAACGGAGCTTGCAAACACCAAATGATAATCTGATGATTAAACTATGTGCACTCATTGGGAACTGAGACATGCACATTGAAATTAGCTAGTTTAAAAGATCATTCTGGCAAACCAGATCAGACTTTCATAGCTTTGACCACCTGTACTCTTCCGAGTGATGGCTGAGATCTGTAAACATCATTACAACAAAGGAAACAAGAGCAGTCAACCCATCAGTCAGGATATAAATGAGCCAACAGATCCACCAGATCATCTGAACCAATTCATCTGGAGGTTAAACTGAGAGTAAAGACTCTAAATGTCAGTAGCAATCCCTCGCTGGACAAGAAAATGTTGTGTGCACAAAATGACAGCAAGGTCAGACTAGGAAAGCGGTCTGTAAATGAATAGTGCTGCTAGTAATTTTCCATTCCGCTTCGTTTGTGCGTGTTGATCTCCTCATTAAACTTAAAAAAAAAGCATATTCCCTAAAATGTGGAATTATTCCTTTAAAACCCATACGACTTTTTAGCAATGTTGATACCTTCTTACATCTCAAAGAACTTAATAAGTACAACGTTAAAATTACTGATAGAAACAACAGTCTGACGTTGAAAAACAGGCTCAAGTTGAGTAAACTGAAATGAACTCCTCAGAGCCATTCTTTTATTTAACCACCTTAACTGAGCTGGAGTAGTAGGGTGACAGAAAAATAAAGCGGTGTTAACTCAATTACAGCGTAGTCTTACAAGTGTGTGAAGAAAATAAAAGGAGGAAAGAGAGAGTGACAGAAAGAGAGGGAGAGGGAGAGCCAGAGGAGGGGGAGGGCAAGTTTGTGCGATTTCAGCAGGAACTGTTTGTGCTGTTCCAGACCGGGATGACATGGCAATGGCAGGCATTAGTAAACAATCAGCAGCACCAGAACATCACAATCAAACCTTAAAGCTTAATTCAAATCATTTCAAAGAATACTCGGGGAGAGTTCTTGGTAGTTACACTTAAATGGCACAGACAGACAGATGGTTGAAGGTTTGGTGACGGTATGACGGGAGAATGTGTGTGAATGTGTGTATTAGTGACCTCTTGTGACATGCAGAGAAACAACCCCACCCCTTCTATCTCCCTCCCTCTTTCTCTCAGGGACACAGCGATGGCAGGGCCTGCCCACAATGAGGTCAAAGAGAGATCTACTTTCTTATCAATTGTACCAGACAGCTGCCTGTCAAAGGAAAAGCGAGACAGAAAAAGATGGAGACATGAAAGATGGAAACATGGATGATATAGAGGGCTGCGATGGGCAAGGTCATGTTTCTATGGAGATTTTACAGCCGCATGACGTCGAAAGCGACTGTTGTGACTATGTGACACAGACGCACACATCAAGGTCTCGGAGAGTAAAAGAGAGGCAGGAGGATGGACAGGGGACAAAAAAAGAAAGCAGTGATGAAGAAAGTAGAGATTTTAGTGTGTGTGTGTGTGTGTGTGTGTGTGTGTGTGCACACGCTGCTGCAGCCCTTCTCTGCCAGATTACAGAGTGACGTAGTGTTATCATTTCTCTGATAGGAGCTCTGCCACAAGAGGAGGAAGAGGAGGAGCAGGGAGGGGATGAAGGGAGAGGACAGGGGGAGGGGTGACGAGTCTCTTTGCTGGAAAAATGGTCTGATAGCCAAGAAAAGGGCAGGGAGGGAGGGAGGGAGGGAGGAAGGAAAAAGGAAAAGTGAGGCAGAGAGAGCAGAGATAGAGACATAGTGCCACACAAAGGAACAGAGCATACACAAAGAAAGAGAGACAGACAGAGGGAGAAAAACAGGGCAAGGGAAAGAGAGGAGAAGAAAGTGACAGAAGAGGAAAAAAGGCAGGGAGCTTAAAAAGAGAGCTCTTTGTGTGAGAGATCAGAGAGTGCAATAGCAAGGCACAAAGTTAAAAAACAAGCAGGCAAGAAAGAAGGGGAACAAGACATCGTGAGGCGCCCTGAGCGACTGGTGTGGCGTCACAGAAAGTGTGTGTGTGTGTGTGTTTATGCATCCACATGGCAGCAGCAAGCAACATTTACAAAGAGGCAGCTGTTCCATTAGCTACTGCCATTGTGCCTAATTACATCCTAGCCTCCTTAGACACACACTCACACCCTTACACATGGACGCATGCACGCACGCACGGAGCATATGTGCATACAGACACACAATCGCTGCCTCTCCAGCCAACCAAGAAATCCCTACCATGCACGCTAACAAGGAAAGGAACTTGGAGCGACAGAGACACACCATTTGTGTGTGTGCGTGTGTGTGTGTGTGGGTGTGTAAGTGTGTGTTAATCACAGTGTCATGCACACTCCCTTACAACCCCACCCCCCTCAACACAAGAATACGAGGCAGAGAAAAGATCCACGAGTGTCTGTGCATGTGTATTAGCCAGCATCTTTCTCTTGTGCGCTCTCTCTCTCTCTCTCTCCCACACACACACACACACAAACACACACACCCCTTCTTTGAGGGGAGGAGGAGGATCTGAGGCTTTATGAAATACCAAACATACCAGAGAAGCCACATGAGAAAGAAAAATGCAGCTTTTGAGAAGCCTCAAAAGACACACACTCTTACACAGACGCTCAATGAGGCACAGGGCTTGCAGTTGTTACAGGACTGAGGCTTTTCACACACAAACACACATGCACACACTAAGCTAATGTGATTTAAAAGGAGATAGACAAACATATATTCACACAAACCACACGCAAACATACACGCACACACACACACACACGTGTACAGACTTCCTCCTTAATCAGCTCAGTGGTGTAGCATTTGGATAAGAAGCACTCCTAAGACTCCCTGACAATGGTGAGACAGGAGAGCTTACATTGTATTAAACCAGACAAACCATACACAGGCATCCTTCACGCTAAGCACTGCTATGAACCTGCTGTCTGAAGAACACACCACCAACCAAACACGAGTGTGGTTTTCTATTAAGTAAAGCCAGGTTAGATCACAATTTTCTATTCAACACTTGCAGCAAAAAGATTTGTCAACGGGAGAAACCGCTGGCCAATACTTTATTACTATATCAACATGACCGATTGGAATTTGTCTTTGTGAGCTCACTTAAACCAT
Organism: Scatophagus argus; assembly: GCF_020382885.2. Taxonomy (NCBI): domain Eukaryota; kingdom Metazoa; phylum Chordata; class Actinopteri; family Scatophagidae; genus Scatophagus; species Scatophagus argus. Next base: position 5,402,724 of record NC_058494.1, on the reverse strand, counting down.
CGAAGCAGTTGAAAAAAAAAAAGTTTTCTCCACAAAACAATAATGTAAAAAAGAAAGCAATAAAATACAATAAAAAGACATATAAAAAAATAAAAATACTCTGTAGTATAGACTTCACATGACGCCTAATGTTGCTGTATTTGAGTACATCACAGTTTTTTGACTAATTAAAAGAGCACTCTGGTCTCCACTCTTTTTTATGTTTTCCGATAAATATTATATGATTGTGAGAAGTGAATCCTACTAGACCTGTGTGTGAAAATCTGTAATAATTAGTGTATCATTGGTGCCAAGTGGATATTTGTGCTCAATCTGAAAAATTTCCCTCAAAGTGTTGTTGAGGTATCACAGTCAAGCGAATGGGACAAATGGATGGTTGGACGGACAGGCAGATGTACAATCTCAAAACCCAATGTCCCCGGCCACAGCTATCGCTAGGACAGAGACATTAAGTGACTTCCAGTTTGTGCCAATCTGTGCATCAGGTCGACGGGGAATAGCCAGGAAAGTTCAACTTGAAAGGGCAGCCACAAAGGGCTATTGAGAAAACACCATCTTGTTATTGAGCGTTTATCAAATGTGTAGCATTGTGCTGCTGTGTTTGCATGAAGGTGCAGAAAAAGGTCCAAAAAGAAAAAGGACAGAGGACGCACGTGGTTCTGTTGATACCACATTGTGTGTCTCCATACATGGACGTGTTTATGCATGTTTTATCTAGTTTAACTAAATCTAGTCACACAGAGTTCACGCCATCGGCTGTCTGCTCACCTGTGACTGTCAAACGATGTGCTTTTACATCTGAAATACAAAGGCAACAGGACAAGAGAGGTACTGAGACAGACAGATGACGCAGGCAGGTCACCTCACTGAACTTGTCGCCAGCAAAACCAGACTTTGTTCCCTGTTTCTCTCACACACACCACAGGTTCCTCTCATCTTACACTTCGGAGGGGAATGGGAGGAGTTTGTATTATGAGTGACTGCATTACTGGTGCTCTGAGGGCACATTGTCCATTACAGCTCATTAGTCTCCTAAATCGCTATTCATTTCCAATGGGGCGCCCTGTGGCCTAATCCCACCAAGAGGAGGAAATTGAAGGCCATGCAGGATGGAATGAGAGAGATCAGTCACGTCATCGACGAAGAGGCTGGCAGCATGGTGACGTCAAGCAAAGCAAATACATCTGAGGAGATGCACACACTCCCACTAACAACAGGTATGAGCTCGGTGAAAGACTCACATCGACGCTCACGTGCACGTGGACACCCGCACCCACACACATACACACACACAATTTTCATCCCCATTTCCATCCCCCACCTTGATTTATGAGCTCAACCTGGGAGATTGCTTTCCACAAGAGAGGGAGAAACATATACCAGCTTGCCTTTTGAAAGACACACACACACACACACACACACACAATGTCATAAAGCCATGCCTGCCGTCCATGTCAAGGTGAAATGGAGTAGGAAAACAAATAGATGTGTTAGTGGCAAACCACTGGTCCGGTGAGCAGTGACTCTGAAATAACTGTCGGACACACACTTGAATGATTTATTTCTTTCCATCTACATCCAGCAATCAGCGGGCCAATAAAGATGCAGAGGTGAGCAGATCGTGCCTGACCTAGAGATATCAAATGGTCCAAAAGATTACCATTTTGTTTTAACGCCGTGCTGCTCACTACTACCAACTATATGTTCATGGGCTGTGACCAATCAAAAACTACTAAAGACTTTCACATATTTAGGGAAAAGGGCTGTCACCAACAAGGGTTGCCAAATTCTTCAAAGAGTTCAGGCAGTCTGAACACACTCCTGGTGTGTTGATCAATAATCAAGGCGGAATGACTCAATTCTCATGGGTACCAAACATAGATATCGTGGTTACTGTCTATACGCAGATGTGACGCTAAATGATGTTAAACCACATTTGGTGTCTATTTCATTTCACTGTGTGTGTTTTTGTGTGTGTATGTGTGCACATTCTCCTACCATGTGACACCTGGTCAGCAGCTGCTACTGCAACATTTCTATTTAAGGTCTTTAAGGATGACATTGTGATACATGCGTGCAAGTGTGTGTGTATTTCTGTGATGACAGTGTCCAAAACGGGCCAAAACAGACCCAAATGCCCTTGTGTGTGATGCAAAATCGCAGTCAGCCAAGAGCCAAGGTGTCAAAATGGCTACTGAAGACTGATGGTAGCTCTGCCTATGTGTGTGTGTGTGTGTGTGTGTGCGTGCGTGTGTGTGTGTGTGGTCCCTCTCAAAACAGAAACATATAACCTCTACCACCCAGAAATAGCCTTCTGAAATGATATTGTCAGCATGATCTGTAGTCTATTATCATCTAGCTGGATACTGCTGAGCAGAAGCAGGTTGTATAACAGTGGACAGTGCTGCTGTGGATGAGCCTACATAACCATACATGAATTTAAGGATGTAAAGCAAGTATTACGCACTTTGCCAACAACCAGAGGGAGAGCACTCACTATCTGACTTCTTCAGTACAGTATTTGGGTAAATGTACTTAGTTACTTTCCATCACTGCAGGAGTGGGCTGTGTAGCTCTGCCTTTTTCCCCATCAAGTTCAGTACCCTTCACAGCACACACACACACACACACTCAGTGTTCACACGGAGAGCATACAGTGTGACCATAATTGCTGTTTTACCACCTGAGTAAGAATCCACCACATGATTACGTCGCATCACATACCTGCCACTGTCATACCACGGCTAGCAAGTTAATTATCATCACTTCAACAAAACTGAGTTGTTCAAAAGAACACTATGGAAACAAAACACAGCCTATGAGAAGATTTTAAGCAGTAAAAGAGCGATTATATTTTTCAATACAAGTGCAAGTGACTTATCCTGTCTGAAACAAGGCTGCAGTAAAACGAACACTTTACTGATCCAAAATAACAAAGACATTTCACTACTATCAATAAATGCAGTCTTCTGCCTAAAAAAAAGAGCTTTAAACTTAAAAAATATTCACTATGTGTAAAAAAACAAAAATGCGTTATGTACACACAATGTACTGTGTCTACAGTTTTTTTGCATTACATCCCAGCATGATACCTAGACTGTTTTCAATTTTACCCAAAAAATAAATAATAATAGAAGCTTGAGCGATGGCTTGGCACTACTTTATGCAATGGAACGCTGTGTTCCAAAAAGAAATTAACCGTGCTGAACTGTCAATTAACAAATCTTATCCTCTGCAAAAGGTGTTAATAGTCCATCGACTTGTTCCCACATGAAGGTGTCTGCCCTCGAGGCACAAGAAGCCTGTCCTTGTAAACACTGAGGCAGGGCCACATAGGCACACAAACATGTACAGCTTGTGTTTACTGTATGCATGCACAAATGCTCGAGCCCACCCGTGCACACACACACACACACAGAGCCAGGGGAGAGAATGTGTGTGCACATAGAGTATATACACACTCGCGCAAGTACACACACAGGTTTGCTGTTGATGGCACAGGTAAAGCTGTGCTTTCCCAAGCAGTTTGAACTTTGTGTGAGACTGGCAAACATTGCTGTGTGTAGGGTAAGCAGATTTTCTGCCTTATTGCGCAAAAACTACAATAAGGGAGAGTCGGATGGGAAGGGGGAAGGAGCGAGGCACGGGACGGCATAGGGGAAAAAGGAAGGATAAGGAGAATGACAATGGGTTTTAGTGCTTACCTTCAACAAAATGAAGGTCGGAGAATATATGAGCAAAGAGAGATCTCTTTCCTCAAACTGTCTCACTGTCTTCAGGATGGCAGCACCACAGATCACATGCTTTATGCTCGTCACAGGTGCAGCCAAATCATGTGACTGTAGACTTGCTTCAAGTCAAAGCTGCTTTCACATCTCAACACAGCTTCTACTCACATCCATAAACTGAATTCAAGTGCAAACTATGGAGTAAGACAACACTTGATATTGATGTAGTGTAAGTGAAGAGGGAAACCAGGACCACTTCACTGAACAGTTTGGTGACCTCAGAGGAGGAATTTAAATCTAGTTGTTTAAAATGTCAGAAATTTTCTTGAGTTATTTTGAAAAAGGGAGATATTTCAGCAGACTGACGTGTCTGTATAAGTGAGCTATTATTTCATATAGCTGAATAAATAAATCGCCGACTCTCTCTCTCTATCTGTGTGTGTCTGTGAAGTTATAACATGTGGGTGTGTATGAATGTGTCCCGGAATTAGTGTGACAGCGTATCTTTCCTGGTAAGGGTGTGTGTGTGTGTTTATTTGTGCAATTGGATGGGATGTTGGGAAGCTTGAGAAATAACAAAATAACACTGAGAAACAACAGATGGGGGAGCTAAAATAAATAAACACACACACACATACAAACTCATGCAACTCACTTGTGCACAGACCTCTGGTTTGGAGTAATCTGTTTGGGTATTCCTCTTAGAGGGGTCTGTGAATATACTGTACAACCAAATAGTCTCAGTGCCACCACAAATACAAAATGAAACTGTTATTTTAGCATACAATGACAGCTGTCTAAATTCTGCTCTTTTTGGGATGTGAGTGGGTTATTTGTTCAGATGTGCATTTGTGTCAAAACAGTGATCTTCAACGTCACACTGTTTGTCCTTGTTAGTCCACCCCTTCTTCCATCTTTCTTTCTTTCCGTGTCTTATCATGGCAGAAGAGACAATAGGACCCCTGATAGGTGTCCTGTGCCACGCCTGATAACACTGTCTCCCTCCACGGCAGCAGTCACACACATACAACTCATGGAGAGGTACAGTACATGCAGACAGATGTGTTTGTTGACCTTGACTAGAATAACAAGACACCATAGAGCACGCTAATCTGTTAGCCTAGAAATGTGTCAACACAGATGGCTAACTGTTGTGACGGACGGAACTACTTATTGGTAATTATCAATAAAATGGCAGAATCAATAAATAATTTTGCAGCATATAATATAACTTGAACCCGTGAGCTGTCCTGGGTGTTAATGGTATAACAAGGCTAACAGTATAAGAACAATAAGCCCCATCCCTATGTACCCACACAGTCCTGAGGAGAGCTCTAGTGATGTCCAACAAGTGATATCACCTTTGTAGGTGTACCACAGATGTGTTATTGACTTTTAAGTTTGAATTAAATACACACACTTTTTAATATTAGCTCAATTACACTGACAAATGTCTAAATGTGTAAGTTTACAGAAAGGGCCAGAGACGCCTCTATTTCCTGAGGGGCTGAGGTCCTTCAACATCTGCAGGACGATGCTGAGGATGTTCTACGAGTTGGTGGTGTCCAGTGCCATCACATACGCTGTTGCCTGCTGGGGCAGCTGCCTGAGGGTGAGGGACATTAACAGACTCAATAGAATCATTAAGAAGGCCAGCCATGTTGTGGGAGAAGAACTGGACTCTCTGACAGTGGTGTCTGAGAGGAGAATGTTGTCCAAAATAAGGACGATACTGGACTTTCCCTCTCATCCTCTCCACAATGTGCTGATCAGCTACAGGAGGTCATTCAGCAACAGACTCTTACTCCCATGATGCACCACAGAGCGACACAGGAAATCATTCCTGCCTGTCGCGATCAAACCCTGCACTGTGACGGACACACATACTTTTATATATACAATGTATATATGTACACATGTAAATAACTGTATTTTTAGATCTATACTACACATGTAAATACCTGTATTTTTTAGATTTATTCTTATCGTGTTGTTTATCCTATTTTTATATCTTTCACTTTCTTTCTTGGTCGGCAAAACTGCAAGTGCAATGTCTGTACAAGAAAGAATTTCCCCTCAGGGATAAATAAAGGAATTCTGATTCTGATTCTGAGAATTAATGCAAGTGAAAACCATAGGAACCCTTGTGCAGAAATACATAGAAGAACATCTTAGCATCTGTTAAGTCAGTTTACTTTTTTACGCTCACTACACTCTTTCAGCCTAAACTACATATCTGTTTGTTGCTGTTGTAGTAGTTTAATTTCCCCTCAGGGATACGGTTTATCTTATCCGATATGACCTATTGCGATAAGACAACTAAGGTCATGCTGGGAACAGGTGAGTCTGATCTTGGAGCTGGAGATGATACATTAGTGATAATGGTTGTAAACAGAATACAGAAACAAATTTCTGTCCTAAGGTACAAACAAAATAGTAAATCCCAAACTTCAGCCTACAGATCTGTGAATAATATCTGAATGTCCTAAAATTGCAGAGATTATAGGTAATGTCACATTCTCATTATGAAGCTGTAAATGTCTTTTCACTTTACTTTTATTCCTGCTATACACCAGCACTGGCCATTGACAGTGATGTTTTTTCATCATACTAAAAAAGTATTTTCTGATCTCTGAGATCATGTGATAATCAAACAGCGTGTTCACTGCTGTTATTGCCTTTAGTTTCTACTAATTAACTTTATGTTCAGTTCAGATATATCATGTCCTGTGAATTAAATGAAACTCTGCAGTGATCAAGGGTTGCAAAACCCTTATTTATGTGCGAATGTTGCAGATAATTAACCAACCACGAGTGATTTTTTTTTTTATCAGAAACATCTGAAATGATTGTGCATTTGGTAGCAAAAATTTTCAGCATATAAAAATGACTTACACAAGCATAGTCGTCTGTAGATCCAAATAATTCATCAAACCATACAAACAGTGTATGTGTGTGTGTATGAGAGGAAGTCATGGTGCCAGCGGGAGAGAGGAGAGGGAGGGTAGGGAGTGTGGGAATAAAGACGGAGGGAAAAGGAAAGAGATGGAGAGAGAGAGCTTTACGCAACCATCAATCACCTTCTTGGGGTTCAAGTTTATTTGGCTTCTTTTATTTTTTTGAAATACACAGCACACAGGAGAGGGAGAGAAGCTGGGGGGGTGGGGAGAAAGAGAGTAAGACAGAGAACACAGCATGGGGGACGGAGGAAGAAAGGGGAAGGAGCGAAATACACTAGAAACAAATACTCATTCTTAACACCATGAAACAAATCTCTGGAAAGAGACATAAGCCAAGTGTACACACCGAGGTGTGTTTTCACAGAGTGTGTGTATGTGTTTCTGGATCCACGGCCTGCCTCAGAGCTCTAATGAGAGACCAGGGCTCCCAACTGTCTCCATCTCCTCAATCACGACTCGGTCCCTCCTGCTCTCCTCCCACACTGCTGTCGCTCTTAACTATTTGGACAGTTGTATGTAGGTTACTCTTGGTTTCTGTGTCTCTGTGCTGCTGCTTTGTTCTCTCTCTCACATGAGCATCATGTGATCCGTGTCGCTCCTTACCTTGTATCTTCCCGGCCCTAAAACAACATGTCTGCCATGAGTCTGTCTTCCTATGCTGTCATATGCGTCGCTTTTACCAGTGCAGCCCACTTCTCCATGCCATGTTGCCCTACTAACATATGACTCACAATTCCTCCATGTCACTCAGCCCATTCATTCCTTCTGTTTTACCATCTAATCATCCAGCTCTCACTCCTTTCCCTCTCTCTCCCTGTCACTATCTCTCTATTTCAGTCTGTCAAAATTTCCAAACATCTAACTGCACTTTTTACTTGCTCCATTATATCATGTTCAGCACTGTATTACCTGCTTCTTTAAGCAACTCTACAGTGCAGTGGATCAATGGAAAAGCATCTTTACCACACATTTTTCTTTTTCCATCAAATGAAACTGTTGTAGTTTATCAGCTGTGTTGCACCATATGCTTTTTATTTAACCTCCTAAGCCACAGCATAAACTGCTCCACTGAAAGAACACATTATTTTTAGACAGTTAACAGACAGGAGTTGAGGCACACATACTGTTCATCTTTTGAATAAATTGAAAATGAAATTATTCTCCCATTAGCAACTGAGCTAATAGGCTTTCTAACTGAAAGTTAGTATTTCTTAGTAGCCTGTGAGTCATTCGCTCATGAAAGATGAGGCTTCACTTGTAGCCTAATATTGCAAGGTTAAGGGTGGGACAGCTTCTCTGCATATACACTAGAGTTCTGTACAGCATTTCTGTATAGCTTCATACATCAAAGGATAAACATTATCAACTTTAACTTCTAGGAGGAGCATATTGTTCACTGGACTTGTTTCCACTGGATGTGAGAGAAATCAGATGGCAGTATTCAGTACATGGCAATGTCATGGTCACCAGCTATCTATCATCAGTCTCTGTGTGCAACAACAACCAGTAAAAGACTTAAGGCAGGGATATGCCTTAAGTTTACTTTAGTAAAGTTTATAATAAATAAATAAAGAGATAAAGATAGCTGATGTGCGATGAATTGTTCAAATGGGAATAACAGCGGACATTTTCAGACAGTTCGTCATGAAAGGCAATGAGATGCATTTGTTGGAACATACAAAAAAGGGACACAAACAGTTCTGTGAAGAGACAAAAACCAATTTGACAAGCACTTAGGTTTTAGCATACTGGTGCATTTACTGTTTTTTCTTAACTCTTGAAAGATGTTATCAATAAAAAGAAATGTATGACTGACACCTTCCCTGTTATTACTCAGCATGCTCTCATCTCAAACATCATGATTTCTGTCACTTTCTGTCCCAGTATAGACGATACACAAGGGAATTAAATGAGCTCTTAAAAACTGTCATTTTCTTTGCCAGCAGTGCTGCCAGAAAATGCCAGTATACCTACAGCTAATGTAAGATGTTGATGTTAACAGCAAGCAAAGGATCTTTCGAGTCATCTTCAGCAGCAAATGTGACTCAAGCCTCTCAAACTTCAACGATACTTCAACAAGAAGTAAACTAGAATCAAGCAGGCCAAAGGACTACCTCTGACTGACACTTCTGAACAGCAGACAAGGGTGGATAACTGTGGGGAGAAGGAGTTTGTTTTGACGACTTTGGCTCTCCAGCTTGTGCAGTGTTGGAAATCAATCTGGCAGTGCTGTTTGATCGCAAATTTACAATTTTGCCTGTCTGAACATGGCAAATTTGATTTTGTTTGCAGTATTCGCACAGTTTAACACACACACACACACACACAGCTCTCTCCCTGTATGCTCTCCCACACCCTCCATCGCTTTTCTCTCAGTTTTCCTGTCTTCCTCCTGCCACTCTCCCTCCTCTCTTTTCTCTGTATCAGGTACAAGACTGTTGGATTAGGCTCCTTTAAGAGCGGATTAGCTGTGTCGGAGCCGTTTGAGGTAAATTGCTCCAAGGAGTCAATCTACCCCCTCCACCACCACCACATCCTTTCTCCTCTGTAAAACAGAGTAAAAATTCTCAACCTAATCCTCAAAGAGCCTTCCTGCACCTCCCTCTGTCTGCCCTCTCTGTTTCGGTTTTTCCTGCTTCGTTCCTTCCCTCCTTCTTTCAGCCCACACAGAGGAGTGATGAGGAGTGGAAGAGCAATAGAGGTGTGGATGGGTGAGGAGGGGTGAAGTGGGGGTGTGAATGCAGAATACCCAGACAGACACACGTAGGTGAACCGTGTGACTTTACAAGACTGGCTGCTTTTGTTTAGCGTGTGTACCTGCTGGAGCATGTTGCTAAACAATGATGAGTTGTGTTCATCATAAGTGGCAGTGAGTGTGTGTGTGTGTGTGTGTGTGTGTGTGTCAGATTGAGCAGATGGGGTACATTTTGGGCACAAGGGCGGGGTCACATCTGCGTCGTCCCACGCGTTTGTCTTTGTGTGTGTGGGCCACTTGGCATGGTGGCCACATTTAGAGTCATCAACACAAACAAGGTGATTAGCAAGTTGGGACAAACAAATTATTAATCAAAATTAATGGACTGACCTCAGACTCTTTCTACTAGCCAAATGTTTTCCTTCCATTTCTCTCAACATGTCCCAAAAATTGTATTCTGTTTATTCTAGGCTTATATCCAATTTGCACAACACTGATAGTGTGCTGTTAATGCAATCTGCAGCTGAGCCTTATGCCATATTTATCACTAAACTATACACAAGTACAACCTGCTTATAGCCTGGAACATTTGGACAGAGACAGGCTGTCACATGTACACACTCTCACTCACACACACACACACACACACACACACACACACACACACACACTCACTCACTACCCCTGCCTACCCTCATCTTGGAGCTGCCATTGATTTGGGCTGCAAGGTAATGTGGGCAATGGTTGCCATGGCAATCGGCAGCCGTGCAAGCCAGCCAAAGTTTGAGCTGGCATGAGGAGTGTGTGCGTGTATGTGTGTGTGTGTGTGTGTGTGTGTGTGCGGACTGTTTGTGAGTGTGTATTTAAGAGGTAGTGCGACCAAGCATGTATTTATGTTTATGTCTCTGAGTGTGTATGTGTGTGCCTGTGTGTGTGAGGTGCTGGCGGGGTGACAGCAGTCTGTTTAGTATGCAGCCTTCTGACTGCATCTCCCTTCCTTTGGCCCACAGACACAGCATAAAAATGATCCATCCCCCCACCCCCCCATGCGCACACACATACATGCACGCACACACACACACACTTGGCTATGATTGCTCTTCTACATATGCACACATTTAAAGTCACATACACTCAGTCACCATGTGCCTGCAGACACACTGTGTCATGACTGGTCTCCCACACAGAGGGGCCTGCAGGTCAAGATCGCAGATGAGGTTAATATTAGAGAGGGCTTGATTACAGACACACACACAAACACACAGATAATAAACACACCCCCTTACAGTGACATTCCTCTGAAAAAGCAGCCTGTTGGTGGAGGTGAGTATTGATATTTCCTCTCCAACCCTGTATTCACACCCCCAGGGCGTGTCGAATGGGTGGAGATGGTCTGTCTCGGTGTGTTTGCTCTGGCACTGTCGGGGCGAACCAAACAGCTTTGTTGAGATGTGTGTGTTGTGTTGTGGGGTGGGGAGTCAGAGAACCCTGGGAATTATTTTCCCTCCTGCTGCTGCTGATTCCTCACACACAAACACACACACACATAAACACACATATAGATATATAAATACACACATAGCCTGGCTTTATCTAGATACATTTGCATACACTCACTATCATCCATGCTTTCTGTGGATCATACACACATGCGTGTATACAATCTTACACGACTAACATTATATATATACACACACTGTTGTACCAGATACATGCACATACATATACACACACTTTCATATACATGTAAAGAACATACACGAGCAGTGATGGACACAAATACACACACACATATTATTGATTGGGAGAAGTGAAGCGCAGCTCGGCACTAACAGCTCACTTTAAGCATAGGAGAAGCAGACTGGTTAAGGAGACAAGGAGGAGATCGAGGGAGGAAGGATTAGGTTGGAGTCAAGGGTTGGGAAAGCAAAGGAAAGGAAAGAGGAAGCAAAGAGAAAAGATATGAAAAATGGACAGCAGAGAGAGAGAGAGAGAGAGAGAGAGAGAGAGAGAGAGAGAGAGAGAGAAAGAGAGTGCAAATACACACCAGAACATGGCAGGCTCCACCCTGCCCCCTCCACCCCACCCGAACACCCCTTCACAACCTGCCCCCCCACCCACCCTCATCTTCAGAGCCTCTCTACAGGATCTGAGAGCAGCTCAGCTCAAGCCCTGACACGTGTGCCTGAGAGAGAGAGAGAGAGAGAAATGGAGGAGTGAGAGAATGAGCAGTATTCACTTGTGTGTGTGTGACTCAGAGAGAGAGAGAGAGAGTGTGTGTGGGGGGGGGGTACAAGAGTGAGCGAAATGCGTGTATGTGAGAGAGGGAGGGAGGGAGGAGGGAAGGTAATATCTTCTGCTGATGGGGATGGATGGAGGACAGAGAGAGAGAGAGAGAGAAATTACTTGGTGTGAGGCACTTGTGTCCCCCGTTCTCTCCTCCTCCTTCTCCTCCTCCTCTCAATACCCTCTTTGCCTCTTGCCTGCATCCGTTTTGTGTTTGGTTACATCAACATATTTCACAGTTAAAAAAATGAATTTGTCAAAAATATAACAAATAAGTAAGTGGAAATTAAATTAGTACCAATAACAAATACAATAACAATGTATTTATGTAAAAAAAAAGATGCAGTTTAAATATTATATATATATATTTTTTTTTTAATTTTATTTATTTATATTTTTTTTCTGTGACACACATACACACACAGGAGAGACTTTTGCTAGAGTACAGATCACAGGTTACACATTTTGATACTGAATTTTAAATTTGGATAAGTAATTGGCTTTTTGATTTTATATTTGAACAACAGTTTGAATTAGTTTGAATTTCATATAGGAAGAGATGTCACTCTCATTCACTGACTCTCTTATGTGATGCAAGCCTCAGGACGTTCCATTATAAACCATACTGATACAGAGCATCTGTTAAAAGCTAAATGGGGCTCCAACAATATCATTGCAATGAATTGGTAAGGGTTATAGTTCAGGGCATGTGAGACACCCAAAGGGAAGCTGGCTCTGTGTCTGTGAGTCTGCAGCCTCTGAGGCCTTGTGGAGGTCAGGGTTCTGAGTAGAAGAGGATGAGAAAGGAAAGAAAAAGAGGAGAGAGGATGATGAGAGAAGCTTCACCTCTGAAAAGACTGAGGGGTTAAGAAGGTTTAAAGCAGGAGGGGCTGTGGGTGTTTGTCAAACCCTGTTTATTTGTTGAGTGTGTGTGTGTACAATGGGGGGGCAGGGTGTTTGTCGTGACTCGTAGGGCTATTAGCACTGGTTAGTGCACTGCAGTCGGTGTATGATTCCATGATCTCAAGCACAATCTCCACACACACACACACACACACACACACACACACACACACACACACATAATCACACACACTTACAACGAAACCTCCCACCCCAGTCATGAGGATGACACCAGAAGCCCTCCTTTGAGGCCATCGCCCGCCAATCCATCCCATCCAATCATCACTCAGATAACCCCAGAGACCCGCCCCCATGCTGCTAGTTTCACACAGCTGCATGCTCGCTTGTGCAGCAAGCCACATCTGTCTCACAATTATTCTCTCTTTCTCTCTCTCTCACACACACACACACACAGTGAAGGGACCGCATCATCCGGCACACACAGACAAACCACACAAAACATCTTTCATGCATGCACCTCTGCTCGCCCACTTGCTGCTTCCACTGAGACATCCACCACCGTGGTGACAGTAACCGCGACAACGAGCATAAATTAGCGTCACGGCGATATGCAAAGCGAGGGAGCAACAATTACAGCTTGACTAACGAGCTTTTGAGGAGCGAGGCTGAAGTTTCCCCTAGCAGCTGCTAACTGGATTAGCCTACACACACAGAGAGGGAGAGGACGGAGCACAGAGACAGTGTTTGAGCACCACCTGTGAGACAACACACACAGATGCGCACACACACACACACACACACACACACACACACACACACAGATGCACACACACACACACACACACACACACACACACACACACACACACACACAAAGCCAAAGGCTAATGTTCACATTCGTGAATGCAGACAAAGAAAACTGAATCAAAACACAGCTAGCATCATTTCACCCTAACACAAAACACCATTACCATGGGTGTCTCAGGGGATGTCAACACATCAGCAGTAATTACTGCACAACAAGAAATAAAACAAATAAAACATACCTATACATATTATAACCTATCACCTATCCAGCAGTGTATGAATCCAGTTTGACATTCATTCAACAGATTTAGCAGGCACAGAATACCTGGCAGGCACTGAATACCTGGACAGTTCAACCAAGGCTTTGTCTATGAACCAACACACACACACAAATATATCTATATCTATATATTCAGGTATATGAAGTCCACCCTATACATGAGTACAAAATGTGCTGCCCAGAATAAATGCAAGAGCGGTCTGCTTACGATATATGCCCATGTAATTTCTCAAAACTTTTCCAATTTCTCTTGTGTGTGAGTGTATGAGATATTTTGTGATATCAGATTTTTCACATCAGTCCTGGTCAAAATGTGGTGTGGTGTGGTAATTCACACATGAAGTTCACCTGGAAAATCTGCATTAGACAACACACTTATTACTGCCTTAACACAGAGTTACTTGCCTCAGTCAAACCTTAATATCGAGACCGGAGTAGTTCCACATTAAAAATCAGTGTCTCTCCAATGCTATTTGATGGACATGGGACGTCCGTGGGGATGCAAGACGAGACGCTAATGTTAGCTCAGCTTGTTTTTCTGATAACTTAAGATGCAGACGTCTGATGACACAATTACGCCATCTGGTATAACAGCAGAGTGTTAATTAAAAAGACAAAGATCTACAAACTGATGTGACGTAAAACAGTTCAAAAGAAGTCAACAGGAAATGTTTAATGTCCAACCATCCAACCATAAATAGTGTATCTTTTTTTATTGCGAATGGACAAAATTGGAAATAGGCTAAGCAATTTACAGCCCTATTGACAACACGATAGCTCGTCGAAAGGCGAACGAATCAGAATGCTTTGGATCCAGAGGCCAAAGCCAATGAGTGTTTTGTCAGTGAGGTCTGTTGCTGACTTTAGTCATGTCAACAGTGAAAAATAATGCTCATAATGTAGCAGTGAATGTAATTGAAAAGTAAATCTTACTATAAAGATGTTATGCATAATCTTCAGGGTTATGCCTTCGATGTGTGGCAAGAACCTTACAGATCATCGGCTTTTGCTTCTCGGCTTCTCCTTCCATTACGGCTTCACAAGGCACATGCACAAACAAGGCCGTGTCAGCTCGATGTCTACATTTGTGCATCTCCTTCCTAACTTACATCTTAACTACTGAAGGAGTGCAGATCCATTTTTTGATATGCATATTTGCTTTTGCATATCATGAAAGGTAGCATGAAAGGTATAGTTAGGACTGCATCCAGTCTAACTATACCTTTCTTATATTTATAGTTTGTTATTTGGCTTGTATTACCTGACCAGTGAGGGGAAAAAAAAAATTACAGAAATAAAATAATTACAATTGATTAATAAATCTGATACTGGTTCACTGCATGTGGGTGCATTAAAATGCTGGAGTGCATAATTTAAAAATCATCATGGAAATTTTTCATCTTTTAGTTTCAGAATAGGAAATGAGTTGAGACGAAGGTACGAGGATTGCAAGAGAACATAAAGAATGAAGTGATAAAAGTTGTTCTCAAAACACAATGACAGGAAGACTCCAACAGGCTAACAAGTTTGCTAAAACAGTCAGGGACTGTCACTGAATCATGAGCTTTCTATAGGCTTGCTGTTGTGACAGAGCATTGCTTGCTCCCTAAATTTTCTTTGAAGGGAATGTCTGTTTAGTACCTCAACCAGGACAAGAAATTAAAATCTAACGTGGGGGAAAAGGAGTTACAGTTTTCCTGTCGGTCTGTTCCTGTTTGGCATATGCTGCCAAGCTGTCATTATTTTCAAGATTTCTCACCTTGACATCCTGAAGAATTTTGCAGCTTTTTGTTTAGTGCACCTCCAATTTGGGCACAGATGGTCTGAAAACTCTAATATTAAGGAGCTGATTGCCAAGACCTCTTTTAAGGCTGACAAATACTGCCAGTTGCTTTCACTCAAATATGACCCACCTCTCTAATAGTGCTTATAAGTTACTTGAGTGTTAAAATCATTTTCCATTAATGCAGTACCCTAAAGATTTTTCATATTGCACTTGAATAAAGCTGAGTTATTTATAGTTATAGATATATCACCAAAATATATCACCAGTATTAATGCTGCAAAAGATACCCTGACCTCTCGGCCCTCATATGATCAACCTCCAAAAACACTCAATCCAACTACTTTCCCATGATGCAATCTGATCATTTTTATCATGCTCTCCCCATCTGGTTGTCTTTCAAATTTTACACACAGACTTTTAGTGGCAAAATTTCTAATCACAAGTCAAGATAACCCGGACAAGATCATTATGACATCATTAGGGTCATTTTCTCAGACTTGACAAAGCTCTTTCTGAGCAAAAGAGGACAGAAAAAAAGAGTTAGCATTCCCAATGAGAAAATGGGTGGAACTCCCCTTCAAGTGCCCCCACTAGTTGTCAACATCACGTAAATATTGATGTGAAGCTCATCTCAACCCACTTCCACCCTTATAAATGATCATTATGACAAAACACTTGAAGAGAAGCACACTGTAATTTCTGTTGTATGTTTTATTGTTGATGTGCTCATGTTATTTGAGTCCTGTGTGACTTCTCTAAAAATAAACTCACTTATTAATTACAGTCAGTACAAATGGGCTAGATGCATTTGGAGCAGTAAGTGTTTTGCATTTCAGACACTCCATTCTGCATTGCTCACTTATTTCTCCCTTTCCAGACTCTTGACTTTCTTTTTAATATGCTCCATCCTCACTCCACAATAAATCTCTCTCTCTTTCTGCATTTGCCTTTCTCCTTTAAGTCGTTCTTTTTCTTCTCGGCACATCCCTCTCCTCTCTCTTCCCCATCTCCAATTCTCCTCTGCTCACTCAAATAAATCTCTCCTCCCCCCTTGGACCCCCCCTCCTGCCTCAAATCTATGAAACACACACAAACATACATACATGTGCACGCACGGACTCATGCGCACTCACTTACACACACAAACACACAGCCCTCCAGGCAGCAGCCACAAAGGCCC
Source organism: Scatophagus argus (assembly GCF_020382885.2). Taxonomy (NCBI): domain Eukaryota; kingdom Metazoa; phylum Chordata; class Actinopteri; family Scatophagidae; genus Scatophagus; species Scatophagus argus. The sequence goes on along the minus strand of NC_058494.1, from coordinate 5,386,138 downwards.
CATATTAATAAATCTGCTCCTTTATTGGTGCTGAGTGTCTCTGGCAGAAGGAGAAGGAGAGGGAGGAGATAGGGAGGAAGGAGGAGCAGGACAGAAGACACACAGATCACCAGAGAGGAGGAGGTGAAGCAGGAGGAGGAGGTGATTGACTGACTGTAGTCATATCATGAGCACAAGGGAGACAGAGAGATAAAGGTAGAGGGAGACAGCATTCTACTGACGAAAACACAACGACCCTGAGATAATGAGAAACACTACGAGGAGTGTGTGGTTTTACTTGTGTAGGTGTTTATTTGTTGAAGTATAGTCCACCCACACTTCCTTAACATCCTCCGTCCGGTGGATTATTAAAGACACCTGACACCTGGCTGAACCACTGGAGCGTTCAGAGTGGGTTGTGCTGGTCACTGGGCTCGGGAAACAAACTGCCCGAGGTGGGCTTTCGGTAATGACAGCAGCTAGCTTGGCTTAGTGGTCCAATCTCAGCCATCAGTCAGCTGTGACAGATTGGGGATATGAGCTAAGGAGCCGTTTAGCGTTGGTGTTTGGCATGGTGTGTGAGTGCATGCGCTTGTGTGTGTGTGGGGAAGGAGAAGTGGGGGGAGGCTATCAGTGCTGCTAGTGTTGCAGAGGCATCAATACACTCTCGACAGGCCATTTTCCTATGCCTATTCCAGGCCCTGGCTTGTTGCTGGGGCGACTACCGCCATTTTGCCTTCCGTGGCTTCACCTCTGGGAGGTTTTAGAAAACACCAATCCAGTTTTCATAATCTATCGCGTCCAGTGTTTACATCGATTGCAATTTTATTTTTTAATCCGTGCAATAGGGTGTTCTGTGTGTCTATCAACACATTTCATAGGAAACCTCCAGTGGACCAACAGCTTTTAAAATAACTCTGTAGTTGTAAAGTAAAAACGTGAAAATAAAGCTCAACTGAACTCAAGAATTTAAAAGCAAAAGCTGCAGAGTGTTTCATTGTTCTCCTGAGGTCATGGGTTGAGTGTTCTGTAACACCATCACTCTGAAACATGGCACTCATACTCTAAGTGCAGTCTGTTTTCATCTGAAGAATGACTCTAGAAAAAGGGTTTAAACTACAGACAAACTGCAGATCAAGGATATGTTTCCCCTGGACCAACACAGGAAGCAGCAATGCAAAAAACTTTGCCAAGCCACATTGATCAAAAATGTCAATGGAGAGCACCAGACAGTTCCCTTACCTGTCCATGAGGCTGCATGGCGCTGTAGGGCATGTTCTGGTTCAACACTTTCTGCTTCATCAGCAACATCCTCTTCTGCTCCTCACTCAGGTGGGCTGTCTGTCCCGGGATTGGCCCCTGGGTCTGTCCTGGCCCCGTGCCCTGGCTGCCACCTCCCCCACCACCCATGTAGGGAGGCATCATGGGGTTCTTGACCTGATTGTTCCCTCCCATGGGTGGAGTCATCCTCTGGCCTATGTGATCAACCCCACTACCACTGAAGTGACTCAGTGGTTTGGTGTTGTTGTAGGACAACATGGCTGCTGTTTGCTGCTGCTGTTGCTGCTGCTGTTTGGACAGGGCATTCTGGCTAATGCTGTTTGGCTGTTGTTGGCCCATCATGCCCATGTGGTTGTGAGGGAGGTAGTTGTTCATGGGGGCCTTAGGCCCATTGTTGGGGGCCATCCCAGCCACTAGAGGGCCCTGTGGTGTGTTAAAGGCTTGCGGTGGGTACATCATGGGGCTGTTGGGTTTGTCTTGGTTAAAGGGACCAGAGTTATAGGGGCTGGTTGGAGGCCCTGCAGGGGACCAATTAGCTGCTTGTTGCTGCTGCTGCTGCTTCTGCTGCAACAGTTTAGCACGTTGCTGAGCCATTGCTTTTAGCTGCTCTGCTGGAGAAAGTTCAGGTGTCACTGGCCCTACAGGCTGACCTCCAGGGGCTACCCCAGTTGCGCCGGGTCCTGTGCCAGCCTGACTGACTCCTGGACCTGGGTTCATCATGTACCCATTCCCAGGCCTGGACACTGCTTGCGTCTGAGCCTGGGTTGGGGTCTGAGGGGAGCGAGCCACACAGTTGTGCAATGGGGAACCTGATGCCATGGCAACAGCTGGAGACTGCTGCAAAGGTTGCTGTGGAGGCGTTCCATTGGCAGTGGTGGCAAACTGAGGGCCTGATGAAGATGGTCGGACCTGAGGAAAGGAGAGCAAACACAAAAAATACTGCTCTTAAATGAATAGTTCAACACAATGCCATGTGGAGTTTAGTTTAGCTTAGAATAAAGATTGGAAACAGGGAGAGCAGCTGGTATGGAGTTCAAAAATATGACTATCAACATCTCTAAAGCTTTCTGCTTAATACTTTGGGCCGATGGCTACCATAACTCCAGCAAGGGATGTCCTGATCAGATTTTCACTACACGTACATTACTGTGGCCAAGCGAATTCTATATATAATAGATATAATAATGATATTATGTTGAATTTAAGAGAAAATTTGAAAAACATAAATAAACAAAATTATTCTATCAGTCAAATTTAAAAAAGTATTTACTTTAATTTTGTTTTATTGTGTGTGAATCATATTTTATTGCACTGTATTTTAGATGTAATACAAAATTGCTTGTTACCAGCTGGCTGCCATACCATTTCCTGTTTTAAAACAGATGAGCCAAAACTATGTAACACCTACTACTGCTTACAGTACATCCGGTGTGGTGCAGTGCATTCTAACTTTTGTAGATTTTCTACCTTTTCAGCAAAAGGGAATACAAGAACTCTTTTTCTCTGCTTTCTCCAGTCTTGTGCCATGAATTGCCAAAATATTTGTATCATTCTACAGTATAAAGAGGCCAGATTTATGAGATTTTCCAGCAGATTAGTTAAATACTTTTACAATGAATAGTGAAAATGCAACCAGATGAATTGATGAACAAATGATTAACATCATATGCACTGGATTATTTACATGATATTATCAATTAAAAATTTTAAATGTTGCGGTTAACATCAATACTTGTATATTCTAACCTCAACGCAGCATGTATGTTTGTTTCTTGCTCCACATAAGAATCAGTTACAATATAAAATCAGTTCAAACGATCTGATTCCTGAAGAAAGCGGAACAAAAAAGCAGAATAAGTAATCGCAATTCCTACTCATCACCTGTCATCGTTGTATCAGGAATCAAAAATGGCCATTTGTACTTTAAATACATATTATACTTGTTTTTCTGTTCTGCCATTCAGATGTATTCTGTCTGTTACAACTGAAAGCAGTTAAGCATTTAAATTGGTACTCCAAGACAGGTACACACTATGTATGATGTACTGCAGTTCTGCCTTTAAAAAACACATCAAGCAAATATAAATATGTGACTGAATCACCTGGTCTTAGGGCAAAGACAGAGGTTAAACACCCCATATTGACCTTCTTTGTACTGACCTGCGGTGAGCCCATGGGAACCTGTGGCACTCCCTGTGGAGGCTGAGGAGGAGGAGGCAGGGCCGCTGTTGGCGCTGCCCCCCCTCCAGGTGCCGTCGTATTCCCAGCTGCTTCCTGTGGGCCTGGTGTCTGATTGTTTGCTGGCCTGCCAAACTCTGCCTCCTTCTTGTCCTCAAAGTCCTCATTGAAGAGGTCGTGCATATCGTCCTCTGGCACAGTGTTGGCCAGCTCATCGATCAGCTCCTGCCACTCCTGGTCATTGAGGTTGATGTCAGAAAACAGTTTGTTCTGATTGGAAAGCGACTGGGGATCAGAGGACTCCATCCCACCTCCATCATCCAGTGGCTCCTGTTTCAGGTCTTTTAGGAGGCTGAAGCTGTCTTCCAGGTCCAGCGAACCGTTTAACTTCATGTCCGGGAGGTGGCTGCCACCGTTCTTCCCAAGCTCATCTGACGCCTGGCCTACATGGTTGCCGTTGCTGTTTGTAGTGTTGTTCCCTGTGGAAGTGTTGGGCCCGCCAAGTATGGGCTTAATGTCCATTTGGTGATGCAGTGGAGAGATGGGCGGTACATTGTTGTTATTGTTGTTGTTAGGGAGACCTGTTAGTGAGTCCAACCCCCCGGAGCCCTCCTTCCGTACTCGTTTAGTAGTGGGTGAGTAGCTGCCTCCGTCACAGATGCCATTCTGTTCTCCGTTGAGGGGCGATCGTGCACTGTCCAATTTCCTTTTTACAGTCTCCTGCAGCTGTAACAAACAGGAAAAAGAAAATGGATTAGGACTGGAGAAGCACCAGAGACGGGACATGTTAGCAATATGAAAACTTTTCTGTGGTCTTCAGGGTACTTAAATGGAAACAACATGAGATACCAAATCAATATGTTGACAGGCTGCGTCCTCTCTACACAAATCAAGAACTGTCATAAAAATGCAAGAGGTGTGCTGACAATCGAAACTAACACAAATCAATTGTACTTTCAGAATGGATTCAATCTGGCAGAAATAAGGATCATGTAATAATGACGTCTGACACAGAGCACACAATGGGTGGATGAGCTGCCCCATCTAAACCCACAGTCCATTCTTATCCTTACTGCAGGCAGCACAGTAAACTCAATTTATTAATCTCACTGCCCCCGTCACGGCACAAACGGGATGAAGAGAGTGCCCTAACAAATGTCGGCTGGCAGTTAAGGTAATCACTATTATACACCTGGATTGGAGAAAAGGTAAAGAGACAGCAAACAGACAGACACAGACACAAGAGACAAGTGGGATATTGAAATTTTAGCTACACTATACAGGTGTTATCCATCACTCAACACTCTGAATGGATACATATGAAAAACAGAAACCTCCCACTGACACAAAAACAGGGCATTTAGAAAACTGCAACTTAATCACCAGCAAGGGTCTAGCTTTACAGTTACAGCTAACAATTCTGTTCAATTGATGACACAGGGTTCAGTGCAGTAATTATACATTTACCAATGCTTGGCTTTATGAATGTCCCTCTACAAGTCCTCAGATGGTGGTATGAACAACTACAGCACTACTTTGTTACAATGGAGAGCAGTTGTGTAGTTGCGTATGGAGGGGTACAGTGACGCCTGAACAAAATGATTTACAACCAGCATGCAAATACTGTATTTTCATTTTTCTGTGCAATTTCTGAGCAATTTAATAAACTCTCGATCTCAATTTTACTCCTAACTCCTGTTAATTTCAAACCTTAATGAAGTTGGCAGAGAAATAGTAGATGCTATTAAAATGACGGATGGGAAGCAGGGACCTCATTTATGAAAGGTTCCCAGGGTGCAAATTTTGTGTTGTGACCCAAATCCAAGCCAAAGTTTAGGATCCATACAAAAAGCTGATCACAGTTAAAAGTCATCGGCATAGCACTGCATTTAACTTCAAGTATTCTTCAATCATTTTCTCTAAACGTATCCCAGTTAAAGTCTATTTTTCTATCCTTCAGAGGCCATCAAAGAAGAGTATTTGATGACAGTTTAGGCTGCTCATTTACAGCTAAAATGATTTTATTATAGTTAATATTATCCATCAATAAAACATCTTTAAATATTCTCAAATGAGGCTTACTTTTTAGAGGAAGTGAAATTAAATAATAATGAAAGTAGATAATGTAAATTTACAAAAAAGCAGAGATAATACATGGGATAATATTATGAAAGCATCTGTTTTCTTTGGTGCTATCTGTCTGAACCCTTCACACTAAAACCTCCCTCCAATCTTATTTCTCTTAGTCCATTTACACACACATTTGCACAACAAATGCACAGCCCCGCAAGTGCACACTGATTGGAGCAGGTCACACACACACAAGCATCCTGCAGATTTACATTTCAAACAATCTTCTGTGACAAATGGAGTTGAGAAACTCTAAAATATTTTGTAAAAAAATGTCACACACACAGACACACACACAAAGAAAGCACCAGTGATACATGTATGTGTGCAAATGCACACTTAGCTCTTTGTTATTCAGATGGAACAACAGACAAAACATATTCAGATTGTATTCTGACCCTGAGGTGGACCCACTCGAGCTGGAAGATGCGTGCACGTACATGTACACCATATCACAAAACCACACGCACCACAAGACAAAACACACACACACACACAGAACCCTTTTTGACTTTCTTGGTCTACTGGTGTGTGAATGTGTGTATGTGTGGGGTGGGGCTGTCAGGTTGGCTTCCCCTTCTGTTCTCCACTATGACTGACAGTCAGCCTAATTATCTTTATGGCATGATAAACACTATTAGTATTGACAGCCAAAACTACAGTGTGTATGTGACTTGAAATCTTTTGCTTGTGTAGCCATTAAAGAAACAACTGAGGAAAAACACAGGAAAACACACATCTCCACTGTCACGACATGGCTTCATCAACCCTGTGCATTTGTGTGTGTGGTCCTGCAATCAATGGCTTTAAATAATTCAAGTCTCCTGCATGTGGGCTTGGTTTAGTGTGTGTACGAGTGTTTTTGTGCGTGTGTGTGTGTTACAGGCTTTCCCTAAATACTAGTGACTCATGTTTATAATAACAGACTCGCCATTCAAAGCCCACCTATAAAAACTCCCATAATTATCCAGGTGGTGTGAACTATAGCACCCTCCCACAGATGTAGGCATGTGCACGCACACACAGACACACACACACACACACACACACACACAGAGGTTTTGCATGCACACCCACCAATAAAAAAATTCATGATGAGTTTAACCTTCTTGATAGAATACTGAATACAGAAATCCACCCAGACAGAAAGAGAAAGATGGACTGTGGTTCTGTCTGCTCAGTACTGTATGAGTCAGCATGTCATAGCCTGAGGGACACTGACAGGAAGAATGACAAAACTGTGAGCATGAACAAAACATTTTATATTAACTGTAGTTAATTAATCATTTGTTCCTTTTAGCACAACTGTTAACCTAATTACACCTCTGAATAACAGTTATATACCTGGCATGCGGTGTGAATGAAACTGACAATATTTTTATTCATTTGACAATCACGACAATAAAATATCTGAATTGAGAGTGTTTGCAGGTGTCGGAGAAAGAATTAGAGCCAGGCGAAGAGAGAGGAAGATATCGTGAGTCAGAGACAAAGAATTTTGAAGTAGTTTAATCAAGCTGGAGTGCTTAGTGATAGCACCGGGAAAAGAGCATCGGAGCAAAAAGGACTAGAGGATGTAAAAGAGCAAAGACAGGAGAGAGTAAAAGGAAGACAGCGCTGCTTGTTCCCCCTCCTGCGTCTCTCCCTCTCTCTGTATGCTTTGACATAAACACCTGCTGACTGTTCCTCTGTTGGTTCCCACAACAGACAGAGACAATGACAAAGATACCGTGAGACAAAGGTAAGACACACACACACACACACAAACAAGGAGGAAGAAGGGATTTATTTGTCAGGCAGAAGGTCTTGTTCCTTTGAGTGGAGGAGGTAACAGGACATGAAGATGAAGAGGAGGAGAGAGAAGGTGAGGGAGAGAAGGGGTAGGTGGGGGAGGGAGGAAGGAGGAGGAGATAGGTGGCTTGATGGAAAGGCATAGCGCGCCAAATGACAGCGGGGAGCAAACGATGAGAGGGTGATCAGAGAGGGAGAGGGAGTGAGAGATGGAACCACTAAGGTGCTGTTGTTATAGCAACCTGCTGCTCTGGTGCTTTGTGCGCTGCATCCTCCTCCTTCCTCCTCCTCCTCTCCTCTCTTCTTGCTCACTTACTACCTCTCTTTAAAGGTAAGCATCATATCGAATTCTCTTCAAAGTCTCAATATTCTAAGAACATACACCAAAACAGGTAGGCCTGTACATTAAGAAGGTGTGGTAAACCAGATCAAAAGATCAAAGTGACCGACTCTTCTCTGAAAGTCCCTGCTTCTCACCAGATAAATCCTGATCCCATCGTCACAAAGGTCCAAAGAGAGTTTTTATTTTAACAATTAAATCTATTGTATGACCCATAAGAGTTTAGTGAACCTATCAGCTAATAATGCCTCAGTGACTCTTATCAGGTTGCCAGATACAGGCAACACACACCCACAAATATCTTTCCATAATTATCCACATTTCATTTGGTTTCCCTTGTACCGGCCAGTATGTAGCTAGCTTGTTCCTGGTCTGGCCCACTAGACTGTGAAATGAGACAATTAAATCAAACAGGCCTTTAATACGTTAATGTGTGTGCTGCAGTGAGTGCGTGCATATGTATGCACCAATTTTACAGCATTACCTGCCAGAGAACACTCCTGTTTGTTTGTAGGGTCTCTAGCATATGACCAAAAGATCGACCTTACCGACTGACGGCAGGCCACGATGCTGAAATAAATGTAGGTGCGCAGCAGGAAGCTGCTGAATAGACTTACTGGAAACTTGCTTGGAAAATTTGTTTGAATTTATAGTTTCTCACTTGAGTATCAGATATGGTCTAAACTAAATGGAAAAATACCAGTGTTTTTTTGTTAAACAAACAGCAGCATGACTACACGTCCCATGAACCTTCTTCTAAAGAAAAGTGACACTGTAACAAGAGGACTTCAATGACTCGTTTTAAAAGGAGCAGAAGCTAATGAAGAGTCGATGTTTGCTGAGATATCTATTTGTTCATGTATTTTCTACATGCGAGCTGAGGTGAAGTAAAGACATGTTCCGATCTTGGCTTACAGAAAGACAGTGTGACATCTGTTTTAAAATCTCTTGTGTGAAATGTCAAGCTTTTATAAAAAAAAATGTTTTTATTGAATTACTACTGAAGTCTTTTCAGTGTAAAGAACTGGGAAGATATGGGGGCAAATCAAGAAGGAATACAGGCGGGACTGTCAGAGTGTCTGTCCTTCATCTCAAGGACACTGGTTTAAGCGTACATCAGCAAGCACCCATCCTGCTGAAGTGTCCTTGAGCAAGTCAGTGAAACTCCAAAAGAGCCTCTCTGTGAATGATCCCATATAAAGGATCTGCGATTCGGCCGGTGCACAAAAGGAACAAGTTGGAAGAGATCTGGAATGGGTTCTGGATCATATTGGTAAGCAGACTGAAGGTATGAGTCAAACATTTAAAGGAACAGTACTGTATGTTCAGTTTCTTGTTTTTTTGCCTGGAGTTACATATTACGATGGAGTTTGATACCACACTTGATACTGTTAACATGTAGCTGGAGGAAGCAGCATGTTAGCTTAGCTTAGAAAATAGAAACAAAGAAACAAAAACAGTTAGCCAGTGTCTTTGTCTGTCCTGGCTTTTGACTTCTTAGTAGCACACAAATTTCTGGCCTATGCAGTACTTCACTCTGACCACTTCACATTATTATGATCATTTTGAGAATTTTCTTCCTGAACATAAATATTTTAAGATGCACAGCGTTTCATTTCCCTGACCAGATCCATGGACATTGGGCAATAAGATGGACAGAACACAAAAACAAAGAGTCTGTGGGAGTGAAGGACAGAAAACTCCAAGTGACAAGAGGAAGGTACAGACAAAAGAACATTTGGCCGCCATCCCAGAGAAGGGTGTGTGTGTGTGTGTGTGTGTGTGTGTGTGTGTGTGTGTGTAAGAAAGCGCCTGCCAGTCTGCCTCCTGTACACTGGGGGCCTATACACCCCTGATTTGAATACACACTCTCGTCTAATCTTCTAAACAATAACGCTTTAAATATTACTCATTCCAAATTCTGCAAATGAATGCAGCTCTATTTTGCAGTCTGAGCGCCAGCAGTTTAACTGCTGCCTCTCTATCTTTCAAGCAAAATACAAACTATATATTAAAGAACATCCTGACATCCTGGTGTTCTTGTGTCAGGGCTCTGAGTTGGGATATGCAGTGTTTTCTTAGGAGTTTAGTTCTTTAAAGCTACATGCTCAGTGCAACAAATTCAACTACATAGAGAACACTCTGGGAAATGCTGCCAACTTTAAAATTTATATTAATTAAACTCATTTTAATGAAAAAATTGGAATGTAGGAATGAGGAATGTACTTGTATGTAACTGTTGCTGTTAGGGCAATAATATATTATCAGAAAGCTGACATCAGTAAAGAGTAGGCAGATAGAGCAGCAACAGGCATAGAATAAACACTGTTGTGGTGTGGCTCATCACAACGCTTTCTCAGACATATTACATGTGACTAGTGTGTGTCTGTGTGTCTGTGTGTGTGTGTGCGTGAGTGCAGTAAGAAAGAAAAGTGTGAGCGCGCACATGTACATGTGTCATCAGCAGTTTCAAACCTGCTGACCTGACATAAAAACCTACTGGCCACAGAAAGCCATCACTTTCTCCTCCCTATCTACCCATCCATCCCCGACCGCCCCAACTCAATAAAAAAGACTTTAATGTGTGTGTGTGTGTGTATACAAAAGATCTGAATGAGTGAAAGAAAGAAAAGGGGGAGAAGGTTAGTAGGAAACGATGATAATGCTAATAGTGCTAATAGACACATTTTCAAACCATTAGTATTTAACACACAACATATTATCATCTGAGTCGAGGACTGCGTGTGTTTGAGCCTGCGTTCGCGTTTGTGTGTGCAACATTACACGTGTGTATGTCTGAGTGTGTCATTTTCCTGATAAAGTTTAAGCAAGAAAGAGGGCAAGCAGAGAGAACAGAGAAGCAACAGAGAGAGAGAGAGAAAATGAGGGGATGAGAGAGGGGAAACTGTGTGTGTTTGTGTGTATAAGTGTGTGTGTGTGTGTGTGCGCGTGTGTTTGTGTGTGGTTCCTGGCCAAGCAGCTCCTCTCTATTTATAGAGCTGCGGCTCCTTCCTGTTTCTGGAGCTGTACCATCACGCTAGGAGGGGGTGGGGGGGTGAGAGAGAGAGAGAGAGAGGGAGCGAGAGAGAGGGAGAGATATGAGCAGAGGGAGGAAGTGTGAGTGGGCGTGTGGGAGGGGAGACTGGTCATGTTTGAGTCTTTAGTAAATCAACAGATCCACCCCCTCTCTTTTTCTCTCTCTCACTCTCTCCCTCTTTCTCCCCCTCCCACCCCATCCCCTCTTCCTTCCCCTCCCTCGCTCACATGGGCTCAACCAGAGGCTACACTAGAACCATGCACCAGAGAGTGAGAAGGAGAAACAGGGGAAAGAGGCAAACAGAACTTAACAGTGCTCCAAGGATGATTAGTGGGATATTTTCTGCATCTGAGAGTGAAATTGCAGAGTTCTGTTGCACAACAGGGACGCTGATGATAAATAAATAACAGAGCAAAGCAACAACTGCTAACTTATTAGCCGTTGTAAATTAGGTGGTACCTGTGTGAATGAAAACCCTTTACTGTTCTTCCTGATCTGAATGTGGAAAGACCAACTGGGATTCAAAGTTTAGTTCACAGTGAATGTGTGATACAGTCTCTGAGGCTGGTGATCTTTACAAACTATGCAACTGATCCTATCCTATACTGCCTGTAGAGGAAGGTGGTGCCTTATGATTGGAGTCTGTCATACAAAAACACTGAAATCTGTTACCTTTAGCCTATTAAAAAAGATAGTTCATGTCTTGATATTTTTAAACATGTCAACAAATAGGTCATTATTTTGTGATGGAATCTTATCTTAACCCAGAAGTAGGATGGTTAACAAGTTGACAATATCACGAACAAGTACAAAACAGTTGCATCTGACCACTAGCATTTTCCATGCTGAAGATGAATACAAGCTTCTCCAAAGCCTCCACAATGACTCCCCTGTCTCCACAAGACATTGTGTAAAATATTATAAGAAACCATTAAAGGAATGCTTAAAGGGGAACTGCTCAGAGATATTTTGGTTTTGCAAATATTAATATACCTGGGCCCGTTCCAGGCCAAGTGTCCTAAGAGTTCAGCCGTATTATGTAGGCAAATGTAAATGTCAGATTGAAACCCCATTGGTAGAAGCTCTGTATTATGTGACTCGGTTTGGCATGGGACCAAAAATCTTGATCAGGATATACTACTGGTTTGCCTGTGGCTGCTGGTCAGCTTCTCTGATCTGTTGGTCACTTTGGAAGGTGGCCAGTCATTGTTTGGAAAGCTTATTATATTGTTAATGTCATGTGAGAAGCAATGGAATCTGTAATTTATTAGCTACTGATGCCAGTGGATAAATGATAAAAAAGTTTTTAGTCCTGACTGGAGAAATGGAAAAAGAATAGAACAATAAGAGAAGAAAAGAAAGAAGAGATAGAGTGAATGAGGGGACTCCTGGCTTCATGGCCAGATGGTCACCAGGAGGGGCCTAACAGCTGTGTGTGTGTGTGTGTGTGTGTGGGGGGGGGGGGGGGGGGGGGGGGGGGGGGGGGGGGGGGGAAACAGGGACAGATTGTGTCCAACACCTGTCCTCCCTGAATACAGCAACAAAAGAGAAAGCAAAAGCAAGGAAGGCAAGTTATACTCAAGCAAGACGAGCAACATCAAACACACAGAGCAAGGAGCAGCAAGGGGAGACAGTGAGAAGGCTCCATGAAAGACAGAAAGCTGCAGACCAAAAGAAATACAGCGACAAGGAGCGATGTACAAGAGGGAGAATGAAAACCGTGAGAGAGACAGGTGGAAATTGAGTGGGATGATTTTCACCTTTGTTCTTTCATATGGAGCCAATTCTGTTATCACACATGTAAAGGATAACATCTGCCAAAAACAAAGTGTAATATTAGTATTAGTCTGTGTATGAGTCTACCATATATGTATATCTGAGGGGCTCCCCTGATTGGCTAGGTAGAGCGATTTGCCACAGAGGGCGAGCGTCCGATTGGCTGCGTTGAAATCCAGTCTTTTTCTGCCTTTGCCAGAGCCTGTCGTGAGGGCAGACTGGTGTATGCTAACACACACACACACACACACACAGATATATAGATGCTCAGTAGCAAGAACGACTGTTTTTTCCCTCTTTTTCACCAGTTCTCCCTCTACACTGTTGCCTCTGAGCTGAGGGGGAAGAGAGGGAGAGAGGCTGCTATGGTAACAGATGACTGTGGCAGCGAGTGGAGGGGCCCTGATGGCTATTTGGCAGCAACGCCATAATCACACTGGCTGCACACACGCATCGTTGTGAATGAGTGTGTGTTAAGTGCGTGCGTGTTGACCAGCGGACATGCTGAATGGGGAGGTGAGTGTATGTGCATTTGTGTGTGTGTGTGTGTGTGTGTGAGAGAGAGAGAGAACGAGCCTTTCTGGGAGGAATGAACTCATTGAGCCGGTGTGTGTGTGTGTGTGTGTGTGAGCGAGCGAGCGAGAGAGAGAGAGAGAGAGAGAGCGTGTGTGCTCTGTGCTCCAGATGTCCTTAGTCGTGCAGATCGATGGCCACATGAGAGCACATCCCACTAACTTGAGTCACGACAGCCGTCTCCTCACTCCTCACTCTGTCTCTTGTATATCCAAGCTGCAGGACCGTTTCACTTCTTCTTCTTCTTCTTCTTCTACTAAAGATGTTTCTTAGTCAAATATTTTGTTGTGGAGGATTGACCTGTTGTGTTGATCAACTAGTCGTGTCATTTTAGCCACAATAAACCAGCTGTTGAGAGAGCAGCAAGAAAATACTGTTATTCCGCTTCTCTCTTCCCGGCTGCCTTCACTCTCTCCTCTCTCTAATTTTTCTGTGTGCATAACTAGGTCATGCAGTAGCAGACTGCTGTTGCCTCGACGCTGTGCAATTCTTTGAATGTGTGTGTTTGTGCATTTGTTTACACAGCCTAAACACACATTTCTACTAGACCTGGAAAGAACAAAGTCCAACCCAGTACGAGTGCATTCAAGAAAGAAATGCAAGATCCAAGTATGCACGTACACATTCACACACACACACACACACACAATTTATGTCCTGTATAATGGGTTGGCACTTGGCACTTACAGACAGCGTGAGTGTTTTGGACTGGGCTCACATGTATAGCGGAAGATTATGTTTAATCTGTACCGTATCTGACTGCCAAATTGAAGCAGCAACACTTTGTCTGAGAATCTGCATTAGATTTCAGATGGACGTGTTATTTGGGTGTGAGAAGTAGAGCCTCACACATCGTCAGAATGTCCTTTCAGACAAATGCATCTATGCTTTACAGACGGCACACACCTATAGTGCTCACACACAGGTGCTCTCACTTATTAGGCGAGTGTCTACAGACTGTGCCCGCTTGGCATCTCCCTGATTTCCCTGTTACTTTATGCAATCTGTTGGACTGGGACAACAGCAGCATTAAAGACAGTGACATTTTGGAATCAAATGTCTTCATTTCAACACAGTTGCTTCAAACAGTGGATTATTTCCCCTGTCAGTTTAGTGTAACTCAAAGCTGCTGTTTTGTGAATCTAACAAAACTGTCATGATCTTGGAGAGACAGATACACCTCTTCAAAAAAATGGTTAATTTAGTAGCGGTTATACTTGTATATTTATTTATAACAGTAACTGCCAGCTCGTTGCGCTACATTGTTAATATAAACTATAAATAATATAAAACAACTATAAAATAATATAAACAAGCAAGAGCTGCTTGTTTTTATAAAGCAACATTTGGCTATGAAGGCATGACATTTCAGTGTAAATTATGTCAGTGTGTAATTAACATGTGTAGCAGCTAAGCCTAAACTTAAAGCCACTGAGGGGCTGCACAGACACGTATAACTGACGTGCTCGCTATAGCAGCAGCTAGCAGTCTCTGGTAAAAAAAAACAGATTTTGACTTCTGCTTCTTGTCTTTGATGAAATATTTTTTGCTGACAGTTAATATTCCTCAGTGTGATAACATGCAAGAATTCATAAGCGTTTGTCCACAAATGTCCATACAAGCAAACGTGTCACCAATAAAACAATGCAGCGCTCACCTCACGTTGCGCTCAAAAAACACTCTGTGTTTCTCGGTCTAGCAACACCTTTCCCGAAAGAAAGTTTATTCTAAATGACCCAAAGCATCGAGATGACATCTACTACACCTAGCTGTACAATGGCTTTTACATGTAGGTCAATAAAATAATTAGAATTAGTCTAATAACCAACTGGTGTTTTGTGCCATGAGGTCAGCAATGTTTAAACTGGGGATGTGCATGATTAGCTGACTAGTTATTACAGATACATTCTATACTTAAAGCTAAGAAATATTTCCACTGCAAAGCTTTTCTCTTTAGCTATTTTTTTCCATTATAATACAGCTGCTTTTAGTTAGTAGAAGATGTTATTAATTGTTCTGCCTGTGTAAACTGCATGGATCTTCGTGTCCACGCCTGGCGTGTGTCTGAGTGTGTTTGTTCAGCACTCTGCCTCTGGGCAGAAATCATGAGGGGAGCCAGAAGATAGAAAGACTAATCCATCAAGACCTCTACAATACACCTCCCTATCTATCTCTGCCTCTCCTTCTCTCTCTCACTCTTTCATCCCATTGATCCCATCTCATGGCAGAGTGATCTTCATTTAATGCAGCAACAACTATGTGCTGTGGGTTTTGTTACTGTGCGTGTCTGCTTGCTGTGTTTGTATGCGTGTGGTCACTCTCACTTCTCTCATGTAACCTGCACTTTTTATACCAAATCCAGCAGACTTTTGACCTACCTCTGAAACGCCATCTCTACTACTCTTTACTCACCTTTCTTCACCTCCCTACCACACTCTCTTTTAGTATCCAGCTCCTGAAAACATCTCCCTCCTTCTATCCAGCCCTGCGTTATGCATCAACTCTCTCATCTGTGCAGAGCAGGCAGACCCATCATTACCCCAGCATGCGAGTATTGATCCACTGCCCCAGTGTGTATGTGTTATTTTAAGACGGTCAGACCTGTAATCAGTGTGTTAATGATAGTTATTGTTAAAGCGACAAGCTCTGTGCGGTTATTCTAGGCCTTTAGATACCACCGAGAGGCTGGCAGCCACAACGCACACATTCAAACACACTTATAGGAATGGATGGAAGCCTGCTGCTGTTCTAATGAGAGTGAGTGCTGCTCTGGGGCTCGCTGGGTCAAATCTGCAGTGAGGATCAGTTCCTGCTGTTTGTCTGTCATGAAATGAAAGTTCATAGCTCATACACATCTTATCTCCCCCAGGCCGCTGCAGTTGAGTGTGTGTGCCTGATTATATGTATACAAAACAGATAAACATGGCGGCTGCGATATCTGAGGAAGATGTCCATGAGCACTGTGGTTATAAAAATATTTAACACCTGCAGGAGAGTCTGGGAATCCATCTTACCTGTTGAGACAATCTTTTTTTTTTTTTTTTTTTTTTGCACTGACATTGTCGTAAACAAGTGGTATGTGTGTGTGCGGTATGTGTCTGCACGGTGCTACCCATCTGCAAAAGGGAAGTGAGGCTGTGTAGCTGTGGGCTTTGACTCGCTGTGGACAAATAACTTCTGCTCTTCCCCAAAACACAGCAATTTCACATTCCTATCAACACAAGGTAACCTAACTGCTGTGCCCGGGCACAAACACACAAGGGTACACATATGCCTTCATACACACACACAAACACACACATGCACACAGAATTCATCTTGATATATTACAGGGTACAGGTGTTGCAACCCGACTCTATCCTTCCAAAAGCAAGCGCACGCTCACACACACATACACACACAGACACACACGTGCACGCACACACAAAGCTTTGCCAGTATGGATAAGCCCTATTTGGCAGTGTTGGGGAAGATGCATTTCAGAGGTAAATGACATCATTACCATATAAATGACTTCCAGCCAAACACATCTGCTAATGTAGCTAGACACACACACGCAAACACACACACTTATATGATACGGATTACACACACTTTTAGTGCCGTAGACTTTCACCACACATGCACACTCAACACAAAAAACCTCAGCCTTAACCTCGCACATTACCGTACAATTTAGAAACGGACTCGCGCTGATGGAGGGTTTCAGTGCTCGCAGGACAGGAGGACCAACTGCACACCCCATCATGACAACTATACTCTACCGAACACGCACAACAACACAATGTTAGCACACTGAAAAGCCAAAATCAAGTTGCACTTTATGACCACTTGAAATAATTACTGTTGCTCTGTTATTTAGTTATGTGTAGCAACCTTTATTTATGCTGAAAAGGCTGAGTGAAAATACATGCTCTTTAACAGTGGTGCTCTGCTTCTCATGCATATATTTAATGTAAACACATTCACACCTTTGTGTTACTCAGAAACATATATTTCTGCTAATGACCACTACCTGTGAAATGCCACAGTGATAGTGTTTCTTGTAACATGTAACGCTTTATTGGTTCTGTCTTTCTGTGTTGTGTGTTATGTGTTTTTGCTTTTTCTTTCTTCCATCTTCCTTTGCACTTCTTACCCAGCTGAATTGTTTCAAACAAATATTGCTAACTGCACGCATCAATGGCATGACAGTTCAAAGCTAGGAACATATTTCCTGTTTAATATCTTCCTGTGATTTTTAACAGGGTTTAGTATAAACACAATGCAGCAACATCCCAGGGTATAACACGGAAAAGGTCACAGTTAGCACAAGACCATAGAAACAACATGGAGAGAAACGTTTCCTGGATTAAAAAGAGAAACTTTGCTATTCTGTCAATAAGTTAAACTGCTTGCAATCACATCACAGAAGCAAAGCTATCCCTAAATAATCATATGGCAGTCCATAAATAAGCAATGGACAACCCACACTCCACAGCACGGTTGGCTGATTTAGCTTAATGCACCAAATGCTATTGTGCTGATTGCTTTGGTATGAAAAGTCGGACACAAAGATAGTACGAGCGGCGATTATGAATGAGACAGAAACGAACCAAAGGTGTACATTCAGTCGTTTTCATCAAAGCACATTGTGTGTGTGTGCCTGAGGCCTGACAAATGTATTGAATGGGCTTCCTTTTTCAAAAAAACATTTGCAAAGGGGATTTTTGAAAATTCTAAACCATGCATAGTTGAGAAACATGTTTATTAGCTTGCAGGCTTCTTCGTTAATCAATCAACAGAATAATGTGAAACTGGAGAAGAGAAAATATATATATATTACCTGCCCAGTATATACAAAATTGGGACTCAAGACACACCGGTGATATCATTTGCTTACACTGTTGAGTATTTGCGCTAATATAGACTGAAAATACCACAAATTAAGTTTACTACCTGAAGCACATCAGCTATTAGACCAGTTCTCAGGAACGTGTGGTCAAAAATAAGGGATTACACACACATATCTGTACCAAGATAAGAGCTCTCTGGATGAAAACACTTCACCCAGCAGGATTTATAAGGATATGTACTAACAAGGTGGAAGATTTTTGTTCATTGTTTGATATCTTTTTATTTGTAGATTGTACTGAATCTACAACGAGGGACTCAGACTCAACAGAAATACTGACTTAATTCAAATGAGCAAAACAAATAGGTACTGTGTTGTCTACCACATAACACTGTCAAAGGTTAAACTTGAGCGTACAGCTTTCTGTCGTTTTCCAGCTGTGCCGTCCACTGTGGTGAATGAAAAAAAACAAACAAACCCCAAACAAACAATCCCCATCAGTCCAGAACGGTACCATGATGGGCAAACATCTTTGACACGAAATTTCTTTCCATGCATGATATTTACAGTGTGTGTGAACAAAGAGCTACCTTATGCATTGTTACAGTGCTCTGCAATTGTGTGAGGAGAGCCTGAAAGAAAGAATGGTTTGGTGTGACACAAGACTAAGCTCAGATAGAAGCACCACAGCACCTATACAGACAGTGACAGGCTGTCTGTAGCAGGCGCTAACATAAAGCTGGCACTGGAGACACTTTCTCATGCTACAAAGACAAGAGGAGGCAGGTAGGCGACGCAGACTGCAGCAAAGCTGTGATGGCCGTTATTGTCCTCAAGACTAGGACAGCTTTTATCTGCTCTGCAGGCTCACAAAGAGGAGCGAAAGAGAGGGGTGAGTGTGTGTGTGTGTGTGGGGGGGGGGGTAGAGAGAGAGAGAGAGAGAGAGAGAGAGAGAGCGAGAGAGAGAGCGAGAGAGAGAGAGCGAGAGAGAGGAGCACACAGACTGCCTGCGGCTCGCTTTCAACATCTCAATGACTACATACACTCCTCTCTGTCTCTCTCTCTTTTTCACCCTGTTCTCCTCGCTGGTTCTCCCCTCCCTCCCTATCTGTAGTTCTGCCTTTTTCTCCTCCTACTTGCTCTCTCTCCCCTCATGCCCCCAGGCCATAAACATCCGCATGTCACACACATGCCATGAAACACAATAAACGCACATCCTCACACACACACAGGCACACCACGTAGACAGCACCAACACTGAAGAACACCAGCAGTAGGCTTTGTTCCACAGTGCTGGTTCTGGGGTCCTGAGAACCGCTCATGCACAAAATAAGTCTGTGTCTGTACGTGTGTGTGTGTGTGTGTGTGTGTGTGTGTGTGTGTGTGTCTGCAGGCACATACACACATTCTCTGTTAACGCCCCCCCCCCGCCCGCCTGACTGCCCTCCCACCCAGACTGTCGCTTCTTAACACCATCATTTATTCATGTGAGTGAACATTAGAACAGGACTCTCCTCTGTATCTGTCTCTCCATCTCACCACAGTATGTGTGCACATGTGTGAGGACGGGGTCTGTCAGTGGTGGATGATTACAATTACAAGCGTTATATATGTGTGTGTGTGTTTATTACTAATCACAGAAGACGACACAATCAGCCAGAAAACCATTTCTTTACTTGCTCTTTACTCATCAGTGTGTGTGTGTGTGTGTGTGTGTGCATACATATATGCAGTTTCGCTGTGTGTCAAGAGAGAAAGAGAGTCGATATGTACGTGTGAGAAAGAGAAATAGAGGCAGAGAAAGAAAGCGACACAGGAAGTTATTAATTATTTTAGCTTCTATTAGGAGGAACATGTCGAGTCGATACCCCTGGAGACGTGTCATGAACGCCTCTTATTGTTCTCCGGCTGACATACGCCGCTCTTCTCGTCCCCTCCCACCTCCTCTCCCTCCTCTTCTATCCCTCTCTCCCTGTCACATGTACCTTTCCTCTCCTCCTCTCCGTCCTCCCTCTCCTTCGCTCCGGCTGTGACATGCCCGTCTCTCCTACCTCCCTCATTTTTTTCTTTTTTTTTTGCTTTCCTCCAGCACCACATGTCCTCCGTCTCAACCTTTTCACTCTAATTTCCCATCTCTGCTGCGCTCCCGAAATCACCAATTTCCCTGTCTTCCATCTCGTTCTCATCTCTCATCCTTTTTACCTCCTTTTCTGCTACGATTGCCATCATCTTATCTCGAGCTCTTCATCTGAGCTAGCTTTCTTGCCCCTCCCTCCATTTCTATTCTACATTTACTTCTTCTCTGTTGTCTTTCGTCCTCTTCACCCACACAGACACAGCTTGAACTGTCACACTGTTTGTTCGTGTCTGCGTGTGTGTCTGTGTGTGCCACTGGGAGATCATCTGCAAGCTCACAGCCTGCCTCGGCTCACAAGCGGCTCACTCTGCTTTTATCCCCTGCTCAGTTGCAATGACTGCAACCCGGCCTCCAACCAATAAAGCAGCCAATGAGAGGATGGTAGGCCACTTCCTTATTTCAAGCAGCAGTTAGCTTAAAGAGGCACTGGACAATTCCACACAGAGAGAGTGGAAAACAGACGGGGAGAGAGAGACAGAGACAAAGAAAGAGGAATTTCCACTCGATAGATACAGCTGTCAGAAAGCAAATCAACAACCAGGAGAATCCCGTGTGCTGTTGCTATGATCAGATCAACGTGGGTTAATCCGACATGGCTCTGAAACACTATTCATGACCAGGGTTAAGCTCAGGTGTAACTCTGAAAAGGTTAATGCAGGTTACTACTATTACCACAGCTATTACTAGTTGCTATAATCCATTTTAATACATGAGCTGCAAACTTGCATCACTCTCAAACCAGGAATTCTGCTCTCATCACTCATTAAAATAATGAACGAAAAGTGTTAATTAGATACAGTAACCATTCATGAGCTAAATGAGCAAAGAAATTCTGCAAAGCTGCATGTTAACCTCGTTCAAGCTGCACTCAACAATATTTTCATATCAACAATGAATGTTGATGGACTGTATATAATGTGGCGGGTGTCCCTCATGGTGACGAGCACAGAGAATCACTAGACTCTGTAGTTCCCCTCGGCTCTTAAGTCAGTGTTTTGGTTTTAAAGCTCACAGTTGTACTGTTTTGCTTCAGTCTCATCGCCCCTTCAAGCTGCATCAGGCAGCTGTTTTCGGGAAAAAGGAAACTCAGAGCACCACTGTGTGCTGCCTGTCCAGTGTTCAGCTTTTAAAGAGGTTTTCTGAGTGACTGGTATTTAGTGAATTGTATATAATGATATTCTTATAATTTCAGCATTTACTTACTTACATTCAGACTACTAATTTCTTGAAAATTGGGATAAGAGTATCCTTAGGCTAGTAAGAGTAACATAAGTTCAGTGTGTGACCAAGTCGTATCTCCAGTGTAAAGTTTCCAGCGCCCACTTTTAATGACACTAACGCAACAAGCCCATTTAAACCAGAGAACTAGATAAGATCTGCTAGCAAGTAAGCTACTCTCTAATAAGCAGTCAGCATGACTCAAGTCAAGACAGGAAGATCTTTGACCTTGGAATCTGTTAGGAGTCACCAGTCTAGTACACAAATGAGACACTAATGATCTGTGTGCACGCATACATACACACACATTTGTAAACAGACACACACACAAGCTTAAGCACACAAACAGATCAAAACCACGATAGCATAGATGTGTACGACGAGGCATGTACACACACACACACATACACAACACACACAGCATTCTACTGTCCCTCCAGACAAAGAAGGGAGTGCATCCCTGTGCAAGTGCCCCTGGGGGAGACCTGATTGTGCACCAAGCCCTTAACCCCCACATGAATACACACACGCACACACATTAACCCACCCCCGTGCTTGACGGCCTATTTTGAAGAGTAACAAACAGGCTAGCAGACAGGAGAGGGGGGTGGGGCAAAAGGGTCCCCCTCTGGTAACAAGGGCATTATAAGCCAATTAGGAGTACCGCCTGAGTGACTGACAGACAGGGTGGAGAGAGCGACGCGGCTCACTGTCTGATGTGAAGGTGTGTATGTGTGTGTCTTTGTATCAAATTGCATTGCCCTCTCATCTGACTAAAGCTTTGGGCTAAAGGGCTCTAATATGTGTACATAAACAGTCTTTTACACACACACACACACACACACACACACACACATACATACACACACACACACACACCAAACATCCACACGATCCCCTCCCTTGAGGTTCAACTCCTACACGCGAAGGCATTCAAAAGATCTCTTTGTCTCTCTATCGTGCCAGAGAAAGGAGAAAGATGAGAGAAAAGGAGAAGCAGAGTGGGGGAGACCAGAGAGGGGGAAAAAAGAGAGAGAGAGAGAGAGAAGAAGAGAGAGAGAGAAGACAAGAGAGAGTACAGAGGAGAAAAAGAGCAGCAAAAGGGAAAGGGTTTGCAGGAAAAGCAAGGAGGAAAGACGGAGACCTGAAGGGGTGGGGGGACAGAGGGAAAACATGGAACAGGAGACAAACGAACGGGAGGGGGAGCGCAGAGGAAGACAAGGAGAGCGCGGGCGAAGAGATGGAAGCTGGGAAAGAGCAAGAGACAGCCGGGCTCCAGCACTGCTCTGAACTCGTTTGATCCAGTTCGTCTCGCCAGGCGTTCCTCGAGATACATTCCTGTGGCTGGCTGGGAGCAGAGCGAGAGAGAGAGACAGACAGAGATACTGAGAGAGAGAGAGAGAGAGATACTGAGGGTGAGACCAGCAGGGAGTAGCTTGTAGGTAATTTGTGAAAAGAGCAGAGACAAAGATCCACCAGAAGAAATGAAAAGACAAGGAAAGCAAGGTACCAAGAAGCAACACAAAGACAGAGAGAAACAAGGAGAGGAAGTGTATTCAAAAGAAAAGGAGGTGCAGCAAAAGTTCACCAAGTGACAAGCGTTATAAAAGTTGCTATAAAAGTTCAACCCTCCAGCCCACCATCTTTCTCTTTTATTTTTTTTGTCCTCTCACTGCCACAAGCCTGAGCCGAGAAATAAAATGGGAAAAAAAACACCTTGAGCAAGATGAGTAGAGAGGTTTGTCACATTTAAAGTCACCGAAATAAATCCATAACAAAAGCGACCAGTGACCGAGAGCAGATGTGTGAGAGAAAAACATACTTGAGCACTGCACAGACTCACAGCCCACAGAGTGAAGACTGTAAAAGACGGACACTATGAGATGTGATGGAAACCCAGAGAGGAAAGATTTATGAATTCTGTCAACACGGCCAGTTAGGAGAAGAAGAAACTGAAGCTGGTTTTCTCTTAGTTCCACATATCAAACTACGGAACATTTTTCTACTACACAGAGTCATCCTGTATGACTTTAGATTTGCTTAAGGTATATATATTCACTTATCTGCTAATCACTAGGCCACCCTATCACATAGGTGATGGTTCTTGCCTGTAGGAGGTGCCACAGTTCAATGCTTCTCACGTCAACAAGAAATACTTCAGTCAAAGCACAAAATTATTCCTAAAAGGATCCTAATGTCTCTAAACTAATGTGTAATAGATATATACAGTATTTACTCACTCTTATTTCTCTGCCATTTTAGATATGTGTCAGATGGATGTGATGATTTTGGTCCATGTTTGGGGCAACAGTGGTTTGGCCAAAAGAACATCAATCAAGCCATCTAGTCCTCGTCTTTACAACATATAAAGTAACAGTGCGGTATTTTGCAACATAAAATATACAGTTATATTAGTATGTGGACCATATGGTCCAAAAAGTCAATAAGAATGAGCTATTCCTAAACTTCCCAAATCAGAAATACTCAAATTCCTTTTTCAGAAGACTTTCTTTTCTAAACTTTCCTCACTGTTTCAACTACACTCACAGCAGTGTTTCCTTTGTACTAAAGCAACTGTCAAAGCAAGCCCCCTTCACTAAGGCTGCCACTTGTCAGAGTGTTTGCAGCTTACTATTGCCCTTAATTTCCATAGTTAGGATGTTGAATTGGTCTCAGCGGCAAGTCTTATGCTTGTAATTTATTCACCTTGTTTCTAGCGGCGATGAAAGCACTGTTCTCGCCAAGATAATTGTCAGACGGAGTACGACAAGGCAAGAAAAAGAGTTCAGATATGTTGTACACAGGTTAGCCAGATTATCTACTGCACTTCATATGGTTATAAATATAAGTGAGCGCACCTAAAATGTTGGTTATAATCCCTCACTGCAGAGGAAAACTGTGTGCTTTGAACAGAGGAAGCGAGGTGAGAGGAAGCTTTGATCAGACGGCTTGGCGTGCCAGTGCCCAAACAGAGCTGCAGCTGTCTCAGATATCATGCACTTCTACACTTCAGATGGGAAAGATGAAGCAATCAAGAACACAATGATGTACGGCTCTTATGCAACAAGCCTTTCACAAACGAACGTGTTTGTTGATAGGTGACTGCACAAAAATAAAAATTGATTTCATTATCTTACTGCATTATTATTAATGTGATTTAGACTCTCTGTCAAAGTAATACTTAAGCAGCCAAGAAGCAGAGTGTGTCACAGGTCGCATTACGTTCCTAGTGGAGTCACTAGACCAAGTTGCTTGAGGGTTTTTCTGAGCGAAACTTTTAGAAGATTATCTGATAACACTAACATAACAAGAAAACTGAAAACACAAAGCTGGGGACACAGTGAGCATATAAACAAATTAAAAGGTACACATTCAGTTTCCTGTCACAATTGCTTCAGTCGATTTTTCCTTTTTAAGTCAATACTCCCTGAACACACCTCTCCTCCTTCTTCTAATCTACAACCATTCCCCTACACACTTACAATACCCCTGATTCTCTCTCTCTTCTTCCACTCACTCACTGCCTGTCTTTTTCACATCTGATGGGACAAGTCAAAGAATGGTCATCCATTGTATCTGTGTGTGAGTCTGTGTGTGTGTGTGTGTGTGTGTGTGAGAGAGAGAGTGCAAGGGATAAAGAGGGTCTAATTGAAGGGATACAGGAAAGAGGAGAGAGATGGGTCAATTACTGCAGGTAATGGAGAGAGAGAGTGCGCGCGTGTGTGTGTGTGTGTGTGTACATGCACAGAGGAGGGGGAGGGTTTGTCTGTCATTACTTCCTTCAAGGTCCCATTTTACGCATCTATAAAACGGCTGATCTGCTTCAAGGCCCCTCTTCCTCCCCCTTCACCCAGGCATTCCCACCCCTAAGCTATGTTTTCTTTATCCCTCCCCACCGCCCCCCATAGCCGCTATTAGTGTGGTCCATGCACTCCTACTACCCTCTGACCCAACCCACCAAGTGCTGTACACAGACAATAGCTGGACAACAAGTGGTTTTACAGTACAACAGTAATCAAAGGCTGCAAAACAAAATCTTATACACCATCTTGGACAACCTTATTAAAACTCCACAATAATTGGACTGCTGCAGTGGGGAAATGGGATAACACTGCTCACACGGGCTTAAGAATATGAAATACATAGAATCAATCACAATTCACTTTATTCAAAGGAAAAGTTCTGAATTTTGGGAAGCACACTCCAACGCTTTCTTGACAGGTTAGGTGTGAAGATCAATACCGCTCACCTGTCTTTACAGTACATATGAAGTTACAACAAGCAGCTAGTTAGATTAGCTTAGCATAAAGACTGTGAACAAGACTGGAGTTCACTGTTAAGGGACTGGTCACGCTTGATAAGTTTGTACATCGTGTTGTACCAACCATGTCAGAAAGCCTTCACAGTCGTGCAGGGTAGCTGCACTTGATTGTTCGAGGCGGGCGATGTGATACTGGTCATATGTGAGGATAAAGGCACACATTCATGGTGTTGCGCTAAATTATTTACATGAAGTGACATAAACAGTCACATAAAGATGAAGACAGAAAACTTCGCACACAGCTTACTTTCTCGTGTCTGCACAACTAGCCAGTTTTGGAAAGTACCAATGTCAGACACAGCGCCCCCTCATCAGACACAAGTTGGAGTATACCACCAATTTAAGGTCATGAGGTAACCAGTGGACATTCCAGGAAATCACTACTTCGAGAAAAGAAATAGGTCTACATGAAATCCCCGCAAAAACCACAAAATGCTGTTTTTACTCTTCAGGTTTTATAAGGATTTAGTATACGAGCTATACAATGTTAATCAATGAGCTCTAGGTGGATTTTGGCTAGCTGTTTCCAGTCTTTATGCTAAGCTAAGCTATTCAGAAAATATCTGAGAAAGGAGAGCTCATGTTCATTTCTAGTTACAATAACAACTCGGTAAAAGATGACTACCAACACACACAGCATATTCTTCCTGCTTTCTTTCATGGCCAGAACCTGTTCGTCAAAGACCAGGGGGAGGAACTCTGATTAAACAGGTTCAGAGGTCTGGTAGTCATGGTGATACTTACAGCGTTTACAGCAGATCTGTCTCTACACATGTGGGTGTGCTCATGTAGATGTGCAAACATGCGCGAACGTCAGCGTGTGCAAAGAAGCAAAATATCTGATCATACATTAACATACAAAACTACATTGCACAAGGGATCTCAGAGACATGAAACAATGCAGGATTTGTCTGTGTGTGTGTGTGTGTGTGTGTGGAGACAAAGGCAAATAAAGGAAGAGAAAGGGGAGCAATACAGACAAGTCATAAAGAAATCAGCAGAGAAGCTAGCGCAACACTTTTCTGCTGGCTGCAGAGGGCGATAGCAGTAATATGCTGGTGTTAGAGCAAAGGACATTGACTGACAAGTTGATGTGAGATTTTAAAAGGGGATCTGCAAGAGTTTTTTGGGGAAGGAAATGCATTCAACATGTTCTTAAGCTTTAAGGTTACACATAGTGATTTGAAGGGAGGAATGTTGACATAAACAACACCATGTGTGTTTGTCATGAAAGCCACACAAAGTTAACTTGTACATGTAGTACTAGCCACATGCTAGTCAACTTTAAGTGTGGCTGGAACTGCCAGCTTTAAGTCTGGCTTGTGTATTACCAGGCTGTATTTCTTTTTTGGGACCCGGGTTCACTGTGAACTATCTCAGATGTAGACGCTAAAATTGTGGTTTCTAGCTTCTAGTGATTTCTGAAAACCATCAGCAGTTGCGGTTGGTGGTTAAATCCAAAGTTTGTTGCCCTCTGAAGAACAGATGAGATGAGATGAGAAACCCACTATTGCATAACGGGAGTCAGAGGTACTCTGTGTGAGTGTGTCTGTCACTATTTGTATCTGTGTAGTCTGTGTGCACCCAAACAAGTGACTCAGGTTGTGTACAAGATCAGACTTCTGTGTGTACGTGTATTTACACACATACTGTGCATGCAGGTGGACACTATATTTTAGCGTACGCTGTAACACTGTGTGTGTGTGTGTGTGTGTGTGTGTGTGTGGAACAGTGTCTTTAGTAGACTTGTGGTAATCCTCTTAGCGTATGCTGCTTGAAGCTCAGAGCACATTATGTAACCCCTCTAATCCAGCACAGCATCAAGATGGACAGCAAAAGACCACAACCCATGCTCCCTCCTCACACACACACACACGCACACACACAGACTAACTAACTAGAGTCCCAAAGGCACCCGGTGTGACTGGACGAGGGTCCGTGGCAAATCACTGACGAGCATCAGACTCTTCTCAGTGTGGCACTGATTGTCAACTCCAGATTTTTAGTGCTGATGTCCTGAGTGAAGCTTCTGAAAAACTGAAGCACAGACGGTCTGTCCTCGTGTCTCTGCTGCCCTCTTTGCATATTCTCTGTATCTCCCTGATAACCTGAACATTTAACCAGCAAGAAAGAAAGAAAGAAAGAAAAAGCAACCTCTCACTTTTCCTCCTGCTCTCAGATCTGTTGCCAGGGCAACAGCGGCCATCTTGCCGTGCCCCATCTGTCTTGGGTACACATCACAGGCCGGTCATAAATGTGGAATGACAGTTCGAGAGGGAAAGCAGAAAGGGTGAGACGGAGAAAAAGGCAGAGAGAGTGAGAGGAAGAGGGAAAGAGGAAGACTGACCACAACACAGAGATTCACAGATTATCTTTACAGGTCACATGAACACATAAAAAGCATGATTGGTCATCTTGGCACAACACTAATCAACCTGCTATTCTCTGATAAGAATGGGGCATCATTTAAAAATGTCTACACGTATACAATGCCAAATAATACAACACTGTAGTTTGATAAATGTGTGTTTTTTTTGTTTTCACTTAAGAAAAGAAGCTTAAGTTCTCAGGTGTTGGCTGTTGGCTAAATGCAACATCTGTGGTTACATAAAATACAGTCTCAGATTCAGTCTAATCAAAATGAAAAAGAAAAGAAAGACATTCTATGCTATCTTCCAGTACTCGACAGCTTCTGATGAATAATTACGGACACACTGAAGTCGGGCCCATGAAAGCCTTGGTCCTATCTCTATCGTCTTCTATCACCCTGTATCATCTTTGTGCAAATATCATGAAATTAACAACCTCATGATGTGATAAAACAAGCTCTGATGATTTCACACTGATGTACTATACGTACAGACTCAACAGATTGACAGTACAGAGATGACGTACGGGGATTGAGATGGGGAATGAAGTTCAATATGTCCTAACTGCTGGTCCTATCTTAACTTCGGTTTTGAAGAGAGGAAAAACCCCAGCTTCCTATAAGAGAAGAAACTCCTTCAGTCATGGCTGTGTACTGTCTTATCTCAAACAACTGTAAATTTGATTATTCAGTCGGCACTTGTCTGGCCATGCCCATATCTGTGTTTAGCATGTAGTATATGAGACTGCCTGTATCCATGACAACAACCATCTCATTTCATTTGTCACCGGCTAGCTAGCTAGCTTGCTACCATGCATGTTCACCTTTAGCTTTGATGAGTCGGAGGCGTTTATCATGCTGGTTGTGGAAACGAATCCCCTCTGTTTTTGGCAACTTTTCATCCCCCTCAATTATTAGCCCAGAAAAAAGATTTGAAGTGGCAGGAAGTTACGGGTGCTATCACATTTTTGAGGACTGCTGGCGGAATAAAAAATGGTCCACAATAAAACATAATAATTATATATCATATGTCTGTGATGAGGGCCCTGAGGCCAAAAGGGATATATGCTCATTAATATGTGGCCTGGTAGGATTGCACAGTAATCGCTAAAATTCCTATCCTCAGATAAGACTTTTTGTTTTAAAAAGCAGTTGTGTTTCTGTGATGCCAAAACCCTAAACGTCTCTCTAAACTGAGGTAAGAGGATTTAGACTAAAATGTGTCTACGTTACTTCACCCAGATTGTCAGTTTTTTCTTTTTCTTCATTTGTCTTCTGGTCATTTACTTGTTTTGGACCATCTAAGGAACATAAGTAAATGAATAATCACAACACGTGCGTTATGCCACTCTACCTCCACATCTGACATCAATAATGTATTTGAAGATGGTATTTCCATTTTCTGCTACCTTTTATTTCCACTCCACTTGATGTGATATATTCAGTTAAGATTCACATTATTTTTATTACTACAAAATTTAAATAAACTATTATGAGCCATTATTTTTATATACATTTATATTCTAGCAGCAATCAAACAAAAAAAAAAAACATTCAAATAACTGTGAGAATGCAGA
This sequence comes from Scatophagus argus, assembly GCF_020382885.2. Lineage (NCBI taxonomy): Eukaryota > Metazoa > Chordata > Actinopteri > Scatophagidae > Scatophagus > Scatophagus argus. The sequence continues at coordinate 5,356,598 of NC_058494.1, read as the reverse complement.
ATCAGTGAGATCTGATAATCAGTCAGGCAGATAATCAGTGTATCCCTACCACAGAATTTGAAGGCTGGGCACGGAATTTGTGCTGCAGTTTGTCTTGATACATCAAGTTTGATGCCGGCAACACCTGTTTTTTTTTTGTTTTGTCCTGGTACACGTACACACTGGCAGTTTAACACACAGAGAAAAGGTCTTAAAGGTGACATGGGTCCTTACATTGACGGTAATTCCTAAAAAGTGTTCCTTTTTACAGTAATCATTATTAAGAGAATAAAAGCGTGAAATGAAGTAGCAAACACGTGTACACTGCTGTACTTTGGAAGACTTGGGCCTTAAATATGCTTCACTGTTTATCTTTCACTTAAAGAGGCTCCATTTGGTGACTCTTTAGTCCCATCACTCCATGGAAAACTCTTCTGATGACCACAGCACTGGGGCATCTGGCTCCCAAATCTAGGATGGTCTGCTGGGAGATTCACTAATCACTGGACACCCACACACTGCGAGCCTAGTTAGTGCTGACACACTGACCCCGACGCGCGCTCACCAACACATTTATCTTTGAATTACTATTTTCATTTCCATCACAAAGGCACAATAAGGATAGAGGCAGGTTGTGGTGAATATATGTAGTGACGCTGCTACAAACTGCAAAATGCACTTTAACCTTTTTTCTCAGCATTATCTGAGCTGTGCTTTACAGCATCGCTTTATTCATTTTATCTAAAGGCATTTTTCTTTCATTTCTTGTTTTGTTTTCAGCACTCAAATAAAATCTGTTTTACTTGCAGCAATGAATGGTGAGACTTTGAAATAATCCTTAAGAGTAATAAAAGCCACCACTCCACAAAAAAAGCAGGATCACTCCAACTACATAAAACCCAAATGTGTGAAAATTAAAACCACAACTTAACTGACTCCAAGCACAAGTCATTACAGAAAGAGCGCAGCCAGTTGCAGGCTGTGTATGGACTGCAGCTGAGGCCCAGTGGAGGCTGGGGTGACCTCACATGACCCGGAGTTCAGGAGGAAGTGACGAAAAGCTTTCACTGACTGTGGCAAAAATGAGATATAATCCTCTTGCTGTTAAGAGCATATGACACACAACTTCAACAGAGGCTGTACACTGAGAGAGGCTACAGGAAATATCAAGAACATATGCAAGAAGTTGTAGGACTAAAAGAGAACAACAAAGAGTGTAGAATGAGCAAAAAAAGAAGGACTGAAAAAAGAAAGACCAAAACCAAGACAAAAAGGACATGATAAACACAAAAAAAGGCTCCAAGACAAGTCCAATGAGAGGCAGGGGTCCTTCACTGGGTTGGGTGGGGTGTTGGGTTACTGTACATGCGCAAATACAAATGCCGAGTCACTTTCTAAAACACACAGCCACAAGTTTACACACACAACTTTAAATATACACTCACTACACTCGAATTCACAGCAGGTCCACCACTCTCTCTGTAACTAGACAGCCATTCCCTTTTAAGTCCTGACCAACACATAGATATGTACTAATTCATGACAAATTATTACCTTTTTTTTCTACACTGCAACATTTCCATGACCTTTCTCCCAAAGCTCTGCGAGCAAAGAAAAAAAGATTATTTTTGAAGAGAACTGTAGTCCACCCCCCACACGCCTAGGCCTGCTCCTTTTAACATTTTCTCAGAATTTTTGTCATCTTAAAGAGCACTAATTACAGGCTTAAACATGCGGGCAACTGTAAAGTACACACATACACACACACATACACATACAGACATACACACTCCCACCCTCCCAACTCAGTCAGCAAGTGAGCATAATTAGAGACTTGAGAAAGCTATGAATGAGTGGGGAGGGTGTGTGGGGGGAATAGGAGATTAGAAGACATGAAGAAGTTTATCTTATAAGTACTTCGCACTGACTTCTTGCAGTTTTCACTTTTAGACTACAGTTTCTTCACGACAGCCACTTTTATTCAATGTCACCAGGTCCAGAGTGGCCATGATGAGCAACTCCTGGTGGCCTGATTAGCCGCCAAGAGTTGGTTCAGATGGCAGTGCTTACTCTCTAGTTTGGTACCATTGGACCACTGCAAAGAAATAGGATGCAACAAGATGATGTAATTAAAAGAGTGCCAGTCAAAGCCCTAATGGTGGAAAACCGCATGGGAAAATATGACATTTCTGTTTGTTGCATGTGTTCATTTCAGGAACATTACAGTCTCCTCACTCCTCACTTAAGATTTTGTGCACACGTAAGACCCTCATGTCACTCACATGGAACTGATCAAAAAATAAGTTTTTGAGAAATCGAGAAAATAAATAATTAGGTCTTCAGTTGTAAATGATGCCCCCAGCTTGGTTCTTAACATAGTCCAAATATGGTCAGAAATGACAACAGAGTGTATTCAGGGAGGACGCTGATTGGACTGAGAACCAGAGGGCATGTTGTATGGACAAACATAAGTTACCCACGCTCAAAAGTATACCCTGTTGTAGCATCTACTTCACTCTAACTGGAACCATAATTTACAAAATGACCACCATGCTGTATTGAAGAAAACTGGCAACTGAGACCATAAACTCATTAGGAAACTGTTAACTGAAGTAATAATTCAAATGAGAAGTAAGGTCAGTTTCTCATAAGCTTACATACAATCAGACTTCTTTTTGAAACCAGCGGAGTCGCCCCCTGCTGGTCTTTGGAAATAAAGCAAGTTTACGGCACTTACACATTTGCTTCACTTTTCATACCCTGAAGCTGAATCCATATTTCATACAGTGAATGAGGTAAACTTAAATTACTGTACTAAAACTGTCGCTTGTTAAAATGCATAGCTGAAATATTTTTGGAAGATATGATGCACAATCAAATTGAATCTTTCTTCTGAAATCAATGTTAGATGAAACTGTTACGCTGAACAATGAATCCTTTGCAGCAGCTAAATCTCAGTTGGATAGCACCACCAAAAAAGTTATCAAACTGTCTCTGGTTGTGAGGGGGTTAACTGACATCAATGTAATGGTAACCAACAATAAAAGAAACGAGTAAGTCACATATGATGATAAATGTTGGTGGGAGTGCATGTTGAGTTTGTGACTGCGCTGTGCTCAAAGGTCACCCATTTATTTTGAAAACCTACAGGATGAGTGTTTATTTTGCAGAAACTGGGTTAAAACGTGCCACAGTGCTGGTCTGATCCCTTAAAGTGACAGCAGGCCTAATTCTAAATTGTATCAGAACTGAATAATGCCAGTTTTTTTATGTAAATTCCTCAATGGAGATTTTATTTCTAGACCATGAACATCAACCTTTTTTCTTTTAATTTTGCCAGACTTTTCAAAACTTTCTTGCTCTGTTTACAACTCTCTGCAGCTCTATATCATCAAACCGCTCATCATAACCTCTCTTGACCCCCCTCTCATTCTGTTTGCGTCTGTCTACCTATTTTTAGCCCTCTCTTTCGCAGATTAGGAACCTATTTATAGTATCCCCTTACGTTGTCCAATAAGAGAGCTCTCTCTGGGAGAATGGCAGCATCACAAGGATTCACACACCTCCCATTTGGCACTGAGCCCAACCTCCCTCCCTTCCTCCCCCATCAAGTTCATCCCACCCTCTCCCTGTACTCTGTTGCTTTCTCCTCCCATCCCGTCCCACTGTTCTCCTTCTCTTTTCTGCTCCCTTCCCCTCCCTCGTCCTCCCCTCATTCCCCCTCCATCTATACAGGGTGGCTCCTGGCACAGAGCCCACAGCTTCAGTGGAAACTTTACACACAGGAAAGAGCCTCGTGTCAACCCCCCACAGCCCTGCAGAGTGTGTGTTTAAAAACTGCGTCCTACTTACAAAAAGAAACGGTATAGAAGCAGTAAAGACTCACCGAGAAGAAACTCACTGAGCTACTTCGACATACTAAAATAACCACGCTTCAAACTGTGTGGCATTCATAAACAGTACACTCCCCGGTACATTAACAAATATGCAGACAATGAGACATATGGACGGACAGATAAAATTTTTTTATTCTACTTCTTAACTTTTCCCCCTTAAAAAAAAAAAGAGGACATTACATAACTCTCCAAACACTTCCTCTCTAAGCCGAGAGCACTCTGGCGTTTTATCAGACACACACACTTGACATATCCAAGCAGACAGGCAGCCTGTTCGGGCTGTCTGCATCACAGTCGCTATGACAACGACGGGAGAACAATCCACAAAAACAGCCACAGGGGAGGGTGGGGGGCAGACAGACAAAGAGAAAGAGAGAGAGGGGGCTAATAGGAAGCTCATGTGTACGTGCAGCTGTGCCAGCTCGGGCTCCATGCCATTTCTTTGCCGGATCCCCAAGTCTGTTTCCTTTACCTGCCCTCTCCAGGAAAGAAAGAAATCTCACAAACAGCGGAGTCACATTTCACTTTCCGGAACACTTTCCTTTCTTTGTGGCTTTTGCATGACTTTGACTAACTGACAGTTGCAGATAAATGTGGTCAAACAGAAAAGAGACACAAAAATAAAATGTTGCCATTGCCTCTCTACCTGTCTACTGATCACACACACACACACACACACCACCATACAGAAATTCAAAATTCATCTTCACATGTTCAATGACCTCACATCATCTCCTCTTTTCCTATAATGCTTATCGCTTTCTAGCAAACCTTTAATGCAGTCTTCAACAGCATCATTCTTTCCTCCACATCACAAAATGAATGTGATTACTTGTATGGTGTGACTGTACGACACAGATAATGATGTTTTGCAGTGATGCTTTAACAGACAACTGGTAAAGTATAACTAACTACAAATCACCTACAGTAATACCCCAACAGTGATATATATAATTCAGGCATTGTCCACACCGAAACCTGATCATGATGCTGGCTAGAGTGAAAGAGAGCAAGATGAGAAAGAACCAGAGGTTACTTTCAACTCCCACTCAAAGAAATTTGACCACAGTTCAAAGTGGGCCAGATGAATAAGTCTCTATGGTACGTGTAATGATATAGTACAATACCAGCATACATTGTGACATAGTACATTTTCTGGAAAATCAATTAGAAACCTGTGCATGGGTAAAACAAGACCAAGACTCTATAGTACTAGTGCTATTTAAGCATAGTGACAGTAGTTGCAGTTGTAATGGTTACTACATTCACCATCTTAAGTTAGCACAAAACTCAACGTGCAGTGAAGGCTGATGGGATTGTCACTAAGTTTTGCAGGTAAGTGTTGCACAAAATGTTGGGCCGACACATCTAGTTGTTGCTCAGATAATTCACTGGGTATGTGAAAACACTGTCCGGCTGGTGGTCCTACAGAGACAGACAGGGAGTATAGGACCAATCGAACCAGCGTCTTAGAGCCACTGTCATCTCTACAGCAATGTACACAATGATGTAAATCATTTAAAAAAGATCCTACATATTAAAGCGGTGCTGCTTATTCATTTGCAACATTCCCCAACATGGCTTAATACAACCAGAGATATTAGAGGAATGCCTACCTCCATATGGTAAAGTCTCTGACAGGTATCATTTATATGATAAAATGGTTGATACTGTCATATCACCTAATCCTAACCTGTTCCATCACCACCACTCGAGTAATAATCAATTTATTCTCTATACCTCAATATACATCTTTAGGCAGTGAAATCAACTATATTAATGGCTGCCAAATTATGTTTTCACCCCTTCTAACAGCAGCAAATGACAATTTGACAACAAATCTCAAGACTGGACCCAAACAAACAGCGCACGTATAAGGCAAAGGCTGCCATTGGCCATTTAAACAGAATGATGGTGGCAGTGTTTCTGGGCAGGATTCGAGTAAAGTGGGCTGCACAGAGCTGAACACCAGCCTGAACAGCTGGCAGTCACTGAACTATCCTCACTACATCTATTACAGCCTAGATACTCACACTCGCAGAAAACTGCATTGTACTGTCAACAGATCATTGGCTCCCCAAAGTTTTCAGAGAAATCACTGTACAACAAACGCATACAAACCTGAAAGTGTAAGTGAAATTATGTCTGAACCATCCCACCCTGCTAACCTGTAGCTCCCTGTCAACAAAAACAATCTACTTTAAGAACAGCTTTGTTACTGCTGCAGTAAGGACTTTGAACATACCTCTTAATTTCTAATCCCTGCACCTTGCCTTGTCAGTCATTCAGTTCTTCATTGTCTAGAAATATTGTGATTACTAGTCATTGTTTAGAGTGCTGTGCTGCTGAGAATGTGTGCAAAGCATTTTTCCCCATGCTGCATTGTTTTGTCAACAGGCAAAGTCTGACTGTGCCAAACCAGACCTTGTTCTACTGTAGTACAACTTGTCGAGTTAACAATAGCCAAAGTCAGTCAGTCAGCTAGCTCAGCAGAGGTTCAAACTCTGAAATGGTTTTGCAAGATGACACTCAGAAAAGAAAATCCCCCTGTTTCATCTGCTGTGACCCAAAGCATGCAGAGTATATTTCTGAGGTTTGCTTTACATTTGTGACTCATCATTGCCTAGCATGAATGGTCATTAAATTGTTAGGTGTTGAACAGTTCTGTCATCACAGCCACAGGGTCCACACCCAGAGCCTGATTCCAGCACAGATCAGGACATTTAAAGATATTTTTTCCCTGTCTGCGTGCATCCTGAAAGCAGCTTACATTAGCAAGGACCATATCGTGATTTATCCAAAAGCGTTTGCTTAGCACACAGGTGTAATGAAGTGGAAAAGCAATGGTGTAGAAAATACACTGTTAATGTTCCAAAATATTCATTGTACTCGCATAACAAAGATTAGGACTTTTCCGTCTCTCCAGGGACCGCCGTTGGCTGACAGTTAGGATCCTCGAGGGGCTCTCTTTGTGCGGCAGTCATTAAGTATCCATTAAAAAACTCAATGGCTCCTTAACTGTCAACAAGCCAAAAATAAAACAAGAATCCTTCACTTGCCGTTTTCATGAACAGGAAAAAGTGACAATTACTGAGCTGTAAAAGAGCAGAATAATCACACGCTCTTCCCTGCGTTCAGTGGCAGTTCCACGTTCTAAAACTCATACAACTTTTTACAGACAGAAGACTTTTAGGGTATTATCATGAAAGGCTTTCGGCAGAGGTTTAAGCTGCTAACTTCACAAAGCTCGCTTGACAAAAATCATACCACATCTGACCCAAATCTGCTCGAAATCTTTAGGGAAATGTAGTTTTTCTTGGCTATTTTTGCTACTCCACACTCATGTGTTCCAGTGTGTTGCGTGATACACTGAACTGAGCAGCTTGTGACAGCAGAGAACAGGGTAAACATCTGCTGATGTCGTCTCATCAGTCCACAGTCTCTGCTAAAGGACAAGGAAATGAAGAGAGAGACAAAAAGGGAAAAAAAGTCGCACAGAGAGCAGAGGTTGAGAAGATACTGGGATATGCACAGAGAGGCAGGCAGAAAGACTGAGCTGTGGAAACAGAGAAACGAGTAAAAAGTGAAGAAAAACAACAGGAAAAGAAGAGGCCCTGCTGTCAGGAAGAAAGAAGAAGTAGTGAGGGCACACAAAGTGTAAGAGATAGCAGAGGTGGACAAGGAACACCGAGGCAGAGAAAAAAGTGCTATAGACTGCGACTCTTACGAGGTCTGAACTGAAGTAAACACCTTCAGAATAAACCATACCACAAGGACATTTATATCAATGCAGACAACAACGTTTTAGGCTCCTCCACTACAGCCCAGCATGGCTGCTATTTCTAGCAGAAATACAGTGACGCACCAGTCAACGCTGTCTGTTTACATTCTCTGCATAACAATCATGACAAAGCAGTTAAAGGGACAGTTCAGTTTTTGGTGTGAGTTGCAGAGTTTGGGAGATATTGGCTGTAGAGATGTCTGCCTTTTCTCATATTTAGGGCAGGGGGCAGTCGTGGATCAGCGGTTAGGGTGTCGGACCCGTAACCGGTGGATCGCTGGTTCGATTCCCCGTCCCGGTGTCCATGGCTGAGGTACCCTTGAGCAAGGTACCTAACCCCCACTGCTCCCCGGGCGCTGCACGCGGTCGCCCACTGCCCCGGGTTTGCTGTGTGTGTGCACGTCACTTGGGTGGGTTAAATGCAGAGCACAAATTTCGTTGGAGTGAGTTCCCTCCAATGACAAAATATGTCACTTTAATCTTTAATCTTATTTAATGGAACTAGATGACACTTCACCTGTGGTGCTTAAAGCATAAATAAAATACACCTGAAAAACTCAACAGCAGTCTCTTTTCAAAAATCATGACAAGGTTACTCAAGATAATCCAGACCTTGCTGTGAGCACTTTCATGTAGAACTTCTTTGTACTGAACTACACAACATAGCTTAGTTAGCTAGCCTCTCATCCATGGGAATATGCACGTTTCCTTCTGCACAGTGATATGGAAATAGTTCCTGCATGAAATTACGACACCACTCTCATAGGTTACCTTTAAATACTGTATAAGGCTACAGCCAGCAGCTGGTTAGCTTAGCTTAACATAAAGACTGGAAACAAGGGGTGACATCTTGTTCGGCTCCGTCTGGAGTTAATGCAGTATGCCTTCCCGCACTTTGAATGCTCCTTAACTAACATTTGGCTGTTTGTACTGGGTGAACACATGCACAAAAATATGTTAATCTGTCAAATTTAGAGGTGCTGATGAGAGTATTTTTTCCATGTAGGCCTGGCCCATGCTAACTACTTCTTTATGTCAAGCTAAGCAGCTGTTTGCTGTAGCTTCATGCTAAGCACACAGATAGTGAGAGTGTCATCGACCCTCTCATCTAACTCGCAGCTTTCTTTCAACGAACTTGTCAAAATATTAAGCTATTTCTTTGGATAACAAACTAACCAACTCTGTAAGTAATGAAACAGTAAGATGGCATTTTGCCCACCTATACCGTTATCATTAATACCTCTGTTATATTGCATTATATATATATTTATCATATATAATATGATTACACTTTCCTGCATCTTCTTACTGTGCTGAAAAACAATAAAACCCTAACCCATTTTTGATGCTTTTATTCAACTGAGACAATGTAGTCCATTGTCAAAACTGCCACTGACAGTAAACAAAGGGGAGCTTTATTTTCCAAGTAGACTTACGATGTAGAGCTGGTTTGTGTGTTGTGTTATGTTAAAGTGTCATGATTAACAGAGAATAGGTCCTGGCTAGAGCTGCTTTTCATTATTGGCATAAAGGTATCACTTAGTGTCTGTAGACATGCCCAGCATAAAACTGTAAGTACTGTTATCCTCAAACACCTGTTAATTATGTTCTGTAATTTTTGAAGTAGAATGCAATTAGCCTAAAGATGTTAACACAGGGGGTTCAATAATTTTTTGCTGGAAATGTTAAATACTAGCACAGCTATTGTTAAAATCCTTACAATAATCAGACCTAAGGAGTGGGGGCAGAAAGTGAATGTGGTTTTGAAAAGAGCAGCTGGCTTGTTTCCTTGGTTGTGATCGTTGTTGCTGCTATTTTAGGAACCATTCAGGAAGTGATCTACAACGCAGGCTGCTGACGGAGTATTCAACTCATCATGAACCAAAACAAGTACAAGTGAAGGGAACATGGAGACAGTGCCTACAAAGAACAGAAGGCATGAGGGAGCTGCATGGGCATCTCCACTGATACTCTATCTATTCTTACATTTACTTTTGTGTAATAAGTTGAGCAATGGAGCACTAGCACTGGATTTGATCCTGTTTCAGTGACAGTGTGAGTTATGAATCCTTTCCCCCTTAAATTCCTTTATTTTTCTCCCCACAACTTCAACAGTCAAGTGAGTGCCACATGAGCATACGTCATATGTATCATGTATCATATTTTGACCTTTGGATACTGATTTCTCTAGAGTATTCCTGTTTCACACCTGCTATAAGCCTTGACTATTTTACCATGTTCAGTTTTTATTCAGGGGACAGGTGTAGCTGGACAGAGGAGCACAAATTTTTTGTGACCCCTGAGCAAGGTGAACTCAGCATTGTTGTACTGGTGAAATGTTTGGTTGTATGGACATTTGTGGATAAACAGTTATGAATTATTGAAATCAAAGACAAGAAGCAGAGGTTGAAATCTGTTATTTCACTAGAGACTGCTAACTGCTGCTATAGCGAGCACGTCAGTTATAAGTCTGTCTGTGCAGCCCCTCAGTGGCTTTAAGTTTAGGTTTAGCCGCTGCACATGTTAATTACACACTGACATAATTTACATTGAATTGTCATAATCAAATATCGCTTTATAAAAAATGAACATCTGTTACACTGTTGCATCTAAGATTTTAGTTATTGAAGAATGTGATTAATGTTTTCAAAAGGCTCTTACAATGTGCACAATACATTTTGACTGACATTTGACTTCTGAGTGCTTCTTAATTTAAGCAAATAAGGAAGTTTAAACTCCTTTAAACATCAGGGAAATTAGTTGTTAGGAACATTTGGTTCAGGGCACAGAAGGAGCTGGAGATCTCATCTCAAGACCCATAAGATGCAATTGGAAAATGCAAGTTGACCTTTTTCTGAACAACTGTGCAACTGTGCATTCCTAATGCGACAAAGCAGTGTTTCCAAGCAGCCATTTAATGATCACCAGGAGTCGATTCATTAAAGCCATCCGACACTGAAAACATCCACCTCTAAGCCCTTTCTTTTCAGTCAGATGTGTTGGTTTCAGTTGTACTTTCAGGCAATATTAAGGGTCATCAGACAATCACTGTCATAGTTGTAGGTCCCGATGCTGCAGTATCATAACAGTTCCTGTCTAAAATCACCTGGTGTAAATCAGTTATCAGACAGCAGCATAGCAACCATGCTACCAACTCTCTGACCACACAGTTAATATCCTCCCTCATACTGTCCTGCTGTGCTCCACTGTGTCCCCGCTCCATCTTTTCCTCTGTATTGCCCTCTGCAGTATTATCAGATAATGTGGTTTTTTTTCCTCCTGCACTGCAGCCACTGTGGCACAATTACGGCGGCTGCTGCACTAATGGCTATTGATGCAGCTGAGGGCCCCACACACACAATTGCACACGCAAACATTCATAAAAAATTCATGACACTGGCTCAATAGGAAGGTGCGGGGGGTCTGGCCAGTCCGAGAAAGAACAACAAATGTCATGTAACAAAGGAGAGAAGAGGCAGATGACACTGGGTCTTCGCGCAATATGACACAGAAAAACACAGACACACAGGAGCACAAATAAATGTGTGCACGCTAAATGTATGAAGAACCATCAGGTGAAGTTCAACCCGACCCATTATCTGCAATTGAGCAGATATTTGTGAGTGTAACCGTCTGTGTGTACGTGTCTGTTGCTGGAGTCCATGTGGTAGGTAATTCCCTCTTAGCGCAGGATTTCTGCCTGCCACGGACCTGTGCTGAGAGAGCTTTAGAGCGCTAAGCCTGCGAGCTGAGACTGAACCAGGGATCACCAGATACAAGGTGCAAAGACAAGGAGGGAGGGAGGGATGGAGAGGGAGAGAGAAAGAAAAGCACAGGTGGGTGTGAATGATTGAAACAGATGCAGAAAGGTTACAAAGAGGAGAATCCATCCATTTTCTATACCGCTTATCCGTCAGGGTCGCGGGGGGGCTGGAGCCCATACCAGCTGACTACGGGCGAGAGGCGGGGTTCACCCTGGACTGGTCGCCAGTCAATCGCAGGGCCAACACACAAAGACAAACAACCACACACTCTCACACTCACACCTAGGGGCAATTTAGAGTAGCCAATTAACCTAATGTGCATGTTTTTTGGTATAGTGGGAGGAAGCCAGAGTACCCGGAGAAAACCCACGCAGACACAGGGAGAACATGCAAACTCCACATAGAAGGGCCCAGACCGGGATTCGAACCTGGGACCCTCTTGCTATGAGGCGACAGTGCTAACCACTGCACCACCGTGCCCCCAAAGAGGAGAATGAAAGGTCAAATGCAGGTGGCAAGAAAAGAAAATCAAAAGAAAAAGAAAACCAAGAAAAGCATCCTAACTGGGAATGAGCAGAGGTCGCTACTTGATGGGTGGACGTAGAAATTAAGGGAAAAGGATGGAGGACAGGCACATGAGTTTGTGAAAGATAATGATTTTTCCAGGGGAGGGGTTATTAAATGGCTCCTGACTGACCCTGAGTTTTAACAGACAAACCAGTAACACCAACAGGAAGCTGAAGACTTAAAGGGGAGGTGATATACCCTTAGCTGTATATCCCACTACTGTCCAAGTAGTGGACAGTCAGCCATTGGTCAATGACGGTCCCGTCAGTGAGGTCCGTGCTCCTAGTTTTTTGTGGTATGTTCCGCATTGTTGGCACAAGTCGGCTGTTGTCTACTGTTTGCTTTTAGTTTGACTGAGCATTTTGAATAGGCGGCAGAGCCCACCAATGAGAGAAATCACTCTGATTGGCTCTTTAGCTAAGCAAGTCAGAAACAGAAGTGAGGAAAGCAAGCAAAAGACAAATATTTTCACAACATGGCCATCTGGAATGAAGCAACTGCAGACCATCTGAAACCATCTGAGCAGGGAGCGAGAGTGGTGTGAAAGGAACACGCTGGTTACTGGTTTACCTTTTTGACTGCCACGTACAGAGTAACACCACCTGCTGGTGCGGAGTGCTGATTCTTTTCACACAGGTGCAAAACGGATGTGCTAGTTGGCCATCAGCTGTACACTTTGCAGTGTATTCAAGTGCAACTTAAACACATCCCAACGCAGGCGACGTAGGTCGATCTAAGAGTTAAGTGGTGTCGTTCTCGTGAGTCGGGGGCTTATCAGTGTCTAAGTGGGGAACAACTCCTTTGACTTAGCAAGGGATCAGAATACTTAGTGACTGTAAATTATCAATAATACCAAAAGCCGGACATGTTTGCTAATCATGCAACTGTCTTCTAGCATGATCTGGTTCACTCAAAAAAAAAAAAGAAAAAAAAATCACAGCAGAGTGAGGAAAAGGACAGTACATTAAAGATTTTTGTCAAGGTTTGGTATTAATTCCCAAATACACTGGTTCCTTTTGTTTTTATTGATAGCAAACTGAGTTTTGAAACAAAAAATAGATTCCTAAATGATAACTGGTTTTATACCAGAGGAAGCTAAACCACAAAACTGCTAGAATTGACCAGAACTTGCCTGCTGGCTACTTTCCGCAGTCTATGGCAACAGAAGCCAATGTTGGCTGACTTAACATGTCATGTGTTACGTGTTGACGATGAAACGTTTTCACAACATTCAGTCATGACTGTGGGAGTAAAACTAGTACACTCACATTTATGAGGATGGCAAGGCCCATATGCATGTTAGTCCCACCCTCTCTCTCTCTCTCTCTCACACACACACACACACACATACACACACACACTTGTGGTGGATCACAGGACCAAGACATCTCTGAAAACAACCTCATCTATATTTTATCACTTCATTGTTTGTGTGGGTGAGAGCAAAATGGGTGAATGGAACAAAGACAGGTTCCCATCATTCTCGTATCAATAATGTAAAATCTAAACTGCCGTTCAGATGCCTCTTTAATGCTTTGCTATCTTTTGCATGGAGAGGAACAAGCAGCCTTCTAACAAAATCCAAACAAAAGGACAACAACAGCACACACCCAACAAAGATAAGGCAACAACACTGGAGATACAGGAGGAGTCCTCCCAGTGCTTGTCTGTTTACTTTTTTCAGGCAGGTAAGTCTCTCATTGAGCCAGAGGACTTGTATTGTACTTGTACTTCTTATAGAACCCAAACAACACAGGGGCCAATACTAATTTATTGCAGATATACAGTATCTGCAGACATAGCTGTATGATTTTCTGTTCTCCCAAAAATGCCAAAGTCAACATGTTCACATGCCTAGTTCTGTTAGACATTATATCATATTATCATATTATGTCATATTATTCATATAATATCAGCATTTGGCCCAGCCTTGACTACAGCAAAACCATTCGCCACCATCATCCATCACAACAACCAAAGAAAAAAGAAATGTATCTCATTTTACCTCGAAGTGCTGGCCCTATATGATGCATCGAGAACTAAAAAAACTGTCTTCTGAGACTGGGAAAGGTGGCTCATTTATAATTTGGCAACTCCAAAATACTTGTTTTGTCTGAGGAGAGAATAAGAACGTCAGCATAGGTTTGAATCCATTTGTCATAAGTTACTCTCTCATTTGTCCATTGTGCCTCACATCACCGTAAAATGTGTGCAAAAAAAATGCCAAAAGTGACGCAATTCCAGCTGCTCTGTGTACAGGAGTGGAAGATGCTGGTTTTCCTGGGCAGCTTCAGAGTGTGAATGTGCGTAAATGTATAATTATGAAGCACAGAGAAACACAAGTTGAAACAAAACAGACGCTGATTGCGACAGCCAGACATTAGAGGATTTAACCTCTCTAAAAATCTCAGACACAAGCTTGAACAATTAAGCATTTATCATTAAAATACAACCCAGTTGCCAGGAGGTGAGAGGACTAAAGGAGCCCATGAAACTAGCTGAGCAAATATTTGATGACTGAAACATGAACAAGGCCTTCTGCAATACCCTGCTGAACCATCGCTGATTATGTAAGTACAACTTTTAGGTGGACTGGACTTGTAAATATGTATGTGCATGACAGAGGAAGTGCTGCTAACTATCTATTACTAATGTGATTCGATTTGAGATTTAGATATTAAATGATCTTCCCTTTCACATTTAAGGAAGTCAGACTTTCAGCACTGGACACGAGTTTGTTGTTGCTGCAACAGGAACACTGCATTCCTGCTTATTCAAGGTTCTGTGCTGAATGTGTGTGTGTGCGTTCTTGTAGAACATGTGAACAAGTGTGGGTGGAAGGGAATGTGGTCACAGCCGCCCAAAATCAAAAACATCCAGTCTCTGTATGTGTGTGTGTTGGGATAGAGGAACAAGGGTAAGACTAAGCGCAAAAAAAAGAAAAAAAAGGTTAACCAAAATTTGAATGAAATGCACGCAAGAGCAGAAAAGATCAAGGCAGAAGCTTGAAAGACACACTCAAGAGGGAGTCAGTGAAATTAGCATGTAATGAGTCAAAAACAGCATGTCTGTGATGTCACGGGTGTATGTCAACGTCATACTCTGCGTGTGTACATGTACGCACTAGTGAGTATCAGCTCCATGCCAGCTCAGTGGTTTAAATATAGCACATGGGCAACAGTCCCAGCTGACATTAACAAAGCTATAGCCGCCGAGAGCCATCTACACTACATTAGCACTGTGCTAACGCTGAAACCAGAGAAGTGGTGAACAGAGGGAGGGAGGGAGGACAGGAGAGGAAGGGGGGAGAGAGAGGGAAGGCCTCGGATTCATGAAAACTCAGCCGCCCACACTTCGGCCTTTGCTGCCAAAAGTTGAGCAGGACAACAGCGCGCACGCCTGTGTGTGTGTGTGTGTGTGTGTGTGTGTGTGTGTGTGTGTGTGTGTGTGTGTGAGACATTCCTCTGCGAGGTGGGTGCCAAGGAACGAGCAGAGCTGAAGACAGACTGTCCTGAGCTACTGGGTTTTAGTGGAACTAACGAGCCCCTCGCTGTGCACCTCGGCCTCGCAGCTGTAAACTTGTTAAGAGATTAGGTAATCAGACCTGACTGGATGTTTTGTCAAAAAGTACAGGTCACAATTCAGTTTTTAAGAAGCATCGTGGCCTGTCGGTTCTGAGACACGTGCCTGAAACTAAAAGGTCATGAGTTTGATCTTCACAGCCCGTGTGCCTCCATCAGGAACTCAACAACGAGCCCTTCCCGCTTTCTAAAATACAGTGAAAATGTGACAGCTACTGATGAACATGTTGTGTTCTTTTTCTATGCCCTCAGATAACTAGGCAAAAGTAGACAATGTCACATCATGTTAAGATATTGAATACAGCCACAATGAAGTCTGACAGCACACCGGCATTAAGCAATAAAAAAAATGTTCAGAAATGTCAGATTTTGGTGTCACTCACTCAGTATCAACATGTAATTTTCGCTCTTTAGACTCAGAGTTTTGTTCTGGTGTTTAACAATCACATAAAAGGAAAAAATAAGATGAATAGAATAGACACAAATCTCTCCACCAGCAGTGCAACAGCCAGAGGATGCGTTGCGTTTTGTGTCTGTTAGTGCCATTACTAATTCTAGACAGGACCACCAACCATGAGAGTCAGTGATGTTGAGCTGATGCTCTGCTCTCTCCTGTGCAAAGGGAAAACAACCCGTTTAAGGGAAGGATGATGTTAATATACTGAAGGGTCAAATCTGGACCAGCCAACCTATGAGTGGACAAACACTGGCCTTGTGTTTAATACTATAAGGCTTTCATAAAGGAAAGACTGCACTGATGCAACTTTATTAATAAAACGAATTCATTTATCAATATTACATGAATACTAAAGTGTTGTGTTTCCCCTTCAGTAATCACTAACAATCCCAGCCTAAAATTCCTGCACTGGTTAACACCTGATGCAAGGGGTTACTGAGTGTTCTGTAGTTAGCTATGGCGTGTGTTTCGATCTGTAATACAGCACCAGATTTCCCCTCTTTGATGGACTGACCAATCACAGTTCCATCACCATTCGGCAGACAACTAGGAGTCCAGCTTTACCCTCTTTTAGTCCTCTGTGTCCACGTGACTACGAAGGTCTGCATGATGCGAATTTTCTCATCTGCCCATGACTGCCAGGCCTGAACAAGTCAGTTTACACAGGTACCCGAAGTCATAAAGCCAGACACATGTCGGCCGTGCGTATCTAACCTGTTGTATATTTGGTCCTTATGGTTTTATGTGCCTTTAATGAAGTGAATATTTTAGCTTCCTACGCACTGACAATGACAGAGAAAACTGACATTACTGTGGACGCCCCTGTTGAGGACCACTTTATGAGTATAAGCTTGTGTGTGTGTGTGTTCAGACCGTGAGCTAACAACACACCTTCAACATCCCCAAGGCACTATAATTATTGGCTTTTACAACGTGCCTGCAAGTTGAACAACGCCTGTCTCGCCCATACCTCATAGAGGTCCTGTGGACAACTAATCCAGAGCATATACAGCATCAAGAGTGCAGCAGTTCCTGTTATGTAAATGAATCCATGACTTTCCCCGTGTTAGTGCAATGCGATACATGGCAGTTGGTGGAAAACAGAAAGCGGACCTGTTGTTTCACAAGCAACCCCCTCATTATCAGACAATTACAAGTCTGGAGGTGTCCATCTTGTGAAAGTTAACATTAGCAAGATATTTGACCAATGACTGTTTCCGACCTCACTTCCTGTATGTGGTGACACTGGGAATATCACATCCCAGGTCTCCTTTACACTGTATTGAACATTTGCTACTATGCTTCTTGAATGATGTCAAAGAAATGGTGGGAAAGACAGAACGGGCTCCCAGTGTCTTCTCTTCCTTTCTCACTAATAGTTAGCCTATAAACACAAACACACACTTTCCATAATTATAGGCTTGCCCCTGCCATGACGTGGGTGTGTCTGAGAACCATTAGACCAAAGCACAGCGCACTGAGATGCACATGACAATACACAATTCTCAAGAATACCACACTAAGACAGTGTGGACCGTTGAATTACAAGTCTATCATTTCTAATAAATGACTGTAATCTGCCATACCTTGCCAAGTTGTCAAACACTTTCTTGCTGCTTATATCTCTGAGAGACACCCGGGTTTTGACGTATTTTAATCTATTTGCTTTGTGTACATTCCTGACATTCTTCAGACTGCCAATTTGCATACTGACACTGCAAATGAACCAGCACGACAACACACACATCATTTTAGCGTCATATTTAACTAAACCTTGGAATGAGCACATTTGCCACTGTACTCATCTTTTGTGTGCAGGTGAAACTGCCTTCAAACACACCTTCTCAGCACAGAATATTTCCAAGCACAGTCTGTAACATAACCCCTACAGATTAAGGCCCTTGGGGTATTTGTGTGCGTGTGCGTGCAATGTGTGCAGTCACATCAACAGCACACTTAGCTTTCCTCGAATGCCTGCTTCTGCAGTGACTACATACAGCCATCTAGCTGCAGCTCTGTTCTTCAGAAAAGACACAAGAGGCATGTTAGCCTTTCCTCTCACTTCCTTTCATCTTCTTTACAATTCATGCCTAAACAATGCCAAGAACTTACAATGTAGCATAAAAAGACTACTAATGCAGAGCTCTCTGTAATTTAGATACTGAATGTAGGGTGTATGTGTGTGTGTGTGTGTGTGTGCGTGTGCATTTGAGGTGTCACCAGGAATGCCTGGGAGAGGAGACGAGAGGGACAGAGCTGAGGGATGCCACTGTGTCTTTAAGCAGTAATCCCTCTATTCTCCGAGCATTTGTTGCCGGCCATCTAATGGGCGGTTCAGTTTAACGTCCACAAGGGCCGCTGGGAGGTCCTACACTATTAAAATCACTGCTGCTCTCTGAAGCTGGAGCTGGTCAGCCTTGCGTGGCTCTCTTAAATAATGACGGGGTCGTCGCAGAAATTAAAGACATTGTGATTTTGCATTTCAAAGGGGGTGGATCTGGGCCCATTGCAGCAACAAAGGGGATAACAATGTTGACATTCCCAACATGTATCCTTTGGTCTCTTTTGAATGAAACCGGAGCTTGGTCACAGGAGATGTGGTGTGAACAGGGAATGCTACACCGTTTACTGGCATCTGTCTCCATCTCTGTCATGCAAGTAACGACAACAAGACATCAGCGCATTTTCTTCATTTTCTTTGTAAATCACAAAATCTGATGATTTAAAGATCTGATCTGCAGACCTGCTCATCAGTAAAAACCACCAAGGATCCTCATAGGACAGCCATAAGACACTCAATAATCCTGCATATGTTACCACTGCCCCCTACCAACAGGAAATCACTGTAGCATTCCTATAAATTCTATTGTGAGTTTATTGACTCTACTGATTTTACAGTATGTATGTTTTAAAGCAACACTGCATTATTTTAGCAAAAAAGACATGCAGTTTGGTAGTACAGATGCTGCCTCTTTTTAAAATATGTCATCACTGCATTGTTTTGTTCTAATTATGAATGAGCCCTAAAAAGTTACTGACAGTATAAATAATGTTCGGTAACCGCTATGGCAGCCATCTGAAGGCACTTTCAAGTGTGAAGGCGGGTTACATTTAGTGAGGAGGTGGCTGTGATTATTGTGTGTTTGCAACAATGTGGAGACTGGCTGTTGATTTTGAGACTGTGTTACAAAGGTTACAGAACAGGCTGAAGCGCAAACTGCTGCTGCTGCCGAGTGCAAAGACGCAGTGTTGTAACGTTAATTCTGCCTGTTTTGCAGAACAATTTGCACCCAAAAACAAAGAACAAGAAAGGAGAAGTTGTTTCATGCAGAAAAAAAAAGCAGACAGGCATCCTGCAGAAGTTAGTCAAAAGTTCCTGAGGTGAAAATCTTAACTTGACAATTAGCAGTGCCTTCCAAACTTTCAACCCTCCTTTGAGCATAAAGCAGCACTGATGTTGCAAAAGATCAAATACCAGCTGTCAGACTTGTCATATCCAAATCATGCAGCATCCAAGCCCTAGCAGCATGTTTTCTACAACGAAGGTCTGGTTTTCTTTGTAAACAAAAGAACTTGTTGGCACTCTGGTTTGAAAAAAGCGAAGTGTGTGTTTCCAAAGCAATTGCCAGCACTCAGTGAGCGTGTTTTCAACAAGTTTTCACTGAGGTGAACAAGCAATAATAGTGCAGCTTGCAGCTTGGTGGGGTTCCAAGAGTATGGGGGGCAGACAGATGAAGGGGAAATGAAAAAGGGAGCGTATACACAAGTGTGCGATGTGTTGATGTGTGAGTGAGGGGGTGTCTCAGGGCAGTCGTCCTTACCGCTATGAGCGTGTTATTCCTCTGTTCCGTGGAGGAGGCAGAGTCCGCGTCCGGCTGCTTGCTCTGCGGCTGCTTACTGCTGCCACCGGCCGACTTCTTGGCCCTCTGCTCCAGACTCCGCTGGTACAGGCTGACCGTCTCTCTCCGCTCTATCTCCAGCTGCTCGGCGTGGGCTTGCTGGTACCTGCTCTCGCAGTTTACGTGGTGTCTCCGGCAGCCCTCTATCCGCTGCCTCAGCCTCTCCACCACCGTGCTGTGCTTAGTTATGCCCACCGCCCCGGCGGGTACCACGCTCCCGGCGGCAGGGTTCATGCTGTTGTTGATGCAGATACTGCCGTTGGGTCCGGCAGCGGGGGAGGCGAAGTCCCCCATCACTGGGCCGAGTGGCTGCTATTTTGGAAGAACTTTTCTCCCCGTCAAGCTCACCGCCACCGCCACCACCACCCCCTCCTCCTCCGGCCACCTCCACCTCCACCACCTAGTGTCCTCTACCGCTCTGTCTTCCCCAGCGAAGGGACCCCAGCACCCGGGCAACGACCGAAAGAGAGGACCGACAACAGCCGCCGAAGCGAGCAAAAACCGGGAAGGTTTAAAGGGCTACGAGCCTAGCAGTCATATGGTTAAGGACTCGCGAGTGACCGTTTCTTCTTCCCTCCTCGGCACTGTTTCCAAACAAACCGCTCCCGAAAACACAAATAAAACCCAGCCTGAGCGAGAGCACAGCAAGACTCAAAGTGAATTTAACAATAAAGCCACTGCCACGCTGCTAACAACTCCATTGGAAAAAAAAACAACAATAACGTGAAGGTATGAACGTTAGCAGGCACTCTACGGTCATATACACACAAACCGTCCCGCGGAGGGCCAGCAGTGGCAGCAGCAGCAACAGTCCACTCGCCGTTTTACCGTGTTGTTCTTTGAGAAAAAGTTTTGCTGCTTGAACCGAACGGGCTCCGGAGTTTCCCAATGAACTTGCATCTCATATGGTTTTGGTTTGAAAGAAATCCCGGTGAAGATGTAGTTGAGTTGGGGGAAAGAGCACAAGCGCCCTCGGTAGTCCGGTAATGAAGCGACTATAGTAGCCCAGACGGCGTAAATCGCTGAGATGGGAAGCAGTGGCGGAAGTCTGTAGTCACTGGCTGCCGCCTGCCACCATCACAATAATCAAGTCCGCTTCTCCACCATGCCAGCGGAGTGATATCAGGACAGGAGTTGAGTAACAACCAGCTAGAGGCAGTGAGGAGCCCGCTGACGGACGCTCACAAAACCCGGAATGGTATCCGGAGAGGACCGGGCTGTTCCTCCTTCCGACTTGCCCTGTGTCGTATTCAAGAGTTACACCCTCCTTTACTACAAGTTAACAATCTGTTTCCCATTGGTGAAAACTGTTCCACTAACTTGAAAGGTGGCAAATAACTAGCTTAGCTTAGTTCATCACACATTACAACATTTCTCAGACTTAATACAACCCGATTAACAAAGTCTTTGTTTTTTTTTTAGGTATTATCATACTGTTTTATTTTTGCAATCGTTTAAAAAATAATTAGATTTGACAAAGGTATGCAATTTACAGAAGGAAGAGGAAACCAAAACCACAACAACAAATGCAAGTAGTGAGAAAAGCAATTCTAATAATAAATAATAAATAAACAAATAACTAGTAACAGTACAAGTGAAATAATGAGCACACACGTCACCACCAGAGTGGTCAGGCCTGGTCTGGAAGTGTGCCTGGGATGTCCTTCTTCTTCTCCTTCTCCTTCTTTCTCTTCTTCTGTTTTGGTTTTGTGTTTTTAAAAAGTAACTAACTTCTACCTTCAGATCAAATATGATATGCATAACTGCATATGAAATGATTATAGATAAATCTTTTCAACAACAACCTCGTTTGATATTTTGAATTACAAAATGTGCTATACAGACAGTTTAACTAACTGAATTACAGGATACTAATAATATGGTATGACCTTTATTCTTGCATAGGATCAGAATACTATAATACTATTTTCACCATTTTTCAGGAACCCTGTAGTAATTCTAATAAATGCACCGCAGCCAGTCATCGTGCTCCAGTGCGCACGTGACCTGCACTATTACAACCACAAATCATCAACTCTGAGATCATTTCTCAGAAAGTAGGAGGCCTAATATCCTCCTTTGTGAAGGAACTGACAGGAAAAAGGTTCAAAAATCTTTATCTGTGGAATTATAGCCCATGTGATGCATTGTCTGGGTGTGATGTATGTTTGCTGATGCTACAGTTTATAGAAGTGATTAATGGGTTAAAGGTTTAACTTTCACATTTACGTGTTTGTTATTTACACTTCTTCCATCAAAGAAAACTGACAGTGTATAACTTTTGTTTACAAATTAAAATTGTTACAAAAGAATGAGTTATTTCAAAATTTATAAATCAAGTCAAATATTTAAACTCTGATGGCAAAGCTGCTTTTGTACTGTGCTTTTGTACCTTTGTGTACTTTTTCAACTAATTAAAGGCCAAAATTTGAGGTTAAGCAAACAAAGGGGTTAACGGGGGCTCAAACTTCAGCAAAAATCGGTTGTAGAGCAGAAGAATTGAGCTT
Organism: Scatophagus argus; assembly: GCF_020382885.2. NCBI lineage: Eukaryota > Metazoa > Chordata > Actinopteri > Scatophagidae > Scatophagus > Scatophagus argus. Next base: position 5,334,167 of record NC_058494.1, on the reverse strand, counting down.
TATTTCGAAACAGATTGTACAGAAACAAAATAGTCAGGGTTACACAGTTTACATTTCAGAGCATTTATGTGATTTTTCTGTGGCTCACAACTGACAAAAGGTGCAACAGTGGAATAAGTTTCAGTTCCATTTAAAGACCTCAGTGGTAAAGAGAAGTAGAGAATCAATGTACGTTAATAACAGCTGTTAAAAATACTCCTGCAACAAAGAGGTGCAAGAAAAAAAGAAAAGTTTTTTTTTTTTCATTTCCAGTGAGAACACTTGCGAGGTCATGTTTCACATATTTCTATTACGGATATAATATTTGAATGGTTTCACACTAACATCTTATCTGCGGTGCAGTGACCATGTGACTGATGTGTTAATATCAGATAATGTTGTGAATCACGTGTCCTTTTACGTTGCATGACTCTCATCTTCCCAGTCACACAAACACACACACACACCCACACAAATGGACTTAAAGGGACAGCTCATCACAAAATCTTAAATACTTATATTTCCTCTTACCTGTCATGCTATATATCCATCTAGATTGTTTTGGTGAGAGTTACTGAGTTTTGGAGATATCGACTGAATAGATCCATGCCTTAGAGTGGAACTAGAAGGTACATCACTTGTGAACAGCTTCATGTAGGAAATGTTTACTGTCCACCACTGTCCACGAACAAGAGACTCATGCTCACGAAGACGTGGAATGTAAATATTAATGGCGTCCTCCTCAGCTGAACTGTAATGTCAGCTAGCTTAGTTAGCTGGCCTGCCATCCGTGAGTAGAGGTAAGGTTCCTTCTGCACAATGACAGAGAAAAAGACATCAAGGTCTGTGCATTAGTTTGAGTAACCGGATCATGATATCTGGAAAGAGACTGCTGTTGAGTTTTTCAAATGTATTTTTTGACACTTTAAGCACCACACCTGAAGAACAATAGTTCCATTACATTAGGGAGAAGGCAGACAGCTCTACAGTCAGTATCTCAAAAATGCTGCAACTCACAGTAAAACAATCTATGGACAAATAGCACTACAGGTAAAAATAAAAGCAAATATTTTTGTTTTTGGGTTGAACTGTCCCTCTAATCTTATCCTGACAAATACATTTAGTTTAATTCAGTGTCACATTGTAGTGGAGGCCAAGTCTCTCTCTCTCTGTCTCTCAGTGAATGTCTCTCGCCCATTTTTATTTTTATCTGCCATGTCATGTGGGAGTTCTGAGTTCCATCCCCGACTGTTCAGGCCATATGTGCTCCCTTGTCTCTTTCTAACCATCCCACCAGCACACAGTTTTGTACTCACACACACACACACACACACACAGTCATTCATCCTCTACACGTACTGTAGACCAACAGAGACATGGCTGTGCACACTCACACATATGCAGTACACACACTCACACAGCCTACATGGCAATTCAAACATGGACAGCATGTGTCTCTGCTTCCATTCTGCTGGGAGTTATTCATTTTGGTTTCCTGTTTCGCTGTTAAAAATTATAAATGCAGTGATTCTTGGATGACAGTGTGTAGTGTTTTTACTTTAGGATAGCTGTTTCAGAACATCTACAGCCTGTTCATCACATTTGATGATTTGGATGATGTGCAAATGCTGTGTCTGCATTCAGACACATTTTTACTTCTCTCTTAGTATTTTGAAACCAGAAGATCATCATGTCAAGATGCTTCAGTGAGGAAACTACCATGCATGTCGATATTATACCCACTGGTTTGCTCCTGACCCTTTAATATGAAGCAATATATCCTTTGGATCTCTCATCAAAAACTCTGTGCCTTATAAGCAGGGATTTTCCCCCATTCAGATTTTTGAATTTGACTTATTTCTAGATGCTGGAAGGATACTATAAAAAAATTTGATAAAGAAGCAATGCTTGGAGAAGTAAATATAATTCTGTGTATCACAATATCTGTTTTACCTTTTATCTTACTTGGGCCATCATTTTGTCTGACACATTAGATTTCATGACCTCAGAATTGCCCCACTGTTATAAGTTGCCATTCAAATTTAGTGCAAATGGCAGATAAAATTCTCCAGTCAGGTGGCATTAAAAAGACAGTTCACCAAAATCAAAAAAACATATATTTCTTTTTATCCTTGGTGTTATTTATCCATCTAGGTTGTTTTCTGTGAATTGCAGAGTTTTGGAGATATCGACTGATGAGATGTCTACATTTTCTTGAATATAATGGGACTAGATGGCACTTCACTTTTGAAACTTGTGAAGCTTCAGAAGTTTCATCAGTCATCATGTGCTTGTTGCTTCCATTGCATTTTGCTGCATTTTGCTTTTATCGATGCCTAAACTTTTCCACCTCAGCCATGAGTACCACCGTTTTTGTGATATTTCAACTTGTTTCTGAATTGCCAGGGTTTCCAAACAGTTCTTTTTATTTGTAAATGCACATAAAAACAAATGGGTGAAATGAACACTTACAACAACCAAAAACACACCAAAAATCCAACTTGTCTCACCACTGTTAAAACAATCAAATTGTGCACATTTTAAGACAAGCGAAAGGTTAGCTGAACTGATTCAGTTATTTTGAATACTTGTATGAATGTCTCATTTGTGGACTTTTGCTGATTTAATTTTAAATCTGATTTAAGGTCTTCTTGGAAAGTGTTACATTCCACAATGTTTGGCTGAGTCTTACAGGGAAAAGTCTTGTGGAGCACAGGAAGGGCATGGCAGCAAAAGCAATTTATCTGCAGTAAACAGTAGAACTAAGAAGTTAACCAGCAGTTAGAGGCTAACTGAATGGAAGGGAAAAGCACAGAACAGAGATGCAAATTAAATCAAATGAACATCCAAGAAAAAAAATAATCATAGTAATGAAGACACTGTCTGATCTCCAACTAAGCTGTGATCCCTACAATGCTAAACCAAAAGAACAAAAACATACATCACCAAAATGTCAAAAATGGCAACCTCACATTCCTTGACAGAGACATGACAGTGACATGGAAAGAATAACAGTGGCAGAAGAAAGTTATTACGATGTTTCTTGCTATTTCATCATCCCCATCCACCAGACCTGAAGCCACGAGGATTTTCTTGGAACATCTTGGCTTTCTCTTTGCTTTTTAGATGGAGGAAAGGCTTTGATTCACTTGTTGTTGTTCTGGTTGAGTAAGAAGATGTCTCCACTGTTCCTGGGCAAAAATATTGGCTCCTTTTTACATGCTGATAGTGCACCCACACCTTAGAAGTGAGTGATTCCATGACTGAGAGAATAGCTTAGATTTGAGCCAGTGACTGTGGAATTGAAATTCAATAGTTGATTCTTCCATCAATGATTTTTATATTTGTGTCAGGAACAAATACACTGTACCACTTGGTTATTTGGCCACAACTAGGACATTTCCTTCAGACATACATAATGTCTATAAGCCAATGAAATCTCACATAAATTGGTGTGGTATGGTAACCCCATAAACAGCTGTCCACTCATGATAATACTGACAAACTGCTAGCACAATGTCACAAAAAGTATTGAGATTTGGCTTACAAATATGAAGCTGCACAGACTGACAGGAAAGTCTCACACCTCTGAATTCAAGGATCAGATTCAGAGCTTTTAATGTAATAAGCTTTAAAAAAAAGTGAGAAAACTATTAAAAGTTTATCAGGGAGTTTCTAACTGCACATTATTATCAATTATCAGTCAGGCGTGTGGTTACTAGTTCTGGCTACAGGCTAGCTGCTAGCTTTACCGATCTGAAAATGTCTGAAAACTACTCATTTTTGGTCCTTTCAAACAGTAAACAGTGATGAGGACTCCCCTCGTCATTGTTTTCAAAGTCAAAAATGGTCAAGAAGGATAAAGTGCAGATGAACATGGAACCAAGTATGTGCATACGTGCAAGGAATTTGACTTATTTTTCATTGCTCTCAGTGTACTTACACAGGAATAGACATAGAGCTGAGAACAAGGACAACTGCTGAACAATAAAGGTAAAAAAAATAGTCAGGACTATAATTTACCTAGGTATCTGAAAAACAGTTGTATATAATCACCAGTAACTCACAACATAAAGTATACATACAAGTCAAGTGTTCACATATACAATTGGTGGAAAGAAATGTTGTATAGATATGTATACATAAAGCAGATGATTACATGTGTAAAGCATTTGAATATTTAAATAGTCAATAGGATTCATCTTTGGGTGCTCATTAATATCTGTACTTAAATTCACAGCAACCATTCAGTAGTAGAAATTCATTAAAATTCATTCTGAACCAAACTGTTGGAGTGCCCCATCATCCAGCAGTCCAACTTAAAGATATCCCTACAAACACATCACTAACATGGCTAAAAATGAACCTTGCAGATTTTATGTATTTTAATGTAGCTTTATAATTTTGATTGCATTGTTTGTGCAGCATTATTCTTATTTCTACATGTGATTAAATCAGCTTTAGGCAGTTCCCTAATAGGAGAAGTAATTCGTTTTTTTCTGTAGCAAACACACCACAACATGTGATTCATGTTCCAACAACCAAAAAGTATTTAAAATCATTGTTGGGAATTATTAGTCACTATTAGAATGTCCTTGCTCACTTTTAATTTGTTGTTATTGTAACTTTCTCCTCGACTGCCCTGAGCATCACAATCCATGACCATTACTTTACGTCATATCTACCAGCTAGTTCTACAAGTACGATTTGATGAAAATATTCAGCTGTGTGTCCATGGATGTGTGTGTGTGTGTGTGTGGCTGTAACCGGCCTTCTGGTGCTGCCGGTTTAGTGCCTCAGGAATGAATGGAATGTTGTTTTACACACGCATACACACGCACACACACGCACACACACACACACACACACGGCACAAATGAACCACATTCTCAAGCGCTTCCACCATTTTTCACTCAGTCCTCTCTGTTTCTTCTCCCTCTCTGCTCTCCTACAGATTTTCTTCTTTTTAAATGTGTTTTATAGTGATATGGTTTTATTTTCTATTCATTTTGGTCCTGTGCACGGACACTGTGGGAGTGGGTGGCTGTGGATATTGAGGAGCGTCCAACTGCATTTAAACTCTAAAACAGTCATTGTTAGGTTAAAATACACGTTAGCCACCATATAAAAGCTCCAGGCTGAGCTCTCTGTGATGCATCAGGATAGTGTTTGCCTATGCTACACTGTGTGACGTGCTGCAGATGTGTTTTAACACTTGCAGTTTTATTAAGGAGGACAATTGATTATGAGAAGTTAAAGTGATCATCAAGAGATGTTCCACTCGATCTGCCTCTGTATTGTTCACTCACACTGAAACACAAAAGATCATTTGCTGTTTGCTCTCAAACAAAGGAGAGACATGTTTTCTTTTCTCATTGTCATGCTGGTTTGTCTGCTCACGACATCAAGTGTGGGAGTTAAAGAATGAGTTTACACAGAAGGTATGGAGACACACACACACACAAAACGCACTTGAGAAATGAGAGCTGGAAGGAGGTATTGAGTGCTGTAAAAATCAACAGACCAAACAACAATGTCTGGCTGCACGTTACTCTCTTTGTTACATCATATAAACCAATCAAACAGATTCAGACACAAACATCCACCCCAAAAAAAGAAAAAGAAAAATGTGCTTAACCTAATTTGAAGATTTCCTCCCACAATGACACTACACATCTCCTCCTCCTCCTTTTATTTTTCCATGCGGTCTTTTCTGTCTTCCTCTGTGCTCACCGCATCAACTTCTGCAGTGTTTTGACGTTCAGGCCTCGCCGTTGACCCTGTGGTGACCTCCAGCACACGCTGGGTGATACCCACCAGGAGAAGGGGGCTCTCCTACCCTACGGGCTCTTCCGGAGACTCCCCTCCCTGGAGTGGCAGAAGAGAGAAGAGAGAGCTTATTCTCCTTCTCCCTCTCTCCCAGTGGAGAGGTTGCTGGGCTGTTGCACTAGACCGTCTGTCTCTAAATATTTAATGTACGCGGCACTGCCTCTGAGAGTGAGAGTGAGATAAAGAGAGAATCAGGGTGGTTGATATATTGATGAGCCACAGGGAGGGCAGGGGACTGCAAGGAAGGAAGGAAGGAGGAGGGGTGAGAAATAGAGGAATAAAAGGAGGACCGAGGACATGGGGATGTGAGAGACAACCTTGCTCAAGGGCACACTGATGGTGTGTGTTAGTGAGGGAGTGGAAATATTTGCTTGTTTGATTTTTTTTCCCATCTTGTTCCATGATGTCCACTCTGATAGAGACACATTAAATGTAGACATGTTCCTTTAAACTTTCCACACATTCTGTTTGTTTGTTTCATATCCATATATAAGCAGCAGATTTTTAATTTTATGTTGTGACAGTGCCGCGATTAAGGTCTGATTAAGGTTCAGGCACAAAAAACACTCAGTCTGAGTTAGGAAAAGATCATGTTCTGGCTTAAAATACCTGGGTTAGTCAGCAGGCATGGATAGAAAAGCCCTAAGTCTCGTTAAATAATATCCACTTTTGTCCAGACATGTCGTAAAAAAAATCCGCTTCTGTTGCCACAAACACGGCAGGAAAAGTCCCCACATGTTATTAAAATACCAGTTGTTGGTTGGTCTCGAGGAGTGGCCTGCTGCTTGGCCCCCACCTTGTCTAGATGAGACATCACCACCATCCAAGCATTTTATATTCTGGGGACCAGGATGTCTAAACAATCCTTTAAACAGATTTTTTAAAAATCCAAACCTGCTGTATTCTTTAAGATCAGCTCTCTGTTCACGTATAGTATGTTGTCATCAGTGTGTAGCAACTGCATTTTTACAGGGTTAAATTATGTAATATTTATTGCGGCAAGTCCAGTTATCTTGTGCTAAAAATCACTTGACCTTTTGCTGACTGTATTACTGACCTGTCCATACACTCTGTTCCTATCCGGGTACATATTTCTATGTTACTGTCTTACTGCTGTGTAATTTCTGTTGTGAAGCGTTACCAGTTAATGGCAGCAAGTTGGGTGTAGTAGACAGCAAAAGAAACAATATGCCACACAACTCAACACAGAGCAGAGAGGCCACTCTCACAGTTACTGTTTTACCTTATTCAAGTACCTTATTCTTGTTCTTTCTGGACTAAATGCAAAAATTTGACTACACCAGCAGGCCATGATTTTTCAAAAATGGATCTGCATCACATGGAAAACACATTACTCTTATCAGCATTTTTAGATGAGCTCTTTTTCCCAGCCAAGAGTGGAACTCACAATAACTAAATGGCACAAACAGAGCTGATAAGCGATTGAACTCATACATTAGTTCTAAAAAATGGAGTGAGTACTTGAATATCACTATCCTGCGAGCTGTCAGTGAATGCTCTGCATGAAGCCAGTCTGCTGCATGTGATGGTTTGTGTATGTGTTTATTTGTGATGCACACAATCCAGCCTCCAGAGCAGATGATTCCTCTGTCTGCTTACACCATCAAACTAACAGCTCTCATTTGTTTGTTTCATGTCTCATGTTCCCCTGCGGAACGGAGAAAAGATTTCAGCAGAAAGACAACTAAACTCCAAAATCCAAATCCACCCTAAAGAGTTTTACATATCTATCCATATCTGTGTTCTGAAGAAGTAAATGAGCAAGTGTGTATACTGTACTGTATAGTCTCCACAGCATGTCCATGGCCTGGCATTAGACTCTGATATGCTGCAATAACTGCTGATTTTCAAAGAGAACTGCTATTGTTACCCACACATGCACACACTCTACCACAGTGTTTACTCCCAGTTCATGGAGCCACGACAGTCTAAAACCTCTGGCTGGGAAACAAGAAATGGTGACCACACTCGCCGTGAAGGCTGGAAGGGGGAATCATTGTTTTCTGCCTGATCAGCTGTTTCAGGAGGGTGAGAAGACAAAGAGAAAGGATTTAAAATAAAAGTTTGACTCCCACTGAAAAAGACTGATTTCAGAGGTAAGGAACAAATCTATTTTTGTATTTTAACTGTTTGTTATTTTACCGTTGAGGAGAGGTCGTGCGACAAAAGGAAAGAGGTTTTAATGAAGACGAAAACTACACAGAGAAGGTGGTGAACTGTTGATGACAATAAAAGACACAGAAAATAATTTCCCCAGCAAACACTTATATGCACACCCACATGTGCATGTCATGATCACAAAGGATGCTGGGTAATTATGCAAATGATAGCATAATGAGATGCACATGCCCTCTCTCATTAAGGAACGACATATTCTTTCCTTTCAAAATATGTTAATTTCTTAAGTACCATGCACATATGAAGGAGACACACACACACACACACACACAGGACTGTGACTGACACGTCTCCTCTGTTTATAGATATTGGATACATACACAAAAACACACACACATGCCCACACCATTGCAAACACAAACGCTTACAACCACACACGCAAACACATTCACACACATATAAACACAAGGTACTATTTGCATGTGAGAGTGATATACTGATAGACCTGTGGAAATGATGAGGACGACATGGCTTCCATAAACAGTACTGTGACATCATATTTTCTGGAAAACAAACACACACATAAATAAGCACACACACACACGTCTCACAAATCTGCAGAAAAGCAACATACTATACAAAATCAGCACTCAAGGGACAGACCTTACTGTAAAAATTAAACAATGAAGCTGAACTGGGGATAAAATCGAGTAACTGATTTGTCTGCTTTAATATAATCCTGTTAGTATTAAAACAGTTACAGTTTAAGACACACACATGAACACACTCAGGCTTCACACACTGTGACAGTCTGACTTCCAAATTTAGATCATAGTATATGCTGATGACTTCATGGCTGCATTTATGACTTCATGACACCACTTCATGTCAGCACAGGTCTGCTAGAGAAGCACCAACACAACAGACTGCTGTCAATAACTCCATCACACACACATGCACACAAACACACACACACACACGCACACACACTGTGACTCATCGAATACTGGATATTGGATATCCTTTAATGACTGTTATTTGACACTTTCTTGCCATGTCATAGTGACGCAAGGTAAAGAGAACAATTAACTAAGACTGTTTTGTCTATCCAAAAACAGAAAAACAAGGTGGCCTCGACTCTGCAGCTCTGACAACAATATCAATCACTTACCAAGATTTGACTTCTGATTAAAAAGGCAATCTTTCACAACGTTATAGTCTACATGTAATAGGATGACAAACTAATTGGTGTTCACAGGGAAGTCCAAAATATTTAGGTATGCCGTCGCAGAGGAGATTTTGAACCACTTTACACTGTAGTTTGAAAGACTGGTTTCAAGTCTCAGACAGTCCAGGTGAGCCTGACTCTGAGATAATGAATGTGGGTGGATGAGCACAGAAACCGGGATCAAAATATAGTAAAGGGACAATATATTTAAAATAATAAAGGATCAAATGCCATATGCTAAGTGCACACTATTGTTCAGTTCCACCTCACCTTTACGGAGCCTCTTCCAGCTCGTGGTTCTAGTTTGTCAGCACTCAGCTTTGCTTTGGTTCAATCTCACGGCTCTTATCATGGTGAGGTGCAGCACACAGCTGGATAGACATGTGTACATGTAGTGTACACAACCTGCAGCAGTCAGACAAAGTTCGCAACTAGCTAAAGAACAGAGTATGTATTTACCAGTTAAAGTCAGTCACATATTTTCCTGGTGGAGACCAAACACAGAGCTAAAATGACAGTGAATGTTGGACTTACATCCATCGCTCCCAATGAATGCTAATGTTGCTCCATGTGTGCTTTATGTGTAAACAAGCATCAGTTTGTTAGCAAGTTGTGTCATCATTTATTGCAGATTTAAAGCCTCTATGTGAATAATTTTGATTTCAGCATTTCTCAATATGGCATTGAAATTTTTAAATCCTACACCTAGTAACTTTAAACCAGATGAAAACTAATGTCAGCTAGTTTCAGCAAGGATCTTAGTCATTCTCTCCAGCTGGATTTGTTGATTTCTTGTTTAAACAGGCAGGCCAGTTCACTCATGATGTTAGATTAGAATTAAGCTGACTAATGTGCGGACATTGTCTCACTTAAAAATAGGATATTTTTGAGTTTATCTAGCGTTAAGCTGCAAGTTGTGTTAGGAAATACTTGAATGCGTAGACTAAAAACAAGTTTTCTCTACATCTGTGCTTCAGTCTGTCAGGTTGTGATCACCATGTACAGACTGTAACACCTCTAAAGGCAGACTATGATTCATTCTTCTCATCAACATAATAGTCCTATGACTATCCTATGATTGGAGGATGATGATTATTCTGTGTTTCACTGCTGAACTTTCAGGATGTGCACACCTGATGTGTTGTAGTACCACATTTCTCATTTATACTTAACATAAACACATAATGTTCTGTGCAAAGCATGCAAACACTTACAGGTTGTGCATTCTTCTTCATTCTCAAACACTTACACATATGTATTGACTGTATAAGAAGCAAATTCTACACTTCAAAGTACATTTACTTTTCATAGGGTGAAGTTTTCAGCCTATGGGAACAGCTGTATAGTATTGGGTATTATTTAACCTTTTGAACCAAAAGTTAAATCAGGCTTAATTTTTGAGGGGTGAACATACCTGCTGGGTAGCGTTATTACATGGATGCCACATTTCTACTCTTTAGCTTGTGATCATCAGGATGAAATTAAAGATGGTTGCCGCTGTCCCTCCAGTTTGTATTTTGCTGTCTGACTGGTACCTTGAACAACACACCCCAACAGCAGCAGAGGACTGTGTTTACAGCCTGAGTCCCTGCTAAAAGTAAAGATATTCTGGCCTGCTGTATCATGCATTTGGACTATATTTTTCTTTCTCCCAACTTTATGTTGGAAGTGCAATGCGAAATCACTGGAGTAACCCTTTAATTAACTCTGAATTACTGTAATGCAGTCCCATTTGCAGATGCTGGCAGTCAACAATATGACATATGACTTTTCAAAACAACACAAGTCATATTGCAGGTGCATTGGTCAAAACAACTGTAACATTATTTATTAAAAGGGAACGGTCTCAAAAATCATGACAGCATCTGACACATGCAACCACACTGTACTGAACATGCGCTGTGGTCATGACTTGTTGCTAACCACAAGTAACACAATGGATACACTGTTAACTGTGCACACTGTTAACTGGTTGGCAAACGAATACAACCTGCCTCTGTAGCAGTGTTAGTAATAAAGATTATTTTACTTCATACTTAAAGTTGTATATCCACTATGTCAACAAAAAACATGCTGTGCAGCTTGGTTCATGTAGTGTCATTAATGCCATGGAGTGCGCATTCGCTTGTTGCTCTGGTAGGCAGTGCAGCATTTGAGCAGCGCAGCAGCGCAATCCTCCGCTCATGAAGCTACAGCTCTGTTTGGTCCTGCAGTTTCTGGCAGACAGAGTCAAAAGAAATGGCAGTTCAGAGTGCAGACAACAACTCTACTCACTGAAGTATTCTTATAGGAGTGTGTGTGTGTGTTTTTCTTGTGGGGACAAAAACCTGTTTACACAGCTATGCTTGGGGACTCCTCTCCTACCTTATGAGGACAAAATGAAAGTCCCCATGGGTAAGTGATTAAATTTTGGGGCAATGACTTGATTTAAGATTGGGTTTAGCTTGGGATTAGGGTAAAGGTTAGGATTAGAATTAGACAAGTAATGGTTATGGTTACGGTTGGAGTCAGTCTCCAGGAAATGAATGTATGTCTATCTAATGTCCCCATAGGGCATGAAAACATGAACTGTGTGTGTGTGTGAGTGAGTAAGTGTGAGTGTGCGTGTGTGCGCGCACTTCCCCCGCAGCCTATGTGCGAGTGGGATGTGACTGAAGCAGGAAGAATAGAGTGAGGGAGAAAGGAGAGGACAGGGGAGGGGAGGTGAAGGGGGGACATGTATGGTGATCATAAACTAACACAGTAGTCTTTCATGGCTGCCTGCAAAGCCTGGAGTGGACTTTTAATGCAGCAGGACAGACAGACAGACGGACAGATAGATACATAGATATATAGTGTATGTTATGCGGGTTTCCTGCTCTCTTCAAACATGAGGAATGGCGATGATGTGAAAGACAGAGACAGTTGATGACACAAAGCACTGATCCTTATTCAAATGCTTTGTTTGCCCACGAGTTGCAGAATATTTTAGAGCAATTCAGTTAGCCAGTAGATAAAGATATAAAACGAGACACACACACACACACACACACATACACATGTGCACACAGCTAGTTACTGCTATTAGTTGGTGCTCCCTTCTGTCGCAGTGTAGCAATCTAAGGCCCTGTTTACACCTGGTATTAACATCCCTCTTAGATGACCCCATTAAAAGTGGACAGCTCTTAAGCACAAGTGTGACTGCTCCAAGACGCATTGAGATACAGTTGCTCACACCACATCCAGAGGTGGGCTGGGCCTCATATGACCACAGTTCTTTTGCAATGTGTCACACTGAATTATTGCCCACAACAAAAGCATAATGGTTTGTACGATGTTTTCCATTTCCATGTAGTTCACTGAAATGCAGATTATGTGTACGCCAAGGCAGGTAAGACAGCCAGCAGGTGTTTCTGAACACACTGTCTGATTGAACTGATTTCACAACTTTCACAAATTTGGGAGTTGGAGAGTAGGAAAAAAATTAAAGCAAAATAAACTTTGTCATAAAATTTTTTGGCTACTGCAAAGTGTTGTCTACATTAAATGCAGTACATTTAAGGCATTAAAAAAAAGCATCTGCTCCTTCTACTCCTTCAGAATAGCATAACATAGCTGCTGTTTGAATACATTATTTTCACCACAACTGATTTCACCATTCACACAAATGATAACAAACTAAACTTTATGAGTACAGTACAGGCTACTTCCTTGTGGTCTGTGGAGAAAGTTCCCAGACTCTCTTAAAAGATGATGTACGTGTTTATTTTTATAAAAAGGAAATGAGACCTGATCGCAATGTTGTCAGGTGTGACCTGACAGTCTCAGTGCTGTTTGCTTGTGGGTGGATCACAATGGTTGCATGTTGATATCAGATATTAAACAGCCTCTCAGGACACAGAATATAGTTGTTTTGAGTGTGTATGTGGGGGTGTGTCACAACATCCTTCACACATACCTGTTGGAGTGGTGTAACAAGTTGCTGTACTTTTTTTATCTTATTGTGAGAAAAATGCTTACACACAGTGGTTTTTGAGAGCGTCACGGTTGCTATTCCCACGATTATTTCAAAACAGCACATGAATAAATGATTTCCACCAGAATTGTGTTTTTTTTCTTGTTACAGCATACAGCAACAAACACACAGACTGTAAACAGATACAATGTCCAGAACATACATTTATTTTTCTCCACCATCTCAACCATACAAATAACTAACACAGACCTCGACCTTCACATAGATGTGATAAGATATCCAGGATCCTTCAGATTCTACAAAGGACTGAGTCCGTCGCAGAGATTACTCAAGGGTGTCTGTGTGTATCCTTGGTGGTCCAAAAGTACCCACAATCCTCTGCACACAAAAAAATAGAAGACTAGGGGGAAGGGATGGCATCAAAAAACAAACATTTGTTTAATTGAATATACAGTAAAAGTCAGGCAGTATGGTCTTGCAGTGGTTAGCACTGTCGCCTCACAGCAAGAGGGTTCGGGGTTTAAGTACTGGTCTGGGCCCTTCTGTGGTGAGTTCTCATGTTCTCCCTGTGCCTGCGTGGGTTTACTCCGGGTACTCTGGCTTCCTTTCACAATCCCAAAAACATGCACATTAGGTTAACTGGCCACTCTACATTGCCCCCAGGTATGTGAGTGTGTGGCTGTCGGCCTTTATGTGTCAGCCCTGTGATTGTCTGGCGACCAGTACAGGATGAACCCTCCTCTTGCCTGTAGTCAGCTGGGAGAGGCTCCAGCCACTGCACAAGTAAGTGTTATAGATGGATGGTATTAATAAAAACTAAAGCAATATTGTATGAATAAAGAGAGTGGGAAAAGCATTCATGGATCCTTTTTGAAAACTCTTGAAGAAACATGTTCATGATTCCCACTGTACAAAGTTACAGCCTGCCACAGTCAGTCACAGTGCCCCACTTTCATACCACACACTAAGACAAAATGGGTTTTAACATGTAGCAAAGTCACCATAGTCAAAGTGCCAGTGTGCATAATACATGTCTGATATTTTTACAACTTTAAAAACTGCAACGTTTGATTAGTTGATTAGTTGATTGATTAGTCTACACCCAGCTTGTATATGTGAAGATAAGTATAAAGTGGATCATGTATGGTATATGGTATGGTATGGTATATCCAAACATGTACAAAAAATATGGTTCTTTTCAACATCTTCAATCAGTGGCCCAATTTATACAACATGCATGTGAGTTTGTGATTGTGTTTGGCTTTAAAATACCAATTTGTAAGGCTAAGCTGCAGGTTATGTAGTGCATCTGAAAATTATGTCATTTTCTAACTTGAATTCCATCTCCACTGGGTTGTAAAAAACAAAAAACCAATTTCTTTTCCTTTTTCTACAGGGCTGAATTTAGCTTCCACTCTGCAGAGATTCATTATTGGACTCATTCACACACACACACACACACACACACAATGTTGAGGACACAGTAGGGAGACACAAACATGCTGATGTGCTCAGTACAAGAGTAGCTGGGGGATGGACAGATGGACGAGGGCTCTTTTTTACAGCCTCCCTTCTCCTCCCTGTGTGTGTGTGTGTGTGTGTGTGTTTGTGTGCATGTGTGTGTGTGTGTGTATGTCCCACGCCTTGTACAACACTGGCAGAGCACTGGTGCCAAAGTGGGCATCTGGTCTGTGGACTATCACAGGAGAGAGACACAGTCACACCAATATACACCCTCCTCTCTCCCTCTAAAGTTATAGATGCAGCTAGTCCTTCTCCTGATCTCGCCTTGCTCTGGTTCTTGGATATCACTGTGCAGTAATAATTAACTACACACTCACAAAGAAAAGGAAACAGCATGCTGGTTATAGTTTTCACCAACAAACAGGTTTGCATTGTCCACCTAATGCACATGAACTGGCAGAGGTCAGAATAAAGGTCAGACATTTTCATTCTCTGTGAGAATCAAGCTGTGGTTTGGTGTGTAGGTGGGGGGTTACATGTCAGTGGACAGCTTCCAGATCGTGAAGGGGTAAAACTGTCTCTGGGTCCAGGAGTACAACTAAACACACACCTATCTATTAAACATTGCTGCTCTCCTTTCAACGCTGGTGTTTTTTTGGATGAAACCTCTGCTTTAGCGTCACTGACCATATTTAGTTGGAAGTGTCCTTCTTTATACTACGTGAGTGATCACACTGAACAGTGATCAGTAGCAAGGCTCTGAAGGAGCTGATCGGGCTGCGTTTTTAAGGTAAGGTGAATCCTCTGCAGACAGATGTGTGCGGACACACACACGCATAGCAGAACTTGAGCAAGTGAAGACTCAAGACTCAACTCATGCAAACAGAAAAGAGCTCAGGTGCACCGAAGTGCCTGCAAATGTGAGCACAAATAAGATTGACACACTAATGCGTGAACACAAACATAACAAATGTACAAAATGCAAATGAAACACATTGTATTTAAGACAACAAAACACATGCTGCTGTAATTCATACCATCTTCAGAGAGTACAGTAGTTACTATAATAATAATAAAACTTTATTTATATAGTACCTTTCAAAAACCAGGTTTCCAAAGTGCTTAGCAATCATTTAAAAAGAAAAACAACAAATTGTATACAAATAGAAGGCAATAAACAAAATATAAATGGACAATTGCCGGACAAGGTCGACAATTTAAGATTAAAGGTAAAAGAACAGCAAATAATTTTTTTTAAAAACATTGACAATAAATATAGGAATTATGCAATTTAAAACCAATAAGCTAAAAGGGACAGTCAAAAGAAGACAATAAGAAGACAACATCACATAAAAGCCGGTCTATGAAATTGGGTTTTAAGAAGTGATTTAAAAGAAATCACTGACCTTGCAAGTCTTATCCCCTCAGGAAGGTCGTTCCAAAGCTGAAGGGCCCTGACAGCAAAAACCCTGTCACCTTAAGTCTTTAACCTCAACTGCTTCAGTAACCAGTTTGACTTGTCTGCTAGAGTGTTCTTCTCTTGTGTGTTATTATGTCGTAATATTACATAGTATTTCCAGTCCTTCCTTACAGGGGTGGGGAATATTTAGTCTGCGATATTTAGGATGCAGCCCAAATACAGATGGCTAACGTTATTCACTTCACCTGTCGGTGGTTTTAGTGCTGTGGCTGATCGGTGTGTTACGAGTCACTGGGTGGAACATGGGGTCTGTTGCTTTTTGCTGACCTGCAATGTTCGGCATTAACCACCAGAGTGCAGGCTGCTCCTACAGACCTATTGAAACACCGCATGGAGGCTGAACCGAACTGTTTCAGACAGCCAACTGTGTTTCAGCACTGCAGCCTTGTGATGTTCTGATGTTTGAACAGAATGGAGGAAAAACAGCAGCGAAAACAAAAAGATGGAACATTTCAGGTTAATGTGCGACCAAGTGTGTGCTTCCACAACTGTGTGTGTGTGTGTGCAGTCTTTATGACTTTCCTTCACATGAGCGGACTAGGACTCAAACTTTGACCTTAGATAGTTTCACTGCCAGGGCAGTCTATCTCATGTTTTGGTCCAGTGATCACCATGGCGACCCATTCCCATGACAGCTCTGTAACCTGAGCCACCAGTCAGGTAGGGCAGGTAGCTGTGACGATGTGAATGATTTAGACAGCAGGTGTGTGTGTGTGCATGTGTGGAGGGAGGGCCAATGGACAAAAAGAGAAGGAACAGGAGCAAAGTTTAAACAAAGGGAGAAAAAAAGGTGAGAAATCTTAAGACAGCTCAGACACTAACAGATGGATCTCTGAGTTACAAACAAAAAAGAGACCAAGCTGGAGAAAGAAAAGGAGACTCAGGGCATGGAGGCCGAGGTGGATGAAGATGACGGGACGTTCACCAACATCTCTCTGGTAGACGACACAGGTAAGCCTCGAGGGACTATTCAGCCATTCTTTTGCTAGTTAGCCCTTTTCTTATAGTACAGTTTCCTATTAGCTGCAGCTGAGGAACCTCTTAAAGTATTCATACGCATTTTCCCAGATTTGAAGAGACCTCTCAAGACACAGACCTTTCTACATTTCTAAATCCCTCTCCTTAAATTATTTTAAATCGCAATTCTACAGTACAGATTTGTATTCAGAGATTATGGAACATGTTCTTCCCATTGTTAATGACAGCACACACGACAGACAGTTAAAGCAGTTAATAGAAGCATGTGACTGAACAAAGGGCAATGAGGCAGAGACAAACAGCTTGTAAAACCTGAGTGGTTATGTTGGCATGCTATGCTGTGACGGCCCTGAGGTGTGGCTCCTACCGAAGCTTGCTTCGTTTCTGCTAGTCACATCATATCTGATAAACTTTTTTGTGCACACACAGTCATTGTACTTTAAGTAAATCTGATTATGAGCACAAAAAGCAAGCTCAAGTAACTACATTTTTAGAAGTAATGACTTACCAACCCAAATCCATACTAATTAACATGTTTCCAGTATCTTATAGTTAGCCCTTACACACTCTTCAGTCTTCTATCAACCAGTATTAATTACCTATCTAACTGTGAGTGACCAACATCTGGAATACAGTGAAACAAATATTCATATTCTGAATATGCATGAAGTGATGATAAGGTTAGTTCAGTGCCATGTGGACTTAAATCTTTTTGATTTCTTTACTGTTGAGAGTCAAATGGACTGCAGCTACATGATATAGACAAAGGTATTAGGACACCTGACCCTTACACCAACAGAGACTTTAATAACATTGCATTCTAAACACACAAACAGCTTTGCATCTTTAACAGCTTCCACTCTTCTGGGAGTGTTTCTGCGGGAATTTTTGCTCATTCATGCAGTAGAGCTATAGTGAAGTCAGGCCCTGATGTTGGACCACAAGTCCTGGCTCACAGTCTCCATTCAAGTTCATCCCAAACGTGTTGAATGGGGTTGAGGTCAGGGCTCTGACCCCAGCGGCCAGATATGGGAATGTCCTGTTGAAGCCAGATGGCCATAAACTGTTGTTACATGCTCTTCTGCATTCTCAACAGCTGGGAAACTCTTAGAACCACTAGAGACAATGCTAGGGATTAAGAGGAAAGTTAGTAAAATAGCTCTGGGAATTATAAGTATTTGCTTGTGACACACACTATTTCATGTAAATCCTGAAGTTTGGGGAATTTGGGGATTTTTTTGGGTGGGTGGAAACAAGTTGTGGACACAAAACCAACATATGAACACATTTTGAGTTGATACGGTAAACTTGTGTTCAATTGGCTGCTTACTTAAATGCTCATCAGTTACAGAGCTATGTTAGCATTAAATTCGACTCATGTCTTTGACCACCTGATGAAATGAGTACAATGTTGACCCTATTTTAGCTCCATGTTTGGTCTCTACCAACTGCTGAGAGAAATACAGGCTCTCAAGCTGCTGAAAGCTACGTACACTGTCTGATCAATAATTGCATCTTTCTGCTGCTTGGTGCTGAGTGGGTAGTACAGAGTAGGTTTTTTGAGGTTACTCTCTGAAAACAGCTGTGTACTGCAACTAAAAAGGCACTCTGAGAGCGGTGAGAGTGAACCAAAATGTAAAGTTGTGGTCCAGACAGCTAAACAATGAGATGAAAGTCACTTGAAAGCTCTGAATGTGAGAGTGTGTGGTTGTCTGTCTTTGTGTGTTGGCCCTGCGATTGACTGGCGACCAGTCCAGGGTGTACCCCGCCTCTCGCCCGTAGTCAGCTGGGATAGGCTCCAGCTCCCCCGCGACCTTGACGGATAAGTGGTATAGAAAATGGATGGATGGATATAATATCAAAAACCTAGTGGCGAATGTGCTCCAGCAGCTTTAATGGTCATGATGTGTCTAACTGCAGGGCTCGCCCGTTCAGCAAAAGTTTAACTACACAGTGTCACTTCAAATAACTAGCTCACAATTAAATTTGAAAAGTCCTTGCAAATAGTGGTAAAATAATCTTAAGTCATCTCCAGCTATCTAGCTTTGTACTGCTTCTCATGGTCTTCATAAAATACCTCAGTTGGCAGTTGTCCTGCTGACAACTTCATCAGCAGATATAAGGTGCACCTGAAAGCTCCAGAAAAGTAAGTAGAGCTTGACTTACTTAGTTTTTCCATTTGTTCGCTATGGTAATGTGGGTATGCGTATTCTCTTGGTTGAGTTGTGTGGGGATCAAGAAAAAATAATACATGTAAACAGACTGGTCATAGAAGGCCAATGGCGGAAGCAACACTGTCCCCTGTGTTTGCTTTGGATAACAAGCAGCAGCATATGGACTCTTTGGGGTGAGCAGAGATGCAGAGTACAAGCTGCAAGCATACAACACAGACATGTATATATTAATGTTCACAATGACTGCAACCACTCCATGCACATATACAGCCAGATGGACAAAAAGAGAGCAAAACAAACACAAAAACAACAACACACAAAAAGTCTGGTGGGATGACTCTGCTGGTCAGGTCCATTGCCAAATGCTGCTGTTATGGCGGTATGTATGTGATTTGTTATCAGGGGGAATGACTGAGCATCTGTTAGGACTGCAGCAAGTGTGTGTGTGTGTGTGTGTGTGTGAGAGAGAGAGAGAGAGAGCAATAGTAGCTCCCCCTGTTGGCAGGCGGGGTCACGTTCACACAGTGACGTCGTGATGACAATGTAAATCGGTGAAGCGTGAGGTACCAGTTATCGTCAGCATCATCGCTATAAACCTTCTACTGTGTTTACAAGGTATTTCCGCCAAACGAAGAAGTCGTTTTTTTTGCTTTAGGTGAGGTGAAACGCAGACGTATGCTTGTTGTTTTTATTGTAACAGATATTTTTGAGCGGCAGAATCACAGGCATCTTGACCATTTCCATTTGAAGCTCAAGCTAGCTAATGGCTACTGTTAGCCTGTAAGCTAACAGTTGGTCCAACCGCGGTCCATTGGTGGCACTTGATAAAATCAGTTTATCACAGAGTCGCTCCTAAATACGAGGCTCTGTGGAGTCCTGGTTGCATCTGGTGAGACGATAACCTCGCATTTGTTATGGAACTAGTTAGGTTATTTTGCAGCTCTTTTGGCGCAGCTCGCTACTAAGATTGTTAGCTTAGCTACATCGCACATACACACCCGTCCATTATCGGACACGTCCTCAACTTCGCTTTTGTCTTTTTTTTTTTAACCGAAAAGATTACTGACAGCCTCTGGCCTGAACAAACCACAGTGTAACGTCACTGGATGTGGCAGCGTATTTACAAGTTTAGTAATAACGCCCACACGTTCTCGGGCTATGCACTGGAGCTGGCTCAAGCTCTGTTTACGGGTATCGGACTGACGGACCGCCGAGTCTCGCCAAGTTAGTGAAGGAACAGCAGTTCGCGGTGGAGATAGAAAATGTGTCATCTCAACATGCTTTACGAATTTATGAGCACCGAAAGGTCAGGCTAAAGTTAAAAAAAAAAGTTAGTTGTTGATCTAACAAGGTGGTTGTCTGATCATCGAAGTGTGGCTCTGAATGGCAGATTTGATGTGCTGCCTTAGCGTTGATGTTGCACACAGAGTTAGTCTCACGTGTGTGTGTGTGGCTATAAAGACAATACACACGAGCTTGTTGGAAAACATGTCTTTAAAAATGTTTGACTCATAATAGGAATATCAGTGGTACTTCTGCAGGTCAGCAGCAGCAGCAGGCAGCTTTATCTCGCGGTGTCTGCTCCCACCCATTTACCATCAACCACCACCCTCTGCAGGCAGAGATAACATGTCTGAACTCTGTTTACTCCTCCCGAGGAAACTCTGAAGCCCTAGTATTTAGCAGCAGGGATCTCTGTCAGATTTTAGCTTTTGAAATTTTTTGTAATCTTACAACATATTAGTAGTATGACTTCTTCACAGAGCTCACATTACCTGTTCTGTTTTCTTGTACAGAGGACAGTGGATCTGCAGCCCTGTATTCTAAACAGGAGAACGAGCTTGTCATCATGAACTGCGACATAGATGGTGCGTGTGTTTTCATGCATGCTCGTGAAACAGCTTATGTCTCATGATTGCATCATGTAACAATAATGAGATGATGTGACATAAATGTTTGTGTCTGTTTCAGGTGACATGGAGAACCAGGTGGAGATGGAGGAGAAGACAAGGTTAATAAATCAGGTTTTGGAACTCCAGCACACACTGGAAGGTAACACACACACACAAGGTCAACAGCTGCCCAGATGTTTTCTAACTGCATTTTTTTTTTTTTTCGGATGTCCTTTGAGATTATAAGGCTCTTTAAGTCCTGACTTTAACTTGCAGAAACCTGTAGTTGGATGAGAAAAACTAACAAAATCCTTCTGACTCATTCTCTGTAACCTGTCGTTGTCTCTGACACAAACCAGATTAAATAAGACTGTAAACACTCGTTCTCTCTGTCTCGCTCTCCTCTCAAAACCAAAGCACGTCTTTCATGCTCTTTTCAGCATGATGTTTTAAAACAGATGCTTTAGAAAGAGTGGAGCGCACGTGGAGCAGGCACCATGTGTGCTCCACTGTTTTGATCTCTTGCTCTTCATCTCAGCCACTCTCTACACTTTATGTTGTCCTGTGCAGATGCACTCACTCAACCTTTTTCCGTCTCCTTTTCACATTCACAGACACCATGCATGTAAACACAAGACTTTGTCCAGTGGATGGCAGATTTTTCCCAGCACGTGGTGATAGTCTCATGAAAATCTAAGATATAGAAAAAAAAAAGTCATTGTTAAACCTGTAGGTGAACTCAGTTTAGTTCACAAAGTGTAACCAACGCTCTGCGCTACATCACTCTATGACCAAAACAGTTTCACTTGGTAAAATTAAAATACAGTGTGTCTATGAACTTTCAGTATTTATACTTAAATTAAATTGCAGCTGTTCATTTTGATAATTATTTTCAAAACAGAACACTAATGTCTATGTCTGCTGTTTGCGTTTTTTGACATCGGCCTGATGTCAAACTAGCATTGGCTACTCGGACTGAATACTGTTGCACCTGCACGCTGCTCTGTCGAGTCCTGTCGCTTCACTTCTCGTGATAATACCTTATTGGTGGAGGATATCTCTGGATTTATTCACAGTGATGAATTCTGTGTTTTGGCTTCACATTTTTTTTGTTTTATTCTTTGTTCCAGACCTGTCGGCACGGGTTGACGCAGTCAAGGAAGAGAACCTGAAGTTAAAGTCTGAGAACCAGGTCCTCGGTCAGTACATCGAGAACCTAATGTCAGCCTCCAGCGTCTTCCAGACGACCGACACCAAGAGCAAACGGAAGTGAGCTCCCCTTGTGTAAAAGCTCAAGTCCCAGCCCAGGTGCTGGGAGAGGAAACCCGCCGTGGATACATGGAGAGGGGTTTGTTTTCTCAGCAGACCTGGGAGTTTTCTGTATTTGTTAGAGCTCACTTACCTGAGTCCAAACTAACAGTTTAATTATTAAAATGATAAACTGACCCTGTCTCACAGGCACCAACTTTATGTTAGTCTGGCTCAGGTCTGTTTTGCAGCAGCTTCCTCTCCACACTACATAACCAGGTTGACATCACCCTTTAATCACCAAAACAGAACCAGAATCATTTTTACCTTGAGTTTCTTCTAAATACTCCCTTCTCAAAGTAGTGTCAGTAAAATAGTTTGAGCTCTGTTTTACCTGCTTGGTTTTCTGATTGAGATCAAGTCCGATACTCGGTTTATTTCCCAGCTCTCTACAGTGTAGTGTTCCTGTCTCAAAGTGACCAGTAAGTGGGTGAAAACAATCCAGAAATATTATAAATATTATTTGACCATGAAATTTTCAACACTAGTTTAACTTATTTATTTATTTTTATAAAGTATTTTCTACTTCAGCTGGATCTGAGTTTTTAGCAGGTCTTGGATGTCATCATGTATATGTAAAGTACGACTGCATCCCTCAGTTTAAAGGTGGTAAACTGAACAGTATTACAGAGAATGAGAAAATGTATTCGGATTGCATGTAAAATACACCTACTGAATGGGCTTCTTTTTCCTCGACAGTTTACCACATCTAATGAAATGTCATTAATCCAATACTCACTGTGTGTATAAAGCTACTGACGACTGTGCAACAATAGGATGTGGACGCTCGATACGTGTAGGTGTTGAGAGCTCAGCAGCAGTTTTAAGTTAAAGCACAGAGAGACTAAATGTGTGATCTAGCACTCCACAGAAGCGTAGGTGTTAACTGACATCAGTGATGTTTTTATTGCAAGAGGTTGCTTTTTAAATCACAATGATGCAAGATTTTCTTTATGTATTTAAAAGAATTTGTACCGATTTGTTCATGTAATTAATTAGTGTTGTTGCCCAAACTGTTGTGACAAAGAAAATGGTTGGCTCACAAATGTAGCAGGGCTTGTTCAGAGACAAAACCTGCATCATTACATTTTCTGTCCTTTTCCCGTAACATTCGGAGGGGACTGAAAGGTCCAGATGACACAAGGAGGCAAGAAGGAGATGCTTTCCCCTTTAACTGCAAGACCAAATGCATTTAAAAGGCCTTTAGTGCTATCGATCCACTCAGCCAAGGCTGGAATACATCACCTGCTAGAGGATGGGTTTGACTGTAAAATGTGCTGACATCCTCAGTGTACAGCAGACTGGAGGGTGTGTCTAAGCCGGCATCATATAAAATGACTAAAGGAAGAAGGAGATGAAAAGTAATGTAATCTGAACAAATATGGAAATATCCAGTTCAGTGTCTGGACAGCAGTGATTCATGTGTAAACATCAGGTGACTGCAGTGCCGTTTGAGAAGGGATAAACTGGTCGCATGAGAAGATGTAAGCGCTGTATATGCTGTAATTTATTTAGTTTATTTTGATATTTTTAACAGTTGTACAGTAGTAGGTCATTAATTTCTTTCTGGCATGCCAAATATGCCCTGCCTACACACTCTGCTACCAACTGTGTGTGTATGTGTGGGTGTGTTGACACCCTGCACCTTTGCCTTTTAAGATTTTTGTTTTAATAAAAATCAAAGATAAAAAAAAATAACTCCTTTCTCTGGGTGTTTTGTCACCTGCACAGCCCTACATCATATACCAGAGATGACAGCAGATCAATAGCAACTAAATCAAAATGAAGGAAACAACGTGCCTTATTTGAGCAGACGTGTGGCAAGAGGATTTTTGGGGTTTTTTGTATTAAATAATTTTATTTCCAAGAGCAATGCACAATTTGCAAACAAATGTAAACAGGGATACCTGCCAGCATCTGGCATGAACTACAAAAGCTTGAGACAATAATATAAAACAAATAAATTAGCATCAGTAATCTAGGATTTGAACTCCAACTAGTTAGATGGAAAGCAGTGCTGTGTACTGACTGAATGAGACGTCTTCACAGGTTTAATATCCACATATTTATAGGCTTATTGACAACTGATGGCCAAGGCATTCAAAATGACCTATTTTTGCTGCAAGCACAGACAGTGTTACGATCGTGAACACTGATCATATGTATCTTTACCTAGCCTCAGGATAAGCACATCAGTGGTGTA
Organism: Scatophagus argus; assembly: GCF_020382885.2. Taxonomy (NCBI): domain Eukaryota; kingdom Metazoa; phylum Chordata; class Actinopteri; family Scatophagidae; genus Scatophagus; species Scatophagus argus. Next base: position 5,309,538 of record NC_058494.1, on the reverse strand, counting down.
TATTTAAGAAAACTGCCTCAAGTCACTCAAAACACTGCAATATTAAACTTAAACTCATGTGGCATAAAACACATTTAAAAGAAACTGATAAATAGGGTTAATCAGTGCTAATCCTCAATTCTTTAACTGCGATAACTTAGTAAAAAACACATAAAAGTAATTGACGCTCCTTGCAAACTGCCTAAAATCTAAACAGAACATCATTTTTTTTTTGTTTTTTTTTAAAGAGGTAAACTTTCAAACCTAAGCTGAGGCGACTTATCAGCTGAAATGTCCCGACACTGCTGCAACATCTCAAACAGCCTGTTCTCGCAGCCTGGCGTCCTCTCCTGCTGGCCTGTTCACGAGACCTGAACTATTTTAAACGAAGAAGGGACTCTGTCAAACTGTGTCCTCGAACATGTTCTGTAAAACAAGTTCTGAGATGTAGGCCCCTATGATATACTGTAAAGTGGTCTGAATAACTCAAGTTGACAGCAATGCACACACGCTCTCTGCTGCCGTCACTCCCAGAAGAGGCAGACTGGATCTATGGTGGCGTATATTCAGAAAGAGGACTGACAGCAGAGACGGGATGAACAGGAACAGAGGCAGCTTTTTAGGCTGACAGGCATTTTGACAGAAATGGCTTAGAGAATAGAAGGATGAAAACAGCGTAGATGGTCAGGATGGAGGAGGAAAAACAGCTAAATGCACAAAATCTCCAGGGGATTCATCTGATAGTTCAACAGAGCAGACGGGAGGGAGAGATGAGATGAGGCGGAGGGATGATACAGGATGTGGTTTGGGAGACAGCAGACCTGTGATGGGTGTCGTAGAGGCATGGAGGAGACATGGATGGGGCAGCTGGGGTGACTGCAGGCTACCAGGTGGTTTTGGAAGAAATGCATGCTGCTCCACTTGGAGAACAGCAGCAGAGACAGCCCATCCACCTCCTCTGCATTGGGGGGGGGGGCCAAAGGAGACAGCAGGCGTGGGCTTCACCTCCTCAGTCCTTCCGTACCCTCCTCTTTCTCACAGCTTGTTTGTGGCTCTCTTCGGCGACGTCTCCTCCGTCCTTCTGCTGCGGGTCCGAATTGCAATGAAATTAAGAGCGAGAAAAAGCCAAATGAGACATAAAACATCACTCTAAGGACAATTTAAATGCCATGAGTGACATACATGATCAAACTAAAATAACTGCAACTGGGTCATGACAGTCTATACAGGAGGGGGGTGAGTCAATGATCTTTTTGAGTGTTGAATACACGACCACATGAGACAGGCCAGGTTGTATCTGTTGATAAATACAAAATATGATATTCAAAACCTAAGACATCAGCATGAAAAAAACTGCTGCCATGTGTGTAAAAACAAGTATGGCTGCCAGTTCACACTTTGAGGACGAGCAGGCGGACTCTGATAGACGGAGTGTGTTGTAATAGCTGTTCTCACGGCTGTGACAGTCCACATACTGATGCGAAAATACATTCCTTAAAACTCACATTGTTAGAATTTCCTAGATCCTACATTTGATCATGCAAATTTTGCAGATAATTAAACCTGGAATTTATTTCTTCCTTTTTTCAAAACAGATTAAAAAGGACTTTTATTTTTCTTTAGTTCTAATAAGCAGATCACTAGCTGTGCTTTATTATCTAATTTTTATTCTATGATGTTTTGCGTTAGGAATACATTTATTGATACTGATGCAGAAAACAGAAAATGGGCAATCAGTCGCAATAACTCACAACGACACCAACCTCATCTTCTAATATTCTCTTTGTTTTGGTTTCCTCTTTGTTGTTGTCGTCGTCGTCCTCCTCCTCCTCCTCCTCCTCCTCCTCCTCCTCTTCTTCCTCCTCCTCCTCTATATTGTCACCTCCCGCACCAGCTCCATCCTCCTCGTCCTCCTCCTCCTCCTCAGCCTCTTCCGTTGCTTTTGAGGGAGGGGAGGTAAAGGCGGTGGCGGTGAAGACAGAAAAATACGATTATAGGACAATGTGGCAGTAAAAGTACAACACTCTAACGCAGCACCAGCAGAGGAATGTGCGATATCCTGTGTTTGACCCTCTAACCTGCAGCTCCATCTGTACCCTTGGCTGCTTTGTCTTCCTTCTCTACTGCTACTTCCTCCTCTTCTTCTTCATCCTCCTCTTCCTCTTCTACATCAGCCCGGGGAAGATCCACCTTCTTGTACAAATAGTCATCATTTGATTTCTAAGACACAAACAGGAGACAGGATCACAGTCAGGTTTGCATGATTTTCTGGTGCATCTCCGCATAAATCAAATATCGGAAACATACAATAAATAAACTCATTAGGTGCAAAGTACCTTCGGCCAGCAGAAGAGCACAATCAGTCCTACAGGCAGGCCAACTGTCAGAATGTAGATCACCCAGAGCCAAGGTCGTTCCTCTGCTGCCACCATCAGCTGAGTGAAAATCCCTGGCTGGTGAAGAAAGACAAAAGACCAGGAAGCAAGATGAAATAGTGAGCATTCATGAGCCTTTTCTCACAGAAACGGACAGCCCCGTGGTGACTTATAACCACGCAGTGTCTGTTAAGGTGCTACTCTGTCCTCCCACCGCACTCACAAAACATCACACCAACCTCGTTGGCACTGGCCACCAGTTTCTTCAGCCCCCAGCTGTCTGAGGCCCAGCGGTCGGCCACCTCCTTGTGAGAGGTGATAATGAAGTTGTCAAAGTAGATATCTGAAGTCATGGACCACAACTCCAAGCCCAGGGCCTTGAAAGGTGCCATCCTGAATGGATGCAGGTCCTCAAAATAGTCTGGGTTATCGATCTTACGTGGTTTCCAGGTTCCCTTGGGAGAAGACAAAGAACATGGAGGAAAACAATCAGAACAGATCACAAGATGCTTTCAAAACTAAGAACAGGACATTTATAGTTACCTGATAGTTGGGATTGTCCACCAGAGGGGCTTTCCACTTGCCCTTGTACTGCGGGTTATTGATCATGGGACGCTTCCACTCCCCACAGCCAGGTGCTGTCTCACAGGCCGGGTTAGGAATCTGTGGGGCTTCCCACTCTCCATCCATCTCCTCATCCCTGCACACAGAAGAGGCCATGCAGAGGAGAGCTGTCAGGCTGGATCACTCCCTCAGTGTAAATACTGGAACATCGTTCTGGGTTTGTTTGGGTGGTGAATGTGTTTATTTACCAGTCTTCCGGTTTCTCTGCGTTAGGGTCTGGGACAAACTCTGCCTCATCGTCAAGCCAGCCCTCTGGCTTCAGAGCGTCAGGGTCCTCAACTTTTGCTGGAGCATCTTCATCCCTGAGACACACGCACATGGTTGTTAATAATGACCAGGTCACTGAAGCCCCAACATTGAAACATGCCCAATCTGTAACAAAAAGTACTATGGTGGTTGTAGTCACCAGTCATCAGGCTTGACTGCCTCGGGGTCGGGAATCTTGGCCCTCTCATCCCAGTCTTCTGGCTTGGAGTCATTTGGGTCATCAATCTCTTTGGGTGGGTTGACTGGTGGTACCACATCATGCAGCAGGCTGCCACGGCCCACGCTGGACTGATCGATAAGCATTTCGTAGCTGTTGTCTGGGTTCAGGACTGACAGCAGGGAAAGATGTACATTTTAAAAAAGCGCAGAAATGTATGCCGATACATGTAAAATTGACATTGAAGTCATTATGCTTCAGTGTGTTATGTAAAGCATGACATATAAAAGACACAGTTTAGCCACATATAAAACATATAAACTCTTTCCAAACTGTCTGTACCCAAAGTATAGAGGTGAGTCTTCTTATCAGTGTAAAACTTCTTGAGGTCGACATCGGGCCTCTTGGCGTGTTTCTCCTCCCAGTCTTTGTTGAGAGGATTCTGGTGGCGGAAGATGAAGTGCAGTTTGTAGTCCTCGCCACACTTGTCTGGTCCAAACATGATGGTGTAGGGTGTTCGGTCCTGGAATTGCTCCTACAGTGCAGAAGAAACAAAGGTTTCATGTAAAAAGTGAATGGATTCTGTCTATTTAAAGGCAGAATGAGTAGGATTTTCCTAAAAGACAATGCACAGGCTCGCTCAAGGACTCCTTCTCGACGATAACTTAGGAGCCACTGGACCCTGCCCTATGCTGTATTTTCTTATTTTGCCGTGTTTGGGATATTTCGGGGTGGGTTCTGGTGTAACTTTAATACAGTTCTACCCATACATGCGACAGAGGAGGGACGCTCAGAGGGTTATGGATTTTGTTTTCACCGATACTAACAAAGATGATATATGTAGTGCACTGCACAAGGAAGATTCTGCTGTGCACGTGAACACATTGCACTCTGTATATGGAGTAATATAAAATGACAACATGTATACCAACCAGATTCAGACTTCCAGTGTCTGAAAGCAGTTTGATGTATGCTCCACCGCAGTCGATACCTTCCTGGAAATTCACTTCATACCTGCAACCAGAACACAGCATAACAATTAAACAAGTGCTGCAAGTTCATTTCTCACAGTTTTGTTAATTTTAAAATGCAAATAACAGATTGTAATTCCTTACTTCCACTTTCATGTAACACTGAAGCTCACTGAGAATTTCCACTTGTGCTGTGTGTGTGTGTGTGTGTGTGTGTGTGTATATGTTTAAACTCACTGTACGACGAGAGGTTCATCCTCGAAGACAAAGGGTTTGTCCAGCATTGCAGCGATTGCGTGGTGTTTGGCCCGGGACTTGAGCACCAGACCCTGGTCTCCTGGAACTTTGTTTTCCTTCAGCTGCTCCACAGACCACTTTCCTACAGCCGGAGATCAGAGGGTTAGACATTCAAAGAGCTAGTTCTCTTCTCTAGTTTCAGTTTCAGTGGTAACATTGCTCTGGCTTATGATAAAACGATTTTTCCACTTTTGCTGAGGTGTATGCTCACAGAGTCTTTGGTGTAGTCAGCAGAACATCGCAACTACTGTTTTAACATTTCAAGCTGGAGCTTTGTAACTTCACATCTCAGCGATTATGCTTTCAAGTTATGCATTATCATAACCAATAGGGATGATGGCCAAAACTATAAAATGCAATCTATGGTTGTGAATATATTTCTTATTTGTACTATACATGACAAAAGTGAGCCTGTGTGAGGTAAAAATGAGAACACCTTGACTCAAGCTCTCATAAGCACACATCTGATGAGAAGAAAAGGAAAAAAGCAACAAACCATCGTATTTGGCAATGTCATCATCAGCATCCCCTTTCACTGTCTTTGACAGCTGCCATCTGTGGAGAGTCAACATCACAGAACTCTTAGCTTCCTAACAACAAAAGGCGAACACCCACACACAAACACACTACAGCCACTTATTGTGTAAGTTTATCCTGGTCACTTAGCACCAGCGAGGGCTCATGTGTCCTAGCTTGCATCAAACATTTACACTGTATTTTTTAGCAGCATCTGGAGGTAAATGTTTCAAGCTATACCTGTCCAGTGATCCATCATCAAATGTCTCTGCAAAGTAGACATCTCCAGTGGGAACTGGAGTCTTGTATGCTACCTGGGGAACAAAAAGCATAAATTAAAAGATGATATAGGGGTAATATTCCCTTACTCAATAGTACAGGAGTATTGTTCTTTGTTTATAAATACTTTGCAACTGTCAGGACATTAGTTTTTAAATATAACTTAACCTACAAGCTTTGATACTTTACTTAACCTATGACCAATTCTGACCTGGAAAGAGACATTTGCATCTGTTCCAGCCTTCCCACTTTCTTCATCTGTCTCATCAGGGTAGTCTTTATCCATCACTGTTGCCTCCTCATTCTCCTCCTTTTCTGCCATCAGAACCTTTAATTCTTCCTCGTCTAAGCCCATATCTTCATCGACATCTGAAATGTCAACTTCCGACTGCTTGTCCTGCTCTGCCACAGCTGCCACAGAGAGGCAGGACAGGAGCAGCACGCACCACATCCAACCCCTGTCCAACTTCATCTGTGGAAGGTAAAAACAAGGGTGGGGGTGATAGCAGAAGGGTGAACAGAATGTGAGATAAGGGCATTAGAGATGAAAATGGTGCGAGCAGCAGAGGACATGGTACGGGAGGATGAGGGAGTTTTATTTATGGAGAGCAATCGTGTGTGTGTGTGTGGAGGGGGGGGGGCTGGCATCAAGGATATAAATAGAGAACACAAGTACGTAAAAGGAAAGAGGGATGAGATGGTGAGAAAAAACAAAAGAGACTGAGGTCACATTAGTACACACTGCTATTTGATGTGGCACCTGCGTCCACAGATCACATCCTTTTCTTACATTTTTCAAACTATTTCTTTTCCTTTTTTTTAACTTGAAAGGCGATTCTGCAATTCAGAAATCTGTTCCAGCAAACAACGGCTTCAGTGACCTCCTATTGATCAGGCCACACCTGCTGACTCTTGTTGTGAACAGCAGGAATTGAAAAACATCACTAAAGACAGCACAGCAGTCTGCTTTTATTAATACCTAATTAAGTTTAATTCCCATACTGCTGTTGTTGCTCTATTTGCAAACATCAGAGTGCAGGCAGATCAAAAGGATTCTGCTAAGCAACACAACAGTTAGTAAGAAATCGTGGCCAAATCCCACGCAAGAAGAGATGACTGACTGATTGAGATTCTGTTATGAGAATATACAGAACATGTATGTGTCAACAATTCTGCAAAAATTCTGTTGAGCTGTTGCTTTTTGCTGCACAGTCAAGATATTGAGTGGTCACATTCATAGCAGTGTCTTTTTTTATCTGTCTCCACAACTAAATGCTTTAACAGACATAGTACTATTCAGCTGCATGACCTATCAGTGAAGGACACGTCATTTGCAATGTGCACATCATGAGAGCCTCAAATAAAATTAAGTGTTTGAGATCAGTCCTTTACTGGTTGAATGCATGCTAGCCTACAGCCTTACTGTTCTATAAGACAAATCTTGCCAGGGATAGTGAACTGGGAAAGGTTAATACATCAACTTTAGAACAACAGCCTTTCTCTCAGAGGTGATTATTCCAGTTTTATTCCCTTCTGTGAAACAGCTTTGGGTTATTTCCTCATTAAATAGATGGTATAACTTAGGCTTGTGTTCTGTCTAAACACAGACAAAATTAAACAACAAAAATGTGGAAATGTATACACTCCATGCATTCAGACATAACACAGAAGTAGCCAACAAACTGCAATGACATATTGACGTCTGCTGTTAGCCCAACAGTGATATAGATAAGATCTCCCTCTGTAACAGTATTGCAGTCTAAACAGTCGTCACTGTCTGTGACAAGTACCTTCAACCCTACATCCATTGAGAAAAACAGGCAATTCACCAACTTCTAACAATCTATGGTTTATTCAACTTCTAACAATCTATGCAATCTGCTCTAACAAAAATAGCTATTCTGTATGAACATCAACTACGTTGGGCCATTCTAATTTCCAACATAGTCACAGTCCAAGTGTACTGGGACAGCATCCCTTACCAGCCTCTGTTGAAGTTATGTTATACAACTCTTATTAAATTCCAATCACGATGTAAGGTACGTCTGTAACTGAGCAGATAGAAGAATCGTAAAGAAAAGGTCACAGGACAGGGTTGTATAGCTAACATGGCTGCCACCGAACACTGCAATGTCCAAACTCTTAGATGAATGGCTCTAGCTGCAGCACCTGCTCCGCTAGCTAGTTAGCCAGATGGTGCGCCACTCGTAATAGCAAACGTTAGCAAAACACAAGATAACCTCATAGACCAGTGGCCATTTACAAAGTACCCCACTAATCAAAGATGCCCTGGCGTTAAAAAACACAAACAAATTATGTTTTACCAGTGACTGTTGGTCGAAAATGTCTTGTTAAGACTTCAGAAATGACTGGATAGCAACGGTTAGCTTGCTAAATTAGCACTGTTGTCGAGCAGGGAGGGATGGAGAGAATGAATGGGCGCACGAAAACAAACCTTGTGCCTTCTTCTATTTGCAGAGAAAATTTCTCGATAAAAGTTACTTCTCCGATTTGAAAAAATAGAGGATGTATCTTGTGTGTTTGGTCCTTGGAGAGTTGTCACCAAGGGCTGCTGAGTAAGGTCGGGAAAAACACGGTTGTATGCTGCTGAGGATGAAACGGAGATGACAGCTTGGCCCTAATAACGGTTGGTTGGTGGATGAGAACGAGCACGAGCGTGTCCCAGCAAAGGCACATGCGCATTTCGCGCGAATGGCGAGAGAGAATGGTAGATTCATATGCTCCTAGCAGTCGTAACAAATAGTAGGACGGATTTCAGAGACAATGCTGTTTGAACTCAAATTACAATTCTTTTTCATAAGATGCAATTTTAGCGAATAATCTTTGCAACTGAAACTAATAGAATACTTTCCCCACCCCTTGAAATACATTTGTTGACTTATAACTCTGTTGTATAGATTTTTTGTTTTCTTAAATATGCACCATGCTCAGAAAAAAATGGCAATTTGCCGACTGATATGTCCAAAATACATCCACTCCAAACTACCTACATCACTAAAATACTGCAGGAACTTGCTGTCAATGTTTACAATTTCTATAGTCCCAAATTACGATTTTACGACGAGGTCTTTAAGGCATCAGACGCACGCTCCTCTAAAGGATTACAAAGTAAAAGCTTCTTTTCACTTAATACTATTTTAAAAAAATGCTCTGCGGCAGAGTACCAACCCAGATTTTTTTTTTTACAATAATTTGAAACAGCTAGGCTAACATAGCTATTCTTTTATGATAATTCAGAAGTTGTCAAGTAAAGACAAAGTATTCCCGCGACTTTTACTATGGCATGTCGAATGTTCTTCCGGAGTAAAGTTTAGAAAATGTTGATGGTTGCCACATGCCCGTTGTAGCACGGGCAGTACATTTGTGAATTAAATAATCGTAATCTAACTGCGGCCACTGAAAACCTGGAAGAATGAAGGACACACCGCTGTCTAACTGTGAGCGAGATTTCTTGCTAAAAGCCATCGAAGAGAAGAAGGTGAGCTGCTTTTTGAATACTTTATGTCCTGACTCAAAAGACTGCTGCAGGAAATGATATTCCACAAACAGAAAACAGTAATGTAAACATTTAGACGGTTACGACTAATTTACTATAGCTGATACAGAATGAAGAGTATTCCTTTGTGGTTCATCCAGTGAACTGGAGATGCACTGTTAAGAAACACTTACTGAGTCAGTCTGCAGTAGTTATGAATGCAAAGGTTTCAGTGTGTTATGTAGCTGCTTATTTGCTTCTTGAATTTCTGTTTTGGTGGTTATTGTTGTCCATACCCAATACAGAACACAGTATTCCCCAAATATGTTGTTTTTTGTGCGACTGTGGGAGTTTGACCTGTCCTCTCCCTGCAGCGCCTGGATGGAAGGCAGACCTACGACTACAGAAAGATGAAGATCACATTTGGGACTGACTATGGATGCTGTTTTGTGGATCTGGGGAAAACCAGGTGAAGCTACAGCCAGATATGTCTGAAGTCTTTGCTTTTTTTCTACCTGGGGTTTAACCTTCCTCATAAATATTTCCATCAGTGTTGCTAAAATAATTTGAAATTATTCTGCCAAATGGAAAATTCAAGATGTTATGTGAGCTATTTTCTGAATATTTACCCTAGAATTCAACATGGCAGATTTGTTATCTCTGAAGGATTTTTATAACACTTTAAAATGAAGTTGTATGTGCTGACCAATGCTCATCTTTGCCACATGACACATCAAAGGGTCTGCGGGGTTAGGGAGGTTAAAGGCAAGAAGGCAAGGGGAATCATTGTGCTGCACTCTGCAGGGTCATGGCCCAGGTGTCGTGTGAGCTGGTGGCTCCTAAAGAGAGTCGACCAAATGAAGGGATCATGTTCTTCAACATCGAGATGTCGCCCATGGCCTCACCAGCATTTGAACAGGGCAGGTGAGAAAGCAACTAGAGATAATGTTTGTATGTACTTTCCTACTCAGACATCTGATCTGACAGATTGCGTGTGTTGTATTCCCTTTTGTTAGCTTGTAATGTTTCTTGTCATAATGTAAAGACTCGAATTTTGGTGGAGTTATGGGACATGTTAGTCTAAGAGTGTTTGAAACATGGTTCATTTAGTCAAGCTGTTTGTGTAGCGGGTGAAAACCACCAGTGGGCTTTCCTTTCTCTTCAGACAGTCTGAGTTGTCAGTGAAGCTAAACAGACAGCTGGAGAGATGCTTGAGAAACTCCAAGTGCATTGACACTGAGTCCCTTTGTGTGGTGTCTGGAGAAAAGGTACAATACAAGCACACACACACATAAGAAAAAAGCAAAAGAAATCTTATCCAGTGTGATGACAGTGGTGTGTGCATCTGCATTCAGGTGTGGCAGATCAGAGTGGATGTTCATATGTTGAATCATGATGGGAACCTGATGGATGCTGCCAGCATTGCTGCCATCACGGCTCTGTGCCACTTCAGACGTCCTGATGTTGGCATTCAGGGGGATGAAGTCACAGTGGTGAGTCGGGTAGAAACGCAGCAAGTGTTGTCTCTGCTTCACTGAAACCACTGGGAAACGCCTGGTGCTGCACACACCACACTGCTCTGTTGTGTGAAGCTCTTTGATGACACTTACAGAGGATATAATGTAGGAACTTTCCTGCTTTACTGCGTGTGACTACTAGCCAGTTCTGTTTCATTTCAGTATCCACACATCTTTTTATTGTCAAAACAAACTCATGTCAGAACAGTTTTCATCTCTTTATTTCATTTTGTCTCGTCTCGTCTTCCTCCGCTTGTCTGAATCCGGGTCGTGAGGGCAGCGGCCTCTTTGTGTTGGTTGTAATTGTGTGTTTATTCCTGTGGTCCCTTAGTACAGTCCAGAGGAGAGAGACCCCATTCCTTTGAGTATCTACCACATGCCCATCAGTGTCAGCTTCTCCTTCTTCCAACAAGGGTGAGGAACCACATTTGAGTACCAAAATGTTAAGATATATAAGGTCATATTTTTGTATGAAGCCCTGTTTAAATTACGTCATCGTGCTGATAATATCAGCACATCCTGTATCTGTTTCATATTAAAAGCCCTCTACCACTTCAGTGAACAGAAACCATTCATTTCTGCCCAGAACAATTTTGATATTAAGTAAAAGTTATATAGGTAGGATTTCTGTTTCTGATGCTCGGTAAGCTTACCAGCCAGTGGATGACTGTTATCCTTCCTTTTATCAAGCTTTCTACATCTTTACTTCCTGTTTGCTCTGCAGAACCTACTTGTTAGTGGACCCCTGTGAGCGGGAGGAGCGGGTGATGGACGGCCTGCTGATGATTGCCATGAACAAACATAGAGAAATCTGCTCCATCCAGTCCAGTGGGGGCATCATGTTGCTTAAAGAGCAGGTGAATGGAGGCTAGATAATATTAGTATTGGAGCCCAGAAAGATCAGTTATCATTCATTTCACCGTAGAGCTTTGCAGTCGTGAAGTTCACACTTCGTATTTGCTGCTCTCAACACTGACATGTGACTGCAGCTGAATGTAACTACAGTTGTCAGGGTAATTGTCCTATAAGAAACAGTGAACATGGATAAAGTTAAAAAATATATTCACATGAGAAAAATACATACAGTTTTCACAAATGCACTTTCTGTTTGGTGTTGAAGGTTATGAGGTGCAGTAAAATAGCCAGCGTCAAAGTGTCTGAAATTACAGAGCTCATCAGCAAAGCCCTGGAGAATGACAAGAAAGCAAGGTGAGCCGTAACACCCGACTACCACGCTTCAGTATTCCATAGTCCACTGGGGACATATTCATTACTGCTCTAACGCCTGTTGTTGTCATTAGATGTGACATATGAACTCTGCATTTTTTACATTTATCAGGAAGGCGGGTGGTAGGTGTGGTTTTGCAGAATCTATGCCTCAGGAGCGAATCACAGCACTGAAAATGGATGAGACTTCAGTGGAGATGACAGATGTGACAGACAGAGCCAATGACATTGTTCAGAAGGCAGAGGGCGCACCTCAGACGTATCCTTTACTGGTCCTGAACGACGGCATCTTTCAAGACATTGTGCGCCTGTCCCTTTTCTAACTGTCGCTTTGCCTTATAATATCCACTGTGGCTCCTTAACCATACATGCCAGGGTGCCCTCCCCAGTGGTGCCTGTCCCAGGTGTGGGTCAGGTAGGGCAGGGACTACAGAACACCTGGGGACTAGAGGAGGATGATGAAGAGGATGAGGGTGAAAATGACAATAGTCCTGAAGAAGAGGAAGAAAAAGTAACAAAGATGGAAGAGGAGGAGCATGTAAAGGAGGAGAGCAGAGGAGGTTATTAATTTTTCTTTTAATCTAAATAGCAAGTTGTATTAAGTCAAAAAGTTATACTGGTCAGGAAATGACTTTAAACACGCAAATGTTGTTTTTTTTTGGAAAACCTGAAAACATGAATGGGGAATTTGATTCAATTTGCAGATGTGGTTGAGATATCGGACAGTGAAGAAGAGGAAGTGGTCATACTGCATCCGGAGACACCAGACAAAGCTCCTAAGTAGGTGCACCAGCTGTCATTTCTATGTACAGGAGACTGTTGACAGCAGTGAAGGGGGTGTGCATGCTTAGACAGAGATTCTGCTTTAAAATAAATAAATAGAAATTCACACCTCTATTTCCTGTCCTCAGAAATACTGGACCCAGCTCCCAACAGAAGGGGGCAGCAACATCAAAGAAAAGACAGAAAAAGTGAAAGAAGGTTCTCCGGGAGCTTACTGCAGTCACAGATCTTCATATCTACACCTCGTCATATTTAAGATTGCTTTCCTGGCTAAATTCATTCCTTCCTGATATATATTGGGATAAAATAGATGTCACAGTTCAGAGACACTTCCAAGTGTTGGATTATTGCTCTGAGAATATTCAGTGTGCTTCTTGTTTGTAGACATTGTAGGATTAATTTAGAAACAGACTGCTCTTACAACTGTACAGATAATGATTTTTACACTTTTGTTTACAGTGAAAGGATGTATGATTGGAGAAAAAAAATGTAACCACTGTTGTGTGGTTTGCACAGCAGAGATCTGTGGTGTTGATGGTGAATTTTAATTAAAAGAGAAACACATGAATCTTTTTTGTAAGTTTTCAATTTTGAATCCAAATAATGAACCATTTAACTAATAATACTGCAAGTATTGTTTTTACTTTTTACTATCTGGAGGGGTGGAAGAAAATTCAGGTTCCACCGAGATTTGAACTCGGATCGCTGGATTCAGAGTCCAGAGTGCTAACCATTACACCATGGAACCGCTGCATTGTAGTATGTTATTTTCGTCATTTATAGTCTATACTACTTAAAAGACTACAGAAAATGCATGTGAGAGGCTTATTTTTTGAACAGTACTTGTTCCCGCTGTAATTAGCTGAATATGATAAAGTTAGCTAGCATACACATTGTGAGCACGTAATGAAATTGAGCGAGTTTTTGGATAAAAAGTTACAGTGGCCCGTACGGGGATCGAACCCGCGACCTTGGCGTTATTAGCACCACGCTCTAACCAACTGAGCTAACCGGCCATGGTGCTACAGCAATGATTACGTATTTTTTGATGTATGCATCTCTAACCATTACTCCAAGGCGTAGTTTGATACATACTGGTATCACTATTTAGCATTCGCAGTCTGTAGCAGGTTAGTATACAAAGGTGCTACCTTTGTTAGGTACCTTTGTAAGGTTAGACAATGAAACTGATAATACTAAATGAAAAGATAATCAAAATAAACCTTTATTTGGAAGAGTGTTAGAATCAGTTTCACCAGTGCAGCTGCAGTGGCTTGAAAGAGTGATTGTGTTACCAACCACTGCCCCAGTGCTCTGTTCACAGTACAAAACACCGACCCAAATGCAGCTAAAACCTGCCCGCCTAAAAATTAAGGTTGTTCAGAGTACGACACACGTGTTGCACACTATCAATTTCGAGTGTGCGAGGTCGACAATTTTACACAAGACTAGAAGAACTGACTTTAGAAGTCACAAATATAACTCATTATCTTAGATGTTAGACGTGCTGTTAAGTTATTTTTCTGGTTCTCTGGCCACTTTTTGATTAAGGGAGGCTGTCAGAATCTGTCAAGATTTAAAGATTTACATTAAAAAAGACAGAACACCCAGTTTTACCTTTGAGATGCTATTTTATCTGATTCTCCACGTTTTGAATCTCTGTTCTGCTATGATGCTTAATTTTTCAAGAAGATATTCATCACTTCGTTCCGATGCGATTATCTTGTCTATAAGAATTTCCCTTCAGGGATGAATAAAGGAATTCTGATTCTGATATCTTGATGTTGGTGTTTTCTAGGTGACACGGAGGTTCCTGCAGGATTGTGTCTAAACAGGGTACCCACTATTATAAAAAGTACACTTGATCAAACACACAATCTATGAGCCATGTAAAGAAAACAGCAGCCCAGCTATCAAAAATTGAAAACACTGGATTGGAAAACTTCAATCTCCAACAGAAGACATCCAGAGGCAGTCCTAGAGAAGGGCTTCAGAGGGGGGACTGAGCAGGACGGGCAGGTGCAAGGAACGAACCTGACAAAGAGATAAGTATTAGATCATAAGGAAAAATCACGAACAGAGATCATCTCAAAGAGAGAGTCTGACATAATACCACAGAAAATGACAGTATAATCTGAGGTTCGTGAAGCAGGAGACTTGAGAGAGTCTGTGGTGAGTGGTGATGATTGGACCAGATGAGCAGCAGGTTTGCAGGTAAGTGGATCACAGGAGGAAGACGGCTCGGCCCAGCCCTGCTCCAGGTTGGTTCACACACCAGAGGAGGGGAGAGAGAGAGGACAGGAGACAAAAAACACTGAGCCCTATCCTAACAGAAGGTTCTTCATTTCATAGTCTGCCTGAGTAATAGTACACTATGTTTCTGAAGTATTTAAAGTTCAGACACCTTTCAGAACGTTAAATAATGGAGCCCTCAGCGTCTCAAAAGATGAAATGTTTTTAATACTACACACAAGGTATTACTGAGTGTAAAAGTATAGCCTTTTTGTCTTTTCTTGGCTACAATAAATAGCAGTTAGCTTAGGGACTGGCCAAAAAAAAAAAAAATCCCAGTTGAGGATGCTTGTCACATTCTCTTCACGGTTGGTTGTCCCATTACTGACAGTGAAGAGAATGCCACGAAGATGAGTTGAGTATTATTTTTCTTTTGTTATATAAGGAAAAAAGGCAATTAGAGAAAAGATTTTCCCTGTATATGTTCTCTCATTGCAAGAGGTTGTTAGGTTGTTGCATTTCAATGGAAAATTAACTTTTTAAACAAAATTTTAAGACTGCCTTTTAGCCCCCCAGCATATGTTGGGGACTAAGTGCCTTGCTCAGGGGCACATCAGCCAACTAATGGAGGGGTGGGGACATTATCACACCACCACACTCAAATTTTTCTTGCTCACCCAGTGGGGGAATTGAACCAGCAACTTTCCAACCACAAGCCACTTCTCCAGCCTCTAGACCACAGCTGCCCGCAATAGGCTCATTTCTGATGACTGATGAAATGGAACTCTTAAAGGTTCTAGAACTCCTGTGCTTTGACGTCTCCTCTATATAGAACTGCTGTTTCACAGTGAAAACATTCTGCTGTAGTCTCTTTAGGTGTTCCTTTGATCCCAACACAACAGTTTGCACTACGATCTCCAGCAGATTCGACGCTGTCACACAACGTTTCTGACAAAGCAACTCATACGAAATTTTGAAGACACGATTCTTCAGAAATATTCATTTTTCTGCAACCAAAGAAGCTTCCTTGAATTCAGGTGAGTATACAAGCCTGAACATGGCATTACTGCTGAATAGTATTAGAATAGCATTGAGTTAATTTCTGTTTTGTCTTTTCACAAAGCCACACAGCAAATCCTCTACTGATTTTGAAGTGACATTTTCTTAGATGATTTTGTTAATACACTCACAACGCTGGCATTAGTTTAGTTCAAGTCATATTTCTGTGTTTGTGGATTGACAGAGTGTAGTGTTTGTCCTGGATAACTGGACTCACAAAAGGAGTGTTTTCCTGTTTCAGTTAGAAATGCAGTCATGTATATGTGTGGCAGTCAAGTAGTGGAATAGATAATTAAATTTAAATTGTCAACACCTGCTAATTTAGAATTATTTTTATACATACCATAATGCGCCATTTTGTTTTTTAGTTGTGGGATAGACAATATTGTGATGGGCTGAAAACATGAAATGCAAAAGCTGAGCACAGACAGTGTGGTCATGTGAATTTAAAATAATATTTTAGCTGTTGTGTCTTTTCAGTTACAATGGACAGAGGAGATGGACCCCACAACGGTGCTAACCACAATGCTCCTGACCTCGGTAGGTACCTCACTCCTCATTTCATACCAACATGTCTGATGTTTAACCCAAAAGATCCCACAGTGACACTGGTGTCAAAAACCTTTAAATGAGGAAAAAAGTTACTATAAAAGCCCAATGTAACATATATGTAGAACTACGATCTTGGACTTTACAGCGTACTTTTTCCAAGAAAGCATCAGAAATATGTTACATGTAATCCATTTGATATGTTTTATATCCTCCATCATTTTCCTATAAAAAAAAATGTGTCTGGGCTCTTATGTGTTAATGTTACAAGGTGTAGGACAGACATGTTGTGATGTACTGAAAACATAAAATGTAAATAATGAACAAAAACAATGTGATCATGTGGATTTAAAATAGCCTTTTTTTTGTTTTGTTTTCAGTTATGCCAGACTTAGGAGACGGACCCCACGTTGGCCCTAACCATGGTATGAACTTCACTCCTCATTTCACACAAACGTGTCTGATGTTTAATATAAGTGTTGGGCAGACACTGTTGTCATGTATAGAAAATAGTCAAATAATGATTTCATGCTGAATTTTTTAGATCAGTCAGTAGCTTCAGATCACTGCTCTTAAAATAAGTGCTTGTTTTTGGAGCTACTGAGGATATAAGACACTGTGTGTAAGGTTATGAAAAGCATCCACACATTTCAAACTATTATTGTAGAAGTGTGTGGTTACTTTTCCTGTCATATAAGTAGTAATAATCAATTATTTGTCTAAATGATCTTGTAGCTGAACCAGTACATAACCCACAGCAAGAAATACTGCAGGCCATTGAACAAGATGAGCAACTTGATGCTGGAATGATTCACTTGCTGCGGTTCATTTTAATTAATGGACTTGTGATAGAAGCCATTGATTTACTGAGGCAAATTAGGGATGAACTGGAGGCCAACAATATTGTCAACAATTTTGACAATAATGATGATGACAATGAAGAACGAGCTGAAGAAGAATATGTAGATGGTCGACAAGTTGAAGATGCTCCTGCCGAGCCTCGAGTTGACTTGGAAGTCAACCATCCCGTGGAAGCAGAAGATCCCCTGCCTGGAGGATCCGGGAGGAATGAACCGCCTGGTGCCATCTCTGACAGTGACCTCGACAGTGATGCTGAGGAAGAAGCACCCTCCAGCAGCTCAGTGCCTGGAGGATCAAGGAGGAGGTCAAGAGAGGAAGATGAAGGAGATAAGATGAGCAGGAAACGATTCAGGTGCTGGAATGAATTGACAGACAGTGACAGTGACACTGACAGCGACACAGATGATGAAGAAGCAGCGCACTCTTCTAGCCAGCTGTCTGGAGGAACCAGCAAGAGAAGACGAGAGGAGGAGGATGATGATGACAGCAGAGGCAGCAAACAATCCAAACGCCGACGCTATTAGACTTAGACTTTCTTTATTTGTCATTTGGATTTTCATTGCAAACGAATTTTCGGTACAATGACTCAAGCACAGCAGGAATTACCGACAATATTCTTTAAAAGAAAAAAAATAAAAAATATAATATATACACAATATGCAGTAAAAAGTACTTGAAAAAGGAGATATTTAGTATAAAAAGTCAGTCAGCATATATACATATGTAATTATTATTGCACAGTGAGTATTAGTAATAAATATAAATAAATAAAATATTACTCTGAAAAATGTAATGGAGTAAAATTTACTGTTATTTTTTCAGATTTCTACTCTATTCAGTGTTTTCATTTAACTGACTTTGATTTTACTCTATGTGACATAAATTGAAAAAAAAAAACAAACAAAACTCTACTTATCTTTAAACTCAAAAAGGTCAATAAATCCAAGCATGACAAAGTACACTCTGTCTAATATACAAATGTAATACAAAAAAAAACAAAACAAAAAACATCAAACACTGGTGTCACTTTAAGAAAAAAAGTTTCTTAAGATAATCCACAGACCTTGTGTGAGCAGTTATATGTATGAACTATCTTCTTTTGTCAGCAAACCAAGCTAGCCAACATTATAGCTCAGCTAAGGAAGATATCGTTACTGTCTACATCCTGCACTGTCACGAGCATCCATGAATGGATGCAAATTCTGCAACTCACATCAAAACAATCTAGATGGATAGATAGGCCTACTTGTAAGAGGAAAGATACTCACATTCTGACTTTAAAAAACATGGAGACACAGTTTTCAGTTGCTCGATGAAAACAATACGAACCTTGTAAAGCTGAATGGCAACGGTTACTACCAACTACGTCTCGTCTGTTGGACAAAAACACAGGCCACTTGGTTTAAAGGAAATTTTTAAAATCTCTAAATCACATCCATTCAAAAATTCATCAGTTTTAGCTTCCGCTGGTGCAGTTGCAGTTTTCCTGTGGAAAAAATAAATTTCACTTGAAATTTTAAAGGTCTTTGTATTGTAATATTTGATAAGAGTGAGTAGGCCATATGGTGGTAATATGCATCCATCCATTTTCTATACCGCTTATCCGTCAGGGTCGCGGGGGAGCTGGAGCCTATCCCAGCTGACTATGGGCGAGAGGCGGGGTTCACCCTGGACTGGTCGTACAGCACAATATGTCCTGACATAATCAAGACCTTAAGGTGGGTCCTCCTTTATAACCTCAGGAGGCCCTGTCTTAACAGGGGCTGCGTGAAGCCTAGTTTCAAACTAATGCTTATGCTGTGCTGAAATGGCACGTGCCTATAGTTCTACTTAACTTGCGCTGAATTAAATTACTACACATCATTACTGGGACTGTGTAATCTTCCATCATAAGAATACTGTGCACAGACTTACACCCCATGCAATTATAGTTCCTCTGCTCGGGTGTAACTGCATGCTGTAACAGTCTCCCTCTGCCAAAAGCTTTCCATATTTTCAGTTGCATTATATTTATAGTAATATTTTCTATATCATTTATTTGATTTTATTTTTGAATTATTGACTGTATATTCATTACCAGAAAATGGTGTCATATATGTATGAAAGCCTGCCCTCTAAATTTGATCATATTTTTGCATCTGAGATATTTATAGCTCTTTGTAGGTTTTGAAGTTTTCTAACTAGGTTTGGGAGCATAGATTATGCTTCAAACACATCCCATTTCCTAACAAATAGCATTTAATGTGACTTGATCCATTCCCATCTTTTTGGCATGATCTTTGTTACTGAACTCTCTTGTGTGAGTGATGTTATATTGCATGAACAGGGCTGTGAAAAAAATGTCAGCAGCTCAGCCCAGACTTGCAGTGATTAAAACCACCTGTGGCTTTTCTTTAATGTCCACTCTTGGAACCAAATGTGTCCTATCCAAACAGATCTTTCTCTCTCTTTGGCCTAAGTATGCTGAGGACACATTTCTGTGATAATCCAACAAAGGGAATAAATTAGAAAATGAATTAATTTCATTATGTATTAGTTGCTGATTAGTCACTTTGTCATGATATGGATATGTGCATTGTGCACACACAAGCCCTTTGTGGTATACATCTCAGCTTTAGCAGGGCAGCTCTTATACACAGAGGTGTGTTAGCATAGTAAATACATACATGACAGTGTAGGTGTGGGTGTGTGTGAGAAAATCATATCTATATCTCACAATGCACAGGTTATTGTGTGACTCCTACATGGCTTGTGTGTTTTCAGTGAGGGAGCCAAACTGCCCAGCCACCTCTGCCTTTGCTTCTGATTTTGTGGTAGCCATATCAAACACACTTTGAGGTGCCAGAGTGAATAGATAGATATGACTAATTGCTGTGTAATGCTGCCCCTGAATCTCCTCCCTAGGAGTTCAGGAGTTCGAGTGCTTTTTGTGTTTTCGTTCTGGTTGGCTGACAAGGTACGGCTCGTGCAGCTGCATTTTCTTCACACAGTCACGCAAGGCACTTATACATGCACACGTACGCTGGCCCTATAGACAGTGGAAAAGTACTGGGCAAAGCAGAGACTGTGACTGCACAGCCGCCCTCATCCCTGCCATCAACAGCCCCACCACACACAAAGCCAAGGTTACCTATTAAATGACACAAGGGATATTCAGTGACACAAGGGATACAGGGTGAGATCTTACTCATTATTTGAGCACTAGGTGAATAACATCTAGAAACAGCCACTACAGTGCATCATTTAAGAGTGCTAAAGCGCGTTTGCATGCTGTAAGGGGATAAGGCTGTGGTTACACAGCTAGATTTATACTAGAGAGACCTGATATCACAGCGCCATGTGTATCGTCAGCCAAATTTCTTTTGCAGGTTTCTGAGTGTACACAAGGCCACATGGTAAGTAGATACAAATGTGATTCAGAACTCATTAGGATCAAACTAGAAAATGATTACAATAAAATGGACAATATGAGCAGACTGACCCAGCACATACTGTTTTGTCCAGTGCTAAGCAAAATGAATATGGCAACAGCTGGTAATAAGTCAGAGCTTAAGAGATCAATGCAGCACATTAGTACACTATTAATCTGTTACAGTGTAAAGTTGACTTTACTCAAACAATTTACAGCAAGTGACTGTCTTAAAGAGTTGACTGATAACAGAGAAACTAATTTGTTTAAATAGAAAACAATACAAAACAAAACAATTTCAATTCAATACAATAAAAAAATTATTATACATCCTTAAATTTTGCAATTATTCATCTCACCATTTTAAGTTGCTTACAGAGTTAATCATAAAATATATGCATTTTTAATTATGTAATGCCAGATAGTCATATTAAAAATCAAACCTAATTTTAAACATTTTATTGATTAGGTCATTAGATTAGTTGCATATGGTTTCCATGGTTTCTCTGTCCAGAAGTCATAATATGTTACTCAAGATAATCCACAGGCCTTGTTATGAGCAGTTTCACTTATCAATAATTTTCTTTCTACCAAACTACATTGTATCACATCACAGAAGAAAGTGTACATTTACTCATACATCTACTTTATATGTACATCTACTATGTCTGGTAGAGAAGCCAGCTGCACTAATTAGACACATGAAAATATAAAGATATTGTTTGGATTAAACATATATGTCCATTATATGCTTTGCCTATAGTAATAAATAACAAATTACAGAATGAAGCCTTTGTTTTCTTTCCCTCCTTGTGTGCAGCCATTGGCTTCCATTCAGTTCAATATTCTCACACCAGTAAATGCAGCAATGATGGCAACTGTACTGCACTAAATATACTGAAATTAACCTCCACAGCTTTCTTTGGAAAACAGTGTGATAGTCATTGTAGGAAACACAAGATAGAGACAGTCCTTCTAATGATGATTACTGCTTTAGATGAGGTCCTGCTTTTGTGCATTCGTGATCACTGTTGTTGGGAACAGAGCCATTATTACTGGTATTATATCCACCTGTGTTTTTCCTGCTGTGACAAGTCAAAATGAATTGCTGTGCAAGCAGTCCATTCTGACTAACTGAAAGGGCTGATTTGGGATAGTTTCCAGAGGCATTTTTTGCTCTAAAGAGGAGATGACAGCAATGTGTTTCTGTTCTCTCGAGGAAGAAGTCCTGACACTGGCCTGAAGAGTCGGACACCCGTTCTCAAATGACCAGATTGGGTGACATTTTAGACCATCTGCTACAGACCAGTTAAAGGGGCTACAGGGACATCAGTGGGATTATAAAGAAATTAAACAAATGTTTTTCAGATGAGAGTTTTGGAGGGAAGGATTTAGTAAAACCAGAAAACTAGATGTGAGAAGAGTAGAGCAGAATAACATTTTTTCATAGTTTTGTGGTCCATAAAGCTGATGTTGCCTGACCTGATGCAATGCATCAAAATGCTGCTGGGACTACCTAAATCTGATTCAGAACAGTATTGTACCCATACTTGGGGATGGTTTTCAAACACACCAGCATGCTATTAGCTATTTATCTAGTTTAAGTTAAATAATATTCGGATATATTGACGGTGAGTGTTTTTTTTTCCTTTGTATTACTTTCATAATTGAGAGTTCATTTTAAATTTCTATTAAAACCTTGTCCTTAACTGTAAATGGAAAAATCATTTGAATGTGATGTGACATTTGTTTTCCAGGGAAACATTCTTGTGAAATACCAATTAGCAAGAGAACTGCTATAATTAAGAGCAACAGTATCCCCTGCTTTGAAACGTGAGCTCATTCCCCCCTAATTAATCTCCCTCCAACTTTGTTGAGTGATTTCACGTGTTATAAATAGGGTGAGAAGAACGTAAGCACATGAACCTTTTCCTCTTCAGCTTTAAGTGATTGCCTTTTAATAAGATATCACTTTATGTGATATTTTATTTAACATGAAAAAGGGTTTTCATAAACCCCCTATATCATTAGAGTGACCCTTTTAAAATATATATTTTTTAAGGTTTAAGGTTTACTTAAGGTTTAACTTAATGTTAAAAGGTAATGGAGGAGTGCAGGAAATCTGGGCAAGCATACAGCTTGAGAAGGAACAGAGCAAATCTAAGCTCAAGCAGGTGCCTGCCAAGGCAGGATTTTCAGAAAAGGCATTACAAAGTCTAAACCTGAAATCAGTGAATCAAGCTCTGAAAATGAAAGACTACACTCTTGAAAAAACCCCCCAAACAAACAGAAAAGAGACTCATGAATCTCCACAGATTCGCTGGCTCAGCATATCAGACAGTTTCATTAAACTTTCTGGTTCTTAACAAAGCCATGTGGACAATGCATAGTGCAATCTCTCAACATAGCTGGTTGTTTAGCCACAATCTCAAATGTCACCTAAGTGGCAAACTGTTGGACAAGAAATGACAAAATGAAACCTGGTCATATGAGAACTTTTGCAGTTAAGTAGCCTGTATTAATAGCTTTGTTTATGGTGTTACTGGCCATCTGGCAAAGTGCTGGTCTTTGTGTCAGTGGAGGTAATAACATGGATTTGCATGAGCAATTTGAACATGATGGGCCCCTTGCTGAGACAAGAGAATCTTGTCTATTTCTTAATCCAAACTCTTCTTCTCTTGAAACATGCAATTTAATAATCTTCTGTTTATGCTCACTGTGTCTGCCAGTCTGGTGTGAGAAATGGCCATCACAGCAACTGAATTACCCAGTACACCATGGAAACAATGTACTGCTCATGCAATCTAAAGATAGATTGTGATTTATTATCATTCTTGTTGTTGTTGTTGTTGTTGTTGTTTTTGGCGAAAGTTTATGATACACAAGCTAACTGACAATTCTAAAATTTCTTAAGATCTGCTCCAACATACAGTTTAGCAGCAATTCAGGGGGACCTGAGCCTGTTTTAACGGGGCAGTCATCTTAAAATCTCCAGTTTAATGGAACCATTAAATCACAGCTAATGACTTAACTGCTCATGTTGCCAGAGTTTTTGTCACCAGAAAAACACAGCTGAAAGCCTACTGAAACAAAGCCATGTCATCCCGTAAAGCCACCATTCAGACTTAAAACAGCAAGCCAGTTGAAACTTTGAAGCATCATCCTCTCTGTTAGCAATTGGCTAATGATAAAAAGTCCATAAAGTCACTTTTTTTAACTCTGTGGTTGAAACAAGACCCATTCCAGTCAAGCCCAAAATCACAAATTGCAGTAAATACTCAACAAAATATATTAATTATATTATTTCTAGTAGGCGCATATAGGTTATTTCTTTCTTCAACATTTAACTTTCAAATTAACTCACGTTTTAGTTTTTTTTTTATCCATCATCATGTGTTCTGCATGTAGAGAAGAAGATCATGGCCACAGTTCACATTTGATTGGATGCTGAATTGAGGAATCTTTTTTTTTTTTTTTCCTCAGTGAACTTACAGAATAACAGACCACCACAAGATCATGGGTCTTCCGGAGATTGAATTTCATGTGATTTGCATTACACCATGTGAGGAAGTTCTCTATCAGTCCCCTGTACTCAGCATAAATAGCCTCAAAATTCACTTCTCCCTAATCATTCGTAACTTAACTTTTTATTAAATTTTTTCAATCTTCACTGCATATTATATAAGATCCTGGACAGACATGGAAGCACAGTGCAACTCGACTGGTGCATGGCAACATACTGTGTGCCAGTCATTCTAAATGGTCCAGCCACTGTATTTTGTTTTTACTTCATGCATGCTTTGAGCAAAGTAGTATTCATCATTAAGCAGCAAAATTCTCAGAATGTTTGGAAAAACAAATTTCTATTTAAAAGTAAGGAAGCAATTTCAGACAGAGTAATTTGGTTTCAGCCTTTATTCTGACAGAACATCACCCCATGGGGATTTACATTAATCGAATACAAAGTAGGGCCTTGCCAAGTGGCAAGAGACAACAGCCTTCACAAAAGTTCAGTATACAAACAGTTTATGACAATCATCATGCATAATAGTATAAAACCAAATACATATTAGGGGAAAGTACAATACAAAAACTGTCCAGTACTATTGTAGATGGTGTTTGACTAATCCAACATGGAAAATAAAACAGTTCTCCTCAACTGACAAAAATGCACATGACAAAATTACGGCGTTGCCATCTTTTATTATATGGTGGACGGCTTGCTAAGGACGGCTTGCTAAGCTAAGGTTTCTTCCTTCGAATCGTGTGAAGTTTTTATTCTACATGGCTGTTACTTTCACTCACCAGTATGTTTTACCTGTCATGTGTACAACACACAACCATTCAGAGTCACTGCTGACACGAGTGAACAGTGATTTGATTGTGTGGATGTGAAATTATATTTAATGTCCTGCAAAACTGAAAGTGAACTCATGCTACTTTAAACATTACTAATTTAAAAATACGCATTTGCATGTTTCTTCTAAAACTCTTTGAAAGCATTGAATTTCATTAAAAAATAAAAAAGTGTAAATATACAAATCATGATTACACTGTACAGTACAAGAGTATAATACAGGTAGAAATCACAATTACTATATAAAAAGATGGTTGCATTGCGCCTGGCTGTGTCCTGTTTTCAAACAGTGTTTGTTCTGTCCGATTTCTCTTTGGAAAATGATAGTCATATAGTATGCTTGAGATGGAAGTCAGAATTCTAAGTTATAGTTTTGTATACTTAAAGTCAGTATTACCAATACATGAGGTATTTGAACAGTATTCACCCATTTTACAATGACCAACAGATAACCCTTGACAGCATAGTGAAACCAGTTTCCAGTGATATTAAAGGTAACAGTAAGGTAGAAGGAGCCTTTCTGACTATCGCTCGTGAGCAGAAATCTCTTTGCACAACAAACTGCTATGTAGACTCAGTACAAAAAAACATACATTAAAACAATGAAGGTTATTGAAAAGTCACCCCTCTAAATAAATCTAATTATTCAAAGACAGTAAAATTTTAAGTTGTGAAACTTAAATGCAAGTTCTCAGAATCGTAGCTGCAGACATTTTCACCAAATGATCCCACTATAAATTACAGCTTTGCAAACAGTATTTAACAAAACAAAACCAAAGAGTACAAATCACTGACAAACTGAAAGGCACAATCTCACACTGATGGACGAACTGATGTAGAAAACTGCTACATTCAGTTAGTTATAATGTGAGTAAATTGTCAATAAGGGGAATGGGCTTACAGTAACTGTAGCATGCTGCACTTTTGTTTCTCCCTGCTGCTTTCGAGATCAAACAGATCATTTAAAATGGTCATTAGGACAAAACTATTGAGTGAATTAATGCTTGTACTTTTATTTTCAATGATTTTCAATATTGCATGCACATCAAAACCACCAGCACTGCATTCAACCCTTCTGTCATTCTTAGCCTGTTGATTTCAAATTTTGTCAAAGTGTGATTAAAGACAAAGTCTTGCTGCTGATCTACTCAGCAGTATGAACATACTATGTGAAAATGCAAGTGCAACTATAAATCTTCACATCTTAGATATGTGAAGTGCTGCGAAACAGAAAGTTATAATTATACACAGTTAAACAGTTTGGAGACAGAACTGCACAGTCTTTCATTTTAAAACAAAAATCACAATGTTTAAGCAATGATTTTGAGTATAAGTAATAATTTAGGAGTTAAGAAATGATTATCTAGTCTTAACTTGCAAGCCATCTGTTACAGTTGCTGTATAGCAAAGATTGAGGCAGCAGGTAGAATAGAGAAAGGAAGAGATCTCATCACAGTCATACAAACTGTCAAATGATAAAATGTCTTTCACAAATATATAGTGGAACAGCGCAGAACGTGCACTCGTTCTTTAAGAAGCATTTCTTTGTTCTAGATGTGAAAGAGAGAGCCCCGTCATGCTGCACATAGCTGCAAATCATCAACAGAGGTTCACACTGAGAGAGGAGATTGGTAAACTCACTGTGCAGTACAGCATCATGAGACACACCCGAGCTGAGCTGATTAATAATTACTCAGTAAAGGATGAAGCACATGGCTTCTTGTACTCCTGGTTTTCTGATATGTGATGCTACCTGATGCATTCTCTCTTGCAAGAAGCAAAATTCATTAATAATCTGAACTTTTCTTTATATGAATTATAAACTATTTTATCATCATTCTTTTTTCATTGATATTTTTTTTGGAATGAAGTCCATTTCTTGTGCAAATGTCTTTTTGCTATAAAGCTGAATTCAGGACTTTCAAAAAAGAACCTCAAGGTGGTATTCTCAATTCCTCAAAATCTGGAAAAAATATTAGTGTAAAAGATTTATTATTTAACGGCTTGGCTTGATGGCTGAAGTTGTCTCTGAGTTCTTTGTGTAGGAAGCTTCCATTTCAGTGATTCATGAGAATATAAAACATTTTATTCTGGGCCTTTATGTATGTAAACATCTTTCACTATATGCTATGCTGGCTAATGGCTTGTTTTTGCTAATGTAACCAAGCCAAGGAAATTTTTCTTTTCCAGTATTCTCTCTGGAAGACAATGAGACAGCTGATGAAGTAGAGTGCCAGAGAGCTCAGAGATAACGTAAATGCCATTGCCACAAACTCAGTGTGATACCGAACAGGATCTGTACATGATATCCAGCCTTTGCCATTGTTCCCCCTGTGTGAAATCCTGCTTTACAGACAAACATGTCTGCCTCCCGCTAGTGCCTGTCTTCTCTCTGTCTCAGTGAGCCTCTTCAGCAGCTGGTGGTGTCCAGCAGCTGTTTAGCTGTGGAGCCATCTTCATTATCAGAGCTGGTCCTCCTGTTGTCCAGGGGACGGGCTGTGGATGTCTGCCTGCGTTTGATTTTGAACACATCCCACCTCTCAGACAGGAGACCCTTGTTGAAGATGATGGATGTGAGCCAGGAGAAGAGCAGAATGGATAGGAGTGAGATGACCATAATAGCAGTGCGAAAGGGGAAGAACTGGGTTAGCTTTCCCTCTTTGTCCAGCCGGCAGCCAGGGAACTTAATGGCAGGCGGGAGGCCGATGAGTGGCTCACCGCTCAGGACCCTCATGATGATTCCCATCATGTAGCCCACGGTGGCTCCATAGCCATTGGACACCTTGAAGAAGAGGATGCAGACCAGCTGAGGGAACATAATTGTGTAGGACATGTCCACGCCTACGAGCCAGAAGACCAGGACGCTGCTGTCCAGGAAGGTGAGCGCAGTGCCAGACAGACCCACTACTACCACTGAGATACGGATCACCCACTGCATCTCACGGTCTGACGCCTGTGGGAATGGAGAGAATTACAACAAGAAAGACTAAGAGAATTGAAGGTCCAGTGTGTAGAATTTATTGGAATCTCGTGTTGTAGTTGCAGTTTGACTGAATACCAATTGAATACCTCTTGTCTAACCCTCCCCAATGGTGGCTGCTCCCTCTGTATGTATATAAGACTCATTTTAAGGTAACGAAAACACACTGATTCTTAGTTGCAATTTATTGTACGCTAACGAAAACATCGTTATGAATGTTGTATTCCATGGCTGCCTCTAAATACCCATAAATCCTCTGCACTAGCCCTTTAAATTTCACTATATGCCTTGTTTTACAATGTAAGAATCTAAGGATCATCTGATCTCCTAACAAAGACAAAAACACAGTGCCAGCACTTTAGTGTACAGAACACAACAGTATGCACAACATTCTTCAGGGATGAAATAATGAAATAGATCTTTGTTAAAAGAGAGGATCATAAACAGGGCTTATTCTGAAACAGCAGGCATATTGTATAGGATGTACAGTATTGCAAAGTCAATAGCGACTTTGTTGCTGACTGCAGCTTATATGTGAGAGTATAACATATATATATATATATATATATATCTTGCACCAAAGATATATATCTTGCACCAAAGTTCTCACCTGCTTCCTGATAATGTTCTTGTAGATATTTGAGGAAAACAATGAGGCAGAGGACAGAAGAGCAGAGTCCATGGAGGACATGACAGCAGCAGCTACAGCTCCAATGCCAATGACAGAGACATAAGGGGGTGTGAGGTACTGCAGGGCAATGGGGAGGATGGAGCCTGCCTGGTCACGTTCATATGGGGTGGGCAATCCATAGCTGGTTGAGTTCCAGTCTGGGAGGTAGGAGAAATTAATATTTGGGTTAAGAGGCATGTGTGAAAACTGAGGGGAAGAATAAAATAATCAAACAAGGACCAGGGGTCAATCTGATGAAAACAAGAAGCTTTTATCAGTGAAATAATGAGAAAAAAATGTAGTTTCAGAAGTCAGCAGCTTAAAGTCACACAGACATTAATTTAAAAAAAATAAGTAAATAAATATAAGCTTATTTAATAAATTTTCAAAGATCTAAATTAAGAGTGCGTACCTGTAGAGGCTGCCACAGCGCCGACCAGCACAGAGGGAATACCGAGCACCAGGCAGAAGGCTGAAGAAGCGAAGCAGGTCACTTGAGCCTGGGTGTAGGATGAGGCTGAAAGGATTCTTTGGTAGAACGCCTGGTAGGCCAAACCACCCAGAGCCTGGCAGGGACACACAGTTCAGGCGTGATGACAGGAATCAATTGGCACAGCAATACAGGACAAAAAAGACCAGTCCTGTCATGACTTGACATAATGTTTTCATTGGACTCATCCAAAGGTATAAGCCAATTTAAAATAACTAATAATAACGGTAGGGGTCATGTAAATCCGAGAAGTGTACATGTATTTGTTCCAAATATTTCATTACAGGATTTTAGGCAGGTCCCAAACAATTACCGTCAGTGGTCTATTTGTGTCTACTACTCACAGAAATCCTAGAGTGCCTGCTTAGCCTGTGAACGTATTATTTAGAACTGGATACGGTGCAACTCAGCCTTGATTCTAATTTTGCCCAGTGGCCACTGACGATACTGCAGCAAAAAATCCCCTGCTGCTGTAAAAGCATTTTCCTCATCTGTAAATGTGTCAGGGCTGGACACCTCGAGGTCTGCAAACACGCTCAATTATGACTCTTTGTATTATGAATTATATTTATCAGTAGTCAACAAAAGAGAGGTAAAAGATAACCTTTTCAAGATTTCAAAGTTCAACAAAAAACAGCAATACAACATTGAAAGAAATGTTATGTCATTACAATGAAATGAAACGGTATAAATCTTTGCTAATTAGTCCATTTCAGATGCTTTTTGAACAAGGATAAGGCAGATGTCGATTATAGTGATGGAAGAAGATTGTTCCAAAGGGATGATCATCTGCATTTCATTTTTTTCAATTTGCATTTCAGAGTTATTCTTACAGTAAGAATTAATTAGAATGAATTAATAATGTTGCTGAATGTTTACATTTTTCAAAACAGAAGATGTTATTCTCTACATTTTTTTTGCCTTCTCTGCTGTATCAAAAATGTACTGAGGAGCTTTTGTGTACTGCATAAGTTGTGTATAACACAACATTTAGTACTGTCGTGTGCGTAAATATAATGATCTTTTCCATTCCACTGACCAGCAGCATGAAGTCGTCAAACCACTTGCCAGCATCTTCGAGCTCCACCGTGCCGACCCAAGGAGCCTGGAAGGTCTGGTTGTAGGCCGTCAGTGAGATATCCACAGAGTGAGGGTTGGTCAACAGGAAAGGAACACACACCCACTGTATACACAAACACGGGAATACAGTTAATCTGATTATAGGCCCAGTGGGAAAGCTTTCAGTCAGTCACTGGAAATTAGACTCTTTCTAGACGCTTTCTGAGTGATACATAAAGCACTCTTAAATCCCATTAGGGTTAGCTTACACAGATCATCATTTATCCAGACTTATTTGTATTTTGTTGACAAAATAATCTAAACCATCTTCAAACCACCATCTTCATCAGCAATTCCATAACAACTAGACAAAATCCAACCCTATTTTTGCCAATTATTGTTTTTAAGCTTTAATCAAACCAGTTTTCTAACTGACAATTGGCAAACTTATACTGGATGAAATAAGGTATAACCCTGAGGACACAATTTCAGGAGGAGTCAATCACAGAGTACATCGAAAACAAGCATAGTTAACAAGCTATCAGGTACCTTGACTGGACTCTATATTGAAATTGAACCCCTGTGTATTCTTTCATCTACTTGTTTCTACTACATAGTTGAGTAAGTAACCCGATAAGCCTCATGAATGATGGGTCATCATTCAAGACAAGAATAGAGCTGGATAGATGTTCCCTGACTGACTGTTCAGAACGGCTGTTGTGTGACTGGATCAATAGATGTTACGCACCAGACTGACAAAGATGAGAATGAGCTGGATGACATCTGTGTAGGCCACAGAGTAGAGCCCCCCCAGCAGTGTGTAGATTATAGCCACCACTGAGGAGATGATGATGGAGTAGACGTAGGACAGGTCCAGGATCACACTCATAGTTCCACCTGGAACAATACAGCAAAGCAATGAGCATCGGAGGACTGACAAAGAGAAGATGTCTTACAGCAAGTTGACTAGTGTAAAAGTGTTGCTTCCTACACATACATGCAACTGCTTGCTGTGATTGTTTAATTGGTTTATTAGTTTTTTCTCTCTCACACAGACGGACACGTAAGCATGCATCCACTCTTATAAACTAAAGATTTATGAACAAACTAGTGTCTTTGTTGTACTCTTCATATGTCTTAATCCATTATTTTCCAAAAGACACTTGGACAAACAAATGACACTTTTACCAACAAAAAGCAAAACACTACTTTGCTAGTCATTTAATTGAAGGATAAAGATATAATTAAGTATGGGTGGCTTTGGTTTAAACCTTTTAAAAGCATTCAAGAGCTTTGATAAAGCAACAACATAAAAGAGGTAATGATAAAATTATAACAAACAAAACTGTACAGAAACACATAACAGAAGCAGCCTATTGATTGTGACACCAAAATATTTCATTTTCACCCTCTTGGGTAAATTATCAACCTTTAAATACTGGTATTTCTTAATTAAATAAAAAATTCAAGAAGAAGGTAAAGACAAATGTCTTCAAGTAGTGAAACAAATGTTTCTAAAATGAGAAAACTATATAAGTAAATATAAACAAGTGAATAAAAAAAAGACATCTTGTTACTCAAACAAGGCAAGCAAATCGTCACTACCTTCACCGTCTCTTCTGCCACATTGCCAGGGTCCCCCCTGCCGCAGCCTGCAGCCACACCACAACAATGCCCTTAAACAGAGAAGTGTCAGATCGGCACCATCGATCGCCACTCACCACCCTGCTGACCTGTCACCCCCTAACGACCCCGCCACCCTTAAATCATCCTGTCCCAGACAGCTGTTTGTCATCTTATTTTTTCTATCACATTATCTAAAATATTTTGTTTTTTTAAACTTTCCTCTACAGATAGACAAACCCATCACTTTATATATATAAAAAAACACAGTAGATGCTACAGTTATTAACCACCTGTTCACACTAGGCACAAAAATGCACCTTGTTAGAGGAGCTCTAAGTACACGTGGGAGTACATTTAGACATGACCACAATGAACCGCAAATTCATTTGGATCGCAAACCTCAGAATTTCAAATGACATTTATCGTCTTTTTCATTCGTTCGTGTGTTTTTCGTAATTTTGTGTGGAAATTATATCAGGGAGGCAAAGTCCAACCACAAGTGGTCAGTCTAGTTGCATTTTGATGCCATGTGTGAACTGGAATCCATGTCAACACCTACACCTGATCTGGATGTATCTGAACACACATCCAGATTGAACTGGGTCTTGGTGTTGTTTGTCCTGTAACATCTCTCATGGTGTGGTATGACACAACAAAATTGTAGTAAATAATTCCCGGTTGTTCTGTTTTCCTTCCATAGCTCTGTGTCCTGTGCTGAGCTGTGCTGTTCCCGTCTGTGCTAAATTTAGGAAGGGAAAAGGTGAAATGAGATTCAGGGGCCTCTGGGACTTACTAAGCAGCACCAGGGATAGACAGAGGGAATGAGACACCTAAATAAGCTGGTGTTGTTTTTAGATCCTTGTACCACGTTCAAAACTCATGCATGTGCACATACACGCACGCGCACTCGCACACACACACGCAGACACGCACACACACTTTACAAATGTTCAATCCCCTTCCCAACAGAAATTTGACCATGACTGTGGACTGGTAAAACTATACACATTAAAAGTTAAGTCTTTTCTGGTACTGAATTGCCACACACAAACACACACACACACACACACACAAACACACACACACTTCCTCAAGCAGATCAAGAAGCTCAGTTTATACTACACATACACACACATAAACAGTCTCCCAGCAACAACACCCCTGCAGCTCAAATTCTCAGAACACTCTCCTAAGTGTCAAGTGTTTGTGTGTCTGTGCGTGTGATGCCAAGCACTCATACGGGATGCATGCATCTCAGAAACAACGATAGGACGTTTCACTGAGTAGTGAGGAGTCCCCTGATTCTATATTGGTTTTGGCAGGAATGTTCCAGGAACGTTGCAGCCTTCCTACCATTCCTTTTGTGGAACATCAGCACATCATACACATACCTTGGTGTCTTAAACACCGTCAGTGGATTTCCCTGTTCGCCCCTTCAAGCCTTTTTAAACATCTTTTTACTCCAAAAAGTAAGTATGTAACATTTTCCCTGTGTCAATCAGATACTGCCTTGGCACAAACAATGGAAAATCTGCTTTGAATAATTGATCACCTTTCACAATCAACAGGCTGCTCGATGTTTAACCCCTCTTTTCAAATAACACTGGAAAAGAAAACAGCATTAAAATACACACAAGAAAACATACACACAAGCACTTTCTGCCATGTACATTCAAACTGTAGAGCACATCTACACTTGCATCCACTACAAAAACGCACAAACACACACACACACACACACAAAGTCACTTACAGTTTAGAGCAGCAGTGAAAACAGTAATACTAAATGTAGTAGCTTGAATAAAAATAGTAGACAACTCTATATCTTAAGCAGCCACTGTACTCTGCACTGTACAAATAGGCCATAAGAACAATTTTCCAAGCTATAGAACAATAATCCACACAAAAAATAATAAGAACCCACTGCAGCTGTTAGTTTTAGTGACTGACCCTTGTTTCATTTCTTTTCATTTGAACAAGGCAGTAAAGACAAGCATCTACAGCATCTGGGTGTAAAATGTGTGTGTGGCAAATATTTAATATGCTTTTCCACCTAGAACTTGGCATTGTAAAACTTTATTAGTACAGGTATTTTTTCAGTGGTTCATTATGTGCTGTTCAGGAAACACATCCACTAGCCGTTCAGTGAGAGGAATGATAATTGACCATTTGTTAAGTTGCTCCCCCTGCTGCTACTCGTAACCTAACACTGTGCATTTGCAATTTACAATTTTAACAGCAGTCACCACTTGAAATTCTTGGAAAAATTTTGAAGTAATATCCAACTATGTTATCTTAGTGCTGTGTCTCTGGGTTCAAGTCATAAAAAGGTGCTATCAGAGGACCTTGCTAGCTAGGTCCTCTCTGCATCCTGTGAAGGTTTTGTCCAACCTTAAGCCAAGCCATGTTTTCTTTTCAAAATCGCCATGACCTGATAAAAACAAATTGCCTATACTAACACTGCATTAGTTCGTAGGATAATAGGTTACCTTAGATAAAGCACATTGTCTGACTAGCATTGTGTGAAAAGTGTTCCCATCAGAATTCAGGGTAACAAGCAACTCTTCATCAGATTTGAATTTTGCATTTTCCCCAGTAACATTATTGACTGTGACACTTTCAGCTCTCATCCCAAAAACCCTTGTCTCTTATAATGTTAAAGGTGAAAACATAGTGTTTGAAAATAGAAAGTCTTAAAACAATGCTTACTAACTAGAGCTTAACTGCAATATGTGACCAATGCTGCTTCTTTAAGACTTCTACATGGATTGTCCACGGGTGAGGATGCTGACAGTCTGTCTGGGACGTACAGCTTTAGCCTTAGTGCTCTGGAGTTTTGGGCAGTTATGACTGCAGGTAGCAATTAGTCAGACATGCTACTGATTGCACTGATGTTAGAGCATACTGATCAATCCATTCCTTACACAAATGCTGTTATGTTTTGGTGATTATTTGGGGGGAGGCAGTAAACAACTCCTTGTATACCAAGTATATCTCTTACACTGATTTGATATCCAAAGCTAAGAGTTCAGTTGTGCCTAATTATGTTTGATCAGCCGTGATCGAACAACTGTTCTTCAAAGGAGGGGGATAGCAAACGGTCAGTCATTTTAACAAATGGTGTGTCCTGTATTCAGTGTTTATTTTATTTTAACTTCATATATACTTCTTGTTATGTAACTGTTAACCTGCTGAACTGCACCAGCTAAACGTAATGTGTGATCAAAATTTACGGGAACATCAGTCATACTTTGTGAAAAAGGTTTTGAGTGTTTCATAGAGTGATTATTTATAAACCAGTGATTTAATTGCTCCTTTAATTGCTTTTCACCTGCCTTCTTCTAATATACGGCATTAACATGAATGAGTTGTTGTCAAAAAAGCACCAACTATCAGCCCTCAGCTGTTTATCTACTCCAGTGTCTGTGCACATTGTGTACCCAGATCTGTGGGTGCCTGCATGATTGCACAAGTACTTGCCAGTATAGGGACAGACACTTTCACAATGTGAACTAACTTACCCAGGCTAACAAGTGTGCGTGCCACCCACAGAACATCAGCAACCAGTGCCGGAAAGATCAGCGCACTGCTGAGAATGTTCCCATACTTCTGTTGAAAGGGGTCCATCATTGTCACATACTTGTTCTCTCTCATTGGCTTGGCAAAGAAAAAACCACCTGAAGCAAAAAGCAAGGGATACACAAAATCAGAGTCTCTCCCTGGAAGTGATGAAGCCATAAAGTAATACATGGCCATATTTCTGTCATTTAAAAAAATAAATAAAAGAGAAAGGAAGAAGAGGGAGAGAGTGAGCAGGAAATAACAAGCACATGTGAACAAAAAGACAAGCAAGGTTTCCTGTGTTTCTTACAGTTGATAAGAAAAGAGCAGGGACCATTATATTCTCTGATCAGTGTTTCTCACACTAAGCAGGTCATGTTTCACTGGGGACCCAGTACTAATGATTTCACATTCCAAATGTTTACAGATGGATCACTGAGTTTGTCGTTAATTTTACAAATTCAGGAGGAAGCAGTCTAAGTCTCTGAGGGAACTCATCCCTTTGCAGCTGTTGCTTCAAGTTACAATCCTGACCTGATTTCTCATGGTCCTATTTTTAACATGAGCGGCACTTTTATTGGTGCGCAGAC
Organism: Scatophagus argus; assembly: GCF_020382885.2. Lineage (NCBI taxonomy): Eukaryota > Metazoa > Chordata > Actinopteri > Scatophagidae > Scatophagus > Scatophagus argus. The sequence continues at coordinate 5,273,607 of NC_058494.1, read as the reverse complement.
TCGGATGGAGGAAGCTACCTTACAGGTCAACAACACTTGAGCCTGAGAACCAAGTCTGTGAACTTCATTTTGATGATGCATTTAGGAAAATGTGTGTTGAGACTCTGGGGAAACTTGATCTCCATTTCAAAGACAATGTCTTTCCTACAGCAGTCAGAACACGTTACAGCTCTTGCCACAAGATCACATACCCTGCCTGAAGATGCTGTGCACTGGACTGAACTCATACTGCACTTGTTTGCATTGGTGCATCAATCATTGTACTTACTACCTGTTAGGTCACTTGATATGCTGGGTAACTGAACTATGCATTGGCTAAAAAGTACTTGCTGCACATATTCTCACATGCATTTTATTTTTGTGTGTTGACATGTTTTATTGAGCATGTGAGTGCTGATAAAAATAAAAACTATACAGTATTTATAATAACAAACTGCATTGTAACTAGAAGGATTTTTACAATAAAAAATAAAAAATAATAAAATAAGGTTTCCAGTGTGTGATTGTTAGTAGCCTGTGTGGCAAGTCACCTTTCTGCCAACAACTGGTGTTCTTTTCAGACCCTACATACAAGACCATTGCACCTTGTGGAAGCCTTCAAATTGTATATAAAATTGCATTTACCCAGATTGTTATCAGTTTACATCACTTGTCTTAAAGAAAGAAAGACAGTGAAGATGGTGGAGGCGAGGATCAGGGTTTATTGTCGGGAGTTAATGCTGGTGCTCACCTAAGAAGAAGGTTAGGACGTAAGGCACAGGCATGAGAGCCCACACTGCGCCAAGCGTTGGGTTGTATGTTGCCTCAGCAATACCGAGGATGAAGCCTCCACCCACCCATGTAGCTGCAGAGAGACAAATACATGCATTACTACACTAGCTTGTGCATTTTACTGACTTCTTCATATGCACCAAACAACCATTTCTTAAGACACACACATCCGTTATCACTTTTTAAATATTAATGTTCAAATATTTAATATTTGAATTGTTCAAATATTTAATGACATAAACATATTAGAAAGAACAATCAGCTAGTTTACCAGTAAGAGTGAAGATGCCAACTAGCAAGTTGATGTTGCGTCCAGCCAGTAGTGTTATCTCCATGCCATCCCCTGTGCATTTCTTCTCCTCCTTCTTGGAGCGCATAGATGCCCAGATGCCCGTGCCCAAGATAACCAGGTAGAATCCCGCCATCACCACCAGACCCGGAACATTGAGAGCCATCCTGAACTATTTCTCTGTGTGTTTCCTGTTGAGAGACAAAACAAAGGAACATGAAGATCTGACTTGCTACTGGTTAGAAAAAGAAATATGCAAATCCTGCTCGCAGTAGTTCAAAATGCACAAACAATTTCACATGACAAAATATATTATCTTTTACTTTGTGTAAAAAATACTTGTAGGATTGCAGGACAAGGGGGATGGAGGAGGCAGTTTTGCACAAATTTAAGTGTCATCTAAGATGGTTCTGACAAACAATAAAAAGGTATTCATCATGCGCAGAAAGCTAATAAGCGCAAATGGTAAATAAATAATATTTAATAGAAAATAGGAGCATGTGTTCAAATCATTGAACAGCGGAGGGTGAGTTGGGTTGAAAAGGAACTCTTAAAATCAGAAAAGTGAATAAAGAGAAGGCAAGAAGTAATAAAAAAGAGAGGAGCAGCAGCTTGCTTGGCAGACAAGAAGATGAGGTGACGAGAAGAACTGGGATGGAGGAGGAAGAACAAAGAAGAAGATGTGAGCGATGGAAAGATGAAGAATTGGAGAGTTGTAAGGGATCTCACCATAATACTTGGCAGCACTGACAAAAGATGGCGGACAGATGTTGTCCCCCGTCTTCAGTGGTTGGGAGGCCTGAGTTTCGACCCCAAACATCGGGAAGTGAACACAACTCACAGCCAAGTTAGTGCATACACATGTGTGTGTGTGTGTGTGTGTGTGTGTGTGTGTGTGTGGTTACTGTAACTGTACACTGGTTAGATGGATTTCTAAAAAAAGGATTAAAAAATGAGGAAAGCCTTTGACTGAGTGCTAATCTTTAACTGCTGGTTTGCACCTACTTCCCTGCACATTAACATGGCTAATGCTGGCTATACCGTAGCAACTGCTTTAATGCAGTCCAATACTCAAGACAGGTTTCGTACTTAAAATATCACAGTAAAGCAGTTTCTTGGGGAAAAAAATGTTTTCATTATTACAGACAGAAACGCATTTACCGCAAACAAAGCCATCATTGCCATGGTGAAAAATAAGACATGGCCCTCGCTCAACAAACTGAAAAACACATTATGCAAAAAGCTCTGGCTTCAGCCATAACACTCGAGGAAGAAAGAATGCATGTATATACACTTGGGAGGAAGAGGAAAAAAAGGAAATGTTTGTCAAAGGAATGGAAAGAAAAAAACGAGTAAGAGGCAAATGTGTTGGTGTGTGTGTATGTTTATGTGAAGGCGTGGAACAGAAATTGGTGAGGGGCTGAAGGTGGGAGGATCTCTGCCAAAGTCAATAAAAGCCTGAAAAGCTCACTCACGTGTCTGTGTGTTCTGTGTTCTGTGTTCTGTGTGTGTGTGAGTGTGTGGTTCTGCACACTGCAGCCTTACAGCCTTCACATACCAGACATTGTAGAGTTAAAACAAAATGTTTGAGCCTATATGGCTTGTGCCATATAGGCTCAAAAATTTAAGATATCCATGAACTGTCCTTGTGCACATTTTAGCCAAAGGTACTTTGGTGTATTAAGAACCAGAGAAACGACAATAAACGGTCTCCCCTATAATAATAGCACAACAGCTGATACAAACTACTTGCTGCTTGCTTACTTACTTACTGCAGGTGTGCAATGTCAAACATGCACCATAATTAATGTTTATGAGAAATATATGAATGTGTGAATGTGAGTATTAGTTTTAATTTTCATTTTATTTTGTTTTCTACAGCAGAAACTGTATGACTTTGATTCATACAGACGTTGGACCGTACTACCAATGAATGAGAGGTGTGAGGTGTCAGCGATCCGACTAATTACCACTGCCACACTGGGTGGAGACGTCTAGCTGGCAATATCAAACTACATTTCTAAAGCTACACTTCCTTGTCTTTAAAGATGGCATCTGTCCTGCCTGAGAATAAACCGTGGCAAAGTTTCAAGTCATATAATAAACTCATCATGCTGTGACAGAAACGGCGACAGAGATTTTACAAGAAACCTGTAATTTCCCAAGCACACAAACAAACAAACAAGAAATACCTAATTGTTTGTGCGTATTATTCAGTGGAACTTTAGTAGTACTAAGCATCTGGTACTTTTCCATAACACCTCTGACACAGCTCACGTGGGCATACAATGCGGGAACATTAGCAGATACAGAGGAAAGGATACTTCTGAATATATCTGCATCATTAATTTGCATCTTGGGCCATTAGGGGCAATCCTTTTCACAGTTTTTTAAACAGGCAGCAATCATAGCTTAACAGCATGTGAGTAAAATAAAGGAAACTAATTTCACCAATTCTGCATCTGATTGTGCTTACTGATTCTGGTGCCACAGGGTAAGAAATTTAACCATCGTATTTCTGTTCTGTCATTTGATTATTACAGAAATATCTATAGGTCGCCTGCTGATGCTACCTGCACAAGTAGTAGTCAGTAGTAGTCAGTTAACAGGCTAATCGTATGGAACATTGTATTCGTCATGAGCAGCCAGACAGCAAACCTAGCAAGCAAACCTGATGGGCCTGATATGAATTAAAAACAAGTTTCTGTTTCTTTTTCTGTAGAAGGAGTTCTTCCGCAGAACAGCAACAAAACGTAGGCACTGAAGGTAAACTTCAGCTGACAGAAAGCAGGCACAACATCTCACTGTATCAGACATCAGATATTCTCTTTCATTTAAGTGCAGCAGTGTGTCTTGGCACTGGGGCAACTACAACACTCTTTCTACAAATACCCTGCCACCCCACCAATCCCTCACCATACACACATATAGACCCCTACCCCACCCACTACCCACCATCTCCCTGCCTCTCAGTACTTTTCCGTTCAGATCGACTTCTTCGACAACAGTTTGTGTGCTGCCCTCCTCTTCACCATATCTATCCTCTGCTATCTGACAATGCAGTGTTTACAGATGAAATGATCTGTCACTAGCAGGGAGCACTGAACAATGTTTAGCTGATATCTCTGATCAGAAACTGTCTGAACATGAACTTTCACAATGCTGCAAGGCTATCAGATGTCAGTCAGGTAGATGTCCATTGCTAGGGGAATGGGGGCTCGCAACATTCCACACATAAATGTGTTGTCAGAATCAGAATCAGAATTCCTTTTATTTATCCTCGAGGGGAAGTTCTTTCTTTCTTTTTTTTCTGTCTTTCACAGAGAGAAAGTAAGGAAGTTTGAGAAAGTAAGAATGTTTGAGGAATACCAGATATCAAAAAAAAAGATTACCTCTCTATTTCACCTCTATTTCTCTTATTTCGTCAAACAAAAGGTGAGATATGAGGCTTACCAAACAACAGCAAAGAGGAGATAATAGCCACTGTAAAGACTGCATTAGTCACTGCTGCTGTGTGGGTTTTTAAAGACAATGAACAATCAAGAACATTAAATATTTTCTAACATTCTGACTGAAAAAGACTTTAAAGTCTCTCTGACTCTGTACCTTCACTATCTGTGCATTTGATTATAAACACAGAGGAGCACTTTGAAACAAAGATGGACCCCGACTATCTGTGAATGAGGACAAATGAGGTTGGGTGGGCAAAAAAAGAATCTGTCAAAAGGTACATGACAGGCACATCAAAGGCTTTCACTTGGAGGACAAATTAAAGCTAATCTCTTAGTCTTAGAGGGAGCTGCTCACTGTGATAGCTCACTCAACGTGACGAGGGTGACGAGGCGTCAGGGTGATCAGCTCTCGGGGGTGATGACAGAAGGTAAGCATAACAGAAATGATTTGAATGATTCAGAGCTCAAAGGAGGAAATTAGAATGACAGTGATGAAATCAGACCAAAAGAAGTTTTATTTCCACATGGTGAAGACTGTGAGGATGAACCTTAACTCTAAACCCTTAAAAAAAATAAAAAACAAACAAAAAAAAAAAAACCTAACACACTGTTATCACTGAGAACCGGCAAATTACAAAAACTATATACCAGCAGTGATATACATACAAAATCTTGGATATTCAAAACGAAAGACAAATATCGCTCGGTACATTCTGCATCACCTGAAATATGTAGCCTTCCAAAAATGACACTGATTTTTCACTACAGTCTTTAACACAATATTTCTTCAGAACACTATATAACCAGTAAAATATAATTAAGAGTCAGTCTGATAACACACTGCAGCATTTTCTGCTTCTCTACTCTCAGGCCAATAGCACTGGAGAATTACAGTTTATCAGCATCAATTCTAGAGAATACAGAAAGATAGATACACAAAGATATGCAGCCATAGTCACAGAGGACAAACCATGTGGCTCACACCAGTGCCCCTCAGTGCTATTTCTAGGACAGGCATGCACTCTCACTTAGGCTTGATTGAGCTAATATAAAACCACACACATACTGTACATGTGCACATGCAGAAATACCTCTGTACTTTCAAGCAAAGATATGTAAAAGATGAACATCAAGTAAATAACATGACAACAAAGGTGGGGAAAAAAACAACAATAGTGAGGATATTCAATGATTGAATACATACCTAAGGTTAACAGTACTTGTCAGTTCTTAATGATGATGTTGATGGCTATTCTCAGAGGACAGAGAATAGGCCGGGTGATAAATTCAGTCCAGGAGGAGAAAGATTTATGCAACACTCATCCACAGTGTTGGGAAGTGAAAAAGACTGCCAAGAGATGAAGAGTACCACAAAGAAACAATGGCTGGTCTTCAGTCCTTTACATTTAAGGTCAAAAGTGTTATTTTTTAAAAAGGTTTTAAAGAAAGCACTCTGCGATCAAGAGGGAAAGTAAGAGTGGATTCAAGGCTCATGAAGAAGATTCAAGGAGGAAGGATGGAACTCTCTAGAATCGGCACTCAGCCGTACCCTGGTTTTAAACATCACTGGGTGGGAGGGGTCTGACAGGATACAAAAGAGAGGGAAGCTACCACTACTGCCACCTGCTGGGTGACTGCACTGATGCTGTGTCTGTGGCCACTTAGCTGTGCTGAGAACGCAGAGCAGACCCAGCCCCTGTTTACCTTTGGATCAACAGGAAGATGACTTATACCGACACCTCCAGCTGCATGTCATCAGCTCATTAATGTCCAACTCTGCCTTTCTCTGTCTCAAGCATCTCCCATTCTTTTTCCTTTCACCTCCCATTAACTTCCCTATCCTTCCAATTTTGTCTCTTTTTCAAACTTCTGTTTCCATGTGTTCTGTATCTGTCAGAAATGACTTGCTGCACCTCTCTTATCTCTCACCTACCTGCTGTGTTTCACAGCAACTGAACAGCCGGGAACCACAAGGATCCTCTCACATTTACAACACTCGGGGAAAAATATCCTCCTCCTCTCACCGTCCCTGTTTTTTCTCCTTCAATTTTGTCAGTGTGTGCTCGTGTGCGAGTGCGGGCGCACACAACTGCCGCCTTGCTCAGGACTTCCACAAAGCTTTCCTTGTTCAGTCCACAAGGTTTCATATGTCAAGTATTTAGTAACTAACATGGGAAGAGCTAGGAATATGTTTGGTTAAAAACAGATAGAAAAAGTGTCGCCTGTAGGAGTGGGGGAAATAGGATTGAGTATACAAGGTCTTCATGTGAGGATACCTGAATGAACAGCTGTAAATGTGGATAGGGGCCCATAGAAAATGCCTTCTCACTTCTCAATGGAAAAATGATTTAATTTTGAACATGAGAAAATCTGCCATGGCCCACAGAATGCCATAAAGATGTCTTTGTATAGTCCAAGTGAAGCCAAATGTCAGCTATTTGTCACACAGGGCCTAAGTCAAATATTTTCAAACAGTTTTCACATATTCTCACACTGGCGAGGAAAGAAGAAGCCATTTCACATTCAACAAACCTGACTTAGTATGTGTGAATTCTTGGCTCTGGCTACAGTAACAGAGCAACAAGACAACAACATCCTCAGGGCAAATCATCATTCAGCTGCCAGCCTTCATAATAAACAAAGATAAAATGCACAAACTACCACGACAGGAATGCATAGTTGTTTCATTGTTCAAAAGAAAAATAAAACAAGATAAGTAACAAAAAGAAACCCAGATAGATCGTCTTTATCACAATTAAACAAGATCACGAGACTAAAAACACACACACACACACATTTTTTTACAGTTGATGAAAAGAGATGGAAAAAACCTGTTCTTCCTCACTGAGGAAAGGAAATAATCAAATGCCATCGCTCACCTCCCAACAGTCTGTCTTAACTCTGTGATGACTGGGAATGTCATGGGATGCTGGATGTGTAAACAAGCACCTGTTTGCTTCAGTAACAAGCCCACCACATCAGTTCAGCCCTTGTGCCTGAAGTCCCGAAATGACCACAGACATCAGTTATTGGGGAAATAAAAGTATTGGGACACACCTATTATTGAATTCAGGAGTGGTATGAGGCTGACTAACTCCATAATAATGTCTATGTATTTATGCATTGTCATCAATGTCCCTATTGGTGTAATGGTCAGGTATCTCAATACCCTATACAGTGTACTAGTTCCATGCCAGCTGCTTTTTCTCTCTTAATCAGCTTGAAACAACAGACACCAGCTGTGCAGAGCTGAGGTGAAGCTGTCCCATTAAGAGTTCTCTTCCTGTACGATCCTCAGGTCCTCAGGTCCTAGGTCCTCAGGAACTCTCTGCTTTGAGAAGTGAAGCAGTAAGTAAGTAAGTGGAGAAGATCGCTGAGTCTAATTCCGAGGTCGTCAAATACCAGTGTTTTGTATTAGTTGACAGTCAACTATTTTTCTCCAGGATCGCTGACGTTAAGAGAGACTCTAACACACACTTCTAGTGCACCATAAGTAATGATAGAGATGATTTTTTGTTGTTGTTGATCTACCTTCAAACACAGGAGCCTCGGAAACAGCTGTAGGAGCAGATAATTATCGAGAAAGCTTTTTTTCACCAAAACGACAATATGCCTTTTAGACCCCGTCAAAACCAAGCTGCTAAAAATGTTTTACCCTTACTTAGCACTTCCCTATCTGATATGATCAATCTGTCTATATTAACATGCTATGTACCTCAGTCCTTGAAAGTAGCTGTAATTAAACCTCTCCTTAAGAAGCGAGGTTTTGGGTAACCTTTATCTAACCGTGCCGTTCTCTCTGAGATCCTTAAGAAAGCAGTGGCCAATCAGCTATGTGATCATCTATATAGTAATTGTTCATTTGAAAATTTCCGGTCTGGAGTTTAGACCTCATTACAGCACAGAGACAACACTGGTGAAAGTTACAAATGACCTTCTAACTGCATCAGATGAGGGGTTTGTCTATGTTCTTATGTTGTTAGACCTTAGTGCTGCAACTAACTGATCATTGACCGTCACATTTAATTGCTTAATTAATTTAACAGATTAGAACATTTGATTGGCATTAAAGGAACTGCATTAAGCTGGTTTCAGTCTAATTTATCAGATTGTTCTCAGTTTGTTCATGTTAATGATGAATCCTCCATACATGCAAAAGTTAGTCACAGAGTTCCACAAGGTTCTGTACTCAGACTAATACAATTCACCGTATATATGCTTCCTGTTGGTGATAAACGTCTTAAAAACATAACCTGAATGACAACTGGCAATTTTCTACTTTTGAACTGAGTCAAGAAGTCAATGTGCTTTGCCCAAACATCTAAGGAACAAATTAATTAATTAAAAATAATTATATAGCTACCCTGAACAGCACTACATTAGCCTCCAGCACCACTGTGAGGAATCTGGGGGTTAACTTTGATCAGGATATGTCCTTTAACTCACACATAGAAGAAATTGCAAGGAGCGCCTTTTTCCACCACATTTGCAAAAATTAGGTACGTTCTGTCTCAGAAAGATGCAGAAAAATTTGTCCATGCATTAGATTATTGCAACTCTCTATTGTAAGGCTGCCCCAGTAAGCCTCTAAAGACTCTCCAGCTAATCGTGCTGCTGCATGTGTACTCACAAGAACTCATATAAAAGATCATATTTCACCCATGCTAGTTTCTCTACACTGGCTTTCTGTAAAATTTAAAATTCTACTTCTCACATACAAAGCCCTTAATGTTCAAAGTTCATCGTACTGTATTATCCGACTAGAACTCAACACTTCCAGGATGCAGGGTTGTGGTTTCACAGGGGGCCTGGTTCATCTTGAATAAGTCTATCATGTTTTACTTGACAAATTGGCAAAATTGCTTGAGTATGCAAGAAGGACATCTTGTGAGCCAGCTCGTACAACAGCAATGCGCTGAAGGTGTGGCACCACCACACCTTCAAGAATGTAGCCTTGCCAAAAACGGTTCGACATCGTTGACACAGAAAAAAACCCAAAAAAAACCTCAACAACACACACTTACTGTGGCATAAGGATCTCGGAAAAAACTGCGGCAACGAAAAAACATTGCAAGACAAAACCAAACAATTCCTGGCATGAAGACAATACTATGCACTGACAACAGTGACAGGGAAGACAAGGACTAAATAGACAACATAGCAAGACACAGGTGAAACACGCAAGGGAGGAGAAAGCAATCAGAATAACCAAAGCAAAGTTACGTGAAACAGAAACATGGATGAAGTGACGCTTTCGGAATGAAACAGGACATGACAAAAACCTTAAATATAACACATGGAAACAAATACACATGACAAGACAAACATGAAGCATGGCACATAGACTCAAAAACCAAAAGACAAAGCATAACCTAAAACTAACACGGAGTGACAAGCCTCATGGGAGGATACCTGAATGAACAGCTGTAGAAGTGTGGCACCACCACACCTTCAAGAATGTAATTTTATATGACTCAGACCTGTGTGAAATGCGGAAATGTCCACCATGAACAAGAATCTACTGATGTATAATTTGTTTGTGATTGTGTAATGAAATATAAATATCTGTTCTTTTGGTTTTTTTTGTTTTGTTTTATTTTCCAATATTAAATAATGTCATTACAGTCAACTACAACTACACATTTACTCTAATTTACTCAAAGCTGTTGTGGTTGGATCATAATTCATATTTATCCAGGAAAAGCATGAATTGTTGAACCGCCACCCTATCATGGTGGTGGGGTTTGAGTGCCCTAATGATCCTAAGGACTATGTTTTGGGGGTCAGTTTACCCCTGGTAGGGTCTCCCAAGGCAAACTGGTCCCAGTTGAAGGGCCAGACAAAGTGCAGATCAAGAAGACGCCCATGAAAAAGCAAAACAACAACAAATGTACCCTGCTTGGAGGGTTACTGGGGCCCTGCGCTAGACCAAGGCCTGGTTAAGAGGAGATGGATAAGCAGATGAAGACAAAGAGTTGAGTCGGACATCATGCTTCCACTCAGACTGTCTAACCCCCAAGACAGTGTATTAAGGGCACGCTAAATAGTAAAGAGGAAGAGGCAACAGCTCTTGCAGTCCTGAAGAGGTACAGTAACCTGTCTGTTGTTACGCAAGACACATTCATTTAAGCTGATGAGTAGGAATGGTCTTTTGAACGTCTAACCAACAACAGTACTGGCCTCGATCATGAGTGCAGAGTAACATTTGCAAAGAACAATGTGTAAACACACAAATGCTATGTAGCAAAGGGAAAAATAATCAACTTAACAAAACACATTGTTTAAGGCTAATAGCCTCTTACTGTGCTTTTCCCTAAGTGAAGTTGGTGTGTGTGAGTACTTGTGATCCTTTGATGGAGACCAGGTGGTGGGTCTGTAGTGCGGCTATCATCAGCTAATCTCCTTGGCGAGGCAGCGAAGGGATGGCGGCATTGATGCGGTGAAGAGGAATAGGTCCTTCTTCATCTTGGGAAGGTGTAGAGCAAATTAACTACTCTTTCTGCATCTGCAGACGACCAAGAGTCTGAGAAGGGTCAATCCTTGGCTGCTTTGACTTTGTCTGTTTTGAATTTTTGCTTGCTCCACAAAAGAGGTCTTCATCACACTTTGTTTTGAACTTCTGAGCCCTCTATACCCTTTCTAAAGTTGACATTTTTGCTCTTTTGGTGGGGGGGGGGGGTATATATGTGCTGACCTGTGCTGAGCGACATCGCTTGGATATTTGAATATTTATGCATAACACTTAAATATGAAGCAAATGGAATTTCCCTTAATGGTATCTTGCCTGTTGCTCTTCCACTTTTTCCGGTAACAGTAAGTGGATCCATATGTTGTTTAGTAACCATACATTGCATTCCTTATATAAATACATATGGTCATCTGTGTTTAATTCAGGCCTCAGACAATGATGGGAAGGCAGAGACAGAAATAATGGGGTAAAAAAAAAGAAAGTAATTACAATGCAATGTTCTGCAGGGAAACCTTGGGTTCTGGCAATCACGTGGATGTACTTTGATACACATCACCCACCTAAACACTGCACATGAGTGGATCAGAACCCAATTGAGAATTAGGGGAGGGGGGAGGAACACAGGAACTCTGGGGGTATTTTGTGGTCCTTGGGTCCTGTGCATTGACGGAGGAGCCTCCAAGCTCAGGTGTTAGGGTGGATTTGGCTTATTCTGGTGCATTCTGCAGACCAAGGTTTTCCTGCAGAAAACTGCCACTGCAGAGATCTTATTAATGTTATTCACATCAACGGTCAATGGTTTTAATGTTGTGGCTGATTTTTGTAGGCTGATCATTATCTACCATTGATTTGTTGACAAGCATCAGTGCCAGATGTACAAGATGCAGATTACCACAGAGAACGCTCAGAGACTTTTTATTCACTCTTTTAAGAGAACACTCAGAAGTTTCCCGAGCATTTTTAAGGGGATTTAGAGCATTTAAGGCTTCTGATTTGTCTCTGTGACAAATCATCGGAACTCTTTTTATGTGAGGTCACTGCTCTCTGTTTTTGATACTATTTTCCTTAGGAATTATTCATAATTTACTGAACTAGTGCAATCTTCGGGGACAAGAAATTGCTCTAAAGTCTGTCATGTAAAAAGATGCACCACTCCCCCATTAAATATCAAATTGAAATACTTACATATAAATACTGAACTCAGTGCATCATCATTTTGAACTAAATTACAGAAAAGACAAACAGGAATGGTCATTTGACTGACTGATTACAATTTTAAGATGTCTTTCAAGATATTAGTTTTTACCTTAAGGAGGTATACTAGTTGGGGTTTCAAGCTCCTGGCATGTTTAAGCAAGCCAAATAAGTTACAGAGGCAAGGTCAGATGAAAGGCAGCACTCGGTTCCTCTAGGTTGGGGTTGAACTTGGGGCTAAAAAAACCCCCCTCACTCCAGAAAATAACATCTTGATGCAGAAACTATGAAAACACTAACCTTGACAACCGGGGGTCCATTAGGAAGCTCTAACTACTGGCATTATGACTGCGCTAGATGAAATCCTAGGACCCTGAACTATGATCCATCCTGGAACATGGAATGTCTGTACCATGTTTGAAACCAAAGAAATGCATGAGTATAATTTGCAACCTGATATAAACAAATTCAGAGGTGCTTTTAATTGTGTTTATATCATCTGGAGGTCCATGCAATACAGCCTGAAAAGTCCCTAAGAAAGATTCATCTTTTCAGCAACAGTTGTAAATATACAATATCTACTGGCCTAACAAAAAGAACAAATTTGCCTATGGACAGCACTGTTCAGTTGTTCTCAGCCATTACAATATCAATGTGAAGTACTCTCCAGGTCACTGCAACATGGATATCTCTGTGTTTTTGTAATAACATGGCACCAGGGTGATCATTTCATCTCCATGACAGTAGAACTTGAGACCACAACAAAAACACAATGAGTGCCCTTGTGAATGTCATTCTGGTAACGTAATAGACATATTTGCTGCAATATTAAAGTTGGTCTCACATATCCACGTTAATTTATGGTCATCTTACAACACAGGATTGTACAATGAAATGTAATCATATATAGAATACAAATAAAATATATCTACCATCTCCATCACTGTGGGCCTCTTTGCTATGGCATTTGAAGGAGATCATTGGTAAATGGTAGTATGTACTGGGGATTCAAAAATTATTGAGCTGTAATTTAATGATAAAGTTCGTTCATTAGTTTTGTAGGTATGAATGAATGCACTAAAAACACTAGATAGAAAGACAGGAGATCATCAAAGTAAGTAGGATTCATACATATACACCCAACCCCCAGGGAACCATAAACGTTACTGCAAAACCAAATGGACCCCCATTCCTCCAACCATGTAGCTAGTGCGGCTAAAAATACCTGCGCTAGAAATAGATCCAGTGTAAAGATCCATGCTGTATGTCTGTGTGCTAAGAGCCTTTTCTGAGGGTTTGTGGTACACTGGCTACACATACAATGTGGCTGGGAGGGCAGATATGGAACCACAGGAAACTGGGAGGTGTATACAGTAATATGCCTTGCTGGGAAAGGAAAGCACATTGCCAGACAGGCAGCTGTACATTTTCCACTTCCATTGTCAGCATCAACAATGGTAGTGAAAAAAAAAGAGTGAGTCCAGCAACATTCACGTGGAGTGTCTGCAAGTAGACCTGCACTCCAATGTATCGTGCTTCAACTCTATTCATTCATTTTCTTTAGAGAAATCTGACAGTTAAAAAAAGTCCACTCTTTCTTCGTATGTCGTTATTTGTTCTGTTTTCCCAGTGGTGTTTTTTTTTTAGGGGAATCAGAATATTCTCTGAGTTTTTACTGCTAATAATAAATCATTTAAGTACTGTACATGATGTTCTGTGTTGCTGATTTCTACACCACACAAAGGCACTGTATGCATGGGGAGGGGTAGGATAGGGAGGAACATAATGCGAGACAGATTCTTTAAGCAGGTGAATACCAATGTTTCATGCCATGAGAATGGTGCCTCAGTAGTTATGCCTGGTTTACATTAGCCTGCATTTTTATATAACTGGTGGCAAGACCTGTTTTAAAACTTGGACAGAAACGTCAAATGCAGAAAGACAAAAAGTCTACAAGGAAACAAAAGGTGTAAAATGAGGCAGTGCAGGCAAAGGTATTCCAAGAATCCTTTAAGTGCACACTAAGTAGACTAAGTCTTAAAAGGAGAGACTCAGTTGTACAAATCTTTAGTCAGATGCAATGGGAAAGAGAGGAAAGAAGGGGAGAGTTTGTGTTATGATGAGACTGAACTCAGACCAATGAGTTTAGCTGCTGGAAATATACAAGAAGCATTATATGAATGTATATATATATATATATATGTGTGTGTGTGAGAGAGAGAGTGTTAATGGGTAGAGAGGCTGTGTCCAGAAAGAATTCTGTTGCTGTTCATGAGCTCATAAACTGTTTCCAGGAAATATAAAACAATCCAGGGACATTTTGTCACAACAAAAGCCCCCCCGCCTCCATCCCCAGCCCACCTTGCTCCCATTCTGAAACCATAAAGACATGGGGGGTGGTGTTAGGGGGTTACAGTCGAAGTGAGAGTGAATGTAACAACCGTGTGTGCAGTTTGTTTGAAAATGTCCACAATCCTTGTGTTTAATGCATGATGTATAAGCCAGTGAACCAGTAAGTAAGACAGGCCTCCCTTTTGTAGATTAGAATATTTTTCACCCCACTCCACCCCCCCTTTTTGAAAGTAATAGCAACACAATGATCCTGCAGTTACAGGGTGACACAGGGCTATCACAAAGGAGGATGGTGTGTCAGATTATGGTGTCCTTGCTTTAAAGTTTATGTTGTTTGTGATCACAATCCTTCATGCTCAGTCAGCTGTCAAATTCTTTGTACTGCAGCAATTAATGACAATTTACTTCAGACATTCAAATATTAGTCATTTGTACTTTGCAGTCTAGATTATTAGCAGCCATTGTTTAAAATGCACATTTTATTTAGTTTTATTTTGTAATTGGGCATGACCTGATCCAGTCTCAAAGACTGATACTGAGGTTGTGGCATTTTTTTTTAACTCCTCTTAATTTTCATAAACTTAGAACGCAGTTTGTGGAAGGGCCTGGCTAAAATGTCTGAGAGTCTGAGAGCAGAGAAATCCATCCCAAGGTAAGATAATCCACTACAGCACTGAAGGCTACATCCTTCACAGTTTCTCTGCTACTGCAAAGTTTTTCTGCATCCCCTGCACAGATGTGGACGTCAAGGGACTACTTAAAAAGAACCTTCACTTAATTTTGAAGTTACTCAGAGTATAGATAACTGAATGAGAGAGAGGACAAACTCCAGTAGCAGCTCCAGTAAAAACATTTAGAGAACTGGCCTTCCTTAGTAACAAAATAATTTCAGGGTTTAGTGTAATGCTGCTACACCAATGAGTAAAAATTAAATTAGTTTTTTCCTATTTTCAAGTAAAGTTATGCTACCACTTTAGATGAAATTGACTGTCGCACAAAGCAGATAGGTAGGTAAAAGCTATTTGTAGACCATTTCTGTGTGTTTACCTGGTTATTTTGTTATTAACAAAGAGAAGAACAACAAAAAAAACTAGTGCAAGTGGAGTTATGAGAAGAGCCTAAAAATAGTTTTAGTTTGTTTAAAAAAACAAAACAAAACAACTCCCCCTCACTTTGATACAGACATTTTTTTTCATTATACATTTCAGAGATAATTAATACTATACAGAGGACTGATTTTGATTTTAATGACTTTAATGTATTTGAAGAGTTCAATGTGAAACTGTATTATCCAGGAAAATACAAATATTGGTATTAGGATCAGGGGCAAAACAAATCCCTGGTCAGAATATTTTCTGGGTTATTACTAATCAAAATAAATCAGTTATGTACTACACATGATGCTGTGTGTCGCTAATTTCTAGACCACATAAAGATATGTGTTGAATAAAGGAGGTCGTACTCTGAGGCTTTCAGCAGGTGTATGCTGGAGTTTCAGGTCATTATGAATGGCACCCCAGTAGGAGGCCCTCATTGTCTGTTGTGTGACTGTATAAACTGTGCAGACCTTCTTCTGGTTGAAAGTCAAATCAAATGAATGGCTCTGTGATGAGAGGATGGCACAAAACAAACAAACAAACAAACAAACAAACAAAAAAGTGATCGCTGGGTTGACATACAAGCTCCAGAATTTCATACGTTCTTTTTACACAAGTAAAATGCTGAATTTTAAGACTTACATTTCCAAGATCACGATGTAAATACAACATAATAACATTTAACAACAATATGTAAACAACATAGTTATCCTCTTGGAACATTTGAAGAGAAGAGCATCATCACTGCTACTCACCCCTCTGGTCCGATTTCAGAAGGGAAATAGTGGTGGAAATGAATGAGTGAGAATAAACGTATTAACCTGTGAAGGAATGTCTTCACAGGTTGAAGCTCCAAACAAAGAACCAGAGACACATCAGAAAGTATAAAATGAGATGAAGTCTTCAACCAGTTGGGCACAACTCTGAACTGCTTGCTGCCATGTGGTTCTGTGTGTTGCCTCCTCTCTATAGAGATTAAAACATTTTGGGGCATGCTATCTTCCGGATTTGTTGTGTTTCCCTTTGCTTAACTCCCTACAGGCAGAAATGAAATTGCCGTAACAATCTCATTTTATGATGTTGTTGAAGCAAAGCTGCTGTAGCTGGCTCACAGCTCACTTTGCCACCAAAAGATGAAACAGTCCTGACTGTCTTTAGCTCAGTCTGTTACTGGGAATTGACGAGCAGTGACAGTTTGTGGTATGTGTGCTAAGCATTCTCAATAATTCACCACAGGGGTGTTAGTTTTGTTGGGTTCTACTGTCAAACCAAGAGCATGGAGCGGGCAAGAAATTTTCCAAAAGGAACAATCTGTACCAACAAGACAGTCCACCACTGGCAGGCTAGGTAATTACATGTAATTAGCTACACACGGCTTGCCTGGCAGTTAAGGATAGCCAGGCAACGGGGCTATGTAGGCCAAACATCAAGATTGATAAGAAGACTGTCTGGGCAAGAAGGTAGTATAGTATAGGAACAAACAGGAAACCAGTTGACTTATTTTTAAAAGCTTTTTGAAAACAAACTGTGCTGTTCAGGCTTTGAAATGCATAAAGACTGAAACAGAGGTTTATCGAACTGGTATCTTATGTACTGGGATACTTCGGTATATGATCGTGTGAATGATGACTTGGGTCTCATGACATTCTTGGACTGTGTCCAGATAAGTGATCTGAGCTGTTTATGTCACTGGACTGCAGTCTGTGCCAAGATCTCAACTCAGTGCTGACATCACACATGTGTGTACCTTATGTAAAAGCAAAACAGTTAACACAGGCCAAAAGCCAAAACACGCTCATTCTCGAATTACATACTGTTAAATTATCTCAGAGACACTGAGTTCCAGCTTCTTGGTCGGCTGCAGCCTACTTGGATGGGCTTCGAAGAGGCCAGCAGTGTACAAGGTCAAAGTTCAAGTTCAAGTTTGAACATAGAACAAAGCAGCAAGGTGTAAAATCCAACCCACGTGTAAGTGTGAGCTCAACAAACTGCAAGACGAGAAAAGACGAGCAAATAGACAAAACACAAGCAAATGAAGAGACCATCTTCATCAGTCTGACAACACATGCACAGCAAATACACACAACACAACCAAACACAGAAACGCACTGTAACATGAACTCCAATGTTCAGAGGTTTGCAGCTGCTTTTTCTATGGTTTGTTGTATATTGCAACATTTCATACTGTAGGCCACATAACATGTTGCAATGCTTATTGTGTTGGTAAACACAAACCTGTGCTTTCTCTAGGCAGACATGATAAGGGGTCGGCGGGCAGGAAAACACTCTTGAGTTTGAGGTGGTTCTGTTTTAATGCACCACACAACCAGTCTGACTAGTCTGACATGATGGGCTTTTCCTAATATTGATATGCTGATTGATTGATTAAATGTTCAGTAATGCACACACACACACACACACACACAGAGAGACACAGGGAGAGAGAGAGAGCAAGAGAGAGACCCATAAATAAGCACACCTGTGGTGAGCATGCAACCAACCATTGCCAACCAAACCAAGTTAGGCTAAGAATGGCAAACACACCTAACATGGACACTAATCAGGAAAGACAGGTTATCTTGTACAAAGAGTTACTTTCACCCTGGAAACAAGTCCACACATATCTTTCCAAACAAGATTCTTTGCTCTAACACACAATTAAATAAACTGTACATACAGTGACAAGTGACATGATGATCATTGTGCTGGACTGGTGCATACTCCAACTGTGGGATCTGCTGTTTCATTTGGTTAAATTTATGTGTATGTCTGTAGTGTATCAGTTCAGTGTGAGAAACATCTAAATAATATCGTATATATAATTAGTAATAATAACTTGTAGCATTTTATTTTATTTTTTATTATTCGCTGTCTTTGCACCTATATTGTATTTTGTGAAGCACCCTGTAACTCCAGTCTTGAAAGCTGCTATATAAAGTTTGTCCAGTGCTTGCTTAGATGACAGAGACAGAAACACACACACTCAGTCTCTTTCTTAAACTGTAATTTCAAGACACATTTCCTGCTCACTCCTTCTCCCCTTGCCAACTGCCTGCTAATTGTTTATCTAAGTTCCAGTTGTTTGGATGACTCCAGTTAAAACACGGTGGGACTGATGCCCATGTGGACGGGGACAAAAGGGTGGCCGGATAAGACAGAGCATTTCCACATGTTATCTGGAGTCATTGTCCAAATGGACAGGTGTTCTTGGGCAGACTGTGCATAAAGCCAAATCATGTGCTGTTCTTTGAGGTGAGACAACGAGGTGTCAAAATGTAGACTCAGTGATAAATACCTGCTAATCTCTAAATATGACTGAGTTATTGAGTTATAGTGAATGAAATGTGTCAATTCTCAATTCATGATACTTACTAGATTATTATTCATGAGAGGCTGTAAGTCGAATAGGCAAAGAAGCAAAACAGTCCTTATAGCATGGTGTTAAAGGTAACAGATAAATATTTGGACTAATATAACTCTATAATGGCAGCAGCAGCAGCAACATATCTGTCAGCAGTGAACACAAAGAAGCAGCTGGCTCAGTGTGCCGTGTCACGAGAGAGAGCTCACTCAAGGTACAGTATATTTCCATGACGTCTCTAGCGTGTGAGTGTTTGCTCTGTTACATCAGAGTACTACTGTTTAAAGGAGGTTGGCTTTTTGCATCGTAAAGGTCTACAGAAACTTCAGCAGGATAAGATATCTGGTCATAATCATTGACCAGAGACCTGCTATGGGACAGGGAAAGCATCACTACCAAAGCACAATAGCAAAGGAGCTTCCGAATAAGTGAAGAGAAAGATCTGCTAAATGGCTTAATTGCAACCTTATTTCAGTGACCCATCCTAGTTCTGATACTGCCTAAGAAAATGCTCTGATTCAGTCTTGTTCTGATATGTCATATTCATACAGCAATGTCAAGTTTCTGTTTGAATTAATAACTTTAATCATGTAAGTTCATCTTAATAATGGTGGTCTAGAAAAGAGAATCATTTCATACTAGACTGAACCTGTGCTGAAACACTTAACACTTATTCAATTATTCAAGTTGGGGGGGTGGGCTTAAATCCAAGATGGGATACAGATTACTAGATCATTAAACTTAACACGAGTCAGGTCTAGCTCACATTGGAAACTGGACACCATTGCACAACAGACAGAGTTATAAGGCAAGATCTTTCAGCAGTTTTAAACAGGCATGCAGGTTAGAAGGCAAAGATGCAGAGAGGCTAGAAGAGAGGCAGAAAGTTGGCAGCATGTAGTGTGGCCAAAAATAAAGACACATTGACTGGAGCAAAGAGAGGGGTGGGGACAGGATAGATGCTGCTGAGCTAAGGGTCGGTTCAGATCTGTTTTGACTGCCTGGCGGCCAGAGGTGCCATTTAGATCTGGGTAGTTCATTATTCCTGTGATTAATAGTCCACATACCATATTACACTGTTCTTAAAGTGAAAACTGCAGCATGTTAACAGAGAATATAAAACATGATACAATAAATGTAGGTGAGCAGGAGCTGGACAGCAGCATGCTTGTTTATTTGATAGAGACTGTCTGAAGATACAGTCCAATGTTGATTTCTGATTCACATGTGGAGGGGGGAACAAAACTAGGCACAGTACAAGAAGGACTTCCAAAAAAAGCTGGGACACTGTAGAAAACCTAAACAAAAGTAGAACACAATCATTGCCAAACAAATTGTGTTTACAGTTTTACAAAGTGTTCTTGAGCCCATGTAGTAATATCCTTTATACAATCACCTGACTCACATCCTTGCAAGTGTGACACAATGATAAACATGTCCCTTTGCCAACTCTTTTGGAAAGTGTTGCAGGCATCACATTTAGAGAAAGTGCAAGTTTACAAAAAAATAATAAAGTTTATTGGTTTAAATGTTCTTTTGAATATACTTACTTATAAAAAATCAATCATTGCATTGTGTTTTTTTTATTATTATTATTGTTATATATTTTTTCCACAGCAGAGCCAGGGTTGCATAACAGCCGTCTTCAGTGGCTTTAAATACTGTATACCTCCATCAAAGGGTTAGTGAACAACACTTGAGAACTATTTCTGCTTGAGAACCTGAGAACCCAGGGCCACAGCTTTGGTAACATGGATGGTGTTTGGATCTTCATGACACCAGTCACAAAGACACATATGTGTCAGGGATTCTTGTCTTAATTTATGATGCAGGCCAAAATCTTCCTGTTTAAAATAGGCAGACCCACATTTCAACTCAGCGGCCTTTTTAGGGCCCATAAGACCCATCCATCTGTGTCAGATGATTATGGTGATAACGTCATGCTGACAAAAGGTCAACTTGAGACATGTCATTAAAAGGGTTATTTCCACTTTGCAGCTTATTCAGCTAAGTCGATGGGGCAAGTGATTATTACTGCAGATGATCTACATGCAAGGTCGTTTTGCAGAAAGGGTCGTCCCTGTTAAAAACCACAGAGCCAATGGGAACACAGCTGCAAGCTGCTAAAGATTATCTGACCTTCATGGCTTATATTACACTAACGTAAGAGCAAATTTAGCTCACTGGCATGATTCACTGGGAAAACCAAAAATATTACATAACTCCAAGAAGAGTAGTAGTGTCTGTATAGAATGCATCAATTTTAATTACAGTCTAGTAATAATAATGCTGAACAAGCAGCTTTTATTAAGTGAAATAAGTAATTTCATGCAAAACTACTACTACTAAGCTACAACTACAACTAAACACTGACACAACTGATAAAATAAAAAAAGACAACATGATGAGTTCATTGCTTGCAGAGAGACAAATATCACATAGCCTGATAGAAATGGTCATTTGGATAGAATAGGTCAAGAAATATCGAAAGCACCTGGGTCTTAAACAAGCTACATGGAGTGATGGCCTACACATGCACATACCTTGGGAGATGAGTTTGTTGGATGAAACTGTGCTTCAAACAAACTGCATCTAACAGTCGTTGCAACTTTTGGAAAGAATTTTTTGGAACTTGCTGAAACTGATCAAAGTGACCAAAGTGCATACAACCAAGTGCAACACTCTTTAGGTCTTAGAGGGAAGACTGTAAAAATGTGTGTTCTTATCTACATATGAAACGTGATCCTTTTGTCAGCTTTAGCCTTTAGACGTGGTTCATTAATGAGAAAGAGACACACTGTGTACTGTGAACGCATGTACTGTGTAACATCCCAATGTATTCATCTTTAATCAGAAGATCAACAACCATTTTTTTAGGCACACAACTAAAAACATTTTTACCATTGAAATTAAAACCAAGCTTAAGTGAAGATTTTTTGGATGTCTACACACTGTTGCTCTTAAGAACAAAACAACAACAAAAGAAGTACAGGTTAAACAAAACCACACAAACACATATACAAATAGAATTAAAAGGTCACTATATCCAAATAAAAAATAAAAACATTCTCACTTTCCTCTTGTGCCAAAGTGTCTGTTGACTGTTCTGAAAGTCGACTGTTTTGGTTTTTATATGGTCAGATTTTGAAATATCCTCCTCTGAAACCTCTACTGCTAACACAAAACAAAGGCAAAGGGAAATTAACATTTAAAAAAGAGAGAACTGATTCTGCTGTGCTTCTCATTAAACTGTTCAAAATGAATTGCCCAGAAACAGAGGCTGGTTCTACTATGTCAAGAGCACAAATAAAACACTTCCTCTCCATTGTAACTCACATCTCAGCAAACAAAATGGAAACTATCGGCATCTGTAGATACCACCTGCGGAACCTACTCTGATTTTATTGTATTCTCATACTATATTGTTCATTCATTTAGCCAGTTATTAGCTCTTTAAAGAATAATACCTTTTTGTATTTAGTCAGATTATTTGAGTCATTTTGTGTTTACCACAGAAAAGAAAGTAAGAGCTTAAAATAAAGGGCAAATACAACTTGCAACTTCTCTTGATATACACATTTACTAAGATCATAATAAAATTTAGGCTTGCAAGTTTAACAAAAGGGAAAGGGAAATGGTTACGATCCATTAGCCTGCAACACTGGCTGCAAGGCAACTGCCTCTCCGTTCTCATCACACTCAGCATCACTTCCAGCTTCTTCTTTCTGTGTGATGGCATCCGCAGGCGATACAGTAACATTATCTTTTACTTTGAAAACGTCCCACCTCTCGGGCAACAGGCCGTGGTTGAACATGAACAAAGCCAGTGAGGAAAAAACCAAGATGGTTACCAAAGTGCAGACCATGGAGATTGTCCTGATGGGGGACTTTTGGACATAGACACCATCTTCCAGTGTACAGCCAGGAAGATGGAGAACAACAGGAAGGCCTAAAGTGTTTTCTCCCAACAAAATCCTTATAGTCAGCCCTATGATGTAACCCACCAGGGCACCATAACCATTAGTCACTTTAAAGAAGAGCACGGAGACCAGATGGGGGAACGTAAGGGTGTATGAGACGTCTGCTCCAAGAATCCAGAGGATCAGGGTGCTGTTGGTGTAGAACGTTATGGATGTCCCAACCAGGCCCACCACCACCACCGTGACCTGAATTACCCATTGCATTTCATTGTCTGATGCCTATAAGAACATGGGGTTATACAAAAGCAGATTCAAATACCTGTGTTTTCCAGAACTGTTTTGATTTTCTTAACGACAGGAAAATGACAGGCCGTCTTGACGTCAAACTGTGCCACTGAGCTGACACAATGGACAGTCGGAACACCTTACCTGTTTACGCAGGATGTTCTTGTAGATGTTTGAAGAGAAAACAGAAGTTGCAGACAACAGGCCAGAGTCGGTGGATGACATAACAGCAGCAGCCACAGCTCCAATTCCAATGATTGAGATGTAAGATGGAGTGAGGTTTTGCAGGACCAGAGGGAGGACAAAGGTGTGCTCCCCACGTTCATATGGCGATGGAGAGCCATACAGTGTTAAGTTCCAGTCTGGAGAAGAGAAATATCAACTATATACTTGTAAAATTTCTTCACTGCAATATTGGATCCATATAGCACTCATTCAGAAACCTGGGCTGAATTCTGTACTAATTTATCTTACAGATTATGTTTGTGTATTTTAAAGCTGCACAAAGTCAGGTTTTATATACTTGATAGTAATATGTACACAATGACATATTACTATCTTACATCTTTTTTTTGTTGTTGAGGCAAAAGTGTTGTTGCTTGTTTACACATCTAGCAGACATCGATGAACAATTCATTTGGAGTCGCCTATTTGATACTCATAGGGAAAATGTCCCTCTCTTTACCTACGAAAATGCTAAATGTTCAGCAGCTAGTTGTTACTTTGTCTGCCTGGCGGACTACAGTGCATTTATCAGAGTTTTATTCCACTAAAAACAGCTGCCTGCTGAGACAAGAAATGGAGCTGGTCAGTGTGGTGAGAGGGAACCCTATTGGCACGCTTCATGAAGGGGAACTACAAGGTGGGAGAAATGTCTTTGATGGTTCATCACTGTGGGTGACGCCTTTCACATATTACGTTTGATCCATTGTTAACATAAAAATATTGAGTGTTGCAGCTTTAAATTAAACTTACACTTGAACTTACTCGATTATGTGCATTTCGTCTGATGACATCTTAATACTACAGCATCAGGAACATCAGACCACTTCACACTCAGAAATCAATCAAAAATAAATAAAATGAGTAAAGGAAAGAAAAGGACAACACGATAAGATAAATATGGATAGTATTTATCATAGAGAGCCAGTCCCAGCATTTAGTAGCGTTTTCTCTGACATATTACGAAATTACTAACATTTATTTAGATATTTTGATCAAACAATACAAACAGCTTCTGTCCACAATACTAAGTGTAAGTGTTAAAGTTGTGTCTGGCTCTGTCTTAATTCTAACCTGTGGAAGCAGCGACAGCACCAACCAGTACAGGAGGGATTCCCAGTATGGCAATGACAACAGCAGCAGCATAGCAGGTTAACTGGGCTGTTAGTGGTGAGGAGGCAGACAGCGTCCTCTGGTGGAAGCTCTGAAATGAAACACTACCAAGACCCTGGAAAGAGCAAAGGGAGAGGAGGAAGAGGCCTGCTGATGACCAAGAAAAGAGCATGAAGAAGGAAATGACCTCAGATTGATTAGAATTTCCAGTTAATAAGTTCAGGGAGAAACAAGGCTGTGCAAATACACTTCAAATAAGCTCACTACACTTCATTTACAGGATACACAGGATGCACTGGACAAAATCCTGGGCGACACTCTTGTATGGTATCTAAATTTAGAACAGAGGCGCACACAGACAAAATCACCAATTAGCAACAATTACCCGCTGTTTTTCAGGAAACTTGCTGGTTCCCCTCTAATCCTGTCTGGGTCAACATCTTTGTACCTTTAAGTGGATATCTGAGTTTTTTCCATAGCAACAGCAACTATTTTTTCAGTCAGCTGACTTTTGTGGCAAAATGTTAAAGCTGTCAGGATAATAGGACACTGTGAAAGTTCATCAAACAGACTGCTGTAATGTCCGCCAGAAGCAGGTCCTTGTATGGTTAAAACACTGTCCACACACACACACACACACACCACATGACGCAGGTGTGGGAATCTGACCGTCTGTTGGTCGCGACTGACCTCTGATAAGTAGTTCAAACAAAGGATATGTTGCACTGTATAGGTGCACTGAAATATGGCTCACAGTTGATGCTAGCTAGTGCTAAGCTGATGTTTACCACCTTGCCTCAGTAACATTAAACAGTGTTAGTGAGGGATGTAATGCAATGTTCTTTAGCAGGCAGGGTGACTGTAAGAAGTGGGAATTTCTCCCCTCCAAACTTGATATCAGATTTTTGCGTTAAAGGGTTCGCCCTTTTGGTTTCTCCAGTTTTGGCAACCGCAGCTTTACCCTCCGTGCTAAATTACATTAACAAGGTGTGTCATTTATGTGACAAGAAGAATTCAGGTTATATAAGACATTGACAGTGGTTGGTCTGTCCCATCAAGCTTACACAGACCCAGGAAAGTATGATACTGATAAATATTCAGCTCACAAGCATTAAGAAGTCATCAATCCACTTCCAGACGTTGTACTGGTCCAGAGTGCCAATCCAGGGTTCTTGGAACGTGTTGTTAAAAGCAGTCTGGGTAATGTTTGCAGATGCGTCGTTGAGCAGTATGAAGGGGATACACAACCACTGAGAATAAAGCAGTTGTCAATTTGAAGAAGTTAGCACAAAAAGTCAGATGTTAGGATAAAAATATAACATTGCATTCAATCCACTGTGTTTAGACACCACATGTAACATTACTGGTTGTCATAGATGGTTTTGAAGCATTTTGATTTTCTGTATTTTTCTTCTTTCCACTGAAAGGTTCAAAGGTTAGCAAAAATGAATACATGGTCTGCAGATAATGTACTTACCAAACTGAGGAACGTTAATGAGAGCTGGATGACGTCAGTATAGGCCACTGAATAAAGACCTCCCAACAAAGTATAGATAATGGCAACAGCTGATGAGATCCAAACGGAATAGGCATAGGGTAAGTCCAGTATCACACTCATAGTGGCTCCTGTCGGACAGACGCACAGATACAAACATTCACATGCTTTAATTTTGTCCACTAAATTAAAAGTGTATGATTTTATTTGGTAAGTATGTATGTTTACCTAAGCCAAGCAGGGTGCAGGACACCCACAGCACATCCACCAGCAGAGAGGGCAGCACTAGAGCACCACTCAGCACATTGCCATACTTTATCTGGAATGGGTCCATCATGGTGACATACTTTTTATCTCTCATTGGCTTGGCAAAGAATAGACCACCTAATGCAGTGAATGAGATATTAATCATTATATTGTACTCCAGTACACTTTAAGATTGTATCTGCACCTTATCCGTTCCATTCCGCTCCTTATTTGCCGTTATCTATGTCATGTATATTCTCTGTTATTTTTTTTTATAGTACTCAGTTATTTTTATATTACTCTGTTATTTTATGTGATTACTTGACACTTTCATTTGCCTTTTTGTATTGCAACCCTGGCACAACAATTTACTGCTGGATCAATAAAGTTCTTATCTTATCTTACTTTGTGCTGCATAGTTTCCATTTGGCAGCTGCATAGTTAGTTGGTACTGCATCCTTAATTATTTTAAGCTGTAGGAGCTAAATGCCATTTTTATCTCATAAAAACATAAACATTTCCAAAGTATTTTAAAATTATCTATTTAATTCAATTTTCAGTTTATTTATATAGTGCCAATTCACAACAAAAGTTATCTCATGACACTTTCCAATTTGAGCAGGTGTAGACCAAACTCTTTAATTAAATCGTAAATACAGATCAATGTTATGTTACCTGGAGATCAAATCACCTGGTAACGTAATCACTGACCTAACAAGAGTCATAACTAGGTGATGCATACCTTATTTAGCAACAAGTAATTAATAATTGGAACTTATTTAATACTAATCAAGGCACATTGCTGGAAGTCTCATGTCTCATTGTTTGTATCCACTTTTGTCTTTTTAAAGGCTTTTGGCAGCTAAGAAGAACTGAGTTCAGAGTTCTTCGCTCTGTTGTTAGCGCATCCCATCCCACCTCACAACAGCTTTTAGACATTATTCTGTTGTTTTGTTAGAAGACTTAAGTGATAAGAAGGCATATTCACGCAAAGTGGAGAGCGGTGAATTGTTTTGCCGTATGAGTATGAGTATGAGTGACAGAGTGCACATAGCGTATGATTTGCCTTACCTATTATGAAGGACACTGAGTATTGTATAGGCATGAGAGCCCATACTAAGCCCATTTTAGGAGTGTAAACCGCCTCAGCAACACCCAGGATAAATCCACCCCCGACCCACGTAGCTGCAGGGGAATGACACAAACACACACACACACACACACACACATACAGAGAGAAAGAGAGAGATACCTTTATTAGAATAAAGTGTATATTTGTGCGTTATGTGCACTGTAAGTGTGAGTATATAGCGTCCCAAATAGGTTTTTAGGCATTTTTCTATATTGGCTTGAACCAGATGTACTCATAGTTGTCTTGTACTTTTCCAGAATTGGAATGAAAACAATGAAAACAAAATGTGGCCTTGAAACATTTCTGTTATTTTTTTGCGGCCTGTTACTGGTTGCGCAAGACTGAACAAAGTTGAACTCTGGAACAGAGGCTGTCTTGCTGTTACATTTACTGTTCAAATAAAGATTTAATGTGTTTAAGTGACATGTATAACTGTGTCCACAAAGTTTGTATCAATCAGTCCTAAGCTGATTCACATCACACAGCCAACTACAATAAAAATGCCAGGTTCCATCTTATATGCACTAAACATAGTGCATATGTTCCTCGAAATACAGAGAACAGATTCTACATGTGTTACCCTGCCCTCTGACAAACTGATAAGCAATAAATTATTCAATACTGACATTATCATCTCAAATCAGCAGCTGCATGAAAATCTATTAGCCTGAGTTAACAGCTGTGTTATCTTAAAATAGATAGAGATAATGAACCTGATACTGAGATGACAGGATTAAAATAACTACAGCCCTTTTCAGCATCTTTGCACCTATGTTATGCTGGCAAAATAAAATGAATTAAAACCTGACACTAAATGTAAGTTTCTGATCCCTACAGAACAGTATACCAGTCATGGTGAAAATCCCAACCAGCAAGCTGATATTCCTGTCTCCAAGGAGCACCACTTCAGTCCTGTCTCCCTGGCCCTTTCTCTCAGCCTTCCGGGACTTTCTGGCGGCCCATACTCCTGTACCCAGAATCAGCATGTAGAACAGCACCACCGCAACCACACCAGGGATGTTCAGAGCCATGGTGGTCAACCACTGTGGAGTGCAGCCTGCAAAGACAGACAGGCTCAATGGACAACTACTACAGATATTGTACGTGGACCAAGAGTTTGCAAGAACAAAGGTCAGGAACCTGAAGGGGAATGTTTTTGAAGCACTTCTGAGTTTACAGGAGGTTTGATGTACTTTGAAAGCACATAAGCAAAATTTAGAAAGAGGTGAAGTTACATTTCCAAAGCAAAGCTTTACTTATAGAGGGCATCAAGGGTGGAGTGAGGACATGTCAGGGCTACTGGGTTGCGTCAGATTATTTCTGATCTGTTTTCTCCTCCTCTGTCCTTGCTTTCTTTGCTTTCTCTTGTCAGACACAGCCCACACCTCTTGATGAGGGGCCTGTACATATAGCCATTGCCTTATATCCATACACACACTTTCCCCTACTTGCCTGTGCAGTACAGCAAGAGGAAGGTACCTACTAAACAGCAGCTGCTCAGTACATGAATCAGGGGCCAAATACTGTACTTTTGACTCCACCACATTTATCTGACAGTTTTCGTCACTAGTTACTTTTCAGGTTATAATGTTTCATGTTCTTGCTGTCCAGTGAAAACCATGTACCTAAACGTGATCATTTTCAATTTTTCCTGATAAACTTAAGTATGATGTGTTTGTTGATCTGTTTGAAAATGTTCTTGGGCTAGTTAAACAATTGAAAAACAGTCTTGGATTAACTGTACGATGGATTACAAAACTGAAAACAGACTGTTTTTCTGAGCCCATGAAAGTTGAGATCCATAGTTCTCACAGGAGGATAATGCTATGATATAAAGTATACTACAACTACAAGTATACTACAAAGTATAGTACATTTTGCCAATAATGCTAACATTTTACTTCCAATGGAGTATTTTCAGTGTGGTATTGACAGTTTTACTTGAATAAAAGATCTCAATACTTTCTCCCCAACTGATTGTGGCTGGTGTTAGTGGATGCAAGTAAAACATGAACAGTCTTACAGAATACAGCACACTAAAACCACATAATAGAGCCAACAGTATTACAGAAAAAACCCTCTTTCTTACCATAATGCAGTACATACCATATAGCTACAACAATCTGTCCACTAGTGGACTGGTTGTTTAGTCATTTGCTTTAAGTGATCAGAAAAAAAATGATACTGAATTGATTAATTTATTAGTAATAAGTAATTTTTCAAGAAAAAAAGGTTCTTTCCAGCTGTTTTTTTTTTTGCTTGATTGTTTTTTTTTGTGCTAGCATAAGTTACACATTTTGGGGTTTTGGATATTTTAACTATTTTCTTATAATATAGAAACAATAATTAATAGAGAAAAGGGAATTGATACACAAAATAATTGGCAGTTAATCAATACTAAAAATCACTGGATCACCACTACACTCTCAACCATGTGTCAGCAAAAGTATCACTAAAGCACAAAATAGCTGTCAAAATACTGCATATACTTTTCAACCATTTGAGATGTGATGTTATGTTCGGGGTAGATAGGCCAGCTGTTGCATATTTGACTGAAGGTACTGCATTTACTGCATGAGGGTCAATGGGGTCAAAAACCAATATATAACATTACTTCCCATCGATACGTTCACACATGATATTAATGTTTGGAAACAGCTTTAGTTACTGAGATTAGAAAGTGCTGTTAACAGTGACCTTGTACATCCAGGACATTGAATAAATTGGCAAAAAGTTCCAGACATTGGCATTAACATTAGCTCTTACTGGTGCTCAAAGAGCTGGGAGTCTTTACATCATCGATAAACAGTGAATTTCTGACTGACATAACAGCTGCATCCAGTACATTTATTCACCCCCTCGGCAGCCATAACAAACAACAGAGGACCAAAGTTCTCTAATAAATACAGACAGGTATGAATACTTACTTCAATGCAGTCCCTCCTCAGTTTCTTTTTGTGGACAATAGTTTAAGCTGTATATAAGGTAAAAAGCTGTTAAAGACACAGGTTATTGCAACTATTTAATTATTATTTCCATTGTTTAACAATTCAAATCTCCAGTTAAATCCAGATTAGGCCCAGTGGAGTTTGCGTGCAGGCTTCAACCAATGAAATGACATTGTAACTTGGTCATTGGAGCTATGGAATGTGTTGTGGAATTCCCAAAATACAGAGGACAGGACCTCCAGTGCCTAAAATGGAGGGGGACACTGGACATCTAACCTGCATTTGGGAAAAAAATGGGAGGTCAAATGGGAGGTCCAACTCCACCTCTCAGGATCCATTATTTTTAACTGACAATTTTACTTAAACGCGAATGGACTGACATTTGATTTCTGGTGATAAGCTGAGATTGCATGGTTACATGATATTTTTCTTTCAATTTCAAACTCCACAGCCCAGTCTATAACCCAGGCTGTCTACTAAAAACTATAGTAACCATTTCATGGTGGTATGTTTGCACACCAGTAAGGTTTACTGCCTTTCATTTAATATTAGTTTTGAAGAATTTAAAGGAAATTGTGTAGTTTTTAATATGCATGATTCCACTGAATAATTTCCAGTTAGAAGCATGCTGTCCTCACTTAGAGACTATTTTTAAGATAAGATAGGCCTTTATTAGTCCTGCAGTAGGGAAATTCTCTTCTGCCAATTTACACACACATAATACACACATACATCACACACATTTCCATCAATCACTTAACTATTTATTTATACTTGGAGATGACGATGATGAGAATTCAACTCTTTACAGAAAATCATTTCATCGCACAGCATTTAATTTCTTTGGTATGTTGATTTTCACTTTGATTACAGCTTTTGGTTTTGGCAGCAAAACATCAATGTTGACAAAGGCACAAAACAAGAAAAATGCTGGAAGTATTGCTGAGATGATCAGAGGTAAAGTGCAATAAATGAAATTCATGTGCATCCAATATCACTGACTGATTCAGGAATAATAATAATAATAATGTCTTCCAACCACAAGTCCCTCACAGTGAAGTAATGCCATATGTTACCAACTCTCAGCTGTCCTACTGCTGAGCAAGTAATGTCACAAAAAATATACTCACCTCAAAGTGTTTGCACAGTATTCATTCACATATTTCTTTGAACCCAAGGCACAGCATGTAAACAACTGAAGAAATCAAAGTATGTTGGAATTTTTTCTTTTCTTTTTGTCTACCTGAGCCACTGAATAGCGTTTGTCACAAGCGTGAACAAACTCCTAGTTAAAGTTGCAATTTATCGCCCCCTAGGGACCACAAGTTGACTCCAAAGCAAAATCATGGTAAAAATGAAGGCCTGCATCCACTTTAATCAAAATTTCACTACATGACTATACTTTTAAAGTCCTTTTTTCCCCAAGCCCTAATACCCACATTTCAGTGCAGTTCAAGTTTATTCAGCTAACTTCTCAGAAAATATCTCAGTCTCTTTGGCTTGCTAGATATTCCCTTATCAACTTGTTAAACATGATCTGTGAGTGGCTGTCCAGTTATACATGACAGATTTTGGAAAGGTTGCAGATTCAAGCGTTGATCCTCAGTGGGATCAACGGAGCGAATAACTCTGTCACAATGCAAGGTCATTTCATGTCAACATGAAAATATTGTTAATGGACAACCACGAGTCTGAGTGCCAACTCTACATCATCAGAGGACTCATTTCATCAACCTCATGACGAAGTTGTTGATGAGGATTCCAGCGACGAGGATGATGATCATGATCAGCAATACGAGGCCACGCCGTAAAACCAGCTGTGTGACTGACAGAACTTCTCCCAGCGTAGTCGTAGTGGATTTATTCTGGTCCGCAATATGCACCTCCTGGTATGTGTGGTCCTCCTCAGCACTCTCACAACTGGATGCAGTAGTACTGACCTGAGCATGGTTCTGATTCGAGTCTGGAGGTTTCAGGAAGAACCTTTAGTATTAATGAAATACTGTCACTACTAGCATGCTTCAGTAAATGCATTGGAGCTTACCTTTATTTTCCATCCTGCCCATCTCTTTTTCTTCTTTGATCTGGACTCCTGCTCTCACAAGAGCCTGATCAGAGTCATTTAAGACATGTTTTAATATAGCAGGTTTTGACTTAAGATATATCTCGAGACAAGGTTAAAAAAAAAGTAGCATTTTACCTCTTCAGAAGCCTTCTTCCAATCAAGTTTGTACACATATGTGAGAAAGAAAATGGACTGCATTAACACACAGATGGTAAGTCCTGTCCACAGTCCTTTTACAGAGATGAGAGAAAAGTTTCAGTGGCTTTCCAGAATGTTAGCTGATGAGCAGGAGAAAATAGTACATACAGTACTAATTGCAGAACTGTACATGATTGGTCTCTTCTTACCTACGATGCCCATATTTACTGCAAACATTAGGGACACACCAATAGGAAAGCCAATGAAGTAGAATCCCACCAGGTTACACAGAGCACCAATCAACGGTTTTCCTGCTCCTCTAAGAACACCTCCAGTCACACCCTGACAATATCAAACAGATATTTGTATTTGTATCTCGTATCCACGTTCTGCATATGTCAGTACTGGGATGAAATCCTGATAACTTGCATGGAATTGTTTCTCACCGCAACAGCATCACAAACGTGTGTGAAAGCAAATATAACCATGACGTCGGCCACTCTCTGTAAAATGTCTCTAAAAAAACATGCAGAGAGAGATTCTTGATGGAAAATACAATATGTGCTGGCAAGAAAATGAACAGGAGAGGGATTGACTGACTGACACTGGATGTAAACAAAACCTTTCTCATCATAATGAAATAAGAAATGTGCATGCAATGACAATAAAATGACAACCTGAGTGATAGCTCCTAGCCAACCATGTTATTTTACAGATATAAAATTGTTTTTTGGCTGTTTTCCAAGCCACCACCATGGCAAAGGAATGTTATATATTGTTTGAAACTTGGGAAAAAGGTGTGCTCACCTCATGTAAAAATTTGAAATTAGTTAGGTTTGTTTGGGGAAAGCTACTGTGTAACAGCCTGGGCAGAAATACAAAACTAAGCCTGATGTGGCATGTTGACTGCAACTAAAGATACACAAAATAACTGAGCAACTCTGTCAGTGCAAGAATGTGACAAACACACTGTCATAGACTTTACTCACTGCTCCGTGGTGAAAATGAATCCAACGACATTTCTGGCAATGCCCAAACTACCTCCAACAAAACATGCGATGATGACTGCCGTAGGAAAAGAAATAAAAATATTTGTTAATAAGTAAAACACTTCCTTCCCCAGGCCATGCTTTGAATTACATGACAATTACTGTCTTTGAAATAAACATTTCAGTTCATACAAAATATATTCATGAGATTCTGAAAGAAATCCATATGATACAGAGCAGCCATTTACAGGTGACTTTCACAACACAGAAAACAGCAGCAGAGCATAATGACTACAGCCTGCCCACTCTATCAGCAAGTCAGTGTTGCTTTTCTTACTCTGATGCTGTGTGACATTTAGATAAACAAAACATTGCAGATGGATGGTGTGCAGAGTGTATGTGTTCTCTGTATCCAGTGTCTGTTTTCAAGTTGTTTTCTTGTCTTAATGAGACATGTAAGTGCATAGTTTCTTACATGCACAAACGATGGGGACCTTGCAAGACAGCTTGGCCTGCTCTATGTTTCCTGCACCAAGAGCGTTCCCCACCCGTACACTGGCTGCGGCAGAGAACCCTAGTGGGAACTGTGGGGAAAAAATAGATTATACTCAAGCTTTCTCTTAACTATAATTTAATGGGAGCAACACAAAAACAGAGCGTTAACTTTTATAACTGATATTTGAAGTGATGGTAGGAAAGACATTTAGAGGACTTACCATGTAAGCTATAACTGCCAGCTCATATGCTATAGATTGAGCTCCCAGCTCCGCCTCACCAATCACTCCAGCCAGGAATCCTGCTATTTCAAACAACCACCACTCCAGACAAAGCATGAGCATACTGGGGATGGCCAACTTGATGAAGGGTCCCCACTCCTGCAGACAGTCAAGCGACCATCCTGTGGGTCAGAGATCCGTACGTTAAGCTGTAGGTTATACTGGGTACCTCCTGAGAGTGAGAGCATCCAAGTTTATGTGACTGTAACGCATGACAAAATCTATCTGCATGAGCATATTAACTGACATTGTTTAAATACTGCAGATGTATTTGAAAAGTTATCATGCGGGTTTAAAGTTTAGCACAGCACAGGTTAAAAGGGTTCACTCAATCTTTAATCATTATAATCACATATTATATATAATAAAAAACCTTTAGCTGAAATCACAAAAAGGCAGGAATTATTCTACCACTGGCAAATTATTGTTCAGCCTTCTGACAAATGATAAAACTTTAAAGTAAATCTGAACACGGACCAGCTGTGTCACCGCGGTAACCTCTCCTCTACACTACATTACACATTTATAGAGGGTAACAAATTTTGTCAAACATTACACCCTGGAAAGTTCACAGCAAACAACCGATTAAAAATTTGTGAAAGACCAGAGACTTGAATGATGAAAGAGGATGGAATTACTGGAAACAATAATAGAATCAACCCCAGAAGAGAACACATTTTTTTATCAAATATCGCAATAAAAATGAGAAAACAACAGACCTCCCCATGTAGCCTTATGCAGACCCCTCCAGCAGATGTAAACATATAAGACCACAGCCAGTAAATATTGTGAGATGGCGTTGGCTGCTGCAGATCCACTGAAAGAAAAACAAAATGCATATGTTAGGTTTTAGAGCAAAAAAAAAAGAAAAAGAAGAAAAGGTCAAAGGTCTGGTCAAAAACTCACGCAATGCCCAAATCCAGATGATATAGGAAGACATAGTTGATGATTGCGTTGCAGACATTCCCAATTGCTCCAGTTATAACCTGAGGCCATATAATTCCCTGTGCACCAGAGCACAACCTGGTATCAGTATTAATTCAAATAAACAGGGTCCAGTCATCAACTCTGAGATCAGTGTGTTTGCAATGCCGCACCTGATTTTGAAGATACCTCCCTTGCAGATGGTACATAAAAGCAGCCTGAAGACGGACACAGAATTAGTGACACTTTTGTATGCAAGTTTGAGCTTGAGAGTAAGAATCAGCATCTGTATGTATTGCGTCATTATCTCGATTTACAGGCTTTTCAGTGCAGCAAACTCACCGGCAGTGCAGGCATGAAGATCTTCACATACAGCTGGGTAAGACTTCACAAAACACAACAAATGAACATGCATGTGAAATTGTGCTGCTGAAATATATGAATGAATTAACATATATAATATGAGGTTATGAGTCATTATTAATCATAGAGCAGCTGTGATGACAGTGTCAGTCACCTGTAGTGATGAACCCAACTCTGTTTTGTTTTTGGTTTTATGGCCTGCAAATTAATTGTTCTGTTTCACTCTCATCGTGCTGTTTACAGACATATGAGAAATGCTTTAAAAGCCTACTGCACACTACGTGCCCGACAGACAGACACAGTAAGTTAATGTAGCTCTGTATCTCCTGGACTTGAAAATAAGCAACTATTTGCTAACAAATGTACTATGTACTTTTAAAATGTGACCATGTTGTATTTGCATTTTTTTCTGCTGCTCCCAAGTGGGCGAAAATGAACTCAATTTACTATATTAAATTGCAGAAATTAACAGGACTAACTTCTTTTATTTGTTCCAATTCAAAATTTCACGACTGTCTAGCAATGCCACTAAACAAGGATTTAAAGGCCATTTAAAGGTTCATTAAATCAGGGATGGAAACCCAATGACAGGTCAAAACGTCATTTGACACGAATACTCCATCCTACTGTGCACTGATAACTGTCAGTGCTAAATTAGTAAATTAATTTCTCCTATCATTTCTAAGTTTCTGTCTAACATGTAAGAAATTCTAGATGAAACTACATGCACAGCACTAAAAATGTCGCTTTGGGGATTAATAATGACTGACCGGGCAACTTCTGGGTTCTGCTTGATAGCGAGTAGGAGGGGTTCAGTGTTGATGAGGACGGCCCAGCAGGGGAAACAGGCCAGCAGGAGAATCAGAATCCCCCTCTGGAGAATCACACCCACACGCTTCAAGTTACCGCTCCCATACGTCTGCATGAAACGTGTACACAGATAAAAGCAGTCAGAAAACACTAATCACACCAATAACCAAGGTATGACTAGTCAAAGAAAACTAATTTGATACAAAATCTCATTGTTCATTTGTTTTAAAGGTGACCCCAGGAAAACCTGGGAACCCAGCCGTAGTGGTTGTGTTTGTCTTGGTTAGATAAATAAAATGAAGGAACCTCTGGTGAGGTTTACCTGAGAGATGAGGGTATCGCAGGTTAACGACAAACCATTGCCAATGGAAATACCTGTGACATTAACCACCTGCAATACACAACAACATTATGAATGGAAGAGCATACACAATAAAAGTCAGAGAATGTAAATGTGAGTGCTGGTAGGCTCAGATACCAATCCAAGCACAGATAGGACTTGAGCAATTCGCCTCACCGCAATTGATAACGATACTCCTGCAAGTTCAGTTTTCCCCAGGTGACCACAGAACACCGTGCTGACGAAACTGATCATGAAGACCATAAGTTGGGAAATGACCTGGAGCACAAAAACGAGCACAACACCCCTTGACAATTTGATCAATTTTATCAAATTTATTTATCAATATTCAATGGATAGCATTCATCTGATTAGACGTGACTCGCTTATTATTCAACGATGTAATTATTCATCACAACAAGTCACAACAAGTCCAATAAATCTGTCAAAAGCAGATAAGTAATTACATAAGTAAACAAACAGTACAAGGTATATCTGCTGTGCACTCCCCTTTATATAGACAGTGATCATCAGTGATTTTCACTGTGGTGTTTGGGTGCCCCACACCCTCCAGGGGCTGTTTGTGTTGTTTTGTTTATTGTAAATCGAGACAAAAGTGCATGCAGCGTTAAAAACAGAGGTGGAAGAAGTTGAACTTCTGTAAATGCAGAAACACCATAGTGTAGAAATACTCTGTTACAAGTAAATACCACAAGTAAAAGTACTCATCGATATAATGCATATTATTAATAATAATGTATATTATTGTATTATAATTAATGAAGCAATGATGTGTTCACTTCAGTGTTGAGATTATTGAAGTAGGTTACAGAGTTTATCTGCCAGGTATCTTTTCTCTCCCCTTCAATAAATTTTTAACGTTAATTTTTAAAGTTACATCATAATTTATTGTTGATTATATTTTGTATTATTGAAGCAAATCTGTAAAGTCATAGTGGAGTAAAAAGTACACTATTTGGTTCTGAACTTTGCACTTTCTAGTACAAAGGAAGAGAAAATAGAAATTTTCAATGTACAAGTGCAAGTGTCTCAAAAGTGTACCAAAAAGTACAGTACTATTTAAATACTTTCCACCGCTGACTGAAAGTACACTTTAAACTGGAAAGGTACGAGAGGTGACACTTAGATGAACGTGAACACCTTCTAACAACGCCTAAGTTAAAATCAGCCGTACACATAAAGAACGCAGAGGCTGCAGCAGAGTGTCGGGCGACTTACCACTGGACCCGCTAGTTTGGTAAGCTGGACGAGCTCATTCCGGTATACTGGTGGGAGTGAACACCTCACGCCTCCCAGGCAAGAGACGGAGTCCTGACCAGAAGAGGCCGCTTCAGCTGCTTTGGAATCTCCGTTCACCCCATCTGTATATTTAACTGGTGCTTTACCAGAGGTCTCCATATCACGCCAAAGTGCAGTGTTCTCAGCTGGCAGGTTGAGTTCAACTCCGTAACTGCTTTCTCCTTGACAGTGATAATGTTGAACAGGGTTAGTACATCTTTTGTTCGACCACCGCGGGAGGAGTCAGAGGAGGGCTGACGCACGTGCTCCACGAGGATCCTCGAAACCAACCACCTAGTGCAATACTTTGCGTCACTTCAAGCTTAATCAGTAAAATCGGTTACTTTAACTGCAGAGAGATTGCAAGTCAGACTGCAGCACGTGTCAAATAGGCACAATCTGACACACACACACACACATTACATAGACTTACATTAATTTCCTGGAGGCTTAACCACCACCTAACCATAACAATAAACATACCTTACCACTTACCTTAACCTTACCTTAAGCTTAAGGCAAGTCTTCACCCTAATACACACACTGTGGTTATGTGCCAAATGAAATGTAGTGCTCATACATCTGTAATGTATTTTACTGAAAATGCCATGTAATTAAAATGAATAGAAACAGATAGACATCCAAAAATACTTTAATTTAGAGAACTAATTTGAGCATATCTAAATAATATTTCCACAATAGGGAGACTGTTATGTCACCTGTGCAGACCACAGAGCATAATCCAACTGACAGACCTTAAATTGTTAAAAAATGTTAATTACATTACATAACCTGTGTAGGATCCTTACTACGTGACACTTTAGAGTCAGTGTCTTGTGTCTTTTGCGCATGTGGATTAATTTTCAACAGTCATGACGAAGAGAAAAAGAGTCACGCTCCCACACTGGCCTTCAGCCACAGACGGCATACGAGGAATGCACCAAAACAAATGGGGGGAGCCGACAGGGCACCTCACTGGCCCAGAGGTCACCATCACTTGCATGCTGTCAAAGTGTTGACTTGCAATGGTTTGGTCCAGTTTTATACAGTGCCTCATCCTTTGCATTATATGTCAGGGCTGGCTGGTTAACATACTAACTTCAGTACAGAGAACACTGTTGTTTCTTAACATTCTGTTGATAAAGTTTGTTCATTTTGTTATGTGTAAAACTAACATTATGGCCACATCTTAATTCGTAATTAAGTATTTGACCAGGGGAATATCTGAACAGAAGTCCAAAACTCAAACAAACAAACAAACAACATTGATACACTACTACAAAAAGTTCTTATGGCTTATGGATTTCATCTTTGGTTTGGTCTGCTAGCTGAGAGATGTAAATGGATCTCTTTGGCTCCTTGACTCTTCAGAAGTCACTTGCTCTGGCTGTCCAATGTTTGCAGTGCGGCAGCAACTGGAGATGATGAGCAGCTCCTCGACAGTCAGTGTTAACATTAAAAAAATATTAATGAACCTTTAGGATGAGTCATTTGAACAGTTTAACCAGCAGGTTACTGGTTACAATTCCAGTGATGAGGATGAAGATCATGATCGACAATGTCAGCCCACGTCGTAAAACCAACTGCTTTACTGACAGAACATCTCCCACTGTGGTGGTAGCAGAAGAGGACAGTAGCGGACTGTGGCCTGAATCATACACTTCAAGGTCTGTGCCCTCGTCAGAGCTCACGAAGCTGGACAGAGTGGTACTGACCTGGGCCGGGTTCTGATTCGAGTCTAGAGTTTTGAAGCAGAGTTTGAAAAAGACATGTAATACAAGACTCAAAGACTCAAAGCAGGGATGATACAACCCCAATATCAAAAAAGTTGGGCCACGGTGTGAAAAGCTACACAGTGGTAAACATGGCCCTGTCCCAACGTTTTTGAGACGTGTCGCTGCCATCAAATTCAAAAAGAGCAAATATGTTTCATGAAAAAATAAATGTCTCACTCCTAACATCTGAAATGTTTTCTATGTTCTACTGTGGATAAAATATGGGTTCATGAGATTTGCAAATCATTGCATTCTATTTTTATTTACATTTTATACAGCATCTCAACTTTTTTGGAATTGGGGTTGTATAAAGTGAAGGCAGGGCCTGAACTTACCTGTGTGGTCCAACTCAGTGATCTCCTCTTCTTCTGTGATCTGGACTCCTGCTCTCACACGAGCCTGATCAGGGACATGAGGTACAGTTGCTGACAGTGAGTTTTAACTTCACATGCATCTTAAGGCAAAGTGATGTAGCTGCCTACCTCTTCAGCGGCCTTTTTCCAATCAAGTTTGCACAAATATATGACAAAAACAGTGGCCTGCAGTGAAACACCAACGGTAACTCCTGTCCATAGTCCTGCACAAAAATGGGAGTGTTTCAGTGCTTTTTCTGAATGTCTGTGGACAACTAGGAGGCACAGGACATGGAAATACAAAACAGCATTTTGTTTTTACCTTTAATCCCCATTTTTGCTGCAAACATCAGGGACACACCGGTGGGGAAGCCAATGAAGCAGAGCCCTGCCAGGTTACACACAACACCAACCATCTGTTTTCCTGCTCCTCTGAGAGCACCTGCAGCCACACCCTGATGATGTCGAATACACATCACATTTTATGTATAAAATGCTTTGTGGATTACATGTACGAAAAAGTTAATCGTGCATTTCTCACCATGACGGCATCACAAACATGCATGAAACCAAACAGGGGCATGACGTCAGCACATCGCTGAATAATCTCTCTGTAAGAAATGCAGACAAATCCTGATTATTATTATATATCCTGACAATAACGCCTGAAATGAAGGAGCAAAAGACAAGAGAGGATCTGTAGTGAGAGAACTGATTCATACAACAAAGCAAAGTGTCTGAAGATTTTACTCACTGCTCTGAGGTGAAAACATATCCAATGACGTTTCTGGCAATGCTGAGACTGCCTCCAACAACACATGCAACACTGACTGTGTTGGAACAAAGGACCAAAAAGCTTTTGTTAGTGGATTTGAACAATGTTTGATTTCTTAAACTGAAATTTCAAAGAGAAAAAGTGAGCACAAGGCCATGTGTTTGGGTACTATATGTCTATGTTTAGAACAGACATTTCTTTGTTTATGGGTGTTGATGTGACACTTAATACAATATACTCAATATATCATATGAAACATGTTCTCATTGCTTGAATGATTTTATGATAGTTCTAATGCATGTACTGTATACATAGTTTCTTACAGGCACAAACGATGGGGACCTTGCAAGACAGCTTGGCCTGCTCTATGTTTCCTGCACCAAGAGCGTTCCCCACCCGTACACTGGCCGCAGCAGAGAACCCTAGTGGGAACTGTGGGGAAAAAATGACTTTACGATATAGATTATTACAGTGTGAATGCAGTGTGTACTACTTTTCTCGTACTGCTATGAATTAGAAGAAAGGAATGACACCATGACTGCATGGCAAATATGAAGCTACACCAACAGGGAGTTAGTGTAACTTTTGCACAAAGATTAGAAACAGAGGGAAACAGCTAGCCTAGCTCTGTCCACAGGTAAAAAAAAAAATCTGCCTTCCAGTCCCTCTAAACTCATGCATTAACACATTATAGCTTACTTGTTTAACATGTATAAAGAACAAAGCCAAAAACAAAATTGATATTATTGTTTTCTCTGGTTCCATTTTCTTTGCTGTAAGGTTAAAAATAAAAGATATGTGGCATGAATACTTGCCCCCCCACCTCATACAAAAAAATTAGAAACAGTTTTATCCTATAATTTACAGGCAGAAATAGACACACAGCTGAAGAAAGGTAAAACTAATGACTAATGAAATGCAGTTACATGGGGACACAAAATACAGATTTTTAAAAGCATTTTTAACTTGAAAGAAGACAAAAACAAGTTATTTTAAAGGCCATGAAAAGCTATTTTCTGCATCAGCTTCTTTCTATCAACAACTGGGGCCTACATGACCACAACATTTTCTGCCAAAGTTTGAAAATTTGAACAGTTGTGGTAATTTCACGTGCATGCATTTCACATGCATTTCTCGTTATCTGGGCTCACTGTTATAAAGCAGTGAGGGCTCGTTTGGAAAAAAGATGACATCGCACATTTCTGTGCACCAATCAGAATCAAAATCTAATGACTGTTAGCATGAACTGCTAGTGAAATCTGATCCAGCTACATCCATGAAGTCCTGATGGGACAAGAGAGCTATTTTAAAGCATTTGTTTAAATATGGTTATTTATGCCGCCAAAAACTATAGGGTAAAATAGAACATAAAAGCTGCCTTTCCTAAATTATGTTTTTATTGGAGCAATCAACGACAGCATCAATATACAAAAAGATTACCATGTAAGCTATAATGCACAGCTGGTACACCATGGACTGAGCTCCCAACTCAACCTCATTTATGACACCAGCCAGGAATCCTCCTATCTCAAATATCCACCATGACAGGCAAATCATGAGCATGCTGGGGATGGCCAGTCTGAGGAAGGGTCCCCACTCCTGCAGACAGTCGAGTGACCATCCTGTGGGTGACAGATGTGTCATTATAAATGTCTGAATGTGTCAAGAAAATTACACACTGGAACGTTCACAAAGTAAGAGTAAGGGACATGAATGGTGAGAGACTTATTGCAGCAGAGTCCACGATGAAG
Source organism: Scatophagus argus (assembly GCF_020382885.2). Classification (NCBI taxonomy): domain Eukaryota; kingdom Metazoa; phylum Chordata; class Actinopteri; family Scatophagidae; genus Scatophagus; species Scatophagus argus. The sequence goes on along the minus strand of NC_058494.1, from coordinate 5,230,903 downwards.
TCAATGAAAATATCAAAACATCAAAATTGAGATTGGGCTCAAAATGTCCACAAACATTGGGATGATAACCCTGACCTGCCCACGTGGCCTTGTGCAGACCCCTCCAGCAGATGTAAAGGTAGAGAAACAAAGCCAGCAGGTACTGTGAGATAGCATTGGCTGCAGCAGATCCACTTCAGTGACCAAGCAAGTTTCACAGCAAGAGCACAGAAAACAAAAAGAAATAGTTTAAACAGTTAAACAGTTTACTGACGGCTGTTGTTAATAAATAATTAGAATAACAGAAACTCCTTTACACTGTGATCCAATTCAACAACCCTGGGATAAATATGACCTTAATGAAACAATAAGATATCTTAAGACTATTAGTTAACACAGCCGTTGCTCTAATTTTTGTCTGTAATGTAACATATAATTAATCAAAAAAAAAAACCTCACGCCACCCCCAGGTCCAGAGAATAAAGGAAGATGAAGTTGATGGCTGCATTGAAGACATTTCCAGCCGCACCAGTTACGACCTGTGGCCACATGATTCCCTGTAAACCACAGCACAACTTAACGCTGGTTTGACTGTTGATTTTAATGTGCTTCAGCCGTTACTCATTTTCACATCAGTAGCTTTGCACCTGATTTTGAAGATACTTCACTTGTAGCTGGTACATAAAAGCTGCCTGCAAAAATGAAAAAAGACACAGTGAAACATTCAACAATATGAAATTTGACACAGCAAACGGGGGAAAATGCGAGCTTGAGAAAAATGATTATGTAAAAATAAAAAAATGTAAAATAATAAAAAAATGTAAAAAAATATTTGAAATATAAATCCTCTCGATGTGTTATATGACACTATAAAGTATACTGTAAGATTATCAAAATTTGTTTCTTCCAAGGCAGCTACTCCTCAAATATCTCATTGCATTGGGCCATCATTATAAATCTGCTACAAATCATAAACTTAAAAAAAAAGATTTAAAAATACTTTGATTTGAAGGGTATTTAATTCATGGGATTAACCAATAACAGAAATTTTCATTAATTCCAAAGTTTAAACGTCTATGCAGTTTCGCCACCTTCTTAGAACTGATGTGAACTGAAGTCTGCGAGGGCTCAGTTGGCCAGTTCAGGGGGTGGCCATTTTTATTCAGCCATACTTTCTCACTCGAACTTGCAACCTGCCCTGCAACCAACTGACATCCCCTCACACCAACATAACCTGTTCCTGCTTGTCTGTCCACCCTGAAGCCATTAAACCAGCAATTTTCAGACACCTGGACCGAACTGTCCGACTATCTGTACGCTTTCCCATGTTCACTGCTGCAATAAACCTCACACTCGCCATCTTGACATGACATGAAGATCCTGATACAACGTGAAGGAAAACAAAAGTCATCAAACTCACCGGCAGACCAGGCATGAAGATCTTTACATACAGCTGGCAGAGACTTCATGCAGAAAGACAAACGATGTGCACGTGAAAAACGTGTAGAATTTCATCATAACACTCCATTTTATGGATTATGTAACATATGAAGCTAATGGTAAATGGTGGAGGAATCAACAAGCTCAATGAGCTCAAGTTCCTGTACAGCAGGCCAACATCACAAGACAACAACCGATGTTTCTGATCTAGCATTGCGATCACAGCCTCCATCCTGTGCTCCACTCTACTCCTACGAATACCACACCGCTGTGCAAAGACACTTCACCGTTGGGACTGACCTGGCGACCTCTGGGCTCTGCTTGATGGCGAGTAGGAGGGGTTCAGTGTTGATGAGGATGGCCCAGCAGGGGAAACAGGCCAGCAGCAGAATCAGAATCCCCCTCTGGAGAATCACACCCACACGCTTCAAGTTACCGCTCCCATACGTCTGCATGAAACAGGAAGATGAATAAGTGAAGTTATAACAACACTGATCACAGCGTTAAGCAAAGGTGTGAAAAGGCCAAGAAAACAAATCTGATACAAAAGCTCATTGTTGAGTAAGGGGAGAGAGCAACCCCTGCTGAGCATACTACCTGAGAGATGAGAGTATCACAAGTTGATGACAAACCAGTGCCAATGGAAATACCTGTGATGTTAACCACCTGCAATTAACAAGAACATCAACAGTCAATACAAATCCAGGTAAGCTCATAGAAGGCAGACACAGCAAACTGTAAAGCAAATCTCCTCACCGCAGCTGCTAAAGAAACCCCTGCTAGTTCTGTTTTGCCCAGGTGACCGCAGAATATCATGCTGACAGTACTGATCATGAACACCATCAACTGGGAAATGACCTGGAAATAATATCACAAAAAACAATGCGTGTTTGTATCACAAGAGTGGTTGGCTGCAAGTGTAAAAGCCTCATCTCATTTCAAACACAGTCAGCATTCTGTTTGAATTTTCCTTTTGGTTACATGTTAGTTTGGATGGGGTTATGTTGCTTTTTGTGTGTGTCAGCTCAGCTTAAAGTCTATATGATTGATGTGGATTTGTTGTTGCAAGGCCTTCTTCAAGAATTTCCCTCCAGGGATAAACAAGAATTTCCCTCCAGGGATAAATAAAGGAATTCTGATTCTGATTCTGATTCTTGGATTCATTTGCACGTTCACGAAACATCACCAGTATCCTAGCACAGGCTGTCGATGTCTGCTGTAGCCTCAGGTGGTTCACACAGTATTTCATGTGTATGTACAAGCTGAACAACAGATGTCTAGATTAAATTTCCTCAGGATTAAAAGTGCCATGATTGAATTAAATAATGCAATTAAATGCAATTATAAATAATCAAATATTAGAAATTAATTAATCTACAAAATGTGATATAAATTGATATTTCTATTTTAATTTGCTTCTGTATTTATTTACCTTTGTATTAATTCCCCTGTATGCCTTCCTGTTTAATTTTCTAATTTATTTATTGATTTTGCTGTTTTAAAACTGACTTATTTATTGATATGTTATTTATATGTTTATCTCTCTCCATATTTATTTCTCCATACTTTTATACACCATGCATTTCTGCCTCCTCATGCAAACGTGCGGGCTGTGGTTCACAGAATTTCATGTATATTTTCAGCCAGGTGAGTTAAGTCAGTCTGTGCTGTGATGCCAGCCAACCAGCAGGTGAAAAGTTGATCCCATGACGCACCGTTTTAATTAGCTAATGTCACACTTTATAGACAAGTGAATGCCTACATTTATTTGTAACATTATTGGTCAGTTTAATGGCGTATTTATTTGTTCACTGAGCCATTCATTTATTTTGATTTTAACAGTTGGCTTTACTAAACTTTGTGTCTCATCTGATACTAATGTATAATGTCATGTAATGTGTCTAATGTAACCTACAGACGCCAGTCCATTATCGGTGCTGAGTCATGCATGTCGCCTCAGCATCCAGTTTGCTTAGGGGTGACTTTTAATACTTTTTATTAGTTTGTAACTAAGTACAACAACTCCACAGCAGCAAAAAACTAAAGGAAAAAACAAAACAAAGGACTTCCTCACACTGTGACACGACTGTTAATTCCTTACTTCCCCTTTACAACAGGAAAGCTTCTCCGTTCACTCTTACCCCTGGTCCGGCCAGCTTAAGAAGCTCTTTTATCTCATTTCGGTGCTCCGGGGACACAGACGCTCGGACGCGCTTCAGCCAACAGCCGCACACGGACACCTGAGCAGCAGGAACTGCGTCAGCTGCTGTCCGGGCCCCGTTCACTCCTTTACTATCGTTTACTGCTGCACCGTCCATACCGGAAAAAGACGCGTCTTGATAAACGTCATCTGCAGGCACACAAAAAGTCAGATTTTATGAATATTTGCGCCGGGAGGAGGGTCAAACGTTTCAAGAGACTGCAGAGCGGGATCCATCCATCCAGAAGGCTTCGTTCCCAAACAGGATATGATGTATCGGATCTGACGTACGGTATCGCAAAAACTGATAAAAACAAACATTCGAGCTATTAGAGTTTCTTATACTAACAGGAGACTACAGAATGTGTCCCTCTCCTGGTATAATTAGTTGTGTAATTATGTACACGGTGGGTCTCCGATCCATTGCAGGGCGGTTCCACAGACAACGTGTAGATGGCGCTATTTCTACTCTGTTCGCAGCTATTACTATTCAGTGCCATTTCCACCTGTGCACTGTGTTCTCAAATCAGACCTTTTATAGGTTGCCTGCGTCATTTTATAGATATAAAATAGCAGAAAAGGGTGTGCCTATCGTCTCGCCATTGCTGTTGCTCTGACACGGTTTCCTTTTCAATGTCACATCACAATAGTAGAATTTGAACAGTTGCATAAATGAGTTAAGTACGTTTCAGTGAAATGAGTTTCTGTGTCATCACACAGTGTCATCAATATTTAATATGCAAGTCTATTTTGCTTTAGCAATACCACTTTTTTTAAAAAAATACTTAAAGTAAAACTCCTTTGCCCAGTTCTGTCTAGAGACTAAAGACTGTCGGCTGTGCTGGGAAATAAAAAAGTGATTGTAAATGAACCTGCATAGGTATCTGCAGTCTGAGCAATGAAGGCACAAGTGGGTGAGCAATAAAGGAATCATAATCTTGACATTGTTTTTAATGGTGGGAGCTGAGCATTACAAAGCAAGAGCAGATGTCATCATTCAATCATTCACCAATAAAATCCCTGATAAAACAACAACGCATTCCATGGCATATTACAACATGCTTTGTGAGCACATATGATTTAAAAAAGTTTTGCTGCTTGGGGCAGTTTTCTCATGGAGATCAAGTTAAATAATCCAGCTCTTTTCGGGAGTAAAATACAGGAAATTATATTCTGTTGCAACCATAGGGAACAAAACAGAACAAGTTAATAAATAAAGTGTTTCAGTTGCCATTATAAATATATATAGAAACACTATTTGCAATAAATTGTGTTCCCAGTACTGCAGTGTTGAAATGATTTCTGATAACTTTAAGTTCTTCAGTGAACATGCAGGTCCAGTGTGCATCTGTCCTTTTTATTTTAGGAACATTCCAAGTGAAAATGCTGTAATATGACTTGTCCATAAAAATAATTTTTGCGTAAAATCAGTGTTGTACATGATTTGGTGACAAATGTGTTGAGTTCAAGGTACTTCAGTGATAGGCTGTCAACCAATGACTGGGTCACTTCGACAGACAGACTGAGACTCACCCTTTCACTCAACATGCCAGTCAGAAGCTGAAAAAGCATGTACACATAGTAAACAGTGCTATATAATCCTCCACTGCCTGGGTTATCTGTGCCCATATCCAGTCACCTGTTACCATTATTTGTGGTTACACCTGGAGATTTGTAGTAAAAATGCACTTAGTGTAGGGACAGGGTAGTTTCGGTCCTTCCTGATTGTCCCCAAAGCTCAGAGGTGTGCAGGTCTTTATGATCTTGAAAAGCTTGCAGATTGCTTGAAGGTTAAGATTCGTAAAATGATCTATATACCACATACTATATATCATACCAGGAATATCTATTGGGAAGCATCCCCAAGTCTTGTATAGAATGGAGATTCCTGTTTTCAATGGACTTGTTCATACTAAGTATAAACAAAATGAGTAAATGTTTGGAAAAGACTGGTGGTTGACAGTCACATCACCATGCACCAGAGGCTGCAGTGTTTTAACTGAATGTGGAGAAAGAGAGTGTTAACAAATATGACAGAAAAATATGAGAGAAAAACTTGAATGTGCAAACAGCTGAATGTCATCCAGACTGTTTCGTAAAATAACACAATGCGCACACAACAACATTCTGCTAGCAGATTTATAAAATGGCAAACATAGCTTCAAGCTTGACTTCTATGGTTTGAGGAAATCATTTCTCACTCTAGTTTTTGGTTTTGTAAACAGTAACATTCAAAGAAGTCCTCAATATCAGCCTGCACAATGTAAAGATATAGAATATGCATCAGTAAACTGCAGTGTTTCTTGTCTACACATGGCCATGACAGTCGAACAAAAGGCTTGTGTATGAATGGAATCAAATACTGACTCACTCTGCATGTGAGGTTGTGTGCTTTTGTATGTGTGGTAAAGGCCCACTACTCTCACACACCACTACTAATCTGTCTAAAGTTTTGTCTGTAAACATGTCCAAAAATCTTCCCCCCTTGTCTTTACATTCCTTACTTGCTCACTGTAGTAACTTGTTAATTAAATAATTGAAAATATAAACATAATAGATAACATAGAATACATTCAAGTACAGCAGTTCCTCAATACTGGAATTCAAGCAGGTTTTGCTTTTGCAACTTGCACCACTCTACAGTCTGGTTGTTGGCTGACTGTTTTGTTTGTGGGCTCCAGCACGTGCACAGCAAGTAGTCAGTAACCACATGCACCTCACTGATCTCAAAGTGGCTCTATAATGTTGAGTTTGTTGTGATCACTTGAGTTGTCATGGAACTCAGTGAAACCAGTGTGTTTCTGAGGTAACCTCACCTCACTTACTGCCCATCCTAAACATGACAGTCCTGGGTCACATCTACCCACATCTGCAGCAGCTGTGAGCTCACTTTTGACCTTATATATCAGAGGTCACACACACCACAGCTTGCCTGAAAGTCATTTCAAAAACTTCAGAGATTATGGTCCACTCATAATGCAGTGAGGGTGCGGAACAGCTGAGTGAGGCAGAAGACGGAGGCGGTGAGCGCGGTGCACTGTTTGGCTAACAGCTTGGTGCTCAGGTCCTGGCAACTGCGCTTGCTGCTGGCTCGCTCCGCTGCCAGACAGAAGTCTCTGAATGAACGAGCCACATCTGCCAGACCTGCAACTGCCTCAGCATTCCTTCTGTCACACCTGTCGCAACCAGAGAACCAGAGGCATATACCTGCCAGTTCCACCAGGGTCCGGAAACTGTCAGCTAGGGAGTGAAGCATTTCCTCTGGGCTTTGTTCAATACCTACCACCTTCTGGCAGCCTGACATTAGCCGTCGTGCCTCTATCTGTAGCACTCGTTTGTTCTCTGTAAAGTGGGCAGGGCAGGTCTCTCTCTGGTGGCGACCACCATGGCCTGCCACAGATCGGTCGGCACCGCTACTTTCAAGAATGGAAAGGAGCTTGTCCACGTCTACACGAAGTACTTGGAAACCTGTTGGGGGTTCTGGGTAGCACTGCTGGCCTAGTCGACTGATGGTGTCCTTGTGCGTTTGAGACAGGAATGAGGTGTCAGACAGTGGTGAGAGCAGAGGGCTGAGCTCAGAGGTAGAGGAGGAGAAAATAATGGAGCGTGGAAAGGTGGCAGAGTGGGCGGACGAGGTGGAGAGAAAGGAAGGAACAGGTGGGGAAGTCATGAGAGGAAGACTTGTTCCAGAAGTCTGAGTCACACCGCTGCTCTGTGTGCGGCAGGAGAACTCATAGACTGTCAGCTCTTCATCAAAACTGTCCCCTCCACTGAAGCAGTTAGTATAGACTGCTGGGCAACCACAAGCATCCAGTGGAATCTGCATTCCTTCCATAACTGACTCACATCCAGATGCTAGCACGGTACTGCAACTCAACTCAGATTTCAAGGGTGGGGTTGTCCCCAACTCTGCGTGGGTCTTTGTCTGGGATGGATCTTCACAGATTGTAAACACCCTGCAGCCTGGAGAAAGAGTTTTTGGTGAGTCTGAATTCTGCCCTGTGTGCCCGCAAAGACCCATCAAAGGCCTGTCACAACTCGTCCATCTTACTTTCTGTGATTGACTATCAAAAGGGAGCCCTGGCCCATTTAGATTTCTTGTCGTCACCACTATTGGAGAGGAGTTAGATGGTGAAGCAACCTTTATAGGACCAGGAGTGTCCATCTCTAGGCCTGAAGTGTCTCTTTGGAGGCTGTTTACTATGGAGGCTGGAGGCTCTGTTATGGGTCCTGGACTGTTCTTGATAGGTCCAGTGTACAGAAGCTGACTTTGGCGTTGGGATTTGGGTTCAGTTTGGACAGGCGATGGGGAACTTACTTCTTTAACCTCTGGAACTGACTGAAAACTCTTTGCTGCTGTTGTTTCAACGAAAAACTCCCCATCCACCTCTGATCCTGTTACAGTTGTATCTGAATCATCTGACTCCACTGATTCTGCGGTTGTATCCACAGCACAGTCTACTGTTTGCGTGACATCATGAGTGTCCGTTATGGTAATCTTAACATTGTCCCTACTGTTGTCTTCAGTAGGACTTTGAGCTACATTTCCTGTCCCAGCTTGGTTGATGGTTTCTTGAGATCTTGATAAATATAGCGGCAACTTTTGAATCTTTCCCCTAAGTGTTGAGGCAGATAAGCGACCGATAATGCTCGGGGAACAGGTTTGGAAGAGAAAGTGCGTTGGAGAAGGAGGGTCTTTGGAAGGATTGTGGACTGTGGTTGTGTTAGCTTTTGCTAAGCTAGGACTAACTAAACTATCTTTAGCTTCAGCACTTGGCGTGGTGGAATCACTGCTGGGTTTGTCTGTGGTTTCATTCGAACATGAAGCACTTTCATGTGTAGCCACACTTTTCAATCTAGTACCTGAAATATATATCGGAGATGTGACACTTGTAGCAGCTCCGAGCTTTGCAGTGATGGAGTTTATAGTCCGAGTATAGTCAGAATTGAGTGAATTAATTCTTTTCTGCGCTTCAGTGCTGATATGAGACTTAATAGCCATTTGAGAATCATCTTTACCTGCTGTAGCTGAATCAGCATTGATGCCACCCTTTTCAGGTATAGTCCAGTCATATTTTTTGTCACTAGAGCTAGAATTAAAGGAATTACTCATCTCATCATCATCAAAAACATTGTCCGAGTTGGTGCTGTCAGTAACTTCATCACTAGTAGCCACAGTAGAACTTACAATACAGATGTCTTCATCCTCATTAACACATGTTGTGACTTCTAAATGTAATTGTGCTTTGTTTTGATTGTGATTTTGTTGACAAAGTGGCATCTCCTCGGTATTAGATATTGACATTTGTATCGAGGATCCCGTGTTTTCCTTGCCCTCTTCTCCCCTCACCAAACAGTCCCTTTGAGATTGGTGAACAACTGGTACTGGAGGTAGAGGGGATGAGGGTGGTGGCGGTGGTGGCGAGTATGATGGGGGATTTGACTTTTCACACACACCTTCAAACGCATATTCATCTACATATGGGTTTTGTTCTAGAGCAATTAAATGGGCTCCCAAAATGCAATTATTATCCTTTTTTTCCTCATCTATGAAACTTTTGGGCAGTGTGTTGACCTCTGGTTGTCTTTCAGCACCTATGAGTGGTCTCTTTGAACTCACCTCCTCTTTCTTCTTCTCCTCTTCCTTATCTTCCTTCTCAGAGATTTCTGGCAAAAACATGTGACTAGTGAATGGCCCAATTCCTGACACAAAGGTTGTCTCCTCCTTCTCTCCCTCTTCTTTCTCCTCACCAATCTCATCCTGTTCCTCCCCTTCCTCCTTTCCATCACCCCTCCGATCAGCACACTCCTTTCCATCTGGATCCACCCGGCAGCGGACAACAGTGATAGTAGGAGATGCAGCCTTCACCAGATCTGTGACTGATTTGGATTCCATTGCATCTGGCTCCATTTCCATTTCTTGCTGCCTGGTCCTGGAGGGGGGCTGTGGGTCTCTAGACTGCTCATGAGACACAAAACCACAAGGAGAGCCAGGTCCACGTGAGCGGGGTTTGGACAGGATAGGTTTTGACTCCAGCTGAGCCGGTTCCCCTTCAGAATGAGTCAGAGAAGAGACAGTAGGACTAGGATTCTCAGTTTGCTCTGAAGGTTCAGGATCTGAACTCAACATCTGTGCATCATTGGTTTCTGTCAAAATGTTGTTATGAAGCCCACTAACGACCAGATTGTGCCCCTCTGGATCTGGCTCTGGATATGACACCCTAGAAGTGTAATCAGTTTCCATGAAGGAACGACGCTTACGGGATCTTTTTCTGAGCTGAAACAATGTTTCTCTTGCTCCACCTTCCTCAGCTCCTCCTCTTCTGTCTTCTTCTGCTTTTCCATGTTTATCTGCATCAGTCACGGAGACTCTGATGTCGCTGAGGCTGAGTGTGCTGAGAAAGTCCAGCTTCATCTCTGTACAAATATCTGCAAGATATTAAAATAGGCTCAGCCAGGCTTGTGCAAAAGGCAGAATTTGTATCAAAATTAGCTTTTTTCATGTTTTAATTCAGTGTATTATGAACAGCAGACATAAGCATGGATTAGACATACTACAGGTAATCCACACTAACTCAATGACAAATTAACCTCTAGTTTTGTATCACTTTAGTTTTGCTTAATGGTTTATGCCAGAGATGAGTGACAGAATTGAACATGAACTAGTTTAACAGTCTAATAGTGAGTTGTGTGCCACTATTGGAACCAAAGGTGTCTTTTCCACAAGGGAAGGGGGAACACAACTTCTCTGAAGCTTATTTTTGTCTCTCCAAAATCTCTCTGAATACTTTCCTTTCATTGTCCACTTGCCCAAAACCAAATAAAAAAGTAGATCAGAAAAATCAAATGCTTAGTTATTCAATTAATTGAATTCTTGCACTTAAGCTTTAAAAACAGCAGAGTTGTTCTGCACTGTGACATGGCAGGATGTAACCACTAATGACATTGTCCTAAGCTGAGAGGTATTGTTAGCAAACTTAGCTTAGTTAGCTAGATGCATGTTTTCTTTTGGTTGATACAGAAAGAAAATAGTTCACAACAAGTTCTGTGGATCTTCTTGAGTAACAGGGTCATGATTTCTGGAAAGACATTTTCAAATGTTTTGTTTTTTGCCTTTGGCACTTTGAACACCACAAGCGAAGTGCCATGTAGCTCCATCATATTCAAGAGAAGGCAGATATCTTTGCTGTGTTTATGTCCAAAACTCTGCAACTGAAATGAAAACAATCTACACTCTGGATGGATAACTATTATATATAAGAGCAATTGTATATATGTATATGTACACCTTTAGCACTATTCAAATATGACAGGACAGTAGAATTTCACTGAGGTCTAAAGCCTCGATAGTCTGAATCATTATAGCCAGTGTTCAACATCCAGCATTGCTGTTACAGAAGAGTGTGGTCAGAAGAGTGGCCTAATACTTTGCTTTCAGTTACATTCATTGCTCTACAATTGGATATTGTTTCACTTTTGTGCAGTAAAAACTTAAATCACTAGATGGCAGTAAAAGCAGCATTAACAGCCTGTGCTTTCAGGCATGTCAAACTGGTCCACAGGAGGGCCAGTGTGGCTGCAGGTTTTTGTGCCAACCAACCAAGAGCACACTGTTTGACCAATCAACTGTCTGAAGACGGAGATCAGTTGATTAAATAGGTCAAGTCTGGTGTGCTGCTACTTGGTTGGAAAGAAAACCTGCAGCCACACCGGCCCTCCTGTGGACCAGTTTGACATGCCATGGCATAAAAATATTTTTTTTTAAAAAAGCATCAACCTCACATTCATTCATTTGGACTCCAGTCCCAGTCCAGTCCCCCCTGTCCACAGGGGGACCGGAGCCTCTCCCAGCTGACTACGGGCAAGAGGCGGGGTACATCCTGGACTGGTTGTCAGTCAATCGCAAGGCTGACACACACAAAGACAGATAACCACACACTCTCACACTCACACTTAGGGGCAACGCAGAGTTTGTATTGTGGGAGGAAGCCAAAGTACCCGGAGAAAACCAACGCAAGCACAGGGAGAACATGCAAACTCCACATAGAAGAGCCCAGACTGGGATCTGAACCTGGAACTCTCTTTCTATGAGGTGACAATGCTAACCACTGCACCGTCCCATCAACTTCACAATGAAAGTCAAATCACCTCTTGGCGTGGCCCCTGAGGTGGGGTCCTCAGGTGAGGTGAAGCGATCTCTGGCATCAAAGAACTCCTCATCAGAGCTGCTGTCTCCAAAGCCAGGCGGTGGCTGAAGGATGGGGATAGGCTCCAGGTCAACCGCCTTAACCGGCTCATCCTCCACCTTCTCCCAGTCTTCTCCCTCATTATGATGCGAGGGGTATGAAAGGCTGCGAGCGCTATCGGGGGTGATGTTGGAGCACAGTTTGTAGTAGCAGCGAGCGTCACCTTCATTGAAATTAAACACAAACTCTGTGTGGGAGGAGGGGGAGGAGAGGGAAGGAGACAGTGGGTTTTCTTTATACTCCCCACTTACGCTTCCGCCTTCACCTGCTCTTCTCACTGACCCATCCATTTCTTTGAACATTTTTCCCCTTCTCCTCAACTTATCTTCTTCATTTTCATCATCCTCACTTGCCTCTGGAGGGCTTGGCAGGAGGTCCACAAGGCGTGAGAGCTCAGCAAAACACAGCAGGCTGTCATCAGACCGGGGGTTACCTGAACATTTTTGGACATGCTGATGGCTAGAAGAGGAGGAGGAGACGGTTGCAAGGAGTTGGGGATCAGCTCCATCGCCTGATCTCCTGCAGCCCCCTTCTCCTCTGCCATCTGTTGTGTGGTGAATAAGAGGATGGGAGTGAGCTGGTGGAGGGGCGAGGAGGTGGGGCTGAATGTGCCCTTCAGAGTAGGGATGAAGCTGAAGGGGAAAGTGAACATGAGTTTGAGAATGAACACTGGGGTGGATGGAGGAAGAACATGAAATTAAGTCATCTTCCTCCAAAGCATCAAGAGAGTCACTGGAAGGGCTGGTGAGGACACGAGAGTCAGACTGACAAGAATCTGATGCTTCAGATACAGATGGCTGCTCCTCTACTGCTCGCACCTCTTCTCCACCTCCTATTTTATCTCCTTCCTGCACTTTCTTCCCCAAATCATTATTCATTATCTTGATCTGTATTTGCTGACTATCCTGCGCTTTCTCTGTACCCTCCTTGCGCTCTGTATCTTCATTCTTACCCTCTCTATTCTTAACTAGTGGACACTTTTCTGTGTCAGCATCCTTTTCTTCATTTTGCTTTTTATCCCACCAAAGTTTACCCCCTTTTTCTTTGCCATCTTTGTTTCTCCTTCTGTCTCTGTCTTTTCTTTTCCTTCCCTCTGGGTCTGATGAGGATCTGACACGAGGGCAGGGCTTCTCATCATGAGACACATGGGCAACCAGTGGTTCCATGTCCAAGTCTGAGGAGTTGTCTGAGTCACTGCCGCACCTTGAAACATAACCTGTGAACGTACACCAACATGAAAACAAGACAAGAGTTACATACTGGTGTATGAACTTTACGGATGTATGGATCATTTTTATAGCTGTACATCACAGTAACATGTTTTTTCCTCCACCTTCTTCAGCAGACACTCTATGCTTCTTGGAGTCATCCATCCATGGAAAGATGTTGAGATTGGGGTCAACAAACACTCGACAGTACCCTGCGATGAGGCAGGACATGTCTTTGGCTGCAACTGACTCCAACAGCAGCGTGATGGGCTTTGGACAAGAATGACAAGATGGTATGAGATGAGACAAGGAGAGTGAGGGAGTAGTAAGCAGCATTGGAAAAACAGTTTTCACACAGTTTTCCTGTCTCCAAACGGGTAAAATACTGATAACAAACCAATTCTGCTGTTTCATGCTGAAATATGCAGATTGTACACAGGAAGGTACACAAATTCATGTAGACAGGTCAGAAAAAGACTTTTGAAGTAATTAATCCACCTTTGAAAGCGCAGCTAAAATGGTGGGTCATGTTAAGTTGAATGCAAAAAAAGCAAAATTACATAACTCCATTAAATATATAAAGGGGAACCCAACCTTCTACAGCCCAGCTTTGTAGCAGTGCTTGCAATGCCGATTATGTTACTTCAAAGTAGAAGTGCTGACAAGGTTTACAGTATTTTGTCTTTGCCCCACATGCTTAATGTGTGATGTGTGTGAATCCTGCTCTTACCTTGATGTCCTGCAGGTATATTTTGACCAGGCTGACCTTGTCGGATTCGGGCAACAGTTCGATGCGTGTGATGCTGGTGAACTCTGTGAGGGTGGACAGGATGCTCAATTTGTGGTTAACAACCTGACTCACCCCGTATCGCGCCCCCACCAACAAGGTCACCATTGACTCCCTGTCCTGAAGCTGAAGGGTGGAGGTGCAGAGCAGGGGCCATTGAACAGATGGAGAAGAAAAAATTACAAAAAATGGGAATACTGAAACTCTCAACAATGAAAAAAAAATATGAACATACATACACTGAGCTGTTCAAACCCTACCATCATGGTGGCACTGAAGGACTTCCCTCCAAATGACTTAAGATCACTCAGCTCCTCCAGGTAGTTTATCCGTGCCTGATCAACTGACAGGCCCTTCTGCTTGGGATCGTGCTGTGATTGGCTCTTTTTCATGTGGTAGGCGATGGCCTTCCTCAGATCCTTCTCTCGCATGTTCCTCAACAAGGTGGATGACACAAAGTTCTCTATTCCCCATGTCCTCCTGTATCAAACCCAGAAAGCCAGACTGAGGATGTGTGAATTTACATTGAATATAACAACACTGCAGTTGCATTATACAACTTGTGTGACTGTGTAACTGTTAGGCAGGGTGCTGCTAAAAAATACATTATTGTCCATTGGAACCCCACTTTGCTCAAGAGAATTTACTAGGAGTAAAGATAATTAATATTTTAGTGGATATACATATCATTTAAAATGCATGTGTGTGGCTCACGTTATAATCTTCAAATTGGTCTTTGGTGACTGTCCACAACTCGCCAATCTCTCTTGGATGTGCAGCGCTGCCAGTCGCAAGGCGGTGTTACACCTCATCTCCACGGCAAAGCGCTCCTGCAGCACATCATTCACCCCCTAACAAACACACAAAGACATTACAAATAGTAAGAAATAAAATACTTATTTGAAAAATATTCGTTGGAGAAATGTGTTTGTTACGTTCACCCAAGGTTTGTTGAGTGCTTGTATGTCTCATTTGCAACATTTACTTTTTTGCTAATTTGCTGAGTAAAAATACCCCAAACAACAGCAGGTAAACATTTAAACAGCAACAGCAGCTTAGTGTTGGAAGGATGTTATGGCTTTTGTCCAGAAGGGTGAGCCAAAGAGTTAGTACTGAGCAGACAGAACACTCATGTAACATGGTATATTTACAATACAGGTTTTGCATGTTAAGTTAACTTAACTAGATTAACTGAAAGGACTTACAAAGCTGGAGTAAAACTTTGGTAGGATTCGATGAAAAACTGCACTTCAAAACCTGACCTCTCAGTCTGCTGATTCACATTATGGTGAAATGTGTTGACTGCAGCACAAGTGAGACTTACTAAAGGTTGTGTCTTAATTTGATTCAGACTCCCTTCTAAAGTAAAGAAACTTTTAAGGACTTTCTCCTCATGATGTTGTTCAGGAGTTCAAAATACAGCATAGCAGCTGACTAATAGTTCACCAACTAACTGTCAGGGGTAAACAGAAAACCTATGATTCTTTTCAGAACTGACTAGCATAAGATGAAGTTATCTGTGGGTCGGAGGTTCCTCAATCTACCTGCTGATAGAGGTACACGAACGCAGTGGGATCTTCCTGCAGCAGGGTCTGGAGGCTTTTTGGCATGAAACAAACACGGAACAGACATCTGTAGCCATGGGCCTCTCTCTTCTGCACAACCTGAAGACGCACAAACACACACAACCATGCACACTTTGAATCCAATATATATGTATATATATATATATATATATATGTATATTAAACGCTGGTAAAAGCTTTAGTATAGCTGCAAATTAAATTCACTACCAAGGAGAACTGTAGCTGTATAACTGAGGAGTCATGTGAAATAACTGTTATACGTGTATGTATGTATGTATACCTGCTGTATCCTCTCCTCATCATGCAGCAGCAGTAGTTTGGCAATGTTGTGCTGCTGCTCCAGCACCAGGGAGAAGTGTTCAATGCGGCTCAGAGAAAGCTTTTCCTTCAGTGTCATCACAATGTCCTTATGCACAGAGAAAATCACTTCTTGACAGACAATATTTTATAGCATCAGGAAACAATTGCTGAGGTGAGCTAAGCTGGGGTTTGTAAGTCTCAGTGAAGCAAAGGGAAAGTCTGAATAGCTGGCAAATCTGGGAAGCTGATGTACACTATTTTTAATATTGATAAAAACTGAGGGTGAGAGTGAATCACAAGTTGCAGCTTTTAAATTGAAGCCTAATGCAGGCTTACATCTCACACATTTATAGAGTTGTCTCCTTGATATGACTCCTACAAAATATTTTGCCCAACAAGGGACTTGGCATCATAATTGGCTTCTGTTTTGCCTAGATTAACAGAGAATACTTCCATCACATCAGTATCACGTAAACTTCAGCATCATCTCTGAGTCCCCAAACTCCACTACAGTTCATATACAGTCATTATTAAGACAACATGAAGTTGGGAATAAATAGGAATGGGTATCAATATGGTGGTCTGTGTCATTGCTTAGTACCTTGACTGTGGTGCTTGGTTCAAATTTAAAGGCCTTGGTCTGCCCATTCTCCAGATAGACCTTGAGAACGTTAGGCAGGAAGAGAAGAGAGTTGCCCTGCAAACCAGACATGGGGTAACAAGCGTCAGTTGAAAGCATGAGCATCACAAAGCCTGCTGCTTCAAGAGGATTTTAACCAACAGGAAGATGCTGTATGAGACAGAATGTTTGTCTCAGATAATAATGTATTAGATGTGTATGAGTGTAACACTTATCAACCAGAGATCACAATGTGAACAACAAAGAATAATAAACTGAAGACACAAGCACACATGTGCATGTATCTTATATCTTGTCCCTAAACCAACTTTCACACACACACACACACACACTCACACACACATATATAAATACACACAAGTAGATAAATTTACCTAAACAGAATGATGTTATAAATGAGCCTTTCAATAAAAATGTTTTCAGATGTGAATTAGATATATTAGACACATAGATATTGCTTGTGTGGGTTCTCAGACTGCATGCTGGCTTATAAAGGAACAATAATTCAGAGTCTCTCAAAAAGACCAGTCTAAAAACATTAATGTAATGTTGGATGTAATATGGTAGGTTTTCTTGTGTTTTTGTTAAAAGTCTAAGCTGAATTTGTGTGTCTGTGAATTGAGTTATGTCAATTTGAAGATCATTTTATTAATCTAAATGTAATGAAATTAAAGCACATATGGTGGATTTATTTTCTCTCTGAAGCTCAGAAATGAACAGATTGTAGCAATAATTTGTTAAATGACAAAAGTGAAATTAAACTTGAAATCCTTGTTTTTGACAGGGCTGTTACTGGAAAATTGACCATGTGAGGACTATAATTCTGTGTGCAGATTTTCACTGTCAAATGTTTGCTCCACTGGGGTATCATTAAAGCGCTGAGCGATGAGACATAATCAAGCAAGTGTCAGACGAACGTCAGACAATGGAAACTGTGGATAACATGATGGAAATATGGCTGTTGGCTGAGGAAATCCTCATTGCTTCACACAGATCTGATGATTTGGTCTTTATTTTATTGTAGCTGTTATCAAATGCTTAAGTCACACGCTTCATGAACAGGATTTTTTGTTTGGTTTTTTTTTGTTGCTAATTTTCTGCCTTTACACATAAACTATTTTATGCTTCAGCTTGAAATGCACATCAGAACAGGTGGATGGAAATCCATCTGTTGGCAAAGATTTCACACCCAATGAACCAACCCACCCCCATTCTATTTATGAGAAACTGGAAGGTCAAAGACAAATAGCTTTGACACAAGGACAGATAGACTTTAGCTTTGCCTCATTTTTCAGCTCTTCTCACAGAGCATTTCTTCACGTCCTGTGGCCTGTTTCTGTCTGCCTAGTTTGCTTACTGCGGTGAGTCATCTTCCCCTGTCTCATCCTGCTTCTCTTATCATTTTAGACAGTGTTTTTCTATCTACACTGTGATGTACTGCAACATTGATGTCTGTATGTTTTGAAGTTCAAATGAAGAGCTTTCACATTTTAGACAACCCCTCCCTTGTCACCCACCTATCTTCCATTTCAGTTGTTTCCCCTCCCTTTTAATGGTGGCTAACACCATCCCCACTACATTTCTCGTCCCTATCTCCCTCTATCTCTACTTTCTACATCTCTCCTTAATCTGATGTTTATTGTCCTGTAATCACAGACATTAGGCCTGGGGGATGATGCAGACATCGATCTATGTTTTCTCTGTGATTAGTAATGGGCACTCCAGCCTCTGTGGTTTTCCTCATCCAGCCAATTTCATATCTGATGGCAAGATGAGAACTCTGATCAACCCAAGCCAAGTTTAGAAGAGAAAAACTGCTTACAGAACACACAAATCCTGTCCCTGTCCAACTATAAAACTGTACCACTGTGCAAAGGTTCATCAAGGTTGTAATAACTCCAGTGTGAAAGCATTGTCTGTTGTATCAACAATTCAAAGTGGTCAAAATGTGTTGACAAAAAGGATAAGATAATACAATATTTTTACATTCAGCGTTACTCACTCAAATGCATGGTGTATCCTTGAGGTCTAAAAAAAGGTTTTGTTTGCACGAAACATTCCTCATGAAACATTCACAAAGCCACTTTTTAAAGGATTGCAATCATAGCTTTGTTTAGAATCATGTTTACTAGCTCACAGTTTTCTTCTTTTTTATCCACTTGCTGGTGGCATGGCAGCATATGATGGCATGTTAAAGCCTCCTGATGATCAGTGGAATAGTGTATCTCATCACATGTACAGTATGTGCACCCATGTATGTCCTTGTGAAAAACAAAATACCAAAATAAAGAAAATGGGGACCCAGTCATCATACCAAAGAGCTTGGTACCACTACTAGAGTTCTAAAGCTCCACCAGGAACCTCAGTGGTTCCTAATGCAGAGGTCAAGACTTAAACAAATGGGTGCCAGAATACATCACAAAACTGAGTAAGAAATTTAAATAAGCTAAGATTTACCTGGAATGTATTAACATTAAGGGAGAAGAATAAGTTCACTCACCTGAGAGTGTCCATTAACTTCCACCTCCTCTGCAAAGTGAACTTTAACAGGGTTGGACCTGAGCTTGGCCCTCTTTTCTGGTGTGATGAATGATGACTTGGGGCCCTGGGAAGAACACAAATCAATAAATAAAACTGTCATAGTATTTTTAAAAAAATATAATTTAATCTGAATGTGATGCAGATATATTTTCAGTCAAGCAAAGCGTTTCATATGACTTCATACTGGGTGCATCCATCTTTTAATATAGTAACAGTAACACTATTTCAATACCATTTTCAATACAAGCATACATCCATTTAGGAAATATCCATTATGTATTACCATTCATCTTACAATAAGTACAGGTGCTCAGTAACAGTGATATGGATATTATTGCCTTCATTACTGCACAGTTAAAGCTAAAACTGTCCAAAAATCATCCTGCTATTCTATCACCAATGATAATAAAAGCATTGTTGCATGCTTTGGTTTACAACTCTTATGAAGTTTTGTTGCCATCAACAAGCATGACAGTGATGAATATTTTCTGGGAAAAAGTTCATAATTCCTTAAAGCTCAATAATGATTTCTTGGAGGAGCTGTGAGCTATGAATCAGATGGTGAAGCTGCTTCCATCAGCAGAGCCGCTGATGAGATTCACTGAGGGGATGCCATTTATCCACCAATATACAACCAATCTATCAACACACACACACACACACATACACACACACACACACACAAGCACACAGTGACAGAGTATGTTTTAACACGCTGTGACTGTTTGACAGGATGTTCGTTAGTAATGACGCTTGACCCCAAGCCTCATTGACATGCTGATTAATGTGTGATAACAACAGCTTTTTAAAATCCTGCTGTGTATACAAACACAGTACAAATATAGTATGAAAGCATGTGTACACATACACAGGTGAGCATGTGTACACATGTTTATTTTAACATTAGGACACAGGAAGAGTTCACCTATAATGCTGGTGGAATTGGATGAGTCATCATTCAATTAAGTATCCATCAGTGTAACTTTGAATGTAAATGTGTTTCTGTGGTGTGAGAGCATGTGTATATGCATGTATGTGTGTGTGTGTGTGTGTGTGAGTGTTTGTGTGTGTGTAGTTGGTTAGATACAACAGACTCACCAGCATTGTTCTGAGGACAGTCATCGTCAAACAATCTTGACACTCCCTGAAAACAACAAAAAGAAAAACAGTAATATGTTGCGCATATCCTAATTTTAAACAGAACTTTGAGGTGCATGTATGCATGTGTGTGTGTGAATGCAGCTGTAAGTGCAGACCTGATTATTTCAGCAGCTTGCTCGGGGGTCAGGTCATCGACAGCGACGTTATTGATCTTCACAAGCTGGTCGCCAGGGACGAGCCGACCATCTGCAGGACCACCTGGACACACAAAATGTCCTTGTGTTGTCATGCCTGAGGGTATTCAATTGTCCTCCATTCATCTGGCCCCTGAGGCTGATGACAGACAGTAGCCTGTATTCTGGTGATGCCCTTTCATCTCACACGATGCATAATTTTTCACACAGCTCTCCTCTGCTAACCGTCCAACAGACAGGAAGCACAGTCTAATCACTGAACATCCTATTTAGGGTGTATCAGCCTACTTTATACCTCTGCCTCTTTTAGCAATTCATCACCTTCCTTAACTCTACCCAACAGTTTAACTTCAACAACACCTTTTCTTTACTGTCATTAAATCAGCTTCTAACACTGAACAGCTGCTGTCACCAATATTGATAACATTAAGGGCAAAGTCTGCCTCTGCAGGATTTGCTTCAGTAGTGCATAGACATCTATGTGTGTCATTTCATCGTATCAGGAGATGAATGGAAGAAAAACCTCGTACAGTCTGCACCATTCCAGCACATGAACACCAGCGGAGGCGTGACCAAGCCCCCAGGAACAGTGCCATGCTTTGAAGGCAAATTGACATGGTGTTCAAAATGTTCCAGTGTTACATGGGACACATGGGTCCAAAAGACTTTTATTGTGAAGGAAGTGGTCGGAAAATGGTGGACAATCAGCTAAATTAATTTATCACCATTTGAGTTAGCAAAAGTGCTAAACCGGAAGTTAGCCACTCGGCCGGTGGAAGTCTCTGGTGTGTATGCTCTTTGGACAGTGGATGGTGGCAATCGGAGGTGATGTCTTCTATTGTCAAGCTGGGGCTCGGAGCAGGACTCAGATGCAGAGACTCGAGTAACAAGTTCAACCTTTATTAAGGAAGTCTGTGACAAAACCTCTTGGCAGAGTGATGTAACAGATAGGCTATGAAAATTACCTGACGTGAGTTCTTCTCGAGAAGAGAACCCACGGCTATAAAACATTAACAACAGTAACGAAGAAAGGAAAACAGGCTATAAGAATCTACAGAACAGAAAAGGCTCCCAAGGGAGGAATAATACTTCTACCTCTGAACAAAAAATCACTCCAAATGGAGGATAATCAGAAACTTACTAAACAAAAGATCAACAACAAAAAATCACTCTTAAAGAGGAAAAATCTAACTCTTAATCTAACTAATAACTAAGCTGAGCTATGAAAAGGTACAACTAAAAGTCACTCTAAACAGAGGATTCAACAAAGTACTTCTTGACGAGCTTCTGTGACGAAAAATGCTGGCGTGATCATACAGGGATGAAACACACTGGCACAAGACAAGGGAAACGCAGACTTTTTGAACACATGAGGGTAATGGGAAACAGGTAGAAACAATCAGGTAATCGGGAAGACAATCAGACTGGAAACACGAGGAAGGGCAAGTGACCTGAAACGAGAGGAGAGTTACACTTCAAAATAAAACAGGAAATGACGAGACAAAAAAACCCAAAACAAGACAATACCTCACCGTGGTGTGACATCTATATCCTGTGTTCAATAACTCCAAATTCATTAATGATACTCTCCAATACCACAGTCGTCAGCTGCATCCCCAACATGTTTTCTTCTGGACAACATCAGGTAACCCTCCAACACCGAGAACCATCAACACTTCCACCAACTAAGTGTGATTCAAGTTATTACTTGATGTTACAAAATGAAAATCAAAATAACCACAGACAGATGCAGGTGACACCGATAGCTCTGAAAATGCTTTTAAACAAAGGATTCATATTTCACTGTCAAGATGCTGCAGCACATGCCACAGAGAGAGAGAGAGAGAGAAAACACTGAGCCAAGCCTTAGTGGGGCCACTGGAGACACAAGCAACAGTGTGTGTGTGTGTGTGTGTGTGTGTGTGTGTGTGTGTGTGCGTGTGTGTGTGCATGTAGAACCGAGAGAAGCAGATGGTGACAGAGAAGACTTGAGCCAGACAGGGGAGTACGAGGTAATCTGCCCCCCCGACCTCAGGGGGATTCAGATCCTTGTTGCTCTGAAGCTCAGCAGCAACATGCACTTCAGAGTATGAATTTAAGCAGAACCTAACATACAGTTTGTATTTAAACACACACATGTTAGAGTTGATGTGATACAAAATTACAACCCCAACTCCAAAGATGTTGGAATGCTATGTAAATAAAATAAATAGTAAATAAACAAAATGGAATGTGAACATTTGCTAACCCTTTTTGAGATATACTCAATTGAAAATGCAACAAAGACAATATATTTAATGTCTGATCTCATCAACTTTGAATTTTGAAAATATAAGTTTATTCTGAATCTGATGCCAGTGACACATTTCAGACAAGTTGGGACAGGAGCAACAAAAGACTGAAAGTTGTGTACACCCATTTGGGACATTCTACAGGTAAACAGGTTCATTGCTAACAGCTGAGAGTATCATGACTGGGCATTAAAGGGACATCCTCGAAAGGCTCAGTACAAGCAAGGATGGAGTGAAGCTCATCATCACATCACCACTGAAAACAGGACTGTATAAACGATATCACTGCATGGGCTCAGGAGCACTTTTATATTTCTATTCTATTTTAATCTTAGCTGGTGGCAAATTAAAGTAAAAAAAATCAAAATAAAATTTTTCTGTGACCAATGCAAACTACTTCACTCTCAGGACAATACTGGCATAAATACATTGCATCTATACACTATCTTTTGCATAGAGTAAGAAATGTGTCAGATACAGTGTTCTGTATTTTGCCTCTACACACGACATATAATAAATGAAAAACATTATTATAGTGATTACCTTTTGTGTTGTGTTGCCAGAGAAGACTAACTGATTGAACCTCATACAGCCAGGTTATGTTCAATTCTTGACTGACTAAATAATTCAAGCCTTAATAGAAACAAATTACCTTTTCTGCTAACTGACATCAGAACTGAGGGCAGTATACTCTACCACCCAAATTAAGAGAGGACTGGTGTATAAACATCACGAGGCAAACATATTGCAGGCACAGATGGCCATTTGTTTCAATGCAATTTTAGCAGTCTTTGAATGATTTATATGCACAGCGTTCACATTGGCATCAGCTCCAAAAGGCAATTAATCCTAAACTGACTGAGAACTATGATGGTTGTAAGTAGAGCGTATTCATGATACTCTATGTGACGATGAGTGATTCTATTTTAGGAAAATTACTGAGGTGCTGAAAGGCTGCAGCTCTTCTTTGAATGTGACAGCATGGGTAGTGCTGCATCAACACTCAAGCTGAGCATCAGCATAGGGGTGAGAATATCAGAGCCATCTCACGAGAACTTGTGCGTGTAAGTGTTACCTGGTGACCAGCAGGAGGTGCTGTGCCTTGAGATCCAGCAGAAGTGCTGACACACCCTTATGTCCCTGTAAATTAACTTATTTGGAGACTTGTTTAGCCTGATTAATGTTTCCCAGGCACACATCCAACTCTAGGCATATCCCATATCCTTTGCTGAGACCCCAGTCGCAGCCCTAACCCATTGCATAACAGAAAATAAATTACGTTAGGCATTTGATTAGAGCCAGTTGCTGAGGGAAAAAAACACAGTCTAGGAGGAGGTATTGCCTGTGATCCTCAATTGGGGGGAAAATGCCTCTCCTTGAAAAGCTCCTCCTTTGTTTTTCCTCTCAATTGTACTGAAGATGCTTTAACACACACACACACACAGTGCCAGAGCATCTTTCCTGTGTTAATGCAATTTTGTGTGGATGTATGCAGTATGAGCATATAGAATCAGCTCCCTTGGAGTTTCCACTCTTTACAGTTTGTTTTGTACATTGGCCAGAGGCCTGCAGTGGTCTGGCAGAGCTCCACTATTACATTTGCCGAGGAGATTTGCTCTATGCAAAGTAAGAGACAACAGGGAGAAAGAGAAAAGAAATGCTCTGCTCCTAACAAAATATATGGATTTTTTTTTTACAACATGCGCTCACCCTGAGCGTGTTTTGTCAAGTATGGCAACATGTTCAGTGACCCTGTGCTTCAAACTGTGATGCCCTACTTACCCTTCTAACATCATTCAAAATTAAGCTTGCTAAGAAACATTTCACAAAAATAAGTAGGTTAGGTAAGTAATGGAATTTAAAAACAAGTCAACTCATCTGGGATTTGAACCTTGATGGGAGGGGAGGGTCCTGTGTAGAACTCGCCCTGTCACTCCAACCACCTCCTGACTTTTCTCACTCTTTATACTGCTATGCTAGAGAGGTGCCTCCAGAAATGATGCAAGAGATGTAACGGCAGCATCATGCTTATAAGTCTATGGTCACAGCTGTATTTGACGTATTGGGAGTGAGAATAGTTACCTTACGTGATAATGCAAAAGAGGAGGGTGGTCCTGTTAGTCTCATTGCATGCAGAGGCTGTAGAGTGAAGCTTTTTACAGAAGCTAGTGTTTGATTTGGCTTTGACTTAAGTGACTGACTGACAATGCTTAACAGCTCTTGTTAAAGTAGTATTCATCCTTAAGTAAATCCTGCATATCTGTCAGTCTGACCCCCGACCCTCCCACGGGTGGGACAGGTCATCCCAGGGCTGCCCTGAACAGTAGCAGCTATGCTTGTTGGCCAAGAGCCACTGGCAAAGCAGAGAAAAACACTGCAGACTTTTATAATGGAAACTGGCATGTAGAATGTGATCTCTACAGGGGAGGGAACATGAGCTGCTGTAGATGAGAGATGCCAACCAGACACAGCTGGGCTCACCTAAACATGCAGTGTCAGCTACGAAACTAAACTCCCTGATAAGGAGCATTGCTGTATTTCTTCCACTCATGAGAAGTGCTGCACTGGTTTTAGAGACCGGAGAATTTGTGAAGTTTTTAGGTAGTATTGGACCAAGCTTGATTCAAAGTTAACTAATGAGCTTTACAAACGTTCACTGAGAACCAACACTTGGGTGAAGAAGGGGCTTAGCTGTAGAACAGCACTAATTTATATTTTTAAGCACAATTTTATAGATTGCAGACCTTCTTTGCAGTGCTGTGTTGCTTATTTCTTTCTTTTATGCTTGCGTTTCATAAATCTTGTCATACCTGGCATGACTTCCTGCACCAGGATGGGGGCCTGGGAGGTCAGAGTGAGGCCATGAGAGTTGAGGTTTGGGTCTCGTTGGATCTGAACATTGAAGCGGAAGGGGTAGTTCCTCTGATCAGAATGACTCGACTCTGCTGTCTTCCCATCCACTGCAACCCGGTCTCTGCAGAGGAGCAGATGGACACAAACATAAAAACCTTCTGTTTGTGTCCAATTATGTATTCCAATTCTGCACTGGTAGTTTGATCAGTTCTGTGGTCATATTTGAGTATATTGGCAAAACAAGGAGAAAAAGAATAAGTTAGACAGTAGCAAAATATAACATAAATCATTTATTTGATGGGAAAAGAAAATAAGGTATTGACTTGGTATTGACTTCTTATGATATACTGACAGCTCTTTATTATAATTTATTATAATTCTATATTTTCACAAAGGCCCTTCTATCGGTCAAAAGACATACAGCTCTGATGAAATGAAGAGTCTATCTAATGAATTTAAATGAAACCGAGGTTACCGGCTCAGAGAGTGAGACCTGCTGCCTAAGTCTCTGGATCGTCTCAGCCATCGTCCCACCACCTGCTCCACCCGACTGGTCCGACGGGACGGGGAGCGGCTCCTGTCCTGGACCTCCATTTACCTACAAGGAGGTACAGGTCAAAAAGGTAAAACAACTCTGCATTACCAACAACCAGCCAGCGCAATGTACCGAAGCTCAGATGCTGAAACACTAGATCACCTGAATAGAGAAAAGCAAGCTCAAGTGTTATAAAATAGAAGTGTATTTTGAGAGGGATGAAACGTGTGTCATTCAGTATTTTAACAAGAATAGAAAACCCAACTCCATTAGATCTTTACATTCAGAATACAACATATTGTTGAATGATAAAGACAATCACAGGAGGGAATGCAATGCACACACACGCACAAACACACACACACAAACACACATTGGGCCTGGCAGTGGGACGTCTGCACCTGGACTTGTGCCAACAATGATGCCACTTGTGACTTCATGCAGCCTAATAGGCTCTTAGCCCGAGTTATGAGCCACTTGCCTGCATGTTGTGCTCAACCCTCAGTAAACATCAATATCATTAAGTTCTAAATGTCAGTAACAATGGTGTCTGCTTTAAATGTGTCCCTGCTGTGTTTGCTGTGAGGCAGGTGGTCGTCATAAATGACTGCTGACAGGCTGCGGTGGTTGGTGAGGTGGATATAATGGACATGCGTCTCCTCTGGTGTCTGTGGGCTGATCTGTACAGTAGTTGTGTGCTAATGGGTTTTTGCGGGAGCTTGCAATAGTTTAGCTAATGCCATATCAGCTTACACACACACATGCACACACACACACACTGTCCAACAGATGCTAATGGTGGCTCTAGAAAATGTTACTAATTAGTAATAGAATGCTAAATAAACACCAAAGGTGACAAATGTATTGTTTTGTTTTTTCAAACCCGAAGAAAAGGCAAAAACAAACAAACAAACAAACAAAACAAACAAAAAAACAAAACAAAATACAACAACAACAAAAAAATTCCCACATTTGAACAGGCTGTTGGGCCTGCTTGCTTAAAAAATGATACAAAATGATTAATTACCAAAAGATATCAGATAACTTTTGAGAGCTAGATAGACTAATTGTATCTATAGGGTTAGAGTAGGCACATACAGTTCACACCTCTGTGTGGTTATACATTTTGTTCTGCATGTGCATACAAAATTTACATCTTGAGATCACCTGCTTGTCCTGCATCAAGACATTTTGGACAATGCTGTACTTCCAACTTTGTGGCAACAGTTTGTTGTTTTTCTATTCCAGCATGACTGTGTCCCAGTGCACAAAGCAAAGTCCATAAAGACATGGTTGGATGAGTTTGGTGTGGAAGAACCTGACTGGCCCACACAGAGACCTGACCTCAACATCATCCAACACCGTTGGGATGAACTTGAATGGAGATTGTGAGCCATGACTTTTGGTCCAACATCAGTGTTTGATTTCACAAATGCTTTAGAAATTCCCACAGAAACACTCCAATATCTATGGAACGCCTTCCCAGAAGAGTGGAAGCTGTTATAGCTGCAAAGCTGCCTGTGTATTTAGAAAGCCATGTCATTAATGTCCCTGTTGGTGGTTGGTGTAATGGTCAGGTGCCCCAGTACTTCTGTCCATATATAATGTACCATTTGGTCTTCAATACATTTTGCTAAACTAAAATACTAATTACATAAACAAATTTAGGTTTGCTCAAATAAAATATACTTCTGCATCTAAATAAAGCAAGAAATACAAGCATTTGTTCTCCGAGTCTTCCTCTCACAAAGCCGTGGTCATTAGCTGTTACCTAATATCCCCTTCACCTCATAAAAGGCTGAATCTATTAGACGGGGAAGAAGATACCTATACTTATCTACTCCTCAGCATTCAGGTGCAGTCACATTACACTGAATAACAGATGAAAAGGAATATAAAGAGTAAATGAATGAACAGATACATGAATGACTACAGTAAATAAATGATCACTAAATCAATAGTCAAAAGGTGGAGTTGAAAAGCACTGAATGAGTCAACAGACAGATGAGATAATTGAATGAATTCTTCGATAGATGGAATGAATGAGTGAATGATCTCAGCAGGCCTGTTGTGTTCTTCAGTGAGCAGATGCAGGAAGGGATCTTCCCCAGGCAGACGCTGATGGTGATGGGCATTAGCACCATCCATTAGAAAAAACAAGAGGGTGGGGAGAGACGAGAAGAGAGGAGAGGAGGGGAGAGGAAGACTTTGTATCTGAAAAAAGAAAAGCAAGGTGTCAGGTAGATTATGATGAGATGAGAGAAGAAAACTGAATGAAAAGAGGAGAGAAAGCAGACGTGTGAGTGTGAGGTGACAGAGGAGGAGGAGGAGGAGTGCTTAATGATGAACGTGGAGAGTGACACAGCTAGACACAATGACTCCTGGGGGATCTTGAGTCATAAGCACATTATCCATCCATCTGTCTGTCTGCTTCTCTCTCTCTCTTTTCCTCCTATCTGCCCGTCACTTCTATCTCTTCCATAGCTCACTCTTCCTGTTTGCTTCGCTCACAGTATTTCCCTTCTCATGTTACAGAGACACAATGCAGAAGTGTACTTGGGTTTCTTAGGGTCACAATAATCCAACTAACTCACCAGCATGGTGATCTCACGAGTGAAAACGATACATACACAAACATAAAGACACAGTTAAGAATGGTTACTTGATTCAGAAAAATCAGGAATGAAGTATAGCCAAATGTTTGTGCATTTCAAATGTCAAACAGTGGGAGAAAGCATTCAAACACACCAAATTCTCTTTAATCCCACAAACATGTTTTCCTTCCTAAGTGGCTTTGATTGACTGTACTGATGAAGTGCAAGCCCAGTGGTTCACTTTAGTAAAATAGTGTTGAGAAGGCTTATCAATTCTCATTTTGCAACCACAGCATTCAAGAGATCAAGACGGGAAAGTGTAACATTATGAACTGCTGGTAATATTAGACTGTACTTCCCTCACACATCAATCAAAAGTTACATCCATCCATCCATTTTCTATACTGCTTATCCATCAGGGTCACAGGGGAGCTGGAGCCTATCCCAGCTGACTACGAGTGAGAGGCGGGGTTCACCCTGGACTGGTCGCCAGTCAATCGCAGGGCTAAAAGTTACATTACATTCTCAATTGTTGGCACATCTATTGCTAACTCTTGCAATTATGGGATTTTAAGCATTTTTTCCTCTTGTAGTCATTGTTATGCATGCATTTTGGGTAAGAGATGAGCCATGAACTGGAACTTGGAAAAGAACGCTTGTGACCAGGAGGTTTCTAGGTTTAACACCCATGCTGTTGCAACAGTCCAAAGAACAAAATCATATTTAAATGTTTAGTATTTACTCTGACTTATGACAAGCAAACCAAGTTACAAGTGGAGTGGAGGAGTGTGTCAAGTCATTTTGTACTTTATATGCATCTATCGATCTTCTCTGGTGGTCACAAAGAGCCAACAAAATCATCTGGTGGTTTGGAGCTTTATTAGTCTGCATCTAGAAACAACACAACAACGAAACATCTTGTACTGTCACAGTAGGACGGGATGTTGCTTTGCGACTGCCATGTTTCACACGCCTTTTAATGGGCAACTGCCAAAGCACAATGGGTAGGACACAGGCATACACAACACACACCTGGTTCAAGTGCTCTTCAGTCTCTGAACTATCAGGGAAAATCTGCATTTCTTTCCCCCACAGCCACCAAAGAATCCTTCATAATTCTATGGCTCGCTTACAAGATGTCCTCCCTCGCATTTCCTACAAAAAACACATGGATCACGTAAGTTTAATAGCAGTTTAGCTTTTCAGTTCATGCTAAAAATATGTGCTATCAAAGACTATCAAAGTCTGATTGCACTGAATTCATACACTGAGACCCTCCTTATCAAGCACTCTAACTACTACTACTACCACATGTTTGGTGCATCAGTGTTCAACACAAAACAGTTCAGGTGTGAAAGACGCCTTAGCTTTAAGTAACGCTCCTGAATGTCCGATGTTGCACACCAAAACTGCTACGTTCTTCATTATTCTGTGACACAGTCGTAAAACTTGTGTAAAAACAAACATAGCGTGGGGTTTAACACTTGACTCAATGTTTGTTTGGGACTTTCCACCATATGTCATGCAGCTCAGCCAAAGAGCGATATTTATTTCCATGCTGTTTATATGAGCACTTTAACAAGTAGAGGTACGTCTTGATAAACAGGCTTAAACGTTGGCCCCACATTAAGATTCCACAGCTACAACATATTCTGCCAGGTACTTGAAGAACAAAGTGACCGAGATGTTGTTATTGGCAGAGTAACAACACAGCGCAAATCTGGCAACTCCAATGTGGAGACAGTTGGAAGAAATAAATTCAAGTCTTTAGCTCTAAAAGTTCAATCTACACATATCTATGTCAGAGTTTTTCATTTCTTAAATAAATTAAATGAGAAACAATGTGAATTTGGGAATGAAACAGTTCATCTACATCTAAGTCTTTTGTCACTATTATTTCTCATAAATGTTTTGGTGCAATCCCACTATTCACCATGCCATCCTCCCACTGGAGCGTCTCCCTCCCTCTCTTCCTATTAGATTATTGTTTGACCGTGGGAGGAATCAGATTTCTCACATGTGTTTCTCTGTGCCTCTTTCGCATGTGCAAAACTCCACTCTCAGACAATTACACACCATATCTAATGTAATTTCATACAATGCATCATATTGTTTTTGTACATCATCTTTGATTCCTGACATCATCCATCATTCATTTTGTAATAAAAAGATAGATTTTATAAAACTTATTTTAGGTTTGAATAACTGGGACAACCTTTACAGACCCGGCGGGTTCATGCTTATGGCTGTGTAGGTGCGTCCACACCCACACACTTGGGACAGCTTGATAGTGCTGCCAACAGAAGACCACAACACTTTCAAACTAAATTGAACATTTCTGACATACTTAAACTCCATCAAGAGTAAAAATGAAACTGTGGTTTAGTGGTTTGAAGCATTCATTTTCATCATTTTACTGCAATGATCATAAAGCTTGCATTCAATTAAACTTATGTAGAATTAAAACTAATGTGTCAATATTGCCAAACACACTGTCCATTACCAATGATTTCCTGTTAATTGTGTTGTGTTACTGGAATGCTACCCTGTCTCCTAGAAATTACATTTATGCAACTAATTTATAAAAGCAAATGTCTTTGCAAGGGAAATGTGATCACTACCTGGATTATGTTCAGAGACAACATTCATTTTAACCAATGGAACGCCGTACTTACTTGCTGCACCTTTGCCAGGCACGCCTTGCCAGTGAATATTTTACTGATACGTTCTGTAACAACATTTCTGTGACTTGCAATGTATGTTAATTAATCACATATCCATGCAATTTATATGAAAATAAACCAAATTTATAGGAGACAGAGCTGTGGAATGCTAATAAGACCTACTTTGTTTTTATGGTGCACAATAAGTTAATAGATATACCATACAGGAGCAAGCAACAGAAAACTCCTATCAAGTTCAACTGTAGCTGAACGGGAAACATCTCAACATGTCTGGAAACATGGTTTGTGGAGCAGTGAGCAGACAAGAAGAAGTCAAGCCGAGGCTCTGCTATTCTTTATATCAACTGTCTGATCAGAGTCATTGATGCAGTTAACACAGTAACCTCTCTCCCTGATCCTGAGTGGACTGGATCAGAGTGTTCAGCTGGGGATTAGCAAACTAACCAATTTTGACTGCTTGGTTCCTCTGAGTGTTTCCTCCACATCCTCACTGACTTTGACCAGCTAAACCGCTTGCTTGTAAGTTTCCCAGTTTATGAAACCTCAAGAAGTTTTCCACTACTTAACATTATTATGTGCTTCGACTCCTGCAGTGACAATTAACGCCTCTATATCGCTCTCTAAAAGGTTATATTTCAGAAAAGTGTCATTTCTTTTGACATTAGCAGTAGTTTTGTTTTAGCTCACGCTGAATGGCTCTACACTGAGTGCGGAGGCTGGGGACACACACTAA
Source organism: Scatophagus argus (assembly GCF_020382885.2). NCBI lineage: Eukaryota > Metazoa > Chordata > Actinopteri > Scatophagidae > Scatophagus > Scatophagus argus. Next base: position 5,198,991 of record NC_058494.1, on the reverse strand, counting down.
CACAAGCTGACTGATGGGGCTGCAGCAGCTCTTGTAGATAATCCTGGACTGCCCACACTTTCTCTTGTACATTCATTCATTCATTTTTGTTCTCTTCTTACTTTGTCCATACTCCTCTCTGCATGTGTCTGCATTTCACACACACTAAAAGTGCGCAAACGATTTTCAAAGCCTGAAACAAACCAAGCAGACAAAACTCGCAAACTCACAAAACACATTCACACTTTCATAAATACAATGGAGAATAATTTACACAAATATATTCTAGCTTTACCTTAACCTGACAGCTCCTTCTCAATGTCCTAGATACTGGATAATTTTTCACCTCATCCTTATTTCACAGTCTCCACAGTCTTTATTCAACCATTCATCCACACAGACATGCATAATACTGGTATGTTGTAATGCCTGAATTAGAAAAATGTGAACACACTCTAAACAGTAAATGTGTTTCTTCCAAATTACATTGAGTATAGCATGCATTACTTACAACATGACACACAAATTTTGTATAATGCTCTGAATGCACAGATACACACATTAACACACAGAGCCGGCAAATGGGATTACAGAGTGTGTCTGCAGGCTGTGACAGGGAGTTTGTGCGTCACTCCCGCTGAGCCAGATTAGACTGAGCTTCAGTGCAACCTTACAGGTCTGCTTAGGGAAACAGACAGACTGAAACTATAACACAGACGCTGTCTCCGGTTCCCTGCTCACTTCCCTCTCACTGTCTGTCTGTCTGTCTGTCTCACTCTCTCTTTATCCCACACTCTCTTAAACCTCTAATCTCGTCATCTTTCTTGTTGTGTACACATACAAACAAAATCTGTTTCACATTTGTATTCACCAGCTTAGAAAAACTAACACACACACACACCTGCTCTCTGCCCTGTGTATCAGGGCTCCATGAAGGCGCCAGTTACAGTCCTGCTCTTCTTTCTCTCTGTCCATCGTTTTGCTGCAGAGAGCCAGCGTGATGTGTCTTCATTTCCTGAAAGCAAATCAACATCAGAATTAAGGGTTAGGAAATGCTGTGGGGTACTGGAGTGCAGTCTGAATCACAGTCCGAATCTTTTTGTATGGCCTAAAATAGTCAGCTTTACGGACAGACAGACAGACAGATGGACGGATAGACCAACACATAGATAGATAGATAGATAGACAGACAGATTCATGCACCACACTTCAGATTCAGATTTTCATCTAAATGCAAAAGCTATGGAGAGGGGAGTTAACAATGGAGGGGGAGCTTCTCTCTTCATTCACATGTACTAATCAAACAACTCGGCAATCATCACAGGGAGGGAGAGAAAAAAGAGCAGAGAAAGGGAAAGGAGCAGGGACGGGAGGAGGAAGCACAGGGGACGAAGAGAATGAGCCGAGGAGGAAAAAAGAAAACGAGCAGAGGAAAAAGACAAGAAGAGACAGGCCAAGTGGGAGAAAAAAGACACACTTTGTCATCAGAGCCAACACGCAGACGCAGAGGACAGAAGAGAGAAAGGTCGGAAAAGAGGAGATGAAGGCGGGAGGAAAAGGCGGGAGACAATGAAGTGAGTCGTGGGAGGAGAAGAGAGGAGGAAGACGGAAAGACAGACGAGGTGAAAAAGACAGCAGGGCTCCATCGCAGCAGGACGGGCCTGCCTGGGCTGTCTGTGCTGTTTGTGGAGTCCCACTTGCCCCCGCTCTGCTCCAAACACCATCCATATTTAATGAGGCCCTCACAAAGCCCTGGGAAAAGAGATGCTGGGAACTCTTCTGCACCCCCCCCCCACCTCTCCTCACCTCCGCCTTCCCCGACACTCAAACTGTCACCCCTTGGTACTTTTCTCTTTCATAATCTTCCCTCTTCTTCTGTTGCATTTCCCTGCTTTTTGATTGCTCTTTAGTTATTTTTAAAGATTGATTTGTGCCTTGTGTCTTCAACTCCTCCCAAAGTACCTCAGGCTGTTAAGCAAGCACACAACGCTAACCTATTAGCTCAGCATGTGGTTGCCAGTGGAGTGCTTAATTTTAGTCCTGCGCATTTCAGACACAATGACTGCTTCATCTTTTCTTAAAAACAGAGTTGGGCAGAATCAGCTGTGTTCTCTCAGCCATAAAGAAGCTGCATGCACGTGTGCTGTCGTTCTCCCTTCCTCCACTAACATCGAACAACAAATTGAGGCACATGCACTTTGTGGCCGTGTATGTGTGTGCCTATGTGTAACAGTGCGTTTGATTTTATGAGTGAATGTATGTTTTTATTATGTGAGTGAGTGGCTGGAGTTTGTGTATGTGTGCATGTGTGTGTGCATGTTAGTCAGAGTGCTGCGTGCATCAATAATGTATCTAGATAATGCAGCCGCTTCACTCTACCAGGAACAACTAACAGGCATACCGACGCAGACCCGAAGACAGAGAATGAGGGGCAGAGAAAGGAAACACATGAGGTAGCAGAGAGGAAAGATGAGAAAGGGAAATGTGAGTGATACCAAAATGGAGCAAGAAGCTGACTTATGATTGGTTGGGAAACCTAAAGAACACAGAAGAACACGTCACACTTGGGTGTCAGATATTATTTGGGAACAATCTACAGTAATTTAAACTACTTAGAGTGCAGGAGGTTTATTCAAGAAGCTAATTTAAGAAATCCAATATAGAGTTAGAACCTATTATCTAAAAAGTGTAGGAAGATACCTGGTGGTTTTACCCATACAATAATGCCTGAAATTTGTTTGAAACCATGGTACAAAAATCCAGGTGAAAATCAGTCTGTAAAGTCTGTAAATCAGTCATAATTGGGTGAGTTGGTGTTTTTAACCTACTGGAAAATGACAATTTCTTTCCTAGTTTGCAAACCTACAGGTCACAGCATGAACTTTGCTAACATGCGTTTGGATCACTACATAGACTCCAGCAGAGGTTTTTGTAACAAAGCTGGCAGCTAAACCTGAAAACAGATATTTTGCCCAGCAAATGTTTTGGTTTGTCTCAGAAGTGGCTGTAGGTGTGAAAGTGAGCATGAATGGCTGTTTGTCTCTATATGTCAGCCCTGTGAAGAACTGGCAACCTATCTAGGGTGTACTCCACCTCTGCAAGCATAGTGCGCACACACAGTGTGTGTGTGTGGGGGGGATCTACACTGCCCAGAGCTAATGTATCATCCATAAACTGACCACACCACTGTTATGTTTACCGACACAGGTTTTCATGACTGCTTCAGGATATATGCTTTCCCTAGTCAATACTGGTCTACAGAGTGAGGATGTTGCCTGTTCTGGAGGTTCCCCCCACTGGAGATTCCCAGTTAAAAGACAACCTTTAATAGGAATATTGATGCACACACAGGTTTCCCTGATAATTTGCTAATATCTGTCCGTTAGGTGGATGTTTTAACTAACTTTTACTGAAGTTATGTTTTGTATGTTTGGAATAATGCAGCCCCTCCAAGCCTTGTCATTTGGTGTTAAGAAGATGCTATTAGAGCAACAAACAGTAGCTCGAATGCACCAATCAGGAGCCACGTCCCTGTCCCTGTGTGTCTGTACATGGCAGCCCATGTCTGCCCAGCATAAGGGAATGTGGGCTAACTAGATACTCGTGTGAAAATGTTATATACCTCTGTGCTTACTTTCAGCCTGTTTGTGTCTGGCTGAATAATTTTCAATGCGCAGAAAACCCTTTAATTATTTTCTAATTTTTTCTCAGATTTTTTTCTGTTTTACTAACCTAAAATCTCTTAAACCATAGTGTCTAATACAAACTTCCTACTGACAGAATAGCCAAACATATCACTTCTTGTTAAACATCGATTAGTCTACATTTGACAGAGCACATTACATTGTTTTTAAATAAATGAATTCATTCTAAAAAATATATATATATACAGTAAGAGTCCATGAATGGGTAAATCACATTAACCTCTTTTACACTGTGTCATCTGTTTATTCGCTTGGGGTGAAGTTTTATCTTCGACGGACAAAGTTACCTCGGGGACTAAGAAAAACTCAATACACTTGAATATGCTAGAATGTTTTCTTGTGTGTATCTTTTTAATTAATAGTTCACATGAAAAGACTCGTGGCGGTGGTTCGGTCTAGCTGGTCGGGTAGATATCAGTGTAATCCCTCATCAGCCATTTGACTCTGTGACTCTTCCCCTCCAACGTATCAGCCCCAACAAAGAAGTTAGCACATATCACTGGTGCAAACACAAGGGACGCAGGCCTATGAATCAATATATCACCTTATTTACAGAATCAATATAGTGCACTATATTTAATTATCACCCCTATATCTTAATACATATCACATCACCAAATTCTTGCCAATAAACAGCCCTTCTGTTAGGTTTACATGCCTTTCCTTAATTGTTTTTTCTGTCCGATTTCCTCTTGGCCCAGAAGAATTATACTGTATGTTCCCTCCTCTAACGGCAGCAGAGGAGACACAATCCAATTAGAAGCTCACATCGCAGTCAGGCAGGCCCACACACACGAACACACGGACACACACACACACAAACAATCCATGTAACCTAATGACCTTTTCGGGTGAATGTCTATCATCTGATTGACACAGGCAATGGGTGGCTGGCGCTGTAAACATGTTTGTGTGTCTCTCTCAAGTCACACATGCTAACAGGTGAATTACAGTGCATATCATCTGCATTCATTGCAGTTATTTCCCTTACGGACAAAGATTTCTTGAGAATTTTGGTTTTCTATGCAGTGCCAGACAGAACACTGGTTTAGATGATATGCTGCCTTTCTCTTGTCAGTTGATTCATATTTCATTGCCATCTATAAAGAGTCTTTGGGCACTGGGAGGGGAAGGTTGGCTTTGATTCAGGGAACACATTTATCTTCGATCTCCACTCTGTCAATACGGTAAATATGAAAACAGGATACGAGATAACACCAGCGCTATCGTATTTATTCGTGTGTGTCCAACATTTCAAAATGTGTTTCTATTTATTCAGTTCACAAATGCTTTTTTACCTGACTATTGGCAACCACTTTGAATGTGCATTCAGCTCCATCCTGTTTGTGAGATAGTCTGCCTACCAATACTGAGTGAAATGAAAGAGAAACAGACATTACAAGCATCAAGTGCCTTTAGTTAGTCTTATGTACCTTACATTTTTTTCCCAATGAGACACAGATGAATTCTTGTACTTAAAACCTTGAATACACAGCCACTGGCTTTACACTTTTAGTAGAGTAATTAATCCACTAGCACATGGGCAATGAGATTGTGTCTGCTAACTCAAGATCGTTAATGAGGCCAATGTTTGTTTTACATTGGTCTGCTTATTCTAATTTGTCTTCTCCCACTTATGCAGCTAAAGCTGGGAATATGAAATGTAGTTCCCATCATTTGGCTTCTTTGCCAAGTTATGTTGTTTAAGCTAAGACTGTCAAAAACAGAGAGGAGTTTGGTAGTGCTGGTTAGTCCTCATGTCCACTGGCTGTGGTTGTGTGCCATTCAGATTCCACTGTTCAAACATCCACAGGAAGCCTCTCTGAAGCAAAGTTCTCAATGTTCTCAAGATCTCCAGCTTTTTTTGTGTTTCACAAGCATGAATAAAAGTTTACAGGTAATTTATGATCAGTGTGATAAATTATGCTTGGTGGCTGTACGTTGTTTGTTTCAATAACTTAACTACAGCATGCAGTTTGTGTGTGTGTGTGGGCTTGGTCAGAACTTTTCAGGTGAGTGAACTGGTACAGCAAGAATAGATAGAGCAGGTAAAGAAAGCAGAGTAGAGAAAAGAGGCATGTGTCAGCCATAAGTGAGACACTTCATTCACACATCCAGTGGACACTGGCACAGTAAGCTGGAACAGAAACAGATCGTCTCCGGTGGCTGCGACGGGGGATCAAATGTAGCAAAGTCGCATCTAGTGGACATTCAGGTTTATAAATACGTATACTGTAGATATTCTGAACCTATGAGCATATGAGTCATACAGAAGGACCGCTGGACAAGCAAATATGTTTCACTGACATGCGATTGGTCCCAGCTATCTTTATACGCATCCATACCCAGAGCTAGAGGACGAAAAGGGAAACATCTGAACATGGCCCTGGACACGAGGACATCCTGCAGACAGACAAGGTTGTAGAATACTAAATTAAACGGGTGAGGATGGGGTACCACACCACATTAGGAGGCTCCGAATTAAAAAAAAAAAAAAAAAAGGAAAAAAGGAAAGATATACACTTAAAACTCATAGCCTTAATTTTTAAAGTTCTTCTTCGTTCTCCTGGGGAAGGCATTGTGCTGAAACATTGATCTTTACAGTCTAAAATAAAAAAAAGACTTCATCTGAGTTATGAGTGTACAGCTTTCCCCTCCTGTGTATCGATGTCTGACTGTAAGTCAGTAACTCAGTAGAATAGGTGTGTGTTTTCTTTCAGTTCTGCATACTGAATATCAGTATCAGTATAAACTATCAGTTTATCGTCTGTCTCCATCCAATAAGAACTGATGGATAGCATCTGATGGGTCTACTGTCCTAAAAGCTCTTACAGAACTATTTTTGCTATCATTGGAAAACCCTTTAATCAGGAGTTTCAGACTGAAGCCAAACTGGCTGAAAGTGATGTCTATATGGTAAAGGAGCTTAGAGTTGACCTAAAACCTTTTAGACCTCATTAGAGCAGTTCCTCCTAACCAGTCTCTGATTCACCTCTGTATCATAATAAGTCGGCGGAAGCTGAGCTGTTTGGCTCTATCGTATATCTTTGGGGGAGACTCTTTTGGTTTGGATTTTCTGACACCTTCATATCCTCAAATGTTTGTGGATCTTAAGGGAATTACCTCATACAATATTCATTCAAAAGTATCCTAAGTATAGCACAATCGGAAGTGAGATGTTGAGCTGTGGGATCAGAAGTTCAATGCAAAATTTCTTTAGTTTGGAGAGATAACAAAATCATGCTTCTTATTTCACTATTGGGTGCTAAGCTTCGATGCCCTGACAGTGAAGAGAGAGCTGAGGGAGATTAGGTTACATCAGGGACTAAAGCTGGACAATACACTTGTGTCTGAGTGTAAGTGTGCACGGTTTCACGTCAAGCACATTTTAAAAGACGGTTTATGAAAGGTACACCAACTTTATCATCATTATTACTCTATCTCTGCACATCATAGCATGCAAGAGTGTGTGTTCTGTATGTTTGTGTGCGAGCAGATATGTACAAAGGAGTTGACAGACACGCCCTGAGTTTTCACTCAGTATTAAACTTGACAAATACGAAGCATCAAAAATGTAGCCGAGCCTAAAAATAACATCATAAATTAGTAAAGCCTGGAAAGGCCTTCAGAACGCAGCTGGCCTCATATTCTTCTTCAATTCTGCACTGAGCGTCGGGACTCGCTTTGTATTCATGAAACACAGATACATGTATACACCGTACACACCCACTGACATGGACACATACGCCTGACACAGCAGCAGATTGTTCCACAGTGTGCTGTGTTTCAGGGGCGTGAGGCATGATGCAGCAAAATATGTGCAGCTACATCTGATCGTAAAATGCATGTAGTAGCGTGTGTTTGAGCGTGTCTGTGCGCACATTATGAGTGTTTATGTGTGTGTGTGGTCGTGCATGTTTCTGGTTGCAGTGATGCATTAGTAAAACATTTTAATTTCACACTACGTGCGGTTAGTCTGTTCATCAATTCTTTAGCAGTTGTTGAATATAGAAAATGACTGAGTCATTTGTTTTATAAGAGGGTCAGGAAATGCCTCAGTCTGTTTGTATCTTATCTAACCAACATGAAACATCCAGAGCATTAAGTCTATCTTCTTATACCATCCAGTCTTGTCTACACACAGTGCTGCTAAGCTTAAAAATCCCTCTTATCGACCTGTCTCCTCCCCTTCATGTGCACCCCTCCTTCATCATATCATTTAAACAGGTACAGTGGTGAATGGGTAGTAACTTTCACCCGCCTCCCTCTTCTAGTTGGACTACTTTTGGTTAACAGAGTAAGTGTTGTTTGTTCAGTGACTGTAGGTTGTGTATTACAAGTAGCGGTAAGGCTTGAATGGACTTTTTTTCCTTTAAGGAATCATTTGGGAAGCTAAGCCTGTCAAGCTGGTTTACATTTTGTCAATTGTTAAACTATAATCCAGATAACAGTGAGCTGGTGGAATAATACAGACTTTTAAACATTTTTTGGCTATTCCTTATTTTTTATTATTATTATTATTATTACTATTATTGTACAATAAATAACAAATGGCTGTCCAGTCGAAGCAAAGTCATTTTGTTTGCTGGTTTGCAGCGAGGTACTGAGGGGAAAGAAATACAATGTCTATTGAGTGAAATCTATTTTAGACACTTTGCGTCTGGTTGTTCTGCCGTGTAGTTTGCTGTATAATAATGAGGTGTAAGGACCTTACCGAGCGGGTATCTCCTCTCTAATCCCCTCCTGAGTGCAGGGCGAGCTGTCCCGACCGTCCTGGATGAGGAACAACTTCGAAAAGCGCCGCAAAAAAGCCGCACCTTCCTTAAACAGTGACAAGTCAGTTAATCCATATCACCTGGCGTTTAGGCAGCACGAGGAGCACGGCTCGAGATCCCTGTTAGGTGCGTTTGATAAAGTCCCGCTGCAGGTGATGTGGACGGGTGAGGCGCTTAGGCGACGGTAATCTTTTCTCTCTCACTCAATTCCAATTCTCTCTCTCTCTCTCTCTCTCTCTCTCTCTCTCTCTCCCTCTCCCTCTCTCTCTCTCTCTCCCTCCCTCTCTCTCTCTCTCTCTCTCTCTCTCTCTCTCTCACACACACACACACACACATAAGCATAAAGTTTTAATAGTGATGGCGAGGCTGTTGGTTTCATAAAGAGAAAACAAACAGTGGAGAACAAAACCCCATGCAGTGCGAGCTACCTGATGTGTACACACCTGCATCTCTCTCTCAGTCCATTTGATGTGCGTATTTATAATTGCTCCTATACAGGCTAGTCACGTGCGTGCGTGAACGTGAAGACCGGAAGGGCCGTAGCGTACCTGTGCCACCGTACAAATATGGACCCAGGGCCTGACGTTGAATATATTTTTCTGCAGAAGGAGATACACAAATATCACAGTCAGTGAGCTAAAACCCCTTACAATGCATGGTCGCAAACATTTACAGATAGATAGATAGATAGACCGTTAACTGGCCTCTGTCGCCTCCTACTGGCGTCAATGCTTTACTGCTACTCACACTTCCCCTCTATAGCTTGCTCGAATGTATTGTAGTTAAGGCTGTATTTCCAAAGAGGGAGGGGTCCTACATCTGTAAAGGCCGCAAAATAACGTCATTCACTATAGGTGTTCGTGAATATCAGATACCCACGACCACACACGAGGTCCCAGATGGTGGGAACTTGGACTTAAATTTTTGCTAAACATGTTAATCCAACAAAGATTAAAGTTGCCAAAAGAAAAAAAATGAGATATTGCAATACATTAGAAGGTGCATGCAGGTTTGAAATATTAGCCGTATACTTTATCAAAGAACTCTGGGTGAAGGTTCTTGTGTACACCAACATGCGCATGTTCAACTTTGTCTGTTTTTCACTGTCACAAGTGAAACACAGCTGGATTGCATGCCCAGTGTTAGCTAGTTGTTTGGATTGTTTGTCTAAACTTATGGCCACAAAAACATTGCAGAGTACAAGACGGGTGCAAATGACTGAGCTGCTTTGTCAGTGTTATAAAGTGCCATGATTTGTCATGTCATTTGCTGGTTTTATTCCATGATAGAGAGATATAGTGATAATTAAATGTGGTGGTAAATTAATGCATCAAATCGTGCAAATTGCAGTTTGAATTTACAGAACACACTACACCACGATATTACAATTGTTTCAAAGGTTAGAAGATTGTGGTTCTCAACAGTCTAATGATGGAAGACCCCTCAGGAAAACTGAAACATAACAGGAGTCAGATGCCTCTAAATGTCCAGCTCACTTTACACATCTGGCCACAAGATGTCAGTGTTACACAACTATACTGCTGCTTCCTCTCTCTCTCTCTTTTAGTCTTTCTTTCTTGCTCTTTTTAGTCTTTTTCTCTTGCTCACTTTACTCACACACACACACACACACATATTTATTCCACATTCACACATTTGTCCACATTCATGCTGCCTTTATTAATTATATCATGGAGTCCACTTCCAGTCACTGCTCGAGCCTCTTTATCCCCTCCAGGAAGCCCACACTGCCACGTCTACTCTAATTTAACAGAGATTAGGAGAGGAAACCCTTTTGTTGCTCTTGTTTTGACCCCTCTGCTTTGTGGTCGGTTTGATCTATGTCCTTGGCTGTCAGCTGGTGGACAGAACTATTCTGGGTGGGTGCGAGGGGATTTTTAGGCCTGTTGATTGTACTGAGACATAAGAATCTGCTCTGCTTTTCAACTAAAACAGGGAGACAGACTGCAATGACAGTAGAGGCATATTGCTAAAATGCTAAAATGAAATAAAAGATAACATTTTATCTACATGGATTGGTTGAAAAAAGAGGGAATTAAAGCAAAATAAATTCAACTGTCATCTTTCACCACATAATGAGAAAATTAGACCCCATGAGAAGGTGTGCGAAGTCGAGACTGTACATACAAAAGAAAAGACGTCATCAAGTGTCAAAGGTCATGTGACCCTCATGTCCTCACCTGCGTGAATACATGTTTTCCTTTTTCCTTTTTTTTTTTATTCTTTGGGTGTTAATTGAGCACACCATCAGGACTGTAAACAAGGAATATTTCAAAGGAAAGTCCAACAAAATATTGTAGTGACTATAGAACTGAGCGTATACATATTCTCATTGCTTCTTTTCCCTTTTCCTCCTCTATATGGAGATGAAAAGAGCTTTCATGTTGTTTCCTCTTGTTGCATTATTTATTGCTGTGTGGCGCTTTATTAGCTGGTTTCATCTCAGATTTCGCAGGCTGTTTTTGGGGAAGCCTTTGAAATGTGTTTCTGACTCCAAACAATCCTTTTCCCGCTTTCTCTCACTTGCTCCACTCGCCTCCTCCCTCATGATAACCCCCCCCCCCAGATTTTCAAAGTGAATTAAGCCACCCTCTGAAGCCAAAATCCATTCAATACTGTCCTAAGGAAGGGAGATGTTGTTCTTGTTTCGTGGCTGACATGAAAGGAGAACAGAAGATCCTCTTTGTCATTAGCCTTATTAGCATCATTAATGCAGTATGGATGAACTTCAAATGATTGGCTTGGAGTTATTTGTGTTACCATAGAAGCAACATGAGTACTGTTTTATGTTCTGTGTTGCATTGCGAATGAAGTGGGTGCGTTTTGAAGAAAGCTGATATGTTTCACGTATAACCACTAGATGGTGGAGCTACTCCTGATTCAAAATGAGACTGAGTGGAAGCGGAGAGAAGATTTGGAATTACAAGACAAATATTACAGGTTCTGGAATATTTTCAACCACATAATCACAATTTAAAACAGGTCTGTTTCATTCCAGCATTAACAACCATCACCAACCTACATCCTCTATATAACACCTTACATATTTACCTGTCACGTGTTATCAGTGCCTTTCAGTCAGTGCTCAGGTATGTTCAGAGGGAAACAAAGAAAGAGGACAGAGCCAGAAGCATCCACATTCAGAGTACAGTAAAAAGGATTTTAACTGTCTTGCTATGGTAGGTTGCTGTTAAAGACCTGAGGTGATTAGAGGGGGCACAGTCATATGTGGTTCCTTTATTGGTACATATCAGTTTGGCACAGTGTTTGATAATGTTGTCATGTTGTTGGTCAGTATGAGGCAGAAGAAAAAATAGAAAACCAGCAGTTTCCAACTGTATCTTAGTCTTTTCTGATTTAGTTCAACTTTCCAAACATGTTACCTTGTACTGTCTTGAATATTCAGCAACATCAGTCAAATCCAGCAAAATTATACTGTAAATTCCAAATAATAAAATGTACATTTTATAGAAAAATGTCTTTACAAACCAAAATGAAAAGGATTCCAAATGAAGACGCTGAAAGTAAATGTACCTGTCAGTTGTATAATGAACAGACAGTTTTGTGTCGTCAGTGAATGGATATATGCAGAGAGATATCTTACTGTAAATTGCTGTAAGGACAGAAAAATGTCATTTGGTTTGCTATGAGCTTGAAGCACCAGCATGGCTCTAGAATCAAAGCGGCTATCACACCAGGTGAGAGATGAGATTAAGGTGAAAGAAGGAAAAGGCAAGCAGATTTTGGGATAGCATGTGAGTAGGTGGTGGTGGTGGAGTGAAACCTATGTAAACTTAATGGTTCATTGTTTTGTTTTGTTTTTTTCTCCAACTTCTTCTCAGTGTGGTTCCTTGCATCTTTATCAGGAAGCTCCAACCACTCTGCAGTTGATGGTGGATAAGCCCAGCAGGCCTGATTTGGCTTGAACTCGTCTTTTATTCATTCCATCTCTCCCAGTACCCACACCTCCACAACGGCCCGGTTTCTCCTGGCAGGCCTTAATCTCTTTCCCTAATCGGCTGCAGACGTGAGGCTTTGCCATTCCCCACAGGGCTGCACATGGGATATGGCCAAGTTTTCAGAGTGAGTGTGGAGGTACTCCGTGCAACAATGGCAGAAGGGTTGTCACTTTCAGGTTTAGAGAACTCAGCCACCTTGCCTTTTGCTTTCATGATTTTCCAAATTTGCTGAGTTGAGGAGGGGGAGCGCTGGAAGAGAGGCTGAGGTAATGCCACATCATGCCTAAATGTCAGCAGAATTAATGAACCCAGAGTAACCAGCTGATCCCAGCGTTCGAGACCACTTGAGTACAGCATCAAACGCACACCATGCACTTTGATTCTCTGAGAGACTCTTCCTAAAGGTTCTTATTGCAAACCCAAGTCATAATAAACACACATAAAAAGCTGTCTTTCATGTCAGTCTTACGAAAGTGGAATAAATAAGTACAATCCACTTCCAGTGAGGGCCTTTGTGGAGAGGAAGCAGCTGGAGATGGCACTGGGCCCTGGTATTGTTTGCCAGCAGCTCCCTAATCGGACCATGGTGCCTTGCTGGCGTCTCCTGGAGAAGCGGGCAGGACACGTCACCCACATGAAAGAGACAGTTTTGAGTCTGAAAGTGCTGCGATGGTCGCTATGGGTCACTTTGTTGTCAGAGTTCTTTCCACGCCGAATGCCTCTTCACTTCTTATTCATGTCAGTGATTAATCTTTTCATGGGACTAAAAGCGATCAAATTACCTTTGATAATTTCTTCAGAGTAACAGAGAACAAACAAAACTTCTTGTTAAATGAGGATGGAAATTGTGCATGGCTCCAAGGTTTACTTTGGACTAACCCCAGTAGAAAATCTACTTTTCTGTGTTCCATAACCTCTCGAATGGGACTTGCATTAGAGGATTTCTGGGCCTGAAAATTGAACAATATGGTATTTCTCTCTCTCGCTTTCTCCTCTCTGAGTTGGTGTTTTCTTGCTAATTCTGTCTCTCCCTTAGATGTGGTTCAAGCTATTTACAAATCCAACTTTTGGAATGAGTGTCCAACTCCCTTTCGTCTGGGATTAGATAGAAAGAGAGAGGGATGAGGGATAGGGAGGGAGGAAGAGACGGATCATAGCTCATACGGCACTGCTGAGGACAAACTTGGAAGGATTAGGGGAAAAATACAAAATGTCTAGCAAGTAATAAAAGTGCATGTTATGTGTTGTTGGCTACCATGTGAGATCAGTGGAACTTCAAAGGACATCTGATTATTTCTGTGAAGTCACAAGACATACTGTCAGGGGAAAACAGTGTCCAAAGAGCTGTATGGAATATTTACTAATACGCAGAGCACTGCTTGGGTTCCCAGCCAGCTGGCAGCAGATCCTGAGAAGTAGACAGAGGAAGTGTAGAGGAGGCCAGTAGTAATGATACAGCTTAAAGAAAGGGAAAGGTATGTTGTATATTAAAGCATATAAATGCTCAGAAGGAATTAAGCTCATTAGTTCAGAGGAAATGTTTGGGCATATGGAATTAATATTTTTAATGAATGACTGTCAAATGCTATATCTATGGCCTAATCACTGACATCATCAGTATGCATTATGTTTTGATAGAATAAATTGGCTTTTAACCTTCCCCCTTCCACAGATTTCTGTACACAGTCAATGACAGGAGTTTGGTCTCATTAACTTAGAATGAGCCTTTTATATCTACCAGGGAAATGGGTCCACTTCCACAGAGTTCACCATTTTGCTCTGCCGTGTTTATACAGTAGCCTACAATGGACAAACAAAATGCTGGATCTAGAGAGGAACTTTCACATTTTTTGTATTTTCTTCTCAATGGCCACCCTTTAAGGTGGAGCGAAAAGCCTTACATTGCAATAAATTGTACAAATCAGATAACAGCGCACACTCTTGGACAGTCTCTCCCGGAGGGCATTGGTGTTGCACTTGGCTGTACAAACGGAAAAGGACAGCAGTAACTGTGCGAAGCATTAAAAAGAGAGCATGAATGCAAAGTTCAAATCCTGCAGACTTTTTCAACTTTGCACATCTGGCCAACTGCGTTAGAAGGGCATAATGAGTTTGTTGTTGTGGAAGGTGGGGCTTCCAAATGCTGTTCAACACTCTGACAAGCGCCATTACCTTTTACCTTCTAGCACAGTGATAATCATATCCGGTCCAGAATTTTCCGTCTGGCCAACAGAGCATTAATAATTTCACAATGTGTGCACATCTACCATTGTTCACTAGAGGAAGAGGCCCAGTCCTACCTGAGAGTGATTTCCAATTAGCTCGCCAACCCTTGGCAAAGAGTCAAAAAATCCATAATTACAGTTCACCCTTTCTGCAGAATGAGATTATTATTGCCACAGTGGCACTTGGGGCAAAGAGTTTTTCAGTTAAGTCATAGTGGCATGGACTGCTTTGATTTTTCTGCCAGATTTTCTATTCAAATTTCAATGAATTTGAATTTTGACCTGAAATATTTTGACCCTGACAAGCACATCTAATGGCACTGATGGGAGGCACCAATTCATCCTGCCCTCCACCACTTGTAAACTAAGCTTGGTGAGAGAGATGAGGTTAGGAAGGGGTTGTTTACCCAGAACCTTCCCACCGGCCTACAAGAAATGAAGCTGTACCTTCACGAAGCAGAAAAAGTGAGAGGCATGCACTGAGTGATGATGTGGCTGCTGTACATACTAGCAGGACACGACTCGAACACAAAGCAACAACACATGCTGGCCTTATGTTTAGGAGACAATGAGAGAAAAACATTCGCTTTTCTTTCCATGTGCTTTACATTTAGGTGGTGTACAGATGGATACAGTGAACTAGAGATGTTCTTTACCATCAAACAGCTTGATCCAGAGGGCCATATGAACATCTTAAACATCTGATCATCATGGTTGCCATTTAGTGCCTTTTCAAATGACTTTAAACTGTCCGCTGCTGGTAAACATTTGCCATTCTGAATATGATTTCATCCAAAGTGCCACAGTTTGAAGTTTGAAGATCAAGAAAAAGTAGTGACAAGTATTTTTTCAGTATGAAACTTCTTCTGCTTGCCTTAATTAGAGTAATCAACATATAACATGAAAATGGTTCATATCACATATTTGCAACCACCCCCTGCATGTTTATATCACGTAGATACTGTTCGGGTCAGTCTGACCCAGCAGTCAAACTGGGGGTAAAAGGGTGTCAGAAAAGTGAAACTGAAAGTGGTGAAACATTGAACCTTTTTTTTTTTTGTTATGAAAAATGACTGAACTATCCTAATTGAACCGTTATCTGTGAGAGGTAAGGAATACCATTGCACTAAATATTGACAGAATAGATAGTAATGGAGTTAGTAATAAAAAACTAACAACGCTTATGAGGATTTTTTTTATTTTCAGCCCTATTTTGGATAATAAAATACGCAACAGGAGGGTTAAGATCTGAAATCCTTGACAGGATTTGTACCGTTCACCATATGAGAGAATGCTAACTTTGTTGGTCAGCAGCAAAACTTCAGAATGTCCATAAAATTATGTTACATTACTTTATTTGCATTATAGGGTTAACTTGTTCGTTTATATCTGATTTATTTACAAGTTGAGTAACACAAAACAAATGAGTTTAACTGCTATTCTGTTGAAACAAGGTCCACACAGCGCCATGTGAATTAGTCATTAACAGGAAGCTGATACTAATAGCTCCCAAGTTGTGGTCTGGAAGGACACATGTCCTGACAATTAACCAGGGGCTAGAGGAAGTGGGTTACTGGCAACACAATGCCCCAGGCTGGCCTGATATATGCCTGTCTGATAAACACTTTGGTCAGAGGAAAACCAAGTGTCAGCCGGATATGCTTTTGAAGTCTGTTTGCATTGTTTTTTCTTTTAAGATAAAAGAGGCAGGTGTCTTTGTTGTCGGTTGTTGGGGAAATGTGAGAAAAGAAGCTGCCATTTTGTGTCATTATATCCTCTTTCATACTGTTTCCCATTGAAAAGGGCACGTACAGTATTTACAGGAAAGGCAAAGCTCCATTACCTACTGGTTTAATGTTACCTTGAGGTAGGGGAGGTTAAAAAACTGCTAGCCTTTGATGAAATAGAGCAACACTTAAGCCCCAGAAACCAAGGGTCTTTGATCACTTAACCCGATCTTCTTATATTTAATAGCATGACCCAAGGAACAAGCATGGGAACAGAGTGCATGTCCTTTGATGATCTGAACATGGTTCGCATGTGCACCTCCCGCACAGATCACAATGTAATAGTATAAATCATGAAGCCGAGACAGGTCTGTGAGATAACAGTGTTTGGATGGGTGCACCTAAATACATGTGCAGAATTCAACTTCAGATCTTGCTCTATTAACAATACGATTTCCCAGTATTGAGTGTTGAGTGAGGCTGCATGAATCAACATTTTTCTTACTAATAATGGATCAAATGAAGGCAATGTGTAATGTGAAAGAGGTTGCTTGTAGCGATAAACCACAGAAAATTATCAAATGAATCTGCAGTTCCCCTCGGCTCTGTAGTACTTCACTGTTTTGATCGATTCTCAGCACTGTCAGGCTGCTGCTGACGGTAAAAACCGACCGTAAACTACACCCAGCACCAAAGCTGTTCCAGACTAATGTGCTGCCTACTACATACTCAAGCTATGTGCACAGCATACTGTCTACAAAATGAACTATTAAGTATGCCATTACAGACTGACTGATCACACCGTTAGTGTCCAAGCTGCCTTTAAATGTTTTTTTTAAAATCACAAATGTAAATCAACATTAGCTTTCCAATAATACTTAAATACAAATTTGGGAAATGGGAAATATTGTTATGGTATATGGATATTGTTTATGGATCGTGTATCTTTTAAAGGAGAATAAAGGTAAAATAACTATTAGGATCAATATGTTGGAGGTACCTTTAGTATACTTTACTGAGAAGCAGAAGAGGAGATTGAGAGGAGTGCGCCACTGCAGTTTAGAAAAGCCAGGATGAGGAGGATCAAACAGCATTGTGCTCTCTTAGTGTTTGTTTCTAATAATAATGAAAAAATAGAATAAATGATATATTAATATATCAGTACAGCGCTGGCTGCAGCAGTATGTAAGAGTGACCAGCCAGCTAGATAGTTAGCTTCACCTGTAGGTGCTTGTAGAGCTTCTCATCTCCATAAATGAGTACATGTGTCAGGAGTAAACGTGTAAAGTATCCACTGTGTACTACACAGTCCTCTCTGTAGCAGTCTGAATCCAGCCTGGGCTCTTTGCTGTACGTCACTCCCTCCCCTCTCTTTTGCCCAGCTTCCCAAACCCCAACAAACTAACTAAACACGACTCCAAATGAATGCTAATGTTACATCGATTTGTTGCTAAATTGGCAACTGTTTGTGTTTCTCTGCTGCAGCTGAATTTGTTCCAAGTTTTGACTTGAATCAAGAATTTTATCTTCTGGTTTGTAGTGGAGCTATTCTGTCTGCTTTCGAAATACTGAAAGCTATTGCTATAAAAATCACATTGGGAACACATTTGAAGTCTTACCACATTGGGGAACTTTCCTCTATTTTTTTGTCACACAACACTTATGTAACAGATATCTGACTGACGAGCTTTCTGGCTTAAGATGTTAGCTATTGCCCATAGGCTATTCAATGTTTTCCTCTAAAGCAAACCTGCAAAAGTAATTAAAATCTGTAGTTACACCATAATAACTTGATCCAGGGCAGCAGTCTGTTCTGAGTGTGCTTAATAGTTTTAGATTTCACAATGAATACTGAGGTGCTCAGTGAAACACTCCATCACATTCATACTACAGTATTTTACAAATATCTATCATTCAATAATTTCTGTGAGTAATGGCTCAAAAGTGGACTGTCTCTTGGCGTGTTCCAAAATTGCCAGATGGCCAGTCTGGGTCTGGCTGCAGCTCTGCATTTTTCCTCCTGATATACGTTACATCTGATTCACTGACACTGACCTACATGGCAGTGGGAGGAAAACCTTTTTTCTCTATCCAAAACTGAGAAAAAACAATCTGTGGCCAAGTTTAATGATGATGACAGTTTGTCTTTTATTTGAGAAGAAAAAAACAACCCGCTGTTTAAAGTGGCCTTTGATGTAACTCTTTCTGACTTGTACCATTAAATTTAACACAAAGTACAACTTGGCATAAAAGTCTTTTCTTTTTCTCTCTTTTTCCTGTCGGTGCTGCGCTGTGTTCAGCTTGATAAACTTCCATCAAAGGGCATATGCTGATCCATC
This sequence comes from Scatophagus argus, assembly GCF_020382885.2. Lineage (NCBI taxonomy): Eukaryota > Metazoa > Chordata > Actinopteri > Scatophagidae > Scatophagus > Scatophagus argus. The sequence goes on along the minus strand of NC_058494.1, from coordinate 5,180,262 downwards.
AGACATCTTATATAACATACGCTGCCCGTCATTACTGTAATTTACTTCTACTGGAGAGATCAGCTCCTTCTCACAGTCTTTATTATTCTATTGGAGTTAGATTGACTCCTAAGTGTCACGGATGGCTGTTTGGGTGGGTACTAAAGATGAAAAAGGTTTGCCTTGAGCAAAGAGAGGAAGACGGAGTCAGAGAGGGAAGCTGATCTTTTGTATGAAACAGACTCACAGTTTGTGTTTCTTCCTCTTTTACCATAGAACTGACTTGTAATGACTGCAGTTGCACAACCAGCACTTCATTTTCATTGTATTTTTCACATTACATGTACCATGTACATGTACCAAAACCTCAGTCAACAAATCTGTTTCCAAAAGCCAAAGTACTTGGCCTCTCTTGTAATATATAGACAAAAGTATTAGGACAATGGGCACAGAAACACTTGTGGAAAGCCTTCAAAAAAGAGTGGAAGCTGTTACGCCGTAGCTGCTAAGCTGTCGGTGTGTATTAAACGCCCTGTTGGTGTAATGGTCAGATTCCCCATTACTTTTGTACACATAGTGTATATGCTTTCTGAAAATGTTGTTTTATAACTGTATAAGAAAAAAGTTTTCACTAAAAAAATAACTTGAATTAGTAAGACCATCAGTCATGAAAACGAGTCACATAATTCTATTGACGATTTATAGAGGCTACAATTAATGTTTTCATATTAAAGATCAATTTAATACACATAATGTGGAAGGGGTTGTTGTAGTTTTTCACTACATTACAGTTCTTCTCAGTTCAACAGAACATTTCAGTGTCTTTCAGCAAATTGTTTGGATTTTCCAGGCGCCATCTTTACTGTTCTGGTTCACTCTCACTTCTCATAGCGCTGTTTTTGTCCACACTCAGGCAGATGTGCTTAGTGAAAAAAACCAAAACACCAAAGTGCAGGTGGACAAAATTAGCAACCAGCAGGTGAACGCAGAGGAGCATTTAGCAATTTAAGATCCACATATTTCCCTCAGGAGTTGGTGTAGTTCACAATCAGCACTGAGCCTTGCTGTCAGCAGGCCAGAAATGCAAATAAAAGATAATGTTTCCTCTACTGGATGTCTAAGTAGGCAACTATCTGCTAACAAATTAGCCATAACAACTTACCATTTAAACTCTGATATTCTGACTTAAGGTGAGGCATGACAAACTACAAAACCATGATCACTTGTTTCTGTTTGTATTATTTTTCACTGTTAGGAGGTACAGTTAAAGCAAGGTGTAATATCCCACTGGGGTTATTGTTAAAACAGAAAAATTCAGTAATTGTAAACTTTTTTATTACTTTGTATTTTAAGGAAAGTCACAACACAGTGTGATGTGGTTTTGCAAGTCTCCATGCTGCAACTGGGCACTCCTACAAAGTGCCATTGTGGGATCTTTAAAGAGTTGCCCAACATTAAAGGGGAGGTAGTGGTAGCAGGTGGTGGGCTGGAGGAAGAGGATCTCCCTGTGGTCTCATTCAGGACTGAGAGAGAGGACTGGGACAGGTGGTCAACCCCTTTAATGTTCCTAAGCTTTTCATCTGTGCATGTGGCTCTAAAACAGGGTACGCTGTACACTGACCAAGAACTCTTTACTGGCAGACCTATGATATAGTTTCTGCTGCTGTTGCTGCCTGTTTCATGTGGTTCCACCCAGCTTACGTCTGCAGTTGGAGGACTTTGTGCTTAGCATTGCTGCTTAATCCGCCGGTGACATGTGTATTGCTTTCACTGTTCTAGACACGTAATGTGAACAATGTTGTTGTTCAAGCTTTGACAAATTCTTTGTCACCTGTCCACGACAACTGGGAAGTGACTTATAACAATTTCTGTTGCTGTTTGTTCTCTGGCGGTTATTCTTGGACCGGCTTATTGTTATTAGGGAACATGAAAGAACAGTTCATGTAATCGGCGTCATCAGAAATTTTTCCGGCAAGGCCACAAAACATAAAAGTAGAACTCTGATAGTTAAGATGCCTCCTGAGCAACCCTGTTTGCACATATTTGGATTTTTGATTGATGACACACTTTCTTTCTACTTGAGTATGACCACAGCCAATACAGAGTCAGAAGCCATTAGACCCTTGTGTGAAAGAGCCACTGGCTTTCAAATGTGATTTGTCCTGTGTTGTGGAAACAAGCAGGTGCATTATGGGGACCTTAGAGCGCAGTGGTATCACTTTGCATAGGGGCTGCCCCTTGTTACTGTTTCTGCTTGATGGATTGCATCATTACCCTAACATTGTTTTTCTGTGTGTGCTAACAGGGGGAACTGTCAATATGACCGTTTCAGGTTTCATGTTCCCATGTCCCAAGTGCCACGAAGAGAAAGAACAGTTTTGTTTTGGTTGGGAGTTGTTGAGGCTCACTTGTAACGGGCCCCCTGGTCTGTTTGATGTTGGCACAGTCCGCCCTGTGTTGTGTGATGAATTTGACAATAGTGGCAGGTTAGTAAAGGCAAATAGATAATTTCTGTTGAAATGCTTATGGGTACACATGAAGTTTCACTGATGTATGTTGCAGCACAAAATATGCCAGAAAATGCTTCAGATAGACCCTGAGGGCTGCAGCTAACAGTCATTTTTATCACACTGGTAAGTACTGTCTCCAGCAATCTATCAAGCATTTGATCTATACAGTGTCGGAAAATAGTGAAAAATGCTCACCACAGTTTCACTGAACCCAAGGTGACATCTTGAAATGGTTTGTCTGTCCCAAATCCTAAAACATTCACTTTACTATCACAAGACAAAGAACGTGAGCAAATCTTCACATTTAGAAAGTGGGAAACCCTGAGAAAATTTGGAATTTCTATTTTAACATTCATACTATTTAACAGTCGGACTATTATCACAACAATCTCCAGCAGTTAGTTGACTAATTAAATGAATAACTTAAGATAGTTAGATTTTTTTTTTTATCTCTTTTCTTTGGCTGAGTCTCATTGTCTTGTGGGTGCAATTAAACTTGTCGTTGGAGAAGAAAGCCTCCCTGGAAGCCTCCCTGTTGCTCCCAAACCCTGAGCTAGAAAGCGGGCACTATGCAAGCAGAGTTTACTGACTGAACGAGGATACTCCCCCACCTGTGTTCTCCTGCACAACCCTGCGCTAACTGCCTGTAGTGTTTGAGTTTGTTGTGGCCTTAATAAAACAAAACCACTTGCATCCACCCAAAGTTGTCCTTATGAACATCAGACAGATTAAAACAGTGCAAACACAAAATTTTGCATTCTCCCAGGTGAAAATTTTCACTGTAGGACATCAGTTTAGAAGCCTTGAAAACCCCTCAGCTTGGTGACAGGAAAAAAAAAAAGAAGAAACACACTCACACACAATTCAAACTCATGAATCTGTTTCTGTAGCTTAGATTCCAATTTTCCTCTTGTTTTCCATATCCTTAACACAGGAAAGTGCTCTGGCATTTTCATTAGTGCCTGTTTGTTCATCCTCGGTAATGATCTCATAAGGGGCTTTTTAGCAGAACATGGTGCTCTGTGATTGAATGGTTTTATGTGGAGTCAAAGCACTCAGGTTTGCACAGCAGGACACCACTTCAGATCACTCAGCACAAATCCCCGTGGAGCTCTGGGAGAAAAAAAACATCGATTGCTGCTCAGTCTCCCTCTCATTTTCCCCCTTTTCTACCCCCAATTTTTTCCCTCTTGCAAAATAATCCACTTTAACCATCCCACTCCATTTCCCCTCTCCCTTCCCCTGAAACCAGTGATTAAGTGCTTAACCAGTTTCCACACAAAGAGAGATGTGTTTGAAATGCAAACAAATAAACACCTGGGACTTTTGAGGTTGTGTATATTGTTTTATGAGTTTCTGTGGAATTATTTAGTTCCCATTTACTTCATCAGTATACTGATGAAGTAAATGCAAAGGGCTGTAGGCAGTTGTGTCTTTCCTTGTCATTTTAACCATTCAACAGTTCAATGATATCCTACATAAAGCTGTGTTGTACATAATCAGCAACAAATAAGATAAGAGTTTGGTCAGTGTAGGCAGCAATAAATGAATAAATAAAAATAAAAAGATAAACAAATGTGTGTTGATCAGAATGACTGATGACTGTAAGTTCTTTAATGTAATTTTAGCTGTGTTTGGTCGCCAATATTTTGATTTTAAAAAATGGTAAGAAAACAGGACGCAGAACCCAGAGGGTGGTGTTTTGGAAAACAACCATCTGATCTGTGCATCCGTTGACATGTCTCATTAACCTCTCCTCCCACGCACACACATAGACACACAAGGTTTAGATAGTATCTTTCTCGGTCTATCAGAGTGCCATCTGCAGGGCTCAGCCTGAGACTGTGACATCACTTCCTCTCACACATGCAGGCACTGGTGGGAAATTGTACCACCATGACATCATGTAATGGTTCCAACATGTGTTGAGACGAGTTGTATCCAACCGCCTGTGGATGCAGGAATGCAAGCTCAACTTTACAGCAGAGTCAGTTGTTCTGTGCACCTTCGCCACCGTGGCCTCAGTCCTGACTGACTCCCATTCATCTGGACTTATGTTTCATGTTTTGACCAGACCTGGCCTTGAAGTTGAGCCTTTCCAGCCTACTTAAGTAACATCAAGCCACAGGGAGATTAGAGTCCATTTCCACCTTAACTTTTAAGGTGAAACTTCACATTAATCCCCTTTATAATGATGTCACGATGACCTCCGCTCTTGCACTCTCTGCTGTTATTATCATATTGCTCAAAGTCTTAGTCCAATAACTCAATATGACTCCTCAAACTCTTTCATCCTGCCTCAGGATCTTCACACATCTTGTATCCATCATCTGTCCCTCCTACACACAATGCACTCCTCCTCTATTCTCACGTTCATCTGCCCAGTCCTCCCTCACTCGTTTCCACTTTCCTCCAGCCATTCACTCAACCCTGTTCTTTTTCCAACATGGTACACTAGGAACCATTGACGACAGTCAGTTGTGTGCACTAGCTGCATTTGTCTTGGCACCGGCTCAGGGTTCTAATATTGCCACTTCAGATTAAGTGTACTAGATGACTGTGGAAGGGGGCTTCCTTCTCATGAGGCTGCAGTAAGAGATCAGAGGATGTGGGAGGAGATGTCCACTAATCCATCTACTTATAATTCCTGACGTTTTGTTACACCAACTTAAACCACCAGTCACGGAAAAATTATTTTTTTTAAGCTATTTACCGTGCATGACACATTTTTGGTAGCATCAGTGGATAAACATTTTCACACGCAGGCACTCGACCCACCCTCACAAACCGGAAATGAGGGGAAAACTAATGATAATGCAGGAACTGTTCCCAACTTCCCAACTTTTTTAGTCAAGTTGAACTGTTTATGAGCTGAATTCCCCCCTCTTGTAGTTGACTCACACACATGCTGTCAAAGAGGGTAATAGTTCTGCCACTCGTAATGAACTTCAGAGAAAGCAACCCCAAAAATGTAAGCTGGTGTTTGTGTATGTGTGGGTGTGTGTAAGCTGCTGTGCAAATAGGGTGGCCTTTGATGTAGCGCTGCTCGGATCCTCTAGTAGTTAGCCGTTCCCAGGCTGTCTGAGCATGTCCTCTTTTTTGTTTTGTTTTTTTTTTTTCAAGGGCAGGACACAGAGAGGGATGGAGACAGCAAAATGAGAGAGAAAGGCTGGCTTTCTCAGCTTCACTGTCTTTGGTGGACGCTGTGAAAAGAAAGCAAGCTAAAGAAGGTGATTTTTCCTAAATACTTTTATAATTACCTCTCTCTATCTCTCGCTGTGTGTGTGTGTGTTGAGTAAAATGTGAGGGTGAGGACACATGACAATTAAACCAGTAAAACATTTGTGAAAAGAACTTGCAACATCTGTACAATTAATATCCCAGGATGTTTGACTGCCTTGGCAGCGTTTCCATTTGGTGATTTTCATGCACCTATACATATATGTACCTATCCATCTACATGTTCCTGAGTGCCAGCATTGGTTTCATATTGAAGAATGCCCCAACAGAAGCCTGGCTGTTCATCCAAGACTTTGTCAGTTTAACTAAATGGTTTTTTTTTCTACGCTACTTGACTTTACAGTATCAATGAATCAAGAAAACTGGATAGTGTGTTCCCCATTCATATCAATGAAAGTTCCTGGACGGATGCATATGCTGAAGAAGCTTTTCAGATTCCTGTTTTCCATGTGTTTTTCCCATAGAACATGTGCAGGTTAACCCCCTGCACACACGAATGGCATGAACATAAGTTCACTGATACATCACTTTAATTGTGTTGAGCCCAATGGATCTAATGAATGTCTGTATTTGAAAAAATGTAGTTTTGGGCCTGTAGAAGTCTCTGCAGTTCTGACCGTGGCCACTACTCTAAAATCATAGCCCAGCACTGATCCTGGGGGCTTGCTTCATAGTCCTGTATAAATCACTTCCTTTGAGGTCAAAGGCCACATATTTTTTCCTTCTCACACCTTTCCTGCTGTCTCTCTAAAACAGCCCCTTTGGAAACATCCAAGCTGCTCCTTCTGTGTCTGGGATGTGCTTTTAACGTTTGTGTGTGCGTGTGTGTGTGTGTGTATGAAAGAGACTGAAGCAACCTGCAGGTGGAGGAACATCCAGTAACCTACAGTATCTCCAGCCTTCAAAAACCCCTTCATGTTCCACCGCCAGATGTGGAGAAAAGCAGCGAGAAATCGTGGCAAAGAGCCAGAAGGAATTGTGTCAGAAAGCAGCTTTAGCAGGTCATTGTGTGTGTTTTTGCTCTCTTTTCCTCTCCGTGGATCTTGCAGTAATTTTACTATTGCTGAAATTTTCAGAACTACCAGTACAGAGACCGACTTTTTGATGAGAGAAGGATCATCACCAGCCAAGTCACAAAGTGGTCAAGAGCCTTCAATTGTTCTCCAAGAGATTAATACCATATTTTAGATTTATATTTTCTGCCTTGCCACAGTTAAAACTTAACACCGGATGGTCCCACTGAAAGAAAATATTCTGTGACTCTGTACCCATCCTCAGAAAAGAAAGGCTCTGTGACAGAATTCGCCCTCTAGAGGTGGAGAGTTGAAATGACAGCAGCTGTCACTACACAGAGAAGAGGTGAGCATATCCACAACATTGAAGAGCTCAGATTTTTTTTTCACCTCGTTCTTTTGGTCTGGGATTTCGACAAAGTCATCTCAGATCTCATCTTATCTTAGAGGCAACACATCTCAGAGATAAAAGCAACATTTACGCAGCAGAAGGGCAAAAAATGTGCGCACAAACTCCACCATCAAGTTTAGTCAAAGACGTGATGGAGAGATCCAGCCTCACAAGGGCAACACATTAAGTCTAAATGAGGGTGTTAGTTCAGCTTCAACGCTGCTGTCTGTCTGTCGTTCGCTTTTCAAAGCTTGTAATTTTGAAGGTATGAAATGCTTCCTCCAAAGCTTTTCTGCCTGAAGGATGAAGCTCTCAGGAATAGAGTTCCCTCAGGGATCCTCTATATCTGTTATCTCACACATACCACAACACACACTCATGTTCAGACACATGCTTACATTGATGCGCGCACACACACACACACACACCTCACTTATCTTTGTATGGAACATCTGCTAAACTATACTCTTCACCCCTCCACCTGAGCATGAGTAATTTTCCTTCTATTGATCCCCCATTAAGGCTCCACAACTTTCCGCAGAACAGATGTCAGGCAAGCATCACACAGATTGATGTTTTTAATAAAAATGCAATAAGGAGAAAGAAGAGGAGGAGGCAGAGGAGGAGTAGGAGGAGGAGGAAGAAAGGACACTCTTCTCATGGAGGAGAAACCTGGAGGTAGGTGTGTTAGTGTGTGTGTGTGTTTGCGTCCTACTTGGCAGCCCTTTTCACAAGTTTCGCTTCTACTGATGTGGTTGGCGAGAAACTTTTTTTAAAAGCACATTTGAAGAACCTCAGATGTTACAAGACGCAACACCCACATGTGTTTGTGTGTGTGCGTGCGTGCCTGTGAGTGAGCTCAGATTGACTTGACTCTTTCACTTCAATCACATCTTTGTAGGTCTGCTTGTGGATCCTATAAGCAAAGCACAGGGGGAGAGGTTGCATAGCAGTGCTTCAATGGTTTCTTTGGCTGAGCCATAAGGGATCTATAGCACCAGCAACCTGACTGGCAGGCAAATGGGTAAGGATGAAATGATAAGATATCAGATAAGAATCTGTCAAAATTCAAAAATGCACCGGTCAATAATCCATGTTTTTACCCGAACACCTGAACAAGCACTCTCAGTTTGAGTGTGAGAGACAGACAGGGGAAGAACAAAGAGAGAGATCAACTGTGTGCAAGAAAGTGAGGGAGGAGATGCTCACTTGATCGAACAACAGATGGACAAAGACGGATAGAATAGTGTTTTGAAAGCTACGTTGAGCAAAAAGGATGCTCATTACTCTCTTCAAGGTTATAAATCTTAAGATAGGAGGACACACACACACACACACACACACAATGTTGAAACTCTTAACTCTCCAAACCTTTCGCTAGTTTGAGAACAGTGCCTGCACAAACCCTTCTCCTCTTCCACTGCTAATGTATTTACTCGCCTGACAAATACATGTGTAGGCTCATTGATGAATTGAAAAAGATGTGCGTATGAATAATAAATCTATGGCAGCTGTACATTTTTAATTGATTCTTCCTAAGTACAAACAGCATGGAGATTGTGAGGCTGCACACGCTCCCTGCGGGAGTTGGTTTGATTTTCTTTTATCCACTAATGTATTTATTACTATTGAAGCTGGAATGAAACTGGGAGGGAAAACGGATGTGATGAATATTTGACAAGGAGAGTGTGGGATGTGCAATATGTCAGTGAGGTTTCCTGACAGTCAGTTTTATCCTGCTGAGCTTCTTTCACTTGTTAAAAAATTTGATTTGCATTTGTGTTTTATGATGGCTGGTCACCTGAGATGCTCCGTCAACTAGATATGTAATCTTTGATAACGATGGAGTTATGATATCACCATCAATCATTTTTCTCCATTCCTCTTATTTTCCTACTACACAGACCACCCCATACCTTTTATCACATTCCTGTCCATCAAACCATGATCTATAAAGGCTAAATAAACTTAATCAGAGTAACTGTTTGTTGTTGCTGTGATGACACTGTACATGTCCCGTGTTTTAGTCTTAGGGCAGTCTTTGTTGATGATTGCTGTGATTGTGAGGACAGCAGCCTTCAAATAACCAGAAGTGGGATTTAAAGGAGCATTATTCACATGAGGTTGTAATATTTGTTGCATACCAGAAAATAAAACTGCCTGACGGATGAAATTTGCAGCCATGCAGGCAAAAAAAAGTTTATCCCAGTGATGATGCTGGCTGGGTGAGCCCATGATAAATGCAAGTGAAAGTTTTGTCTTTTGTCTTGGCCACTTCAGGACCAACCTGGATCAACTCTCATCAGTGAAAACTGCCGGGTGTACTTTGGTTTTGCTAAGATTTGAGCTTGCTGACATGCTGTAAATAACCAGTCTGAATGTAAATAAACCTTGATTAGAGCAGCTGCTCTGGAGTTACACATCATATTTGTTCAGCTGATTGTTTTAGGCTACCTTGTAATTGTTGCAGCAGGCAGATGCAGCCGAAATAGCTCTAAAAACCCCCTCCACCCTACTGACATACATGAATAGCAGACAGACACAGTTAGCTACTAGCTGGTGGTCATAGTACAGCATAGCAGCTACAAAGAGAGATATTTGCCTCATGAAGAGTGAATACTGGAATTAAAACAAAGGTTGATAATGTGGTTTAGTCAGTGGCGGGCCGTCAGGGCCAGCAAGGCCTTCTCTGCTGGCACTTTCAGAAGCGCTGACCTACATTTACCACCTAAATTCTAATATTTGTTCCATGAAATTGTATTAATTCATTCCCAACAGTTTATTCTTTTCATTTCGTAGCATTTCTCTCGACTGCACCGCTTCCAGTACGTGTATGCGGATGTTCGATTTTTGCCCAATCAGATTTCAGCCTCTATGTGTTGCCATGTCAGTCTAATCTGCCCAGGGCCTTCAGAATCAGAAGTGCTGGACCACGCAATTTTGACTATATTAGCCATTGACTGTTTTTTTTAACCAATCAGATTAGTTAACCAATCAGTTTAGTAATAGTTTTTGTTAAATTAGTTAAAAATCTTTTACATGCTGACAGCAATCAAGAAAAACAGCAACAACAAAATATCCATGGCTATGGCTCTTACAGGCCTGTAAAAAGCCCATCCAATCATTTCATTTGGACTGTCTTCATACATACCTGACTAAAGCATGCACACCTCTCATACCCCATAACCGGAGTATTTCAAGAGGTAGCTATATGGCTAAAACTGTTAGCGAGCTAGTCTAGCAATACTAACACGCTGGCTTGACAGCTGTGAGTACTAACAATAGCCATATTCATTGTTTATTTTCATCATGATATTAAAGGGTGTTCTTAAATGTGAATGAGACATAAGTTAGTTGATGTGCTGCACTTTCACAGTCATGTAGCTCCACCACTTTGTGCTGAAGAATGACTGTTACTGCAGCAGTAACAATAGATTTGTTCAACAGTTGCACAATGCATACATCCACAGCAGTCAGCAGTAACCCTCTGACCCAAAGAACGAGTGCTGCAGCTGTATCAGTCTGTCGTTCAGTAAAAAAGTAATAGCTTTTTTTTTTTTTGTCAGATTCATCATTTTGCCCCTAAGTGAAAAAGGGAGCAATGCATCATAGCATTAGCAGATTTCAGTTTCTGTGTTTGAATAAAAACTGCAAAGCTTGACTGGAAAAACTTTCTCGCTCATACTTGGCCAACACTTTTATCACTGACTCCATTGAAAGTCATTCCAGAAAAAGAAGGGGCTCACCAGTAGGAGTCATAAATTAACAGTAATAAACGTGCACAGATACTGTTCAGCAGTTCCAGATGAGTCAAACTACAACACGTCCCTCACAGTTAATGTAGTTCATTGTAATCTAAGTTGACTTAGAGTTGATTTGGGTTGACTTTTCATCTAAAGTTGCCCATTCGTGCTGATAGGAACACATTATAAAATGCAACACCAATGCCAGTGAATTTTCTTATCTGCATATTTGTACAATTATGAGAGGTTAAAATAGTTAGTTAGGTTCAAAAATACCTTTGTACGCCAGGTCACATGTCTGGTTGTTATCTTTCAGCCATTGCTCTGTCTAATATTAATGGATATAGATTCTCTCACCGTGTGTTTATCAGCTTCATTTATGTGCGGTTAACTGGTTCCATATTTCAGAACAGATGGTCTCTTCACTTCAGTAATTTCCTTCTGGGAGTCGCTGTCAGTACAGTCAACTCAATATGTTTGTCCCCACATGGTGACACGTCAGACTGATGCCCTGACAAGGTCAGTCCTCACCTTCCTCTAATGATTTCAAGAGTCTTCTCCTCCTTTCCACACTTTACTAATGACTGTCAGTCAGCCCACTTTTAGTGTTGAATGAGGAACAGCTGTGGTAGCTTGTTATCTTCTATATGAACATGGCAAAGCCTGCACTCTTATTTATCATATTTACTTATGTATTAAAGAGTGCCCCCTCAAGTTAAGCTGAGAAAGAGCAAAAAAATAGTATTGTGTGCTCTCAGTTAAAAGTCAGCTATCACATATCAGGAAATGTGGTAGAAAATCTCACACAAAATCCCTGCACTCCTATAGCCTACTCAGTATGTGAAAGGGAATATTTGATTACGAGTGGGCATAGTTTGTACTAATTACAACACATGTACACCATTATGGCACTTCATCCAATAATACATGTGGGAAAAACAATATATTCAGTGCACAGAATGCATTTGCATGAAGTAATAAAAAAAAAAAGCTGAAGGAACGAGAATGCAACATTCCCGCGGTGGTGATATAATCTACTATTTCTCTTCACACAAGCTGTAAAAGTCATACATTCCAATGAGAAAAATTTGATTTTTTTCATTGCTAACACAATAAATTATTCTGCAATGCAACGTATCATTAGCTAGGCCAATTAATGTGACAGTTCAGACAAAATACACTATGAAGGGATTTTTTTTTTTATTTAAAATTTACCATTCATCCATCAAGGATAGGAGGGTCGGCTATCCCAGCTGACGACGGGCGAGAGGTGGGTTCACCCTGGACTGGTCACCAGTCAATCACAGGGCTGACACACAAAGACAGATAACCACACAAGCACACCTAGGGACCTAGGGTGATGGTAACACTAAGACAAGGTGCGTCCACTTCCTCTCACTGTACAAAAATGAAGCCATACCCCATAGGGCTGCCATCTTGCTCATTTGGAGCTTGCGACTACACAGTAGTTATCAGGTGTTGTACCTGCGGGATCGAGTTCCTGCCCATACACCTGCCTGAACCAAGCACTGCAGCTGTTAATCATGATGTTCATGATGATGATGATATCTCCTTTTTTTATACAGTCAAATAAATTATTTAAATGAAACGTATCAGAATAATGAACACTTGAACATACATCAGAGTGATAAAAACTACCTAAATGATTTGTGGATTGAATAATTTATTTGAAATGTACTTTGAGTTTTTAATTTGATGCCCTTTGCTATTCGTGGATGGGGACGAGGTGTATGACCTGCACTGGAGCCTGACACCAGGGGGCGATGTTTTGGCTTCACTTTTAGGAGTTCACACATTGTTCGTCTTTGCATGCAGTGAGTGATCATGATCTAGTACTAGTACCAATGCAGATATGCTATATGACATGACATGTCAGTGCAATGTGGCTGTTACCTTCCCAATTCCCATTCTAGTCCAATCCATCATGTGAATGCAGGCTTTCAGGTGAAATGTGAATGGACACACCATTTGAATTCAAGGAAGGACTTAAATTTAACAGCGCCAGTGCTTTTTCTGTGTTTTCTTGCTGCATTAAGTATTAGCAATGACATTTGCAATTAATCAAATTACCACAAACAACACTGTGAACTCAGAGTGTGGGGCAGTTGCTCTCTTTGCTTGTTTGGCAATCCAGCCTTTTCTGCATGGCTGCAGTAGATACCAATACAGTTACAGTTGGTGGATATTATGTTTTCTATGATTTGGGTTAACCTTGTAATTCCACAATGACTGCCCTGAGATATTTTCCTACTTTTTTATCATTGAGAAAGTAATGATTACAACAAGCATAGAGGACAATATGAGCAGGAAGGACGGGCCCTGGGCCGGACTGATAAGACTGGTTGATCAATATTATATAATTTAACAACCACTGTTTGATTTTGCTCAGTAATGTTATCATCATTCACAGGCAATGCAGGAAAATGCCATCAAAGACTGACATCTCCTTCTGCACACGTCCTTGGACAGGCGCTGAGTTTAGATAAACAGACAAAGTCATTGTGAAAGACTTTTTTAGAATTTCCACATTGATTGTGGACCAACGGTCACAGCATTAATGGATTTTCTGCCACTGGCACAGGAAAAAGTATGATATGTCTAACTATGATATAAACTGCTCAAAGGTAATTTTCTGCTGTTGTGACTGTGTATATTGACCTTGCTCTAACAAAACTATACAACCTGTCTTGCCTCATCCATATAAATATGTAGCTCATATTAATAGAGAAATAAATAGTGTCATTTTCCATATGGTTAGTCTGTTCCATAGAAAAGGTTGGTCTGATCAGTTCTTGCTGTATCTTATAAAGTTTTCACTATTATGTTGAACAAGCATGCAGAAATGACAAAGTACTAAGTTACCTAGAAGTTTAAATTTTGTAATCATGTCAAGAGCATTGGTCTGCTCAAAAAGCCACTGCTTTGCTGCAGTTTGTAGCAGACATCCTGCACCAGGTCTCCGTGGTTGCTTGGGATCCCAAACCCCAAATGTGTACTGTATGCTAGACCAGGACCTGTTTATGTGTGCTCCAGCAGCAGCAGCAGCAGCAACAGTTCTGCAGGTCTTCAACAGTCTGTGTATTGTCATCGAGCCGGTTACGAAACACATCAGTCTCGCAGTCAGATTGTTCAACAGATGTGGGACTAACTGGTTTCCAGCTCCTTTGATGTAACGCTGGAGTTTCTAGATTCCACGTCTGCCTATCTGCATTGGCTGAGAATGGAGGCTGCCAAGGGTTAGATCTTATTTGCGAAGCTCAGCGTAAACAAACCGGTCGCAGGGAGCCAAGTCAACCTGACATCCAAAGAAAGGGAGTGTAAGCAACGTCAGTAGATGGAGGCCAGGCTTTCTATAAGCCGCCGTAATCAGTGACACTGAGATGGAATCGGTGCAGATGTGAGATGGAGGTCTTGCGCCATAAACAAAGGGTTGGGGAAAGTTATATCTAATCTTGCCACTGTGTTCTTATTTGTAACATCGTTGGGTAAACAGTTGGCGTCTCAGGAGGGCCTCGGTATCGGGCAGCAGAAGTTCAAAGGCAATTCAGGGGTCATGGGATGGAAGAGGCAGCAGGCAGGAGGGGATTTGGTTGGGACGGGCTCTTGTGGTCCCCAGCTGTCCTGTCCATGTCCTTCCTGACTGAAGGGCAGCACCAGGTCAGAAGGTCACCAAGAAGAAAGGAAAGAGAGAGATGAGGGGGTTCAAATACAGGCTATAGAGAAGAGGAGTCTGGAGGAGGGGTGGAGTCTGCGTATAAATGTGTATGTGTGTTTTTTGCGACACCACACACTGTCATTCACTCCCCTCCCCTGTTCTCACACACACAGGGACAGCGTGACCAGACGTCCCTTTGACCTCTGATATATTTATACGCTCGGAGCAGTCTCTGCTCTGAGAGGGAGACCCGCGAGATGCACCTGAGCAAATATTAACATCCTCCATAAGGAGCCTTTGATGTGCGGAGGCCAGAGTCCGGGGTCGGCACCCCTCAGTGAGCTCGGCTCAGAGCGCAGGGTCTGCAGAGTCAATAGAGGAGTGGGAAGATACTGAAGAGCAGACGGGTCAGACTCTCAGCCAGACATGAAGTCTGTGCAACACATTTTGAGGTCAGGCAAATCTGCATCTAAATGACAAGGGCTGTTCAAGTGAATTTATATGGAGGTGTGATTCAGAAAGAAAAACACACTCAGTGACCTATTAAATACATTCAAATGTCAAAGCAGATTGCATCAATGCAGTGTTTTTGACTGAACAACAGAACCACTTATTCTCATGACAGTTTCAAGGCAATGCTTTTATTATTATTATTATTATTATTACCACAAAGGCCATAGTTGGCACAGAGAATTCTGTGTCACAGCCCTCCCCTGAACTACTGTCAAAAGTTCATAAAACTCAACAGCGCAACCAAAAAAAAAAAAAAAAAAAAAAAAAAAAACCAGAACTTATTTGAAAGAGGAAAAAAAGATTAACTTCCAGAGAGTTAAGTGTCTTCACTGCTAAATCCCTTTTCAAACGTTAGGAAGAGTCTTGAGGGAAATAAATATATAAAGTCATCCAAGAACCACGCTAAGTGGTTTATCGCCTTTCATCTTGCCACCGCTGTATGAGGACTAATCCCGCCTTGTGTCTTCAGTGCGGAGCCGGGGTTCCTCTGAACTACATTAAATAGAATAGATTAGCTCCTCCAAAAAGTCACGAGGTGGCATTTTAGAATCTCCCTTGTTTTTTGGTGCCATAGATAGTGGATGGCATGAGTCAGTATCTGTGCTCGGCTTTGTCTATGCGTGTGCAGCTGACATCTGAACTCTCACCAGAGCGAAGGGAGTTTTTAGAGGATTGCTGACGATAAGGAGACATTGATTGTCTTTTGGTAACCAGGTTTATTTGAAGTTCGAAAAATCTGTGTGTGACACACTTTTTGTGTGTCTGTATTTGCAGATGGCTGTGCACGAACAAGGAGCGAAGAACTGATAAAACCCATGTGAACCATTCAACAAACCATCACTTGCGGGAGCATTGTTCTCCGTCTACTCATCACAATGTCCATTCCTACAGACGAAGAGGACAGTTCACTGCAGGAAGTGGAGTGTGGGTGTGTAATGCAATTAAATGACTCCTTCATCTTGTTTGATCTGCTTCATTTCATTTGGTCTTACTAATTTGGAAGAAAAATCAGATAAGGCGAAGCCATCATGTGTTTTCACATCAAAAGTGATGGATGACAATGTTTCCACTATGTTTCCTCTTCATCTCCTCACTCAGACTTCTGAGAGCTGTGGTGATTAGATCATCTCCAGCTCTCTGCACAATGAGCTATTGTGGGGAGAAGCAGCCATAAATTGGTCTTGTCAGAGCGATCTAGTTAAGGCTGGATCAAAGGAATACTACTACCTCTCATTCTGAGAAGACTTGTTTATATCTGCTAATTTCTCCTCTCTCTGTGGGTGTGAGTTTTTGGGAAGGAGATGTCCTTACAGATCCCGAAATCAGTTGAAGAAGATGTAACAGTTTATCTGAGGACAAACACAGAGGCAGTTCAAGCTGTGAGTAACACAGCATATTCACTGTATGTGTTTTATTGTATATGTCGGTGAAGTATCCATTTTTGAGTGTGTATATGTACATTGAATGCATGGGTTGTTCAATACAAGTAAGGATGAACTATTAACAAGACCACAGAAATGGGATAGCTAAGAGATATGACCAAACCAAACACGAGGAGCTGAAAAGACGCAGGCCGCACACCATGCACTCCCACATCAAGGGAACAGGGAGTGAAAAAAGGAAGGTAGATGCAGATTTCAGCATTATTTCTCAAATCTCGTGTCAGATCGAGGCCAAGATCGCAGACTTCAGAGCATACAGAAGGCTGTGACCATTTCAGAGAAAATCAGGAGGTTTTGATTTGTTGAACAATAGGCTGGGTTGTTGTTTCCCATGTCTTATTGATTTGGAAAGAGTGTTTATTACCATGGCAAAGTGCAGGCAGTCGAATGTTATTTATGGACCTTCATAAATCCTATCCTCTTTCTCCATCTCTGCACGTCGGTGGTACAGCACGTGTCCAACAGCGTTTCACTTCAAACCTTACAAGACATAAAGCAGGCTGCATCAGAAAATAGCAGCATATTGTACATGCCTGCATCCAATCACAGCACGTAGCAGTCATAGCAGCCCATCCATCCACTTTCTATACCGCTCAGCTGACTACGGGCAAGATACAGGGTACACCCTGGAGTGGTCACCAGTCAATTGCTGACACACAAAGACCGACAATCACATACGCATACACTCACAAGTAGGGGAAATGTAGAGTAGCCAACTAACCTAATGTGCATGTTTTGGGATTGTAGGAAGAAGCTGGATGACCCGGAGAAAACCCACGCAGGCACAGGGAGAACATGCAAACTCCACACAGAAGGGCCCAGCAAGACCTCTTGCTGTGAGGTGACAGTGCTAACCACTGCACCGTAGCTGATGAAAATGCTTGAATCACATGGGATAAGTTTATGCCTGGCAGGCCTGATGCTACATGTTGCAGATATATTTTTGTGCCATATGTGACCAACCCAAATTGTTGTGTATTTACTTCATTACCAGCATACACACACACACAGCATATAAATATATATGTTTTCTTTGCGGATCATATATTGTAAAATAGTTCCAACATCTGTCGTGTTAATGTAGAATGTAGAATTGTAGTAAAATAGGAATACTTGAATAAATGTATCATCCACCATTGCATACCCTGATTGCCACAGCAAAAGAGGAAGGCAACTAGCTCCAGTCAGCCATTCTGGAAATGTATTTGTATTTACTTTGTGCATGAATATAGAGTAGGACAGTTTACTGATTTCAGATCTCTCCATATGTGCAGAAACAAACAAATAAATCCACATAGTTAACACAGAATATCTATGTGTAAGTTTAAAACATGAAAACCTCCCTAAGGCAGATATAGTATCATCAAAGCTGCAGTCATTCTTTATAACACTGTATTGGGACTTGGCTGCTGTTATTTTTAGGTTTGTGTAAACAGGGGCCGATAGTGGACCTCTATCTGTCAGCAGAAACACATTTGCGGCAGCATCAAATGAAGGCCAGAGCTGGAGAGCAGGCCTCCTCATTTAATAATTAATCAAGGTGAAGTTCAAGGCACACAATCTGATGAAAGTGCCGTCTGTCAGGCAAAATTAAACCCCTCTATCATTCCATTATTGTTGTTAGTTTAGACTGATCTCTCTTTCATTCCTCAGCCCCCTCTCCTCCTCCCTCCCTCCTGCTTTCCTTCCATCGTTCTTGCCCCCACTCCCATCTTCTTATCATAAGTTTGAGGTTGTCAATGTGTCAATTAAAACAGGCTGCGGCATGTTGTTTCATCGCATGGGACGTTTGATGTGTTGATATAAAAGTGCTTTGAAATCTGTTTATTTTGCCTTCTCGTTGCTCTTTCTTCAGCACTCTTCTTCTCACCGGCTGGTATGCTGTGGGTTCCTCTTATCTTTTATGGCTGCGAGTTAAAGCACGGAGGAAAACGCAACAACGGTATGCAAGAGTGCCAATGATGTCACCTGTGGATGATATGATGAGTTGAAAGTGCAGAAAGCTCCTAAAGGGCAATCAGACAAGGTGGTTTAATCAACAGAGCAACTTATTCCTGAAGCAGGAGGACCAGGTGGGGGGTCAGGTAGGAACCCGAAACTTCAAAAACTTTCTTCAGAAAGTGTTAATAAAGGCTTGCCATAAATTTTGATTGCTTCTGATGAAGTTACCTCAAATATGTGGAGCATTTTGGTGACGTCTCAGTAGTTTTGTGTTGAGACGTTGTGTGCTGCTTGTGCTTGAGGCATGCATTAGCGGAGAGCGTAAAACTTACTAAAAGTGACCATAAAATACTGCCTTATTGTCTGGCTGCAAGTTACTGTATTATTGTTCTCGTATCAGAATGTAAGTTTGAATGTAAAATGTTGTCATGATTGAAACAGAAAGACTTTGGTATTAAAAGAACAAAGGATTGTCCCCTAAAGAGAGAAGCACTCACCTTCAATCACCACCATCCATTAACATCAACTCTTGGCTCTGAACTTAAAAGGCTTAATCAAATAAGTCTTTCATCGTATGTATAAACCTCCACCTTCTGCATTCCAAAACGTTATCTTGGTGTGCGTTTGTGCGTCAGTCTCTGCACATTCTTATTGTTCACAGCATGTATATCTATCATATCCATATGCCCATACAGTACATTCCTCACTACCCACACAAAGCGCTCTCAGGCAACAGAAAACATAAACAAAACTGACAATATCTGAACAATGTAAAGTCTGTTCTTCATACCTGTATGTGTTTCCACAGGAGGAAGATTACCAGTTGCTACAGGGAAATGTAAGAGAATAATTCTCAATAATTCTCCCCAAAACAATGAGGCATGTTTTCATCCAAATAATAAACAGTTTCAGTGCCACAGCAGGTGCTCAGGTGAAACCACATAGCACAGACACACAGTAGATACAGAACTCGCAGCTAAGTAAAGTGCTCACTCTTGCTGTATTTAGGCTGTAAAATGTTATTATTGTATGTGGTAAAAGAAATCTCAATAACTGTGTCTAAGCCATGTTTAGATTTGGTACATTCATGATGATGAGTTACACCAAATTTGTCTCCAAATGCTGAGGTAATATGTTGCTTTAAATCTCTAATAAGTTGAACACTAAATGTCCTTTTAAAGAGGCACTCATTCATATTTTTTGACCTCTTGGGGGCAGTAAACACAGCATTGACTAACTTTATCTGTTATTGGCCTGTGCTACAGCTGGAGGCAAGAAAGCAAAGAGCAAAGCTGTGGTGCTGTAAAACTAAAACAGTTTGCTAAAAGAAGCTAAAATCCTGTGTGAAGTTGAGCGACTGGGTAACAACTGTGTTTCAATTTGTACTTTTCACACCAGCTCTACCTCTCTGTCCTGTGTGGGGGATTTCTGTTGAACAGACAATGTGGGTCTGACGCTGCTACTCCTTTTCAACTGCCCTCATGGCGTTTTGTGGGAATTTGCTGTGGCAACTTTACTTTAAAAAAGTCATCAAAGCCCATGCTTAAAAAAGAAAATCAGATTAGACATAAAAGGCCTTCAGAGCATTCCATGTGATCTGTGAACAAGATTCATGAATCACACGTGTGGGTTTCAGCTAAAAGGCCAAGCCTGCTTAATATAACTGGACTAAAAGCTGCAGCTATCTAATCTGACACCAGAACTCTTATTCTTTAGCATACATACTAGTTTGCGTTTTAAGAAGGAAACCTTATGTCCATAGTGCTGATAAGCTTAATGCCTTATTGTCAAGGTACTGGTATGTGTATATGAGTACAAAGTTGATTTTATTTCACTGTTACTGGCATGTAATTCTCAGAGTTTTATCTGAATAACACAGTGTATTATCTTTCTGTTTGCATCAGCCTTTAAAGAAATGCAATCAGACCTCTGGGTGAAATGGTAATACTTTCAATATGGAAATTCCCAAATGGCTTCATTATGGACAGCCCAGAGAGAATTTACATTTCAATGGAGTAGTAGTATAATGTTGTGTATATGCATTCACATAAATTATATATGATCTCAATCGAAGAAACACCCTCTGAATGATATAATTGCTTAAAAACCATGAAAAACATACATCTCAACACACCTATGTGTATGTAACTGTGGACATGGATATATGAAATGGTGCTTCTTATTTCTACATAAATGTCACTGATGAAAATTAATTAAGCACGATCATTGATTTGGGCTTTTGACATTAAATTATAATCAATCAAACAAAAATCAAGCGCAGGAATGAAAGATGTAAGGAGAAAAAGTCATTACACAGAATAGCAGTTAAAGTGTCTATTTTTCAACAAGGAATATAAATGAAAATATACAGAAATGTACAGAAACATACACATAACATCAGATGTTTTTCATGCAGCCCCATTTCCTCACTGTGAAGGTGTGTGTGCGCGTGGGTGTGAGTGTGTTGAGGAAGGTGTACCGGTTAGGCCTGAGGCCCCAGGCCTTTTGTTAAGTAGAGGGGACGGTAATTAGGATGGACTTCGTCTGGGGCCAACGGTCTAATTCAGTGGTGCTGTTAACAGCCTCACTAAAGATCAAATGCAGTGCAAACAGATCAAAGCGAGCAGCAGACTGGTTTTAAAAGGGAAGCTGCAGCCTAAATTAATCAGGGCTTTTATTCTCCTCAGTCAGGTGGCTGAGAGGAGACAGGTATGCGAACAGCATGAAGGCAACACCTGGTCAATGTCCAGGGGTGCAGCGTCAATTAAGCTGTAACTGAGGAGTGAGTGTGTGTGTCAGTGCTTGCTTGCACACCTGCCTTTTCTCATGAATGAAGACACCTGCAGCAACCTTCACCTTCTTGATACAACGATCTAAAGTATAATTTTATTTTTTACTGGCAAGAGTGTTTAATTTATATCTTCTTTCTAAATTAAACATAACTGAAACACTATATTTTAGAACCTCATGTGACTTCAGCAGATCAAAATTGAACCAGGAAGTTGGTCTATGAAACTGGTGTATAATTTGCTTTGTCTTCCAGGAAGATCTGGTTTGATTGACTGCTTGTGTTTCTTCCACTGTCTGATTTCTTTATAGTGGTTATTTTTGTTGTTTTTGTATGTTTGTGTATTTTTGTTGTTGCCAGGTATCAGCAGATAGCTTGGTGAGCACAGTGTTGTCATTACAGATAGGAATGATGACCAAAACCATAAAAATTAAAGGTCCCTGAAAAACATGTTTTAACACAATATTTTATTTCTGATACCTCTTCTACAAAAAGTTGCATCATATAGCTAATAATTTTAAAAATACATCCTCTCCTTACCTGCTGATTTAAAAAAAACAAAACAAAAAACAGAAATCTATAAATATGCAAATATTAAACTGCTGCACGTGGACATCTGAGATTTCTGCTGCTTCACTGAAACGTCCATTGATATATCTGCGCTGGACATCCACCTTGCATCACTTGTTTCAGTTGAACACTGGACTGTAACTCCATCTGTAACTCATCATTCTGCACAGTAATGACAGCATTGATAAGCAAACATCATTTTGGGTGGACTTTAAGGCATTTAAGAAATTATATAAAATTTCCATTCAATTGATCTTTTACAACTTTTATCATCAGTTATGGCAACAGCTAATCTATGGAGACACTTTGTGTTTCTCTGTGTTTATATTTTTCTGGTCTGAGTTTAAACTGTGTTACAGAGTTTCTAATAGTGTTTTACAGAACGAAATCAGAACACTTTTTTCTTTATTATTCATCATTATTTATGTTTTTTTTTTATTTGTTTATTGACGCTTTTGACGCCACGTGTTTTTAACCACTTGTTTTATGTCTCAGTATAGTGTGTTGTCCTGAAGTTTCTGGTTGGCTTTGCTGTATTAAAGTGTCTGTAAAGTAATTAATCTTGAACAATTATTCTGTATCATTGAAATTCCAACTTAATTTCACTGTGTGTGTTTTTTTTTTAAACTTGCAGCTTCAGGGTTAAAATGTTAAAACTAAACACAGATTTCACCCTGAAGCTATGCACTGCTCTTGAACATTTCCCGCTGATGTCATACTTGACCGGTTCCCATAGATGATGTCAGTGTTTACTCTGTGTTTACTCGACTCCTGCCTGAGAGATATCACACCAGGCTACCACGTGGACTTGGTCCTGATGAGTGGATTCCGCAGTCACAGAGCCAGGACCTCATTTAAAGCTAATCTGTTTGGTCGTGGAAAACAATGACGACGTCATCCGTAATTTGGCCCCTTGTGTGAAGTATGGCAAGAGGATCTGGCTTTCATCTCTGAATTCCATTCCCAAACCCTTTTCACCGCAAATTTCTGACAGGCTCTACAAAATTCCCAGAGTTTCCCTCTTGGGATTATTGAAATTCTCTCATTGCTGCAAGAATTCCAGTCTTGTGTCCTCTCTCCTCGTTGAAAACACAATTTTGTTTACATGAGAGCTCCATGTTGCTGCAAGATGACAACCTATGCAGAGTGACTAATGGCTGCCATGCATTATGAAGGCCTATAAAGATTAAGCCCAGTGCTAAGTGGAATCAGAGAGCTGTTGGGAGGTAATTACATGCCAGCCTTGCGAACACCACATTTTCTTGGGATGCAGCCAAACCTGCTTTAATTTTCCTCTTTGAACTGACTTAACCCCTGGCTGAAACCTGAAGGGGGATACGCAGTATGTGATCCCTGCTGAAGTTGGGCCATAGGACTCTTTTATTTTTTTTAAAAAAATATCTACAAGATTATCCTGTGGCTTCTGAATTTGAATGAGTTTCTTGCTTTTCCTTTTTATGTCAGATGCCAGAACCAACAGAAAGCATGACTTCTTGACCGTGCATGGAGATAATGAGATCCAGTTCTGCAACAAATACCACCCAGAACCTCTTGTACTCTTTTTATATCTGTCACCTGCCTTCTGCTCTCTTCATGGGTGGGAGCCCGTTGAGCGCTGATCTGACATCAACCTCCTTCTGTCACTAACCTTAACTGTTGCATGATGAATTATGAAGCCTATGCGGGTGCAGTGGAGCTGTTTTGTGTAATTTAACATCCCCTGGAGTCTGCCGGGTGTAGAGATAGATGAATGGGAGGAGACTGCTGACAGAAGGTGTGTATCTGGTGCCACCCTCAATATGTCTGTATGAATGATAATTAGAGTGAAGGGTTTGGTGTTAGCAACCAGAGAAAGATTGTATGTCTGCGCTACCTGCAGACACTTTGTCTGTGGCACTCTGATAGCACAGTAAGATGTTTCCTAATCACTCCATGCATGTGCACATGCTCAATCTTTACACAGCACTGCACTCTGAGGACAAACAGATTGAGCTGCATAAATTACACCATTCGTTAACAGCTGCCCAGTCTGGGAAGCTGATAAATGACGAGATAGAGCGAGTGGTGTACGGAGGAGCTGAGCTAATTAACAACTAATTGAGCATTCACAAGCTGAATCTGAATGGGCTGCGGTTGGTTGGAGTAGCTTGAACGGCACCGTAGCTCCGCAGCTCCTGCAGTCAGCAGCATACAGTTCAGAGCAGGAGCAGAAGGTTTGCGAGGGGCAGTATAATCATAGCTCCATAACAGCTGTGAACAACTTCAAAGTGGAGTGAGCAGCATGCAGGGTGCATATCAAGTGGACGGTGCAGAAAGGGAACTACATGGGGGTGCTGTAGAGAACAGCTAAAAGCTCTCAGATAGTAGAAAGAGTTAGACTGTTTCTGTTTTCTTGCAAGCGCACTTTAATAAGCGATTGGCCTGTTGCAGAGGAAATATCTGCCATGCATAAATCAAGGTTGTTCTTGTTAAACTAGCTTGCACTGAAGGAAGGGTGACGCTCCCCAGTGTGGGATGGCATTTGTTTTCCCTCTGTCAACCTCTTCTTTTTACTCGCCCCGCTCCCTTTCCCGTCTGTTTCTGTTTAAGGTTTCTATTTCTCCATGCAAATGAGAGAAGCCATATTGATTTGGCCTCCAGTTTGGTGTTACTATGGCAACAATATAAAAACTACAATGTGCTTAAAGCGCAGCACTTTTATCCCTGCGTCCCTCTGATCATCACAGGAAATTAGCATACCGGGAAACAGGAGAGCTTACAGAGGAAAGCAATTGTGCATTTGGAAGGCCGCGCTGGCTGCCTGAACAAAATGTTTTTTGTTTTTTGTCATTTTTGGGGTTTTTTTTGGGGGGGGGGCTTGGCAAATGAGTGGGGAAAAAAATAGACAGAAAAAGAGAAAATAACCATGAGAAGAATATAGATGAGTGGATGAAAAAATCGCCTCCTGTATTTGTCAGAAGAAAGTTTCATTAGCTGTTCTCACCATTAGTATCAGTGTCATCCTGTCAACATACATATACATGTGCATGTAAACCCACAAACTAGGCACATATTCTATCTGTACCTCTCCCTCTTTCTTACAAACATAAGAAACAAACATAGGTGCACAGGCTCCCTCATTTCATCATAAGCAGAGCACTGCAGGAGAACGAGGCAGCGTGTTTCCTGCTGGCGATGTAAATGAGTGAGTATTCGCCTGCGTGTCTCATGTTGACTGAGTGTGTAAAGAGCGTATTTGTGTGTGAGAAAGAAGGAGGATAGAAGGGTGGACACCAGGGCCAGAGCACCAAAGGAGATTTGAAGGCCAACATCAAACGCCGCACATCAGCTCATTAATGCATGTAGGGGTGACCCCGACCCAGCACGGAACAACACAAACACATCAAAAACGCCTCCCAAAGCCCCCATCTTGACCGTCATCGCACCAAGCCATAGGAAGGCTGTGAAATCCACCCACCAGCCTCACAGATTTGAATTGTTGCCTTGTTTATCATGTCTCACGGAGCCACAGAGACGGACAAAGGCTACAGATTGAGTTTGGAAGACATGGCATGGGGCTGACAAATTTACATTCACACCAACACCAGTGTGTAATGGGTGTACTTTTGCCATGCATGAGAGCAAGTCCAGACTACTTTTCTAAAGGGAAGGAGACAAAAAAAATTGCTTTTCTCACACTGGTATCTGAGCCATTACAATGGTCAGATATCAATATTGTTTTCCAATTTTGCCTGCTGCACGAGGTGGTTAGCCACAGATGAAAAATGTTACGCTTCAAACTGTCTCACTCGCTGAATCTGTCTGCCTGAAGGCTACCCAGCATGCAATTCTGAAACAAAGAGGCCTCTTTTTGATTTCTACACAGCGTGACCTTTTTTGATTGGGTGAGATTGGTTGGCATGGAAATCAATACTGCGTTGTGCATTTGATGCAGCCTTATCTCTTCTCCACACTGTCTGCAGGTAGAGGCAAGGGAGGTTTGTATATGTGTGTTTGTGTGTGTGTGTGTGTGTGTGTGTGTATGTCTACCGGCGTGCTTAGCCCCAACACTCACTCACAGCGTTTGGAACATAACAATAGTTCCTCTTCATGAAGGACCGGTAAATTACTTCTGTGTGCCAGACAAAAAAGAAAGAAAAACAGTTTGAAATGATTCTGAGGAGACTAAAGGGGAAAACAAAATCGACAGCGTTGTTGTTCAGTTTGTGATTCGGGAAACACATTCGCATGTTCAGATGCATTGAAATATTTTCTTCTTTAGTACTCCAGGTTTAGAAGACCTCAAAATCTTCAGATTTGTTGTGCAATTCAAATAGGTCTGATGTTGTCCGCATGTATGGTTCAGTGTTTCAAACAATCAATCAGTCATTTAGGTAGGCAGGATTAAGAATGGGGACATCATCTTCCGTCTACATTTCATCTACATTTGATGGATGTGAAAAGCATTCACTGCTACTTGCAACCACATGCCATGCCAGACTGAAGAATGTCGCTCACTACTGATTTGTTAGGCCATGACAACATAAAATAACTCTCCACCCCAAACAGAAACTGACATAAACATGATGCCAGACTAAATAAGTGAAGGGAAACAAAATGACAAATCAGGCTGATTGTCAGTCCGAAGTTTGAGGTCATTTACTTGCTGCATCAACTTGCTGTTAACCTTACCATAGCAAAAACATTTCAAGAAGTTCACAGTTGTTTTCAACATTAAACAGACATATACTAAAAGATATAAAAGAAAATAGATATCTTAAAGAAAAAACATACTCATGTGTAATAATTTTTAGAACAGTCACTTTATCTGCAGACTTAAAGTACAGTGAGATCAGATCGCACAAAATGTGGACAACAAATCTGTTTTCTCATCTTTGAAAGCGAGTGCTCATACATGCAGTCTTTCATGTGAAGACAAATATAGCTTCATAGTGTTGTGTCTCTTTTTTGTGTTAAAATGCCATATGAACATTAAAGAATATCTCTGACGCTCACTACTGTAGGTGATACTAAGCTCAACCTCTCCTCAAGTCAGCTCAGTTGAAATTGACTGAGCTGAACAGCATGTGACAAAGAACCATCAAAGGTGATGGGGCAGGACTACGTCCTGGTTGGCTGTTGTCTCTGTAGCAGCATGCTTTGTTGAATCCAAATCTGCCAGTTACATGCCCTGATCACACTGGGTCAGTCCAACCATGGACAAAGCCAAAGCACCCAGAGGGAAACTGATCTTGACTGGAGCTCATCACCGACTGACTGACTAAATCCTGCAAAAGACAAAAAAAACTTCTTTGTCTGTCTTTCTTGTTAAATGCACTCACCAAGAAGGTTTAAACTCAATGACAAACTTTTCTTGTGTTCAAACTGTGCTTTCAAGTGCTCCGGGGACTATAGAATCCTGCTAGGTTCCAGAGTGGCCATTATGTGACTTTTTTCCTCTGGGATATCTACTAAAAACTCATTTAATCAAAAGCAATCTACAGTCTTTCAGAAGATTTTTCAAAGAAATTTCTTGAAAGGAATTCAGCAGCAGATAGGCTGATGCTCATTGTCACAGTTCAAAGCTTAGCTCTAATTTTCATATAGTAATTTGATAGTATAATATGTATCAGTACAGGGTGTTGGGTAGTAGCTTTTATGAAAGGAATGTTGTAAATCAGTGTCATGATAATCTACTAAAAACATCTATATACATAACAAAACATGATACATAAGGATAAGAACCATGTTTTGGCAAGATCCTGCTCGAATCTCGCCTACGGCACTGCCTCGACGCTCTTTTTGTGCATATCAATAGCCATAGCAACCAGCTGTTTCTCACTGTGCACCTCCAAAAGGCGCATCTGAAACCATTTAAATCAAAAGCAGTCACAGTTTCCACAGTGCATTATAGGCATTCCAGCATGGCCTTTCACTCCATGCTGTGTAGCCTCGCTCGGCAGGGGAGCATGGTATAAAGTGGGCACACAGCAACACAAATATGCGGCCCACTGCGTGTTCCCCTCAGGAACACTAAAGGAGGGAGAGACAGAGAGAAACAGAGCGAGAGGGGAAAAAAGCTGAACAACGCTTGAGTTTCTTTGCTCTGGCTTCTTGGGTTAAAACCTTTTCTCCGCCTCAGATAAGAACCTTTCTTCTTCTTTGAATGCTTTGTCTTCTGGCCAGATCGGGGGAACAGGGAGAAGAAAGAGCAGAGCTGTCTTACTGGCACACCCCTGTGGTGGGTGTTCGTACAAAAGGAGACGGAGGGAGACGACAATGGCTGATGCTAGCATATGGAAACAAGCTTCATTTCCAAACACTGCTAGGCATTTAAACACATGTTTAAAGAGATTCTAAAGCTCTGTTAAAGGGTATTTTTTATAGTAACACTGAATCAAATGACCCCCTATAGTGTCAAGCTTTGCTCCTTCGAGCCCACTGAGAATCAACACACACACACCCTGCAGCAGCATCATACCAGGACCATACCACTAAACCAGAGCTAAATGGCAACAAAATGTGGGTCTTATTATGGGACAATACATAATCCATTCTCTAATCATTTTCTTACATTGCCAAATTTGCTATATTCCACATCTGGACACATGGGAGTGCGTTTTTGCTTAAACCACAGTGACGCAGGCAAAGAAAAGCTGTGCCTAAATCACTATTGGTTTACTGAGAGTGCCTGAAGAAATTATCGTATCATGAAGACAAATTATTGCTATAGCTATATGCATTTGAACGTACAGTGGACACACTGGAACTGGTCTTAGTTGACCTGTTTGACACATGCCAGACCCTGGAAAAGACTGGTGCTTTCTGAAGCCATGGTATAGATTAAAAATAACGTCCCATAACCCTTCTTGTTAGCTCTGAGTAAAAGATCCTTTTCTATCTCTAAAAATACCCATATCAGGATCCGTGTTTCATCAAGCAGGTCATTAGTTCTTTAGCCGGAGCTGCCAGGTTCAAACCATCTTTGTCTTCTTTTGATGAGGAGGACCAGCAGAAACTACACAACACAAAGAGCACGCACAAGGCTTTTGAATTCATCCCAGTCTTTGCACTTATGCACAAGAGATTTTGTTTTCTGTGCATATTTTGCAGCAATCCTGCTTGCTGTCAGCAGCACAGCAGCACTGTCCCATGATTTAGAAGAACTGTCAGAACTGTCCTGTGAATATGGAGAACCATGCAAATTCTTAGCTGGATGAACTATCAAATGTGTACTGTATTTTATATAATCACTGAAATCAATGATCAACAATCCATAATCAAACACAGTTACAACAAGGACGACTTGTGGACCCCTCAAGAGCATGTATTAACCCTGCATGTCCACACCAACACCACCAGTATACTTGAATGATGTAAAAATGATACAAACATCATGTATAGGTGTCCTCATTTGTCCTCTTTACATGACTGTACAACTCACTGATTGTAGTACTCACTGGATGTCCAAGTCAAGTTTTTTGACTTGGAAAAAAAAAAGAAAAATCAGACTCTGCCAAAATTGAATCTGATGTGATACTTATATTTTGATAAATAGTTGATAAATATGTCTGACACACAAGTAACAAGTATAACCTACTTAATCTGACGCTCCCTAATTTTCTCCAGATGCTTATAATCCAAATCCTGAAAGTCCTGGTTTAAAATATTAACTTTCAGCCAGAAAGATGGCTTACCACCCTGTTGTGGAGACGACACAAACACACACAGTGGTGTCAGTCCCTCACAAACAGTCAGCTGACAGAGTGCAGACACAAAGATCACTTTAAACAGACAATGGACACGTTTGATTTGAGTCTGTTATCAAGTTACTCATATAATGAACCTTAAATGGTGACAGCTGCTGTGACCTGCCACCACTGTTTCAACTGGGGAAATGTAATGACAGATAAGCATGAGAAGCCTCCAGCCCGTGTTAATGCTTTGTACACTGCTCTTTGCTAAAGAAAAGCAGTGTACAAATTTAGTGAATCTGTACATTTTGTGCAGCCTCACAGTCAATAACCAGGGCGCCCAACTAATTTATTTGATTCACACACTCAAATTGTCACTCACATATGCAGTGAAGTGCAGCACTGTGCAGCCTGACTGTCATCAAGGAGAGTAAGGCTATGACATTAGCAGGATGAGATGGACAAAACACACCAGCATACAGCATTAGATTTAGATCTGCTTTATAGTTTTTTCGCTGATAGTAATCCGAGTGTTCTGTATACAGTGCCTCTAGTACTGAC
Organism: Scatophagus argus; assembly: GCF_020382885.2. Taxonomy (NCBI): domain Eukaryota; kingdom Metazoa; phylum Chordata; class Actinopteri; family Scatophagidae; genus Scatophagus; species Scatophagus argus. The sequence goes on along the minus strand of NC_058494.1, from coordinate 5,150,222 downwards.
CTGAAGGACTTTTCTTTCTCATATATTCATATGTCTACACATTGTCAAAAGCACCTTATGTTAGATCTGTAACTTCTGGACCATATTTTAAAACTCTTATGTTAAATCATTTTACATCGTCTTTACATGGAACATTCATGAATTCACTCGGTTCAGTTGTAGAGCCGAGAAAAAAGAGATTTACCTGTCAGCTGAGCACCTCTTAGTTTAAAGAAAAAGTGCCTTTGTTCCTCTAACCGTCTGAAAATTCTCTAATTAGAAGTTAATTTGTCAGTGGAAGATGTGGAGATAAGAGTTTAACTAAACATATATTATAGAGACAAGACAGTAAAATGGGCTGTCAGGTGATCACAGTGTTTCTCTATTTTTTAATGTTTGATCACAACACACCAAGGAGCTGCAAGGATTGACCCAAACACTTAAAAACCCTCATGTCATCGCTATGGAGAATACATGATTCTGATATTACCTCTCTGGTAACCGAGCATAGTGTGTTTAGCCAAGTACTGAAGGCATGAGAGCCATGTTGTCTGAGATACAGGACAGCCAAAGAGTGAAGGGTCATCTTTGTCTTTGTCCCCAAACAACTGTGTTACCTCTCCAAGCCCTTTGGCCAAGTTTAGGCCACCAGATGACTCCAGTTGTTGCCTCCCCCGGGGCAAAGGCATCCCATCCTCACCCGGTGGTCTGCTGTCATCTCATCTTTCATAGAACACATGAGGCAGGAAGTATCCACAGGGATCAACAGATGCAAAGAAAAGCCACAAAATGGCTCCCTCCTGAGCTGGCCATGTGGCTTCTCTGATTGTAAACTTTTGAGCCTCAAAACATACAAAACACAACACAATACTGTGTTCTCTGGCACTTTGAGGTTATGCCTCAGTGAAATTTGCTTTCTTAAGGAATGTCTTGGTGAAAATCAATGACAGGTGACACTGTGACAATACAACAGTGTGAAGGGGTGCAAGATCTGTTAATGTTGCAACTCTGAATTCCAAGCAAATTAATCAGTCTCAGTGGTTTGCACAGCAGTGCGTGTAGAAAAGTTAGATGACTTATTCAGACAGCGAAAACTTTTTTTTTTCTGTAAAGCTGCACAGCCGGAGAAATCATTTTGGATGGGCGGCGGAGAGAGAGAAACCTGCTGAATGTCAGAGTAAATAAATAAAGTAAATAACATAATAATGTGAAGCAATTGTAGGGGTGTGCATAATCAGGGATTTGGAGACTGCTCACTCTGCTGCTCATCTTCTGACTACAAACCCAGACCCGACCACCCCTAACACCCACACCCCCACCCCGCCAGCCGGTGATAATCTGTTCCAGTACACTTGCCATGAAATGAGCGATACAGGACGTGTAATGCACTGGACAGGCAAAGCCTAACAGATAACATAAGCCCCCTTCGCCACCACCCGCCTCACTTCCACCCCCTCTCCCTCCCCTCCATTACCAGCCCTCATCCTCTTCCTCTGGTATATCAAGGCCCTTCAGCTGTAAACAACAGGAAGAAGATTTGGTTCATTACAAGGGAAGCTGTTTTCTCTCCTCGACTCTTCATCTGATATATAATATCTGTGGCGAGCTGTCTCGTCGCTTTATGCTTGCGTCATATTTCATCTTGACTCTCATGACCTTCACTGTCAGGCGTACAGTGAGAGTCGCTTGTTGTGGGTTTTTGTTCTCTTCTCCTGTTTATGGTTGTGATTGTCATTTGGCTAATGTATGTGTGCATACATGCACGTGGGCCTTGAAACGAAAGAGCTGACAGTGGTAGTCAGTAGTCTCACGGGGTGGAAGCAAAAGCCTGTTTTGATGGCGATGAATATATAATTTTTGTATTTTTCTTCAATTTTCTTCTTTTTTCTTTCTTGTAGCTGTCCTCTCTCTTTACTTTAGTTCCTTTGATCTGGCTTTGGTTTGAATGTCATACCATCTGGATGAGTTCACTCTAGAGGAATCTCTCTCCGCAAATGCTCAAATAAATACATGTTACACAAAGAATATTATTCCATATGTTCAAGTGCTTTACTTTAAACCATATACCTTTCACTCCTGCTTACTCACAGTGATAAGCAATGCAATCATGTCTGTAACAGGAAAAGCTGTTTCAAAGAAGAACTGATGCTCTTTCATTTCTACACAGTGGCCTAATATGTTAGAGTTAGCAAAATGAAAGTGGTGTTCTAATACTATGCAGAACAATCTATTGTGACACTGTAATGTAATAACACTAATAACAACAAGATCTCCACAGTGCCTGTTGAATTTATTGTGCGGTTAAAACTGTCACCATTATTCAAAAGCATGCGCTCCTCCAAAGAAAACAATACAAGCCCTACGGCATCTCATTTGGAATATGCGTAAATGTAGATCAAAAAACTTTATGAGGGCAAGTAGCGTGTTCATCTCTGTGAGCGACTGTTACATTCGCCTTGATGGGGACCTCCCCAGCAGCATGTTTGACAGCAAACAGCAAACAGCCTCGGCTGTGATCGATAGACTCCTGGCCCCTTTCTTCACAAGTGCCTTGTGGTTTTGGAGGTTCGGAAAATCCGCCACAAAGCGGGGCCCTCCCATCTTGTCTGAACCAAACATTGTCCGGGTGGCTCCTGCTCCCATGCTCCTCGCTCCCTGGAATGCCGGCACGCTGAGGATAACAGGGTTTCCTAAGATCCAACCAGGACCTCTCTAATTTGGGCATCCACTCCTGCCACTTCCCCTGACCAGAAACCATTTTAAATTGGTGGCCACGTAGGAGCTGGCATTCCCCTTTTCCTCCTTTTTAATGGTTTGTTCACTTCTGTGGCTCTTTCTTGGTTCCTCTTTTATCTGTCTTCTTATTCCACCTCTGTCTTGGCTGAAACTAAAAAGTGAATTTATTTCTGCTCTGTATTACTGTCCATCATATTAAATTGTGGGCTTCATGTACAAATCCCCCCCACCACCACCAACACACACACACACCACCACCACCACTGTCGTCAATGCCACTCCGCACAGACAAACAAAATCAGTGACAAGCACGGCACAACAGCAGCAATGTGTTAGCGCTCTTATAGCGTCTGAGCAGGTTCTTCCTGCCAGTGAATGCTGAGAGAGTGACAGACCACCCACCTGCTCTGGCTCTTCCCATTGATGTCAGTTTGGCGTCAGTGGGAGGGCAGCTAATGGGATTTTGCTATCAGCACCTCAGTGTAGCCACCATGTCAGCTCTCCCTCCTCCGTAGTTCTACGCACAGTCAAGCAAGGTAAAACTGCTTGGCTTGGATTGTTGAAGACTGACTGTGAAAGGCATAAGACGTTCAACTAGCATAACAGTTTTTAAGAACAGACGCTGTAAAGCAAATAGTGACTCACAGGAACTGGAGGCACCGGGGTTTAAAAAATAAACCAACCTGTAAGTGAACTGTCAAGGTCACCTTGATCTGTCACAAAATATTCACCAGTGTTGGGCAGTGAATATGAGATGCCTTTTTAAAGAAAGAGTTCTTACAAAGGGCTAACAAACAGATGACCATAGTTTGGTCGGGAAACATTAGGTTTAGGTACCAAAATAACTTTGCTATATCTAAGAAAAGATTGTGGTAATTGTAATTATAATACATACATTACATAGTCTTCGGAATTCTAATTATAACAACCTGTCATGTTTGTCCTTTGTAATTTATGATGTATATTGCATGTATGTTTCTCTCTCTCTCTCTCTCTCTCTCTCTCTTTCATCCTCTCTGTCCTGTCTACCTCTTCTTTCCCCTCCTTCACCCGGCCGACTATCAGCAGGATGGTTCTCCCTTGCAAGCCGGATTCTGCTCAAGGTTTCTTTCCTTGCCACTGTCTGCTTGCTCAGGGGTTCAGGCTCTGGGTCTCTGTAAAGCATCTAGAGACAATTTTGATTGTATAAGGTGCTATATAAATAAAAAAATAAATTGAATCGAAATTGTAATTATGTGACTCAAGTTAAATACATAAATATGAAAGTACCAGAATTTCAGAGTGAAATGCAGTGGATGGGTGGGTTAAACACGGGACATTCCTGCAGGAGACCAGATTCGACCCCCATTATAATAGTAATTTTTTCACTATTCCACTGTGTAATTTATTTTTTTATTAACCCCTTTCTCTTTTACATAGTGTTGTATATTATATTACTAGTCTCTCCTACACTTATGTAAATTGTTTGTAAATAATTTATTATTGATGCCTACCTCTGTTTTTTTCACTATCCACTTGCTGCTGTAACAAGGTGAATTTGCCCATTGTGGGACAATAAAGGAAATCCTATCTTATCTTATCATTGTTGTCACATTATGTGGAGTCAGTTGTGTTAGTACGCTTTCAGTTGAGAGTGGGACTTATCTGTAGCTCTTCACGCCAAGGCTCACCAGGGCTAAGCTAAAGGTAGCTCTTGAGGGGCTGGGACTGTGGAGGATTTGTTTAAGGGCACCTTTGGCCAGGCTGGTTTGACTAATTAATTAATTTTGTTGAGGTCTGTTTCAATAAGAACAATGTAAGGAGACTTAGGTTCCCACCATATACATATTTAATATGTAGTTTAACACACAAACCACCATGCAGTTGTAACGTAATGAATGACAATATAGTAAAATGCAGGTGTGATAATATAAAATATGATTTCATAGTTTTTAATTGCTATTCATTTACAAACACAAGGAAATGTCCTCATAGCTGTACATAACTACATGTTAGTGCATTATTATCTATTCCGCAAATGTTTGCACACTGCTTATCAACTCTTTAAGTAAAGTGCTACCCATTTTTCAACGAAGTTCCTCAACTTTGCAGTCTGGTAACACCACTGACGTGCTGTCTTTCCTGTCAAACTGTGGTTTAGTTGGATGTCATGGAAACTTGCAGTCTACACTAACATATTATGAGCAGAGATGGTTGACATTATTATGTGTGCAAATATATCAGTATGAAACTGCCACAGTCTGTTAGTGTTCCACTGTCACATCCACACAAACCACAGGCTGAAGTTTTCTGAATGGTGACTAATCAGTTCAAGGTGTTAAGAAGAGTGTCGGAGCTGAGTGAGCCTGGAAGAAATGAGTACCTCATTACTGCATCTAGTCACTATTCCATCACCTGGCACTGTCATAACAACACTGCTCTTTTAAAGCTTGCCTCACCTTCTCTTTCTCTGTGTCTCACGTTGAGCTTTTCATTTTTCAGCATTCTATGACACTCTCTTTCTCTGTCTTTCAAAGTTTACAACTATTGTCTGAAAGTTCACACTTTTAGTTTGGTGGCAGCTTTGCAGTTTTTTCTTCTCCCTTTTTCTTTTTTCTTTCTGTGTTGCACAACATCAGAGATCCAGAGAGGGGCCTTTTGTGTCTGACTTTGCCCCAAAGGCAGTCGTCTTGCAAGGCAGATTAATAATTACAGAGTACACAACATTGGGGAAAACAATTTCAACATCTTTGATGTCAAACATGAGAGAAACCAAAATTACAAAGAAAAAAAGGATGACGAAGAAAGGTCTTGAAAGATGGTCTAACTTTCTGTCTCTGTCTATCTTGGCAGTATTTCCTGTTATTGTTGCTTTCTACTGTTTCTCAGTGCATTAAAAACATTAAGGATGACTTAAAAGAGAGAGGCGCCTGCCCCCGGAGGGCCACATTTGAGAAGTGGCAAGGCAGCTATTCTTTGTGACTATGTCACTGAAGATGAGAAGGCACTATATATAATGTTTCATAGGATTTGGTCTGTCTGTTTACATGTTTGGGCACATCAATAAGCTTGTGAGATGTTGTTTGTTTAGTGTAGCATTAGGATAACTAGAAACCATGACCAAATATAGGAGGACAGAGCTGTCGTGGCCCTGAGTTATGATTATGGGCTGTAATTGAAAGGTTGAGGGTGCTCTTTCCTTTGCTTCACTATGAAACTCCCTAACTGAAAAAGCCATGGATCATTGGGATTAGAATTTACAGTCGTTCCTGTCTTGTACTTTATGAAACCAATGCTTTTTTTGTCTTGTGTAATACAGAGCGATTGGTCTTGGGCAGCCATCCAAACACAGATGATTACTATCCCCTTTGAATAATGATATTGAATGAATATCAACAAATCACAAACAAAGCGACCACAACCACAATTGAAATTTAAACATGTTCCCTGTTAGATCCTGAAAATCCCATCTGACAAAAGACAGTCATTAATGTGGGTTCAATGAAGTTGTGCTTCCTCTGTATGTCGGTTCTCTTTATGTAGTTAAGGCTGGTTTTGGGATTACCAACACCAAATACTCAGCCTCTAGTCCAAATCTGCTTAAAATTGAGCCGGTATGAGCAAAAGCATATTGATAGATGCTATCTTTGCGTACTGACCAATGGACAATCTTGAAAAGCCACTGGAAACTGTAGCTATGTGAGGCCACTCTTCTTCAGAAGTAGTTAAGCTACAGAAACATCACACTCTTCTTCAAAATCCAACAATAAACTAAAAGCTACTCAGTGTTATTTTACTATATTACACAAGAGGAAACACTAATGATTACATACATTTTTATTATTTATTGTTTAGTACATCTAGCTAAAACGCAATGTTATACAAACTATTAGTTTCAGCTGTATTTAATAAAATAAAATTTAATAAAATTTAATAAAACTTAGTGAATACTGGAGTTAGAGACCCTGTCCAGTGCCAAACGTGAGATTTTTGACTGACCTACAATCGTAATAATTACCCATATTTTATTATCCAATTACCTTTTTTTTCCAGTTCAAGTTTGTTCTACAGTAATTTCTGTCCATAGAAATAGTGGTCACTATTAAACAAAAGCCATGTCTGTATGCAGCATACACACATACCTACAGTCTACAACATATATATAACATACACCGATCAAAAAAATTACTGACAGCTGAAGTGACTAGTTATAGTGACTAGTTATAATGGCACCTGGCAGTGGGTGGGATATGTTAGGCAGCAAGTGAATATTTTGTCCTGGAGGATGATGTGTTGGAAGCAGGAAAAAATGGGCAAATGTAAGGATATTAGTGACTCTGACAAGGACCAAAGTATGATGATTAGATGACTGGGTCAGAGTGTCTCCAAAACTGCAGCTCTTGTGGGATGTTCCCGATCTGCAGTGGCCAGGACCTACTAAAAGTGGCCAAGGCTCACTGATGCATATGGGGTGACTGGCCTGTGTTGTCTGATCCAATGAAAGAGCTACTATAGCTCACATTGCTGTAAAAGTTAATGCTAGTTCTGACCGAAAGGCATCAGAACACACACTGCATTGCAGTCTGTTGCTCATGCCCATGCTGACCCGTGTCCACCACCAAAAGCACCTGCCGTGTTCACATGAGCATCAGAACTGGAAGACAAAACAGAGGAAGAAGGTGGCCTGGTGTGATCAATCACGTTTGCCTTTCCATTGTGTGGATGGTCAGGTGTTTGTGTGCATCTCTTACCTGGGGAGGACATGGCACCAGGATGCACTATGGGATGAAGGTAAACCAGCAGAGGCAGTGTGACGCTTTGGGCAATGTTCTGATGGGAAACCTTGGGTCCTTCCATTCATGTGGATGTTACTTTGACATGTACCACCTACCTAAACATTGTTGCTGACCAAGAACACCCCTTCATGGAATCAGTATTCACCGATGGCAGTGGCCTCTTTCAGCAGGATGATACGAATACAAATATACAGCATAGATTCCTACACTGCAAGACATTAATAATGACCAAATCACATTCATAGCTGTAGAAATATTACATTGAGCTTTGAAGGTCAGAGAAAAGGCAATGTCGACATCATGAGTCTCGAAGCTGCTGTACTCAGAGCTTCTCCACTGCAAACATTGTGTATACACGGTGATGAATCTGACAGCTGCCAGTATGGAAAGACTTCTGTTTTGCTTTAAAAACAATGCTCGGTAGTGTAACACAGTGTGCTTTAACCGTGACAACAGGAACTGAAGCGTCAAACCTAAGACGACACCGAGCGAAAGCCACATTGGACTTAAATCCTGACAGCAAGCACCCCGTCTGACGGATGGGTGCTTGTCTTCGCAGATGTACAGTACTCCCTGAAAACACAACAGTCCTCTGGAGCGGCTGTGACACATGATGTGTCTTCTGTTTATTTGCTGTATTTGTTTGTATTTGAGAAAAACAACAATATAAATAAATTAGAACATCTTGTGACATGGAGTCCATCTGATTGCAGGCTGTGACTGCTAAAATTCAGAAACTGCAGGCTCTGAGTATGTAGGGTCACCGCAGTCAATACATGCACATGTTCTAATTATGCCTTGGGTTCATCTGTTCCACCACCTTTGCTACATGACAACAACTGACCTCAATCAGAAGTTAATGTTCTTCTCCTTTTGCAAGACACATTTTGTGAAATGACCACAAGATGTTTTCAATGTGAGCAACCTCCTTTACCACCAATAAAATAATGAGCCTACACCACAGATTAGACATGACATTTTCATCTGTTCTCCAGATGAAAACTTTATAGTTCTTTAGTTAAGGAGAACAAGTTAAATATCAACAATGGGGGGAAAAAACCCCACACTCAGGTCCTTGTTTAACCAGTTGTGGCTGCTGCTTCTTTGTCCTTTGCAATGTTCCATCTGATAAGCCCTCAAAAAGTGCTGAAGGAGGTAAATGGGTGTTAAAGGCAACTACTGCTTCATAATAAAAGTCTTCCAGTGGTTTGCTGATGGAAACAGCTGCAGGAAGTGTTTAAACTGAATCAACTGTATTCTAAACAGTGAAAACCCTTATTACTGTCCTGAAAGCTGGGCTTAGGAGACAATCATGAAACCTGTTGCTGGAAACTGCAGCTTTATAGTTTTCTGAAAGCTGACCTTTTAAAAATGACTCCTTTCCTCTATTTGTCATTGCTCCATTGACTTTATGGTGGCATAGAAACAGCTTTGATGATGCTGGGAAATATCATAATAACATTGTAGGTCAGTGTGGTTGTTCCCTGTCAATTGGGATGCTTTGTAAACATGAAAAGAGCACAACATCCCACATCAGGCTCAGTTACAACCTGCAAAGCTACCCTACCAAATCAACATGGGCCAATATCCACATTTTCACGCAGTGTTGGTCAATTTGCTGCTGTTTCAACTCAACCTACTTAACTCCAAAAATAAAAGCTCAAATAAACCACTCCAGACAAGCTTTGTTGTGATGGCACCCGCAGACGTAAGGTAGCAGTGTTGATGGAAAGTAACTGGTTTCCAGAAAGTGTGGGCAGCTGTTCACTCAGCAGGTAGGAGCAGCAGTGAAACCACACAGAGCAGGTGTGTGTGTGTGTGTGTGCCGGATGGTGAAGGAGCTGATGAGCAGCAGCAGGTGGAAAAGAAGACGTTCCAGGCTTTAACTGTGAGGGTGCAGACAGACACAGAGAGGTCGACTTTAACATTACGACCTCGCACACCCTGATGACTTGCGTCCTTTCATGGCCTAATGACAAATCAAGGTTCAAAGCTAAGATATATTTATCCCCAACATCCAGCTGGTATTCACAAAGACAAAGACCACTCTGTTTATGATACACTGTAATGTAAGTGTACACACTGTTTATGCAGTGTTATGCACCATCAGTTAATAATTATTATTTTATTTTGTAATTTCTAAACTTATGTAAAGGCACCCAGTGTGACACAGTTCAGGGATGTCCATTAACTTCTGATGGAGTTTACTGGATAGGAAATTAAATTTTCCCTTTCTGCAATGTGGGGAATATGTTGATAGTGTTAATTTGTCGCTTGGGCTGAACCTTCAGTTTTTAAAGTGCAGTACATTTAAAGTATTTAACATCTGCTTTCTTCTTTTTATTTATTTTATTTTTATTAATTATTATAATAGTAATTATTATTACTATTATATTTTAATAATAATTTGTCTGAAATGGGTTTTGCTCAAAAATCCTTCAATTAATTGTTTTTTGTTAAAAAGTCTCATTGAAAAAATATCCTGAATGCGTGTGAATATTTCCTCTCGTTACAAAGCCATTCCTCAGTGTGAGTACTGCAGGCTTCAAATTGTCACATCACTCTTGTGTAAGTTGCAATTGCCTCCAAATTAGTTGTGGCGTCACTAAAAACTTGCATGTTGGTGTGGGATTGTCGGGCAAGCTCAGACAACCTTTCCCCCTTCAGCAGATGAATGTGAACACAGCTGTCTAACGTCAAACATACATCACTCTGCACAGTGAAGGTCAAACATCCAAGTGAAGGTAATTTGAAAATACCCTTGAAAAACTGGGAGTGGCTCTCTTTTTGCATTTTTTGTTCTCTAAGCCATTCTTCAAGCATCATCTGTTTCCAGTAAAAAAAAAACAAAAAACAAGGAGAGCATTAGAAGCACACATAGATATGGTAAAATTCCACTTGTGAAAGCTGACATAAACAAATCGACCACTGGTGGTTCGGTTGAGATATAATGGGGGCAACAAGGAAATGTGTCAGCAGTGTTAGTCACACTCTGAAGCTGCCTCAGACTGCTTCAAAGATCAAACTGAGGCACCACTGATTGACTGCGAGCCTAAAATCCACTACCAGAGAGCAGGGTTGTGATTGCGAAATTCCTGGTTTTCCCAGTAATGGCTGACGAAGACATTCTACAAAAATCCCACAGAGGGCTCCCGGTGGGGGGAGGGCATGATGCTATCCAATCAGACACAGTAAAAGAAAACTGGTCTCACACTATATGGAGAAAACTTCAGCCCGGGATCATGATGGTAAAGGCTAAAAAGTCTTAATCCTTCCCCCGCATTTCCTGAAAAAAAAAAGTGTGAAAAGGCAGAAAAGAAGAGAAGAAAAGAGACCCATAACACTGAACACTGAAACAAACAACAGGGATGCAGCTGCCTTCAATTTCCTGCGGCATGCTGTTTCTATCACAAGGTCTTTTCAGATGCTCCAATTGAGTCGAGGTTGGGAATGGCCATGAATCTAAACCAGCCTTTCCCTCTACACTTGGCTTAATGAGGGCTACAAGTAGGAATGTCGGTTCTCACTCCACACCTTTTCCCTGTGGGCTTTTTCAGAGTGAAAAAGAGGAAGCAATGTCTTCTTTAAATTATTTTTCATCTATTATGGCCAAAACCTGAATTTCATACACAACTTAATCTCTCAAAATCATAAACATCATTTTTAATATTTTCCACAGGAGTTGACGAACTGGCATGGAAGCTCTGAGGAACCTCCCTGCTGACGTCTCAAACTTCACATCAGTTCCCGATCATGTACGCAGATCCGCCACGCTTTCACTGCAGTGATAGCTATTAAAAAACAACAACAACAAAAAAAGAATAGAAAGCAGGACAGTGAATTTTCCATCCTTAAGCTTTCTGAAATGATATGTTCCATCTGGTTGCAAAGAGGGATTGTTTTTATACGGCCAGATGAAATTGCAAACATCCCCATGTAATTATTTCACAAGGCATCCTGTTTTGAGTAACATTGTGCTATGAAGGAAACAGCACACTGGTAAACAACAACATATTACTCACAAGGGCCTGATTTTCCACGTCCCAAACCTGTTTTTCATGAGATCATGCAGAACATGTCATGTTGCTCTTGATGGTGAAATATCAGCTGTTACGGAGACTCTTCAGTTGTGTGTATCTATCGAATATCCCTGGACCTCATTAGCTCATGTCCTTATTAAGAGTCTCCTTGCTGTCCCCCTGGAGTAGCCTGGTGAGAGACTTCCCATGTGACCCCTCCCCCCCTCCGGCTCAGTTTCTCTCTCTTCCTTGACATGCCCTTTGAACTTCCCTCAGTCTTCAGTCTCACATCAAAGCTTCAGTAGAGGCTTCCTCTTTCCTCTTCTCAAGGTGAGGAGCTGGATGCATGCGCACGCGTGTACAGATAAGACTGGGACGCCAAACATTTAAGGTACTTTTTGCACATTGTTTATCATTGCTTCTTCCGTAGTTGTGATGGAGGCGTTAATAACACTAGATGCCCATTGATTCCATGGCTCCAAAACTAAAATGATAAAGTATGTGACAACTGTGTGTGCTGGGTGTGATTTACCCCAAACATAAGGGACATCACAGCAGGATGTTTCTTTGTGCATAGACTGTATAAAATATAAAACATGAAACACGTCCTTATTTGGTATAATAGCAATGCTTTCTGGTCATTCCAGCATTTTGACTCGATCATCATCAGTGTCGTTATTTTGTGACTAAAGGGTTACATATTGGCTTCAATGAGGTCAGAAAAAAGATTGACCGAAGACTGATTTTGCAGTTAGTTTTAGTTTTACACACACACACAGCAGAGTCTGTATAACCCCAAACAATGAAGACGTCAGTCACAATGAGAAGACACCGACAGCCATAAATGTTGGATATGATCACAGCAAAAGTTTACACTCAGATTCTCTATGTGCTAAAACATAGATAAATGAGATACTCTGTAAAACACTGTGCCATCCAAATGGAAAAGCTATGATCATTTGGTTTGAAACAGAACCCTGTTTTGGATGTTTTTCTTTAATGATTTAGAGAAAATGTGAAATGTTTGCACCACCTTTTATTTATGAGTCTGCATTATTTCTGTTCCTATTTTCTTTGCTAATGTTGTATGTTCTTTTGTGATCATTTATTCAATTTCTTTCTTTGTTTAAACACACGGGATGTAATTTCTGCTGCTGGGGATTTCTTAGTAAAAACAATGAAAAGACGCGGCCTGATGATGTAGTAAACTAGTGTGTGATCATGAGAGTTGTTGTCTTCATTGTTAAACAAGCACCATTGTCCAAAAAAAAACGATGTGATGCGACTCAGGCAGAAATGTTCACAGACGAGGTTTTAAAGGTCAAGCTTTATTCACATTCAACAACTACCTCCCTCACCATCTGATTCTCTACAAGAAGAACACCAGGCGACCAAATGAAATGTGACGTTAGCTTGAATGAAATTACAAATTTCTCTGTGTTTGAACAGTTGGACATTTTATTTAGAAAATGCTACATATTATATCTTTAAATGTATTTATAGTTTCACGTCTCTTGAGTTGTTAAAACTGAAAATAAGAATAAACAAAAAAAGAAAATACATGAAACAAAACTGCATAATGAATCTCATGGTGAATGATAAAAATCTCCACTGATCATTCATACCACAGACACAGAAGCTGCAGCAACATGTTCGTGCGTGTGACAGAACTGGTGACAGGAAGAGGAGCAAGCCTGTCTTGATGTGACATACATACTCACTGGATCTTTAAAAATAAATAAGAGCTGATTTAAAAAGTGCTGTTATGCACATATTTAGCGTTTTCAAATGACATTTGCTTCCCCATCTTGAAAAACAAGTGGCAACTGTGTGCCGGTGTCTGCAGTTATATGTGTGAGGCTGAAATGCCAAGCTCATGTCAGTGCAGTAGAAATAGGTCAGGCCTAACACACACACACACACATACACACACACTCACATGCACACGCATAGATGAATTACTTATTCTCTTTCATGGCCTTTGTAGATGGAGGAAACGGATGCCGATGCAAAAAGATCAAAACCCCTCAGCACGAGAAACAAGTGTCCTCCTCCCAGCAGCTGAGTTGCTCAACAGGTTTGTGTCACTGCTCTAACTCTGCAGCTTTTCACTGCGTGTCCTTGGCTGCTCCATCCTGCCAGGTATCTGTTTTTGGATCCTTTCTTTGTGGAAAAGTCTGTGCTATCTGCGCATCAGTTTGAAGCCGCTTTTCCTCTTCCTGCGTCTGTGGAAAACACAATCAAAGAGAAAAATCAATGTATCCTCAAGCAATAAAAAAGTCAATAGCTTTCATAGAATCTATATTTAGCGTGGAGTGATGTCGAGATTCTCAGTTCTGCTCGGCATTTTTCCACATTCATTTATTCATCATTCATTATGTCCTGAAATCTTGATTTATGAATAATAACTGTAAATGTATTTTCTCCATCTAACTCAGGCATGTATATGCATACAGGTGGGTGTGTTTATGTGTGGGAGGTGGCGGTAGAGGTCATGCTGCTGATGCTAATGTGAAGGTATCAATTTTCTGAGCAGATTGCACGCTTGTACCAATTATTATCTTGTGAATTTACCCAGGTTCATTCCTGCTTTCATTAAATGAGCTTTATTACATCCTGGACTTATCTAATATTAGTATCAGCTAATCTTGATTAATAATCTTACCTCATTTCACTCTGTAATTGAAATATATCACGCAGATGACTCTGAGTAATATATGCAGAAGGGGGTTCCATTGTTTGGGGTTAAATGGGTTTTTTTGAAGGAAGAACCCCTTATTAAAACTCTATCCGAAGCATTATCTCAGTGCCTGTGTGGTTAAAAATGTATACAGGGCAGCAGCCCCATCCACACTGGATAAAATGTATGTTAGCTGTTAGCATCTGTTCCAAGCTGCAGATTCATTCCTAATCGTCGAATACAGCATGTCTAAGAGAATGTCATTTGTCTGTCACTGCACCACAAGCCTGCTACAGTTGCATAGACTTGGCAAAAAAAAAAAGGATAACATCATTTAAAAACTTTTAAATGAAGAAGTCCCTTTGATGGGAAGGGGTCCAGGGAGGGTTGTCTTCTTCCAAATTATACTTCAGATCTGAAGCCAGTTTGTAATTTCTTAGTAATAAGTGTGTCAAACTTTTGATTGAATTTCAGCCAAGTCAAGTTCAGGGCCATGTAAATCTGCACGGTTTTTTGGGCCATATATTTACACACACACACACACACACACACACACACACACACACACACACACAGAGTTGTCACCTCCATCACTTTTGGGGACATTACATAGACTTCATTTCCTGTTGGCTTAACCACCACCTAACCATAACAATAAACATTACCTGTCTACTCACGTTATAATATTATTAATATCAATAATATGAATAACAATAATTAAGAAATAAAAACAAGTGTAAAAATAAAAGTCTAATTCATATACTTGCACATGTGTGCATACTTGTCAGATAGCCTCTTTTTTAGATACTTCTTAGTTTGTTATAGACTCTGTATCACTCTATCATCTAGTCCAGACACTAAAGAGCATTAGCACTTCATTTAAAAGATATTTTCACCCAAAAACCATGGATATGGTCGTCATACAGATAGTTTCTAGATCCTCATAATCTGCTAATATCAGTTTAATGGTCAAGATAAAGAAAGATTTAGTGGAACAAGTGATCAAGCAAACAACTAAACACCCTTTGGCTCACCTTCCACTACAGTGGCCTTTAAAAACTCTCTCTCGAGCCAGTGTGTGATTTGTCTGTTCCAGGCTGCTGTAGAAACATGACAGTGCAACATGTCAGACTTTGTCAGGACCCACTCTCTGTGTAGATGTAAAAGAATCATTTTAAGATAACAAAAATACAACGAAACAGGTAATTATAAGTAAAGGATATTATGTTCCATTTCTCTCCTAAATCCTACATACTGTAGCTGTAAAACTCTACCAAATTTCCATGTCAAATTCTATTTAAGGTTAGCTATGACATTTGAGAAAAAGGGTCTTTAAGGCCTTTCATGACTCCAGAGGGTGCTGTGTGAAAAGGAAGAAAGAAAGAAAGAAAGAAACATAAATCTGAGGGTCTGGAGTTTGAAGAAGCCAGTTTACCAGGCCTCTGTAGCAGGCCCATTATTGCTGCCTGAGGTTAGTGGTTCCATGCTACGTTAGCTGCTAATAGCATAACACAATATTTGGTCCATCTGTAACTGGTTGAGTTGCATTGTGGGTAATGTAGATGCCAGGAAGAAGAATCCATGCAATATAGATCAGTTTTTTTTAATACAGATAGATTTTTCCTAATTAATTTGGATTATATCTTGGGGGTCTCGATACAATATAATACAATACAAAGAATTAACAAAATAACAAAATTTCAAGATTTCTACGAATAATCTACAAACCCAGTTTACAGGAAGTAATTCCTGTTAAGCAAACACAAATGAAATTCCATTCATCTCTTGGTGTAACATCAGAATTTTTACAAGCGGCATCTCAGGACCTGTGTTCATAAAACCAGAAACTAAACTAAACTAAACTAAACTTAAAGTGCAGCTGTATCCCACTTGAGGTATGTGAAAAAAAATATCTATTTTTTTTGTGAACTGAACCTTTAAACTATATTTTTAGGTCAAATGCTACTCCTCCAAACCAAGTACGTTTTCAGGTCAAGACATAAAGACTAAGTTTTAACAGCTGAACGTGCATCCTATCCCACCCTTTGCTGCTTCATCTTAATATAGTTTCAAGCTGTAGTCATTTGTGGTCCTTTACTGCTAATAGCATCCCCTTAAATGAGCTCCCATTTCCTCATCTCATCTGAGCCCAGCATGACCCACAGATAGGCCCTTGTAAATTCTCCCCCCATCTGGCTCCTTTTAAGTCTATGTCAGACTGTCCATAATCACTCTGTCAAAATGGCATCCCGTCACCACCGCTTGTTATGAGGTAGCACAGAGTAGGAGGCTGAGACATACCAGAGTCGGAGCAGTCTAGCAAGACTGCCAGCCCGCTTCATGTAACATGAGGAAATGAGTTTGTGTCAGGACTATTTTGGAGTTGCTTTGAAGTCTTATTTTGCCCCCTTTGCCTCCAGGGGGACAGCACAGAAAGCAAAGGGGGATGTGTGTGTGTGTGTGTGTGTGTTGGGGGGGGGGGATAACCCTCCCGATAACCCATAAGGCAGTGCTCTCCTGATCTCATGCCTTGGTAGTCAAAGTACATACAAATGCATGACCACTATGATCTGATATGTATGTCACTGTGCCACATACTGCACGGTGTCTTTCGATGCCATCTGCGGTACTCAGGCTCCTTTCTGCATGCATAAACATATCCTTAGGAGAGAGTTACGTTATCCTGAGGCCTTTATTACTCCCGGTCTTATTTATGCATTGATCACATTTCGCACTCATAATTTCTAAGTAAAACGTAATTCTTTTATAGCTTTAAGCCTAGAGCGGTGTATGCATACATGAAGCAGTACAAGAAAAACTGCAGCGTACAGAAAAGAACGCAAGTTTTCAACACAAAGTCACTGTTTAGCGGCATTCGCTGTTGTATCGGACTGCTGTTGCACAAACATTTAAAAAGAGACGTGCAGAAGAGATGAAAGAAATTAAACAGACACACACATCACAATCTCTCTTCTGAAAAAGACATATTGTTATTATCATATTGTACAAATTCATAGATCAATAGTCGGCAGAGGGTTTGTCGATAAGAGCCAGGAGCGACAGACTTCTCAGTGGAGAGATGGGGGGAGGGAAATATTCCTTAGGCAGAACAAACAATGATTTTTATTCACTCACAGACAAACACAAATATGTACACACACTAGGGACTGCCTTAAAATTGCTTCACACAGTGAGGTGTAATACTTTAAAAAGTAATAAGCCCATAAGTGGGCAGTCAGCAGCACCTTGGCCTTGAACACAAGTTTTTAGGGCAGTAAAGGGGCCCATATTCTCAAAATGTAGCATCAGCAGTAACAACAGTGTGGAACGGCAAAAAAATAATGTCAACAAAACATGAATTCACACATGCGCACATGCACACCACCACATGTAGCCTACACACAGACTCTTTCGTGAAGATGGTGGATGCTTCCCACCCCCTGTTGCGTCCGGAGCGATGTTCCTGGAGTGGGGACAGCGAGAGGGCATCCCGCAGTGCCGTTTGAGCGTCCTTGCCAGCGTCAGACAACTTCACTATCCCTGCCCTAGCAGGGGGCGATAATCACATCAAGCTCCCCTGACAAGAGGTATTGAATTCAGCTCCGGTCCCCTTAAGAGTCTGGCATCCAGCAGTCTCTCCTGAACATGCTGCTGATGTTACAATGGGAAGGTTTGTATTTTCATTTTTTCAATCCATGACATTGCTCTTCTTTTTTTTCTTTTCCCTTTTTTTTGCCGTCGCCACCGAAATGTACTTGGGAACGAATACTATGTCACTAAAAAATCTGAACTGGAAGAATCGAGTGTCACCGCCATTGCATTGCAGAAGTGTTATTGTATTAGTTCTTTCTGTTTGTCATGGTGAATTCTATGGAATATCTAGCTTTTGTTAGTCTGTCTTGAGGAATATTTTTGAAAAGTTTTCATGCGAAATCGCTTTTTTATGTTTGTCATTTGGAGTTTATACTCTACGACAGTCACCGCTGAAATGGTCCAATCACTGACAGTGACTTTATACACAGAATAAAAGGCTAAGGACTTACACACTATCAATAGGTTGACACGGGTTTACACTCGAGCTCCAGCCTATGCTGGGCGGTGGTCAGAATAAAAAGGATGCTATCACTTTAAGAAGTCCATGTCCTCTCCCAAAGCACGCTCGATCAATTTTTGCCGGCTCCTCTGGTTAGCAGCAGTGTTGTGATTTGTTTTTTTCACTTGTCAGCTTTTGTGCTTCTGCTTCCATGTAATAGTTTTATATGAGAATCTGCTGAGGGGTATCTAGTATCACACTCTACCCTTTCAAAAGTTGTGGGAGACGTTTACATTTTATGAATACCCAGCACTCTTTAATACGGCTATTTTTGGAAAGTGCTGTCCACTCATCAAGACTTAAAATACCAAGGACTAAGCGGGGGCATCCTTCTTTTTTCTGAAATCCACCAAAACAGATGAGAACCGCACTGGACTGTTTTAAGCAGCTTTGTGGGCCTGCAGAGCTTCTCTTGCTACCCAGGGAAGCTGGCTTCCAGCAGCTACACTCCATTCATCACCTGCTTTCAATGGCCACCACCAAGCCGCCTCTGGCTAGAAGGCCAGGTAGGGTGCCGGGTGGTGCACAATGTTTGGGGGATTAGCAATCAAAGGAGTGCGGAGGCTAGGGCCCTCCGTCCTGGCCCACCATTCACTCTTAGCAGGGGAGGAGAGCTCCAGCAATGGCCAAGGTCAACGTCTCCAGCTCGGCAGGAGGTAACTGGGAAAGAACCCTGGGAACCAGCCGCCTGCTCTGTGCTAATCACAGGCTAGCAGGCTAGCAGCACAGCAGGTGTCTTGCCCCCCAACGATCAACTGTTTGTGCCGCTGATGGCATGGCTGACAGCAAGATAATGCCTTGCTTATACTTTCCTCTCACTTTCCCCCTCTTTTCTCTCTTCTTTCCATCTTTTGTTCATCTGTTTTGCTCCGTTCCAGCCTGATTCTGTGGGATTTGGTTTTCTTTGAACTAAACTGTATGTTGAGTTAGCTGAACAATAAACTCGAACAATAACGGTACAACTTGTCCTCTGATTTTAATGGGAAGGATTTAACTGAAATGTGAAGGACATCTGAAGACAGAAAATCTAAGTTTCTCTCAACTTTCAAAGCAAACCTTTTTTTGAGGATGAAACATGATGAGGGACACTAGTATTGCGTGAGATATTTGAAAACTTTTTTGTTAGAATTAAAAGTATTTGCTATTGCCATCCTCAAAAGCATGCGACAGAATGGCGATTATCGCCATCGTTTTAAGCTGATTTGGTGTCCTGTGGTGCGAGACATTGGACTGAGAAACCCTGATGGGACAGCTGGTTGTAGACTCACAGATTGTGGCAGAGTGGCCCAAACACTCTCTGAGATCGCAAACTGGACAGATTAGCTTAGCCTGCTAGGACAGACAAGGGGAAAGCGAGCAGTGAGGTAACGATGATGTAAAATGAATCGTTGTCGTGTTCCAGTCGGAGGCAAGAATACAACCATGCTCCGCCACCCCACCCTCCCACAAACACACCCCTGTTGGGATATTGGCAAGTTGTCATGACGACAGGGATGTTCTTCTGATGAAGTCTCGCTTAGCGCTGTCCAATCAGATCGTGGAGCTACAACCGCAGCGTGAACAGGGGAGGACGCACCTATTCCAGTTGCACAATGCTGAGAAAGGACAGGCGAAACCTTGGACCACCAACGGGAAATTGGCAGTCTGGGGGAGGCTGTCAATGGGCTGCCATGGTTCGACAATACACAAACAGCGGGGGTCGTGGATACAGGGGCTGCCAGGTAGGGGGTCTCCATCATGTCTGATGCTCTTTGAGCCACAATTCTTTGCTGCTATCAATACAAAGTATTAATGCATAATTTATTTTCACCGTTGGCATGCATTTATTGAACATTGCCATTAATATGGCTTATATTGTGTTTCGGGATGTTTGTCATAGCTATCGGACAGCTTCAGGTGTACTTTACCAAAATGGCAAATCACTCCTGCAGGTGGTTTTTTACAAATGTGCAACAGCCGTAAGAACCTCAACAAAAAGCAAGGGAAATGATGTGAAAAGAAGGGACATGTCACGTAGCATTAACTTAAATGTAATTTGCTATTCATTTCACTGCGGGATGTGGACCAGAAGCAGAACAGGCTAATACACAGAAACTGCAGGTAGCGAAGTGAACGAAAAACTCTCCTGGTGTTAGCTTGATTCAGGCCTTTTATTTCAAAGCCATGGGAGGATTTTTTCCTTTTCATTTCGCTGCTGGCTGACCAAAGGAAAAGCCGGAGATGTTTGTAGCTCCATGAAAAATGGAGGGCTTGGTGGGGGCGCACTCTGGTTTTTTTCCAAGCACTGCAGGTAGCCATTATGGTCATCATCCTCTTAAGCTTATTATTTCAACCTATCGAATTGTAGCTATCTACAATTAACATTACATCTTTTTTTCAAATGCGGGCCTATTCATAAGATCATTATGATTTGCATTTATTCCTTTTATCAGTTGATTTGAGCATAAAACCTCTTCTGCCCTATTCTTTAGCCTCTCCCTTGCTCCAGTCATTGTATCATTGGGTCTCTGTGGGACACCATTCGACGGACTGACCCCCAACAGTGGTTGTGTTTGACTCTTCAAACTTGAGAATCAAATGTAAGCTGTCAGCATGGCAAAACCACCTTTATTAGCCCCTAGCTGAACATTAGCATGTTTGTGTTTTTGAAATGTTATCCTCAGTTGAAGATTTTTAAAGATGGTCGACCCAAACCGGGTGGTTTTGGGGTCACTTTGTTGCTGTTCAAAAGACTGGTGAAGCAAGTTTGTCATTTTAAAGACAAAGTTCATAATTTCAAACTATATTTCAAACAAGGAGAACTTTGATAGTTAAATGCTGCTTATGTTGCTGTCTCATACCAGTTTATTTGTTTTAGTCATTTAGCCGTGTGATGAGTGGGCCTCACAGACAGAGAGCAATGTTGGTTATTCTGTTGTGGGTAGGTATTTCAGCCAGTAACCATGGGATAAAGTACATATTGGTTTCTAAGTGTTTTGTGGAATGACAGCAGGCTATATTACATGGCAATAGTCAGTTGTCAGTCCATCCAGTTTTTGCAAAAAAAAAATTTGCAAAAGCCCACAGTGATGCCAGGCTTTAAGTAACACACAGAAAGGCTGTTACTATTTCCACAGGCAGCATTTGTAGTCCAACAATGAACATACTCTCACTTTCGATGAAAGACCTCTGTATGAGGCCTTGTCAGCCAGTTTGAGATGAAATATTGAAGCCATTAGGCCAGAACAGATACTGTATGTTGCTGCTTAATAATGTAAAACTGAATTTAGACAAGGATGCCGAAAGCGGCTCATCAGTACAAGCTGATTGCTGGACTATTATGTCATTTGAGATGGCAATCAATGTCGCAGATTCTCTTGTTTAACCTTAATGCAACCCCAAGTCAACCGCAATTCAAGATAATGGAAGCCAAGATGGAAAAAGTGGAGTCAACTACTGATTGTAACCTTGAGAATGAACTCACACAGGGAATCAAAATACAGCTTTATGAAGTCGCAGACCTGTTTGACAGTACTGCTTTTATTGCTTTAACAGACTATATATAAATGATACATGTGTTTCAGACTATTATCTACTACATATTTTTATCAATGCTGAATAACTTCCATAATGCATTTAAAGCATCTCAATGGGGATGGATATTCTTTCACTCAAGAAACTGTCAGTTACATGTAAAAACAGCTAATCCTGTGAAAAGTTGCTTATTCACGGTCACTTCCAAGTTGGAGGGAAGGGGTTTTCCTACTGCTTTGAAAGTACACACCACTAATGTTCTGGAGAGTCTGTGGACAATGATGTCAGATTATTGCAGGGTGAGAGGGTTTGTAGCAGGAAAACCACTGAAGTGAGATGATTGCTGTTCTTGTGATGCAGATTAGTAACATTTTGGTGACTGGGGTCAGATGTGGTGAGCTCTGCGCAGTTCTGTTTACTTTCTGACCTTGAGGCTTGGGAAGACGTTAAAGAGCATTGTGTTCACTGTGAATGGTCTAGTTTGAACATGAATGATGTGTTGTAAGGGAAGAATTAAAGACTTGTTTACATGCAAGATTACTCCTTTCTTACAAATGTTTGAAGCATTTGTTAGATTCTTGTTTTTGTCTTTACCAGCCCCCTTTTCCAAAGATCCAGAGCTCTGTAAAAGCTGGCTTGATTGAGATGTCAAAGAAGCCACAAAGCCCCTCGGGAAACCCAGCACAACCTGCTTGGAATTCATTTATAGCATCATGTAATCAACTGCCACTATCGTCCAAATAAATCACAATTTGAAACACCCTAAGATGGAGGCACAATAAGCTGATGTTTCATCAGTCAGAGACACATGTGTCACTAAATGTCATCTTGAAGTTGATTGGACCACCCAGAGGTTGCCCATTAAAAGCCATGCGGTTTTCATTGAAGAAGTTCCATGGTTGCAACCCAAGGGCTGTCTCTCCTGCCCACCAACCCCACAGATCCAGATCCTGTGATCTATGGCTGGGGTCCCCTTCCGCAAATTACCGCATTTGAAAAGAACTCGAGCATGGACGAAAAAGAAACAAGGCCCCCAGACTGCTCTGGAGGAAATTGTCATTCCTAACAGTTAGCCTGCATTCCTTCCAAGAAGGAATCAGAAGAAGAACAAACCATCTGATGACAGTCATACAGCAGACAATTCAGCGCTCACTCAGACCCCGGGCTGGAAATGTCTATTATGACCATGTGAAGATGGGGGGCGGGAGTGGTTGGTTCAAATTAATTGCCCATCAATTGTCAACTGCTACTAGCACTGTGCAACTGTCTTTTTGAGAAACTGTCAGCCAAGGACAATGAATGCATCCAATTTTTCCCCACCTTGCTACATGTGATTTAATGGATAGAGACGTGGACCACAGACAGAGCTGTGAGAGCACGCACAGCAGCAATGTGGTCAGGTTGTAAACACACAGACATGAAGAGGAAGAGCGGGATTACAAACAGGTTTGATCTCCCCCGGGCTGTCCAGACTGGCTGACAGGGGAGGAGGAGAAAGGGGAGGAGGCGAGGGAGCGGTGATTTAGGCTCCTTTTATTCACTCCTCTCTCGTCAACTACCTCTCTCTTGCCGGCAGCATTGTCATTTGGGCCGTCCTGATACAACTGAAAGTCTGGCATTGAAAGAAGCACTACAATGAAGCAGGAGACAGACAACCAGGCAGACAAATACACCTGGAGGCTGAAGTCTCCGAAAACAGCTGAGACCCACCAATTTGTTAACAGCACAATTTTCAATAGAGTCATAACGTGACCGACCCCCCCCCCCCACACACACATACACACACATACAATATCTCAGTTCCTCTCTGTTTCTCTTTCTCTATTGTTATAGATAAGCTAATTTCTTCATCCAGAATGGTCAGAGGAGAGTCCAAACTACCTTTAATGCCAAACAAATCAAATTGAATTCCTTATTATCATTTCTTTTTCAAATGAATCAAAAGCTTGTTTTAATTTCAGTGAAATTGAGTTCCATTTATCTTTATCCAGCTGTAATATTATCCTCTTTGTTCATGTCCTATTGGTCTAGGAACGGCAGATCATGAGATAATGATGGTCGGCCATTCTTCCAGTGATGAGGCCCAGTGTGAGGATGACACGGTCTAAAGATGAAGGGCTGTCCTCCCAAGCCAATTTAGACAGGAGAATTATAGGTCTAGCATAGCTGGAAAGTGAATCATGTCCTTCAAGTTAATGTATCACATCTAATATCATTTGTGGCTGAAAGGCAGATGTCTTTTCTAAAAAGAGTATATGTCCATCCGCAGGAGAAATATGACCTATCAGTCAAATCTCATCTCTTTTAAAGAATTAGTATGTAAGAAAGAGCATTTGGTACGGTGGTGTAATTTAAATTAAGTTAAAAATTTTCCTTAAATATTAAGTGTTTGAATATTTATTACATTAAATTCACAGATTCTCAAAACACATGTAGGATTTTATGCACCAATAGCCCAATGTTCATATGATAAAAAAACTGAATATACCGTGTATGTATTTTAATTAGATCCCTCGATAGAAGATGCTACAACTCTAAACTACAGTAGGTGCGGTATGATCACATAGTCCTATAATGTAGTAGAGCATCTTATTGCACCATTGCTGTACCACGTGACTGCATGAGTTGCGCATGCAGTCACTGTAGTAAAAGCCAGTCTGGTTCTAATGAAAACTTGAGCCCATGATGGGTTTATGTATGTAAGCAACCATGATGGATCTCCAAAGAAAGAGTAGAAGGAAATGACAAATGATAATGTCTTGCCAGTCAGTGCAGACACACAGATTCATAGATACACACACACACACAACACACACGGGCATGCACATGCACACATCAAATAGAACATCTGTCACACACCGGACCATTGGTTTAGTTAAAAGATGAGGAGGGGTCTGGTGAACGCTCTGCTATTCATTTATCTTGCATTGCTGCCCATTGGTTTTAATTATGGTTGGCTCTTTCAAGTTAGAAATAGGCATGCTTCAAAAACAGGGCTGTCCTTTATGTTTTACCATTGTTTCTGTGGAACATTGCACAAGGGGGCAGAGGGGTATATGTGTGTGTGAGTGTGTGAGATTTCCTTCGCTCTGCCTCCCTGTTCATCCATCTGTCTATTTGCATATGGACACACATTTTTGTAATTGATGAGCTTTTTTTTGTGTGTGCCTGTGTGTGCATGTTAGCGTGTGCTTCGCCATGTATGTGCAGAACTGGTCTGCCTTATTTTCCAGGCACAGCTGCAATTGGACTGGATTGATGTGTAACCCAAGCCGGCACTTTAAAGGGCGAGAGGCCTGGACAGACGTGGTCTTGCTAGTATACCAGATGGGGCTTTATGATGAAAAGAGCATAATCCCCATCCAGGCATCACTTCCATCGCTTGTGCACTACAAAGCCATTCACAGCTTTTTTTTATTGCAAGAAATAATCTCTTTTTTTTTCTATAGTCCCAAACAGAGCACAGTTTTTTATATTTCTTTCCTCTTTCTCTATTTCTATCTTTATCTTCCACTCCTCATATCCCTCTGTTTCTCTCGCCCTCCATATCTCCCTCATCTCTCTCTTTGCCCCCCACTCACTCGCTCTCCCTTTGCTCTTGAAGACTTGCAAATGTGGCATTAGCTAATATTCAGAGAGCCAGGCAAGCGATCCCTTTTTATCCGCCAGGGCCCTACTGATTGAGCTACAGTGTGTGCATTGGAAATGAGCACTGCGCTGGGCCTGGCAAGACCAATGCCTCTGATTGGTATTCAATATACATGTCACTGCAGGACATGCTAGTTTGGGGCTACGGGTTGACGCTCTCTCTTGCTCTGTGACTCTGTGTGTCCCTCTCTCATCCTCCTAAATCCAGTCATAGAAAATTCCTTTCTTTGCCACTGTCACTTACAAATAAGACAGCAAATTGGACTCAGGGGCATTCAATAGGCTTGGCCAGGCTTGTACTGTAATGTGGTTGACATGCTTTTCCATTTTTGTTGTATTAAGTAGCGTGGCTGAGAGACAGAGCACTACATTTGAATGTTTCCCCTCTCCTTACTGCTTGGTAAAAGGCTACAGTATATGCTTTATAGATATCTTTATAAAAAGCAGGCCAATCTCTTTACATGAGAGTATACTATAACACAAAATGTAGGTCCACCCTCCCCCCACAGTATATTTAGTATCTCTTTCTCTCAGTTTAAATTGTAAACATAATAATTGCTAATCTCATGGCACACTTTCTCACATTATCCCCTTTCTCACATGCAACCCTTGAAACCATTCCTGTATATGTGTTGACCTATGGTGTATATCTGTATATCTATGCACTCTCTGAAGTTCCCTGCCCTTATTGCTTTAAGTGATACAATGTTTTGTTTTGTTTTTTAATGAAGTGTAAAGCTCATACAGCAGGCTCTCCCTCATTCTTTCAGTTGCCTGTTTTCCTCATTCTTAGAGCTTCCCTGTGAGCACCAGGGGGAACAGAGGATTTCTTTCTGTCTTAGACTTACATCACGCTTGCACAATATGTCAGGGATTGGACTTGCATTTACATGAGGTGTGGCGTGCATGAAAACTGACATGGCACAAGTGTTGTGTATCTTAAGCACAAGTGAGCTGTGGTATCCCCACCGGGACTCAAGCTGTGACGTGCGTCGGAGCACCTGGGCATCAGTGGCGGATTTGCTACATGGTTTCAAGGAAACTTAAATCACATTCTGAGTTGAGTGAGGGAAATAACATCATACACAAATACAAGCCATACATTTTCTATTTTAAAGCACAAATAAAACTGGGAGGGCAATCAAAGAGCACAGGAGTCTGCCAAGGTCAAGAGTTTACTCCTCTATGATATGCAAATCTGCAAGATTAACTGCTATGTATGTCTGGATATATTTCCAAAACTATTTTAATTATATTTTGACTCAGAGAAAACAAAGGTGACCTGCACCGGATGCTTGTCTACCCTGCTTTCACACCTAACCTTCTGTGGTAGCTCTGAGCGTTTTGTTTGGACTGGTGTGAAAGTCGACATTCGAAATCTGTACAGGAAAAGATCTTATACTTGATCTATGTAAGCCGTGTATGTATCCAGACCATTTGGTAGCTATGATAACACATATGCATTTCAGCACAGATATTTTACTTGACTAACAGGGCAAAAGCTGTTAATTAATCAGTTCATTAAGTTCATTTAAAGCGTGTGATAACAATCCCATAGTGAGTGCAGTTTCATTACTGTAGCTTGCTAGACTGTTCCTTTTCATTCATTCCTACCGTTAGCCATTATTCATGACAGGTGGTTGATTTGCAGTCTAATATTGAGGAGTGCGCTGGTACACTTTTTTAAGTTCTGATCTAATTCCTATATCTGAGTTTGTATTATTGTTCTTGTTCTTGTTGGTGGTGTGTTTGTAAGGTGACATGAGGCTGAAACCAAATTTCAGGTTTGCTGTCAACAGTTCTGTGTTGATGCTGAAGGACTGTATTTGGGTGCACATCCAGTCAGTTAGCTTTATTCTTCTTTTGCAGGCTCTATTTCTGAGGAGTGATCCAGGGTCAGGAGTTGGAATATTTTTGTTTTGTTTTGAGTGGTATAGTGGTATTTATAGTTGCAATATAGTCCATAATGACTGTCACCATCTCATTCAAGTCTCCAAGATGTTCTGCTTTGTACAAAGTCATCCACTGACCATTGTTAAGACAGACTTGTGCATGCAGCTCAGCTTGCAAATGCATAAATGTTGAGCCCTGCAAAGTCGTTAGCATCCTTCACTACAAGCTCCAGTAGTGTTAGCATCAGTGAGGATATAAAAACATCAGGCTATGGAATCTTGATCAGTATGTGGACCGGTGACACCAGTTTGATATGGATGAGTGAATTACGTCAGCATCGAAAACCAGTGAAAACCACAAATCCAATGCTGGATCAGATCAGTCAATATTATTAATATGTGTATGCAATATTTGTGTATCCACCCTGAGATTCAGATCTGCTGCAATTTAATAGATTTTTTTAATAGCCCACATTTCATGAAAATAGGGCCAGTTGTTTTTGCAAACAAACAAACAAACAAACAGCCCATACTGAAAACATAACCTCCTTGGTGGAAGTAAAAAGTCAGCCTGAATGAAGAATCCACATCTAACCCATGTTTAGTCACTGTACATCAGAGAAACAATTTATGAAAAGATGTAGAAATAGACTGCAGAGATTTTCATGTGATGAGAGAATACTGCATCTTAGTTTGTGAGCCAGCAGAATGTTTAACACCCAGATCTGTTTCCAGGCCAAATTTCCCCTTCTATTCCTCCTTTAGGACAGAGAACAAGAGTGGGGTGGTGTTGGTGTTAGTGTCGGTGTCGGTTAGTCAATACTCCACTCCAGCCCAAGACACAGTCACTCCTCTCCTGCTGAAATCTAAGGGCCTATCTGTTGGTTCCTTCTTGTAGGCCTAGTTCCAAGTTTTCCTTGGCCCTCTTCCAATGAAGTGTAAACAGTTTACAGATCTGCTGTGGCTGGGGAGGGCCAAGGGCTTTAGCTGGGAGAAATGTAACCTGAACACCACTTCACAGGGAGGCAATGCCGCAAGATGGAGCATTCATGCATATTGTGTCAGGACCTAACAGGAAACTAACCCAGCAGTTCAAGGGAGAGCAGGCTGGTGAGAACACCTGCTGACGTCAGTGATCACGTGGGGGGTCTCTGGCAGAGGCTGCTTGACTTTTGTCCTATAAGCTATCAGTCCCAATACTTTACAGTCGATTGCAGCTGGTTTTACATCAAATGTGCAAGCATGTATGGGTTGCTCAATGTAGAGTATATGAAACACTGTGAGTGAAGCGAGCCCATCTTACAAAGCTGCTGAATTTTGTGCTGTGTTATTTCCAAGTTCTCTCTCTGTCTCTTTTTGTCATTCCTGAGATGTTTTTACTCAAGTAGTGCAGGGTTCCATAAGTCTCTCATTTGTCTCTTGAGTGAATAACTTTCACCTCTTATCAGTACTGGACTATTATTGGATGTGCCTCATAGTTGGCAGCATATTTGGGGTCAAAGTTTCAATGAAACTGAAATTTAGCCACAAAATCTGGTGAAAGATATAGAAGGTAAGCTTTATGTGTTAAATGGGTGAATCTGTCCTTGCACTGTGCAGTGTATTATAGCACTTTCTTGTTGTTGATAATGAGAAAGGAATGCCATTTTGTTTCCCTTCATGATAACTTGACACTTGTATTTTCAGTTGATACAAAAGCTGCAATAGCAGTTGCTTGCAGTAGCTAACGTCATTCACAAAGATCTGAGAGATGTGTTGATTCAAGAGTTATTAGGTCTGTAAGTTGAATTGCAGCAAGCTTTACACCTTCTGTTTTTAATGAATGCAGCTAGGCAGCTAGCTAGCTATGAAGAGAGATGGCATCTCTACTCTTAAACATACACAGGTTAGTGATATTATCAAAACTAAAAGACCAAATACTTAGGCAAAAAATATTGCAAACTGCATTTTTATTTCAATGTGGCTCATTCAAATGATACATTGCCTCTGTGTGCTCATCCCCAAAAAGTAGTTACTGTATGTTCATTCCTGATGGTCATATCGCCTTGTATTCATGAGCTGCATTCTCTTGCTGTGTGTGCACACACTCACACCGACACACACATCACTGGTGTATTCATCTTGCATGTTTAAAACCACCTGGTGTCACATGATGTGGATGTGCTGTCTCTGTTGTCTGAGAATGAATGCAGCTGAGCCTGCCGTTGCTGTTGCACTGAAACTCAGTGCAGGAAAATGAGGTGCTGGCAACAAAGAGCTTTGAGGAAGTAGACACGTATCTCCAAGGACACATACCACCCAGCAGATCAAAGGACCTAGAGGACATGTTTGATGGGGAAACCACACTGGTTTCAAAGCATTGTAGTCCTGCATCTCAGTAGCCCACCAAGGCCCATGATAGAAATTCTAATACATCCGCCTGTCAGTTAATTGAAGCCCCATTCTGTCCCTTGGGGGACAGCAGGCTAGTCTTTAGAGAGCATCTTTGTCCTGCTGCATGCTCATCGTTAATTATTATTCCTCAATCACCTCCTCAATAACACCATTTACTGTTTGAGTGTGTTTTTGTGTCTTGTCGTCAATCTTTTGTCTTGGGAGAAGACACTGATGTTTGACAGAGAAAGAGATCACAGCTATCCACATATTCACTCATATCATATCAACCTACCTTTGGGGGTGTTGTGTGTTCACTGAGGAGATGTTTGCTTGTCGGTGCTGTTGCATTTGATCCAGTGTGCGTGTGTGTGTGTGTGTGCGTGTTTGGGGGGGGTCTGTACCTTTGTTAGTCTGCATAACAACAGAATATATGATAGAGGACATGAGGAGGACATAAGGAAAGATTCTGTATAATATTTGAAGGTGATTGTATTTTGCAAAGCAGAATCGTTGTATATTTATCTTTATGTGTATGTGTGTCATTTCACAGTAGATGAATGCACATACCCTCACACACACAGAGCACTCCTGTCATTGCAGATACATGTCCCCTTCTCCCTGAGACAGGCAATCTTTCAGACAGACAGGAAGTCAGCCCTGTCTGTGTGCTCATAGAGAGGAGGAAGTGATGAGCGATGGCAGCCCATCTGAGCTCAGCCATGTCTCTACATATGGCAGGTGTGGTGTGCAGTGTAAACTATACACTTCCTCTGTGAAAATATACGCAGCTCATCTTGTCATGCGTGTATTGGAGTTATCCTGTCAGAAATCAGATTTGACTTGCACAGACCCATGTAGGGGGATGACGCTGCAATCTGCTGACAGTCCTGACAAATTGTGTCTTAAAAACCTGACGAATGGTATTCAGTTGCAGTGATATCATAGTGTGGCTGCAGCTGTGTCAGCCTGGAGCACTCGGGGGGTGCTCTACGGATGTATACGATACTCCAGTAATAGACGCTGGCTGTTGTTTGGGGTCTAAAGAGCAGCTGGAACTCTTGAACAGGTCACCTCCCTCACCATGGTTCATTGCCACAGAGCATAGCATTTCTATAGTTTTCCACTCTGTTTCTGTGACCTCCTATCTCCAGACCAAATGACCGGTTAGGACATTGAAAGGGAAATTGCCTGCATTCCTCCATAATCATAAGAGGTATTTAAATATGCTCTCTAAATAATTATGTGGTCCAGCCGGGAGCATCCAATGAATTTTTCACAAAAGCACTTTCTGCTATTTACATTCCTAAAATGTAATGTGGTTTACTTATGCAGCTGGACGGCCCAAATCAAAGCATTCATTCCCGGGGACCAAGTGCAGGCAGAAAGAGAGGGAGCAAGAGAGAACGAGAGAGACAGGATGGGGGCCGAAGAGAAAAAGTTCAAAGCATTTGAGGTCAAGCTTGAGGGTCACTCTCTCAGTGCCTTTTCGCTGCCTGTGTGAATACATAACCGGCAATTGACTTTCTAATCGGGAGGGGCCTCATAAAATATGCAGTTTAATAATAAGAGTTATCATGGGTCCTTTTTTGTTTCCACCCTGTGTTTTAGTCTATACGCATCTAAAGCGAGCTGTGTATTAAATAATTATGGGGCTGCTGCTGCTGCTCCTGCCTTCCTTTGGCTCCATGTTTTGCCTCTGAAATATAAAATGACAGCCCACCATTTCCCTCTACCCCTCACTCATAAAAGCCTTTCCCTGCAGGATTTTCCTCTGATTGGATCAAAGCTTTGACCTGTGTTGCCAGGTGACCTTTCCTGATCCCACTGGTGCCTCCAGAGTAGGGACCCTTACCAGGGCACCTGGGAATTACCTCGAGAGTGGCGTAGTCGGCGGCTGTCACCGAGCCCTTGTCTTTTTGATGTCACCTCTGACATCGGCCTCTGTAGCGATCACCAGGGAGATCTGACGCCCTTGCTTGGGTGTGAATAATAGAACATATCTACCTGTCTTCAACCACCGTTGTCACCTGTGCTTCCTATGATGAAATGTTCCCATGCTTACTTTCAGGGGTGCTGTGTTCTTCCTGTCTGTTCCAGGGTACAAAGCGAGGTGTAGGTGGCCAGCCATGGGAGAGAGCTGTCGACATGTTGGCTCAGCTGGCAGTGCCCAGGGCTCCCATGGGGCAGAGAGCTGCCTGAAGTGGAGAGTGAAGGACGCAGAAGGATGACAAGGGACAGCTGGAGAAGTGGAAGAGTCTTCACTATCTGAGCAGAAACTATGGACCGCATTCAACAGTGAGAGACACCAAGTGATGTTCAGTGCCCTCTTCTATCCCATTTGTTCAATCACCAAATCCCCCACAGGACTCACTGCAAGCTTGTGTTTGCATTTGTTCCAATGTATGTCTGAAGTGAATACTTAAAGTTTTCTTTTAAGCATGTGGCTCATTAATTTATTTTAATTCCATTTTCATTCCAGCAGCTTGTGTCTTTATGTAAATGTCCATGTTTCCATTTTATAGTTATTTGGAATATTGATTTTGTGGTGTTCCCCTTTTCATGAACATTTGCTTTTAATTAGTGCAACCATTTTTATAATAATCATGGCTCCCTTTGTCTGATTTTCATGCCAATCATTTCTGACTGATCTCTAACCTGTCAGATTTACCTAACAAAACCTTGGAAAGGGATTCCACCATAACTGATAGCTGTGCAGGAGGTCAACACTTTAACATGTCCATCCCTGTGGATGAGGTTTTGAGGATTTGGCATGGATGGATGGATTGATGGATTCTTTGGCATTTGTAGGGGGTGGGCTACTATGGACAGCAGCCATGGGAAGGAGGCAGTTGTGGTTTGGCCCATAATGTAGCCAATGTAGCTGCTGTCACTTTGTCACATTAACCAACCAAAAGGCACATCTTTGCCAGCTGGCTTATATTGTGATGTTTTATTTTTCTGTGTGAAAATCAAAATTCCCACTGGCTGCATTCACCTGGTTTTAAGGCATGTTTAGGAAGGGTTCACTCAGAGTCCATGACATCAACAATTAGAAATACAGACAGATGCATGTACAGTAAATCAGTGCGCAGGAAATAATGATCACAATGGTTTCCATCAAAGTCACTGTCCTCATGGAGCACATGTGTGTGTCAGGCATCATCTGCTCTGGATTATTGTGGTCTGGGAACGTCTGGGGGTTTGATCTACCCCCCACCATTTTGTCACCATATGCCTATCCCTTATAGCCTGTAGAATAATTGTGATATATTCTGTCTGAAGTGCATAACCAAACAAATATGAACTTGATTTTTTTCACAAACTCTTTCTGCAGAGCATTCTGAGACAAAATTATGATTCCTAGTATTGTTTTCTTGGCCTAAACGGAACAACCCATAATTCATGGCAAAAAAATTTAACCTGTGACCTCACATGCTTTCAATAATTGGAGCAGTGAATCCACAGCTTTATGTTCCACTCAATACCCGGGTCTAGAACTAGACTTTGGTAATCTGCTGGTATCTTGGTATTGACAACATGGAAGCCCTCGACTGTTTACTAGGACAGAGCTGCGCTGAAGGTGCAATAGTGCATGGCTTGGAATCTTCCCTACTTCTTCCACCGCTGTTATTTTTCTTTTCTTCATTTCTTTCTATCTACCACCCTCCATCTCCTCTCTCTCCCATATCTGCTCCTCTCCACTCCCTGCCTCTACAACTCTTTCTGTGTCTCTCTCTAAGCTGGCTGGAGATTCATTCCTCATTTCTTGAATGCACAGAAATGCTCACCCTCTGGCATCAGCAATTTTTAAAAATGGGCTGTTGCTTCCCCCCCCAAAGCGAGAAGGAGAGAGATCCAGTAAATCCACCAAACTCTGGAATGTATTTTCATTAAATCAAGTTTGTTTGAAGGGATTGGGAAGGTGGAGGAGAGCGAGGCAGTATCAGAAGTGATCGGAATCAATAGCTTAATGGCAGCACAGTGCTACAAGAGAAGCAGAGAATGAGGATACAGTACCTCTGCTGTGGACACACACATAAAGGCAGGCTGGAGACTGTACCTGGCTGCAGGACTTGCTAACAGGAGTTTATCAGCCAACTAAGCAAAAAGCTCCTGTCTCAAATCCCTGTTTCTCTTCTCAGTATCTCTTCAGTAGATGGACTGACGTGTTTCTGTGTGTGTGAGTGCATGTTTATGTGTGTGCGCACATATGTGCAAGTCACCTTTACCACTAGCTAAAACCATCCTCCCTCTAGATCTCCCATTATCCAGCCTACACACGTCTAGATTTATTTTGCACCCTGGTCAGTCTGCAGGAGAGGTAATTACTAACCAAGGAAGCACAAAACTTCCTGGAAGGAGCTTATCGCAATACACACACCATCCACTGTCTTAATGTGACTGGCAAGCTGAAACTGACGGCACAGAGCAACATTATCACCCTCACCTTCATACAGTTGGATACCTGATTTTCGCTCTTTATATACACAAAAAGGTATGGCCAATGTTTTAATGTTAACGTGGAGAAAAATAACTATGTTTATTTTGAAAGACATTACTGTTCTTTACAGGCATGTTAACGCTCGTCAGTAATAAGACTGCACTCACCAACTTATAGGAATTATTGTACAAAAGGACAAATGTGTAAATTTAAACAGTTGTAAACATTTATCATTTACGGTTTGCATTTCTGAAAAATGTCCGCTCCCAAAAACAAGTAAAAGGCAATAAAATGTGGGTTTGAATCCACAACCTTGTTACTGTGAGGTAACAGTGCTATACATTGCAACACCATGACCTTGAAGGACAATGCATTTAAAATGAGTAATCCCCACTTAGATAAATGTACTTGTAGTACTACTACAAATGTAAAAGAAAAAGCCTTAATCTCAGCCAATAATGAAACTGTAAAAAAAAAATCTCTGGCTTTGACAAAGTAGTTTTATACTTTTCTGTGTTGATCAAACCTTTTTAAAAATTTCTACTTCTACTTAAGAACAAAATAGCTCGAAACAGGTTAAATGCCCTACAATAAAAACTAACAGGTATCATCTCCCCACTCAAGGTCAAAATCTTCTCTCTTCGAACTAACTGTGAAATAATGATCTTTAACACCACGCCACATGAGCGTGTTGTTTCTGTAATCATACAGTGTGCTGGTGCTCATCTCCAGCCTGCATTTCATCCATTTGTGCCTGACTCTTTTGCCTGCACTAAACACATCATGGGTGCAGCCATGTCTACAACTGGGAGAGGGGT
Organism: Scatophagus argus; assembly: GCF_020382885.2. NCBI lineage: Eukaryota > Metazoa > Chordata > Actinopteri > Scatophagidae > Scatophagus > Scatophagus argus. The sequence goes on along the minus strand of NC_058494.1, from coordinate 5,115,252 downwards.
TCCACACTTACGTTTTCCTTATAAAACGAAAGTAAGTTGAAATAAATTGGAAATAACAAAAGACAGATCCATGGCCACAGTTCATGGAGTTAGAAGATTAATGTTTTCTCAGTATTGTGGGTGACATGATGGTCACGACCCCCCACAGTTACATCCCAGCCACTCACCATCATTTTATACCCTAATGTCACTATGTTCCCAAATCTCAGCAATTACTTTGTGAATACTAATGTGAGAATATCCGACAATAATTATGGCTAAAACTATAAAAATCATACCCAAGCTGGAATATCATCTCATTTAACAACCAAGCCAAGTGTCTACACAGGGCAGTAACATCAGATCCTGGATTTTGACAGATGCCTCTCTCTCTCACTGTCTGCCTGTGTGTGTGTGTGTGTGTGTGTGTGTGTGTGTGTGTGTGTGTGTGTGTGTGTGTGTGTTGCAGCGCTTTGTTGTGTGTCTCAAGTAAGTCCCTGAGGGTGTATATTATCACCTAACAGACTTAAACCAGGAAGAAATGTATCAATCAATATCATTCTGTGGTTTTGGTAATCCCTGTAATAGGTTGCTGATCCATTTTTTTCTACGAGCTGACTCAGTCAGATGAATAGACGCGCCAGGCCATTTGGGCTGCTCCTCCCTCAATCAGCCCAGGGTGGTGGATGCACATGGGGACCACCCTTACATTAAAAGAACCTATTGCTCCCTTGATCAGCGGGAATGAACTCTTGCATGGCTTCAAACATAGACAAACACATAGAGAACTGCATATGTGCATGATTACACGTACACACAACAGGAGGAAACATCATATGGCGGAATAATGTGAATATAATCTAAAGACACACAAGAACACATACAAATTGGAAAATCTAATGTATGCTCACATTTGCTGAGCATGTGTGCAAACGTACGTGAGTACAGGAACACCTGTAGACAAATAAACACACAGAAAAAAGCTAAAAATCAGAGTAGGAATGTCTGACAGCAGCACACGCACGCATGAGGGGTATCCCTCATTAAAACCAGTTGCTCAGTTTGGTGTGTGTTGGTTTCTTGGGCGACTGGTGGTGATGAGGTAAGCCGACACCAAGGTTGGGATGCTGCTGTCGTCAGCAGGCTGCAATGTGCAGGCCAGATGAGGCTGGGTTTTCGCTCACCACCAGTACAACTCCGTCCTCCTGTCAATCCGCCTCGGTCTTTCCCCTCCTCACTCCATCTCCTGGCTGTTGCCAAGGGATGCTGGGTAGCGAAGGAGGCAGTTTGAGTGCTGGTGCAGAGAGGGAGGGGATGGATGGAAGGGCAATAGAGAGAAAAACTAATGGGGCAGTGGAGAAAGACAGAAGGAGGGCCAGAAAAAAATGATGGAGAATGAGAAAGATGAGAAGAACAGAAAAAGGGGCAAGAAAAACCAGGGGATGGTGGGTGTTTCTCTTTTTATTCTTGTTTCCTCAGAAAATAGCTTTACAATCTGTGCTTGGCTGATAGCACTGCTACTGGCACATGAACACACATTATACATGAATACACACACACACACACTCATTTTTCTCATTTTGCTTGCTCTACATGGCAATCACCATGGTAACAAAATGTACAGAACACAATTGTGGTGGGATATTTTTAAGTTTCAAAGACATGGAAACAACAATAGGGACAACAAAGGGAGGAAGAGACGAGAACTGGGGGGGGGGGGGGGGGGTTGGTGAGAGAGAATGAGAGTTACGCCAGTCTAAGTTAAAGCAGATGGACGTGTCTGCGTGTACGTGTGTGTGTGTGTTCAAGGTCACAGCCCAGAATCATCTGTGTGGGGAACGTGGAGAATGAGGGATGGAGGATGGAGGAAGTCGACAACAAGGCCTATGACGTATTACAGGGTCCCTTCACCCCAGCTTTCACATGTGTCACTGTGTGATTTCTAATGCCACCTCACTATAGGGGAGATTAAATGCAATTTTGTCTGAACTCATCAGGAAGCATGTTTCTGTTTTTCTGAATGATGTGCAAGCTGACTGTGAGGACTGAAAAAACAGTCTTTATGAAAACTGCTGACGACGCATTCTGTGGAAATACCCTCTAGAAAAAAAAAACCTCTGTATGTTTATGTAATTTGGGTCAAGTGACTTTTTAAAGGCCATGAAAAAACTTGTGACCTTATACTGTATGAGCACTTTGTTTTATGAACTTAGTTTTAGTTATTTCACTTGAGAGGTTTGTGATTTTTTTGTTGACTTATTTATTTATTTTAGTTTTTCTCACTTGGTTAAAATGTGTGATGTCACAAACTTTAGTGCACCAGCCAGAGTTCAGCTGCATCTGAATCAAAATCTGATGACAGATGGCGGGTTGCTTGCTTATGTGGTCCATCAAGTGTGATCAAACCACACCCATGGAGTGATTAAGTTTTGAAACGTTAAACTCTTAATAAATAGTGACTAAAAATGTTTTATTCCAAATTTCTTTCATTATTGCTTATTTAGTGCTGAATAAGTAATGTTAAAGGGGAATATGGTTTGCCATCATGTGAAGTCTTCCACCATATCTGACAATGTCCATGTGTTACATTGACACGCGTGGGTGGTTGGGTACATGCACACACACTTGTATGTGTGTTTGGTCTGGCCTGAGTGCAAGCGTGCAAGGAGTAAAGCAGCAAGAAAAAAACTGAGCCTGAAAAACTGTCCAGGAGGAAATGTGTATTTAAAACTGTGCCTGAAATCAGGCGTGGTGCCTGAGAACTTAAAGCCCTCAGCATTTGTCTGTTTGTGGGCGTGTGTGTTTGTATGTGTGTGTGTGTGTGTGTCCCCAATAACAGCTCATACCTCCTGTCTATGTGTAGATTTAGCAAGGACAGCTGAGTTCATTTCAAAGTTGAAGTGGGTCAGAGGTCAGACACTGGTGTAGGTGGCCTCTTGTACTCAGACCACCATCTAGCAGTTGCCAAATAAATCAGAGTCTTGCTGAGTGGTTTGGAGAGCATGACATACCTCCCTCCCTCCCCCCCTCACACTCTCTCTTTCTGTTTTCCATCCCTCTCTCTGTCTGTCAGTCTGTTTCACCCTCTTCATGCTCTCTCACACACATATCCAAGCCAACAGAAACCCATAAAGCCACATCTGGCCCACTTCTCCCCTGTGGACACGAACAACACTGCCACCTCGAAAATCCTTTCCTTTATCTGCAGTTTATTATAATGAGGTGCTCTCAATATTTCCTCTGTTTGTTTGTTTTCTTTTTAAAGTGTTCAATGGTTAGATAAAGTTTGGTATATCATTAATTAATTGATTTGAGTGTTTTTTTAGAAATGTCAGACAGAAAATCAAATCCAGATGTTGTGACATGTATGCAAGACATTAACCTAACACACATCACAAGCTTAACTACACACAAGCACAAGTTTACATTGAACATAAACGAAGATAAAGTGAGCTTGTATGCAAATGAGCCAACACATGCTGTACAGACCAGTTCAATGTCCTCCATCCGCAAAGCCAGACTGCCTTGCTTTCGCTCATGTTTACTGTCTTTTTTTTCCGATTTGTGGTACATTTACGTAATGCTTCTTCCCATCAAAGTGCAGCTGTTTACCCCTGTTGCCAGGAAACGATTTTGGCCTGCGCAGGGAAAATGGAAAACAATGTAGGGGTGGGTGGAGCCATATGAGCATGACTGATGGGAATGTACCGTTCAAGATGTCCAGCAAATCAGCGAAAATATAATATGCCGCTAAGTTCGGCTTATACGTTTTTCTTCACTTATCATCTACAAGAGAGCCGCTGATGATGTTGTAGTGACACGCACCACAGTCTGCATGTAGTCACACGCAGGCTGTACCACAGTTTGAATGGAACTGATCCCAGACAGCATTGTTCAGGTAGACATGGATAAGGTTTTGCTGTGCATGTCTGTGTTTAGAAAAAAATATCCATCTTACAAAATTTATAGGCAAACTACTGTTTGCTTTCAGATCAACGATTTTGTTCAAAACAACGTGAGTGAATGCATTTGAATCAAATTCATCACAAGTATGTATCGTGACACATTTTGCTCAGATAATATTTGTGCTCAGAAAAGCATCAGGTGAAAACTTACAGCGTAATTACATCCAGGGTGTTTTACAGTCAGATTTAAATAAATAAAAGATGCATTAATATTTGAGGATTCCTTTAATAATTTAACATAATGTAATTTAATAATTGTGTAACAAAGTAAACAGTAATCATGGTTAGGAAGTGGTTGAATGCTAAGTGTCTATGTTGTTTTATCTTGAAATATGGCCCGATTTTCCTCCAAATTGTCGCAATCTTTTGTCTTTTCAGTTGTTGAAGAAGTGATAAAATGACAACAATTGCTTAAGTTGATTTGAACATAGCAGTGCAATGTTATCCCAGCGTTTGAGCTTCCCATCCTGGGCGTGAGGTTAGAGGAAAATGGCTTCTTTTTTTTCATATTCACTATGTGAAAAAAAGAAAGCTGAATCTTTACTTTGTCTTCAGGAGTATATCCACAAATTCTGTCTATTAAGGTAAGATTGATTGATTTCGGTCCACAATGTGTCCCTTGTATAACAAATCTCTACCAACTAAGTTACAGAAGTCACTTTTGTGCTTGGATGTATTTGAATAGCATATCGTACAGACACGTTTGTTTCAAGTCTACTCCTCCCTTTAGACTAAAATTCCAGAGAGAAAGCGCTCTTTAACCACATACCTATGGTGACATGCACCTTGAAGTCTGCAGACAGAACACTTACATCTATACTCATACAGAAACAAACATTCCCATTCAGTCATGAGGCCTGATCCTGAACTGGAGCAGAAGGCCTTCCTGTCTAGATCTGGATTGAACTGACAGAAGTGAGGCACAGAGGGCCCCACAGATCTCCAGCTTGTTCACAACATGGAGCCTGTGACTTCTACCATCCTCATTTTTTGGAGTAATGATCCAAACCTGAGACGACAGACCAGCATCATGTGCAGCTGCAGATAGGGCAGGTTGAGCTCCGTGTGCATGCGACTTTTACCATGATGATATGCCTCAAAAGATAATTTGATGATCTGTGTGTTTTGCTGCCAGGTTAGCCCACCACCTCCGCCATCTCCTCCCATCCCCTCCTCCCCCAGTTCCTTAACTTATTAATTTCTGTCAGCTGGTTTTCCCTGCCATTTAGAGATACTACCAAATCACATTATGTCTGTCATGGATTACGTGTACAGGCAATGCATCTCCTCAAAGAAGAAAGGGAAAAAGATCAAAGATGTTCTTACAATCACCTCTAAGTGAATATGGGAGGTGGACGTGTTTGTGTGTGTGTGAGTGTGTGTGTGTTTGCATCCCACATATGGTTTATTCGAGAATGTAAATAGCCAACAAAAATGCTACTGACATGATACCCAGTTTCCTCCTTGTGTGATATAATTATCAGAATTATTAATCATTGGAAATTTTGGGGGACTCTGCTCTACTATGGAACATTTAAAGGTCACCTATGCAGTTCAATTATGTTGGCGGTTGATAGAAGGAAACAAGAAATGCATGTCTGTTACTGAACTGAGCTCAGAATATGAAATGCTACAGAGCCATATTGGGTAAATATGGATATTTTACCCATATTTGGCTGTGTGTGTGTATGTGTGTGCGTGTGTGTGTGTGCGTGTGTGTGGCAGAGGATTTGAAGCTGTCACTTTGTAATTACCTCAGCAAATACAGGCTTGGAGAGAGTTGACTGAAGTCTTCCAGTTGGACAGCCCTGGGAGAAAATGAGAAGTGACAGACCACATAACACAGCGTGGGACGTAAATAACTTTTACCCCCCTTACTCTCTCTTTCACTCTCTCTCTCTCTCTCTCTCTCTATCTCTCTCTCTCTTTGTCATAGAAACATGGATGATACTTCAAGGATTTTGAAAGAGAGAGAGGGAGAGATGAGCCGAAATGAGAGAATATCCCTCGCTTTCATCTTTAGAAAAAATCTCTGACATCCTCTCTCGCTTGCTTTGATGAAAGTCTTTGGTTTTTTGGTGTTTTATCCTCTTACACGAGGTGTATGTATTATAGTCTGTGTGTGTGTATGTGTGTGTGTGTGTCTCTCACTCACACGTGTTGAGATGAACACTGGCACGCAGTGATATCATTTTCTCACCAGAATGTGTGTAGGTGGAAGAGGAATCTTGCTTTGTGTGCTTGTGTTTGAGGGACTTTTCTCAGCATCAGTTGGCATTAGAGGACCTGAATTTTACATTCTGCGTCCTCATCAAGTGCAGAAAGTCCAGGGGTTTGTGTTCTACCCACCGGCCGCTCGGCTTCACTTTGTTGTACAGGATTTACCTCAGCATCCTGTGCTCTTTAAGCTGTGGTCAGGTTGTTACTAAGACAACACTGTTGTTACAGCAGATGTGCAGCAGGTCAGTGTGCATCCAGCATTGATCACTGAAGAAGCACTGCCACATTGGTAGGCACTGCTGTATGTTTTCAAGCTAACTTAACCAGTAGAGGATGAAGTGACCAAATCTTTTTTTCTTGATTAAAGTGGCAACACTACAGTTACAAACATCTCTCTTTGCCAAGTTGTATCTAAAGTTTGTCCTGTTTGTTGGCATAGTAAACAGCAAGGTAAACTTATAGCTTATATCGTTCCAGGTATTAGTCAACCCCTTAGATTTTACCAGGGAAAGAGAATTATGGCTTGTGAAAGACTTTACAAAATCCATGAAAACATAAATGAATGGTATTACTGTTATTATTTGGTAAGTGACCATGGTATAAACACTAATGCAATTTAAGGTGTTCAAAATCAGGAATTCATGGACTCCACAGAGGCAGCTGACATTATCCCTTACTCACTTTACATACTGCCTGTCACTCAGTCTGTAATAACACAGATAACAACACATTTGAGGTTAACCAAATCTTTTAAAAAAAAAAAAGAAAAAACAACTGAGCATTTTCAAAGGAATATATTCAAACCTAAGCTTTTCCATAACACAGAAAACATGATAAGCTAAATTTAAGAATTTTCCAAATTTTCGTTCAGTAAATTTGGTAGAGCAGCAGAGACATTTGCTCCCCTCTCATCTTCTCTTCTCCTCTCTCATCATCTTTGCTATCCAGTGATCTCTCTTCTCCTCCTATCCCTCTCCTCCTCCTCCTCTTTTGAAACAAAAACTCCGTCAAAACCCTGTTGTAAAATCAAACCAGCCTACCACCACAACATGGACGCTCACAGCATTTCAGCAGAACCCATACAGTCTACACAGAGCAGATCCAACACAAGAAGCATTCGCATGCATCCTCATCAAGTGCAGAAAGTCCAGGAGTTTGTGTTCTACCCACAGTAAAACAGTAAGATTACTGGTTGAGATGAAGGCTAGTATGTTAATTATGGTTGTATGCGATGGCTAGTTAAGAACTGTGGTGGCTAGTTTTATAAGCAGTTAACTAAGATTTGCTCAAGAATAAGTAACACAAAACACAACAACAAAAAAATGAAATACGGCAGTCAGTTTTTGAAAACTGAAGTTTCCTTCAAGTTATTATTGTGTCACTTATGCACAAATGCAGACACATACTCATACACACACATGCAGTAGTGTTTCCATCACTTTTGGGGACATTGCACAGACTTACATTCATTTCCTGGAGGCTTAACCACCACCTAACCATAACAATAAACATTACTTGCCTAATCCTAATCCTTACCTTAACCAAACCCTAACCGCAGCCTTAACTTTAAGCAAGTCTTCACTCTAATATTTAATGGTTTATGTTGTGGGGACTTGTATTATGTCCCCCTAAGTAAGACGGGTCCTCACAATGTGACTGCGTAAACAGATTTTACAGATAGACAACTACAAGAATACACACACACACACACACACACACACATAAAACTGCCCTGTGATGAACTGGTGACTTGTCCGGGGTGCACCCCGCCTCTTGTCCAAAGTTAGCTGAGAAAGCCATCCCCCGCCACCCTACACAGGATAAGCATTGAAAGATAATAGATGGATGGATGGAAGTACAGCTAGTATATTATATGAATATGCACTAAATGAAAGCTAAACTCTTGATGGTCGTGTTGTTTCCCTAAGTATGCCTATCTGTGAAGTGTTACTGATATCCAGCATTAACTAAAAGCATTTAACAACCCTAAAATGAGATCAACATATTCTCTGAATGTGTGTTTACAGTAACACGGAGCAAGTTAGCTAGGATAGCCAGTTAGTTCAACAATTAGAGAGGCTCTGAACCGGGCAGGCTGATGTTATTTACTGAAACCAGTCTTTACAGAACTTACAGCAGTAAATGAAGACAGGACAGAGAATCAAATTACATTACAGACATGAACCTTACAGCAGTAAAATTATGCCCTACATCATCAGTGATTTCTGCACCATAAACCAACAAAACACGCTTTGTCCTGTAGCTGCTGTAAGTGTGCAGATAAACCTACTGAGCCAGCAAGCCGGAAATGAGCTGAGCCAATATATACAATATTATATATGGTGTCAAATAAGCACAATCCTGGCTTCCGAGGCGTGGAGGTATAAAGTACAAAATACAAATAAAGTACAAGTATCTTCAAATTGTACTTAAGTAAATGTACTGAGTTACATTCCGAGGCTGACCTTAACCCTGATATCCATACATTTATAAACATACTTATATAGCTCCTCCTTCCTTTATCATTCCTGCCTCTGGCATACCATCACTGTCTCTGTCTTTCTCTTTTTTTTACCTCTCTTCCCCCACCCTTCTTGCACCTCCACTTCACTGCCTGGCTCCAGTCCAGCTATAGATTGTTAATTATGGTTTGTACGTGATGCATGGTCTTGCCTCCGAATACTAGAGCAACGTTCTTTGGCAGACATCAAAGTGTCGGTGTTTCATTCCATGGGGATTAGTGATGGTAGTGTGTGATAATGCCCCTGCCTGCTCGCTGAATTAAACGCCCATGGCTGGGCGCAGGTACTGGGACTTTAATGAACACACATTCACATGAGCATTCATACACAATACATGCACTCAAACCACTGAACAAGATACAGAAAAGATGCTTACAAACAGAGCAAGAACACGCCGAAAACACTCAGCCTAATTACAGAAAAAACATATTCATCCATCATAATTAAACTGTGGACTAAACATCCAAGCAAACTCTCATCCCTTTCATCTCTCTTTTCTCGGAAAAAAAAGCTGTAAGTTAGTCAGTGTCCACACAGTACATTCACTGTCCTTCACTCATCTCTCATCTTACACCCCCGTGGCAAATTGGATTTTTAAACGGCTCGTTTTTGATCATTCCCCCACACTCATAATTGACTGTTTTTTTTCTCTCTTGCTGTCTGTTTTCCTCTCTCTCTCTCTCTCTCTCTCTCTCTCTCTCTCTCTCTCTCACTAGAAAATTTAATGAAACAAGAACTGGTAACAAACAATGTAAAAAGAAAGAAAGAAGTCTCTATAACTCTCGCCATAATTTGAACAAAGGACAAATGACAAGTGTTTAGAGGACTGCCGGGCATTTTAATGTTTAGTTTGTGCTTTCTCTCGTTGACTGAGAAGGTCTCAGGAGACAGCAGGAAAAACAGCCATGAAAGGAAAATTACAGAGACAGACAGAGGGAGAGGGAGAGGCCGGGGCAGAGCGAGTGATAAAAACTCGTCCTTGGTGATCAATGCATGTGCTATTGTCTGTTCTGTTTCTTTGTCCACAAGGACGAAGGCAGAGAAGGGGAGGCAAGTGATACACATGAACAGTGTGTAGTCACCTTATAGCAAATGCTTGACCACAAGCTGGGTATAAAAGTAACTAAGCTGCTGGTATAGCATGAAGCAGTGTCTGTGTGTCATATTAATACAGCACATATTTCAACATATATGTAGAAATGTGTGGGCAGACTTCACATTGGCCATTCATTTTCTGCTTGAGTCAGAAACTGTTGTCTTATAGCTTTATAGGATAATGTCAACCTATTGCAACTTGTGTCTTATTTTTGTAATTATGTCAGTTTCCATAAAATTATAGACCTGGGAGATATGCAACATCACTTAAAATAACGCAGTGTAAAATATGCATAACGAGACAGGATAAACGGCAAAATTATCACCCAAACTGTATGCTTTAAACACCATCCTATTTACAGATTACCTTCAGTTTTGACTTACTTTATTTACTTTAGTGTGCACAGTTTCCCTGTGCAATTAGGAATTATTGAAGTCATTTTGGATGTTCTCACCTTCAGATTTACTTACAAAAAGAAGTAGCATAGATTCAACAACTAATTGGTTGAGCAAAATTGTTGGCCAGTACTAGTTTATTACACATACATTGAGATTGGGAGTTGTTGCCTTCATTGTTAAACAGCTACCATTGTTGATGAAGATCTGATGTGACCCAGACAGAAATGATCACACACGAAATCCATCCATCCATTTTCTAATCATAGACGAAATAATGTTCTAAAGTTTTATTTATCTTACTTTTTGTCATATTTACCGACTTCCTTCCTCACTCTCTGACTCTGTCACAGAAGTTAAAGCAAAAGGCGTCCAAATGAAGATTTGAATATTGCTTCGGATAATGTAAGTGCGCAACTCAAAAAAGTCTCAAAAGTCAGAATTTTTACTGTGGAAATGTTTCATCTTTATATTTATTAAACATGCACTGCGGAACTTCTGTCTCCCCCTTCTGGCAGAGAGCGTAATTACACAAACAGTGTTGACGAGCGCGTGTGACATGTGCCTACAGATGAGCTTGCTTGAAAAGTTGCACATGGTTATCCGTGTTTGTCCTCGCTGTCAATCACTTTCTTTTCTTTTTGACTGTAATCCTTCTTCTGAACACTGACTTTCTTTTTTTTTATCTGGAGCATCAGAAACTTGCCAAGTTAGAGATGCTGTGGAAATGTAACCTGCATCATTTATGTGATTATTTCTGCTCTTCACAGGCTTTAAAAAGTGTCTTGCTTACTGACAACACTGTAATCCTCTCCTCTGTTTGTTGTTATGACATTCTCATCACTTGTCTCATATGCTCCTTCAGTATACAGGCTGTCATTCACGGTTTCTTCCTGCTTTGGTGACACGATTAATGTGTGTGCATGTATATACTTTATGTGTGCGTGGTGAGGGTTAAAGACTAGAGAGAGAAAGATCCAGACAGACATGAGGAGAGCAAGAGAGAGAGAGAGAGAGAGAGAGACAGAAACACATCAGAGACAAAGAAATGACCTTTATTTGTCCTTGTGAACTGGTTTAACAGCACATGGTGGTAACCAAAAGAAAGGCACCGATAAGGATGGCAACAACCAGAGGAAGAGAGGGAGTCTGGGAGAGATAGTGAAAGAAGCAAAGATTAAAAAAGGGCATACAGGAAGAAAAGAAAACACACAAAAAAATGAGTCTCAGCAGCCAGACAAAAACCTCTCTCCACCTGTAATCACCTCCAGCAGGTCAGCTTCTGCCCTGCCTTGCCTAGACCCGCCACAATCCTCCAACTAACAGAGCCAAGCCATCAAACGCCTATCTCTTCTTCTACCCCTTTCCCTCTTTTCTCTCTTTCTCTTTACACGGACAGAAAAGACCTTGATGTTTTTCCAATAATTGGCAGCAGAGGTTGACTTTTTTTTTCCCTCCACCCCTCCCTCTTTTTTCTGTTTATATCGCTCTCTCTCTCTCTCTCTCTCTCTCTCTCTCTCTCTCTCTCTTGCTCTTCCTCTTCCTTTAGAGATGAATACTTGGCCCAGGATCAAAGGCAGACCCCAACCGGCCACTTTGGCCACCACAAAGGGGCGTTGGGCACTGGCGTGTGGCCAGGTGCTGCACATGGCCTGATAGCCAGGGACAAGCCATGCAGATGGGGCCTGCAGAGCCCTTGTTCCCTCCACCCCCACTCCTGTGTACAAGAGGTCAGTAGCTAAAGTATCAGAGTGTGTGCTTCCTGTAAGATGATCTAGTCTTGAGCGACTGACTCTCTTTTGTTTCCATCTGTCTTCTCTTTACGCTTATGTTTCTCTCAGCTGGTTTGTTTGCTTCCTGCAACTGCCTGGTCTTTTGTTTCTTTCTTCACCCATCACACAATCTTCTCCTCTGGTTTTCCGTGTTCTTCTTTGCTATTCCAGAGCACAGATCCGGGAAAGGCTGGTGGCCTGTTCAACGGGAAAAGAACCAGCTGAGGTAATCATCTTGCCCCCATGGACAGAACTGTGTTTAAATGTTTTAGAAGACCCGACTACAGTTTAGCCGAACACTTCCCTCTACCCTCAGCAGTCCTTGTTCAAATATATAAGTGCTACAGCCAAGTCCAATGTCTCCGAGGCCAGTACAAATAAATTATGGAGGAGGACACAAAAAGGGAGATAGATAAAACAAATGAACAAGCCCTCGCAGTCAAAATATATATGCAACACCCAGCTTGCTTTTCAACTCCTTCAACTGACACGTTTGCAGAATTTCTCGGAGGACAGGCGAGATGATGTTACTGAGTCAGAACTGGATTGCTGTAGGATTGTGCAGACTAATTGTGATTCACTTTATTAAATCGTAACAAGTCATGTGAAAAGACCAAAGTGAAAACCTTCTTTTCTCTTTCTCTCTGAGCACGTCAAACAACATCCTCTCTGTCAGAACCTTGCTCATAAATTTCCAAAGCAGTTCTCCTCTGTATTACAGCTGAGAAGTTAGTTATGTGGTCCTAAGAAATCACAGCCCGTACAGGGCTGTGAGTTGTTGGTCATGCCGCTCTTTCTCTATATAATGCCTTGTGAGGTATTTAAGGGAATCCATCTGCCTTTTGTTTCTTTCTAAAAACTCCTGCATTTTTCAGATTTTTCATTAGTTTTGTTACATAAAATGAACAGGTTACGTATTGTAATGACCAAATGTTTGGAACCAGCAAACACATCCTGGACGTAAAGGAGCACGTGTAAATTTTTGTGAGAGAGAAAAAGACAACAGCAGTATTTTTCCACACTCTGCATGCTGTCATGCATGAATCCCCTGCTTCGGCCATATGTTTAAGATTAGATGTACTTTTTTGTTAGACGAGAACACAGTCAACAAAGTTCTGCTGCTTCCCCGCTGGTCATGAATCAACTGGGCTCTGTCCACACCCTCTCTCTGTGGTCTAAATTCTATTAAATACTATGATAACAACTATCATATGTGTGATAAATGGCACAATATTTATAGTATTAATGACAGTGTGAATCATATTTCACTTAATGTTAACTCACATATAGTTCATGTTTCATCTGCGAATTACAGGATGATTTAAATTTTATGAAGTCTCTCACTCTCTCTCTCTTTTTACCAATATCAACGTCATGCTCTATGGACTAAAGCAGGACAAATCCAGCAGCCTAACCGCAGTGAAGTTTTCCTTTTGTTGGAAGCCAGTGTAAGTTGTAATTACAAATCCTAAAAGTGATACGGAATCATCCAAACTTTAAAGCTGCATTAGTTGATTTTTTGATCACCAGGGGGCAGCAGTGATAAAAACACATAGCCTACTGCCATATCACTTTATAAAGTTGTTAGCTAAAATGTCTTTTTATACATTCAGCTGCCACAGAGCAATATTAGCATCCATCTGAAACTATGTCTCTGTCCACATGATAAGTCAAAATTCACTCTTGTGCTAGGACTGTTTTGGTCTCCAGCAACTTATACCAATTACAAAATAGATCTGGCTCTTAGCTGCTAAATGCGCCACCATGTTCATCAGCTAATGGATGAAATTACAGGCATGAGTCTGTCAAAATTTGGTTAGGAGACTAGAAACATCAGCTCCCTGCTTTTCTATGGTCACAACCTTTGTAACTTAGCTCCCTAGCCTAAAAACATCAATGCCCGTTTTTATAAATGTATGGTTCTCTATAAAAACAGATGAATATCATGCACTGTAACACACATATATCCAGTGTCATGAAGTAAATGTGACAGACCAAGAAACAATAAGCTGCCAGTGATCACAGTATCTTAGATAGTGTAGATTTGGAAAGATGTTTCTGATTCTTTATCTGGCTCAAACTACAGACATGAATTTGAATGGAATTTGATTATTTGCTTTAAAAAGACTTCATCAAAGTATTACTGTGTTAAAAGCACAGGTCTCTGTGGGTAGGTCTAATGTAATTCAGGTAATGTTAACCCCCTGGTGTAAAGAGGTAAATAAAGCCAACTAAATAAAACAACATGACGGTTACTTCCTGCTCAGATAATGGTCCACTTAACACAGAACGCTTACTAATTAGCAGAAAAGCAGATAAAATATGAATGCAGTTACCTAAATAGGGTCAACTGGTTGGCTGTTAAGCTCCAGTGATAACTTCTCGGCTGTTAGAAAATTATGAGCAAAGAAGTCTGATGTTGTTTTTCTGTAATAATGGGCATTATTTTCACTTTTATATGTTCCTCCTACAGAGAAAATAGGCCTGATCTCTCCCTTTGTGGTTGCTCCAACTGCTCACTTCCACCACCCACACAACACATTTTCCCAGGCAACAATGTTCCTCCAAAGTTTACACACAATAAATAACGATATGCCCAAAGCAGTTAGCAGTGGCCCCGCTCTCCGTTTCCTGGCTGGAGTTGAAATGAAATGGTAATTTTGACTTGAGGAGGATTTCAAAGGGATGGCCTTTACTTTTCATCTTGGTGCATACCACGAGCTCGCCGACACATTCACGCTGGGATTTGAAAAAAAAAAAAAAAAGGAGAGGAGAGAAAAAAAAGCAGAATTTTAAGTTTTTCTATGAACTTCCTTCTTTCTTTTTTCTGCCATCTCCCCACAGAAAAAGAGATGTAACGTTGCTGAGATCTCTCCCCCAGATGGACAGCGTTTATATAAACAACCATCCCCGGTTCAGGGAGCGTTTGATTGATGTGTCATTGTCTCAAGAATGTTTCCAGGCATTTGAATAGATAATTCAGAGTATTTGATGTAAACATTTCTTTTCAGAGGTCAGTTGTGGGGGTAGAGCAGGGGTGTCCTCCATCTCCTTTGCTATTTTTGCATCCATCCAACCAGCCTGTCTGCTTTTCACAAGGGAGATTGATTGACACTTGAGTCGTCCTTTTGCTCAAGATTACAAGGTGCTTTCCAAAACTGCATCTGAGATCTGCTCGCTATCTCTGTTATGCAAAATACCTTTGTCTCAAACAAAAAACGTAACACTGTGTGGATGTGTCCTGTGCCTATTTGTCGTCTAGGTCAGCCTACAGTCTTGCAGTGAGATTGGAGCGAGACCAAAGATGCAGCGGAAAGATTGTCCAGGAACTCCATTATCTCTGCAACAACGAATGAGAAATGGAATTAAAACACCCAAAACTAGGTCTGTCGCACATCATAACACCTTATACAGACAAAAACATCAACTCTGAAAATGACAGCAGCCTCCCACTTTGTACAGTAACTTATTTTCCTACATCACAGCCTGACCCTCAGCCACAGCAATATTGAGGTTCCACTTTCGCCAAGTCGATGGATCAGATTCCATTGTCAGTCAGCCGTGAAGAAAGCATCTGGGTGACAGAGTGTGAAAAAAATAATAAAAACACTGTGGTGTCTTCATTATCTCTTAGCTCCGCAGCTCCTGAACAAGGCGAGGGTTAATTGCTGCTGATTAGACGTCGGTATGCATGGCTGAGTGAGCATACAGATCTCATTGAGAAGACCAGAGAGAGAAAAAAGGAAAGGATGAGGTCGCTCACAGACAGTGATGTGAAATCAGTGTCAAGTGTTCCTCCTCAGTGGGTATAGCTGGTTTAGAAGCAGATAAGAAATGTACAGTCAACAAAAATAAAAACCCAACACTCTTGTTTTTGCTCCCATTCTGTTGTACTAAGACTTTTTCTGTACATGCAAAAGATTTATTTCTCTCAAACTTGTGCACATTTTTTAGAATTCATGTTAGTGCACACCTTTGCCAAGGTAATCCATCCATCTGACAGATGCGCCAGAGCATCACAAAGATGCTGAAATGGTCACATGACCATGCAAGCCATACAAGAACTGGGATGTTTTCAGCTTGTTGTTCCGACACTGTGTCGTGCATTATCATGCTGCAACTTGGTGATGGTGATGGCAATAGATGAATGGCATGACAATGGGCCTCAGGATCTCATCTCTGTATGTACAGAAGCATAAGCTACCTGATGATAATGCAGCTGTCACCACGGGGAACACTGTTCACATTGTGGACTTTTGCAAACCGCTCGGCCACAAGACTTCACACACGCTGTGGACCTTCTGCATGGTACAAAGTAATCTAGGATTCCTTTGTGAGGAGAACACCTCTCCAAAGTGCCAGACACCATTGAGCGCAATTATTTGCCCTCTCATGTCGGTTATGATGACACTCTAAAATGGTTTCTGACAATCAGAGCAGAAATTCTTTGATTGTGCAAACCAACTATTTCTGTCCAGATGGTTCGTCTCAGATGAGCTGCTGCTGAAGAGGCTGAATGTGAAGGTCCTGGACTGGCGTGTGATCTGTGTTTGCGAGACTGGTTGAATATCCTGCAAAATTCTCTGAAATGACATTGCAGACAGCTTATTACAATCAAATGAACATTCAAAGATGGTCACTTTACTTGTTAAAAATGGGAACAAAAACAAAGTTTTGGGGTTTATATTTTTGTTGAGTGTAGCTGGGGCAACATGTAGACGCATTTTATCTACTTAAATGATTAATTGTGCTCAAAATTGACACTGAAAACGTGTCATGCCACAGAAGAAGAAGTTAACCATGGTGATATAATAATACTTGAACAGACTGCATTATTTTTGTATGATATAGCTCAGTTAATAGTTGATTCAGTTTATGCTGGTCTGCTGCTTTGTTGGTCAGTCCTCCTCTTTGGTCCAGATTGACATACTTGATCAATATTAAAGGGATTTCCATGAACATTTGCTCATATCTCCATTGTGCACAGAGCATAAATCTTAATGACTCTGATGATCCGCTGACTTTTCCACTAGCACCACCATTGTCACTTTTGTGGACTTTAGTGAAATTTAGAAAAGTCTAAACTACTTGTGGATAGTTTGACATTAAATCTAGTACAAACAAGTCTCCCCCAAGATTAGTTTTAGTATCCCCTTAGTGTTTAGTCATCAAGTCAAACAAATTGTGTAACACTTTATAACTAAATGCCTACCTAACAAATGATACCTCAAGCCTTCTTACCAATAAATTTTAAAATGCAAAACTAAGATACTGAACATGCTTAATCTTGTAGTCTGTAGATGCAGCAGCCAGTAGCACCTTCACCTTTTTTTTTTTTGTCTTTTTTGACAACATTTATTTTATCTGTACACTTTAATGCATTTGAGAAAGAGGTGGAGGGTTTGGATTAAGAGTAGCTGATTTATTTTTGGGACACTTACTACCCACAGCACCCTTTGACTGTTAGATCAGCTATGCTAGCCCAGCTTGAACATAATTCTGCTTCTGGCTAATGTCCAGTTGCTGAAAAATGAATGGATGAAATGGGACTGGCCAACCAATGGAAAATCAGACACTGTCGTGCTCAGTTCTTCGACAGGTGGAACCATGATCCTTGCTGACAGAGCACAGGATGAGGGGAGGTGGACTGTTTTATTTATGTCAAGGCAGTCAAATGTGATTGACAGTGTTTCCCAGATGTCAAACTTGTGATAGTGCTATTAACTATTATCATTACCGTCTTGCTGATGCTGTTGCACTATTGCACTATTTTCATGTTTTACACATATCATTAAGGGGACTACATATTTTCATTTTGTTGTGCAGGTCAGCGTTGTACACGGAGAAATCAATTACCACAGTACTTGATCAGCAAGTCACCCATATATATCTGTATATATATACACACACATACATATATATATGTATTGTTGTTAGTTTGTTGATGTCAGCATTTTGTTAAAACCACTGCTGTGCTTAAGAACAGCCTCACAAAGATGCAATCATGGCTCTAGATTAGTCCTGTTCATTTGTTGTATTGCAAGCATGTGTAAGGCCAATTTTACCTACCCAAGTATACAGTATGTACAGTATATACCTATCCAGCTGCATCTTAAGTCAACTGATGCTTTGAAGTGCATATTTCACACTTGTGGATCCAAAAGTTCCTACCACTGTGAGATGGAAACAGGAGACTTTTAGACTGTTGTTGGTTTGTCACCAACATGAAGTCGGTCTCTGTTTGTGTGTGGTAGACAAATAAGGTCTTTGGTGAACCCTGGGTTGTATTTGTCTTTAATGTGTGATTTTTATCGCTCTGTTGCTCTTGTAGCCAAAATAATAACAACAATAGAGGTGGTTGAGACAGGAGCAGGACTGACAGGCAGACAAGGCAGGGCAGGACGTTGTAACCTTCACAACCCTCTCAGAGTGAGAGCTCGTTTTGTTTAAATCTCCCAGATCAAAGGGTGCAATGCAAATTCCTGTGGCTTCCACACCTCCATTTGATGTTTCAGGGAGCCAAATTATTGTGGTGATTACAGTAGCTGTATACAACCGGTGGAGCGAGCCAAACAAGGGTCCTTGTTGTGACTCTCAATTAGTGGTGTGACATCTCAACACCCAACGTCTGAGAGGCATCCCACAATAAGAGAATCTGTTTGGGCTGATAAAGTGATTTGGCTTGGTGGCGTCCTTTCATCTGCACCGACAGTGGGGTATTTGAGGCTTCTGGGTATTCTCTCTGCACATTGTCACACCTCTCTTTATTGTGACAATAGTGCCACTATGTTCAGCGTTACACAGAGGCTAAAGGCCTACTGCACTGTGAACAACTTCAGCTCAGCTGATTGTCATACAGAAGTGTGACCATGACCTGGAGGCTTCTGTGAGGCGAAATAACAAGGATATACTGAAAATGCACACATGCTGGGATACTTTAAAGCAAAAATACAATCATATATGATTATCATTTGTATCATTTTATCAGCTTTTGATTTTGTTTTTCTTCTCCCTAACCAACGTTATTCAGAACAGATATTGGATATCATATTCCGATGCTGTCAGAATATTCAAACACTCAACCAGCTCTGACGTTAGTGACGCAGTCGTTATTTTTTTTGTTTGTGCATTATTGAAAGCCACAGTGAGTTGAAAGGATAACTTTGCCTGTGGGAAGGACGGAGCAACAGAGGATCAGGTTCAGCTGTATTTCTGATAACGCTTTGCATTCTGCAGGCACCAGTGACAGCTCTGATGCCTCATGTTTGATTGTCTCTTTCATGTTTTTCTCCTGCCTTCAGTATAAGCAGCAAGACCGGGTAGAGGTGAACGGATGGCAAGTGGACTACCGCAGTGGAAAGAGATTGAGATGTGATGCATTTCTGCCAAGGTGATGGAGAGGGGTTCTGTCCGGATGTTGGTTTTCAGATACTCTAGGCTGTGTCTTATATGTAACAGAGAGTTGCTAATGGTCCTGGCAGTAAAACTATGCCGAGTACAATTAACATCATGTCAGGAATCTTTCACTGTGAGCAGATACGGGATGTTCTATACAAGAGCTGGCTCACTTTGAGGGTAGTTTAAAACCATTAACCTATTATATAATGATGTCTCAGACATGAGGTTATGATCAGGTTTATATGACAGGGTTATAATCAGATCGCTTAAAGGATATGACTGGTCCATATTGTTCTTATTTCCAAAAAATCCCATGAAAAACCAAAACCAACACCGAATTGATCCTACTAACAAGTACTGTCTGTGTAGCTGAAATCTGATATGCCACAGAGCTCTATTGTTGTCCAAAAACTATTGAAAACACACAGCCACATTGTTGTGCAAGTTCTTTGTTGAGTCCTTGGTTGAAACAAGTATCCAATACAGATAAAGAAGGCCTTCTTTTTACAAGTATGAGTGTCATCCAAGCAAACGTGTAAATATGTAAATATCTGTACTCACGTGATGAAGGAAACTTCTCCTTGGGTAGTTCCAATAAACACTTCTGCAGTTCAATCTTTTACTCTTGATAATTTATTTGGTTGAACAGATACAGATAATGCTTTACTCAATCATAATCCCGAACTGTTGCACTGGCTGACATGAACACAGCTACTGTTGTTTATTTTGAGTGAGTCTCATGTACACGGTTTGTCTGTGACCTGGCCAGAATTTTAGTTTAAAATACTCAAAAAAAAAAGAAAGAGCTGACACTGCCAATAGGATGTTAAAATCTGTCATATCACAGATGTTTGTGTATTGTTTTGCACAGACACATACTCAAGTTAGCATGCTAACCAGTTAGCTAAGGCCCGTTCTGCTTTCCACAATCACCTCCTGCTTGGTCAACATAAATCCTCGATTCACAGAAAAAGATGTGAAAATATCATGGTTTTCATTCTCTCTTCTGCCGCCTCGCCTGTGTCTTCTCCTTACCTGTTGTGTCTTCTTCTCTTCTTGTCCCCAGTCATAGTCATATTCATCATTGAAGCCACTGTAAGTCACTTCTGCTGTATTCCTCGTCATCAAACTGCACTCTGCCAGCCTCTGAGGCTGTGTTCTGTCCAAGCCTAGTGCACTAGAAGGCCGCTGATCACGGTCGAGCTAAGAACCATCGCCTCTCCCCATGATCGAAGTTATGGTCAGTCTAGTCAGTCTGTGTAGCCGATTGGCGCAGTCCAATCGGCTACAGGGCCACTAGCTCCAACAGCAGATACAGCAAACAAGATAGTGAACAGCAGCTGGTGGTTACTCTGGTGATATGCTGCCCCATATATTTTTGTAACTACCTTCAAATTCTGGCAATAGTTTACAAATTTTTCATTTACATACCGACTGCAGAACCAAATATGCAGCTGAATTAGTCATCAACAAATTCTGCATTTGTGCCTGTTTTTCCTCCTTTTTAAAAATGAAAGTACATATTCGTGACAAATTCCTAAAAATGTAAGTATTTGCTAGGAATGAACAGACTTGGAACTGAATGCAATAGACAGGCTGTGGAAGTACTGAGAGACAGACTTACACGCTAGTTTTGATGCTATAATGGGATTTATTGACAGTGAGATGATAGAGAATATTATCTGTCTTACCCTCTGTGTGCATGTAAATTTGTGCTTGCAAGCTCAAGTAGTTGAAGCAATCGTTCTTTCGTCGTGGTCAGAGAATCTCACTCTCTGTGGCCTGCAATAGCAAGTTTAAAAACCTGCAATCCCTTTCCTTTAGCTTTATTCCTCTCTGCACAGGGCATTGTGTTGACCTGGAAACTGCTATTCACTGCTGTGAGAAAGAGGCCCCTGAAACGCTCCCTCTCACTAAGAGAAACATATAACAGTATTAGATCTAGTTTAATTACACAGGGGCTTGCGGATGGGCCCCTCTTTTCTCTCGGCGGTGAAAATGCTTAGCGTTTGTTGTCGGTTCAAGGCTCTCTAAAGGATGTGCTGGCATGTGTAGGGTTCTGGCAGAGAGGAAACTTGCAGTGGGGGGGGGGTGAACTGTTATTGTTTGAAAAGCGTGTAAGTGGCCTTCACAACTCCGCATCCACGGAAATGAAGCAAAAACAGAGAGAGGGGGAGAGAGAGAGGCAGAGACAGAAAGAGAGCAAGAAAGAGAAAAAAAAAACTCTTGCGCAGCTTTGACTGACGACTTAACAGGCGAAACCGAATTTGTCTTTTGCCGGGAGATGTCAGATGCCTTGCCAGTGAGAGAGAGAGAGAGAGAGAGACAGAGAGATGGAAAGAGAGAGAGAAAAAGCACACCACAGAATCTCTCCTGCGTCTTTTTTGCCCTCTCTTTTCTCCTCCGGTTTAAGACGGCTCGGTGAATGCAAGAACATCAAAGGCCTAGCACTCAGAATGTACATTGTTGTTCCAGTAACCACATGAAACAGAAAGGGAGAGATGGAGAAAGGCTTGGAGAGGTGGAGCATGTTTTTTCTTTCCTTCTTTCCTTGTACATAAATAGGGAGCTATGGAGGGAATCGGTTTAGAAACGGTAGAAGATTAACTCTTTTATCTCTTCATTTCAAACGTTCTCCATATCCACATCCTCCACATGCTAACCACTGTCAGGATCTTCATGCCTGACCAGCAGCACTACAAAGAAGAGTTGTCTCCTGTATTAGGACACATATAACTCCTCCACAAACAGAGCTGATGCGAGGAGAAATAGAGCAGAGGAGGAGGTTGATATAGCGTCAGTCCTGACTCATTGTCATTAAGAAAGCTCTCCGTAATCAGAGCTAAACTTAGAAAGGCAGGCTCTTACCGTGCTGCAAACATTCCACATGTGTATAAGAGAGGAACATAACGAAACAGTCCCAAACTTTGTGTCTTTATTCTTGCCTGCCCTTATCTTTACACAGAGACCACCCAGGAGCAACAAGTCAGCTCTCACCTTTAGTCTGTGTGTGTGTGTGTGTGTGTGTGTGTGTGCGCGCGCGTGGAAGCTTTGTACTTTATAAGCATAACTGTACGCCTGTGTCTGTATACAGTCCTGTGTGTGTGTGTGTGTGTGTGTGTGTGTGTGTGTCTGTGAATGAATGTGTTTTCTGTATATGTGTGTGTTTCTACCTCCCACCATCTGGGCCCTGTTTGGAGAGATTTTCTGTAAAAATCACAGTCACGCCGTGGCAGGATTACCACTGTGAAAAGCAGCACCTGGAAGAAACTCAGTACTCCTGCTCCTTTCCCTCAGATGCTCAAAGAAGTTTCTGGCTTCCCAGCTTGAGGCGCAGGATTTGTTTTTGACCTACATGGGCGTCCTAGGCCTCATGTTCCCTTCCAAAAAGCAAAAAAGCAAAGAACACATCTCATATTCACACTAGGCTACATCCAGCAAGGTTACAGTATCACCACATTACAGTAGATAAACAAGTGTGTGTGTGTGGGGGGGGTGCGCGCACGCCACCATGTGTGTATACATCCTACATATCATCATTCGATATTTTTTAATGGCAAGCCAAGACACGAAAGGCTGATTATTCACACTGAGATATAGGCCTGTGACTGAAAGAGTTCAATAATCCCAGATGAAAATGGAGTCGGAACATCTCCACTGAAGATTTCCCATTAGGAATAATCTTAATCTAGGATTAGCCACAATTAAAACTGTTTTGATGCTGCCACTCATACACACACGTCTCTATAGTTGATATACCTCATTCTTGTTGCTTTTATTTGTATGCAACTTTTTAAGCTGCAATGTTTAATTGCTCTGTGCATTATCTATCTTGCTTTATTCATAGTTTTAGTTCATGTACATTTTATTTGCTATATTCTTGTTGTTTTTTTCTCTGTACCAATTTGTGTGTGTGTGGTTGTGTGTGTTGTTAAGACCCAGATTAATCTCAAGGATCAATAAAAGTTTATCTTATCTTATCTTACTAGGAAAGCTCTCTTATTTGCTCTTGCATCTCGGAGTAAAACATCCAAAGTTCTAGTTCTATTTCCTGAAAATCACAGTTAAAGTACAGTTAAATGCCACTAGGGGGCCCGAAACTGAGGCAAAACCTCTAATGGACTAATTTAAGATGCTTTTTGTGGCGCTAGAGAGTATCTGACAGTTTCATTTTACTGTGCTCTGCTCTTGGTTGAAATTTCCCAAAATGTGAAATTAAACTCTCAGATGAACTGCAGAAAGGAAAAAAAATACACTCTGAACTCCTCTAATAAAGGTCATGGTAGAGCAACAAACAGAAACATGCGTCGTGTCTGACCACTCATTAGTAAATGTTGATTAACATGCTATAATGCTCCTACATAAAATATTCGTTTGGAGTAATGAATATCGCTCGGAACTCTTTGGAAATGTCTTTCTCTGTGGTTTAAGTTGAACAGACTGACAAAATTGCTGCTCTGTATTCCGTGTGCAGAGTTCACATGACTCTGACGTTATCAGAGAGCATCATCACTGGGCAACAGTTCAAAAGCTCGTCTTTTGTCTCTGTGGTCTGTATCTCTTTCATTCTGTTTCTATGCATGACAGTATATATTTTGCTTCTGGGGCGTGCATTTCTTTCAGCTGTGCCATAAACACACACACACACACACACACTCTCTCTCTCTCTGTATTCATGGCCCCCAGCCCCTCGACCCCACAGCCCCATGTCGACTGTTACCATTTTGCTGTCCGCCCTCACTCTCGACCCGCTGACCCTGTGCTTGGTGTCTGGCAGTGTCAGGGTCTGATTGTTGGTGACATCATCCTTCACAATGAGTCCACTGCCACCTCCAGCTCTACTGTCCATTGTCTCCCTGACAGTGAGCGGCCTTGTCCTGGTGGAGGACGGCGCTGGCGTGGCACGCTCCCTCTGTAAATGATGAAAGAGAGCGAGAGAGTTGTGCTGAAAGCGCGGGCCTTGTTTGGCTGACCGCGCTGGCCGCTGAGCTGATCGGAAGGCGCCTTTCTCCCCTGACAGTAACTTCTGTGATCTGTGGAGATAAAAAGAGAAGAAAGAATGTGTTTGATGTCTAGATTTGAATAAATACCCTGATGTTAATCGTTTTACAGCGTTAATCACATTTGGTGATAACACAGCTCCTTGTGTGTATGTCTGCGTGTGTGTGTGTGTGTGTGTGTGTGTGTCTGTGTGTGTGTGTACGTGCATGCGTCAATGCAAATTTACACTGTATACATAAGCATGATTGTTGGTATGTGAAGATTTATTGCTCTAGCACTGAGTTTGGAAGACCTTTCTTGGCTCTGACGTTCATAAGCCTTTAAATTTTTATTACACTCCCTTGTTTGTTTTTTCCTAATGATGTGGGTCTCTTTTGGTTAACACACAGGCACATGATTAAATCTTCACATGTAGTGGCTTAACAACATGCAATTAAGAACCTCCATACAGAGTAATGCCCAGAAATACTTTGATAAATCCACATTTAAGAGATAAAAACAAGTCAAGAGTGACGGGTCTTGGACATTATTCACTGGTGATTGACGTTGCTGTCTGAGTCGTTTTAATTTGTTGTTTTGTTTTTGACACGTATGAGGCTTACTGTACATGTGGATGAACAGATTAGTGGAGATAGTGCATGTTTTCTGAAATTCCAAAGGGATCCACATCTGGAAGGGATTTTTTTCACTGTGTTATGAAAGCTCAGGCTGCTGAACTAAAAGCTTAAATTAACAGCAACAGCTCAGATGTTTAACCTAAACTTCTCGTCAGGTAGCCTGGAGAGTAGCTTTAGCTGCACGGTGGTAAACATGTAAGCACCTGGCTATGGTATTACTGCGCTTGTAAACAACTCTGACAAACTGTAACGAAAGATTATTTTTAGCCTTGATGGAGTGTCTTTTAAAGCGGATGTCTTGTCGGTCTTTCACAATCTGACACTGATCTTTGATATTTGATTTGATGCTTCTGTCTGATCATCTGTTATACCTCTGCTTGCTGAGAAAGTTCAGTATCTTTTGTGATGTAAATTCAAAATCCTATGGCCCGTGCCCTTTGAAGAGGCTCAGACAGACCTAGACAGAGAATTTTCGCAGGAATTCACTGTAGGTGTCACAGAGACAAAGCTTGCCCCCCTCCCTTGTCAAAAAAAGAAGAATCTTGCTTTCTGCCACAGCATATGGAGAATTGTCCCAATTTCTTTTCCTTTATATCAAATGCAGTGCGTTTCAAGTCAGACCTTTTGTAGCATATACCACATGCGATTTGGGCTCTTGTGTGGCGACGCAAACTTTGCGACTTTTTGATATGTCGGTGAGTGCTGTCTGACAAGTTTCCGTCACTCACACTTTTTCCTTTTTCTCTCTACCCCATCGATTGATTAGCAGACATCAAGCCCCTGTCGTCATGGCAAAACTTCATTTGAATCTTCAGTACTTTCCCCGTGTCTTTCAACCAGCAGCTGTCAGCCACATCAACACTAGACACGCTCTGCGCCAGACGAAGTTAAATTGAAGCACACTCTAACACTATATATAGATAAAATGTCACTTCTTTCAAGAGACAAGACACCTTCGAAGTCGTCAATACAGAGCGCTTTATCACGGGCAAAATAACTTTGAAAACTGCAGAAAAGAGAAAAGATGAAATGATTATTCTCTCTTCCCACTTTGTGCTTGAAAGAGGGAAAAAGTGAGATTATTCTAAAGTGGGTAGAAGCGTTTAAGGGGCTTGCTTTTTGATCTGCCTGTCCGTCAACGAAAACGAAGAGCACCTCCTGATGCTTCTGATCGTTAGGTGTCCTCAAAGTGTCTCAAAGTCTCTTTGTTATCGCTGAGTGCGTCGATTAAAGGGAGGAATATCATTTATTCATTTTGCCATTGAGCGAAAGAAAGAAAGGATTCAAGAGCTTAGCGTTCATTTTCGTCAAACTCTCGAGGTGCGGTGATGAAGTCAGCTTTCTTTTGAGAGACGAGTAGAGTGGAGGCAGAAAGATGTGGAGTGAAAGTTTTTGCTCTGCAAATTTAAAAAGGCCCCACTGATCTCTGAGATAAAATAAATGGTGATCAAACTTTATTAAATTTTTCTTTTAACAGCACGCTGCAGGACGACAGTTCTGAGAAGATCTCTGTCGACCATGGTGTTAGTGATGGATGTAGCTAATGCATAAACATATGAACATTTCCCCACACACACACACAATCTCTCTCTCTCTGTGCTATCCATCCATGTATGTCTCGTATGCACACTCATTCAGACTGAGAATATATAGAAAACTTTAGTATATGTTTATTGGGAGATGTCAAATTGATTTTAGGGATGTGAGTATACAAAGTAAGTCAGAATCAACAGACGCTGTTCGTGCCTGCTTCCTCTTTTCACCCGAGGACAATGCCATACTCATCTTCGCTCCGTTTTCCAAACACGGTATCTGATCTGGAAGTCCCTTCAATTCCTACTGTTTCAGGGTTTTTTTTTTTTTTCTTTTCTTTTTTCAAATACTCAGTCCTGTTGCGAGGTGTCTCTTAGAAGTTGAAAAGTTCTTTTCAAGCCCGAAGTTTTTGCCGTCTTCACTTTTCAACTGGCAAGATGAATATCGGTGGGACAAAGCATAGAAAGGAAAGGCTTCTGACAAGACTTCTGAAGGCCCAGGAGCTCGTCCTGTCTCTCCCTTTTGCAGTTTTCCCATAACTGGCTTTCTCGCGTGGCTGCTAAAAAGACACCGTATCAAATGCAAACTGAGAAGTCACAGTCTTTCATGATACATCAGTGGGGCCCTTGTGGAGATGCTGCTCTGCTTAGTTTTTTCACAACTTTTGAAAAATGAGAAATTGGTGCTTTCTCTCTTGTGTTATCAGAGCTGCTGACAGTAAGTTCATGTTCTGTATGTGCAGAGAGATGATGCCATGAATACATGACCCAGAGCAAAAGTCGAGTTTTAAAGTGCGACTTGTCAGACTTTATGCAATTTACGTGTCATCTCTTTTAACAACACACGGTAATGCTGTCCACAGAAGTGAAACCACAGAGGTGGTGCTTTATGCATTAACAAGACCTCTCTCATTCATAAAAATCAGAAATGTGTGAAATGATCTCATATTAGAGGAATGGACAATGACATTTCTGGTGTAAAACTAAAAAAAACCCACAAATGTCCAAATAGCTTATTTTCTTTTCATACAGGCGTGAGTTGCTCTTTGTAACTTGTGCTGTCTGGACAATCTGTGTTGGATATTTGAAGTCCAAACAGTCCATGTTTTGAGTTCAGCGAGGCTTTGGGGGGGGCCGTGGTTTAACACTTTCAAGAATCACTTTGTGGGGCGGCATCGTTGGGCAGCCTCAGGAAAACCTGAAATAGCTGAAACTAGACCTCTGTGCAAATAATCACCCTGGGCCTCTGTAAACCATCATGTTTATGCATTGTAAATTGTGAAAAGGAATGCTTTAACATTGTGTGGCATATGTATTTCAAGGCTTTGAACATTGGATGGTATCCGAATTTCACCCACACAACCACAGGCTTTTGCTCTCGCCTTTTGACTGAAATATCATACAGATTCCAAAGGGACTAAAAAAAGGCTGCCTAAAGAATGTGTCTGAAACCATTCCCAAGCTGCTTCCATGCATTTAGCTATCACTGCTGCAGGGTCAAAAACCCTCCACCAACTTCTCACTATTCTAAGTTTTTCTTTGGTGACCATGCATTTTTGAAATTACACAACAGGCTTTGAAAGGTTTGTCTGAGTCTTGACTTCAAAAATGTTCTAAATCCATAGAAGACATATTATAATCCTTCAATCCTCCACTAAAACTGGACATACAAGGTAAAATCATTGCTGCTTATATAAACACAGTGGAACGTATTTAGATGTTGCGTCAACCTCTCTTCCACCTTTGAAGGAGTTTATAAGGAAGGTTTTTGGCAGGAGTGCTGTCGCCACACCGGTTATCTCCTTCCTACACTGTAATTCACCTCATTTGTAACACACCTCCTCCTTTGATCTCTGCTTTTGAAACCTTGTCTCATAACCTGTTTACCCACTGAGTCCTTGAATTGACTAGGCTTGAATTAACAGACTTTATGATGTCATGGCACACATGGACAAAGCTGCACCCTCTGCTTGTATCCCTTTTCTTCAGTTCCTAATTTAATATTGCTGCTGTAGAAATATGAAGTGTGTCATTACTTTACTTTCAAGTAACAGGGAAGTTTTGAGTTTTTCAGTGTGATTTCATGTGATTTTTGCCTTCTCGTTGCTTCGGTTCGCATAATCATTCAAGGAATCAACAGAATGTGAGAAACAAGCCCATATGCTCTCAGTGCTGTAAAGGACGAGTCACAATTTATCCACGCACTTTTGTTCATGTGCATTCATATGTGACAAAAAGATTAGCATGTTTAACGAACAAGCAATAAATGTCAAATACAGAGCCTAAAATAATCTTCTTAGAACAAGGAACGGTCCGGACAAAGCCCTCAAACAAACTGTGAAG
Organism: Scatophagus argus; assembly: GCF_020382885.2. Classification (NCBI taxonomy): domain Eukaryota; kingdom Metazoa; phylum Chordata; class Actinopteri; family Scatophagidae; genus Scatophagus; species Scatophagus argus. The sequence goes on along the minus strand of NC_058494.1, from coordinate 5,086,412 downwards.
ATGACAGGTACAACAGGAGTGTTAAGATCTTAAAACTCTGCAGACATGCCTCTCCCGAAGCCTTGATCTTGCCGCCTTGAATTACGCACACACATTCATACACTCCCACATATGCACACTTACGCACTTACACACACCCAGGTGAAATCCTTTCTCCTTTGTGAACCAGAGAGGTGATTTATATCAGGCGGAAAAGCAAGTAGGGTGACATTTTGGAGCTTGGAGGGGGCTTTGAAAGGAAATATATTCAGTTATGTCTGTGGAATGTCTTGGCAAGAATGTGCAAGGATTTTGAGCTCTAACCTCGTCCGTGTAGCTGCTGCACTGTTGCAGTAGCCTGTGCACCCCTGTTCATTTGACAACATGCAGATAGTTTTGTTTTTTTTAAACACTCAAGTCTGCACCATATCACAGATTATCCCACAGCTCACTGAGCCAGCAACACTGAGCATGAGTGTGGGAACAACCCGTGCTCAGAAGATACAAGTTGCTGAAAGTTACAAAAACAAAAAAAAGTGACTGGATTTGTAATTTGTAGTTTGTTGTCATGGAAAATAATTTAGCTTTTGTGTTTGTTTTGTTACAGGCTGAGGAACATGTTGGGGGAAATATTATAAAAGCAGAGCTCAATGGGTGAGTACATCGTCATGGCTTTAAAGTGTACTGAAAAGACTGAAACTGTGAGCGTTTGGTGAGTTTGTAGTAACCTGATTGTAAAATGAAATAAATGATGTCAGTCCAGCTGTCAGACGGTTCAGCTGAATTCTCATTCCCTTGAAGAGCTTGTTTATAGCACACTAATGATAAAGCATGTCACATTTATAGATAATGGCACACATTTCTCTTTCCCGCTTCATGCTGAAATAAACTGAATTCTTAATTTCAGCTTTGGAAATACAGTCATTCTTTTGTTCTCAAGTACTTGCAGGCCTTTATCAGATAGCATGCAGTAGAGAGATGACAAGAGCAAGTGAAAGATGTGGGATGACATGCAACACAGGTCCTCAGCCAGACTTGAACCTGGGATGCTGTGACTGCGAGTTCATATTTGCGGTTCTGAAAAATAATTCCATATTTACCCTTATCGTCATCCTGCTGTCAAGCTATGGTCAAACACCATACAAACTACAATTAGAAGATAATTCTCACTTGTTTCAACTTTGCTTTTATTATCATAGTTTTGATCATCATTTCCGTTACTTATAGCAACCTTATACTGATGTTTCATTGAAAGTTCATTGCTGAGACCTGGGAACGTTACAACCCTGCCAGCGTCCGTCACAGCTTACAGGTCCATGTCTCTGTTGAACTTTGACCCAGAGTGTAACAAAAGAACAGCTGAAAGAACATTTTTGGGATAATCCCTAAATAGTTTTAGTCATTCTTCAAAATTGGTTCCAACTTTTTAAAAGTGAGTATTTGTAGCTTTGCTTTGTCATATGTGATAGTCAATGAAATGTTTTTGGGTATTGAACGGCTGCTCAGCAGTGGTGGGATGTAACTAATGTTATATTTACATTACATAAGCGCTCTGTTCAAGTACAGTTCTGACATACTTGAGTATGTCTATTTTGTTCCACTTTTACCTCTACTCAATTACATTTCAGACGAGAATATTGTACTTTTTACTCCACCACATTTATATGACACTTGTAGTTACTTTATCAATTAATCTGCAGTACAAAGTATCCAAAATTGGCTCCTAATTGACAAACTGCTTAGTGATACAAAGAGAATAATATAATATTCTATATTGAAACACCATGAAAGGGACATTTGTGCATAATTTGCCTTTTATACTGTAAATACATCTTGTCATAATACTTCACTTTTACTTAAGTGACACTCACTTTTCAGTTTAACCTCCAGACAAAGTGAGCTATGTGATCAGGCTAACATTTCATTTCTTTTCTTTTTTCATAAGTCTATCTGGTTGTTTGCTGTAAGGATGGTGCTGTGCCCTCAGATCTCACCATTTGCTTCAGTCAGTATAATGTTGTCATAAATGAGAGAAATGATGGCCATAACTACAAATGTAACACCCAAGTTGTAATAAACCATAATTATCCTTTAAAGGGTAGAATGTGCATGGATTTCAGAGATGAAAAATGTGCAGGGACCCTGATTAAAAGGGTTCCCTACACACACACACACACACACACACACACACACACACACACACACACACACACACACACACACACCATTAGTCCCCAGAGCTCCAGCTGCCCAGGGCTCTAAAGTCATGTTGTCCCAGTGTGATTGAAGGTCCAGCTGGTAGACCAGCCCTTTTGATCCCTTTCCCTTTTATGAGAAAGACAAACAGCTCCTCATCGTCACCCACACTGGAACGATTGATACACACACACGCACACCCACATAAACACAGTGTGATCACAGTGAGGGACACACATGCATGCACACATTCACATGGTGATCACAGACAGCCACATGTGCACACACACATACACACACACACACACACACTTGCATTTTCTTAATGGATGCCCTCTCTCCCACTGTAATCACTCTGCTAATGACCTGCTTGAACTCTGAATGAAACCCAGGGGTGAGAACAAAAGGTGTAGGAAGAGAGAGAGGGAGAGCGAGATACAGTTGAAAACATGAAGTGTGTGAACATGGCTGCAAAGATTCATTTTGGCCTGGTATCTGGGTTATAACATGTTGAGGTTATTAGTATTTAAAATGTGTTAATGTTGTTAATACAGGGCTCAGATACTGACTCTGGTCTTGAAGAAACAAATTACCATACAATCTAATTCACTGTGACTGTTATGATATTTTATCAAAATTTGGGTAATTCCCCAGACGGGAAGCTAGAGAGATTTTATTTGTGCTGTAATAACATCATGACACAACCCACGGAACAGTTCAATCCTTTAGTGGGCTAAAACATTCTAAGAGTTAATGACTTCCTTGTAATGTGACAGTAGCATAGTGCAGGATCAGTCTGGATGCTATCCCTGAAATATTTCTCCTGTTCAACGTCACAGCTTCAGAGAATCACTGACAGTCTTGGCTTTCCTTTAACCAGCTTGTGGAAAAGCATTCAAATTCACATTTCTAATCCAAAATTTCAGGAAGACCCTACTAAGCATCTACTCTTATTTTCTTCTTGCATTCAGTGTGCTGTACATCTGCCTCCAAGTTATGGCAAGGTTGTTGTGTCTGAGGCTCTTTCACTTCCTGACGTTATTTACTTTGTGTGTGTCTCAGAAAACTGGGCTTTATTTTGTATTTTAATGTTAAAGGAATTTGTCTATATGGGAGCAATAATGTAATAAAGTATTCTTTCAACAAGCACAACTCCATCTGAGCAAGTCATTGCATATCTTGTTACAATCTGTCATTGGAATTTTCTTGCTGTGAGCTGTATTACCCCAAGAGAGGAATTCTGAAGTACAGAAAATTTCTAGAAGAAATACACCTGTGGTTAGATTCACACAGACGTTTTATGGGTAGCGTCTCATTTAAAACAAAAGACACCTCCCACCTCACCATTACACCACTGCTCAGAGGTGTAGACTTGAGTCACATGACTTGTGACAAGTTGACTTAAGTCACATATTTGATGACTTTAGGTTCAACAAAATTTTAATACGTCTTGCAACAATTTTGACTTTTATCACCAGTGATTTTGTGGACTTCACTTGTACTTGAGCCTTTAAACCCAAAGATAAATATGTTATTTAAAATGTGTGCCATGAATCAACTAATGGTAACACCTTAAGCATCAAATGCAGCTAGATTTTCTGATTGGTGAATAAATCTCAGAAGGCTTTTTACCCACTGGTGGGTAAATATTTTTAAACTTTCATCTCTCAGCTTTCTTCAGCATTTGAAGTGTGGTCAATCAAGGCTCTGTTGTTAAAACGGTATTTCATTTGGTGGAGAGCGCGTTATGACTAGTTTAGGACGCAGAATTCAGATTTTAGGACTTCGGGCTTGACTTTGGACTTCAACGGCTGGAATGGCTTACTTGTGCTTTGCAGGACCAATTGCTCTGTCTCAACTCTGCCACGGCTTATTAAACTGAACATTCACATTCTGAAGAACACACTTAACAGAGAATGCTGATGTTTAAAAAACTAGAATAACAGCCTTGCAGGTTAAATGCCTCCGCCAGCCAGTCAAGTTGCAGTTTTCCATGTCTGTCCACACTCAAATCTCAGTAAATAAAAGGTATTAAGTGTATTAAGACATTAAGTGTCATGTAGACATGTATAATTCAAGTGCATAATTTCCATGCTATTTTCACTTACAGACTAGGAGTACAGAGCACTGATAGAGAACTTCATCACATGGTGCAATAACATTCACCTGAAGCTCAGTATCATCAGAGCCAATGCTTCAGATATGGATGTTTTAAACCATGGATGCTTCATACACAAATTCAAACTGGCAGCAAAAGAAGATCTATACAATCAGCAGTGTCACCAATTCACTATCTGACCAAATGTGAAATATGGTCCCGATCTGCCCTTCTGTTCCTGAGTTATGAAAAATGGACAGAAAACATGATGATGTCACAGCGAAGTTGACCTTTTGAACATTTTGGATATAAAATGTTATCACTTCATCATTTTATCCTTTTATACATTTGTGGGAAAGTTTGTCATAATTAGAGTATGAATTCTTGAGTAGTAGTCAAAAATGCATTTTGTGAAGTCACAGTGACCTTTGACCACCAAATTCCTCAGTTTATCTCTGAAGGTGTTCCTGAGATATTGAGACCTGAAAACGTATGCCTCCAGACATGGGCACTTTGAGCTTAAAAGGGCAAATGGGCAGCAGCATAAATCATTTTATACATGTTCACAGCAGTAACAACCTTTTTTTCTTGATTTAAGACAAGTCAGCCATGAAGGCCAAATGACTTGCTGGAATCATTTTCAGCATACTGCTAGTGGAACATTTATATGGACCTTGAGTAGTTGGTCTTTATATTAACACAGTATTAGTGTAATATTACTGTTTATTTTAAAAGGACTGAAGGACTGTGCCAAATGGAAAACAGGAACAATTCATCCTAGGGTTTTCAAGCTAATATCCAACTTAAATGTTTGAAGTGGGGTTTTCCAGAGATCGTCTCTCTCTCTCTCCCCCTTTGGCAAACTGAGAGAACAATAGAGGGGCAATAGTGGATAGACAGGAGGGGAAGAAGGGAATGTGGTGTCGGATCTACACTTCCTGGGTCCCCATTGCCCCAGAGGCATTTCAGGGCCTCCTTACATGGGAGCCATCCATACACGGGATTTACATGAAACTGACTTTGATGGGATCTCCCTGCAGCTAAAGTGCTGAGACACAACATGCATTCATATTCACAACTGGGCATTGCACGGCGGATAAGACAGAGCTTCCGCTCAGAAAAGGGTGTCAGTTTTCTCATTTTTGCACCACGGGGCGTCAGCATGTCTCAGTCTGTTTTTAGATAGCCAGTTTGTAATGATCATCTAAGGAGCGTGTGACACGACAAAGAGGAGTATCATACACATACCTCACATGCTGTAAACGCTTGTTTCACAGGGCATATAAAGAATGAGAACAAGAGGCAGGAGCGTAAGGGTGGACAGGATGAAGGACAAATGCAGAAAGAAACAGACGATACAGACAGAAAAAAGAAAAAGAGTTGGAAATTCACTAAGGACAGGCACAGAAACAAAGGACAATCGAGAGAGATACGGGAGTGAGGAGAAGGACATATGAAGTAAAAAGGACAGCAATAGAAACATAAAGATCAAATGAATGAATTGAGATACTGTGAGTTCTAGGGGTCAACGCCCCCCCCCCCGTCTCTTTCTCTTACGGTAATCCCTCCAGTAGCAGTGAGCTGTTAGGCTCCTCCATAAATCAGCGTTTGTATGAAATACCAGTGGGAGCCAAAGGTCAAAGGAGAAAATTAGCAGCTGTCTTTTCCTCTCCTTTCATGTTAGCCGCGGGGCTAATCGCCAAGTGCGCCATCAGCCTCATTTCCACTTTAAAACAAACTCCCCGACAAGCTGGGGAGGAGCTGTTTGCCCACTCTTACATTTTATGGCACTGGATTTTATTCTGAGAGGGTGGAGAAGGAGGAGTAGTCGGGGGTGGGGGCTGGGTGGCTCCTATCCTTGCTTTCTTTCACTCCTGTCCTTCTGCACCACCTATCACGTTCAGGTGTGGGAGGGCAAACAGTTCAGCATGCGCCTCTCACTCTGCTTTGTTGATTGGTCATTTCAACAATGCGGGAGGAGCAGTGATGATTGGCGGCCTTCCCCACTGCTCCACTCCACTCCAACGTGGTGTTACTCATTAATGCAAGGCCTGGTGAACTCTGCTGACCTGTTCACTCCCTCAGTCTCTGTTATTCTCTGGGCCTACTGTCAGGGTTTCCCAATACTTGAAATACTCACGTTTAAGAACAAGGTGTTGCATTTTTGTCTCATAGTAGTAGAGGAAAACTTTTAGTAGCATTTACACATGCACATGGTGAACAGCACCAAAACAGGAAATACTTGGATTTTAACAAAACTGAGTGGGAAAGGGAGTCAGTACTCTTATAGGACATGAAGTATAATGTGACCATACTTAAAGCCTGAATCTTGGTGCTGTGTTTGCTTTGAACACACACAATAAGTTACATTCTCCAATCATTTAGCTTATTTAAAGTGGAAATACACAACTTTCGCTCCCAGTGTTTTCAGATGGTATTATTATTATTGGCACCGCTGTCAGTCGCAACTATCAGCAAGACAGGACAAAAGCATGTATGTATTCATTAATTTAGTCTATACTGGGTACATGAAAGTAGACAGAAATGGTACCAGGCTACCAGCCTGCCTAGATTATCATCATTTTGTGCCCAGTGGCAGACAAAATTTCATAGTGAAAGTGAGGTTTACAGGGAACCAATCTAAGCGCTGATGGTGTCACTGTATATTCATTATATTGTTCAGTCAGCATTTACTTCAGAATTATACATTAAAGCAAAAAAACTTGTATATTGCCACTTTAAGTTATACTGTAAAGAATTAGGAAGGCACTGAGCATGACAATCAGCTTTTTCTCTGTTTCTCTTTGACAAAAGTATCCAGACATTTATGGGGCCGTTTTTCAGGGGTTGGACTCTGTCCCTTACTTCCAGTGAAAGTAAACCTTAATGCTTCAGCATACCAACACATTTTGGACAATGCTGTGCTTCCACCTTTGTGGCAACAGTTTGGGGAAGGACCTTTTCTATTCCAGCATGACTGTGCCCCAGTGCACAAAGCAAAGTCCATAAAGTCATGGCTGGTTGAGCTTGGTGTAGAAGAACCTGACTGGCCCACACAGAGTCCTGACCTCAACCCTATCAACACCTTTGGGATGAACTGGAACAGAGACTGTGAGCCAGAACTTTTGGTCCAACATCAGTGTCTGATCTCACAAATGCTCTACTGCATGAATGAGCAAAAATTCCAACAGAAACACTCCAAAAACCTGTGAAAAGCCTTCCCAGAAGAGTGGAAGCTGTTACAGCTGCAAAGCTGTCTGTGTATTTAGAAAGCAATGTCATTAAAGTCCCTGCAGGCGTAAGGGTCAGATGCCCCGGTATTTTTGTCCATTTAGTGAGGGACTGGAGTAGAAATCAACAATCTTCTTCCTTTCCTTTGACCATGATTGGTAGTCTCCAGGTTGTTGTTTTGACATTTCAGAAAACATTTGCATTAAGATGTGCAGTTCTCAACACCCCAGGTCACACTCCTGGATCAGAGTCAGTTCACTATAAATGGGATCCCATCACCAGAGTTTGAGCCCCTGTCTGCAAACAGAGCATTCCAGAAACTGTGCAACTGTGACTTTTGTAGATCCTAAAATGTTCAAATTCATTTTCCCTTCAAGTGTGTCAGGGGTGTTGACTCAACACTACAGAAATGTTTTAGGTCAGAGATTGTGGTATGTTTTGAATTTAAAGGCCCTGGAAACCAATTCATTTTTTTCTGCAAAAGTTAGAACGGTTTTCAGAGATTTATTTTTCTCACTGTGCTCTTCGCACCGGTTTGAAGGCAGTCAAATGTGGCAGATTAGAGTTTGAGAGTATTAAACTCTCAATAAATAATACTTAAAGATGTTCTTTCTCCACTTTGATGTAGCTTTGTTAGTCATGATTATTTAATGTTATAGAGAAATGTTTATTATTTGAAGCAAATTTTTACACAGCTTTCACAAATGCAGTGATTGTTGTGCAGCTGCTGTACCTGATAACAATAGATTGTACAGGTGTTTCCAGTATTGTTTCACAACCGTTTCTTGGTGTTTGTGTCTGTACTTCTTCTTTCTCATGACACCTCAAATTTCACTTGTCGTCTTTCTGGTGCGACATGTAAACTGTGATCCCAGTGTTGTTAAAGTGTATAGGCAAGATTTCATATTTGAATAAAAGAAATAGATCTGGTTTTTCTCTCTCTCTCTTTTTCATCCCTCTTTATCGTCTGTCTGTGTCTTCCTCTCTCTTCTTTGACCCTCTCACCTGTCTTCTCTCTCTGTCTTTCACTTTACATCTATTTTCTCTTTCTCTGCACCCTCTCCATCTTTTTTTTCTCTCTGTGGGAATGTTTTCCCTGTCGGTTGTCAGAGCAGTCAGAGAGGTGCATAGCAGCAGTGCTTTGTTGATGTTCCTCTTTGCCTATCTGCTGTGCAGTGTGTTTTGAAACTCACCCTCCCTCTGCACACCTGCTGAGTAGCTGCATGACACTGGGAAACATCCCACAATAGGGTCAAAACACTTTTATCTTAGTTTTAGTTATGGATTTAGAAACTCTCTCAGGAATAAACGAACAATATGCAGCTGGCCAGAGCTGAGGTCCTGGATGGTTGCTCTCTTTTGTTGTATCTGGGATTTCCTTTATTCACAGCAGGTGGGTTTATGTCTTCACTTAGTAAACATATCATAACCTTACAGCATAAATTCAAGAACACACACGCACATACATATGTTAAGAACTTCATAAAAGCAAGCTGAAGTAGTTTATATGCATGCATCCACGTAACATATGTGTGGGCATGCACTTGAGCACTAGTTTGTCCATTGCACAGTAAAATATGCATGCACACACTTTACAGAAACTGTGTTCCTGCCTGTAGTTGCAGTTTTTATTTTAACCTCATGGTCACTGCCTTGCTTATAGTTTGCAAGGACAAAATGTCTGCAGACAATGGTTGCAAAAAGTAAACAGTCTTTCTCATTGTATTTATTGTCTTAATCTTAACTGTAAGTTTCAGAGTTTGACTCTGGGGAAAGCATAGTCGATGTTGCTTTTCAGCCATTGATCTTCTTGGTCTCAAGAAAATTCAAAACATTTATGAACAGAACAAGCCTTGACTGGTAGAAAGTAAAAGAGTAACGAGTAAATAACTTTGCACCGAATGAAAATCACAAATTTATTTTACTTACAGGCTGCCTTACATCACAGTTGCTGTTTTTGATTTAGTATGAGATACTTTCCATCATAGTGTGAGGCACGGCCTTAAAAGTGTAAGAGTCATGCAAAAACCATGTAAGTCTCCATAAGCACTGCTTTACTTCCTTGCAAAATTCAAACAATCACATCGTTGTTGAGTTCCTTTACTTTGACTTTGCTGTTATGTCTGTTGAGGTAACACCAGGCTTACTGTACAGACCATACACAGCCAACACCTATCCTTTAGACGTGCACAGCCTACTTGCATGCATATTAGCCCACACGCATACAAAAAATGAGAAACGGTATATGTGCAATGTGCATGAAAAAGCATGTTTATGTAAATGATTCATGTTTTAAACAATCAATGAGAGAACCGTTCTCAAATCCAATCAATTAGGAGCTCCCTGAGCAAAGCGAGCCATACACACAATGTAACATTTAAGATAAATAAACACAAACCGGCTTCACCTCACATGATTGGCAGGTAATCATCTCATATACCAAAACATTAGTTGACAGCTACAATTATGACAAGCATATTTGTTCTCTCCTGTTTCATTGCGGCAGCTCGCGTCTGTATGCTTGACAAACAGAGACTCATGTTTCTACATTTCTGAGCTCTGATTTTTGTTTTTTTTTCAGATGTTGGTTTTGTGAACACTCACAAACAAAATGACTCGTCTGCACAGCAATACACAAAGTGGAATTTTCCCAGTGAAACTACAGACTTCAGCTATCACACCAATTATTTGGAAAAATCAGTCATTGAATGCCTCGCCAAGGGTTTAACAGTAGCTGTTGGGAGATGGAAGAGTAATACTCATTCCATGTGAGATTTACCTGAAAGCAGGTGGTGTAGAAAATAATAAGAGACATCATTTAACTGTGGAAAAGTTTCAGTTTGGAGTTGTGCTGTTTCAGCAAGTATCCCTCGGGATTTCATTCATATTGGACGATTCTGAGATTCATGATTTACATCCAATGCCATGTTGAATGCCAGTGCAGGAAGCAGCAAACTCTTTATGTAACAAAGTGGAAAGTAAGGCTGTACAGTTTGGATCAGTGAATGGTGTGCAGGAGAACAACATCCACACTGTGTCACAAAAGTGCAGCTGATATTACCTTTTTACTTTACAGTCACAAAATGTTTTAGTTGCTGACTTAATTATGATATTTTGGATTATTTTGCACCTTAAATCTAAGTTACTGCATTTGCCATTTAGATGCTGAAAAACATTGTTGCGCAGCATAATCCAGCGTTTTGTAGACTTAGTGCTTGGTGCTTCAGTCTGTGTACCAACAACATAACTTCAGACTTTTTGTATCCAGGTGATTTACTAATCCATCCAGTTAAAGTTCTGTGGAAAACAGATGCCACATGTGAAAAAATGTCAAGTGATGTAGTATAAGCAAGCAAGAAAGTCCAAACACAGCACCAGTGTTTGTATCCCGTCTGAAACCAAAATGTTAACAACTTGGACATAATATATTCAACTTAAGTCATGTACATAACTTAACATACTTTTAACCCACACATTAACTTTTCTTTTCCTAAATCTGAACGAGTATCCAAACTCCTTTTTTATTATTATTTATTTATTTTGTATTTAATCTGCAGACAGTTTGAAAGTGTAAAATCCTGTCATTTGTACACAGACTGAAAAGACTGGGTCACATTCTTGTCTGGTGGTATGGTTGTATAGTGCAACTATACTGAATTGTACTATTGGGTTTTTACTGTTTTGATTTGCATATATAATCCAGACCAACAGTTTTGCCCCTTTGGAACTGATAGCTGCTTTCACAATTTACATATAAAAGTGTCAGTCATCGGTCCCCTTTTAAAGCTGACACATACTGCACTGTTAACTGGTATTCAGCTTAATTTGCCTGTGTAGCTGCTTTTACAGTTGTGGTCCACTTACTTTAAAGATTTTGGGGTTTTTTTTTCCATGTGCAAACCACCTCTTTATGTGCCATTTGTGTTATTTTGTCCACCCTTTGGTATTTACTCTCCCATCAGCCTGAGATCCTGTGATTGTGAGTTTTGTCATTGTGTGTATCTCTTCCGGAAAGCTCTGTGGCAAACAGTAGGAAGCAGCTCCAGGTGAGTAGGTATACATGTGAACAGAAAACAGGTTTTCCAAAGACAACAAACTCTTTGTATCAGTTCACACGTGATGAAATACTCACATGATAGTGCTAACCACGCACTAAATTGTTTGGTTTTGACCACAGAATCTGATAGTGTGTGTGAACGCAGCAGTCACCCATACTTTTCAGTTGGAGCGTGTCTGAAATGACAGAATGTGGACGCTGATACGCTGATATCAAAACGGTTGGTTGTAAAGACTGTAACTATGAACCACTGTCACGTCCATCTGTTGATTTTATGGTGTTGCTGTTGTCGCTTGCTGCTGTTTTGTCCAGGCATCAAACAGCGGAACACTAGATCATTTGATCAACGAGGTCATTTCATTTCCCTTATCAGTGAATGAATTTCCCGTCAGGCTGAGTCTCAGCCACTCAGTCAGTTTAAACCAGCATTGGTCTGTAACAAGTTTTGTTCAGCCTCTAACAGGCCTGACTGTTGCTTCATGTCAAGCATTTTTCTACATCATTTGTCTGATGCTCATTAAGGATGGCTAACTGAACTGAAAGTGAACACTGGCACATTTCTCTCACTTTCACAATCACAAGAAGAATCACTTGATTTGTTGAGCATGATGCGCTGACAAACGTAATTAATACACATGAAATTGTATTAGTGGAATTACTGCAGGAACAGTTGGCACAGTTATACAGGGCGTGCAGACTAGGAAGAGAATGGAAATTAGAGTATCTATAGTGTGCTAACAATAGTAATTTTTTGATCTTAAGATTTCTGTTGTTTTTTGTATTTGTGAAATGAGGTAGTGTGGTGTGCAGAAAGTTGCTGTTTTATATTATTTTTCAGCTGCACATATAATCTTGCACTAAGGAAACACAGACAGATACACAGTCTGTCTGTCTGTACATGCTGGCTTGGCAAACATTTGCTCACATCAGATTGGGTTTCGGTTACCACAAAGGTTTGCCAAGCCCAAACGGATTAGGCCAAGCATCACAGACATTGTTTCTATACATTATTAAAGTTTTAAGCCACCGAAAAACAGGATTGGAAGAAAAAAGGGGGAGAGTGGGAAGAGAAAGTAATTATTCATCCTCAGTGCTCACACGCACCCCCACACCTTCTTCAGCAAATCCTTCACTCAAGTTTCACAAGATGACCATCGAATTTTTTAGTAACCTTGTTGAAAATCTTACCTGATTGTTGTTACTCTCCATTTATTTAGACTTTTACCAAAGTTGAAATTAAAGTTTATTTTCTTAAATTGGGCCTTTTAAAAGGAATGTTCTTAACAAGCCATAACAAGCGGATGAATGGCTGGCTTCTCAAACTTTAAGGGTGTTATGCACCATGTCCAACTTCAAAGCCCGTCTTAACTCCACACTTTAATTGTATCTTCTTCAAGCCTGTCTGCCTGACCGCCATCTGATTCTGCTGACAACTGCACTCCTCTCTCTTCTTCATGCTCATCCTTCTATCGCTCCATTCCTCCTTCTTCGTCTTTCTCCATCTGTCATGACAGATACACGCACCCCTCCCTTCTTCTTTCCTTTAGCTCTTCTAAAGCCACTCTGCTACAAGTGTCAACTCAGGCACGAGCCCTAAATTACTTTTTTGGATGAGTGTTGACATCTACCACTCACCCTTCAGCTCATGCAAACAGAATGATGCTATTTGCCTCTCTTTTCTTCTCTATCTCTCTCTCTCCTTCTCTCCCCACTCTATTTATTTCTCTATCATTCCTTTTTTTTCTATTTCTCTCTGAGCCTACAAACAGACATTCACGCTTCTCTCCATATGGGCTTTAATTTGCCATTGTCCCCCAAGATATTCCTCGCTCAGGCTTGAGATAAAGGGATAATCACTTCAAAGGGAAGCTAGGGGGGAGACTGCCCCCTCCCTCCCTGCTGAAAGGACAAGTGGACAATACGCTAATTGAGAGGGGGAACTGATCACAGGGTCTGTTCAAAGGGACGCCTGGCCACGCCCCCTCCTCTCTCCGACGCACTTAATTTTATTAGTGTTTATGGTGATGCTTCAGCCAAAATTATCAGTCAAACCCACCACAGCCTTTGAACTCCAAAATATTGGGTTATTTGCAATTAGCCACCCTCTCCTCTGTTTCTCTGTGCTATTTTAGCACAAGTGTAGGATTTGAGCGGAGGGAAGGGCGATAAAACGGGCTGTACAGAATTTATTGTTCACATTGTAGGAACATACACTGTGGGCTGCGATATGATGCAAATTCTTATGAAAAAGCGACAAAAAGGCAGAGCACAGGCCTACTGTTTGACTGATGCAACTAATGATACACCATCAAAGACTTCTGCAGTACAGTACTAACAGAAAGAATGGAAGAAAAAAGAAAGAATTTTTTTTTCTAACAAACCATTCCTACAATACAGACCAATATAATTAAAGTCCTCTGTCTGCTTCCGTGCATCCTAGTGCGACACCTGTACTTCCAGCGATGAAATGTACACTTTCTCTGTGCCTTTAATGCAGCCTCTAATTAAAGAGGCGCTTCATTTCCAATCTTAGGTGATACACCAGATGCCTTTAATTTTTTCCCAACCGCAAGCTCTCAATTAGCCTCCAGGTCACCCCGTTTTATTGGGCCTTCATAGCAAGTCGGTGGCAGCACTCTCGTCCTGTATTGTGCTTTTAAAGCGTTTGGATCTTCCTGTGAAATGGTTAGGGCCAACAAAGGGGTCAGGCCAGGGTCAGCATCAAAAAGGGGCTTCTTGTGGCTGCTTTACAGCACCCTCTCTCTTTTGTCACTGCTGAACACAAGAGTGGGCATTCAAGGGTCAACAGGTGTGGTCTCATGGGTTTAGTGTCTCATGACACTTTGCAAATGGATTTTAAAAAATCAGAAACTTCTGGATGTACCTTTGGTGTTTGTTTGTTTTTCTGTAGAAATGCATTAGAAACGACATCCTAGTAGTCGACTATCCTGAACTTTACATGTCATTTAAAGCAGACTGAGCAGAGCTTAAACAAATTTTCCTGTCTGTCAGCAAAAACTGAACTGTCTGTGGACTTTTTTTTTTTCTGGCAGTGATATGTGCAGCCTAATTTAATTTGGTGTGGATAACATCTTATCCCAAATGTGAATATCCCACTTTTTAGATTGTCCTACACTTCAAAAATTACATTTTATAACCCCTTTATATCTCAATTCTTCTTTCAAAGAGGACTTTAAAGAAGTTAGCGCACAGATAACAGTATGGCTACATATTTCATGGCTTTAAATTGGGCCTTGCTGATCAGCCAAGTGCCCCTTGAATGTCACAGTGCCAACGCCGCTGACCCATTTTCTGTATCCATGTTCCATCTCACAGATAGTGGGCACTTCCCATTGCGAAGTGTTGGAAGCTTTTTCGTGCATTTTGGGTGCTGGATTGTTTGGATTTGTGGCAGCAATGTTTGTTTTACAGAGCCCTCCAGTATAAACAGCGGCTATGAATGACCTCTTCATATTTACACTGTCACACACGCACACACACATATGCACGTAAACAGAGACAGACAGAGAAAGAGGCCATACTGTCCACTATCAGGACAGTTTTATAGTAACACCTTGCATTGAAAATTTCCTAAAAAGATTACATCTGAAATCAGCTGGACTCAAATCCACAGGCTCGCAGCATGCAGGAAGTGGCTGGCAGGATGTCAATATAATCAACTGGATTGCTTTATTTTCCAAGAAAGACTTGCTATTGCTCAAATTTGTGAAAGCTTCACTATGTCAAAAGTACTCAGCAGCATTTGTTAGAACTATCAAGAGTGGCTAAAGGATGAAGTGAACCAGTACTGAGTATCTGAAGTGAAAATAATAATGGTCTGTGGTCACTGAATATCCTACTTAGCATTCAACATGGCCTATCTATGATAGGTGAGAGTGGATGTGATCACGTTAAGCTAAAACATGTGCCCGAGTGGGAAGATCCTGACAAACAGACAAAGATGCTGACACGACTGTGAATTCACATGGGAACTGATACACAGCAGACTTATTTATCTATGTATAACTCAACATGAATTAGTCATCACTTGGAGACCTCAGAGAAGTTGGATTTCATTAGTTTCCTTGTCCTGTACCATCATGAGAGTTTTGTGAATTTGAATCCTCTGACTTATATAATTATATTCTCCTTTAAAGTTGATTTTCTACATCAAAGGGACAATATAGCCTTTGAAGTACCATGGGATTGGATCACTGTCTAACCCACTCTTTAAGATTCTGTCACAATGACATTAGGAGAGTCATGTGAATTAAAAGACTAGAGAACACTCTTGCCTTTGCTCTCTGTCCAATTTCAATCAAAATGTCATGCTGTGCCATTTTCCCTGAATGTGGAACTGGCAAGCGTGTTAGTTTGACATCTTTGTGGCTAAAAGCCTGTGACTAATATGCAAATTATTTGACAGTTACACTCTATAGGATTATCAAATCAGGAGTATAACTTAAAGAATATATGTTTTAAATAGTTGTGGGTATTGTTTAAAATGGTATTTAACCAGAAATGCTTTACTGTCGCTCCTGCAACTCTTTTCACTCTGTAACTAAGAGGGAATATTACTTGAATTACATAAGAATAATATATCCAAACAACTTTCACTTTGTGAACTAATAAAGAACAATGAGAAACATATCTTGTTGTACAGCAGAAGATAAACCACTGAATTTGATTTGTAAAACTGTTGTAAAGCCCATCACAGCGGCTTCACACTCACTCCTGTCGCATGAAGAGGCGACAGGCAATAAATGTATCGCTTTTGTTTGCTTTGTGTTTCTGTTGAAACTCGGTGTAGTAACAGACGGACTGTAAGAATAATGCTATTGGCGCGGTAGATCACTTACTTCTGACGCTCCAAAGCCTCGGGGAGTTAGTCTAGATTGCCTCTCTTTGATAAGGTCCTGGCATACATGTAGATCCTTTCCCTGTCTAGAAAAGTTTATTAAACCTTAACGAGCGTTTAATGCTAACAAGAAACTGTTGAACGGAAGATGCGCTATAACTTGGAGCGGTTTCTATTGTTTTATCTTTATTCTAGTTCGTTTTATGTTGTTTTATTTCATTGGTTACTGCGAAGATGAGACGCTGTGTTTTTATGTATCTTCCGGGACCAGGCCAGCAGCTCCTTACTTTGAAGTCCGCAGTTAAACCTTCAGCCCAGTTGCTTTAGAAACAGCCCGGAGGATTCCTACCGCCTGCCATGACTTCTTGAAACACTACCTGGAGAGAAAAGTCGAGGGGACAACGCTTTTCTCTTTTATTCGCCGCTGCTGCATTGAAATTGTCCAGCGTGATAGGACGTTACAGGACAGAGAACAGCGAGGTTGTAGGCACAGCCTGTTGTTGGACTACTTTAACGTTTTCAGAAAGGGAGGCTACTCGGGTACATGGATGGTAAGTTGTAGGAAAGCTGTTCCACAGGCCCCCTCTCTTGGCCGCTTTGATGTGCTGCTGCTGAGCTTTGAAGTTGAGAAATGCGGGCTATGTTTCTTGTTTGTGGGCGAGAAATACGGTGAGATAGATAAGAAGCTTATGTGTGTGTATGCGTGTGTGTGTGTGTGTGTAGCCTAGATAAAAACCGAATATTTGTCGGGTGGTGCGTCTTCTGGCTGGGAAAAAAGTGGGATGTATTCTTCAATCAGAGCCCCCCCCTCCACCTCCTCTTTTACCTTCTCCAGATTTTGACACCCCTAGTGATCTACATAGGGACTGAGCCTGCCTACTCTGAGGTCAGTTGTTGAATGGGACAGGGTACAGCAAACTACAGCGCTTGTTTTGCTGCGGATAGGACACATGTGGCACGGCACAGGCTTTAAATAGTCCGTCGTCGCTTTTTGTGTTGGATTACTGTTTTGAGAGTTTTGGACTGTATTAGGCTCTGCTGTGAATGGAGTAATTGCTCAACTTTTCACGGTTTTTACTCCGGTTGGATCTGCTTTGCGATGGTATGTTTATTTTACGCACGTTTATTCATTCCTCCTCCACTTGATTGAAGCTTCGGTTATATTATAATGTAGTGTTACACTGTCTGTTGAGACTGTATACATTATTATGGTAGTATTTTTAACAACCAGCCACTCGGTTTGTGTCGGTTTAGCCGCTTGTCGTTTAACGTAATACGTCTTTTTTTAAAGATTTGGCTCCGATTAAAACACTAATTTTATGAGGTTTTGCGCCAAAGATGCCAAGTCTTTCTGTCGTGTTGGTAGTTGAGACACGTTGCCGGGGATGTGTCTTCAATAATGTGCTGTAATAGCCTTCTTGGGCAGATATTAAAGCGAATGATCGCTTACATTTACGCATGAGCGACTGGCTGTTCCCGCGGGGCTTTTTACCCCTCGTACATTAGAACGTGTAAGGTCATTGTGGTGCAGATCAGATGCATTTCCACTCGTCTGAACATTTCTGGGATAGTGAGGACAGATGAGGGCTCCGAGTGGAAACGAGTCTATGTGTGTGAGGTGATCCACGCAGTGGTAGGGTACGCTCGTCCGAAACAGATTGGGAATTAATTGGAGTTGAAGCCTGTGACATGGACTCGTTAGGAAAACACGTGTAAGCCACAGTTGTGAGAATACAGTTTTGGTGAAGAGTGAGGCTGTGTGAGATGATTATTCTTGTAAAATGGTTTTTGATGTGACAGATCAATGCACGTTGAGAATGTAGGCTGCAGTTGATCTCTCATTTAGATTATAAATAGATAAATGAAACGAAAGAAAGCCTTTCATATTTCCTTTCTCTGTGAACCCGACCGAGGGTTTTTGAAAGGGACTGTTTACTTGATGTCTTTCTTTGAAGTTCAGCAGGATCTGGCTTTGATTAGATCAATACTTTGTGTTTCAGAGTGAAGAGGAGCTGAGAAGCTCCCCCGCTGCTTTTAGAGAGTGAGGAGGATTAGGCTGGAGCTCAGTGGAGGCACGACGGCACTCTCACACGGCAACCGGAGCTGGAGCCATGAGCAGGGCGCTTACGGAGCACATCAGCAGTAGCTTCCGAGAAGATGCTCCCCGTCCTCCGGTACCGGGGGAGGAGGGAGAGGCGTCATGCTACAACCCCAGCAGATCTGCCAAAATGAGAGCCCAGAGCAAGGTTAAAGATACCCCCGCCGCCGCCGCGCCTCCCGGCTCCACACCGCGGAGGAACGAGGATGGTCTCGGGGAGCCAGAGGGCAGCGCGTCCCCGGACTCGCCCCTAGTCCGGTGGACAAAGTCTCTGCATTTTCTCCTGGGTGACCAAGACGGCGCTCACCTCTTCAGGACCTTTTTGGAGCGGGAGAATTGCGTGGACACTTTGGACTTTTGGTTCGCCTGCAACGGCTTCAGGCAAATGGACTTAAAGGATACCAAAACTTTGCGAGTTGCCAAAGTTATTTTCAAGCGGTACATCGAGAACAACAGCATTGTCGCCAAGCAGCTGAAACCCGCCACCAAGACCTTCATAAGGGATAGTATTAAGAAACAACAAATAGATTCTGCCATGTTTGACCAGGCACAGACGGAAATTCAGTCCAACATGGAAGAGAATGCATACCAGATGTTTTTGACCTCTGACATATACCTCGAATATGTGCGCACCGGCTGCGAGAACGCCGCGTACATGAACCACGGCAGTCTCGGCAGCCTCAAGCTGATGTGCGGATACCTTCCTCCTCTCATGGAAGAAGAGGAGTGGAGTTGTAATGATCTGAAGGCAAAAACATTAGGGTCAGTGGTTGGACTGTCTGCGAAAACCCTGAGGGCTACTGCTACCATCCGGACAGCAGCTGAAGTGCTGGAGAATAGTTGCAGGTAAGAGCAGCGCTCACCTAGAGAACGTTGTAGCAGCTGTTGTATTACATCTTGGTACATGTTGACGCTTTAGCACTGCTCCTCGTGATCACCATTCCTTCATTAGTTAAACTGCAGCGAATGTGTGGCAGTTATTTCACAAATGCCTCAGAGAGAGATAAAGGCACTTGATCAAAGGGTCTCAGAGGAACATGCCTGTATATTTGTGCCCTCCTGCCTTGCAGTTAGTCAAGGGGTTGGAGGGATGGAGGGGCGGGGTGGGTACAAAACATCAATGGATCTGAGCCTTCCTTTTAAGTAAATGGTGTCTTGCAGGCAGCCCTCTGCTGGCTTGCTCAAGTTTCCTGTGCTTTGAAACCCTTCCTCCGGTTCAGGCCCAAATTCAGACACCGAGCCTGATGACTGTTACAGCAGCATAAATCACTATGATGGTATTTTAAAGTTAAGCTAGATTTTGACTTGTGACTTTTTTTTTTCTTCTCACTAAACCATAGTTACAATATATTGTCTCAAAATCTCCCTAATCCAAAGAAAATACAGGCAATACAGAGTTAAAAGCACTTGTGCAGTCAGTCTTATGCCAAGCGGAGATATTGTTCTCTTGGTCACAGATGAAAGCAGAAGTGTTTGTGGAAAGCATTTGGGCTTTTATCTTAAGAGCTCGTCCCACACATTGTCCAACAGCTGAAATCTCTTGAAGTCAGGAACATTTTCAAAAACTAGACTTTATACATGACCCTGCATCAAAAGGGGCACTTAAAAAGTTTTTCACTCAACTACTTTATTCTCACTCCCGTTGTACTTTGTACAGTGACGATAAACATATTCCGTTCATCTGCATGCATTTCTTTTTTAGAGGTTTGACAATATGTTGACACTTGCTTGGTTTGATAGGAAAAGTTCAGATTGTAGAAAATCCATACTTTCCTTGTCAAGTTAAGTAAACATTTGCTTGACACTAGAAATAAAAAATCTCTCAGGCGTCATTTTAATAAAAGTGTAAAAACCAATTGATTAAATCTAATAACTCAAGTCAAACACGCCCTTGAGGAGTTGGTCCTTCATGTGAGCATATGTCAGATAGCCTCATAGCATATTTACTCATTTGATTGAAAGCGGCCATGTTTAGCCAGGGACCAATAAGCACAAAGTTTGTTGACATGTGGGCATCTCCCGGTTTCCTGGTGTGATCCCTTGCATTCTTGTTTTTCTTTTAAAAGAAAAACGGGAGGGAGAGAGCCCTCTCTTTCTCCCTTCCATCACCCGCGCTCTCCCCCTTTCCCCCTGCCCCTCACCATCTCTTTAGGTCAACCAATTTCCATCTCAAACATGTGGAACTAATTTTGCCACTGCACAGATTCTTTTTTCCCTTCTTTTACAGAAACCTCCAATACTCAACTCCAAAGTGGTAGAAAAACACAACAACAAAACATCCACAGCTCAGTTCCGCAGCTTCAACCGCTGATCCCACTTTGCCATACATTGTGTGTGCGCCTCAGTGTTTTCCTTCCTCTTTCTTTTCTATCTAGCACTTTTATCTCTCCTTTTTGAAAAAAAAAATCTGTCTGACAGAGACTAAGCATGCTTTGGAAGGAGACAGGGAGAGACAAGAGGAGGGGAAGGGGGAAAGACAGGAAGGGGGAGATCATGAAAGAAAGAAAAGAGATGGAGAAAGAGAGGGGGGCAGAGAGCCCAGCTGTGCTAAATACCTGACTCTTTGCGCGGACCTTCCAAAGGTCAGGTTTGTGCTTGGGGCCTACGGCTTTAGTCATGCTGGGGTTCTCCTCTCAGCACTCCCGGCAGAAGGCATTCTCATAAAGAAAGGGGCCCTCCTTCCCCCTTTCCCTCACCCTCCCTCTCTAAAGCTCAAGTTCCCCCTTCCTCTCTTTCCCTCCCTCTTCCTTGTCCACCCCCTTCTCCAGTGAAACAGGAATGCAACACAGCAGGAGAGAGTAGAAAGACAGAGAGAGAGAGAGAGAGACTTTTTAGAAAGGAAAGCAGGGGAGAGTGGGTAAAGGAGAGGCCCCGCTATGGATGATGGGGGGAGGAGAGGAGGCAGAATTGGAGGAGAGCATGGAGGAGAAAACACTCCAAGGAAAGAGAAAGTGAAGTTTCACTGTGGAAGAGTGCAGGAGTATGGGCCTGGTCCACTTCACCCACTCCAACCATCTCCCACACGATTCATATATGTTATGAAGGAGGGGATAAAAAGAAAAGTGAAAGAAAAAGAGAATCCTAGGGCCTCATGAACTCATAAAAGTGTCTCTTTTACAGAAATCTGCAGAGGACATAAAAGAAACTAATTCCAGCCTGTCACATTTGCTCTTAAAATTTGATAAAATAAACAATGAAAGAAAACCCAGAGCGAATAAGCTTTATCCAGCTGTCGCGTTCTTCACTGTCTTGAGTTCGCACAACAGCATGGAGAAACATCACATTAAAGATGGCTAATAGCCCCTTGGTCTTTTGCAGGTCCCATCGTCGAGGAGACCCAGCCAGTCCCTACTTTGTCAACTCTGGCTACATTTTTGCCCCTGCCACCAGTGCCAACGACAGCGAGATCTCTAGTGATGCCACGACAGATGATTCCATGTCCATGACAGACAGTAGTGTGTAAGTCTTTCTAGTTTTTATAGAAATAAAAAAGCTGCTTAGCAAGCCTCAGTTTAACCCAGCTGGTTTTGGAGAAAATTTAGCAAATTCAGAAGGCCCATTTCCATTCAGCTGACCGCAGCCAAAGCTCTGTGAATTTTATTGTTTCCATAGTATCTAAACATGCCTGGAGTTCAGTCAACACCTTTCCAGGAAAAAGTCTCGGGGTGTGAAGAAAAATATTTGGCCTTGCAGTTCAACAGACTCAGCTTTTCTTGGGTCCCAGAGACTGCACTGTTGCGAAATAATGGTCCATAATGTATTTTAATTATCCTCTGTGATTGACTCCAGGTAGCTGTATTAATGTGTAGTTGTTACTGTGGCCTCCAGGGAGATAACTCTGGGAAAGTCATTATATCTGAAGACCTTTTGAAGTTTATTCTGATGCGTTACAGGCTGGAGAGAAGGGAGAAAAAAATGAGAACGTCTTGATGTGGGTGGGGGCGTTGCCTCATTTTCCTCAAAGTTGAAATGTATCCATCCCACCCACCCTTCTGCCACAACAGACTTGTTTTTTTCATATTATCTAATCGCTTTTTCCCTTTGAAGAGCTGGAGGAGAGGGGGAGGGAAATGGCCATTTGGGCCTCAAGACAAACTCATTGAAAAATGTTGGCACCAAATGAAAGGAGGCTTACTCACATGGTGGGTCGGTTTCCTGCCACTGGCCTCTGCGGCGTGCTGAGATCATGTGTCTGTGAGGTTTTCACAAGGGTTACTCATTTCTAGGCCTTGGGACGAGGCATGAGGAACTCCCCCTGGCCAGACAAGGGCACCCCCCAAAAAATCACCTCCACCCACCCAACCCTCTGCAGCTTCTCTCCTCCACCCTCCAGAGCCAATAGCAGGAATGGTTTAGGCTCCAAGTGCAAGGGAGTGAGAAAATAAAGTGCATGGAGTATAAAGGGCTTAACTGAATCGCTTTCAGCCTATTGTTAGGTGAGGGGAGCTTAGGGGGATAAGAGGGTGGCTGGCTGCTTTGAAAATGACTTGCACAACTGAATAGGAGATCCACATAAAGTAAGGGCCCATGAAACCATGAAAGAGTCCACGACTGTTCTCCAACCTGGACAAAGCGCCCAGCCATCACGTGGTTTGCTAGGGCGGGGACAGTTTGGATTGATCAAAACACAGTCAGTGATTGGGAAGTCGGCATGTTTTCTGTGGGAATGTTTTGCCGCAAAGTTTGGGGTGCTTGTTAGCACACAAGTTCCTCTGGGCTGTTGGGTTTAACTTTTGAAGAGTTTCCTGTGTTTCTTCCTGTGCCTTGAGGGATGATGGCTTGGCAGTCCCAAGGGTGCAGTTTATGAAGCATCGATTTTGGTAGTAGGCCACATAAGAAGGTTGTTGCAACACGAGTGATATCGTCAGTTTGGCTCCATTATCTCTTTTTCTTGACAATGTCGCTCTGAAACGTGACTCACAGAACTTATGTAGAAGAGTAAAGAAGAAAAAATAGATTCATTATTGAACTGCAACATGTGTCAAATTCATATTCTCTAATAGGTCTCACCAAGGTCTTTGACACAGAGATCTCTGTTGTCCTTGTCGCCTGCTCTAACTGATTTTAATGAAAAACGTTCTGTCTTCCTCCCTCATTCGAGGAGGGAACAATTTGATTAGTATGTCCTTTTACAGTGGTTAAAGGCACACTGCAAATTTGAATCTCATTTCCCAGATAAAGAACAAGAAGAGTAGGATTGGGGGGGGGGGGGGTGTAAGAAGGGGTGGAGGATTTTTTTTTCTCTTTTTGCTTATATCTTATTTATGGATTTACTTGGACGCTGGGGAATGCTGCTGCACCAACTTCAAACATTACCTTATCTTACAAACCAGCCTTTTGATGTTGCTGAGATCAGAGGCTCACAGCACAGCGCTTGCCAAACGAAGATGGCAGCGGGTGCATATGTGCATGAGTGTGAGATTTCAAAGAGGCAGCAGAAAAAGTAGCGTTTGGGCTAGGTCAGACACTTCTGAGCAGCCAAAACGGCCAAGATAATTGGCCCAGCTTAAGTGGCAGCTGACTGGAAAAGCTAGCAGACACAGAATGAAAAAACAGTGAATAAGATTCCTGTAATAAATGCTTAATTGTCCCGAGACTGCTGGTATTCCTAGTTACATCTCTATTTTCATATTGATATATCAGGGCTACAAAGCCAGCAGCACTTAAGCAGCATTAGCTAGCCTGCTTTAGCCTGTTGTAGCTCCCGACTCTAACCAGCTACTGAGGTTAGCGCTAATTTTTCTGCTTTTCAGACAGCCACTGTCAGAGTTGACAAGGACTGATGTAATCTTATCAGTAGGACTCTTCTATTGAAGCCCACAGTGGGATGTTTAGCATATCTCTCCTATTGTCCTGGTGTGTTTTGTTATGTGTGTTTTTGTTGCCTTGGCTTCAAGGGCTCCCTGGCCTTTTGATTTAGCTGTAATGTGCCTAGTGGGTGGTTACTGGGTGGTGTTGTGTCGGTCACTTCAATAGTGAACTGCCTCCTAAGGGCTCTTTCTTCACAAAGAGTGGCTAATGACACTAATGCACCGACAGTTGTGTGTGGTGTGGAGCTATTGTGACCTGCGTGATGAGGAGCACTAAATTATCCACACAAAAACCGTCCACTGAATAGTTGCTTATAACATTTCAGTCATTTGTTTTTGTCTCTCTTTTTTTACCAAAGATAAATGTGTAATATCTTTGTTTTTGCAGAGATGGAATCCCTCCATACAAACTGGGCACAAAGAAGCAGCTCCAGCGAGAGATGCATCGCAGTGTCAAGATCAATGGCCAGATAACACTACCCCACTTTCCCGTAAGCCCTACTTCCTTAAGTTCTACTTCCTGTCACAGTGTTTCCTTTTTGGTGATCTGCTAAACTCAAACTTTTACGCACTGACAGACAACTGGGTCCTGATTCCCTTGAGGAGTTGTGCTTTATTTTATTTCTTTTCTTTTTTTTTTAAACACAGCTCACGTTGTATCAGAATACTATATTCATTCCCCCTCTCATTTTCATATAAAAGTCAGTGTAAATGAAAGGCAGGATTTGCATACCACTTCACTTCTTCTTCTGCTTCTTCTTCTTCCCTGTCCTAGTAGCTTCTATAGGACTGTAAATATAAACTCATGTTGTCATCTTCTTATTGGTCTCAGTTCCTGCGTATCACAGGGTGTCACGATTGCTGTGAATATAGCAGAGTTAATAAACATCACAATGATTAAATTGAACTCCATGAACTGGATAAATGATTACTGAAGCTACATCCCAGCACATCACTATTCAGTTCCACTTTCCTTTACTCCCATCCTGATACCTGGTCCCATCAATATTTGGGTCATACAGTGTACTGTATGTGTTTTGAATTCAAGATTCTCTTGACCTCCTGGAGATGTTGTGGGAGGGTTTAAGGTTTATTAGAGCAGATTGACATCAGGTTAGGAGCTGGACTTTTTTGAGACAAGAAAAGAAATGCAAAATTCTTTTGTCTGCATATCCAAACACAGGTATGTGTATGTGGTACAGCTGTATGTGTGTGTGTGTGTGCATATGGATGTGTTTGTGCATGCATTTGACAGTGTTGTCTGTTCTCCTTTTTTCTCTCTTCCTCTCTGTCTTTTCTCTCTCAATCTCTCTCCTTTCCTTTCCCACTTGCACTCCTTTAATGTCTCCCTCCTGATTTGGAGATGGCTCTGTCTCCCATGATGCACCAGCCCCAGGCAGCGGGGGCCCCGTGCAGGGCTGGCGCTCCTTTGCCAGCAGCTCTGCTTGCCTTTCTTCTTCTTCCCTTCATCGTGTCTACAAAGAGATGAGAGGAACAACAAAAAAAAAGAGTCAAAATCAAGAAAGCCAGTGTGCCAAATAACAAAAAAGTAAGAAAGGGAGAGAGAGAAACCGGTGCATATAGTTAAAGAAAAGGGAGGATAATGTGACTAGAGTACCTCTGAGCTGCCCGGCATGCAGTCAGGAAATAAATTACTACTTCCCCTCAGATCTTCCTAGTATTTGACTCCTCTATCCTCTCCCTCCCTCTTTTCCCCTCCTTCTCTGTCTCGCTCTCTCTCTCTCTCCGCCACCATTGCCACTTCACTAACGCACATCTCAATCCTCTTCCTCTTTTTTCATGCTGTTAATTTTGTCCCCCTCTCCCTTTTTTCCTCCCCTCTCCTCTCCTCACTCTCTCTTCTCTGTCGATATCTGGCTTTTATTCGGAGATTTAAAGCTGCGTGTCCCTCCCACCCCTAGTGTGCGTTTGATGTTTGACAAGGGCCCTTTGAAGTGTGCTGACTTCAGAGGCTGCCTAGCTGATGGCTTGGTCGGGCTACAGAGGGTGCAGGCAGGGGGCCTCCCCTCCGAGCAAGACCAACTGCTACCCCGCCATCGCTACCCCCTTCTCTCTCCCTCGCCCAGCAGCCTGGCACTGCCAAGGGCACTGGGCATGAGAAGATTTGGGGAGGGATAGGAGGCAGAGAAGGTTCAGGTTAGCTTGAGGGCAAGGGCATCTGGATTAGGCCTTTTGGAATAGTAGCAGGCTTTTGGAACAAGATAGGATTAGGGCAAGGGCAGTGGATTAATTCAACATATTGCGTCTGTCAGAAACACTATGCAGTTACACACTTGCACACACTAAAGTGTCCTTCCCCCTGTGTTGTTCACCCTGCAGAGGACACACCGGCTGCCTAAGGAGATGACCCCCGTTGAGCCCTCAGCCTTTGCAGCCCAGCTCATAGCCCGGCTAGAGAAGCTGAAGCGAGAGCAGGACACCATGAGTTCATTGGAGGAGAGGCTGCAGCAGATCCAGGAGGTAGAGTTGCACATAAGCCTGTTCTAAACGGTCCGACACTCCTACAAACATTAAGCATGGTTACTGCTTAGAAATTCTAACTTGTATACAGGTTAACTCAGGATGATGGTTCCATATTGCACTACAAAAGCCTTTATGGTAGTTTTAGCATGTCGAAGAACAGGGAAAAGACCAAGGGATTTGAAAGTCTGTCTTGGTTTAGATATTACTTCCCTTTTCCTCCGTCCTACAGTACTTCATGCGGAGGAACTTTCAAACTTATGTTTCTAGGCACACTTGAAGTTCCTTCAAATAGTTAGCACTTAGCTACTCTCCAGTGGCACGTTTGCTGAGTATGAGTAGTGCCAGTCTCTTTGTGAAGAACAGGCACACTCTGCATTATAGATGAAGCGCACCCAAAGCCTGTTAGCGAAGATAACAGTGCGGCAAAAAGGAAACTCAAATCAAGTTACCCAGGCGTTTGCTCTCACTGACTTCAGAGGACGATAGATATAAGTTGGTGTAAGTTGAGACAGAAATTCCTCTGTTGCTCCCTTTCCCACATGTGACTGTGAATGAATGTTCTCTCAATTGCCTTATGTATTTTTTTTTTCCCTTGCCTGTCCAGGAGGAAGAAAGGGAAGAGAGCGGTGACCTCGCCAGCAGCACCTCCCTCCATCACCCACTGCTCCCGTCTGGCAGCCAATGTGAGGAAGACCCCCAGGCTATCCTGGACGAGCACCTGTCCCGTGTCCTGAAGACACCTGGATGCCAGTCACCAGGTGTGGCTCGTCACTCGCCACGCTCGAGCTCCCCAGATCGGACAAATGCAACGGTGTCCTCTGGCCAAGGGTCCTTCTTTGGCGCTTATCCTGGGGCTCCCAAGGTTCTGATGACAGGCAGGCAGTCCTCAAAGCACATCCACCACCACTACATCCACCATCACCACGCTGGGCCAAAGACCAAGGAGCAGATTGAGGCCGAGGCGGCTCAGCGCGTGCAGTGCCTCTGCCCTCCAGGGGGCGCCAATTATTCCGACTTCACGCCTGCGTGAGTGTAATCTCTGAGCTGTGCTGAAACCAGTCATCAGTCAGCATTGTACATTACCCCTTAGTACCTGATTTCTTCAATTTTCCAAGTAGTAAAGCTACTCTATCGCTGGTCTTGACATGCCTCTCTTTCTTCCTCCAGTCGCTGCAGCACTTTGTACAGGCGGCCAGTCAAGGCCACCGATGAGGGTGTATCTTCACCACGCCTTCCCCTAGATGCCACCGACCGCTCTCAGAATGTTTGGCAGTGGATCCTAGAGAGTGAGAGACAGGGCAAACACAAGCCACACAGGTAAGTGTTTGTCAGGAAGAGCCACAACATAATCTGTAGCACAGAACATAGTGTCTTGAATTGCCAACTCATGTTACTTATTGTGCCTTTTTGTCCTAACAGCACTCAAGGCCTAAAGAAGTCCAACCCACTTGATTCCAAGACTCTGCCCAGTCGGACTCACTCCTCTTGGGGTGGAGGAGGCATTGGCAGTGGCGCTCACCTCCGCAGCCACCATCCAGGCCACCCATTCATCCAGGACCCAGCTATGCCTCCCCTGCCCCCGCCCAACACTCTGGCACAGCTAGAGGAGGCCTGTCGCAGACTGGAGGAGGTCTCCAAGCCGCCGAAACAGAGGTAGGCAAACTCAAGACTCGCTTAGGACTTCTTCCACATTTGATTGACCACCTCAGAATACACTATCAGTAACGGTTTCTGTTTGTATTGGTGTGAGTATTAATTAGTCATCGATTTTTGTGATTTTGGCAGGCAATCAACAGCAGCAGGCAGTCTTCAGAGAGACAGGAGCCATCCAGCAGCTGCCTTCCCCACCGGAGGCAGTCCTGTAACCAGCTCTGGAATCCAAGCAGACGAGTACGGAGCACTTGCTTTACAAATCTTATTTTGAATCTAAAACACTGTCTTGTCTTTGTTTCTATTGCTCATTTTTTTCATAACTTCACTCTCAGTTGCTTTCCAGTTGTTTTTATTTCTCATACACATCAACACTTATTTGAGAAATCCCTCTCTTTCCGAGCTTGTGTTTTCACCCTCTTTCTCACTCTTCCCTTCAAAGAAAGATGTTGTGAGTCAGCATAGCTATGTCTTTGAACTCCTCTGTCCTCCCTTTTTAATCATTTAAGATTAAACATGCTTTAATACAGAATCCTAACTACCCACCCACCCCTCAACACACACACACTCGACACTGAAACCCAACAAAGAAGTGTTAAGTAGCCCCTGGTAACTTGAATTAACTTCACCACTTCATATATGTGTTGTTGAGCTACAGCCACCTGACTGTTAGGCCTCTTTTAGTTTTAATTGGTTGACCTTTGGTGACTCAGCTGTCTGCTGTCTTAATATTACTCCAGAGACTCTTTGTCTGCATTAAACAATCAGAGCCTCCTCCTCCCAAAAGTTCAGCTGTTTAAAACCACTTTTCACTTTGCATTTTTTCAGGTCGAAAGAGCTAGTAGTCACCTACTTCTTCTGTGGTGAGGAGATTCCTTATCGCAGCATGATGAAGACCCACTGCCTGACCCTTGGACACTTCAAGGAACAACTGAGCAAGAAAGGCAACTACCGGTAAATATGAAACACCGACAACAGGTCACAGTACACAAAGACATGCTTGGACAGATGTTGAGTCACGGCTGTTTGGATGGAGTCAGTGCTGTAGCAGGGTTTGGTGTCTATGTATGTATGTGCATTCGTTATTCTACTTGTGTATGCTTGTCTGCTGAGTGGGAGTGTGAAATACTGGAGCCCAGTAGTTGAAAAAATGGGCTGATCCACTGCATTCAGAGCTTACAGAGAGAGGGGAGAGGAGGGGGGCTCTGGAGCAAATTTTTTCTCACATCTGGTACTGATTTCCATGGTAAGGCAGCCTTAATAAATATGGCTTTGAAGCCTGGGACATTTTATTTTGTGCACAAAGACCATTGCGAGGCCTTCAAATTCCTCCTCCACATTATTGCGTCAGGCATTGAAATCAAATGTCCTAAGCACTTTCTACAGTTAATGGCTGATAGCAGTTAACCAAGCAAATATATCTCTTGTCAGTGTCATATGATGAGGGTGGGATTCCTGAACTCTGTAAGGACTTGTTAGGTAATTAAAAAATATAATTTCCAGTCAGTTTGAAGACATTTAAATCAGGAAGTCTAGGCTTGCTTTGTCAAGTAACTGTTCCTGTACTACATCAGTTGTATGAAAAGAGTCAAAGCCTGCATACCCATGACATCAACATTAGGTTACAGCCACATCTGCTTGTTAGGCAATAGAGAAGAAGGCCTACAAGCAAGTCATCGCACCCCTGCTATCCCATAACTCTTGAGCAAGCGAAAGAAGAGGGGGAGGTGGGGATGAAGCGTCTGGCTTCAATGGCAGCAGAATGTGTGGAGTTGGTTAATTTGGACATGGCAGCGGTACAGTGGAGAACAGTACGCCGTGGCTCTGCCAGACGATATTGGTGCCAGATGTTGCGAAGAGAGAAAAATCCTGCTACATAAAACATGTTCCAATGGAAAGACTCCTTCTGTCTTTCTCTGTCTCATTCTATGAAACAAAATGATGAACTATTTGTTATTGAATATGTAGTATTTTCTCCTCAAAAACAAAACAAAAAAAATTCAGTCAATCGAGATGGGTGATGCATTTATGTGATTTTGCTAATCAAGATGAAAAGGCAAAATGCAACAACAAAAAAAGGTTACCAGAATGCTACATCATTAAATGAAGTCATCCGCCCTCCGTTACATCGCTGCATCGAGTAGGAAGTCTTGCAGCTGGAGTAACGTAGCCTCCTCTTTATTTATGTGTAATTACAATCAACAAGGAAAATAAAACTGTATGTGTACGTTTTTTTACACCCCTCCTTACATGTGTTGTTTGAATGACTCTAAGTTGAGCAATTGCTCATAAAACACAGGGCTTTTTTTGTATTCTGAACGCAGACACACATGGGCAAAATGAGGCATTTTTCCATTACAAAGCTTATCATTAAATCCCCTCCTGCTGATCTTTTGGTGGGTTTAAAGTAAAGAAGAGAAATCATTAGGAGCTCTAGGAGACTTCACAGTCACTGGGACCAAGCTAACCCTGGGAGTTATCTCTGCTTGAGAGTAAAAGAAGAGTGGGCTAGCTAGGTGACCTGTGACCTCCAGGAGACTGTCTGTGCAGTCCCCCCCTCCTCCTCCTAGGATAAAGCCCCTCAGGCTCGGCCCGCATCCAACCTATCACACCCACTCACCGAGCCAGGGAAGGCCTGCGCTCCGATTCCCCCTGCTTTCTTCCCTTCCCATTCTCTCTTTTTCGTCTGTTCTCCGCTGGTGATCGGAAAGCTGCCCGAAGTGTGTGCAGTAGAGAAACATGGGGCGTGTGTGTGTTTATGCGCAAGCAGCGGAGTGTGCTCTTGCAGTCACAGGCACAGACTCTCAGGCACCTGAAATGTCAACCTGTGTGACAGAAAGGTCCTTCATTTGACAGCCAGCCCAATTAGAAGCCACAGAGACACAGAGAGGGAGTGGGCTCTGGTGAGGAAAGAGAGGAGGGGGGCCTTAAGACAGCCTCTAATTAACCCTTCAACTTTAATAAGACCTTGCAGGACAGATAGGCATCTGTAGAGTGGGCAGCAGTCAAGGTGAACAAGGGGATGAGGAGACAAGCACACATGGATGAACACACACACAAGCATGCTGTTCCTAGCAGCTTGAATTATCACAGGGAGTGTTTAAACGGAGGGTTCAGCTCTGTTTGTGCAGCGGTGTTATGTGGAGTCAGGCTCTGCCTTTGAAGTGTGCAGGGATGGCATTGAAGGCTATGACTAAGTTGTTTTGAGCAGGATCCATTTCTGGCTCTCAAAGTGTGTGTGTTTGATTTGGACTAAAGGGAGTTGTGCGCGAGCCTGTATATGGAAGTGGTTGTGTAGGTGCCTCAAAGCGGTTTAAAACATGATGAAATGTATCAGATGCTCTCCTGCTGCCACTCTGTCAGTTCAGTCTTTGTGTTTACACACACACACCTACGCTCAACAATTTCTAATCACAGACCTTTCTCTTTGTTTTCCCTCCTCAGGTACTACTTTAAGAAAGCCAGTGATGAGTTTGAGTGTGGTGCAGTGTTCGAGGAGGTGTGGGAGGATGCCACTGTGTTGCCCATGTATGAGGGCAAGGTCCTGGGCAAGGTGGAGAGGATGGACTAAATGCCACTTTCTTGCCAACGAGCCAATGTCCTTCCCCAACCAACCAAAAGCTAAACTGTCCCTAAAAACTTGAGCAAGAGACTCTTTGTAATTAACAAAAACAAAAACACTCTGGACTCCTTTTTTGTTTTTTTGTTATTTTTCGTAATATTAAGCTAAACAGAGTTAATATATCCAGCACAAGAGGAGTGATTGAAGGAAGACGAGCCAATGAAGTATGCCGAACCCAGAGGAGGTGCTGCCCCTCCCTGACTTTATTAACCAATCAGCCTTAGAAACACAAGGGAATGACATGAGAGACTTTAAAAGACCAATACAAGGATGATGATGATGACGACGACGATGATGATTGGAGGCCAGTGTGGGGGGGAGACCCCGCCTCTTCTTGAATATAACCACTGAAGATGTAGATGACTGTTTTCTTGTGATGTAATGAGAGACTGATGGTGCGTTCACGCCGGCCTCCCAGCCAATTGAAATGAACTAGGAGGCGCCGACCACCATGCCACCAACCTGCTCTTAATGTTCCACTCCAACATCGTTACAAAAACGTCTGTACATGTGCATATACATACATGCGGATATGTATACATACATGTATTATATATAGAGATGCTTTTTGTTATGAGTTGAAAGTTTTTATTAAGTATTTATTGAAAAAAAAAACAACCCACTCCTTCCCCTGTTATCCCTTCCTAAGACTTCTTAAACCTGTGTCCCTTCCCCTCCTCATTTCCAGCCAATGGGCAAGCTGCTTTGAATGTTGGGAGAATACTGTGGTGATATTGTTTGGTGTTTGATTTGTTATTTTTATTTTTATTTTTTTTACTTTACACAAATGATGTGACACTAGCCTAGCACCTCCCATAGCCTTGTAGCCCCGTCTGACCCAAACTAACAAGCAGTGGTCTTGTCCGAGGCGCATTCCCTTCACTGTTCTAATGGTCAATCCCAGTCTTATATGCTGCTGATAGTTTGTAACGTTAAGTTTGTCACACTAGTATTTCCTCTGCCTCATTCTCCCCCTCCCACTCCATTTCTCTCAGTCCAGCGACAGAGCTCAATCTTTTTTGTTGTGCCTTTGTTTGTAAACCAGGCATTGCACAGGGGGGGGATGCAAACAGTGCAGTCACACACAGAGAGGAGACGTTGAGCACGAGCTGTACCATCTAATAATGGCAGTGTTTACAGCCCTCACACCAAATTAACTTGTGCTAACCAGAACCAGTTTGGGTCACTGAGAACAACTTCTCGAGGAAGTCAGCTAGCGTGTCAAAAAGAAAAATGAAAAGAAAAAAAAAAAAGTGAACATTGAAGAATTATGGCTCCGATATCTTTTGAATGTTGTTACAGTAACATCGTATATAGCAGAGCTCCTGTATACATTGTAATTATGCATTCTGAAGTATGGATACTGACACATGTGATGCACACACACACACACACACACACACACACCCACACATACAATACACAAACACTATCGCTGGTGTTTTATGAGTACAGCACCTGTGCCTACATGGATGCCATACCATGTGCTACCCTGTTTCAGGGTTTTAATATATATCCCTTGGTTTTCAGAAGGGTTTTATGTTGAAAAGATATTTTTATGCTTTTAATAATATCCTGTAATCATGTTTTTTTTTTAGTTTGTTTTGTTTTGTTTTTACCCCGCAACCTTTTTTGTTTGTTTGTTTTGTTTCATTCTATCTAAACTGTAAATTATACATTATATAAAGAGTTTCATTTAAAGATTTACATGGACCTATAATTATTGTAATTATTGAGAGATGTAGCCTTTATTAAAGTTTTATATTTTTCAAATGAAAACTGTTGTGTCTGGAATTACTTTGTTCATGATGAACATCCTGTTTGCTTTCACAGCTATTCTAAGGATATCATCTTAACAGAACACATGGCCGCTTTAGACTGCACGGAAAACATCACAGCATGAGGAAGAGATTTGGATTTTTCTGACAGTTAAAGGTGACACGAATAGACCTGGTAACAAAACCCAGTTCTTCCCAGAGACTTTTGTTACCTGTCAGCCTCCTCGTGCTTGTCAAAGCCAAAAAAAAAAAAAAAAAATTGAAATTATCAACCACTGGTCCTGGTAATATTCAGTTTTTAAGGAATACCATGTAAGCAAATATAATGTTAATTATAATGTTCCTTTGTATGAGCCTTTCAATTGGAAATGTAACATTTAACGTGTAACATGTAACTAAATGATAAGAAACATTGGACGTTACACTCCACACAGTGCGATAGTGAAATGATGTACACTGAGAAAGAAAGGTCTGTGGAACCTGTCGTTGAATACTCCCTGGCATTAATACAGACAGTTGCCCGCCTTGTGTTTAACCTCCATGTCTATCTCAGTTATGAAGAACTTGAAATGTTGTTGTAGTCATCGCCATTAAAGAGGCGGAGAAATCGTAGTGCTGTGATCACATCATAACGCAGACTGAACGTGGAGAGGTGACCCCTTCATTTGAACAACTGAATAATTACTGAAATTAATTCTTGTAGTCACGTCAGTCATTATTGGCAGCGGTTTTAACAAACATCCAGACTGAAAACCTGAAAAATGCATCTCGCTCCTGAAAAAAATGAAGCTTAAATTCATGAATGCAAGCTGTTAATTCACAGCGTAAACAGTAATCACTAAAAGCCTGTAACCTTTTGATGCGTTACAGCCCCTCAGTGGTTAAATGTGCGCGCTCTGTATTCAGCACTTAAATGGGAGACATTAAGCATGGAAATGGGGGCATGGGCTAATTGGTCCTATTAAAGAGCAATGAGGACCAGCGCTACTCTCTGACAGTCAACACAAACATTAATGAAGCACCCTGCATCCCCTATCAGAGGGCCTAACCATGTTTGCCTCAATTATCTGGCTTTATTTCAGCAGTGGGGGGAAAAATCGTTTAATACGAGGAAATAATTCAGCGGTGGGGAATGCGTGCTGTCTGCTGCATACAGACTCACTCACTTGTGCTGCTCAGTTCAAATTGTTGACATAAAAAGAGACTTGCAATTGGCAGAAAACAGAGGTAGCCACATAACAAAGATAACAACAGTCTTTACTGACAAGCTTTCACTTCCCACAAAATGATTTTCTCATTTCTTCCTCCCCTGTTAGCTGCTCCTTGCAATATGGAAAAAACTAAGAAAGAAAAAAAAAAAAAAACAGACAAGCCGCCAATGCTTGTCACATCTGTGAGATACTGTAGGTTTTCTTTTTCTCAAAGCATATACGCACTCATTTCTACTTCAAAAAAAATAATTTTACTGTAGCCATCCCTGAACAGTTTGTATTTTTAACATCACAAATAGCAGATTAATTTCCCGGGCTCTTTTCATCAAAGGCACAGTGCAGTGAAACTTCCAACACATAATCAATGCATTACATACTCCCCAAACCTTAAAATCAATTCCCCCATGGTTTTAGCTTTACAATGAGGAGGGTTTAAGGCTGAACCAGCTAGTTTCTGTTGAACTGTCTGTAGTGGTGCAGGTGTAACCCTCCACCCCTCTACCCCCACCCACCCTTCCTGCCTCTCCCCAACTCTATTTTTACAGCCTCTTGGGGCTCCAGCTTTGAAGGGAAACCTATCCAGGAAAATTGCTTGCATTTTTCCCCACTGAAGCGTTGATAGATGGACATTGACTGTCGCATTCCCTCTCTCGCACATCAGGAGCACGCCCCCCCCCCCCATCTTCTCTCAGTCTTTCTGTGGCATTCCAGTAGGTGCTGTGTTGAAGTGCAATGTAGGTTATACACAGGCTCCAAAGTTCCTGGCTTCATTGGAAAACTTGACTTTTGACTCGACTTAAACTCACACTTTAATTTGAAGCGTACAAATGTGTCACAGAATATCTTCATTGACATTTCTGCCGTGTAACTTCTGTTTCACTGGCAGCATATGCTTTTCTTTCCTGCTGCCCTGTACATCCCATATGTCTCATATGCTGCTACCTTCATCCCTCTGTTTGCTCCAAACACTGGCATTTATTTCTTCATGCATTGTGGTAATTGGCATAGCATGGTTGGGGCTATTGTAAACATGGCTGTGTTAGACTGGTATAAAGAGGCACCAGTCACTCCCCAGGCTAAGCTAGTGTGCGAGGTAGGCAGGGGCTGCTGCCTATTGTGCTTGTGAAGCCTTTGTAGATTTGCAGTGGGCCCCTTTTTAATCGCCTTCTCATACAACGCTTGCCTACTCGCTTTGCATATTTAATTGCCAGGTAAAATCATTTTGTCGACAATCCGTTTAATTATTTGATTGTACAGTAACCGTAAAGAGTGAGCGAAGGGAAGAGGAAGGGATAAAGGGGGATAGAGAGAAGAAGAGAGACAGAAAGAGAGCAGCAGGCAGCAGAGAAAGAAAGAGGTCTGCTGCCAGAATAGACATCAAAGCTGTGCCTTGATGTTGATGTTGAATGGGCATTAATGGTTTCTGAAGGCAAGAGATTGCATAGGGGAAAAAAAAAGAAAGAGAGAAAAGAAAAAAAAAATAAACCCTCCTTTTTTTTCTGACAATCCCGCCAGCAATCTCGGTAAATGCATAAACATTGGAACCCGGTGCCAGATAGAGAGTTTCAACGGAGAGAAAGAAAGTGAGAACGAGAGAAGCTAGCTGGAGTGTTCACTGTCATTTCCTGCAATGACCAAAGGGTGAGAAACAGAGAGGAGATGGGTCAAATGGCCTGACTGGAGGCTGGCGGTCATTAGGAGGCTATCGCCATGTTAAACATTCATGCTACAAAACCAGATGATTCAACTGTTTATTGCCTGGTAACGCATCAAAAGTCACAAGAACATCAAAGATCAATACATATAATTGTATTGTATGTTATCCTCATAACTAAAACTATTAGTACACATTGATTTAGCAGCACTGTACATGCAGGAAATTGTCTAAGCGATCATTAAGCTAAATTTGAGCTCTTTTTTTGGCCAAATGTTGGATAGAAGGCCATTGAAGTTATTCTGAATTGTAATCAGTAATTCAAAGCATAAACAAAGTCCAAGCTTAAAACCTCTGTTGTGGTCTCTCCACCAATTCCCAAGGAAACACTGCTTTCATTTGCTGCTTAAAGCTCCACTATGGTCACCAGCTAGTTGTCGCAATTCACCTGCTTGCTGTTTGGTGCCATACAGTTGACTGATCAGTTTTTTCCCCACTGAAAATAGCTACCTGCTGCTGCTGGAAAAAATGGTGTTGAGAGCAATGACACTGAACCGAAACATTTATGGGCAGTAAAACCAAAACAATGAGCACTGAGACAATAAAATGTTCTGCAGAGCTGAGGGGAATTTCAGAGTTATGGGATCATCATGTAGCTTGATCCTAACTCTGATCCATCGTTAAGGTAAATAATATATTGATTACAACAACTTCAGGTGTAATCTGTTCATATACATTTTCACCAAAAAATATTCAGAACAGATCAGTTTAAATATTTGACCTGGGTTTTATGTCTCCATAAATCCAGCGTTTATTATTAATATTTCCTGTTACGACATTTTCACTGCAGTTTACAGTAAACACAGTCCTCTTGATGATAGTTTAGGAAATGCTTCTACTTTTAAAAAGTGAAGAGAAAAAGTCCCAATGAGCTGTCAATTGTTCATCTGAGTAAGCCCATGTTTGCACCGCAAATGGTGTGTTTAAATCCTGATCCTCAAATGGATTTTTACTGTTGGAATTCTTTCATGTATTAGTCATTCTTTTAAACATACACATAAAATTTCAGTCTGAATTACATAAACTAACACAATTTTAAAGCTTAAGCACACCCAGCACAAACAATACTAAGCATGTCTCTTGATATGTTCTGCATATAGGAACATTTTGTCTCCACAGAGAAGTCAAAGGAACATTTGTGCAATGGAAATCATCTGTCAGCAATCTCATGAGTTAGTTTGGAATTTCAGTATCAAGATGGAAAAGACACAAAGTGCTATATGAGAATAGTTCCTCCACAGGATATGATACAGCATTTGCATTCTTGAAACAAACCCCAAACAGTGGCTGCTATCTTCTCTCCTGTCACCAAACACCTGAATGTTGTCTCTTGTTTCATGATGTGTGCGGTGGGGCTTGGCATTTGCGTGTGAACGGTCCAAGCTAGGGGCTTTAACAGCAGCTTACCTCTGAAACTCATCCAAAACCACCTTGATCCTCTTTAGGCTGGCACTGCTGGAGATCTGTCTCTCTCTCTCTCTCTCTCTCTCTGTCTCTCTGTCCCTCCCTCCCCTCCAGTCTGGCTGTCTGTCTGTCTCTTGTGGGTTGTCAAGTTTACTTATCTCTCCAGCTTCCCTGAACTATCTTGTTTCTCTGTCATTCTGTTGTGAGGGCGATGTGTATGTGGGTGTGAGGGTGTTGTGGGGGTATCTGTTATCTGGAGGGAACATCTAGATTCAACACAACCTTGGCTAGCATGGTTGTCTGTCGAGCAAGTACACAACCCAACAGACTTTACCCACAAACAAATCTGATATGAATTTAAAAAGATAGAAAGGCCTTTGTCTTCATTGTCAATAAAAAAATCTTTTTCTTTCAACTTATATTGAGCGATTATCCATCACACAAGTGCACATACACACTTTTCCAGGAAAATGCAGAGGGTTTAAAGAAATCTCTCAGTAATACGAAGATGCCAGGTCCCAGTATCACTTGGCTGTTGTGTCATGCATCTGCACAAGCTCCACTTGATCCAAACTGTTGGTCTGTGGTGATAACAAAATAAGAACTGTTCAGAAAATAACCACCTTCTCATCTAAGAAAATGAAATGCTGTAAGAAAACCAGGAGACAACAAATCATGAGCACTTTGACAAAAAAAGGAAAAAAAAGAAAAAATTAAAACTATAAGTCTACCTGCCAGCTTTTTCTAGAATTTTGAACATTCTTCATCAGTGGATGGCGGATTCTCAGCTGTCACCAAGTGGCCTTAGTAAGGTTGATGGAGGCCACACCCCTTCTCTGTAAGTCTGAGGTTTTTTTTTTCCAGGTCAAGCATGAACTTTCTCTACTTTCTTGAGTAATTGATTATCTCATGGACAATAGCTGTATGCATGGAATAATCACAAAGGACAAGACTGCCCACTCAAACTCACAGGAGAAAAATTGTGCGGAAGTTCTCTGGTCCTCTCTGCTCTGATTTAAATGTGCTCCTTTTGGGCAACTTTTGTCCATTTATTTTGGGATCATCTATCCGTCTCTTTCCCTTTCTCTCTACCTCTGCCAACTCTGTGTCAGCAGCGGATAGGCATTATCTATTTTGTCTAATTACCCCCTGTCGGGTCTCAAACCACCCCAAGGGAAGCCTGTGTTCTTTGGGCAAGATAGAGCTTTGGGCCCAAACCACTGTCAACAAGGGGAACAATTTGGCTGGCAAGGTCCATATTTACAGATTGGTGAACCACAGCTCCATTTAGCAGTGTTCTTTCGTCAGTAAACACCACAGGACGGTATCTGTCTCAGATCTCAAGAGGAGGAACAGAGATACAATTATGCCATGCATCCCAGAGTTGGTCTATGCCGACCACCACTCGGACCACCATTGTTTAGAACATAAGAGAGGCCAAATGATCCGATAACATGAGTTTATCATGGCATGCAACTTTGTCCACATTCCTTAGTGACCCAACGGAATGCAGTCCCTCGAAAGGCTTCGCCTGTGGCCTCAGTTTGGAGGATGTGTGGTGTATTTTGAATCCATCAGACTCTTGCCTTTTCTTGTACAATCCTGAATATTGGGAACAGCTTTTCTAAAAATATAATGATTAAGGCATTGTGGTTTTTCACATGAATGCTTGAACCAAATTCCCTTTGGCCCATTGGACACACACAAAGTATGTTAATGTGTCAAAATATGTCAACCTTGAGTCCTGTTAACACATTGGCCCACATTACATTGCGGGCAACATGGTATGCAAACAGAGAACGGGTTTGGAGTTTGGGGTCAGAGAAGGCTTTGAAGCTAAACATACTCCTGTCATAAAGTTATATCTAGGACAGATGAGACCAATAAACCAGCCATGGAAGTCCAGTCATGAGTTGGTGCCAAGGTAAGTGATAAAACTGAAAGTTATTACAGATAAAGACTGCATCTGCGTTTACAGTTCTTTTAAAAATATGACTTTGCTGTCAGTAGTGCAAAAGCTAACCCGAAAGTATAACCGGAATTCAGGCAGAGCACAATTCTCATTTAGGTGTCAAGAAGAATAATAAGAAGAAGCCATTAGAACGAAGGAGCAGTCAGACTGTTGTTGCTAGAAGAAGATTTGTTACATTTTTTTGCTGCTGCAGTTGTTCCTTGTTTGGTTGGGTGTGGATGTACAACATGGAGCTGGCTCTCCAATCTGTGATCAAGTTTTATTATTGACATATCATCACACTTGTGTACACCAACACATTACCCTATTTGTGTTTTGTTTGGCAATTTAAGATAACCAGAGTACATCAAGAGTTAATGTTGGACGTTGATAAAAAAACATTTTTATCTACACAATGCATGTCCCAAATTACAGCGCAAACCAATTCTAAAAACATTTAATGCTCCACGATCCCTTGAGCCACAAAGAACCTGCAGACATTGTCATCCATACATGTTGTCTTGCTTGGGTGTGGCTGCCACAGACAATATTAAACTGAGCTCTTTTTTAAGAACCGGGGAATTTCTCTGTGCTTTTATCCTAAGACAGCCTTAGTGCTTCAGTGTTGTGCCTCACACATACCTTCAGGTCCACAGTCCATTCCCCAGACGGCTGTGGGAAATGTGGTGAGGCCACTCTGGGTTTGGAGGCCTCCCAGGCACCACAGGGATAAAAACTTCCCTGCATCATGTGACACAGTCATGTGACGCTCACGGAACTGGTGTCCTATGAAGAGAAAAGGCAAAGGGGGAACACACCATTTTCATGAACTCTCTCAGTATTTGAGAAATTCCGCTGTGCATATGTCATATACCTTATTCAGTGATTCCATAATGCTGCCGTCTTCTATTTCATGTCTTTTGACTTGCAGCTGAGACAATAACCAGGTCATCGTTTAGTTTCTAAAATGATCTAAACCATCCTTTCATTTTTTTTTTTAATAGATTTTCACCATCCAAAACAAGTTTAACCACACCAAGAGTTTACACATGCTTAAATGAACCTCTGAAAACCACCTGGGTTGTGGGTGTGTGAGCACTCAAGCCTGACTGTTTCCCATCGTAGACATTCTGCCTGGCAAAGCTCGGGGCTTAGCCACCATTGTTTACTCTTTACCCACAGAGCCCAGCACCTGTTAGAGATTGAGCTGTACACAACCCAGCTGCAAGTCATTTTCATCTAACACCCAAGAAGATAACTACCCCTGAAGCACAAACGATTAGGTTAATCGGCCTTGATGATGGGAGGAGACTACATTGGATGAGAAGGTAGAAAGTTTCAGACACAAAATGAGGGAATCAGGCCGTCTCCAAACAAGCTAACGGACAATGTTGTCTCTTAATGAGGACTGTAGTGGCCCTGTCTTTCCTTGTTTGTGTTCTTCATCTCACATGCCACTTGCTGATGGGCCAACATGGCCCCCCTGGCATGACAAGAGGCCACCATTGTGAGGAAATGGCTTTGCAGTCTGCAGGAGCCCACAGCAGTTCTGTCTTTTTGTTTTTTTTTTTCTCCTGGCTCCCTGTCGCCAGCATGTCCCTCTTCTCCTCTGCTTTTCACACACAGGCAATTAAGTCAGTTTCAAAATGCTGTGATCCCCTCCAACATTCTTGTTTTTTTTTTTGTTGTTGTTTTCCTGTTCCTTAGCTTTTCTACCTCTCTGCCTTCTTCTTGCGGGCTTGTTTCTCGGGTGAGGAGGTCGAGGCTGGGGGTGGAACAGAGAGAAGAAAAACGTGGGGGCTTTATGACTAACCACATGTGTTTCTGGGTCTTTGTATTTACATGTTTCTCATGGAAAAGAGGGTAGTGGAAGGGGATGACGGGAGAGGAAAGACAAACATATGGTTCTTGTTTGTTGAGTTAAATTCAGAGTTGAACTGTTTGTTTCCTGCGATGAGCAGAGGGAAATACGTTCTTGTAATCATCTTCAAATTTGACTCCTCCCCAGGCAGTGGTGAGGCTTTTCCTTGAAATAAGATATGTGTATATATATATATATATATATATATATGTATGCTGTACATAAAAACATAACAGTTTTTCCTCGTTTGATGCAGGAACCTTGTAGTTTTGGTCTTCTGAAGGACATTCTCCTAGTTTGACTAGACTGGAGGTTTTGTAAAGTGAACATCTTTGCTTATTAAAAACTGTCCCTCTTTCACATTCTCTGGCTGAGGCTCAGTGGTGCACACTCCCCTGCTGTAACTCTTTCACTCTGTACGCCTTGGGCACCTCAAGTGCTGGCACTGGTTTCGCTGTTATAAAGCCTTCATGAGAACCAGAACCAGGTACTTTACTCCCCCTTCTTCCTCTTCTGTCTCTGAGGAGTGCCAGCCTCTACCCACATGAGTAGGTGATTGTCCAATTGCCTCATAGGGGTGGGAGTGGAAGTTTGGGAAGGTGGGGGGCATTCCATTCTTCTTTGCACACCTTTGGCTTGTAATCTGCTCAAGAACAGACTTTACATACGCTGTGGGAAGTATTATCGTCTGAGATTCTCGTAATTTGCAAAGACTGAGGGAGGTAAAAGATTTGGGTGAATTTACTGGACCTGTTGGCCTGCTTTTATATTGAGGGAACTCCACCCTTAGATACTTTCACACTGTAAAAAAAAAAAAAATCTAGGTGTTAGTTTGTGATGCAACAGCAGTTTGAAGGTTGTATGGTTTATTTTTTTTCCCCAGTTTCCTGTCATGCTTCATCTTTAGTAGTTTGGTTAAAGAGTTAAGTTTCAAGAACACCAAAAAATGTCAACGGAAGAAGTACTGAATGTTGAAGCTGTCCGATTTCAAGTCACCACTGTCCACTCCTCTTCCTGATGAGAAGATCAGCTCATATACCTGTAATCTGAACATAACGTAATACATTTTGTTGAAATAGGAATGACATGTATCAAACATACAAACTTAAGGTATCCATGGTATGCAGGAACATACAATTCCAACTTTTTTACTGTGGTAACTTGGCTCAAAAGAAACGCTTGTTTGCATCATGGGGGCCTGAGGGACTGACACCAATTTATTAGGTTTGAAAAGTACTTGGCTGAAGCAAGTATCCAGTAAAGATAATGTACTTTTTTACAAGTATGAATATTATCCACATAAAATGTGTCAATATCCATACTTGTGATGGAGCAAAATCCAAAATTAAATTGTTCTGTTTGTAGTTCTCTTTATAGTCAGAGACTGTTCTGTACAGAGATTTAAATCAATAATAAACAAACAACTTCTGATCAACCCCTTTCATTTTCAGGCTTAAAGTAACAACTGGCTAGTCCCACCCTGTTCTGGTTTAAGCCCTGTCCATTCCAAGCACATATATGAAGACAGATAATTTAGTTGATTGAACTGATAATATACATACAGATACTGGAGTACTTACAAATTGTTTAACTGAAGACTGTGTTGATGTCTAATAAGCTATCAGTTATCACAACAGGGTGTTCCGTCATGGTTTTTCAGTTAAAGTGTTTATAGTTAACAAATAATTAATACATTCACCAGTCTTGTTAAGGAACACACGTATTACCTTTTCTTAGTTGGCTTGTCTTGGCTTTTTGGACTACACCTATCCTAATTGCTCTTGCAATGTCAATAAATGACGACCTTCCACACAACACACCGATGGCAGTGTCTCTGTCCCACCTTGACTTCCGGGTCAATGCTCAAACCTCCCTCAGTGGAATAGTTTTGTTCATTTGCTATGTATT
Source organism: Scatophagus argus (assembly GCF_020382885.2). NCBI lineage: Eukaryota > Metazoa > Chordata > Actinopteri > Scatophagidae > Scatophagus > Scatophagus argus. Next base: position 5,042,502 of record NC_058494.1, on the reverse strand, counting down.
ATTGTTTGAAATTATTGTAGGATGCAGGATGAAATTGTGTTGGATCAGTGGGTCAGTGATGATTAGCAATACACTGCTCTCTGGCAAATAACATTTACAGTGTTTCTATATTGATTTAACTCTTTGATCAATTACTAATTCTATAAATTCTGAATGTATGATAATTTCCACATGTTATAGTTTCAGGATTTTATACTGTAATTTTAAATGGTGCAGAGCAGATTTGGAACCAGCCTGAGGCCCATTTCACCAAATGCGACAACAGTTGCAACAATTGCAACATGATGTCATTTCCGGTCACTCATTTTGACACATTTCACAAATAAGAAGAAACACCGTGTTTCCTCAAATGCATCTGAAATTTTCATGCAACCATCACTTGTGAAACATGATGCTGCCACAGTTTGTGTCAGTGCATAAGCAATGCTAGCAAATCACTTTCATGAAAAGTGTCTCACTGACTGGAGGTTTTGTTTTAATATTTGGTTTAAGTCATCTGAAAATGCTTAATACATAGCAAGTGGAGCAGGAGGGTCGCTAGCTGGGAAAAAGAACCATCATGAGTGTTAACAGATGAACATAACTTGTACTAACAGATGTGGTATCATCCAATTGTAATGTGTATCTGGATCTTGAACTTCCCACTGACAATCACTGGCCTTGCCAATACTTCATGAATCATTATTGCTTTTGTTTGGATTAAATGGGTCCAAATTCAATTCAAAGAGCAGTTTTTAATTATGTTGTGCATGAAGTCTGAAGAAACTATTTTGTGAATAATGCGGTAGTTTGGTGACAATGCTCCAGTTCTCATGAATGTGTACAAATATAAGGTGTATGTGTGCGTGCACGCATGGACACGTGTTCCTGTAGTTGTTGGTACAGAAATCTGTTTACACAGTCGCATTGTGAGGACTTATGGCCTTATTGCCTTACTTATAGGGACAAAATGCAAGTCCCCACAATGTAAATCATTAAATATTTGGGTGAAGAAGCTTTAAGGTTAGGTTAAGGTAAAGGTTAGGATTAGGCAAGTAATATTTATTGTTATGGTTAGGTGGCGGTTAAGCCATTAGGAAATTCATGTAAGTCTTTGTCATGTCTCCAAAAATGATGGAAACTGTGTGTGTGTGTGTTTTCTAGCCAAAATCAGTTTTACAGTAAATGGCACAAACTTAAACGGGGCCCCTGCACAACCTTTCACAACGACTGTGTCATCAAATTTCATCAGATGTGTGGAAAGTCACAGATTTTAAACGCCAGCTAATTATTACAATGTGTAATATTCAAGCACGTTCAAGTTTGTTCAAGATGTTTGCTTACTTGGTATTTGATTTTTATTGTTTAAGCGACTCCAATCGGTGGAAAATTATAAAACAATAGAACTATGAAGACATGTCAGACCTCAGTCAAACATCAAAGCGACACGTTCATTCAAAACAGTTCAGCACTAAATGAGTCACAGACATCATTCAGGAAGGATGGCCTGTGGTTTGTCAAAATAGGACACTGAAAAGGCAAACAGATTATTTATTCATGTGTTGATTTGGTGGTTGTTTTTGTCCCTCTTGTCACACTTCCATTTCTAATGTCAAAGGACCTCATTTGGGCTGTGTCAAAATTCACCACGTGGTGACGGAGAAGTTGTCACTGCTCTCACAGACTGTTTCAGAGGATCCAAGTTTAGCGTTAGCTTCAGCTGTAAACTCTTTGGAATCACTTCATGAATATGGACCAAGCTAGGGAAAGGAATGAGTTTCTTGATCCTCTCATGCAACAGGGAGTGTTGGAAGGAGAAAAAAAGCAGAGCATGTATAGTGAGCAGAGGTGGGAGGTCATGTGTGATGGCGGACGAGTGAAAGCCAGAAAAGTGAAAGAGAAAGATAGTCAGCATTGCTTTATTTGTCAGGGTGTAGGCTGATGTAAACAAACGCGGAGCTTATGCAAGCTTTTGATCTCGTGAACCGTGAAATCTTCTTGGTGAAAACAGGAAAATTAGGCCTCACTGCAGGGAAGGAGGAGGGGCACAGTAGGCAAAGGCTCATGGGAAAAGATATTTAGTCTGAGATCATGAGTTCCAAGTCATTAAATGAACTTCTCCCTTCTGACTTAATTTGATACAGCTTAACACTGTTTCTCCCAAAATGTTTAACCCTGAGGAACTCATAAGGATTGGTACTGGTGGAATTATTGTTCCCTCATCAAAGTGGCAGAGTAGTAATCGAGTCCTTTGTAGTTTAATTGTCTTTTTTCAATGGCAGGTCCTTATGGTGAAAGACCATTCAGCTTGGGTATACTGTGGATAGCAAGGCACCAATAATTAGACAATTAGTTCATTTTCACTATAGATGGGGCTCATAATGATAGATGCAGAAATCTGAGCTAGCCGATGTACTTTTCATCTGAGGATCCCATTGAGCAAGCTGATTTTCATTGACGGTCACATTCCCAACCACAATTTTGTTGACATTGCAATAGTGGCTTGAGGGGATGGGGGTGGCGAGGGCGGCTGGGTGATAAAAGGGGATGGGGGGGGCTACTTGAGAGACAGAAAAGAAGAAATCAGTTGCTTTGCCCATGAGCTGCACTTTTAATTTTTTTTTCCCCTCACGTAGCTCCCTGGTCGGATGTGCGAATTTGGTATAGAGGTGAGCAAGCCTCCCTCCCCCCTGGAAAGCTTGTGCCCGAGAGCTATCCATTTGAACTTCAATGAGAGGCAGCCTTCTTGTGAGGACTTAAAACAGGCATCTTTGGGAGGCTGTTAGAAGTGCCCCGGCATGCTTTCTTTACCTGATGTGATGTGAAGCTCACTTTTGTTTGATCATTCTATACATAGATACAAACTGGTATCCGTGGCTGGAAAAGAGTGAGAAAAGGAGCAGAAGGGGCAGTGAAGATGGAAAAGGGACAAGCTTGACATCTGTTACAGACTGTTTTGTAGAGGTTGAGGGAAACAAGATTACAAGGAAAGGTTTTGGCATTTTCAAAGTCGTAATACAGTGCTCACATGATGTTGAGAGAGTTATTGGTTGTAGTAATCAGTTCTTCTTTCCACTCTAGCGTTGAAACAATCATTTGTTTCAAGACTACATCAAAATGGGACAAAATTGCGAGTCCTATGTAAAACAAAATGTATGTATGCAAAAATGCTTTCTACAGTTTAGCAAAAGGCTAATGTGTGGCATCAGCAATCTGACTTTGATAAATGAAGTGGGTATTTTCATCTTCTTATGTGTAGTTTATTGCAAAAAAACTAGATTTCTGCACTAAAAAACATTAACTCAGTAAAATACCCAGTTGTATTTTGTCTCAGAATTCACTTAATACCAAAAACAGCCCTGTAGTAGCGGGGCATGTTGTTCAGGTACCTGTGAGATCCAAGAAATCCAGTTTGAGTGACATGTCAATGAGTTTGAAGGCCTATCAGATTCCAAAACTCTGCACAGTGCTTTATAATTTAGAATTTTACAACTTTGGGTACACTGGTAGTTACATTATCTTTCCTTGCAATGATCATGAAGTGGCAGTAGAAATATAGCTTTCACTTTGCAAAGTAACCTACCAGGAATGTGCAGTTTTTGATGGATGACTCTGTACTTTTTTGGCCAGAGACCCCTGCAAGAGACTTGACTGCTCTTATTCAGATGAATGGGGCCGATATTTTTCTTCATGCAGAGCTAAAGTTAGATGTGAACACAACCACTGACTTTTGAGGTTTCCTATATTATCTTATTTTCTTAGGCTGAACTTTAAAATGCATTTTACCTAATGAAGACTGAATTTTGTCTGGGGGGGTATTTGTGTCAGCTTTAACTGGTCTCAGAAGGCGTTTTCCCAGGCCTGTCTTTCATTTCCTCTCATATTTGTATATTTAGAAGGTAGATTAATAAAGCTCTCCAATCAACAAAAGTTGGAATATTTTCATCTTGTTCAGGCACATCTTTAGTTTGTGCTGTTCATAGTTAATATGCTTTTGTTAACATCTTTATATTGACTTTGTATTTTAGCAGTCACACGTAAAATTCACTTCAGATGCTATTTGAACACATCTTTATATATATTGTAGATAGGAATTATCTTTTCTCAGCCCTTACTGAAAGGAGAGTTATTACAGTGGCTTTAAGCATAAATGACTGTTGAAATGAGACAAACTTGAAAATCTGAACTTGTCTTTTAAGGCTTCAAGATTGATGATAGAGACCTCGGTATCAAAGTTTGGTGTAAGTTTCAGCATATCCATCGTCAGTAGCCATTTGTAAATCCAAGTCTTCAGATTCAGCTCGCAGGCACTGGGATGATTTCTCTACCAGATGTGTGGCAGATTCCTCAATAATCAGTGCTGAAGACCAAAAATTTCACAACAGATTTGAGTTTTTTTGGCCTTCGTGTGTGCTGGTTGCTGTTCAACTTTGCATGATAATATATCAAAGGTTTCCCAGTCTAAGTTTGTTTGCCTTTTGAAATGCAGTCTTTGTGTGCTTTGTAAAATGTCTTTTTGAGAGCAGAAGAACTAGCCCTAGGATGACATGCATCAAGTGAAAATGGCCAAGTAGCAAAAATGTCGCCAAAAAGCACATTCTGCATTACTTTTGACGGAGATCCGCCTTTTAACAAGTTCTCCTTTTAAGATCTTTTCATATCATAAAGAGAGAAAGGGCAGAAGACAGCAGACAAAAGAACCCAAATGCAGAGACTTCACTTCTCCCTTGAAGATGTTAAAATTAGTGTCTTAAAAAAATATCAAAGGCTCAACATTAAACGCTGAAAGATGCTTGAAATGTCGACACTGCAGTGTTTTAGAAAAAAGGACATAAGATGAGAGATACTTGCAACAGACTTTGGTGTCACTTCAAAGCCCTGACTTTAAGAAAGTGGGCTAATATAGGAGAATCTTTACCTGACCTTGTCTGGGGCTTTTGACAGTCCAACCACACATCCTGGGACCATGCCTTCACACCATGGGGTAAGGGGGGCTGCGAGGGTTTGTGGGTCGTGGGGGCTAGGTTTGACGTGTAACCCTGGAGGTCGTCTTTGGTCTCTTGCTCTGTGATGGCCTCTTTCTTCTCTTGTTATGCTCAGAAAAAGATGGCCGCCTTTGAACTCCACAGTAGCTATAGAAACGGCTGGAGTTCCTCCACTTTAGCGCTTGGCTGTCAGTGTCTGACTGGGCCATCGTGATGGGCCAGCATCATTAGAAGCCAGCACACACAGGACACACATTGACACATTTGCTGACACAGGGTATATAAACAAGGCCCTGCGGAAGTGTGTATTGCGTGTGTTTGTTTTTAGGGGGGTAGGGGGGTCATTTTAATTGGCTTGGCCTACGAACTTACGAGCAACAGAGAACCTATGAGCAACAGAGGCCTGATGTGTTTGGACTTCTAAGAACTCACTTTTTCATGTCAAAGATTTAAGACTTTGCTAACGAAAGAAAACTTTCACATTTTTTGATACTATTACATGCTGAATCAGGGACAAAAACTCACAGAAATGTAGTTAAGTTCCTCATAGCTGAACAGGAAGTCACTGCTACCATAGATAAAATGGCAAAGGTTATGTCTGCTGTATGGTACGATTATGAACAAGATGAACAAATTCGTTTAACATAGCTATAAGTGCTTGACATCTTCAGCCTTGTGTTCTCTTGAAAGCCTCCTGAATCATAAAACCTTTCTCTTCCACTAATTTTTTGTAAAGACTTTAATTTTCTAGTCTCTGGAACTTCAAAGAACTGACGATTCGCAAGTCCACATCCCTCCAAGCACTCCGTGAATCTCCATTCTTTCATTTCAACGGCCCCTTCAGTAAATATGTGCAATCGCCCCGCTTTTCAAACAGATTCGTTTCTCATGTATTTATTTTAAATGAATATTATTAGCTGGCCTGGCAAGAAAAGGTTCTTATGCTAATCCACAGGAATCGCAGGCATTTCCATTTAATACCTACTTATAGGCCATTCTTTAACGACTATTTGCCTCACAGTCTTAGCAAATGAGCTCTGCACCCGAGACTCTTCTGGCTCATAATTTCACTGGAAAGAAGAAGACGCCCCCTCCACCCCCCTCTACCCCACACCCACCCCTACCCTTTTTACTTTGATCCCAGAATGTGTTTTTGAATCTGCTGGTTGTGTATTCGAACATCAATGAAGACGCGGTTGCAAGTGCTTGCTTTCATTATTTTTCACAAAGATAAAACGAAACAACAGGGGGATGGGAAGGGACAAGGCGGGGAGGTGGGGAAAGGGGAGAAGGAGGAAATGAGGCAGGGTAGGTGACTGTCCAAGACGAGCCTCACATTGCCAGAGAGACAAAGCGTGTCAATGTGGAGTCACGTCCTTATCAGATTGTGTGTCCTGCTTATTAAAATCGCTGACCTCCCTGCCAACCCTGCCAGAACTGCCGCTCTCCTCACTACAGCTCTCTGTTTTTCCATATAGCCCTTTCTTTGGGCTCTTTGAGTAAAGAGACAGATAACTGTGTCTAAATTCTTTCATAGAAGGGGAAGGTGCTGCTTCAGCCTCACTGCGTCTCAGCTGCATCGTCTTGGCCAAATGTTTTCATACATTTTTAGTCACTATATGACACTGTAATTCACATTTTGACCATTCACATCTCAGTGATACTGGAATTCCTGGTATTTTACCTGGAAAAAGAAATTATTTGAGATACCTGAGCTTTCTGTTTGACAACCAACAGAAAACATGTTTTGGCCTTCACCTTGAATTCTCTGTCCACCTCTAGTGTGGTATCCTATGCTGTGACTGTGGCAAACAGGGATTGAGGTATCCCACCAAGGCATAATGAATGACGGGGCTTCTTTGATTCCTAGAAAGCTTTCATCTTCAGTCAAGGCCTCTGGTAGACTGCACTTTTTCTCTTCCTGTTCTTCTTTGTCTCTTGCCTTGATGTTTGATGGTGAAGACGTAGAGAAAGATCTTTAATATGGTCCCCATTCGATTACCACTCTCCTAGCCGTGATGTTCATGGTTTCATAATTGGGATACCATCACTGAACCACAGGAACCAATTGTGCCTGTTGCCACTGTGTGCTGGAAAGTTAGCGAGGCAACCTTTTGAGTATGCAACAGCTCAAAATCATTATTGCTCGAGCTCATAACGATCCTCTGAGAGAGGCTTTTTGGGGGGCTTTAAGAGCACAGCAAGTCACTCTGAGGCAAAAAAAGATTGCAAGATTTGTGGCGAAAAAAGAAGGAAACTTAAAAGGAAAACAACAAAGAAAGCATTTGTTCTTTCTCTCCGCTTGCACCCTCAGTCTAGGGTTCTAATCTCTTATTGTTTCAGACCCAAACAGAGACAAAGGAGTCGCAGATCAAAACAAATGACTATCAAGCTATCAAACAAGCACCACCCTGCTATGTTTCCAAACGCTGACTGCGGGAGAGCAAGAAGAGAGTCAGAGTCAGGCGGGTCGCGTATTGTTTCCAGTCACTTTGATGCAGAACTTAAAACGCTGGCAAAAAAAAAAGAAAAAAAGAGAAAGAAATCAAACGTCTACCATAAAAGACGGAGGAAAAGGAGAAGAGAGGCAGAGGAGAAGAGAAAGAGGGGGCGGTGCAAAACATGCTAACACCGTTTGCATATGTGCACTCGCCTTTGTTTCATTAGTGGTCCAGCTGATAACCTTTATTGAGCCTGATCGGGAATTAAACTCATGGACCAGCGGCGCTTTGAAGCTACAACTGGCTCTTTTCCTGTTTGTGCTGTAAATGCAGGTTGTGGTGCAAAGATAAAGCACTTCTGAAGGATATTAAGACTTGAAAGTCACATGGCTATTCATTGGTACATATTTGATGTTGTTCTTTTGCTCCTTGGCTAAATTAGCATATCTCTTTCAAAGCCTCCTCCCCTACTCGCAAATGTAATCCTCTGCCATCATGTGTTCACTAAAAGTCATAAATGATAGAAATATATTGTGTGTGCCACTGACACATCAAAGTATGATAACACGATTAGCGATGATGACTCGAGTTTGTTTTCTCCCTCCCCTCTTCTCTCTTTCTTCCTCAACATTGTAATCAGCACTCGTTTGCTCCCTCCTGTATTTTTGTCTCTTTCATTTCCGCACACATCATAGTCACTGTTTCAAAGTTGTCGTACCAGTTGCAGTGGGGTGAGACAACCTTTGCCTCGGTTTGTTCACTTTCGTTCAGTCTCTCTCCAGAAAATCTTATCACTATCTAATTTTAGTAGCGATCATATCATCTCTCAGCGTGACAGCTCTCTCTTATCAAGCTCCTTTCTCTTCCCAAATCGAGTCATGTGCGGTGGGTGACAGGGCAAATGTGCCGCACTACTGTAGATGAGCAGTCGTCTGTAAGTTAAACTGCAAGGCACATTCTCTGCCTCATCACAGTGCACACATCAAAACAAAAAGCAGTGACAGCCCCATTGTGATCTATTATTTAGCCCCCTCCGTATTTGATCACTAGCACGTGCCATAGTGATGATCATGCAGATTAGGCCTGTTTCTTCCAGCCGCCCCACTAAACTCCTTTGTTTTTATGGTTATGGATCTTCATTCTTGGTTCTCTTGCAAGTGTTCAATGTGACAAAAAGTGGTGATTTTTCAAAAGTGATATGTTGCAAAAGGTAAGTTGACACTACAGGTCGTTCGGTAGCAGCTGATCAGTAAGTAAAGCAATGTCTAAAATGGTGCATACATAAGCAGCCACTGGGCATCCTGTGAATGTGAATATCCCACCTGATGTGCTAGTCAGTCTTTATATCTAATTTGCACTGATAAAAGTATTAGCTTGCTGGTTCATTCAGTAAAATTGACTTTACATACTATGCAATCTGGCAATAATCCACAAAATAATCTTCACCTGGAATATATTAGATTAGATTATATTAGACATCGACCTTGTGTGTTCCCATGTGACTGTGTGTTAACTCCTGGTTAAATAAAGACTCGATAGAATCTGCTGCATTCATCTCATTTGTTTTTGTTGCATTAGGGAATGCAGTGGTAAGCTGGGACTATACTGAATCGTTTCCTTGTCAGTGTCTTCAAACACAAGAATGAAGAGTCAGCTGCCAAAGAGCAAAACCTTCTTACACATTTGACAGCTTCACTGTTTGCTTATTGCTGGCCTTTGATTTTGTGACATCACTTGCAGTCAGAGTGTCCTTGAACGTGTCATCAAGATGCAGTTTTCAATTAGCACGCTTACAGATACATTATTATACAATGATAGTATGTGACATATTTCTTATCTCAAGTGAGTTGTCCCTGCAAGTACACTGTAGTGAAATGAATAGACCGCTCCTCTAGATGTCAGGAAAATGTCCTGCTAACTGGTTGGCAGTAATATACAGTGTACATAATTTGCTGTTAATGGATTACACATATTAAAACACGTTTAAAAAAAGAGAAAGGTTGTTGAAACTGCCTCAGAACATTTCTTTTTTTCAATTACTTGTTTGTTTCCAATCTCTCTTTTTCTCTGTGTACCTCTTTTATTCCTCCAACTCCTGATTTATGAGTCACTAGTTATTTAGGCCCAAACACTGAAAAAAAGCATGTGGGCCATTTCATTTGCACCAAATTAAAAATAAAATCGCTCTCTTTGTGCTATTTTGCTTAACTGTAACTTGGGAAAAATGTTCATGAACATTTAATTTGTCAACAGAGAGTTTTACTTGCTTTTTTTCTCTTTCAGGTTGTCTATTAAAAGTGGGTAGTTCAGGTACTTTATTAGGTAAATTATTCCTAAGAGGGCTGAATCGACACACCAATCAGAGCTAATCTCATTTGATTCCAAACATGAACGCTGGTCCCTTTAACCTTAACCACTCAGCTGTGCAATTGTTCATCCAGTAGAGAGAGCAACTCCATGTGTAATTAGCGGAAGACCCCTTTATGAATGGAATTAGCATCATCTTTGTCCTCTCACCAGGAGTATAGCCCTAATTATCCCTCTGCATGTTCCAAGGGAGGCCATACACAAGGCAGAGGAGGACAAACGCATTCTGGCCCTTCTATTGGTCCTTGTTTGTTGAGCTGAAAAAAAAAGATTTAAAAAAAGTGCAGACTTTTGTCCAGTGAAATGAGGGCAAACTCTCAAGTGCTAATTGAAGTCTGACTGCAGATGGGTCTCGTTAATTTTCCACCACTGGGTCATGCAGTAACACCCGGCATGTCCCTTTGTATGAAAGTGTGTGTTTGTCTAAATATGAATGCAGTCGTGGTATATATGTGTGTGTGTGTGTGTGAACATTCACTCCTGTAGTTGTGGGGACGAAAATCTGTTTACGCAGTATCATTGTGCGAAAGAAATCACAATGATACTTGCTCCCGCCTTACTGGGGACAGGTTAGGTTGAGGTTAGGGTTGGGATTAGGCAAGCAATGGTTATTGTTATGGTTAGGTGGTGTTTAAGCCTCCAAAAAATGAATGTAAGTAATGTCCCCAAAAGTGACGGAAAACATGTGCGTGAGTGTGTGCGTGCGTACGTGCGTGTACCCAGTGTTTCAGATGAGATCATTTTAAGGGGAGAAGTGGGGGTTCCCAGAGATTAAAGAAACAATCCAGTGCTGGGTGCCTGCACAGCGCCCAGTCTCGCCTCTGATTAAAAATGCTAATGTTCCTCCTTTGTGCTTTGATGTGGGACGAACAATGGTGGCGGCGTTGGTGGGGGGGCGTTACCATGAGACGATGTAATCCTTTATTTGTCGCCATGCAATGACACCCAGCTGAGCGCTGTGACAGTCCAAATCAATCATGTCACAGGGAGCAGCCATGAGTCCGCCAGCTAACTATCCCCCCTACTCCTCAACTTCCAAGGCTGCGCAACTCTAATTAGCTTCCCTCTCTCAACATGGTTCAGACAGAGGGAACCAAGAAAGAACAGCTTGAAGTGCAAGGACTAAATACACTCTCAGGCACCAGACACATGAAACAAGCTAACAACACAACAGCGCATCACACTATCAATCATTTCAGGAGAAAAGGGAGCTACTGTGAGAATCTTTTGTTAGGAATGATGGACAATTTAGTTTGTGGAAGTGGCTAGATGAAGAACTGTGTCTCCTGATAAATCCTCCAGTCTCTCATTTACATCTTGCGTCTTCTCTGGTTGTAAGCGAGCCTCTCTAGCCACTGGTAATCCTACATTCATAAATTCAGGAAATATCAGTATCAGTACTGATTTCCAGGGAGTCCTGAGTACATACAAAATACTGAAAACAAACCACAGAAAATATTCAACAGTATGTATAGCCTGTTGTGCACTAATGTCCTTCAAGCCTTCAAACTAGTTTGTGTAGTTTTACTATCCAGCTAATTCCAGATGGTGGCATCCTAGTACAAACAGCTGCTCTTGAATACAGCATTTTTGACTGCAGGGATTTCCAGGGGATGTGGACCTCTCCAAATCTATTGTTGATGACCTTACATGGCTATTGGGGGTCCTGTAGTGAGGTCCACTTAAGCAATAATGCTGTCATATGTTCAAGGAAGCATGGATTTCAAATCATTTTGTCTATTTCTTCATTTGTCAAATACATGTGCAGATAAGACATGTGGGTGTGGCAACTGTTTAAAGGCAAGAGTAATTCAAACTAATGCAACAAGTAACAAAGCTTTTACTGTTAAGAAAGTAATAAAGCAGTATATGCATATCTGTGTATACTGTGTGTAATGAGTAATTGATTCAGTTTCGAAAGTAATTTGCTTAATACTGGTAAATAAGTAGTTTACTTTTAATTTTTTTAGGTTTATGCTAAGTGCTTCTGCACTAGTTGCAGGTCATTTTTTGTACATTACATTACATTCCGATGGATTGACACCACTATTCAGCCAGAGTGTGGCTGAGAGACAGTGTACAGTTAGTCCACTGTCAACCCAACTGTGGATAGACTGTTTCACTTTTCAGACACTTGCATCCTTCCATTGTATTGCTGAGTTTTGACCAAAATTTCCTGGCATGTTTACCATGTTTACTCTGCTTTCATCACGCCACGATCAGGATGTGACACTGCCGTGACTCTGTTTCAAGACGTCTCCTCAGCTTGAAACCATCATCGTTGTCACACCCTGGCGATCTGTCGCTCAGCTGCACGCGCACAAAACTTGAAGATATTCTCTTCAGAGAGCTGTGTGTATGGGTGTGTGTATGTGTGTATGTCTGAGAGACAGAAGAGGGGGTGCCGGGATATGAAGTAGAAGGGCTTTTATCAGCCTCTGAGTTGGAAGTCTTTGAGGGCCTCCTCAGAAGCTCAGCATTTCTTCCATTGTTCTATTTCCATCCCTCGCTTCGCTCCTGTCACATGTAGAATTACAAAAGGCCTCCTATACCCCCCCTCCTCCCGCATATCCCACCCCTTTTCCCCATGTTCCAACGTCAGAGAAGCATATAACCCACTTAGATTATTCTCAAAATACTTCACAACTTTACAGTGTTCCCACCGCAAATTGGAGTTCAGGCAAAAAACTGGAACTGGAAAGCTGAGGTTGTGAACTTCTTTTGGTTTGAAGCGAATCTCCTAATTTAACTCCTTTACGCAGAAATGACTCACTCCTGTGTACTGTAGTTACACCGTGGCATACACCATGTACAAATGCTAACAGTCTCGTACGGGACATTTTGCTGTCTTGTCTTGAAGACCATCATTGCAGCTATAACTTGACAAATGCATCTCAGATGCTCACCATCTAACCTAAGGGATGGGTGGAGAGATTCTACCCGGTGTCTGCGTGTCATCCTCTGGCTAGACAGTGTGTTTACAGTATATGGTAAGGTGAAATCCTATCACAACAGGAGCTGACTCTTTCTCTCTCACACACATACACACTCACACATGCATGCACACGCACACACACACACACAATGATATCTGAGCCTTTGAAAAACCTGCCTGCAGGCCTGCACCTGTTAACAGGTGATGCCGATGTGACATCTCAGCTAACAGAAAGAGCCCCTTCCTTTACTCTCGCTGCTCTTCTTCTATTACCCCTTATTTTTTCCTTTATCTTGTCTTAGCCCCCTCTTTGGGATTTTTCCACTGTTCTGTCCTCTCTTTTCTTTGCCTTCTGCTCTTGCCCCTTCCCCCTTTTCAGCCCTAAGGTACAAAGGTACAGAGCAAAAAAAGGATTAGCAAACCATTTCCCTAAACATAAACTGCAGCAGGTGTATTGGAAATCCCCCTGTCTTGCTTTGTGCTGTGGAGATCACCTTTGATTTTTGAGACACATCGCCTGTGAGCACGTAAAACTAAACTATGAGTCACAGAATGCAAATAGAGATACGTGTCTGTCACAGATATGTACTAAACATTAACCATGCTTCGCCAGTGAGGTATTTACACCTTGTACCACCAGTGCACCGCCAACTTATCCTCTGTCCGACGTAATTGAACATGACACCAACTTGTGCAATCAAAAACTTGGCCACGTTGTCTGTGCCATTTTCCTACCCTCCCTCCCTCCTTTTTCTACTTTACCCAGTTACTTCTTCTTTTTTCATTCCTTCACCAGAGATAACGAGAGGTGATTTCAAACCCCCTGTGTTCAGATGATGTTGTAGAGCTCGTTCTTCTGCATGTCGGTGTGTCATGTGAGAGTTCACGTGTGTTCAGGTGTGTGTAAGGTGAATAAAGGTATCATTGTTGGTTGCAGGTGTGTGCTTGTGCCAGGCAGGCTTCAGCAAAGGATCTGGAGAACAATGGGTCTCTGTTTTAGTACACACCTGAGTCAGAGAGGGGAGGTGAGAGGGCTCGATCGCAGGTAGATTACACAAGAGCAGACTTCATTAAACCTGAGGGGGGCAATGGAGGGTTGGGGGAAGGGAGGGGAGAGAGAGATAAAAAAAAGTGCAGGAACGTGGAGAGAGGGATGGAAGGAGACAGGGACATGGAGAGAGAGACATACCGGGAGGAGTGAAGGGGACTAAAGTGAAAACGGAGGCAGCTAAAGTCTCAAAGTGAGTTCAATGTTGAATGAAAACTGATGTAAGTGCAGTAGGACAGAGGAGTCAAGGTCACAATGGATGCACAGCAGGTGCTGCTTCACATGGTGAGCATTTTGCCTCCAGTAAGTGTTTACAGGAAGCATGCTCTATTATCATGGCATGATGAGATTCATGGCAAGACAAACTACACCCTCAATGCAATCACAATTTCAGATGTTGTTCCAGTGAGGGTACAGGCAACAGCACAGTTATCAGTCTGAACTATTACACCTTATAAAATAATTTACACAAGAATTCATATCCTGACAAATGTTCAATCAGATATTCTCTCTCCACTAAATATTTTTTGTCTCTTTTTACCATCTCTGGAAAAAATTATCTGGTTGATGACAGCAATACAGTTGAATGAAAAACTTTGTGTTAATAGGTGCTAAAATGTTTCATAGAGCGGAGAGAAATTACAGATTTGAATGATAATGACTGTGGATTTGTCACTAAAGGCAGCACCTTTGACATGGTGCAATTGCTCTCAAACTTTTTAATTTAAGGAACCCCTAGACTGACACAAATTAGACCACAGACCCCCATTTGAAAAGATTTTTCCTCCGGGGCTCCCCATCTAATAGAAATGTTGCTTTTTGATGTTTTATTATACAAAGTGTATAAATAAATGGAATAATACTGAAAATGAATTATTTCCCTTTTAACTGGGAACCCACTGAAACCCCTTCATGGACCCCTGGGGGTCTTCAGACCACATGACATAACTGCCACAATTTGACAAGCATATATCTTTGTAGATTTATTGGTTCAAGAGGGCCCTCTTTTAGAAGTAGTGGATAAGTGAGTGGGCTGCTGTACTGCTGAAATATTCAAATAACTGCATAAAGTAGCTTCTAAGCTAGCTAGCTTTGTGTTAAAAGAACTTACATAAAACAAAACTCTCAAAAAATATTAAAAATTATTAAAACTTGTGTCATTATTATATTTGCTATTTCCTCCTCCAGATTAAAATAGGCCTAGTTTTATAGGACTCCCACTACTATAAAAGCTACCCCTGGTCCGCTTTTGTTTCATAATAGCAAGTTTCCCAGTAAAAGAAATGAATGATGAAATAAAATGATAAAATAATAAGTTCATGAGTCATTAATTTTAAGAATTTCTTCAATTATTACTGTTTATTTTATTATTTTGAAACCAATTGTTTATACAGGTATATATTTAAAAATAGTTTTTATTTCTTTAACATTAAACTTTTTGGTGTCCCATACCTGGTAACGGGAGCTGCAGTGTTTGCGTTTCCAAATTAAGAGAAAATGTGTTTTGTCAGTAAGTAATACTATGTTACTTAATTTGTGGAAACTATCATTCAGTTGAGTTCAGTTCAATTCAGTTTAATCATATGGTGCCAAACCACAACAAAAATGTTCTCATGACACCTTCCAATTAGAGCACGTCTATACCAAATACTTTAATTTAATTTTTAGGACGGAGAGACCCAACAAGACCCCCATGAGCAAGCACTTGGTGACAGTGGTGAGGAAAAACGTACTTTTAGAGTAAAAAGCACAGGAGTAATTAGTTAGGACAACATTCCACTTGACTATTAGCTACATCTGCACTTTTCCACTATACAGCAAGTCAAAATATCTGCTCAAGCTTGAAATTTGTGTAGGTGCTCCAGATGAGCCATTATCTTGAACACCATTCGTTATTCATTATTGTCAAATTTGCATTGTTATTGTGCTTGCAGTTGAGACAGCAGCTTGATTTGAGTTCTTGTGGCATCTGAGCCTTCAGAGTAGCTCAGATCCTGTGGTGTTCACTGTCTGTTTTGTTGGGACTTCAGACTTAGACAAAAAAGATTCAAATTAGCTCCCAGTTTGCTCTCCAACTTAAACATCAGTGCATCATTACATCATTTATCTTGGTCAAACCCGGAGATATTTTTCCATGAATCTGTGCATTCATTCATGATAAAGTAAATTAAAAAAAAAAGAAACAATGTTTGTTTTACATGGTGATCAACTCACTACATATTGCGAGTCTGTCTGTAGCTGGATGTCTGTTTATTCATAGTAAACTGCATGGATCTATAAAACATACAGTGGGCTATGGACAACTATCACCTACATGCATTATATGTGATTTAAGAAAGTTCTTTTGTGAGTTTTTGAGTTGGTTTGCTTACAGAGTTTTTCTTTGTTGAAATTTCTACAACATGGTTACATACTTTTTAGCATAATTCAATTTAATAGAACAGCTCGGCCATATGTTCTGCCTTCACAAAGATGATAATGTTCAGCTTTGATTAGCAGTGTCAGAGCTGTATTAATTTAACTATAAGTTCATCGCTGGGGTTGTAGTTGACAGTGGTCTCCAATAGATTGTACAAGTGGACCTAATAAAGTAGCCAGGAAGTGTAATTAAATCTCTGTAATTTCCGGCTTTGAATCTGTATAGTATGTCTGCATTGCACACTCATTTTAAGCATATGAAGCATGTATTCAACAGCACAGATAAATTCCACCATGTCATCCATGGAGTGAAAGTTAAAGGGGGAGAGACACTGTGGCGCTGCAATTCAAATGTTGTATTTATCTAAGGAAGTCACAGGACTGAAGGGAACTCCTGTGCAACTGTCTGATGTTGAATGTCCATCCACAAACAGCTGGAGGGATATAAACATAATGGCATGCTGTGTATGGAGAATGTATAGCACCAGCTCATAAATGACAGGCTTTAAAATAACACCGAAGCCTCTGGGGAGCAGGGTAAGACCGTGATCATATCAGACGACTCACGGTCTGTGAGGGGACATGGATATGCAGACCTGTATTTGATCATATGGAAGCAGAGAAAGTGCTTCACGAGTAGCCACACCCTGTGATGAGCGTCCTGATGTGAAATGGTAATGACAACTGAAGATATTTTACACCAACACAGACACGTTCCATGCACATTTCACTCAAAGACAGAGGTGATATACGGGTGTAGGAAAGGTGTTTACAAAATGAAAGAAAAGAAGTGATTTATTGTCCATGTTGACCTCATTTTGAGGAACTCCCATTCTCTTTAAGATCATCTCATATATTAGAGAAGCAAAGATCAATGCTATCGTCTCTTGTAGCACGTCAAGTATGCAATGAAGTACTACACAAAGAACGTTTTGTGATGTTGGATTGCAGACGACAATTACAGTCATCGCATTCAAAGGCTTTTGTCACTAATTCATGACATGTTCTCAGCAAAGTTGGATAAGAAGGAGGAGAAGTAGTGACAAGATAACAAATGGAAGTTGCATTGAAAAACTTCGAGAGTAATTTCGCTCCTCATCTACCTCCCTCCCTCTCCATCCTTCAGTCATCCCTCCCTCCCACCTCTCTTTCAGCAAAAGTTCAGAAAGTCAAAGCATCCCTACTTTCACACAAGATGAACGCTGTTTCTGTCTCAACTCCTCAAACATAAAACGCAAATGGTATGTAAATGTCGTCTTTGATTCTGTTTAATGTATCCCAGGTACAAGGTGCAAAGAATAAAAGAGCCTTCTCCTCTCTGCCTATAAAGTATTGCGGTACACCTTTACAGGACAGTGGACCCCCTGCTGTGAGGATAATAGGAAGAAATTGTTTTGCTATGAGATGAAGTGATAAAAGGAAAAGTATGATTTTTCAAAGACTTTGCCGCTCCTCTTCAACACCCTCCACGCATTCTTTCTTCAGTGCATGAGAGAGAAATCGGCAAGCGCTAATTGAGTGATAGCTGATTGTTGAAGTGTTCATCTTTGATGTTCTTCTCTTTTTTTTGCAGATGTAAATGAATCATCAAGAAAGTGGCAGATGTTTTGTGAGTAAGTGGGATGAAGTTGGGGTTTGAAGGAGGATGGTTTGCATGTGTGTGTGCTGTACCAGTGAGCATGCTGCACCTGAATGAAGCAAGATTTAACTATATGCTGTTAAGGATTTTCATCCATTTGTTCCCAAGCATTTTAAGCTTTTCGTGTGATTAAACATCATCTGCATATATTTTTTTTTAAACTTTGTTTGTTTAGTTTTGTACAGACATTGCACAGTCATACAAGTCATCCATCCGAGTTAAGATGGGTCAAAGTTCACTTTTGGCTTCACATGGGACCCAAACACTAGTGTACTTGCTGAAAGTTCTGGGGCTGTCCAGGGGTGGTTCTAGGGTCAGTGGAGTCCTGAGACACTTTGAATGAGTCTGGGGTAGACATCAGAATAAGTAAAATTAGCATCTGTCAAATTTTAATGATTAAAGCTGCTGAGCACAAATTCAAACTGAGCACAGAGCACCACCTATTCAGTTTGGCCGGGAAGTGAAGGGTCGTCCTGTTAGACTGTACCCTCTACTTACAAAGAAAAGCAGGGACAGGCACTTTTTAAAAGACCAGACAGTGACAGAGCTCAACATTTGGTGTCTGAATTACCTTAAAACACAAAATGCATTGACAGATGATAAAACCACATTCAGTTTAGTGGCAAATGATCTCTTTATTTATTTATTTGAGTGTGAGATTCATTTTAAAGTAGTTACTAGCTACATAACATAACATAACAAACATACATTAAGCTAACCCCCCCCCCCATGATATTCATCAAATGTTGGCGGGGAGGGGGACATCTGCAATACCTCGTATAGAGAGCCTGTGTTTACTATGATCTGATCCAACTCCTTACTGGATTCAAAAAACTGTTGGTTCAAACAAATAGTGCTTATAAGCTGTGGCTAAATTCAATATGTCAGGATTTTCACTAAAGGGGTGACACAAACAGACCCCGAGGTAGACCCAGAACTCTCTGGTTACATATCCCCTCTGGCCTGGGAATATCTTGAGATCCCTCAGGAGGAGCTGAAAAACGCTACAAGGGAGAAGAACACTTGGAATTGACCGCTTAGCCTGCTGCCACCGCAACCTGACCCAGGATGAGCAGGTGAAGATGGACGGAGTGACACAAATTCATCATATTGGTGTCACTAAACCAGGTGACAGTGAGGGAATCAGTTCATCCACAGTGTAGGTCCACACACCCACAATAATTGAAAATTTCACTTTAACAACAGGGTATACTGGCATAAAATATGTAAATTGCATGTTGTTCAAAATAGTCATGTGGTCGCCTTACAAAGGAGCAATATATTTTCTTGTTTTGATTTTGCAGATTTTTGGAGACCAAGTGCTCAGAAGTTGCCAGAACAGCTGGAGAAAATTAAGAGGGCAGACTCAGAAACCAACATGTCCACCATGCTTAAACCTGATTCTGCTCTCACAGCTATTTTGAAATCTCTCAAATCTCTTGTCATCAGTATACTTCCGTACAAGAGATGGTGTATGGAATGGCTTAACACTCCTTCCTCAGTCTGCACCGACTAGAATCAACCAAAAATGAAGAGAAAACTATAAACAATAAACAAAAATAACCAACAATAAATCAAAAGAGATGTGGACGAGGTAGCAGTGTGCTACAAGAAATTAAACAAGCTCTCAACAGAAGAAAAAAGGATAATCAAGACAGACAACATGGATATGTAGAAACAACATAAATGCTCTGCAGCTACAGCCACACACACACAGTTGCACATTACACACATGAAACTAAGTTGTCCAGAGATGTTGACTGAGTTACATCCATCACAGTGAGTTTGTTGTACTCACCTGTTGAACAACATTTTGTGAATGTCTTGCACTATAAAGTCCTCCACAGTCCAGGTTTATGTCTCTGCTCATTCATTCTCAGTGCATAATATAACCGGTCCACCCACCCTTTCCTGCCCATTTTATACTTTTCATGTCGCTGTACGAGGGTCCACTATGGAGTACGTGATGTAAATGTCTTCATCTACGTGCCTCAAACTTTTTGTGAGTGTGCTACACCACTGTGCTTCAAAGACACATGCTGTGCATATGCTGGAATACCAAAACATAATACGTCTTCCTGATCCACTGCACATGTGTTGAATGTGTCCTCCAAATGGATTTCAGAAAGTAGTATAAACAGAACTATCAGACGTTTACGCATGGCGTCCACAGCTGTCCATGTATGTGTGTCTGCATGGGAATACAAATCAGGCTTCGTTCACACTAAGCTCTTCAAAGTTTTACTCTGACAAGGATTGCTGGCAAACCGGTATAAAGAAAAGTGTATGAAGTGGATGCAAAGGTCACCACTGGAGGATCCTCCATGAGCATCTTAGCATTTAGTATTATTAATACTGAAATGCACCATAGGAATGAAATGATTTCAGACTGCTGATGGGGCTTTTTTCTTTAGTTTCATTCTCATACAGTTTATCATGACTTTCTCATGTGACTTTTGTTTTTACTCTGTAATAGATTAGTCTTGACATGTAGTCAACAACAATGTTAGAAAAAAAATACTTGTTCTGGTAAAAACTCGTAGAGGCCAAAAAAATTGAATTTTAAAAATACTTTAAAAAACTGTATCAATTAAATACAGTTCCAATAAACATAAACAACAATTAAAATATTCAGATGCACCAGAGAAATGGATTGTTTTCAGTGTACTTGTGGATCATGTTAATGTTAAATTAAATTAAAAGAGATTTGTGGATGTAAGTTTTACAGACAAGAAGTAATAGTTTATAATAAAATCTAAAATTAAACATAAGACCAGGCTTTATGTGATATAATTTAGCTTTCCTTGTTAGAACTCTTGCTGCAGCATTTTGTATTCACTGTTGGCAACATGCAGCCTTTTTTTGAAGACCGGCAAGAGGGAATTTCAAAAGTTGAACCAAGAGTAGAGCTTTTCTGCATCAGCCTGAGACAAGAAGCCTCTTACCCTGCACATATTTTAACCACGCAGCTCGGTCTCATTCTCAGCCATTTTGACTCTGCGTCTCAACCAGATTATCCACATCTTAGATGGACAAGATGACACTTTAAGACACATTAATGCACCTCCGATGTGAACATATATGTGTTAAGATGAGATGAGACTATCAGACAACTACACAATGCAGTGCAGTTTTCAAAGCAAAAAGGTCCCAAGACAGATGGAGGTCAGGGATGAGTGGTGAGTCACACACACTATCTTCTCCCAGGAGATTAGAGTTCATGTCGCATGTAAAACCAAACAATCTTTTCCAAAACCTAACCAAGCAGTTTTTGCGCCTAAGCTTAGCCAAAGTGCTGTTTCATGTTAACCAGCTAATCAACCACAGATGCTAAAGGGTAAAGGGTACAGACGCAGAAGGACGACACCATCTGACTACCCGGGATGAAGACTGGTTGATTTTAAGATAAAAAGGCAGTTTTATTATGTTAGTGAGGTAGCTTTGGAAACCAGGGTCAGAATCAAGGATACCACCCAGATTTCTAACCTGTGTAGTTTCAAGGAAGAAAGAGGCAAAATACAGTTCTCTATAAAAATCTTGCCATAAGCCATGAGCCCATACATGCATAGAAAATTGGGTATCTTACTCTAATTGCAGCACAGTGGCAAAAAAAAAAAAAAAAAAAAAAAATCAACTGTGAGACTAAGTCACTGTGCACTCTTTCATCATTATTTTAACATAACAAATGCTAACATGTAATTAAAGGCCTTGCAAAAGACACAGGTATCGACAGTTTACCATCAGTAGTTTAGTACTGCTTGTTTCCACACCAACAGAGACTGCATGTGACTAGACTGGCAGGCCTGATCCAGCTGGGCTTGACAGCAGAGCACACATGAAAGAAAGGGATGGAGGGATGGAGTGGTGAGAGCTGGGAGAAAAGCGAGGGATGAACAGAAACACACACTGGGATCCTGCTGTTCACAGCAGCAGGTGCAAAGGGAGAAGGTTGGGGGGGGGGGGGTGAGAAGTGATGGAGGGGCGTACGAGCGGTTTTGTGTAAAGGAAAAAGAGAGAGCATGTGAGCGGGGAGTGTTGGGAGGGTGACATATGGGTAGAATTCACTGAATCAAACTCCTATAAGCCAATGACAAGGAGTCCCTGCATGGGTTCCGATAAATGGAATCCTTGTTTGATTTTGCACTACCATGAGGTTTTTTATTATGATCCATTGAACTCTGATGATGCTCTGAACTGCAAGAGGCAGTAAAGCCAACACGGGCAACAGCAGGAAGGCACACACTTTACTGTCTGTTGCTCCCTGTGTGAAGTTAAAAAGCAGAGACAGCAGTGGCTGTCGATTGCAAAGCCACATCGAGAAATACCTCGTGAGCCGGCTGAAGACTGTGTAACGTGTAATGTTTTTAAATAACAGGCTATAACTCTTTCATTCTGCTTAAATATGTGATCCATGTGGCCACGGCCTGTTTTCTCATTTCTGCTGAGGGTGTGACACCAAATTCTGCAAATATGGTAGACAGTGACTTGGGGGAAAATTTGGTCTCAAGTCCTTTAAAACAAAGAAAAATGTGTATTTTCACATGAACAGGCAGCAGGTAAAGTAACCAAGTGTAACCTTTTTTATTGGTTACTGTGTGTTATTATGCCGTAAAATAGGATAACTGACTGAACCAGTGCTAACATCTTTGCCGACACTCCCCTGAGCTAGCTTGTGCCCTAGCAAAGATTTTTCAAAAAACCCCAGAGTAGGGCAGATGGAGCTGGGGATATATCAAATTACAGTACATCAGTCTTGAGGAGAAGCATCTTTCTTGAAGACTGGGCGTTGACAGACAGCAAGAGAACAGGCAAGGGAGGATAGCTGAGGATCTCTGCCTTTGATGAGACATAACAATATCCAAATCCCCGACCGCCTCTTATTTAAGTTACTGAGGACTCTAAAAAAGGGAAGTTCTTCCAAAGTCGCTCAGAAGCTTGTGCGCTTTAGGTGAAGGGAGGGAATGGAGGGAGCAAGAAGTAGAAGGGTGGGGGAAAGAAGATAATGTTTATGCATTAGATTTTCAAAGCGCTTTTTTCTGCAAGGAAATTCAGATTCAAAGGTGTACTTCTTGCAGGAAGATCTAAAGGATTCTTTCTCCCTCTCCCTGTTATTGCTTGAGTGACAAAGTCTCTCTGTAGCTTAGCCAGGACTTTGTATGCACATGGTAACTGAGCGTGAGTAGGCCCTACGTAGCTACAGTACATCCACCAAGGGGATTGAGTGATGTGTAAGTGTATATTTTATATATAATATTTTCTACGCTCAAACTACATATTTGACATCAAAGAGAACAGTAACGCTAAAGTAAGACCTCGGCTAGGCAATCAAATGCTTCTGTTAACTTGAGTCAAGCACTCTGCCGCCCACAAGCAGTGCCACTGTGCTCACAATGGAGTCTGAACTGTGTGCCCGCGCGTATCACTCCAAATTCAAACTCATCGAAGCAATATTAGCTGAGACTTTTTCTAACTGGAAGTTTGAACTCCAAAACTTCAGAGGCAGAGCACTTTGAAAGAGCTGAAGGAGCGGAGATGAGAGCACAAGGGTGTGTGTGTGTGTGTGTGTGTGTGTGTGTGTGTGCACGTTTACGTCGGATAGTTGCTGAGCACAGCACTCGTACATACGTGTGATTAAAAATTCAAATGAGCGCCTTTAGAATGGATGGAAGGCTTTGAGGCTCCGTAATGAGGCTGATATATGAAGTTTAAACATTCGGAGCTGCTGGAAGTGCCACCGTGGAAAAAGAGACAGAGAAAGGGGAGGGAGGAAGAAAAAAAAATGGGGAAGATCTGTGGCTTTGATGCAGGGATATCACCGTGGGGCATGGCTGGTTGGCTGGTGCTGGCTGGTACTGGGATCCGGAGCGCTTTCAGAATGTTTGCTACGTTCCCCAAGACACCATTTCGAGCAATCCCTCACCAACAGTCCAGGACAAACTGGGAGGAAGGAGGGATAGAAGCGGAAGAGATGCAGAAGCCGCGAAATCACGTAGAGAATGAAAAGTGGATGGAACCAGGGAAAGTTGCACAGAGTGGATAAGGAAAGGGGAGACGGGGGGTGGGGGGTTAAAAAAAGAGAGGAACAATGAGAGTGACAAAGAAGTGCCTGGTATCAGTTCCCTGTATACACCTTTCAATCACACACACACACACACACACACACACACACATACAGTGACACACGTACAAACACACATAATAGAGCAAGCGGTGAGAAGGAGTTTGGTGTGAGGATCTGGGACAGAAGGGGAGAGGTATTAGCTCACGTGCTACTGTGTCTGGGGCCGCATTCAGATGCGGTCACACACTCACACACATACTCTCTCTCTCTCTCTCTCTCTCTCTCTCACACACACACACGCGCGCGCACACACACACACACACACACACTGTTCTACTTCTATCTCTGGAAGCAGTGGGAGTCTAGTGCCACTTTGAACTTGCCTACCATTAAAAGCCTGAGTTTTGAAGAGGCCTATTGAAAGGGAACCTGTGCATTTCATTTATGATGTAAATGTATTTTCTTTCAGACCCCCCCGCCCCTTTTTTTTTATTTTGACAGCCTTTGAAATTTGTCAAATGCACATCCAATTTAACAGCCAGGAAAGACTTCTTTGGCCCCCTTTTCTCCTTTTCGCAACAATCCATTTTCATATCAACTTGAAAGGAACTGGCTGAATATTTTTGCTTGATTTTCTTTAATGTGATCATCACTGTTTCAGTCACTCAGTGTGCTTGAGTTACATTCTTTTAGTAAGGTAATTTTCTGTCAGATTTACTTTCATTCTTGATTCTTCAAACAGGCAAAACAAGCGATTTCTCAAAAGTACATCTGCAGCTCTTCTGTGAAGCCTTTTCTCTCCCTTTAAACCGGCTGTCGTAGCCTTTCCTTCAATTTCAGGCAAATGTCCTCTTTAAGTGTTCCCAGGTCAAACGGCATTTAAAATTGTTTTTTTTTTTTTCATTTAACCCACATGCAGGTTGACGCTAGTGTTTTCAATCAGCATAGATGATCCAGTGATAATTTAGATAGTACAGTTGTAGGCAGAAAGTAAAGATGTGGAGGTTGTCATCTTTCAGCAAAATTCCCTAGTTTGAATGAAGAGTGTGTGTGATTTGTGTAGATTCTTGTGTTGGTGATGGAAACACTTTTCTGTGGCTGAAATATTGCTTTTTAACTGAACCATAGTGGCCCCAGTCACGTTAGCTCGGAGAATCAAGACATCCCAGCTACTATAGTCATACCACTTGTTCTGTCTGTGCTGTGTGTCCTATGTGGGCAGCAGGCGTCCTTAAACAACACAGTGTGGTCAGTGGAGTTTCCCTGCCTGCTATCCTCAAATGCAGCAGGGAGAGAAAGAGAGAGGTGGTTGAGGAAGCAAAAGTTTTTGTTTTTGGTTTCTTTTCTTTTTTTAAAAAAAGAAAGAAAAAAAAGAGGCATAGATAACATTGAAAAGTGTCCTCCATAATTTCTCAGAGCCAAAGGAGACATCTTCAAATGACTTGGAATTTCTTTTTGTTTGCCACGACCAGGATTTTCCCCTAACCTTAATCATACTGTAGTTGTAGAAGTGTGTGACAAATACTAATTTCTTCATCTGATTGTGATGCTTGTGTGTATATGTGTGTGTGAGTGTAGGTGTGGATCAACCCTTCCAGCTGGACACAGCAGTGGTTAGATGATAGAGCATAGTTAAGGCATGACAGTGAAGGGGAGTGGTTTGGTAAGCTTGACGTGGGAGTGTTAAAGCGTGTTTGAGAGGGGGTCCACGACAGCTGGAGGCCGAAAATGCTTCGCTTGCTTTCCCGCCTGTCAGTAACCTCTCCCCTGAACAAAAAGTTTAACATGAAGATATATTCCCACTTTCACACTACAATCCAACCCCTATGATGTCAAAACAACATTATTCCAAGTATGAGCCTCCTGAACTCCCTAAAATCCTAATCCTACTAAAATTCCTTAGAAACTCAATGATTTAGAACATTATGTGCGACTTTAAGAAAATGAACAAAAAATACGTACAACACAAAACCTTCATCTCAGCCTAATGGGTCTCTTACATTCTTAGATATCTGTACACAGCATCAAGACATCACCAGCGTGTAGTTCTATATATATATATATATATATATATATATATATATATATATATATATATATATATATATATATATATATAGAGAGAGAGAGAGAGAGAGAGAGAGAGAGAGAGAGAGAGAGAGAGAGATTGATAAATAGATAGAATCTCTAAACAAGTACAGTGACACTTTTACACATAAGATACCTATTAGAACTGATGTGTATCTTACTTCACTTGGGGACCACCTATAGGTTGAGAAAGATACTTTGTGCTGTATCCTTCACTTATTCACTCACACACACCCACACACTGTGTTGTTGTGCCCATCTTTGGTGGCTGAGTCTTAATAAAACCCAATCCCCACCGTGCATCCTCTCTCTGTTCTGCAACTCCTGCTGCTTGTCTGTCTCAAGAGTGCCGTAATTTACTGTCACAGAACTCCTCAAACCGGCCACCACACAGTGCACTGAGGGGGACTGGAGACTAGGTAACACAGATCAGTGTCAAAAAGAAGGAAAAAACATTCCTACTTCCCCCTCTGGACAAAAAATAAATAAATAAATAAAGTCTTAAAAAATAATGGAGGTGGGGAAAGAAACTGTTTTTCACAGACTCAAACACACACAGCAGTCCGCCCAGCTTTGTTTAGGTTTTCCCTTTTTTTTCAGAGAACAGAAAAGGAAGGGGGGGGGGGGATTGCTAGGTGGTTGTCAACGGTTGAAGCTGCAGCCGCACCTGGCATCGTGCGACTGGTCTTTGATCACTTGTCGAGTGAAATTCCGCCACTGGATTAGAGTGAAGGAGGGGGCAACTGAGGGTGGGAGGACTGAAAGAGTGACAAAGGAGGAAAACACAGAGAGGACGACTTGTCTGAAACATAGCCCTGTGTGTTTTGTGCCTTTAATGTTGCATCCTTTGCCCTGTTGGCTGTAATTAAAATCAGCATGAGTTGTTGAATTTGTGTAACGACAACCTACTCTACTCAGGCGCTACTTAGTGTACAATCTTTGTGTTTGGACTTGCATGCAGACTGATAAATATCACCTTTAAAAATACAGAATGCAATCATTTAAATCATAACCTTCCCTTAGGATTAATTTAATGGTAGTAAAATTGCGGTCACCCACATATTGGAGAAACGTACAGAAGCAAACATAAAAATATGAAGATTTTTCAAGAAGTGAGACAGAAAGGAACCAAATGTAGAAAAATAAATGTTCTTTTTAAAAGAGATGTAAAAGGCCTGTGAGGCTACCTCTCCATGTGTGCCCTGTATGCCCGTGCATGTGGAGTGTATAAAGCATGACACGAGTGAACCTGTAAGTCACACTCTTGTGTCTTGTTCCACTTTTTACAAAAGGCTGAATAATTTCAAGAGCTTAAAACTTTACTTTTATTTTTGTTTATCATATCAGGACTGGTCATAATGCCTTCATGAGAACTACCTTGAGGCCATTTCTGTGTAAAACCTAGGACATCTGTGCTCTTCAAATAGTTTTGGGAATTTTTCCTCAAATGACAACTGACAAGAAATTGCAGTGGCGTGAAAGCATAAACAGATCATCAAATTTAAACAAACAATAAAGGGTTATTATTAAAGATAGCTCTTAGTTAGTCATCAAATCATTTTCTGTACTTTTAGCTTTCTAGCTATCTTCAAATATGTGATCTGAGGCCAAACCTCCTGCTCTGACTGAAATTCCAAATGAAGCCATAACTTTTTCTCTTGCTAGTATAGCCAGCTAAAAGTATCAAACCACCTGTTAAAAGGTAACAGAACACAGGAAATTATATTTATTCTGTTAAAAATGTTCTCAGTGAGGATCCCTACACCCTGTTAGATTGTTCCACCCACATTTCAATGCTTCCTACACCCATGGGTGACAATCAGACACTGTAACCCTGTGCGAACATAAAGCACCACTTAAGACCTTCTTTCAATCATGCCAGGACATCCAACCTAAACTGTTAGCGATACTGAGTTAACACCTATCGTGGGAGCCATGACAAAGCACCATTGCTTTGAATGGTGGGAGCGACCTTGAGTGAAGCACTAAGAATTCCCTCCATTTGACAGCTGGCTCTCACGTACGCCCTTGACTTAGCATGTGCTAATGCTGTCAGAAATGTTTGGGAAGAGAACTGATGGCATGCTAATCTGCGCTATGTTTGCCACAAGGCTAAAGCTGTGCTGGCCGTGGCATGTACAGGGGAGTGTTGACAGTCCTGCTACCAGTTGTTCAATCCTCCACTGGGGTGGTACTGGGAGATGAAAGAGACCAAAGATTTCCCAGGTTGCTGTAGACAGCCACAGCAACTGGATGAGTAGATGGTAGGGGGGTAGTAGCTGCTTCAGTGGTGATACCACCATGGGGGTCCACCAGCATGAGACATGCAAGCTGTACTATTACAGTAAAATACCCACATAGATTGTATTTCAGAATATGAGGTTTTGTGTGCAGTATCCCATCCTTGTCTAATAAAGTTAAGTTAAGCTGTCACTGAGATGAGGAGTTTTGTGAAAAAGTGACAGAATTAAACTTCATCAGTAAACCACAGTTGATAGCGCATGAATATACCATTGAAAGAATAGTGCACCTGCATATACAACTGATTTAAAGTCCAATTTGTGATATATATGTGATATATTATTTGGGGAGGTTTTCTCACATAGTTGTCCCATATTTTTAGGAAATGAGTTCAGTAACACACATGCTCTTCTAACACAGATGCAGATAAGCAAAGAGCATTAATGGGGGAGGAACCACTAAGACTACTTTTTTGACTTTGAACAGAACAAATCTTAAACATCAAGCTGTAGACAAACAACACCCAAAACTGTGTGAAGAAATGGACAAACGTTTGAAACATAATTTCAACTTTCCATGTACTATTGTGAATCTTATTTTAGGAGAATGGGAGGTGCATCCTACAATCAAACATCCATCCATCCATTTTCTATACCGCTTACCCGTCAGGGTCGCAGGGGAGCTGGAGCCTATCCCAGCTGACTATGGGCGAGAGGCGGGGTACACCCTGGACTGGTCGCCAGTCAATCGCAGGGCCAACACACAAAGACAAACAACCACACACTCTCACACTCACACCTAGGGGCAATTTAGAGTAGCCAATTAACCTAATGTGCATGTTTTTGGTATTGTGGGAGGAAGCCGGAGAACCCACAGAAAACCCACGCAGGCACAGGGAGAACATGCAAACTCCACATAGAAGGGCCCAGACCGGGATTTGAACCTGGAACCTTCTTGCTATGAGGCAACAGTGCTAACCACTGCACCACCATGCTGCCCACAATCAAACATTAACAGGGAAAATATTCAGATGTGAAGATTTTTAGCAGATTTCTCATTTGGTGACTTACACATGATCAGCTTCTTGAGAACCGAAGAGAGACTCAACTCATTTCTGCAAAGGCCTGTCATTTCTGGAACAGAATTCTGTTTTTTGTGACCATAAAGACGCACCAAAATAGCAGAGCATATAACAAATTTTGTTAACCCATATACAATCACTACAAGTTGTGATCAAGGTGGAAATAAAAAACAATCTTAAGAACTTCTTACTTTTATTGTAAATGTCAACACATTTAATCATTTGGTATGTTTTATCGCTTGTGGTCATTTTCTTTATCAACTGAAACAGTACAAACTTCAGTTCATCTTGAATGGAACCATTCTGACTTGCCAAAGTACAATTCTTCATCTGGTCCAGCAGATGGCAGCAGCAACACATAGTGAATCATCAGTGCCTCCTCACAGAGCTGTGAAATCCTATACAGGAGCCTTGATAGGAGAGGACATGGACCATTCAGCAGAGATTCTCGATGTGATGTTCCCATGATACCTTTAACTGTATTGCATTATAGACAATACAGTTCAATTCGGTCTGAACATTATATTTTTATTGAGCATTGTTGGGCAATCTGGTGCCAACGTATTTTCAAAAATTTGTTCATGAAAGCACGGCAAAATGCCCTTTGTGGGACCACTTAATTGAAGAAAATGTGGGGCAGTGACATATGGACTGCCCTACATTCTGAAACATTTGTTGCTGTCTGCATGCATGAAAGTGATTAAACAGTTAATAATGCCCTGTGTATTTTTCTTACACTGGGGTGGATCTTTAAATCTACTTTCAACTTTCTAAACAAGACTGCGTAGCAAAGTGGAAACACAGATAGACTAATAACTTAAACACTTCATCTGCTTTGTTCAAGTGCCCCAGGAAGCCATGACAATGTGACAGTGACATGTAGAATACTAGGAACCTGAAACTGAACCAGCTAAATTGAATTCAGCCATTATTCATTATATAACTTACACCTGAGCTTTTCCTTCTGTGACATGTCAGAATGTGTTCATTTAAACTGTGTTAGTCTCAACCTTTTCATCCTGTTCAAGTTCACACCTCAAGTTCATTTTCACAGAGCATCTCAATGACAAAGACAGACTTCAGTGTGCAATATAAACCAATGCTGAAATGTCCAGATGTTTACCTAATCAACTTACAACATTACTCAACATGGATATAAATGTATATTAATTATGATTTTAAAAACATTATGTTTTAGCTTATGTAAAGTACCCAGAAGTTTATCTTTATATACTGGTGTTGCCATACATTGAACTGTATATTTTTTGGCGAGTATCATGGGTAACATAGAGTAGGTTTTTATTTTTATGACTTTATTATTAAAAACTAGCACACCTACTGTAGTCTTAATGTTTCTATTAATATTCTTGTATGCGTGTTGCTATTTAAATCTGTGATTATGTTTATGTTTTTAGATGTGTGTCTACATACATGCATTATGCAGTCATGCAGGGGTGTGATAACCTCAAGAAGCCCTCTTTGCCTCTCTTTGGTTCCATGGGAACCTGTGCACAGTTAATCCTGCTTTTGGCTGGAGAGGGCTTCTCCAAACAAATCATCCAGCTCTAAGACCCACTGCTCCTCAAGTGGGCTCCTAGCTCTCTTTGCCAAGCCTCACCAAAAAACCTCTCTGCTTTCTTCTTTCTTTTCTCATATGCTTCACATAAAACAGCTACCTACCGTGAGGCAAATCCCTTTGTCTCTGTCTCTTTTCTTCTAGGAGCAAAGGAAGGAGAAAGGAATAGTGTGTGGATAAGCCAGGCCAGCAGGAGATTGTCAGGTTGAAGAACTAAAGATGACCTGTTTTGGAAGAGCAAGTGAGTTGGTTTCTGGTAAAGGGGTCAGTGTTTGATAGCAGGCAAGAGGAAAGTGAAAATGAAGGTAAGGATTTCAGTATTTTGATGTGGCTCCTTCTTTCATTGTGCAGTGAGACCTATCCATCTGTTTACAGTATCTATCTATCTGTATCTATCTGCATTTTCACCGCCATGTCTGTTATGTAGGACACCTTATCACAGTATTAAGCTACAAGGACTTGCACTGAAGCTAAGCAGTGAAGACATAATCCATTTATAGTCAGTTTTACACATAATTAAGTCTATGTAGTTTTTCACATGGTTTAAGTCCACTTCTCTCCTTAAGGGGGTACTTGAAAGAGTTGGTCCTACAATTCTCTTCATTATAAACATCAGCAAATAAATTATAGACCCATTACAAAATTACATTTGTTATGCATAATGGTTTTCTCGCGTTTTCTTGCCCGCTCAAGCAATAATTCCTAATTGTCAAAGTTCCAGTCAAATTTTAGCCTTCGACAGACAGACAGACAGATAGATAGATAGATAGATAGACTATATTTTCATTGTACCACACAAGATAGAGCCTGACGGGTTAATGCACCATCAGTTAATAAATGCACCGTGAGTAATGAAAGTGCACTGGTTGAGGACACTAAAGACATATTCATGACTTTGGATGCTGGTACTTCCTCAGTCCGGGTCCTTCTAGATCTGATTGTTGCATTTGACATCACTTCCCTCCCTACAGTCTCTGTCTTTAGAAAATGTCACCCTTGGGTATTTATTTAACCCTGAACAATTTTCAACATCACTACGGTCTCAGCTGTACTTCATTTGACAACAGTCAAAGTTACAATTTCAACTTTCAAAGTTCTCAAGCCCTTAATTCCCTCAAAGTTCTCAAAGCCGTGGGTGCCAGGTCGTAACATGAGGTCTGTCAAGTCAATGGAGAGGCTCATCCTCAGTCACCTTCGCTCTGTGGCGAGTACAGCGATGGACACGCTGCAGTTTGCCTACAGGCCAAACATTGGGGTGGATGATGCTGTCATCTACCTGCTGCACCGGGCGCTGACTCACCTGGAGAGTGCTGGGAGCGCTGTGAGAATCATGTTTTTTGATTTCTCTAGCGCATTCAACACAATTCAGCCGGTGCTGCTGAGAGAGAAGCTGGAGACAGCAGGTGTGGACGGACATTTGGCTGCTTGGATCATCGATTACCTCACCAACAGGCCACAGTATGTGAGACTGCGTAACTGTGTGTCTGAGGTGGTGGTCTGCAGCACGGGGGCCCCCCAGGGAACAGTACTCTCACCTTTCCTCTTCACCCTCTACACCTCGGACTTCACCTACAACACCAGCAGATGTCACCTCCAGAAGTTCTCTGACGACTCAGCCATTGTTGGCTGTGTGTCTGAGGGGAATGAGACGGAGTACAGGTCAGTCATCGTGGACTTTGTGGACTGGTGTGAGCGCAACCACCTGTGCTTAAACACCAGTAAAACAAAGGAGATGGTGATTGACTTTCGGAGAAGGTCATTACCACACACACCAGTGAACATCCAAGGCTTGGACATTGAGATTGTGGACAGTTTCAAGTACCTGGGTGTCCACCTCAACCATAAACTGGACTGGTCACATAACACCGATGCCCTGTACAAGAAGGGCCAAAGTCGCCTCCACCTTCTGAGGAGACTGAGGTCCTTTGGAGTGTGCAGGCCCCTCCTAAGGACTTTTTATGACTCTGTGGTAGCCTCTGCTATTCAGTATGCTGTGGTCTGTTGGGGACCGGGCAGCACGGACCGGGACAGGAAGAGACTAAATAAGCTGGTCAGGAGGGCCAGCTCTGTCCTGGGCTGCCCACTGGACTCCGTGGAGCAGGTGGGTGAGAGGAGGATGTTAGCCAAGCTGACATCCATCATGGACAACACCTCTCATCCTCTGCATCAGACAGTGGAGGCTCTGAACAGCTCCTTCAGTGGCAGACTGCTACACCCTCAGTGTAGGAAGGAGCGCTACCGCAGGTCTTTCATTCCCGCTGCTGTTAGGCTGTATAATTCTATGGTCTAGTCCTCTTTCTTCCCTTATGAGGACTTGTATATAGCTTTATAGTGTACTATTTTTACTTACCTTGTAAATTGTTAATTTATTTCACCTCTATATTTTTTGTAACTGTTTATGCACACTTATTGCACTCTTCTTGTGTTCTTGTGAGCTGCCACAACAGGTGAATTTCCCCACTGCGGGATCAATAAAGTTCATCTTCATCTTAAATCAATACTGGTTGTGCCTAACTATTGGTTGGTGACTAATGGTGACTGGGACTTTGCTATTAATGACCCCTGTCACTTTAGAACAGCCTGCCTGAGGACCTCTGGTTGACAAGCCCAGACACAACTTTCTTAGGCGAGGTGCAACTCCAGTCTTTTGTTGCATACTGCCTCTTTTATTTTTTACTTTGTTTTATTTTATATATGTGTGTGAGTGTGTGTGTGTGTGTTCAGTTTTGATATGTAAACTACAAAAGTACATTTGATGTTTTAAATCATAGACTCACACAGAGACCAGCGATGTCTTTGTTGATGCTTTACTCTCAGATTTTGTGAAGATATATCAAACAAAAACGAAGATTAAAAAACTACATAGCAGAAAAGATAAAAGCAACTACTGCAAAAAAAGTCAAAGTAAAAGTAAATCGTAATATATTGTATCATTCTATCTCAAATCAGTAGCTGACCACATCCTGACTGATTGATTTACATGGCACACTGTTTCTCTGCCCAAGAAGGACCCCATTTCTGGTGTGGAAGACCTTGGCCAGAGAGGGGCTCATGGGGGTTGGTATGTACTCTTGACACTGGTCACCACCAAGACTTGGCGCACACTTCACTTCATAGGAGAAGAAGAAGGTACCGTGGTCCAACATACAACTGTCTTCCACATTCCCTCTACGCAGATCAAATGTACACTTGCCAAGCAGATCACTGTCCCAGTAGCTATCCTCATCATAAACACTGAATGTAAGTTTGTCTTTCATGCTGATGGTTATTTGTCCAAACTGAAATGTCTCTGACCATCTTGGATTGTCATCGTCTGCTATAATGGCAGTGCGCTTTATCTGGTCACCATATCTAACCTCAACTGAACCATCTGTCTGAGTCCACTTATCACCATAAAGCTTGTTTGCATAAAGATTGAAGACTCTTAATGTTGCGAGACCTTTACCAGCAGGACAGCAGTTAGACTTGATATTCTGATTACTGTTGCAAACACAAGCACAAGGATCCCTTCTGCTGGATCTTTGCCCAATCGTACAGCTTTCTGAGCATTTTTTCAGCACTGCATTTTTCTTGATGTACTCCCCCACCTCCTTCTTCAGTCCGGCACTGGCACGATGACCACTTGGCAGTATGGTGTGCAGGGGCTTGATGTTGTATTGGACAACATCAGGTGAGGTTTTCAGTGAGTTGACCCAGCTTGTATAGATGGAGGGGTCTGATTGTCCTTCAAAGAGGATATCAGCACCATTGATATTTCCACCAATGATCTCTGTGTTACGCTCATTAAACGTGCTGCTAAAACTGCTGTTTGAGCCTAACTTCTTCTTCTTTTCCTGACAGTGTTTGTACATGGCATTAATGCTGGCAGAACGTGAAAAGCTAACTGAGGCCTCGACTGACAAACAATCACTGACTTCTGTTGCTGACAGGCCATTCATGGTTGCCTGACAGGTCTTGATTGAAGTGATTGCCTTCATTTCCCCTCCAAGAGACACCCTTGTGATGTAATGTGTGCCATATGTGTCGATCATACTGCGATACAATTGTGCAGTCTTACATGAATATGAAGGAAGGGAGTTCACAGCTGATTCAAACTCGTGACTCAGTGGAGGTTTTGTTGCCACTCTGTAACTGTGAAGCACAAGAAGTATACAAATCACAATCACAGTCACATTTTATTCACGTCACTGTTACTGTTCTTTTTAAAAAGTGCTGTCATTATTGCTAACAAACCATGTATCAGTCCTCTGTCCAGATACTTACTTGTAGAATGTACAGTGGACAGAATGGCGAGAGAAGGTGTAGCGATCTTGTTTCGATTTTTGCATGCCGAAGATAGACTCTTTGGAGTGGGAACCTCCAAATCCCACCCCAACAGAGACAGACGGACGTACAGGGATATCGAGGTCGATTTTCCAATCATTGGACACAGATGATGTGGAATCATTGACAAGAGTTTCGACTGAATCATACAGTAGACCGGAGACCTTTAAACTGCACTTCGGGAGGACTCTCCAGTCCACCACAGCAACTGGGACCTTCTGTTGCTCATCATTCATGTAGCTGTTTTTGTACAGCCTGCAAGAGCCATTGCTTCCAAGTTTCCATGTTTCAGTGTCAATGATATAGGCACCTTTTCGCTGCATCGTGACAATGTCGAAGCCTTCTCCACCCAGATTGTAACCAGGGACAAAGTGAGCCTTTTGACACTCCTGTGGTGTACCAATGAAGCTCACAGTGGCCGGCAGACACAGAGGACTCCAGGCCCAGCACAGGAGCATGAGGTGCCACAGCTTTGCCATCTGTATGAAAGAAATAAAAAGTGACAAAACATCAGAGGCATGCACATCAAAAAAATATATTTCAACAATATTTAAATATACAGTTGTAGTACAAACTGGCATTGATTTTGAACAAATATGAGGAATATGAATATTAACAAAACAAAAACTCAATGCAAAAAAGAAAGGACTCTGGTGTCTTGCCTTGACTGTAGACAACTAGCTCTGGTCAGCGGCTTTCAAATCTGACTTACAATCTAATATTTATGCCCTGGAGGTGGAGTCCTTACTGGTGATAGATTGGATTCTAGCAAGTTTTATATTTAACCCGCTGCATTCACACATTTCTGCTTTCCTTCACACCATATTGAGATGAGAAACAAGATTAAAGGGGTGAAGATTAGGGTGACTGTGGGTTGCATGACTTTGTAATAAAAGATTACATTTGAAAATGTAGCTAAAGTAGGCTGGTTCAAGCACATGGAGCATAAATGTAAAACATAGTCCAGATACTAACAAAACACAAATTCCACTTTTCTTCATTTTCAACTCTCCGGTTTGATTAAATGTGGCTAAGGCAACAACAAAGCATTCTTAGTCTATGAGAACACCGCAAGTTTCAGCAGTTTTTCAAACACCTCCCAGACAAATTAACGAGTTAAAGACTCTCTGAAAATTTTATCTATTTTTTTTTTTCTCATCAAACAAGCTTTGCCTTGTCAGTCTCAATTTAAATTCTTACAA
Organism: Scatophagus argus; assembly: GCF_020382885.2. Taxonomy (NCBI): domain Eukaryota; kingdom Metazoa; phylum Chordata; class Actinopteri; family Scatophagidae; genus Scatophagus; species Scatophagus argus. The sequence goes on along the minus strand of NC_058494.1, from coordinate 5,006,118 downwards.
AGATTAATGAGATTAAAGTGTTTAGGGGCCTGAGGTTAACACTATTTTTTCTCCTTGCTAACAGCATGGTACTATGGATTGCAATGTCTGTCATTTCATCTCTTAAGTCCAGACTGTTAGGTTCTTTAAAAAACAAGGACCCCAAAGCAGAGACTACTCACTGGTGAGAGGGAACAAAGGTTCTTTTAATAAACTCCACAAACTAAATACAGAAAACTAAGCAGGCTGTGGAAGCAAGGCGCTGGCTGACTGAAAGACAACCTCTATAGGAGAATCCAGGTATCCTCTAATGAGCCGCATGCATGGGTAGAGCGAGCAATAATCTGGCAGCAAGCAGGAGTGGAGGCCAGGCTTAAGTAGAGGAGAGAATGAGCTGATACAACTCAGGTGTGTCTAAGCTGCCAACAGGAGGAGTCAGCCACACCCCCTGCCACCACAGACTCTGCCAAAGGAACAGAAAATGGAAAGGTAAACAGAGAGCACCAAGAGAAAAGCACAACAGAAAACACACAACGCCAAACCATAACACAGACTGTAATATCTGGACAACTTTTATGGAATTGCAAGACATTTTGTGTGCATATCCATGGTCCACATAGGATGAATCCCAATGACTGATTATTCAACAGTTTTTCCTCTAGTGTTAGTGTAAGATACAGTTTGTGGTTCTCAGTGAAATGACTCAACAACTGTGTTCTGTCTACTGCCATTAAATTTCGTAGAAACTGTAGACCATTTAGCACCATCATCAACTCATAATTTCAGTTTGTCCAAAACATTTATTTGTGACCAAACACACGTAAAACTAATAACATTCCTATCAGCCTCAGTTGTTATTTGTGTTTTGTGCTAATAAACAGAAGTCAGACCAAGTCTTCATTTAGTAAGTCATAAGTAAGTCTCAAGTCTTGAGGAAGTCGCAGATCAACACTGACAAGTCCATCCATCCATTTTCTATACCGCTTATCCGTCAGGGTCGCGGGGGAGCTGGAGCCTATCCCAACTGACTACGGGCGAGAGGCGGGGTACACCCTGGACTGGTCGCCAGTCAATCGCAGGGCCAACACACAAAGACAAACAACCACACACTCTCACACTCACACCTAGGGGCAATTTAGAGTAGCCAATTAACCTAATGTGCATGTTTTTGGTATTGTGGGAGGAAGCCGGAGAACCCGGAGAAAACCCACGCAGGCACAGGGAGAACATGCAAACTCCACATAGAAGGGCCCAGACCGGGATTCGAACCTGGAACCTTCTTGCTATGAGGCGACAGTGCTAACCACTGCACCACTGTGCCGCCCGACTGACAAGTCTCAAGTCCTAATTCCTAAACCTAAATTTTCAAGTATTGTTATGTATGTATTATGTATTTTTTTAATGTAATGTCATTTTAACAACAGAACCTCGACTTACCATTTTTTGTGTATCTTTTAATTAATTAATTAATTAATTAATTAATTTAATTAAAGAATTAATAAAGAACATGGAAGCTGTCATATCTGTCTGTAATTTTTTAAACACATACATTTTGCATACTACTTTAATTTTTGTTGAGGTAGTTTATTTTTGGGGTATGTTTATACATGAACACACTTTCAGGACCCTCTTGGTGCCCACATACTTTGCCATACCAAGCAATATAGATATCAGAGTGAAAGAGGTGTATCTGAATTGAATTGAAACAGAAAACTAGACAGCTGAAAAGAAAATCACATCCCAGCCAATGTGTAGAAGACCGGCAAACCTGGAAAAATAGTTTATTAATGTATAAAAAAAAAAACTTCGTAGCACCAGAAGGGTATATTACTCCTCATTAATAGACAGGAAGACGAACAATCCTAGAGTCTTCTTTAATACTGCAGCCAGGCTAACTAAAAACCATAATGCTGTTGAGCCATGCATCCCCCCGACTCTCAGCTGTGATGATTTCTTAGCTTTCTTCACTGATAAGATTGTGAACATCAGAGCGAGAAGTGGCAGAAATACACCAAATACAGTTTCTCTTATAACAACCTTCAAACCTCAAGTATGTTTGGACAGTTTTTCCCCGATTCACCTCTCAGAGTTAACTTCAGTCATTACCTCATCCAAGTCATCCATTTGTCTACTTGATCCGTTCCCAACTAGACTGCTTAAGGATGTCTTTCCCTTGGTTAACATTTCTATACTGAACCAGATCAATCTCTCTTTAGTCACAGGCTATGTATCACGGGCCTTTAAGGTGGCTGTCATCAAACTGCTATTAAAGAAACCTTCCATTGACCCAGATGACCTAAATTTCTACCAATTTGTGGACTGTCCCACCAAACTGAACTGGACAATAGATCTCCTGTATGCTAACACTAAAGACCCTTACACAGCCACCCCCCTCCCCTCACTGGGAAAAAATGATCACAACCTGGTGTTTCTTCAGCCTGAGTACACACGGAAGATTCAGAAGCAGTCCACATTCACCCGCTGCTTCAGGAAGTGGTAGCAGAGGAGACCCTGAGGGACTGCTTCGATTCAGATTGGAATGTGCTGATGGAGCCACACGGTGAGGACATCGAGGGGGTCACACACTGTTTTATGGACTACGTAAATTTCTGCAGGGACATTGTTCTTCCCATCAGAACTGTGCGCTGCTTCCCCAACAACAAGCCCTGGATTACCAGCGACATCAAGGACGTCCTCAATAGGAAAAAGAGGGCATTCAAGGAGGGAAACAGGGAAGAGCTGAAGCAGGTACAGATCGAGCTCAAAGTCTGCCTGAAGGAGGCCAAGGAGTCCTACAGTAGGAAGGTGGAACCGAAACTGCAACAAAACTACATGAGGGAGGTCTGGGACAGAATGAAGACCATCACAGGCTGCAAAAAGACCTTCAGCACTGCAGAAGGGGACACAGTGAGAGCGAACCAGTTCAACCAGTTCTTCAACAGGTTTGACTCTCATTCTAATGTCTCCATTATCCCCTCTACCCCCTCAACCCACTCAACACCCATCCACATCCATCCCCATGCAAATGGGTCTGCTTCCCCCTTCATCCACTCAACACACATTCCCCAACGCAAGGACACAGACTTAGCCAATCAATAGGAAGGAACAGACCCCATCCCACACCGGTCTCCATCGAGGGCACGGAGGTGAAGGTGGTCAGGACGTACAAGTAACTGGGTCTGCAGTTGGATGACAGACTGGACTGGTCAGTGAACACAGACACCATTCACAGGAAAACACAGAGTTGTCTGTATTTCCTGAGGAGGCTGGGGTCCTTTAACATCTGCAAAACACTGCTGCTGATGTTCAACCAGACTGTGGTGTCCAGCGTCCTCTTCTATGCTGGACAGACTGGTGCGGAGGGCAGGATCTGTGGTGTGCACAGAGCTGGACTCTGTAGTGTCAGTAGCAGAACAACGGACCCTGGATAAGATTCTGTCCATACTGGACAATGCCTCCCACCCTCTGCACAGGACTCTGATCAGTCAGAGGAGTGTGTTCAGCACCAGGCTGCTGTCTCTGACCTGCTCCACAGACTCAGGAACTCGTTTGTTCCCCTGGCCATTAGACTCTACAGCACATCTCTGAGTGTTCAGGGGTCACGATCCCAGCGACAGTCTGTGCCTGAATCACATCAGGTGTAAATCACATTTATTTATTGGGCATTAATTCCACTATGCACCTTATCTTACATGGTTTTTTTTTGCACAATTAACCTGCACTTTATAACTCATTTTTCAGTAGCAATCCGTTTACATATGTTTACACTGTGGCTTTTTAGTTTGTTTTTTACATGCAGTCAATCTGGTTGACCTGCATTCTCTGCACTCTATTGTACTTTATGTAGCATATGTTAGTTTATTTAGTATGTTTAGTCTATTTTTCCCACTAACAGTTAGACCTTGTTTGGTTGTTTGTTGTTGTTACTTTTGACTAACCTACACTGCTGTAAAGGGCTACTGGATGCTTGAATTTCCCTTGGGATCAATAAAGTATCCATCTATATCTCCATCTACGTATTAGTTAAATACAGACCTATATCCAACCTTCCATACATCTCCAAGATCCTTGAGAAGGTTGTCCTAATGCAGCTACATCGACATCTCCACTGTAACGACCTTTTCGAAGCTTTCCAATCTGGATTTATAGAACCCTATAGTACCGAAACAGCACTGAAAAGTTTCTAACAACCTTCTCCTAGCATCCAATAGAGGTATTGTCTCCATACTTGTATTTCTAGATCTCAGTGCTGCATTTCATACCATTGATCACAGCATTCTTCTCCAGTGACTGAATCATGATATTGGGATTAAAGGATCTGCCCTTCAGTGGTTCAAGTCACATTTATCTGACAGATATCAGTTTGTTAACATTAATCATAATTGCTCCAAGTGTAGTAAAGTTACCCATGGTGTACCTCAGGCTTCAGTATTAGGGCCAATACTTTTCAGTCTCTACCGTTCTCCACTACTGTTCATGGGTCAGAGAGGCAAACACTCTCTCCACTTTTAAGTCCAGGCTAAAAACATTCCTCTATGATAGAACTTATAGTTAGGGCTGGCTCAGGTAACTGAACCATTTTATAGCTATGCTGCCATAGGCTTAGACTGCTGGGGGACTCATCGGGATACAAGGAGCCATCTCCCCTCCTCTCCTTCTACACATTTGCTGTTCCATCTTTATCTGTTATGCTGTGTAGTCTGGCTTTGGTGTCTCACACTCTCTCTGTGTCTTCACAGATTTCTCCAGAGCTCCATCCACCGGCACCAACCTCCACCTACATCACCTCCTTCCCTGTGCTTCTACCCTGCCTGCTGTCCCTGCTCATCAATCAACCTGCTGCTCCTGCTTTCGCTGTTCACGACCCAGCCTGCCCACCAAGAGCTGCCTCCATCAGCTCTCCCCTGACGGAACATTCCCCATCTCTCCCATATCTCATGTTGTGAACGACTTTCCTGCCTGTACAACATCCATTGCACGTCTGCCCGTCCGAGGTGAGGGATCCCTCTTCTGTTGCTCACCCTGAGGTATCTCCCATTTTTTCCTTGCTAAAGGTTTTTCTGGGAGTTTTTCGATGTGCAGGTTGAAGGGCAGAGGATGTCGCAATTATGATATGTAAAGCCCTTTGAGACAAACTGCTTGTAAAAATTATTATTTTTAAATATTATATATATATAACATATATTAAATATTATTATTTTTATCTCATGACATTTTTGAGAAAAACATTTACCTGCCAGTGTGTGTGCAGATTACCTTACGAGGTTTCCCTGGCAAATGGAAATTCTACTCGCATTTGGCACTTGGTGGACATTAATTTTGTACCCATGATGTTGACATTAGTTGTTTGGTTGCTTCTTTAATAACATTTTTAATCTTTGAGCAAGTCATGTGGCTCTATCTGCACCTCTGCTAATAAACAAATGTTAGCATGCTAACATACTGAACTGAGGTGGTGACCATTGTAAACAATATACCATGAGCATATACCATAAAGCAATTCAGCATATCCAGGAATATCTTTTTGTTATCTGGCATCTTTAACCCTAACAACCACAATCACGCTAAGTGGTCATATGACGCAGGTTATCAGCTTGGTAAGTCGACCCAGGATTTTGCAATGTATACATGAGTGGATGTTTTTGCAGCATATGACATGCACAAGTATCCTGGCAGCAGAGCAGAATATTTTACTGGCACAAACTTTAATATTAAACAAACATAAAAAATGAGGTTTAAAGCAGCACATGCAGCTGCAAAATGCAAGCTGGCAAAAAAAGTAATATTACTGCCTCATATATGGCTTATCTAACAATTTTAGCCTTTTTTTGAGCGTTAATCTGGACAATCCTACTCCCACCTGCACCAGATGTAAATACTGTACATGTAAATACTGCACATGTAAATACTGCACATTTTCACATTTTTAGTTTTATTATTTTTACAAGGTTTCTATTTTATAATATTTAATTTTACTCATTCTATTTTACTTATCTATTTTTTGGTAGCAGGGACAAAACGAATTTCACTGCACACTGTACCGCGTATGATTGTGTGTTAGACCAAACCTATCTTGTATCTTGTATCTTTTTCTCTCAGCTGTAACCCTGGCAGTATTAGGCTTACAAACAAAAACAAA